>NC_087436.1:62819230-65305480 GCF_036321535.1 Camelus dromedarius | reverse complement strand
ATAAATTCAACAATTTAGAAGCTTTATACTAATTCCTTGAAATCCACAAACTAACATAACTCAAGATTAAATAAATAGCCTGAATAATTCTATAATAATTATATAAATTTCATGTGTAATTAAAACTCCCCCAAAAATAATATCCAGGCCCAGTGGTTTCCCTGGTGAATTCTACCAAACATTTAAATAAGAAATAACCCCATATTTACACACAATCTCTTCCAGAAAATGAAAGAAAAGAAATATTTTCCAACTCATTCTTTTAATTAGTATTACACTGATACAAAAACCAAAGATAGTGCTCTCCATCACCCTCCCAAAAAAGATAAAACTAAAGACCAATATCTCTCAACAAATTAAAAATGAAAACTCAAAAATATTAGAAATATATCAAATGTATCCCAGAGTAAATCAAAAACTTATGATCACACACATACATAATGTACTCAAAATTTCATAGGAGCTTTTTTTTTTTTTTGGTAACAGGCAAAACTAGAAATAACACAGATGTCTTTAATGGGCAAAGAGTTAAACAAATTGTGGCATATAATACCATGGAACTCTACTCAACAGTAAAAAAAGAATAACTATTGATATGTGCAACAACATGGATGAATCTAAAGGAATACAGGCTGAGTAGAAATTTCCACTCTTCTTGAAATGACAAAAATATAGAAATAGAGAAAAAAATAGAGAAAAGAGTAATGGTTTCTAAAGGCGAGGCAGGAGTGGGAGGTTGGTATTACAAAAAAAGGACAACAGGAAGGATCCTTCTGGTGATGGAATTCTGCTGTATCTTGACTGTAGCAACGGCAATACGCTGGTTGTGACAATGCACCATCAATTTCTCCAGCCATTGTCCCTCTACCTCTATGTGTTGTACTATCAGTTTTTCATTATGTTATTATGGTGAGCGGGATGCACCTGGATAGAGGGAATACAGGCTACATCTGTACTGTTTCTTACAACTGAATATAAATTATCTCAAAATAAAAGGTTTAATTAAAATATACATTATCAAGATAATAACTCATTCCTTGCAGTTATTCTTTACTTGACTTCAGAACATCACACTGTTGATTTTCCTTCTACATCCTCCTTTGTTACACTTGGAATCAAGTTGTAACCTGGTTATCCTTTTGCATAATTAGTTGTTCCAACTGCATCTTCTTTAATTACTTTCCTCATCTCCCTGATTTCTAAATCTTTGAGTACTCCAAGATGCAGTCCTGTCCCATACGTCTTATCTTTTCTATTTATATTTGTTCTTCTCAAGTAATTAAACTTTAAATACCATCTGTCTGCTGAGTCTCAAACATTTATCTCTACCTCCTACATTCCAGATAGTTGAATCTAGCTGCCTACCCAGTATCTCCACTTCGATGTTTGAGAAGCATCATAAATAGAATATTTCTAATATCAAACTCCAACTCATCTCTAAAATGTGTTCCCTATCTCAGTAAAAGGTTTGTTTTTTTTTTTAGTTTAGTTTAGTTGCTGAGAAATCCTAGATTTATCTTTGACTCTTCTTTACTCTTTCATTACTGAAGTCCAAATTAACTAGAAATTCCTCTTCGTTCTTAAAAAGATGTCAAGTATCCTATCACTGCTTACCACACTCACTGCATCCATCATGCCAAAGCCACCATTATTTTCACTTGGGTTCTTACAAAAACCTTCAAATTTTTTTCTGCTTCTTTCTGCTTTCTCTGGCTCCCTTGTTGCTACCTGCTGTCCATCTTAACACAAGGACCAGAGTAAGATTTTAAATATATATCTGATGTTTACAAATTTGTTTTTTATTCCACTTCCTTCCACTTCAGCTCCACTTACCCCTGTAGACATCACCACCTTATAGAACATACATTTTTACGTTCTTCCCTAATTTTTAAAGATCTCTTTCTTTCCTACCAAAGTATAATCAATGTCAAGGCAAAAGTTTTTGTCTATTTTGTTTCCTGAGAAATGCCCAGTGCAACAACATTTCCTGACACGTGGTTGAGATTGAATAAATATGTATTAAGTACATGAATGAAAAACTACACGAATGAAATATAAAATTAACAAGGCCTGAAAATGATCTGAAAGTAAAACATGTGGAAGAGAAAGAAATTAATATGACACTGGGGTTTCTTGTCTGAGTGACTACAAGGATTGAATGTTTTATTAAGTGAGAGACTCTGTAAAATGTTGGGGGGTGGTCAGAGGAAGACAATGATTTTGAACATGTTGGGTTCTATTCATGTCAATGAATCAGTATCAAACTAGCAATTAGAATTTATTATAAGAAGGAAAGCTAGCCTAAAAGGTAGGTCATTTTTAAGCTTCTTAAACTATTTCAATTAAACATTTTTACTTTTCTGCTGTTTTTTTCCTTTCAGCATAATGTACATATGATGGGACAGATTTTAACCCAATCTGTGGGTACGTTTGCGATTATTACTTAAAATGTAGGTTTTGCAGTTTCCTGAATACCTGCCTTGGGAAATCTGATGAGAACCTCAAAGATCTTTGCAAACTTCCTCAAGGACAGATAGAACTGATGACCACCTAGAAGTCCATTTGGCTACTGAAGGGGAGATAACATACTAACACACGTTCATATGCAGCAGATAAACCAAACACATAGTGGTTTAAGACAGGGTTTCTAAAAGAAAGTTGCAAAGACAGACACTCCAAATCATAGGCACTCATTTGCATTCTCCAGGGTGAGGAGAAGCAGGGATTTATTTATATTCGTTAATGATTCTCCCAGTAGGCTAGACAGTTATTTAATAGAAGAATTTGAAAAAGTACGTAATTAATTTAGAGCTTACAGTATTAGAGAAGCAGTTAACTATGAGTCTTAATACCTATGGACAGATTTTGGTTATCAAGTCTGGCCCGTTAGAGTCTGGCCACATTGCCTCTACTTGGGTCCATCACCATCTGAATAGTAATGCCTTCCTTGAAGCACAGAGAACTTACAGGTGAGATTTTATTTGGTACGATGAAATTCCAAACAACTATGATTAGTTATTACCCAGTGAAACTCTGTTTTTTTTTAAGGCTTGCTTTTCATCTGAAACCTCTGATGTTTCCAGTGTTAATAAGCTCTGGCTGCAGACACACTTCCTAGCCACCCAATTTACCTTTCTTAAATTTAACACTTCAGTGCTTTAGAAACACTTGATATCAATGCAATTGGATCACCTACTTAGACTTAGAGAAAGACACTACATGTAACATCCCACAGTTCCTTCTGTGTAACTAGGCAGTCAGTGTCTGGATCACATCCTCTTTCCCTCATAGTAAGCAGAGAAAAGAAAGAAAAGGAAGATTTAATTATAAACGGGCATGAATAATAAAAACACTGAAGAATGTAGGAGAGCCTCACTAACAAAATGAAAATAAAGCTAGTGTGATGCCTGATGGCAATAATTTTGACAAAACAATGGAACCCATTAGACTCAATTGTGAGGATATAGCTTTAGGGGAAAAATGAAAAACTCAAATTTAGTGCATAGGATTTTCCTTCTCCCTAAATTTTACTGTGCTCTCTTAAGAATATGACTCCTTGATTCAATTCTGGGTTTCGGTAGGAAAAAAATAAAAAAGAATATGACTCCTTTTAAAATTATTAAAAATTACACTTTTACTCTATGATGTATAATAGAAAGTATACATTTCTGGCTCTTTCACAAATAACACAGAAAGAAAAACGATTTAAAGGTCTGTGGTATCATAAAAAATCTAGTGTTTGTGTTTCAGTATTTGACAGTAATCCTTGACTCAGTGCAAAGGATAATTATGACTTGCATAATTTTACCTCCTTTAAATTTTGGCATTTTTGAGGTAATGATTATCAGGGAGTGCTTTAACATTTAATATGCCACTAAATGCTAGGAGTCTGGAATATATCCAACGTTTGTCAGAAATGATATTTATTTAAGCTGCAATCCTATAGAAGAGAGAATTACACTATTTCCAGACAAATTCCTTGTCATTACTATGACTCCCCAGTACCGCCCTCACTCACATGTGTGAACTTGAGCATGGTTAATCTCACTCATATTTACTTGATTATGTTATGTCAAATTTTACTTCCAATTCTCAAAATAATTCTGATTGTATGTATGAATTTCTGATGACAATAATAATTTCATTCTCTATACTTGACTTTTGAATTGACAGTGACAGCCCTTTCTGGTTGTAAGTGAAGACTAAATGTTTAAATATAATAAAAAGAAAAAGTGTACAGGTATAAGTTATCATAGACTAATTCTGCCATGTGATATTCTTTTAAAGACGATATCCCATTTGCATTCCCCCCTGGTATTTCCTGTAGCCTCTCCATGCTTTCAAGTAGATGGTTGGTTCTCATTGCCCCAAAAGGGGGAGAGGACACAGCCCAAAGAGGAAAAATGTGAAAGTCCTGCCTGGTGTTTGAGCGCCCAAAACTAGGATCTTGTAGTTGTAAGGTATGGGTGGAAGAATTGTGATTTGAAATTTAAACAAATTGTTTCAGAGAAAGAATAACATGATTTTTCTATGTTGGAGAGATATGTAAACTAAAGAGTGGGGCCAATTTTACTGGCCTAAGAATAAGATAGTGTGCCTTATTTCCTAGTCACAGTTCCAGGAAGTCTCCAAAGATCAGATGGATATATGGAGACAGAGTATATCTAGACAAACAAGGTCACAGAGCCCTCTTTAAAATTCCTGTTCTCTATAATAATAAGGAAAAAACAAAGATACCTGCTGGATGTCTTTGTCTTCTATAACATAAAGGCATTTGCCACCTGTATACAGAATGTTGAGAAATTGTATTATTTTTTCACAATTATTTCTTTTCCTTCTGCCCTTACTTTGATTTACTGCAAGCAACAGTGAACCTATGTTACCTTGTCCCAGTTTACTTTGGACTTAAGGCATAGATTTGATTTGACACATGGAATGTGGGCAGAGGGGAGCTCTTTAGTTCTAAACAGAGGCTATAAGAGGCATCATGTATTTGTCCTTGTCTCCCTTGTGCTGTGCCATCAGATACAAAAAGAGCACTTTCCGAATAGCTATGATTCCCACACCCTGGGTCCTGGAATAGAAAAGACTTGATTTGATTTGCAGCCTGGAGCTAGGTCAACCTGAGTCCAGTTAAGCCCACCCAAGGCGAGCCAAGACACAGACTCTGGGGTGAGAAATTTTGTTGTGCATCACTAAAATATTGGTGGTTTTTAATCACAGCAAAAACTAACCACTACTAGAAGTGACAGAAGACAGAAGAGATTCTGATTATCTTAGTGGGTAATCACATGGAAAATAATTTAACAATTTAACATACACCCACCTCAAACAACAGCAACAACAACAAAAAACAATCAAGTGACCGAACAGGATACTCTAAAATCTCCTTAGGAAACTTGCTGTAGCAACACCCAAAATTGAACAAAATTAAGCTTTTCCACCCAACTGAGGGATTGGTAAGTGAAAAAAAAGAAAGTAAAGTGAAGATTGAAGAAATCCTGAAAGTTTGAGTTTTTCAGGTAATAGAGTTTAGAGATATGCTGTCTAATATTGTAGCCACTAGCCACATGTGGCTATTTAGTGAATTTAAATTAATTAAAGTTAAGACAAAACTAAAAATTCAATTCCCTAATCACTACAGTGTTTCAAGTCTTAATAGCTACATGTGGTTAATAGCTACCCTATTGGAGAATACATATTACAAATCATTCTCATCATCACAGTGTTCTAAGGGACAGTGATGGTCTAGAGGTCTCAGTGCTTTATCCTTTACATGGATAATAAATGAGAGAAAATAATTATTATGTTTCCATTTTGGGCAAACAGAAAGTTATGGGATGTTGTATTATTCTTGTAATTTTCACTTTTACCTCCCTCTCTTTTAATATAAACTTGTCCCTATAAGTTGCCTTGGTTGTATAAAAAGGAGTATGTTTGATATGGTTGTGTCCAAGAAAAAGCTTTAAATACAACTGCATGGTTCATCTCCCTACTTTGACATAAAAATTGGCCTGTCTCACATGAGAGCCCCTTCTTAGTCTGAGCTCCAGGTGAGATGGCAGGTAGAGCAATAAACAGTCTAAGCAGGTCTGCCCTCCAGATCTGAAGGCAACCTGCAAACCTCGTAAACTGTGGGAAAACAATGATTGCCTCAAATCACTGAAATTTGGATTATTTGATCTCCTCTAGCGAATCTTATCAGTACTAAAGAGATTCAGAGAACAAGGGAATTTTGGAGTAGAAAATAAAAGTTTAGTATGTTGAGTTTGAGATACCTGTATAATGATTTAGTGAAGATGCCTGGCAACATGTCCAAGTAGATATGGGGTTCTGGAACTCAGGAGAAAAATTCAGGCACGTAATACAAGGTTTGGGCATAAACTGCTGAAATGATCACTGAAACTTGGGAATATATGCTATTATCCACACGGAATTCACAGCATAAACAAGAGTTTTGAAAACAAAATCTCTTTATAGTAGATGCATTTTACCATTTTATGTACTCTAAATATTTATTTGCCTTTTGCTTGATAAATGATTATAATAACTGCAATCTGGAAATATGCCTCAGCCTTCAACCTGGTTTCCATGGGTTTAGCTCTACCTAAAGCTCCAGGGGTGGCCTTTCTCTAGCTAAACCAATCAGGGTATCTCTTTTCCTTATATACAATGACCACTGCCCCTCATGATCAAAGAGTCATGAGAAGGTATTTGTGAGGCTCTGGGAAACGGACATGTTTTTCATGTAAATGGGAATAGATTCTCTTCCCCTGGATGGTGTAGTGGGACTGAGTTGTACAACTGCCGTTGCAACATATGATTCAGGAGTATTTTCTGAGGATGCTGGAGTAAAGGGGCCCAATGTGGAGCCTGAAAAGAAAACTGACACTATACAGAAAAGAAGAATGAAGGCACAGAAGAAAAAAAATAATCAGGGTGTGCTTGATGATATTATTTGAACTTTCTAAAACTTCACTTAAACAGCCCTACTGCTTGTCTCTTTACTTATGTGACCCAGTACATTCATTCTAATCACTGAGTTAATTTTAACATGAGTTTTTAATATCGTGAAATAGAATTCTAGCTGGTATACATAAAACACACAAATATTAATAAAGTGGCTGAAGGAGAAACATTTAGTTAAGCCTTGAAATGACATGCCACAGAAAACAAAAAACAAAATGTACATCATGAAAGAGTGCCTCAGGTAAAAGGAGAGACTGATAATTCAGATGCTACTCAAAAATACAGTAAGCAAAAACTGTAACAGTCTCAAAAATTTCACTGCCTTTAGTAACAAAAACATATTTTGGAATAAAGCATGCTATAAACGGAATGTTTGTGTCCCCCGGAATTCATATGTTGAAACCCTAATTCCCAATATGATGATATCTGGAGATGGGGCATTTGAGAAGTGATTAGGTCACGAGGGTGGAGCCTTCGTGATGACACTACTGTCTTGAGACAACAGAGAACTTCCTCTCTCCTTCTCCCTGGCTGTCTCTCCCTTTCTCCCACTGTCTCTCTCTCTCTCCTTCCCTCCCACTCCCTTCATGTGAGGGTATGAGAAGGAAGTAATCTGGAAACTTCACCAAGAACTTGACTTCCAGCCTCCAAATCTGTGAGAACTAAGTTTGTTGTTTAAGCCACTCAGTTTATATTTTTTATTACAGCAGCTCCAATTAAGGCAAAGCATAATGCTTTATTCAAAGGTATTAATAAATTGTATAGTGGAAATAAAATTTGAGATTTCCATTCTTTGGGAATGACTGGGAGTTTTTGAAACGAGTGAAAGTAGACAACAGTCACGAATAAATTTGGCTGTGTAGGGGGAAAACAGGTAAAGTAATTGGTGGAATAGCATATGAATTTGAGGCAAGCTTTTTATGTTTAAGCTTTTTAAATGTGTACTTTTTAAGTTTTCATACATATGATCACTTTTAAATAGATGGTAACATGTCAACACAGAGGACTGCACAAACTGAAAATGTATGAGAGAGTTGGGATAAAGAAAATGGATCACTGTCACTAAGAAAGTGGGAAAGAGAGGAGGCAAAGTCATATTAAGATACAGCTTTATTCTAAATGTGGCATCAGGAGCTTAAAACTTTTTTATTTGATTATTTCTGTTTTCCTCTTTGAAGTACTGGAACAACACTTCTACCAAGAATAAGTGAAGAGGTGGTTGACTACATGCTTGAAAAGAGTGATAACAGTTTGCAATAGTTTTGTAGAGAAGAGAGGAAAGTATGAAAATGGAACAATTAGCAGAAAGCACTGAGGGTTTGTTTAACATGTGGAAAAAAGAATCTGTATTGTGTTGTATGGCACTGAATATATAGTCCATTTGGATGTGGTAGTCAAGGAGAATAATGGCTGAATTTGGAGTGCAGAGGACTCATTTATGCTAGGTACGACACTCTTCAGTAAATGAGAGGGAGTTATAATATACATGGTAAAATAACAGTGACTAAAATTGAGTAGTTGGAGGAACAGGCACAGCCAGATGGCATAACACTCAAAGGAACAGATGCTTTTAACATGAGGGTGGAACAGTAATGAGCCTGAAACTATATTCAGGAGTGAATTGGCTATAATCCGTTTCCTAGCACTGATGTAGGTGAGATACACGATAATGAAGAAGCTGTAATAGGAGTTACACTCTTAGCAAATAGCTAGATTTCAGTCAGTGCAATGAGAGGCAAAGAATACGGAAAACTTCAGGTTGTGGGAGAATTTTATAGCTGAGAATGTGGGTTCCAGAAGGCAGAATGACACGTTTTGGTAAAGAGAGCAATAATGGAATAGATAAACAAGATCCTACTGTATAGCATAAGGAACGAGATTCAATACCTTGGAATGGTCTATAGTAAAAAAGAAGATTAAAAGGAATGTATATATATATGAATCACTCTGCTGTACACCAGAAACTGCAACATTTTAAATCGACCATACTTTGATTTAAAAAATCCACATCACCACATTAAAAAATAATGATAATAATAAATAAGAGAGCAACAATGGGAAAAAATAGTTGATATACAGGCAGCAAAGCAATGATGAACCTTGTGAAAATCCTATAATTTAAAAAAGCATGCAGAACTGTACAGTTTAAAAGTTTATTTTAGAGAAGTGAATTATATCACCCTAAAAAATAGTAATTATTAAAAGGATGGAGATGAGTGAGTACTTTCATGGCTGATGAAATGTTAAGAGAGAAATGTTAGAATTATTTGGACTGAATTTTTCCAAAGGAAATTAGTTCCATCCATATCCAAGAGAAGGAGGTAACTCAAGCTTCCCCCTATAAAGAACCAGCAGCAAATGGTCAAAAGCCATGTATAGACGTATTTGACAAGGGAGACAGTGTTCACTCTTATCTGTAGGGCTGGCTCAGCTAGCTTGTAGACAAATCTGACAAGTACCCGTGCACATCATCGTGGGGCACAGAATAAACAATTCTCAACAGGGTCAGGAGGAAGAAAGAATCAAAGACACACATACAAATTAAGTAACAGAAAAATTATTGACATAACACTATTATCTCCCCAAGAGTAGGTGAGCTCCTGCTCTCCAAAACCAGAGCAACAGATATTGCACATCCTATGAAAAACATAAATCTCTTAACATTTTTTCTTTGCATCTATTATAGATTTTTTTTAACTGTCCCACTGAAGTCCATTCTCTATAGATAGGATTCAAGTCTGAAAAAAAAAAATACATCAAATAAAAAATAAAGAAGAACAGGGATTGTGATGCTCTTGATTATATATCATCTATTATCAGCAGAAGAAAAAGCCTGTTCTGTTCCGGGCTGAGTGTTGAATTTTGAGTAGCAGAGAAAAACAGAAAATGAAGGCAGTCCTCACTGACAAGTGTTCTACAGAAATAAATCTGAGATGCTACAATCTGGCAATTACATTGATATAATAGACAACAAAGCCCCTCGTAACAAACCCCAGGGGCCTCAAGAGGAGGGAGGAACACTATGTTATCACAGAGAAAATCACTTCATGTGAAATTCATTGAGTCCTATGGGCTGTTTTGTTGAGATTCTGCTGTCATTTTAATATAGCTAGGTTTTTTAGAGTTGTTTTAAAGGTATTGTATTTATAACACAAACAAAAAAGGAAAAGATTAAACAAGATAATTTAATAAGAACAAAGTAATGATTGATGACAGGCATATCAGGTTCTGAGAAGATGCTGAAAAAACTGATTTTAAGCAAGAATAATCTGTATTAGTTTCCGGACACGCTTTTCTGGACAACTGGACAGGAAAGAAAGATAGTAGAGTTTAAGAGAAGAAGGAAAAATACATTTCCTGGAGAAAAAATTAAGCAGTCTGATTATGTCATTTATATATAAGACTTACCAGTTCAAAAATATTAAATCATGTAAATTAATAATTAATTCATAATTAAAAGTCTCTGCCATTCTTACAATGTGAGCAATGTAAAAAAGCCATCAACTTTCTGTAACTCATTGTTTAATGCCAACAGAATTATAGCCCATGTCTTGGGCATTGATCAAAAGACTCCCAACTTTGATTTTCTTGTTATGCAGAGTTAAATTATTCAGAATCTCTGTTTTGATCTCAAAGGAAGGTCTCTACCATTCATTGAAAAATTTCAAGATTCCTCTCTAGTATTTTTTGTTTATTCTTATCTATCTCTGGGTGTACCTTGGTTAGAACAGAAAAAAAAAATTCAGAAATTCTTGTGCCTAGTGCCTTAGTACTAACATGGTAACACACAAGGCATATTTCAGAGATGCCTTTTAAAATCTGAGAGCCTTTTAGTATTTTTCTAATTTTTCAGTTATAAAACTTTAAAATGACATTAAGTATAGAAGCCTGTCTTTCCATTTTTGGGAAAGAATGTAGTAACATTCAGATTTTTTGAGCAATAGGATTACAGGACAATGGTGTGAACATTTAGTAGAAATGAGGTAGCACTCTACAAACAGAACTATTGATATAAAGTGAGAATAAGAAATGTTGAAGAAAGGTATTCTAGTTTTTTATTTACAAAACTGCCACTGTTGGAAGTCTTTGAAATAGTTAATAATCTGAAATTATTAATAAAAGCAAAGGAAAAAAACCCTGAAGTATATCACTTCCAGGTGACCAAACAATAAAGCAGAAGGAGATTCAGATTTGGTTTAACAAAAAGAAATGGAATAATGCTGATAGGTAAAATCACAGGTAACTCAGAACTCAAAGTTAATATGAAACTGATCACCAGTGAGATCCAGAGGAATAAATTTTGGAATAAATTGTGGGTAAACTTTGGCTGGGAAGCTGGGGTAGAAAAAGTTTTCAAGCTAAACTTATTGCAATCTAGTTAATCCCTGACCATCTTCCATCCTGTCACCACCCCAAAAAACTGAGGAAGAGATACAAACTCAGTCTTGGTTACTTTGAGGAAGGGGAGATAGAGAATGAGCTGGTAATGGAGTAATTAATGGAAGGGAAAATTCAACTTAACAAAAGGGCTAAATATTCATCTACCCATAGAAAACAGGCAGGTAATATGAATTCACTGACTCAAGCATAAGACAACAGAGAGTCAAGGGGACTGTGAGAAAGAATATGTACAAGTCCTCAGTAATAGCATTGAAATTTGAAGAAAAATGACTCTGATGCCAAAACAGGCAAAGAAATGAAAAGCAATGACAAAATACATGCCCACAACCAGACAAAGTCCTTGTGCCACCAATTTGTTTATCCTACGTCAAAAAAAGACTAAATCATAGATCAGATCAGGAACTAGCTCTGTAAATTAATTAATGGAAGAAATAAATTTTATATAAGCATATAACAATAAAAGGAGGGAGAGTAAAAACAAAACAGAGAATCAATTTCTTGCCATACAGTTGTTCACAGTATTCTCTTACAATTTTTTATATTTCTATGGTGTTGGTTGTAATTTCTCCATTGTCATTTCTTATTTTGTTTATTTGTGTCCTCTCTCTTTTATTCTTGGTGAGCCTGGTCAGAGGTTGTCAATTTTATTTACTCTTTCAAAAAACCAGATTTTGGTATATTTACACAATGGAACACTACTCAGTCATAAAAAATAATAAAATAATGCCATCTGCAGCAACATGGATGGACCTAGAGATTGTCATTCTAAGTAAGCCAGAAAGAGAAAGAAAATACCATATGATATATGTATGGTATTACTTAATATCATAAGACAAACAAACCTATTTATAAAACAGAAACAAACTCACAGATACAGAAAACAAACTTATGGTTACCAGGGGAAAAAGGGGTGGGAAGGGATAAATTGGGAGTTAAAGATTTGCAGATACTAACTAATATATATATATATAATAGATAAACAGCAAGTTCATACTGTATAGCACAGGGAACTATATTCAATACCTTATAGTAACTTACGGTGAAAAAGAATATGAAAAGAAATATATGTATGTTCATGTCTAACTGAAGCATTATGCTGTACACCAGAAATTGTCACAACATTGTAAACTGACTATACTTCAATAAATATATATATACAAATAGTTTTAAAAAATCTGAGAATCAGAGAGGTAAATATTGGTAACATCCAACCAATCACTGACTTTTAGAGAGACTTCTCAGACATATTAGCATTAAAATCATTTTTTTTAGAATGCTTAACTCAGAATACCAGAAAATAAAGTTATTTTATATTCAAATCATATCATCTCCCTGAAGAAAAATAACTGAACTTTTTATATTTACTTTCTAACAGGAAAGAGTCTGATAATAGGCAATATGAAAGCCTGAGTTATTTTTTACTGTATAGCAAAAGGTGATGTTTTCACACATAAGTTTTACAAAAAATTAAAAATTCTCCAGAATTGACCACATGCTGGCCCATAAAGCCAGCCTCTGTAAATTTAAGAAAATTTTCAGGCCATCATAACCCTGATATCAAAACCAGACACAAATATCACACACATCAAAAAAAAAATTATAGGGCAATATCACTTATGAATATAGATGTAAAAATCCTCAACAGAATACTAGCAAATCGACTCCAACAATGCATTAAGAGGATCACACATCATGATCAAGTGGGATTTATCCCAGGGATGCAGGGATTTTTCAATATCCACAAATCTATCAACATGATGCACCACATTAACAAACTGAAGAATAAAAACCATATGATTACCTCAATAGATGCAGAAAAAACTTTTGATAAAATTCAACATCCATTTATGACAAAAACTCTACAGAAAGTGGGCATAGACAGAATATACTTCACATAATAAAGACCATATATGACAAACCCACAGCTAACATCATAGCCAATGGGGAAAAGGTGAAAGCATTTCCTCTAAGATCAGGAACAAGACAAGGATACCCAGTTTCGCCACTTTTATTCAACATAATTTTGGAAGTCCTAGCTATGGAAATCAGAGAAGAAAGAGAAACAAAAGGAATCCAAGTCGGAAACGAAGAAGTAAAACTGTCACTGTTTGTAGATGACATGATACCACACATAGAAAACCCTAAAGAAGCGACCAGAAAACTACTAGAACTCATCAATAAATATGGTAAAGCTATAGGATACAAAATTACTACACAGAAATCAGTTCCATTTGTATATACTAACAATAAAATAGGAAAAGAAATTAAGGAAAGAATACCATTTACCATTGCATCAAAATGAATAAAATACCTAGGAATAAACCTACCCAAGAAGGCAAAAGACCTTTACTCCAAACACTATACGATACTGATGAAAGAAATTGAAGATGACATAAACAAATGGGAAGATATACTGTGTTCTTGGATTGGAAGAATCAGTGTCGTTAAAATGGCCATACTACCCAAGGCAATATACAGATTCAATGCAATCCCTATCAAATTACCAATGACATTTTTCACAGAGCTGGAACAAAAAAATGTAAAATTTGTATGGAAACACAAAAGACCCTGAATAGTCAAAACAATCTTGAAAAAGAAGAATGGAGCTGGGGGACTCATGCTCCCTGACTTCAGATTATACTGAAAAGCTACATTAATCAAAACAGTATGGTGCTTGCACAAAAGCAGACACATAGATCAATGGAACAGAATAAAAATCCAGAAATAAATCCACACACTTATGGCCAATTAACCTATGACAAATGAGGCAAGACTATACAATGGAGAAAAGACAGCCTCTTCAATAAGTGGTGCCAGAAAAACTGGACAGCTACCTGTAGAAGACTGACATCAGAACATTCTCTAACAACATAAACAAAAATAAATTCAAAATGGATTAAAGACTTAAATTTAAGACCAGATACTACAAAAATCCTAGAAGAAAACAAAGGCAGTATACTCTTGGATATAAATAACAGCAATATATTTTTTGAATCAATTCCTGGAGTAATGGAAATAAAAGCAAAAATAAATGAGACCTAATTAAACTTAAAAGCTTTTGCACAGCTAAGGACACCATCAACAAAAAGAAAAGACAACCTACAGAATGGGAGAAAATATTTGCAAATGATGTGACCAACAAGGGACTAATTTCCAAAATATACAAACAGCTCATACATCTTAATATCAAAAATAAGAACAACAACAAAAAACTGCAACTCAATCCAAAAATGGGCAGAAGACCTAAATAGACATCTCTCCACAGAAGACAGACGGATGGCCAACAAGCACATGGAAAGATGCTCAACATCACTAATTGTTAGAGAAATGCAAATCAAATCTACAATGAGATACCACCTCACACTAGCCAGAATGGCCTCATTGAAAAGTTTACAAATGATAAATGCTGGAGAAGGTGTGGAGAAAAAGAATACCACCCTCCTACACTGTTGGTGGGAATGTAAATTAGTGCAGCTATATGGAGGACAGTATGGAGGTTCCTTAAAAAATGAAAAATAGACAGAATGTGATCCAGCAATCCCACTCCTGGGCATATACCTGGAGGAAAATATAATTCAAAAAGATACATGCACATTAGTGTTCATAGCAGCGCTATGTACAACACCAAGACATAGAGACAACCCAAATGTCCATCAACAGATGACTGGATAAAGATGTGGTACGTACACACACACACACAATGGAATACTACTCAGCCATAAAAAGAATAAAATAATGTCATCTATAGCAACGTGGATGGACCTGGAGACTGTTATTCTAAGTGAGGTAAGCCAGAAAGAGAAAGAAAAATGCCATATGATATATGATGCCACTTATATGTGGAATCTAAAAAAAAAAAAAAAGGACACAAATGAACTACTTATTATTTTTAACTTAGATGAGATATACAATAGCCTAAATAATAAATGGACGAAGATACACATACATAATTCAGTAAGAAAGAAATTCAAATGATTGAGAAATATGCACAAATTCAAAACCATTTTCAAAGATGACACCTTCCTTCAGAGTAAACTCATATAAAGTTGTTTAAAATCATAGCAGCCTATACAGGAAAAGCCGGTTTACAGAAGTCTGGGGAAAAAAGTATTATTTTACCCTCCAGGTGGAAGAATAAGTTGGCAGAGTTTTGACTGATAGAATTGCTCAAATTTATCCCAACTCTAAAAGTTTATTTTCTTGACTCAGAAATTCCGCCTATAGGAAATTATCTCACAGAGACAGTCTGAGAAACATGCTAATAACTTTTAACTAAATGATTCTTAACAGTCTTATTTAGTATACATTAATTGGAAATAACAGAAATAATATGCACAGAGGAAGGAAAATCTTTATAAGCATAACCCTAAAAAAGGATATTTTATGGCTATGAATATCAGAAAACATATTGAGTAATGTAGTTTCTTATATAAAACTAAATGGAGAAGAATACATAATTTCATATATATTATGATTGTAATATATTTAAAATATACTGAAAAGTAAATTAGTAAAATTATCCCCAAACTTTACATCTGGATAAACAGGTTATAGGTGATCTTTTCTGTTCTGTAATTATTCTGACACTGACAGGCATTATTTTAAAAATAAGAACAAGAAACAAAAGAGTTGGAGAAGTAGAATACAGAAATTATTTCTAAAACCTGATTTTCTTCCAGCTTTGCAAACCAACAAACTCCTAAATTTCAAGCACACATTAAGAAGCATTGCATAGTGTTATCTCCTGTTACCTACAGTGTCTAACCTCAAAATTCTGTTCAAGAACAAGGACATTCTTAGAGTATCTACAGCTGACAGAACATAATAGTTCCCTGTTGCTGCTGTCTCTAACTTTTTCAGATGCACCCTCCCTATTCCATATGGTTTTCCAGTACTACCTTGTCTCTCCTTCATTGAGTTCACTCTGTTCTTCTAGCATAGCTGTCTGGGTCACGTATTAGTAGTATGAATTATTCAGCCTGTGTGAGGTCTCTTACTTCTCTACCAGGCTTAGAAGTTCTTTGGCCCACCAAATAGAGATAGATCCCAACATAAATATCACCCAAAATCATGTACTCTGTGATATACTGAGGTTTATTTTCCACCTTTACTGAGAAATAATTGACTTACAACATTGTGCAAGTTTAAAGTGTACAATGTTTATACTGCTATAATTGTATCAGATTGGACCAGGAAGTTTACACATATGAAGAGACCTTCCCTTACAGATATTTCATTATAGGAGAGGAGTCATTTTGATTTTTTTCTGACAAAATGTTTTTTTCTAAAGCTTTATTTCCTTATATTCTGTAACCAGCATTTAATTGTTCCTACAATAATTAACCAAAAATGAATATATGTATGTTAATGTAAGAGTGAATAATTATGCTGTACAGTAGAAATTGACACAACTGACTATATTTCAGTAAATATATATATTTATATATATATATTTATATATATATATTTATATATATATATATACATACACACACACACACACAGAAAAGAAAAAAATTTTTAAAAGAAAAATAACTGGGCTAGTATCTCCAAGATTCTGTTACCACTACTGCTTATATTGTGATGTTACACACACATGCATACAGACGTATACATGTATAACTTAATTTAATTAAATCACCATTTTAACACTAAAAAATAAAATGAAATAAAATAATTAACCAATAATAAATAATAAATAATAAATAAAATAATTAACCAATATTTGGTTATCTATCACACAGAGGGCAACAATGCCAGATTACAATGTCCCTTCAGGAGAAGCAAGAAAGACATAACTTCCTCCCCCATTCCTGTTGTAAAATATCAATCCCAGGCCAGGGACAAAGGGAAAATCTGTATATGAGTTATGAGATTAAACTTTAGATTGAACTGAAATTCTTCATACCTAAATTAGAGACTGCCTTTATACCCCAGATTGGTTGTAAAAGCTCTGGAAACCTGCAGAGATGTTATCCAGTGGTGATAAAGAGAAAAAGCCAACAATTTGGTTCCAAAATAACTGGTGGAGAGATGAGTGGTGACTATGCTCTGGTGGGTAAAGATACGGGTATTTAATTTTCTTTGAGAGTTACACAACAGCAATCACTCTGTTCAACCCTTGGTGACAGAATTAGACTATAGAGACATCAGTAGATCAATATTACAGGTCAACATAACAGACAAGATCAAGGTCAAGAGTGATCTTGTCCTACGGAGAACCAGAAAGGGACCAGTGCCTAGGAATAAATGAAAGAACTTTAAAATCTGAAGTTGGATAGTTGGAGTCTTATAAGCCATGATACAAATTTTGGATTTTAATCTACTTAGAGTTCATGGAAGCGTTCAAACTCCTGGATTTTCCTATGAAACTTACATTAACCTTTTCTAACTCCAGCTCTGTAAAATACAGGGACTTTTCCTCGCTTTATAGACATAATAAAAGTTGATATTTTGAGGTAGGGGGTGGAGTATCCCTAACAGAATTTAACAATCAGTAGCAGTTATTTTGCTATATTATTTGAAGTCACTCTTAAATTTTTATTTTCTCAAAGGAAAATCCTGGAATGTGTTTTTTCATTCAGCTCCTCTTAATCAAAATCTCATTATTCACATTGTTGTATTTAAATTTCTCTGTATAGTGTTGCTGAATTTTTAAATATTTCAATGAAATTCTGTAGGTGTATTAAATGGAATTAGAAGAGAATTCATCAGACACTAATAATTCATTGTAGGAAATATTCTCTTTTGTCTTTCAAAATAACCTCTTTGAGAAGGGAACTTATGTCTTTTATTTATTTTTATCCTTCTCAGGTAAGAAAACAAGTTTACAGGATTATTGATAAGCCCTTTTGGTAGATTTTATTGCAGTCAGACTTGTAGAGATACAAATCACACAATTAACATATATTTTAGTGTCTATTATATCCCTCCATGCCAGAAACCTTGGAAAAGGACGTGTGACCAGATACCAAGATTCTTTCATTTGATTTAAGGAAACAATAACCTAACTAAGAGTTTGTAAGCAAATCATATATGTGGCATGATTCACAAGTGAATTTGAACTTGAATTTGTCCTTTAAAATAGAATTAAGGTAGTCAGATAAGACAGGAAATAGTATTAAAATTACAAGAATGTAAGTTACTCATTATAAGCATTATACTATTTTTAATGAAATTAGGAGAACTTTGAAGAAGAAGGAATTATCTGTCAGGATAGGAAAGACGTGGCATTTATAAATTTGCTTTTAGCCAGAACAATGGTATTTTATAACCCTTTGCAGGTCAGTTGAGTTCTTGGTAGAAGTGGCATTTTAGTACAGTATTTCAGAAGGTTGTTGGTAATTTCTAAGAGAAACTTCAATAAAGTTTATCAAAACACTACTTTAAGCCATTTTACATGAATTACATGCTTTAATTTACCTAGATTTGTTCATTGATCAATCTATCTATGCCAACTAATCAGAGATATTTTGATTTGTTTTTATCCACTTGACTGCAAATTTCCAAAAAGAATGCCCCTTTCTCTTGGTTATGAACAGAAAATAGTCTGCTTCCCTTATGCTGTAACAGTTGACCTTGGACAAAAGATTGTCCAGAACACAGATTTCTCCCTTTATCCTTTTTATTTCTTAATTTTTATTGTTTGTTCTTCATTATGCTATTCTTTCCCTTTTTTCCCCTTTACTTTCACACAACACTTCAAGTTTCTATTCCAATCTTATCTTAAACTTTTATTTTCTGCTTATCCAGTAGTTTTATTCAACTCTAAGTGCCAGACAGAAGAATTTCTATCCAGTGAGCTATTGATGACCTAAAGACTCAAGACTTGTGTCTATGATGGAAAATTTTAAGGCAATTCTTAGACAGAAAAGGAGATTAAAAAACAGAAACAATTTTATAATTTATGATTTATTACCTGTCTACTTCAAAAAACAATTGAAAAGCACTAATGTTATTGAAATACAAGTTGAAATTCTTTATATGTGTTCCTTGGAACAAAGAATATTGCCTTTGGTAAATATTATACAAAAATAGTTCATTGTACAAAATGTGGAGAAGTTAGAAGTATTATACTTTTAAGAAGTTCATTTTTGTGTTTGTCTATATTGAAACTTTTTCTTGTTGACTTTTGAAGATGCCAGAGTCAACTCTTGACTGGACTGCTTCCATTTGTATACTGAGTCCTCCACATATTAGCTGTGTGCTATTGGCCAAGATACTACTCCATGTGTCAACCTCTTTACCTTTAAAGGTTAACAGTATTAATCCAGGTCAAAGCATTGTAGTGAAAATTACATGAATTAACACATTTAAGTGTCTTAGAAGAGTTGTCTGGTCCTTAATAATTGTATAGTAAGTATCAGCTATTATTATCATTGTGGTTACTTTTTAAACATATAAAACCAACTGTATTGTTTATATCATTTTTAAATGGCCTGCTTCTAGAAAACAAATTTATTGCATTAAAAAATGTATAGCATAATTAATTAACCCTAATGCCAATGAAAATTAGATATCTAATCTAAAATTAGACAATCTAAGAAAACTAAGCTCAAAAATTTGTCCCACTTTCCCCCTCCATTAAGTAAAAATAATTTTGGTTCAGTATAACAAACCTACAGGTTTACTGGTTCTAGAAATTCTGGTTTAACTTGGAGTCTGTAGTGAGGGAAGTGTTAGTTGAAAAACAGAGGTTTATTTATTATTCTGAGACTCTAAGATCAAGAAAAAAGGAATAAATACTGTAAATTTTTGATGCATTTATTTTGAAGAATAAGTCTTCTGACTTTAAAATAAAGTTCTGTGCTCTGAAATTTATTTTTAATAACTTATTTTTCCAAGACAGTTTCAAAGGATCAAATTTTCATGAGACAGTAAACTTCAAAAGTTTATTTCAGTACACATAGCAATTGTTTCTTAATGAATGAAACATATGCTCTTTTTATGAAGAAAATAAAAGATATAAAACCTCACTTTAAAGCCAAATCTAACATCTAACATTAAATAGTATGTTGTAAAGTTGTAAAGATCATACATATATACATACACATACCCACGCACACATATAAAATCTTTATAATTATATGTTATATATATAACCTGTTCTTTGTTGTGTACCTTGATGTCAAATGTGTAAGTCATCAGAAAACCATGTAATACTCAACTTTTTAGGATATTATCAATTTAATATTAGTCCAGGGAGTTTGAAGCGAATGAGAATTACTGAATACATACAGAGAATTAGACTTTCAAATATGACCTAGATCATTTTCTGATATCAGATTTCAAACCCAAGCTTAAATTCATAGGTGATTTGCCAATTTCAACCATAATAAGCATATAAAATATCTAATAGTGGTTTGCCCTTGAAAGAAACTCTTTTCTCTTCAGTTTTATTGCTGGTGTTAAATTTTCCACTACCTATAAAATGCATTTTGATCAACTGAAACTTGAAAGATGTTAGAATAGGATCTCACCTATTTCCCAGCACCAGAAGTTTTATCCATATAGAAGTGTGAGTATATCAAAGTCATATGCATTAATATATTCAACAGCTCCATGTGTGCATATTTGATACAGAATTACATTCATCTCTTCGATGTCTAACATGCGATTAGTATTTTTGTGATTTGGGTTTAAAAGAAAACAGAGTGTGTATCCATCAGAGGTTGTCTTCTCTTAATAAGAGACACTAAAGTTTTACTGTCAATCAAATTTATCAGATTATTTATAAATGATGACATTCCATATGATTTATATTTCATATAAACTTGAAATAAATTTATAGAAAGTGATATCCTAACCAGAATATCTATTTACTTGTAACTAAAAACATAGTGGAATAGTTGTATTCATAAACTGAGATCTCCTTCCTAATTTCAAAGTGTCTGGGGAATTCAGTAAGCAACAGCAACATTGTTTTACTAGCATTTTGTCAGAATGAAAGAAGATGAAGAGTTTGTAGAATATTTCAGCTACTGGGAATTAAACTTGCTTGTATGTAGACTGTCTCAAGCCATCTATTTCCATACTTCTAATATCACTGGCAAAGAATATTCTATTCTGACTATATTCTCAAGGTTTTCAAATGAATCTATTTTAAATATCTATCCTCCTTCCCATGAAACTTTGGACTCCAAGAACTTTATTAGATTAACTTCAATCAAATAAACATTTACTAAGCACAGTAGATGGCTTCTTATCCAAATCAATAGTTGGTTATTTTGTTTAAATCCCCCAAAGCTGGAAATCCTAAAAATAAAATTTTGTGGATGTAAACATTTTATATTCACTAATATTCATTCACTAAATTTTTACTGCAGGAACAAGGTATTTTCTTTGGGCTTGGGTCTACTGATTTTCATTTGTGTTGACTTTATTTCATCTACCACACCCATAATGCATTATCTTCTATTTTTAGATGATATTTTCTTTCAAATGAAGAAAAAAAATGCCATAGCTCTATCAAAACTAATGCAAACTCTGACAAAGGTAGAATAAGAAGGTACTCAGGAACACATAAAAGGAGGCACTTAACTGTTACTGAAATCCTGAGTAAATTTTCACATAAGCAGATATTTTGAGCAGCAGCCTAAAAACAGACTTTTCAAGGAGATCAAAGGTGGGAGAGTCATTTGAGTCAAATGGCACTGGATGCTGGAACACCTGGAGGTGATCAATAAATACCTCATTTTCAAACACTGGTAGAAAGGTAGCTAAGGTCTATGTTGTAAACATTTGGTTTTATCTAGAGATAAGGAATTTGTTAGAGGACTTTAATCAGAAAGTTTTTATTTGTTTAATCGAAGTTGTAGTTTATAAGGAAGCACTCACGGAAATACAGAAATAAGAGAAAGGTCCTACTTTCAATTCTAAGATCTGACACTTTTTAGCTGAGTGATCTTGGACAAATTTCTTCAGTGTATCTTGGATGTTAGCAGAGATCTCACTATTTCCTTAACCCCAGATCTTGGGCTAAACTATTCCAACATGATTACCTCAAGCTGCAATTCTATGGCAACCCACAGCCTGGACAGCTGACTCTTCCTTCCCAGACTATTTCTTACCTCACTTGCTCAGGCAGGCACACGCATACTAACTATATGCTAGCATTCTCTGAAAAAAGCATGGTTCCTGAGACCAGAGCATGCCTGGTCCTGGGATTAATATTTCTGCATCCTTTTTCAATGTCTTAGCCTCTGAAGTCACACATGGCTCTATGGGGAGCTCAGGATGGTTATATTAATTTCACAAAGTGAAACAAAAGGAAACAGACACAGAAGACAGTTTGGTAAATTCCTTTAAGTTTCTTTACATATGCCATATAAGCGGACACCAAAAATATCAGCACCAACCATATATCCCATAGGTATGAAAAGACTATTTTCATAGTTCAAAAAAATGGCTTATAGTTAAATTTTTGCCATACCATAGAATAGCATACAACTAGACAATATAGATTTATTTCCTTTTTTTCTTACTTGCTTTTCCAAAATATCCAAAGTTTATCTGTCTTTATTGATCCATCAACCATTTATGTATCATCTGTCAATCACCTTCACTTATTTATCTGTTCCTCCCACTTTTCTCTGATTCTTGCTCCCACCCAAGAAGGACACTAGCCTTTAGAAA
The DNA here is from genome assembly GCF_036321535.1 of Camelus dromedarius. NCBI lineage: Eukaryota > Metazoa > Chordata > Mammalia > Artiodactyla > Camelidae > Camelus > Camelus dromedarius. The sequence continues at coordinate 65,282,476 of NC_087436.1, read as the reverse complement.
AGTCCCTATGTTGCTTGAAGATGTCTCACATGAGTTCATTAATGAGAACCTCATGTTCAGTTATCATAAGGCAACCTACAATTTTTCCTCTTTGTTTACTGACAAACTCTTCCACAGGGCACTATAATGTACTACAGATAACACGCTTGTATAACACAGGCACACTTATGTTTTTCTGGTACTGTGGTTGTTTTTTATTTTTTTTTTAACTGGGCCCTGGCACTTTCACTGGGATCACAGGCACTCTGAACTGTTGGAAACTTTCCGTAGCAGAGTGCTGCAGCCTAGGAAGCATTTATACGTAGAAGGAATGAAAGATATGAAATGCTTCCTACAGAAGTCAATCAGTTATACTCTCATCATTCTGTGTTGCAATTTACCACATTAGTATCAAAACATTAAGTTTTTTAAGAAAAAGCTATTGTGCTGGGTGGGAAGATCACAGGGTGCTAGGTAGGAAGAAAAACCCTAGTGAGACATCCAGAATGTGGCATTCCCAATCACCCAACCTTCCAGTCACGGAATAGTACTGTTACTTGACCATGTGTGAATTCCTTAGGAGGATTTTCTCCAGGAGATTCTTACGTATCCTAATTAGCTCTGGCACATCTTCCCTATCGGGTCACCAGACATCGTCAGAACTGAAGCCAGATAGAACTGACATCCCCAAGGGTCAGTCTAGAACTCCTCTCCAACGCTCAGGAGCTACATGCTCTTCTCAGAATATTCTATTCCCCCCACGTGTTTATTCCTTGCCACATCTCACGTGTGGCTCACTAGTAACTATTTTACAGGTTTTCATCTAATGTTGATGGACTAAACACACTTCTGCTGGGTGAACACTGAGCTATCCAGAGATGAGGCAATACCTACCCAAAATGGTGTATGACTGTGTGCACACAAATACACTTGCGTGTGCTGGGAGAAGAGGCCAGGCATGGGCACATGAGCTTTCTAAAATATTTACTTGTGCTTATATTCTGAAGCAGCTCTAAACTCCAAAATGAATGATCTTACTTTTCTAATCACTGTAGGAAAGAACATTTTCTAGTTTGAAAGATGAAATAAAACTATATTGCCCAGAGATAATAATTAAGCACATTTTGAAGAATTCTTATTTTCTCTCCCCACTCCAGACTTCTTGATACAGCATATTAGAAAATTTGTAAACGTGTGCTTTTACTTGGATGTTCCAAAATATTTAATATATGGGTGTTGACCTATGAAAATGCTAGTAATATCTGCACTTCCACAGTGTAATACAGAACTACAGTTCTTGTTATTTTTTGAATAAAAAATACTTTGAGAGAAAGCAAAGCTTCCTATGTATAAAATTAAAGATGAGATGCAAAATGGTCAGATATAAATAAAACCCAATAAAGAAGTAGAATAAAGCAGAAAAAATGGGGCTGTTCTTCTACAAACATAAGCTTCTACCTAAATCCTCTTGGAAATTTGCTTGGCATTACTATTTAGATTCTCAGATTCAATATTAATAAGATAGATTTTTAAAATATGGATTTAATATTACAGAATAAACAAAAATAATAAGATCCATACATGGAGGTATAGAAAATGAATAAATTAGGAAATATCAAATAATTTAAAAATGAGTGATAGCAGGAAAATGTACAAATGGCAAAATATAATACAATAACAATAAAAATGATAAGCTATGAAAACCAATTGGATATTAGAAAGCTTTAAAAATGCTTTTAAAACTGGACCAGAAAAGCCTACCTATCTACAAGAAAACATCCAAATCTGTACTTACAAATAAACACTGTAGAGCAGAATTAAACCTATGGTGACAAAAAAAAAAGCCTGCACAAAGTTTTTCCACTATATAATATCTAACACAATATATTTATATTTATATTATTTTCAATATAAATGAATACTTCATGTGATGATACAAATTGATAACATAATTCATACTGTAACTATATATTTTAAATCTTCATAATTATAAATAAATGAATAAAATCATATTTTCCTTGAGCTATTTTCATATTGTAAAGTAAAAGATCTAGATTCATTAATATAATCACAAGCAATTCTAGTCAAGAGTTCACAATAGAGGAAGTAAGAATAAAAGATTGCCAACAATTGCCTATAGTCATTAATCTCTGACAAGCTTAAAGAACAAAAAATTATCTTGCCTCAAAATATACTTTATTTATCAGTATGCCCATCCAGTCCACAGCAGATAGGCTCAGCAGGGCCACTTTAATCCTCTATTTGAATGCAGACTTCTAGATGTCAGATTTAGAATATCTCAGGGATGCTAATCTTCTCTACTTAAATATCACCTTACATGCTGAAGTCCCCTTATGATTTTGTGGTTCCTGGGAAAGGAAAAGTCTCCTTACTATATTACTTTGAAAATAGTTTCTAAAATAAACATCACAAAGCTGAACTTCAGAATTCAGATTTGAAAACTTATCAGTATTTATTATTTAAAAACATCTTTGAATAACAGATTCTCTTTATTTTACAAACAGGTTTTTCTAGATAGGTTAAATAATCAAACTAACACAAACATTTTGTATTTTCCTTTGCAGCTGTCTTTAACAGCTTCCTTTGGTAGAATTTTTCTCTTCCCATAATTCCTCAAGATGATAATGCTTGAACTTAAAGAAAAAGTCTAGTGTTATGTAATGCTGCTATTTCTATCACAAAACTCCTTGCATATATGCAACAGATCTGGTCTCAGTTAAAAAAACAGAAGGTGAATAAACATCCTTTTCTAAAATGTGCAGCAGAGAAAACGAAACGAACTTTAAAGGTTGTGAGCTGGCCACAAATCCCAAATCATGATTGTGAGAGTTGTCTTAGATTCGTCATTTAGATGTTAGTATCTCCCTTCTCTCTTCAGAACACCTGTCCACACTCTGTCCCTTTGTAACATTACACTCAACAAGGTATCAGTTGTTAATCAAGCAATAGAGTCACTTGTATTGAGCATTTAGGTGGATGAATACAGGTAGTAGCTAATAAAACCTTAATGTGTACTTTTCATAGATATTGTGCAAAACATTCAATGATTTAAGATTTAATTCTGAAAGGTCTAACATGGATCAGAGTAAATATATTGGTACTTGCTATGGTGTGAATTGCATTCTCCAAAAAGATATGTTGAGACTAGCTCCCAGTATATGTGAAGGTGATCATATTTGGGTCTTTGAGGATGTTATCAAGTTCAGATGAGGATCCCAATCTGATATGGCTGGTGCCCTTATAAGAGGGGAGACACAGATACACAGAGAGAAGAATGCCAAGGGTAACAGAGTCAGAGGTTAAAGTGGTGCCTCTGGAAGTAAAGGAATGTTGAGGATTGCGAGCAACCAACAGAAGCTAAGAGACAGGCATGAAACAGATCCTCCCTCGAGTGACCAAGAAGGAACCAAGTTTGTCCAAATTTTGCTTTCGGAATTCTAACCTCCAAAGCAATGAGAGAATAAATTTCTGTTGTCTTAAGCCACCCAGTTGTGGTCATTTATTATAGCAGTTTTAGGAAACTTTTTTAAGTGTCCTTTTTATTTGGTACCCTCAAAGAAAATCATTGGATGTCCACTGCTGCTCCACGGAAACCCCCTGAAAAAACAGTAAAGATACTTAAAGACACAAGTTCAACAAATTGCTGGTCTTTTAAGTTAACAAGTGGGAACTGTGATCACAAACTAAAAGGTCCTGAGAGAAGTGACGTGTATATTTATTTCAACATATCACATCATAAGTCATTATTTTGATGCTTATGCTCTCTACGTGACAATAAAAGCCAATACCAGTCTAGCATCTCTCTTACCACTTTTGTCTGTGATAGCTTGATTAAAATAATTTTTAAACAAAAGGTATTCACAAGGAATAAAGGAATTCAAGGAAAGTCAGATTTTGGATTGGGGAGTTCAAAGATGAAATCGGGCACTGGAAAAAGGAACTGTCAGATATAAGCTCTCCAGGAGTTGGAAATCATATGTTTAGTCTTGATTCTTCCACCAGATAGCTGCCTTCATGTCTGTTAAGTTTTCTGAACCTAGGTTTCCTCATCTGGAAAATGAAAAGTTTGACCAGACACACTGAGTATCTACGTCTTGCCTAAATCACTGGAGGTAACCAACCTGACAGTGATACAACCTTAACGTATCCACTTATTCAAACTTCTTTCAAGTAAGAAGAACAGGAAACAATTTATCTTGACTTTAACACTGGAAAGACAGCTACTTGCGGCTAATTCTAAATAAAATAATATGAAAACTCTTACTGAAACAACATTAAAATTTTAATCTCACCCAATCAGCAAATCATTTCTCTGTCCTTTAAGCCTTAATTTCTATTTTCACCTAAAGGCCTTTTTTTGTTTTTAACTATCTTCCTGATTTAACTTTTCATTATTTCCATTAGAGTTCTCTCTCACTTTTAACAGGGACAAAATGATTCTAGTTCTCTCTTTAGACTGAGGGTCTACTTTGAGTCTCTGGGACACAGGATTTCCTTTTATACTCTCGATTATCCTCCTGAAACATGTCTTATTATCCACTAGTCTCCAATGTCACAAAACAAACTGACTCAGGCATTACTCTTTAAGATAACCTAACTCATTCAAGAATTACATCCACTTAAAAGAACTTTTGAGTTTCACAGTTTAACACCAACATCAGGGCATGGGCAAAGGAGTTAAAAAAAAAAAACTTTCACTGAAGATCACACACAACTTCTTCATGTATTTGTCTCTATGGTTCAAAACTAGAATTAAAATTAAAATGGACAATTTATTTTACAAAGCCTAAGTGAACACTGAGATTAGCACTTCATTATGTTTCTAAATATTCTGGCAAGTATTACTATCTGCTAGGCAGGAATTACTTTCTGATTATTATGTAGACAAGACGTTTGCTGAGCCCTTTCCTTTCTTTCCTTGTATATGTCCCTCTCAGAAGTTTTTCTAGGATTTCGAGTCTCTTTCCTCTGCTATCACTAATCAACCTGGCAAATTGAGCTTTAGTTCTCCTTGTGGAAAAAAAAAATCCCATCTCTGTAGGATTGTGGGAGAGTTAAAGGTATAAGAGGTGCCTCTCCCCCTTACGAGCGTACCTCCTTAACCTCGACAAAATAACACACTCAGATTTCATACAAAATACAAATGACTCAGAAAAAAAGTTCCAATGCCACAGAACAAAGGTGAAATTTCTAACTAACTCGAACATTTCACTAACATTTTTAAAGACAGTATTATCTGTGCATGCCTGCTCCGCCTGGGAATTTCCAGTGCAAGTTTGCTTTGCTCCTAACTTTGTCCACCTGTCCTCAAGTTCAAGTCTTCTGCTCCATCCCATAAACAAACTTTATTCCAAGTCTCTCTGTCTGAGACTCTAAGCAGTTTCCTTTCCTAGAATAATATTATCAGTTCTCTTGGGAAGAGAGTTTGCTTCCTAACTCAAGCCTATGTCTTAGAGTCTTAAGTAGTATCCAGAGTTTTGGCCAATACATCAAAATTTGCTGCTGCTCTGTTTCATTCACATGGAGGAGATGGCTTCAGGCCCATAAGCAAAGATGAAGTATTGCAATTTCATTTATTTATTTTTAATATTTCCACAAGAAAGGCAGCATGACTTCAGATTCTTTTAATCATCCATTGAAAATGTTGGTTCCCCTCGTGCATCAATAGGATGGCTTCACCATAAGTAACAAAGCTCCTGACTTACAATGGTTTATGAAATAAGTATATTCTTCCATAACAGGAAGTCCCAAGGTAGGGCAAGTTTCAGATTTATTTGATTCAGTGGCTTCCTGATGCCACCAAAGACATAGATTACTTTTATTTCCTTGTAATGTCATTCTCAGCTTTGTTTTATAGTCTGTGTAAAGCAATTCTAAGCATCATACGTAGATTTGAATGCATCCCAGAAAAAAAGAGACCTGCTCTTCATGCAGCAAAATTTTTTCCCCAGATACCCTTAACAGAGTTTTCTCATGAATTACTGGCTAAATATGGGTCATAAACCCATTTTCTAAGCCAAATACAAATAAAGGGAATCAACTTCCCCTTAGAACAAGCAGGCCTCATCTGAGGTGAGCTGGGAGGGGATCAGCTTCCCCACAGGCACTAGCTGAGCAAAACTGAGGTTCTAACGGGAGAAGAGAAGAGGAGTAGGTGCTAAGTGGACATAAATCACTGCTTTAAAGAAAATCTTTACTTTCTCTCTTAGAAATGATAGTGCTTTCTCCCCGCCACCCTTCTTTTAAATAGAAGTATAGTCGGTTTACAATGTTGTGTTAGTTTCTGGTGTACAGCAGAGTGATTTTCAGTTATATATTATAATATATATATATTATATATATAAAACATATATTAAATATGAAAAGGATTATATACATATAGCCTTTTCATATATTCTTTTTCATTATAATATATATATATTATATATATAAAACATATATTAAATATGAAAAGGATTATATACATATGATTATATACATATTCTTTTTCATTATAGGTATTGAATTACAAGGTATTGAATATAATTCCCTGTGCTATAGAGCATAAACTTGTTGGTTATTTTATACTAGTTAGTATCTGCAAATCCCAAACTCCAAATTTATCCCTCCATCTCCCCCATCCCTCTGGTAACCAAAAGTTTGTTTCCTATGTCTGTGAGTCTGTTCATGTTTGTAAATAAGTTCATTTGTCTCATTTTTGTTTTTATAGATTCCACATGTAAGTGATATCATATGGTATTTTTCTTTCTCTTTCTGGCTTACTTCACTTAGTATGACAATCTCCAGGTCTATCCATGTTGCCACAAATGATGTTATTTTTATCTTTTTATGGCCTAGTAGTATTCCATTGTATAAATGTACCACAACTTCTTTATCCAGTCATCTTGTCGATAGTGCTTTCTAAATTCAATGCCAGGATAAGGCACCGGCTTTTCTTGAAATTTTCAACTTGGTAATTTCCAACAGAGTTAGGAAAATGGTTTCCTTAGCATATTAGGTACTTATCTCTTTGGGTCTACATGCTCCTTAGAAATTAACAGAGTTACTAAACAAATATCTTACTCTCTTATTTGGAAATAATAAATTTTCCCAATCAGATAAACAGTCCTCACCTTTACTCAACTAAATCCTTTTTACCTCATAGCATGAGGTCACTGTCTCACTTAAAATTTCTTAGATTAAACATGATTTTCTCAGTGCTGTGCAGGTGTGAAGTCCTCGCTTTGTCATTCAACTCTGCCAGCCATGCCTTCTGTCTCCTTTGATTGGTGTTTTCAAAGACTAAACAGAGTATCTGAGAAACCCATTCAGGATACACTTTTGTAGTGTTGTTTCAAGTCTACTGTATGGATTTAGAGTGGAAAGCCATTCTTGCATATCATCTCTGCAAAGATGATTTTGTGTCTGATTTTATCTAACCTTTATAAAAAATTAGCATTCTTCGACTAATCCTTGATAGTTGGTAGGCTTCTACCTATGTATTATTGGAGCCAAATTCTGAAACTGAATGTCTCTTTTTATCAATTCTAGAACTCTATTAATATTGTGTTTTCCCTATCAGTGGCATTGCAGAAAACAATTAACAGAACCAACAAGCTTTTCATAGATTCTCTCTTAACCTAGCTGAAACATGAGTAATAGAGTTTGCCTTTACATTCACAGGAATGATACTAAGACCAGCAGACAGTATCTAGATAATTTTGGTTACTTATTGAAACACTAATGTCTAAAATTTGAATTTCACATCTTAGCATCTTCTCATGCCAATAGTTTACTTGGCATCTGCACTGGTTGTCTACTGTGCACCTCAAATGCAAACTGTGTGTATTAGTCCCCCAGGACTGCCAAAGCAAAATACCAGAGACTGGGTAACTTTACAACAAAAATTTACTTTCTCACAGTTCTAGCAACGAAAGTCTAAGATCAAGGTGCTGTCAGAGGTTTGGTTTCTCCTAAGTCCTCTCTCCTTGGATTGCACTGGGCTGCCCTCCTGCTACGTCTTCATGTGGTCTTTTCTCTGTGAGCCATCTTTCTTTCTGCATAAAAGGACACCGGATATGGACTAAGGCTCCCCCATAAAGGCTTCATTTTATCTTGAACTATCCCTTTCAGGGCCATTTGTTTAAATACTGTCATATTCTAAGGTACTAGGTGTTAGGACATCAACATACAAATTTGGCAGGGACACAATTCAGTCTGTAACACTGCAAAACAGACATCTTGATTATTTACCTCAAATCTTCTCTTTTCCTAGTTTTGACCACTCTAGGGGCAACTCCATCTCTCTAAATCTGCTGAGTCTCTCTGTTCCCTTCCCTGAACTCTTCTCACTTTCTTTCTACTACCCTGAACCAAGCCTCAACTATCTCCTGTCTGGACTGTCAGCCTTCATACAACTCTCTTCATCATTTATTAAACTCCAACCACCTTAGTTACATCTCTGTTTCTCATATAATTGAAATTTAATTCTGCCTAAAGGTATTGGCTTGAATTATCCTCTACTTAAAATTCTCTCTCCAAATCCTGAAATGTATCTATTTTTACTATCAATCACTTATCAAACGTCCTGATTTCAAACAGCTTTTTCCTGTTCATCCTATCCAAATTGTCCCTCCTTTCACTCTTTCTCCAATATCCCTGTTCTAATGTGCGATCCTTCAGTGAAGGTCACTCTTCATCATTGACTTGTTTATACTTATTTATACTTGTTTATACTTGTTTATAACACAAGTTCTCTGAGAGCAAGGGTCTTCTCTCTTTCATTCACGATGCAAACAGGGCCTTGCAAATAAGAGCTCAGTAAATACTTACTTAATACATAAAACAGAACAGGTCTTCAAGAATGAAGCTTATCCAAATGGCAGATTATAGGTCTAACCAAAACTACTCTCTCTCTCTTTTTTTTTTTTTTTTTGAAGGCTATAAGAGGATATTTCATACCAGGCCTGCAAGTGCTTCCTTGAATTTCACTTCCATTTCTCAGACAAAGAATTCCTGAATGTGAAACTGAAACTTTCTCTGATTCTCGTGAGGCACCAGCAAAGGAAATAAAGCATAATATTTATTTCTGAATAATAAGAGTTATTTCTGAACTCTCTCTGCTAGAATACACTGGCACATAAAGCTCGTTGGTGGAATATAGCTATGTTTTAAATTCTGGACTGTGGTACCATCGTTTAAAGTATAAAAAGCTTAGAAATATTCTGATTGAAAGAGCTACCTGCGTCAGCAAACACTAATCATTTCAGACATGGAACTGAGATATACAACACTGCCTGGTTTGTCATATGAATATTGAAGTCACTCCAAAAATTGGCACAAATTAAGGTGAAGACTCTAAGGCTGATTCCAAAACTGTTAATAAATCACAAGATTCACATAAGGCCCATAGATGATTGCAAAAGACAGAGACAGAAATGGCAGAACTGGAATGGAATATACAATGGACTATTACTTGGCATAAAAAAGAAGGAAATCTTGCCATTTGTGACAACATGGATGAACCTATATTATACTATGCTAAGTGAAGTAAGTCAGACAGAGAAAGACAAATACATGATTTCACTTATATGTGGAGTCTAAAAAACAGAACAAATGAACAAATATAACTCAGAGTTATAAATACAGAGAACAAAAAGGTGATTGCCAGAAGGGAGGGGTTGGGGGAGGAAAGAATTAGATGAGGGAGATTAGAGGTACAAATTTCCAGTTACAAAAGAAATGAGTCACAGGTATGAAATGCATTATGTGGAAAATAAAGTCAATAACTTTGTAATATATTTGTATGATGACATACCATAACTAGACTTACCCTGATGGTCATTTTGAAATGTATACAAATATCGAATTATTATGCTGTATAACAGGAACTAACAGTATCGTAGGTCAATTATACTTCAAAAACAAACAAACTTGTAGAAAAAGAGGTAAGACTGGTTACCAGAGGTGGGGGATGAGAGAGGGGGAACTGGATAAAGGTAGTGAAAAGGTACAAACTTCCAGTTACAAGATAAATAAGTACTAGGGGTATTTATTTATGTACAACATAAAACATAATTTACATTGCTGTACATTATATATGAAAGTTAAGAGAGTAAATCCTAAAAGTTCTCATCACAAGAAAAAATTGTTTTTTCTATTTCTTTAATTTGTTATCTATATGGGATGATGGACATTCACTAACTTACTGTGTTAATCATTTCATGATATGTACATCAAATTATTATGCTGGATAACTTAAACTTATACAGTGCTGTATGTCAATGCCATCTCAGTAAAATTGGGAGAAAAAATATCTGTTATAACCTAAAAAAAAAAAAGAAATGGCAGAATGAGACAATATGAATCTCAAATAATCAGATGTTCTTTAGGGAAGCAAAATAATGACCCAGAGGTGAAAGCGGGGAAGGAAGACACTGACCTCCTCTCTTCATCTAGGACCCAGACATAACAGGCTTGGTTAAGACAAGACTTTCGATAGGATTTTTCCCCAGGTAGCTATGAATATTTAATAAACAATTTTGGTTAAGGTTTTAATTAGTTTTTTATTATAAGGAACATTCTTAGCTATAAAACATTCTTAAAAAGTAATTGATATACCTACAAGTATGTTAAATAATTGAAATATGCTGAATTTTAAAGTAAACTAAAGTGTTAGTTATTTCTAGATGGAGGTGTAGCTTCTTTATTAAAAAGCTCAAATTCAGCTTATTTATAATTGAATATAGGAACAAAATCTCAAAAAGATTAAAGATGTTTTGCAAAGAAAGGCCTCAATCAATTGTTTTTATTTTAACACTAAAAAGAAGCCTTAATTACAAATTCAAAAATAATGAAACACAGGCACTGTCTTAAAGAGATCAACTCTAAGGTGTTTATTTTCTGAAGCCTGTATTTACTGGGAACAAATAATTTTTTAAATTGGTGATTTATTGCAAAATGATCACCAAAGTAAGTTGAGTTAACATTCATCACCAGAGTTAAAATTTTGTTTTCTTGTGATGACAACTTTTAAGAGCAAAGAATTATACTGTACACCTGAAACTAATATATCATATGTCAATTATATCTCAAAATTTTTTCAAAAATGCATAACATTATTTTATGAACACAAACATTATGAGACAGTCACAGCAGTCACTACTATGTCCTTTCACAGTTCAGAAAATTGGAGCTGAAAAAAGGCAAGAGGGCTTTCTCATCTAAGGTCACACAACTGGTATAAATGTCAAGTGAAACATGGACCCAGGGTTTTTCTAAAATTATTATTATTATACCTGGTGTAATCTCATTGGCAACAGGATCTCAATGTAAACATACCAATAAAAATTTGCTAAGAGGAAGAGATCTTACCTGAAATGTCCTTAGCAAGATACTCCTGGCTAAAGGATAACTTACACTGAATAAACCCACGATCTACAGATTTATCAACCAGGGCTCCCCTTCTCTGTATCAGTTTATTTAGTCCTAATAAGAATTATGTAAGATGGCTGCTGCGAAAGATGCCACGTTTAGAGAAATTAAGAAGTTAAGTTACCTGACCCAGGTTCGCATATTAGGGGTAGTTGACTATTGGGTATAAAGCCAACATTGCTATCTAACAAGCCTGACTCTGGGTCCTGCACTCGTAACCACTACTATCCAGGCCTCTCCAGTGGGCACTGAAAAGAGATTTTCTAGAAATTTTCTAAAATCCTTCCAAATTCTGAAAATGTACAACTTTCCAAAGTATTCTGACCATGAGATATTTTTAAAATTCATCTGATGTGACATGCTTAGATTAATAAAATGCTTTTTCTTTAAACAGATTTAAAGCACTAGGACAAAATACACCACACTGAACTACAGGAATACTTCTGTATTACAAGAATCCAAAGAATATCCTTGTAAATAAGTTAGAAGAATGTTTACCAGTCAAGGTTTCAAATGCTCTTCTGCATTGATTAGAAATTAAACAACAAAGGAGATTTTTCCAATAAAATAAGTTCTCTCTTGTTTTTGAGCAGGAATTTTTTTTTACTTATTTTGGTATACTCAGATATCCAAAATTACTAATGCTGTTTTTTATTGAATAGTTGATTTACAATGTTGTGTTAGTTTCTACTATGATACAGCATTTGATTCATTTATACATATGTATGTTCTTTTTCATATTCTCTTTCACTATAGGTTATTACAAGATATTGAATATAGTTTCCCCGTGCTATACAGTAGAACCTTTTTGTTTATCTATTTTATATATAGTGACTCATATTTGCTAATCCCAAACTCCTAAGTTATGCCTCCCTCACTTCTCTGCTTTGATAACCATACATTTGTTTTCTACGTCTGTGAGTCTGTTTCTGTTTTGGAAATAAGTTTATTTGTGTCATTATTTTAGATTCCACATATAAGTGATATCATACAATATTTGTCTTTTTCTGTCTGACTTACTTCACTAAGTATGATAATCTCCAGGTCCATCCATGTTTTTGTAAATGGTATTATTTCTTTTTATTTTTTTAAGGTTTAGTAGCAGTACCACAAGTTCTCAGCCTCTAAATATTGCTTACCTTTATCTAAAATAGGTTTACAAAATATTCAGGAGAGATCAACCATCCTTTTTACTTTACCATGAGAACTCAAGGAGAAGAACAGTAACGGTAAAATGATAATATTTAGCATTTTATATTTATTTATTCTGCAATACCAAAATATGGTTAATGTAGATATCACATGGTTAGAAGTTGATTTTGATAATAACACATAAAGATCCTAGCAATAACACAAAAACGGTGATGTTAAAACAGACAAAAAATCAACGTACTTAATGTTAAATGGCTAAGGAACAAGTATTGTTTTATCCCTTTAGTAAAATAGTTATTATATTCAAAAATTTTATACACTGAAACTTTTTGGTGGATTTAGCACAACAATGGTTTTCTTACTTATTCCATTTATTCAATAATGCTTAATCTGAAATATGACCTTATTTTAAATTATCAATGTCTTTAGAACATATTATAAATTTTGAAATATTTAAAACTTTACATACCATATGTTTATATACATTATATATATATATGCGTGTTATAGTGAATATACATGCATTAATTTTACATATGTATATACATACATATATATTTAAATATATGTATGTGCATACATATATGTATATATGCATGCATACACACACACACACATATAGTTAGTGAGTAGTTACAATAAATAGCCCGGAGAGATAAATATTTAAAATTTGATAGTTTAGGTTATTTTTCAAAATCAAAGCTTTTTCTATTTAAAAAATGTTATATATATTTCTATCACTATTTCCTGTAGCCAATAATTTGAAATTTCAAGACCATATAATTCATTTAAATATTTACTCTTTTCTTGAACTGTATGGTTTTATTCTACTCTATGACTTGTGCCGAATTAAATCTTCTGAGTTGTAGCATAATTTGTCAATTCACATGAAATCTGGCTAGAGTCATTTATGAAAAATTATTATGATCTCATTACTCATGGAAACCATTTATTTTCTTTAATAAAGCTCATTACTAAATTGTAATTTTATATATAGTCTGTTTTAGAATGAAGCAAAAGATGTGGTGCTCCACTGAAATAGGTTTGCAAAATTTCAATTACCTTGATTTTTCTTCATCCAGAATGTGATAAAATTTCCTGCATAAGTATATGTGAAGGAGATGAAGTAAATATATATGCACGCACACACACACACACATATATATAAGTATATATACATACATAAACTATGTGATAATGAACCCATGACTTAGTAACAGATATGTAGCTATACAGGCATACTTGGACATAATGTGGGTTCAGTTCCAGACCACTGCAATAAAGTAATTATCACTTTATTACTCAATAAAGTGAGTCACAAAACTTGTTTTGATTTCCCAGTGGATATAAAAGCTATGTTTACATCATACTGTAGTCTATTAAGTGTGCAATAACATTTTGCCAAAACACCAATGTACGTACCTTAATTTAAAATACTTTATCATTAAAAAATATCTAACCATAATCTGAGCCTTCAGCAAGTTCTAATAGTAACATCAAAGATGACTGATCACAGACCACCATAACATACACAATAATAATGAAAACGTTTGAAATAGTGTGAGAATTACCAAATGTGGTACAGAGACAGGAAGGGAGCAAATGCTGTTGGAAAAATGGCATCAATAGCTTGCTTGATGCAGGGTTGCTACAAAACTTCAATTTGTAGAAAAAAATGCAATTAAAGTGAAAAGTGCAATAAAATGAAGTAGGCCTGTTTTGAAATACTGATGATCATCTCACTTCTATTAAAAATCCTTAAGCAATGATCACGTCTGGTTAACTGTAAATGGAAATATTAAATATTTTGCAGAGGAAGTAAGAAATTATCTTTATGATCAAAAGCTTTCAGAAACATGCTGTCTGATAGAAATGGAACTTTTTTCAGCTAAAGTTGCCCTGAGCACTAATCAGAGGAAATGATAGCAGTCACCACTCTGTTGTGTCTTAGAACAAATCACTAAATTCATTTTTGGATTTCAATGATCTGAACTGGCAATATATATTTCCACTTTACAGTTTTGAAATTGGTTATTTCTATTTCCAAAATTCATCCAAACCACTGGTTATTCTTTAACAAAATACCAACATTAGATCTATAAACTGAGTTCTTAAACATGTAAACCCATAAGGACGTCATTGACTGTAACCTTAAAACATACAAAAACACCCATTTCATTTTTCCTTTTGTTAATATTCAACCTATCCCTAGGTAATGGATCACCAACATATGGGGCCCCCGAGAAAGGGAAGGACAATGAAGAATCTACAGAGAAATCTAAGATGAAATTTCTTCTTAAGGCACATAAGTGCATAAAATCATAAAGAAGCTCAGTTTAGGGACAAAGTATTTAGTTCTGAATCATCATGTCATCATCATCACAACTAAAGTTTAAATGCTACTGGGGACTGAATTTTTGTGTCCCCATCTCCAAATTCATATATTGAAGCACCAACTGCCAATGTGATGGTATTAGCACCTGCAGTCTTGGTTTCATTAGGTTCAGATGAGGTCAGGGTGGGGAAGCCCCTATGATGAGATTAGTGCTCTTAGAAGAAGAGAAAGAGATCCCAGAGCTTCTTCTCCCACAGGAGATGAGGATGCAGCTAGAAGGTGGCCAGAACTGTGAGATACAAATGCCTGTTGTTGAATAAGCCACTCAGTCTCTGGTACTTTGTTATAGCAGCCCAGGCTGACTCACATGTGCTCACAATGAACCAAAGGCTTCCCACACCCCATCACGAATCTAGATGATGTCTCATCACTAGTTTCTGAGGTCAGAAATTTCTACCTTTTTAAAATATCCCACCCTACTACCTAAAGCAACACCTGCCACACATGAGACCTGAATAAATATGTGCAGAACAGAGTGACAGCCCACTTAATGTTTGAATAAACTGAGATTTATATAAATTAAAGCAAAGCAAAAATAATATGAGACCAAGGGATAAATAATGGAACATTTACTGTGTACATGAAACACCTCAGTTGGACCATGATACATGAATTTCACTAGTTAAAATAAAAAAGAAAAGCCTAAAGAAATATGAAGAACAAAGTCATGAAGTTACTGAACACCACAAGCTGTGTAGGAGAAATATAAGCCTGTCCTTATTACTAGACTGTAAAGCTCAGAAAAAGCAGGGAGTAGTGATAAGATGGAAAGCAGGGAAGGATGTGAAAGATTATGTCAGTGCTCCAGTGAGAGGTAATGAGTGCCTGAACTACAACATAGGGCAGTCATGTGCCGGTACATGTTACTAATGGCTCTTTGAAAAAAGGAAAATATGTATGGGATGGAGTGTGCTCTGTGTGTGTGTGCCTATATATGTTAATAAAAGTCACAATACCACTTGAGTGTTAACTTGATGATTTTGGTATTCCTTTACATAATTTTATAAATAGCAAACTGTAACAAAAATATGTACACTTTAAAAAATGTGTAACTGCAATGTGACTGGCTATTTCTCACAAAATCTGCTACAAACTTTTTTTCATTCTGGCACCAATGATAATTTCAATCAGACTGTGAATAATGCTTGGTTATTAATGAATAAGAAAGAAATCACTCAAGTCGGTGATTAATAAGCATAGTTCCAACATGAATATTGTTTGAGATCGTCATTCATGTTAATAGGTAAGACAACATGAAACAATGAAAACCCATATCAGAACTTCAATTGCCAATGATGTGAGAGAATTCTTTGCTAAATCAGACTGTTTTCAAAGTGAGCTGTCGTAATTCCTCACTTTTTGGTGCTATTTACAACATAATGGCCACAGATATGATAGACTTAAGTTTAATCTGCAATACCATGTTCTCTGTTATTTTCCTAAATCTAGACAGTCAACAAAACAATAAATCAAGCCCTGGTTTGTAATGTTTGCCCATTTCTATGGTGTAAACACTGCAACCATGCCCAATTCCAAGATACCAAGAGAGTGGTCACTGAATATGAATTTGGAGGGATGTGCAGAACTACAACATGATGGAGGAACTCTTCCACTATACACATCAATAGACAGAACCTAAGTAGCAATCAGTAAGATAATTAGGAAATAATGGTAAAAATTAAATATTTGTAGAAGCTTTATTTAAAATATAAATTTTCAGAAGTAATTCTAGAAAATATTATCTTTTTGATCTATATATTTAGTCATAATCTCAGGAAAATTAATGAATTTCAACAAGTCACCATTAAGGCTTAAACAGCACGAGAGAGCTCTGAGAAGGGAAAACACGCAGAGCAGACAATATAGTGAATCAGACTGTCTTCCGCATAGAACCATGGCAGTTACTACATTGGTGAAAAAATACTGTTTCCATTTTGGTGGAAAACAAGAAAAGAGAAAAAAATGATATTTCAAAGTTGTTAGCAAAAGAAAAAAGGAGACTTTAATTTCAAAATTATTTAGTCCTTATAAAATATGAATGGGTGTGGGAGCCCATGATTGGGTTAACAAATTATAACAGACCCCAGCTGCTTATCTCCTTAAAGAAGATGTGCTTGGTAACTGCCTTGAGGTTTTAGCAATGACCCAGGCCCTCGGCTATAAACGCTGGGCTGGGCGTGCCTGCTGTTAGTCTTCTATCCCCAAAACAGCCTTGGGCTGGAATGGTAAACAACTTACAAAAAGCCGCAGGCTCAGAGGTGAGAAGGCTGGTTAGCCAAAGATGGTAAGATCCCCTGAGGGGGGCAACCTAAGACAGGCACAGCCACCTGAGTCCAAGTTGTAGAGCAGCTGATTCTCATACATTCTGCCGTGATAAGCTGAAAGGCTCAACACGAACATGATTCACCAAAAAGGGTCTTCTAACCTTGAGCCAAACACCAACAATAAACAAAGCCTTTGTATTCATTGTGAGCCCACCCTGTCCTTCCCTAAATTCCCGCATTCCTCCTTTGACTGTACTCAATAAATATGAGAAATCTGAGAGGCTCATGGAGTTGGTTCCTGACTCCCTCTCCTTCTCTTGACTTTTCCACAGAGTCTTGAGTAATTCATTCCATCTCGGTGGGACTTCTGCTGGCCAGAACCCACAACTGGTGACAAACCCACAAATGGGAGTATAAAAACAGTAACATTTTTGCAGTAGCTAAAGCCAACAATTTTCATAGATTTTGTTGCTGCTGTTTCCTGTCATCTGCTTCAACATGTCACTACTCTAAATGTTTCTTTAAAAATACAGTGAGTACACACACACACACTTAATGATACAATATACTTGTGATGAAAAGAGTTGATAAATATATATAGCATAGCAGTAAATTTATGAGAAAAACAGAATCCTGTTCCTAAACACTTGATCAAAAATCTTACCTAAATTTAAGGAAGGAAAGCTATGCAATTCTTTTGTGTTCCAAGAGAAAGAGGAGAAATAGATGAACGTGATCCTTGAAAATAGTATTGTTATTTCCATTTACTTATTGATTTGTTATTGATTCACTGATTTATTTATTAAAGTACAAGACCCTTTCCAGCAGGTAGAGGACAAATGCTCATGGGACTCAATTCCCTTTTACTGGAAGACTTGGTATTTCCTTTTGTCAGGAAAACAGTATAATCGTTATAATAAAGCAGAAATTATGTGGAGAAATAATACATATAATAGAATCTGAGTAAAGCTGTGCTGGTGGGAAAAGATGGATTGAACTGTGGACAGGGAAAGATCACCCAAATATAGCAAGGCACTTCTAAATGTCCAATAAGGTTTTGACTTTTTATTTTTTAACAATTGGACACCAAGGATAGATACGTCACATCAAGGTACAGGTCCTCTGGGAAGATTCATGACTGCCTGCAACTGCCTTTTACCATCTGAAGCTACCTTCTATTTCTTGCCTAGTTGAAGCCTGGATATACTGTGATTTTTGTTGGAATCATAAGACATGTACATGTCCCTTTTTGGAAATAAATGTTCCCTCTTTCTGTGGGATCCTCACAAATAAAAGATAAGCATTAATTAAAATGTTGTGGCTCTTTAGTTTTCATTCATGCACTCAAATTTCTAAAACTTCTAAGGTTGTGTCCTAGAATCAGTTGACTCAAGATACAGGGAAAAGGGTAAGAAGATTCTACAAGTCTTCTAAAATCTTAACTGTCAGAACAGTAATCATATCCAACATATGCTTTAAATAATAAAGGTACACATTGATTAAATAATCCCAAGTATTACCTGTGATAACAAAGCTTTCTGGATATAATGGTGGCTGTGGACAGCTTCTTGTGATTGTGTGATGGAGAGTAGTATTTAGGTTGTCAAAGTTAATAGTAGAGATGGGAGAAATAGGAATAAAGTGAAACAGGATTTAAGTGTCAGGCTGATTATCATCAGAGGACAATAAAAAGTGGTCTGCAGTCTGGTGCCACAGGCATTAAATGACATGTATTTTTTAGATGTAATGAATGAAGATTACATTGTGATGCTTTAAAGGTAAACTGGGACAAGGACACATTTCTGCCGCTTTTCATTGGACTTTGGTGTCACTTGTGAGGTTGGTAGAGGACAGAGAATGGGAAAAGGACAAGTGAAAAAAGATGAACTTTCTTCTAAGGGAGGAGTACTTTCTAGAGGATGATTTCCAGTTAAAGCTAAGATTTGAGAAGAGGAACTAAGATTAGTGGAATAAAGAGAGGTATGTTTAGATTAAAATACAAAGAAAGAAGACTGGAAGGAGAAAACAGGGAAGACTTAAATTAGTCAAAATTTAATTAGTAACAGTGTGATTGTCAAGTTTAAGTCATAACTAATCAGTTTCTATCCAACTGTTGGTGCCCCGCCCCCACCCCTCTGATCCCATCTACTATATTCCTGTGCCCTTCCCCCTTTTCTTGTTTGTTTGTTTTTTATTTGTTTGTTCATTTAAATAGAGCTATGATTTTCTTTGGGAAGCTGTTCTCAGACTGCAGAAACCAATTTGCCCCACCTGCAGACAACTGAAGTGCCTGGGAGTTACATCTCTGGGGGTGCCCCTTAAGCAATATATAATTGGTTCGGAAGTACTGAAGCCCGAATGACTTTGCTTTCAGTTGGATCCATTTCTGAAGCATAATTTACACACAGATAACCCCTGGCATGGGCTGAGACTGGATCTTTGCCTGTAATTGCATTTTACTTGGATTCTTCTCCTTCCCTGTAATGATTTAGTTCCTTATCCTTCTTCTTCTGGGAATATCTTCTTAATAAATTACTTGCATGTGAACCTTGATCTCATGGTTTGTTTCTGGGGAATAAGATTGGGATTAAGGACCAATTACGGGGTTTTTTGGTAGGGGGGTGGTTGCGTTTTGTTTATCCCCTAAGCTAAGCTTGGATAACTGGTAAGTTATCTAGATGTCTTACAAATTGGAAAGGCTCATAACATGTCTCAGTGACTCAAGAACTGTGTCCAAGAAAAGCATAAACAATGGGAAAAGTCTGGAAATCAAAATTTTCCATTAAAGGTGAAATTGTTTATTTAAAAATCTAGTGTTTCACTTATAAAGTATCTTCAAATTATTTTTAAATAGTAAAGAAAAATTAATGAGACAAAGCAGAACTGGAGTGGTACGTTAACTGATTAAACCAATGCTTGCTGCAGAGTTAAAGAAGGTACTCCCACCTATCAAGTTCTAACATCTGTTTTTTCTGTGCTTTGAATGTCTCAAATAGGAACTCAATTAAAGAAATGTAGAATACACAAATATTATTTAAAGCAGCAGGAAGGATTTAGGGCAAAATAAATTGTAAATGATTGATATTAAACTTAGCAAATACCATGACCGGGAATTTCCAAGGTGGCTCCCAGTGCCACCCCTGCCCTTACAGATTGGTGTCTAAGTCCCTCCTTCTTCAGCAACTGGTTTCTAAGCAATAGAACACCTCAACCTTGAGGCGATGTCTCTCCTCTTTGGTTAGACTACAAGAGACTGTAAATTTTGTTAGCAAAGGCCTCCTCCTCTGAGGGCTTCCTGCTAATAACCAGAGACTGAAGCCCTCAGTCCAATGACAGGAAAAGAACTAAACCCTCCCAACAACCAAAGGTGCTTGGGGGTGAATCTTTTCTTAGGCAAGCTTTCAAATGAGACTCAATCCCTGGCTGATTGCAGCCTCTTGAGAGACTCAGAAACAGAGGACCCAGGTAAACCATGCCTGGTTTTATGACCCACAGAAACTGTGAAATAATGTGTTTTTTAACCTGCTAAATGTATGGTAATCTGTTGTGTGGCACTCAATAACTAATACACATATTGTATTTCTTGCTATGGGTAAGTTATAAAGGACAAATAATAGCCCACACCTTCAAATTGCTAGCTAGCTAACAAATGAAACCATAGGAAAAATATTAGACAGACTGAAAACAAATATGGTAAAACAAAATTGTTCATAAAAAAACTTCCAGCACTCAAGCGAAAGAGGGAGGGAAACAGCACAAAAATAAGAGTGAGAGAACATGTAATTTAATACTGGCTTTTTTCCCCCCTTACTACTAAAAACTGGAAAACACATTGACAAGTCAAGTGAAAGGAGTATCACTCTAGAGAATAATGTTAATTTAATACTAGGTCCAATCATTGACAGAACGTGTTAAAATTAGGTACAGAGCTGAGTGGGTTGTAGGAGAAATTAGGATATAAAATGTGATCGGATCTGGAAAGACTTCAAAAGTCAACATCACCACCACCATCATGGAGTTTATTCTATGTCTGGAGGTGCTTGATCAAAGTTTTGAAAGTGGTGATAGCACAGATTTCCTTTTCTGTAAGTTGTGTTTGACAGATGAGAAAATGTCAAGTATGTGGGTCAGAGGAATGAGCAGGGGAATTGTCACCAAAGAAAAGGAAGATGTTTCAAATGGAAGGAGTTTGTACACCAAAGATAAACTTGATCAGTGGCATAGTTTTGTTCAGAGCTGGCACTAAGTTCTAAGTAACAGTCTAAGATGATTTTTTTTCTACAGGCTATATTCCAGGGTCATATAAATCCTTCAGAAGAATTAAGTCCCACAGGACTTCAAAAAGATTATAGAATATAATTTCATAATAAGAATATAAATAATGATTCCTTATTTCAACTGAGGTTGAAGAGCATAGTGATATTAGTTTTCTATGTACAAAATTCCTATAAAACTCAAAAAACATTGTGAAAGTAACACTAAAAAAGAGTATGTACTTTATAAAACCCTTTCTTCAATTTATTTCTTTATTTTGAATCCTACCATTTTTCCTGAAAGTGTATTTTATTTTATTTTACATTCTACACACTTTAGCCAATGGAGTTTCATTGCCAAATTTTGAAGTCATATGTGTGAGAAAATTTTCTTTCATAGGCTATTTTCCCACATTATTTTCTTAAAAGACACCATCAATAGGAACAGGGTTAGCTGCTTGTTCCTCTCATTTTTCGCTCAATTATCTTTCTGTTACTACTAAAAAATAAATATTTTGTGCATTGTCTCATCTCTGGAAGGTATACCAAAAGGAACCTTCTGAAAATAATCTGGCTTAGGCCAAGTATAAAAAAGGCAATATATCATAATGAAGAATGCAAAAGTAAAAAGAGACATAAACAACATCCCAAATATTTTTCTGGCTCTGTGTATATCCAGCTGAATCCTAATCTCATGAAATTCGTCTGACTGTCTTAGAGCATTACATGTAAGACTGATTTTTCTTAAGTTTGTTTTATGTACAGAATTTATAAAATCCTCACTCTGACATAAACTCATTCAGATGTTACTTGTTTATGTGAATTCCTGCCATACTCCACTGAGACTTGGCCCTGATTCATATATTTTGAGGTGGTTTATTTGAGGAAGATACTCAGAAGGACTGAGATTGAATGGTTGCATTACTTGGAATTCCTAAAGGATTAGTCATTTTTTCCTTCAGTATTTAACTCTAATTCCAGTTATTATGGGAATCACAGTCATTCCTGATATTAAGTATTTCCCCTAAATACATAAACATGCTAGCTTGTCCCATTTTACATTTTCACATTTAGAGAATTCTTCCTTGTCTCTCCTTTTCTCTTTCTCTCCCTCGCTCTTCTTCCAGTTTAGGAAATTCACACATTAGCTCTACTTTTTTTTTTTTTTTTTTTTTTTACTTTGCTGGGTCCCTCCTCATCCTTGATAACTCACCATGTTTCTTACTCTGATTAGAACAATACAGCTCTGAAATGCGCAGTTACCAGCATTCATAGTTCTAAAAGACTGCATATTATTACTATTAAAATATCTTAAGAAATTCATATATGCTCTTAATGTTAAATCATCATCTTTGAAGACAGTGTAGAACTGTTGAGCTTGTTAAGATAATAACAGGTCAACATACTTTCTATCACTGCTAAATCATTTCACAAAGTGTTCATTATTTTCTGATACTGGTACAGATAGTCCTAGCATCTCCACAACTTGGCCAAAGATCAACATAATAACACTTAGAATGTCTTCTCAGAGGCCTCAAATCCCCTGACTACACAACACAGCTCACATTTTATAGCATTACACATTTTGGAAAGCATATATTCAAATACATCCAAACTATTTTATTTATAATATTAATTACATCCTTAGTATAAAAGTTTATTTGCAAAATTGTATCCTATGCCTATTAAATTGGTTCTCATAATAAAACGATTGTAAGTGCTTTGGTCTTCTCACTTCTTTGCTATTTAGCTGATTATTACAACATCTATCATATTGGGCAAAAGGCAACAATCCATGAATGTTGCCTTAGAAAAGTATGCTTGCTTTGAAATTTGCATTCTCCCTGCAAGTGCAGTCAAAATAAATTATGCTACTTAGCTGATAAGTTGATTTGTGGACCACTTTGGGAGATTGTATCTCTAGGTTTTTTATCACTGACTTTACAAGAAAAGAGCATTGCATTTAAATGTCATAGTCCATGTCTTTACTCTGTGGTAATTAACACTCCCCATACCCCCATCGTGTATTCTAAATATCAGAGCACTTCACTTTAATAACATTTCAGTTTAACATGGCTCTACATGGTCACTGAAAGAAAATGATTAAATTAAATAAGGAACACATAAGCATTCTTACGAACTGGCTTTAACACAAACCACTTGGTCTTCTAATTCTCTTTAACAGATAGAAGTAAAATAAAAAAAATAGAACTTTGATGTTGACCATACAATATCATTACAGCTATATAATGTATGAAAAGATGAATTTAATGTCATAACAGAGTTATTCTCATTTACTGAACTAATGAAATAAAGTGAAAATTATTTATCACAGTAAATATTTAAAATAATTTAGAATAGTAAAAATAAGCATGTGTAAAATTCAATCATCACTGTTATTTGGGAAAATTGAATTTCACTCTGAACAGTTTTCCTCAGCCAGTGAAAAAAAAAAATCTAAGTATTTGGACTGATTTTAAAGGAAATCTAATCTAAGCGTACATCTGACATTATACTGTTACTTTTTTTCTAAAAAAATCCTACCGAAGTTTATGTTAGAACATCTATAATAGTAGAGAATCAGTATGTCCCAAGAAAGCCTATTTTATAACTGAAAGGCTATTAGAAATAATTTCATAAATGTATTGATATGAAATCTTTTTAATTTCCAAAAGTTTTGGAAGCTATAAACCTGAGACCACAGAGAATAAACTTAAGACAATATACATTTGATCCATCAAATATATAAAGTAGTATCCAATATATAATTCACTGTCTAACCTTCCCAATTTAGTTGCATTACAAAATTAACCATTCAAATATGGTTCTAATCATGGCTATCTTAGGAAGAAAGCATTTTCTCTACAAATTAGCCATTAAATACTGTCAAAAAAATTTATGAAAGTCCCATCTTTGTTATTTGATTAACTGTTATACTATGTAGATCTGAATGAAAAAGTCATAAAACAAGTAGAATCTGTAACTCCATATAGTATTTTCTACCTAAGCAAATAATAAGGGTCCTAGGAAGTCAAGAAATTAATACAAGCTTTTGAAATGAGGCAAACTATTAAGTTTTTAAATGAGGGGGGGCTCCTTTCCCTACCCGAGAGGAAGTTTCTCACGATCTTTGCCTAAACCATGGTATCTGGATTAAACTTTTCAGTTTTAGTGTTTTACTTTTCAAAATTTTCTATTTAGTGTCGAGTCATTGCTCTGTAACATATTCTCCTAACCTGAAAAAAACTCATTAGGAAGTCTAATAATCACACTTGCAAAAAAATTAAAATAGAGATATTCAAAATTTTTTTAAAAATCTGTCAAAATTAAATTAACTTGCTAATAAATGTTTTTTTAACTGTACCTACAGTAATACAAAACAAAGAAAAAACACTGAAACATCTAACTTTTTTCATTTTCTATAAGCATTTTAATCTCCAGACCCACCCTAGGACTATGAACTCCTATAGATGGTTAGTAAATTTTTCATAATACCACTTACAACTCTGCATTAAAAATTAGTTCTATATAGCACAAAGAGAGACTAAGATATACAAGCATTCTATTTGATTTTAGATATACCTAATAAGATATACTTCAAAAATGTCATAGGAAAATGGGCTGACATTCATCAGATAACAGAAATATTCAATCTCTATTAAATATTAATATTATGAATAAGTTGTCCAGATATAAAGTATTATTCTAAATAAATCTAAAAACACTACATTATTATTATTGGTAAGATGTGTTCTACCTTGAGAGTAGAAATAAATCTAGCAATTCTTGAACAAATCCATATTGTAAATCAATTTAAATCATCCTCAGAGCCATTTCTATTCTGTATATTAGAAAACTGCCACCCAAAATCTGATGATGAGTAGCAATCAAAGTATTAAAGAAAAAAAGTGGAAAAGATATTCTAGACATCTAAATATAAGGAATAATCTATCATATTTTCTCTTCTACCTAAAATTCAAATTAAAAAGAAATTATTGTGAGATTATAGAATTCTCAGATTTTTAATTCTGGCTTAGAACTGGCTCCCTTATGTCCTTTGCACCTGTGTGACTTCTTGTAACTAACATTAACTGGAATATGTTTATATAAAACTAATTTTCACTACACTGACTATCATCATTACAAAGTATTGTTAATTCCACACAGTGATACACAGTTTCCCTGGCACTTGTCAATCTCCAGAAACAGAGAGGCGAAAAATTGTCTACTGTTTTACTACCACAGGAACACACAGAAATCATGTTCTATATGCCCTTCTGCGTAACCCACCCTTACAACTCATCCAGGGGTTCTATTTTAGCTCTAAAATAATGCTGGTGATAAGAAATAACTTTTACTCTTTGTTTCTTCTTCATCACCTTAGGGACAGTCCTTATTGTGTTTAACATGAGATAAATTAGCCAGGAAAAAAAGATTAAGCATGTAGTACACATTTAAACTTGTAGTATTCTATATTTTATTTGAGACAGTCAGAAGAGAGTGCATAATGTATAGACTAAAATGTCCCAAATTAATTGAAACATGCTGTTTGTACATAATTTATTTAAACTTGTTTAATAGTCATTCCCCCAACCCAGTTCCAATAGTCATGTAACTCTTTTGGTTCACTCCATATCTTCGATACCTTAAAATCTATACACACGTATATACACATATTGTATGTGTTTATACATATGTACATATGTGCATATATACAAATGTATGTGGGTATATATATATATATATGTTACATTGTGTAATTCAAAGATTTACTTTGGTTTTTACGTATTTTTTAAGAATAGCCTTTTTCCCCATTTAAACTGAACAAATACTTATGTAATGCGAACATTATGCCTAGGATTCTCTAAGATATACAATAGGAGTATAATCCATTTAAAAGATATAATACTCTCAAGGAGATTTACATTGCATGTGTATTTGTGTGTGTGTATGTTCAACATGTAAATACAAAAGCAACAGTATGAATTACACAATAAATTCTTTAAGTTGTGTATATAAAAAATATGTGCACATAAAAAGCATGTTTAAAAGTTGTGCTAAAAATAATTTTACAAGACAGCGTGGTAGTGGAAGGAGCATAAGCCTTGGATACTTTTAAAAATTTTTGCTATTCAACTTTTTACAAATCACCTAACATGTATAGGCTTTAGCATCTAAATTTTTAAAGTGCTAATAAATTAGGTTTTATATTTGTTTTGTGGATTACATAAATTGCTGAATATAAAACATCTGATGAAGTGCTAGGTTCCTGATATATGCTCGAATTTTGGTGTCACTCTTATTAATGCTGTTATTATTGAGCATAGTTAGTATTTAATGGTTCAAGAGCTATCAGGGAAAGAATAAGGTCAGTATTAAATATGAACACTGACACTACAAATAATATAAAAAAAACAGCAACTGAGCACCATTTATTGAGCACCCATGGTTCCAAGAAGTGTTCTGAATTCCATCTCAATTCTGATACAATTTATCAATAAGGATTTTAATATAAATCAATATTTGAATTTAATGAAAACAAATATACCCCATTAATTTTGAAACTTAGTATATGTTATTCAGAAGGAATATGCTTGTGATTTTAAAGTATTGCTAAAGTACCTTCAAACACTGGTACCCTAAAGAAATTTTTTGTTTGTTAACTAATTTAGTCTAAGATAAATTAGTCTTTTTGTTTCTAAAAGTAAACCTTTCAAGGGAATAAGCTATCCACTTTGATAATGTAGTGCAATCATAATCATTTATATATAAAAGATGTTATACAAATATGAGGTTATTAAGGTAGAATAACTTTTTAGAGTTAAAATTCTTATACCGAAGTATCAATATTATAAGCCTCTATCTTGTGATTTCTGAGTTTTCTTTCAAATTTAAATATATACGTCAAAATCTTTGGGTCACAATTTTATGAAATTTTTCTCTCAATGTCAAACTAATAAAAATATGGATATTATAACCATGAATTCCAATTTTACTCTGTTCATTTGCAAATATATCTCCCCTGGTGCAACCACATCTTTAACCCTGTTCTACCATATAAGAATACTGACCTGGCCACATGGAAACATACTGGACCTGTTCTCCCTTCCCCAATCCTTCTTCACCTGGACCTTCTTCATCACAGTCAACGACAGTTGCATTCTTCTGGTTTCTCAGTCTCGAAGAATACACTTACCCTTCTCTTCCTTGTCTCACCCTCCATATCCAATCTATGAGCAATTCTTATTGTCTCATTGTGAATCGGTATCTGCATTCTAACCATTTCTCACTATTTTCACTATTATAACCCTTGTGCAAGTTCCCATTATCTCTCTCCTGGAATATTGCAATAGTCTCCTAACTGATGTCACTGATCTATGTCAGCACATCAACCAAAATAGTACTTTATAAATTCAAAGTGTATTAAAGCACTCTTTGAATCAGAACACCCCTTAGCAATTCACTTTTCTCAAAGTAAAAACTATCCAAATAAACTCCTTTACTTCTGTAACAGCATCCCCTACTACTCTGACAATTGTTTATGGTGATCCAGCCATCCAAACCTCTTATTTCTTCAATAACCAGATACACATTGCCTCATCCTCATCCTCCCAGATATTTAATCATCTATTCCCTCCCCTCTTTCAAGTGTTTGTTTTAATATTACTTTCTTAGTAGAGTCCACACAAGTCATCCTACCCAACATTGTAACTTCCAGGCTTAACCCTCATTCCCTGTCCTCCTTGTTGCTTTACCTTCCTAAGTAAGTCTTTTCTGATATAATGAATTATTTACCTATTTTGTATGTATACCATTTCTTTCTGCCCCTATAAGCTCCTTGAGGGAAGATTATTTATCTGCTAATTTCTTAAACCACAGCATTCAAAGCAATGTCTAGCAATTAGTAGGTAGCGAATAATTGAATGAAATATGCAAGTAATTTCTCTCATCTCTGTCTTTGAAGGGGATGAAGCTAGTAATTATGTAAATTATAATCTATGTGAGGCAGCATGTCAGAGGCAGAGGAATTCTTCGAAAAGGGTCAATTCATTGGATTTTTATATTCCTAAAGACAAAGAAGCACATGCATCCAATTTATGGATCAGGACGTTGACATACGTGACCTGGGAAGGTAATACTTAGAATATCTACTCTTATTTTATTCACTTTTAAATTATTTCTTTGTATTTTCATACTTTGATTTTTTATGAGAAATCATAATTATTTGATTATGATTTAATATACAGGAAAATCAAGGTATCATTTTTTTTAAAGAGTGATTCCATGAGAAGGCAAGATGTATGACACTGAAGCTACTTAAGGTTACTAAGAAAAGTAATTTTAAAGAGCTCATTTTTAAGAGCAATTAACTTGAACCACATTTTTATCTTTTCTATCTAAAAGTTGTACGCAAAATCTCTCCTCTATTAGATACATTTTAATGTATAAAGGTCATAGGTAAACTTACTATTTAAAGAACCCTAAAACAATTCTTTTGTTTTAAAAAATCATACTCTCCAATAAAATACTCCCCTTCTTCACCTGTTCTATGGTCAAAGGTTTTAATATCAAATTTTCTTAAGATGCAGTGGGATTCCTAATTTGCTGGAAACATTTTTGATACAGAAGAGACCACTAAGTAAATTTACATGGCTATAAAATTAACATTAAAGTCTTTTTCCCCCCACTTTCTCTTAAACATGTCAGACTCATTTCTGGAAAAATTCCCTTTTCATCACATAGTAGAGGACCTTCATTGGGAATGATGAATGAACATAATATTTCTAGAAACTGATTATACTTCTATGGGAGCCTTCTCCCATACACATGGACTAAAATGCAATATTTTCACACAAAATATATTTCCATTAATTATATTAGCTAGTTATAGCCATATGTCTGCAGAAGCAGAACTTCTTCGAACAAACTAGGTCTGCTTTAAAAGACTCCAAACCGTGGGAGTTTAAGTGGTCAGGTAGAACACATGTGAAGCCTGAAAATGTGGTAGGCTTCTGGTAAGTGCACACACACATGCTCTATATTGATAGACATTGCCTTAAAACACCCAGTGGTAACATAACCCCAGTGCTGAAACAACTCACTACTAGAACTCTTGGTTTTGAAACGCTCTCCTTATAACTTTCTTAGAGCATTCTGTTTGTCAAGAGGTTGAGAGCACCAGCTGAGCGGACAAAGATCCTGGAGCCCCATTCATACTTCACTGGTAGCTTCAAAGACGTCTAAAAAAAGAGCTTCACAGGTTACAAAATATTTAGGAAACACAATAGCACAGAATTTTGAATTCACTCTTCAGCTCTATATACTGATGATACCAGCTGATAGAAATCACCAGGGTAGGCAGGTTGGAATACGCATGTTTGTCCTTTGTTTGCAGGTGTGACACAGAGAAAGCATATTTGAAAATGAGAACTAGAAAAAAAAGACTAAAGGGAGTGAGTGAAATGAGAAATCACCACTATTTATAAACTAAATAAACTAATGTAATTCGATATCAGTGTAGCCTGTTATTAGTATTTGGTATAAAACATTTAGTTAAATGCTTATTAAGATATATAATTAAAAAAACAAATACTTAGTTCTACAGCATGGTGAGTGTTAACTTCTAAATACACACAACCATTCCCTTAAATTTGCTGGAATGTTTTATCAAATGTATCAGATGGCATTTCTTGAAATGTACCTCTGTCTACTCAAACACTAACACCAATTTTATAATGTAATTATGTGGAAAATCTACTTCTTTATCAGACATTCAGCATGTCAAGATAAGAAGAATTGAATAAATAGATGGTACGTTACTATCAAGTTTTCTCAGCACTCAAAGGCGTCTATAATTTTTTTATTAATCCCACTTGATCCTCTAAACATATTAGAAATGATATTGTTGACTGTTAGTATTGGTGGTGTAGAGAGATTTTCAAAAAATAGCTTAAAGTAGACCTGAGGGACCTACAAAATTTGTCATATTTTCCTTTTTATGAAGTAATCAAATTGATAAAACATGTGGCAAGATAAACAGAATGCCACTGAATCCGCCTACAGGAATAACTGTAAGTAAATATTTTAAAAATAGATGAATAATTTCAGTATTCTTTCTCTGGCTTCCAGATTTCAATTCATCCAGAGAGTGAGGGGGAAGAAAAGATATGTACAAAACGATTATTTCAGTGCAGACATTTTTATACCAACACAAAATGAATGCAGGGCTCTGTTAAATCTACTATCTAAGATTTATAACTTATTATTTTTGTCATTTTCTCATTCCAATTGATTCTATTTCAATTATTCAAGCCCTTGATTACTTTTCATTCCCTTGATTAGGTTTTCTTACATTTTAAAAAGTATTAGACATATTTTCTTCTTTATGTTGACATTCCAACATAGCTTTTCTATTAATATCTACCATTAATAAGGAAAATTATAAGAATTACAATTATCATAATATTTATTCCTATGAATTCTTGTGCATTTCTATAGAATGCGCAGATTTTTTGAAAAATGTACTATTTTTAAAATTGTATTTAAAAAGTATGGAGTCCCAGCTTACATCCATTTTCTCCCTCACAGCTCCTAATAGATGTTTCATACATATGGTATTACTGTTGAAATAGTAATCCAGTATCGAGAACAAACACTGGTGAGAAGTTCACTGTAAATCATTTAACATTTCTGCCATTGTTTTTTTTTAGTTGGTAAATTCATTTCTAAAGAAAGCAATTGTTACCTGAAGTATTTAGCTTAAAAGGAGGGTATGCTGTTTTGAGATTTCACAAACTGTACATGATTTTAACAACAGCAATGCCACTCAAAATTACAAATGTATTATTCAAAATTAGATTATTGAAATGACAGAAGCCCAATTCAAAGTATTTTAGACAGTAACGGGAATTTATTGGAAGAATAGTGGATTAATTTGCATAACCACAAGTAAGGCAGAGTCTAGCTTGGATCTGAAAAGCCACAACATTTGTTTGTTTTTAACTAGAACTAAAGGGAGTAATTCAATCCCTGAAAAGGGAAGATCAGAAGCTGACAGTAGTCATGTTTCTGACCAAAAGGAAAAGCAGAGCTGGGAGAAGTCTTTTGGATTCTTTGACCTAATATTCTTTTGGTATTCCTGATTATTCTCCTGGCTACTTTTCTAAGCCACCCAGTTGATCATTCCTCAATATAGATATCAAAAGTTGAATTTCATGAATTTAATTTTTTTTTGTATTTCATTATCCACACTTTTGTTAAAATGAATCATCTTTCACTGGGCTTTAACTATCGTCCATACCCAGGTAAGTCATATATTTCTCTCTCCAGCCCAGGATGCTCCATAGAGTTCCAAACATCAATATTCAATGATTTAATTGACATTGTGAATTATATATATCAAAGCCAACTCAATATCAATATAAGACTCATGCTATTTTCCTATTCCAGCATACCAAACTACACAAATAAAAAAGAGAAGCTACTGACCATCTTTCAACGAGCTTTAAGTCAATAAATGGATTTGCCATCCATACGATAAAGCTACTGGAGTCAGGGAATCATACCTGACCCTTCAATTTCCCTTCCCTGAGCTCAACACTCTGCTACAGTCACATATAAACCCTAACATCCAGTCCATTACCAAGTAGTGTTGAATCCCTCCTGAAAAGTGTGTCTGACTCCTGCAAACTGCTCCATCTCTACCATCACTACCTTTGTTGATCTTCACATTGATTCTCAGATTATTCAAGTAGATTACTTCTATGTTTATTCACTTATTCTCTTCCAAACAGTTCTCAAGGCAGTGTTTGTGATTTGCTAAAATACAGATATTTTCAAGTGAAACACAAACTTTGGATCTTTGTGAAAAAGCTTGAATAGTTCCCCCGATATCTCTTAATATAAAGAGAAACTCCTTATGTACAAAACCTGCACTGGTTGGTTCCTAACGACCTCTCCAAATTTACCTGGCACCAAGTCCCTTGTATGCTTTTCTCTATATAACTTGTCTTTAAATCACTCATAGAAATTATAGTCACTTCCACTATCGTCTCTTTTTGGTCCCGCTGTGTGGAATATTATTTTCTCCCTTCAAGTCTTGGTTAATTCTTACATCTTTAAGTTCTCAGCTCAAACTTGAGAACCTCGTAGAAAGCCAAGAATAAAGTAATAATACAAATGCATACTATAAGATCCTGTGTCTTTGTTAGAAATGGCTATAAAGTTGACCCTTGGTTTTCCGGCAATCTACATCCACATCTAAGAAGCAATCAGAATTTTTACAAGAAAATAATGATAGTTAATATTTCATTGAATTCCAACTTTTCTAGTCATTTATTTAAATGCACTACAAGTATTAACTCATTTAATACTCATCATAAATATATGGGGTAGGTACAATCATATTGCCCATGTTATAGATAAAGAAACTGAGTCAAGGAAATTTTAAAACCTCCATAAAGTTATCTAATAAGGTTAAGCCAGAATCTGAATATTTGAGGTCTGGCTTCATGAAAAAAAGGCATTTACTACAGAAGGGCAATTATTCCTGGTACCAAGAGCAAAGAGAAATATCAATGAATAAAAATTATTTGTAGTTTGTAATAGAATCAGTTCTTTGATTTGCACCTATCTGTTAGCTATACTAAAATTCAAAACACACTTCCTCTTTTCCACAGAAAGACTGAGTCAACTGTGTAAATTTGGGACATCCCTGGCAATAAGACATCACAGAATGCTAATTTTCAGCTTTTCTATAGAATTTTTTTCATCCACCCCTTTGTTTTCAACTTATTTGTGCCTTCTTTTAATTTGTTTTTTTGCATTATTTTTTTCCTATTAGCTTTTAGCTTTTCTCTTTGTACTTTTTTAATAGGTTTATTCTCTCTATTTAGATTGAATATTATACCACTTCATTTAATAGCTACACATATAATTTCATTTCCAGACTTTTTTTTTCTAATGTGGTCATGTGAATATATATTCCTACCCATTTTATGAATACAGTTATATACTTTTATAATTTTTGATATGAAGCCATTTGTCTCCTACAGAAATGAGAAAAAAGGTCATCTTTGCATTTTTTTTAAAAAAATTGTTCACCTAGTTAACTTTCTCGTGCTTGTCATTCTTAAAAATCTGTTTTTATTTGTAATGATTTACCTTTTAGGCTGAAGAACTTCCTTAATCTTTTCTTATGGTGCAGGTCACTTGGTAACAAATTTCATCACATTTAAGTTTTCTGAAAATATGCTTATTTTATCCTCAATTCTGAAGGATAAATTTACTAAATAGATAGTCTATGGTGACAGTGTTTTTTTGTCTGTTTCAGAACTTGAAGTATGTAACTATATTGTCTTCTGACCTTCATCATTTCTAATGAGAAATTAGCTAGCGAATGTATCATATTTTCCATTTGTGTAAGGCTTCTTTTTTCTGATTTAAATTTTGTTTCTATTTGTGGTTTATAGCAATTTGAATTTAACGTACACTGTTGTGATTTTCTTTGTACTTTTTAAACTTGGTGTTAATATGCTTCTTGGATCTGTGATTTAATATTTTCACCACCTTTGGGAAATTTTAATGCATTATTTTGTTCTGGTGGTTTTTTCTCTGTTCTAGAATATCTCCTCTCTTTCTGGAACTCTAATTATGCATCTGTAAAAATGAATGATATTGTCCTATAGGTTACTAAGGGGCTATCATATTTACTTTTTTTTTTCCTATTCTCCAGTGTGATAATTTACACTAATCTGTGTCCAAGTTCACAAATTTTTTCCTCTATGTAATCTCAAATATTAATGGTGAAGTCAATCAATTGATTTTTTAAAAAATTCAGATAATGTAACATTTTACTCTAAAACTTCGGTTCTTCTATTCTGTTCTCAAGAGAGCTCCATTTCTTTTTTGACATTCCCTAATCATTGCCTCGTTAACGGATGTTTAAAGTCTTTGTGTGCTAACTCTGACAGGTCAGTCACATTGGGATCCTGATTAAGGGTCTTCTTTTCCTGCTTCTTTACATGTATAATAATTTGTGATGACACATTGGACATTGTGTAACACATTAGGTGGAGCCTGGATTATATGACCTCCCTTTAAAGGACACTGAATTATATTTTGGTAACAAGTTAAATTTCTGGTAGATTCTTTCAATCTTTCCAGATTTGTTTTATTTATTTATTTTTAGGCCAGATACATTTCACTTTGGCTTTAGTCTTATTTATATGATTCTTTCTTCAAAGTATGACTTTCTAGAATCTCAACTAAACACCTGGGATACACAATAAGATCTCTCTACACTGGCTTGGTGAGAAGTGCAACATTTCTCAGCACTGTGCAAACTTGGGTATCTCTGCTTACCTCTTAGCTTTCTGGTAACTGCTCTGTCCTAAGCCTTATAGATTCTGTGCTTACATATTCCAAACTTCTCCAAAAAAAATTGCCATGCACTTCCCACAGCATCTAGGGTTTTCTCTTCACAGTTCCCTTCTCTACAGTAAACTGTCCCACAAGTTCGAACTATTTTAGCACATCCATCTCTACCTCCTCATTTCAAAATACTATGATACTCAGTTTGGATTTGATCGTCACTACCCTGGACTAGAATGTGCTTCCAAGGAGAGAGTAGAGACTAGCATCTAGCAGTCTCCACAAGAATAGTTTTTTGTTTTGTTTTGTTTTGTTTTGTTTTGTTTTGTTTTGACTTCCTGTTTACTAATATCTAAGAACAGTTGTCTCATTTTTTTGCCTAGATATATAGTTGTACCATGAGGGCATGTCTGGTACCAGTTGCTCCATCATGGCCACAAACAGACCACTTTTATTTATTTTAAGGTAAAAAGATTACAAGGCTGAAGGGATTATTTTTCTGCCATTTAAAATCCTAAATAAGAAATAAATATACCTCTGTAACTTAATAATAGTTAAAAATCCATTTTGTCCATTTGCTCTCCATTTTCATTTTTATGAAAATTTTAAGAAGTAAAGAATATAATTATAAAAATATTAGTATTCCAATTGATCAATTGCTTGGCAACTTTTGCTTTTTCCCTTCTGGATAGAGAGAGAGATAAATAGGAATGTGTGTATATATTTGCTGAGCCTTTGACAGTACTTAAAGCCACGGTCCCCCTCTCTCTAAAAATAAAACGCACATATACAGACACATAATACTGCCTCATATTTCTTAAAATGGACCACTTGGACCCTATTTTAAGCACACTTTATTGAAGCAAGTCATTCTGGCTGTTTGACTCATTTCTCTCTTTTTCTGAATCCATATCATGTGAAATAAAACAGTTTTAAAAACACTGTGAAAAAAAAAGTTAACTATTCTATGAGGTGTAGTCTGTCTGTAGATTACTTGTACTGTTAAAAAGTTTCTCCCTCAGTTGAACAGAAATCAATCTCTCTATATGTTCGAACATCTTTATGTCTACTTTTTGAGATCTAAAAAACCAATATCTAATTCCTCATTCACAGAATAGCATTTCAAATACTTCAAGATATCTCCTAGAAGTCTCAACATTAGTTTTTTTACCCATTATTTACATAATGATATTTTAACTTACCTCTTTTATTTATTTTTCTGTTTATGTTTAAGTTCTTATAAATGGAGTCTCTAAAACTGATTTCAAAAATCTAGTAACATATTATAATTGCACTCCTGTGTTCTGGAAATACTGATTAATTTTGCTTGATTGGGACTATATCCTCTATGAAAGGAAATAGTAAGAAATGAATCCAGAAATTACATTGAAGAAAGCTCCTGGAGTGGCTTTCACGCTTTCCAAGTTATTTGTTATTTTATTCTGTGCCTAATAAGAAACCATTTTTGCTTTAAATAGGATTTTCTTATGATTACAGACACACTTTGGAATAATTACTTTGACAGTGGTATGTCATTTGGATTAGAAAGTTTAGAGAAGGCACTTAAAAATTGCTGAACAAAGAAAGGCAGGCAAAAGTTCAATTAAGAGGCTCATATGATTATATTAGTGAAAAACAATAAGGTTCTGAACTACATTGTTGATAGTGGGGATATAAATTATATACAAATGGAGATATCAAAGAGGAAAAATATAAATTTTATACAAATGGAGATATCAAAAATAGGCAATTACTTGAGAGTAAAAAATGAAATAAAATAAAAATAATTTTATATTTTCAGTGTTTTTACTGATACCACTAACAGAAAAGATAAATCAGAACAGGGTTGGGTATAAAGGAGAAAGATGTTGACAGTAATCATAACAACCATATCATCATTAATATGCCTCAGGTAGAGTTCTAAGTACCTTACACATATTAACTCACATAAATGTCCTAGTTTTCTAAGAGATAAGTACTATTGTTATCTCTGTTTTATAGATGAGCAAACTAAGGCACATGATTAAGAAGTTTTCTGAAGTTCATCCAGGCACTAAATCATAAAGAAGAGTTTTAAACCCATAGAGTCTAATACAAAAGTCTATTTTTAACCAACTCTACCGCACTGCCTTTATATGACTAGTTCAGTTTATTGGTCAAATAGTTCCTAGAAAAAAATCCCTAATTTTCAAGAATATATTTAAAGCCTCTAGAATAATTACTGTAGCCAGAATATAGAATTATATTTAGAT
The DNA here is from genome assembly GCF_036321535.1 of Camelus dromedarius. Taxonomy (NCBI): domain Eukaryota; kingdom Metazoa; phylum Chordata; class Mammalia; order Artiodactyla; family Camelidae; genus Camelus; species Camelus dromedarius. The sequence goes on along the minus strand of NC_087436.1, from coordinate 65,245,377 downwards.
GTACTATATACCAGTGTTCCTCTGGCTAAGATCTAAGTCTCTTTAAACAGGATCAGTAGGTGGAGATAAACCTCTCTTTTTTTCCCCCTTGGGCTGCTTACTTTTCTTTATTTTTTTTTTTAACATTTTTTATTGATTTATAATCATTTTACAATGTTGTGTCAAATTCCAATGTAAGCACAATTTTCCAGTTATTCATGGACATATAAACCTCTTTAATGATGTGAGTCAAACAGCGTAATAGGGTTATGTGGGAGAACATAAAAGTTTCCCCATCCCAAGCAAATCAGTAAATTATTTAGTCTTTTTTCTTTACTCTCATTCATTAAACATTAGTCCTATTTATTAACTATATTATTCACTTTCTTTCCTTACCAAATTTCCTAAAACTATTAATGCCAAGTGATGATTAAATATATTAAACCCGACTGCTTGAGCTGCTGGAGTGAGAGAGCTCTTGGTGAAACAAGAAAAAACAAATACAAGAAATATGTCCCAGAAGAATAGCTCATTAGCTGTAATCAATGTTAATTCAGTAATGTGTTTGTCTCCTATTTTGCTTTAGATCTATGCCACCCCCAAACATCTCTAAAGTACAGAATATTTTATAAGTTAAGAAACAAACAAATGCATATATCAATGAATAAACTATGTATCAAACTCCTCACTAAATTTGAATTGAAGGGAAGATGAGAGAGGAAGGGCCTAAATAGTGTTAATTTTTCCCTTTGTATATACAGATATATGACCAAAATTAGTCCACATATTGATGGCTTAATTAGCTAAATATCAACCTTCAAATCATTTCTCAGTAGTGTATAAAGTACATTATATTTATTATCTAATTTTATGTCTAATACCAATTATAACAAGTGAGGTATGAGTTATTAGCAGTTTGTCACTGACACGTGACATGAGTGAAATGATTTCACCCAGATGAGAACAGCAAGCAAGCAATGTTATGTAGTCATTAACAAACTACGTTAACTCTCTCTCCATTGTTTCATTATACAAGTGCTCAAGATTTTCCTTCTTAAAAAATATGTACATATACATATAAACATGGACATGCATATGCACAGGTACACATACACAATAATAATGATTTCCTTCACAGCCAACTTTGTGAATCTGTTGTCTAATCTTTATTTTATCTAGTTCCTCATCTCTATTCATTTCTTGATCTCCTCTTATCTGGCTACTATACAGTAGTGTGTTGGAGCTGACTTATATATAAGTATTCCAGAGCCAGGAGTATTTTGAGCTAAACACAACATTATTAATATTTGCTTGTCACCAAGACTTGCCATACCGCTACAGAAAGATTGATTGATTATTAGGTACAACACTTCTTCAGACCACTGTGATAAAAAATATAAGACCCTTAACTTCTTTTATTCCTCACGAGGTTACAAGTTTTCTTATCACAAGAATTATTTCTCTCTTGTACACCATCGTATTCCCAGTGCTTAACTTACAGTTGCTCAAAAATCTTTAACAGGTAATGTAAATGTAAAGAGTGAGGTTTGCAATAGACAGGACTTCTAAGAGAAGAACTGAATAAGAAAAGAAAGGGAAAAAAATTGTTTCCTGTTTTTCCATTTTGATCAGGTTGTCTCTGATAATTGCTGCAGCCACAATTCATGTCTAACATTTATCCTAATACTACAAAGCTCAGGATATCACATGATTTTATAGCTGTATTTTACATTTGGGACAAAAAGCCTGTTAAAGTTTAAGATGATGAGAAATATAATCTTGGTTAATATTTGAAGACGAGCTCTTTTTTTTTTTCTTTAACAACTGAAGGAAAAAAAAAATACTTCTACTCTAAATGTAGGCAATTTCTGAACTGAGACAAGCATATAGGATGAGAGCCAGGAACATTAAGCAATAGTATAGAACCTGTAGCAATTTGGAGCGTAAAGTTCCACGCTGAAAGCATCCAAGTTTTTAAGAATGAAGTAAGACTGTTATAATTGCATTATACATATCAATTTCAAAGACTCACAGTAAATAAACAGAAAGTACAGGCATATCTGCGAGATACTGCACGTTCATTTCCAGCCCACTGTTGTGATGAAGTAAGTCATGAACTTTTTGGTTTCCCAGTGCATATAAAATTTATGTCTACACTAGACTGTAGTCTATTAAGTGTACAACAGTATTATGTCTAAAAATAATGTGGATACCTTATTTTAAAAATACTTCATTGCTAAAAAATGCTAATTATTTATTTCTCCTCTTGAGCTATGAGGATCCTAGATGGCATCTTTTTCCAATCGAAGGCTGTTTCATCTACATCATAAATCTGTTGTTTAGTGTAGCCACCCTCATTAATGATCTGAGCTAGATCTGCTGGGTAACTTGCTGTAGTTTCTCTGTCAGCACTTGCTTCACCTCGCACTTTGATGTTATGGAGGTGGCTTCATTCCTTCGACCTGTGAACCAACCTCTCCTGGCTCCAAACTTTCCATCTGCAGCTTCCTTATCTTTCAAACTTCGTAGAACTGAAGAACGTTAAGACCTTGCTCTTGATTATGCTTTTGCTTAAGGAAATGCTGTGGCTGGTTTGATCTTTTATCCAGATGACTAAAACTTTCTCCCTATCAGTTATAAGACTGTTTTGATTTCTTATCATTCGTGTGTGCACTGGAGTAACACTTCTACTTTCATTCAAGAACGTTTCCTCTGCATTTAAAACATGGCTGTTTGTGTAAGAAGCTTAGCTTGTAACCTATCTCAGCTTTCGACTTGCCTTCCTCACTCAGCTTAATCATGTTTCGCTTTTGATTTGGGGCTGGACACATGCGACTAACCCTTTCACTTGAACACTTAGAGGCCATTGTAGGGTTATTAACTGGCCTAATTTCAAAATTGTTGTGTCTCCGGGAATAGGAAGGCCCAAAAAGAGGGCAAGAAATGGTGGATGGCTAGTCAGTGGAGCAGTCAGAACACACAACACTTATGACATGCTCCCTCTTCTATGGGCAAGGTTTGCAGTAGTCCAAAGCAATGATAATAGTAACATCAAAGATTACTGACCACAGATCACTATAAAAAATGTAACAGCAATGCAAACGTTTGAAATACTGCATGAATTAACAAGATGTGTTATAGACATACAAAGTGAGCAAATGCCATTGGAAAAATGATGCCAAAAGACATGCTTGATGTAGAGCCGCCACATACCTTCAATTTGTGAAATATACCGTATCTATGAAGCACAGTGAAGCAAAAGCACAATAAAGTGAGGCATGCCTGTATGCTCAAATATGCGGCAATGAGTAACTGAAATAGTATTTATAGCTACAATATGCTACATCCTGGGGAACTTACCCAAAGATAAGTTACTTACATTGTACCTAGACTCTGTAAGAGAAATTTCAGTCAAACATTTTTCTTTATGCTCAATTAAAAAAACCAAAACCCCTCTAAGCAAAGGCACCATGTTTATTTCTGAGCATTTCGTTTCAATTTGCATTTAAGTTAATTTATGTGATTATCAAATATGACTAAAGGATACTTTAAATTTTTAATTACACAGAATTGTAAGAAAATGTTAAAAATCTTAAATCCTTACTCTTCCATCTCCTAGAAATCTAACTTGCATTAAGTACTGTGATTTCTCTTTCTCTCTACCTTCCAATCTATCTATTTCCTCAAGCATACCCCGTAAGTTGGATTAAGAGTTGACAACGTCAAAGCCACCATCAATTCCTCCATTTTTCTTGCCAAAAGAATCTTGAATTTGGGGAAATGGGGACTGACAAAACTAAAAATTTATTTTACAGACCACCGTGCTCTGGAGTCAGAGGAGCTGAGGGAATGAGGAATATAACATAAGTCTGGCCAATGACGTGTAGCGGAGTACATTGGGGTTTCTGTAAAATATCTAAGTTTCTGTTAAAAATTGACAATGGCAGGTGTTGCTAGTTTTTTCTCTTCTTCTTGCCTTGAGCATGGGTATCTAAACTACACCTACAGTAGCCATTTTAAAACATAAGAGAAAGTAGCAATAATGAAATTGATAAAAAGTAAATGCTAAATAACAGCAAATTCTAACCAAAATGATAAAATATTGTGAAGATATATAGATCAACTATGTGAGAATGTTTATTGGCAAGTAAATGATCACAGTATATTGCAAAGGTTTACGTGGTATACAAAACATTCACAAAGATGGTACCATTTTGTAAATATATGGAGAAGAAAGGGAAGTGTATAAAGAGTCTGGGTATATCCTGGCAGTGGAATAAAAGAAGTGGGGAGATAGAAGTGTCTATCCCAGACGCAGCCAACAATGGGGTTGTATTCTCAGTTACAGTACTTAGGAACAGTAATAAAGCCAAGAAGAAGCTAATAAGTGATTTATTATTAATATGTACCAGCTGGCTTTTCTACTTGTTTGCAGAAATAATATCTTCTAAGCACAGAAAACTTGGGAAATAAGAATGTAATCAAGAAAAATGTCTTTAATAATTATTTCACCAATTTTTTTCCATTTTGCTAAACTATTCAAAATCAAATGGCTTAAAACAACAATTTATCATTATTTATTTCAATATTATGTGGGTTAAGAATCTGGGTGGGGTTCAGGGGCTTAACTTCATAATATCTGGGGTCTCTGCTGGGATGATTTGATTGGCAGGGGCTAGAACAGCTGGATGGAGTTTCTATGTCTCTCCGAATTTCTTGCTCCCCATTTCCCCTCAAGGCCTCTCCATGTAATTACCTTGGCCTTTCACATAGCTTGCACACAGAATGGTCTGATTTCTCAAGAGAAGGTCAGTATTCCAAGAAAAAGGCAGAGGAAACTACCAAGTCTCTTAAAGGCTAGGTCCAAAACGGCAAGCATTAATTCTTTCACGCTCTAAGCCTAGATTCAAGAGGATGGGATATAGTCCTTACCTTTCAAAGGGAGGGACGTCAAAGTATTCATGCCCATTTTTAATCCAGCATAATATTTATGTATGGGTTTGTGTACATGATTCAGTGGTCAGACGGTCAGATATCCTTCAATCAAATGAAATGCAATATAACTTAAGAAAAAACTTGAAATATGAACACATATACAATAAATTGTCAGACTGATAAAGAAGATTAAGAAGAGTGGGTTAATATATTGGCTACTTCAACTGAAAAAAACCAGTTAGTTTCCAAGAGAAGCTAGACACAGGGTTCAAACTATATTCTCTCTCTTGTTTTTTTACTTGCTCAGATGTCCATGGAATAACTTGAGTGGACAGATTTCGTCATAAGACAATACTTACAATATTGTAGCTTGGGGAAAAAAAGGGTCTGGTTAGCCAACCTGAGCCACATAATCAATCCAGTAGCTGGAGAGATGAGGCCATATAATCTCATTGCCAGCTTCCTTAGATAGGAGAAATATACTTTTTAAGGATGCATTAAACATTAGTTACTATAAAAATCAGTGTCCACTAACTTTAAAAGGAATATAGGTAAATATAACGTAATTAGATTAATAATATAAGGCTATGTTCACTATTTCCATATGTTTCCTGTTTGAATTATTTGTGCTCTAAACTAATACCTGCTATTAAGCAGAAATACAGTTTTTTTAATATAAGAAAATTAACAGTACTTATTGCAGTTTAAATAACAGTAACTACGACTTGAATATACGCCAGGAAAATATATCTCAGGATTCTATGTGGAATGAGCTTTAAAATACCATTATAGTTTGTTAACTATGCACAGATAATTAAATCATAAAGATAGAGAAGAGCAGAATTTAAGATATGTATCTCCCCATCAGAGCATTAGCACAGGAGGCTGTACCAACTACTGAATTTTCTGTCAGATTTGAAATAGTCTCAGTGGAAGGTTAAAATCATTCCCTGTCAATCGTTATCTATCAGCACCTACATCAAGCCCAAAAGGAGTAATTGTTGAAATGGGTGTCTTCCGATAGAAAGACACCTGCTGGGATACAGATTATTTTCAATACTTCCTGTGGATGGATAACAGTAGAGTCCAAGCTTCTGAGACCAGTCCAACTAGCATTTGTCCTATATTCACTGTTTTTTACATCCTACATTCACTCTTTTTTACATCAAGGGGACCTATATGCTAGAGGGTTTCCAGAAATATCTTTCAAACGAAGGGAGGTCAGGAAATAAATTGCAGCATGCCTGAATTTGTCCCCATAATCTCGATACATGGGTTTCCATTTTAAGAATGATGGTTGTGATCAAACTCAAATTTAGGAATACGAGTGAAGGTCAAAAATCAAGCTTTTATTATTGGTTAGTAGCTTGAAAGGGACTATTTGCTATTAGGATATTGTTGGGAAGAAGATGACTGAATTGTTAGAATACAAAGGAGTGAAAAAGCAGTTCTAGATGTGGAAGATAAAACAATGCAGCCGACAGAATGTGTCATATATATACCATTACCCAACTGAAAACAATCTTTAATTGTCACTTAGATGAATTCTTTCAAACTATGCTACCAGAGCTTTGCAACTGTCAAGAAGAGTCAAGGAAGAGGGTGCTCTGTGATTGGAATTTCTGACATATACTCCAAAGTCCACAGCAAAATCTACCTGGATCATAGTAATTTTGTTTATCGTTAATGTACATGATTGGATTTTCACAAAGATTTTATTTGAAGGGAAGAGTCCATTGCTATAAAGATAAAGAAACTATTGAGCTAGACCTGTTGTCTCTTGAGATATTAATGCAGACTTAGTTATAAATTTCATGCCATTGTAAATATTATATACATTACAATTATATATAAGAGATTTTTTAAGTATATATAACATTTTAATTTCAATGAATAAACAAGATTTTAGACCTCATTAAAACCTAGTATTAATAATATTTTAATGAAAGAAATGATTGTTAGGCATCCCTATTTTTAAACATCCCTATTCAGAAATTTGTGATATAGCAACTTATGAGCCTTGTTCAATGCAAGTATATTTCACAACTGTATTTTAACAACTGCCCTACCTGAAAAATATACCATGAAAGATGTATAGATCTAAAAGGAAGAAAACCATCGGTGGTTGTGATGACTTTATGCACTTTGAATCCAAACTGTCCACAGGTTTTTACTGAAAGGTTGCTAATAAATACTTAGAAACTAATGGAAAAGTTTTTGAAATTGTTAGTAAATTGATTTAAACCTCTCCTGAATCTCTTGATTTAGAAGATTTTTAAATAAGAAAATTCTATTTCCAGTTGTCTTTTTGGTTTTTATGTGCATCATATTTTAAAGGTATTACTAATCTCATTAGGACAAAATCACGTGGTAACTATTACAATTCCAGACACATGTTTTCAAAATGACACTGTTCATAGCACAAGTTTCTTTTGAAAAGCATTAACTTTCTCATCTATTGTAAGGTCACCTTTATGTTGAAAGAAAAGAACTTCTATATTTGTTCTCGACTTAATAACAGTACATCAATAGGTAATTACTGACAGTCACTTGTCATTCAGTAAAATAGCAATGAATTCAGTGCATTTTTTTTTTTTTGGTAAAAGGAAAATACATAATTTATTTTTAACTTGGGACAACTCGTAGGGACTACATAATGGTAACTAGTAAAATGTTAGTCTGTACAAAGATTTTCATTTGAATTTACCTCAATAGAAAACAGAATAACATTTTACAACTTGAACGTTTTTTATTGTAACACTAATCATATTTAGGATATATTGGAATATAACTATAATATGCTAAATCAGCTGGATCCGCATATGCCACAGTGAGAGCTCTCGTGGCAAAGCGTCTGCTTCCCTGAGACTCTATGCTTTATGAAATACGCGAGAGTCCCAATGACAAGCCACATATTAAGTTGTAAAAACTAAGTGCTTCCATGATTTAGACAAAAATTTAAATAAAGACATTCTACTTTCCTCCTGCGCTTCTATATGATAAACACGTGGATGTATATGCCTGTCACCACGTAGACAGCAATATTCTGCCAAAAGCAGATACCTATTTGATCACTGTTCAGATTCAGCCTATGTGCCATTACGAGAGAGAGTAAATTTCATGAAGTCAGGGCTCAGAAAGTTTTAGGCCTTCCCACTGGGCTACAGATAACGTGCAGGTTATGACTCACTATTTTCATATCCGAATCAGCCTTTCCACATGACCTTCCCCAGGAAAACGAGTTACCTGCATCAGTCATATTGATATTTACTGGATATGGCTATGTTTTCCCATCCTAGGGCGTAAGCTATTTCACTTCCTGCTGCTTCTTTTGTACCATCACTGCCTCTAAAAACCCTACTTTCTTCAAATCCACATCATCCATGACTCTTCCTTTTACATTCCCTGAATTGGGACTACTTTGTGTGTGTGTGTGTGTGTGTGTGTGTGTGTGTGTGTGTGTGTGAGATCAAGTGTGTGTACTGTCTTCAATTCTATGTGACTATGGGAATATGCCCTTTCTCATCTACTATGTTAAAGAAAAGGATCATGCCTTGCTTGTGTTTATATTCTTTTAAAAGCAAATATCTGGAAACATTATGAGTTGATATATTTGTTGAGTTTAACTTTTACTCATTAATGAGAACTTTTGCTCATTAATACAAGAAAAATAAATCAGTTCCTAATATCCAGTTTCCTAATATCCTTAGGTCAGCAGTAAATAAAGAATAACTTGTCACTGTCTTAGCTTTCTGCCAGTCAGTCCAGCTTCAAGAACAATGTTAAATTGCCTTTCCTTATTTACTTTTTTAAATAAGTGGTTTTATTTATATAATAATTATTTTGTATGATGTTAATATTGCTTTTACAAGTTTAAATTATAATTATTATTTTCCTAGATGAGTTACATTTAATGTAAAAATTATACTTTTATAATAATTTGAGATCATAAAGGAAAAAGCGTAAAAAATCTTAATTATAGAAGTAAATGTGTGAGTATGGTATTTACACAAAGAATGAAAGAAAAATTCTGTACCATAAATAATTACTAAGCATTGTAAGCTCAATGCACAATTTTCCTAGTTATTCAAGCACATAAAATAAATAAACCCTGAACTTGACATTCCAGGGATCTATTTAGAAAAATCTTAGAAGGTAATAAAGTACTTTTGAAGCCATTTAATAAGCATTCAACCACGTTTCTTTTTTGAAATAAGCTTTTTTCCAGTTAAACTGGAAAAGAGAAAATGGTTGATCCTTTATTTGATGTGATAACCCCATATGTCAGAGTTATGGCATACAATTCAGATAGCACAAAGAAATAAAGACTAGCTTAAGGATATTTTTTCTAATGGACAATTTTATGATTATAGTAAATATTTCTTTATTAAAATCTCATGTTATCTGTTGATTTAAAGTGCATTAGATTACCAGCTGATACTGAAAGCACTACCACAGATTTTAAATTGGGTTGTTACAAAGTAGTTCACTGACATGAGTACTCAATCTAGAGAATTGCTTAAGAAACCCGTTAGAAAAATAATCTTTAAAATATTTTTCTGTCCTCAAGTGTGTCATAACTTTCTATTAAATGGTCCTTTTTATTGACTGCATTATTGCCTATTGATATTATTTCTAAGGTCAGCAACTAATATTTTGAAAAGCAAAAACATGAATAGGAAGAGAGTGGCCTCAACAATTGAACATATTTCTTCCAGTGAAAGGTCATCAGAATCTTTATTTGATCAGGAAAAGGGGATTTGTTCAACATACGCAGTTGTCTCTTGGTTTCTTGAATCATTGGGGAGCATAAAAATGAACCCTTAAGGGACTCACCATTCTGAATAAAAGATCGGAGTTCTAAAATCCTGGTTCTGACAAAGGAATTGTATTCACCTCCCAACACTGAATGTATCTGTCTGAAAAAGAATATCCTGGAAATATTATTATGTGCATAATGAAGATTTCTAAAGCTGTTTAAAGTGCCTAAGTGTTGAAAGTTACCAAAGTAATTTATGGTCCTAGGCAAGTGCTTTAGTTTGTTTCAATTCTGAAAAAAAGATTTAAGTGTACAATATAAAAAAGTGAGCATATTCCTCCCATTTCCCTATAAAAATGTTTGAAACATTTGTAATCTATGTAGACATTCTGCTCCAGTGGGAAATATCAGAAAACTTTTCTCTAGTATATTTTACTTATTCTTGTATTTATCCATTAAATATATTAATTGGTGTCTAATATACAACAGTTACAGGCTTAATCCTGAAGTATCATCATCTTATTTCAAATGCAGTGATCACAAATGTGTGCCAATTATGTGAACAGGAAGAAGGGACAGCTATTCCAAACTGGAGTTGGTTAGCAACAGCTTCCATAAAGGAAGTGACAGGCTAAATTTCAGTAGGTGACTAAAGATATTAGACTTAGAAAAGAGAAAAGGATATTAAAACATAAGAGACAGTAAATGCTAATAAAAGTAGCACAGTGTACGTAGGGGAAATGAAACTAATTTGGGTCTTTGGAAACATAAAACACAAGGCACAGCACACTTAAACATGTGTCTGGAAAATAGAGGACACATAATAGCCACCCTTAAATATCAGGAAAAGTATTCTGTAAGTGATAGAAAATCCTTGAATGCTTTGAAGCAAAGAAGCAGTGTTGTTAAACTGCATTTGAGAAAGAACCTGGTGGCTTTCTAAGCTGTGGATTTGAGAGAAGCAAGAAGGCAGAAAGATGCTAAAACAGAAAAATTGAAATAAATCCCTGTTTTTTTCCTGTATTGGGAGAGTTGTGTGTGTATTCTTTTTATCCTAAATAATTAGTTGTTAAATAATTACCAACACATGACTGGCTGTACCCGACTAGTGATCATTCAAAGACTACACTGTTCTCTTAAAAATCTTCAGAAGTAAAAGTAAGATACTATCATTAGTCAAAAACATCTTTCCAATGCCTCAAAAAACCATGCACACGCAATATCAAATTAACTGACATGCTGAAATCAGTAAAACACATGTGTCTCTTAGCTACACTAAAATACACAGATTAGACATTTAAAGGGTTTGCATGTTATAATCTGTAAAGTAATGGCTTTCTCAATAGAAATAACTGCATTCACCAACGACGGAAGTTATTCAGCCATGCTTTTGTATCGAGGGACCTCTGATCACCACAGTCCTGTCATCTGTCTCAATATTAGAAGTAAATTTCTACTTTTTTCCCAGAGGTTCTCTTATGTCACAACCGTTTACAGAAATCTCTGCATATACAAGTGTTATCAAGGAGGAAAAAATGTCAAAGGTACACACAAAACTGTATTTTTAAATAAAAAATCCGAATGCTAAATCAAATGCCACATAATAATAAACATCAAGTATCCAATGTGTGAAGAATCGTGTTAAATGTTGTGTTAATATTTTACATATTAACCCATGAAGTCCCCATGCAATATCCAGTTTATGAAAATCAGGACTCAGGATGATGGTGCTGTGCTAGTTGGATGATGATTGGAACCTAAGTCTGAGATCCCAGACTGCTTTCTCTTGTCTGGTTATCTAATCTGCCCTAACATTCTCCACAGCAAGTCTCTTTGGATGAAAATGAAAAAGGAAACCACTGGAAAATCTCACCAAGTTCAAACTAGATTACCGACACAGAAAATGAATTTCAGAAGATAAAACTTTGAGGCTCTGTTTAGTAATCCAAAGAGCACTGGCTTTAGAGTCACACATATCTTAATGAGATTCCCCGCTGCATCAGTCAGATGAGCTGGGTGAATGTGGGTAAATTAGTCAGCCAACATGGGCCTCAGTGCTATCATCTGTAGCACGGTTAAGAGAATTAAAAATGAAATTGCCTATAAAGCCTCTAGTGCAGACCCAGGTAATAATGAGTGCTCATCAGCAGGTTAGCATAATTGCTACTGCTGAAAGGTGAGCCAGAATAAGAGGTGAAGAGAATAGATACATCAACACATTTCTTTTTCAAAAGCAACACGCAACTGAGCGAACAGTAACACTTTCAGACACAGAGTTGACTTCAATCATTTTCTACAATGGAATTCTTTATATATCTATCTATATACCTATCAAGATAGATAGACAGACAGATATACATATATATATATATCTTTGTTTTGTTTGCTGTTTAATTATAAACTGAGGCTCAAGAATGAAAAAAAAGATGAGAAAGGAAGATAGAACTGACTAGCTCTATACCACTCTAAAAATATAATTTCCCCGGGAAATTGTGACTAAAATGAAAATAATGCCATCAAATTAAATTATAATCAATTATTATCAAATCTATAGGGTTTCTATGACTATTAAGGACATTGTTTTGAAAACTAGTAAGGAAAGATTAAATGAGCCTGACCTTTGCAAAGTATTAAAGACCTATTCTTACTTTCTGTTAACAAATACAAAATGAATTTATGGGAGTGAACAGTAAAACGTGGCAAATTATAAAAAGTAGTGTGGGACAAGACAGAAAGTGTTTATTACAACACAGTATCTTCTTCACCTGCCCCCAAAACTGATCTCAAAGGTTTAACATTCTGATAAATACTTTCAATCATATCTGGCAGCAATTAATCATTCCCGCTACAGGTGGGACCACTGTCACTTTCCCTCAGACAGCACTTCTTGGGTCATGTCAGTGTCTGCAAGCAACACTAGCATCACTTGTTGGTCCTCTTTTCACACTAAAGCAATGATTTGAGGGTGAAAGCAAAGCTACAGTTGATAATTGGCAAGATATATTCAAGAGTCGGAAACCAGCTTCCTGGATTAAAACATCCATCAATGTCTCAACCACTCTCCCTATCTGTCTCTCTTTAAGACATTTTTGTTAAAAAAATGAGTATCTGAGAAGAACTTTTTAAATCTTTGATATTTAGACACATAATGCAGAGAAAAGTACCTAATGTAAAGAAAATTATTTCAGTTTCTTTTCTTCTACTTTCATTGTCATTGAAATTGAATCAGTATTGTGATTCTAACATTTTCGCTCTAACTTTAACTATTTAATATTGTGTTTCTATAAAAATATAATAAGATTATTAAAATGATTGGAATTCCTTCTATGTATGCAAATCATAATGAATATAGTTTTATCAAATCCTTAAATCATGTACAGGAGAAATTCATAACTGTTCCTTATCATAGTAAGTAATAACCTCACACACACAAACATACACACACCTTCTCCATTAGAACACAGACAAAAATTTTCAAAAGCGTCACAAGGCAGAAACTTTCTTTTCACAGAGAAATATATTTGAGTAACACTCTTATTTAAACACTGCTATTCGTATTACTGTTTACTGAGGTGAAACAGATCTCAGTATTTTCACCTCATTTTAATAGCCATAATTATATTATTTTCATTGAACTTTATTATGCACAAAGTTTCTTTATAAATATAAATAAATATCATCACTCATGACCCTTATAATTTGGAAGTAGGCAGGGTAGAATCATTCTTTCTAGTTTATAGACAATGAATCTGGGGGTTTAGACAGTCAGGAGGTGTGTAGGTAGCAGTGCTGAAATGATAATCCACTTCTGATTCTCTTATCACTGCTCCTTTTCCTTTATCCAATGATCTGCTAAGCTACAGTGACCTTTAAAATACTTCTCAAGCTAAAATAGAATATTTATAAGAATAAGAAAATTTAACATGCCAAAACAAGAACGTGTCAGGCACTAGTGAGACACCTAGACCCAAGGATAGATGGAATGCAATTCAAGTTCTCAATAACTTCAAGGTCTATTGGGAGAAAAAAAAATTATATTTAAAGAAATTACAACACAACAATATATTGAGAAAATGCAACTATTTAGGACATGTCTCATAATGGCAGGAGATGAGGACTGATGCACAGCCAGGACATGGAAAGCCTTGAATACCAATCCAAAGGATTTGATTTTTTTTCCCTTAAAGAGTACAAATGAAATTAAGCAGGATAGTAATGAAATAAGACTTTCATTTTCAAAGTCTGTATCAGCAGTAGTATAGAGAATAGATTGGAGGGATATGAGGAGAGAGTTCAGAGGCTATTTTAAAAATCCAGAACAAAGAGAGAAAACAGAGTTGAAGTAAATAACAGAAAAATGGGATTGAAATTATACAACACAAAACCAATTAAATATTAAAAATAATGAATGACTGCCAACACGTTTATAGAGAAAATGGTAGATGGTGGTACCATTCAACAAAATACATAATATATAACAAAATACAAGTCTCATGGGAGAATGAAGAAAGGTATTTCATCACCATCTGGTCACTCAGAGTTTGAAGGGCACAGGGACAGTGAACAACAAACCCCCCATGAAAAGCTAAACTGGGGAGAGAGGGATCCCTGAGAGATTGGCTTTAGTAGAAGGAACTGCAAATCTGAAAATCAAACACCCAGTTTCTAGATTTTTTTCAAAAAAAAAAAAGCACAAAAGAGGAGGAAATAATTCAACCACACTCCTCGAAGGCCAAACTACTAAGTTCCAAGTCATGCATATTTTCATCTACGGCTGTTATTTAAAACACCAAATAGAATACAATGAATAGAAATCAGTGATTTAGGGTCCTTCTTATGAGCGTATATTTGCTAAAGAGAGAGATACCTAGACACTTAGAAAATATGAACCAATATTTTCCTACCTCCTTTAATAGAATTAGAATTAGTGGGGGCTAATGGATAACAAATGGAAAACTATGAATGGTTTTTCCTTTACCATAAAAAAAATTCAAATCTGCAATATTTGAAACCTAGAGAACAGTATGGTCTATAACTGTCACTAAGATACCCAGTAAAACATTGAAAAAGTATGAGTCATTGGATCCTTTAATGACACCAACTAAGACAGATTAAATTTCCTTTTCACCACCCCCCAGAACCCCCAAAGATCCAATTTATTTTAGGTGAATCTTGTAACCAACTATATGTGTAAAGAATACCATACAATTAAATTTTTGTGGCCTACTCAAGTAATACACAAAACATCTTATAGTTAGCTTTTTAGAGGGTAAAAGTAATTTTCTCTAAGACAGAAATATGGTTGCTTTCTGAGAGTTTAACTGGTTAAAATAAATTTTACTTAAAATATAACATTAGCTATCTACTGTAGTGGGGATAAGCTCTCTCTCTGGTACAGTTAAAATACAAAGAAAAAGAACTTGAAATAGAATCAAAACATAACCATGTAAAACACACTATATTGTGTATAAAGAATAAATTAAAAGGAGGGGAGTGGAATACATAAGACCTACATGGACGGGACCTATAGTCCGATATGATTTAAAGATAATTGATTAATTGGACAAACTGGAATCATCCCATTTAAAAAAAATAAATATAGGCAAATTGGAAAAAGAGACATAGTGATTGGTTTCAAGTCTATTGCCAAAATGATTAATATGATCAAAAGCATTAATAATGTTCCCTATCTTACCAAATTAAAATACATAGAGACCCAAATACAGGAATTTGTTTGAAAGCTATGGTATATTTTAATTCACATAGTTGAAGAGGAAATTAAGAGAAAGGGCTCTGAACTCTAATGATCCAGGATGACGTGAATAAAATTCAACTGGCAGGTTTCTCATTAATGAGTTTTTGAACTACTAAAAACAGAATTTGAATTTTCCATGCAAAAACTTACCACCAGTTATCAGAAAAACAAACTATATTCATGGGATTTTGTATAACAAAAAGATTGCATAATGAAAAGCATGCAACATTTTAAATAAACTCAAATACGTACGTGGTATTATTGGAATCCTAGCCCCACTCTTACTAGTTATGAGTGATTCTCTAAGACTAATTTTCTCATTTGTTAAATAGGAACAATAATAACTACCTTGAAGAGTTGTTATTGGATTGGAAATCACAAAGGTGTAGTACAAAGCAAATTTCCTGGTACTTAAAACACTCTCAAAAACAGACAGAAAATGCAAAAGTTTCACATTAGAGTCTTGCACTACCACAGACATATCACTTCCCTTCAAATAGTTTATAAACAGCAAGTTGTGTGACACCATGCTATTCCTGTTCCCTATGAAATTCTTCCCCATAAATCCACATGACCTACTCAATCACATCCTTTAAGTCTTTGCTCAAAAACGACCTTATCAATGCCTATCTTGAATTCTGAAATTTACTCACCCATTTCCACCCTTAGTATCCATCATTCCTCTGAATTTGGTCTTTTTTCTTTCTTTTTTCCCATAGCTGTTATCTCTACTTAACATACAATGTATTTTAACTATTCATTACATTTATTAATTTCTACCTATACCTATTCATTATATTTACTCATTTCATCTACAATTCCTTTCTAGACTATAGACTTCAAATATCAGATTTATTTTGCTGTTTTGTTTTGTTCACTGATGTGTCCTAACATGTAGCATAGTGTCTGATACATGATATGTATTCCAAAATATTGGCATTTGAATGAATACACTAATTAATTAGATAATCCCTGGTTCTAAAAAAAACACAATTCCAAAGTTTATGAATAAACAAATACTAGAATGATAACTTCTCAAAAGGAAAAGAAAAAAGCGTCCTAATCTAATTTGAAATCATTATCTATCCTCCAATAGAATTAACAATAGCCACTTGTGCAACATCACTAGGTAATTCCGTGTATTTTACCTAACTCATTGAACTGCTTTTTGAAAATTCTCTCTACATCTTTATATTTGGAGATACTATTTAATGTGTCAATGGCTCTTATCTATATAGTTTTTCAGAGTACTTTTTTGCTAAATAAAATATTAGAAGGATTTTCATGACAAGAACTGTGTGGTTGAGAGCAAAAGATATAATGTTATAAAAGGTTTTAGATATTCAAACGCAGACATTCATATTCATCTATCTTTCCAATTTATCTGTGAGATGTAAGACCTGTACTCTCCTTGGATTCCATGGAATTGATTTTATTGCTTTTTAGCACAGTGCTGTATCTCAAATATGCTTTGCCTTTACTTTGAAAAGATGCCACACCGGGATGTGCCTTGCATTTACTCAATGTAGGGGAAAAGGAACACTTAGAGATGCTAGAGACATTTATATTTAGGGCTCCTCATCAAATATTGCATTTAGGATAGCTGTACTTCTCCTTATCCCTGACCCCTTTAAGCAGGCTTAATTTATTTTTTGGCCTGGAGGAAAGATTAGCTTCAGCTAAATCACAGATATACTTCTTAGAGAAACAAATGTTTCACAGAGTTCCCAGAACTGGCAGATTCCGGATCTCTTTATTCTCTGAAATCTGACAGAATTCAAGTTCAAAGAAATGAGAATATAAGGCAGAGCTCATTTTATTGAGAATAACACAGAAGTTGATCTATGTCTAGTTTATACATAACTATGAACACTGAAATCTGAAATAATTGTTCAGACATTTTATTCTCTTAAATTCAGTTAAACATAGCAATTTTATAAATGAATGGATTTTACACATAATAAAGCATGATTTATTCTGAAATGAGCAGTGAATGCTTACTACACCCAAGGCTCTCCCACTGTTCCCAGGTAATAAAAAGTTGAATAAGAAACAATCCTGATACTTGATAAGTTTACTATTTTTAATAAACCAAAGCAAAAATTAGGATTACAGGAAGTACAAAAGAAGGACTGCTTAATTCTGATTATAGGGATGAGGGAAAACTTTCAAAAGGAGTTTGTACTTGATGAGGCCTTGAAGAATCTTTATGATTTTGTTGAATGAGGTAAAAGGAGTCTAAAGCAACTAACATGAAAAAGGCATATAAGCATAAAATTGCACAGATTACTAGAGGATTTCATAGGTGCCTGTTGTGACTGAACTTCAGTGTCAGGTGATTTGGGGGCAAGAAAGAGCTGGTAAAAAATGAGAGAATTGTTTAAGCCATATATATTTAGAATCTTAAATGACAAAGTTAAAACTTTAGATTTTACTGTGTTTGCCATGGAAACTTTGAACCATCTGAAGAGTGTCAAAATTCAGAAAGATGTTTGTTATTTTACACAAAAGTATAGGACTAGAGTATGAATCAAAATGTTAAATAGAATGATTATATAACTAAATATATTGCTGTAGTAATTGTGGCAAGATGTCATATTTTTCATTTTTGCCACCCTCACTTATAATTAAGATAACTAAATTATAGCCCATGAATATCCTTTCAGTAAATAAATCTGTCTCTGAAGTCACCCTGAAGATACTGCTTTCTTGATTTTAGGAAAC
The DNA here is from genome assembly GCF_036321535.1 of Camelus dromedarius. NCBI lineage: Eukaryota > Metazoa > Chordata > Mammalia > Artiodactyla > Camelidae > Camelus > Camelus dromedarius. The sequence continues at coordinate 65,227,225 of NC_087436.1, read as the reverse complement.
TAAAGATATAATTAATTATTCATGCAAGGCAAGAATATTAACCTAGTGCTAGAGACAGCAGAGTACCCAAACAGAAGTAGGTAAAGCTCTATGTGAACGGAGAATGAAGAGAGAAATTTTCAAACTGGAATGACAGCAATTCTTAATGACAGATTACAGATGTTCAGTATGAAGTCAGACTGTTAAAATTTGAATTTATTTTAAAATGCTGTGTACAATAGAACTAAAAACTGAAATCCTTAGGAATAAGCCTAAAATTTTTTTTTTAAAAACACTGATCTCCAAGGACAACTAGAAAAATTGTTCAGAGAAATTAAGGAAAACTTTAAACATCTGAAAAAAAAAATTGAGAAAAAAAAAGGTATTTATGATTAGATCCCAAAAGTGTAAAATAGCAATTCTCTGAAGTTGGTCTATAGATTCAACATAATCCCAATTCAATATAACTCAATATAATATAATCAAAACATCATAATTTTTTGTGTGTGAGACTAAACATACTTATTTAAAAATTTTAACAAGAAAGATCCTTCTAAGAAGAAAACATGGAAGAATTGCTTCTATGAGATTTCTAGAAATTTAAACAATGTGATAGGTAGAATAACGTCTCCCTAAAGATTTCCATGCTCTAACTCCCAGGAACTGTGATAATATTGCTTTTTATGGGAAAAAAATCTTTCAGTTATGATTAAGGGCTAGAATCTCAAAACAGAAAGATTATCCTGGATCATCTGGGTGGGTTTAATCTAATTACAAATCCGTAACAGAAAAGCCCAGGAGTTAATAAGAGAAACGTGAGGATAAATGAATAGACAGAAGAAACTCAAAGCCTTAGAGGGACCCAACTGAACATTACTGGCTTTGAGGTTGGAGCCAAGGAATGCAGGTAACATGTAGAAGCCAAGAACAGCTCTCAGTCTTACAAGCACAAGAAACTGAATTCTGCCAACAAGCTAGATACCCCGAAAAGAAAGGCAGTCCTGCCAACACTTTGTTGTTAATGTTGTACAGTGAGACCAGTATCCCATTTGTGAGCCACATAACTGTAAAAATAATAAATTTGCATTATTTTAAGCCACTAAGTTTATGGTAAATTGTAACAACCACAACAATAAATTAATATAAACACTGTGATACTGGAGGAAAACTAGATAGACAAGAAAATAAAATTGAGAGTTCAGAAATAGTCCCATATATATCTCAACATTTCATATATGTAAGAGATAACTTTGAAAAATCAATGAGGACATAATAATCTTCTCAGTATACAATCTAGGATAAATGTGTAACCATATGGAAAAATATCTGAATTTCCAAATATGTAAAGCGAAGAAGCAAAGATCTTAGAAGGTAATAGAGAAGAGTATCTTCATGATGTATTTAAAAGACGCCATTAAAAGTATGGAAAGGCAAGGTTGAGAGTGGGAGAATGTATTTGCAACACATAGTATTATACAATATATACAGAACTCCTGTACATCTCCAGGAAAAGTCAGACCTCTTTGATAATTTGGTAAGAAACTTGAACTTTACTAAAAACAAAATCAATTGACCAGTATACAGAAGGAATAGTCACTGACTTCATTACCAAGAAGGAAAATTCAAATTAAATCCAAAGCTCCTCTCCAAAATGAGCAGAGTAAGAGAAGGGGGTGGAGGAGGAAATTAAAGAGGACGGAAAAGAAAAGAAGAAAACGACTGGACTTCTGGTTTCTAAGTTTACATTAAAAGAAAAAAAAAAAGGCTTCTGCTTAAAAGGCACTACCCCATCCTAATGACAAAAGCTGAACAGAATAAAATGTAAAACTTTTCTCGAATCTCTAAGAAAAGGGAAGACACAAGGCAAACTGCACCCCAAGACTGCAGAAACAAACAGGTAAATACCGGGAGTTACGACTTACCGGAGCAGAGACGCGCGCTCGGAAACGGCCGTCAGGACGGGTGCCGCTGTACGAAAACCTGAACTGTAAATGACTGATTGTTGCAGGCTTTTTGTGGATAATTCTGAGTTAGAATCTCCAGGAGGTCCCGGTCTTGGGGCATTGGAGGTCACACACTTTGTGAGTTTTACCTCCAGGAGCTCAACCAGGTTCTCACAGTAAATAATGGAGAAAAATATCCTCACGCTTCCAAGAAGAGGAAAAGAGGAACCATTTTGAAACACAGCAGGACACTCTGTTCTTAAAAAGGCCTGCCCTCAGGTGAAACTAATGAACCGATCCCAGCCTGGGGGGATCATCAGAACCTCCTTGACCTGGGGAAGGGGAATACCGGACCCCAGCTGGCGCTAGCCTTCCACAGGGAGAAGGGGTACATCCAAGCCCAGCCCACTCTAGGCATCCTGCCCCACCTAAGGGGGAAGAAAAAAGAATCTGGGAAACTCCTGTGAAGTTCACAGTCCAGAGGAAGAGGCTCCTGGAAAGACTGCAACCTAATCATAGGACTTAGGATGATTCTCTTCCCCTACACCAAACCACCACATGACCAAATCCTAATTAACAACAGTTCCTTTATCATGTACAGCTGTCCAGGAAAGAACCCAAGGCATAACAAAAGGCAAAAAACACAAGTAGAAATTACAGAGCAAACATCAGAACCAGCTGTGGCAGGGATGTGGAAATTATCAGGCCAGCATTTAAAACAACTATCCATATGCTAAGGACTCTAATGGATAAAGTAGACAACATGCAAGAACAGATGAGCAATGTAAGCAGAGAGATGGAAATTCTGAGAAAGAAAGAATCAAAAAGAAATGATAGAGATTAAAAAAACTGAAGTAGGCTCTTGATGGGCTTACTAGTAGATAGGACCCAGCTGAGGAACAAATCTTTGTGCTTTAAGAGATACTAACAGAAACCTTAAAAACCAAAAACTAGAGAGAATAAAGACTAAAGAAAATAGAATATTCAAGGACTTTGAGACAGCTACAAAAATTATAGCATACCTGTAATGAGAACACCAAAAAGAGAAGAAAGGAAAAAAGAAACAAAACAAAGAAAACAAACTAGAATTCTGTACCTGAGAAATTACCCTTCAAAAGTAAAGGAGAAAAAGATTTTCTTAGACAAACAAAATTTGAGGGAGTTTGTTATCAGAGTAAAGGAAAATAATATAGGTCAGAAACTTGGATTTACTTCGATTTACATAAAGGAAGGAAGAATATCGAAGAAGAAATAAGCAAAGGGAAAATACAAACTTTTATTTTTCTTATTCTTAACTGATCTAACAGATGACACTTTGTTTAAACTAATAATATTATTTTGTTATTATAAGTGACACTGCCTGTGAAGTGGTACAGTGTTATTTGAAAGCAAACATGAATTAGTTATTAATTTATGGATGTAGCTATATTAATTTCAGACCTAGCAGAATTCGAAGCAAGGTAAGCAGAGGTAATGGGAAAATCTCAAAATATTGGGAGATTAAACAACACTCCTCTAAATGATACAGGGTCAAAGAAAAAATTTTAAAGAGCTTTAAAAATATGTTGAATTAAATGAAAATAGGAGAGGAAAGTTTGTAGCATTGAATAAATAGATTAGAAAAGAAGATCTAATATCAATTATTTAGTTCCCATCTTAGGAAACTAGAAAAAGAACAACAAAGAAAATCCAAAGTTAAGCAGAAGAAACGAAATAATAAGAGCAGAAATCAACAAAATTGAAAACAAGAATTCAGTAGAGAAAAATCAATGAAACAACTGGTTCTTTGGAAAGATCAATAAAATCAACAAGTCTCTAGCCAGGCTAACTAAATAAAAAGGAGAGAAGACGTACATTAATGAAAGACTAATAGTGAATACTATGAACAATTTTATGCTCACAGATTTGATAACTTAGATGAAATTAACAAATTCTTTGAAAGATACAATTTGTCAAAACTCACACAAGATGAAATAGACAATCTGAAGAGGCCTATATTAATTAAATCAATCAAATAATTAGTAATTCTCCAAAACAGAAAGCATCAGGCCAAGGTTGTTTTACTGATGAATTCTACAAAACATTTAAGGAAGAAATTATAGCAATTCTCTACAATCTTTTTCAGAGAGTAAAAGCAGAGGGAGTATTTCCTAATTTATTCTGTAAGGCCAATATTATCCTGATACCACAACTAGGCACAGACATTATAAAAAAGAGAAAACTATAGACCAATAACTCTCACAAACATAAGTGTAAAATTTCTCAACAATAATTAATAGCCATGTATAAAAAGAATTACATATCACTAGGATTTATCCCAGGTATTCAAGGCTGGTTTCAACATATAAAAATTAATCTACATGCAAAAAAAAACCGAATCCAAACACAGACCTTTACATTATTCACAAAAATTAACTCAAAAAGGATCATAGACCTATGTGTAATACACTAGACTATAAAATTCCTAGAAAATAACATAGGAGTAAACCTAGATGGCATTGGGTATGATGATGACTTTTTAGACACAACACAAATGATGTAATCCATGAAAGACATAATTCATAAGGTGGACTGCATTGAAATTAAAAACTTCTACTCTGTGAAAGATAATGTTAAGAGAATGAGAAGACAAGCTACTGTTATCCAAAATATACAAAGATCTCTTAACACTCAACAATGAAAAAACAAATCACTCAATTAAAAAATGGGCCAAAACTTTATACAGACACCCCAACAAAGATAATCAGATGACAGCCATATGAAAAGGTGCCCCACATCCTATGTCGTCAGGGAAATGCATATTAAAAGAACAATGAGATACAATTACACATCTCTTAGAGTGGCCAAAATCCAAAACACTGACAACACCAAATGCTGGGGAGCGTGTGGAACAAGAAGTCTCATATTTATTGCTGGTAGAAATGCAAAATGGTAGAGCCAGTTTGGAAGATAGCATGACAGTTTCTTAGAAAACGAAATATAGTCTTACCAACTGATCAAGCAGTCACACTCTTTGGTATTTACCCAAAAAAGCTGAAAATGTATGTTTACACAAAAATCTGTACATGGATGTTTATAGCATAAATGCCAAAACTTGGAAGAAAACAAGATTTCCTTCAGTAGGTATGTGTATAAGTAAAGCCTGATAGATTCATACAACGGAATATTAAAAAGAAATGAGCTATCAAGCCATGAAAAGACATGCAGGAAACTTAAATGCATATTATTAAGTGAAAATGGTTACACACTGTATGATTTTAACTACATGACATTCTGGAAAAGGCAAAACTATGGAGACAGTAAAATAATCAGAGATTGCTAGAGGTTGGGGGTAGAAGGGATAAACAGTCAGAGCTCAGAGGATTTTTAGGGCAGTGGAAATATTCTGTATGATGTTATAATGATGAATATATATATATATATATATATATATATATATATATATATATAGTTACACATTTGTCCAAACCCATAGAATGTATAGCAGTAAGAATGAGCTGTCATGTAAACTGAACTTTGGATGATTATGATGTGTCATGCAGGTTCCTCAACTGTAACAAATGTACCACTCTGGTGGGAGCTGCTGCTAACGCGGGAGACTATGTATGTGTGGAGTATATGAAGATACATGACACATCTCTGTAGCTTCCCCTCAATTTTGCTGTGAATCTAAAACTGCTCCAAATAAATAATCTTTAAAATAAATAAATAAACAAATAAGCATGGATTAACCAACAGAAATTCAATAATGTTTACTGCAAACTGAAAACAAATACTGATAAAACCAAATGTGGTTGATGAAGTGGAGCAATTTTGTCTGTTTTTTTAATGCAGGTGAGAATGTGACTGAAAATCACTTTATGAAAGTTTGTCAATATCCAGTAATGTGCAACTGTACACATCCTGTGGGCCCTCAATTCCACTCCTGGGTATTAACTAGTAGAAATGCATGCTGTGTCATCCAGGATACATACACAAGATTGTTCACAGCAGCGTTGTTTATAATATTCCCAAACTGGAAGCCTTAAAAATATCCATTAAAAGTAGAAAAAATAAACAAAATGTATTTTATAAAGCAATGAAAATGAACATCTATACACTTCTAGATAAAGCGGGGAATTCTTAAAAATAAAATGTATGGAGTTAAAGAAACTGGCATAAGACAAAAGTTGAGTGTTTAATTCCCCCTTACACAAATTCTGAAACAAGTTAAATTATAATACTTAGAGACACACACCTATTTGGTATAACTATAAAGCAAGGAGTGATTACCATGAAAGTCAGGATAATGGTTACCCAAGGTGCAGGAAGGAGATTTTGATTTCAAAAGGCAATTAGTACCTTTGGCCATCTGAAAAAATTCTATGGTGTTTACATAGGTGTTTGCACTACATTATAGCAATTACATCTCATGTATTTTTATCTTTTTCTTTCTTTCTTTCTTTTTTGGTGGGTAGGACTCTTAGATATTTTTGTGTAGTGAATTGCCTTACACAGTAAAAATTTTGAAACAAAGTTAAATCATGCCTTTTCCCTACTGAAAGCCTGCAATGATTTTGAGTCTCATTTAGAGTTTAGCCCAAAGTACTTACAATGTGTAAAAGGACTTCACTTATCTGGCCAGCATTCTCTCTCTGATCTCATGTCCTATTTACTCATTCTCGCTCATTCTGCTGACCACACACTGGCCTCCTTGCTGTTGGCTGAACACCTAATTCCAATTTAGGACTTTTTTATTCACTTGTTCCTCTGCCTGGAACATTATTTCCAAAGATATCCTCATGGATTCTCCCTCACTTCCTCTGGGTCTTTACTGAAATTTCACTTTCTCAATGAACAATCTATTTCAAGTTAAAGAGAGCCATTCTGTTGAAACATCACATTTCTTCCTCCTTTTCTTTATATTTCTCCATATTTGTTATCACCATTTAGTTCAATATATGTCCCACTTATATGCAACTATTTATTTATTTGTTTTCATCATCCACGTAAAAAAATGGCTACATGATGCTAGGAACTTTCTATTAAATCAGTAAATGAATAATTGAATATATGTATTATGACTTTCTCATGACTTCAAAGAATTCTGCTTATCATGAACAGATTTGCATGATCATCATACATTTATTTTCAAGTTCTACAACTTTGGCATGGCATATTTTTTAAAGTATTTTTATAAGGGATTATTTTATAATCAATACCTTATTTTATTTATTAGAATGTGAATTTAATTATTTGCTTCCCAAATCTAGACTTTCATTAAAAAACACAAGTTTATTGGAAGTAAAACCCTGGTATGGTCCTTTGAGAAAAAATCAACCATGACATGATTGTGTTACTGTTCCACATAAATATAGCATCTCGGCCCTTTACCGAAGGAAGGGTTCCAGTAATCTGGTCTTCACCCAGAGAAGTCTATATTTAAACATAATGGGAATGCCATATATGCAAAGAAAAATTATTAGTCATTTTGCAGATAGAAGGAAACTTGGCAGATTTCACCTGCTGAGGGAAACTTTGACAGCTTGACGTATTTTAATTGGCTGTCTATTCCAGGTATTGAAGTGAGCAAAAGAAAATAAAAGAATAAGAGGAAACTGGGAATAAGAGGCAAAGATATTCAAAGAAACGTTGAAGAAAAAAACTGGAATGATTGATGTATGGAGATCTGAGAAAGTACAAATGAAATTATGAGAAAGCACTGAAAGATATGAGAATGCTATAATTTACAAGACTTAAAGGTTGAGATGAATAAATTGTGAACCAGAGTGTGAATATCAAAAGGGTAAATATATTTTTGCTCAAAAGTATGTTTCAATAAAAATTTTAGTGTTAGAAAAAACCTAATTGAATCAGAGAGTAAAGATTGGTGTGGCAGGAAAAAATAATCAACATCTGTCACTTCTCTCCTTTTGGGGTGATATATAAGAAAAATAATAGAAGCAGTAGAAAATTCCCTTAGGTGCCAAGTTACAAAAAATCTGAAACCTGATATAAAAGTCAAATGGGCAAAAATATCAGTAGAAACACGGTCCAAAAGTGGCAATTTGAAAGCACTATCTAGGTTAACATCCTGTGTCTTGGACAAGGTCTAACAAAAGATAAGGAAAGAAAACTTTGCCACTTTGAATCTGAATGCTTCTGAGCTGTGCCTTGAAGTGCCTTGGCTGATGTGAAATGAAAAAGGTCAAAATAGATTTTACACACACACACACACACACACACACACACACACATACACACACACAGGGGGTTGCCATATTTTATTACCCACTGAATTTTGTACTTTAAAAGATGGCAAATATCCAGGAGATAATAATGAAAAAGTACTGGACTGTAAGAGTCAAAAATATTAAAAAGCAGTCCTCTCACAAAATTATATGGAAAAGTGTAATAAAATGAAAATAAAGGTAAAAATGTTGAACAATACCTAATATTAAGTTAAATTTATAAAATTCCTTGATGGGAACCATCATATTCATCAGATACACATACTAAAAGTAAGATCATAAAACAAGGTACCTTAAAAAAATTACTAAAAAAATCCAAGTTAAATTTTAAAAATACTTAAAACCACTAAATCTGAATGTCATTAAAGTTTATAATGAGGCAATAATAAATCAGTGTAAGCCAGAAAGGCAGAAAATAATTATTGACTTAGTCTATGATAACATCCAAAGTTATGTTACAGCTTTCACCCTATTGTTTTGAATAACAACTAATACAATTTGTCCATGTGCACCTTAGTATAAAATGTATTTTATAGTATATTTACATATTAATAAATATACTAATTTAAAATATTATTACAGGTATACCTACTTTTGCTTCATTGTGCTTCCCAGATATTACATTTTTTCAAAAATTGAAGTTTTGTGGCAACCATGTGTCGAGCAAGTCCAACAGCATCATTTTTCCAACAGCATTTGCTCACTTCCTGTCTCTGTGTCACATTTCGTTAATTCTCATAATATTTCAAACTTTTCCATTATTATTAGATTTGTTATGATGATCTGTGATCAGTAATCTTTGGCATTATCACTGCAACTTACTTTGTATTACTATTGTAATTACCATGGACTGTGCCCATATAAGACAGTGAACTTAATGGATTGTTGAAATGACAACAGAAGATTTAGTATATTACATAAACTCAGTTGATAAAGCAGTTGCAGGACTTGAGAGGATTGATTCCAATTTGGAAAGAAGTTCTGTGTGTAAAATGCAATCAAACAGCATTGCATTCTACAGAGAAATCATTCATGAAAGTAAGGGTCAATCGATACAGCAAGCTTCATTGTTGTTTTATTTTAAGAAATTGTCACAGCCATCCCAACCTTCAGCAACCACCACCCTGATCAGTCAGCAGCCATCAGTATCCAGACAAGATCCTCCACCAGCAAAAAGCTTACAACTCACTGAAGGCTTAGATGATGGTTAGCATTTTTAGCAACAAAGTATTTCTTAACTAAGGTATGTACATTGATTTTTCAGACATGATGCTATTGCACATTTAACAGGCAACAGTATAGTGTAAACATAAATTTTATAAGCACTAGGAAACCAAAAAGTATTTATGCGACTCAATTGGGATCAATTCACTTTATCACTGTAGTCTAGAACGAAAACATGCAATATCTCCAAGTCCAGGTATGCCTTCACAGTACACTACTACCAAGTACAAACAAACAAAAAAAATCAATTATTTTTATGCCTTACTTATGGTTCTAAGAGGCAATGAGATATGTGCCATGGAACAGAAAAATCTGACATAGCAGTATGGAAGAAAAAATATATAAATTTACAATGAATTAAGAGCTTAATAAGTCTCAGGAATGCTATTAAGCATGTTCCATATATTCTTTCACACAAACACCTCTAAAAAAAAGGTAAATTTATAAGTGCATTAAAGTGATGTCCCAAAAGAGAACTATGAAAATTCAGAAGAGGGAGCTATTTCTATCTGCAGAAGTTTCTCCAAAAATGATCTCCTCTGATAACTTGCTTTAAAGGTTGGCCTTGACAAAGAGGTAGGATTTAGATATACAGGGCAGAAGAATACAAAATTCTATACTGGGTGCAATATTGTCAACAAAGATACAGAAATGGCCAAACAAGGGACACATATGAAAAGAGAGGAATGCAGGTGATGGGTAGCAGATGTGTGTAGTGAGACGGATGAGAGAAAAGAACAGCTAGGCTGTTCCATGTTTGCCATATTCAGTAACAATATGTAAGACCATGGAACTAAATTTCTTGATTTTTATTGCTATCATTATGATTGTACCTATTATTTTGAAATCTATGTCTTGATACAGAACTCATTAATATTCCCATTGCTAAAAAGTAAGGTCAAAATATAGATAATGCCCTCTAGTCAGTACTTCTATGCACATTTGTTAAATTCTTAATTATAAGCAAAAGTAAACATGTGTCATATGTGTTCTTTTACTATTTTTTCTTAGCCTTACAATTTTTGATAGAAATAAAACCCATTGGTTTTCAATAGAAAACAATGGCTTTTCTGAATATTCATACTAAAGATTCATTCTGCCAGTGATCTATAGTGTACATGCTCTAAGGTAACCCCAATGACTCACAGCCTTGTATAATCCTTTCCCGTTGAGTGGTAACACAACTTCACTTGCTGCTAGCCAACAGAACATGGCAAAGTTGAAGGGATTTTGCTGATGTAATTAGTCTTAAGTCACTTGATTTTGAGTTACTCAAAAAAGAGATTATCCTAGAGGGGACTAACTGAATCAGGTTAAAGCCCTTAAAAGAGGGACTGGTGCTCCCTGAAGTCAGAAACTGACTATCCTGTTGATCTCCAAGAAGCAAACCACCATGCACTCTACAACCACAGGAAGTAAATTCTTCCAGCAATCTGAGGCAACCTGGAAGTGATTCTTCCCCAATGGAACCTCTGATGAAAATTCTATCTGGCTGAAACTTCTATTTCAACCTCATGAGACTATGAGCAGAGGATCCTATCTACAAGATGTCCTCCTTGACTAAACTTCAGACAGGTTTCTCTGAACCCTCTTCTCAACTAGACCTTGACCTTTAGACTTTCATGTCCATCTTTTCATTGCCCAATTCTAGCAAAAATCCTCACCCTTGTTGTCTGCCTACCTTCAATATCTGATTACCCTCGATATCTGGTTACCTTGGGAAGGGGATGGGAAGGGATAAACTTGGGAGTTTGAGATTTGAAAATGTTAGCCACTATATATAAATATAGGTTTTAAAAAAACAAACAAAGAAACAAGTTTCTTCTGTATAGCACAGGGAACTATATTCAATATCTCATATTTTGTAATAACCTTTAATGAAAATGAATATATATATATATATATATATATATATATATATATATATATATATACACACACACGCATGAGTGGAACATTGTGCTGTGCACCAGAAATTGACACATGGTAACTGGCTGTACTTCAATTAAAAAAAAATTCCTTAGCCCCCTACCCTTGGTATCTTATCATCCTGGCCTGTGTTCAGCAAGAATTCTGTCAAGTTGGTTTAGCCAGAATCCTTCCTTCTCCCTGATGTTTTCCATCTACTGACCCCTACCCTGCTTCCTGGCTATAAATCCCCACTTGCCCATGCTGTATTCAGAATGGAGTCCATTTCTACGATAAGGTCTCTTTTCCCCTATTGTAACAGTCCTGAATAAAACCTGTTTTTGCTGCTTTAGCTACTGTTTGGCTCTGGTTTTTCTTTACCACACCTAAAATTTTAAAATTTCTACATCTGAACACAAACTACCCCCTCAAAAACGAAAAAAAGTAAAGAATTTGCATGTGAGAAATAAATCATGCTCTCCCAAGTGCATACTCATAGAATACTGGTTTCCTCAAAGCTTTTCTGTATTGAGGAGTTAGTAAGTACTTCCTTTCCTACTTGTTTTTAGAATCTTTTCAAAGTACTTAAAGAGTAAAAAAGTGTTAACAAAGCAAACAATTAAGTAGCAATCAAGAACATTTGCCTTACTCAAGATATTCTGACAATGAGGATATTCTGACAATGTGCCTATGGAAATTTGAGAATTGACTGCAAAGATTTCTAGAGATAAATTCTAGTCTCTTTTCAAGGTACATAGGAATGATTCATAAAGCCTTTGTTCAGCCGTATTTTTTAAAGGACTGAGATTGATAAAAAGCTCAAGTTTTTAATGCTGTTTTTCTTGACTTATGTATATTGAACGATTTGGTTTAACCTGGAATGAACCACCAAGAGTTAAATATTTCATATGGAAGTATATTAACTCTAAGTGGCAAGGGGCTTCAGGAGAACAGTGAATGATAAGTAACAGCATTTCCCCTTTGTTAGCCTCTCATGTCTATGCTTACTATCACGCTGAGTACCCAAAGAAAATGTGTTTGTGTGAAGAACCAAGATACTACAGAGGCAACTTCAGGGTCACTTCACAGCATCTCTTGCTGTGCCAGCCAGACAATTAAATCACCACATTCCCTTGGTGAGCTACCTGAAACACAGCAGTGCCTAGAAAATGAAATTGAATTTATCTTGTTTTTAACCATTTTCTCAGAACCACTTCAAGTCGGATTTTAAAGGATTGATTCTTAATGATTGTTTGCTTACTCTGCTATTATATTTCATGTAAGTGGGTTTTTCCAATAATGGCATACAACATATTTCACTAAACTGAATAAATCTTAAATGGAAATACAATTAAATAACCGCATTGATAAAACACTGAAAATAAAACAAAGTTTTAATGGCCACATAAGAAAGCAGCCCTGTAATATTAATTAGGGGCTGTGACTTCACAGTATGATGATATATTATGACTAAGATCAATGATACAGTGAAACCAAACAATAATGCTGAAATAATATTTGATTATAAAATCAAAAGAAAGAGGTTAAACACAGAAAACTTCATCCTGAATGCAGAAAAGGAATCTTGTATCTACTATTAACACCACATCTTAAAGGATAGTAAACATTTAGCCCATAAAGAGCATCTTCCAAAATGAAAGCCGCCTGCCTTCCTTTTAAATTGGGTAAACCTAATGAATTATTCCAATAACAATGTAAAATCTCATCTACAGAACTATTATAATAATGATGTGAAATGGGTTATGGATTCTGCTTCTAAACTATTCATATTGCCTCATCTCTAATTCTTTTTAAAATTCAGTTGAATCATACCATACCAAAAAATTGTGTTTTAGTTAAAAAACTAAAGATTAATATAATTGAATTTTTTTTATTATTTAGACCATTTTTGTAACAAAGACATCTTTTTTCTATGTATACTTATATTTACTGTATGTAGATTTGTTTACTATGTATTATATGCGGTTTAATTTATAAACTAAAATGTTTCTTTATAATAATATCCCAGTTGGTTATACTTTGGTGAAAATCTGTTAAGTATCTTCCAAAATTCACAAAATTTACTTAGAAAAACCTGATTTCCTTAGAATATTCATATTAGCAAGTTAAGATGTTAACTTTAGTTATTGCTATGGTCTAAATGTGTCTCTTCAAAATTTCTATGTTGAAATCCTAATGTCCAAGATGATAGTATGGGGGTGGAGCCTTGGGAGGTGATGAGCGCTCATGAGTGGAATTAGATTTATGAGTCACGAGAGGGCAGCTTTCCCTCTGCTCTCTGCTGTGTGAGGACAGTGAGAAGTAAGCAGCCTGTGACCGGAAGAGAGGCTTCACCAAAACTCGAGCGTGCTCACACCCTGACCCCAGGCTTCCAGTCTTCAGAACTGGGAGAAATAAATTTCTATTACTTATAAGCCATCCAGTCTGTGGTATTTTGTTAAAATAGCCCTGACAGACTTAAGACAAATTGTCTACCCATCCTGTTATTTTATACTTTAGTTATATTAAAGGATGATACTTGTGACATTATACTTTCCAAGGAAAGGCACAAGGCAATCTCCTATCGGACATGCTTGTGTGTAATGTGGCATTGTCACTCTCTCATCAAGAGATGGAGTCTCTCTCTCTCTCTCTCTCTCTCCCTTTTAACCTAGTAGGTCCTAGAACTGCATTGACCAATAGAATACAGCAGAAATGACGCTGTGCCAGTTCCAGGGGTTGACATAACTAGCCTGGAAGCTTCCTTCCACTGCCTGACACTTGGAAGCTGCCTAACCTTATAAAGTGCAATTACCCTGACACCAACATGCTGTGAAAAGTTCAAAGTTCATGCTCATGGAGGGTGTTATCCTGTAGAGAGAGACAGAGAGACAGACAGAGACAGAGACAAAGAAACAGAGACCAGAATCATCAAGGTTCCAGACATTTGAGTAAAAACCCATCTAAAAGTGAAACCCCAATCCCCAGCCAACATCACATAGATCAGAAAGAAACCAGGTAGATCGTTCTCTTCCAGAATCTGTAACATAAAAATAGGGGCAAAATAGAATAATTTTACATGATTACATTTCAGGGTATTTGTTATTAATTTTCCATAAGGGACTTGTTAACTGGACACGGGATGCTGCCATAACAAGACAGACAGAGGAACCCGGAGGAGTCTTGAAGAGACATAAGGGAAGACTGGAAAGATGGTGGGAGAATTGTATTCGAGTTAGAGAAAGCTGACCATGTACTGGTGGAAAGTTCAGTGAAACTGCTGCCTGTGATTACAGAGAAAACAGAAAATGTTTTTTAATAAATTCAGAGAAGGAGATACTCAGACAGGAAGTTGAAAGTACCAACAGATTTCTTCCCGCTTTAAAAAGCCAAAGCCATTTGTAGAGGCCATGGAGGATGAAACTACAGGGAAAGAAAGAGTGAGATCAAGTCCAAGGAGATCCAAAGTGCCTGGCATGTTAGCAAAAGGCCATCTTGAAAGTGCTTCTTCTGGCTTCAGTAGCCCCAGTTGACAGATATCACTTTCACACACAAACCATCCAACCAATCACCTCCCAAATTCCTATGTCTTAAATTGTGAGCAAATAAATTGTTACTTGAAGCCACTGTGTTTTGACTGGTTTTGTTATGAAGCAATAAATAACTAGAATCTAATGACTATTTTTCCAGTGTAACTGTCATTTAAATAAACTACTCAATTTTTTTTTAATTGCAGAAAATGTTAGAATACTGGCTCTAAATGTGCCATTAAAGGTTACAGACATTTCTAAACAATAAATGGCATCTAGAATTAACAGCTGTGTGATTGGATTTTCAGAATTGTTTTGTATTTTCTAAAAACTATACTATTTATATAAAAAGATCAATTTTTAGTGTTACTTTCTTTGTTTATGTTTTCTTCTATTTAAGGGAAGCCAAATAAAATCAGTCTAACAGTTGACACATCCAGAAATGATTGTGTGTGCCCACATGTATGTTTGTTAATGTTTCCTCTCAGTCCTTTGAATATATTTCATTGCTGCCTGCCATCCATTTTTGTCGATGAGAAGCTTGTTTTCAGACTATCTGTCATTCCTTCGTAGTCAGTTTTTCTTTTGTCTCTTACAGCTTTAAAGGTTTTTTTCTGTACTGTGTTCTGTAGTATCACTACAGTAGAGTAGGGAGGGATTAACAGTATTTATCTTCTAGCAGTTAGTGTGTATTTAAATCTGAAGACTAAGATAATTCTTCAATTTTGAAAAAATTTTAGGCATTTTCACTTTAGAGAAGCCTTCCACCTACTCTCCTCTCGTATCAGTGACAGTAGACTCATAAGCATATTCTCTGTACTCTCAACTTCTCTTTTCCATTTAGTTTCTTTATCATTCTATCCTTCATTCCAGGCGAACTTCTCAGTACACTCTTTCCATTTGTGCTCAAACTGAAGGTCATGGTGCCATAAGAAGTTTTAATTTGATATCAGTTACTGTATTTTAATATCCAAAGTCTGTAATTGGATTTTAATATCCATCAGTTCTTACATGAGTCTGTCTTTGTTTCATAATTTCTTACTGTTTTTAGGGATGTTATATTTATTCCATTTTCTCTTTTAGGATGTCAACATACTTTAAATTATTTGGAATTTGCTGTTTGTATTTCATTGCTTTGCTCCTATTTCTCAACTGTTGATTTTATTGATTTTTTTTTTTTTTTTTTTTTAGTGTTAGCTTTTCTCATGCTTGGAATATCTGCAAAAATCTCAGAGTGAAATATCTCTCAGCTTCACCATTATGGTGATGTCTGAGGCTGGAGAAAATAATGAATCTATCCAGACTACCCTCAAGTTTCCATCCAGTGAAAAATACCCAGATGAAGCCCCCACTTTATGAAATAAAGGACATCCCTCTCTCATCCCTCCTCTGTCTCTCTCCTCCCTCCACCTCCCTCCATCCTTGTCCGATCATTTTGCATCTGCTTCCACCTGGTTTCCAAGACCCAGTCTGGAATTAGGAATTATATCAACTCTCATACTACAACAACCCAGGGCTATTCCAGATCTAGTCACTGAGCTACCAGTTAGTTCTGGGAGGGGTTCTGGGGTGATTTCTTCACTTTCCTCCTTCTTTCAATGATATACATGTCATTGCTCCTTGAAATGTTCAAAGCTTTGTGGGTCTCCTTTCTCGCATGGAGAGGGAGTCTTATTCCAGCCCTCATTTCCATGCCGAGTAGCTGGTTCTTTTCCTCTGTCCCAGCGATTTGCTACTTATTGTCTTCACCCCATGGGAGCTGAAATGTGATGATGCCTTTGTTTACTTAAAGTTCTTCACATTAGGATGCTCTAAGTTTTAGGACCAACTTTTGAAAGTAATTTTTTAAAATTTCAGTTTTGTCATGTTTGGAAGAAAGGGGGAAGTTTTAAGTATGAATTGACAAAAAGAGCTATGCTGACAAAAATCTCCTGAGAGCTCACTACTGCTTATGTTCCCTGTAAGCACATGTTCCCTGTCCTCCAGTCTAGACACCAAAACTTTGACTTAAAAATCAGGCAACATCCATCTTTTTCAGATATCTATATGCTGTAAAGAAGTTTTAGCCAAAGAAATTGGATAAGTACAATAAAAAATATTCATTAAAAAGAAAAGCATTTAACTCAGTTATTGAAACATCTAAACTTCACTACATAAAAAATAATAAAATGAATAATGATAAAATATACCTTAATAACTTCTCTTTTCTTCTTATCCAGAAACAGGGAATAGATCTACAGTAGTTGAACTAAGAGTTTGCTTCAGATTCTGACTACTTTCTATTTTGTATGTATTTGATCCTGCCATGTATCATTGGCTGCCTTGCAGAAATTTTACACTGAGTCTTCCAACATTAATCACAGATGGTCATTATTCTTTTCCTTCTTAATATTGGTAATGGTTGTATAATACTTCTCTCCTTTTCTATCTAACTAGATCCCTGGAAATGTATTTCTCTCAGTGGGGTCTATATTCCTGCTTTGCTCAGGACAGGTGAAAGACTTTTTTTTTTTAAATTGAAGTATATAGTTGATTTACAATGTTGTGTTAGTTTCAGGTGTACAGTAAAGTGATTCAATTTTATATGTATATATATATATGTGTGTATACATATTCTTTTACAGATTCTTTTCCATTAGGTTAGTATAAGATGTTGAATATAGTTCCCTGTACTATACAGTAGAAACTTGTTGTTTATCTATT
The DNA here is from genome assembly GCF_036321535.1 of Camelus dromedarius. NCBI lineage: Eukaryota > Metazoa > Chordata > Mammalia > Artiodactyla > Camelidae > Camelus > Camelus dromedarius. Next base: position 65,209,708 of record NC_087436.1, on the reverse strand, counting down.
TTGTATATGGTAGTGTGTATCTGCTAATCCCAAGCTCCTAAATTATCCTTTCCTCTCTTTTTCCCTTTGGTAACCATAAGTTTGTTTTCTATATTTGTGAGTCTGTTTCTGTTTCGTAAATAAGTTCATCTGTATCACTTGCTTAGATTCCACATACAAGTGATATCACATGGTATTTTTCTTTCTCTTTCTGGTTTACTTCACTTAGTATGACAATCTCCAGGTCCATCCATGTTGCTGCAAATGGCATTATTTATTCTTTTTTTACAACTGAGTAATATTCCATTGAGTGTGTGCGTGCGTGTGCATCTGTGTGTGTGTGTGTACATACCACATCTTCTTTATTCATTAATCTGTCAGTGGAAACTTACAGGTATAATTGTCATTATATCCAGATGACATGATACTTTGTAGAGAAAACTCAAAGACTCCACACAAAAACTATTAGAACTGACAAATGAATTCATCAAAGTAGCAGGATACAGGATTAAATATAGAAATTTGTTCCATTTCTCTACACTAACCATGAAATATCAGGAAGAGAAAGTAAAAAAAAAAAGAAATTCCTTTTAAAATCTCATCCAAAAAATAAAATATTTAGGAATAAACCTGACCAAGGACCAAGGAAGTGAAAGAATTATATGCTAAGAACTATAAAACATTGATAAAGAATCTTGAAGTTGATTCAAAGAAGTGGAAAGGTATCCTATGCTCTTGGATTGGAAGAATTAATATTGTTAAAATAGCCATACTACCCAAAGCAATCTACAGATTTAATGCAATCCCTATCAAATTACCCAGGACATTTTTCACAGAACCAGAACAAATAGTCTTAAAAATTATATGGGACCAGAAAGACTCAGAATTGCCCAAGCAATCCTGAGGAAAAAGAACAAAGCTGGAAGCATAACTCTCTCAGACTTCAGACAATACTACAAAGCTACAGTAATCAAAACAGTGTGGTAATAGCACAAAAGCAGACATATGATAAAAGACTTTTTAAACTAACTTTGTTGGAAAAAAGTTAACATATGTTTCCATCTAAAGAGTGATCTCCACGGACAAAAGAACACAAATCCCAAGAATCTTCCCACCTAACACTAGTGAATTCTAATCACAATCAGTAGTTTGTTTTGCATTACTGTGTAGTTACTCCATGGTCAATATCACATAGATCAACTAAATATAGACAGTGTCAAATAATGATAGCACATATAGAAGGGCATAATTCTTACCTTTAAGCAGTCTATTTAGAAAGACAATGGCTAAAGTTTTCAGTACATTAATCTTTTTTAATAATTTATGTTTCTGAAGGGGGGAGGTAATTAGGCTTATTTATTATGTACTTTTTGAATGGAGGAACTGGGGATTGAAACCAGGACCCTGTGCATGCTAGGCATGTGCTCTACCACTGAGCTATATCTTCCCCTCTCAGAGCATTAATTTTGTTCTGTGTAGGGTGGACTGAAGGAAGATGGAAGCAACAGAGAGATATGTAGGAGAAAACTGCAGTGGCAATTTTAGGTAACAAGGGCCTAGATCATAATGATGGTCTGGGAATGAGAAGAGCAAACCAAGAAACATGTATAAAATAAGAAGGAGTCAACATACTGGACACAGGACCTGAGAAATAAAAAAGAGAAGTAAAAATGGATGATGGTAAGGATGATAATAGACAAGAACAGCAAGAAAAATAACAACAGGTTACACTTAGTGCTGACTCAACTATTTCAAACAGAGGAAAATGAAACAATGTTAGCACCAGGGACAGAACCTGGAAAGAGAGTAATTTAAATGAGAAAAATTATTGAATTATAGAAAGTTTTGTGTGACTGTAGGTTATGTAAAAAGAGAAGCCCTGAGTCAGCTGAAGATAAGAAGTATACACTTTCAAGCATCAGTGGAGACAAAATTTGAAAAGACAGCAAGATAAGGTGGAACAGAGTCGAAGAATACTCAAGAAACAGAATAAAATGAGAAATATAGAGTGTAATTTATCTTAGAAGATTTAGTTACTTTTATAAAATCTATATAAGTTCTGAGGACTTAGACAGAAAGGGAATTTTACATTTTCCTTATCTCTTCAGCAAATAAGTAATGAAGTAATATCTTTTTCTTACTACTTTTTATTTCTAGAACTTTCTTAACATGAATATCTATGCTCTAATTGTGTTGCCTAATTGCCAAATAGCATCTCTCAAAAGCTTCGAATCCCTGTGGTAAAAGCCACAATAGGAAACTAAAAATTCCATGGGTTCTTTCTGTAAATGCATTCTCATTTTTATCTGTAATTTAATTCAAAAGAAAAGTTATCATTTTAGACATGCAGCAACACGAAGGATGCCTGAATCCATAATGCCCACTAGAATTATCTCTTTGGAATGTCTCAAAGTACCTTGAAATACACCGTGAATTACAAAACTGCAACGATTTTCCTGGATTTTTTTTTTTCTTTTTTCACGCAACAAAGATCTAAAAAGAATTACTAGGATATGGAGATAATGACCACTCCAGTTTGTTTTGTATTTCTGATTTACTTCAACGCAATGTTTTCTAACAAGCTAGCTTATTCGATGTCCCAAAACAAACTTTCAAGTGAACATATTAATATGGAGCTCACATAGTGTCATTTGTGTCCCTTTCTGCCTTGGCACAAAAGTCTACTCTGCAGAGTGTTCCACAGAGAATTCTGTAACACTGGGTGGCGCTATATACTAACAGAAAAAAAATTTATTTAGCTTGCATATAGGTTTTTCTAGCTTCAGTTCATCTTTGCAGTCTTGACATTAAGCATCACTAGGTATTATTTTTCTGGTCCTTCTGATATTCCACTCACACAAACGTCTGCTGCAAATTGGCCTATTAGCAAGGAAATGTCAGCCATGTTGCTCTACCTAGGTAACATGTTCATGATAAAGCATTATGACAAATAAACTGGAAGAAAATAAAAACATTTGATAGAGAGGCATTTTTCCCTCATGCTGATGACTGAGGATATTTGTTGGGGAAAAACATTAAACAAATTACAAGTTTGCACAGCCAGTGAATTCCAGAGTAGCATCACATTTTCTACAACTTGGTTGTTTTTTTTAACAGTGATGTACTAATTCATTAAGTGTAATATTGAAGTTATTTAATTTACTCACCTGGATCTTTCCAGAGTCACTCGTACAAATTGAGCTATCTTTTTCAGGAAATTGGATACTGAGGCATTTATATTCAGAAGGCATAAATAGAAAGGTTTTCCGATATGTTAACAGAGTATTTGTTGTACAACTGACGACTGAAAAGCACAGTGGAAGATGGTATTAATTAAACATTAGAATCTCTAATTAAAATAATAACAGAACATAAAATATATTTTTGAGAGCAGGAGTTTATCATTTTTCTCTTACAAGTGAATATAACTAATATGTATTATTTTTTAAATTATCAAATAAAGAATAACGTTGGCATCTGAATGTGCTCTTTCACCAGCACCCTCCCCCTACACTCACCATTCATACCTAAAACCCAGAAATAAAAGTTGGTGCATCCATCCAGACCTTTTTACATGTATGAAGTACACTTTTACATATATGCACATTTTTTATTTTATACTAATAGGCTCATACTATGTATATGGTTCAACAATTTGCTTTTTAAATTAAAAACATTATAAATATATTTCTGTCAACATAAGGGTCCAATTAATTATTTTTAATGCAGCATGATATTCTATAGCATGGAAAGGTCATAAATTCTTATTTTTCTAATTGAATTTTTAGAGCATTTCCCTCCTTATTACAAGCATTGTTGCAATAAACATTCTTGTGCATACATCTCTGTGCATGTGTATATTTCTGTTAGATGGATTTTAGAAGCAGAATTGCTGAGGCCAAGGGGATACATACTTTCCTAGTCTGTCTAATTTTCCATTTTCTTCAATAGTGTTAGAAGAGTGGTTTGTTGGAACCTCAACTCCAGTTCTTGGCAAAAAAAACAGTATCAATTTTTAAAAACATCTTCTCATATTTAAGTATTGGGATGCTATATCTCTGCTGTTTTCATTGCTGAGTACATGTGAAATTGTGGATTGTTGTATATTTGTATTTATGGACTTTCCATTGTAAATTACATATTCATGTCACCTTTGTACATTGGCATACTAGGCTAATTCTTATTTCTATACTGCATTATAAAAGACTTTTATATTATGTAATTCACTTTATGTTAATAATAGCCATCATAAATATTTATTCCAGTCTGTCATTTGTCTACTAGCACTGTTTAGTGAACATAAGCTAAGCGTCATCTCTATCATTCTTTTGCTTTATAAATTCTCATTCTGTGTCTTACCTAAGAAAGCATTTTCCATCCCTAAATTTTCAATATATTTGCATTTATTTTTTGCTACTACTTTTATAGTTCAGTTTATTTTATTTCTCTCTTTAATTCTTCTAAAATTCAAATTTGTATATGGCATGTAAGAGGGAATTAAACCCTTTTTAGCAAATTTATAGCCAATTTTCCAGACCATTTATTAAAGGGTTGATCCCTTCCCCATTGATTTGAAACACTCCTTTAATTATGAACTCAAGAAATCTTCGAGCTTTTGAATAAGTGTTTACCTCCTTTGGTTTTATTGTTTGCACTTTGTTTTATTTTTCTAAAACTTCTGTCATTATAATCAAATGATATTGACAGCATTCATAAGCTAATTTTTAAAACATACTTCATTGCATGGGGTGTCACTTCTCAAGTTATGATTCAATTGAGTTAAGCTAAACAAGATTAATATTCTTCAAAAAATGTTAAAATGACTTTTTCTATTTTTAACTTTGTGCCTCAATTCACAGAATGACTCTAATATTCTTAAAAGATACAGAGCTACAGTAATCAAAACAGCATGGTATTGGCATAAAAACAGACATATGGATCAATGGAACAGAACAGAGAACCTAGAAATAAACTAACAGACCTACGGTCAATTAATCTTTGACAAAGAGGCAAGAATATACAATGGAGAAAAGACAGTCTCTTCAACAAGTGGTGTTGCGAAAGCTGGACAGCAGCATGTAAATCAATGAGGTTAGAACACTTCCTTATACCAAAACAAAAATAAACTCAAATGGCTTAAAGATTTAAATGTAAGACAAGATGCAATAAACTTCCTAGAGGAAAACATAGGCAAAACATTGTCTGACATAAATCTTAGCCATGTTCTCCTAGGGCAGTCTACCCAGGCAATAGGAATAAAAGCAAAAATAAATAAATGAACCTTATTAAAGCTTTTGCACAGCAAAGGAAACCATAAGCAAAACAAAAAGACAACCTATGGAATGGGAAAAAATATTTGCAAAAGAGGAAACTGACAAGGGCTTAATTTCCAGAATATTTAAACAGCTCATACAGCCTAACAAGAAAAAAAACCAACAACCCAATCCAAAAATGGGCAAAAGACCTAAACAAGCAATTCTCCAAGGAAGAAATACAAATGGCCAAAAGGCACATGGAAAAAATGCTCAGTATCACTAATTACTAGAGAAATGCAAATCAAAACTACAATGAGGTATCAACAGTCAGAAAGGCTATCATGAAAAAGTCCACAAATGATAAATGCTGGAGAAGATGTGGAGAAAAGGGAACCCTCTTATACTGCTGGTGGGAATGTAGTTTGGTGCAGTCATTATGGAAAACAGTACAGAGATTCCTCAAAAAACTAAAAATAGACTTACTGTATGATACAGCACTCCTGGGCATATATCCTGAGGGAACTCTAATTCGAAAGGATACATGCACCTCCATGCTCATAGTAGCACTATATACAATAGTCAAGACATGGAAGCAACCTAAATGTCCATCAACAGATGACTATATAAAGAAGCTGTGGTATATTAATATAATGGAATACTACTCAGCCACGAAAAATAATAAAATAATGCCATTTACAAGAACATGGATAGATCTGGAGATCATCACTCTAAGTGAAGTAAGCCAGAAAGAGAAAAAAAAATACCATATGATATCACTCATATGTGGAATCTAAAAAAAGAAAAAAAGAGGATACTAATGAACTCATCTACAGAAACAGACTCACAGACATAGTAAACAGACTTACAGTTACCGGGGAAAGGGGGTGAGAAGGGATAAATTTGGGAGTTTGAGATTTGCAAATGTTAGGCACTGTATATAAAAATATATTAAAAAACATAAATTTCTTCTGTATAGCACAGGGAACCATATTCAATATCTTGTAATAACCTTTAGTGAAAAAGAATATGAATATAAATACATGTATGTATATGCATGACTGGGACATTGTGCTGTACACCAGAAATTAACACACTGTAACTGACTATACTTCAATTTTAAAAAGTTATTTTTCTCAAGGGATTTAAAAATGACTATCCTGGATCTGGAAACTAACAGTCATATATTGACCTAGGTATGAATCAATTTGTATTGGAAAGAGAAGAGACAATGGTTTTAGTAGTTTTGCAATTATTTCAATTGTACTTCAGTGGGCATTCTAAAATGTGTCTGTATAGCTTGACTATTTTAGAATATAAGGTTAAACAAAATATTTATCTCAGTAACTTAGATGAAGCCTTCTTGAACTAGATAGTTGGCCTTCTGAGACACTTTGTAAAAATATGATTTTATGATAGTTTCTTGATCCCAGGCCACCTTTTCCATCTGGAATACTTTAAATAGGAAAAATAGTTCTCCACATCTTTGATTACTGCAATTATTGAAAAAAGCGCAATATTTACATTACTATACTGTGGGGGTGCTATGAACTGTTTTTATTTACATTTCTAACAACGTATCTGTGGGGTTTTCCTCATATCAACCAATTTTCCAACTTTTTGGACACCAAATGGGTGACCTACAATTCAATTCAATTCTGCCATCAATTACCTGGGATTAACACACATCCCACAGGTTGAGGGCTCAATCCCACAAAACTGCCCCCAGTTTCAGATGCCAATCACAAGTCCTAGGTCTCCCATATTTCTGATTGACTGCTATAAATCAGTTTGATAATTTCCTAGAAAGACTCACAGAACTCAGGAGTGGGCTTTACTTACTATTACTAGCTTATTATGAAAGATACACCTCAAGAACAGCCAAAGGGAAGAGATGCAAAGGACGAGGTGTGGAGGAAGGGCATGTAACTTTCATATTCTCTCTGGGCACATCACCTCCCAGTACCTTAACCTCACCAGCCAGGAGGCTTAATTTCATAGGCATGTTTGATTAAGTGGGTGATCATTGGTGATTAACTCAATCTCCAGGTCTCACCTGCCCCAGATGTCAGTGTAACTGAAAGTTACAACTCTCTACACATGCCTTGGTCTTTCTGTAGACCAGAATCCATCCTGAAACTATTTAGGGGACCCTAAAAATCTAAGAGTCACCTTACTAGCATAAACTCAGGTATGGGTAAAAGGGGCTTACTATAAATAATAAAAGATGCACCTATCACCCTTATCACTCAGGAAATTCCAGAGGTTTTAGAAGCTGTTTCAAGGACAAATACCAAATATGTATTTCTTATTGTATCTTATTATATTGTGCTTACACAATAAATAGAATGCAATTCTAATAATATACATATCTATGCTTCTAATATTTGTTTATATGAGAAAAACACTAATTTTACAATATTTAAGAATTATTCTCTATATTAAAACATTAAATATGATTTCTTATAAGCAAAATTTCAGTGAAGTCGTAAGAAGACACTGTGATAATCTCTGCGGTAGAATGTATTGATTAAGCAATAAAATCTATCTAAGCATTGTTTGAGTATTTTTCAAATATAAAATACATCCACAAGCAGTGTAGACTATAATCCTGTCATAATACATATATTACTGGTTCATAGGTTAGTTTCCTTCAACTTGATTTCATTTTGTGTATAATTGGAGCCATTAAGCTCTACATATAAAATCATAAAGATGGCAATCAAAAAACATCGATCATATAAGGTTATTTTGATTCAACTAAATGCATTGTTTGAAAATACCTAATTGAAAGTAGTAATTAATTACATCACGTTAGTGCTTTTATCCCCCTACAGTAATTGTTATTGCTTTAGATATGGGCTTTATACACAGAGCACTCGAGTATCAACAATAAGAACTATTCAATGTATTTGTCATTCGACTTTCTTATTTTTAACTTATAATCAATAAACGACCACTCCGATTTCTTCATATCCCTTATATCCATTGGGTTTAAATGTACAGACTTTTAAACAGAAACACTGTAAAACCATATTACATTAATTTGTATACTAAAAGCTTAATTTTATAAATAATTATTATTCCATAAGGAAGGAAAGAGGTAAGATTATTTACTGTATTGTTTGTATTAATTTAGCTTTTGTAAATTAGTTTGAAGACTAAGCTAAGATTATAATACATAGCTTAATGTTTTGTTTGTAATATGAATTTAAGCTTGGAAGATTTTATTAAAGTCTAACATAGTTATTCTTATCAATGTTGATTGTTGTAACATATGATAAGGAGAATTGCATTATTTTTATGCATATGATCAGATATTGATAGGCTTTAATATTAATATACTTGAGGAAAACATAAGTCACCCATTCCAATGTATGTCTATGCTTGATCTTGCTGAAGAATTTCCATAGCAATTTTTAATTTTTATTAACATGAAATTTAAGGCTATTTAAATGAAAATTAGCAGATTATATGACTCTATTAAAGTAAGTTAAATACTTTAAAACTGTACCTTTATCTTTAAATATATAATTTCTTACTCTAGCATATTTCAAAATCATGTGTTTTCATAGGCATACCTAAATGAGTAATGTAGATAATATAGCCATACAGACTCCCATTGTCTCTAACAAAGATTTCTTTAAGAAGATTTAATATGTCACTCATAACACCAAATAGACCTTTCATTATAACATGTAGACTAATCCTGTTGCTCTATCCACCCTGCTTCTCCACAGATCATGTTCCTAACCATCTTACAAAGACCAGAGAACATCCTACCTGCCATAAGGTATTGCTTTGGATCTCAGTACAGTGATATAACTGAGGCCAATTTTTAATCTAGGGAATTTCTAAGTGAAAATACTGGATATTTCCATCCAAGGTGCTTGCAAAACTAAGTTAAATTCATAAGTTCATGACAGAAACTGAACAGAGGCCTTTCTGTCAGCCTCAAATTTCTCCTCCCATGCCTAAGTTAGGTTCATCACCTATTGCTTTAAGGGACTTCATTGCTGGCATTGTTCCAATTAAAGGGAAGTTTGCCTGGGCATTCTATGCTACATGAACATCTTCCTTTGAGTCTGTACCACAGAATCCACTATTTGATTATAAATTAGGGTGGTGAGAGGATGAATGCAGATTTGTATGTTGCCACTATAACATTTTGAGCTGAAGTTTTCAGGTCTTTGAATTTATAAGCTGTTTCTTTTATCATTTTTTAATCCCAAGCAATAACAATAAAAAGGTATTATATAAATGCTTATCTTTTAAAATAATTATTTCACATAATTGTAAAGATTAAATAATTCATATATGCAAAATGATTAGAATACAACAGCATGACACATAGTAAGTACTTTACATATAATGGTTGTTATTTTATGATAATTAACTTAGAGGAAATTATTCAATTTTAGAGAGCAGCTGCCACCAGTGAGAAGTATAGTAAAGAAGGCATTAATCAGAAAAGGTATTTATTATTTGCTTGCCTTAAGAAAATACTCCTCTCTTTGGTATTTCTCTAAAGAATAAAATATGAATTATTACCTTTGATTAATTTTGGTTGCTAGATTGTGTTTCCCTTTGAATACCAGATTTAGTTTAATTTGGACAATAGTGGTCCCAGGTTTTATTTAAGTTTATTTGAAATAACCAAAAATTCCTGATAAAAAGAAGCAACCGGAATAACAGAAGAAAATGTTATAGATCAGTGTAGGGGGAGTGGCAAGAGTTGGCAATGAAAGAATTTAAAAAAGAACAAGTCAGAAATGTCAGTTACAACCTACAACTGGATGTTTTGTAAATTATTCAAGTTTTGTACCTTTACAGACAGAGGATCTGGTAATTTTTCAGTTAGCTCTTTATTCATTCTCTCTTCAAGGAACGAGCATTCAGGGATAGGCAGCTGGATTTACACTGATGAAATGACACATCTTTTAATAAGGCTGACATTATGATGAATGTAAGGCACAGGACAAACTAAAAGAGATAGTATATGTCAAACTAAAGAGTAGTCCTACCAGGAATGGGGTGCCATGGTAGGATTTTAAGCAAGTAGTGACATTATCAGATTGTATTTCAGAGAAGGTACTTTGGATTCAGTAGATTAAGTTTATATATTCAACCAATTAACAAATATATGTTGTTACATGTGCCGGATATTGCACAAGGTGCTCAGGATAGCAAGGTGAACAGGACAAAACCCAGTCTTTTTCATGGAGCTGACAATCTAGCAGGACATTATGACAACAAACAGGTAAACAAATAAGTAATAAGATTTTAGATAGTGAAATGATCATGAAGAAAAAAAAGCAGAATTAAGCAACACGATGTGACTGATAGGTGTGATCCATCGTTGGCATCACTAAACAGCACAGTGATACTGTACTATCTTTGAGGAGTAACATCAGATTTGAGACCAGAATGAAGAGAAGGAAGTCACCACCTGAAAGGCTGGAACCAGAGAATGATCAAGTGCAAAGAGCTGAAGGAAGAAAGAGCTGGGCCTGTTAGAGGAATGGGGAAAGAAGCCAATGTGGATACAGCAAATTGTATGAGAATAAAAGTGGTACAACCAGAGTTTTAAAAGCTAGTTTCATAGCTCATGTAGTGTCCAGCATAGGACATGGGAAAGACTACAATTTTATTTTCAGAGTGGGAATCTACTGGTTGATGTTTAAAAATGGAATGATGTGGTCTTAATTTTATGTTTAAAACTTAACTTTGAATTGTGAATAAGAATGTATGCAAGAGGGAAACCACAGTTACAGAGAGATCAGAGGTGATAGGTAGTGGTGGCTTATACTAAGTGGTAACAGAGGAGGTGGTGAACACAGAAGTGGAGCTACAGGTACTCCCTGAAAGGATGCATGGAAGGGTTGAGGAAAAAAGAGATCAAAGATGATCCCAGTGTTTTAAATTAAGAAAGTAGATTGGTATGGCATGTCATTAACAGAGGAGTAGGAGTAAATTTGCGTATATACAGTTAGGGCTACAACTGAAATGTAACATGGCCTCATGAAAAGATGCAAGAGTCATATCAGGGCTGTGATGTTAGAGGAGTCCAGGTTATATTCAAAGACTACATGTTTTTCTCCATTTAACAAGTCTTCATTTCCCAAGATTAATTGCTCTCAAGTCTGTTCTTTTATTGACCAAAGCTACTATAGTCTAGTTTTCCCTTAGTAGTAATACTTACTTTATTGAGTTACTGTGAGAAATAAATCAGATAGAAACATACTTTGCATAGTCAGGTTATATGAAGTAACCCTTTATGAAAAATATTGGCAAAGTTGTATGTTTCAATATAGTAATATGTTGTGTCCTATGAATATTATTATTATTAAGCAGTATTTATTTACTTAATAAATTTTAATTATCATTTATGATGTATTAGATACTACTCTACATGTATTTAACATAGAAATGAAAAGGATTGATACAATTAACCTACTCATGAAGTATTCTTTTAAGAATTCTATTAATTTTAGATAGAAAAGCCAAATAATATACAAATAAATAATTAATTTAACAAAGTTATACAAAGCACTGCCATATGTGCAGGAAATACAGAGTGAGCATAAGAGATAAAAATCTCTTCCCTCATGGAAATTACATTCAAGCAGTGAAACAAACAAGAACAACATAAAAACAGATCAGATTAAACCCTGGGAAAAGATTTACAATCGAATGAGATGATAAACTTAGTGGGTGGCAATTTTGATTGGTTAGACTGCAATCACATGTTTCACATGTTTACTCAAAAAGAGAGGATTATACAAATATTTGACTCATTGGGAATTATCTTAATATGTGCCTATATCAGTTCTCAGACACTGAGCCCAATAAGTTGCAGATATTCTAAAACATACAAAGATGCTGAAAAATGCTGACATATTTTCAATAAAGTTCTAACTTTTATGCAATTTTCACAAATAGCATACAATATGAATATTAATAACATTTAATGAAACTGAGTCAATGCACATTTTAATGAAAGACAACATTCACAATAATAATAATATCTTGTTTTAGAGTAAACTATCTCACATTTAAAAATGATCAACAGTTATGATGTTAGAGAGAAAATTAATTCTTTTTAGTTTATCTAAATGGAAATCACAGTATAAAAGCAAGAAAGAACCTGAAAGATCATTAGTGTCTCATTATCATTTGTTTCGTTACAAGACTAGAGGAAACACTGCAGTTATTATCTTTTTTACCAACTCTCTTTCCAAGGACACACTCTTTTTTTTAATAGATATATAACTGATCTACAACGTTATGTTAATTTCTGGTGTACAGCATAGTGATTCAGCTATACATATATAATATTCCTTTTTATATTTTTATTATAGGCCATTATAAGATATTGAATATAGTTCCCTGAGCTATTCAGTAGGACCCTGTTGTTTATCTGCTTTATATATAGTAGTTAGTATCTACAAATCCTTAACTCCCAATGTATCCCTTCACGACCCCTCTTGTCCCCTGGTAACCATAAGTTTGTTTTCTATGTCTGTGAGTCTGTCTGTTTTGTAAATAAGTTCATTTGTGCCATTTTTTTAGACTCCACATATAAGTGATATCATATGGTATTTTTCTTTCTCTTTCTGGCTTGCTTCACTTAGTATGACAATTTAGTTTCTCTTAAAAATAAGAAATGCAAAATCTTCACAGATAACTCTTCTCATCAAATGGTCCTGCCCAATTTTATCAGCAATATTTTTCAACATTCTTTCATACTCATAACAGATTAGCTACATTTTCCTTATCGTATCATCACTATCTGTATCTCTGAGAATGCTCCCTTCTCCACTCCTCTTCAGATGTTTAAAGCCCCAATAGAGTTAGTGCCTCTTACAAAAAGGAAAAGACACCAGAGCTCCCTCTCTGCCATGTAAGGATACAGTGAGAAAGCAGACTTCTGCAAGCCAGGATAGACTTCTCATCAGGAACCAAATTGGCTGGCACCTTGATCTTTGATTCCCTACCCTCCAGAAATGTGAGAAAATAAACTTCTGTTGTTTAAGCCACCCAGCCTGTGATATTTTGTTACAGCAGCTGGAGATGCTTGAGACAATTACACTTTATATAATACGATGAATTTTATACTTTACATTATATTCTTCAAGAATTAACTGCTCTCCTGAATAACCCTGCCAGTAGAATGCATATAATTAGCCTAGCAAAGCAAAATTAATATTAATAAATTGTGGAAAATAAAACTGCATTTGGCATTTGGGACTTAGCTAAATGATATGCAGATATAAATGCATAGAGTCTATTAAAAAATCCCACTGACTGCCAAGGATCCCAGAGAGAGTAGAGGTATCTCCAGCTTTATACATTCATTACAGAATTTGTTTTACTTTGGGTATTTTATCTAGAGTTCATGTTTGAGACCCAAATTAAATCATTTAATAAAGCTTTGAACCATGGAAAACATAGTTACAGCATCTCTAAAGAACCCAGAGTAAAAACAGCATGTATAAAGATATTTCTTTCATGAATCTACTCTGAGATTAAATCCTTCAATACTTTATTGACATAAGAGTTTGGACTCAAAATTTTAAAATAAACTAACAAAAAGACACTCAAGTAGTCAGTACGGATTTTTCCAGAAAAATAAATCTCCACTTTTTAGTCTATTCCTCTTCCCTGGTATGGAACAATATATTTAACCTACTATTATCTCAATTTCTTTCAGTTTATCTCCATATTCTCTGAAATAAGCAGGCTAATATGTTAGAAAGTATTAGGTCTTCCAGCTGATTTATTTAAGGAAACATCCTTTTTCATAACTTCTCATTTATGACTTGGACTTGAAAGAAACTCATGCATATGTATAATGCAAAATAACCTTATATTAATTCAAGGTAATCTGGAAGAATTATATATGACAAATTTTCTCATCTCATCCTCATACACAACCTAAAAGGTTTGTATCAGCCCTGTTTTATAAAACAATAAGTGAAGCAAAGTAACTTGTTCAAACTCATATTGTCATTAAGTGGTAGACATAAGATTTGAATTGCATTTCCTCTAGATGTCCTGATAATGTTTTACAAAATGAAGGAGTCAATAACAATGACGATCGTAATTTTTAAAAAGTAATAATGAAATAAAGTAACTTCCCCAAACTCTTACAATAGATAGTCTTTCACCTAAACACTTAAAAACAATTCTAAGACCTCTACAAAATACATTAAGTTCTATGTGCATAATTGGAGTATAAAGTCAAAGAAGGAAGAGAAAGCACACACTACTAAAGCCATGGAAGAATTCACAAGCAAAACAATTTAGCCAACATTGTTTATTTTACCTCTTGAACATAATAATAACACATTATATGTAGTTATTTACAGTACAAATGTTTTTCCTTGCATTTTACAATGCCAGGATGCATTATGCATGAATATTTTAAGTATTATTTTAACCTCCATTTTGAAATGAAAAAAAAAAAAACAAAACTGAATTTAAGGACATTGAGTGACTTATCTAACGTGACTCAGCCAAAGATGTCAGTGGTAGATCAAGAATCTAACTGTTCTACTCCTGTCCCAGAAATCTTTTCTTTCAATCTTCAGTGCTAGAACAAAAGTCACTTCCTCTCCCATAAAATCGTGCCTTTAAGCTATAAGTAATCCATACATCTTACAATAAGAAATGCTAAAATTCATTAATCAAAGCACTTGTTTATTGGATTTGTTATCAAGGTAAAAAAAAGACATACTTTGAATAAATATTTAATTTCCTCCTAAGGGCACCAAGCTAATAATATCATTCATCTTCTATCCCTTGTACTTACAGGCAAGGAAAGGTTGCTGAGGAATAAAGTGCTTGTAGGACTCAATATTAGACTATTTAGATTTACAAATTCTTGGTGGTAGTAATGTTAGTAAATATAGCCCGTCTGTCATTTTTTATTTTAAACTCAGAATGGAAATAACATAATCTCTCACTTACACAGTATATGCTGAGTTATGAAACCAATAAAATTTAGATCAAACGTTAAGTAAAAGGCCTGATGTAGGCAGAACAAAGGGTATAGATTGATACAAACTATTAAAACTTTGATTTGGGACAGAATGCAAAGGAAAAAGCTGCTAAAAGTGTTTAACACTTTCAGAGAGCAATCTCATTTTTAGTTGCAACATGAACTATAGGACTTGCATAAAGATGCAGCATTACTATACCTGCAATAGGTTTTAAACATTTTTAAAAGAGACATTAAAGTCTTACATGGTTCAGATGGCTCCAAATACTTTAAAATATTGCCAGTTTGTTTTATGAGTAAAATTTTTAAATGTAGAAATGGCATCGCATGTCATACAATCTAATGATGACTTTTATTACCTATAAGCTGAAATGTTTTTACTAATTAGGTAGATAATAGAAATAATTAGTAATTAAGGTACCAATAGAGTTGTGTCCTTTCAGTTCTGTCTTTCAATAAATTCACATTTTGATTAATAACCTTTTCTTTCTTTTTTTGCTATTTTTATTACCCAGAAGACTGTCTCTTATCATTATGTATTTCCAAAGAAGAGCAGACTAAAAGGAATGCATTAATGTCCTTCTGTTATAGGTTAATATTTGTAGGCTCAAATAACTTAGTTATTGATGACAGTTCAACACATTAGATTAATTATTAGAGAGATGAAGCAGGATTTAATTTGATCTTAGCCATTTTAACTCATTGCTTATTGAGTTAAGAAATACATTTAATCAGTAATAATACTTGTTGCTGGCAAGACAACAAATCACACAGTTTCAATGAAAGGTATTTTAAGTTTTTCATGAAATTCTGATTAAGTTGACATATTCTTCTTTGTATACACACACACCACACACACAGACACACATATATATAATCTTTTTTTCTGTAATTATAATCACTGTACCTTCCATGGTTGCTAAGGGAAAGTCAACCATTAAAATATAAAAGATAGTAAAAATCCAGATACCTCATCTTATTATTCTGTTTCTAGAGAGTTAACATTGTCAGCTTAAATTGATTTTACATATTTGCAGGTAAAATTAAGTGCATTTGAAGAGAGTAGCTCACTATTAGTCAATTACAAGTTCTACTAACATTTCCTTCCCTGGAACTTAGATTCAGGTTCTCCATATGTAAAATGGTGATGTTAAAATCATTCTGAATTTTAAAAATCTCAAATAAACAACCTAACTTTACACTTCAAGTAACCAGAAAAAGAAGAACAAATGAAGCCCAAAGTTAGTAGAAAAAGGAAATAAAGATCAGAGCAGAATTAAATTAAATAGAGACTGAAAAGACAATAAAAAGACCAATGAAACCAAGAGCTAGTTCATTGAAAAGATAAACAGAATTAACAAACCTTTAGCTAGACTCACCATGGAAAAAAAAAGAGACATAACTCAAATAAATAAAATCAGAAATAAAAGAGGAGACATTGCAACTGATAGTACAACTACAAAGTATTATTAGAAGCTACTATGAACAATTATATGCCAACAAACTAGACAACCTAGAAAAAAAAATGGATAAATTCCTAGAAACATACAATCTCCCAAGACTGAATCAAGAAGAAATAGAAAATCTGAAAAGACCAATTACCAGTAAGGAGATTAAACTAGTAATCAAAAATCCCCAAAACAAAGATAAGTCAGGAGCAGATGACTTCACTGATGAATTCTACCAAACATTCAAAGAAGAATTAATCATAGTCCTTCTCAAACTCTTTCAAGAACTAGAAGAGGATGGAACAATTCCAACTACTTGAGATACCACCTCAGATCTGCTAGAACAGCTATTATTAAAAAGACAAGAACTATCAAGTATCAACAAAAATATGGAGAAAAGGAACCCTCATGCACTGCAGGTGGGAACATAAATTGCTGCAACCATTATGGAAAGCAATGTGGAGGTTCCTCAAAAAATTAAAAATAGAACTACCATATGATCCAGCAATTCCACTTCTGGGTTTTTATCCAAAGGAAACAAAAAGACTAACTCAAAAAGATATATGCACTCCTATGTTCTTTGTGGCATTATTTACAATAGGCAAGATATGGAAACAACCTAAGTGTCCATTGCTAGATGAATAGAGAAAAAAATAAAGAAAGGGTAGATAAAATAACATACACACACACACACACACACACCAGGCCAGGGGAGACTGAAATATACATATATGATGAGATATGACTCAGCCACAAAAAAGAATGAAATCTTGCCATTTGCAACCACATGGATGGAACTTCAGGGCATTAACCTAAGTGAAATATGTCAGAAAAAGACAAATATTATATGATCTTACTTATGTAAGAAATTTAAAAAGAAAAAGAAGCCAAATTTATAGATACAGGGAACAGATTGGTGGTTGCCAGAGGCAGGGGGTAGGCAAAACTGATGAAGGGAGTCAAAAACTACAAACTTCAAATTATAAAATAAGTCATGGGGATGTAATGTACAGCATGGTAACTATAGTTAGTAATATTTTATTGTACATTTTAAAGATGCAAAGGGAGTGAATCTTAAAAGTTCTCACAGTAGGAAGAAAATTATGTTACTAGGTATGTTGATGGATGTTAACTAGAGTTATCATAGTGATCGTTGGTAAAATATACAAATATTGAATCATTAAGCTGTACATCTGAAACTAATATATTATATATCAATTATATCTCAATAAATAAAAATAAAGAAAACAATCAGAGCTATGCCAAATCAATGAAATTTATTAGAAAATGAATATTTAACATTTAAAATTTTCCAGTTTTTTTTTTCTTTTTTAATCTTGTGTACCTATTTTCTAGTATTTTCTATTCTCATTCTTTATGAGTCAGAATTATTTTAACCAGAGATCTATTAATTTCTGTATGAATTTTACAATGGAGACTCGATAAATCAGTTTGTGTTCAGATCAAAATTTTAACAATTTTTATTTCTGCTTCTAATATAATATTTTTAGATCATTATTTTTTAAAGTCAGGTCTTCCAAAGCTAGACTGAGCACATCAAAATGTTACGAATATTTTTTTCTTTAATTTATAGTAGTCAACAACCATTTTTACTCTTTTAAGAATGAACTGTTTTATTTTGTATTTAATTATACCAAATGTATTTTATCAAGTAATAACAAATATATTTTGTAGTTTTTAATGTCACTATTAGATGGGATTCTTCTGACAGTTTTTATTATCCTAAGAAGTTTATAATTCAAAGTTGTGCCAGGGTTATTTTGAATAGTTTATATTCTTTACAAAATGGTTAATAGTTTTTGTGTATTTTTGATGAAGATCAAAGAGAATTTCCAGGACAAAGACTTGGAATCAACTCACAGTCAAAAGAAATAAATGCTAAGACATTGCTTTCTGTAGAATAAGACCAGAAGTAAATGAAGATTTGGTTACCTTTGTATTCTAATTTAACACAACCTATTAGTCCAAATTACAAATGTATAATCTGTCATTTTACCCTCATTACTCTTATTCTTTGCAGACTCGAAAGACTTCGTTTTTTTTTAAAGCATCCTATTAGTATGCATCTAATCCGCGGAGAATTCTAGGCTGACCCTTAGCAAAAGTATTAAAATAAGCACTAATTTTCAGACTACTTGACTTTTCCTTTCCATGCAACTATTTCACACCTTAAATTTCCTCCAGAGTTACAAATACTCCTGTATTATTTCTTTCCTCTTTTTCATCAATGATTTTTGATAAAATTAAGTCAACTTGGAAATAAAGACATTAATTTTAATATGAATAACATTCTAGGCTCCAAGAAGTTGACATCATTACCATTCTCATAAGAAAAGGAGATGCCCAAGGAGACAAATGTGATAATCAGCAAAACAAGCAGCTGAACTCAGGTCTCTGACTCATTTAACTTTAACTGAAGAACTGAATGCTTTTGTTCTTTTAAAAGAATTCCTGACATCAAATACACTGAGGAAAAACTAACAAATCCACCTCTCTCTCTCTCTATCTCAGTATCCATAAACTTCTACTACTAACTAAATCTGTGTGTATGAACACACACATGCCCATACATGTGTGCATAGACACACAATCCTGGAAAGGAAGTATTCTAGTTCTTTATAAAGGGCACTAAATGCCAAATAACAGTAACTACTCCATCTCCTTTTAATCTTAAATGATATTTGGTGAAGTCAGTGGCTGATTCATTCATAAATAACAGCTGAAAGCATGAAACACTAAGAAAAAGTAATGACTGACTGGCTGAGAAGCTGAACAAAGCTTTTACTAGTTTCAGATCAGAAAGGAAAATAATTAAAGCTCAGAGCTAAACAGGGTGAAGGGTGCAATCTTTAAGCTGTGACCAACATCATGGGAATACTAGCACTTAGATGTTGATGCTTAAATACCATCCTCCACTAAAGGGTCTAGAATTCCTTAGAGAATTGACAAATTCTAGGACTGGGGCAGGGAAAAGCAAGATGACCTTGGAACATCTTCTTGTGCCCAGATTTAGGAAGGGCCTATAGAATGATTTAAAAAAGTTCAAAATGGCCCTGCAACTAGCTGAAAGATGATCCCACTGATCAAATCCCACTGATCAAATTTACCTTTAAAGTAGTTTTGAAATATATCAGTTTATAGTACGTTGCTAAAAAAATGGAAAATGAGTCTAGATTGAAAATAATTTAAATTAATATATATTTATATTAATATAAATTGATAACATGAAAGTTTAAAAATAATCATGATATTTTTAAAAATTCATGTACTTCACTACAGGGTTAAAAAGTAACTTGACACTTAACCTCTGCCTTGCAGACACCTCTTTCATCAAGTAACGAAAGCACGTGTGCCAAACAGTCTACTGAGTGACCTTCTTGGTCTCTTCCTGGCTGATTGTGAGGTGGAAGCCAATTAGATAGTAAGATGTATCCTATCGCTTTGACCTTTTTCTTGCCTTGCTTCGCTCCCCCCACTTTTTTTTTTTAAATCACCTTCACTGCTTGGTCTTATATTTCCTTAAGAAAGCCTTAGAATCTTAATTCTTGCTTTAGTCACTGCTATTTTAGGACATTATCGAAGACATTTGGTTTTACATTGAAATTCAAATGATATAATACTTATATCAATAAAATCAGACTGAATAATCCATATAATCATCACAATAGATGCAGAAGCAGCAGTCAATAAAATTCAAAATTTAATAAAACTATTAACCTAGTAATAGAAAAAAGCTTCGTTAGCTTAATAATTAGTATCTACAAATGGATATCTGCAAATAATAACATAATTAATGATAAATCAATATCAATAGCTTAGTTAATGATGAAAGAATAATTATACATAAATTTATCTGAGCTGAAAATATAATAAGATGTCCCTCTGCATTTATAATCACTATTATATTTGATGCTTTATTAAATGCAAGAAAAATAACTACAAGAATTTGAAAGGATTGGAACTGTCATTTGCAGATGACATG
Organism: Camelus dromedarius; assembly: GCF_036321535.1. Taxonomy (NCBI): domain Eukaryota; kingdom Metazoa; phylum Chordata; class Mammalia; order Artiodactyla; family Camelidae; genus Camelus; species Camelus dromedarius. The sequence continues at coordinate 65,189,023 of NC_087436.1, read as the reverse complement.
ATTAGTTACAAAAAAATCTTTAATCTAAAATAGAAGTCAACAGAATTAAAATGCAGTATTAGTAAGATGACTTCATAAAATTTCCATATACAAAAATCAACTGCATTTGAAGGAACAATAAGAAAACACATTAAGATATTATAACATTTGCAATTTACTCAAAAAAAGAGATTCCTGTGAATAAATCTAGTTGTAAGAATTTTAAAAACAAGAAAACACAGTACAGAAATAGATACTATTGAAAGAAATTAGAGCAGTTTTTTAAACATTTAAGAATATATCATGTTCATGAATAAAACGATTCAGTATTATAAAGAACTGATCTATAGATCTGATTCAATGCCAACATAATATAGTAGTGCATTATGTGTATACGTGTATGTTGGAATTTACTTATTTTCAAATTTATATGGAAGTGAAATGAGCCAAAAATAGCCAAGATAATGCTGATGAAACAAAACACAGATAGAAAACTTAACTTAGTGGATATCAAGATTTATTTAAAGCTCCAGTAATTAGGAATGTGTGCTATTGGTGCCAAGGAGAATCCAAATAAATTAGTAAACACAACACTTAATTTATGTCAAATGTGGCATTTCAGAGCAGTAGGAGAAATCTTCACAATAAGTGTATTGGGTCAATGAAATACAGATCCATTGATTCCTATCTCACTCCACACACACACACACACACACACACACACACACACAAAATTATATGCAAATTATATATATAAATGTGAGAGGTAGAGCATTATATTCTCTCTAGAAAATATCCATAACAAAAGAAAATAATAATAAATACATGCACATAACTAATTTACATTAGAGGAGAGGGGATATTATGGTATAATTGATACAGAGCAAAATTCATCTTTTTAGATGTACAGTTTGATGAGTTTTGACAAATTTGAAGCTTACTTTTTAAACATCACAAATTTGTAAGAAAAGTAGTATGATGATCTAGACCACATTAAAATTTATAAAATCCAGCTTATCAAAAGATATTAAAAGTCAGGTGAAAAAGTCAAGCCATAGACCAGAAGAAATATTTGCAATTCATATTATAACAAATTTTTTGAATACTGAAAATATAGAAAACCCATAAGCCATAAAGAAAAAAGGAAAATCTATTGAAAAAAATGTGGAAAAGATATGAATAGACATTTCAAATTAAAAGATACTCAAATGAAAAATAAATGAAAGTATGTTACAACTCATGAGGGAAATGTTCATTAATACCGCACTTTTGATCACGTTCTGTGCTCATCAGTGCAAAAGTCGACAGACAAATCAGTGTTAGCAAGGATGTAAGGTAACCAGAACTCTCATTAGTTGATGATGCAAGAATAAGATGGTAATAATGCTTAGGGAAGCTGGTGATATCTACTAAAAGTATACATGCCTTAAGACCCAGCAACTCTACTGCTAGTATATCCCAAAAGATGCATAAGAATGTACATAACACTATTATTTATAAGAACCCAAAACCTTAAAACTAATCAAACATCTATTCACAACAAAATAAGCAAGCAAGCAAAAGTTTAGTAAATTCACACACAAAGGCCTATAATTATACAACAATATCAATAAACTATTCAAATTCAGTAACTTGTATAAACCTCACAAAGAAGAGATTAAGCTTCAGAGGCCAGTCACAAAAGAATTCACATTTTTATTCCATAGAAATAAAATGCAAAAGAGGGAAAATAATCTATAATTTGAAAAGTAAGGTAGTACTCATGTTTGGAGAGACCACGGGAGGTACTGTAGAAAATGAGTAAGGTTTTGTTTCATAGAAGTTGAACAGATGGTTCACTTTTGATCTTTCATCAAACTTTACACTTAGGATTTGTTTGCATTTCTCTATGTATAGTATACTGAGAGAAAATATTTATTAAAATTGGTTGGTATTTTTTAGTCTATCCTGTATTTTTCATTGAAATATCACCATATTAAATTAACTGCCATGAAGGAAATTTGATATTCACATATTATGTACCAGGTTTATTCCATAGCTTTGACTAGGATATTGACTAGAGATATTTCCCTGGAATATCTCTTAAGTAGTCCCAAAATCACACGCACAGCATGAAAGATGGTAAACAAGTTATCTCAGTGAATCAAAACTTGTTAGCTAATAATGTAACAGCAAAGAGTAGGAAGTTCAGTGGGCACCAATTTGAGTGTCAATCCAGCCTTCTTTTCTAGGCATTGCCTGCCCCACCCACAGGTTTGCTTCCTTGTATCACTGTTTCTTTTCTATGATTCAACTCTCCTGGCTGCAGATGGCTGAATACAAGTGGAAATATCACCCAAACTGGGACGTTTTCATTCTATCTTTTGGAAGCGTGGAATTTAAATTGAAAATAGCTAAACCTAAGCCGGCCTATTAAGTAAAGGTGATATAAACCTGAAAGCCATTAATTCACCAATTTCTACTTCTTTGAATAAAGAAGCAGAACATGCCAGTCTGCAGAGAAAGGACAATGAACAAATACAGAGAAAGTAGAAAAACTAAAATTTGAGAAAAGAGGTCAGCTGGCTTTCCAGTATTGAACCGCACTTTCTTGCTAAGGCTCCATGTCATTTCGCCTTGGATTACACAAGCATGTCCACTATTCCTATCAAAAATATATTTCTTTTGCTCCTATTGTTTTTAATGACAAACTTCATCTACATCATAATTTTATTTAGGATATTTTGCATTTGTATTATATGTGCACGAGAGTTAGTGGAAAGAGGAGCAATGCAAATCTCCCACGGTGAAGATATTTATGATGGGATAAGATGTACTTTGATATCAAATAATTTAGATTTTAGGAATTAGAGTATTTTGGTTAACTGATTATTTTTATAACTAATTAAAGATACAGATCCAAAAGGGAACTTTTAAATAACAGAAATTACAAGTATATAAATAAAATAAACTAGAGTTCAGGTTATAACTACTTGTTCTCATGGACCAATAACACCATCCTAACTGTAGATTTTCAATTCAGCAGACCATTATATTGTGATAAAAGTTTGTACTAAGTTTTTATACAGAATGTACACCTCTCACTTGTCTACATAAGACTTTATTTACTGTATATAAAAAGTACCCCATTAAAGTGACATAATTTAGTGGCAATTTTTAGTTAACAAGTAATCTTAATGACTGTGGATAATGTTAACTATGAACACAACACAAAGTTTATAGGATAATGTGCATGTCACAGGAGCAAAATTATAGTAGAAAAAATCCATTCTTTATATATTTTTTGCACTTAAGAACTATAAAGGTCCATTTTTTTCAGATAATAAAACAAAACAAAAAACTCTTCTGCATTGAGGGAAAGAATTAGGGATGGTGTGCATGCGTGCGTGAGTGTGTGTGTAAACAAACTTGCTTCAGGGGACATAGATTAAACGTTATGTATAGAAATACAAAATGAAAGCATTTTATATTAAACAAAATTATCAGTTGAAGTAAACTGTCTTTTTTTTTAATGATGGTTTCTTGTGGAAAGTTTGACCAAAGATTTACATCAAACTGTATTTTAACTGTGATACTGTAAGTCACTAGGTAAACAATAAAAAACTAAATTTCAATGTTTTGTAGCTCTTGGATAAATTGGGCTAAAAACTTATGGTCATCAATGGCCTAAACAGAAATCCCCCTTCCCTTGTCTGCTTTGCCATCTATTGACAGAGCCAATGTTTCTTTCATATGCAATAATTGGATGCACACGGTCTAAGTCAGTATGATCCAAAAACTGCTGAATTTGTGGTTAGAAGATCTGGGGTTATATGCTTGCTCTCTGACTACCAAGCTGTGTGACAAAAGACAACTCAGTTTTTTTGTCATTTTCGTAACTTAAAAACTGAAAGCAACAGTACCTTTCTTGGGGAGGGATAGATTAGGAGTTTGGTGTTAACAGATACACATTACTATATATAAAATAGATAAACAACAAGGAACTACTGTAGAGCACAGGGAACTATATTCAATTTCTTGTAATGAGCTGTAACAGGAAAGAAACTAAAAATATATATATGTATGTATGTGTATGGTATAACTGAATCACTTTGCTGTATACCTGAAACTAACATTGTAAACTGACTACATTTCAATAAAAGATAAGAATAAAATATCAAAAAAACAGTATCATAATAATTAACAAAAAAACTAAGTATAAAGTTTCCGACATAAAATATGTTTGTAGACAATCTTTTCTCCTTATTTGCAGAGAGGCACTTGACATAATAATACTATTAACATTCATTCAGCATTTTCTAATACCTATTGAATGTCCTCTCTGAGTTAGGTTTTAAAAACACAGTAGTGAACAAAATCTTGTTCTCTTGAAATCTGAGTTATTGTGAAGTAGGTAGATAATTAAACAGAAACATGAGGTCTAATAATTTATGACAAATTCTGTAAAATAATAAACCAGACAAAGTCACAGAGAATGAGTAGAACATAATAAGTATCATTACTCAGCCTACCTGAGTAATTGGTACCTGAGAGGAATAATAATGACCTGGACATATGGAGACTTTTGAAAGAAAGAGAAAGAAGGGAAGTGTTAATTGCAGTCAGAGAGAAGTTGGTGGAAAATGTCATTGAAAAGATATCAGATACTAGTTCACGTGGGGTCTTTTAAGCTTTGATCAAAGAGTCTGATCATTTTATAACTGTTAAAAAATCATTTGATGATTTTAAGTAGGAGGGTATCATGGTCTCTTCTTGAGTTTGGTTTACAAGACTCTACACAATCTATTTGCTGTGTTAATGCATTAGAAGAAGGTGAATGGAAAAGAAGTACCAGTTAGAGGACTATTGACATAATCTACAAATAAAGCATGTCTTCCAGTAATAGGAGGGACAGAAATGTAAATGCCCCAAGAAGAGGTTAAAAAAAATCAACTCAATCAGCTGAGCCATTTGATTTCTTCTTCTGTATACCATGAAGCCTAATTTTTTTTTTTTTTAGTAAAAGTCACATGGTAACAAGAGAGGGCAAATAAACACACCACAGGTCATCTACCCTACGTGGACCACCTCACTCTTCCATACTGCACAGTAGCAATTTGAAACTGAGCAACAATCCTTAACCATTGACTCTGAATAAAATAAGCCAACACATTAGAACACTTTGGTATCTTTCTGATGCCAAAATCTACATCATTCTCTTCTGTTAGATCTTTGTTTCCTTTTCTCTGAAGCTATCCTGCCTCTCAAGTCCATAATTTCACCAATTTGGGAAAGATATTTAACCACATATCAATCCCTCTCTTTTTGGTTTATTCAATTATTGCCTCAACTGTATCTTCTAAGAACTTTAATACTGGTTCAAGATTCTCCTGTTAGTGGCTTTTGCAGTAACCCTGGTGGGAGGTAAAAATAGTTTAGAAAATGTAATAGCAGTGGGGATGGAGGGAAGTGTGTGTGTGTGTGTGTATGTGCATATACAAACACACACATAAACAAATATGCATCAGAATGTGTACACAAAATACATTCAATAGATACTTAGAAAGTATGGTGGACTGAGTTTGACAAATTAAAAAGCAGAAAGAGAGGAAAGGAGGTAATAAAATTCTATGTCATGGATGACTTTGAAAGAAAAAAGTTTTAAGGGATTAGCAATGGTAGAAAGAATATAGTGGGGCAAAGAATAGTACAAAGTAGAAAAAGGAAAACAAATGAACATAGCTTACTTTTGCAAGAAGCTTGGCTATAAGTAAGAGGGGAAATCAAAGTAGAATGTAAAAATCAATGCTATTCAGTTGGAATGTGGTTTTGAAAGGAGATGGTAAGTTTTGCTTTTATTTTGCTGTCACTGTTGAGCCTTGAAGTACTCATACACTTATGACAAGGAGTGAGTAGGGAGAAAAATTGAAGATCAGGGATTGAAAAAAAGAATCAATATCTTAAAGAGCCACACCATGGTGACGTACACAAAACTTCTACCGGATACAAGTGGAATTGGCATACAATAAGAGGAACAACCCTCTGAATATTAGGAGAAAGAAAGTGAAAATATGGATGCAAGTGCAGGCATTTGTTATGAAAAATGGTATGAAGCTGAAGGAATTTCAATAAGATGATGTTGCAACCACTGAAATGCACCACTCAGTTCTTTCTTCAGGAGAGAAACTGCTGTGAGGAATTTGATTAGCTAACATCCTCCAGCCATTGCCTCTTCATAATCTACAACAGTGTTTACTGTGAAGTCCCTCCCTGCCTAGGCTGCGTCCAGTTAATGGCTGAACACAGCTGGGTTACCAGAGCCGGGCCACTCTAGCCCAGTGTGAGCCTCCTCTAACAGGAAGTATTTGTCCCAAATCTCTCTACTGGCCTGGCCAAGACTTTCTTAGAGCTACACTGCAGCCTGAGAGTTTAATCCTCCCTACTTAATCCTCCCTCTAGTCCTTTCTCCTTTCATAGGTGTCAGATCTGCATTGCAATCTGAAGACTTTCTCCTCCTACTCCAGCTTACTCTGCCTTTGTCATTCACAGGCACTTTTATAAATCTTTTACATCCTTGAGTCCATCTTAGTACCCTGATCTCAAAGAACCTGAACCGACAGAGAGAGACTATCTCTCTTTGATCAAGGATTGTATAATTTTTCCAAAAGGAAAAAAAAAAAGAATGCCATGAAAAATATTAAACGTAGACTAAAGAGGACTTTTTTTGCTTATTAGATATTTATACATATTAACAGGCTATAATAAGCAAAAAACACAGGGTTAAGACAGATGAATTAGGTATTACAAACTTTTCAGTAACAGTCTCATACTATTAAAATTCAATTTAGGATAAAGAGGATATCACAGATGACACTGAATCAATTTCTATTTGAATAAAAAGCAAATTTTGGATCATCAACTCAAATTATATGCTACACATGATAAATGAATGGCATTAGATAATTACGGCTTCCTGAAACTGCATTTTCAAGCTTAGCTATCAGATGTGTGAAACTTTTCTGTTAAGACTTTTGCTCCATGTTCAAATACAGGGTAAAATATAGGGGCTAAGAGAATTACGTTTGGACTTCTACAGACTTGGACTTGAGTGCCAGCTCTATCATTTCATAGCTTTAATTTGTCAAATTATTTGAACTTTTAAACCTCAATTTTCTCATCTGCAAAATTAAGGCCAAAAAATATCTACCGCATAAATAAATAAAAGGATTGCCTTAATTGCAACGATGTGGGTAAAGTTCAGAGTAAATATTTAATGAATGTTTAATGTTTATGTTTAATGGATTTGTAGCTATTATTGTACTGATGATAGTAGTAGCAGCAGTAGCAACAGTGTTTTATTACTTTGAAGACTGATCTCTACTATATCTAAATTATGACCTACTGGATTAACAATAGCACATTCTGGGCTCTGCTTTGTATCACCCTTGTTATAAGAGGAGAGGGAGATGTAGAAATTTGATTAGTAGAGGCAGACAGTTAAAGTGCTACAGGACCACAGAAACAGGTTCACTAAGAACACATTATTAAAAAAAAAAACAACCACCACCTAAAAGTAACCTCAGTGAATACTGTCTAAGAGACTAAGGATGACTACTTGAAATGATGACAACAGATAAAATTTATGTTCAAGCCACTGTAAGAAACTTCTCTTTTCTCTACCCTCTGGTCATAAGTTTCTAATTGAAAACCAATGAGAATAAAAGGAAAAAAAACTGCTCAGTAAGAAGAAAATTGAGTTTAAAACTGTGGAAACTCATCTAATATAAACTTTAGTTGACATCCAAGATGGGGAAATGGTTCCAGAATCGGTGAAGAAGGCAGCCAAATCATAAAGGTTAAAATCAAAACAGTTTTTAAAAATTACACTTATCTCTTTCAAATTTGCATACAAGCCACAAGGTATGCTGGAAAATTAAGAAGTGATCACTGTTGCTAAATGGTCTGTAAACAGTAACTAGATAAGTATCATTATCTTAATCAAAAGCATTCATTAAACCCACATCTAAATTGACTGGTGGTACAGTGTTGGGCATTGGGAACAAGGCAGCTTAATATGTGGTGATCCTTACCCTGGGGGGATGGGAGGAGAAAACTGTCTATCTGGCATAAAAGACAAATGAAGTAGCATTAAGCAAATACTTTAATAGGAAAAGTGTAGGTATGAGGTTTAGAACAGAAAAAATAAAGGTTTCCTCTTATTTCTAAGTGATTCTATATGAAAAGTATCTCATTGTTCCTTTAAATAGATTCATCAGTGCACTTACATCACAAGAAGACTGATTTAATCCCAATTTTAAAGGTCACAGTAATTACATATATTGTGGCACACTTAACAGATATCATCTGAGCACATTTGCACAAGAAAAAAGTGGCCAGTGTAGCTACACTCAGCAATCCACACATCTTAAAATTGTCACCTTCAGAATTATTATGATAGAATGATCTCTCTACATGCAGTTTTCATGTGAGTGGTCGCCGGTATTATATCATATTATAACTAACGTGTAACATAATCAGGATATTATAGCACATGTGTGCACATGCATGTGTGTATGTGTGTGTGCGTGCGTGCCTTACTGCAGTAGAGAAGGATGCAATGAATATATCTGAGAAGCAGGAGACAACTATACAGAGCATTCAGAAGTCTGCACCCCTGCACTTAAAGCATCTCTCTAAGTAAAAAGGCTAGATATCGCATATCATTAAACCAGCAATGCCTACCAGAATGAATCAAACATCTTCACAAAATCACGAATACTTTAAGAATATTCTAATTAGATTTGGAGAATACCAACCTTACTTCATTCAAGTCTCATGTTGTGCATTGAAAACATACAGAAAATGTGCAGATGTTTTCTAAATGTACACATTTAAAAAATGTTTCTTTTATCCTCAGGTAAAGGAAAGATAGCATCAGCCAATCAAAAGAAGAAGAAAGAGCAATTCAAGGAGAGACTTTTTTTTTTTTTTTTTGCTAATTTCCAGAGGGAATTAACCAATTTTCTGTATTATGATAGAATCAGCATATTGAGGATTGGACCTATAGATAATGTCAAAAGAAGAAGAGGTGCTTGCAGCTTTGTGTGCCTGCTGAATCTTAAATATGAATGGCTGCTGAGCTTCTGTTTGCTCCACGATTACCGGTCAGGTTTCATCAGATTGGAGCCTGCTGTTTAAGCTGTATTTAGGACACGACCCTAGCAGCTGGCTCCACTGAATGAGCCGCTTCAAGGTGGTTATTACTATGCATGCAATAACTAAAGAATTTGGAAGAGCTAAGAAAAGCACTAATCCTTGTGTACTCTATTGAATATTTTGGTGGATTTGAAATCCAACTAAGCAAGGAGCATATGAAAAATAAAAGTATGGTAATTTACACTAAAAATAACTTTAATATTACCATCTGGATGACAGAAAATGCCATACGACTTTGTCAGAGTAAGGAGAATCTATTTTTTAAAGGCTTACAACTTTAAAAAGAGTTTGAAAGTTTTTACTAAGTTTCATAAATTTACAAAAGCATTCTTTAAATAATTGGTGTTTGAATAATATCTGGAAAAACGTCAAAATACATTTACTTTTATATCCAATGTCTAGAAAGAAGAGGATTATATCTTATTCAGTCCTATATCATGTAAGACATATCATATTGTAGTCATCCATAAATGTTTCTTGAATTAGAAGTTATCTACTAATGTTTGAAAATATAAAATGAGAGCTTTGGAGAAGCTCTAAAGAAAATTTAAAACCACCCAAAAAATGAGCATTGTGTTATGAAAAAGTCCAGAACATCCAAGAGAATTCAATCTTGTCTTTTCTGTGCAGAAGATTGAAAATTAAAATAAGGGATAATGGCAAATAATTTCAATTTACAGAATATCAACAAACAATATAAATATCATTATTTGTATTCTTTATATTGATATTTATTCAATATACATATCAAGAAAGAAAAGTAGGAAATCTATCTTTCTAAGTTTTGTAGTATCTAATTGACTCCAGAAAAGAGAAGATTCAAAAAGAGCCATAACATTTTTTCACAGAGTAAACAACTTAAATGTGATCAATATAGCCTTTTACCTAGATATGTTGATCAGCAAATACTTCTGAAATAGTTACCATTATCAGGGTTACCAAATAATTTAGAGATAGGAAATGACATATACTGATAATGATTGCTAAGTAGTTCCATGTAGTCAGATAAGTCTGTTTTAGAGCAACAAACTAGGGTTGCTTAAACACTAAAATATCCATTGAAAACTCCAGGGAAAATTGTGGCATTAGAACTCTTTGAACTCCAGAATCTGACCAAAATGTTTAATGAAAAGTTAAAATGCTAGGCTAAAGGCATGAAGAATTAAAGGAAGAAATTTCATCCCCTCTGAAACAGAGATAAGGTGTCAAATATATTTTATAGCATTATACAACATTACAAAGTAGTATTGTTCTCACCATGAAAACAAACCAACAAACATTAAATTTAAAAATATTTTTCATTGCATAAGTAAAATCTTCCCTAGCCTCCTTCATTCCTCCTACTCTATCTGAATGACATACTACAGCTAAATTGTATCTGATCAAGGGTTGTTAGGATTGATCTCTGATGGTAGGGTCAGTTTCTGGATTCACAAGTATCTTTGTGACTTTATTCTCCTCTCCCTCTATAGACTATTATACCAGCAGAGTCATACTGGGTGGGGATACTCTAACCTCCCTCTAGGAAACTACCATGACACAAACATTTATCTTCCCGAGAAAGCTGGGGGTATATTTCAGGTTGTATAAAGTTAACCTCACGTTAGCTTTACCTAGAAAGTTCAGGAGTGAACATTTTGTACAGTTACATAAATAAATGTTTTGAGTTAGAGCATCTCTCTATTGACCTGTTTCTATTCAACAGGGACTTAATGGATTCATTTACCTTCATTCGATTCTTTCCTATTCATTCCAAATGCCTAATGCAATTGCAGGCCATTATATTGCAATTACTCAATAAGAAAATACTTTTAAATGAGAGCTTATGAAAACATTTTATAGTATTTCAATTGGAGCCAAAAAATAACTGCAGGTACAATTATTATTAAAAAAAAAAAAAAGGAAAAAAACTACACAGTAAATAGAAAAGCTCCTCTAAGATATTTCTCCTCATAAAGGTTGCTAAAGCAGAAATATGGAGAGTTAAAGAAAATTATATTTTGCCCCCTCTTTATATTAGGTTAGATATGAAGAGTTTGGTTGGCAGAGGACAATAAATTTCAACTCATTTATTCTGCAATTTTCAGCAATTATGTATTAACATGTCCACATATATTACAGTACTTTGATTTCACTGGAAAGGTATCAGGATAAATGATGCTCTTCAAAGCCACATAAAAAAAAATGATTCTAAAATGTAAGTATAATGTTTAGGTTTTATAAATTAGTATGTTTAAATAGTCTATACTTAGGACTCTGAAGATATATAATAGCTTTTAACTTTAACATTACATATTAGAATTACTGAAATGTATAATTGTATATAATTCTACATATAACTGCATAGAATTTGCAAACTCTTGCCAATAAATAATAAATGAATAATATTATAAGTAATAATAATGAAAGGCATTATAGACTGAGTTAAAATGCTTAGTATTGCAAAGAACCAAAAGTAATCAAATTGAGTTTTTTTCTTTACATAGGAATTTTCCACATTATCCCTAATACCTCATACTTAAATGTAAGCTGCACCAAATTACTGCTGTTGACTGTTTAATTTTCACGTGATTTCACTACTTGTAAAGAAGTAACAAAATTTTAAAAAGCTGTTCATTTATGACAGTCAATCATGAAATGGTCCAGTTTGAAATCATTGTGTCTCATCTTCCTTTCCCCAACTCCAAAGTTCTTAGAATGACTCAATTAGTGGTTCCTCTTCTAACTAAAGGAAAACTCTAGGCTTTATTCCTTCCTCTTTTATCATGCCAGAATGAGAACAAGCATGTAAAATAGAACAAAACACTAAACGAAAAGTGCTATGGTACCAAAAAAGGATCATGAGAGATCCAACCCTTCAGTTTTTAGAATGGCATCTGCTGATCTACTTAGATCACCTGAATTAATACTGAGTGTACACTGAAACCACGTTAGAGTAACTTATCTGTAACAGTGCATTTAAAAGTCAATCAGAAGCATTTAGAGCAGTGCTAGTTGTTCACTTAATAAGACCAAATTTGTACGGCAGAGGTATGATTCATTGGTTATTAGCTCATAATCCACGTAAGTGAGCTATGTAAGTTAGCTAGTTACTCTATAACATACATATAAAATCTGTAATACAATTTAAAATAAATTGAACAAAGTTAAATAGCATATTTTAAATATGAGCTTTACTTTTTTTAAAAGATCAGTATTCACAGATGAATTATTAGGGAAAAAACTTACTTGGAACTTATATAGTAGTCAGAGATGGCAAAGAGCTATATATTATTTATCTCTTTAGTACAAATAAGCATTTCCTTTCATTTAGCTACTTTATCAATCAGAGTTCAGTCAGGAGATAAAAACACAGTAATTTGAAGAGGGAAATTTTAACATAAAGAATTATTCATTAGAGCAGGAGACGAGTAACAAGGGATTGGCTAGTAAGACATAAAGAGAATGCTGAATAACAGAGCACAGATACAATAAATAATATAATAGCAATATAATAGCAAAGATAATATCATGTAATATATAAACATTTCTCTTTTCTTTTCCCCAAACTTAGTATATTGAAACCCCACTACACAATGTGATAGAACTAGGAAGTGGGGCCCCTGGGATAGATGAGGTCATGAGGGTAGAGCCCCCATGCGTGAAATCTGTGCCCTTATGAGAGTCACGGGAGAGCTTGCTGCCCCCCGCTTTCTGCCGCGTGAGAGCACATGGAGACGTCAGCAGTCTGCGGCTTGCAAGGGGGCTTTCACCGGAACTTGACCTTGCTGCCACCCTAAGCTTAGACTTCCACCTTCCAGACCTTCAAGAAATAAATTTCTGTTGTTTAAGCTACTCAACCTATGATGTTCTGTTATTGTGGCCCAAACTGACAAAGACAGTCATTACCCCTCTGGCTAAGAGAAAACACCCACGGTGGTGTTCCCTCCTTACTTACACTCCTCCTCCAGCCCAGGACTGAGACCCAGACCTCCCGGGAGAAGGCACAGCCATGACTCATTACATGGCAGAGAAGCTGCTCTGGTGCTGTGTCGGAGGAACTCACTGGACATCCTCCCTCTGGAACTTGCTGGGAACCTGCTCTCTGGGGTGCCTGGAGAAGCCACCCACCGGGACGTGTCACTCCTCAGTATCTGCTGTGAACCCAACCAAAGGGATGCCAGGGGAAGCTGTTGGCTGCCTTGAACCGCTGAGCCAGGAGCCACAGATACTATAAGGTGAGAGGAGCACGTCAGAACCAGGAAGAGAAAGTCCCTTCCTCTTCCAGCATCTGTACTGGCAAAGCACTCGACTGACAAAGACTGACACTAGTTCAGCTGGCAAAGAAGAAACTGCACAACTGAGAGGCAATAAATTGATCATTGTCACAGTTATTTATCTTATCAATGAGTAAGTTTCTTTTACCTCCTCACCTCTTCTAACTAGATTTGTAACACGGCCAATTCTCCTGCTAGATTTGTTTTCCTTTCTCAACAGAATATAAAAAGTCTCAACTATCTCAAGACTTTAAAAATCCTCTATTACTATAATTAATAATACATACTTTATAGCACTGTATGGAATTAAAACATTTTTTCCTAACTTATAAAGCAATTGGCAAGATAGAAAAAGTTATTAACAACCTTACACAGAAGACAAACCTGAAGCAGCCCAGACAGCCCACTTCTGCACTCTTCTCACAGTAATCTCCTATAATTCTAGAATACTGCTTAAAAGCTTATGTTAGTTTCCTTCTTCTTAGAGAATTAAATCTAAACTCCTTAATTTGGCAAACAGACATTCATATTCTAAACTCAAATTACTTTTTCATCCTTTATTTCCTTTTAATGTTATCACGCTCAATATTCACTCCAAAGACACAACATGGTTCTCTCTTTCCTCATTAAGTCATGTTCCTTTTTGGCAAATATATGACTCAGTATATTCTATTTCTTCTTCTGGCTCAAAAAAGCCAAAGTCAATAAATGGAGTAATTATGTACACTTGGCGGAGATGGAAGAACCATATTACTATATTACTTTTAAACATAGTAGGTTAATCCAAGTAACGTGTTCAGAACACTGCCTAGCATAATCTATGTGCTCAATAAATAAATGTTAGCTTTTATTGTTATTATTTGCCTAATTTCAGTTTTCTCACCTCCAGCATTGGTGAAGCGGCTCTGTGAGAAGTGCTACATATTCAGATTATCCTTTTTCTGGAATGACCAGGAAACTAAGAAATTACTGGGCAGTAGAGCTGACTAAATTGTGGGAAAAACAAGTCAATTACATGGTGACTCTCACTTCTAATTTCCCATGACCAGAAGTGTCTCCTAATCTTTGCCATTGCTGCTGCCTTTCCATCATCATCACTGTCATCTACAAAAGTAAAACACAATGAGTCACTGGGGTCAAGTAACATAACACTAAAATGGGCCAGGTTTGTAGCATCACCCTAGACCTATGGAGAGTAAATGAGCTGAGTGAAGGGTGACAGCAGACATGGCCCATGAGGAGAAATCAACACATTATCAAAAGAAGGATGTATGAATGCTAGAGAGAATACAAAAAGTGCTTACTATGTATCCATTAAAAGTGACCTATTTTAAAGAATTCTGTAGTAACTGAATGCCAGAAATACATTGAAATATTCAAATGCCTTGATCATTACTTCCAATACTGTCATTTTAGAGGCAAATATATTAATGGTCCAGAGAATGCATATTTGGTGCAAGGGCAAACCCTGGGAAACATGAGAGCCAGGAGTAGAAAGAACCCAGTAATTTTAATTAGGTTAGTATTTGCTCAGAGTTATGCTTTGAAAGGTGCTTTAACATAAGCCAAGAAATGTAACTAAATTAGAAGCATCAGCAAAGAAAACTAATAATTTGCAAACTGCCACATACTAAATAGCAAAGAAGGAATATTCTGCTGAATACTGTATCAACCCTTCAAATCTCACCAAAATTCACAAAAATTCCTAAGAATGCATTTTTCTAACTTTTCTCTAAAACCATTATTCGATATTAGCTCTTGGCTTCGTGTTTCCCATTAGCTGAGTTATTATTTTAGTAATGTTGTGTAGATTTAGCATCTGCTTGTGATGTGCTTTTCACCACTTCTAAGGAATGCTGATGTTCCTTGCTTCCAAATAGCATTCTCTCTAACTTGACATTGATGATCATGTTATATAAGCTGTATGCAACCTAACAAGCAACAAAAAATTGAGTATTATGGACTCGCATGTTCTCAGCAAACATCTTTATCATGATATAGAGAAGTTCCATAATACAGAGGCTAAGATATTTGTCTCAGGATTCAGAAGATCTGAATTCAAACCTCAGTTGGAACTTAAAGTCGTGTGACCTATGATGTTACTACTACTTTGTACCTGAGATTTCACATCTTTAAAGTAGATATAATATTAACATATATCCAATAATGATCAAGTGAAATAAAAATATATAAGGTACTTAGTACTACCTTCCCCACAGGAATCACACAATTAATGCCATGATTGTTGTTGTCATGGCTACTCACGGTCTATGGGGTAGGAGCAAGGAGTTCCAAGGTCTGGAGAAGCTTATAGTCTTCACTACAGACAGAAAATGAACTGCTGAAAAAAACACGGGACATCAGACCTTATTAGAGAGAATAAAAAGGATTCAAATGAAGCCAATATCAAAACCTGGAACGTTGGAGAGAGCACTTATTGCAAGGAATGTTTCAAATATAAATTAACTACAGTAGCTCCATCTCTTTGGGCAACTCATCTCCTCCAATCCTCAGTTTTCTTCCTAAGTAAAATGACACATGTGGCTTACATTCACTGAAGGATACTCTTTGCCAGATATTGTTTAAATATTCAAACAATCCATCTTATAAGTCAAGTTCAATAATTATTCCTCTTTCACAGATGAGTAAATAAATTCCAGAGAGGTGACATAAAATACCCAAGATCACCCCAAATTTACTGGTGGAACAAAGCCATGTAGTTTGGCTCTAGAGTTCATACTCTTAGTTACTGGGTAATTCTGCCTCCACTAGATCAGCATGGAAACTATTTGTAAGGTTTGTCTAAAGATGAAGTGCAGCCCAATGCGTGGAAAACAATAAGCACAGAGCCTGTCACATAGAGAAACTGCAATGCATTTTAGCTATTACCATTAATATAACATCATTGAAAAGCAGAGGCCGCTAAAATCCGACACCTTTGTTATACAGAAAGTACTTAAATGTATAGTTGACCCTTGCACAAAGCAGGCTTAAACTGCACAAATTCACTTATATATGGATTTTTTTCAAGAAATTCTACTACAGCACTATACAGTCCATAGTTGGTTGAATTTACAGATGTAAAACCACACATACAGGGGGCCGACTGTAAAGTTATACTTAAATTTTCAACTGTGTGAAGGGTTGGTGCCCCTAACTCTCATGTTGTTTAGGGATCAACTGTATTTTTTTCCGTACAAAAAAAAAAAGAAAAAGCAAATTTGAAAGTTAAATTTAATTGCTTCTTGGCCTTTTGGCTAAGATCAAGTGAAAGCTAAATTCATGATTCAAAGAAGAAACTGAGTGCTTATTTGTGTGAATGGCTTAAGAAGCAGTATTTCCCATGCTGTCATATCTGTTATTGTATTTTTATACGGTTACAAAATTTTCTAATCATAGCTCCCACTCCATTTTTTGTCAAAGCACATTGCTATTATAAGAATAATAAAATAATATATGCTTTTAAAATATAATATTATCCAAGCTTATGGGGCAGTTTTCTTTATCTGACCCTAATTAGAGTGAATTAGCACAACTTTGTGGGTTTATACATTATATTTAGCTTTTTTGAGCCACCCTAGGTAACCAATGTGACAGTGAATGTGAAAAGAGTCTTACAAATTGTAAAATTATTTTTAAAAGTAGAGGAATTTATCTATTTTTACCAAGATGACTCCAAAAGATCTATTTCAAAAAAAAATTTTAGCCTATGTCTCCAATGTAAGTTTGCAGTTCACTTTAATTCTTCCATTACCCCATTATGTTAAATATATATCTCAAGCCAAATCCATTGTTTCCTTCCCATTAAACCAGTAGCTTCTTTCAGCCTATAGAAAAGTGTGGTATTACAAAAGACAATCAAATTTCTAGTCAATGGTAGATTCAAAGAAACCAGAGCGTATGTCTTCAGACTTCTAATTCAACACACTTCTACTGCAGGTGAGCAGATAATGTAAGATAAAGTTAGAGAGACAGTATAACATGGTGTTTCAGGCATTCTGAACCTGCAATACATGGGTATGATTCTTTGCTCTGCTGTTTCTTAGTTTTATGACCTTAGGAAAGTTACTTAACCTCTTGTGCTTCTGTTTTCACATCTTAATCCAATATACTTCAAATGGTCTCTCTGGGGACTAAATGTACTAATTTATGTAAAGTGCCTAGAAGAATCTGACATATGTCATATGTTAAATAAGTGTGAGAAGTTCTTAAATTATATTTGTAATTTGAACATGCTAATTAATCATCCCTTCTTCCTTTCAAGTTCTGATCAATAATAACAGACATAAAAATTCAAATGGAATTAACACACAGTATCATACGGTACACATAATTTACATACAGTAGAGTTAGATTAGAGAATATGATGGTATCTTCTATCCTACTTGGGACTGAAATCTCAAGACCCACACAAGCCTGCCTTCCTCAGGGAGAGAGGCCAGTAGATGATATAAAGTATTTCCTCAGAACCATCTCTCTACCCGAGCTGGAAGTTTTGGCCAGAGGAAAAGAATCAGAGAGGAGAGTACACTTGGAAGGTGGGAGGGCAAGGGAATGAGAATGCGCTGATAGCAACTGCTACTTTGAAAAGGGGGAAACCAATGGGTATGAAACTCAGAAATCAGGTAAGTCACTCGGCATCCTAAAGGAGAGGTGAGTGAGGTGATAGAAATGTGGCTCGTAAGGCTACTCCTCCCTTGAGAAAAGAAGCTGAACTTTTTCTTCTCCTTAAAGGAAAACGAAAAATCTCAAACAAAAGCATGGCGAGGGAATAAGCATTCTTTGACCAGAGATTTCATAGGGATTGGGACATTGCTAGGTTAGAAACACTTCCTGCAAGTGTTTGCTCTTTTAACAAACATTGGACCATAGTATGTGACAGGGATTGTGCTTCCACAGGATGAAAAAAATAATAAGCAAAGATTAATAGATTCACTGATGTATGGATTTTAGTTAGAGGAAGGTGCTTAGAATTCTTCAAAAGACCATGTGCTCCATAATGCACAGGTAATAATATCCCCCCCAATAGATGAGGGTGTCCAACACAAATTCTTTGCAATCTCCCAGGATATATTCTTAAGCATTCTACAAGTATTTGATCTAGTGCTGAGGGAGCTGGACTACGTAAAAGACTCTCAAACCTTTTCTTAGTACAGACTCCTTCAAGTAGATAAAACTCTTATTTAAAACCTTGAAATGTAAGCTAATAAAAGATTCTCTGCTTGGTCTCTCCATCATCATCTTCACCTTCCCCTGAGGAGTCCTGAAAAACTTTCATCTCTAAAGGACATATTTGAAGACCACTGGACTCATGAGCAACAAGCATTTTTTTTCCCAGTTTACTAAAGTGCTAATTCTAAGGAAGTCTATCTTTAACACACATAGCCAGAAAGCTTAAATGAAAAGACACTGCTAGCAGAATCCTCTTTTAAAACATTCTTTTCTTTAAAGTGCAACCAGAAAATAAGAAAAAAAACCCCACACGTTTCTAAGAATGTCTTAGTAAACATGTATTTTTTCTAAATTATGATCAAAAAAGTTATTCATTATAAAGATGATACTATATAAGTAAATTAAAATATTGTTTTTGCTCTAAACTTGCTTAAAATAGTTTTTTGCTTAAGCATAAAGTATATTAATAAAACATTCAAATAAGATGTTTAGCAAATTTTCCTGCTTTTAGAGCTTTCTTTTGTCAAGTTCTCTAAATTGAAGCTATTGTAATAATTATAGCTAGTCTATTTCTATGTATTTCTAAGTATTTACAACAAAATTTAAGCCTGAACAATAATATATGTTTATAGACATATGAATTAAAATACGTCCTGTCAAGTATTCCTTTGTCCTCATATGTAATATCATAACATATATCAATACAGTATTTTGTAATGACAGCTCTAGCTGTTTTTCTTCCGTGCCTCTGTTCTTCCTGCTTCTTTAAAATACAGACCATTGAGAAGAAGTGAAGCCATTAGAATACCCATTTTATATTAGCACTCATAGTACACAGTAACGTTGAATGAAAAATTGGCAAAGGATAAGAGCTTGACAGGGTTTTTTCTGTGCTTTGCTATTTTTCCTGGGCACATGCAGATGGCTATTTAAGAATGGGCACAGTGTTCAGCCTGAGGTTTGCCAACAATGTAGACTTAGAAGGTAGAATAAAGAAAGTCATCAATGAGCACAGTAATGGCAGGAAATGGTTCAAAAGAGAGCCTTGTGTTGCATACAGAAATATCCTAAAGTGCCTAAAAGTAACTTCAGTAATCATTCATTATAAAATTTAGGTTTTCAATTTTGGAAGAGTGTACCTAGCCAAAAAACAAAAAAAGAAGGAAAGAAAAAAAGAAAAAAAATCTGAGCTGAATAATGTAGTTACCTAAAAGCTTTGGAAAGTC
Organism: Camelus dromedarius; assembly: GCF_036321535.1. Lineage (NCBI taxonomy): Eukaryota > Metazoa > Chordata > Mammalia > Artiodactyla > Camelidae > Camelus > Camelus dromedarius. The sequence continues at coordinate 65,169,195 of NC_087436.1, read as the reverse complement.
AGTCTTCATAACTAGAATGTCATTAATCCATTTATTTTTCATTTATAGAGTCAACAAATATTTATAGCTTGTTAATGATGTGCCAGGCACTATACTAGGAACCAGAGATAAAGTATGGGCCAGACAGCATTAGGTATGCTTTTACAGAACTTTCATCCAAATAAAATAGACATACAGTTAAACACACAAATCAAATTACAAGTGATGTGTCCCATAAGATATTTTCTCTAGGGAGCTGTGTGGTCTACTGGAGGGACCATGAATTTTGAGGTTCCTGACAACTGCTTTCAGGATTCTCACTCAGACACATGCCAGTTTTGCTACCTTAGAAAAGTTATTTAACTTGTATGAGACCATTTCACTAAGTGAACAACAGCTACACTGCTTGATAGTTTTGCCTCAAACATTAAATGAAACAGTGAACATAAAGGACATTATACCTGGCACATGCATGTATTTAAGATTTTGTATCTGCTGTCCCAAGTTTTCAATAATAAAAGCAGAGATTAATGAGGTTCTGACACTTTATCTAAATTATTCTCAGAAAAATTCTGTGGGCCATTCCAAAGTCATTACTGTAATTACAGTGAAAACTTTGATTTTTGGTGTGTGTAATGGTATTTCAAAAGAATTAATTTTATTCTTTCCTTTTATTGTATCTTGCTTTAATTTTTCCTATACACAAATATTTTATTTTTATAACCTTAGGAGGGATACTAAAAAGCTGAGTTGACCCTCATTACTTATAGATCTTGTATATGCCAATTTGCCTAGTGGCTAACGTTTATTTATAACCGCTAAATCAATATTCACAGAGCTTTGGTGTGATTTGCTGACATGTGCGGAGTGAAGGAAAAATTTGAGTTGCCCAGCTGCCATGTTCCCACGTGAGGTGAGAGGAAGTAACACTCTGCCTTCTTCTCTGGCTCTCATACAGATGTCACTTAGGATGGAGACATGGGGAGTGTGGTTAATGCAAGAAGCTCCTGTTCAGGGCCAGCTGGATGGGGTTTGAATCCCAACCCTGGCACCTGTTAGTCGGGGGGGCCTCAGTCAAATCACTTATTCTGAACCTTTGTCTTCTCTTTAGTAAAATAAAAAATAAAATAAAATCTACCAGGATGAGTTTTTTTAATGGTTTAAGATTATAATCTATGTGAGCTATATGTGTTTGTAGTATGCTGTTGGGTAGATACATAGGTAGAGACGACTATATTTCCCCTAGAAACAATGATTCAGTGTTTGCTAATTCAGCATTTGTAAGATTTTATTGAATGTAACTACCACAAATAACAGAATTGATTGTAATTTTTTGTTTTACAGTTGACCCTTGAACAACACAGGTTTGAAATGCATGGATCCACTTCCATGAGGATATTTTCTTCAATAAACACTCACTACAGTACTACACGATCTGCAGGTGTGAAATCACGGATAAGGGGGACCGACCAGAAAGTTACACCAGGATTTTTGACTACCTTGGGATTGGTACCCCTAATACACATTGTTCAAGGGTCAACCATGTATAGTTAAGATTTTATTTTCAATTCCATGTGCTATTAAAGTAATTACTAAAAAATAAACTATACTTTGGACTTAACCCAAATACTGTGGTTAATTTCCTTTTGGAATAGGAAAAGGCATTAATGTTAGTCTTAGGGGGCAGTGAGTTTCACTCAGGAGATAGAGTTTACACTTCATGATAAAGTGATTCAACTCTCCCTATTTTTTGCATAGTAAAGCAATTTTGAATGCATTTGTTACTTCCATAGATAAAATTTTGAAAAGACAACATGGTCTGAAAGTTTAATGTTACAATTTGTGAAAACAAGAATTATCAGACTCTGTCACATTTCAACTGCTTACGTAACTGAATTACATAGTAAAAAATCATACGTGAAATTACAATGAATATAAGACCCCTCAGTACTCTGTAACAATATAGTTTGTGAAAATAGAGAAAATTCACGTACCTATGTTTAGACTGATTATCAATAGCTATCTATATAATTAGATATAATACTGCAATTTTTAAAAATTCCATTATTTGGAATTAAATATTATAGGAAATCCTATTAGGTTTCTTTGAGTTAAAAGAATAATCTTTAAAAATCTGAGATGTAGCTGAACACGATACTCTTACTTTAGCCTTTATGATCCAAATACCTCAGAGAGAATAATTTAAACTCAAGCTCTAAGTTACTCAAGATTTTTATCTTAAACAATAGATTCTGAAAACTAATCTATGATAATTTAAAACCAGTTTTTCTGTGTTCAGCATTAGTCTCTTTCAAAATATTTTCCAAAGAGATTTGTCAGACAATGCAGACTGCAGTTGAAATTATGATCTCAAAACATCCTAAATATGCTATGCAAAATTAGCTGCCCAGAATTAATGTTTATATATATTATTATGTATTTTAAACCAAGCTCATTCTCAAAGAACTGGTAGAAAAAAAGAAATTTCAAAAACTGATTAAAGTTAAATAATTCTCATTTGGACAAAAAGTAGTTCCACATTTAGAGTGACCTGCCAGCATACATCCTGGTTTTTATTCTTTTTTCTCTTCTGCCTCAGATAGCTAACATACAAGGTCCATTAAAACATGTGTTATATATATGAATGCTTGTGTTAAAATACGAATAAATGTTATTAGTGAGAATATGCATCCTATTTCTTTGGATGCTAACCTAAAATAAATTGGCATTTTTCTTCAAAGACTAGTTCATGACAGTGTTGTGACCTCGATTTTACTAATTCATAATATACTGAGCAGCCCTGCAAGTAGGTGCAAATAGCTAAAATAATCACTTTTTGAAACGATAAAAGTCATAATTACAACACAATTCTGACTCTGTCACCATATGATTTCTATAAAAAGACGTAAACTTAAGTAGGCAGCTAACTGAATGAAGTTACATAAGTTTCTCAGTGGTCATGTAACCTGAGCACAACTTCTAGGATTCCTGTTTTTTTTACAACGTGAACACAAATTGATCACAGAGACTTTTCTGAATCCAACCATACAAATAGAACTCTATGGATACCAATATAGGAAATAGATGTGAGCAATGTTTAAAAATAACATGAGTTAAGTTCCTGGCTCTGTGGATTTGCCATGGAATTAGACATAATAATAACGAGAAGAAAATGTCTTGATATTAAATAAGGATGAGATATTTTTAAGGTGAAATTCAGCATTAAAAATTCTAGCTTCACTAATGGTACAAGTAACTAATAGTCAGCTTATTTGAACTCTGCTGCCAGGTTATTTCCACTATGCTACAGTGCTTCCTTGAAATGGCTTTGAAACACAATTACACACTTCATAAATATATTAGCATTCATTATAGCTGAGTTCATTATATTATATGTATTGAAATATACTTTGGATCAAATCATGTTCCTTAAAACTCAACCTTTACCAAAAAGTCTTATAAATAAGATGATAAGCCTACAAGGTAAGCATTCAACTTGCGCCTTCAAATCAGCAGAATTACAGCCTATACCGTTCTTCAGAATCATAAGCCAGGAAAATATCAAAGAAGCAAAACATAGTACACTTCCATAAGGCCAACACCATGTAAACTAGGCTGTGATAGGAAGAATAAGGTCCCCCCAAACAGGTCTACATCCTAATCCCCAGAACCAATGGATGTTATCTTATACGATAAAAGGCATTTTTGCAGATGTGATTCAATTGAGAATATTAAAACAGGGAGATTATTCTGGATTATCCATATAGGTCCAAAATAATCACAAGGCCCCTAACAAGGCTAAGGAGGAATACAGGAGAGACAGATAAAAAAGATGATAGTGTCAAAAGGACTCAGTCCAATCTCGCTAACTATGAAGATAACGGAATGGGGCCATGAACCAAGGAAATGCAACTGGCCTTTAAAAACTGAAAAAAAAATATAGTAAAAGATTCTCTCAGAGCCTCCAGAAGCAACCCTGCCAACAACACTGGGATTTTAGCCCAGTGAGACAGACCCTTTATGGACACCCATTTTGGACTTCAGACCACTACAGTTGTGAGTGTGTGTGTGTGTGTGTGTGTGTGTGTGTGTGTGTGTGTGTGTGTGTCTGTTTAAGCAGATTATTATTTTGGAGGTGATGGAACTATTCTGTACCTTATTTATGTTTGTAACTATATGTCAGTATGTTTTTATTAAATCTCACAGAATTGTATAATAAGAGTACTAAATTTTACTGCAAGTAAATGTAAAATTTTTTTAAAGGTAATTTTAATTTTGAAGAAGTGTTTCAAATTTGTATTTAGATAATTCTCTGATTTTGTTTCCCATGTATAATATTTCATTTTATCATCATCTTCAAAAAGTAAATTAATGTATTCTTTATTCATTAAATACATTTAAAATATTCATATTGATTGAATTGGAATCTTTTGTGTGTGACCATTGACACTGTTTTGAAGAAATGGAAAACTTATAATTCAATTAATTATTCCTTGAATAAAAATGTATTGTTTATTCTATGTACTAAATTTTAGTTGAGACAAGCATGAATGGAAAGATAATGTTGAATTCCTGAAAAGCTTCATTAGAAATCTAAGAAATGTCACGATTTAGGAACAGTGATAAACTATTCAATAATTTGATTCATAAAATTCATATTCTTTGGCACCAATCAAAAATTACCAGACATGCAGAAAAAAATAGGATAATAAGAGTCATAACACAGAGTAAAAACTACCAATATAAACAGACCCAGAAATGACAAAGATGGTGAAATTCACCAGCAAATATTTCAAACATACATTATAAATTTTTTTTTAATTAAAGGAAATTTAAGACAAAATTTTGCAGACACTGGAGTTAGCAGATTTGACAATGCAGAAGAAAATAGCCATGAACTTGAAAGACAGAATTGAAACACACCAAACAAGAGGACAGAGGATAAAAAGGTTGGTAAATATGAACAAATCTATGGGTGATCAATGGGACCATATCATGCAATCTATACTGTAATTGAAGTCACAGAAGATGAGTCAAATAGCTTTATTTTATTCCATAGGCTTTATGGTCATATTACTGTATTTGCTTTAAAAAGAATAATCCAACAACACTTTGTAAAATGTATCACACTTGAAAGTGACTGATAACAAGAAGAAAGACTATGAAGGAGATGATTGCTAGCACAAGTGTGACATAATACTGATATCAGCAGTAATGTTAGCAGAAATAAAATAACAATTACTTGGTTTCTTTAATAAAACTGTTGTTCAGTATTTCCTTACCAATACATTTGCAGAATGTCTACTAGAAGCTTGTGTATTGTACCAAGAGCTGAGGGAGTGAAAAAATGTAGATTATTAGGACAAAAATAGAAAAGTGTTATAACAAAGGTATTTGTAAGATATGGGTATTGAGAGAGAATTCATATTTCCACATATTTTAACAGTTAACTTGCTCTAGACCATCTTCTCCAGAATATTGTTATAAGCAAAGAACATTCAATAAATGGTGGCATATCCTACATTCCATGGTAAAAAAAGATAGATATCTCCTTCTACCACCAACCCCAGGTTTACTTACATTCCAGATAGCAAAGATGGAGATGCCTCCCTCTCCTCCTAAGCACAAATATGTAGGTCAGTATCATCAAGACAGTGTCTCTTTTCATAGGGGAGTATGGGCAGTTTTCCAGCAATGCTTTTTATAAAATTGAGGTTTCCTAAACTTCAGGTTCCTCTTCTATAGTACATCACACAGTGTGCACAAGCAATACCTAATCCTCTTTTCATCTCTTTGTGGTAATTGGGGATCAGAGAACTGGCACAATATGTAACTCTAGCTACTGTAATAGCATTAAGACATTTTCTTGTATTTTGGACCTGAGACAGACGAACTTGTTAGCTTGAGGTTGGGTAAAATCTCATAACTTTTACAGTTTCTGACTTTCCAATAAGGGCACGAGAGAGAGTACAGATTGACTACTCGGCACAGAGAAGTTAGGTATAGCTTCATTATCACAAGTGACATTGCACTAGACATTGAAGAAATGTCTGCCCTTGTAGGCAGGAGAAGCTGCTTGTTTTTTAAACTAGAGAGAGTTTTTATGAGGTGTAGTGCCAAAGGCATTTTCAGTCTGATAAATAATGACTAATACTTAGCCTGAAGAACAAACAGCAAGTTTTGGAAACGGGAAGTTTTTTTTTAAGTATATCCTCTCCAATACATTAAACGAATCATGCACCATGATCAAGTCAGATTTATCTCAGGGATGCAGGGATTTTTCAATATATGCAAATCAACCAACATGATACACCACATTAACAAACTGAAGAATGAAAACCATGTGATACTCTCAATAGATGCAGAAGAAGCTTTTGATAAAATTCAACATCCATTTATGATCAAAACTCTCCAGAAAGTGGGCATAGATGGAACATACCTCAACATAATAAAGGACATATATGACAAACCTACAGCTAACATCATACTTAATGGGGAAAAGCTGAAAGCTTTCCCTTCAAGATCAGGAACAAGATAAGGATGCCCACTCTCACTACTTTTATTCAACATAGTTTTGGAAGTCTCAGCCATAGCAATCAGAGAGGAAATAGAAATAAAAGGAATCCAAATTGGAAATGAAAAGGTAAAACTGTCATTGTTTGCAGATGACATGATACTATACATAGAAAACCCTAAAGAAGCAACCAGAAAACTACTAGAGCTCATCAATGAATTCAGTAAAGCTGCAGGATACAAAATTAATATACAGAAATCAGTTGCATTTCTATACACTAACAATGAAATAGAAAGGGAAATTAAGGAAACAATATCATTTAACATCATGCCAAAAAGAATCAAATACCTGGGAATAAACCTTCCCAAGAAGGCAAAAGACCTGTATGCTGAAAACTATAAGATACTGATCAAGGAAATGGAAGAAAACATAAACAAATGGAAAGATATATTGTGTTCTTGGGTAGGAAGAATCAATATTGTTAAAATGGCCATACTGCCCAAGGCAATTTACAGATTCAATGCAATCCTCATTAAGTTACCAATGACATTCTTCACAGAGCTGGAACAAAACCTTTTAAAATTTGTATGGAAACACAAAAGACCTCAAATAGCCAAAACAATCTTGAAAGAGAAGAATAGAGCTGGGGGAATCAGGCTCCCTGACTTCAGACTATACTACAAAGCTATATTAATCAAAACAGTATGGTACTGGCACAAAAACAGACACATAGATCAATGGAACAGGACAGAAAGTCCAGAAATAAACTCACGCACGTATGGTCAGTTAATCTATGACAAAGGAGGCAAGAATATACGATGGAGAAAAGACAGTCTCTTCAATAAGTGGTGCTGGGAAAACTGGACAACTACCTGTGAAAGACTGAAATTAGAATATTCCCTAATACTATGTACAAAAATAAATTCAAAATGGATTAAAGACCTAAATGTGAGACCAGATACTGTAAAACTCCTAGAGGAAAACACAGGCAGAACACTCGTGGACATACATTACAGCAATATATTTTTTGAACCAGCTCCTGGAGTATTGGAAATAAAAGTAAAAATAAACAAATGGGATCTAATTAAACTTAAAAGCTTTTGCACAGCTAAGGATGCCATCAACAAAACGAAAAGACAGCATACAGAATGGAGAAAATATTCGCAAATGATGTGACTGACAAGGGACTAATTTCCAAAATATACAAAGAGTTCATACACCTTAATATCAAAGAAACAAGCAACCCAATCCAAAAATGGGCAGAAGATCTAAACAAGCAATTCTCCAACAAAGACATAAAAATGGTCAATAGTCACATGAAAAAATGCTCAGAATGCTAATTGTTAGAGAAATGCAGATTAAAACTACAATGAGGTATCACTTCAAACCAGCCAAAATGGCCATCATTGAAAAGACTACAAATTACAGATGCTGGAGAGGGTGTGGAGAAAAAGGAACCCTCCTACACTGTTGATGGGAATGTAGATTGGTGCAGCCACTAGGGAGGGCAGTATAGAGGTTCCTTAAAAAACTATAAATAGACTTACCATGTGATCCAGCAATCCCACTCCTGGGCATATATCCAGAGAAAAATAAAATTCAAAAAGACATATGCATCCCAATGTTCATAGCAGCACTATTTACGATAGCCAAGACATGGAAACAACCCAAATGTCCATCCACAGATGACTGGATAAAGAAGATGCAGTACATATATACAATGGAACACTACTCAGCCATAAAAAGAATAAAATAATGCCATTTGCACCAATATGGATGGACCTGAAGATTGTCATTCTAAGTAAAGTGGGCTGGAAAGAGAAAGAAAAATGCCATATGACATTATTTCTATGAGAAATCTAAAAATAATAACAATAATAATAAGGACACAAATGAACTAACTATTATTTTGATTTCTTGAATATGTATAAGCACATTTGACTGTCCTTTATGATTGGATTACCACATTCTGTCAATTCTTATTTTGTAGTTGGCTTTATTCCTTTGATAACTATGTAAGTTTAAAAAGCTAAAGATCTAAACTGTTCTTAGAAACAATAATTAGTACATACATTAAAACTAAAAAAAATGTGCAGTATGCTGTATATATGTATTACATGCAATATAATGTGTATGTGCAGTCGAACTGTAATAATTCTATGTAACAAAACTGAAAAAGGGGGGCGGGGAGTATATTCTCTCCATAAGTCCCAGAAATGCAGGTACACACCCTTAACACTCTCCTTCCTGCCTTTCCAAATCGTTAGAGTCAACAATAATGAAACACTCTCATGTATGTGTTATACCTTACTCACGTTCAGGAGGGACGATAAGTAGTCTTAAGAACCAGTATTATACAGTCAGTGTTAGTTAGCTAATTAGCCAGTTGTTACTTCAGTGTATTATGGAAAGGTGGTTTTAAAAAATAGAAGATAAAGTTCATAAACTCAGAAGTAAGTAAGATGAATTGACTGTTCAGTCATGTTATTGACTTGTAATAGAAGATTTAACAGCATTCTAGGCAAGGGAAGTTGCTTGCCTTTTAACGTAGGGCAAGTTTTTATACCTTTAATGCCAACTGAAGAGAACGGTACGAGCGTGGTTTGTCTTTGTTTTTAATAAGTTTTGCAGTAAAATATTACAAATTATTGTACACTTCTAGTATACGACTGGCAGAAGATTGTAGGTGCTTAGTTAACATGAAATGAATGCATTAAAGGTCTCAGCTGGGGTACCCCTACCCACCCAAAATCCAGGTAAAACTGACTTAACTCCACAAACGACTGCCCAGCCTGGGTAACTGATTTATACATATCACCATTTCTGTTTATTTTTACCCAGAGGAGACTTAAGAATTATAATAATGACTTTCTCATTTCCTGTTTGAATAGTATGTTTTATATCAACTACTATGTCTGTCCTTGGAGTTAGAACAATAACTTTATTGCTATTTGAAGTAACCAGCTTTTACCCACTGAAGTAGAATTACTTTTTTATGTGACTTAAATTATAAAAATTAAGTAATGTCAAATAGAGTAAAACTGTTCATTTTTTTGATGGAAGTATCTTTATATAATCATAAATCATATAGATATCCTTTCCTCATTTCATGCCCTATCCTCAATAACCACTTGGCCCCTAACTTTTTGCTGTCATTATTCTTTCCTGAGCTTAAAAACTATTTCCAACCAACTTTTATTCTTGAACATACCCATTTCTCTAGGGCTTTATAGGGTCTGAGATATTACTCTATTTGCAAGCTCAAAAGTTAGCCTGCCACAATTTCATGAATGGTGGCAGAAGACATGAGATTTCTGGGACAGAGACAAAGTATTTTATTATTCACAGCACAGCAGACAGCACTGGCTTCATAGCTACATCAGTTCCTCTTGCCCCTCAAGTCCATGTGGCAACATGAAGCAGCCAGTGAGGATGCTTCATGCAAAATGAGTTTATGTCACAGATGTGGTACCTCAGACTTAGGGAACCCTGATATTTTATAATGTAATGGGTTGCAAGGAAACATGCTTAACCTTTTCCTCAGAGGGAGATATTATCTCCATTATCTGGTACAGTAAACAAACGTACTCTGCTCTAAAGGAAGACACTACCTTTATCTTCTAAGTTTTTGGCTACACTAACATAATTGAAAAGGTCATCTGGGGATAAAAGCTGGCAATGTCTCTGCTCACAAGACATGCAGAAATTTGAGTGACCCAGAGAACTATCTTCCCAATCTTTACCCCACTCTTTATCCTTTGTTTTTTACTTTATGTTTATGAATTAAAAAAAATTAGTAGCTACCTGACCAACTAACACATATGTATACACACCCACACAAAGCACACAAAAATCTTTTTTTAAAATAATGTTTAACCAATATTTAGGGTCACTGTAAAATTTAAGTAGGATAGTACATAAGAATATGCTTTGTAAAGTGCAATTTATACACATCATTTTTCTTCTCTCTGTCAACTTACCTATTTAGATCTTCTTTTCCAAATTTTCTTTCCATGTTGGTATTTGTTAATAAAGTTTATTCCTTCCCTCAGAAAAAAAATTTCTATAATTGAAGAGAAGGGTTCTATATTAGCAGAATGGCTTCTGAGATTTGGATTTAACTATAAAAATATATAGAATATGTGATACTAAAATATTCTGTGATTGTAATTAAATATTTTCATTATTCTAAATACTTTATTTATGGAAAGTATTAGTAGTAAATAATCATTCTAAAAATTTCCTTTATTTAAAATAAGGTGTGACCTGCATTTAGTCAGGATAGCACTATCTGAGAGTAGTATAATGTGAGCCACATAAGTCATTTTAAGTTTCACTATGTTAAAAAAGGCAAAAGGAAAAAACTGAAAAATTTTACATTTTTTCATATTAAGTCCTCAACATCCAATATGTATTTTATACTTCCAGCACATCACAATTCAGATAATATTGTTATTGGATATAGTTCAACTATATTTAATTTCATTTTTTCATTTTATTTTTCATTCCAAGTTCTCAATAGCCACATGTGGCTATTTGTTATTATATTAGACAACACAGAGTTAAAAGCTGCTGAACAAAAGGCAGAATTTGTGTTATTTCTCAGGTCCACTTGGTAGATTCCTTCAAACGGCCTCTGTTTTTAAAAGTGCCTCGGGTACATGAATTACTTTTTCAGGCCTAGAGAACTCATTTCAAAGAGACAGAAGGTAAAATATTTGCTAAACAGTGTTGCTGAGCATCAGTAAATGGAGTCCAATAGCAACAGGAGTGAATGGAAAACATATCCTGCCTCTGGGAATGGGAAAAAAATGTATCAGGAATAACAAAAGCTACAGTGCAACTTGAGGAATACGGCTGACACATATCAAGAGTGAAGGGTCATATGGTAAGTCTATTTTCAGTCTTTTGAGGAATCTCCATACTGTTTTCCATAATGGCTGCACGAAACTACACACCCATCAGCCGAGTAGAGGGGTTCCCTTTTCTCCACATACTCTCCAGCATTTATCATTTGTGGACTTTTTAATGATGGTCATTCTGACCAGCAATCCCTCTCCTGGGCATGTATCTGGAGGGAACTCTAATTCAAGAAGTTACATGCACCCTAATGTTCATAGCACAGTATTTACAATAGACAAGACATGGAAACAACTTAAACGTCCATCAACAGATGACTGGATAAAGAAGTTGTGGTATATTTATACAATGGAATACTACTCAGTCATAAAAAAGAATAAAATAATGCTGTTTGCAGCAACATGGATGGAACTGGAGATTGTCATTCTAGGTGAAGAAAGACAGAAAAAAAAAGAAAAATACCATATGATATCACTCATATGTGGAAGCAAAAAAAAAAAGAAAAGAAAAAAGAGGACACTAACAGACTCATCTACAAAACAGAAACAGACTCTCAGACATAGTAAACAATCTTATGGTTACCAAGGGAAAGTTGGTGGGAAGGGCTAAATTTGGAGTTTGAGATTTGCAAATGTTAACCACTATATATAAAAGCAGATAAATACCAGATTTCTTCTGTATAGCACAGGGAACTATATTCAATATCTTATAATAACCTTTAATGAAAAAGAATATGAAAACAAATATATATATATATGAATGAATGAGATGTTATGCTGTACATTGGAAACTGACACATTGTAACTGACTATATGTCAATAAAATAAGTAAATAAGTAAATAAAATAAAACATTGAGGACCCCTATAAAAAGAGAAGGGAGGGGACTTAAACAAGATAGTAAGAGACAATTAGAAGGGATGGGGAGCATATAACTCAAGTAGTAGAGCACATGCTCAGTGTGCACAGCATCCTGGGTTCAATCCCTAGTACCTCCTCTAAAAATAAGTAAATAAAGCTAATTACCTTCTCCTCACAAGAAAAATAATACAATTAGATACTTATGAGATAGAAGGTTGAAATAAAGTTGAATTATTGTGAAAAAGAAATATAAGAATACAAGCATTAAGGATGTTGTAAAAGGAATAAACATAAGAATTTGAATTTGCTAACATCTCAGTTCACTCCCCAATCCACCCTTACCCCTTCAAAAAAAATGAATCAAAGTTAATTGGGTAAGACCAAAATTCTAAAACGAATACAATTATAACCTTAATATTTTATTAGCTTGTAAGTTGACTACTACAATAGTTAATGTTAACATTGTAATAATTGTAATGCTGTTACAATATTGTGTTAATATTTTACAGCAACTAATGAGCTTAAGTAGATTTTAATTGAATTTTGAAATGTCTCGTTAATCTCTCATGATGTGTTATGTATCAAATATCTAGATAAATTCCTAAGGAAAGATATTTTAAATAAAATCAACATGAACCAAATGTTTAAAATGTTAAAATGCAATCTAAGACTTACCACTCAACATAATTCTATCTCTTAAAATTCCCCTATTTACTGACTATTTGGTTTATATCCCAAATTCTTCTATTTCCTAGAAATGCAAAGAATGTTAAAATTACATATTGCATAGAGATAATTTAGTGGAGACTCAGTACAAGTAGATTTACTCTTGATTTAGCCAATTGTTTAAGAAAGAATATTTTATTTCTTTTTCAAGATATTAAGATGCTGAAAGTGAAAGCAAAAGTACAATTTGAAATGCAAAACTGAAGTTACTCTTTAAGTGAGTACCAAGAAGTGTAAACCCTACAATATGAATATTTTACAATATACATCAAGCAGATTTATCAAAACCCTTGGGAAATACAAACTCCAACCTAATGAGAGAACACTTGCAAAAGACAAAGTATATGATTTGGAATCCTTCAAAAAGAAAACAGATGCAGGGAAATTAGTGCTGTATCTTCATGGCTCCCATGACGCTCCTTAGAAGCTGCTGAATGGCACCATGGATCTGTCAATACCTGTTAATGTCATTATGCATGAACCTCTATTGAAACCCATGTAAATTGGTAAGACTACTGAATATAATTTTATATTTTTCTTCTTTTGTTTTTCTGGCATTTGGATCTTTGTTATTTGATTTTTCTTTTCAAAAAAGTATTTTTTATGCTGCCAGAGCTACTGTGGAATAACTTTAAAATATGATTGTAAAAACCTCTCATTGTGTACACGTGCTCTTTCTTATTGTCCTCAAATTCAGGTTTTGTGTTTAAGAGACAATGATATCAGCTAAACAGTCTCAAAGCCATGTCTTTGTGACATTATCTTGCGATGTAAGCAAAGGAGAAACGCAAAATGTTTTGTTGTAGCCTTTTCACCATGTAACTGTGGATCAGATATTTTTCCCCAAGACAGTTCATTAAAAAGGCCTCAGAGGCTGTTTCCTCTCCTTGTGATGGATGTTGCGCTCATGTAAAGTGGGAAATAACTGCTATTAGTTTTTGTTATGTCTTCTGGAGGTTCCTGTGCTTCAGAGACTCTACTGATTCTGGATTTATCAGTCAGGCCCCTCAGGTGTGCCATATTTAATTGGGCTACCTGGAGGCATCGTTAATTAAATAATACACATTGCCATAAGCTACAGCATTTTTCCCCTCTGATTGTATTTGCATATGCCACACTCAAGAAAGACTGTGAAACACAGCAAAATAACAATGGCTTGTTATAAAATAACCTTGTTAAGTCACAGGGCTACTAATAAACTCAATCATGTTCCATGTTATTGAGCTTCTAATGCTTACTGCATCGTGCTAATTTAGGGAGGCTCTTCCCATAACTATTCCTTTATCTTCTTTGCTGTTTTCAATGCCTAACATACAAAGAACTCCTATTCTTGTTATCTCAGAAATATGTGTTGTTAATCAAAGGAGTCACTGAATAAGCGAGGGTAGACAGATAAATCATTTATCTTACTCAGGAGAAAAAAATTTAAACATAAAACAAATAAATAATTTAAAAATTAAGCTAACCCAAACCCAAAGTCAATTAATTCATCTTTTATGCAAAGCAGAACTTTTTTGTCTACCATTATTGTCTACCATTATTATGCTGTATTTAACATCCTTTACTAGAAAAACAAAACTTGCCATGGCAGGTGAACAAAATATCTTGTTCTCCAACTTCTCTCTCAACTTAAAAAATATTTTATTTTTTCCTTGAAATATAATAATAAATTTATTTAAATAACAGTATTTCATATGCATATTTATTGTGCAGATTACTACCTGACAACCATTAGGATAGGTAATGTACGGTACACACGTTGTCTGTAATCTTTACCAAAGACTTAAGATTTCAATTCCACTTCAGATAAAGAAAATGAAGCTTAAAGAGGTTTAGTGGCTGGCTAGAAGGTTTCAAAACAGCTGTAGGGACACTAAAGACACTTGAAATTTAGAGTATCAATTACTGAACAATATGATTAAAAGCACAAGCAACAATTGAAGAGTAATTGCCTATAAAAGAGAAATAAGAAATATATATATTTCATCAAACAGGAATACCTGTTAATGTGCCAACACAAATTAATAAATTTTATTTTCTAAAATTCTCCACCTGATGAAGAGAAAAATACTGAGAATTTCAAATCATTGTAATTAGTTTAACTATAGTTTTAAATATAAAAAAGACATTTTCTAAGTGCTACTTTAAAATTAGTTTCTCATTTTTGACTTGTCTCACCAGCTTTTTTATTTCATTTAGTAATCACCAGTCAATTCATAACATTCTTAGGCAACTATATCTTTTAAAATTTTTCCAAGTAAAATAAGAGCTAAGAGTGGTAACCAATAATTGTATTCATAAGAATGCATAATGTAATTAGCATATTACCCTGATATTTAGAAAACCAATAACCCTGCACTGCTTTGTGCACTTGTTTCTGATTTGGAGTCTATTCACTCCTAATTTTTCACAATATAATTTTATTATGAGCATCAGTTAGAGTAATTTGGACAAATGGACATTGAGAGCACTTGCTGGAAAGAAATAAATATTGTGGTGGAATTACAATAGAATTCATTGCTACTTTTCTATATAAGACAACTTATTATTCCTAAAGATGAATTCAGAATTACCTAGATATCAGGAAGATATTTAATGAGACTGAAGAAACTCGTGAAGATGAACGTACTTTGACCATATTAGCATTTCTATTATTAATCCTCCTTCTCATTGTGTCTCTTTCTTGTGCCCTCCCTGGAGAGCCCGGCTTATCATTGTCACTGGGTCTTGACCTTCTGCTCAACTTATTGTTGAGTCATCCAGACACACCCCGGACCCAACAGCCATCTTGGTACATATAGGGAAGTTGGGGGTTGTTCTGCACTTGGGTTGAGATGAGGAATTACCCTACCAAAACATTTAAATTATGTTTTACTTCCTAATATTTTACTTTTTTTCCTAATATTTTACTTTTTATTTGAACACTTCACTAAAAAAAGTCCAAAGCCCAGCTTTATTTATCAAATTAAGCAAGCATTTTGAACTTGTGTATTAAAGAGGCTATTAATCCAAGAAACAAAAAAGGTAAGAGCCATAAACTGTTAAGCAAAAGACATCTTCACTCTCCTCTCAAAGATTTCCCTCACATGAGAAATTAATCCAATAATTCAGTTAGGTTTGCACTAAAAAAATCCAGCATTACAATGACCTTTGTTATCACTGTTATTTTGTGACATTTAAAATACTTTATAAGACAACACAGCAATTTGACATCACAGAGAATGCAGATGTACTATATAAACTAGGAATTAATACTATTTTTTTTCTCTTAATGAGAAAGAAACCTAAACATCCAAAAGATTTTTAAATTAACACTTGAGTCATATCTTTGGATTTGAAAGAGAATGTAAAGCCTAAATAATCATACTCATTCAAAGTAAAGCCTCCATTCAATGCCAAGGGGGAAAAAAACTCGGTCAACCTACATAAAGCCATGTATCATCCATTTTTAAATAACACTCGATGCTTGCGTTTTTAGTTACAGTTGGCAGGTGATAATGGTCAAATAATTGGTAAAATCTGGATCCAGTTCCTTTCTCAGAAATTCTGGTTTTCTCCATTTTTTGACCATTAGACTTGACCATTTCTCCCATCCTAGCCTCTTCCCAGTATTCAAAACTGAGAAAAGAAAACAAATGCAGAAAAGAAACATTCTTCTTGTTTCCTTTACAAGTCCATCTCATGTTTTGTTTATTATTAGCCATATGTCATAATCACAGATCCAAAATTCTAACCCCTCAATATGATGCTTCTTTATAACATTATCTCTGCAGATCTTTGTAAGATTATAATGAAAAAAGAACAAGAGACTGTCCTGGAGAATACTCTGAGGGAAAGGGAATAATAATAAGTTTCTGATCATGAAAGCTTAATGAGCAAAGAAAAGCATTTGCTTATTAATCAGAGTTCAAATATGAATAGTTCATTTTACTCTTACCAATTTGTGGATGAATTTAACATTTGTTTGTATTTTTTTTTTTACTTTATGCAATTATACGGCCAGATGATTTCATAGATTTTAAATAAGTGGTTCTTAGTTTCTTGCCTATATTTTCTCATTGACAAAATGAAACTAACCTAATGGTCAAATTACTATCAGGGACAAAAACAGAATGAGAACACAAGAGTTTTTATATACAAAGCATCTCTTCAACATTTAAATATTATAACATAATTTGTTACCTTTCTTTTATTTAGACTTTTCTAGTAAAAAAATCTAAGACAATGAAGATTTACTTTGGTAAATTTATAAATCGGGGATATCATAACAAGCAGCACACTTGGAGACAAATAAGCCTCACTTAAGATAAATATTCCAATGAGTATATTATGTTTATAAAAACTAGTACTAGTTGTTTATGGTTAAGAGACTAGCTTTCATTCAGTTTGAATCTTCTGCTAGAAGTTTGAAGTGGCCTGGTCTTTAGTGAGATGCAACTTTTCCTTCCTTAAGAATTTTTATAAATAAATCTCAATCTTTACTCAGGCTTTGCTTAAAGTACGATTTTGTTCATCCCAGAGTTGACTGCATAATGAGGCAATTTCTCTCTAATTAGTGTCAGGGCATTCTCTTTGTTTTCTGTCTGCTCTCTCAGCATTTTGGGTCTGCTTGGATGAAGGGAGAGTTTCTTAAGCCCTTTTAGGGGAAAAAGTCATTCCCACATTGAAGTGAAAATGGAAACAGAATCATCCATTTCTGAAACACAGGTGTCTGTGTTTTTTGGGATGATGTGAACAGGACACAAAGAACTAACCAGAGGAGAAAGACTTCATGCTCATGTTGAAACATTTCAGATTAAAGGATCAAAAGAGAAATAAAACCAAAATGGAAATCAAATTATGTATAAAGTTTATCTTCAGAACAGTTCTTCTCTTTTTGAATGTGAATATTCATATATATTCTCCTCTAAAGTTAACACTACTAGTCAAGTTTTGCATATTCAACTCTGATTCAAATAATTGATTTTGGAAATAACAATATTTGGCAACCAGTAGTTAAGGAATTTAAAACCATTTTTATTTCTAAAAACCGTCACTTAATTCTGTATTTTGCATACCTGATTTGGAATTAATAACTGAGTGACTTATAAACCTACCCCATCGTATTATACAAAGTATTTGTGATTTTCAAACTGCCATATTATTTTTTGTGTGCACAAATAAGCTGCCAAGATTCTTAGAACTTTCTAGTCTCTCTCACACAACCCTTTTAACTATTGAATAACTTTGAAATCTTACCTTAATGTCATTATTTTCTGAAAGCCTTTGCTCTTGTAAACCCAACTCATTCCTAAGTTTTTTTTTTAATGTGTTCACACAAATACATGCGTACTTTCATTATTGTTATGATGCAGTGATGCCATTAGTTACTAGACGATCACTCCTATTAGGTATTGAGCAACAAGATGACACATGCTGCCCCTTTTAATTCTTCATGACCACTGTTTATCACAATGCCTACACAAAATTCACACTATTTTTGAATAAATGAACTGTTATAATGTAACCTAACAGAATTGTAGGAATTCTCAATTGTAGGAAAAAGCACCTCAGTTGGCTTGTAAGACTGATTTCTTCCAGGTATTTGAAGGGCTGCAAACAACAGAACCGCTCAGTTCAATCCAAGTTCCATGTGTAGTGATAACCTTGAACTCTAAGTACCATAGCATCACAGAGAAGAAAAGTTTTTAAGCATCTCTGGCTTTCTATTTGGTCATAAGTAAAGCTTGCAAGTAATACTGAAAACCTCTTCAATTTTAATTAAAATTTTTTTTAATTTGGTTTAATTTTTTTCTGCCTTATTAAGAAGACCACCACTTCCAATCAAGCCTGTTGTTTATTTTTTGGTGGTTCTGCCTATTTTTCTTCTACTATTAAATACTTAAGTTTTCATTGTTTATTGCTGCTGTTGTCTATAGTGTTTTGGTTTTTTTTAATTTGGGGCTGCTGAGTTCTTACTCAGAGCGTTCTTTGACATTGGATACCATCTTCTCAGCTTGAAAACTAGGACACATACCTAATATTTTATATCTCTATGCTTTGGAGAAAAAGTTACTGCCTCTCCATAATCCAACTTGATTTGGTGTTTCTACGGGGGTGTTTATTTAAGGGCTGTAACATATGAAGCTGCAGTGTAAAATAGCACATTAACATTTAGCACCAGGTTGGTTTTTCAAACAGGCAGTGATACAATTTTAAGAGTTCCCCAAAGTATTTTAAAGACTGAGAAAACATTTGTGTCATGAGAAAGCCATAGTTTAAAGCTTATGAGCTTTCCACCCTACTAAGAAAAGCATGTAAAACAACCCACAGAGGATAGGGTAGAACAAAAATAGGTGGATCTGTAATTACCAGGAGCATTAGGTTCAGCATACAAAATAGGATCCCTCCTATATGTATGAATCTTTAATGGTAAAACATGTTTTCTTTAATAGTTGGCCACTAATAGTCAGCTTTTTCTAAATTTACTAAGTCTTCCTTAGAAATCTTGACTCTGGAAATATTCTTTGCTTATGAGAGAAGTAAACTTAAGTCATGGTCACTCTGGACTTATTTTTGCAGTTCAAGCCAGATCTGCTTTTATGAACAGTTTTTATTTCTGTTTCAGATAAATGTTTTTGCCTCACCAAAGACTGAATCCAAATTTAACTGTTCTGATAGAATTTTTCTACTACAATCACCATATGTTGCTCACATCTTTTATTTGTACCTGTAATAGCCACTAGAGACTAAACTAATTCACCCTAAACACTCCAACGAGAGTGTTCTTCATAAAATGCAATTCTGATAATGTCAAAAGACATTGCTGTATAGGTATTAAGATTGGGAGTTCAGATCTTGGTGCTCCCACTAATTACCAATATGTTTAAACCACCCAGGATTCAATTCCCTCCTCTGTGAATTGGGAATAATAATAATGTATCCTACTCCATAGGACTATTGAGGGAATTAAGGTTTGGTTCATATAAGACACTTAGATCAGATCCTGGCAATTTTCAAGCACTCGTAACATATTAGGTATGAGTGTTAGCACCATGTTTTTAAAATCTGCAATTGTTCCCCAGTGAATACAGAAGTAAATTGGGGATCTCTGCATGGAATCTCCACAAGTCGGTTGTAACCTATTTTTCAAATGTATCTCAAAATACAGACTTCATCCTTCTTACTCCAATACCAGTCTGTATTTTATACAGCTTTATTGAGATAGAATTCACATATCATAAAATTAACCCTTTTAAAGTATACAATGCAATGGTTTTTAGTACGTTCACAAGTTTGTGTAACCTTCAAAATGATCTGATTTTAGAACATTTCATCATCCTGCGAGGAACCATCAAACTCTTTAGCAGTCATTCCACTTCCCATTTACTCGCTACCACCCCCTCCTCATCCCTTAGCAACTACTAGGCTACTGTCTGTCTCTCTAGATTTGCCCTTCTTGACATTTTTATGTAAATGGAATCACACAAGGTATGGTCTTCTGTGTCTCGCTTCTT
This sequence comes from Camelus dromedarius, assembly GCF_036321535.1. Lineage (NCBI taxonomy): Eukaryota > Metazoa > Chordata > Mammalia > Artiodactyla > Camelidae > Camelus > Camelus dromedarius. The sequence goes on along the minus strand of NC_087436.1, from coordinate 65,148,761 downwards.
TCACTTAGCATAATACTTACAAAGTTCATCCATGTTGTAGCATGTGTGAATAAGAGATGCATTTTAATAACCAAATAATATTCTGTCCATTTAACTGTTCATGAACATGTGGGTTACTTCCAGTTCTTAACTATTGTGAATAATGTTGCCATAATTGTGTGGATGTTTGTTTTCATATTATTTGTGGTATATATCTACGCTAGAATTGCACAGCATGGTAACTCCGTGTTTAACATTTTGAGGCATTCCTAAACTGTTTTCCAGTGTGGCTATACCATTTTTTGACCCCACTGGCTATCGTGTGAGGGTTCCAATTTCTCTGCGTACTCACCAGCACTAATTATTGTCTATCCTTTTTTATTTTAGCCATTCTCATGGATATGAATTGGTATTATAGTCTATAATTTTTTAACTCTCTCTGTACTCTTATATCTCTGTCCATTTATTCTTGCTGTTCTCTTTTACAGCAGTCCCCCTTTTCTCTTACCTGATCTCCTACTAAGGAGTTGAACTCCTATTCTTCCTTGAAGGTGAAAAATCTCACCTAAGAAGCATAATCCAATCTACCACTAAAAAAAGGAAACATCTTCTGCCTACTCATATAGCACGTTAATCTTTATTACAGCATTTTAAATGTTTTGCTCTGCAACAAAAGCAAATATTGTATTTTTACTTATTTCCTAAACAGACACTAAAAGGATATGATCCTATTTAACATAGTGCTTTACCAATAGAAAAACACTGAGTGTTTCTCAAATTTACCTTTGACCCGTTGTTCATTCTGGTAATTAGAGAAATGAGCACACTTGACTGGCCTCAAATGTTTTCCAATAAAATACTGTCTCTTTTTAAAGAATAAATGTGCTTTTTAGATTACCAAGAGATGAACTGAATTGATATTTCACAATATTTGTTAATATTATGTTTACCTGCCAGCCTCCGTCACTTGATTTCAATTTTCTTGAGGATAGATATCATCCCAGTGCATAGAACAATTTCAGAGGCATAAAAGGATGCAGACTTCTGTTTACCTAATCTATTGAATTACAATGAAATAATAGTTATATTTTATTCTCTCTCTCAGCAAAGGACAATGACACAAGGGCTAATATATCATTTATTTCTCTGGCTGTGATACACAAATTCAAGTATGAGTCAAAATGATGTTTCTTCTAGAATTACATTAGGTTGCTTGTGAAAATTATGTAACCACTAATGGAGCTGACACCTAGGTATATTCACATTAAGTTTAGAGATGTGGGCTTTGATTGAAGTTTCTTGAATAGAAAGAGAAAATAACTGACGGTACTTTTTTTTTTAATATTGGTGACTGCTTTTACTTTGTATAATATATCATTGGTCTTGCAGAAATATAACCATAAACAGCCCTGGTCTTCATTTAGGACACTTGTGCTACTCTGCATCAAATGTCCTCCAAGAAATTATCTAGTCATTATTCTCCTCCCTTTCAATAATAATGGTTATCATTATGTATGTATTCATCTCTTACCCTGGACCAGACATTGTATCAATTCCTTCATATAGATTATCTTCTTTAATATTCACCAAAAACCCCAAAGATATAATTTATCTCATGTTAAACATGTGCAATTGAGACACAGACAAGTAACTTGCCTAAGATCCCACCACTAGTTAGTGGTAGAGCTAGAGTTTGAACACAGGCAGACTGTTTTCCTAGAAAACACTGTCTCCCTTTTATTAGTTCCAAATTTCATGTAAATACCAAAATACACAGAATACAAAATAAAGGCAGTGATCCTTAGAACTACTCCAAGTTCAGGACTCCATGGTTAGAGGCACATTACTTCATTTTCTTCTACCTAGCTCTTCACTCCTCTCCTTAACCCAGCTCTTCAGTCTTCTCCTCCCTCTCACATTTCACTTCTAAATACTCAATAATTAAATTAACTTTTAGGGATTCACAGTGGAAAATGTGGCAGTTAATTACTCTTGGGTTACCTCAAAATCATGGCTAAAAATCACTTAAATTTTACAAAAGTAATCATGCAATATGTTACACAATAGATACAGAACCTCTGGAGAATGAAAACGACACCCATGCCATACCAGACAGATAAACTAGGTGCCACACTTCAATAAAACAGATCATTTACACCAAATATACAGAATTATGTATCGCAGTCCGCTCTTTCCAGTCCCCAATGTAATAGCTCCTTTGGCTTGACACAATTCCATGAAGTGTTCCTTATAGAACCATTCTTGGAAACATTGCTAGAAAATCTAATCAAGTTGGCAAAGTATTAAAAAAAAGTAATAGATGGTGCTCATATATCAAAGATTTCTTCAAAGAACACTCTCTTAAAGTACATTACATACAGGAGAGCTGCATTCTCACTTGATCTTTTGTGCCCAGTGTTTCTTGTTTGCTTGTTTGGAACAGTAGTAGCATCACCACCAAGAATTACAGAATCAGCTTGGAGGCAAGGAATGAACAATATTTTTTCTTCTCTCAAAACTACTTACTGTACCTGTATTGTTATAGAATCTTGAAAGAAATCTTTGGCATTCAATATTCTCAATAATGTCATTGAGACAAGCAGATCCTGGCTATTAAAATGATAGCATAGTTTTTAGACTTTTTAAGGAAAAATAATACTCTGCATTGTGTCAGTGACTCAGCACATAGATAAATTTTGGGAGACCATACTAATTTTGAAAAAGAGAACCATATAAACATGGGCAGTGGGTTAGTTTAGCAGTTTGTCTCTACATGCTTTCACAGTAGTTATTTCCCTACTGTACCCCATTTATTACTTCACCCCATTTCTTACTCCAACTTCCCCTTCCATTTCTTACCAAAAGAATTTATCCTGATCAATTTAGGTTATTCTCTAAATGTGTGCTTCTTCCCTGAATATAGGGGGGAAAAAAAAGAAAGAAACAAAAAAAGAAAATGCCTGATGAAGATCAAAACTGGTAGCAAACACTATCAATTCAGACTCTTAGGAATTCTTGGAATATAGAATTAATGCATTGATACATGCATTCATTGAAAAATGCTCAGTTATCACTAATTATCAGAGAAATGCAAAGCAAAACTACAGTGAGATATCACCTCACGCCAGTCAGAATGGCCATCATTCAAAAATCGACAAACAATAAATGCTGGAGAGGCTGTGGAGAAAAGGGAACCCTCATACACTGCTGGTGGGAATGTAGTTTTGTGTGGCCATTATGGAAAACAGTATTGAGATTCCTCCAAGAACTAAAAATAGACTCATCAAATGATCCACCAATCTCACTCCTGGGCATATATTTGGAGGGAATTCTAATTCAAAAAGATACACGTACCCCAATGTTCATAGCAGCACTATAAACAATAGCCAAGACATGGGAACAACCTAAATGTCCATCAACAGATGACTGGATAAAGAAGTTGTGGTACATTTATACAATGGAATACTACTCAGCCATAAAAATAAAATAATGTCATTTGCAGCAACATGGATGGACCTGGAGATTGTCATTCTAAGTGAAATAATCCAGAAAGAGAAAGAAAAATACTATACGATATCACTCACATGTGGAATCTAAAACAAACCAAAAAAAAGACACAAATGAACTTATTTACAAATCAGACAGATTCATAGACGTAGAAAAAAAGTTATGGCTATTGGGGAATAGAGGGTGGGAAGGGATAAATTGGGAATTTGAGATTTACAGATACTAACTACTATATAAAAATGGCAAAAAACAAGTTCCTTCTGTATAGCACAGGGAACTATATTCAGTATCTTGTAGTAACCTATAATGAAAAAGAATATGAAAATGAATATATGTACGTACATGTATGACTGCAACCTTTGCTGCACAACAGAAATTGACACAACATTGTAAACTGACTATATACTACAATAAAAAAGATAAAAATACATGCACTCATTCATTCAACCAACAAATATTTATTGACCCAGACATGTAATAGATATTAGAATACCTCTGTGAAAAAGACATAATCCTGTGTAATTTACAAACACTGACTATTGTATGTTCCCCTACTATTCTGACACTAGTTGTTCCTTTTATCCTTCAATAATTAATCTTATTTCTCAGTGCAACTACATGCTAAAACTCTTGTGTTTCTATGATCTATACCAAGCAAGACACACTACACTGACAGGAACAAAGCAATAATTAATTCACCTTCTTAACTGCCTTAATCAAATCACTAATATTTATCTTTAAAAATAAAGATTACAGATAATTTTAGCACACTGCAATTATGTTATCAACTAATTATTTAAAAATAATACAAAAAATTTTGCATAAGTCCCATCTATTTTCAGCATTTGAAGTTCATATCTTCTGCATCTGTGGCATCATGACAGATGGTAAGTGTCCTTAAATAATTTTTTTTTAATATGAAATGTGTGCTAAATGTGGATAACCTGCTTACTCTCTTCTAAACCACAGTTTTATGAGTTTTCTGTCCAAAGTTTAATTAGCTCTTCCATACTCTGTCCCTATTTCAAATTGTAGTTATTTCCATTTTCATTTGGGTTAAGAAAAAGGTTGTGATGTATGTTTAAAATATTAGCTCGTCACTAAAGAGTAGAACTGCTTCCTGTGTTCTGCCAAGGAGAGTAAATTGCTTGGAAGGATGTCAACACTGAAAAACTGTCAATAACTTTTTTGGCTCCTGTTGTTCAAAACATTTTATTAGTATTTGATCGCTGTTTTTAAAACAGACCAAAATACACTTAGGATTTATAGACTTTGGAAACACATGATTGCATGTTAAGCCAAAATCCTTTTCTTTCTCATTATATCAATTCCATTCAAAAGTATGAATCCATATTTGAACCTCTGACATTATATTTTTTCGATATAAGGTATGTTCCACCTGGATCCCATCCAGAGAGACTTAATAATCAAATGTATCTCATAATGTTGAGGAAAAAGCATACAACCAAGATTTAGGAGACTTAGATTCAACCATCTTGGCAGTTAGATTCCTTAGGTCTCAGTTCTGAAAAATATGGAGATAATTTCTGGCTTATCTATTTCAAAGGGTTGTTGTTAATACACAACGAAATCAAAGTCTAAATTAACTTTTAAAAATTACAAATAAGTACTTTTGTGTTACAGACACCCAATGTCAATAAAAAATGTGCCAAAGAATCTTAAGATAATTGAAGAATTTTATTAAAACACATCAAAATGTGTTAAGTGCAAAGAATAAGGCAGAAATGTGCATATATAGTACATATGCTTAGAAATAACAGAAGGAAATACACTAAAATGTGAACTGTGGTCCTCTCCAGGTAAGGTATATTAAGGTGAGGACCACAAATATTATTCTTTTTTAATCTTATCCACTTTCTTCAAATTTTCAATAGTGAATATACCTTAGTTTTCTAAGAAAAATATCAATGTAAAACTTGACAATTAGCTTTTTTCACTTATAGTTCACTTACTTGATTTGCTAACAGTGAATATATAATTTAAACTGTTTATCTCTATTACTTTAATAATTTAAAGCAATTAATACTTATTGATTGGATTATGTACACTGAAGTAGTCACAATCCTAGCTCTGGATACCTTTCCAATATATTATCTACATCTCCCACCCATTATGAAATGAAGAGAAATATTTTCTATCCTACACAGTTTTTAAGAAATAGTTTTCATGATTATTTCTTTTTCTTTTCTCCTTCTATATTAAAATTGTACTCTATATCTTATTTAATTTTCCATGTGAATAGCTTTTCTTAATTTAGATTTTTCCTCCAGAGTGTGCCATGCTTTTTAGCTCTTCGTACCACGCCTGAAGTTAGCCAGGAAGAGTAACTGATGTCTTCCATGCTCCTGGGAACCACAGACAAACTAAAGTCAGTGTCTTTACTCCTGTAACTCATGGATAATGATAAAATGACTCTCTTACTGAAAAACAATTTAAAAATGTGAATTGAGAACTTAATTTTGTATATGATGTCATCCTGAAAAGTAGGTATAACAAGTGTGAAATAATTTTAAATAGTTCTACAGTGCTAACAGAGTTGAAAATTGAAATCAGCCTGTGTCCCTATATTATCTCCACCTTATTATAATAACCTCAAACACTAAAGGTGTTGTTGAAATTAAAGTCCAGTGCTGTAGACTTTAGGTCTTTTTCTTATAATCTTATATTAGGAGTTCAAGGTTTCAAGAGCAAAAACAGTTGGAAAATAGAATTTTTGATGGTAAGAAAGGTAATTTTTCCCCTAATGTCCACCATAGAAAATATTTTAGAATAGGAAAAAGAAGTTGAAATGTAACTCATGCATTCCTTTTATTAATACTCCTCTTCCCTCTCATATAAGTTCCATGAAAGGCAGTGGATTAACTCTCTCAGTGGTACCTGTGTTCCCACACTAAAGTTAATTGAACTTAAAAGACAAGTCTTTCAATACTCTGATCTCATTCTAAGGTTATAGAGTGCACTGACTAATGAATGAATAAGGCACTTTGAAAACCATCTAAAATACAATATACAATTATCCACCATTAGGGGAACATATCGGAGGGTTTTACTTTCATTTTTTAAAAACTTGACTTCAGGCCAGTTCCTCATTTTACTTTATTTTTCTCATCTTGCTCTGGCTTGTGTTCAGAACTCTCATTGACTTCCAGAAGGATCTTTGCATTTGGCTCAGCATCAATAGTAGAAAACTATATATTGAACAGACCTTTACTGCTTCTGAATATCTCTAAAATAATAATGTTCCACCTTCATTGGCTATCCCACAATGTATTTTTCATCATCAACATCAAACAGTGCAAGTGACTCGGTACAAAATATTTTATAAAATGAATTCAGAGTATAAAGAAGTTTGCTTACTCTTTTGTGGAATTTTCCTTAAGTTTTCTATTATTGAGTATATAGTATGTCATGTGATCCTTATAACATTTTGTGAAATGTTTAGGGTAGATGCAAGTTTCTTCATTGTGCAGAAGAGAAAATGCAGAATAGAATTATTAGCCACTGAAAAATAACTCCTGCTTCCATCAGCAGTCTCTGTGCTCCACACCTCTGGAAGGTTTCAGTATTATTCAAGGGAGTGTTGCACATCCTTATAGTGTACCAAGTATTGTCTGTAGAGTGAAAGTCTTCTCACACATGTATGTGCTATAATTTTAAAATATGTTTAGGTATCATCTTGATTAATGCCATAGGCCAGTTATACAGTATTAGTATAGTCACAGTATTTTTGTATTATGTAAAATCTCATTCAGTGGCATAAAAGGATAATTCTTCTTATATACAATTTTACTCAAAATTATTTTCCAGTATAAAAGTCTTAATGTGTAAAGAATTTGAAAAGTACTGAACTAGCCCATGCTGCTAGAGAAAGTGGTACTAAGGGAATAAAGCAGATTACTCAAGAAGATGGGTTAAGGCATAATTGAAGTTAGCAAATCTGCTTCTAAAAAACTGTATGTATATATATATATGGAACAGATACAGACTACTGAGGCTGTCAAAAGAAATTCTATATCCAAATACACTTTTACTGGATCTATTTTTTCCAAAAGAGGTGTTATATAATACATCACGCCCAACTGAGACTTTTCCCAAAGAGACCCTAGCCCCAAATCAAGGAAGCTTAGCCTTAGAGAATAAATTTAAGCAGAAGTAATAGTCCTTACCTTTAAGTGTGAGATTGCAAAGACCCGTCACTAAAGTCCTGAAAGGTGCCATTCTAGGAACCATGCTTCACTGTCTCAGTAAAAGATAAACTGTGAAAAGAAGGGGGGTTTTCTTATTATGAATGCAGTACTTTCAATAGCTATGACAGTAACATGAGTAAGAAGCCATCAGTATTTCTGAATGAAGAAAGCTAGCATAGTTGAGAGAATCTACAAGTTAGAATCCTCTAATTTATTAATAAAATATTGGTTGAATCGGTCCCAATTTCCACTTCTAATACTATCATATTCTCTCTTGTCTTAGAATTATGCATAGAACGATGGTATACTAAATGATGACAGAAGAGAGGGCAGAATATGGAGAAACATTTTTAAGTGAATAACAAATATGGTATGAAAGGAAGAGAAAAATCAGAGATCCAATAGACCCTGAAAAAAGAGTCCTTGTGGATGAGAAGAAACAATGGAAACTAGAGACAAAGGATACTGATTTTCATTTCCTAAAGGGAAATAGCATTCCTCCGCTTCCCATATAGAGACAATGCTATTTTCCGGTTATAGTACCTTCTCAGCCTTAAACCTGGTTCTGACTCCACGTATGCCTTGAAAAAAGTACAATACTTCAGTTCGTATGCCCCCCACCACCACACATACACAAACACACACACACATACAACAACAACAAAACTGGAGTCTGTTTGCTGTTAGTTTCTTTATCGGGGCAGCAGGAGACTCTCAGCTCTTTTCTATTTGGAGATATAACCAAGATTAAAAATGAAAGCAAACAAGTAAGAGTTCCTGATCACCCTAACAATCCACATGTGGACCTAACCACTGGGATCTGGTTTGAATATTTGGTTATTGATAAAGTGATACTAACTGCTAATGTTTGGAAGGCATAAAACAAATCTAACTGTAATTAGGAGATAGCATGTCAATTGACAGAAAAATTAAGCAACCTTTAATAAAAACAAATAAGTAATATTGTCACTGATTGATAAAATCAGTTCTGTTGACCAATATTTCCCAACTTCATATCTTACAGTATTGCAAAGTACTTTTTGTTCTCTTTGTTTTCTACAAGATTTGATAGAAAGAGTACAATAATTTGCCAGTGTCTTTAGTAACTTTGGATATGGATCTTTATCAGATGGGTGAGAATTAGATGAAATCCATTTTCACATTTAAGATCTGCCAAAGAAAGGACTATTTGGGGAGATTTAATGTTTCTTTCCTGTAAGGCAAAAGGTTAAGTTCATAGAACCACAATAAATATTATAAATCTAAAACTGCCACTGAGCATTTAATCAGAGCTATAGATGACACTTATAGTATGATATTCAAAACAGTATAATTACCATTATGCCACATCTATAACAAGATCCATTCAGGCATTACGGCTATATAATGAGGTCATAATGACTAATACTAATAATAATAATAACCACAGTTAATATATAATTTCAAGAGACAGCTATGCTTCAGTTCATGCTGTGGCATTCTTATTAAAAAGGAAGTCCCAAAATAATTTAGAAATTATAAGGTCAATGTGTAGAAATAACAGGGCATGAATTACCTCACTGGTAGCAGAGCTCAAGTCCATGACTAATATGTCTACTCTTTCCATCAGAAATACTATCAAATTGTTGATTTTCTTCTTGTTCCCAATAATTATTAAGGAAAAATGTGAATAAGGGGCTTCTAGGGAAACATTTTGACCTTTACAATATAAAAGTGGACTTATAACAAGAAACTCATCTAGATATTTCTCCCTTGTCTTCTCCGTAAAACAAAAGCTTTTAACATGTGGAAGGAGGGGTAACAAACACCGTTGCCCATACTGCATGAGTCAAATTTCAATGCAACTGTGGGAGGAAAGAGGGAAAAAACTCAAAATCTAGAGGAAAGGAAGAAATACATGCTGGGTTCAGAAGTATGCCCAGAGAGACTCAGAACCACTAGCCTATACCCCAAGTTCCTAAAATACAGAAGTTATCTGAAACAGAGGCTTCATTTGAACAACAGAGAATGCCTCACAAGTTCTCCTTCTTTTATCAAATACTGAGTATAAAGTAACTTGTGAAAGACAGATCTTCTCTGAGCCCTAGTCAAATGAGGAAACTTAAAGCTAAAAGGAGAGCAGTCATCAGAAAACAAAATCTAGCAAACCATCTCCCATACTGAACACAAGTTATCACTAGAGGTATTTGAAGCCAGTGATGTACTGTAGGAGAATAATGATGCAAGCAATAAACCTCAAACCTAACTCAACTCCAAATTAGATTGTATCACACCCTGCCCAACAACAAAAGGAAAACATTTCCAGATGTAACGTCTGTGTACTTCACTTCTCGCTGTCCTATAAATGATGTCTAGCTTTCAGCAAAAATTTATGAGAAATATTAAATATCAAGGAAAAAAATTACTCCTAAGAGACAAATCAATCATCAGAACCGGACCCATGTATACCACAGATGCTGGAATTATTGCATAGGGAATTTTAAATAACTATAATTAAAATGTTAAATGCTCTAAAGGAAAAATGAACAACGTGTAGCATCAGATAGGCAATTTCAAAAGAGAAATGGAACCTATAAGAAAGAACCAAATGGAAATGCAAACATGGTAGAAAGAGATGAAGAATGAAGTCTTTCAAGACCTCCTGCTGTAAAAATATGCTTAAAAAGATTGTCCAGCACAAAGACAGTACCACTGCTCAGAGATGTGCAGGAGTGAGAGAACCATCCAGGGATTATCTCCCACAATTCAAATTAGAATGACTATGCAATGGTTCTACAGAGAGTCAAAATATTATTGTATCATTCTCTGTACTTTTATTATGAATGTTTAAAATATTTCATAGCTTAAATTAATGTTTAAAGCATATAATTGTTTTAAGGCAATATTTAAACTCAAACTCTCCTTCATTTTTCTAAATGGGACAGTAGTGCCACATCAATCAATCAAGAGATCTGCAGTCCAGTGCTAGAATTCCTTTTGGAAATTAAACTTGATATTCCATGTCAGGACCTGACCTTGAGCCACCAGTGTTTAAAAACAAGCTCTATCAGCTAGAGTTTACCAAAATAATGAACCAGACAACTTTTAATTTTAATCAATCCACTCAGATACAACTGAATTAACTGTGAAGATGTGTATATGTAAATATATATATGCACCATACTTTTGTTAACCTATTTGACAGCAATAGAGGTCTATCTATTAACTAAATTAAAAAATGCAAAAAATACTTAAGGACTGGTTTATGTTTTATGTGTAATCAGAACCATCATATACTTTTATATATATATATACACATATATGTGTGTATGCTATATATATGAGCTGTGTACATATCAGCATAATATACAGATTAAGAAATAGAGGTTCCGTTGTTTTTAAATTGTTTAATGACATTCTTTCAAGTTATACTACACTTTTTTCTATCAGTTATATAAATATATAATTAAAATACATGTAACATGTAATTTTAAAAAATGATATATAATAAAGAGGAATATATAAGAGTTTAAATATAAGGGATGATGTCAATAACACATACATAATAGGTTAATTTCTTTATATAATCTCTATTGTATGTATATGTACATCTATATTTGTATATAGATGTTGGCATAATCAATCTATATATAGATAAATATAAAGAGATTCAATACTTTTAAATTGGCCCTTGACATTCCTACAAGGGTTGTATTATTTACAAAGATACACACAAAAATATATATATATATATATGTGTGTATATATATATATATATATATGCATGCCTATATTTATACAATTATTCAATTGGTAGACATCATATAACATGCATATTTTCTCATTTTTGCTTCCATGAACAATTTGCAGTAAAATCCTTGTACATATGTAGTTAAGAATGTGAATGTATAAACATACATACATATACACGCAAACACAAAAATGATCAAAGTAGAATTTATGGGTAAAATGTGCATATATTTTTAAAAATTTAAAGATATTAATAGCATAGACCATTGAAATTGCAGGAAGGTGTTAAAAATTCCAGAGTAACAGACATATGTATAAACATTTTTTTACTCACCTACTTTGCCATTGGAGGGGGAAGTGTAGTGACAAAGTCTTGTCACCAGATCTAGAACCTCAATCCTAGCAAATTGTTTTACAGAAAAATTATAGCAATTTACACTCCCACTAGACGTATGTGAACATATTTATTTCTGTAAACAGCATCATCAGCCAATGGATGTTACTGTCTTTTTTTCCTCTGACTTTACTGGTGAAAATTGTATTATGTTATTATTTTAATTTTTATTTACTTGACATTTAGTAAGACTGAACACATTTTTATATATTTTACTGGTAAAGTGATTTCACTTATTTTAAATTATATATCAATTATATATTTTCTTTTTAGGTTAATTTATTCCTCATCGATTATAAGGAATTCTTGTTATATTATTCATATTGACTTTATTAGTCACTTTATTTGCGACTCATTTATGTTGTCCATTTCCATAAAAATATTTAATTTCAAGCATTTAAATATGTCTACATTTAGATGTACTAAGGATGTTTTATGGCTTTTCTCTTTCTATACACAGTTTCATTTATTTGAATTACACATTTGTGATCATAGAATTTTATCTTACTTTTTTACAAACTATCTCACAACCATATTTCGATGTTATGCATACCTCTTCATGAATATCAATTATAACATCAGTCATGTTTTGAGAGAAGACGAATAGGATTAAACTGTCTTGTAAGCTTCTGGAATGTACATACTGTGCGCACCCAACTGAAAACAGAACATATGCATGCCAGGCCAAGACAAACGTTTGTTATGCAACTTGATAAACATAACTTATATTCTTGCCCAAGAGAGGGACCATCCCACCTCTGAAAAAATACATGCTAGCCAGGTTCAATTTTAATTTTCTAAAGACGGAAAAATGTTTAGGCCTGTTCAAGCAACCACATGCATAATTGAATTTCTTAAATTCTGCACCACAAAGCATGGAGGGTAAGATTTTAGCCAGGAATATTTTTAGAACAGATGTTGTTGGTTGTCTATCTTAAATTGTTCTATCAAATGTATGATTTTGAATAGTTATGCTTCTTGTATGGTCCTGCCAGGATAAGTCAGCAGCAAAATGTATCAACAGTTAGCTTAGTAAACTGAGTGAGTATCAGTCACCATTTAAGATTGCATACTATCTTCAAAGACAATAGTTTTCTTCCTTCCACTGCACTTTCTGACACTAAAGAAAAAGATCATATGGTTTTCCAAACAACTACTGGTTTAGAATAGAAAAACTATACCTCAGTATAGAACAAAGATATTTTCATATTTACTATAGCAATAGCATACAAATGCAGTTTTTGCTAAAAGCTTATCAGTATGTTTATAGTAATAAGCTTTAAATGGAAATATGGTTCCTTGAATGTTTGTCAGACTGATGTTTATCACAAAACTCAAGGAAGAATAATCTCTTAAAAAATTGCTAAAGAACACATGAAAGGAGAACTGAAGTAGTGTTTCATTTTATAACACTTGCACTGAAATCTGATAATTTGCAAGAACATTTTCACTCATTTTGATCTCATCGTAGTTTTTAAACTGTAAGCTTTGAAACACTTTTGCTAATCGTGAGTCAATGAAGAGCTGATATAATTGGATCCATAAATATTTTCTAACCATAGGAACACACTGATAGCAGATTGATGAGTGTCAATGACAACACTTAGGATCTTGGCTATTATCAGCGTAAACTGATAATAAGAAAAGAAAAAAGAAAGAACAGCAGGAACGCTTTAAACCAATTGGGCCTCTCATATATTTGGTAGATTTTCAAACCAGACTGGGAGCTTACTGAGGAAGAAATAGACCTGGAAATTTTTAAATTTTTAAATACTAATATTTATTACATATTTACATTATGCTGGAGCTCTACTAAGAATGTTATCTGTATATTGACTTTAATCCTGACAACAGCCAAATGTGTTGGACAACTTCCTTAAAGGAATTCACAAAGCTAAAGTATGAATTCACATCTGTCTGACTTCAAAATCCACACTTTTAACAATTACATAAAAGTATATACTAAATAGTGTGTAGTATGTTATTGCTAGATTTGCCATTTTTCCTGTGTGAAATTTTTCTCTTATTACTCAGATTTCTTATCGAAACAAGAGTTGAGTTATAAATCTTTGATTACTCTAACAGAAAGTGGAAAAAAGGCTTCTAATATTTCTATCACATATAGTTTGGAACAAAGATTTTTCTCAAAAAACTGTTGAATAGGAATATTTATTATTTATATGTGTAACCAGAAAAAGATCAAAGTAATTTTTGATAAATTTAAAAAACAGACATTCAAAGCAGAAATGTATGAAGTTTTGATTTTTGAGTCTGATTATAAGATTAGAACAATCTGCACACCAACAGTCTTCTTGTATGTATCCATTCATCATTCATTTATTCATTTAACAGAATAGGGCTTTTTAAGCAATGTGGTCATAAAGATGGGTAAGACATATTTTCTTGCCTTAAGACACATTTTAATCTAATTATAATACCGTGGGATTTAAAATAAAATAAATAAAAGATGATTAAAAACAAAGTACTGTGCACTAAATAATAAAGTGACTATTTCCACATAATACATTTGGGGACTCTTTCAAGTAAGTGTTAGGTGAGATAAAACTTTGACGTTTGTAAGGTACAAAGATGGAGCCTGTTCTTGAAATAGGAAACAATGTAGTCAACTAATGGTTCATAATAGTGTTCATGGTCACAGAACACATTTTTATCACCTCTACACAAAACCCCACCAATACACCCAATCTGTCATCAAATTGCATTTTTTCTATAACCAAAAGCAACAATGCATTACTTTCCAAAAGTAGGTACTTTGAGAGAATATTAGTATCAGTGAAATATAGTTATTTAATATGAGTTGCACTCATAAAACCTTATTTTGAGTTTTTAGTAAATTATTGATAAAGAAGGTTTAAAATAATAAGAAAGAATTTTGCTTCAGTAAGGCAGACTAGGTAGTTTGGGTAATTTGTAACAAGTCTTTGAGGTGCTTTTGGTCAGAAACTGCAGATGGCCCAAGGAAAGAAATAAAAGACAACATTTAAAAAAAATAATAACAGCAACAAAAAGAACAAAACAACCAGAGAACCACAACATGTATCTTCTTGAAAGCTCTTGGAAGTTTAAAAAAAAAAAACAGTGAAAAATTATAGGGCTAAGATCCAGGGGAAAGAAATTCAGAGAGGAGAATCTCAAATTTTTCCTATTTATTTCCCAGGGGCATATGTGGATTATAGAGACGAAATGGTCTGTGATGCTGTTCCATTTGGAAGAGTACTCCTCGTGATTTATATCTCTTCAATTGGGTAGTAATGAAGTGGCAATGCCTACTGGTTCTTACTGGGAAGTGTTTCTATTTTCCCCAGTAGGATTTAAGGAATCATCTCATGTATCTTCTTTGGGCTATTCTTTCTTTCTCTCTCTCTCACTCCCTCTCTCTCTCCCTGTCTCCCTCCCCAATCACTTGCTCTCTAATTGGAGATATGTTTTAATAAAAATCAATATATTGCTTTTCTAAAAATTCCATATATAACAATCCACACTCCCAAACAAAATATTTATCTCAATCTAAATTAGAAGTCACTGTAAAGAGGGTAGAAGCACATTAGTCCTCCTTAGTAAATATCTCCATTAAAAAAATGGATGAAAAGTGAATGAATAAAACATGAATTTTAATACCAGTCCTGTCACTAGCTGCCAATGTGATCCTGGCAAAGTGTCCTAGACTCCCTGTACCTTAGTTTATCCTCCAAAATTAGGAATATTAATATTATTCTCTCCAAGATTTTTGTAAGGATCAAATAAGACAATGCAGAGGAAGTCTTCCGTCAACCATAGGTCATTTTTTACCCCAAATTAAAACATAGGTTAAATATAAGGAAAAAAAGTCTCTACAGAAGAAAACTTCCTTAAGTCATTCCCAACTGACAACTGGTTTTTAGGAAAATAATCTGCCCTTCCTAAGCACCACATGTTTGCCACTCTCCTTCCCTTGAACTTTAAGATTCCAGTTATGAGTACTATTAAACTATGTTGATGGTAGGAATAACAACATTTTTTATAATTAACATTATTTAAGTTATTCTTATTTAATTTATATTAATTTAAATGTAAACATTAAGTATAAAACACCACCAGCTCTTGACTGCTGATCTAAATGAGTCTTTCAATAGTGAACCAAAGTGACCCAATGAGAATATTGTATTATTCTTGTGCATACATTTTTTCTCAGTGTTTCCTGTCTTGGCTTAGAGTCTCATTTCTTTAAAAAGTCTCCTGCAAAAAATGATTTTATGAATCATATTATCTGAGGAAGAAATTTTGTAAGTGGTACCATGACTGACCTGCCATTCACAAACTGGCATGAAGGTATAGATTAATTCTAAATGTAAAAATTAAAAATTAGATTTGTAATGAGTCTTAAAGCATATCAGTAGGAATAATGTAAATGTAAAAGTTTTCTCTTGTACCCATTATCAGGATAAATACAAACAAGAGTGTGTAGAGGGTATAAAATTGGTCAAAAAACAAAACTCTCTAAAAAAATCTGTTTGAAGAAATGCCAGTTATCCATAGTCCCCTTTGCATCCTGGCAACTACTGAGAGATGGAAAGGGAAGACAGGGCTTGGAAAGGTTTCTTTAATGCATCTGGTAGTACTTTTAACAATTATTATTAGAACTTTTAACAATTATCGAAAGGTTGCTATATCACAGACACCAACTCTACTCATCACTTTAGCTACTCGGCCACAAGTTCCAGTTACTTTAGTCACCAATTATCCCCCGCTGCATTCAGGGTCAAGGAGACCTTTTTGATTAAGGCAGCCCTAGCAGTTCAAGGAGATTTTCTCCCCTGCCAGACATCTTAACTTGTTGCTGCTTGTCTCAGACTCACTCCAAGTTCTTTGGGGACCAGAACTGCCGTTTCTCTGTTTCACCTGAACAGCACCACAGGAACACTATCTCCAGGCCTGCACAATACAGTTACCTTCTTATCAGGCTATACCATGGAGCTGGGTTTTATAGGGTATGTTGTTTTCCTAGGAATGCTGTAACAAACTGCCACCAACGGCATGGCTTAAAACAACAGAAATTGTCTCACATTTCTGGAGGCTCAAAGTCCAAAATCAAGGTGTTGACAAGGCCAGGCTCCCTCTGAAACTGTAGGGGAGGAGAATCTTCCTTGCCTCTTCCTAGCTTTTGGTGATCTGCAACAATGCTTAGCATTCCTTGGCTTGCTCCTGCAGCATTTCAATCTCTGCCTCTGTTGTCACATGGCCCCACTTTGTCTCTGTTTCCATATGGCATTTTCTGCTTCTTATAAAGACAAACACCAGTTATACTCGATTAGGGCCACCCTAATGACTTCAGCTTAACTGCATCACATCTGCAAAGACCCAACTTCCAAATAAGATCATATTCTCAGGTACCAGGGATTAAGACATAAACATATCTTTTAGGGGAACAATTCAACCTATAATAAAGGACTAGTGACACTAGGGATGCTTTTCCTCAGTCCTTAGCACCATGTCCTTTGGCAGCTTGCCAACTTCAATTCTTATGAGACAGCCAGATAACTATACTCCTCAATTCTCCTCAGTTACTTTGGGGTAAAAGGAAGAATGGATTATTCACTTTTCTGCACTACAGTTTATATCCACAGCCTCTGCCACGTAGTTTTGCAGTACCATCCCACTAGAGCTAACACATGCTTTCCTGCCCCAGTGAGGTAAGTCTTGCCCGTACAACTTGCTTGGCCAATGAAGTTTAGTGGGTTCATTGGAAGACTAAACTACACTTGCTTGATTTAGCTTAGTTCTTGATTCCTGCTATAACTCATGTGAAGAACACATCCCAGGTATTCACTGCTCAACAAAGAATGAGGAACATATGGAACGGTCTGATCCAGTCTTTAATCTGTAAACCAACCCAGCAGATCAGCAGATTAGAGTACGGTCGTCCACCCTATTGACCCACAAAACTCTGAGCAAGAGAAATAAGTACTTGTTTTTGTAATCCCCTGAATATTGGGGTGGTTTGCTTCACAGCATTGTTATAGTAACAACTGACCGAGTATGTTCTGCTGTGTTCTGACGATTCAAGACATATGCCTACTTTATCACTCCTTCTCTAAAAATGTCTTGATTGATTTTGCAGGTTCTTTCTATTAAACATTATGCCAGGTTTTATTTTATTGAGAGAACTACTCAATATTAAAAGAAACACGTCTGTTTTATGTCCTATTTATTTCAGAAATTATACTTCTGATATTATGATGATCACAATTGGCCTATCACAAATTCTACTGAAATGAACGTCCCATGGAAGTTAACAGAAAGAAACAGAAGAGTCTAAAGCGATGGGCATGTGTGAAATAATTACAGGGATCTCTCAGAGGTAAGGTGACCATATAATTAATCATACCCTCTGAAGCAGCTTTGAGAATAGAAGGGGATGCTCTTAATGGTTATATCATAATCAGGCATAAACCAGACTTCTGAACATCCTGGCATGTATGATCACCGTTTTTATAGCAAAACAACATTGAAGCACATAGAGTTTAATTTTAATCGTCGCCCATTCAACCCCTTAATGTCTGGCATATAAATGCTGGTTAAGATATTTGTATTTAGATTTCCAAGATACAGAAATCAGAAAGAGTAACTCCAGAGAACTTCCAATGGGAAAAGTAGCCACTAATCTTTTTGGATACCTATCAGTTAACAGAATCTGTATTTATTGTTAGAGCAACTCTTAGGAAGATTCATGAAGAAAATATTTCAGAAAGAGTTCAGGCTCTTCAGGAAGCAGGTTAATTTCCTGTTGACATTTTCAATTCCAGGAATACACAGAACTGGTTCCTTATTAGCTAGAAGGATAACAAATCCAAATCACATGTCTTTTAGCCTTATATCCCAATTCTCAAAGCCATCAACACTAGTTTTCAGAATAAAAAGATGATTCAGCTCTCTATTTTTTTGTTTTCCTGCTCTAGCCCAGAAGTTCTCAATGTACAATTTGAGAATCCTAGGTATTCCTAACACTTGTTCAGGAAGTAGGTAAGATCAAACTGTTTCATGATAATATGAAGACATTATTTATCACTTCAGTATGTTGACATTACAATCATGTGGAAAAGCAAAGTAGGTAAAACTGGTAGGATCCTAGCACAAATCAAAGGAATAACTTAAATCTGTAGGAGCAGTTATGCATTCTTTCTTACCACGCACTTGCAATGAAAACAATTGCAAATTTCAACTGAGAATGTCCTTGGGAAAGCAGTAAATATATTGATTTTATTAAATCTCAATTCTTGAGAACCTATCTTTTAAATTTTCTGTGCAATGCCTACAAGAAATACACATGAAGCATTTCTACTAAAGTGCAATAGCTATCTCACAGAAAACTTGCATGAAAATTCGTTTACTTATGTGACTGAACCAAAAGCAAGCACGTTTTTTCATGGAACACATTGTTATTTGAAAGGATGTTTGATACACAAACTATGGGTATTGAGACTTGGGTCTCTGGCAGACATTTCTTTAAAAATGAACAAAGTGAGTCTGTCATGCTAAGGAAAGCAAGTGATGGGTGTGTTGCCAGGCTTCAAGGAAAATTTGAATCTATTTGAAAATGCCTACCTACTCCCATGAATGTAAAAGTTCCTAATAGGTAAAGAACTTTCAGAGACAGTAAGAGGTAATAATAATAAAGATGATATTTTGATATTTGATTTAATACTATGCCAAAAATTGGAAGATTCCATAACTCAGTGAACAAATACTTCCCAAATGGCCAATGTATGATATAACAAAATAATGCACAGAGAAATGATATACTCAAAGTGCAAGAGTTACTTTAAGGTAACACTGTTTAAAAAGCTCATTGATATTGTTTAATATACTTTATTAATTTTATTAATTCTTTATTATTTGCCTAAGAAATTACTACATGTTGAGTTCTGATGTAGAATTAAAGAATATTCCAAAATATGTGAAAAAGTTATTGAAATATTTTCTCCTTCAATGACATTATCTGTGTAAAGCTAGATTTTCATGTTCAGCAACCAAAATAATATAGTAGGGTGAATCCAGAGACATATAGAATAATCCATGTGTCCTCTACTATACCAGAGAGCAAAGAGATTTGCAAAAATATTTTAAAAATATTATTCTATCATGAATTATTTTTATTTTGAAAATTAGTTATTTAATTTTTTAAAATGTGCACACTATAGTGAATTTACTACTATTCATGCTTTGAAATTTGATTTTAATTTCCATCATAATAAATATCGATAGATATAACTCATATGAATAAAAGCTTTTCTGTGGCACTCAACAATTTCTTAACACAATAAAAGAGTCCTAAAAGCAGAAATTTTGATTACCATTGCTCTAGTCAAAACATTTCTGTCTCTTCTAGATTCTGTTTTGTTTTGTTTTGTTTTTTAATTGATGAAGATATAGAGCTAAAAATCACCTTTTATTTTCTAAAAACCCTGCTGTGCATAATCCCAATTCTAGTCAACTCTTGCTTAATTCTTATTTTAAGAAGAACATTAATAAAATTTACACCATAAAATTATCTGTTGGAAGCCCTGAACTGATGGTAGCAAAATCAATTTGTTGAGGTTTATGTAAAGTACAGGCCAAAGTAAAGGGGCAGTGATATGATTATGATTCTTCTGTTGTGTCTTTTCTATGAAATGTGATGTGAAATTAGAAGAGTTACACTGTGGATTTCTCCTCTGGATGAGATTATGCACCCATTTCCATTTCCTTATCTATTGTGAGCTGCTTTCAAATTGTTTAAGTAATGGGTTGCATAGCTAATGTATTTGTTCAGGAAGAAAAGGAATTATTTTTGACATACATTAAGAAAAATAGTTCTGATATGTTCTTGGGATTAAACTTATTTTTTGCCCCCTAGTTTGGGGATAGTGACTTTTCAACCTATTTTTTTGTTGTTATTTTATTTCATTTTTTTGACATTTGGGAACTCAGTGATATGATTAAAAACTCTCAGTTTCTTTGTGTTCTGACCTAATGCTTAAAGATTTCATTGAGGAATTTACTGTTCCCTGGTGACTTATTGCAGACTCAGTTTCAAGGGAAAATGAATTAACTTAAGTTTCCCAGTTTTAGGCATATTCTGTTCCCTACACACCTCACTCCCTCACATATGACTCCCTATGCTGTACATGTAAAAGACAAAAAAGCTTTAAAAGACCTTAGAGAAACATAGAAAAAATGGATTAAATGAATTTAAAAATATGATATTCCTGTATATAAAATTCAAGAACAAACTCAGATGAACAAGCGTATTCTTCGATAAGCTGAAAGGCTAAAAGTGGATGGGAGGTGTTCCAAACATTGCAAACCTTCATATCTGCTGCTCAGATCCTTGTGGACTAAAGGCAGTGGATGTGTCTAGTCAGAATAATAGTAAAGGATTTTTTCTTACTCTGTGACTCAAACTTGTAAATTGTATTGGAAATTAATATTTATAGGGATGTTCAATTTTTTATTCAGTATCTAGTAAGTCCCTGGCACTTACTAGACATGAAATGTATGTTTGTTGAATAAAAATCTGGACTTAGTTCCATGTTAGTTTTCTTCAACAAATTTCAACATGCAAAAAAAAAAAAAAAAAATGCACCTAGTATCCAAACACTACTTTTTCTTCAAGAAATCATTCCCAGGCCTGCATTGACCCTGAAAACATCCCTAGTATCATCTTCTTCTTCCTCTTCCTCTTCTTCTTCTCCTTCTTCTTCTTCTTTTTTCTGCTCTGATTCCAACTGTTGGATGTAAAAATTGAATACATGTGTGATCTGGAAATACAACAGCTATGAACTTTGGCTGCTCTACTCAGACATGTGAGTACTTAAGTAATAAAAGGTTAATACTATACCAGGAAGAGCCAGGAACTCTTTTATTCCTGCTTAGTATAGAAGAGTCTAATGACAGCATGTGACAGAATACAACTTAGAAAATAATGTGTGCCAGAATTTTACCGAATACAAATATCCAAAGCTCCAGACGTAAAGTAAAAGCTGCCTCAAGAAAGAGAAGGGGAACATAGCTCCCCTGAAATCCTTTGAAATTCTTCCCTTTAAATGTTTTGTGGGACTTTGGCTGTCAAAATGGCAAAGCAGACACAAAGTAGGGGGAATAATCGATGGAAGAGTTGTATTTTATTCTTGTAACTTGGGTTGCCGTAAAGCTTTGGGTAAAGAGTGAACGTCACAGCAGTGAAAGGTAAACATTGTTTGCTGTGAGGTGCTCACAATTCCAAGCTCAGCTGGAGGTAACTGTTGGTATATTGGTGCAATGCTAAGGACACGATGTGCAAGATTAGAACTCATTCAATGTTTCCATTCAACAACAAACTGTGAAGGTACAGTTATGCTTTGCAACCTCACTTTATAAAATAAGAAAAATAATATTATTCAGTTGATCCTGTCAGCGAGGTTGGGAGCTTAGATCAGTTTCTTCAGCTCAGAATGAAAAAAGATCTACCGCGGATAGTCAGCAAATACAGTCTGAAAACAGACTATACCTACTAAAGGGGGACTTAGACAGAGTTACTGAAACCAACAGAAAAAGAAATATCAGGAACTGCTGAAACGAAAACCCTGGAATATTTAGAAGATCAAAATAACTTTAGTTTAAAACTCTGGGGCTTAATTACTTAGAATGAAAATAAAATGTAAAAAATTATTTGATATACCACCATTGATGACTATAAAGAGTACTTCATGTTAACAAATATATCCACTTCAAAATTTCCTCACAATTGTAATTTTGAAATTCTCCTTTCTTGCAGGTTTATGAAGCTTTCAAGGCTATTTTTGCTTATCACCATGTATTTTTAGTCACAGATTTCATTTCCAACATCTAGCTTTATTTTGCTTAGCCTCTGTAATCAGAGACAACATCTATTTCATATTTTATGAGTTCTCAGTCAACTTTTATTTCCTGTTGTAACTGACGGTCTTATTTAAATAATTAAAGTTGAAAAGTCATTTTAGCTTTCACAAATGAATACTTGAAAGAAAAATCAACTCAATTATAAATCACTAGTTTCTCCTAATGGTGTACTTGCTTAACTTAAATAAAAATGTATTTACTTTTAACAACTTAGCATATTTAATATAGTCCAAAATATCTCAATGTATACTAGGTAGCACCTTATATTTTTAAATAAAATTTCCATGTAATATATACTAGTTTAAAGATCAAATTTTTAAGTTTTAGCGTGTGCTAGTAAATACTAATGAAAATATAGATACTACTATTATTAAAAAAGATACTAGTATTGGTAGAGTAGTTTTTACTGGACTTACTTTTGTGCAGATGACAAGTACATATAACCTCTGGATAAAGCATAAAAGGCATTGTTAAGTGACCAAAATTAGACAGACATTCCAGAGAATTTGACTCTTGAAAGAAATAAACCACAATGGATTAGATACATGTTTATACAGATTTTCCCCTTAAGGTATTCCCACATCTGAAGGTCATGGAGTTAACTAAAACTTCAGAAAAAACCCACAGACTTTTTAGACTGAGGTATCACAAGACAAAGTTTGGGGCTTCCAGACTGCTGGGATTTGAAGGAAAAGACGAGCTGAAAGAGAAGGACACAAGGAGGGGAAGCCCCAAAGCTTGTATATAAATCTATGCAGGCATGAGGAAGACTTTAAGAAGCCCAGCAGAATGCAGTATGTTGCTAACAGCACAAGGAAAACAAAATTTGGTACATTTTAGATTTTTGTAAACATATTGGGTTTTCTCACGAAATCTAAGAGTGGCCATGCCTTTTTTCAGGTCTAAGAAGTTCACTTTGGGACTAAAGGCAAAACAAATACAGACCTGCGCTAAGAAATCATACAACAAAGTCTTCAAGATTTCAAGTTAATCATCTAGAACACAAAATTTTAAGAGGGAGATAACAGGAACCAATGTCTTTGAATTATCCAGATTCCAGTAAAAAATTAATAAACTTGCACGGGAAAATCGAATCTGTAGCCAGGAGAAGCAGCACATAGAAACAGAGCTAGATAGCACAGAGATTAGATTAATAAGGACTTTAAAGCAGCTAACATAAAATGTTCAAGGAATTAAAGTAAAATCTGGTGATAATAATGCAACTGATATATCAACAGATAAATGGGAACTATAAAAAGAAACTAATGAAGTTCTAGGACAGGAAGTACAATAACTGATTGTAAATATTTATAGGCTTCAGAGAATACTGAACTTTGCAAATAGAAAATGTAAAGATAGTAGAAGGGAACTTATCTAATATACCAAGAAGAAAGATACAAAATTGAAAAAACTAAAGCAAATGTAAGTAATTATGAATCCATTAGAGGAGAAAGAATTGAAAATAAAAAATAATGAAACTTAAAGAAATATTCAAAAAGTATGTAACTTATAGATCCAAGAAGCTCAGAGAATTCCAATCTTTATAAATATGCATAAACCCACATTTAGTCACATCACAGTCAAACTGCAGAAAACCAAATATGAGAAAAAATTTTAAAGATGCCAAAAACAAGAAGAAGAAGATAACTTTATACACAAGGGAGCATTGATAGTAATGCTTGTTAAATTCTGATCATAGTATGTAATATGAAAGAAAAAAGACAACGGTCTGGTAAATTAATGTGGTGAAAGAACATATAAAAATATTAACCTACAATTATCTATCCAGTTTAAATATGCTTCAAAAATGGAGAAAAAATTAAGCTATTTTAAGGTAAACTGATGCTGACAGAATCTATCGTCATAAAACTTGAACTACAAAGACTTCTAAATGAAGTTCTTAAGACTGAATGGAAATGCTGTAAAATGGAATCTCAGCTCTACAAGAACAATGAAAAACATAAGACATAGAAAATATACAGATAGTTATATAAAATATAAAAAGACTATCTTAATTTTATCCCCTTTATTTCTTAAAAAAACAAACAGTCTAAAATTATAACATCCTAATACGGGGTTTTTCATATTTGTGTGTGTGTGTATAAGTAGTATCACAAAGGCTGGAGATTTGCATGAATCTTGTATTTTACATTTATTTTATGTTAACTCTGAGAAGACAGTAATAAATTATGAATATGTATTATGATCCCTAGAACACCATTAAATATACAGAAACTAAAATTAAAAGGCAATAGAGAAATTTAAATGGACTGAAAATAATATTTGACTACCACATAAAAGGCAGAAAAGGAGGAACAGAAAACAGGAGAAATATAAAAGAAATATATAGTGGCAGCTAAAAGCAACCATGAAATAATAATACATTTAAATGAATCAAACAAAAGGCAGAGTTTGTCAGAATGAAAAAGAATTGGAAAAGGAAAAATGATTATTTATAGGTTATTTGTGTTTAATAGAAAGATACAATTGATTAAAAGTAAAGGGCAAAAAGGAAAATATATGTGTAACTGAATCCTTAAGCTGTACACCAGAAATTGACACAACATTGTAAAATGACTATACTTCAATAAAAAAATATTTAATGAATTGTATACTGAAGATTTATTCATTTCACTGCATGTAAATTTTACCTCAATGGAATAAAATCAAACGAACTAATGTGTGTCAGACACAGTTACACACATAATACAAGATTTCATTTATTATCTGCATTCATAATATGAGTTAGATATCATTTTTTTAATATGATGGAACTTGTTTTAAGAGATTAAATGATTCATTCAAGGTTACAGAATGAGTTAGTGGCAGAATCAGTATTCAAATACAATTTGGTATTTATTCTATTATAACATATTCTAATAAAAAAGATCCTATGTAACACAAGAATTATAATCTTTCTTATAAAATCATACGTTACTAATTTTTGGTTATGCTTTTCTATATTTGTTTTTTTCATTAATGATCATTTTTCTGTAAATCACCTAGAAGCTATATGCTCAAAGTTTTGAGTCTTGAGAGTAAGGCCATTGTCAGGAGATCTTTCTTTCTTTCTTAGAAGTGGAAAAGTTAAGACAGCTGAGATAAATTTCTCAGTGACCATTAATATGTGAAGCACTCCAAGAATTACAAACAAGACATATTAAACACTATGTTAATTGGATAGAAATTAATCACATTTCAAGATAAGTTCTACACAGATAATACATTCTAACATAACCATTATATCAATATGTTAATAAAATTGTCTTTCTGTGAGGACTTATGGTATTTCTTTCTTTCTTTCTTCCATATTCCTATTTCTTTAATTGACAAAAATTTCTTTTTTCAAAGGATAATATATTTTTAATGTGATTCATAATTATTAAGTAATTAAGTGATTAAGAAGTTTAAAACTGAAGTCCTTGCCTTGTTTGAGGTTCACCTCCTGGGGGACAACTAAAAATTAACGGGAGTGATCAACCAAATTTCTGAAAACTGTCTCCCAGAGGGAATTTTCTACAGGCTTGAATAGCAAAGAATTGACAGTCCTGGATTTAACAAATTTTAAAATGTAATAAAATACACAGCAGTTAAAGTGTACAGAACCAGCCTTATTGACTCAGAAAGCTTCTGAGAATCTTGCAATATGGTATTGTCAATCAGCATTGTGAACATTGTGATTATTGTTGTCTATCGCAGACTAATAAACTGGTCAATTAAACTTTCAATTGGTTTGAATTCTAAAGTCTGTTATGTTTATAGAAGCCTTAAATTTTAACTCCATTGATAATATTCTTGCTTTGCACTTACCAGCACCTTATATATATTTTAGCTTATAGTAATTTATATTTTCTGAATTTATTGCATTATTTTTGACACCTATCACCAATTTAGTATTTATTCAATCACTTATTCATTCACTTCATCTATTCTCAGATGATGCCATTATTTTTATTTCACTGAAAAAGAACAGAGATCTTCTTCCTCATGCCAAACACCAAATCAGTCAATGAACATATTTTAGTGCCCACATAGTCTATCATTACTCCTGATGTAATCAGCAATCACCCCCAGGTAGGACTTAGGTCCTAAGAACAAACTCAAGGATGTTGCGCATACATTAAGCAGTCTACTTTATCATTGTCTTTGCCTGCACATCTGGATCAGAGCTTAAAGATAAACCCTGCTTTAACATCTTCCATATTAAAATCAACCAACCAACTCTCCCTTGATCTCCTCCTTCTGCAGATACTGCTCTTTCCTTCCTGTCTCACTGTTATAGACTGAATGTTTGTGTCCCCCCAAAATTTGTATGTTGAAATCTAATCCCCAGTGTGATCATATTAGGAGATATGGGGGCCTGAAGGCTGACTGAATTGTGAGGCCCTCATGATGGGATTAGTGTCCTTTTAAAAAGAGAGCAAAAAAGCTCTCTTGCCTCTTTCTGTCATATGATAAAACAAAAATTTGGTAGTCTACAACTAGGAAAGAATTCTTACCAGAATTTGACCATCCTGGTACCCTGATCTCAGACTTTTAGCCTCCAAAACTGTGAGAAATATATTTCTGTTGTGTATAAGCCACCTAGTCCATGGTTCTTTGTTATAGTAGCCAGAATCCGCCAAGACACTCTCCTCACAATAAAATCTTCAAAAGAGTTGTCAGTACTCCTTGTTTCTACTTTCTGATCTTCGATTCTCTCTGGCACTCTCTCCAGTCATCACCTGCCACCTTAACTTCTTTGCTGTCAAGGTCACCAGTAACTTTCTCTGTGTTAAGTCCCACAGTCAATCCTCAGTGCCCACTGTACCAGGCCTATCAACACCACTGGATAAGTTTATCATTTCCTCTTTCTTAAACTATTTCTTCACTTGTCCTCTGGAATACCAGTCTTTTTGCTTCTCCTTCTTTGTTTCTCTTCTGTGTTGTTCTCAGCTGTATCCACAATGTGTAGGACTGTGATTGCAATGAGTAGTCATGCATTAATACTTCTTGAGTGAATAAATTCAAGAATATTTGTGTTTTAAAGCCACTCTTGCTCTTCAGCTAGAAGTAATCATAGACTAGAGCCAAATATAAGCATTAAGAAATGTATGCCAATCATCTATCTCTTCTAATAATAGTATAACATGAGAGAAAATGTTTCTATAAAATTCATAAATACAGCCTAATGACAATCGCTGGGCAATTTTTCTGTATGATGTTAAACCACAAGATTTTTTACAGTTTAATTTTAGTATTGTCTTTCTAATCAGAGTATAATTAACCTTGTTTTGCATTTGTGTATAGTCTTAATTTTATATTTATCTACATTGTGTATATAAATTCCACAAATATATATTTTCTTCTACATACAAGATTTTCTGTGCAAATTACGTGCTTGTCAAAAGCCTTCTCAAATTAAATGGTGAGAAATGACAGCTACATAGAAAATTTCTGTTTTAAGACCACTATAAAACTTAAATTTTTCATTTAAAAGAAACAATAACAAACAAAAATTAAAATGTGCTTATTGTGCAAGAATGATTAGTTTCTTTAACATGATCTCTAGAGGCACAGCAGGGTCTCTGTAAAATAAGAACAAGTAGAGCAGGAAAACACAAAATTACTACATAATTTGGCACATATGTTTATAATTTTTCTTTGGTTAAAATAGTTTATTATAACTGAGGAGATTATTCCAACCAATGGAGGCATTACCACCTAAGAAGTCACGAGATTAAAAAGGAGATACCGTTACTATTTTTTTCAGAACAGAGATACTTGAAGTGTGCTCAAGTAGCATAATTATATTATTCAGGGCTGGCTCACTGCTTTATCAAACTGAGTCTCCTTTAGGTGAAAAAAACCATCATATAATGATTAGCAGACAGATGTGATTTAATAAATATTTGAGAATAAAAGCACTGCACAATTTTAATGGATCTGTAATTGTAATTCCCAAGTATCTTTCCTTCCTCAACTAATTGGGTAATGACATTGCTAGAATTAATCCAAGGTCATCAGCATGCACATAGTGCAGATGGTTTCTCCACTTTACGGGCAGACAGGGGATTCGAGATTACTGTTGCCTGCTGCTTTTCAAACTAATTTTTATTCTTAAAAATCCACATTTTCACTGCAGCTGAACAGATAAGCCATATGCTACTTTGTGAATACTTTAAAATATCTGGTGCATGCAATTATTACACTAAAACCAGCAATGCATTAGTACTTTTCAATTTTGTTGTAAAGAAAACACACAGTACTATGCTTGTGTGTTTTTCATTTTGTTTTTCCCTCTATGTACCAAGCTTTAGTTAAATTATGGTTTCAGTGAGAATTTTAACCTAAAATATGTTGGTTCACTGATCTGTTTCCTCATATGTAATATATCCCAGCCTAGTTCAGAACTTGCCAAATGCTATCTGACATACTATGTTAATCCATGTAGCTACTAGAAAGTTTGGCCTTGAAATATTTTTCAAACTTTCCCTATAGTAACTGTGATAAATAGGAATGAGATATTTCTGTACTTTTGTCAGAATTCTGACATGCCATTGGCAGATATGAGCATTTGGGGTTTTATGAAGTCTCATTTATGTAGTGTAATGGGTAAAATGTCTTTATTAAAAATAGTAATAGCAATAGTACTTATTTGTTAATATTTAACAGTCATTAAAGTGTGGGCATATTAAATATCTTTTACAACACAACCTGAGATCAGAGGCAGATGTATCATTATTTTGCATATGAAAAACTCAGAGATCCTAAATGATTTACTCAAGGTCCCATAGCCAATAAGTAAAAAAAACAAGGTTAGAACCTGCTGCTTCTTTAGTCTTCCTAGAGCCTGTTCTGCCCTAGTCCAGGGTCCTGTCTTTATCATTTTCCTCTGACCCTATTCATAGGTTAGGAAATAGCCATGTAAAGACAGGCAAGATTAATCTATATTAGTCAGGGTTCTCCAGAGAAATAGAACCAGAAAGATATAGATGATAGATGACAGATGATGATAATGATGATGATGATGATGATAGATAGACAGACAGACAGATAGACAGACAGACATATAAGACATATAGGTAAGATAGAAAGAGATTTATTAAAAGGAATTGGCTCATGCAATTGTAGATGAAGGCAAGTTCCCAGATCTACAGGGCAAGTCAGCAAGCTGGAGACACAGGAGAGCCAATAGCTTACTTGCAATATAAGTCCAAAGCCCCGAGAACCAGGAAATCTGATCATGTATTTCCCGATAAAAGGCCAGCAGGTTTGAGACCCAGAAAGAGCCAATGCTTCAGTTCAAGTCTGAAGACAAGAAAAAGGTCAATGTTCCCATTCAAAGGTAGTCAGGAAGGACAAATCCTTCCTTTCTTCGGGGAAGGGTTAGCCTATTTGTTCCATTTAGGACTTAAACTGATTGAATGAGGCCTACTCATGCTAGGGAGAGAAGCTGCTTTACTCAGTTCACTGATTTAAACATAAATCTCATCCAAATTCACCCTCACAGAAACATTCAAAATAATATTTGGCCAAATATCTGGACACCTCACAGCCCAGTCAAGTTCACATATAAAATTAACCATCACAAAAACAAACTAAATTTTTGCTTTAATTTTATTTTTTCTATATAGTTTTCCTAATTCATAAGCTCTGTTAAAATTAATCTCCATAAATCATGTTCTAAGTAGATACATAAATATATATGATATATATGTATGTATGTGCATATATATATATGTGTCCAAAAGTCATCACTATAGTGAAACAAAAAACCTATAAATTTATATCAGACTCTGTAAAGGGTCTGAGGAGTATCACCCAAATAACTGATCCTCTTTATTCCAAGGAGGAATCTATCCTAAGACTTGAATGTAAAGATATAGTGTGAACTGAGCTGGACACTGGAAGATAGGTTATAATCAGTTAAATTAAATGGACCAAAAAAAGACTATTCCAAGCCTAGGGAAGCCTGAATGAAGTGAAAGGAACACATCTGGTGAACAATTTTTGCAAAACATGCTGGAGACTAACAAGGATCAAATAAGAGAGATAAATTAGAAGGATTATGGATAATATCAAATACCTCAAATAGGCAGGAATTTATCCACATAAATATGGAATCAACTGATGATTTTGAGCCAAGAGATAATACAATGAAAGTCAGGTTTCTGAAAATTTTTCTTGAGGTGATAAATGAAATACACTCAAAATGAAGGCAGAGATAAAAAGGAAAACATGAAAATTCAGAATCCTCGGCACAAATTTATGAGTGTATATAACAGAGTAGCAGAAGAAGGATAAGAAAAGGAAACAAAAACATTACTAAGGAAAACTAAAAATAAACCAGTTTGAATATGTAAAAGAGGAAAATTGAATTCTATGTCAAGATTTCAAGATAAGATAGCCCAGGAATGATATCTCTCATAGAAATTAAGAACTAAGGACCAAGGGTTTACAACATGTATAAGAACAATTAAAAACCAGAGATTTGCAAATACTAACTACTATACATAAAATAGATAAAACCCAAATTTCTTCTGTGTAGCATAGGAAACTATATTCAATATCTTGTAGTAACCTATAATGAAAAAGAATATGAAAACGAATATATGTCTGTGTGTGACTGAAACATTATGGTATACACCAGAAACTGACACATTGTACTGACTATACTTTAATTAAAAAAGGGCTCAAAAAGCCAAAAAAAAAAAAAAAAATGAAGAAAGGGAAGAAAAAGGGTTCATAAAAAATAATCAAATTGGAACATTTACTTAGAGATCTAAAGAGGACTATGTGTCAAATAGAGTAGATGTTCCAGAGGGAATAAATAACAACAGACTTACACACACATAGATGACAGATGAACCTGTAGTTCCAACAAGGAGATAACTGGTGGAACTGTTTGTAGCCCTTATACTAGATGAACATTCCATACAGTAATCAATTGCAGAGGAAAACACTGTCACTGAATTCTAATTGCTTTCACTACTTAATCTCTCTGTGGAGATAATTATTAGTTATGGAGTGTTGATGTAGATGGCAGTCATCCTGTTTGCCACAAACTCATTTGCATGGAAAAGCACACATCAGTTAGACCCCTGTCAAAATAATTAGCTAAGCATGAGATAAGGCCTTTTAGATTTTAGAACATTACAAGCATTAACTCTTTTTTTTTAAACATATGAAACCAGGTTGACACGTTTTACAGAAATAATAAGCATGGTACATAATTGTACATTTTTCATGTTACTTTTTCCTTGGTTTTCCTTATGTACTTAATAAAGTATCTAATTTGGTAAAGTAAAACATTAGCAGCTGGTAATCACTGAGATAATGAGAAATGGAATTTCTTCTTACTGTTCTCATCCCTCTTATTCTATGTTAGGCATTATGAAATTGAAATAAAATCCATTTCAATTCAAAGAGCTCTTTTCTCTTACTGTAGAGCTTGATAAACAGCATTACTGAATTCAGGGCAATCATAATTTAATCACCACGTATCTGTCATCTAACACAAGGTTCACAAGAATATATTCTTTCCTATTCTTATATGAAGCAAAACCCAAGGTTGAAGTGTGCTTGAAAACAACTTGTTACTAAGGGCATTCTCTCCTTGCTCCTCCTCGTGAGCATGAAAAGGGAAAACATCAGGGATAATACTTCTGGAAGATGTGATTTGTTGATTTATAAATAAGTTTATTTTACAAATATTGAGCCTGCCTCTTTCAGTGAATTTACTGTCCACTATTAAAAATTTGAAAACCATGAAGTTGATATTAGTCCCTTTTATTACTTATCTTTTAGATTAAGACATTTAATGAAATGATGGTCATTTTGGTAAGTTAACTCCTCTAATTTCCATGTCCTCAGGCTATTTCAAACATTGAACAAACTTTTCAGTACTTAAAATACTACATTTTGTGGATATGGAAATGAATGAGAAGCATCACCTGTACTCAAGTCTTCTCCACAGTGGCTAAAACATTTACAGTTATTGCTCTATTAATTAAAAAAAATTGAAGGTCACTTCACATACAAGTGCTTGTCTTTCTTATCTACTTTATATTAGTCAAAATTGATCCCAAGCACTCAAACATTATATTCTTCTAATTCAAGGTGTCCCAACTTCATCACTATTGACATTTAAGTGCAGATAATCCTCTGTTGTGGGGCTGTCCTCTGCATTGTAGTATGTTTAGAAGCACCCTTAGTCTCTGCTCACTAGATGTTAGTAACATACCCCTACAGGTGACAGTGAACACTGTGTCCGGATATTGCCAAATTGTCCCTGGTTGAGAAGCACTTCTCTCATTGTAGAGGAGGACAACAACATTTAAAAGGCATGGATGGACCTAGAGATTATCATACTAAGTAAAGTAAGTCAGAAAGAGAAAGACAAATACCATATGGTATCACTTATATGTGGAATCTAAAATATGATACAAATGAACTTGTCTACAAAACAGAAACAGACTCACAGACATAGAAAGAAACTTATGGTTACTAAGGGGAAAGGGAGGGAGGGAGGGATAAATTAGGAGTTTGGGATTAGCAGATACAAACTATTATATACAACAAGGTCCTGCTGTCTATAGCACAGGGAACTATATTCAGTATCGTGTATGAAACCATACTGGAAAAGAATATGAAAAAGAATATACATATATTTTATATATATATATATATATACACACACACATAACTGAGTCACTTTGCTGTACACCTGAAACTAACACAACATTGTAAATAAACTATACTTCAATTAAAAAATGTTTTAAAAAGGCAATCAGAGGGAAGGGAGTTCACACAGAAAAGACCTAAGAAATAGAAGGAAAAACAGAAGAAAGCCTGAGAAATCAAGAGAGGGAAGAATTCATGAAGGAATCTGATCAGTGGTGTCACATGCTATGCCCAGTAATAAAGATAAGGTCCTAGAATGGAGCTTAAAGAGAGCACTTCAGGAGTGATTTTTATGTGTTGACCTTTACCATACGGCATCCTCCTCTAGCCCAGGAGTTCTTAAGTGGCCATGCACATCTGTGTCACCTAGACATCTCAAGCTCCAGAGATTCATATTCATCATCATGGAATGTACTGGGTTATATGTATATATTTTGGAAAAAGAAATTTACCTGAGAGATCCCAGCATGTATCCTAATTAACAGCTAATTCTCTAATCCCATTTTCTGTTTCCTTTTTCCCTCTGTAATTTCCCCCCTATCTTTAGCAGTGTGAGATAGTATAAAGAATACTGAACTCAGCTGTTCTGGTCAGAGTTCTTAGTTCCCAATTTGACACTAAGTAAATGTGTTTACTGGAAAAACTCCCTTAAACTCTCAGCCTCAGTTTAATCACCTGTAAAATTGGGTTGGACAGTCTCTCTAACACTAATCTTCTACATATAATCTGGTAAAACAACCACAGTAAACAGATTCTTGGTGGAAATATTAGCTGATCCATTCCAATCAGATACAAATATTATGAAAATAGAGAAGTAAACTACAGACTACAGAGTAGATTATACTCCAAAATGTGATACAATCGTCACATAGTAACTTGTAATGATATTTCAAATTATAATATATGCAGACAGCTGGAAAAAAACAAAGTAGTATATAATATACTAGATGTCCAAATAGAAAAAATTAATTCCCAAAACAACATTCTGAGTGACTGTACATTTCTATGTTCTGAAGAATGAATTTTGACATATTTGCATATATTACAGGTTTTTTTCTACCAATGAGATTACTCTGTACATTTAGTTTGGAAATTTTGTTTTTCCTGTACATTCACTGCAACTCCTTTATCATTATGAAAGTTGTCATCTCTGAACACCCACCACCAATGTCACAACAACTACTTCTCAAGCATGGGAGGTGGAGAAGAGGCAACCCAAGTTGCAGTTTGTGGATTGGTGCATCTGCTGGAACATCCACCACAGCCACAGTTTCAACCTGAACACAGGGGAATGGATGCAGGAATGCTGGTGCCAGACATCTACAGACCTTCAAACCTTGTTTCCAACAGCCAAGCACCTCAGGAAAAAGTGTTCTGCCTTATTGTCACTTTTCAGAACTCACACAAGTGCATCTTATTTGCTGAAACTAATTTCTTTCAGCCGAAAGATATCTCGATTAGTTTTTGAACATCCCCCAAAAGAAGTAATAGGTAGTTAGGTAGGTGGGGGCACCGGGCAGATAAGGTGGAGAAGAGGGAGGATGGTCTGGAAGATGGCAGTATGCCTGCCTTCAGCATAAGGGGGCTTTACTTCCTCTAAATGCATACCATCAAGTAACCAATCAGCACCCAACAGCCACAAAGGTAGTGACAAGGATCTAATCAGACATGATCATATTACAATGCTCATTGTAATATAATTAGCATTGAGGTTTAGGCCCATGGGTTTTCCTGTGTGCATCATGGGTAAGGAGATTTGCAAAAGGGAATGAGCATGACTAAGCACTCCAGGAGCAAAAGCCATCAATCAATCAAGAGATTACCTCTAAGTAAGGGTATAAGAGAAGGGGCAAACAAAGACTATTGCTGTCCACCCTTGAATCAGTCCATCTCCCATTCTTGGAGGTATACTTTCTCTTTGCAATAAAACCCTTAAAATATTTTGCTACACAATGCTTCAGTCTCCCATCTGAATTCTTATCTTTTGAGTAACATGAGAACTTTTCCCTTCCACTTTTGGGGTAACAGAAGCAGAGCAGAATAATATTTGACAGAATTTGAAGAATGCCCCACAGTGTATTTCTGAATTTTTCTCCTCAAATGGAGTAACAAGAGCAGCAGTAATCTCTTTGAGTTGGTGATCTTTATTCTTGGCCATGATGGTATTATCAGCAAAGAACTTGAGCTATCTTAAAGGTTTAATGGATGTTGATGTGATCGATGTGACCATTAAGTAAGTAATCATAAAAATAGCTGATGTAAACTGAAGCAGGAAAAATTTATTAGTTAAACGTTCAAACCCTGGAGTAAAGCTTCTGGACTAAAATTTTAGCTGTACCATTTAGCTAACTATAGGACTATGGGAAAGTTACATAAATTTCCTGTTCCTCAGAGATTTTTTTGTATGTGAAATAAGAGCTATAATATTACCTGCTTCATGTTATTTTGAGGATTAAAAAAGAAAATCTGTGGAAGGCATCTAACTCAATGATTGCCACTTGGTATAAATAGTACTAATTAAATCAAACTGTATTTATCAGACCTATCAAGACCATCCTGAAAGAATTTTTAAAATTATTATGGTATCCACCCATCCATATTATCTCCAATTTGTCTATAGGTAATTGGTCAAATGTTATGTACAAATATTTTTTCTCAGACTATTTCGTGGTTACAATGGTGGCCATATTTTACAGCCTGAAATTAACTCTATTTTATTATGTAATAGCATCTTTGGGAGGAAAAGCTGATTATCCAAAAAGATGGCCTAAATTTTTTTGATCAAACTTATAGATCTATAGATATCGCTATAGTCATTTACTTCATTCTGTAGTACTTAATTTGAATTTCTAAAACATAATTTAAACTGTTTAATAATTTCTTGACCTCCTGAAAAGGGGCATTTTTCCCCAACTACTAGCTCCCTAATGTGATATAGAGATAATGAGAAATTCCTCGGATGGAGGTAAGTATGTAATGTAAGTTATAAATAAATATCAGTTTCCTTTTATTTACACAGTTCCACAAGGGCTTGAGCAATGTTGTCTTCACCTTAGAATGAATAAGAACAGTAGGTAAACAATGTGATATGGTAGAAAGAGCATGAGTTTGAAGTTAGGTTCATATACTAGGTTTAAAAATGCCCACAAATTCCTCCCTTTCCCACATGCATGCCCCTTGGCAATATGACGTTGACTTTCTTCCTATTAAGAAGTTGAGAAATGTTCTCCATTTAAGCTTAACCATATAACTTGCTTTACTCGATGGAACATTAAACAATACAATGTAGAGTCATAAAAAGTGTTTGAGTAGTGAGTGGTTGCCATCTCTCGGTATTAAAATCCCTCCACCACGTGAACAAGCTAAGGCTAACTTCCTGAATGATGGAAAACAACATGGAGAGAGGTCCCAAGCTTTCCCAGACACTCCACCCATCCCAAATCTGTGAATGAGGCCTCCTAGACTATTCAATCTCTTCCTAATCAAACTGATCCAGACTGAAAGAACTGTCCAGACAACATACAGAATTACAAGAAAAAATGAAAATGTACTGCTTTAAGCCATGTACTTTGGCATCCATTTGGTGAACAGAAAAAAAAAAAACTGAAAAGGATCATACTACAGTTCTACTTAATAAAACTTCTAAAACTTGGACAGACTACTTACATTATTGAAACTCTATTTCATCACTTGGAACACTGAGATAATGTCTGACTATACGTGATTGCGGTGAGAATGAAGAGGTAATATGTTTAAAACCCTTAGCACGATGGCTGGTATCTGTTAGGGACTCAGTAATATTCCTTACCATTCCTTTCCTCTCCCCTGACAGTTTCTTTCATATGCTTTTGGGGTCACAATGTATGTTTGTACAAGATGTGCCAAGCACAGAAGTACCAAACAGTGAGACCTGTAACACAATCCATGCTGTTTCCCAAACTGTGCACTCATGTTCAGGGATTTCTCTGTCCAGAGGAAAGGGTACTTTACCTAATTCACACAGAGATAACAGAAGGACTAACTATAGCCTGGATTGTATGATTAACAAATTTCTGGTGCATTGCATCGATTTGGATTATTCAATAATGGAAAAGTTGAGCTTTAGAAAATAAAGTAGCAACAGTTACCCTGGCTGATTTCAAAATCTAGAAGAGTCATCCAAAAGCCATCCTCTCCTTTCCTTGATCTTTAGTGAATTTCACATCTATTTCATTTCAGTACTTTTCAGACATGTCTACATTCTAGAAATAATCATCACTTGCCTCAGAAAATTCAAGATGTAATGCACTGTACTTTGATTATAACTGCTATCCTCTACTGTTCTGACTCCCTTAATTGTGCTACATTTGGGCTTCACCTCTTTTGATTCCCCCATTTTCTCCAATCTATCAGCAGCCTCTTTCAAAACTCTCAACCCAGCCTGGATTGTATTGTAAATTACCTAAACTGCTTGCTCATAAATATCCCCAATTTCCTTGTATTCCTTTCTTTTACCTTATCTGCATAACAAAAAAGCCCTAATGCTGGATTATAGCCAAACCTCCTTTTTCCGCTCCTATACCTTTGTTGCCAAGCTACACCAGAGAAAAAAGAAGAGCATAAAAATGTGGATGTTTTACACATTAATATTCTCCAGCCACAGCTGGACTTTAAACACTACTTCAATATCCTTGGCCATACTTCATCACATTTCTCAGTCCCCACCTGTTCCCACTCACCCATCTATTCACTCATTCATTCAAAAATTTGCATTAAGTTTCTACCATGCAATATATATTTTGATGAGACCTGGAGATAAACACTGACCAATATATGGTGAGATCAATAAGCTTATATTCTAGTCCAGGAAACAGAAAATAAACCAGAAAACAAAATAATTATAGTTTTTGGTTTTATGGAAGAAATAAATAGAAAAGATGCTCTGAGAGAATTACAAATTTGGATGGTGAAGGGGATACGGAGGTAGCATTCTTATATGTTAATCAGAGCAGAACACCTTATAGAACACATTCAAGTTGAAATTTAAAAGATGAGAAGACAGCCTTAAGAAAAGTTATGGGAAGATGCCCTGGCAAATAGCACAGCATAGGCAAAGGCTTTGTTTGTCAAAATACAGTGTTCTAGAATGTGTCAGAAGTTCATTGTATCTAGACTATGGAGAAATTCCAATGTAGGGTTTAACTATGACATAGGAAATAGGGTGATTCATTCATGGATCATGCCAAAGGAACAAGGGAAGAAGGGAGGGAGAGAGGAAGGAAAGAAGGGAGAGAGAAGGGAAAAGAGAAAGAAAGAAACTTAGAATACCTGCTAGCAAATTAAAGAAGTAAAGTGTCTTACTGTCTTATTAGATAGTTCACAGACTTTTTGGAAGACAGAGAAAACAGGCTTGAAGGCCATGAGAAAAGTATATGCCCAAACCACACAGCAGGACTGTGCCAATGAAGAACCACTGTCACT
Organism: Camelus dromedarius; assembly: GCF_036321535.1. Classification (NCBI taxonomy): domain Eukaryota; kingdom Metazoa; phylum Chordata; class Mammalia; order Artiodactyla; family Camelidae; genus Camelus; species Camelus dromedarius. Next base: position 65,109,923 of record NC_087436.1, on the reverse strand, counting down.
GCTTCTGGGATCAGAAACCTCTCTTGGCCCAGTGATCCTGGGCTCTGGTTCCTGATTCTCCCTCATCATTGGTCCTAAAAGCCTCCATTGCCACCCTTAACTAAACACAGGTCCCATGTGACACCACTTTGCTACAAATGAGTCTAGGAGAGTAAATATCCAGCTTCTACCTTGGACTGGAGGAAATTTCAAGTAAGAAATTTCCGAAACATGAGAAATGTACTTGGTAGCTAGATATTAAGATATGCTTATGCTGTGAAACATACAACCGCCAAATCTCAGAAATTTACAACTTAAGTTCATTCCTTGCTCATGATTATATATATAGGCGATAGGTTCTCTGATTCTCTTCTCCATGTGTCTTCTCATTCTGGGATGTAGATTCAAGAGCAACTTCTAAACCAGTTACGTTTTTCTTGTGTAAAAGTGCTACTCCAAAATGCAAAGACCCCAGTTCTTGTCATACCCGAAAGATAAGTTTAGTCAGGAGAAGTTATGTTGTTTAGCAAAAGATTTTTTAAAATTTATTTTAAAAAGGAAAAGAAAAAATTTAATGAACAAAATAAAATAAAAATAAAAAAGGAGAAGTACACCTCCAAGAACTGGAGGCAGGCTAATCCAAGGGAGGAAAAGCGGAGGGTTTTGTTTCCCCTTTCTCTTAGATCCTTGCTTAGAGGTGGTCTCTTGATTGATTGACAGCTCTTGTCCCTGGAATGCTTAGTCATGTTTGGCCCCTTTGCGCATGTCCTTACCCATGGTGTACACAGAAAAATCCATGGTGGGGGCCTAAACTACAATATTATTTATAATACAATGAACATTGGGTCATGTCTGATTAAGTCCTTGCTGTGACCCTGCAATTGTGGCTGTCAGGTTCTAACCAGTTTCTTGCTGGCACTCATTTAAAGAAGTAAAATCCCTTTATGCTGCAGGTGGGCCTAACACCATCTTCTGGACCATCCTCCCTCTCCTCCATTTTTCTGCCCAGTGCCCCTACTTATCTAACTACCTAACAAAAGCACAATCAAGAATAAGATATTCCATGCAATCACACTGAATGCTCTAGTTTGCTAAACATCATGGCTATTGATATTCTTTGGCCAAATTAAGTCTCATGGCAAATTTTTTAAAAAATGGAATGAGGAAAACAAACTTCTCCAAATGCAGGGCTTGGGGGAGGAGAGGAAAAGTAAATATTTGCAAAAATAATCTATTAACACAATCTGCCCTTTTTGTTATAAATATTTGTTTCCCTTTCCTCTGCACAGAAAACACACCCCAAGGAAAACATCCTAAATGTCTTATCCAGTCATGGCATCAGGCTGTAAATCCATCACTTTGTAATAATTTCTACTTTATATCTAAATGATGGCCCTCCTCTAGCTCAAACATCCATCATAAAATGGTGGAATATCTACCAAAAAGCATTAGCATTTGAAAAGAGAATGGTGAAAGACACAGAGCATTCAATCACTGGTCCATAGATATCTGAAATTCAGCTAGACAAACCTCGCAGAGTTCCCTCTTCTTTGTAGTTGAGCATGTTCCTCAATTAGTTTATGGCTCTGCCCACTGGGAGGAATTCCTCAGTTCATTTTTCTCCATAGGTCTAAGGCTTGCCCTCTGGAAAGTTTCCTTTTGATTAGTCTCCTTGGCAACACATGATGAGAATTTTCTTTTTCTTTCCAATAGAGATTTGGATGCCAAAAGTTCATTTTACATATCAAAAGTTCACTTACATATCTATTAAAAGACACAAATTCTTTTAATACAGGCTAGCAGTGACTTTAAAAGTACAAATCTCTCAAAAATTTTTTTGTTTTTTTTTATGTGAAATAAATAAAATAATCTATTCAGAGATTTTAACAAAGAGTTAAACCATGCTCATGACGTGATTTCCCTTAAGCATGTGTTTTAATGGCTATGCCCAGGATTTGGTCTTTGGCCTAAGGATGCATCTTAATAAGTCATTGGGTTTCTAAACATTTCTCAATTTTATATTTACTGTTTAGAGAAGAGAACCCATTATATTTCCTAGCCCTTCAAGTCTCAGGTAGTCAAAACTCTAGTTTCTTTTTTATCCTTCCTTGAAACAAGCAACTGTTTTTTTTTTTTCTGAGCTCATTTCTTGCTGTAGCATTTTATCCAACATAGCATAATACCTAACCCTCATAATAACATTTACTTTCCAAACCTTACAGGTCTAAGCCACAGTTTTATTAGACACATTAGCTACCTTCCAAATGATCACAATTAATGATTCTATTTTTCTTTCTCATTGCATGATATAGAGCATCATTTTCTAGTTTCTAATAACACTTTTTTTGGAATTTTTTTCTTCCTTTTATTGGCCCCAAAGCCAATGTCAAGTGTTATAAATTTTTGTTTTAGCAGTACAATGTCTGTGTTAGTCAGCTTTGATAATCTATGTTGTGTAACAAACATCCCCCAAACCAACAAAAATGAAGGGTTTTTGCTCTTTTTTACATGGATTTTGTAGGATGGCTGTCCCTCTACTCTAGTTTGTAGGGGAGATTTGAGTCTTCTACATTTGTCCTCCAATTCTACAAGCCAGCTGTAGATTGGGACAGCTCCATGACTTTTCTCATACCAGAGGGGAAAAGCAAGAGAAGATAAGCCAGAATATGCCACTGTGCATATAGCTCCTGCTCAGGGACAACATATGGCAAATCTTCTCACATAAGTTGGCAAAAGTTAGTCACTTGGCCAATGGGATGAAAAATTATAATCATACATTGGGAGGTTAGTAATAATAGAGGAAGGGAGAACAAACGTTTGTAAACAGTAATACAACTTATCACAGAGTTAATATGAAAAAAATCTCAGAACCAACTCCTCAGGACTATAAAAATTAGAGTTTAAATAAAGAAGAGGCAAAAAAGAGGAAGAATCAATCAGTGAGATAGTAGGAATATTAGGAAAATATGAAATCATATGAACAAGTAAGAAAATAATTAAAAAGAAAACAAATAGCTAACTCTGTCAAGAACCACTAAAAGGTTGAGTAAGTTGAGGCCTGAAAGACATCTATGGATTGAGGCAACATGAAGACCATTGGTGAACTAGATATGAAAAATTTCAGTAGAGCAAAGGAGCTACTGCCAGGTCAGAAACATATGCTAAAGAATAAATAGGAGATTGTGAAGTTTGAGAGAACTGATAAATTCACCCATCTCTTCCTTACCAATTTCAGAATGAAATACACCTAGGATCAAGAGCTATTAAGATCAAAATGACAAATTTATAACTAGTAAAGCTCAAATGGAAACTAAAGCTAGACCTGTGGCCAATATATGCATCCTTACATTTTCCTTTTCTTATAAAACATAGAATATATCCACAGGGTAGACTGGATCTGCAGAACAGACTTCATTTACCTATGTGTAAGAAAAAAAAATAGTTGTCTCAGTCCCTTCAATCCTTTTAAGTCAGTACATAGAGAATCTGACTTTCAAGAGTCTTTAAATGACAGATCTTGGGCCTCAGTTCCAACAAATTTCCTATATAGAGAGCATGAGAAGTAGAAGAATGCATCTATCCTCTAGGTAGATATGGTGGAGACTATTAATTGACTCCCAGTGTCACATTTCCTTTCATAACCTTAGAACTGTACCTCCTCCCCACTGAATTTAGCAAGACAAATGGATGTCTAGCTAGAGACCAAACTGCCCACCATTTCTTGCTTCCAGTATGGTCCAGATTAAGCAACAAAGTGAAATGAACAAATTCCAGGTCATATTCTTAAAACAAAAATATATTATCATCTACTTTCTCTTCCTCGTCTGGGTTCAGAGAGATGGAAACAAATAGCATATCAGAGATGGAAACTACATGTCTCAGGAAGCAGAGCCACTTCACCAGCCCGAATCTCTGGAACAACTTTTGGATCAGTTACCTAACTACCCTGGAAGCTTCATAGCCCTCTGGACTCTTATGTGAAAGATAAATTTTCCCTTGTTTGACTGACTGTATTTTAATTAATACAGAATTTGGAATTTAGCAATGCCATGCTGCTATAATAAAAATCTGAAATGAAGCACTGGCTTCTCACATGGGCTGTGAGCATCAAGAACACGAAAATTTTAGCTTTAAAACTTGGTTACCCTTATTGTGTCATGACAAAATATCTAGTCGGCTACAGTAGTGTGGAAGGCAAATCACATGCTTTTCAAACTAATAAGTAGTTCAGAAAAGGTAATTGTGCTCTACTCTGTGACTTTAACTGGTTGCTTTTAGCTAGATCCTGAAAGAGACTAATGAAGATAGACAAGAATTAGCCAGGTTTCAAACAGAGACAAAATGAAAAATTTTGCTTCCAAAGAACATTTTCTTGTCCTGTGTTTGCAATTTGAATTAACTGTAAGTCTAGAGTCTGAGTACCTAACAGTATTGAAAATATTACTTTTTCTGTATAACTCTACTCAAAAAAGATAAAATTACTTTCCAGAGCCTTTTTCTAATACATCTCACTAAGATTTCTCAGTTAGATATGATGGCAAAAATCACACTATGATGTTTCTTTCTATCAAGACTTTTTTTTCGTACAAAATAGCCTCATGTAGCCTCAGTTACTCTGAGGAAGGAAGAATGGACCTAACAGTGTAAATAAATAAAAGCACAAATGATTAAAAACAATAACTACATAGTAGACATGAAGGAAGCTTCAGAAGGCAAGCCAAAAACCAATGAGGACAATGGACAAATCAGACAAGAACAAGGTCTAACCAAGGAAATTTTCCACTGCCAATTGGGGAAGTCTTCATAATTCCTGTCCAACAGGAGTTAATCATTATTATGAACTAGTGAGGGCTAGGTGTTGCCTATTCTTTCCAATTCCAAATGGTCAAAATAGGGCTTTATCGCCAATACTCTGTTTCCATTATACTGTGCATTAGGGAGGGGTGTGTGTGTGTGTGTGTGTGTAGTAGGACTAGAGAGTGAAGGAAGTAATTCATCTATTAATGTATATGTCACCAGACCTTGAAAAGTAACATCCAGACTCAGTGGAGAGAATTACTTATTACCAAGAGATAGTGGACTTTATGCAGAATGGAACTGTGTCCTATCTTTTTGGAGAGAAATGTGGGAAATGATATACATTTACACTTCAGTGGCCAGAGGAAAAGAAACTGCTCATCATCCCTTACTACCCATTCACCCATCTGACTACAACCTTTACAACCCACCCTTCTCTTTGATTCTGAGCCACAAAAATCCAAATAAAGAAAATTTCTCAGTTTCTCTTGTTAAGTGGCTACAGTCTCAACTGGATTTAAAATAGAAGGGATATGTGTAACACACAGGTAACATCTTTAAAAGGAAACCGTATTTCCCTTCGTTTCCTCTTTCCCCTTACTGCTTGCTGGGAAATGGTGATACCTGAAACAGATACTTTTAAGTTAAGAAATAGAAACCATGTGCTGAAGATAATAGATGCCCCTCAGCCAGCATGCTTAATACCCTTGGAACTTGTGCCAACTTTACGCCAAAAATTGAAAGAGAAATAAACTTGTTAGATCGAATGAGTCTTTACAGGGTTTTGGTCTGTTTTACAGAAATTTAACATGTACTCTTAACTAATTTAATTAGTTCCTTTTCCCAAAATCACCAATAGCATATATCACTCATCTTAAGTAGAAGATTAAGTGAGGAGGACTACCAGTATAATAAAAATAATCTTCAGAGTGAAGTAGGAATGTTATTCTTCCTTAACTTAGGTATAAAAGTAGACACAGGTTATACAATAGCTCTATCAAGAATTAGGAACAGTAAGATGAATAAAGAAATGAGGCATATTTGGAGTAACTGGAAAGCACTTTTAAATAAGGATTGGCTAGAACATTTCTGTAGCATTATTATTTTAGGGGTTCTGATAGATTACACATTAAAACAGAAGATAAAAGTATAAAAGCCTAAAGATTTGGTTGTTCTATCCTAGATAAACTAAGTCAAAAATGTTTCAGGGAGTTAAGCAAGGGTCAAAAGGTTTTTATTTTTTTAATGATACAAAGGATGCTGCCAAATTGAAAGAAAGGAAACTTAAATTCTGCTGACTCAGAGACTATGAATTTCAAAAAGAAAACTTAAGTTCCACAAATGAAGGAAGCCATTGCTATTGGCAGGATCTGGAAAGTGCCACTGAAGTGGCTGGCAAAATTTAAACTGAGAAGGGACACAATACAATTAATGCCATGCTGAGTTTCAATCACCTTGGGGACACAACCAGTTTCTGATCAAGAGTCAACTAGCCATAGCCAGAATGGCTACCCTACCTCCCTTGCTTAGGAAAGTAAAGCTTTCCTTGCTTAGTAAGTACAGTTGCAGTACTGGTACAAAAATAAAGGAGAATTGCATAAGTGTGTGGTACTGATAATTTACGTTACAACTATTTGTAGATATAATAAGGTTGGAATCATGGAGATACATTGCAAGGGTTGCATTTATTTTTCTACATCTTTGAAACTTTTAAGAAAACCAAGCATATTAAATCTTTGATTTAAAGGCTGCAAATTTAAATAGAAGAACTGCTGAGCATTTCATTTTACAAAAAATAGGCAGTGTGCTAATGGTAAGGAACAGAGAGAGTTATGATATAGTAGACAGATGGAAAATAGAAGAGATATGCCTTTACAAAGACAAGAAAGAAAAGGATCAGTTACACATGTGGAAGATTTGGCCTTTGAGAAAGTGATGTACTTTCTCACAATCACAATTTTAGTGAAAATGAAGAAAATATGGTTGCAGCTGCAGGTTGATTTATAAATTTGGTGATGGAAAGATGAATGAGTCTCATTCGATGGCTTCAATTTTCTAAGTGAAGTGTGAGGTAAAGTCATTACTGTGAAAGGAAAAGAAGAGAGAGAAACATAAGTAAGTCAAGAAAGGGAAAAAAATCGTGGTCAGGAGATGAACAAGTAAATTTTCTAGGTAAAAACAGTTGGGTGTATTAAGTAACCAACTGAGTTTATGTTTATGTAATTAAAATTACTCTACTTCAGTAAAAAAATTGGAAAAAAAAACAAAATTACGGAACTAATAAACTGTATAATAGTATTCCAAAAAAAAAAAAAAATCATGCAGTCTTGCCCAATAGTGTCCTCTTATAGCATTCAGCAGCATGAATACAATCATAAATAACGGAGATTCTTGCACTGAACCAATGTGTGTCTCCTACCAGGCACATGTAACCTAAGGAGCACAGGGAGTTGAGAGTACTTTCCAGGAGGTGATTAGACTATCATGCTATTCCAAGAAATAAAGGGTAAAGACAAAGTGAAGCCAGGGGTAGGCTGATGGATGATGAAAAAAGTGACAGGACCAGTGGACCAGAGATCTCAATGCAACTGAAAAAACTTGTTCTGTTACATAAAATAGTGGATCTTGCTCTCCCCATGCATCCAGTAACTCCCCCACAATTCTCACTTTCTGGTGATGACCTTTCTTCATATTCTTCTGGGGGGAAAAAAAGTCAGTCGGAAGAGACAGTACACAAATTCCCCAACTAACTACCACATCTCCCAGCTGATCTGGCTCCCTACTTGTATCCAATGAGTTCCCTCCAGTTGCCAGAGATCAACTGTTCAAAATCCCAACCGAAGCCAAACTCTGCACTTTTGCCCTGGACCCCACCACTGATACACTGCTTTTCCTTTCTTTCTCGGATCATTAATTCTTTCTTCTGACCTGAAACACAACCACCAGCCAAAAACATATGGTATTATTTCTCATATCAAAAAATAATTACTTTAAAAATTGTGACCTCACACCACCTTGTATTGTAAATTGTTACAATACAATTTTTTGCTGTCCCTTTAAAATAAAACTCTTTATAGACATCCTTCTGATAGATAAGGAAGCTGAGGCTTAAAAAGGCCAAGTAACTTCTACAAGGTCCCTCAGTTAATAAGAGACAGATCCAAGAGCATAGTCATTTCTCTTAATATGAGTCCAATTATCTCATACTATATGCATTGCAATGTGTCTGCATTTCATCTATGTATAATAAGATGCTGAAAATGGGCACTTTCTGTCTCAGTTTTGAGAAAGGTCACAAAAGCTGAGAACAACAACTCTTTAAAAGCAGACTCTGTACCCATCATTTCCAATTTGTCTCCTCTCCTCTCTTGAATCAAGTTCAATCACAATTTTATCCACAATAACATTAACTGTTATCTTCAATGTTACCAATGATCTCCAGATTGGTAAAACCAATTGAAAATTCTCAATTATCTTCCTACTCTATTAATTAATAATTGCTTCATTTTTTTCACTAACTCATATGTGTAATTTTTTCTTCCCTTGACTTCTATGATACATGGCTATGTTGGTTATTCTTGTTTCCTCATAGTTAACTTTCCCTCTTGTCACCTTTGTTGGTTTCCCTTAATTTTTCCAGCTGCCAAAATATTGGCACATCATGAAGCACCATGTCCAACTCCATCACTCCTTCATCTACACTCATTTCCATGGCTGTCTCATCCAATTGCATAATTTTAAATGACATCAACATGCTGACTAGAATGACACTTAGATTTCAAGCTAGATTCCCCTCACAATCTCAGATCTTACACTTGCTACTTGATATCTCCATTTAGATGATCTTAGGTTTACTCTGCCCCAAACAAAACTCCCAGTTTTCTACCCCAGTAACTGAAATTTTAAAAATCTCGAGTCACCCTTGGTGCCTCTACTTTTTGACATCTCATTTGCATCAATATATCATCTTTCTTAATTTTAGAAGTTTGCATCTAATATAATCACTTCTTATATCTCTTGCATTTTGACAACCCTAGTCCAGTCTAACTTCATCTTTCACTGAATTACCACAACAGAATTCTATTTTTGCTGCCTTCCATCCTTAACCCTATATAGTCTATTTTCTACTGCATACAGAGTGACAATTTTTAAACATATTATATTGTGCAATTCCTATAGATCTTTCAACAAATTTCCATCTTAATCAACTAAGACCCAAAGTCCTTACAGGGGACTATAAGGCCCTATGTGATTGAGCCCCCTGCCATCTCTCTGGACTCTGAGATATAGTAGTGTAAGGAATTTTGTTTTGTTTCATTTAAATGTCTTATTATCTTGCCCTGGTTCATGCTGGCAGCAATGGGTGCAGTAGGATTCTGAGGCTGAACTTAACCACGCAAAAAAATCCATTTTTTTCTCACTCCTAGCAGAATATTTTATCTACGTCATTAGGAAAAAACGACGTCATCAAACATAATCTACAGCAAACACTATCTACAAGCATGATCCTACTGACACATCAAACACATTATAACCTGGAACCAATCATCAGACTTAAACATATGGTATCATTTTTCAAATCAAAATTAATTTTTTTAAAATGTTGATCTCCAATTCTCTTTCAGCTACAAAAATACTTCTCTGCTTTCCCTTTATTTGCCTTTCTTTTTTCCTAAACCTACATTTATCGCCTTACTTCCATTCTTGGAAGAAGATAAGATACCTTTTCAGATTCCCTACTTCTGCTCAATGACAACTCCTCCATCTTTTTTTTTCCTATTTCCTTAAATATATTTCTCTGTCAATTAGCCCTTTTTCACTCTGTGTATTCAGTCTCTCTCACTTTCTCTCTCATTTTCAGCTTTTAAATATGCACAAGATTATTCCATCCTAAAAAACAAAGCAAAACAAAATTCTGTTGACCCTATTTACTTCACAGCTTTCCAATACCTTTCTTTTTCTTTTCACTATCATGGTCCTTGAAAGATTCCTGGGTCTTTCCTTATATCACATTTGTTTCTTGATCAGTTGTTAACTGTTTTTGTTCTCCGAACACTACTAAAATTGCTTTGGAAAAAGGTCACCAATGAGACCCTTATTGCTGAATGCAACAGAAATATCTGTGTGTGTGTGTGTGTGTGTGTGTGTGTGTGTGTGTGGCTTATCTTCTGCTTGTGGTGTTGATCATTTCCTTCTTGAAATCCCTTCTCTGCTAAGAGTCCCATGACACTCCCCTCTTCTCACTCTTCTGCTATTCCAACTTTTCTCTCAGTTTTCTGTGTCACCTCCACTCCTAGGACTTGATAAATTCAACTTGCTTGATCCCTTAAACCAAGGCATCTTCATGTTCACCCTTGATCTAACATACTGCTAGAGCCTGGTAACAGAGTATCGTATCATCTGATTTCACACTGCCTCCAGGTCAAACCTGAAAACTCTGTGATGGTGTTGCTAGACTGTATCTGTCTAGCCAGAGGGTCAACATGATGTTTGGCAAATAATCAATGGTTCTGAAGTTGGAGATCCTAGTCAATTGGAGATCCTAGTCAATCTCAGAAATTCATCAATCAACTTTGTAGCAATTTAATCCTATTGGCCGCAGACCAAAGTAATTTGCTGTCGTTAGAAGATACATGCCAACACAGGGTGGTGCCTCTGAGACCTCCGGCAAGTGACAGGGTTCTTAGAGGGTGAAAAGTTGGTTGTCATGGAAACCCTTTAGGTCCTTAGGAACTGAGACAGCTATTTCCTCTTTTGAAGAAGGCTTAAGAACTGCTTTCCTACACGTGGAAGGACAATAAAAATATGATAGGGCTTCAGTTTTTTTCTGGTCTATATAAGAGGAAGTGATACTCAATTTCAGGGAGCTCAGGATGATTTTCATGGAAATAAGGCCTTAGGCAAAAATCCAACTCACAAAGTTTTACAAAAAGAAAAAGTACAAATAAACCTCCTCCGAAGGCCTTAAGTCCCACCAAAATGAATTAAAAAATGAAACAACATTAACAATAATAAATTTTCACCCAGCCCTACCTAGTGCCACCTTCTTCCTCAGACCTACAGTGCAGAGGGGAGAGGCAGCCCTGAACGGGTTCCTCAAACAGCCACCTAGGGGGAGGGCCACATTTTCCCATCTGGCTCCGGCCCGCCCACCCCATCGTCTCACCAGCTGTTTGCCATTGGAAACCGGTTGCTTAAGCCAAACTCAGTTATTCACCACAAATCCCCAGCTCTTTGTTGTTCCTGGAAGGTTGCCCACCTCCTGCAATGCTCTCTCCATCTCCTATGTTTTGAAGTATTTTCTCCATTCTTTAAGGATCCAATCAAGTCTTGTCATTTCCCAGAAGACTTCTCCAACTATAACTGCTTTTGCTGACATAGCTGAATTCATAAAACTCTGACAGTCTGTAAATACCATTTGACCTCAACAAAGATACCATATATTTGTTTTCTGGTTTTTTTGTTTGTTTGTTTATTTGTTTAACTTATGCTACTCTCCTCCCCACTAGAGTTAGCTTCCTTGAAGGGCAGAACTTGGTCACAATCATCTTGGTCTCTACCTTAGTCTGTAGCACAGGGTAGGTTCATAGTTAATGCTTATTAAAGGCAGAAGCATAAAAACACAAACTATAAATTAATAATAATAAGTGATACAGTGTAATTACATTCTCCATGGTAGAAATTTCTATTTCTACTGCAAATTCTCAAGACTCAAATGTATCATGGCTATGTACAATTTACTTCTAACTCCATATGGTCTACTCAAGATCCATAGTTTATGTGCAGTATATTCATCCCTCGTGTGAATATTTTCACCTGTGGCCTAATTTTACTTTTCTCTAATAATCTGAAGGTGTTGATCAAAGACTAATTTTCCTAGGTGGAATAGTTGGAGTGATATAGACACTAAAAAATTCAAAACATTTACATTACACATGGAGAGTATCTAGCAATATATATTTTTCTTCAATCCTGCTTCTTTATGGTAATTCCCTTGGGTAAAATATAATACTTCTTATAGCAATATAGAATCACATTGCTTTGAAAAATGTATGTTACAGCAGTATTTATATTGAGAATATCACACTTTGTAGGTATGCTCTGTTTTTTGACCTCAATGGTTCAGTTTAACTGGGGACCATTAGCACCTCTGCTAGTATGTATACAGCACATATCATTAATTTTCTTCCTACCCTCACCTGAATGTGGCCACCCTGAAGATCTGGAACTTCTGGGGATGTTTCAGAATCCCTAAAGTGTTTCTTAACTACACTGAACAGGTCTTATACTGTCTTTGTTATGTTCAGCCAATGTTTGGAACTATTCCACTAGTATGAAACAAAGTTCCAATTTTTCTGCCAAGAATGATGTCTGAATAATAATTCGGATAGAAACTTTGCTGGGTGGTTCTCACGTTTAAAAGAGGAAAAGGGATATTCTAAGTGTTTATGGTTGGCTATGAAAAATGTCAAGGCTCTTAGGATGGAAGATTACATAAAACAGGCAGGGGACATGCCTATAAGGAATCAATCAATGCAGAGCCAGTTTCATTTTTATGAAAATTATACTTATGGCTCCATGCAATAAGAACTATTTGGGTAGAGAAAGTTCAAACTGAAAAAAAGCCAGTCTTGTACTTTTGACTATTAGCTGGACTTTACTGTTGCTGATACGAGGTTTTTAGAAACAGCAAAAAGGAGCCATTTTTCACAGCTAACACAGATGATTTCAAAAATATCTGCAATATTACAAGTACCCAACAAATGACAGCAACTATTTTCCCCTAAATATCAGGATAGAAAATCCAATATGTCATTCTGTTATTTAAAAGTCTCCTGCATTAACCAGAGATAAGGAGAAAAAAGCCATTCCTATTGATCTATGGATGAAAACAAATAGTATACTACTGAGTGAACAGTACTGGTGAGAAGATAACTTACTGTATTAGAGAAGAGAGAGACATCAAGTTTAGTGACTCAATGAAAGTGTGTTAGGTTAGGAAGTCTAAAAATGTTTGCATCAATGTGACCGTTGTGTAGAAACAAGGAAAACAGGGAAAGAAACAGAACAGTGTTCCATTTTAAATTCTTTAGAATCAAGAAAGAAGGTGAACCAAGACCACAGCTAAACAGGATTAAGGTTTCCATAATGCTAAACAGCACTATCGTGGCTCCTTGGTGAACTGACAACAACCGTCTCCCCCACACCCCCATCACTTTATGGGAATTGTATTATACTGAAATATATTACCTGCAAATTAAGTAATTATTATTCATGTGAAAGATGTGCCTACTAGTTCCACCCTAGAAGAGAGTCTGTCTAGGCACAAATGGTTTTAAGTCTTTTTTATTGTTTTTTTTTAATGTCATGGCATACACAGAAAATAATTTTTGCATGCTCACTGGGATAAATAGACAAGGTGAGCAATTGGCACAAGTTCACTGGCTCCCCAGGCTTTGCACAGTTTCTTTGTGGGAAGAGGTGAGCAGCATCTTCTAGGCACCTTTAAACCTTTCCCTGCAGACATGTCATGTATGGCTCATTTTCAGACATTGATTGATATGGTAGGGGGCAAAATTTGCCACCCTAAAATGTGTTCCTTTGGCCTGAGAATTAATTTAGGCTCATTATGTTTAAGACACAGAAGCCTCAGAAAGTTTTTCTTGTTACCTCTTCCCTTAACTGCCTAAAAGAATTTAGACAAAGAGCCTGTGTCTCGAGTTATCACCAGACATATCTGCAAAAAGTATGGGCTAAGTGTGGTGGGGGAAATTTACCAGGACCTAGCCGTCACAGTGCACTTAGTGTCCCATTGTTTCCACATGGCTCAGGGGACATGTGTTTACTAACATCATTTGCGTTTCCATCTCCATGTAAATTTTCTTTTTTTCCTTGAAGTCCCAAACCACTACCCCCAACATCCTCTTTTGTTGTTAGCTGAAGATGGTATTTAAGATGAGGATTTCAGCCATTTGGGGGAGTTGCTCAGTTTTCCTGGATCTCTCCTGTGTATACATGTTATTAAACTTAAGTTTGATTTTCTCCTGTCAATCTGTCTCATGTCAGTTTAATTCTTACACCATCCAGAAGAATCTAGAAGGAAATGTATTCCTCCCTGATAATATTAGTAAGGAGAGAATTTGTGTTTAGAATAAAGGGATTAAATTTGGCCGGTGTTTCCTTGAGTTTCTGGACCACACCTGTGGTATCTCCTTCTGTTTTAGTTGCAGACAATTTGAATAAATCAAATAGTTGCACATCCACTTTGCATGACCTGTTCAAAATATTGGCATTACCTATGGAGTGAGATTTTGGACTGAAGAACAGAAGTCACCTTTCTGTGTATTTTGGCTGGTTGTTGTAGGCATTGTAGCAGCTTGTTTCTTGGATTGATTTCCCTATTTCATACTATCACCCAAAGGAGTTTCGTTGGCATAGAGCCCCAGAGATAAAGGGTACCAAAAGTCAAAATATAATAATTACATTTAAGTATTCACTTTCATAACATCCCAATTAAAATATCATGGTATCAATCCTTTGCAAATCAGGATTCTAGTTTTATTGTTTGTTTTAATTTTAGGTAAAAAGTCAATGATTACACTTTGCAAATTACCTCTGAAATTTAATAAAGCATACGTAAGTATACCTTAATTCAGGAATGAAAGCTAACACAGATCATCAAATATTAATGCTCTGCTGCCAAATTTATAGATACACAGGAGCTTCAAACTACTTTTTTGGCAGTAAATGTCTTGAGAAACCTTGCCTGGGGCTAAACCCTCTGGCTGACAATACCTCAGAATGCTTATCACAGGGTAGTTTTTATGCTTAAAGAGATCAAGCAGTTGAAAAGCAGCAAAATCACCTCATTGGAGATCTTTAATTATAATCAAAGCTTTTTTTTTTTAAATCACCAAATAAATAAGGCAGATAGGCTCAAATTAGTAACCAGACACCTATACAGTCATTATTTTACAGAGTCAAATACACTGGCTCCTACCAGACGGGGATGTGACAATTTTTGCCTTTGACATTTTCTTCTTTTTTTTCTTTTTCTTTCTTCCCTTTTTTTTTTTTTTTTTTAAATGGGGGTACCGGGGATTGAACCCAGGACCTGGGCATGCCAAGCATACACTCTACCACTGAGCTACATCCCCACTCACTGAGCCTTTGATATTGAAAGTACAGTCTGTAAATCAGACACAGGATCTATAGCATTTACAGATTTATAGTATAAATGTGCACAGTTTGAATACAGCAGACTTTGAAATGCATGAAGTGAGTTATTGTTGGGTCATTTCCACCCTTACATTGCTGTCCAGTGATTTTTCCTGTGTTGCATTTGTTTTTCTCAGTTTTTTCCCTCTAAGTTTATGTTTGCCTTTTACCTCTTCACATTTCACCTTTTCCTTTTTTTTCTTTAAGTGAGTAAACAAGCTAGTACTCATTTATATGAAATAAATCCCTTTTGTATTCCATAAAGTATTTTCCTTTGGGGAAAGGAACCATTATGAAATTTTTATTGAGGTTTAGGAAAGCCTGGAGTTAAAAAAAAAAAAATTAAGCATTTTCTGCACAAGCAACATGACAAAGAAATTCTCTGAGATTTTACCACTAGTTCTGGTACACAACTCCAGCCTGACAATGTTGCAACTTCATTAATAGTAATTTGTTTTGTGAGCTACACTGGAAATATCAAGAAAATAAATACACTCAGCTAACCCTATATGTGTTTACTTTATGTAAACTAACAAAGCAAAAACACAAAGTGACTATCTGTGAATTATCTGATATAAAAATACAGATTGAAAATGGTATATACAACAACTAAAAGATGTATTATATATTTAAAGAGCCTTTCCAATAAGAAAAACAAAATACTCATTTTCTTTTATGTTTAAAAGCCAGTCTGAAAGATGTTTATCTAGGGCTATCAGGAAAAATCTTTGTTACAAAGGCAATGCAACTTCATATAAAATCTCAATTGTGCTGATGGACCAGATATGCTGACAGACCATTATAACAGAACAAATCACAAAACGAGCAGAATAGTGGCTTTCTCTTGTTGAAAAGGAAAAGAGAGAAAAGTAAGGTACAGGATAAGAAGGAATGGGATGACATGGTAGTTTTGAATAAACTGGTTACGGAAAAATACTTACCAAGATAATGATAAATTGCTTTGCCTGAACTATGGTCAATATTTTGATGCAGTTAAAGTTGATGACAATTTGCTTCACTTGCCAGACATTACTGGTATCATTAATAGTCAAAATCACGCTAAAGTTTTATGGAATCTTCCAAATCAAGTGTGTATGTGTATGTACAGGGAAATACGTTATCACTGACAAGAAAGAACACCTGTTTTGTTTCCTTTTAGTATTCCTAAAATACTCGGAGAAAAGAAATGAATATTTGTATTTGTAAGGCTATTAACACAATAATTGTTGGCTAATATTGCAAAAAGTATATGTAATAAATACAATAGGTTTATCACATTTACTTTTTCAGTCTAATTTAAAAAGTAGCCATGCCTTCATAAAAGCACAGTGACTGACTCAACATGACTTGTTATCATATAGTTAAATTTCTAAAAAATATGTTTCAGATAATGCCTCTCAGTTGCTTTTCTACATAAAAGTTACTCAACAATCACCTCTTCTGCCAACCTCCAACACTGCAAACCCTAACCAAAGCAATGTCCTAATATGCTAAGATCTTTCTATATTTTTACAGTAGTTTTTTGCACGAATAAAGTTCATTGAAAACAAACAATACAAAATTTACTCCAAATTTTTCTTATTGTTTGAAATAAAGACTGAAGAATGATTGGGTTTCTAACTTTTTACAAAATTTTCTGCTGCTCCTAAAGTGGTATTATTTAAAAATATATTACCCAAACGAGCAACATATTCTTTGGAGGTTTTTAAAGGATCTATGTCCATTCAGAAAACACAAATGTAAAAGTGTGAAGTGAGAAAAGTAATGAAATCTAATGAATTTGAGTCCAAATGTTGTATTTTTTCAAGTTCACCAAAGTGATTTAGTTTTAAAACACAGGGATAAAATAACTTGTCATGGGGAAATTTGTATTTGTTTTGGCTCTGCTCCACTATTTGGAATATGACTGATACCTCTGGGCCTTTTACTATTTATACTTTCAAATGCATACTCCTAATAAAATTTATTATTATAAAGTAAATTTTGTAGCTTAATCACTTAATACTGTTACATAAATTCATATAATACCTGAGTGAGTAAAAAAATAAAGCACAAATGTGAGTGCTTTTTTGAAACACAACAACATATATATCCATCATTAATAAATGCATTAAGCTTTGTAGCAGAGAAGTGTGTTATGTCAATTCACATTATACATTCCCAGTGTGAAATATGTGTGTCACAAATGCCTCATTCTGTGTCTTGCATCATAGAAAACAGACTTTTGAAAAATCAAAGGGAGATATCAAAAGGAGAATTCTTTTATATTCCACTCCTTTGCTGCCACAAGACCGTGTAACACCAGCCACATCCGTGACTTCACCAGTCTTTGAAGCCGTACATGAAGTACAAGCATGCATCACTGGCTTCTAAGAGTTATTCCTTAGGATGTCACTCCCTGTCATAGCAGCCTATTAATTTTTAAAAATACAACAGGTAGTTTTCTTAGAAGACTTATCCATTTATGAGGCCAGTGGTTATATGTATCGTGCTACTCAACAAATGCAAGTGTTCTTCTTGCACCAAAATTTTTCTCTGATGTTCAATAGGGTCTATATGCCCCAATTAGTATCAGTCTTATGTTATAGGATATGGAATCTCCATAAAGGCACTCAATTGATCATAAAGCCACTCAATGATGGCAGCCTCCATTCATTAACTGATTTGTATCTAATTTACAGAGAAAAGTGGTCTAATAGAATTGGCCATAGCTCAGGTAAGGATTTTTTGGAAACAAAAATAATGACACAATTTGAGGAAAGGGAGCTGTCCAAAAAGTGCAGGGCACAGAATCTAAGAAATTAGAGTAAAAATTTTGAGAGAAAGAGGCAAGGGAAAGATGGAGAGGAGAGTATTGAGGAGACTAGAGGGGAGAATGGCATGTTTAGTGAACAAATAAGAAGTGGGTTAACTTGGTAAATCTGGAAAGGAACCTCCATTACTAATGTGCTCACTGTGTTGAAACACACAATGTTGAAAAGAAATAAATGGTAGACTGTTTTATATTCTTTTGAATACTGAAATGAGGGAAATGGTGGGCCCAAGGTTATCCTAAGTCCTCTCTTACTCTGTGTCCAATGAGTCTCCCCAGCTGCTGACCTTACCAAACAAAATGAGCCTCAAACCCACCATCACGTGTTTGGCAGCACCTTCCACAGAGGTGGAAGTTCCCAAACATGACCATGATCACCTTCTTCATGGTCTCACCTTCATAGCCTGATGATCCTACTTTCTCAGACATTCCTCCAGGCTCTAGCTGTTCACCTGTCCACCCACACAAGTAATCCAGGCTGATATGATGAGTGATTATTCTCTTATCCTCCTGCTGACCCCTCCCAGACCATCACTTCCCCAGTGTCTTCCACATTTGTGTAACTTTGATTCCTATTAAACTTCTAACTTCCAAAATAACTCATAGTAATTGTTTTTTTTTTTTTTTTTCCTAATTGAACTCAAACACATTGGTACCTGAAGTAGACTGGCTTTATTATTGGTGTCAATTTCCATGTCTCACTGTCTCCATTCTTTTTACAGAGCATTCTCACACTGACACTTGGCTCATTATACGACTTGCTTTGGCCAAAGCACAGGTGCAATTTTGATGAGTGTGGAGACTTGAAAAAGTCTTGAATGTTTCTGCTTTTTCTCATGGAACTATGCTACCCCTATGATGACATACCTAGCGCAGCCTGCTGGAGGAGAATGTGGAGGAGAATGAAGTCATTCTAGCTGAGGCCATCCTAGACAAGTCAGAGCCCATAGACCCACCAGCTGACTGCAGATGCATAAAGGAGTCCAGATAAGATCTGCTGAACTTGGTCTAGATCATCAGAATAGCCAGCAAAATGGAAGAACCATGAAAATTAATAAAATTTTATTGCTTTAAGCCAGAATTTTGGGGCGAATTTACTATGCAGAAATAAATAATTGATATGGAGTGGTTTTTTACATCTTAGTTTTTCTTGGCACTCTATGCAGAGTAAAGATCCTTTCTCTACAACCCCCAGCAATTTTAAGTATGTATATTATAAACATTAACAATGCCATTATTTGTACACACATTGGTTTCCTTTTTTAGAATCTAAGCAACCTACTCTCAGAAATTATGCGTTATTGACCTTATTCACCTTTATATCTCCAGCATTTAGAATAGGTTCTAATAAACAGTGTTTAGCAAACACTTGTTAAAGGAAAGGAAAGGAAAGAAGGAAGGATTATCACTTTTTCTCTGAAATCTTCCCTATACCACTGCCCCATTCTCCATCAGGCATGCAGCACTCTATTGCTTGCTTTCTTTGTGGATACACCTTCTATTAGATTGCAAGTAATTGGCATGCAAGGGATTTTTTCACCTCTTATCTCCTACGTCTAGCAGAGTACATTGTAGAAAATACATATTAAATGAAGCAACAAAAATATTAAAATTCCTACTGCTACAATGCCTAACACAATTAAAAACAAAAACAAATAAATAGCAATATAATATTGAAAAAGAAGGGCTTGTTAAGGATCTGTTTCATTTTAATATATTTTAAAGACATTTTAATATATTTGCCAAGATGGTTATTCAAAAAGGAAGTAAAAAATCTTGAAACTGTTAAGCAAAGGACATATGTTTTCGGTCATTGAAAGTTAGGTTTGAATTTCACCTTTGTCACTAGTCTTGTGAATTTTGGAAGTCACTATACATTCCAAGATTTATTTTCCTCATCTTTAAAGCAAAGTCCTATTTCATAGAACTTTTGTAAAACTTAAATGAGAAGAATTTAAAGCAAGCTAATACATAGTAGATACTCAGTAAATAATAGCTATTACCTTTTATTGTTTTTTAATATTATCATCATTATTACTATCAACATAAGCCTTCCTGGAGTTTACACTCTACCATAGTCAATATTGTTTCTAGAAGTAAATTTAAATTTTTAAACTCTGGCAAGTAAAAGGTCAAATTTCAGTAGTCATGCATGAATTTTAAACAGTTATTGTGAATTCTTTTTCCTCTTAAAACAATACTCCTCCTCCCCTTTTGGTACTGACAATGGAAACTATCTTTTTCGTCCTGAAATCTAAGCCCTTCTCTAGGACTTAAAATTTCTATCGAGATATGTAGTCAAAGGACTGGCCCACTTAGAAAATATTTCTTCCCTTTTTGTCTAGGAAAGGGCTGAGATTATTCTTTCATGATCTTAAAGAATACTAACATATTATCATTTGTAAAATATCACCATATTTTATCTCAAAGCTTTTCTGGTATAACGTATTCATTGTCCATTTGCTTACTTGTATTCATTTGAGAAAAACAAAATTTTATATAACTCCTGTGGAAATAAATGTAGACCACTCAAATGGGAATGAGCAAAGACTATCCAGAGCTTATTGTAAAGCTTGGGAGTGAGCTGCTATCACTTGAATTTGGCAGAGACTCAAGGCAGACAAAGGAGTGGGAAAGCTTTATAGTGAAAAACAGGGAAGGCTCTGATTGGAGGTTGCTGGCACACGGACTCTGGAGGCAAGCTAAAAGCAGCAGAGCACTTAGTTTGATTGGTTAGGGGCATCCTGTGTGATTGGTTAGGGGAGCATACTTCTCTTGTTCTGGTTGGTCCTAAACTGGGAGTGGGGGCAAAATTAGGGAAGCTGTCATTTATTGATCAAGTTATTATCATTCAGGGACAATTGGTATAGAAGTTGTGGTTTGGCTTCCTGGAATGGTTGCTGCAGAGTTTGTGGATTAGAGTTTTATTTTTAAACATGGTCTGGGCATTTGCCCTTTGCATATTCAGTCTCTTTTTCCCTTTGTGCTATACACAGAGGACCCCTCAAAATACTAAAGATTTTCTTTTCATGCTAATCTACTCTTATAGAAGTGAGTTTCATAGTAAGTTTATATACTCAAAAATACATTTCTACACTGGGAAGCAAGATGGTGGAGAAGGACGCCTGTAGCTCACCCTTTCCCACAAATACACCAAAACTCACATCTACGGACCTACTCAGCCAACCAGAGCACCCACCGAACTCCAACAGAATATAGCCCTCTTCGAAAGACAAAGACACCAAAAATCTGGTAGGAGAAAAGGAAAAAAATAAAGAAGAAAAAGCAAAACAGCGAGGGACCGATCCTACCAAGAGGGAGCGGCAAAGGAGGACAGGCACTTGTTCGCTGGGTCTCCCCCCTCCAACGGAGAGGCCAGCGGGACAGAGGGGGAGCTCCCGAGGTTCAGATCTGCCCTGAGCACCCCTTGACTGACAGAACTGAGTTAAATGGGCACAAAGGGTCCCCACAACACCCAGTCCGAGATGCAAGCCTGCAGCTGGGGCGGGGACAGGCCACCCGAGCCAGGCGGAGGACTGGGGCGGCTGCACTGAGGCAGCCCCAGGGGACTGCAGGATGCTGCGGCCCTGGCTGGGAGGGGATATGAAGCAGAACAACCTCGGTTCCCCATAAATTGCAAAAAAAGCAAAGCAACATGGCTGGTGTGCCCTGGGCGGGGGGGTGGGCGGGGGTGCCATAGCCTTTGTCTCCTCAGACCTGCACCGCCATTACTGGCACATCTCGTGGGAAGAGAGGCGGGGATCAGCCACAGCCACCATCTCCTCCTGTGCACAGTGCCTGGGCGGGGTCAAGACCGAGACCTGAATCTGCACCCGGGGGCTCCACAACCTCCTAGGCAGAACTGAGACTTGTTTATAGCCCAAGACAGATAGGATCTTTCTGTCCTGGCACCTCAGAGAACTTGCGCCGCCAAGAATTTGACACAACATTGTAAAATAACAATTACTCAATAAAAAAGTAAAAAAATATGTTTCTACACTGGAAATAAATTATGCTTTTGAAAACATCTGTATACAGATTCCTATGTAAAATAGACAGACATATTTATATTGACTTAGGTTTTCTGTTAGTTTGTTTTAGGAAGAATCTCAATTCTGCTACTTTGAATTGGTGACATTTTAAGGACATTTATAAAAACCAAGATGGAAATTCTTTCTAGACCACCAGAACAGAATTATGATAACCTACTATCAGTGTTCTTCATTCATTGATTACAGCCCTGAGAGAAGAGTAATCTGACTGTGAAATTGCTTTTTCACTGGAAATAATTAAATCTGATATGTAAAATAATTTATTAACTCTACAAGGTCTTTGAAAGCAATTTTGTTAGATGAATAAATTATTGCTATCTTTATGAAGAGGTCACAACAATCATAAAGCATGTATAAAAATAATTTCACAATAGAAAAGCTTTATTCTGGGTAAAACAAAGCTTCTGAATACGGCAGCATGTTACTTTTAAGAACTTGAAAAAAAACACCTCTGAATAAGAAAATTATAAAAAAAAGTTTATAATATTAAATTGCTTGATTTAAGTGTATTTTCCTTTAAATATAACCAAATATCTACAATAAGTTAAAGAAAATTATCTTCTTCAAATCATTCATTCACTTTTTCAACAAGTACTTGTTGACTACCTAGGAATCTAGATTGAGAAGAGCTCACATAGGGTCATCTGACATCATATACTCTGCCTGCATTGTTTTAAAAAGTTGAACCAACATTTTAAAAATCAGGACATTTCATACCGAAATCTAGATTTCTATCTTCCCTTAAACAACACGGTGTTGTATTTTCACAGGCTAGCAACCAGCTGGAAGAGAGAAGAGGCTCCCTTCTTTAGACAGGATATGTCTGAGTCCAGACCACTCCCCACTCAAACTCTATCTCCCTCACTTTTCCTTTATCAGAGCCCTGCCACCTTGCTACCCATAGAGAAACATTTCCTCCTATCCATGCCTCTATACAGAATTGAAAATAAAAAGGTAGACCAGTAAAATATCACATTTTAAGAAAAGGGGAAAATATATTTACTTGTGGAAATAAGACTATTTCCACAATGAAATATGCAAACCGTCGCTATAATCAAAAAGCAAAAAAAAAAAAAAAAAAAAAAAAAAAAAAAAAAAAAAAGACAAAACCCAATACATTTTCAATTATGTAATACTATCATTGTGGCCCCTGAAAACTTTGGCACCAGAAGCCCTAGGTAAACAAGCCAGGCTCTATGCTGTTTCCATAGATATAATTGTTTGCAATATCGAGTATGTCCTTGATTTCATAGAGCGTATAGTCTAACAGGGAGAAAACTATTAAGAATTCTAATAAAGTTAAACAAGCAATTGCAGTAAGGTTCCCTCCTTAACCAGTAGAAAAATGGAAACTTTAAGGATCTACCTTTTAGTTAATCATTGGAAAAGCACAAAGGCCCAGGGAAACAGGTGTTTGCCTCACCCTGATACCTTGATCCCTCACATGCTTATTTATGCTAAAATCACCAGTTTCCACATTGCTGTCTACACACACTTACCTACCAAATTGTCCTCCACTCTCCTTCATGCATTTCAACCTTCTAACTTATGATCATTAAACTCCCCTATAGCTGCCATGACTTCCCAGAATGTTCTCATGACTGGCTGATCTTCATTAAAACCTGGCTCTCTCTTATGAAAACTCTTCCACTGAACTGCTCTTAATAGAAAGTCTTTTTTTTATTCTTTTTTGGTCCACATACTTTAGAACCAACAGATGAGATAGGTGTTCACTTTCTTCTTTAATGCTATATTCAGGTAATTAATCCCTCCACTTTCTTCTGAGAGAATGAATGTTTATGTTCTCTTCCTGGGCCACCCTCTTGGGTCCTGATACCATCTACTGAACTACTCCCTACTATTTGTTGAAGACATCTCTCAGGGCAAAGAATTTCTCCCTACCTCATTACCATTCTCTGTTACTTCAACATGGACATTGAGAAATTAGCCTCACCCAATCTCTTTGGTCCCTGAATTCTTATCCCTTCTGTAACTTAGACACCCATTCCCATATTTACTTTTGACTTCATTAGAAATCCAACTACATGTGAAATGTGGACTTCAGACAGTTCAATTCCTAACCCCTCTCCAGCCCTCTTGGTATAACTATCATTTTATTAGCACTTTCCCAGGTTTTTTCTTTTTTGTCCAGCTTGATTACACAGTATGCCACTAAAATCACTCATTTGCGCATACCCTCAACCCTTTTGTCCCTTTTTTCCTCCATTTTTCACCCTAAGAGAACTCTTGTTGAATGCTAACCTACACCATTTCACTGCCTGTAATTGAGTATATGAACATTTCCAGGGCAAGGAAAATCATACAATGGCATATTTCACAGTAAAGTCATAATCACATTTCTCAAATGAGCACAAAATCAGTAACTCCTAGAACTCCTATGATGTTTCCTCAGTGCATTTGTTTTCCATCATTGAGATAAGTTATCACATCATTTCTCTACATTCTCAACTCCATTGTGTTAAATGATCTACTTAATATTTTATTGAGAGAACTGAAGACATCAAACATAACCTCTTTGGCAGAAACTGCTAGGCACCTCAAAATATCCATTCAATCTTTCTGTTTTTTAAATAACAGAACTCAATTCTTTCCATATTGCCACTGGCTAAAAGATTTTATATCCCCGAATTCCTTGAAGTTGGGTATGGCCCTATGACTTACTTCCAGCCAAGGAGATGTAAATAGAAATGTATGACATTTTCATAAAGTTCATTAGAAGGTATGGATGTGGCCCCTTTTTTTATTTTTTCACTCTCTCCAACTTACTGCCTAGAAACTAAAAATAATTGTGGTGACTTTTATGCTAAAAGGCAGAACCTTTTTTGAGAAAAAGAGAAAAGGGTCAAGTAAAAAGAATGAAGAAGACTCACTGCATGTCAAGGTAAAAGATCATTTGGGGGCTTTGTCAATTACTGCTTCGGGGAATGGGAGAATTAGAAAACACTGCAGGAAACTGAATGAAAGGTAGGAATAAGAGACAACCTATAAAAATCTTTCAAGAAGTTTGCTTATGAAAGAGATAAGAGAGATGGAAAAGAAAATTGAGGAAGAAATATAAATTAAGTTTTTTTTTTTTAAAGAGAGGTGCATGATTATTTTCATATTTTTAAAAAATTTACTAAAGGGGAATATGGTGATTTTAACAAGTTTATCAATATAAAGTTGACTAAAAGAAGGATTAATATTTTCTCCACATCTCTCCTGTTCTAGCCCCCTCAACAACCTGTTCTTTGTCCTTATTACTATTTTATTTTTAATTGAAGTACAGTCAGTTTAAAATGTTGTGTCAATTTCTGGTGTACAGCATAATAGTTCAGTCATATATATACATACATATATTCATTTTCATATTCTTTTTCATCATAGGTTACTATAAAATATTGAATACAGTTCCCTGTGCTATACAGAAGAAAATTGTTGTTTATTTATTTTATGCATAGTAGTTAGTATCTGCAAATCTCAAACTCCCAATTTATCCCTTTCCACTGGCTTACTTCGCTTAGAATGACAATCTCCAGGTCCATCCATGTTGCTGCAAATGGCATTATTTTATTTCTTTTTATGGCTGAGTAGTCATTGTATAAATATATCAAAACTTCTTTACTCAGTCATCTGTCAGTGGATATTTAGGTTGTTTCCATGTCTTGTCTATTGTAAATAGTGATGCTATGAACACTGGGGTGTATGGATCTTTTCAAATTAGAGTTCCCTCCAGACATATGCCCAGAAGTGGGATTGCTTGATCATATGGCATGTCTATTTTTAGTTTATTATCATTTTTAACACAATATTGTTTCAATTTTCTCTCCTGTAAAGTGGGGATAATACTGCCAGCATCAAAGGTTGGTAAATACCACATTTGCTATTATTCTTTGGCAGCTGAACCTGTGATTGGTTTCCCTACTTTCAGATCCCTTCCCTGATACCCCTTGCTCTGCTCTACACCACAGATGCGAGGCTCCTCCATTTCCTGGGCTCCTTTATCTCTTGGCTTCTAATTAGTTTCAAGATCCTGGATGCACTAGCAGAATACTAGAGGAGAGAACAGAAAGAAGTCAGGATACTAACCTTTCTCTTTGACTTGGGTCCAAGTCAGGCCTCAGCAGGAGCTGCCTATCCTTCACTGTGTGAGTTCCCTTGGAGACTCTCAGTCCCTGAACTCTCACAGCACCATCTTCTCCCACTGGACTTGATACACTGTCCCACTATATCATTTTGGATGATAGCAGCTTTCACTTGTTCTAAGTTCTGGGTGTCTTACTATCACCCAATTGGTTTTTCATGTCTTTTATCATTTCTCCAACTAGTTTCCAATGTTATATTCCCTCTATTATACCACCTGGCATGGGTTCTCTCTTCTTGACTTTGCCTGATTGATATAGCTGTCATCATCATCATCGCCATCACAATGAGTCAGAAAATCAGAATCCATTAAATATAGAAATAAATGCCTAAAGAAAGTAAGATATGAGTACAAAGCCTAGGTAAGAAGAAAACTCTACAACTGGTAGAAGAAAAACTATCTTTCTATTAAAAAAGAAAAAGAAAAAAAAACAGGCAATCAGAAGCAGGTAAATGGTCAGTTGAGTTTATTTTGTATTACATTTTGTTATTTTTATATAGTCCATTCATCTTGGACATGTTTGAGGCAACTGAGACCACGATGTAATTGTATCTTATCTCCTAGTAACACCTCAGCAAAGCAGTGAGTCTCCAGGGAAAGATGACTAAATTGTGTGTTATGCAGATAGAGCCTTCAAAAATGTCACAGAGCTCCTTAGGTCCCAGAGCACACAGCAACAGCAGGATAATATCTATGCAACTTAAAATGGGGCAAAAAGTAAAAACAATTGTATGGAATTTTTAGGCAGATTGGGGCTTTGTCAGGCTCAAAAAGTTGGCAAAAAACAGAAGAATTTCTCTCTGCCTGAACATGGCACTACAGAAGAAAAGAGCTTTGCCGAACTGAATGGACCAGATGAGAACCAGTAATAACTTAGTAGGCATCTATATAGACTGACCACTGAGAATCCAGCAAGACAAAAGATTCAAAAGAAGTCAACGTGGACAAAACACACTTAGGACTAGATGTCCGACTTACCCTCCAGTGTCTTGGGACTATGTAGGGACCATGGAATCTTGACACAGTACCTAGAATAGGAAAAGGGAGCCTGTGAAATAATTTGGATTACAAGCTTTGACACTGTGATGGAATAGGGCTACAAATAAAAAATAAATATAGTTTATAAAAATAAATTTCTATTTATTACCTATATGAATTAGTAAAATGAGATTTCTATCTGTGACTTAGCAAACAAAAATAGTTGAAGCTTCTTACGAGTTTTCGACTCATAACAGAACAATAAGCTCATGCTATGGGAAATTTTATGAAGTACTGTACCAAAGACATGAATGAGTCTATTTTTGGTAAAAAGAAGCCAAGCTGGAAAAAATGTAAAGCTTATATAATTTTCCGAATAATTGATTGAAAGACTGAAATCAACCAGAATGTTACCTTGAACCTTTATGCATGGATAGTTGCATTTTAGTTCTTTTGTTGTTTTGTTCTAGTTTGTTTTCCCACATTAAAAATTATATGTTTGAAGACAGTTTTAATTGTGAAATTACTTGTAAAGAATTTTTCAAGTATTAGTATTTTTTCAACCGGGAAGAAATAGAGATAAATGCTTATATGGGACAAGAACTATAATAAGTAAAATGCAAGAGTCAGGGTTCCCAGTTGGCCCATTCTGAGCCCAAACACCTTTCACTGAGATTTCTCAGCTTAAAATTATTTGCATCCTGGTTTTCTCAGTATCTTCACTGGGTCCTTAAGTGGTAAATTAAAGTAATAATTTAAACCCTTTTGGCAAGATTTATAATGGAATTTGAAGTGACTTGTAAGCTTTCTTCAGATATAGAGATAAATCTTTACTTGGCATGTAGAATACATTAGCCAAAATTTATTTGCTGCTTTTCTTAAAATGAGAAACATAATGATGTCTTGGTAAAGTATAAACATGAGGATGAGGGGGAAAGATTCATTGTTTACTTAATAAGTTGCTCACAAATTCAGATTATTTAGCAGCTATCTTTCTAGCCTGAGCATTCATGTTCAACAACTGATGATATCCATATAATAGAAATACCATTGATCAGGTGGAAAAAAGAGACTTGATCATTGGCATTATTAAGTAGTTTTTGACTTTTCATTATACATGACAAAAATTGTAGTGTTAATGGTTAAAAAGAATGCATGAGTTATCTTCCTTCACTGAACATGCCTGGTTAAAAAAAAAAAAGATGTGTAAGTCAGTGTACCTTTCATTAGCATATGACACAATTAACTAAATTCCCTAATAATACTGAATGTACTGAATAATACATTTACTGAAAATTTCAGCACTGAATGGTGCCACCTCTTTGGGAACATTAGCCTAGCACTTCTGTATAGGGGTTCCGCTGACATAGCTCAGTAAGCTGGGGAATATTGGTTTACATTTCTCTCTTTCTCTCTCTCTCTCTCTCTCTCTCTCTCTCTCTCTCTCTCTCTCTCTCTGTGTGTGTGTGTGCGTATATATATATATATATATATATACGCACACACATATACATATATATTGTTTTTTTCTTTACAAAAGGAAATTGATCAGACAAGGAAGCTGATATGCAGTGATGTTTCTCCATTCAACCTAGATTTTTCATAAATAAACATTTATTTTAGCCATTAAGCAAAAGAGAAATAAAAAAATCTCACATGGTAGGTAATGTAAAACATCATCTTTATGGTAAAATATTGATGCTTTACAGTTGAATGTAAAATTTCCATGAACTTTTAAGAATAGGGCAACGGGACACCAAGCAATTCATTAGGTGTCCTTAGTTTATGATCTTATGCCATTAGAGATACTTCTGTAAAAACTTGTAGAAACATAGCTATAATTTCGATCTTCGGTCATGATTTCACATCTTTTCAATAATTCAATAACTCTGCTCAACTTTGTCCATCAGCAAATAGTACCACCCTGAGGAACCATCAGCCCTTATCCCTCATAATGATCCTCTCACTGTAAAAACAGAAACCCATGTCCTGGTCTCAGATCCCAGTGAAAGGGGCCAGACACTCTGGCAGCTGAGTCAACTGGTAACTAATAAAGGCCGTAGTGGGCACTTCACAAAAAACAGCACACGATATGTATGTCTCTGTTTCCCATTGCTTTCAGGCTTTCACAGGAAACAGAGAAGAATCTTCCAAAATGTCTGTCTGCAGTATAATAAAATAATGTAGATTCAGTATTAATATCATGAAACACTGATAAATGGTGAAAATACAAACATGATAATAATTATAAAGGGCACCCAGAGAGAAAAGAACAAGTCTGTTTGAGGATGGCTTTTACTTTCTAGCGAAAAGCGAGGAATATTACTTCTTCTCCAAAAATCTCAAATACAGAAATAATTTAGAATGTGCCTTTATCTTGCTTCTCTGACCTGTGCTTCCAAAAAAGGTTAATATTTGGATTATTTGGCTGGCTTCTGTAAAATCTAATGCTAGATACTTCTACAGACTTAATGATTCCCTGGATATGGAAAAACAGCCAGGCCTGTCCAGTGCAGCAGCAGCGTCTCCCTACATTGCTGCCGCTGTGCTTGGTACTTCAGGCCTGCTTTGCATTCATCCCCACTGCATTCGGTGAAGCCTGTTCATGAAAGAGAGCGGTAAGGATTTCCTGCAGATTCCAGTCTCCTTGATTTATTAACCGATTTCTATACAGTGGTTGTTTTAATACACTCCTCACTAGTGATGGCACAGAGAATAATTACCATACTATAAATGATCAGGAAAGTCATTTTCAATATGAAACTAATAATCTTTGATTATTGAAAGTCTAGATAGACCCAATCTCTCTTTTCTAGGATACTGCAATAACAAGGTATAAAGCAGTGTCTTAAATACTCTTTCAGTGTGTTAATGTCATTGACATCAGTGAGAGGGTCAAAGCAAACACACGTTTTGTAGGGCTAATGGTTTTCCTTAAGTTTCCTTGCAGCACAGTTGAAAGAATTATCAACAGATTTAGCAATAAAATGACCAAAATATTCATTATGAGGCAATTCTAATAAATTGTGTATTTTTTTAAAAAATGCATTCAGCTTAAACAGAAACATATCAAACTATGATTTCAATGAAATGGTCTTAATTGGTGCTAGAAGTAAAATAATATATTACTAAAGAAAAATACTACATAAAATCAATTTTGAATCACTGCTTGGGTCAATGAGCTCAAACTAATATTGATATTGTATGCGTCACTCTTAACTAAAGAAAAATAACACAGCTAGAAAATGTTATATAATGATGCTGCTCCGGTTGGCTTTCTGCCACTTAAGCAAGTAACAGTGGCTTTTTGTTAGGCTAGTAAAATTATATTCTGGTGTGAAAAAAAAAATTATCCTTTAGTAACTATTTCCATTATATAAAAATGTTCAATAGTTCAAAGTTCATTTGAAACTTCTTTTATAAACTTTTTTTTGGATTAATAATGTCTGGAAATTAGATATTCACAACAGAGAATTTTCTTTTTCTATCTCTTGATTTTTCTCTAACATGAATGAATGTTATGAATACCTTCTTCTTCCTTTTGGTTTTACAGATACAAGAATAAGATATTTGTTTTCCAATTCAGCATTCTAAAACTGTTATCTGCCAAATCATATAAAGTTAAGAATGCTCACAATCCCTACATCACCATGAACCACTATGATCTATACCTCTCTGTCCATTTTTTTTAATACAGCCACTGTGACAGCATGGACCTTTTAAATGGCAACATTGCTGTTGACACCATCACAGTACATCTTGAACTGCAGAGTTCTTTCCTCATTAATGTGACTTTTTAATAATTATTATTTTTATAATTCATTTTATCATGACTTCTTTGTATGGATATTTTAGGCATTTGGACACTTGAAAAAACAATTTTCTTCTGTAAGAATAAAAAAGCTCTACTTTTTTTTCCAAATGGAGTTAGAGTTTATAGATTCCTGTTCCTTTTCCCTTCTTTTCTTTTTCTTTCATTCGTTCCTTCCACAAAATCCTCAGAGAAGCAATAAATAATTGCATCATATTCTAGTTCACTAAATATTAATTTAGTAACTTCATGTGAAAATACTTTCTCCTATTTGTATATCCTCAGTGAATCCTTTTATATTTCTTCAAGTAAATAGCATTTTTGTGTAAGAATAATATGGATAATATGGATGAACTGTAATAGTTACACTTTAATTTTACCCACTGTATTAGTCAGGGGTCACCAGAGAAATAAAACCAATAAGAGATATATATATATATATACACACACACACACACATATATATACACACACATACATATATATTCACACACACACATATACACATTTACACACATATGTGTATACATATATATATATATACATATATATCTTTACATCTATCTCTCTCTATATATCTACCTATCTAAAGAAATTTATTATAAGGATTGGCTCACACAATTATAGAGGCTAAGCCCTCAATCTGTTGTCTGCAAGCTGGAGACTCAAGAAATTTGGTGGTGTAGTTCCAATTCAAGTCCAAAGACCTCAGAAGCAAGAGAGCTGATGGTACAAAACTCAGTCCAAGGGCAGGAAAACACTGATGTCTCAGCTGACCTCTCAGGAAAAGAGAGCAAATTCTCTCTTTTTCCACATTGTGTTCAATTCAGGCCCTCAGTGAATTAGAGGATACCCACTCACATTGGGGAGGGCAATCTATTTTATTCAGTCTACCAATTCAAATGTTAATCTCATCCACAAACAACCTCAGACACACTCAGAAATGATGGTTAACCAAATATCTGGACACCTCATGACCCAGTCAAGTTGATACATAAAATTAACTATCACATTCACATATTATTGTTCCATTTGACTATTTTTCCCTGTTAGTGCTGATAAAATACATTACTTTATAAAATTATGTTGATATATCATTCATAATTACTTTCTCTCCAAAACTAGGACATGTGTTTCATTTGCTTTCTGTACACTCTTTTTTCTTTTTCTTTTTCTTTTTCTTTTTCTTTTTCTTTTTCTTTTTCTTTCTTTCTTTCTTTTTTGGTATGGGAATCCAATAATCAGGTATATTACAGGAATTCAAAAAGTAACACAAAACAGGCCTTGACAAAGCAGAAGGAGGTGAGAAGAGGAGATCAGGATACGGAGAAGGAGGATACTGAGCTCACCTCCCCCCACGAACACATCAGAAAAATATCTACACGTGGAGCAAATCTCACTAAAAACAAACTGGAGGTGCCAGAAAAACTGTTATACAACCAAGGCTGTAAAGAAAGAACCACACGGAGTCAGGCAGGAAGGGAAGAAGTAATCAGGTCAGGACTTGGACTCTTTAGGAGGGGATACAGAAGAGGAGGAGGATTACATAGGCATGGACATCCTCCCTGGTGAGTGAGCCATTTGAACCACATTTTGGGCACCACAGCCCTGGGGTTCAAGACCAGGAAAATGAGTTCCCTTAGCTGTTAACTATAATCTTCTTAAATAGATGAATTATTTTATTTATTATTTCAGTTACATATGTTTCCAGGTATTCTGAGTTCCACCTGACGATATCTGTAATGTCAATACTGAACATGTATTTGCTAATAAAATTGAGATTACAAAGAACTAAACATTAAAAATATGAACTGTTCTAACATCAGTTAATATTATATTTCCATCTTCT
Organism: Camelus dromedarius; assembly: GCF_036321535.1. Classification (NCBI taxonomy): domain Eukaryota; kingdom Metazoa; phylum Chordata; class Mammalia; order Artiodactyla; family Camelidae; genus Camelus; species Camelus dromedarius. The sequence goes on along the minus strand of NC_087436.1, from coordinate 65,077,283 downwards.
CTTAGGGTAATTTTCTTCTTCAAAATAAGGTATGTAAATATCAAATATTTGGTGAATTTTCACTACAATTCACATTCTTCTTAATTTATTAAGGAAAAATATAATTAAATAAAAATGGACATTGATCTATTTTTCTAGTTTAAGATTTTTTTGTTGCATAAGTGTGTAAACTACCGTACTGCGCATTTTGGGGCATGAGGTATTAAAACATTACTCTGGTTAAGACTACTGTTATCTATTGAAATTAATTCCTAATATTTGGTATTTATTTAGAAATATTTAATTTAAATAACATTTGAAATCATCATGACCTTATTTTTAAGAAAGTTTTATTATTTGATTGTTCTATGGTATTAAATTGTTCAATTTTCTATGAAGTTTAATCAACTATATATCATATATAAACACATACATATGTATTTTATAAGTAACTGTCATTTTTATAGAATATATAAGCAAATTAAAAAGTTAAACCAGAACTAAAATTTTATTTGTCTGCTACCAATTGGGAATTGTCAAAGGTTTTGTCATATCATCTCAATCATAAAAGCACAGATTTTCATAAATTTAAAGAAAACAGACAAGGCATGTATCTGTTGCCTTCATTATAATGGGTAAGAAATGACTCAACAGTTAACACCGGGGCATTGCTTCCAGTAGGAAGATATAAACAGAGTGATAACGTCAGCAGTATATGTGATTCTTTTTCAGCCTAAAATCCAAGTAAGATGTTAATGCTTATATTCAGGGAGATTTTAGGTGTTCTGCCCTTGGTGGCAAAAAGAAGACTGTTACTATGGCCAGAAAGAAGAGCCCAGCATAGAAAAACAAAGAGAATTCACGGTATGGAAACAAAATGATAAGATATTTTATCGTATTGACACTCCCAAGGATTAATGTATTTGACAATAGTGATACTCCCAAGGATGCATCAAGCACAGAGCTGTGCAGAGCATAGTGGACAGAGTAGGCTCGAGAGGCCCCACTAGACTAAATTATGCAGAAGTGCATCAAGACTGAGATAATAGCAAGCAATTGATTGTATCAGTGCAGCACAACTGGTCATGATTGAAAGATATCTGGGAAAAACATTGAAAATCTTGACTAAAACAGAATAAAGACTGTTTTCCTACCTTTACTAACAATTATAAGTCTACTATCAGAATATAGTGAACAATGATTTTATTTATTTTGCATATTTATTCTTGTATAATGTACATTAAATAAGTGTATTTCCCATCATAGAGTATGATTCGTTATTCTCTATAAATCTGTTAGAAACAAGACAAATGATTTTTTTTCTTACAAGTATTTAATATACAGGTACTTGGATTAAATTTATCATGAGCTTTAGTCAAGTGAGCAGAAAGAAATGTGGTATGACTTTTAAAATCCTGTCACTGTAAGACCAACTTCTGTTTGGGTCCCTTAGAGCTTCTATTTTAAAAAGTGTGATTAATTTTGGTGAAAGAAATACTGTGTAAATAAATGGAAGGGGAAATGTATATAGACATTGACAATAAAAAGCATGGTTACACTTCAGACTCATAGACATAGTGGATAATCTTCTGGTTACCAGAAGGAAAGGGAGTGGGAAGAGATAAATTGGAAGTCCAAGACTTGCAAATATTAACTACTATATATAAAAACAGATAAAAATATTTCTTCTGTATAGCACAAGGAACTATACTCAGTATCCTGTGGTAACCTATAATAAAAATGAATATGAAAATGAATATATGTATGTATATGTATGACTGAAGCATTATGCTGTACACCAGAAATTGACACATTGTAACTGGTTACACTTCAATAAAAAATATATATAAAAATAAAAAAGTATAGTTATACTCAAATATAATTATTTTTTATCTGCCCCTCACCAAAGTAATTGTATTTTTCTCCTTCTTCCTATGGAGTCTCTCCAAATTGATTTTTCAAGTAATACCACATTATTAAAAAACTGTGAAAAGAAAAAAAAATTTAAGAAATCTGCCTTCTAAGGTTGTGAATTAGCTCTTTTCGAATAACTATTGACAAAGCCATCAAATACAAACTGGCCAAATGAATTGTTATGTGATATGAAGCAAATAATTCACTTTCCATCGTACTTGACTATCTTTTCATTCTTGCCCATAAAAAGTAATGTTTTGATAACTAGCATTTCTGATACCTTCCTGGGAGGAAATAATGTTGTATCAATAAAAAAAATCTGATGCACATCTAGCATTTAATGGGTTCAATTAAATGCTCTGTCCCACCCTCTACCCCCAAAATACATTTTTTCTTGTTGTAGGGAAGAAAATCAAGCTTAGTGTTCAGCTCTGGTAGTCAACTTTCTATAGAAACTCTTACTGCAGTAAGTTCCCACTCAGGCAAAGTGAGGTTGTGATCCTCTAACCACTTTTGCTCTCCTTTCCTAACAAAATGATACATACCAACTGAGTGAGGATCTCCTGCAGTTTTAGAAAAGAGAAGCATTCTCTTTATGTATGATTAAAGGAGTTATTGCAATAGAAAGCTATCATAGAAATTTTATAGTACTATTGTGCTATTATAGCTGTTATTAAATTGAAATTACTCAAAAGTAAAGAATAATTACTAGATAAATTAGAAAACCATGGGAATGTAAGTTTATAAAAAAAAGTCTAGGAAGAAATTATGGAAGAGTTGAGTATACATATTTGAATTTATTTAGAAAAATTTATTGTAGGTAGGTAAGGTAAGGAAAATTAAGGTGGAAAAATACACTATAAAGTAATAAAGCTTGACAATGATATTTCAAAGGCATTGCATGTCTCCACAACAAATGGTCACCAAACTGATTTGAAGTACTTAGAAGAAGAACTGATAAGCACATTCTGGTGAGGTAAGATGGGCTTCAGAACAATAGGAGGTAAAAGAGACAATCCAAAAGTTATCAAGAATAAGGCAAATAAACATACACTATTATTTGGAGTTTAAAAAAAATGAAATTTTGAGAGCTATTACATCAAAATGATCATTATGTACTATTTACTGTAGTAAACTTCAGCAATAAAATGTAAGCAAAAGAGAAACAAAGTTTACTATTTGTTGTCCAGTAAAAAAAGAAAGCAAATAGATAACCACAAAAATAAACAGTCATGCTTACAAAGTGATACTGTCTATGAAGTAAAGGAAACTGATGCTCTGAGATTATTAAAGAAGGAAATTATTTATTTTAAAGATTCATGGAAGGGTTTTTTTGAGAAATTGACTTTCAAGCCAAAACCTCATTAATGACTATGAATAGCTTGGCAAAAGTATTTGGAGCACAGAGTGGAGGGAGTCAACTAAACAGAGGTGTGCTTCAAACAAAGAGAGATGAAATTTTAAAGGCCTAAAAGAATTTTCCAGACCCTGACTGAAAGCCAGGGTGTTAAGAGTAAGTGATAACAGGAGTGGTGGAAGATAAAGTGGGATAGGCATCAGGAGAGCAAGGTCATAATTTTTTAATTTTATCTTGAATGCAATGCAAAGCTATTGAAAAATTTAGTCAGATACATATGACACCATCCGATCTATAGTTTATGATAATTTTGGCTGCTATTAGCAGATTGGATCGGTTGGGACCAACAGTGGAAGAGCATTTGTTATAGAAGATAAAGCAAGATGACTAAGAAAGTGTCGGGGGTAGAGATGGAGATAATTGTCGTTTTTGAGGCAAAATTGCAGGATGTGGTGTTCAATTATATACGAAGGTTGCTCTGCTTTCTTCCTTGAGCAACTAGTGGATGGTGGTGTCATTTACTGAAATAATGAAGACTACAGGAGGAGCTAGCTTATTTGAAGAGTTAAGACAGAATTAATTTTGGACCTGTTAGGACTGTGATGATTGCAAGATCTCCAAATGTAGATGTACAGGTACAGTCGATTATTACTGATGGGTCCTGAAACTCAAAAGGGAACCCAAGACTGGTGATATATTTTTGGGAGAGGTAAGCATACAAATGGTTTTCAAAGGTATGGAAATGATATGAGTTAGCCAAAGTAAGTGTATTTAGCATGAGAGAGAGAGAGAGAAAAGGCACAATGCAAAGACCTGAGGTTGTATGAAAAAGAGAAATAGCCAACAAAGGAGACATAGAAGAAAACATAATGAGGAAAGGAAACACACAGCCGAAAGAACACAGTATCATGAAATTGAATTCAAGACTATTTTTAACCAAATCCAAAATAAATCAAATAATGCGGAGAAGTCAAGTAAGACAAACAATGAGAAATGCCCATGGGTTTGACAACATAGAGGTCACTGGTGACTGTCACATGAGCAGAGGACAAGATGGAACTGGAGCCAATAAAACTTGTGATATTTTCCGATGAAGAGAAGGAGCTGTCTGGATAAATCAACCTACTATCCCAGAGTTACCTTACAGGAACAAATGGAAACAAATGAATAATGTATTTTTATGTATATAAAGAAGTTCAAAGTAATTTCTTACTTAACAAATCAATTAAAATTAGAATCCAGTTGGTTTACTTTTCCTAAAATGTATGCGTAATATCGTATTTTAAAATACAATCTACTTTTTCGTTTTGCATTGCCATTTAATTACTCCTGGAAAACACGATTATCAGTATTCCAGTAATCTTAGAGGAGAAGAAAAAAGGATAACATGAATCTGACAAATACTCATTTCAAAAGGTCAGCAAAATGAAAGCCAATAAATATTTGAACTAAAGGGACTTCAGACATTTTGAAGTTTACCCCAAACTTAACAGATAAGGAAATTAAACCACCATAAAGAACAGCTTCTTAGTCCAGAATATTGCAAATATAAAATTATCTGTGCTATTCTAGTAAAAAAAAAAAGTCCCCTGAATTCAGTAAATATTAATAATAACATTACTCAGAAATTAGACTTTTCTAAAAATAAACATGAAAAGTAACTGCTATCTGAAACAATTCCTAGAATGCTGATTTCAAAATTGGTCTAGCACAGGGAACAGTTACCTAATTACCTATTAGACTACAAAGTAAAAAATACATACTTTTTCACATTTCAGAGAAATTTTACAGCCAGCTCAGGTGACTGGAATTTACTAGTTTACTAAGCAGGGCTGCTCTTTTCTGATTTTCATTCTTTGACCACAGGAATGCTGGTGGCAAAATCTGATGTCATTCTATGGACTGCAGCTTTTCAATAAACTGTGCTTCAGTTTTAAATATCGGGTTCTTGCTTTACTTGTCTGTTTACACTGTGGTCAACCAGACTCACTTCTACATTTGGAAGAGTTCCCAAGTGGACTCTCAATAACCAAACGAGACAACTTATACAGAAGTACATGCCTGGCCTGATTAAACATGTGATCATCTCTGTGCACTACTTTTCACCTTAATAATTTAAAGACAGTCCTCAATAAAATTTTCATTTTCGAGCACATACTTGGTAGTTTTAAGAAAAGAGGCTAATAAATAAAACTATCAATATTAAGAATAAAGTAACATGGTTTTCACAAGAAGTTAATTTTTCATAGATTTAGGAAGATTACTTTATTGAAATAAGGAAGAAAAATGAGGGAGAGGAGGAGGGAGGAGGGGCGCGAAGGAGGAAGGATGAAAGGAAGGGGAAAAAATATTAATGTGAAAAATATATATTTCTGAAAAAAATTGTTTTCAGTGCCCCTTCCTTGATCTTTTTACAATAAACAAATCTGTCCCTAATTCAGAACACCTTAAGTGGGCATTTAAGATGAAATCAGTAAAGATGAATAATCCAACACTTATATAAGATTGTAACTTCCATCTTGCTGATATTCTCTGTCGCTTTCTCAGCTTGCATGTTTTGATGAAGCAAGCAACAGAGGAAACTCTCCAGGCAACAGTCAGCTTGGAACTGAGGTCCAACAGGCTGTAAAAAATTGAATTTTATCAAAACTACATGAGCTTAGAAACAAACCTTCAAACCTTCTCTAGCCCTGGCCAAAACCTCGATGTAGCCTTGTGAGATATTCTGAAAGAGAGGACCCAGGTAAGCTATGATTCATTTCCAACACCTAGAAACAGTGAGATGATTATTATATTGATTACTATGTGTTATTTTAAGCAATTAAGTCTGTGGTAATTTGTTACTAAGCAATAGATAACACCATGACCCCAAAATCCAGAGTACATGGTACTGCATTGTATATTTGCAAATTGCTAAGAGAGTAGATCTTAAAAATTCTCATTACAAGGAAAAAACATTGTGTGTGGTGATGGATGACTTATTTTGCAGTATACACAAATACTGAATCATGATGTACAGCTGAAACTTATATAATGTTATATGTCAGTTATATCAATTACAAGAAAAATCTGAAGTACAGATACTGGATAATTTAATTAGTGAAAGTTTTGTCACATACATTACTACACAGTGTGAACTCTGTCCTGTAGATGAGCATTTTTGCTAATAAATTAGGGATGTTATCTCTTGGGAGAATATTTCTCACTTTTAATAAAGTTTCTATAAAATGTAAGGTTTTGCTAAGATCATTTGTAAATGCAAACTAATTTTAAAAATAATGTTTCAGAATTGAGATAATAAGAAAAAAATCTGTAAAAACACTGGGTGAGACACATCTGATTTTTTTTTAAATAACTACTTTTTTTAACACAGTCTCAACTTTTACTGAGGTAAGAACTTTTCCCTAGAGCTTGTTTAGTATATTGATCACTTAAATGTAAAATGCCTCCTATTAAGCTACAATAATACACAAACTCATGAAGTTGCTAAAGAATTATTAGAAGATTGTGAATTGAAAAGAGGTAAAAATCCTACCAGTAAATTTAACATATCTGTCCAGTTTTTGATCAAGCAAAACTATCCACATATGGCTTAAAGGCATACACGTATGCCTGAGGCATACACAAACCATACTATTTCAAAGTTTGGAAGAAAAATAAAAACTGTCACTGTGAAGATCGCCACTAGCAAAGGAAAAATAAAAGAAAAATAGCCTTTATAAAATATAAATTACACTGTTTTCAAGCTCCTTGTATGAATATTATTACATAAAATATGCAATGGCCAAAGAAAAAAAGTAACAATTTAAAACTTTTGCCAAAGAAGCATATGGATAAATATATATGTGAATGTCACATATTTTGTATTATAGATTACAGATTATTGACTATATTTGAAGAGATCATTTTCACTGTGTAAATGCACGATTGAGCACAAGGAAAATCAAGCATGAAAAGCAGATAAAATACAAAGGATGTTGAGAAATATGCTTTTAACTGATCTAAAATCTTATTACTTTTTATCCTCAGTTGATATAAAAATGAATGTATTTTTACATGAACATGAAGCAGCACAACAGAAACAGTAACTAACGTATAAACTGTCTGTCTTTTCAAGACGGCTATTTGCCTTGTGAAGTTACACACAGGAAACTACAGAAAACTAGAGCTCTAGGACCTAATCCAAAATGATGGTTAGAGAAAGAAAGGAAAAAGATTATGGCCTGTGTATTTATTTCTAGGAGAAAACAATAAGATACTTTCTGAGAAATAATAATAAAACATGATGCACTGGGGGTTTTAAAAACACAGCTAATCTATTCATATGGAACCATCAAAGACCTAGAATTGCCAAAGCATTACTGAAGAGAAAGAAAGAGGCTGGAGGAATAACTCTCCCAGACTTCAGACAATACTATAGAGCTACAGTCATCAGGACAGCATGGTATTGGTACCAAAACAGACATATAGACCAATGGAACAGAATAGAGAGCCCAGAAATGAACCCACAAACTTTTGGTCAACTCATCTTTGACAAAGGAAGCAAGAATATACATTGGAATAAAGACAGTCTCTTCAGCAAATGGTGTTGGGAAAACTGGACAGCAGCATGTAAAACAATGAAGCTAGAACACTCCCTTACACCATATACAAAAATCAACTCAAAATGGATTAAAGACTTAAACATAAGACAAGATACAATAAACCTCCTAGAGGAAAACATAGGCAAAACATTATCTGACATACATTTAAAAATTTTTCTCCTAGAAGAAATAAAAGCAAGAATAAACAAATGGGACCTAATGAAACTTACAAGCTTCTGCACAGCAAAGGAAACCAGAAGTAAAACAAGAAGACAACCTACGGAATGGGAGAAAATTTTTGCAAGTGAAACCGACAAAGGCTTGATCTCCAGAATATATAAGCAGCTCATACGACTCAATAAGAAAAAAATAAACAACCCAATCCAAAAATGGGCAGAAGACCTAAACAAGCAATTCTCCAAGGAAGACATACAAATGATCAAAAAGCACATGAAAAAATGCTCAATATCACTAATTATCAGAGAAATGCAAATCAAAACTACAATGAGGTATCACCTCACACCAGTCAGAATGGCCGTCATTCAAAAATCCACAAATGACAAATGCTGGAGAGGCTGTGGAGAAAGGGGAACCCTCCTACACTGCTGGTGGGAATGCAGTTTGGTGCAGCCACTATGGAAAACAGTGTGGAGATTCCTCAAAAGACTAGGAATAGACTTACCGTATGACCCAGGAATCCCACTCCTGGGCTTGTATCCAGAAGGAAATCTACTTCAGGATGACACCTGCACCCCAATGTTCATAGCAGCACTATTTACAATAGCCAAAACATGGAAACAGCCTAAATGTCCATCAACAGGTGACTGGATAAAGAAGATGTGGTATATTTATACAATGGAATACTACTCAGCCATAAAAACTGACAACATAATGCCATTTGCAGCAACATGGATGCTCCTGGAGAATGTCATTCTAAGTGAAGTAAGCCAGAAAGAGAAAGAAAAATACCATATGAGATCGCTCATATGTGGAATCTAAAAAACAAAAACAAAAACAAACAAACAAACAAAAACAAAGCGTAAATAAAGGACAGAAATAGACTCACAGACAGAGAATACAGACTTGTGGTTACCAGGGGGTTGGAGGGTGGGAAGGGATAGACTGGGATTTCAAAATTGTAGAATAGATTACACTGTATAGCATAGGGAAATATACACAAAATGTTATGATAACTCACAGAGAAAAAAATGTGACAATGAGTGTGTATATGTCCATGAATAACTGAAAAATTGTGCTGAACACTGGAATTTGACACAACATTGTAAAATGATTATAAATCAATAAAAAATGTTAAAAAAAAAAAACACAGCTAATCTTCCTTTACATCATTCCAAGGCAGAAAGCAACTGAATATAAACTCTGCTAATCTTTAAGCAATCAAAGGTGCTTGAGATGTTTTTGCTACTCTTTTCCATCATACACAACTCTCATGATCAGAATGATTAAATATCCGTATCATATTTCCATGTAAGAAAATTATGAAAAATATTCCATGCATACCCGGGACTTTTTTAAGCAAGGAAATGACATTAGCTAATTTGTTATTAAAGGTAACACATATATGTGGAGAGACTATTTCCCCTCCTTTGAACCCAGTTAGATCATTTTGGCTGCATTAACAAGTAGAACACAAGGTAAAGGATGCTGCATGACTTCTGAGGCTACCTCATAAAAGGCAATCTCACTCTCGGGAGGCTTGTCCTCGGAAGCCAAGGCTACACGCAAAGGAAGCTGCTCAAACCCACAGCCCCAGGTTTTAGCTGAAAGCCAGCATTAATCACTTGACATGAGAGTGAAGGGGCCTTCAGGTAATTCCACATCCCAGCTGACACCAAGTGTGACAGTGACAAGCTATCACCACCAAGCCCTGCCCAAAAGGCAAACTTGTGAGCAAAATAAATGTCATTGTGCTTTAACCCACCAGTTTTGCAGTTATTGTTTTGCAGCCACAAAAACTGGAACGGTTACTTGGTTTTTGTTGCTTGTGTGTGTGTTCATGTGTGCATCCATGTGCTTTTGGAGGGGAGGCAGTTTATGCACCCAATTAAGAGCTCAATTTTGAACATGTACCGAAAAGATATGCAAGTTGATATGTCAAATATGCAGTTGGATGTGAGTTTGGAATTCAAGGAAAACTAGCCCAGAGATAAAAATACAAAAGCATTAGCACAGATTATAAATAAAATCATCCAGACATGCAGTGTAATTAAGTTAATTTTTTTAAGTAGCTAAGAAAAGTTACATAGAATAATAGCACTAAATCATCAAAATTAATGCTATGGTCTGCAAATTACTAGGCCTCAGGTGTTAGGTATTGACACTCAGTATATTTCTTCAATGAGAATAACATAGCAACGATAACAATAAGATCATTTATTTAGTTACTACATGCCAAGCATTTTGCTCTAAAGTTAAGCTATCTGTACATATGATCTATTTCAAATGCAGATTAAATCCATGAAGTTGTTTTTTAATTTCCTTCATTTAAGGAATATGAAAATTAAGCTTCGGGAGGATGGTAACCAACCCATAGTCATGTAAGCAGTGACTGGCAAGACCTTAATTTTGCTTAATTCTGTGTGACTACTGCTAAATTATGCTGATCTTTTCTTATAAGTTTTTGTATGTTCGCATTTAAGCAGTTTTATTCCAATGTATATTTAAAATTTCTGATGGTTTATATATGCTTATCACATATGCAGTCTTCCCTAATGTGAGATAGAAAAAGGTAAATTTAAAAAGGTTATAGATGTGATATTGTGGGAAAATGTAATGATTTCCCCCCTTTTCTTTTATTACATTTTATAATTTGAAAACAGAGCAATAGGTGCTTGATAGCTTGAAAGAGAGGAGAAAAATACACAGAAGAGTTTTTGCTACACTGCTTGCAATATAACACCAAAATAAGTATGGACAACCACATGTGAGAAATCTATCAAAATCTCCACATGATGTCAAATGATAATATTGATAAATTTTTTTTGCTAAATTATCTGTTTTCTGGTTCATAGGCATACTAGACCTCTATTTATAATGACCTGGTATAAATTTACTTAACTAATAATTATACCTAAATACAACTAAATTTTACTCAGTCAAATCAATCTTATTTTTAAAATTTTATCAAACATTATTATAAAGTCTAAAGATCTATTTAATATTTAAAAAACTTACACAGTCTATTTTAAATACTCATCATGGTCATATTCTAAGATCCATTTGAATAAAAAACTTCATGTTTGCATTCATCCCTTCAATAAGTTTTTTACCACATATTTTCACTTCCCTTATTTTTTTTTCTTATTTATAAACATGAAGAAATTAGCTTAGAATCATGAAAAAACTGATACACCCAAAAGCCACAGTATAAGGAAGCTCTAAGTAAAGAATAACCCACACAGCCAACAAACGAGTCAATTGTCTAATTCTAAATGAATCCCATAAAATTGGACCATAAGAGATCAAGCCTAAATTTTCTTGGGAGAAGCTCTCATAACTGCCAGCTATTTGGCACTATCTCTGATCTGAATGTGTGAATTTGTTCTTAAAAATTTAGATTTACGTGTTCAGAGCCCAATGTGAAGAGGGAGGAGCTGAAGCAATGGATCCAGTTAAGAGCAACGGTGACCAATTCCCCACACATTCAACCCATACTGCGCTTTATTTCTGGAAATAATATGATTGACAGCAATACAGCCTGGTAGCTGTGATTATGAATTCTTGAGTGGCACCTACTTGGTTTTCAAGGTCATCACAACTTTAAAATTTCACATCTTTAAGAAAAAATTACATATCCTGTGTCATCCACCGAGTGCTCTGTATTGACTTGACTCTTTCCCCAGGATTCCCAACATCAGATCAGTCAGCAAATTCCCTTCTTCATTAGGAATGTCTCTTCAATTCTTCCCATAATATAATTAGAATTTTTTTCTATTACTCCACTAGTCAAGATTCTTGTCATCATAAGTCTGGATTATTCAAGTAAGTACCCAGTCTCTTTCTACACGGTAGATTTAGTCTTTGGTCCCAGTTCTTTGCTCCCTCCCTAAATCGCAGCTGTACTGCCACACCCTTTGCCCTGCACCATTGTGGTACTACTAGAATGCACAATGTATTTTTCTACCCCATTGACGCTGACTTCAGCCACTGACTTGCTTTGGCCAATGGAATGGAAGGGAGTGACAATGACTAGTTCTGAGCTGAAGCTCTAAGAGTCAGCAGGTGTTTCTGCTTCTGCTTGTTTCATTGCTAAGAGGAATGTCCCTGGTAGACCCTGATGCAGGATAGAACACTGTGGGGCAGACCTGAACCCAACCTGCAATCTATAGCAAGCCTAGACAACTGGCAACCTGAAGGCAAAGTGCTTCGGCTGATCTGCAAAACTATGAAAGAGAAGCTATAAATGCCCACTGTTGTGGGCCACTGATATTTTGCGGCTCTCTGCTGTACAACAAAAACTGACTAATATCCAGCCTTTAGGCTCTCTTTCCTCTGTTTGATAGAATGCACTGCTGCCAGTTTTAACCTCTATAATACTACTGGAATTCACCTTTTTACGGCTCAAATGTTTTATTGTTCCCCATCACCTAAAGAAAAATCCCAACATTTTAACTTGATCGTTCACAACCTGGCTACTACTTACTTTTCCTGACTTCAAATACACCTAAAAATGAACCTATTCATTCCTGCACACTGATGAATCCATGGCTACAAAAGCATTTATCATCTATTTCCTGGTTTTCCCTGTAGCTCATTACTCACCTCCTCTCTTCTTATCCTCTTTCATGAGCAACAAATATTTGAAAGCTTTAACATATTTATAAATAATAGTTGCCTCTTGTGGGGAACATCAAAGGTATTTTGTAGTCTTGTAGAAAGATTAGGCTGTTGATGTCCACATAAAGGTCAGGTGAAGATGGTACACTCTGCCCTTCACTCCTGAAGTCCTTTAAGCCACAAATGCTGAGTGACTTTTTGGTGGTTTAAATAGCTTCCACATACATGGCACTTTTAAGCTGCTCCAGATAGACACTATTATCTTGACTGTGTTTACCATGTTAACTAAATATTTAAAAAGCAATCAAATGGATATACATCTCAAGTGCAAACAGAAATCAGAAGGAAGATGAAGACTTAATTTTTCCTTAGCCCTGATAAGTCAATATGATATTATTTGCTTGTTTTGACTTACAATTTTAAAGAGTTTTTTTGTTGTTGTTTCTCAGTGTTTGAACCCACTCTTGAGATTCTCAGGCCAGCTTGAAACTTACTATGTATCTTAGTTGCTTCCTCCAAATCCCAAATCATAACTATATGCTCAACTGTCCCAGTCATGAGTATCTCCTCCTTTGAAGTTTTCTCCCATATTGGATTGATTCTTTTCATGTGCTGTCTTTTATATAAATTTTATTTTTAAATGGATATATCCAAATCCCCTAGCTAGACAGTAAACCTGGAAGAGTCAAACCAGTCATTTGTAACTCCAAAAACTAAAGGGTACCCTACATATTGTAGGCAGAATGTTAGAGAAGAAAGAGCACAGGATCTGCCCCCATAGACCTAAGTGCAAAATATGACTCTACCAATGGACACTATGACAGTATATGTTACTAAGCTCTCCATACTGTAGATTAATCATGTTTGAAAGCATGGGAAGTGGGGGGAGTGGGTGTGTAAGTATTAATACCTAATACCTAATACATTTGGGACAAGGTATTTGCTTAACAGCTCTTAGTTACCAATCCCATTTCACTGACCTCATATTCTAAAACATGAAAGTTTTCACACAACAGGTCTATTCTGGGAGCCCCCATATCTACCATATTGCTCCAATTTATGATTAAGAGTCTAGTTTTTTTTTTATGAGATTTGTGGAAATTTTTTTGGTTTTGTTCTGGCTTTTTTTGGGGGGGGGGGATAATTAGGTTTGTTTGTTTGTTTATATAATGGAGATACTGGGAATTGAACCCAGGGCCTCATGCATGCTAAGCACACACTCTACCACTGAGCTATACCCTTCTCCTAGAATGTTAATTTTTTCCAGAACTGCTTTTCACCAAGATGTCAATACCCCATTGCTATCTGCAGCAAACCACAATCAAAATCAAAGAACTCAGTTCTGTTCCTAGAAATGCAGAAAAGATAACCTAGGTAACACAGCACAGAGCTATGCGAGGTATCTTCCAGACTTAGAGGTAAAGTATCCATTAAAATGGGAGAAAAACTGAAAGGGAAATGAGCACACCATTTTTGTTTGATTTTAATTTAGATGTTCTTTCCTAGCACAGATTAAAATTGACAAAAGTTGTGTTTTATCTAACTAGGTAGCAGCCTGAAGCCAAATTTAAGTAGGGCTGCTTTAAGAAAGCTTCATCCAGTTTCAAAGTTCTGAAATTCATAGTGTGATGCCACAGTGGAGGTCTGATAGCTCAGACCACCTGCTAGGCACTCAATAAATATATGACAACAATTGATTACACCATAGATGCAGTTTAATGATTGAGTACCACACACCTCTTATGATGTATCAGTAACAAACAGCTGTTTATTTGCTTTGTCAAGAATCACCAACTTCAGCATCAACATGATGGCCATAGAATATGTCATTATCTGAAAATTTCATGTTAAGTTTTCAGTTTAAAAATGGAATCTGACTAGTGATAGTCTCTGATCCAACTTTTTTAACTTTCCTCCAGGTGCCCATAAATGGAAAGGAGAAAAGAGTTGTATATAATAATGCCAATAGATAAACAACAAGGACCTACTGTATAGCACAAGGAACTATATTAAATTTCTTGTAATAAGCTATAATGGAAGAGAATCTGAAAATATATGTGTATATAAATGCACATTTATGTATAACTCTATCGCTTTGCTGTACACCTGAAGCTAACATTGTAAATCAACTACACTTCAATAAAAAATAAAATAAAATAAAAAAGCAACCCATAAACTTACTGCCAAAAGTAAAGAGGAAATTTAAGTAACAAAAGCCTTGGAGATACACTGGCAGACCCAATTAATTAAACCATATTTGCTGCTCCATCCTGTGAAACAAAGTACATTTACCATTCTTGAAAGTAGGTAGAAAGTGGCTCCAATCCACAATCAGTTTCTTGAGCAAAAGGCAATAGACCTGGACTCATCAGTGTGAAGGCTTTTTGGTGTTGCCTAGAATATGTCACTCTCATTTCCTATTATTAGAATCTTGTCAAAATTATGCTAGAATTTGCATAATACAATTTGCCTTCCAGTCACAGGAATGAGACAGCAAATCTACCAAAGACTACAAAGAACACTTAGCAAAACTATAGATCACACACATGCTTCCTGAGGGCAAATGTCAGTTTTAAACAAAGTGATAATGGCTTCCGTGGGTCAGAGTGACTATGTAGATTACATGGGAGCCTCTTACACAAATTGAGTTTGCCCCTATCCTGAAGCTCTTTTCTATGGACCTTTGCAAGGTGTTCATGAGAAAGACTGGGGACAGGGCAAGAGAACTGAAGTTCCCCTTGTGGCACAGCCTTGGAGAGTGGAGTATTCATACTTAGAGAAGTGCATCAGTGACTCAGGCTGTGCATGAATGCAGGATGGTGAACAGCTGCTGCTGGGGGAGTGGCAAAAAGTCCACTCTTGCCTGGAACCTAACCCTGTTTTGACAGGAAGAGTTGACTGCCATTGAGAGGGGAAGGGAATCTTCCCTTCACCAGGTCCAAGGAAAAGACGGGCTGTTAGCAGAAGTGAAGAGCTCTCTCTCGGTGGGAATGGGACAGAGTCCTCTTCCACTCCCAATTCCAGCAAAGGCTGGATGCCTCTGAGGGACGGATAGAAAACCTGCCACTTCCAATTCCGCTCTGAAGTAACAGCAGACCAAAGCCATACGCAAAGGCAGGAAATCTGCCCAGGCCCAGTCTCTGCACTGACACAAAACCAAACCCTAGTGCCATGGTAGTAAGAGCAGAGCATTAACTCACAACCAAGACTCCTGACCAACACAAGGAAGAGTCTGGCTACCAGGGCGGGAGGAGCAGGAACACACAGGCTGCAGGGACTGCACCATACATGGGAGACGATGTGTCTGCCCCGCCCAGATGGCTTTTAGAGAAAGCCCCCTCCTGAGTCTCAGAGACACACGGCCTGCTTAACACGGACAGAGGGGACATGTGACCCCCAGAGAAGCCTTGCAGTAAATAACAAGCAACAGCAATCTGTCACACTGCAGAGCCGGGCAAGTGATCCCTCTGTGATACAGCTGCGCAGGATCTGGTGAAAGGAGAGGAGGGAGCACTGAGCCGAACTGTCCAGCACTTTCCTATTTACTGTCATGTGTTGAATCATGTCCCCTTCAAAATTCATATGTTGAAAAGATAATCCGCACTATCTCAGAAGTTGACCTTATTTGAAATAGGGTCATTACAGATATATTTAGTTAATATGAATTCATACTAGAGTAGGGTGGACCCCTAATCCCATGTGCCTGGTGTTCTTATAAAAGGGGGGGATTTGGAGACAGACATTCCACACAAAGAAAATGCCACGTGAAGATAGGAATCATGCTGCCAAAAGTCAAAGGACTACCAGAAACTAAGAAAGAGAGCTAAAGTACGCTGCTGACACCTTGGTCTGAGACCTCCAGCCTCCAGAATTATGAGACAATAAAATTCTGTTTTTGAGTCACTCAATTTGTGGGACTGTTACAGAAGCCCGAGCCAACTATTACATCCACAGGATAAACAAGGTAGCAATACCCCGCTGCTGGAGGCATTTGAATCCCACAGTGCATTAAAGGTACTTATACCAACAACAGAAACACTAACCCAGCTCAACTACTGACTGGATTGACAGCTAAGCATTGTAAGGACCTGACCAGAAGAAGGGAACTTGTTTGCAGCCTTATATATTTTTACCTCAGATTCTACTGTTCTTTTACACATATTACCCAGTATTCAATCAAATCTTATGAGACACATAAAAAAGCAAAAAAAGAATCAATTGTCAAAAAAGAAAATGGTCTATAGAACCAGATGGGAGAGCTCAGGTATTGAAACTATCAAACAGGGACATTAAAATAACTATCATTAATAGTTAAATAATCTAATGGAAAAAGTGAGCAAGTCCATGAACAGGTGGGGAATTTCAGCAGAGAAATACAAACTATTAGAAAAAAAGAGTCAAGTGGAAATGCTAGGGGGAGAAAAATACCAGAGATGAAGAAATCTATTAACAGGACTATGAAAAGCTGAGGATAGCAGTGGAAAGAATCACTAACTTTGAATCATTTAACTTGAGATATGCCAATAGAAATTATCCAAACTGAAATACTGAAAACAAACAAACAGTAACAAAAATATTTTAAAAAGGAAAGAGCATCAAAAACCTGGGAAAATATCAAAGAGCCTAAAATGTATGTATGATTGGAATACAGGAAAGAGAAAATAAAGCAGAAATATATGACAACATAATGGCTAAGAATTTCCTAAATTAAGAAATGAAAACAAACCACAAACTCAAGAAACTCACAGAACTCCAAGCAGAATACATGAATACAAGGAAAATTGCACCAGGATACACCATAGTCAAATGACAGAAAGCGAAAACAAAAAGAAAATTTTAGCAAGAAGCAGAAGAGAAGAAAGTAGGGAAAGAAGGAAGGAGGGAAGGAAGTGAAAAAATAAAGAAGGGAGGGGAGGTGAGGAAGAAAAATGGAGACAGAGACGATGAAGGAGAAAAAAAGACTCCTCAATAATAGGAGTATACAAAATTCTTTTCAATTGTACATGAAACCTTGACCAATACAGATAATAATCTGGACCATAAAACAAATCTCAATGAATGTTAAAGGGTTGAAATTAAACTACGTTCTGTGAATTAGAATTCAGTATCATAGCAATAACTGAAATAGAAATATCCCCCAAATAGCTGGAAATTTGTCGTTATACTTCCAAATAATCCATGAGGAAAGAACAAATCACAACAGAATTTGGAAAATATTTTTGAACTACATTTCACTCAGTGAAAACACTATATACAAAATATGTGAGATGCAGCAAAACCAGTTTACTCCTCATATCTGTGCTCCTAAACTGTAAGAACAATTATCTTCAGCTGAATGTGTCTATTATATCAAAACACAGCATTTCTATAATTAAACTTAAGATGTCCCCACTCCCAATTTGCCCCTCATCCAGTTTCTCTTCTCAGTGTATGGCCTACATGCATGCCAGGGTGTTATAGAAATCATGTTGCCCAAGCTTGCTTGTCAATTATCTTTCTAATCATTCACCAATTCTTTTCAATTTTTTCTTGGAAAATTTTCTTGAATCTACTCACTTATTTCCATCTCTATTCCACCACCTTAGTCCCACCACCTCTTCTAGCCTCTGAAGTTATCTCCTCTTGACTTACATCTAGCTGGTTCCTCACAGAGAGGTCAAAATCAACTTTACACTTAAAAAAAAAAAAAACCAATGAATTTCTAGGAAGTCTTCTAGGTGTGCTAGGATAGACTAAAATGACTTCGCTTTGGACAAAATTTGAAACCTTTCACATGGTTTAAGATGCCTTTCATAGTTGCTTGTTTTAAGACTGTATTTTACTACTCTGTCTTCATACTCTTGTTCTTGAGACACTACAAGTATCGCCATTTCTTACACTCACTGTGGTAGGCAAAATAATTCACCTGCTTTCTAAATGATCACATCTTAACCCCAGAAACCTGTGAATATGTTATCCTACACGGTAAAAGTTACTTCACAAATGTGACTAAGTTAAGGATCTTGAGAGGAGGAGGTACTCCCACAGTATCCCAGTTCACCCAATGCAATCACAAGAGTCCTTATAAATAAGTAAAAGTAGGAGACAGAAGAGTCAGAAGAGAGTTTGGGGTGATGTGACTGCTGGCTAGGAGGGACCCATAAGCCAAGATAAATATAGGCAAATTCTAGAAGTGGCAAAAAGCAAGCAAATAGTTCTTCCTCAGAGTCTCCAAAAGGAACACAGCTCTATCAACACCTCGATTTTAGCCTAGTGAGACTGATTTTGCACTTTGACCTCCAGAACTGTTACATAATAAATGTGTGTTAAATCATTAGGTATGTGAACTCTGTTACAGAAGCAGTAGGTAACTAATACACTCACCATGTTCTTTTTGGCCTCAAATTCTTTACATGTACTCTATGCCCCTTACCTGGAAATGTCTGCTCTTCCTCACCTGGCTAATTTTTGCTCTTTCTTTATGCCTCAGATTAAATATCATTTCCTATGGAAAACCTTCTCTGCTTCTTACCTACAAACATTAGGTGCCTGTATTTGTTTCCTATTTAGTGTACACTTAGTGGCTTAAAAAAACACACATTTATTATTTTTCCTGTTCTGAAGGTCAGAAGTCCAAAATCACTTTCAATGGGCTAAAATCAAGGTGTTGTCAGGGCTAGTTCCAGCTAGAGGCTCCAGGGACAGTTTCCTTGATTTTCCCAGTTTCTAAAAGCCACGTACTTACTTGGCTCCTGGCTCATTCCTCCCTACACTTTAACCTCTTGCTTCCATGGTCATATCTCCTGCTATTAACTCTGATCTCCTCTTAAAAGGGTCCTTATGATTACCTCAGATTTAGCAGCATAATACAGGATAATCTTCCCATTTTAAAATTCTTAATTTAATCATGCCCCAACCCACTCTGCCATAAAAGGTAATATTCATAGGTTCTGGGGATTAGGATGTGAACATCTTTAAGGGGCCATTACACATCCTGTCACATCCTGTACTTCATACATACCTTGGAAGTATTTTCATAATTAAAAACATCTTGTATGTCTTTGCAGAATCAAAATTATTTATTTGTAACAACATGTTTAATACTTACTTTTCCTTCTTGGCTGGATTCTTTACAAGGGCATTGAAAAAAATATATATGTTTAGTGTAAAATAGTGGATATTTTTGGACAACTAAGATTTCTATATTTTGAAGTCTTGAAAATATTTTCATATGGCAAAAATAAACACTTTTAGGTATATTTTCTGATACCTGTGTCCAGGATAACCCTTGCCACTTTCAAACATGCAGATTTGTACCTACCTTTTGAAGCTAATCTCTGAGAGAAAGCAAGTAGGTAGAGCCTTGTCTATCTGAACGAGACGAAAAGAAGGTACAAGTTATCAAGGAGGATTCTAAGTTGGGAGTGATTTTTTTCTTCACCGAGGGAGACTAAAGTGGCCTGCATTGCAATATTCAACATTATCGTTTAATTCATAGAAGTTGATGAGAGTAAAGTTAAAGGCTAGAGTCCAGAACTAGGACAGAATATCAGAGAATGCTCTAGAACAGTGCTTTTTAAGCAATACTTAATAAAGGACTAGTTTTATCATTTTTAAATTAATACTCTGTCATAGTTAGAGAGCTTTATAAAATATAATAAATTACTAGAAAAAATGAAGTGAAAAAAATGTAAGACCAAATATCACAGACATAAGGGAAAAGAGTTACAAAAACCATACATGTTTTTTATTGAATGTTCAAATTTTGTTGTGTAGAGAATTACTATTACACTCCCACCTTCTGTCTTTTCAAACTGTACAGTAATGAAAAGTTATCAGTGAAATGGCTATTTTCCATGTTAAGTCTCTTTACAAACATTTTGATGACTACTATGCATGTCAGTACTTAAAGTATTTAACGTGACAAATGAGCTTGCTTCTTGCTTGGGAGATTTCCTAATCCAGGTGAGATAAATTATAGCGGTACTTGCTGGGGATAACATATAGCTACATGGTGTTTATATTTTGTTTTAATAATATGGGTAGAGAAGTTAGTCTCAGAGAGGTTTGTTAAACTGAATGAAAGATGAAATTTAAAGTGATTTCTGTCAATCTCAGAATGTTTATTTTTAACTGTTGCCCAAATGTAGCAAGTTACGCTGCTGTTCAAAATTCATTTTCAGTTACTCATCAGTAGCAATTCCAACTATTCTGTACAATTGTGATTAAATTTAAATCATTTTATGATCAAATAAATGAATTACATATTCACAGATTTCTCATATGTGAGTCTTATTCTGTTAAAAAACTCAAATAATAATTTTCTATAAAATTCTTAAGTTATTCAGTGATAACTTTTCATAGATCTGTAATATGAACATCCTCTACTTAACTGTTTATAATTCTTAAATTAACAAATAAGTTCAAGAATCTGTGGAAATGGTTCTCCTAGACTTTCTAACTTTGGCTTTTGTTCTTTGATCTCATCTGCTTTTGAAAGCCAGGTTGCATTTGGTCCTTTGCATGCAAAAATTAAAAACATTGCAAATACTGAATATAAGCAATATGAAAATGAGCTGCCCAATTTATAGCTATAAAAGTGGAATCAAACTTATTTTTATTGTAGAAATACTAAATGTTCAGTAATTACAGCTGTTTGAAGAGAACGTTTCATTCCTAGCATGCATTAATAGTTGTTTACGATCAGCTTCCACATTACTATATAATAATAATCACAACTTTAATGTTTTAGCCTTTTGTAATTAATCTACATAATTACTGCAGAAGGTTTTCTGATATCATATCTGTTTCTTCAAAACACACTCCTACAAAATGTCAACTCCAAACTACATTTTCAAACTATATAATATTTTGTATGTTTATAAAATACAAAGATTTAGTTGTATTTCCAGCAATGAAGCTAAAAAAAAAAAAAAAACTATTCCTCCTTCCCATCACTACTATCATACCATACATACATTTTTTAAATGATCACGTTAGCCATATCTGGGCATTTACCAAGTTGCGATGAAAACTACTTTGATAGCTTTGTTCTCTGAGATAGTCCTTCTTATCATTAGTCTATTCTGGAATATATCATTATCATATCAGAGCAAGGTGGTATTTTTACTACCTTCTCTACTATAAATTCACCCAACATTTCTAAGCAAATAGAATGGCATGGCTGTTGTATATTTTTCACGTTGGCTAACGTTACTTTATTAGAATCCTACAAAGCACTAATGTTCATAGGAAAACTATGAAACATCTGTTTCTAACAGCCTTTAATTCAATACTTGCTAGTTCAATTTTTTTTTGTTTTGAAATTTTTTTTTATAATTTGCTCATAATTTCTGCTCAGGTTTTGATAGCTTTGTTGCTTCATTAGCCACATTATAACTCCACAAACAAGGTACTATCCTTTACATTCCTCCATCAATTATGGCTACAAAACTGAACCTGGTACACAAGAGATCATGCGTCTAGATTAAAGCAGTAGTATGTCTTTGGGACTTCTTCAGGATTACTTCTGTTAGGGCACTTAGTCTTCTTGGGCTGCCATAACAAAATGCTATAGACTGGGGAAATTGTAACCTGAAATTTATTTTCTCACAGTTCTGGAAGTCTGGGATGATGATACTATCAAAAATAGGTTCTGATGAGAACTCTTTCCATGTTTGTAAACACCTGCCTTCTCACTATGTAGTCCCATGGCTCTTCTCAGTGCACACACATGGCGAGAATGAGAGAAAGCTCTCTTGTGTCTCTACTTATATAAGCACTAAGCCCATGGACCCTCATGACCTCATCTAACTCTCATTCCCGCCTAAATGCTCCACCCTTAGATATCATCACATTGGGGGTAAGGGCTTCAACACATGAATCTGGGGGCAGGGCACACACATTCAGGCATTAATATTGTTCAATGTCTTAAGAAATGGAAAAATTCACTATAGAACCATTTAAAATGTTCTTGACTTTTTGGAAAATTTGGGACTGCCCAAAACTGGACCATTTAGAGCCCCCCTTTCCCATCACCCACTTCTCTTTCTTTCTTTGTACCATCTTTGGTCTTCCTTCAGCTTCTGTGAATCTTTTATCTGCACCCTTTCAATGTTTGCAACTCCTCCATCCCTCTGTCCACCTCTGCAGATCTTTCCCTTCTCATTCTGATCCCTATAGTAACTTCAAACTCCAGTTTCACTAGGGGTCTCAAAGGGCTCAGGAACCCTAAAGTCAACCACTTAAGAATGAAAAAGCAACCTGGAAAGAGGGTGGATATCATATCACTCATACATGCTTGGAGACACCAAGATGGGTACTTGCTTCCCGCCTCATCCCTTGTCCAAAATTTTATCTACAGGCTAAATAAAATTACATACCAGAGGGGAAAAAAAGGCTTAAGCTCTCTCCCACAGATGTTACTGGGTATTCTTTAAATTTCATATTAAACAGGTAGCCTCAAATTTTCCCATCTGCCAGCAACACAATCTGGGTAGAAATGTAAATGAGGAGATGAGAGCCAGACCGTTTCTACAAACCAGTGAGTTTTGTATTTCTGTGTTTATGTCAGACTCATAGCTGAAATTGTAGAACTGAACCTATAAGCTCTGGATTTGGGTCTGTTTGGTCTGTATATATAAGTACACATATGCATATGTATATGCTTATCAACTAATTATGACCCTCCCTCAATTTATATATTGAATTTCTAACCCCTAAAATGACTGTATTTGGAGACAGGGTCTTTAGGGAGGTAATTATGGTTAAATAAAGCCAAAGGGTAGAGCTCTAATCTGATAAGGCTGATGTGCTTACAAGAAGAGGAAGAGACACTAGAGAATTCTATCTGTCTCTCCCCCTCTCTCTCCACACACAGAAGAAAGGCTATGTGAGAGGCAGCCATCTGCGAGCCAGCAAGAAAACGCTCACCAGAACCCAACCATGCCACCTTGAACTTGGACTTCTAGCATTCAAAACTGTGAGAAAATAAATTTCTGCTGTTTAAGCCACTCAGTCTATGCTATTTTCTTATGCCAGCCCCAATCAATTAATAGACAGATTTTGGTACTGTGAAGTGGGATCCTGTTGTAATAAACACTTCATAATGTGGAAGTGTTTTCAGAACTTAGCAATGGGTAAAGGCCAGACAAGCTTTGAGGTTCATGCTAGAAATAGCCTAGACCATCTTTGAAAGGACTATTGATACAAATGTGGACACTGAAGGTGATTTTGGTGAGGGTTCAGATGGAAATGAGAAATAGGTTTTGGAAACAAGAGGAAAGATGAATTTTATAAAGAGGCAAAGAATTTGGCTCTGTTCTAGTGTTCTGTGGAAGGCAGAACTTGGGAACGACAGATTGGTAATTTAGCTGAGATTTCTAACCAAAGTATTGAAGGAGAGGTTTAGTTTCTCTTTATCACTTACAGTAAGATGCAAAAGGAGAGATAAACTGAAGGAAAAATGAACCAGAACTTGAAGATTTGGAAAACCTTCAGCCTATCTATATTGTAAAAAAAAAAAAAAAATGGGGAAGTATGTTCTGAAGAGAACACTAAGAGTGTGGCTGAACAACTGTCTGATAAAGAAACAATGGGTGCAATTCATGGATTTAATCAGCCATCTCAGCAGAAGCCAGAAACAGAGATGGGATTACACCAGCAGAAACACTGCCAGCTGGAACTAAAGGGGAGAGAAAACAGGACAGAATGAAGGAAAGCTGTCAGACTTCTGGGGTTCTACAGGGCAGGATCATAAATCTGTTCAGTTGTGATAATGCATGTGTTATCCTCAAGAAAAGGGAAGAGCAACTCCAAAGGCAACTCAGACATCAGCGCTGCCTCTCCCACCACAGACCCAGAAGGTAAGGCTGTTTCCGCCTTGATTTCACAGGGTAGAACCACCTCCTCAGTTTCACTGGGTCAGGTTGTCCTTGTAAAGAGCCACAGGGCAAGGCCCCTACAGAGAGCCCTGTGGAAGGGGCCGTCACAAAGAGCCACAAAGAGTATTTTTCTTGGCTAGCTCGAGCAGACTAATACAGTATGATTGTATATATGTAAGTTATGTATGTGTAGTGTTTTCCTACCTCTGGCTGGTTTTACCAAATTAAATTATAAAATTCCTTAAAAGAGTTCTATTCCAATTGGTTTAGAGATAAATAAATCTTTATGTAAATTAAATGTTCCCAAAATTGCCAGAAATTAAGGCTAATATATATTTTTTTCTATTTGGCTATGTTCCTCCTAAACTTATGTTACTGACTGAGTATGCTTACATTACATCTACTGGTGTTTAAGAATATGAAAACGTAAATTTGTGATTAATCAAACTGAACAATTATTTTGACAAACTTTATTTCAACAGTAATTATGTTTTATAGTATAGTAATTATGTTTTATAGAAATTAAAGATATAATTTCTAAGATCTTTTGGTAACTTAAAATCTCAGACTTAGGTTGCATTAGGTTAATTAATGACTTTTTAAAATGCCTAAATCATTTCTAAGTAAGATAAAATACTGACATATAAATTACTAGGCCCAATTTTAAGGCTCTATGTATTTGAGTCTGTTGATGAATGTTATTCATTTTTGGCCACATTTACAAGTTATATTACAAGGACATAAATGGTTCTGAAAATTAGGATATGTCTATTCTTAATCTCTACTACAAAATTCTGGTTTCTAACAGACAGTTCACAATTATCCACTTTATAGTTTTCTCTGTGAATAAGAAGTTAATATATTTAAAATTTATAACAATATATGTTAATGAGACACTACCAGAAGAAAGTGGCAGAGAAAAGCAAATTTCTATACAAGGTATTCAGGAAATACTTTTGTTAGGGAAAAAAAAGGAGTAGTTTTGTCCCAATGTAAAATGATTAGTTGTTCCCTATAAGAAGGAGGAAAATGTAGAAGAAAACCTGAAAGGATGTAGAAAGTTGTAAAGTTCCACAGAAAAGAAATTTTATTTGTTGTGTTCAAAGCTATCAAAAGTTTGATGAATTTGTTTATAAAAACCGTTTGAAAAGTGCTTTTGTATAAAACAATATACTGATGCAAAACTAGAATCTGGTTTTCCCTCTGTTAAAGTGATAAATTTTCTTAAATTATTGGTTTGTTATTGATAAGAAGTTGTAAAAGGTGTGTCTTTACCTTCTAAATAAACTGCCTAGAAGGCAAAAATTTTGTGTCATATCAGAATTGTTTCTGTGCTTTATTTTGACTTTATCATGACCTTAATTAGTTAAGAAAATAGTTTTCTTACTTTTGAGCTAAGTTCTTATTACACCTTATGTATACTTTGAAAATCGCTTATTGTCACTTTGATTTTTGATTGACTTTGTTTTGTGTGCCACAGAAAAGCAATTTCCTTGTCAGCTGAATTTTTTTTTCTGAAAGAATTTCCATCAGAGCCTTCATTTTTTAAAATTATCCATGGTAATCTTAACTATCTTAAAATCTTGCATACTCTACACATAGCTTTTGTTTTATTCTCATGCTTCCTTAAAAACACTTACAAATCAGCTACAGACTAGAATTCTGTCTTCAAAAAATGACTGTTTCAGAGACCCTTAGAAAATGACTCTGCTGGGTCCCCCTGGGCATAGGTTTCAGATGGCATTGCTTAAATAACTTTGAGACCGTACCACTGGACCAAGTCAAGAGTGCCAGAACCCTAATGTAGAAGCAAATGGGTTCATAACCCCAAATCAATCAGAACAAGAATTAATCATTAAAAAGAACTAAGAAAAGATGATTATAAGTTTTGCTTAGAATATTACTGATTTAATATCCTATTTTCTGGATATAACCAACCCCTTTCTCTTTTCTCTTATTCTCTCTGTAACTCCTAACAATTTTGTAGACTTGATTCTGGCAAACAGAAATGAAACACTGATCCTGATCCACTCAGATTGTAGAGACTCTTATTGATTGAATGTTCTTATTTTATGGCAGTATAATTTTGGCTTAGGTTAAATAAGTTTCTGTCTTCCTTTGTTAGCAAGACATAATTGAAAACATTGGTAATAAACCAATACTTTCACTGGAATGTTATATTTGAGAATGATGCTTTTAATCACATATGACTGGACACTGTTAAGGAGTTCAAGTTGACTTCATGAAATCAAAATTCACAAAGCCCTATAAGGAAAACTAATGAAGTACCTAGCTTTACAGAGCTTCCAGACTTACAGTTGGTGAAGATCAGCATTTCTCTGAAGGCACAGGGAGCTTAGGATATTTTGTGGACCTCTAGAAGAGAGAAACTCACCCAAAGTTATAGGTACTGCAGGTGAAATATAATGATGAGTTCATGGTGTGGCTTCCTAGCTTTAAGAGGTTTTTGAAGCCCTATCTGAGATTCCTTATGAAAATTTTCAGCCTGGCAAATTTTAAAAGATCTGTAAGGGTATATCACTATTCTTACTCTACCTATGTAAATAATGAGGCCAAATCTAGTGAGAGAAGCTTTAATTTATGATGTAGAATAACCTTTAGTTGACATTATCTTTGATCAAAGGAAAGGTGACTACAGAAAGAAATTTTGTGTTTCAATGGACAATTGTAACATATCCATGCAGGTTATCATATTCTGGCCCTATTAATTGTTTTTTGAGCTATTTTGTACCACTTTGCAAATGTTAAGTAACCAATGGATATGAAAAATTAGTTTTATTACTTACATTTCTATTAGACTAGAACCTTTCATCTGGCATGTATTCTCAACCATTACAATATTTTCAATTCTTCTGGTTTCCTTCAATATCTGACTATACCCCCAACTGATGCTTCCAACTTTTCCCCTTCCTTCCATCCTTGGAATTACCAAGAGCTAAAACCTGACTAAACAGACTCTTACGCGGACTCTAGGTTGCCATGTGGCAGAACTTTTTCCCCAACGTCTGAAGAAGCACTGTGAACTAAAGTCTGAAGACCTGATGACCTTGAAGGACTCATCACTGCAGTAGTTTAGACATAGGACAGGGTCCTTCCTGGGCAATCTGCTGTCTGAGTCATCAAGAAGTCTTATAAAATGCTCTGGTCTTGCAAGCTCTTAGAGGAGAGAGAACTGGAACATCAACATCTTATCAGCTTCATGAAACTCAACAAGCTGTGCTGTATAACTGAAAGATTGTCATCCATAAACCCTCAGAATTCACAGGACTGAATATTGTCTGGGGTTCAACTTCTGGCTCTTGGCTTTAATATGGTCTTTTACATTAATATTTTGCACTTCCATTAGAAGCATTCTTCTTTTAAGATGATTGAACCTAACAAAACTGACCTTTGCTACAATCTCTCAACAGATGATTTAACTGATTTTCCAAGACCAATGCCAACAGGAGTCCCCAGGAGCCTACTTCTTAGAACCCACTTTGCCCCAGTCTGGTTTACAATCCCCTCTGAGTAATTCAGCAATGACTGATAATCACTCGGCTTAAGCAGATGGGGGAACTGACAAAGTTAAACTCTACCTGAGCCCTGTGCTCCTGGAAAACAGCTACAGATAAGAAATTCCCTCTTGATCCTTTTGTGTTCCGTAAAACAACTTACTGCAAAGAACCACTCTTCCTCATATGACATAGATAAAAGTCAAGGATGCTTCCCACCTTATTTACCAATGACAAGGCTAGACACAGACCAAATTCCCATTCTTTGTCTCATCCATGAGTAGCTAAACTGTTTAAACTCACTGACTAATCCAGACAACCTACCTGCCAACCTTCCTTGAGCAAAGTTTAAATTTTTTTCCTCCCTTCTGAACACAGGAAACTGAATTTTGACCCATGTCCAAACTAACCAGCATTGGAATATGAACCAACTTTCATAAAAACTCCTCTGGAGAATCAAGAATCAGCTGACCATAAGGAAAGACATTTTTCTGATCAACTGTTTGATGACATCACCCAATCATCTAACCTTGTTACTCATCCTAAACAAGAAAATTCCTTTTTGCCTGACATTGAAGAGACTTGCAGATCTTATGTATGGTCAGAGGATTCTCCCTATTTTAAGAGTCTCCCTCACCCTATGGCAATAGTGCCCTTCCTTCTATTACAATTGTCCTTTTTAATAAAGCTTCTCTTTACCTAAGATTTTTTTTATACTATCATTCTGCAACAATCAGAAAAGTTTTATCTTTTCTTGAAAAAGTATTTCAGTGAAAAACGTTTTAGAATCTGTACATTAGAAGTGACAACAAATAATATAAATGTCACTTTCCCTATTTTACCAAGTACTGTTAAACTATAAGTTAAAAACAGGCTTAATCAAAAGACAAAACGATGTCGAAATAATGAGGCATAAAAAAACAAATGACATGTTTTCTCCAATTATATGTCATTTTCAGTTATACTTTACAAACTAACTTTAAAACACCACATGTTATATTGTGATTCTACCACATATAAGCATCTCACTCTACATCAACTTATTTCTCAAGATGAACTTCACCAAAACTAGTCCAAACCTGCTACATGATACAAGTCAACTGATCACTTACTAGTATGCAGTAGGTTGTCAAATTACTGTTTTAAAAATTCCAACTACTCTTCTTAATTTCTATATTTATCTTTTCAGGTAGTAGTAACACATATTTTGCAGGTCAATTCTGCAGGCCATGGGTTTAATAACACTATGAATTCATAGGCTTTGGGGTTTGGTTCTAAGATAGTTCCTAGTGCTAGAGATAATTTTGTCACCTATTGCAACAACGGTTGGATTTTGGAATAAAAGCTCCCTATTGTTCAGTTTTTCCTCTATTCTCCTATTCCTCTCTACAAAGTGTGGAGCTTTCAATAAGACAGGAAGTCAGTGGATAAGATGTCAGCATTAAGACTGAATAATAAAAGTATTCCTAGTTTCAATATGGCTAAATAAAATTAGCTAAGGACTACCCAATTTTAAAATATTGATTTCCTTGGGAGTTCAAGATTTGCAGATACTGAGTGGTATATATAAAATAGATAAACAAGTTTACACCATTTAGCACAGGGAGCTGTATTCAATATCTTGTAGTAGCTTATGGTGAAAAAGAATATGAAAACAAATATATGTATTTTTATGTATGACTGAAACATTGTGCTGCACACCAGAAATTGATACAACATTGTAAACTGACTATACTTCAATTTTAAAAATTATTAAATATAAATAAAATATTAATTTTCTAAATTAATTTTAAAGATAAGAGAAATGGGTATGTTCCTTGTATCTTTGAAGATCAATGGATAAATTTCTAATCCACTCTAGATTAGATTCATTTCTAGAGTTTCTTTTTTCATGTTCTCTTACCATGTTTTAATGTGATTTTTAAGTTCACTTGATATCATCTCTTTAATGTATTTCTTCAACAGGTGAAAAATATAACTAATTGGAAATTAATCAAAATATCAATAGTACAGAATTTGCTGCACAGTCAACTTAAGTTGAAATCCTAATATTTAATCTTTAATCTTCAACATTAAACATTTTGTTATTTCAGCTCTGAAAGATAGGCTTAAGTACTTAAACATAGTCAATATATATGGTTGATATGCTACTGAAGAAATTATTTGAAATACATAAATATTATTTAGGGACAATATTGGTGTGTGGGCAGAGCATACTAACATCAACAAGATTTTTAAAAAGTCATGCAGGCACAGAGAGAGTACATTAACATGGAAAAGCAGATTCTTGAACTCAGTACTCACTTCTTCACTAAACAACAGATTTAGTGGCCACAGTGGGAGTGAATTAACATTTTTACTATTTCTTGATACATGAGATCAAAGTCAGGAAGCACATCAATGTTCACAAAACATGTACCATGAATGAAGTTGTATGTAGATTAGTATTAAAGTATATTCAAACAGGTCCACAAAGTAATTCCTCTCCTTCCTCCTAACTCCACTGACAATGTCACAGCCACGAAGGCCAA
This sequence comes from Camelus dromedarius, assembly GCF_036321535.1. NCBI lineage: Eukaryota > Metazoa > Chordata > Mammalia > Artiodactyla > Camelidae > Camelus > Camelus dromedarius. Next base: position 65,046,746 of record NC_087436.1, on the reverse strand, counting down.
AGACACAAAATAAGTGGTAACCAAGTAAAAAAATCTCTTTTCTTGTAGCATAAGTTCCTCATTAATACATTGATAAAAAAGTCATCAACTATGAATCCCTCATATCTATAAGGTGCATGGGCCAAGAATTTATTCACAATCTGCACATTTGGTTTCATTCAACTGGTTAGCAAAATACCTGTAGGCACTTACACATGGTAATTATTATTCTTCCTTTAATACATAGCTAATATTATGCATCACCTTAAAATATCATTCAGTAAGATTTTTGACAAAACTTCCTCTGCTTTCTCTTTGTGTGTAGTATTTGTCATTAATACTGCAGTTGCTATATAGTTTTTTTTAAGTGTTTTTTCAGTAAAGTGTGAAACCTTAAATGCTTCCCCTACTTTTGGCCTCTTGTGTACTTCAGCAAAAAATTAATCAATTTTACTGCATAGAAATTATTTTATGCGTGTTGTTTTTTTTTAATCTCCCTTAGTTTACTGGATCAAGAATAAAAGAATCAATGACAATTTTCAACTTATTATTTTCAGTTCTCTCTCCCTGACTCCTGCAATGAGTGAGTATCATTACCACCACTACCACCATCAGCCCACCAGGTGTTTGGGTTTCCCTCTACTGGGGAAGTCTAGAAAGTGTCCCAGACTACAGGATGGTGGGTCAGTCACAGATAATGAGACATCTGGGAGTTGGAAAATGAAGCTAGAGTCTCTATTACAGGACAGTTTTATTGCAACTGGGTGTTCATACGATAAGTGAAGTCAGTAAGAGAAAGAAAAATAATATATGATATTGCTTATATGAGGAATCTGAAAAAAAAAGGGGGGTGGGGGAGGCACAAATGAACTTATCCACAAAACAGAAACAGACTTACAGACATGGAGAACAAACTTATGGTTACCAGAGGGGAAAAGCTGTGGGAAGAAATAAACTAGGAATTTGAATTTTGCTCCTCTTGGGGAGTAATGGAAAAGTTAACTATCTTGATTGTGGTGGTGGTTTCATTGGTGTATACATCTATCAAAATTCATCAAATTGTACATCTGAAATATGTGTAGTTTACTGTGCAGGAATCATACCACAGTAAAGATGTTATAAAAAAAAAAAAAGGCTGCAGTTTATCCATTAATAGATCACTCCATGGGAAAGAAACACAGTCAATCCACAGTTAGAAAGGATCAATTTAGGACTCTGGTGCCTAAAAGTGAAGGAATTTTCCACCTGCTCCTCCCACAAAATAAGCCCTTCCTTTACTGCTCTCTTTCCTCTTTCCCTTCTCTGCCTGCCCCTTCCTTCCTCTCATCTCCCATCTCCCTTTCTTCCCTTTCTTCCCTTTCTTTTCTCTTTTCTCCCCTTCCTATATGATGTTAGGCTTTCTGTGGATGATTCTGAAGTGGGTGATTTCCTTACTCCTGGAGTCAAGGAGAGTGGACTGTTTCTCAGGGTCCCAGCTGGTGACTTCACAAGGGAGTAGCAAGAATGTATCACTTAATCCTTTACGAAGTGGTCTTGCCAGACATTTATGCCCCTGTCTGGCAAGGCTTTATAATGGAAAATCAACTGGGGGAGAGTGGTAAATTAATCTCTGGTCAAACATAATTCCACTTTTAAAAGATATTCATAAATGTATGCCCTAATTGCACTTTTCTCTTCCTGCTGCACATGTGAAATCATGATGCTTGCAGATTTATATGTCCCAGCATAGATGGATTTGCATTCCATATTCAGCACTGGAGAGCAATTCACTCTTTGTTTATGATGGTATTTTGGGTTGTACTATTCATGTAACCCTTTTCATCACTTTTTATGCTTCAGTGAACCACATTTTAGTCATGGGTCCATTTTTGAGAATTGAGGAGATAACACAGCACAAGCAGAAAAACAAAATTACAAATTTAATCATGTTAACAGTAGCATGAAGATGGCGTGAAAATATATTAGGTGAGACAAACTGTATCCTATTAGCTAGATATTTGCAGACAAACCAGTGCAATCCTTAAAAGGACGTGTATAATTTTAGAGAATATAATTATTATTAATTGTATGAGTAATGAGATTTCTATGCAAATAAAAATTAATCTTACATTTCAGATGCTTTTAAGGCTATGAACAAAATAGTTTTGTGGATTTTGGATTTTTCCTCTTCAAACCTACAAACTGCCTCTAACATGGCCACAAACCCTGCTTTAAAAATACTGCTCTATCAAAGCATTATTTCTCTCTTCACATTTCTTGTTTCTAAATTTGTTCCATATTACTTTTTTTTTTGCCTTTTCCTTCTGAGACACCATATGTGTACACACACACACACACATAGTAATTATGAAATAAATTAGAAGAACTCCTGTGTTTTGACCTCTTACCATAATTTAAAGCAATTAATAAAGAGCACAGGAGCATAAAAACTTATCTTGACCTTAGAGTGCTTATCTCTAAGAAGCCAGGTAAAACACAGCAGTGGCTTTCATTTGTCTACAGCTTACATCTTCTCCACAGAATATGCAATGACTGCATCCTTATTCAAGAGGGATTCTGTGTAATCTCCGGGGTACAAAGAATCTGAAGGAAAGAGACTGATATCACAGTGGGGAAGCAAAAAAACATTGCTGATTACACAGCAATAATGATATTGCATATCTATTTAGAAAAAAACCTCCTGGAAAGATCCAAGTTTACTTCTCTGACACACACTCAATGCTATGGTGAATAAGTATATGTGTTTATGTACAAAAAATACTTAGAAGAATTTTCTAAACATATGTATTTGGTAAATTAATTTTATTGCAAAAATAAACCAATAGCACCAATAAACCAGTTCAAATTAACTTCATTCTACTTCTCCTTACTTGCAACATAGGAATAGTAATACTTAACTTCCCCTTTTCAGATACACTAAAAATCAAATAGGAAAATGTTTGTGAAATTAATTTATAACCTAAAAGCATCTACACAAATATAAAGTTTTTTTTATATAAACAGACCTCTGTTCAAATAAAATGAACAAATCATAGTTGAAAATCACAGTGATAACCCTAATTAACCCATAATTTATTATTTTTAGAGTAAGTTTAAATATATGTTGAAGGAAGCATATACAAGTATTTCAGTAGCACTGACATTAATCATGCTAGATCTTTACATAGGCACATATGCATGAATAAAGCAATATAACTGTACACAGATTCAATCAGCATGTTCTGAACTCATACTTTGAGTGAGACCAATTCTAGAAGAATAATATTTAGTCTTGACTCCCGCCGTCACTGTGTGCTGGGGCATTGGTGCATGTGCTGCTGAAACAGTCATTGTAATAAACTTTATAGAAGCAGAGGAAAAGACAGTATTAACCGAGTCCTCAGCATTTCAGTTTGTATTTTATCATTAATTTTAAAAGTCATGTTGAGTGAGATACTTTATCTAGTAGAGTTTATGGGAAGATCAGTTATATACTGTGAAACTGAATGGGACAAAGGATCAAGAATTTTACAAGAGTTGCCATTACAGCAGAAATGGTGTAGTGAGTCTTGAGTTACTACATATAGAAAACGATGCTAATAGTTTCCGGTCTGAATGGCAGACTATTCCTAAGCAAAACTTGCTTTCTACTCATAGCCACGTATATTTTTACAAAATATAATTATAAAGAGAGATTACCAAAAAAGTCATTGATCCTAAGATCTATCATAAGCTTGTTAGTGTGTTTATACCAGGCCTAAAATGGATAAAACTAAACAATGAACTTTTCAGAGCTTTTTTTCTATTGACAGAAATAAGAATTCTCAGTACTATTATGATGTTAAAACGATGTCATGTTAAGAGTCAGACATTATGACAACTCTATTTCACATACCTGAGAAGAAGGCCCTGTTTAAAACTTCTTGGCTATTATTTTGAAGAACTAGAGGAATCCTCAGGCAGTCAGGCCAAAGAGTAGATGAACTGAAAAGGTGGATAATTTTTGGAACTTCAAAAACATAACATAGAAGGAAAAACAGGGGTGCTTTTTTTATAGGGGAACTAAAATACAGACTCTCTGACAAATACAGACACTCTGATAAAAAAGATGCATTACATTTTTTAAAAAATCATTATATTTCTTCATGTAATACACTTGAAATAACTTTAAGTGGTTCTGTCAAGGCTTTTATTAGGTATATGCAGCTATGATCACTTTTGTCACCTAATATTTGGTAGATACTTCAAAATTATTCACTTGCCTCCTTTACAACAGACACCAATAGAAGAAGGAGATGAAACGCTGAGTTACATGCTACCAAACACCACACTGGAGGTCAGCTGAAGTGATCTCTTCTTGATAGAAAGTCTGATTCAAGGACATGTAGACTCAAAAAGAATGGGAGATTTTAGAGACCAAAAAAAATTGTTGAAATACGTAAATATGGTTATAAGAAACCAGTAAGTCAAATAAAGGTTAGAAAAATCTAATGAACCTATATGAGACAAAGTTTGAGAAGGTAATTTTTGGCTTTGCCTTGTGTAAATTGATTTCCTTAGACCAAACTTCTAAATAGAGAAGGTTGACAGACATTATTCCTAAGATTCCTCCAAGTATGGAAGGCAGCATGATGAGACAAAGTATAGATTTTAAGGTCATTATTGCCTGGATTTTATTCTCAAATTCACTACATATTGGCTGGGCAGGCAATGGCAAGTTAATTCACTTTTCTGAGTCTAAGTTTACTCTTAAAATAAGTATCCACCTTTCAGGACTATAGGGGGTAGGGTTATATAAAACAATGAAAATTAAATGCTTGGCACAGAACCTGGTATTGTAGTTGGCACCAAAACCACCTATTTCTCTTTATTAATAAAAATTCTATGGTTGATAGGAACCAGATTACCTAGGTTATAACCTAAAGGTTATTGTCTCTAGACCTTTCTAGTTAAGTGAACCTGGGCTAGTAACTATGTTTCTTTCTGTGTAAAATTAGGGTTTAAATATATGCTTTGTTTCCTTTCAGTTTGTTGTTGTAATAAAGAAAAATAAGGTGACAATGTAGTCACAAAAAGAGCAATACTCATGGACAGAGAAGGAATTAACCCTTCTGGGTGCTTACAGTGTACTAGATGATTTGCCTGTAGTATCATTCAATCTCATTATAATGCTGTGAGATACTTCTTTATTTCACAAGTAAGAAAATGCAGAAAGGGTAAGTGGCCCAGGGTTGGCCAAGATCACTCAATTGTTAAGTCACAGAGCAGCAAAGTCAGTCCAGGTAATGCTCACCTCCCTTCTCCACACATGGCTTCTGAAGAACTAAGGTTATTAGTAAGAGGGAAGGACTATTTAATCTTAAAGCAAGAATTATGAAGGGAAGGGGGAAGGATAGGCTAAGAGATGCTATCAGCAACTATTTAAGCATCTGCTCATTTAGCAGAACAAAAAACTAAGCTGATGAGGAATCAGAGATAATTAGTAAACAAATCACAGAGGAAATGGATAATTATTAAATCCAAGATTGTCTAATGTGTATGTCTAATAGTGTATTTTTCCTATTTTAATAAAACTGACAGTGAGAAAGGAAGAACACTCCATGTTAATTCATCATATATTCTCATACACTTCAGCTGCAGATTAAAGGAACCATGCCAGTTGCTGCAACTCCAGAAAGAGAGCAAAGAAATCCTCTCCGAACCCCATGGGTTAATAGGAGTCTATCAATCACTCTGCCAGTCTTCCGGATCATTATTCAAGTTGCTATACCCAATTTTGCTGGATATATCAGATCGACTCCAGCTCCATTGGTAATTTTTCTCCCTAATGGGTTTGGAATTTGTTCCTTTTTAAATTATTATCGTCTTTGGGCTAATGTGCTACTCAAAATCTTTGAAAATGGTGCTAAGAATATCAGTCATTATCTCTGTGTATGTATGTGTGAGTGCATTTAATTCACAAAATATTACCTTACTATTAATATACAGGGAATTTAAGGATATCGACAGAACAGTTATTTAGTGCTAGTTATATTAACTGTGAATATTATGCTTTCTTATGTTTCTATTATATAATTATTTTACATATTCTTTTGTTTATTTCAAGGGATCTTCAAGGACAGGGAAAAACAGGTGTACATGATTCCAAGTTGATGCAGAAATTTGGCAGAGACCTAGTCATTTGATCAATAAAGAACAACATACTGGGAAAATTTAACTAAACATTTACCAAAATTCAAGCAGCGAACAGATATATACAATAGACACATATATAATTTATTATTACTTATTATAGATATTATCATTATTATTTATAATTAATTTTACTTAATTATAAGTATATTTATATATTATATATAATATATTTTATATATTATATATATATAATAAAACAAGGATAGCTCTTGGAGAGGAAGTTATTTGAAAAGGAAGTTTATTCTTTTATTCAGAAAACTTGTATTGCACAGGTGACATACATACAAAGAAGACCAAGATCCTGCCTTCAAGCAAATAAAAAAAAAGCAGATACCAATAAAGAACTATGTTAAGTGCAATATTAGAGGCACATAAGTTATGAGAATAGCATCCATATGACAAGATTCCAGAAGGCTTCCTGAAAGACACGAGAACTAAGCAGACTATGGAAGATGACCTCGTTGAAGAGGAGGGAAAGAGAACTGCAAGTAGAAGGGTCATAGGTGAAAACAACCATTTGTGAGAGGCCCAGAAGCACTTTAATATTTCCAACTACACCTTAATCTTCATTGGAACAGGACTATTCATCTTTTTTGTTCAGACAGGCATTCCCAGTATCTAGAACAGTGTCTGACACACAGTAACTGTTGGTTGAACATTTACTTTATGATTTGCAAGTCAAGGAACAAAGAAATGTGAATTTGGAATGGAACCAGATCACAAAGTATATTTAAGTGTTTCTTAGTGGCACTTCTTGTACTATTTTTTCTCCTTTAGGCCATTCCAGCTCTGGGATATCTGGTGAGAACATAGATAATAAGTTACACTCTTATTCACATTTGCCCTCGAGAACTTGTCCTTGTAATGTGCAATTTTTTTTTAAATTTTTGCTTATATTTGCCAGTGTAACATAACTATAATGGCTTGCTAACTTTTCTGACCTAAAAAATATATTTTATATCACAATCCAACAAACAGACACATATATGTATACAACTGAAACCAAAGTTTTGCCAGAAACATCTACCCTGAGTTTTCTTGTTTTTAAGACGTTTTTTCTTGAGTAGTTTTAGGTTTACAAAAAAATTGACAGGAAGGTTAAAGAAATTTCCCATATAATACCTCTCCACACATAAGCATCGTCATTATTTTTATTTACCAGAGTGGTACTGTTTTTGTTATTTTTTTTAATTAAGGATGAGCGTACTTTGACACATCATAATCACCAAAGTCCACAGTTCACCTTAGTTTGGACAAAAATATAATGACATAGATATCCATCGTTAAAATGTCATAAAAAATATTTTCATTGCTCTAAAATTTCTCTACTCCAGAATGCCATATGGAATCTCTTCCTTTTTACCCCTGAAATGAGGTTCAGAGCCTTCATGTCTATAAGATCACTCATGTAATGTGGAATTTTCTTGATGCAACTTCCCATCATAATCTCCCTGTGTCCATTTACCTTGGGGTATATATTTGCTGATAGAAACTAATTTAATTTGCCTTAAATTGTTCATGGGAGGAAACCTTCCCAGATATCATTTTCAGTCAGCTGTGGCATTGTGAAAAGACCACTGCTCATGCCCTTTGGACTTAGAAGGATTGAGTTCATATCTCAGGTCTCACATGGGCCAGGCCTACAACTTCCCTTTGCATCTATATTTAAAGTGGCATTAATATAAAGCCACAGGAGTATTGGAGATTAGGATTTATTCTCAAGTAACTCTTATCTCTTTGTTCCTTATCTCAATTTTGAGAGGAACAGTATCCTCTGATCATTATAGAAACATTTTCCATTAAATCTTCATAACAAATAATGCTACAAGGTAACAATTATCACCATGCACACTTTATTTTATAAAGCATTCATGAGACGTGCACAAGGTCAAATGTTCTATGCCTGGCTCCATAATTTTTGGGCTTTCTATCATATACTTATACCTTTCTTTGACCTTGGTTAGTCAATGAATCTGAGGCAAAGTTATTGAAAGAAGTTACTCTTCATTATAATATAAATAAGCATAAAATAATTGCTTATTTTTTTCTTTTTGCCTTCACCAAAATAGGACAATATTTGCCCTACGGGGAAGGTGGATACTTGTTTATGTAGATGCTTAACACATTAACTCTTATACTATTAATTTGTATGTTTGTTATTTTGTGTGTATATATAGACATGTACACCATAACTTACATATGTGTATATAAACATATAAACATGTATACACACACACACACATACTTATACACACACTTAACATTCATTCCCTTCCTTCACTACCCTTGGTGACACTTCCAGTTTTTTCTCTTTGTGAAATATAGTGCTAGATCAAGCTCTTATAGATCCTAAATTTACTTGTTTGTCATCTTATGTATGTTATTAAGATAAAAAGTAGGTTTTCAAATCAAACACATAGCAAATGAGATGCAACAAACAAGCTAACATTAATTAACATATTTGGTGGAAGTGTCCTGAGGAAAACAGCTGCATTGGTCTGGCACTATTAGTGAGGCAGGATATTATAAAAAGGATGCTTACCATCTACAGATACCCTGTGGTTTCTGAGACTGTAAAAAAAGAGGTCCAATACTTAAGTTGCCATGGTTTCTTATAGAAATATAGTCATAAACCCTCAAAATCAGCATTTTGAATGGTGTATACATGTGAGACATCATGAATTTTCCCATGAGTTTTCAGACTAATGATATTATACTGTAAAATATATCTCTTACTATTTTTGAACATGGTGGCACCCAGTAAAAATGACTGCATATGTTATTTCAAATTATATTTAATATTATCTTCCTTATTTTCTTTTCCTTCCAGATGGACAGTGTGTTTTCTTCCTATTTTTAAAGACAGCAAAGTGGAGAACTGGTGAATATTATAAGGACACACCGAAAAGTGCATTGTTACTATGGCAATAAAAAAGAGAACAAATGCCTCAGTTCTTCTTGGTAAAATTCCATTTCTCTGTGTGAAATGTTGTAGCTCCCTGCATTAATTGTAAGCAAATAGTCTTCCTGTAACATCTTTAATTGGATTAAATATGTCTATTTAATATAAATGCATTTAACAGCTGCTGAGTCCCTGGTAATTCAGTTTACAAACATGACTGAAGCCCCTTCTCTGACCTCTTTGCAGTCAATTTGGGAAAACTGATAAACTGATAAGTTCAACACAAAGCAACAAGGGGTGCAAGAGGGGTTTGCACAGAGAAGTGAAGCGTCTAACACTCTCCTCCCCTTCTACTTAAAATTCCATCTTCAATCAACTTTTCTTCAAGGAGAATTTGAAAAGTTAATGCTTACTTAAAATAAAAACAGACTGCTAGCAATAAATCAAGATAAAAATCTTAATAGTAGGGATCTACAGAAGGCGGTATGAAAAATTATTGTAGAATAGGCTGCAAGGAGCTATCAAGTTTTTTTAAAAGAGAAATACAACTTTGGTGATTCTTTTTGAAACCTAGATAAAATCATGCTAATTCACTGCTTAAAACCACAGTTACCAGTGAGAACCTCTGAGATCTAGCCCTTGCCTACCTCTAAAGTCCCATTCCATACCATTCTCCTTCTTTTCCATACTTAGCCACTCAGATCTTCTTTCAGTTCCTAGAACATTTTCCCTTTCCCAGGGCCTCTATATATGCTGTTCTCTCTGCTTGAAACAGCTCCCAAACTTGAAGTATCATCTTATTATATTCTTGTAAAAGCCTAAACTGTTCCTAACCTCCACCACCATCATCACTATCATCAGTCCTTCCCCAATCAGACCAGTTCCACAGTTAAATTAGTATAATCTTATCTCCATTAAATCTACTCCATATTATAATTAAATATTTTTGTGACTTGTAAGCTCCATTGAGATAAAAAAAGGTATCAAGGAGAAGTTCCCAAGATGGCAGAGTAGAAAGGCCCTGAATCCACTTTTTCTCACTGGCACGTCAAAATTACAACTATTTACAATACAATTCTAGAAGAAAAAGACCAAAACCTACCAGAAAACATCTTCTGCAACTAAAGATATAAAGAAGAAACCACAACAAGACAGGTAGGAAGGGCAGAGTCACAGTACAGTCAAGACCCATACCCCCAGGTGGGCAACCAACAAACAGGAGAATTGCAATTGCAATTACAGAAATTGTCCCCAAGAAATGAAATGTCTGAGCCACAGAGGGCTCCCAGCCTGGGGCTCCTGCACTAGGAAGATGACCACCCAAGAACTTTTGGCTTTGAAGACCAGCAGGGCCTACTTTCTGGAACCTCAGAGGCCTGAAGGAAATAGAGATTCCATTCTTAAAGGGAACATACAAAATATCACACGCGTTTAGGACCCAAGGAAGAAGCAAAAATATGAAAGGAGCTTTGATCAGACCTACCTGCTGATCTTGGCACGTGTCCAGGAGAGGCAGGCAGCAACTACAGTTCACTCTGAGGACATAGATACTGGCAGCAGCCATTACTGTGAGCTCATTCCACCATATGGTCACTGGTAGGGGCAAGCACCATTTTGAAATCCCCCATCTAGCTTCTTAGCCTCAGCATCTAGCCCCACCTCTGCCCACAAGCCTGTAGGCACCAATGCTGGGATGCCTCAGGCCAACCATCTAAGTGGGTGGGGACACAGCCCCATCCAACAGCAGACAAGCTGCCATTAGACCCCTTGAGCCACCCCTGGACATAGTCCTGACCACCAGAGACCCCAGGACATGGCGTCACACACCAGTGGGCAGGTACTAGACCTGGGACTCAACAACCAGAGAAACCAGGACACGGGTTTGCCCACCGGTGAACAGGCACTATCCCTCAAATCCCCTAGGCTTTGGGCATGCACACTGATGAGCCCACTCTAGCACTGGGACCAGCTTCATCCACCAGTGGGCAAGCACCAGCCCTAGGACAATTGCCTCCCTTCAGTCTAGCTAGCACCAGCCTATGTCTGGCTGGGCCCCAGCTCCAGCTACCATCAGGCCAACATAAGCTTTGGGACACCCTGGACCTCAAAGTCAATTGTGTCAGGAACTGGCCTCACCCTCCAGTGGTTCAACATCAGCTCTGGGAACCCTAGTCCCTGCAGCCAGAGCCCAGGACACAGCTCTGCCTGCCAGTGGGCCAGCACTAGCCCCAGGACCTAGCTTCATTCATTGGTGGGCAGGCACCAGTCCTGGGATCTCTTGGCCCCTGACTCAGGCCAACAGTGAGCCAGCACTAGCCCCAAGGCCTCCCAGGCTTCCACAGACAGCCACCTCAAGACCCAGCCCACCAACCAATAGCCAGCAGCCTCTGCACAAGGCAGAGCTTGGCAATCAATAGACTTGGGACCAGGCACACCTACCAGGCTCCCAGAGCAGTCAGCCTACCACAACAAAAGGACTCATGAAGCCCAAATAAGGGGAAATCCTAGAGCATACAGCTCTGGTGACCAGAGGGGTGCACTCCTGGGACGTATCAGATATCTCTTACAAAAGGTCACTTCTCCAAAATTGGGAAACATAATCAACCTATCAGATACACAGAAATAAAAACAAGTTAGGCAAAATGAGGTGACAGAGGAACACATTTCAAAGGAATGAGATAAAAGCCCAGAAGAAGTTAGTAAAGTGGGAAATAGGCAATCTACTCAACAAAGAGTTCAAGGTAAATATCTTAAAGACGATCAAAGAACTCTGGCTAAGAATGGATAAACAGAGAGAGAAGTTAGAATTTTTTTTAAAGAATTAGAAAAAAATAAAGAACAACCGAACAGAGATAAAGAGTGTAATCACTGAAATGACAAATACACTAGCAGGAATCAACAGAAAACTAAATGATACAGAAGAACCAGATCAGTGAGCTGGAACACAGAGTAGTGGAAATCATTAAAGCAGAAAAGAAAATTAAAAAAGAATAAAAATAAATGAGGTCAGTATAAGAGACATCTACGACAATATTAAGTGTACTAACATTTACATTATAGGGGTTCCAGAAGGAGAAGAGAGAGAGACAAAGGGACAGAGAACATAACTGAAGATGTAATAACTGAAAACTTCCCTAACCTGGGACAGGAAAGACATCCAAGTCCAGAAAACTGAGAGAATCCCATACAGGATTAGCCCAAAGAGGAACACACCAAGACACATTGTAAATTAAATGGCACATAAAATGGCAAAAAATTAATGATAAATTATTAAAAGCAGCAAGGTAAAAGCCATAAGTTACATACAAGGGAACTCCCATAAGGCTATCAGCTGACTTTTCAGCAGAAACTCTGAAGGCCAGAAGGGAGTGGCATGATATATTTAAAGTGAAAGGGAAAAACTTACAATTAAGAATACTCTATTCAGCAAGGCTCTCATTCAGATTTGATGGAGAAATCAAAAGTTTTTACAGATAAGCAAAGCTAAAAGAGTTCAGCTCCACCAACCAGCTTTACAAGAAAAGTTAAAGGCAGATGTCTAAATGAAAAAGAAAGGGCACAACTAGAAACAATAAAATTAAATAATAAAAAAGCTCATTGATAAAGACTAATAAACAGTAAAGGTAGTAAATCGACCATGTACAAACATGATCATGTTAAAAGACAAAATCAGTAAAATTACCTATACCACACTAAGCAGTTAAGGGATACAAGAAACAAATAGATGTAAAATATGTTATCAAAAACCATAATCATCAGGCTAGGAGACTGAAAATGTAGAGTTGCTAAAATGCATTTGAAATTAAGAGACCAGCACTTAAAATTATCATATATATAAATGCAAATACACATATGTATAATCATATAGATAGATAGTTGGTTAGATGGTTAGATAGATAGATAGATAGATAGATAGATAGATAGCTCTATGTAAATCTCATGGTAACCACAAATCAAAAATCTATGATAGATACACATAAAACAAATAGAAAGGAATCCAAATATTACCCTAAGAATAGTCACCAAATCACAAGGAAAGAGAACAAAAGAAGACAGGAACAAAAAAGAACTACAAAAAAAAAGACAAACAATGAATAAAATGGAAATAAGTACATAGATATCAATAATTACTTTAAGTGTAAATGGACTTACCGCTCCAATCAAAAGATACAAAATAGCTGAATGGATACAAAAAAATGATGCATGTACATGCTGTCTATAAGAGATTTACTTCAGAATTATAGAAAAACAAAATGAAAGTAAGGAGATGGTAAAAGCTATTTCATGCAAATGGAACTCAAAAGAAGGCTGGAGTAGCAATACTTATATCAGACAAAATAGTGAAATAAAGACTGTTACATGAGAAAAATAGAATATCACATAATGATCAAGGGATCAATCCAACAAGAAGATAAAACAATTGTAAATATATATGTACACAACATGGGACCATCTAAATACATAAAGCAAATATTAACAAACATAAAGGGAGAAATCTACAGTAATATAATAATATTAGGGAACTTTAACACCCCACTTATATCAATGGACAGATCATCTGGATGAAAAATCAATACAAACACTTGCCTTAAATGACAAATTAGACCAGTTGACTTAACAGATATATATAGAATTTTCCACACAAAAACAGTAGAACACATTCTTTTCAAGTAAACACAGACATTCTCCAGGATATAGCACCTGCTAGGCCATAAAACAAGCCCCAGTAAACTTAAGAAAATTGAAATTATATCAAATGTCTTTTCTGGCCACAATACTAAGAGTAAAAATCAACTACATGGGAAAAACTGGAAAAAAAAAAAAAACCCACAAACACATGGAGGCTACACAATATCTGCTAAACAACCAACAGATTACTGAAGAAATCAAATAAGAAATTAACAAAATACCTGGAGATAAATGAAAAGTACAGTAATCCAAAATCCATGGGACACAGCAAAAACAGTTCAATGAGGGATGTTCATAGTAATACAAGCTTTCCTCAGAACAGAAGAAAATCTCAAATGATAACTTATCCTTACAGTTAATGGAAAGAAGAAATGGCAAAACCTGAAGTCAATAGAAGGAAAGAAATCATCAGGATCAAAGCAAAAAAGACTGAAATAGAAACTTAAAAAAAAAATAGAGAAGATCAATGAAAATAGAGCTGGTTCTTTAAAAAGATAAACAAAATTGATGAACCTTTAACAAGACCCATCAAGAAAAATAAATAAAGGATCAAAATGAAAAAAATTAAAAATGAAAAAGGAGAAACCAAAACTGGCACCACAAATACAAAGGATCAGAAGAGATCACTATGAACAGCCATAAGGCAACAAAATGGAAAACTTAGAAGAAAAGGACAAATTACTAGAAATGTACAATCTCCCAAGACTGAACCAGGAAGTAACAGAAAATATGAACAGACCATTACCAGTAATGAAACAGAATCATTACTTTAAAAAACTCCCAACAAAAGTCCAAGACAGATGCTTCACAAGTGAATCATACCAAACATTTAGAGAAGAGTTAACACCTATCCTCAAACTGTTCCAAAAATTTGCAGAGGAAGGAATGCTTCCTAACTCTTTAGGCCAGCAACACCCTAATACCAAAACCAGACAGAGATATCACAGAAAAAGAAAATTACAGGCCAATATGAAAAATGAACATAGATGCAAAAATCCTCAACCAAATATTAGCAAACTGCATCCAACAATATGTTAAAAGGATCATACATCATGATCAAGTACAATTTATCCCAAGGATACAAGGATGGTTCAATATTTGCAACTCAATCAATATGATACACCACAGTAACAAATTAAAGAATAAAATGCATATGATCATCTCAACAGATGCATAAAAACCTTTAATAAAATTCAACATCTATTTATGATTAAAACTCTCCAGAGAGTAGGTACAGAGAGAGCATACCTCAAAATAATAAAGGGCATGTATGATAAGCCCACACCTGGCATCATACTTAATGGTGAAAAACTGATAGCTTTTCCCCCAAAATGAGGAAAAAGACAAGGATGTCCACTCTTTCCACTTTTATTCAACACAGCAAGTCATAGACACAGCAATCAGACAAGTAAAATAAATGAAAGGAATCCTAATTGAAAAGTAAGAGTTAAAACTGGTCACTGTTTGCAGATGGCATGATAGTCTACATATAAAATCCTACAGACGCCACCAAAAAGCTATGAGAGTGCATCAGGGAATTCAGTGCAGTTGCAGGATACAAAACTAATACACAGATGTCTGTTGAATTTCTATACACTAACAATGAACTATCAGAAGAGAAATTAATGAAACAGTCCCACTTACAAGTACATCAAAAAGAATAAAATAAGAAAAAGAGAATAGTAGGAATAATAGCTACCTCAAGAGGTAAAGACCTATACTCAGAAAATATAAGAAACTGCTGAAAGCAATTGAAAACAATAAAAACAGATGGAAAGATATAATATGTTCAAGGACTGGAAAATTTGATATTGTTAAAAGGAACATACCACCAAAGGCAACTTACAGATTCAATGCAATTCCTATCAAAATACCAATGGCATTTTTCACAGAACTAGAACAACTAATTTTAAAATGTGTATGGAAACATAAAAGACCCCTAACAGCCAAAACAATATTGACAAAGAAGAACAGAAGTGGAGGTATCATGCTTCTTGACTTCAGACTATACTACAAAGCTACAGTAATCAAAACACTATGGTACTACCACAAAAATCAACACATAGATCAAACAGAATAGAGAGCCAGGAATAAACTCATACATTTATGGTCAATTTATCCACAACAAAGGAGACAGGAACATACAATGGAGAAAAATGGAAAAAAAAGATAGTTTCTTCAATAAGTGGTGCTGGGAAAACGGGACAGCTGCATGGAAAGGAATGAAATTAGAACATTTTCTCACACCATATACAAAAATAAATTCCAAATGGATTAAAGACCTAAGTTTAAGACCAGAATCTGTAAAACTCCTTAAAGAGAACATAGGCAGAACACCCTTTGACATAAATAGTAGTATTTTTTTTCGATCTCTCTTCTAAGGCAAAGGAAACAAAAGCAAAAGTAAACAAATGGGATCTTGTTAAACTTAAAAACTTTTGCAAACCAAAGGAAATCACTGACAAATGAAAAGACAGCCTACTGAATGGGAGAAAATATTTGCAAATTATGTGATCGAAATATGTAAACAGTTCACACAACTCAATAACAAACAAAAACAGCTTGATTAAAAAATGTGCAAAAGACCTGATTAGACATTTTTCTGAATCTGAACAATCTGAACAATCACCTCACAAAAGACGATATACAGAGGCAAATAAGCACATGAAATGATGCTCAAAACCATGTCATTAAGGAATTGCAGATTAAAATAACGAGATGGCACTACACACCTACAGAATGGCTAAATTCCAAAACACTGACAACACCAAGTGTTGACAAGGATGTAGACTAACAGGAACTCTCATTCCTTGCTGGTGGAATGCAAAATGATACAGCCACTTTGGAAAATAGTTTGGCAGGGATTTTGTCAACAAAATTAAACACAGTTTTACCATACAACTGAGTAATCACACTTAAAAATATTTACCCAAATAAGCTGAAAACTTACATCCACATAAAATTCTGCATTCAAATGTTTATAACAATTTTACTCATAATTGCCAAAAATCAGATGCAACCAAGATGACTTTCAGTGGGTGAATGAATAAACTCTGATAAATCCATACAATGCAATGTTATTCTGTGATAAAAATAAGTGACCTATTAAACCAGGAAAAGATATTAAGGATCCTTAAATGCATATTGCCCAGTGAAAGAAGCCAGTCTGAAAAAGCTAAATGCTACATGATTCTAACTATATGACATATTGAAAAAGGCAGTACTACAGAGACAGTAAAAAGATCAGTATTTGCCAGGAGCTGTGGAGGAAAGAATGTATTGGTGGAGCACAGGGCATTTTTAGGACAGTGGACTTATTCTGTATGATACTGACATAATGCATTTGTCAAAACCCGTTGAACTGTACAACACGAAGAGTGAATCCTAATGTAAACTATTGACTTTAGTTAATTATAATGTATTTGTATTGGTTTATCAACTATAATAATTGTACCACACCAATGCAAGAGGTTAATAATAGAGAAATTGTTGAGGGAGAGGTAGGCAGGAAGAAGAAGGAAATATTTAAGAACCCTGTATTTAGAGCTCATTTTTTTCTGTAAACCCAAAACTGCTCTAACAAATAAATTCTATAAACTAAAAAAAAAAAAAAAAAAAAAAAGAGTTTGGGAAAGGTATGTTTAAAAGAAATTCACTGCCTTGTGTTGTATTGCCACCAGGCAAAAGGAGAAAAATTTTTAAATGGCTAATATTCTACTTTTTGTTTTGTTTATATTTCTATTCTAGTTGATTTCTCTAATTCAAAAATGTTCTCCAAAAAGATGTACTTTGAAACAGTTGTCAGCTTATTAATAGAGGTAGCACTTCTGACATCAAGTGAGAATCAGTTCTATATTTCAACAGCAGAACACGAAAAGGCTTGCATTCCTTAAGGATTCCACAAACTGCTTATTAAACTTTCACAGCCTACTTCAAAAAGTAGAAACAGGAGTCAGGTAAAAAAGCCTCAAAGGAGAAAAACCACATAGAAGGCCAACTCCTATCCTATTCTACACACAAACACAGCTTCTACTGAAAAATAATATTTCTTTCCTTTTCTTTAATTCAATGGCAGACCCTAAGCATTCTATAAGGAAACAAATCTATTCCCAAAGTGTACATAACAAGTATGGCCACACAGAAGGTTAGATCTAAAGGTGAAGTTGACCCCTTTATCACAAAGAAAATCATAGAGAACCAAAAAGTACTTTCATTTGGACACTTAGACAACAGAAGTGCAGGAATTGTTCGGGTTATAACTATAGATGACACTCAAAGCCTGAATTTAAACACAGCCACTCTGAATATAACATTTGCTTGGCCCAAAGTACCCATTATTATTATTTTTTTGTTTTTGAAGAAGTGTTGTCTATTACAAGACAGAGCAATTGAAAACTTGGAATCTTTCTATGTGCTTATGAGAATATGTAATCTTTTTTCTCCCCCAGAAAAAGATGTTTCCAGTAATAAAATTTCCCCAAGGGCTCAATTTATACTACAAAATTTATTCCCTCTAATTATAATATGTAGCTTAAAAAACAAATTTCTATGAAGATTTACACTACCAAATCAAAAATATAGAAAGGGGCATAATATATAATAGATTTAAATGTTAATGTATACTTTTTCATCTATATGAAATACTGCTGGTAATTTCATACAGGTACTGAAATAGAGGTGATATTTTTCATCATTATGATTTGCTTATAACAGGAGGCTATTTCATAACTGCAATCTTTTATAAAAAATTATATGCTTTAAATGAGTGGAAGGTCCAAATATAGCCTAGGAGAAAGGGCTACTGTACTAAGATTAAATTTATCTATGAAGGCTTTGCTCAAAAAGTCTGTGGGAAATTACTTTCATGGTAATAAATAATAACTTTTCAAAATTAAATTTATCATAAATGTTGAGAAAAATGTACATGAGGAAGGTATTTCTAATGCCTGGTGGGATTTTGCCTTAGTTGGCAGATAACAAAAAACAGTTGGAAACTACTGATTTCTAACTGTGTTTTCTCTTTCTCTCCTACTAAAAGCAACTGAAAACTTATCTCCTTCAAAAAGTCTTGGCTAAGTAACCCTCTCAAAACTCCCTTTGATCCTACCTTTTTACTCATTATTTGTATAGCCATAATATGAATTAAATTAAATGTATCTTTGCAAATAATATTAAATCTTTATTCCACTTGCAGTTTTCTAGAGAATAGAGTTCTTGAATTTTACTATTTTTAGGCCCCATAGCACTTTACAAGTGCAAAGAATGTAAGGCAGTCAGTTTTGAACCACTGGGAGGTGACATCATTTTCTGTATATTCATAACATAGATTATGAGAAAATCTTTAAAATTTGGTGTATAAATACATCAACAAAACTTATTAAAATTTAATTCTTCTAAACTTTGATGGGGTATTTATAGTTCTTGGAATCTAAACAAACAAAACAAAACAGGATAAATTTTGAATGTCTATCCATAAAAGAATGATAGAATAAAGTATTCAGCCCAGTATTACAGAAAATGACACCATGATTAAAAAGAATGCATTTGATCTAGATAATTTTCCTAATTATATCACTTTCTTGCTAAGAGTTACTCAGCATCCAATAGCTTAGTTTCCTTATTTGTGGAATAGAAACATTACTTGTCCTAAGACAAGCAAAGTAGGAATAAATGAATACACTAGTACACATTAAACAAATGAATACATAATTTCATAAGTGAATATACTAGTACACGTTAAACAAATAAAGTATAGTTATATACTTTTATGTATTTTATGCAATGTATATACATTTTACTATGTTGTTTGAAACATTCATTTAATAATACTTTAATAATCAATGTAAAAATTAAAAACAGGAGTATCTGTGTTAATACCTTATGTCCTTTGCTTGCAAAGTGCCTCTGGTATCTTGGTACTAGATGGACCTATAGGAATAGGTCATCTGTGCTTCAGTTTTCCTAGTGCTTAATGGGTGTATAAAAGTCTGATATAGGAGTCACTTCCCCAGAAATAATTTGGTTAGAATACCTACACTTCTAAGTCCTTAGGAATTCTCATAATTTATTTATTTATATAGATAGATATAGATATATCATAATAATATATACATACATACACACATATATACATGTGGATTTGGATACAGGTACAAATATTAATATAGATATAGAGAGATAATAAATAATTAGATAGGGAAATTAGTATAGATGTAAATGTATGTATGCATTTGTGCAGGTGGACACGCCAAAATACCAGGAGATGACATCAATAAATCAAAACAAGTAAGCCACATTGATGTAGAAGTTTCAGTTTCAGTATCTATGTACATATACACACATATATTCCTTAGTTCCATAATCCTAAAAACAGTGAAGGCCAGCAAGCAGTGACACCCCAATAGCAATGAGCAAACTTAGCATCCAGATTTTTACTTATAAGTGGTATTCTCCACTAAAATAAAGCTAGGATTCTTGGAGAAATGTCTGATTTCAGAGCCAGGTAAGGGAAAGAACAAGATGAGTCTGAAATATCTTATGCCACAGAGTAAGTAACTGCTCAAGGAATCATGAAGACAGACATGTCAAAAAAGATATGGAAGCTCAAATTGAAGAGGCTTCAACAAGCCAAATATGGAGTAATTGAGTATTTAGTTAAATAATGGTAGTAATCAATTATAACTCATTGAATAAAATAAGTATTAAAATACTTCTCAATAAAATACAGACAGTCCAGATGGTTCAACTTACAATTTTTCAGCTTTACAATGGTACTAAAGTGAAACACATTCAGCTATAACCAATCTTCAAATTTTGAATTTTGATCTTCTCCTGTGGAACTGATACATAGTAATATCCTCTCTCATGGTGCTGGGCAGCAGCTCCCAGTCAGCCACACTACCACGGGGATAAACAACCCATACACTTACAACCATCTGGACCCATACAACCATTCTGTCTTTCACTTTCAGTAAAGAATTCAGTAAAATACATGAGGTGTTCAACACTTTACTATAAAATAGACTTTATGTTACATGTTTTTGCCAAACTATAGGCTAACGTAACTGCTGTGAGCACATTTAAGCTAGGTTAGTCTAAGCTGTGATGTTTGGTCAGTTAGGTGTATTAAACATATTTTTGTCTTAATGATATTTTGAACTTATTTTAAACCCCATCATAAGGTGAGGAAGATCCATAATTAACAATTATAAAGGGGGGAAAACTTACAACAGGAGCTTAGCAGACACCACTTCAATCAAGTTATCAGTTACCCTCACCACTAATAGGATAAATCAAAACTGCTGCCCAATCATATGCATTAAGAGCATAGCATCCTGTGTGTGATTTTCTTGCCAAAGATGCAAAACTGAACCTAAGCACGAGTGAATATCAGATCAATGCAAATTACAGTACATTCTATAAAATAACTGGCCTATATTCCTGGTCTGTAAACTTCAAGGGTCAAGTCCATGAAAGTCATGAAGAAGCAGGAATTCTTCAGGCTGAAGGAATATAAAGAGTACATATGCCAACTCAAAGCAATGAGAACTTCTGGATGAGATACTTCAGCTACAAAGAAAATGATTCAGACAGTTGCTGAAACTTGTGTGAGGAAAATTAAGATCTGAGGATTAAATGGTAGTAATTTCCTGATTTTGATCATGTATGAGACTATGTATGAGAATGTGCTGGTCTGCAGGAAATACACAATAAAGTATTTAGGAGTAATGTAGTAAATGTCAGCAGGCTACTCTGAAGGTTTTCAGGAGTTATTTGAAGAAAAAGAGGGAGAGGGAAGGAGAGAGGGAGGTAAGAGAGCAGGAAATGGAGAGTGAGAGAGGACAAGGAAGAGATAGAGAGGGAGGTAGAAAGTTGTTTGTACTGGGAACTTTTCTGCAAGCTTGTAATTGTTTCCAAAATGTCTTTAAAGTTTTAAGAAAGCAGTAAGGATGGGAGGAAACATGTTCAGATCTGCAGGAATCACTCTCCTACCCACGCTGTGCTACAGCAAAATAAGGAGGTATAAAAGAAAGGGAGGACATGAGATCAGAAAACAGTCTTTGTTGCTCAGGAGAGAATGGTAAGGAACTCAAGATCCACTATAGAGCAAACTGCCTAAAGTAGATGCAGATGACCCAGAGGATGGAGGCTCTAGGAAGGAGGACTTCAGAAAAAAAAAAAAAACTCAAATATTGATATAATATGGTCAAGACTAACACACACACACAGACACACAGACACACACACAGACACACAGACACACACACACACACACACACACACACACACACACACATAAGGAAAGAAATAAGGAAACAGAAGTACAAGAAGAAAGACAACTGGAAATCTCAGGATAAAACAAAAAACTAAATGTGGGAGAAACCCATCTCCCAACATCTATTTTCATTTATACTAATTTGGATAAAAGGCTATAGAGAAGGAGTCAGGGAAGATAATAATAGTCATATCCATGCAGGAAGCAATTAGATAATGTCCAAAATCAATAAGTTAAGAAATAGCAGTATAAAGTTAGAGACATGGACGTAACAACCAAAGCAAAAACAGTTCAAAGTGATTGCCTTTTTAAAGTAGAACTTGGAAATGAGAACTGAGTGGAGGATAGCATAAATTCATTATAAAATTTTGTTATTTTTTAATATTTCATGCAAAGTCATGTATTTGATGTTTAGTGATGGTTTTGATCCAAATTAAGTTCTAATTTTATGACAACTCATTTTATTTAGACATTATGAGAGAAGATGTTTGGGATAGGAATCCACTAGAGGCTTGTCCTTTGAGTTTCCAAGATCCCTATGCCAACGATCTGTAAACTGTGGTTTACAGTTCATTAGTAGTTCATGAAGTCATTTTAGTGAGTCTACTTTTATGTTATGTTTGCTTGAAGTAGAACATAATAAAATGGCATGGCATAGGCCAGATCAGAATGAAACACACATACATGTGTGTGCATGTGTACATGTGGGGTGTGTGTGTGTGTAAATGAATAGTGGGTCATGCTGTTAAAGGTATTTTTTTACTGTGAGACCTGTGAAAAGTTTTGAAAGCTATCTAACAATTATATTTTTCATAATTTTTGTAGCTTCTTCCTTTCCTTTACTCCAAATCCAGAGTTACGTTAAAGAAGAGAGAGATACACTAAAGAATGCAACAGTGTCAATTGATAAAACAGGAAATCCTCTTTAGGTAAATAATTAATGTATGTATGACTTTTAAATGTTTAATTGTGCTTAAGTACAAGTGATTATATGTATATATGATGAATCAGTAAATATCAGTGATTATTTATCAAAAATTTATACCAGGGGTAGCCAATTATGACCCACAGGACAAATATACCCACAGCATGTTTTTGAAAATAAAGTTTTATTGGAGCACAGTCATACTTTTTGTTTATGTATTTTTTTGTTTATGTATTATATGTGGCTATCTTTATGCTATGATGGCAGACCTGAGTAGTTGCAACTGACCAAATGGCTAACAGTCTAAAAGATTTACTTCTGAACTTTACAGAAAGCTTGCTGACTCCTGAATTAGACAAATACTATAACTCACTGGCTACTAGATTTGAGCATTTGGATAGTCTGGGAAGAAATGATGGTGAGTTTGGAAAAATGTGATATATTTTATTTTGTTGTTAAAAAATGAGATGTATAAGAGAAAAACAAGTGTAGCTTGGCCTTTGACTAGATCAACAATGCTTCCAAACAAGTTTAAAAATAATACTAATATTAACATTTGTTAAATGTTTACCTTTTGCTCTATATGCAGTGTCTCCTTTAATAAAAACTTTAATAATAACCAAGGTATTATTATAGTTCTTTTACATGTGAGTTTAGTGTGATTTACATAGATTAGGAAACAGCAAAATTTACCTAGTAATTTACCTAGGGAACGATGTGACATGACTCATACTTAATTTAAAGTCTGTTGAATTCCAGAGCTAACTCTTAACAACCTGGTTAAATTGTTGTACTTTGATCCTGAACACTGAAGCAGCTTATCAATATGCATTACCAATACTAGGAAATACATTCAAATTGAATGTCCCACTGAGAAGGAGTTCATGGAAACATTTTTTTTTAAAAGGTATGCATATGTATTTATTTATTTGCATTGCAAGCATTTTCCCTGATAAGAAGGAAAAATGGCTAGGAGCATAGTTCATATAGGAAGATTCATTAACTGGCTTTATACAACCAGTTGTCTACTGTCACTGAGAACAGAAAAAAGAATATAAAATCATGGTAACTCATCAGCAGTGTAACTCTGCTTTGCCATCTACCAGTTGCGCTCTCTTAGCCAAAACTGTTAAACTGTCTGAGCTTCAGACTCTTCATCATTAAAACAAGACTAAGAAATTTGCATTCCAATGTTCATAGCAGCACTATTTGCAATAGCCAAGAAATATAAACAACCTATCAACAGATAGATGAATAAAGAAAATGTGATAGATAGATTATAGATAGATAGATAGATAATAGATAGATAGATACACACACACACACACACACACACACACACACACACACACAATGGAATATTACTCAGTCTTAAAAAAGAATGAAAATTTTGCCATTTGCAACAACACTGATTGACCTGGAGGGTATTATGCTTAGTGAAATAAGTCAGACAGAAAAAGACAAATACTGTATTTTTCACTTATATGTGGAATCTAAAAAATAAAACAAAGGAATGAACATAACAATACAGAAACAGACTAACGGGTATAGAGAACAAATTCGTGGTTACCAGTTGGGAGAGGGTGAGGGGGAAAGGGCAAGATAGGTGAAGGGAATGAAGAGGTACAACTACTAGGTGTAGCATAAATAAGTAACAAGTATAGCACAGGGAATATAGTCAATGTTTTATAGTAACTTGTATGGAATATACTCTACAAAAATATCAAATTACTATGTTGTACAACTGAAACCAATATTGTAAGTCAACTGTACTTCAACTTAAAAAAAAAAAGAAATTTGCTGTAAGGATCTAATGGATCGTAATACAAAAATGCACAGAATGTAGTAGTTAAACAATAAATGGTTAGTTATAAAATACATTGGTTATATAGGAAAACTGCTTTTCTTGCAGTTGTGTTTATCAACAAATTAACTCATAAAAAAATTAACTTATGGTTTAAAGGTATTGCAAAATAACATGTTTTCATTTCTGTAAGATGTATAGGTCCGGTTTTTGTGTCTGAGTAGGTAGATTCTATGAAAGCAGTAATCAATAATATCTTGAGGTCTTTTCACTTCTAATACCTAAAAATTAGCATTATCAGTTTCCTGGACAGAAATGAAGGTCCAGAGCTAACCTCAGACACAGAGGATGTCAGGCATGCTTACCCTCAGCTCCCACCTAGTCAGTCTGCCTGATGCAGACACTGTCTACCCAATACTCTCAAGGGCCCTTGTCACTAACCTCACCCTTTTCCAGAAGCCCAGTTCTGTGGACTTTTTCCACTCATTTACTACTATTTATTAGAAAATAAAATAGCAAGCAGAAAATAAGAGTTTTATGGCAAAGATGTCACCTTAGTTAAGTAAGATCTTGAAACAAGTAAAAACTGAGGGTGTTCTATTACTAACAAATTTGTGCCAATTATGTATGTTATGCATGTATACAGTAAAAAAAATTCTGACTTTGTAGTTATTCTTTCAAACCTATTTTAAGTTCAACAAATAGGCCATTTTCCAAATGACGCTAATAGTTGTTGTTGCCTATTCTATTTTTTTTTTAATGGAGGTACTGGGGATTGAGCCCATGATCACATGTATGCTAAGCATGTGCTCTACCACTGAGCTATTATCCTCCCTCCTATCCTACTATTAAAGGCAAGCAACTCACTGCTCTATTATTGGTAGGATTCTTCCTCTTCACTAACATTTACTAATTATTTACTATGTGCTATGTATGCATCTTAATTAATATTCATGAAAACTGCATGAAGTGGCTACTAAGTATCTGTGGAAACAGGCTTAGAAACCCTAAGTTACTCAAAGTCTAAAAACTAGTAAGAGGTGGAAATGGAATTCAGAGAAAACCCTTTCTAATACTAAAGTGTGCTATCATACCTTAGGGGATTATATTTGCATTTCAAATTGTGGTCATTTGGGATAGTGTGTTCTTCACTTACAAATAACTATTATTGTAGTCAGTGTGTGAAGGTTTAGAAAATATAAAAAGGCCTGTTAGGCTGACAGAGGGACAAAAGGGCTAATGTATTTATGACTTATATTTATTTCATTAGATATGCAAAACAAAATATGGTTTTAGGATGAGATTCTTTTGACAAATTCTTTTGTACACTGACAAATCTTTGGTATAAAAATGTCATTATATGAAGTGAGACTTGTTAAAAGTAAGCCAAAAAAAGTTATATCTAATAGACCTGTTCTGTTTCTACAAGGCAAAAAATACCTTCAAATTTGACTTTCTGAAGCGGGAGAGGGTAAGAGTTCAGTGGTAGAGCACGTGCTTAATGTGCACAAGGTCCTGGGTTCAATCCCCAATACCTCCATTTAAAAAAAATAAAGAAGGAGGAGGGTGCTTTTCAGTGGTCTGTTGAATTTCTATAGGAACTCAGGTACAATTGAGTGTGACTCTTGTCTTCTGTAAGCCCAAACTCTTCCTTTATACAATTATTCCTCATTTCGTGAATCCAATATGTCTGTCCCTCAGCCTCATTTACCTTAAGCTTTGAAACAAAAATAAATTTAACACCAACCAATACTTGTGGTTAATATTGTTGATAAAACCAAGTTATATAAAAATGCTGTCTTTCCCGAGCACATATACATTTTAAGCCTGTTAACCCTGATTTACAACAAAAGACTTTCAACTTTTCTTCTGGGAAAGAATTTTGTTTTACATTATAAGGAAACAGGACATACTTCAGAGAGGAGAATAAGCCATGTTATTCCTCCAGTTACTCATTTTAGAATAAGACGAGTGGATATGACCATGCAGAAACCCTGTCGTGAGGAATGACCCAGGCACTATCTAGACTTCTATCTTCAGAGTGATGCAGGTTGGTGGAACCCGTTCACTCCCGCATCCGGTGTCTACACTGCACAGCCCTGGCACCTGTCCCTTCCCTGCAGCTTTCCTTTCTAAGTCTTTCTCTTAACCCAACCACACATCTTTAGGTAATAAGAAGCCCAGGTATACAGATTAAGTTCTTTGGTTCATTTGATAATTTTTTAAACGGTGTGACAATTTATAATACGTATAAATACAATTTATAATCAATCATATAATAATTATGATTGATTTCCATGTTTTCTATTAACAATTGGTTATGAGGGTTATAGTGAATAAATATAGCAGCAGCCTAGACAGGTACACAGTCTTTATCAATAGTGTCATTATTTCTGTCTCATCTACTAAGCAATGCTGCTTCTAAGAACAGTCATCCCAAAAATCAAATTACGACTTTTTTCCTGGATGTAGATTTTAATATACGGCAAAAGTAAGATTTCTATTTCATGCTGAAGTGTCACTTTGTACTTCATACTTAGAGATGAGTTATTAAAACAGATCAAATTATTGTCTTTCATAAATCATAACCAAAAAGTTATAACCAACCTCAAGGAGATTAGCCTGACATACATAAAATACAGAACTGTGGGCTAGATGTGACAGTCACATTGTACCCTATGAGGTCAGAGTGTAATTCCCCACAGTAATTATTTTCTAGCTCTATTCTGAGACAGGATAATTGATTTAATATTTCTAATCAATACGCATTTGTTTCTGTTTTTTCTGATTGTGGATTTTTTTAAGAGAATTCAGATTGCTATTTAGCTCAATGGTGCAAATCTTTGCATATTAAATGAAAAGCAAAATACTTTGATAAATTGAAAGCGATAAAAGTTTAATTTTACCACTTAGAAACTCAGAAATAATTGTGAAGTATAATCCCAAAAATATCTCTGTGTCCTTCCTTTCTAAAAGATGAAGCATCTTTGCTTCTTTATCTGGTTCCAATTTCTCCCTCTTCAATCCATGCCACCTCCTTAGGCCCTTGATCAAACAAGTCCATTTCTCAATTCATTATCTTTCTCCCCACCACCCTGCTACCTCCCAACACCTGCCAAACAGAATGCTAGGGTCTCCCTAGGCGCTAAGAAAACAGACAATCTTACTGTTGCCCTAATGCCCTCCTTTCTTTATCAAGAATAAATATTAGTCCCAAGTTCATTATCTTCACTTCCTTGCCTTACATTTCCATCTCAATCCTCAGAAATCTATATGGGTACGTTATCCTGGCATTGTTTCCCCTAAGATCATCAATTATTTCCAAATGGTTGAGTCCACTGAAGCTTTTCCTTGGTTGACTTCTCTTTGACTGTAATACCAGGCATGGTCTTCTCCATTAATAACACTTCCTCTCTTCATGTCCATGAAAATGCTTTTCTCACTTCTGCTACCTTTCGATCATTTTCTGGTTCTCTACCAGTATCTTTTCCTCTAACTCTTCCATGGATTCAGATCACCTGTATACAGGTGGTTCTCTTTCTTTTGAGCCCCAAACATTTGTTTCCACATTTATACTTACCTATCTACTTGGATAAAAAATAGACCACTCAGTCTCAGCATAGATAATCTTATCACATATACAAAACCAGTTCCTTTTCTTCAAATATTCTTTGTGAAATAAAAAAGCTGAGAATTATTCTCCAGTCCTCTCTCCCTCACCCTCAGTCAAAAAGCTCTCAACTATACATTCTCAGTCTCTTTCCACACTGCTCTGTTACCACCATTCAATTTCAGTCCATCGAAATGTCTTGATTTACATTTCCTTCAGCCTCCAATATCACCTCTCCCTCCTTTCTTTACTACCTGCAAATTCTTTATTCATTCCTAAACTTGACACTTATTTTAACACATCATTGTCTCCCCTGTTATCATCATGGTAAAATAAAAATTGCTTAACATGCCTGTGTCAATCCAACTCTCCTGTCACTTCCCAATATGAAAGGTCATATACCTTTTCCCAAATGAATGTCAGTTTCTCAGGGCTCTCTGCTTTTCTACATTTTCTGTTGGGACATCCTTCTTTCTCTGGATAATTACTCTTTATTACTTGGGCTCATAAAAAAATACCATATGTAAAAACCTATCTCTGTTCTCCTCCTTGCACAACACAACCAATATTACAGCACTCAGTATACAACGTTATATTTTTTGTTATTCTTATTAATCTCCTTCATGGAAATTTTTGGGGACATGAAATGTCTTATTCTTTGTGTCCACTATGCCTCATAGCTTTAGTTAATCTGAAACATTTATGGAGAAAGAAGCTTTTAGTCTGTAATAAAATCAGAAAATCACAAATCACAAATTAATGTATGAATAATAAAACCATAATGTCATTTATCATCCAATATGGCAAAACTCAATTATTACTGTCAAATATTTACTCTTTGAAGAAGAAGTTTGAAACCTCACACATTTATGGGCAGGATATTTTTCAGCCTTTAAAGAGGGCATATTCTTTAGTAAACTCCTTAGATGAGTCCAAGGGCAATAACAGAAAAGGGAAGAATTCCCAGAAGGAAAAACTAAGAGCCATGGAAAACAATGGACTGGAGAGCTGGAGCAGATGCAGAACTGTGTCCTAAACAAGGAATATTTCCTATCTCCAGGGTAGAGGCACAGCATAGTATTTACCCCTTGGGATTTGGGAATTACTGCTGTAGGTTTCTCATTCTTCCACTTTTTGAATGGTAGTGTCTTTTCAAAGAATACTAGATGCTGTAATATATAGTGACTAAAGATTTTGCAATATGGTTTTAATTTATATTACAGATGTAATTATTAATACATAAATGTAGGTTTATATATTTAATCAATAGATATGCCAGGAAAAGAAAGCCAAAATTCTAACTCTACTTTCATATTTTCCAGCAAAATCAAAGAAGAAAAAATATATAAAGATTACACCTGACTCACTGCATTTGTACTGTCAGTAGCCCTCTGCCTGAAATGTCCCTCTGATAAATATTTACTTACTTACTCCCTTATTGCCTTTTAGTTTGTGCTCAAATGCCATATAATTAGAAAATTCTCGGCCCAATCACTTGTGTAGGTTAGCAAGACCCACCACTTTGTGTCTTATCATCCCGCTTTATGTTTGGAATGAAGCACTTATCACCACCTGATTTTTGTGTTTACTTACTTTATATTCTTGCCTTCACTTTGTAGTATTCACTGCTATTTCCTCAGTGCCTAGAAGAGTGCTTGGCCCATAGTAGGAACTCGATGTTGAATAAATGATTGAATAAATCATAGAAAACTGATCTCTTAACAGAAAGATTTCCCCTCAAATTCTTTACAGAGAAGTTAGACTAATCCTTGAAAATATAGAAATCGAATCACTTAAGACTACACTTAGAACCCATTTAAACTACCTAACACGCACATGATCTGATCAGACATACGTGATCTGACCTCTGTCTGCAGCACCCTCACACAGACACCAGGGGGTAGCTTGTGAATGTCAAAGTCGGGGCTTTAAGATCCCTGTAATGTCCATCTGACTTTCCCAAGTTGTCCCAAAGAAATCTGTAGTCAAAGTAAAAACAATGTCCTTGGAATGCTCATGACAACCTCCAAGTCTCTACTTCAAAACAGACTTACTCCTCAGATTTCTTCTGTGTAGAAAATTTTTAAGCCCCATTCTTCACTATCTTTTAACCTACTGGTCTTAATTCGATTTACTCAAACTTTCCAAACTTTTACAGACCTCAGGGCTTTTGCATTTTCTGAAACACTCTAATACCAGATTTTCACATAGCGTGCTTGTTGTTATTATTCGAATCTCAAATATTATTTTTTCACAGAGGTCTCAGGTACATATCATATCCTCTGGGTGGGTCTTCCGTAATGTATTCCACACACACACGTATACACCTCAGTCTCCAGCCCTCTTCTTCATCACTGGACTTATCAAAACCTGAAACATATTTTTATTTATTTATTCTCTGACTTTCGCATTGTTTTCTCTTCCACTAAAGAATAAGCTGCATAAGGGCAGGGACTTTACCTATTTTCTTCACCACTGGGCTTCCAGTGCCTGAAACAACACCTGACTCATGGAAGGTATTTTATAAGTACTAAAAAAAAAAAAAAAAAAGAACTTAAATTCATCCTGAATTTTCACACATTCAGACATTTCTCTCAACTTCCTAGGTGGACACCATTTACGTGTGTAAGACCTGTATTCCAGCCCTAGTGCTTTGCAAATTCTCTGGGATTGTTTTGAGTTTGAGCTAATTTATGGTGACCCTTTGACTTCTAAAGTTCTATAATTCTGTGGCAAATGAAATATCAAATACCAGTCTCATTTTATATATATACATATATATATATGTATTTATATTTAAAGTCTTAGCTCTGCTATAGTGTTTGTGTAGCTCAATTTTCTACAGTCTTACTCTTTAAAGGAGAATTCAGAAATATCAATATATCTTATATAGCTATGGCTGGAAAAATTTGTTGTTGCTGAGCAAAGCATTTAAGCTCTACTGTTGTCAGCAAAATCCTAAGAGAAGGAAAACTGAGTCAATTGAATATTCTTGTAGCAACAGTAGCACAGAACAGATTAATCAATATTAAGTTACTTCTAGTTAAACTTTCCAGGTGCATGTAATCTGGAACTAGGCTTAGAAGTCTATACATATTAATTGTCTAGTTGAGCCAACCTCAGTGAAAGATAATGACCGCATTTCTAGAAAAACTGGGAAAGCAGGAAGTCAGACAAACCTGTTTTCAGTTTATGTTTTGGTCTCTTGGACAGATTACATAACCTCCTCAACTCTCACTTTTATCATATCAAAAAAGATATAATATTTATGCTGTAAGGGTTAGTAATAATGGGTTTACTATGTGTAGAATAGCATTTGCAGTTAACAGGTGCTAAATAAATTATCTGCTGTTAAGACAATGATTAATTGTGATAATGGGGAAATTCCATTTTTCTCTTTCTTCAATAATCAGGATTGCACTTTTAAAAATATAAATAATGATGAGAGTGGAAATATCTTTTGATGGAAATAAAGTTTTGCAGAATTTTGCTTAAAATATAGTAAAATCTGGGTTATAGTAATTGCTATTGATAAATGCACATGCTTGACTGGCACATGACAATAAATCTCAAAGCTCATGTCATTAGTAATTTTCAATAAAGAAAATAGTTTTACAAAACAGTGAGATTTTCAGGTAAAAAATGGTCTAACAATGACAACATAATTCTACTATTTACTGAGTTCCTGCAATTCCACCAAGAACTCTGCAAGAGAGGATTTGTCAGCTTGATTTAACAGATGAAGAACCTGAGGGTCTCATTTTGTGACATAACATATGCTTTCCAAACATAACCATAAAACTAATATAAAAGATAATCAAACTGAAATAGCTTGCTCAGATTTTTTCCTGATAAATACAAAAAGTGTACTACTGATGCAGACCTATAATTATATATGTTCATTATAACCTTTGCACAGGTTCAATATGGTACCTGAAATGGTGTTACTTAGTGAATTTAGGTGATTTGTTTATAATGTAACATTGTATTAAAAAGCAACATTTAATACATATGCTCTGCTGTTCTCTCTGCTGCTTTGGGTTACTTTCAACATGGCAGTCTGAGGGGTTCATTGGCTTCCTCCTTGATCCTAAGTGATTCTATTCTAAATCTGATTACATCCCAGACGTTCTAACTACTCAAGGACAAGAAGAGATTAGATGCCAGCTTGATTTAGAAACACAAGGACCCCAAGGAACTAGCATAAACTCTAAGCACCTAGAGTAAGGAGATTTGAAAGCTTATCGCATCTATGAAAAATATATCAAGAAAATATATGTGTCAGGAGTCAGGCAAAGAGAAAAACAGAAATTCTCATTCCTTCTTAGATTACAAGGTCTTCTAAATAGAGTATATTACACTTGTAAGAGATGAACATCCCTAAAATAAACAAATTAAATAAAGTTAACTTGCAAACAAATGTAAGAGTGAAATATGTATACATATACTTGAGGAAACATTTTAGGCCCTAAAATATAACATCACACCATCTTATTGATAAGCTTATGGTATTCACTGTAATTAAAGTTATTTTAGCCAAAAAATATTTTTACTAATCATAGCTTCATGCTTCTGAAATCACAGATTTCTAAAAGTAAAATAACATGAACTATAGAGGAGATCTCATATATTTCTACTTAAACTAAAATATACAGCAAATAGGTTCTCTGCTGGGGCATTAATTGATATCTTTTTACTTAAATTCCATAAATAATGAAGCAGATGCAATATTCCTCAAGCCAGATACAAGCTTTCATAGGTTTTATCATTCCTATGACATCACACATGGTCTGAACCATAAACAGAGGTGAACCAAATGTTTCCCATTTAAAGCTGGCCACGGCAAAGATTTCAGCTCCATCCATGTCATATAAACATGCTACGGGCAAGAGCTCAACAAAAGCTTATAAAAGAGGCACCTGTGGTTTATAAATTAAGCCCATTTGCTGTAATTAACCAGCTTTATTTTTCATAAGTCAACTTTTTTCATTGTTTTTTAAACCATCCCTGTGGTGGTCATAAACACCATGCAGTTTTAATGGAGGAGGATTTGGTTTCTTAAAACCCCAGGAGACTTGAAATCAAATCAGTCAGGCCACTTCTAAAAGGAAAAAAAGAAATTGAGGGCTCTGGTTAACTTAGCTCCAGTTGTAGGCAATTCAATCCAAATAAAAATAGACTGGCATTAGTGCAGTTCTGTCTTGTACAGTCTCAGTAGATGTACCTTCCCCTTGGAGGTTAATCCCCAGCATGGTTTTCCTGGAGTCACAACTTACTTCTCTGAGTGGTTAACTCTTTAAAATTAAGTGTGCACCCAAAACAAAATGTATTTTGAAATAAAATCAGGGAATTTCATAGAAAATATGTGGATATTAAAAAGTCATTTAAGTATGTTTAACAATAGCCAATGCCATTTTAAATCAACATGGAACAATTGCAGGTTTAATATATATTTGAGGACGTTTTTAGAAATATTTGAGCTTTCATTTTTTTTTCCAGGTATACTTGGCAGCCCTAAAAATTCACCTAGAAATGCTGTGATTATTTATACAAATATATTTTACATATATTGCTTTGCTTGGCTCTAGTGGTAACAAAAATGCATGACTCTTTCATACTTCAGAATTAGATGCTCAGAAGTTTTTACATTGAGACTTTTTTCTTGAACAAAAGACATTCCCAGAAACCATGAATGCTTTTATAAAAAGTGTTTTCAATAACATAATTCCAAGGTCCTAATGAAAGAAAAAAACTTGAGTAGGAAAAGCATTTCTACTATTCTAGGAAACTAGGAAACACCCGTTTATAAGAAATAGCTGATACACATAAGAAAAGATGTAAGTAGTATACTTGATTCTGCCAAATCTCTTTTTCAGTGTCCTTGTACAATTGACTTTCAGTAACAGCACTATACTTCACAAAGTGACCAAGGAATAAAGATATATGCAAACTGTCCCAATAATAGTGTATTTAAGCATAAAAATTATATCAAGAACTACAAAAATTATCAATTATTGATCAAAATAATTTCAAATCTAAGAATTGATTATAGGAGACTAAATAGAAACTTTGACACAGTATGTAAAGTACACAAAGAAATTCATTTTACATAATCATAAAAGGAAAATATACATTCCAAGCTAAAAAAAAAAAACGGACACACAAACCACAAACTTGAATAGAGAATTCATTCAAGTGAAAAATTTCCAAGGACGACTGAGCATGATTCGGTTTGTCTAATCCACCTGGAAAATAGTTCGGCATTTCTAATTAAGTGGAAAATACGCATTCTCTGTGATACAGCAATTCTACCCATGTTATATACTCTAGAGAAATTCACAGTTCTGCATAATAAATACGTATGTACAAGAATTACCAGAGCAGTGTGGTTTGTGACAGTAAAGTACTAAAAACAACCCACATGTTATCTACAATAGAGTGAATAAAACATTTGTAATCTAGTCACATGACATTACTGGGTACCTATAAAAATACTAACAAGCTTCATGCATAGAATGGATTACATATTTAAGACATAGTTGGGTTTAAAAAGTGGGATATGAAATCATACTTATAGTATGATTTCATTATGTAAAGATCCCAAAAAGCAAAGCTATACCATATGGTTTAGGGAAATACATATAGGTGGTAAAGTGTATACAGCAGTAAGAGAATAAGCATGTTAATAAAGACTTCTTGGAGTAGGGAGACGATTATGACTGGGAAGGAATATATAGTAGGCTTCTGAAGTGTGAATTTGTTCCATAATTATTTGTTTTATAATTATTTATGTTATATTTCACAATATAAACATAATGCTTTTAAATGCAGAATTTGGAACAATTCTTGAAGGAGAAAATAACTATGTTATAATACTAGAATAGCAGAATACCCTTTGTATGCATGTGTCTGTGTGTGCATTCACATATATACTTAAATAATTACATTTCAATAGATCTATATTTATGCACGTGTTTTAAACCTGGCTGTGTAATGGGCTTAAAATGTACTTATACTAAAATTTAAGTGATCAGAAATACTATAAGTCTTTGGTAATGAATGTGATCTTCTTCCCAAGTCCCTATCCTTAAGGTAGCAGGGAGAACTTTATTTACTTAACTCTGACTTAATCCTTAGTCAAACCAAGTATTTTTAAAATGTAGTGAGTCTGTCTTTTGAGATAAGGATTCAGTTTCTCTTATTTCCGTTTCTCACCAAATTTCTGCTCCTATTCAAGATAATGTTTAGGATCAATGTGGGCAAAAAGCTCAGGGAACTTGTTGGATACAAGAAGCAGGTTATTGCATCAGCAAGAGGGCCAGTGGCTGTTCTGACATCAGCAAGAGGGCCAGTGGCTGCTCTGAGCTCTACAGCAACACCCCCTTGTCTGCCTGGCTCTTCCAGTTGCCATTTAAGGTTAAAGTCAGCAGACAACTCAACTCAACTCAAGACCCTTTCACCCTTTCAGTCCTCTCTCAGTAGCCCTTCCTACTGGCATGGCCTCCACATAACTCTCACTGGCTAAAATAATTTTTGAAGCTATACTACAATTTCCTTCCACCTTCTGACCCACCTGAAGCCTCCGCTATATATAAGTCCAGTCCATCCCTACAATGGTCTGGCCCTGTTGGCACAGTGGAACTCAATTCAGCATGGTACCATATAGAAACCAAATGAATCTTACGCATCAAATACATTCCCTCTCCTTCTCTCTGCCTAAGCTCACAGGTCTGTCCCCTTAAATGACCACCCCATTTTAGTTCAATTCCATTCTGCCCTCAACTTTGTATTATAGTTGACTCTTGAACAATATGGGTTTCAACCTCACAGATTCATTTACGTGTGGGTTTTTTTAAATAAATGTATTGGAAATTTTTCTGGAAAGTTCTGACAATTTGCAAAAACTCACATGAATTGTGCATAGCCTAGAAATAAAGAAAAAAATAAGAAAAACGTAGGTATGGCATGAATGCATAAAATGCATGTAGAACTAGTCTATCCTGTCATAGGCATAAGGTGAGTGATATGTAATATTAAAATAATGTGTTAGTTTCTTACTGTTTTGAACTTTGCTTTCAAAGAAGTATATATCACTATACAGTATGTCTCTCTCTCTCTCTTTCATAATTGGAGAATCTGAGTATCAGCCTATCATCACAAGTACTTTTTTTAATGTAGCAGTGTTTCCAACGCTGTACTATGAATATGACTAGAATAATGTATGCCATAAAAATTTTACAATGATTCATTCATTAGTCTATAGGCTGGGTTATCATGAAACAATTGTGTCGATTACACTAAGTTACCATAAAGCAATCATATTGTTGCTTCTTCATTATTAATGCATGAATCATATACCTGTAAATAAAAGTGAATTTGTTCACATTATCTTTTCATTTTTGATGTCAACTGCTAATAACATATCCAGCATCTACAGTGTTCTGTATCATGAGACATAGTTGATGCAGGTACTGGCAGAGGATTCATCTGTAAACAGACAACAGAAATCCACAGTATCAACTAGTACAGTACAGGCCTGTAAAGGTATGTTCTCCTTCCAGTTTTCTTAGTATCATTTTCTTTTCTCTAGCTTATTTTATTGTAATAATACATTTAACAAAAAATATATGATAACCAACTATTCATGTTATCGATAGTGCTTCCAGTCAGCAGTAGGCGGTAGTTAAGTTTTGGAAAGTCAAACATAATATGTGGATTTTTGAATGTGTGGGGGTAGGCCCCTATCTCTGGCATTGTTCAAGGGTTGACTGTAGTTTTAAATCAATGCCTTCCCTTTCCCTCCTACTCTCTGGTCTGACCCATTTTGGGTTTCGCCCTTGGCTTGAACTGGGGACCCGGAAATAAGGGGACACAATTATCCTTAGATTCTAACCAATTCAGTTATTTTTCTCTTTTGCTTTCTTCCATGTCCTTTTCATGTCTCCACATTTCCTTGGTCACATTCCCAAATTCTCCCCAATTCTAACATCTTAAGTCTTAATGGAAGATAGAGTATTTCCTCTCAATTATTAGAAACTCTACAGTCTGCCCCTTGATAGGTTAAACATGAGCTAAAATAAATTTAGAAAAAAATTGTTACTTTTTATGAAGACTGGCTTTGAAGACTTTCTGGAAAATCTTATTTTGAATGTCAAAAGTTTATTATCATTCTTCCTTTTTCTGTATATCTTCTGTAACAATCCATATAGTTCCCCCAAGTGAAATGTCTTGGGTCAAACTAAGAAGAAGATTTTGTGATAAGAAAATCATAAAAAAAAAAAAAAGTATCAATTTTCTTTCCAATGTTATCTCACTACATATGCCTAATAAAGTCTTAAAATAAACATTGCCCAAAATGTTAGTATTTTCATAGTAAAGTCATAGATCTTTTTATTGCCTTCTTCATAAAATTTTCCCCAAACATTTTAGAAGGGTGATGTATTATACTTATAACCAGATTAACAGTGTTAAAAAACACTTTAAAAATCTAAAAACCCAAATCATAACTATTTAGTATCTGTGTGGGGCAAAGTGCTTGGTTTCTAATAGCCTGAACCATGGAGTCAAAACAAGGAAGCACTAGCTCCAGTTAGGGCGGGGAAAGTCTAAACAATTTGTCCTGACAATAGAACAATTAAACAGAATAATACGTTATTTATTTATACTTTTTTCTCCTTTATACACTGAGATAATCAATGGTCTAAGTTCTGGAATCAACATGATATAAAATACATTAAAACATGACAGTTTTTCTCCAAAGAAATTAGATAAACATAACCTAAATCATTAGAATTCAGCTCAACCTAACAATCCCTATAACTGTTTTTACTTAAGGTCAAGACTGTAGCACTTTAGATTCTATGGTCATCCCTCTTGACGTCAAGTCATGTTAGAAGTATGATCACCAAAAAAAAGACATTTCTATTCAACATAGCTTTAGTTATTTCAATGCAAAAACAATGACAAATATAAATAATCAACAAAAATCTTGAATTTAAATTAAAGCAAGGAAAGAAAATATACCCTCTGCCCTAAGCTCAGTAAGTTTGCTTGTTAGTTTCCTAAATTTCTGATAAAACTTTGTTTAGAATAGAATACTTCTTTTAGATAAAATTTGCATCTCTGAGGTTAAAAAGTAACTATTCAAAAATTGTTTTCATGCTCATAACTACAAACTAAACAGATTAACGGTTAAAAAGAAAAAAGATGGAGTATTTACGTAAGTATTGTCTATAACTAAGCAGTTGTCAATCCTCACAAACAGATCCACATGAGGGCAGTAGACCACGGAAAAGACTGGAATATGAAAAGTAGCACAAAAACACATCAAAAGGAAAAGCATATTCAATTCTTGAATCCTTTCCCTTGGCAAGAAAAATGGCCTCGTATTTTAGAAACCGCAACTAACGTGAGTTACCAGTATCCTTCTTGTGACAAATAAATCTTTTCTTTTTTTATTCCAACATACCGGCAGGAAAAAGCTGTTTTCTCTCTTCCCTCCCTATACAAATCCATAATGGATCTAATCTCATAAAAGTCTCAAAGTAAGCAAAATTCTTGTCCTCCTGTTTTTCTTTAAGTATTGACTAGGATAAAAATATCCTAGATAAATGAAAACTTCTGCTGTGGAGAGAGAGAAAATTGTGTAGAGTATCAATTTAATTTATCATTTTTAAAGCACTTGAAGGAACGATAACTCTTTTAGTTAAAAAAATCTAGACAGAAAAAATAGAAGTGTAAAATTTTTAGTATCAGGCTCATGAGTAATATGAGAAAAGGATTTGGGGAGTAGTTGTATATATTCTCATTATTGTCAGGATTTGAAGTTGGGAGTAAGGAAAAGTGATGGAAATTTTACAACTACTCACCCTTGCCTCCCCGATACTCCAAATACAATCTTTTACCCATCATCTCTATTAGTTTTCTGTTACTGCTTTAACAGATTACCACAAACTTGGTGGTTTACAACACACAATTATTTCCTCATAGTTTCTGTAGGTCAGAAACCTGAGATGGGTCTCACTGGATGAAAAGTCAAGTGTCTATAAGGCTGCACTCCTTACTCAGGCTCTGGGAAAGAAACCAGTCTAAGCTCATTCACATCATTGGCGTTTCAGTTCCATAAAGTTGTAGGATTAATTCCCTTTCTTCACTTGCTGTCAGCCAGGTACACCTGCACTCCTAGGAGCCTCTCATCCTCACTAAAGGGACCCCCACGTCTCAGAACCAGCAACAGCATACTGAGTCCCTCTCAGGCTAGGCATCTCTCAGATTTCCCCTTGTACTGCATCCTGTCTGCCTAATGTTGCTATTGCATCTCCCTGATTCCAGCCAGATAAAGTTTTCTGTCCCCAGGAGCTCATGTGATAAGATTGGGACCACTCAGATAATCCAAGACCATTTGCCTATTCTGAAAAGCATAATTTAAATTACGTTTGCAAAGTTTCTTTCGCCATTAAACATAACCTACTCAAAGGTTCCAGAGACAAGGATGTGGGCATCTTTGGGGAGTGATTATTAAGCCTGTCACATAGTTTAACTGAGAAGAGGCTCTGAAGGGAATAGGGAAGCGTGGAGACAGCAAAGAAAAGGAATGGCAATAGAGATTAAAATTTTTTTTTCTGAGACTATTTACATTCATGTCCTTAATGTCTCTTACATACTACAAGCTCATTCCTATACTAGTATCTTATACCCTTTGCCCTGCTCAAAGCAAACCTCTTTTTTTTTTTTAAATGTATTGCCTATTCAAAGCATCATCTGTTTTCTGGTTTCTAGGAAGATCCTTCTTCTTAAAGTAAACACCAATATTTACTCAAAATATTATTGATTTTCTTATTTCACAGAATCTCTAAACATTTCAGAACTAAGCCATTAGCATTTTTTAATGATTGACTAATGTAAATCTCACCTCCTCAAAGTAATGTATGTGAGAGTTAAAAGCATGGATTCTACAGCAGAGTACCTAGATGATATCCCAGATCTGTCACTTGATAGCTGTACACCTTTAAGCAAGTTAATGAACACCTTTGTGTCAGTTTTCTTCTCTGTAAAACAGGAGTAACAATAATACCATGGTTTAAGAGAGTTAATACACATTGAGTGCTTCGAACAATGTCTAACACATAATAGGTGCTCAGTAAACACTAACTTTGATTTCTATTATTAATACTGTTTAAGTGATTTGAGAAAATATCCTATTTCTAGGTTATATTCAATAAGGCTCCAAATTCTTTAGCTGTATGTAATTTTCCCCTATATTTCTGTGTGTATGCCAGTAAAATATAGGTGAAAATTAATAGAAGCCACATATATATTGATACTTTAATAGTCATTATTATATACACTTAATTTTATTTCAATAAAATGTCCTGTGTGCATTAATTATAGTTTGTATGAGAAGCTATACTTAATCTAAATCTTTTAAAGTGAGAATATTTTACTTGATGATCCTAGACTGCTATTCAAACAAAATAAGTGAGTATACATACATTTTATTTTGGCCTAAATCATTAAAGCAAAAGGGATGTAACTAGTGCTATAATATAATGCAGCACAGAAAATTCATAAGAAAGTAAAAGGAGCACTGACGGTATCAACTCAAGGGTCTTAGGTTCATGAACACTTTAACAGCCTTATTTAAATTCTAATCATTGGTTTTTAAGTGATATTTTCTAAAATGAATTTTGTTTCATCTTTCTAGAAAACTAAATTTTAAGCAAACTATATCATTATTAGACCCAATGAGAAAACATACCACTTCCTCATTCATTCAACTATTATTTATTGAGGTTAGAGATAGTATCTAAATAG
This sequence comes from Camelus dromedarius, assembly GCF_036321535.1. Classification (NCBI taxonomy): domain Eukaryota; kingdom Metazoa; phylum Chordata; class Mammalia; order Artiodactyla; family Camelidae; genus Camelus; species Camelus dromedarius. The sequence goes on along the minus strand of NC_087436.1, from coordinate 65,005,575 downwards.
TTAAGTGACAAGTGTGAAATAAAATTTATTTTATGATAAGAAAAGAAAAATTTAAACAAAAAATTTTCTCTGCCCTTTGGCCTCCTCTCTCCCTGCACTGTGCACTGTGTATCTGCACTATACATTGACCAAACCTCCCCCATCCACAGAAATACCTGCTCAACCATAAGAGCAACATTCTCCTAGCATCAAGACAACTCCTTAAAAGACAACATTCCTTCTTGATCCGGTAAGGGGCCATGATGACGCTTAGATCTGGATTGTGCAAACTGTCAATAATACATCATTTAATACACAGCCCTCTGTCTCAAAAATCTTACATAACTATGCTTTGACTTCTAAGAGACAGGACAGTTCTCAGAACTTTTTTGGATGCTCTTCCTGAGTTATAATCCTCAAATTTGGCTTAAATACAATTTTCCATTTCTTTCTTAGATTGACTGATTAATTTTTAACAACAAACTTTAATTGCCAATCTTTGAAGCAATATTAGAGATAGAATCTCTGAAAAATGAGGAAAAATGATCCCTAAGTATGGTCCTGAAGGTCATAGAGCTTGCTGTTGTAACACGCAGATTGAACTCTGTTCTGTTGTACTTCAAAGCCCAGCAGATTTCAGCACAAGGTGTTGTTGCTCATTAACTATCCTAATTTGATCGGTATTCCTCCCACCCAGTACCTAATAAATGCCTGTTTCACTTTTAGAGTTTAATAAACATGTGTTGAATAAGTGAATACATGAAATATATTATTAGATTAATTATAAAATTTTTCATTTGAAATCTTCCAAAGAAAGAATTGAATAGAATCATGCATTTCAAATGTAGCAGCAACCTTGTAATGCTTTTGGCTTCAAGAAACAACATACCTACCATTAGTGACTGAAACACACGGTTCTATTAATAAATCTTGAATGACAAGAAGTCCAGAGGTTAATTCAGCAGCTCAACCATGTCAGACCTCTTCATCATTTATGATTCTCCTGACTCTTCACTTACAATTGCCTGCCGCTGCCACAAGCCTCAGTCACACGTAACTGTGTTGAAAGGCGAAGGTGGGAAGGAAATGAAGGACCCTCTTCCCTTATGCACCTCTCTCTTTTAATTAGAGAGGAAACTTTACCCCAAAGTCCCTCAGCAGCGTTACTCCTCTGTCTTTATAGCCACAACAGGGTCATATGCTCAATCCTCCACCAGGTGAAAAGGTATAGGATTAATATAATTGACTGCGTCATTCAATAGTCACGCCCTGTGCAGAGCATAATTCTTCCCCTAAACGTGAATAAAATCAGCATCCTGTTTGCAAAAATAAGAGGACAAATGGCTAATTGGTAGGCAGCTAGCAGAAGCAGGTGCCCTTTCCTTAGTTCTCTCTGTCTGCCACATACTAGCCAGAGCGCTGGACATGTTTCAAACAGCTTAAGAGATGGAACCCATTTTCAACAATGCAATTGCTTATGCAGATATCATGAAAAATTACATAACAATGATAGTAATAATTCACACAAGCAAATGTAATAGGTATTATTGTTTTTCCCATTCATCGATGAAGAAAATAAGATTTAATTACCTCGCCCAATAAGAGCACATATCAGCAATCTCAGCAGAGAAACTGAGAGTAGCTGAGACTCAAGTTCATGTTTCTGTGACTCCAAAGCTGGGATTCTTAATGTCTAAGATACATGACCTAAATGTCACCGGAGGACTGCCACTTAGAATGACTGAGATGAATTCTTGTTCCATGCATTTCCCATCTTTACTTTGTAACAGTTTTAATATCAACTGCTGCTTCTTTGGAATCAGAATTAATATCTATGGGAACATAATGCTGTGCAAAGTACTGCATGTTATCAGAAATACCAAAATCTAGTTTCTGCGTTCTTGAAGACAATAGTCTAATGTGAAAAGCCAGCAGGGTGGAGGCGGGTAGGGTGAAGGTTTTTGTTTTCAAAGTCAAAATGAAAAAACAAACTTAGCGATAAAATTCTCTCTCTTTCTCTCTCTCTCTCTCTCTGCCCCCTCTACACACACACACACACACACACACACACACACACACACACACACACACACACACACACGAACTTGACCAGTAGACAACCTTTGTAAAATCTAAACATAATATCTGAACTTTTGTCTGGGAAATAAATAAACAAACACCTGTTTCTCCAGGCTACAATAATGAATATACAAGTTTTATAAAAGACTGCAATGCCTAGAAATGTCTAATGAAACCAAAGCATCTTTCAATCAATGATAGATTAATTGAATTTAATATGGTGGGATTGGAAAAGTCACTGTAACTAATTGCCCTTACAGTCTGTGAATGCCTCTAACTGTGATATATAGTACCACACTTCAGTATTTTAGTTAAGGGTCTTGTTATTAAATTACCTTGAAACATCAATATTGGAGGTTAGAAAGCTCATTTACTATTTATCTGTGTTCTAAGATGAAAGGTCACCTTTTCTTTTAACATTTAGTTCTTATATTTTCCATGTGCCTGCGGCTAATGATAGCAAATTTAAAATAATGCAGTGATGTTACCTAGTGGAACAAAAGCAATCAATCCCTACAAATACCTGGAGAAATTAAAAATATGCTGCAAAATTGATTGCTTGCCTAAACTAAATCTTATCATCTAGTAGCTAGTAAGCCTAATTTAGCTACATGATGAGTGCTACATATCACCTCTTTTCTGATTTCAAATTCAGCAGCCTCGGAAGAAGCATCGTTCATTTGTTCGTAGAATGTCACCGACACATACATTAGCCCTTATAGTAGGATAAAAAAAAAATCCATCTGTCTTCTTAAAACCCTGTGACTTTCACAAAGAGTTGTTTACCATCTTTCCCATAAAAGCACTTCTAATATTGAAGAATCATGAGTCTGCCGTACACATACATGCATGTGTGTAATTCTTCCTATGACAGTTCACTATTGGGTCAATATAAAGCATCTTTATTAGGGTTTCACAATTATCTTATTGTTCTCAAAGATAAGCACAAGAAGGACAAAAACCACAGAGGTAGATCTCACACCTAATATATACCAAGCACCATCCTAGACTCTCTGATGTAGTCTATGTCACAGAGACTATCTCACAGTAACAGTAGTGGGGATGTTAGAAAAGAATTCATGGTGTTAGAAAATAATTATGATAAAAAATACTACTATAATTATCGAATGTCTATCATGTGCCAGGCACAGGTACATGAGAGGTATGCAATCATCTAAAAGTCTTACAAAACTCATGTAAAGGTAGTTGATATATAAATTTGTATAGATTGGATTCCTCTATGTATTGAATGTTAATTAGTTACATCTACGTTTTAAAACCAAATTTTGCTTTGGCTTTGGGACTTCAGTCTCAACTGTCTTATCAATTAGGAGGAAATTAAACTCAAACAAAAAAGAAATCGACTTTCTCTTCAAGTTCTAATGCATAATTACATTTGGAATTATATTTTCCAACATAGTTTAGAGTTTTCTTTCCAAGTTCTCTTTCTTTCCTTTTTTTCAGCCATTTTCAAAGGAGATATTTTAATAGTTACATATATTTTGTGTTTTTAAAAAAATACACTGGAATTGTATGTGTATTAACAAAAACATTTACATAGGATATGGCCACAACCCTGAACTCAATTACTGTCCTGTGTAGCAATGCTGTCTGCAGTCAGCACCCAATCAGTATCATTATAGTACTTGGTGCACATTAATAACCCTTTTGGTGTCCTAAGCCTGAAACCCACAGCTTTCATGAAATTTTGATGGTGACATTTGTGACTTTTAATTAGTATAGGTGTTGAAACCAGATAATTAGTGTTAAAATCCACTACCCCCATTACCAAAAGAGGTAAATGTTCTGAATGATAGCGTAAGACAGAAGTTGGCAAACTGCTTCTGTAAAGGACCAGATAAGAACTACTTTAGATTTTGTGGCCACTCTGTATGGTCTTTGTCCCAACTACTCTATCCTGCCATGGTAGAAGGGAAGCAGCCAGTCAATACAAACAGGTGGGCTGTGTTCCAATCACTAGGCAGTGGATCAGATTTTCTTATGTTGTATACACATTTATACAAGTTTGGAATATTTTATAAATTCATATGTGATGCTTTCCTTGACCTATGTATTATTTAGAATTAAATGTGTTATTTAATTTCTAAGTGTTTTGAGGTTTTCCTAGGCATCTTATTGTTACTGATTTCCAATTTAATTCCTGTGATAAGAAAACATACTCTATATGATTTGAAATTATTTATTTTCATTATAGAAGTTTCAAGTGTACAGCATTGTAATTTGACATCTGTATGTACCACAAAATGATCCTGACCATAAGATTAGTTACTATCTATCCCCATGCAGTTGACCCCCTTTACCCATTATGCCCAACCCCCAACTCCTTCCCCTCTGGTAACCACTAAGCTGTTCTCTGTATCTATGAATTTATTTGCTTTTTTTATATTCCACATATGAGTGAAATAATATGGTATTTATGTTTCTCCATCTGACTTATTTCACTTAGCCTAATACATTTCAAGTCTATCCATGTTGTCCACAATGGTTGGATTTCATTGCTTTTTGTGACTGAGTAGTATTCTATTGTGTGTGTGTGTGTGTGTGTGTGTGTGTGTGTGTGTGTGTGTGTGTGTATCACATCTTCTTTATGCATTCATCCACTGATGGATAGTTAGGTTGTTTCCATATCTTGCCTGTGTTAAAAATGCCGCAATGAACACATAGGTGCATTTATCTTTTCAAATAAGTGTTTTCTTATTCTTTTGAAAAATATTCAAAAATAGAAAAGCTGGGCCATATGGTACTTTTATTCTTAATTTTTTGAGGAATCTTTATACTGTTTTTCAGTGTCTCCACCGATTTATAGTTCCACCAACAGTGTTTGAGGATTTCCTTTTCTCCACATTCTTGTATTTTGTCCAGAACTTATTGTTATCTCTAGGAATTTCCTAGAGAACATGGTTATGAAAAGTGTTTAGCCCAATTTATTTTTAAAATGTGAATGCAGGGCTCTACATTTACCTTGCTACATTTCATTTTATTGGTATTAGACCACTGCTTATATTGATTATAACTTTTTCTCAACATGTATCATAATGCCTAGGATTCACCAACAAAATTCCTAGACTTATACTGAATGAATGAAATAATTTTACATATTGTTTCTAACACTTGTATTATCTTTCCCGCCTAGTTGTGTTCCTATAGAACAATAGCTTACAACTGTAGTCCTGGCTAAAACTATTTACAGAAAATTATTTAAGATATACCATTTCAATTTTCCTCCTAGATTGTCACTGATCCTTATCACATTATTTAAGCATTGCTGCGAAATAAATACATACCCATCATCTCTTTCTAAGTTATATGTATGTATGTGTGTGCGGTGTATGTATGTGTGTATTCCCATGAATCTTTCTCTTCCTTCCTTCCTTCCTTCTTTCCTTCCTTTCGACTCAGACTTGCATCTTTTCCTTTTGAATCACATCGTCTTTAATTGATAGGAATTCCCATCCCCTGGGTCTTTACCAGCCAGTGACTCACTGATGTGGAGCTATAGCAGCCCTACTCCCATGATGAAGTGTTGGTGGGATCACATTCCACAACTACTATGAAATCAGGCTGAGGCTATACATCTCTGATAGTCATCTTTGCCCACCTTATTCCTCTGCTCTAGCCTGCTTTCATTATAATCCTACATAGTTCTCTTAAGAGAACTTCCTGGATTAATCCCTTGTACAACAACCTCTTTCTCATGGTCCACTTTTGGAGAACCCAAACTAAAGTAGCCCTCTTTAGCTCCCCTTTTTAAAAAAAAAAATTGCATTTGATTTCACTTTCTATTTCAATGAAGAAAAGTTAAAAGAATAACCATGGAAAACACTGGAGATTAACTCAATAAAATCCTCCAATCTTCTTCTACTATACCTTGCTGTATACTGGAGATTAGAAAACTAAGACTAAATTTTCAGTAACCCAGTCATAGAATGACAAATATGTAATTCCACTTATATGAGGTAATTAATGTAGTCAAATTCATAGAAACAGAAAATAGAATGGTGGTTTATCAGGTGCTGGGAAGAGAAGAGAAAGAATTGTTTCATAGATACAGAGTTTCCATTTTGCAAGATGGTAAAGTTCTGGGGCTCTATTTCATAAAAATGTGAATATACTTAGCACTATGAAACTATAGACTCAAAAATGGTTAAGACGGTAGAGAAAGAAAAAATAATATGGTAAATATATACATATACACATGGAAAAAATCCATATAAATTAATTCCACTGAAAGTGGGCTTTTTTCTGTTTTATTCATTAATGTAGCATCAACATCTAGAAAAGTGCAAAGATATAGCTGGTGTTCAACAACTTTTGAACAATAAACATATTTCTTAGCAAAAAGAAATCACAAAAGAATATATGCCAATATGTATTTCATTTGTGTGAGTGTATCTCTGTGTGTATGTGTATAAATGTGTACACACACATACATATACTACTCCATTATAGTCAGGATAAAATAGGTTATGCTGCTGTAACAGACAACTGTAAATAAACCACGTTATTTTGCAAAAAAAGAAAAAGATTAAATTTCCTAAGACTATTTTGTAGCTCAGGATCCCCAGATGACTTAGGTTCTACTAAGCAAATATATCTACATGGGAATTGGAAAGCAAAAAGAGTAAGATAAGTCAATCATGAGTGGCTCTCCTGACGATCACTGTAGAGAGGCATTTAATTATTTTGCAACAGCTGTAACAGAGGTTCCTTCCTCCTCCTGACCCTTTCCATTTTTCCTCTCCTTTATGAGTCTCTTAAGGTAGGCAGTAATAACAGAAAGATTTTGTCTAACTAACCATATGACAGTTGGATGCATTATCATATCTATACTTCTTTTGCATCATGAAAACCTGGGTCCCTGATTCTCCTAGAAATTTTATCAGATAACTCATGTTTTCTGATAAATCCCTACCCACAAAACTAGCTACGGTGGATACAGTTGCCTGAAAGTAAAAATTCTAACTAAGAAGCAAGTTAGGGACAAAAGTTATGGTCAACAACAGATCATCAAGCAATGAGAAAACTTGGATTATTTTTCTAACCTAATTGAGATCACTGAATCCAGTTGACATTAGAAGATGGGACTATTAACCAATGGTATATAAGACATAGTGGTTTAGTTGCATTAAAACTGTAGGCACATGAAATAAAATGATCTAAAGAAAGCTTTGGCAGAATGATGGCCGTCATGACAGATGACTAAGAGAAACACAATGAATTAAAGAACCCTGGAGAGGCAGGCTGCTTCTGACTAAATTCAATACATAAACTCAAGAAGTAGGATTCTATCTCTTGCTTGGACAGTTAGTTGATACCTTTTAGCTCTATTGTAAATGAAATTGAATGCACCCAAATCTTTGCTAGACCCTAAGCTTTAGTAATATAGTGTTGCTGGAGTAGATGCATAATGAACAACACACACAGACAGCCCTTATCCTTTCTCCAGAAAGGCTGTGTTTTGGGCTGAAAGTTTTTGTTCCCCAAAATTCATATGTTGAGACCCTACACCCCAACGTGATGGGATTGAGAAGTGGGACCTTTGGGAGATAAGTGGGTTTAGGTGAGGTCATGAGGACAGTGCCCTTATAAGAAGAGATCAGAGAGTGTTCTCTCTCTCTCCCTCTCTCTCTCTCTCATTCCCCTGCCTTCCTGTCCCCATGTGAGCATACAGCAAGATGGGAGCTGCCTGCAAACCAGGAAGAGAGCCCTCCCAGACAGTGAATCTGCCAGCATCTTGATCTTAGACTTCCTGGCCTCCAGAACTATGAGAAATAAATATGTGTAGTTTAAACCACTCAGTGTATAGTATTTTATTATAGCATCCTGAACTAAGACATATGACAGATTGCATAAGATTTTGTTTCAAAACTTCATTAAGAATTACATTGATGGTATTCTTGAAAAAAAAAAAAAAACCACCATGGTGGCTCTCCAGTGTAGACCATAGATAAATACAGGAGATAATATCATTGCAGTGAGTTCCACGAGTATTGTGAAGTTCAGGATGATGCCAAATAGCAACATTTAATGGCAAGACAAGGAGGGTACTGGTACCATAGTAGAAAACAAGGGCAGAGTAGTAATCAGAATTGTTTGGCATGCAGATGTGTTTAGTGGTTTCTAAAATCAATCTTGATAAAAAGCCTAAGAAGGTCCCACTATATCAATATATATGAAAGACTTCTAGTTCAGATGAACAAGGCCTGACTTCAGGTATCAAAACAGAGACCAAGAACCTTTAACTCATTTCAAAGATCCAGAGTGCCTTGAATGAAGAGGAGATTGAGTACCCTTAAAAAAGAAATAAGCAATAAGATCACGAGTCCTTGCTATAAATTTTCTTTCACAAAAGAATTTGCTGCTTTTAACCAAGATAACTGTGCACTTGGGAAAGAGAAATGTCCAGATTTTTCAGGATTTATTTGACTCAGGCTCTATATTACATTTCTATTGCTACTGTAACAAGTTACACAAACACATAGTTCTGGAAGTCACAAGTCTGAAATAGGTATGATTGGGCTAAAATCAGGATGTCTGTAGGACGTCATACTTTTCTGGAGGCTGTAGCGATGAATCTGATTTCTTGCCTTTGTAGTTCCTAGAAGCTGTCCACATTTCTTGGTTCCTGGCCCATTTCTATCTTCAAAACTAATAAAAGCTGGTCAAGTCCTTATATTACGTCACTCTGATACAATTATTTGCCTCCCTCTGCTGATAGAAACTAATCAATTGGCTTTACAGTTTTGGGCTACTGAGATAAACAACTCATGATTAAATGGTGTGAGCATTTTCCTTGAAACGTTCAATGAAACAATCCCAGCAATGAAATTAGCAACATCTGCCAATGGTTTGCTTGAGACTATTCTATCTTGTATGTATCAAAACCCGAACAATAGTAAAACTGTAGAGAAATTCAGTTTGAAACAAATAGTTTACTATAATAACACTTTTAGAAGTTATTAATACAAATGTTATGGTATAATATAAGCAAAGATTTGATGCCAAAGAAAGGCATTGTTATAATAATATTTAGTATATTCCTGGGACTAAAATAAAGCAACACAGAAGAATTAGGTTTATTATTCCCCAAAACATCAACTGCTAGAGGATGTTTACCAAAGAAGCTGTCCTCCCTTAAATCCTGAAGTTGTAGAACAAATAAACCCCCAGGATGACAGAATAAGATTGTTTCAGGGATGCAGTCTTCAGAGATTTCTTGGCAAAACTTTGAATGTCTAAGATAAATATTCCAATATTTCTCACCTTACATTGTTTTTCTTTTCCCACAAACTTACAGATCATACTGTGATTGATATGTAACTGTTAAAATAAATGTTTAATTTCCAAGAGGCTAAATCATGAAAATCAAGATGTAACTCATAAAACAATTACAAACAGCTGGGAGTGGACTTCAGCGTATTATCACAACACCCTCCCACCTTGAGACAACCATCACAATTCCATCTAGAAGTCTTTTAAAGAAGAATTCTAAGTTTACAAAGAAAAGTTTAAACTTTGCAAGCTGATTTTGGTGGCACTAAGAATTATAATTTTATTTAAATAAAATATATGAAACTAGTAACACCTTGCTTTTGTTCACCATATTTACCTCCTGGCATGAAATCAACTTTTGGTAACATAAGGGGTATATAGCCTAGAGGAGCACATATTGTGCTGTCAAAGAGGATTAAGACAGATGAGAACCCATCCTGGTTCCTAAGGCCTACCCTCCTCACTTTATAGCAGCCAGAGGGGAAGATGTGTAAAATTATTACCCAGGACTACTCAGATTTTCATATTGTTAGTTGGTACTGTTTCTTTACACCCATTGCTCCAAGCATTAGGCTGCGTAACAGCAGTTCTGAACCTGCCATGAACAAACTAGAAATTCCTAGTTGTCTCCAGCTAGATACAGAGCCCAGAAAAATTCCACTCTGGGGTGGATGCAAGTTTAAACACTATTGAAGGCAAGTCTGGAAGAGTGAGAAAACTCACAAAATGGAACATAATGACTTCAGGTCAGATGGAGACTTGGCTTGAGAATACAGAGAAAATATTTATGGATCAGTCCTCATTGCATGTACTTTATGTCTTCTGCTTTATTAGCACCAACTGTTTGGAAATCTCCTTTTTCCTCCTTTTCCCATCACTGTCAGATAATAGTAAAAATAGTACCTTCTTCACCACACAAAACTGAATTTTTAGCATGAGATGATTCCCGAAGGACTGCTTTGACCAGGTTGAGAAGTGAAAAATTCCTTCTTAATTTGGACCTGGACAAGTCACTTAAACTTCTAAACCCCAAGTTCCTTGTTTGAAAAAATAGTACTTACCCAAGGATTAAAATAATGTGTAACATCTGCCTAACAGTGTCCAGTGTATGAGCACTCCATATATGGTAACTATTTTTATCACCACCACACGTAATTTTATGATAATAATGGTACTTGTGGTTCAAGACATATCTTTAGCGGTAACTCACTCTAATCAAACTGATTATAACTTCCTTCCTACACATAATGCTCTCTGGCATTACATCCTATAGCAAATCTACAAAACATTAAATTTACACTGAAAAAGAAAAGACTTACAAGAAAGACCAATCTTCTAACTAAATGATATCATACATCAGCCTTCAAATACAAAAATTATTCTTTTGATGGGATAAGAATACAATGATTTGCTGTTTTTCTCCTGAGTGTGTTGTATTCATCAATTGTCTAGTTGTTTTGTCCTGTGAGGACATACTTCCCCAGGGTATGAATTATTTTGTCTGGTGATGTATATTGGGGAAGGTCCAAAGGCCAGACCAGTATTTATTAGTACTGAGGAGTTTAGAAAGAGAGAAGGTGGGAGGGTATAGCTCAGTGGTAGACTGCATGCCTAGCATACATGAGGTCCTCGGTTCTATTCCCAGAACTTCCATTAAAAAATAAATAAATCTAATTACCTCCCATCCTAAATAAAACAAACAAAAAACAAACAAACAAAAACAAATAGAAGGGATGCACTCAGAGCAGAGAGCCCTAGGCCCTAAAAAACAACACTGATCACTGCCTTTGGCTGGCACTCATGAGGCAACTCCTGTATTCAAAAACTCTCTATTAAGTGTTTAGGAAAAAGCAGCTTTGAGAAGAAGAAACCTCCTTAGGTTATAATTCACCAATAATGGAAATCAAGGGAGAAAGATTGAAGAGTAAATTCCTAGGAACACTGTTGCAATTGTACTGCTTTCATCAACTCCTTACAACTGCAGGACTTTTTTGTGCTATCCTGACATTACACTTGGTCATGTGAACCAGTGGTAGAACTTAAGGAAATGAAAGCACAGTCAATGACCACTGACCATCTAAAAGAAGTTGTGTGAGTAGAGAGAGAAGAACAGAATTCTTAGTTTTGGAACAGATTGCTCTCAACTCATTTCCTCCATCTATCAGTTACTGTCTCAAAAACTCATGTCAACCTTCGGTTTCTACAGAGGTTTCTCATAGTTATTTCTGTTGTAGATTTTAATTCCCAGAGTCTACATATCTCTTTCACTTCTTTAGTTTCCACAGTGATTTTGATGGAGGAATCCAACAGCTCATGCCAGTTTGCCATCTTGATATCACACTGCTAAATAAACATCTGAAAAATGAGTATAATTTGTAGAGACTTATGTAGTTAATAGACCAAATGTAAAAAAATTTTTAAAGTATTGTTTTATTCTTACACTGACACTTCTGATATTGGCAACATGGCATATTGAGCTACCATAGTTCTCTTCTGGGCAAACATAGATGTTCTGGACAACAACAACAAAAGCAATGGTTGAGTTGAGTAACAAGGAAAAAGAAGAAAAGAAGGAAGGAAAGAAGAAGAGAAGGGAGGAAGGAGGGAAGAGAGAGAAGAAAGGAGGGAGGGAGAAAAGGAAAGAAAACTCCACTGTGAATAAGGAAGGAAGGAATATAAAGCAAGAGAGATAAATTAACTCAGCGATGCCATTGTACCTTAAGGATATCAAAATCTGATCTTGACTCAATGGTCCTTGTAAGGATAAATTTCAATGGCTCATGGAGGCAGAAATTAAGGTATTTGGGTCCTTGTAAGGATAGGAACTATAGTTAAATTAAGCTAAGATCCCCAGATCTAACTGGCTCCCTGTAATATTTGATCACTCTAAAAAGAGAAAATTAAAATTTCCAAAATAACTTTATTTTCAGTAATAATTGTTCAAGTATTTTTTTTTACCAACTCTCCCATTGAAAGCAACTTTACAAGCTGGACAAATTACAAACAGAAATTCTTAGGTTTACTGGACAAAAATAAAAACAGAAGAATTAGCAGGCTAAGTGAGACTGAATACTTTGGAATTCAGATAAGTGGAGTGAGTGCTACATTTAGCTTGCTTTTGCTCTAAGATCATTCTCCTTTTCAGAAGGTAAGATGGGAAGTCTGTGTTGAAAATTTTATAGCCTCAAAGGACTAGGAGAACAAACATTTGGATCCACTGTCTTTAGGGTTCACAAAGATGGATAAATGCTAAATCATTCCTACTACTTTGGGCTGATTGTGAAATGGTTATACCCTAGGAATAAGATTAAGTGAGACTAACTCTATTGTTACCAGTCTTCAAATCATTTGGATAGGTCAGAAAATTTTGAAAATTAAAGTTAAATTAAGGAAAAATTGAATTGCTAATGTCCCACATGTCTAGCATAATTCTTTAAAGGTAAAAAAATATAGCCTATCATTAAATAATTACTACAAAATTTTTTTTTCAAATAAGCAGTGGGCACACAGAAAGACACAGAAATACAAAAGACACAGAAGGAATATAGACACTAAAGTTACAAGTAACTAAACTATAAAACAGTTATGCTTGTTATGTTCATAAATAAAAATGAATGCCAAGCGTGGAAATTTGAAATTATAGAAAGTGATTGGATAGGAGGGGTCTAAGATGATAGCATAGGAAGATCCTGAGGCCACCTCCTCCCACTGACACAGTGAATCGCAGCCTATACATAGAGCAGTTCCTCCTGAAGAAGACCTGAGGGCTGATTTAACAATTTCTGTGTATAGGGAGACCACATAGAAATGAGTAGGAAAGATGGATTGATGATATCCATGGAAATTCCATCCCCTATCTGCAGTAGAAAGGGATATTATTGAAGAACCTAAACACAGACTCACCCACCCTGGGACACAGCAAAAAACTAGCAGTTTAAACAGAATTTAAACTATACAGAAGGAAATCTAATCACTAGCCTTAGAGGATCTGCCAAATGGGAGAGGAACTGCTGTAACTCTCTGGGGTCAGAGGCACTGGTAAGCACCAATGTTTGAGTCCCTCTAGAACAGCCTTCACTTCCCTTCAGCCCACACTCCAGCTTCAGCCATTCTGCCATGAGAGCCCCAGTGCAGTGTACCCCAGGACAGATCCTGGCTCACACCTGCTCCAGGCCCAGCCAACCCACCAAGGCAGTCATGGCACAGCATGCCCCAGGATTCCTTCCAGCCTATGCCTGTTCCAGCTCCAGCCCTATTTCAAAGGTGCCTTCAACCTGAAGTACTCTGAGACTCCCACAGCTCACAGCTTGCTCCAGTTCCAGGCACCCTATCAAACATGCCCAGTGCACACAGCTTCATGGACACTCTCACACAAAGCCACTCTTTCAAGATTGGAAAATGTAGCTGTTAAACCTAATTCATAGGGGAAAAAAAAAACTCACAGAAGGGCAAAGTGAAGAGACAGAGAAATATGTTCCAAAGAAAAAAGAAAGATAAAACTCTAATAAAACAGAGATAAGTAATTTTTCTGATTAAAGAGTCTAAAGTAAGGGTCATAAAGATGTTGACTGAATTTGGGAGAAGAATGGATGTACTTGTGAGAACTTCAATAAAGTATTAGAAAATATAAGAAAGAACCAATAAGAGATGAAAAACATAATAACTTAAATTTTAAAATACACTAGAACAAATCAACAGCAGATTAGATTATGCAGAAGAATGGAAAATCAAACAGAAAGATAGTGAAAATCAACCAAATCAGAACAGCAAAAAGAAAAAAAAAATAATGAGGATAGTTTAATGAACCTCTGAAACAACATCAAACATACTAGCATTTGTACCGTAAGGGGTCCTTGAAAGAGAAGAGAGAAAGTGACAGATAACTTAATTGAAGAAATAATGGCTGAGAACATTCTACCTGTAGAAGCAAGCAGCATGCAGCTCCAAGAAAAACAAAGTTTCAAACAAGATTAATCCAAAGAGATGCACACCAAATATAGTAAAATTAAAACGGCAAAAATTAAAGCTAAAGAATGATTTTAAAAGCAGTAAGGAGAAATCAATGAGTCACATATAAGGCAACCCTCTTAAGGCTATCAGCTGATTTTTCCAGCAGAAACTTTAAAGACCAGAAGGGAGTGGCAGGAATGCTAGAAGGAAAAAAAAAAAAACTTATAACCTAGGAAACTCTATCCATCAAGGTTATCATTCAGAATTAAAGGAGAGATAAAGAATTTCCCATACAAGCAAAAACTAGAGTAGTTCATCACCACTATACTGGCCTTAGAAGAAATGTTAAAGTGTCTTCTTTAAAGGGAAAAGGAAAGGTCACAACTAGAAATAAGAAAATATATGAGTGAAAAATCTCACTGATAAAGATAAATATATAGCTAAGGCAGTGGATCAGCTACTTAAAATACTAGTATGAAGGTTAAAGGACAAAAGTAGTACAATCAAGTTTAACTAAAATAAGTAGTTAAGGGATACACAAAATACAGATATAAAATATGATGTCAAAACATAAAATGTGGAGAGGGTGGAGTAAAAATGTAGTGCTTTTGGAATGCATTCTAAATTTATCAGTGTAAAATAGACTTCAGATATAGAAATAGATATAGATATATAGATATAGATAGATATGACCTCATGGTAACTACAAATCAAAAACCTGCAATGGACACACAAAATATAAACATAAAGGAATCCAAATACTATAGGAACTCACCAAATCACAAGGGGAGAAACCAAGAAAAGAAGACAGGAACAGAGAATAACTACAAAAACACCATGAAAAAAATGAAGAAAATGGCAATAGTACACACCTATCAATAATTACTTTAAATGTAAATGGACTAAATACTCCAATCAAAAGACAAAGGGTGACTGAATGGATTCTTAAAAAGACTCATCCATATGCTGCCAACAAGAGACATACTTCAGATCTAAAGACACACAAAGACTGAAAGTGAAAGAATGAAAAAAGATATTCTATGCATTTAAAAAGGAAAAGACAGCTAGAGTAGTAATACTCATACCAGACAAAATAGATTTTAAAACAAAGACTGTAATAAAAGACAAAGACATCACATAATGATGATGAGGTCAATCCAATAAAAGGATATAGTATTTGTAAACATTTATGCACCCAACATAGGAGTATCTAAATATATAAAGCAAATATTAGCAGACTTAAAGGAAGAAATAGCAATAAAATAGTACTAGGAAACTTTAATACCCCACTTACATCAGTGGATATATCACTTAGAGAAATTCAGTAAGGAAACACCAGTTTTAAATAACACATTAGACAAGATGGAGATATATACAGAACATTTTATCCAAAAGCAGCAAAACATATATCTGTTTCAAGTACATATGGAATATTTCCCTGTATAGATCACGTATTAGGCCACAAAACAAGTCTCAATAAACTTAAAAGACTGAAATTGCATCAAGCATTTTTTCTGACCACAAAGGTATAAAACCAGAACTCAATAACAAGAAGAAAACTGGAAAAAACACAAACATGCAGATAGTGAACAGCACACTACTAAACAATCAATGAGTAACAAAGAGATCAAGGAGGAAGTCAAAAAATACCTCAAGACAAATGGAAACACAAATTTTCAAACTCTATGGGATGCAGCAAAACCAATTTTAACAGGGAAGTTCACAGCAATACAAGCCTACCCCAAGTAACAACAACAAAAATCTAAATTTGCATTTAATGGAACTAGGAAGAATAATAAAAGCCCAGAAGGAGTATAAAGAAGGAAATTAAAAATATCAGAAAAGAAATAAATAGAGACAATAGGAAAAAAAGTCAATGAAACTAAAAGTTGGTTCTTTGAAAAGATAAATAAAATTGACTAGCA
Organism: Camelus dromedarius; assembly: GCF_036321535.1. NCBI lineage: Eukaryota > Metazoa > Chordata > Mammalia > Artiodactyla > Camelidae > Camelus > Camelus dromedarius. Next base: position 64,989,349 of record NC_087436.1, on the reverse strand, counting down.
TTTAGCCAGATTTATCAAGGTAAAAAGAGAGAGGGGACAAATAAATAAAACCAGAAATGAAGAGAAATTAAAACTGATATCAAAGAAATACAAAGAATTGTAAGAGAATACTGTGAACAAATATATGCCAACTAACTAGACAATCTAGAAGAAATCAATAAATTTCTAGAAATATAAAATCTTCCAAGACCGAATCATGAAGAAATAGAAAATCTAAGTAGATCAATTACAAGTAACAAAATTAAATCAGTAATGAAAAACTCCCAACCAACAAGAGTCCAGGTCTAAACAGCTTCACAGATGAATTCTTTCAAATATTTAAAGAACATCTCATATCTATCCTTCACAAAGTATTCCAAAAAACTGAAAAGGAAGGAGTACTTCCAAACTCATTTTAAGAGGCCAGTATTACTCTGATATCAAAATTATACAAACACATCATCAAAAAAGAAAATTGCAAGCTAATATCCTGATGAACATAGTTGCAAAAATCCTTATCAAAATATTAGCAAACCAAATCTAACAATACATTAAAAGGTTCATACACCATGATCAAGTGGGAGTCATTCTAGGGATACAATGATAGTTTGACATCTGTAATCAATCAATATGAAATACCACATTAACAAAGCAAAGAATTAAAATCAAATGATCATCTCAATAGATGCTGAGAAAGCTTTTGACAAAACTCAACATCCATTTATAACAAAAATTCTCAACAAAGTGGGAAGAGAGGAAACATACTTCAAAATGATAAAGGCCATATATGAAAACTCCACAGCTAACATCATATCAATGGCGAAAAGCTGAAACTTTTTCTTCTAAGATCAAAAACAAGACAAGGATGCCACTCTCACCACTTTTATTCAACATTGTATTGGAAGATCTAGCCACAGCAATAAGGTAAGAAAAAAATAATAAAAGGCATCTAAAATGGAAAGGAAGAAGTAAAACTGCACTCTGTGCAGATATGATACTATGAATAGAAAACCCCAAAGTTTCCACCAAAATCTATTAGAACTAATAAATTTTTATTTAAATAATGTTTTATTAAATATTTTATTTATTTATAGTTGCAGAACACAAAATTAATATACAGAAATCTGTTGCATTTCTATACACTAATAAACTATCAGAAAGAGAAATGAAAAAAACAAACAATCCCATTTATAATTGCATCAGAAAGAATAAAATACCTAGAAATAAATTTAACCAGTGAGGTGAAAGATCTGTACTCTGAAGACTATACAGATACTAAGGAAGGAAAGAAGATGACACAAATAAATGGAAATATATATTGTGTTCATGGATTGGAAGAATCGATATTGTTAAAATGTCCATACTACCAAAGCAGTCTACAGAGTCAATGCAAAATACCAATGGCATTTTTCACAGAACTAGAAGAAATAATTTGAAAATTTATATGAAACCACAAAATATCTCTAATAGTGAAAGCAATCTTGAGAAAAAAGAACAAAGCTACAGTTATCAAGCACCTTGATTTAAACTATCCCATGAAGTGACAGTAATAGAAATGGTGTGGTACTAGCATAAAAACAGACAAATAGATCAATGGAACAGAATAGAGAGCCTAGAAACAAACTCAGACACTTATGGGCAATTAATCTACAAAAAGGTGGTAAAAATATCCAACAGGAAAAAGACAGCCTCTTAAATATGTTATGTGGGGAAAGCTGGGTAGCTATGTGCAAAAAAAAATCAAACTAGATTACATTCTTATGCCATATAAAAAATGAACCCCAAATGGATTAAAGATTTGAATATAATACCTAGACCCATAACATTCCTAAAAGAAGACATACTCAGAATACTCTTTAACACCAATCTTGCCAATATTTTTTGATTATCTCCCCTCAGGCTAAAGCAATAAAAGCAATAAAAACAAAAATAAGCAAAAGAGCTTTTACACAGTGATAGAAATCACCAACAAAATTAAAAGGCAGCATATTAAATATGAGAAGATATTTGTAAATAATATATCTGATAAAGGGTTGATATCCAAAATATATAAAGAACTCATACAACTCAATATCAAAAAACAACCTGATTTAAAAATGGGCAGAGAACTTGAATAGACATTTTTCCAAAGAAAAAACATACAGATGGTCAACAGGCACAGGAAAAGATGCTCAACATCACTGATCAACAGGGAAATGCAAATCAAAATCACAATGACATACCATTTCACACCTCTCAGAATGGCTATTACCAAAAAGACAAGAAACCAAGTGGTGGTGAGGATATGGAGAAAAAGTAACCCTCATGCATTATCTTGTGAAATGGAAACTGGTGCAGCTATTATGGAAAATACTATGGAGTTTTCCTTTTAAAAAACCTAAAAACAGAACTACCCATACAATGCAGCAATTGCACTTCAGAATATTTATCTGAAAAAAATGAAAATACTAATTCAAAAAGATATACATACTTCTCTGTTCACTACAACACTATCACAATAGCCAAGACATGGGAGCAGCCTGTGTCCATCAATAGATTAATGGATAAAGAATATGTGGTGTATATATATACAAAGGAATATTACTCAGCCATCAAAAGAGAAGTCTTGCTATTTGCAGCAACATGGAAGAAACTGAAGGGTATTATGCAAAGTGAAAGAAGTCAGACAGAGAAAGACAAATGCCATATGATTTCACTTAAATGTGGAATCTAAAAAACAAAATAAACAAAACAAAACAGACTCAGATACAGAGACAAACTGGTAGTTGCCAGAGGGCAGTTGGACAGGGGGATGAATGAAGTAGGTGAAGGGAGCTAATAGGTAAAACTTCCAGTTGTAAAATAAATGTCACAGGATGTAATGCATAGCATAGGGAGTATATTCAGTAATATTTTAATAACTTTGTATGGTGACTAATAGTAATGAAACTTATTGTGGTGATCATTTCATAATATATATCATTATTGAATCATTATGTTGTACACCTGAAACTACGTATTACTGTATGTTAATTATAATTCAATAAATAAAGTGATTGGACAGATCTAAAAAAAGATCAAACAGAATTTCTAGAATTGATAAATACTATTATCAAGAGATTGAAATAACTGAGAAGACACACTGAATTTAGTAGGAAAAATGAGAAATTAACTAAAAACAAGCACCAAGAGACCAAAAAAAAAAACGACTAGGCAATTAAAAAGAGAAACACACAGGATAAAGAGAAAATCTAGAACAAGGAAATTAAAAAGAGACAGAAACACACAGGATAAAGAGAAAAATCTAGAATAAGAATTTAACTAGAATATCAGAATAAAATACAGTATGCAATTTATGATGAGATTATGGGTGAGAAGTGTACTGCATCTCAAGCAGGTAAATGAAACAAAATCTATACCTACCACACTGCAGTAAAACTACAGAAAAAAAAAAAAAAGACAATAATGTTAACAACAATTAGAGAAAAAAAGATTACCTCCAAAATAAAACAGAATTCTAACTGACTTCTCAAAAGCAACAATGGGAACCAAAGATAGTCAAATGATATATCCAAGCAAGTGAAATAAAATAAGTACAACCTAAACTTTCATATATGGGGAAGATACTTTCAAGGATGAGGAAAAGATGAAGATACTTAAAATTTTTTTTAAAAGTACTCAGTGAATTTATCACCAACAGATCCAAACATCACAAAATAACAGAGGAAGTTTTATGGGAGGAAAACAAGCTATACGTGTGTGAGAGAGAGAATAGTAAATATAGTATAATCATGTGCAGAGGGATTTATAAAGTTTCTATACTAGGAGGAAAATAAAATAATTGATTAGACTAAAGTTTTGGTAAGTTACAGAGCATATAATATGCATGATAACAAACAACTAAAGAGAAAACGACTATATAACTTTACTACAGCAGGAAAAAAATAATTTAAAAAAGAAGAAGAATAGAAATAAAAGGCAGAACAAACAGAATCATATTGTAACAAAAAGCTGTAAAGTCTGCTACCAAAAATTATATTTATTATAAGAACTAAATATTCTAATTTTTAAGATTGTCAGTTGTATTTTTTAAATCCCTGTTGTTTAGAGAAGAAATTATACTAAAAGTATTAAATTAATGTAAACATAAGGGATATAGAGTTGTATGATAAATGCTAGAAAAAGATTTATTGTACAAAGAACAACAAATAGCACAAAGCTGGAATAGATACATTAATATCAGTAAATGTCTGTATTAAGGCAAAGGCATTAGTAGAAATCAAGAGGATTACTTCATAATGATAATAGTTTAATTCATCAAGACTATATAAACATTTTTTTAAAATCCAATAACTATCCTTGAGTATTAAAAAGTAAATATTGGTATTAACTACAAGAATAAATGGAAAAATCCATAATCACAGTAGTCACTTTCAAAGTTCCTCTCTAGGTACATAACAGAAGAACTGGAGAAAAGTAGATTATTTGAAGAACATAATAATGGAACAACTGCAGAATATATCTGCTGTGAAAGCACACATGAAATCTTTTTTTTTTAATTGACTATGTACTGAGCTATAAATCAAGTCTCAAAATATTTTAAAGGATTGAAATAGAGTTTATTTTCTGGCTATAATGTACTTTTGCTAGACATCAATAACAAAAAGTTAACTAAAAAATGTCCAAATGTTTGGAAATCATAATAGGAAAATTAAAACATACTTTGCAGTTATTGAAAATGAACAGACTACATATCAAAATCATAAGATGAACCAAAGCAATACATAGAAGACAACTCATAGTTTTAATTGCATACATTAGGAAAAAGGAAAGATTGAGAAATATGAGTTAGATATCCATCTCAAAATTATAAAATGAATAAAATAGACTGAAATAAATAGAAAAGAATATAGTAGAAATTAATCAAATAGAAAACAAATACATTATAGGATCTACAAAGCAAAAAGTAGCTTATTTGAAAAAGAAGATAAGCCACTAAACACAAAATTGATAAATCTCTAGTAAGACTGGAGAACAAGAAAAAGAGAGAAGGTCCAAATACAGTACAGTATTGGGCTTGGAAAACTCATCACCACAGATCTTATAGTCATTAAAAGATAATGAGGAAGTTATCCCAAGATAAAAATTCTAAACAAAATATTATCAAACTGAAAACAGTAATATAAAATATTACAATATATCACAACCAAGTTCAGTTAATTCCAAGAATGTTAAGTTGAATCTGTAATCCATTTTCCTTCATTAATAGGTTAAACAGGAAAATCATATATCATCTCAATTCAAGTAGAAATACTCGATAACATTCAAATCATAGAAAACTGACATAAAAGGAAGCTTTCTTAATCTGATAGAATATCTCTAAAAATAAGATCCTACAAAAATATAGAAAATCATAAAAATTAGTAGTGTTCCTCTTGAGAGCTGGTAAAAGGCAAGGCTAATCTTTATTACCACCTCCATTTAACTTAGGTTTAAGGGTTATAAGAAGTAAAATAAAATGAGAAAAATAAGTAAGTTTTTTTTATTTTTAAGAAAACTGTAAACCTTTATTGATAGAAATAAAACATCCAGATATACTATGTTCATGTATATTAGATTTAATTTTTTAAGATTTCCCCCCTAGGTTTTACAGATTTAATACACTCTTAATCATTGTAACATAATGTGTATGCCTGTGTTTGTGGAATAGAACAAGCTGAATCTGACATCTAAATAGAAAGTCTGAGGGCCAAATACAGACAAGAAACTCTTGAAAAAAAATCAAACAAGTAGTAAAAATTACATTGCCAGAGTTTAAGACATTTATAAAGCTGTACAACTGTGTGTGCTATTAGCACAAGGATAGAAGAATGGAATGGAATGGAATGGAACAGAACAGAATAGAAAGAGCCTAGAAAAAGCCCTATGCATATTTAAATGAACACTTGGGTTTTTTTTAACAGCAGAACTGCAGAGCAATGGAGACAGTATAGTTTTTTTAATGTATGACGCTGGGAAACTCATATTCTTAAATAGGAAAAAATTAATTGGACATTTACCACACAGTCAACAAAAAATAAGTTTCATAGAGTTTATAGGCATAAATATGAAAGAGACAAATAAAAGCCTTCCGAAAAGTAATATTAAAAATATCTTCACATTCTAATGTAGGAAACAGTATTCAAAATAAGTTACCGAATGATCTAAACAAGAAAGAAACAAGACAAAAAGAAGACGGGTGTGCACTCTCTAAGAACTTAGTCCTTTCCTCTGAGATGACTGGTTCCCGAGATCCTCTGGTTCCAGGCCTTCTGGAGTCTGGTCTTCAATCCTCTACTCTGTGAACTCCATACATAATGTGGCCGAGGCAATTAGTGCTCAGTATTTCATGCCTTCTTCTGCTTTCCCCACTCTTTTGTAATTAAGTGGCAGTTGTTTAACCTGTTTCGGTCAATGAACCATAAGTAGAAGTAATGAATGTTCTTTCCTGACCTAGGCAGTTCACCAGTGGTATTCCTTTTCTTCCTTTTTACAGTATCCTGGCTGCCAAGTGTTCCATATAGTGTAGTCTAAGATGAAAAAAGGCTGCTCAACTTGTCTCTAACTTAGCATAAGAAAAAATAAGCAACTGAGACTTTGCAGTTTAATTTTTATTTGGAAAGCCAGAGTGGGTGTCTGCCCTAATTTACGGACCAAAAAAGAAAAATAATAAATTTGTTGGGTCTAAATATGAGTATATAATCTTGTTTTATGTGGTCCCTGACTGCTGCTTGCAAGGACAGGAGAGTTTTGTTTTTTTTTTTAATATATTTAAGGAAATAAAAATAGTCTAAAGAACAAAACAAAGTATTAATTTTCAGTGAAAATACTTGTCAGAATCTCATTACTTTCACAGATGAGTTCTAAATAATCTTGCTGCTGTACCAACTAAACTGGAGATACAAATGTCTTCATCTCCTTATTATATACTTACAAGAAATGAAAAATTCATGCCTAATTCTCAGATAGTAGAAATAATAAGTTCTTTGATTTAAGCTATTACAGTATAGTTTGTTGTCAACCACCATGCACATTTCAAAATATAAACTGAAAATGTAAGATCAAAGTGTAAATTAAAATTTAAAAACTCTTTGAAAGACTTTGCTTTTCTTCTTTTGTATGTTAAAGCAGATCTCATCTTCAAGCATAACGTATTTTGGGAAATGGGACTTTCATTGGAAAACAAGTTCCAATATATTTCCTAACAGCATTATTCTCAAAAGATAACACACACAAAAAAATTCTTGGGTGATAATTATTATTAATTTTTTTAAAAAACATGTTACTGAAGAATAATGATTTTTAAATTCACATATCATATAGAATTTTAGCAACGATGCTAAGAGTAAAGAGCAAAAAGCCCAATCTCTATTTTACAACATTATGGCCAGATAAGAGGGAAAAATACGAAAATATTGGTGGGCATAGCTTTTAAGAAAATCATTTAATCCCTTATATTTAAAAATTGATAGGACTGACTTCTGAAATCCGAAATCTGAATCTCTGAAATCTGATGCCTGATGGGTTTGCTATGATGCTCTATCTTTTAAAAAGGCACAAATTCTTTAGACTTTGGCTATTGAAATATTGCAGCCACATCAGTGGAGGTATGAAATTGATTCTGTCATATGAGACCTCCAGATTTAGTATTTATCAAAATTCTACATAGTTTGTGAAAATATAGTACCTGTGGGAAAGCAGAACATCAAACTCATCTGACAGAGAGCCACCAGAATTAATTCTTTTAAAACCTAAGTTTAGGTAATCACTACATGCCTCCTGTTCTGATCTTAGCATCACATACACAAACTAAGCTGGCAGAATTCCGCTTCTTCCTGCATCTAACAGATCCCTCCCTGTCTGTGCCATCTGTTGCATTCTGTAGAAGCCCCACCCCATAAAAAACTTCTCTACATGTCCTAATTTAATTTTTCTGGAATTTTCTGTCTTACACTTTTTATTCCCCATCCCTGGCTTCTCCTTTTGGAGATATGCTTTTCTAAGTTAAATGTTTTCTCAAGGAAATCTCATGCTGAACTTTCATCTCTTCTTCCTATAGACTAAGAACTCTCATTCCTATAATCCTAGTTAGTATTTAAATGTTAATGTCTTTCAAAAACATAAACCCAGCCCAAGAAACTCCAATAAACATCAGATCTTAGATGCAAATGCTTAGCTCCTATCATAAACATTTGCCTTATATTCAATTTTTTATCTTCTTTCATAATCTTCTGCTCCAATGATTTTTACCTCAAGGGCATCACAATACTGTATTTCCACTTAACGACGGCAATATTCAACCTGGATGTTACTCTGAATTCTTCTAACTCCCTCACCAACAGCCTCATCCAGTTCATCACCAAGATCTGTCAGTAACAGCCGTGAAATCTGTCAAAACTGCCTACCTCACTAGTGGGTCACTGTCCTTGGCTAGACTTCCCTGGACGACTGATAGTACCCCTGCCTTCATTTGTGCTTCCATCCAACCCATTTCCCACAATGAATCAAAGCTGGATCTCTAAATCCCAAGTCTAACTCCCATGCCTGGTCTTCAGTAACTACTCACAGTTTCTATAATAAAATTCAAGTGTCTATCATTGCATGATACATAGGCTATGTTTCTAACTGATCTTACTCCCTGTTTCTCTTAGAATTATATCAAAGCAAATTTCCTTTAGTTATTTAAGCCTATTACCCTTATTAAAGGTCTTTGCCCATGCTGTTAATTTTATTAGGAACTTTAAACCTTTGGTCCCTACTCTTTTAGCTTAACTCAGCTTTCTTTCAGTTCTTCATTTAGCTATCTCTTACCGGCAAGCATTTCCTGACCCTCAAGTCAGAGTTAAGTAACTTTCTTGGCAGGCATTTCCTGACTCTCAAGACCTAGTTAAGTAATTTTCTTATGTGTTGCCATAGCTCCCTATAATTCCCCTCCATCACCCTCACCGTGAAATACTATAATGGGCAATGGCCTCAACTGTTTTACCCAGTCTCCAGTGCTTCGTACAGATACCAGCACTTGTAATATTTAATTAGTAGATTAATGAGGTCAAAACTTTTATCAGTCCACAACGAAGAACCATCTGCAGAATAAAAGGCAATGTGAAACCACTTTATTTTTCTTCTAAAACACTTTTTGAAAAAATGATTCTCAGTTAAAACTTTCCTTATCTGAAATAAAGAAGATTTGATTCAATTTTTCCCCACTTTTTCATTCTAGGTGTTTAATAAAGAATACACATGTTAATGTTAACAATATTCTAAGCATGCCTAGCAGCAATATTGTGAAACTCTATATGCTTCTATTAGCATTAATTGGCAACATTGCCCCTGATGGACAAGCTATTATCAATCCTAGCCCCAGTTGTCTCATTTTGAATGCTTATCTATAACCAATTGCTAGAGCCAAAATTTTTTCTATTGTTATCTCTCTTAGAGGATGATTTATTTGATAGCTCACTGCAAACACAATTTATTCCCAAATTATCCTATCCATTCTATTATTCCCTTTCTATTATCTTGAGACTCCAAAAGACTGCATAAAAAGATGAGGTGCCAAATTCACTGTAACTTTCAGAAACAGAGTGATGTTGTTAAATTTTCTGATGAAATTTTGGGAATGTATCTCTGTCTTTCCAATTAACTCTGATTGATGCCTGATTGATGAAGGATGGTGGTGAGAATCTGTCAATGAAGTCTCATGTAAATACACGTGTAAGTGTTTAAGATATGTCACTTGAAATTTTCTGGCAGTGTCTCAAAGTTGATCTTCTAAATTGATTTCTATCATTAGCACCATTGTATGAAATGAATCCACAATTTGCTTTAGGGCTCAAGAACAACTGTATAAACACTCAGATAATCAAAGCGCACTGAATCAGTTGGTTTTGGTTAAAGAGAGACCAAACATTCAATGATTAAGGAAGTTAAATATACAATACAGTAAGGATTTCAGTAAGTTTAGCAAACTCTTTGAAATTAGATACCTTTCAGTGCATTCCAGGAATCAGCCATTTACTTAGATTTATAACTTTATATTCTACTTTAATTATTTCTACTCTGAAAGCCCATTGTTGGTACTTTCCATATCGTCCCGTCTTCATTCAGTACAGTAAAGAGCATATTCTCCCCATTTAGTCTCTGAACCCAATAATGGTTTCCAAAATGTTTTGGCCTTTCCTGAAGTCCTATTACATATCAGCATTGTCTTTTATTCATGTAAGTGTTCCTTAAATTTAATTTTTAACATATTGTGTTATGCAGCCATCACAATTTAATTGGCGCAATTTCATTAGGAAATTGAAATAATAGATGCAAATTCCATAGTTCTCTCACCCCTGAAAACCAATGTGAAACTAAGATACTAGTATTATAAAGGAAAAATATACCAGGCTATATTTTAAAAGATCACTGGAACACTGACCTGTTTAGGTTGTCATATTTGATCCAGAGATGTTTACTGCTCATATTCAATTTTGAACCTACAGCCCATCAAACCAGATGATTTAAATGTAAATAAACATTGTAAGTTAGTTTGGGATCTGACATTAATCAAATTTCCCAAGTCTGTTGGAATATCAGAATCATTTGGGAAACGATATATATTCCTTGTCCCAACCTCAAAACATTCTGAGTTAATAGACTGGAAAGGTGTTCAGAAACCTGTACTTTTTAAATGTTCCCATAAGAACATATACTTTTCATATGTTTGTTTTAATAATATTTACATAAATTATTCTAAACTATATGGGAGTTGCTACAGTCCAATTTTTTAATACACACAATCAAAATATAAATTCATATATTGGCAGGACATATGCTAACTTTTTAATGGTTACCTCTGGGGAGGTAGGGAAGAAAATGGGACTGGGAGAGAGAATTCTTTAACTCTGTGATAGTGTTTTTCCTTAAAAAGGAAAAGTTAAAACAATGGCAAAATGTTAACTGTCAAATTTTGATTTTGGGTATATACATTACTGTTATTTTATGTTATGTTTTATATATTTAAAATATTTTATAATTTAAAAAAAATACTGTCTCCAGGTAATTCAGATCACCATCCATGATGGAGAACTATTGGAATAATGCTTGAGCAATGTAATTTATCATCCAATCTGGGATATGGTTGAGAATTAGAGAGTGCTATTAATAAGTTTACCAGAATGAGAGGCAAACTAGAATGTACGGTCACCCTAAAAATAAACTACTTAAAGTCCTACTTAATGTATGAATTTCTTAACAGGAAAGTTTATTTTCTATCATTTCCCCTATCTCCTTGGTTATTGATCTAATTTGCCCAATTTACTATCCATTTTTTTCAGTGAAGCAATTTTTAGTAACATAATTTTCAAAAAAGTCATATAATACATAGGGGAAATATAGGAAAATTTGCAAATTAAAATACTTGTAAGATGCAATAAGATGGAGTTAGTCAATAGTATTTATTGAACACAATATTTCAAAGTAAAGGCATCAGGTGATGTGATGTCAAAAACTGAACAAAAATATACAGTCTTTGACCTCAAGAAATTTCTATTTCAGTTAACTCTACAAACAAAATACCAAAAACAAACGAAGAAATACAGATTCTGCAATGTGTAAGAATAGAATGACAAGTAACTACTATTGAAAGGCCAGGTACTAATGGATAGCAAAGTTAAACAGTAAGTAATGTAATCAGCACCAGTGCCAAGTTTCAGAGCTGTTTCTCTTTTTCACAGGTGTGTCCTTGCTGTCACCACAGGTTCTTTGGACTCTTGCTTTTCCAGTTTGTAAATTATATCACCAGCCCATAGAGATGATCTGTTCTGTACTATCTGACCAAGATGCAAGACTCAATCTGTTTCAGTTAGAAAGTTTTATATAACTATGTAGAAAAGTCCCCCCAAATGTACGTAAGGGGGAAAAAAGCAATTTATTGGCTCAAGCAGGTGAATAGTCCAGATGTAGCTTAATCTAGGGCTCAAATGATACGACCAGGGACCACTTTACTTCCCTATGTTCTTAGTTCCTTCTTCAGTGTTGGCTTCATTCATAAGCCATTTTTCCTCTTAGCCACGAAATTACTTCCAGCAATCCCCAAGTTATTACCCTGGGGATTCACATCCAGAGGAAAAGAAATTGTTTCCTAGGCCTTTAAAACAGAAACCCTGGAATTTCAAGCAGAAATTCTAACAGTGATCTAGCCTGACTGGAGTCAAGGATACTTCCCTGCATCAGCTGAGGCTGAGGTTGGAACTTGCAGATGTCTGGATAGGTTTACCCTAAATCTTATGCTCCACTGAGTCATGCATCCAAAGTAGACAGGCTGTGAGGGCCACTAGGTGGTTCCCAAAAGCAAAGTGAACATATTATAGCCCTAAGAAAGGAGAATGAATGCTGCATGGGCAAAAAAGAAGGAAAGAAGGAATTGAAGAACAGAGAGAGAAAAGAAAGAAGGAAGGGGGAGGGAGGAAGGGAAAAGGAAGGCCAAATGAGAAAGAAGGAAGGAGGGAGGAAAGGAAAAAAGATAGAAAATAGTCCACTAAAATAGCAGTATGTAAATAAATGTTAAACAATCAGCTTTCCAAAAAAAAGCAAAGGCAAAAAACAAAAACAAAATATGACTTTCTTTGTCATGTTTGACCATTTTTATGCTGCAAATTCTCCCACTGTGATGATTTCAAGATATCAGGTCACTCTGGAACATTGTGCTGTACACCAGGAATTGACACATTGTAACTGACTGTACTTCAATTAAAAATAAATTAAAAAAATTTTTTAAGATATCAAGTCACTGAATGCAGAGTTGGGTAGAGAATAACCTCAAAGGCAAAACCAATAGTATTCTGTAGTAAATAATTAAAAAGTGATATGTTTTCAGCGCTTATTAAGTTTGTTTTTAATGTGATTTATTTGCTTATAAGTTGATATAAGATAATTTTTTAAATAATGGCTGTGTTTAACAACTATCTCATAAAATCCCTGAAATTTTAAAAACTGGTTTTGTCCAGCCGGTCCAGTCTGGCTCCAGTACATCACTGACAGAGCACCTTGCTCAGTTTCTTTAAAATCACTCACACAAAACACACTATGCCTGTCCAGTGGTCTCCACCAAAGGTTTGGTGGAGCAGTCGCAGTTTTTTATTAAAACACAAAAGCTCCAAATCAACCGTTCTATATTACTATTCTTCGAAATTCTTCATCCTCTGCACTACTATGACTTTCACTTTTTTTTTAATTTCACCTCAGGAAACACTCCCACTTCTCGTATTCAGATTTCTCTTCTCCCAGTTTTATTTCTATAAATGTATTCTCACAGCCCCTAAACATTGCACCCTCAACAATCCTTCTCACTCACTTATGAAGAGTTATTTAACTGGATTTGATGCCTACACCCCAAAACAACTGCCAGCCTATCATTGTATTTGAAAAGCAAATATGAAAGAGTTTATAAAACTACAGTCCTGAAACAACCGGGGTTGTTTAAAATGCCGATTCCTCATTCCTGATACAGATCTAATTAGCATATTTGGGGAGAGGATCTAGATACCTCCTTGCTTATGAAACACTGCAGACACTGCAGGTGTTTTTAATGGACATGAAAGTGTGATACCATCAATAACAGACAGAACTAACAGGCTAGCTATTTGAAAGATAATCCTCGTTTGTGCATGTAATTTCCTCCTCTGTATTGTGTGCTGTAATGTCATTCTCCCCAAGGTCTCAATGACCACCTGAGAAGCCTACCCATCCTTGTAGACTTAGCCTAAAAGAGGTCTCTTAGCTACCCTTTTGACTGTCCTCTAGCCTCAGGACTTTCCTTGACCCTCATTTAACCCTCTCCATTTAAATTTAGCTGTTTCCATCACTAGGCATTTATAGCATGCAGCCCATCACCTCAATATTAGTGATTGTTTTTTTATCTACTTCCTCTAATAAACTGAAATCCCCTTCAAATTCAAGGCTGCTTCCTAGGCATCTGTGAATCACCTGTATTGAGCATAATGCCTGTCAAATACTATGCATTCCATAATCCTTGTTTATTGATAAAGCAAATGAAGACAAAGAAAGTGAGAAATAGGAGGAAGAGGTCGGGGTGATATCAAAAAAAAGTAGAAAAGTAGAAAAGGAAATGAGGAAAGAAAAGACTAAAATGGAGGTGTTTAAGTTCTCATTTGGGCTCGGATTCCTGTTTCATTGAATAATATATTATTTTGCTCTCAGATAATTCAGATGTCTAAAAATAAGTGTCCATGGACTTTTATTAGAATAGAAATTTCTCCTAGTGCAGGTGTCCATCAGAATTCCAGGTTTTGGCATCAATTGTAACATAAATTTAACAATGCCTGCTCAACTAACCTGCTTTTCACTTTTTCATATGTATTTCAGAAAATATTTCATATCAAATAAGCATAAAGATTACAAATCAGATGCCATAAAGTTCCAGGACATGGAAATGAAGAACAGAATTCCAAGCTAGCTGAGGTTACATGTAGCTTTCATGGATCAAAGAATAGAGCTCTGTTCCTTATCTTCTATGGAGACTTTTACTCATTATTTCTTAAAAAAAAAAAAAAAAAACCCACAAGTGAGCTACAAGCATACCTCTGAGACATTGTGGGTTTGGTTCCAGACCACTGCAATAAAGTAAATATTGCAATGAAGTGAGTCACACAAGTTTTTTGCTTTCCCAGTGCATATAAAAGTTATGTTTACACTATACCGTAGTCTATTAAGTGAATAATAACATACTGAAAAAATGTACATACCTTAATTAAAAAATACTTTATTGCTAAAAAGTGAGTTGTAATCTTTTTGCAATAGTAACACTGAAGCTCACTGATCACAGATCTTCATAACAAATTTAATAACGAAAGAGTTTAAAATATTGTGAGAATTACCAAAATGTGACATAGAGACAAAGGTGAGCAAATGCTGTTTGAAAAATGGCACCAATAGACTTGCTCAACACAGAGTTGCCACAAACAATTAGAAAAAAAAAAAAATGCAGTATCTACGAAGTGCAATAAAGCTAAGCACAATAAAACAAGGTACAACTGTATTTCTCTGATTTTAAAGAGCCTAAGACATTGCTTATCAGTTTGTGGACAGCTCCTTATATATCCCCAGGTATTTTTAGAAATCTGTAAGTTCTATACTAAAAAGGTATGCACTACACTTTGAGTTCTGTTAGACGGTTTTTGTGCCCATGTTTGCATTTGGATTCACAATTAAGCTGTCTCCAGTCAATCCTACTTTAGAAGTCACAGGCAAATAAAAACAAGACAGAGCCCAGCTTAACATGTAAACACTGTACTTGGCACCAAAGCCAAGTGAAGACCAAATGACATTAGAAAGTGCTAATGAACAAATGTATTCCACTTAATTTAAGGAGGAAAAAATGGTAGGAAATGTGAGGCCACAGAGGGCAACCAGAAGTTGAGTTGTGCCAAAAATCAAAGGAACAGCAACACAGTCATCACAATCAGTCACAATAGGAACAGCAATTTAGATTCAGCAAAACAATCTTGTCTGTCATATTAAATTAATGTCAATTTGAACTTTATTGGGTTTGCAGACATGCTTATATTTCATGTGTAAATTTTATTTTAGTTTTAAAGTTCCTTACGAGAGAAAAGCATGAAGAGTTTATCCCCCCTTTTAGGTGCAATATATAAACAACAGTATAATAAAACTCTGCACTGAGACTGGTAAGCCATGAGAATATTTTTTTCCTTTACAAAGAAATGCTGCATTAGAACAGAGTGCAGTGTTGGCATGTCATCTTTTCACTGAGAAGGATGAATGCCAAACTTCAGTGTTACATGCAGTTTTAGTATGAGTTTGATGAGGACTTGCTAAATACAAAGTACCCTCCTTCTACTCTCCCATGTTTTCTTTTTTTCCTGCTTAGCTTTAGTTATCACATTGTCTTACAACTATTTCTTCATAAGAAACACTTAGTGATTAAGACAGTGGGCCCTATGCATCAAAGTTGAAATCTTGACTGTGCTATTCAGTAACTGTGGTAGAAACTTGTCAGATGTTCCCTAATCCATTTCCTTCTGTGAGCACATAAGACAACTAGACAGTCCAGGTTTCTTTGTACTAAGTTGGAACCATGTGACTGGTATGGCCAATGGATACACAATGTCTGTCATTTTGAGGGTTGGTCATAATCCCCCTTGAGCCATTCCTTACTCCCCTTGACCCCTCCATGATGACCTTGACAGCTAGGTGTTCTGGATGTTATGGCTGTAGTATTATAGTTGCAACATGGAAGAAACTTAGATCACTGGATCACCACTTTGAGGAGATTCCCTATACCATATGAGACTAGGACATGAGCAATAGACCCGACAGACCTTTATTCCGTTAAACTCTAACAATTCTGGTATTTCTTTGGTATGTAGCATGGCTTCAACTCTCCTGGTTAATAGAATTATCACACAGCCCTGGGCAAGTTAACCTCAGTGATCAGCATTCACAGTTTCTCACCTGTAAAACTGGAGTAAAATACCTATTCTCATAAGAGTAAGGGTGAGAGTCAAATCTAATAATTTAGGTAAACCTCTAAGAAAATACTTGATGCTGGGTAAACATTATTAAGAGTGTCTCCCTCCTCCTCTAGTTCCTCAAACTCTGTGCCTTTGTCTCATTGACCTTTATTTCCAACCTCTTTTTTGTAGTGTTTGACACACAGTGGGTTCTAAATAAATGTTTGCTTCACTGATGAATCTAATACCCCCACAAAATTGAAAGTTGCCATCAAGATCATCTTTGGGCTGTGTGCTATTTATATCTATGATCTGACTTCATAACAAGTATTAAGAATTCACTGCAGCCAACATACAAGCAATTTTTTTTTGTAATTTCTTATCTTTTCCACTGAATCTTCTTTTTCTCCATTGTTCTCTCCTCTCAAGCATTTAAAATGCTGATCTACATTTGAGAAAAGTCATTAACGAGAGTTGATTTAATTTAAATATAATATCTTCATTTAAATTAAGTACCTTTGTGTAGACTAGTTCTACCTGTCATCTATAGGATTATTCTCAAAATATAGGATAAATACAAAATTGAAATTTCATGTATCTATAAGCTAAATAATTCTAATGAATCTCATTATTAATCAATTGGTATGGAGAAAGATGAGCTGATGAGGATTAACATTTCCTATGCCTCATCCTCACAGTCCTATGACATGCTTTTCTGTCCAACAACTAAAATGAGATGCAGTCAGCTCTTCACTATGCATGGATGCATCTTCCCGTCAGCTGTCGCTGCTGCTCTCCTTTGGGAACTGCTCTTTTGCTTATTTACGTATTAGTACCTACATTAGGTGCTTAGGGACGAAATTCAAAGTTACTCCATTAGCATCTCTAGCAAATGACTTCATCAAAAAGGAAACTGAATTATTAAATAAAGATATTAATTCATGTGTCTGTGGATTTCAAATATGCATACCACCATCCTAGTTTCCATAGCAAGTTGAATTGAAACTATCAGATGAACAATCTGAGATGGAAGGAGAGGGGGACATGCAAATTAACAGGATAACAATATTTTGCTCAATTGTTCGGGAAAGAATCACAAATACTGCAGCATGTGCTGTGGGAAGGAACTGCCCGAGCAAGGAAAGGACAGAAAAATTTTTAAATGTCGAGCTTTACATTGTCGAATTTACCAATAAACCCATAAATCCACAAAGCATACAATTCTGGGAGACATCTTTTAATAAAAAATTCTAGGTCTTTTTGATAGTAGAGGCAAGTAGACTGCTGAATAAGACTAAATAATTTCCACTTGCAATCATAATTGGACAATGATAAAAGTATACTGCAAATATAACTTCCTATTCTGCAGAAAATTTTTAAAAAGT
Source organism: Camelus dromedarius (assembly GCF_036321535.1). Lineage (NCBI taxonomy): Eukaryota > Metazoa > Chordata > Mammalia > Artiodactyla > Camelidae > Camelus > Camelus dromedarius. The sequence goes on along the minus strand of NC_087436.1, from coordinate 64,971,489 downwards.
AAACTAATATTTGAAAATTGAACAAGTATAGTTAATAATACTGTAGTGTATATTTTAAAGTAAATCTTAAAAGTCCTCAACGCAAGAAAAAAATTATTTTGTAGCTATGTTTGGTCACAAATGTTAACCAGACTTACTGTGTGATCATTTTTACAATATATACAAATATCAAAAAATAAAGCAAAATACATGACAAATAGCATTTACTAATTTAAAAATTAAATAAGTAGAAGAGATGATGAAGGGTTCTATAAATGGTCAGATTACATACAATTTTACATGTTCTCTTTAAAAACCACCTCTTAAAATGCTCTTTTCCTCAAACCATTCTAATTTTAACTTGAAAGTTCATATGAAGAAATTGTCAGTGATATGAACAGAAGTATTTTTTGTGTGTTTGTAAGACTACACTAAGTTAATAGACTATGAATCTATTATAGTGCACTTTTCAGGGAAGCATTCAGATAATCAAAGACAATCTTCAATTATATTTCTTTTTGCTAATATTAATCTACCATACTGGGCACTGGGGAAGAGATGTGTGGGAAAAAATAGGTATGTAGGTAGGTAGGTAGGTAGGTAGATAGATAGACAGACAGACAGACAGACAGATAGGGATACTCCAATCTAGTAAACTTAGTCTTATCCAATAACATAAAGAGTCACTTTGGATAACTTGGGTTTTTTTTTTCTTGATAAATTTTTAATCTTTGAAGTTTCCTTTCCATCTCTATATTACTACCAGATGGCATCTGCAGCATATACAGAAAGTAGGACCTTAAATATCTTTCTATGTAGGGAGTGCATGCACCACATCTACATGGATGAGACCTTGTCCATTACTCTGGCTTCTCTGATTCCCATGATGATGCCTCTTGTCACCTGGACATTAGGTGTGGGGCTGGCTTTTAATGCTGAAATCTGAGGCTGGTTAACAAGAGGGACACGTGGTTGTCAGCACCCTTCACGCCCCTTGATTCAGTACTTGTTGCCACAATTTGAGTCCTGGCTATAAGTTTTTTTTTTTTCCCCCAAGCCAAACTGGTCATCCCTGAAGGCCTCAAGAGCAGGATTACTCCCCACCTGTTAGTGATTCCCTTGGGCTGGCTACCCACTCAGACGCAGTGATTGCCTCAACTCTCCTTGGAGTGGAGACGAATCTCCAAGTTCCTTCACACTTGGCGGAATCTAAGGGGGGCTTAGGAATCCTATGTCTGCCCGATAGCTGGCTACCTCCAAGGCTCCAGCCTTTATCGGAAAACAATGAGAGCTGGTCTCTTCCCCACATGGGCCCAGAGCAGAAGGAGCATGACAAAAAAGTCTCACAGGGTGCTTCTTCTCTCTATCCAATTCTTCCTACAATTAGAAGGTTGAATATTGCTGGTTTTTTGCTCTGTCTTCCCCCCTGGCCAAGCCCTGCCCTTCCTTCTGGTGGTGGCATATACATACACTTCTTCTGGGGGCATTATAGCCTGTGACAGGCAGAACTCTTTTCCACAGTCCAACTTCCTAAGAAAGTAAATTACCCTTAAAAAAATACTTTCAAAGTATTGAACTACTCATATTTTATCACCTATACATAAATTGTATCTTTTCAAAGAATTCTCTGGATGTATTGTCATTCCTTTTTCAGCTCTCTCTCTCTCTCGCCTCTCAAATATCAGACCAAAACCACTGTTAAAAGTTGGACTAGATACACAGAACTAACAAAACCTTTTATTAATAATAAAATCTTTTATTAATTAAACCTTTTTCCTTACCTAATAACCTGACACTCACCACTGTAAGAATCCTGAAGTAAACAAATTTAACTGGAATGCCATGTAGTACAAGGTATACTAAATGAAAATACAACATCCTATAGGAACAGAACACTATTACAGACATTACATCCCATTTGATTCTCATGCAAAATTCTCTTGGAGGTTGATGCTTTCTTTTCCCTGTTTTCACTGATGATCAAATCAGATCAAGTTTTAGTTCATTTAAAAAAAAAAACTATCAAGTGGTAGGTAAAGAGCTACTGTACCATTTTGTGATGTTTTCTGCCACATGATTTGGGAGATATGAAGAGGACAGTTATAAACATACAGCGATTTTTGAGATTAACATTTAATGAATGACAAGTGCAAGTAAGAACTCTAGCAGCATTTCTGCTTAGATGCTTGCTAGGCACATTTGTATCTCGTCCTTCCAGTTACACGGTGGACTAATCCAGCTCTAGAAGTTTACAGACTTGGAGGAAAAGAACGCTAAAATTAAGTAATTTCTATCAAGATACCAGGAGAATGAAATAAGATTTGTCAATACAGAATAATTTCTATTCTTAAACTGTTTTGTTAAGATTACATGGCATTTTCAATGTGAAGACAAGAAACATGGAATTCAGCACTACCTATGTCCCGCCTCCCACCCTCTGTGAATACTGTTTTACTTAATAGAATCTGAGAGGTAGGAACAAGTGGACCCTTAGGGATGCAGAGGATCTTAAAACCCTACCAAGCACCAATACTTGTCATTCTACAACATTCCTAACAATGTCCAGCAAAATTCTAGAGTGCATTTAGTCATCCCAACCACAGAAAAATCTACCTTCAGTTTTTATTTGATTTCTTTAATGATTCCAAAGAAGTAACTCATCAATGCCTGTTCTATTTGATAACACAATCAAAATACTCTGTGAACTGGACCATCCTATTGGCCAACTGTTCTGGATAAGCATGAATCTACTCTGTCTAAAAATACTTAAATGTTTGACACTATGTAAAAAATTGGTGATGCTTGATTTTTCTATGTCAGTATGTTTGACATAGACTGTATGTGTCTAATTGAGCTATCTCAAAAATAAAGGCACAAATTGATAGCTACTATGGCATAAAAATCCTGAGTTACATGTCATGCATTTTTTAAGGTCACAATCAATTTGTTTTAAAAGAAAAATAAATTCAGATATATGACAGTTTCACAGTTGATTAAAGAAATGTTTTGATTTTAATTCTTCATTCAACCAAATATACTGAGCACTTACTATGTCCCAAAGAATTCAGTGGCAAACAACCAACTTACTCACTACTCTCATGCCGTTTATAATGTGATGCAAATCACGGATAACAACAAGCAAACAAATAAATAATCTCACATGATGATAAATCATATGAAGAAAGTAAAACTAGTTGATGAAGTAGAGAATGGTAGAATGGGCCCACAATGGGCCAGCGGTAAAAAGTCTAATTTAACTTATGATGTCAGAGAAGTTCTAATTGAAAAGGGAAGATGTGTGCTAAGACCTATGCGTCTAAGGAAGCAGCCATGAAATCCGGGACCAGAGCATATCAGGCTGGAGAAATGGTACTCCCAGCAGGAATGAACCTAGCATATTCCAAGAATTAAAAATAAGGCAATGTGTTTAAGGAACAGGAATTGCAGGGTTGAGTAGAAGAAAATGTGTCAGTGAATTGGGCAGTAGCCAAAACATATAGATCCTGTAGGCTATGGTCAAGGAGATTAAATTCTATTCTAAAGGCATTAAAGGGCAATTGGATAGTTTTAAGTAGGGGATTGTCATAATCTTATTTAAGCTTTTAAAATATGGCTGCTCTACAGAGAATGGATTGAAAGAGACCCATTTTAGCCATAAATTTTAAAAGAATAACTAGGGTAACAAAATTTCCTGTAACTGGTATGTTGGAATACCTGATTCATGAGATGAGATCAACACACAGATTTATTTCTCTCTCTGACCCTTTAAAACTCATTCACTGGGGTAATCTCCCTCCATGGATGCACATTTAGTCAGATTCCAAGAATTTCTGCTTCATCTGAGTCAATAAGCAATTCTCTCTCATTGCAATATGACTCAGCTATGACTCAAAAGCTTTACTCTCCATTCACAATTAGAACTGTTCAACACTTTCTGAACTAAGATTTATAACAGACACTTCCTGCCTTTGACAAAAGGTGTGAGGTCAGCATCTCCATTCTCTCCCTGCTCTACTGCTCCACCTCTTCCTAACCACTGCTCTGGACCTTGGTTAAAGTTGAAGGAAGCATGGAAGGGAGGATGGTGGGAGACTAAAGGGGAGGGGAAGAAAAGGTAAAGGATGGAAAAGGCAATTCTTACTTCATCCTCATCACATGTATGAGTGGCTTTATGCTCTCTCGGCTTGGTGGATGTTTAAAGCTAATGCCTTCTCTTGTGGGGTTTTTTTTTAGGTCCTCAGAGAGTCCCATGTTTAGGGGCTCTTCTCCTGCCAATTCTGTGACCTGGGTGCAGGTGTCCCTACTCTATTTCTGGACGACTGTTTGTGGCTCCTAGGAACATGTTTTCGCCTCCAGCAATGAAAGTTTCTGAGAATGTAAGTCATTCCCACAGCTACCATTTTTATCCTGCTGCCCAGGAGACTGGATTTCCCAGGCTGAGTCAGCTCCAGATTTATATAGTCTCTAAGACTCAGACTGGTCTTATTTGAGTCCACTCTCTAGGTTTGAAAGGGGTGTATGAAGTGAGAGGCCAGGTGGCCAGTAGAGCAACAAATTTCCCCAAAGAAAACTTCACCAAGTCTTCTTGCTTCCGTACAATAGGACCCTTTTGGTATCCTTAATATGGCCAACAGATCCAAGATGTCCATTTCTTTTTGTAAATTCTGTGTACGACCATTTATTTCACATATACTTAGGAGTCTGATGTGCATCATTATTGACATTTCATTTAAAATAAAGCAGGAAGGATGCTTTTATTACATACCCAACTTTTTCCTAAGAAACTTACTTTCAATAACATTTTGTTTGACTGTTATGAACTTTGTCATGTTCTGCTTCCAGTATTTCATCAGGAAACATAAATATGTTCACATTTTGGGCAAAGGATGCAGCTGTGAAAAAAAAGGCAGGCAAGTTCCTTATTCTAATAAAGCATACTTCTTAGCAGGGAAAACAGACTCGATTTGAGTAAATAAATAAATATGCAGAATAATTTAAGATTACTTACAGGCCCTGATAGAAATAAACAATGTACTGTGATAGAGAAAAATAGACCACAGATGAGAATGGGTAGTGGGGACTCCCACTGCAGGGATGGCCAAAGACAGATTCCCTTAGGAGGTAAAAATAGAAGTTAAGACTTGAAGGATGAGGAAATGCAGGTCATGGGAGAAGCAGGAAATCAGTTTTCCAGGTCCAGTGGAACAGGAAATAGGAAGACCTCAAGACAAGAAAAGTCTTGAAGAGATCAGGGAACTAGAAGGCCAATGTTTCCAAAACAAAATAGCAAGGAGATTAGTTCAGGATGAGATAGGATTCTAGACACTTTGCCAGTACAAATTATTTGGAAGGTATGTAACATTCCTTTATGAGATCTAGATCGACAGTGTGTCTCCTGTGATATTCACATTAATACATATAAAATACATTAATTTCAATAGGAGAGCTAATTAGTGTCTAGCTTGATTTGTCAATGATCATTTAAATTAAGCCTTAAAAGAAATAGATCCCCTTTTAGGAATATGATTCAATTCTTTGCTGAACAAAGAAACTCTAAAAACCCTCAGGGTGTAGAACTCTTTCTCTAATGCAGTGTGCTGGAGGAAGACAACCCACTGTGCTCAGAGTGAGTTTAACTGCCAAAACTCTGAAACAAAAAACTGCAATTTGCTGAAGCAAAGATACTGCTATGAGAATTTCAGATGGAAAAACTGCATAGCTCACTGTCTAAAGCAGTTAAAAACAGACTTCCAAAGACTCTGCACATTATTCAAACAAATAGTCATATACAATGCTTATAAAGTAAAATCTACCTGGGAGAATTAGATTTTTAAAGACAATGCCTCAAACTAAGAAAGATCCCAATGCATATTAAGTTTCACTGTAAAACTGAATCCCAGCTTAAGTTTGCAAATATTTTGGAACTGAGCCTAGAGCAAGATCCACATGAGCCCCAAGGTGGAGATTCACACATCTCCTTAAATTTCTTTTTGACTAGAGCAACTGCTCTTCTGGGCCAAATTTTCTGGACAAGAGGAAGGCATCTTGAGCATCAATGCACCTCTTTTTCACTCAGGCAAAATTATTCACTTCCTAAGCTCAGCTCTCTTGACATTTGTAAGTATCTGTTACTTTGCTTCTCCTATTGCAGTCTAGTTAGTTAACCTTGTTTCTGTCCCTCACCTCCACTTTCTTCATTTTCCATCTCTACCACAAGGTTATGTACTCATATTTTTAGGCTTTTTGTATTTGAAACTCAGTGTGATGGTTAAATGTCTGTGTCAACTTGACTAGGCTACAGCGCCCAGATGTTTGGTCAAATGCCAGTCTTGATGTTGCTGTGAAGGTAATTTTTTAGATATGATTACCATTTAAATCAGTAGACTTTGACTAAAGCAGATTACCTTCCATAATCTGTGTGAATCTCATCCCATCAGTTGAAGGCCTTAAGAAAAAAAAGACTGAGGTCCTTCAAACAGGAAGGAAGCCTGAGTCCAGCCTGTCTTCAGACTGGAGCTGAAACATCAACTCTTTCCTGGGTCTCCAGCGTGCCAGGATGCCAAAAATATTTCAGACTTGCTAGAGTTCACAATTGCATGAGACACTTCCTTAAAATCTCTCTTGATAGAAAGATGGATGGGTGGATGAGTGGATGGATGGATGGATAGATATAGAGACAGAGACAGCTACAGATAGATATAGATACAGATACAGATATGCATATAAACACACATTAATGTGTGTGTGTGTGTGTCCTATTGGTTCTGTTTTTCTGGAGAATTCTTGGTTAATATATACAGTGAACTTTTATCTAATGAATAAATAAATGAATGAATGAATAAGTCAGTAAGTCAGTCATCAATCTAATAAGCTACAGAGAATGTGAGTTGAAAGCAGTTAATAATAAAGGGGGATTTCCCATGTAAACATTTGTAATTTCACATTTCTCCAAACTCCATTTGCAATTTCAGATTTCTCTAAATCAAAAAACTTTACAAACTATTATTTGTTGGGCCTAAAAATTAAACTCTGATTTTTGTGCTTTGTTTTTTTAACTGAGCTCCGTGGAGCCCCAGATTCCTTTGTTGTGTTTGTGTTGGGGAGAGGTGGGAGGATTTAGGAGAGACGGGGTTTCATCATCAGAGGAACCAAGCCAAGGGGCAGGTCTCAGCTGGTTGGGAAGAGGCCAGTATGAACAGCATAATCCTCTGACAGCCCCCAGGTTTTACTTTTACACACTTCCTCTACTTTTATAGTTTTAATAACTATCCTGTCAACATATTACTTTTGAAAGTGCTGATATGTGGCACTTTGGGGAAAGGTGCTCTGGAGAACAGCAAATCAGTTCTACTTTTATCTGTCATTCAGATTGGATGTGACTGGGATAAACTTTTGCTGTATCTATGTTTTACTATATTTCCTCTTTCCTCTGTCCCCTTAGGGTCATAGTACTTAGTAAAAGTGTCGGAGCAGGTGGCAGTAGTGGCAGAAGCCCCAGTATCTCTAGGTAGTGTTCTCAACTGAGCCAGCTTGAGACCTATCTGAATCGAGACTGTGACTAATGATGCCCCAGGGAAGGAAGGATTCCATTTGCTTTAAAAATACTTTATACTACTAAACTAGAATATCAATAATGTCTAGATATATACTTTCATTTCAGAGAATTATTTATCACTTAAAATCATCCTAACTAGAAGAAAATCTAGTTCAAAATGATAATCTGTTTATATATACATTTGTTCCCTAATTTGTTTGAGTTGATCTTAGCAAGCAGCACCTTGTTAACTCATTAACTATATATACATTTTACATTTAATTTGAAAAATAATGTGAGGATGGATGCATTCCACCACAGATTGGGAAACAATTCTATGTAAGTTAAACGTATTTTTGTCTTGTAATTCACAATAGCAGCATACATGTTTAAATTTTTATAACTCAAATAGTCGATGGTAATGGCCAGTTCATGATAGAATTATTTATTAACTTCTTATTTTCTGAGTGAAATTTTTAAAATAAAAGATATAAAGTTAGGGACCCAAAACCATTTGTAATAATGGTGATGGTTTTTTAAAAATTTTTGTTTTAACATTCTTAATTATTTACTTTATAACAATGATCTTTTATAACCACATTTCTCATATTAGATTTTTATTTAATATTTACAATAGTAGAAATCCATTCTCCGTAAACATTTAAGCTATGCATAATGCAGGTAGCTGCTCTAGAATTCCTAACTTTAAATCTCCTCTCCACCTACTTTCTAAAAAATATAAACAGGTTGATGTATTTCCTTCCATAACACTAATACATACACACACACTTAAGACATTTTGTTTCTGTAATCCTACTTTTCAATTATTCTCAAATTGTTTGCTTTTTTAAATTTACAGTGTAGCAGGTCAATAGATACAGAGCTACCTCTTTTTTGGTAGTAGGTTCACAATATTATGCAATATCTTTACATGACACTAATGATTCCTGTCTCGGTAAGCACTGATAGACGTCCAATTATTTGCCAGTATCTTTTCCGGAAACCAATGTTGCAATATATTTCTATATGTCTATTTATCACCATATACGTGTACATATGTATATATATGTTTATGTGTATATGTATACATATACATCTTTCTCTCTCTTAATCTAACATGTATCCATATATGTTCTTACTTCTATGTGATAGGTCTCCAAAAGTAGAGTTTCTAGGGAAAATGGTAGGTGTTAGCTCTTTTTTTTTTTTTTTAAATGTTAAAGGTAGAGGCAATTTATATTTCATAAAAGCTATAGCAATTATTATTGCTATTAGCAATGTGCGAGTGTCAATTATTCAGTCACCAGAATCAGAGGCTGTAGTTTTGTTTTGTTTTTCAAAATGACGTGTAAAATAAAATAAAATAAATCTCATTAATATAGACATTAATCAAAAATATTTTACATTCCTGTCACACCCTTTTTGGCTATTAGGTTGCCCACTAATTTCAATTGATTACTGAAATATTTTGCCAGTTTAGGAAGGGACTGGCCTTTTTCTTATCACTTTGAGATATTCTCTGTACTAGGGATATGAATCCTCTAGTTGTCATATACATTTAAAATATTTATTCTGTTTCTTGTTATGTAACACTTTGTGGTTTCTGATACCAAAATAAAATAACGTTAAAAAAATGATAAAATTAGTTCTAAATAGCTAATGATGTCTACCTTCCCTAAACTGCTTTTGATTTTTCTATATTGATTCCTGTCACTCACCAAAGTCATACAAATTTCCCTCTAAAACTCCTAGAGCTTGATAAAGATATTTAATAAATATATTTAAACCTTTAGTTCAATGAATGCAAAACACCTGACTTTAAAATTATAAATTTTAATGTTAACTCATTTTATTGTCAATAAAAAGTATTAAATTGATTAAAAATTTTAAAAATTATAATCTATTTTGACTCTAGAGCTAACTCCAACTTAAAGTTTCAATGATAGATTACAGATCAGACTTTAGTATTCCATATTTGAAAATAACATTTACTGCATTATTTACTAGCAGGGACTAAGAACATGTGGGATGTTAAGGTATTCCTTATGCTTGAATAAGTCTGAAGTATTGGTAAGTGAGCTACAAGTAAAGTAGAGCATTATGTTTAAAGCTGTTTTGGAAATCAGAGCAAATAGACATGAAAATAGATACAATCTTCCCATCATTCAGTGTTAAGGAAAATACCACCTATTACCGGCCTTTTCCTTCTGGAGCTACATTACAGAGCAGGAAACACTCAATCTTTTGAATCACCCTTTTTCAGAGAAGCTTATCAACTCCTCCCTATCACAGATACTTCTGACCCCTGTGTTCTTCCAAGATTTCTTTTTTTATGCACTATCTCCTGCATTTGTTTTTGGCTTTTTTAGCAGCTTAATATGGCTCAACCTACTTCACTTTCTGCTATCTCTGGTCCATTCTCAAATACTATTCAACTTCTATAGGAAGGTAAATTTGAAAACAGCCAGGTTCACCACATCACCCCATTTTCCCATTCAATGCAGATAAAATTGTGGAAGTTAAGAAAATGGTAGCTATTGTATAATTTTAAAGTGGATAGAATAAAGGATTTTCTAATCTGATGTTCTGAAGCCATAAAAGAAAATAGTAAGAATTTTAACTACAGAGAAACGAAGAACATATGCATATTAAAGACACACATAAAGAATAAGTAAAAAATAAATGACAACTCAAAAAAATACTATTTGCATATATATGATGAGAAAGAATAAATTTCTTTAATATAAAAGAAGCCTTTACAAATAAATTTTTCCAAAGAAAAATATGTTATAGGATATAAATATGAAATTTACAGAAAAATAAACAGATAATGATAAATGTATGGTATTTTGCTCAACCCTATGAAAATAAAATGAATAATCAACTTTTCAGATGTCACAGTAGAAAAAATCATTTCATACATTGCTGTGAATATAAATTAGTGAAAATTCTAGACATACCTTGGAAATATCTATTAAATTTTTAATGTGGAAAAATATTTGGCTCAGCAATTTCAATTTTAGAAAATTAGCCTAGAGATAAAAATCATACAAATACACAAAAATATAGCTACAAATATGTTTATTATCAACTTACTATAAACATAGAAATCTAGAACCAACCTAATTGTCAACTGATAGGTTAAATAATGATTCATTGAGGTCTTTCAAGGAATCTAGTAATAAGATTCCTCACCCTTTTCCACACTTTATTCCTGAAAAGATTGATATTTCAGTGCAATATTATTATCATTAACATCAATAAGGAATAAATTAGGCTATATGCCCTAACTTGAGAGTAACATATTCAATCCAACAGTGAATCCCAGAGTTAGACATATCAGTCAACTATTTGATAACTAGTCTCAGGCAAACTTCTCCCTGAAGGCTTAAGAGACATACTATGAACACTTAGAGCAAGAAGAAATAGAAAATGACTCCACATTCTCGGGAGCCTGCTGGGTTTTTCCCAGTTTTACCTATCAGATAGATCCTTCTGTTGGGGAGAGCTAGGCAGGGGTGGGAGGAAGGCAGAAGGAAAGAGACTGGAAAGTAGTCATGATTTTAAGGAAAATCATCAAAATCAAAATTGTGGAATTTTCCTGAATATTAAGCTATTTTTTTAAAGAGCTCATATTTATTGATAGTAAATATAATTTGTTAAAAGGAAAAAAGCATTTTACTTAATAAAATGGCACATTTTGGGCTTTAGAAAAAATAAAGAAGAAATAAAGAAATGTAAAAGTTTCTGCATGTGTAGAGACATAAACATCTAGAAAGACACATGCAGAAATGTAACATAAGCTATTTGTAGGGAGAGAAATATGCAGGTGAATATGATTAAGAGAAAACAGTCTATGACTAAAAGTACAAGAAAAAACTAGAAGGCCATAAAATAATAAAAGTAAAATTAAAGAGAAGATCAAAACCTAAAGCAGATGGGAGTATGTTATAACAGTATTGAAATAGTTGAGTGCAAATTAATACTTTTGAGTTTTTCCTTTCTTACTTCTTTACCCTCTGTCCAAACAAAGTGAAAAAATAAAAAGGCTAATGGCTTTTTTATTATAATCCATCTTTCACAAATTCTAATAAAAATTGAACTAATCTGTATTTAGGTTTAATAGACAAAGAATTTCTAGATTGCATTAACTATTAGATTCGTAAGAAATAAAGGATAAATTTTTAGGACTATTCGTGCCCAAGACCAGGATCCTATCACTCTCCCGTATGCTTACATAATAGCCACTTTCAGTGGCTGTGACTTGTATTTTTCATCCAACCATAGTTTTTTTAATACTTAGTCTGTCGTGTATTTAAACTAAAGTATTAGATGTATACTATGGTAACACAAAAAGTCAGATTGTCAAATCTCACTCCCATGAATTAGAGATCTGACCCAGTAATATAGCTTTACTAATAGTTTTGATGTAAAGAATAATCTCAAGGCACAGGCCACCAAGGAGAGCCCCAGGATAATGTATACAACTATATACCATACACAGTAGAACTGTCTGGCCATAAAACATCTGCACTTTCTATTCAGACAGCTACATAGCTTACAGGACCTTTTCCTTCCAGAGAACTTCCCCATAAATTAAAAACTCTGGGTTTTTGGGGTTTTTTTTTTTTTTTTTTTGGTTTCGCTTGTTTGTTTGTTTGTTTGTTTTACCATAACCTGTTATAGTCAACCTGGTCCAACCTGCTAAAAGTATCCTGTGGAAATGAACTATCCCATTAGCAAGTATCACTGGTTTGTTTGTCAAAAGTTTTGTCATTCACATACTTAAAAGGTTAGACTGGGTCAACTTCTTTCTTTCTCAGGGAAAGTTTCCCTTAAAAGGAGAGAGTTGATTGCAGACTTACTGCTTATCCATTTGCAAGTCAGATTTTTAGATGGATTTCATAAAAGACCCCTCTGCAAAAACACAGATATGCAAATATCAACAACTCAGGACTAGATATACACAATAAGTGGTTTGAGACAGAGAACAGAGAGTTATTCATGCTACCCAAATTGGTTAGTAGGCCTCCTTTTTAATTATTAGCTCCTTAAAATACATGGACTTCCTAATTTATAAATTTGCATCATCTTTTACTGTACTGGGGTCATAACCAAGACCAAAGAGCTAGAGTGCATTAACTAACAGTCTTGTGCGCCAGAATGCAATTTCAGAATTTATACAAGTTTATAATTGACTAAAGTATTTCTTTCTACCTTCTCCTCTTTGGCACAGGACTAGAGAACTATGCTCAACAATACAAACTTTCGTGCCTGACTAAAATAATCATTAAATGTGGCTAAGTATAGTCAGACAAAAGCATATTAACCTTAATTAATGTAGTTAATGTGGTAAATGTAGTTAAGTTGTTAAAATAATGAGGCACTTTATAGTCATTTCATAGAATATTGTCTTTACTACAGATACACATCTATTTTATCACACTAGTAAGATTTTGTTTGTTTTCTTTGATATATCTCTAATATGATAGTAAGAAAACATCTGGCAGTAGAATTGTTCACAATGTTATTAAAAGTTAGTAAAAAGAAATCGATATTTGAACAATTTTCAAAGTCCAGATGTCAAAATCCAATGAAAACTTTAAAAACTGTAATCTCATTAACATGCCTCTGGCAGAGCCAATGCACCCTCACTTACTGTCCACCAAAAGTATATAAATCACTAACTGCCAGATAAAAGGACCATATTCCTAAAAAGCGTTCTGTGAGTATTATTAATATGTTTGAAGCTCTGTTTGTTCTTATTCTTATTAAAGGACTTAGTATATCTGTCTTCAAAACCATGATGACATATGTTTTCCAAAGCATTGCTCATCTCAACTCAAATTTGGATGAAAGTGGGCAATTTTGAATTCAATTAACTCTTGTTTATCCTAATCATCTTTCCTGTATTTCACACAGACTTGAACTGTTACATGACTTTTTACTAATTTGACATATTAAATTTAAATATAAGCTAATTATTACTATGTCAATTAGTAAAATATATGTAGGCTTTAAAAAATGGGCTGAATATCTTAATTTATACATAATCTATTAAGTAAAAACTGCTATTCTAATAAATGATAATGTGACAAATTAAGACATAAAATTTGATTGGTACTTTGAAATTTAACTTAATTGGTGATTGCTAACCTAATTAGCAAATGCAATAAACTTAGTGAAGTGTTTCATTTGGGAAAAAAGAAAAATGTAATAATGCCAACAGTAGGAAAAATTAATAAATTTAAATTGTACTCACTTCACCACTTAAGACTTGATCTTACAAACAGGAAGCTCTCTCTAAGAGATAATTTAACCTATGGTGACTCCAGATCTGTCTTGTATCTCATGAACTCTCCTGGGGATCAACATTTTGTTATTTAAAGAACATGCCAGATATACATATCTGTGTTTGACAGTAGCAATAATAGTTCAAGTTTATTAATTAAAGAGAGAGAGATAATATTGGAGAGCAGCCATTCCCTGATTGGGAATAGTTGCTGGAAAACTTTCTAGAAAATTCTTTATATAGGTCTTAAAAATCATGGCACCACCATTCTCATGAAACATATGGCATTACTAGTCTGTACCTATTATGTTAAACAAAATAAAACAGCTATGTGTGCTCTTTCCAAGTGATATATTGCATGTCTGCAACAAAGAGGGAAAGAAAAATGCAGTGTCTACAAATTCTTTTTTAAAGGCTTCTTTATTTAAACATCAAGCTCGATCATTGCTCTTTGACCTAGAAACTAACCCCAATTTGTCAGAGAGTAAGTTATCTGATTCTCAATGGTCACATAAGTGAGAAGATAGTTTCTGTAGCAGCAAAACATTTAGTCATTCACGTGCTAAGTTATTTACTGACTGCCTAATACCAACAGACAGTGGTAAAGTTGCTTGAGATGCAAAACCAAACAAGACAGACAAGGTCCCTGCCTTCAGTGACCTTACATGGTGGTGGGAAAGGAAGATAATAGACAGATAATCAATTGAGGTATAACTGGATGTCAAACAGGTGACTAGAATATGAAAACAAATAGGTAGGTATATGTATGACTGAACTATTATGCTTTACACAAGAAATTGGCCCAACATTGTAAACTAACTATACTTCAATTTTTAAAAAAATGAGAAAAAATGGGTGACAAATAGCAGGAGAAAAATAAAGCAGTGGAAGGACTGCTACTTTAGGAAGGGTGTCATGATAAGCCTATTTATAGAGCAGAAACCTTAGGGATGTGAGGGAGAAAACTGTATGAATTTCTGGGAAGAACTTTCCAAAGAAAGTAAGTATCAGATGTAAAGGTGCTATGGATGGAACAGTGAGGAGATCAGTGTGCCTATAACAGAGCAAGGCAGAGGGAAACTGGTAGATGTTAAGGTTAGAAAAGTAGATCTGAGTGAACCACTTGGGTTGTTGTAAATCTTACTAAGGATTGGCATGCTTTTTTCTAGGTGTGATAGGGAAACAGAGGAGGGTTTGGAGCAGGGGAATTATGATTTATTTTTTTAAGGGATCATCTGACTGTTGTAAGAAGAGACTGTTGGGGCTAGGGTCTAGACTATAAACAGTCATCTTGTTTGGAGTCTATTGTAGTAATAAAGGTAAGAGAGTTTGGTGATTTTGCTCCAGAGAGGTAGCTCTGGAGGGGATCAGAAGTGGTAAAATTTTGGAATACATTTTGAAATAGAGCTAACAAATCTTGCTGCTTCAAAGGATTCAAGATTGAAAGCAAAGATAGTAAGATTTGCTTATTAGCATGATGAATTGTGAAAGAAAGAAGTCAAGGATTTCTCCAGGTTCTTAGTCTGAGCAACAGAGAGAATGGATTATTTACTAAAATATGGACGACTTAGGGAGGATAAATTCTTTTTTGAGGTGGCTGGGTGGAGATTATCAAAAGTTGACTTTGCACATGTTAATTTTGATTTGCCTCTCAGTTGAGCAAGATAATATGTTGAGTAGAGAGTCAGATCTATTAGCCAAAAAGTCATAGAGAAAAAAGAAGGTTGAAGAAATGTATTTAATAAGATTTACCTTTGAGCATAAGATAATGTCTGAGCCATAGGACTGAATGGATTACCTAAGCAGTGCACACAAGTAACAAAGAGAGGGGTGTTTGTGTTCTATCTGATAGTGTATATATTCAGAAATATCTCTTGTGGTTGATACCCACTAAGATTGCACTTGGAAAATAAAGTTTCCCAAGTGATTCAACTTCCTTATACAAATTACATTCCCAAAGGGATATCATCTCTTCTATAATGGGGTGTGTGTGTTTAATCCTATTTGGATAACGTATTGGATAATATGCAACAAGTATATACTTCTTGTTACTTGTCCCTGGTATGCATTTTCTCAGACATTTGCATTTTTCATCTCTTTGAAAAAGTATTTCCCATTGTTCTTTAAGTTATGGTGTAATAATTGGAATCAGACTTGCCCTCCTGAGGTAAAGAACTAAAAAGCTAAACAAAATTCATGAGTCAACTGTTTTCAAGCATGGGGTAAAAGGCAGTACAGTAAAGTAATCTTTGAAGGAAGAAAACATATAAGGTAAACCCTACATTTGCATCAGCTTTCTGCCTAGGGGTGTGTCCCACACCACAGTGCAGAGAGATGGAGTCTAAGCACAGCATGGGATTCTCAGTAAGCTAAGCAAGTTGGACAGCAGAAGAGGATAGAATTTGCAGGGTACAGTATCAGAGAGAAGGGAGATACATTGAGGGTGTGGTAGGCAAAACCCTAAAATGACGCCATGGTCCCTGTCTCTTGGTATAAATGTTTTCGTAGGCATTAGGATTGTGAATATAATATATTTTACTCACAAGATCAGGTTGTTACATAGCACATTTAACTTTGAAAAAGAAAGATTACCTGGGATGAACCTGACCTGGTTAGGCGAGTTCCTCAGTTTTCTCTAGCTAGCCACAGAGGAAGCAAAGAGATAGTCCTTCTAGCTGAAAAGAAAAGCCACAGCCATGTTGTAAAATGTCTTTTGTGGGAACCTGGTAAGGAATATAAGCAGCTTCTAGGAGTTGAGTGGTCCCTGGCTGATGGTCAACAAGGAAGCAGGGACCTCAGTCCTACAGTTGCAAAAAACTAAATTCTCCCAGTGATCTGATTATTAGAAGAAGACATCCAAATCTGTGTGGAGATTTACTGTAAGTCTTTGGACAGGTGCTTAACAACAGAATAAGATCCTGCGAGCACTAAGAACACTAAGTAAGAGACTAAGTAAGAACAGATCTAAGATACCAGAGGTCATGCAGTGCTGTGAAGTACTGAAGTTCTGGCCCAGCCAGAGAACTCCCTAAGTACCTAGTTTCAGTTGAAACCCCGGGATGGTCACACATCAAGAATGATAAATGCTTTCTACGCTAATGGGCATGCTTTAGGACAAAAATGAAATTATCATTCACAAAAAAATAAAGTCATTTCTGATGATACCAAAAGATCCCCCTATAAACAACTGCCTACTAGAACAAGTTTAACACCCTTAGGAGAAGACAAAATAAGCAAAATTCCCTATATCATAGCATTGACAATATATAGCCTATAACAAATCACTGAAGAGCAGAAAAGAATGAAAATATAACATATGAATGGGGGATGGTGGGAGGAAGCAGCCAAGAGAAATATGCCAGAAGACCCAGATATTGGAACTGATAAACAAGGATTTTGAATGGCAATTATCATTATGTGTAAAAAAATTAAAGGAAAAAAAGAATATATGAATAAGCAGAATTTAAGCAAAAACATGGAAAATGTAAAAAAAAGAACCTATAGGAAATATCAAAGATGGAAAGTGTATTATCTAAGATGAAAAACTGCACTGGATGGATTTAGCAGCATATTGAAAACAATAAAAGAAATGGTCAGTTAATATGAAGTCAGAGCCATAGAATTATTCTAAAGGAGAGAAAAAAAAGATTGGGGAAAAAAAATGAACAGGTTCTAAGTGATTTGTTGGATAATCTCAAGTGATCTAACCATATATATAGTTTGCATCTCTAAAAAAGAGGGATCCAAAATTAGATGGAAAAAACTTGAAGTACTTGTCAAAAAGTTTCAAAATTTGTGTAGAAAATCTAAACTACAGATCCTAAAATCTAAGCATGATAAAAAGAAAACCACACCTAGGTGTATCATAGGCAAATTGCCGAAGACGTATGATAAAGCAGACAGAATAAAAACAGCCAAAGGAGAAACACATTATATACAAAATATGACTGACTCCTTATCAAAGATAATGGAAAAACTGCTTTAAAGTGTGCCAATGCAGGATTCTATACCCAATACAAATGAAAACATTTTGAGATAAACAAAAACTGAAAAAAACACATTGCCAAAGGGCCTTAAATGAATATAAATGCTAAAGAAATTTTATCAAATGAAACTAAAAAATACAGGAAATATAAATATACAGACAAATATAAAAATTGTTTTCCTCTTTTAAGACTGGTCAATGAAAAAAAAAGATAACAGTATCCTATACGGTAATACTGCACACAGAAGTGAAATTATTTATGATAAAAGTAGCAAAAAGGTTGAAAGGCATAAATGGAATTATACTTTTACGAGGTTCTTACATTTCACATAAAGTGGTACAATGTTAACTAAAAGCAGACTTTAGTATGTTAAAGATGCACATTGTAATAACTAGAACAACTACTAGAAAAAAGAAATTAAAGAGTTACAATTATAAAGGCTTTAAACGAGTTAAAATGGAATCCAAAAAAGAGGAGGAGTGGTTAATTTGAAATAATGAACACAGAAAAAAAGGAAGGAAGAAACAACAAAAATTACATTTTAAAAGATGGAACAAATGGAAAATAAACACTATGGTGATATATCAAAATCCCAATCATAGGAATAATTGCATTAAATATAAATCTATTAAACACTACTATTTTGAGAGGTTGTCAGATTGGATTAAAAGGAAAGAAGACCCTACTATATTCTGTTGTCAACAAATGCATTTGAAATATGAGATGAAGTGTAGAAAGAAAAAAGTATGACAAAAAAAAAAAAATACCACCCATTTTGTTTAGCTAAATTAATATCAAAACACACTTGAAGACAGGAAATATTTTCAGAGATAAATAAGTATATTTCAGACTATAAAAGGTAACTATCATCTGAAAAACATAATCTTTTAAATATACAGACCTAAAAAATAGAGCTTCAAAACACTTGAAGGAAAAGCTCACAGTGCTACTGAGAGAGAGGAAAAATTAAAATCTTTATTGGAAGCATTTTCATTTTCTAATAATTGGTAGATCAACTAGACAAAAAAATTCAGTAAGGATATAGAAGATTTGAATTATCAACCAACATGAGTTAACTAATATTTATAGAACACTTCAGCCCAAAACTACAGGATACACATTCACACACCTTCTATCTGCACATGTAACATTTACCAAGACAAACAATATACTGAGCTATATAAAAGGTCTCAATAAATTTCAAAAGACTGAAAATGTCCATAGTGTTTTGTGACCATAACTAAAACATATTCAAAATCAGTTAACAGTCAAACATCTTAAAAACCCATATTTTGAAAGTAAACAACACTGCTAAATAAGGCATGGGTCATATGAGCAAATTTTTTCAAACGGAATGATTGTGAAAACACAATGAAATACAGTGCAGTTTAAAAAGTACCACCTGTGGATTTACAGCTTTAAAATGCTTCTATTAGAACCATAACTTAAATAATATCAATAGGCTAAGCTTCTCATTTAAAAATCTACATTAATAGAAGAAAATTAAACCCAAACTAAGTGGAATAATGAAATAATAAGGTAAGAGCAGAAATCAATGATGCAGGAAAACAAGGAGAAAATAAAAAAAGAATGAAAAGCACAGAGAAATGGGAAAAATTAATGATAACAAAAACACCTAATGTATACATACTCAATGCTGAAAATGCATGTATCTGACAAAGGATTTATATCCAGAATGTATAAAGAATGTTTATAAATACATAATAAAACAACCCTAAAAGGCTTAAAAAAATTGACAGAGAACTTGATCAGATACTTCACAAGAGAAGAATATAATGTGTGTTAATAAGCATACGAGGTTTAAAAATCATTTGCCTGAAGGAAAATGAAAATTGAAATCATGATGAGGTATCACTTTACACCCACAAGAATGGCTAAAGTTCAAAAGACTGATAACAATGAATGTTGGAGAGGATTTGGAGAAACAAGGGCTCTGATACATTGCTATCCCCAGTGGGAATGTAAAATGATACAACTACTTTGAAAAATAGTTTGATAGTTTCTTATAAATTTAAATATAATTAAAATTCTAAGCATTCACCCAAAAGCATGGAAAACATATGTCTACAAAAAGAATTATATAAGAATGTCATAACAGCTTAATTCATAAGAGCCCCTACTTGGAAACAACCCTACTTGGAAAATTCCCATCAAAATGAGACTGGACAAACAAATTCTGAAGTATACATCAATGGATTACTATTTAACAATGAAAAAAGAATGAAATGTTAATATGCAACTTGCATAAATCTCAGTAACATTTAGGCTGATCAACGGAAGCAAACAAGAGTATGACTTCATTTGTATGAAATTCAACAGGAGGCAAAACTGATCTATGTTGATGAAAATCAGATCATCTTTGCCTTTATGGGTGAAGAGTGACTGCAGAGACACAGGTGGAAATATTTTGAGGTGATCGTAATACTCAATATCTTTACTGGGATATTAGTTACACAGGTTTTATGTTTGCCAAACTCAAATCACAAGTTTCACCCTGTGTAACTTCACCTCAACTTAAAAAAATACTATATATTATAAATATATTGTATGTGTATATATAGTATTTAAAATAGTCACTCTCCCCAACACATATATACTTTTACTTTACTTTTTTTTCATAACAACTTACTGTTACTTGACATAATGCTATATACCCATTTATTTGCTTACAGTCTGGCTACCCCATCAGAATATAAATTCCGTAAGAGAATGAATTTTGTCTTGTTCAACATTCAATCCACAATACTTAGAACATTGCTTAAAATTAAGTAAGTGCTTAGCAGTAAGTCCTAACACATATGAATTGCCTCATAGCACTCAATGTGCAGGTACTGACATTTTCTTTTGCCAAAACAAATATGGTCTACATACCAGACCTCCACTTACTAGTCATTGTGAGTTTTTTTTCTTTCCAGTGATCCAGAACTCAGTGGTTTCATAGCCCAGAAAATAAATATCAGAGGCAGCCTCCATTCATTAATCTCTCCTAGTATCTGTTGATGCTATTCATTGTCCACATGGTATATTCACCGGCAACTAGTCCTAGGAAGAGAATATGCTCCCTTCCAGTCCCCTCTTTCCAAACTGGTCAAAACCTTGTTTCTACAGGCATAGTGGTTAGTGCACCATTCTTCTTACTAGCACTCCACAGCCTTCCCTGTCTGAAGAAAAATTTTCCTTAATGAACAAATATAAACTCAAACATGATTGATCTCTTCTCCAGGGCTCAAAAATTATGTAGTCATTTTTTTCTTTTATTTATCCTTCAGCCCTTTAAGAGTGATGTATCAAATAGAAATAGCTACATGCTCCATCAAGTCACCAGGAAGGAGAGGCATCCACGTAAAGAACAGAAGCTCCTCAATCCTAGCACAGAAAAAGTGGAAGAGGGCATGAAGAGAGAAACAAGGAATACTGGACTTGCGAGACATGTTAATGTATGCCTATGCACCATTTAACTCCTGTTCAGCCCCAGGCCTGAAATGGTGGCACTATCCCAGGAAAAGCTGAGCAAACTTTAGCAAAAACAGAATTTAAGGTTTTCTCTTTCTTTTTTTAATCAACTTGATAGCAATAGCAGTCAGAATTATTATTTAATTTGTATATATATTTACATATGTATATATCAGGCCTAATTTAACATACACACATACATTTACACACATATACATATATACATTTACACACACATATATATATGTAGATATCATAGTTACTACAAAACAATGCAGTGGTCCCCCAACCCCTAAGGATATTTAATCTGGTTCTTATAAAGCAAAAAATAATAATAATAATTTAATACATTCTTAAGATCTTCCTACATTAAATTTTCTATGACCTTGGGTTACACCAAAATTTGTCACTGAACATATTTTTCCATATTTATGTAACCAAAGCTATACTATAGAACCTAATTTGGTAAAGAAACATTTTTAAATAAAAAAAAGAAAATATAGACCCAACTTACTCATATATGGCACATTTGGATGTTCAGTTATGTTTTTTATTAAGTCCAGACATTGGGAAACATTGGCAATATATTATTGAGAAGTCCTGACATCATCTGGGAAAAGTTTGGGCCAAAAATGAAAAGATTATATGAGATTTAAGAACATCTAAGAATTAAAAGACTATTCCAAGTATTGGGTTCTTTTAAAAATCCTGGGATGAGCATACTATTACACACTGAAGTGACAGCTTTTAATTTTCAAAATACAAGAGAATCTTCTGTTTAATGACTTTTTTTTTACATTTACACCAAAATTTTTATTAATTTAGTTAAAAAAAAAAGCTTCTCTACTCTCCTCCATCCTCTGACAAGCCTTCATTTGTCACTCTCAATGGATGACCCTATTTCACCAAGAAGCTAGAAATTACCAGATCTGAACAATTCTTAACCTCTTATCTGTATTTGTAGCTGCTCTTTGTTAACCTTTGTCTTTTTATAACGGAGTATGTGTGCAACCCCTCCAGCTGTATCCTAATCTCATTCCACTAAGAAAATAATATATTTACTCATCATCTCTCCTATATTATTAACCTCTCCTGTCTATTACCTCCTTTATATCCACCTTAAAAAAATCATTTGATCACATTTCCTCATGGGGTTACTGTCTTCTATCCCCTGCCCTTTGTTAAAAGTTGAAGTGTGAGGTTTGGTTGGAATTACACAGTATTCAGAACAAGGGAACCAGGATTGCTTAAATCCTAATCTATTAACTCTCTGCAGCAAGGTCTCAACAGAAAGTATATCACTTTATTAAGAGTAGGCAAGAATTTGATAGCCTACTTAACTCACATGCTCCAAATTAGCTTGAAGAATTAGCTTTATCTCTGAAGACCTATGTGAGGCCATGTTCTTCTTCTCTGCTCAATAAGAAAAAGCAGAACTGGAGAATGGGCACTGTACTTATACCCATTTTCAGTGGTCAGAATATAGAGAACAAATAGAGACTCAGCATGATTTGTCCTAGTATTTAGATCCTACCTAGGATTGACAGTAGAAAAACAAGCCTCTGTACAGAGATGCTAAACTTTAAAACACAGCAAATCAGCCCCCACTCCAATAAAATGTAACTCAATTAGTGCCCTGGGCTCTAACCAATCATATGAACGACGCTTCTTTACTTGGAGGTGGAGATGGGGAAAATAGGAAAGACATGCATAGAGGCAGAATAAGGAAAGAGAGGTTCAAATGACCAAGTTAACTTCTTTCTTGTCTACATTTCTTCCCCTTCTATGACTCTTCAATTCTTGCCAGAAATTTCTCACTGTATCTCTTGAGACCTTCATGCCAATTCATCTAATGGTCATCTTTCAGGCCACATCTCATTTGACCCTCCCACCAAACGCCCAGTGTTATCTGACATGATTTACCACTAACTAATGCTTTGAACACTTCCTTTCCTTAGCTTCAATAACAAAAGATTTTCTTATTTTTTCTCCTATCTTACTGGCTCTTCACCCTCAAGGACATTTAACAACTCTATCAGTAATTAATATTCTTTGACTTAGAGGTATAATCATCCCCTAAAACTTGCTCCTATTCCAGTTTTCCCATTTCGCTATATGTCAAATAAGTTCTTCAATTAGAACCTGATCATTGTCCTTGATTCCTCCCTAACATTTCTTATTTATATCCTCTAGCTAAGTCTTGTTAAGTACTCTGACATATTACCTAAATGTCTCCATTTCTTTCCATTCCCATTACTTCTTGTGGAGAGAAGGCTGATTTCTTACCTAAAATGTATTCCTTTCAGGTTTCCATGAATCCACTCTTGATCGTATCTAATCCATCCTTACTACCATCGACTGAACTTCCTAAAAGGCATGTCTAATTTTGTCACTCCCTTCAATAAATTTTTATCATTTTTTGGATCAAGTTCAAGAACTAACAAAGCTCTACACACTCTAGATGTTATTTACTCTACTGTTCCATCTCACAGAATTTTCCTTTTGTTTATTATGGGCCAGTCGCAATGCTTACTCAATGAATGGTGATACACTATCTAGATCAGGGAAATACTTATCAATTATTTATTATTCTATCAGGGACTCCAGTGTTTTTAAGCCTTGTATTAGTTTGTTAGAGCTGTCATAACAAAATAACCCACTTAGGTAGCTTAAAGAAAAGAAATTTATTATCTCATAAATCTGAAGTCTGAGATCAAGATAACAGCATGTTTAGTTCTTCTGAGGTCTTTTTCCTTGCCCTATAGATGGCCTTCTCCTTCTGAGGAGACGTGATCTTCTTCTGGTGTCAGTCTCTGTGTCCAAATTTCCTCTTCTTATAAGATCAGTCATACTGGATTCGGGTCCACCATAAAGACTTCATTTTAATTTAATCACCCTTTTTAAAGACTTAATCTCCAAATATGGTTACATTCTAAGGTACTAGGGATTAGGACTTCAAAATATGAATTTGGAGGGGCATGCAATTTAACCCATAATAAACTTGGCCATAACACTTCAAAATTCAACTTTTGCACTCTTGATTATGAAGATTTGGGTTCCTCCCATCAAGAAAGGTAACCCTAATCTAGGATATTTCACTACTCATGTGTCATAATTTTCTTCTCAGTTTATACACTCACTGTTAAAAGTACAGACATTGGATGAAAAATTGCTCATCTGCTAGAAAATAATTTATTAAAAAATATATATGTGGAGGGAAAATGTTATCTTTTATGTCTGTCTGAATTACTGAGCTTTGGAAGGTTTTTATTTGCCAAAATTCTATAATCCAAATTTTATTAATGGATATATTTTCTTATTATTTTACTTGCTCCCTCTGGAACTGTTTTAAAATTGTTTTAAATAAAGTAAAATGTAGACAATCTGTTCTTTTCATTTACCGTTTGTAGCAGTACTTTAGAGTATATGTCAAAGGTATTTTTTTAATGAATACATAGACTGTAGTTAATAGGCAATGGCATTTTAAAATGTTACCCATGTCAATACAAAGGAGAATGTCTGGACCATTTAAAGGTGATAACTCCTGGAAGAACTGTAATTGCTACATCGTAGTCAAACATTTCCTTCTTGATGTTGGAAATCTTTTTTGCTTAGGACAGTTGCTGAGCTTTAAAAATGTATCATGTATTGAACACCCAACAACTTCTTGCTACATTTTTGTCTTTCTCAAAATCTTAATGTCCAGAAGACCATTCTATGCCAGTTAGCTTCTTTTCAAATATTTGCTAAACTAAATATTCCCTATGGTGCCATCTTTTTTTTTTTTTTTTTCTTAATTTGGGTCATTATATTTTTTCAACCCATTTCTTTCCTGGATCCTGCTACATACAAGGTAAGGGAGACGCCAGTGAACATCTATTGTTTTCTGTTGTCCAGCACTTTCTGATAACTACACCCCAATTTTCTTCTCAGTCCATTTGCTTCTGTTAGAGTTGAGTCCATCTTCCAATACTGTGGGACAGACCTGGAAATTTCAAATTGCATTTGCCTGGCCACAGTAATGGTTAAGAGATAAACATATAACCCAAACTGAGCTTATGAGATGGAAGGAGATTTTGCTCTCATTTCTGGAAATGATATTCCTATTCTTTTCTGTGAGGCCTGAGGTTATGTAAGAACTGGAGATCCTACAATCATCTTGTTACTACTTGGAATGAAAAATGTAAAAGCAAGCCAAGAAATGATGGAAGATACAATGAGTTCTAATGACACTGTTTGCATTGTGAAGCCACTGGACTTCCTAGCTAGGAGACCCAGTAAGTTTAATTTTGCTTAAGCCAATTTTGATTGGGAGTCTGTCATTTACAAGGCATTAAGAGTCTTGAGTAATGCAGAGAAAGATACTCTTTTAACCTAAAAATGTGTAGGAGATATGCCAGCAAATACATCTGGTTTTGGTTATATATGTAACAGAAAAAAATTCTGTGATGTGCAGATGCAGGATCAGAAGCTGCAAAAGGACAGTGAGTCTCACAAAAGAATTTTAGCAGACAAATGCAAGAAGACCCACGTTTCATATTAGAACAGTTAGAGAATTCTTACTAGTTTATAATGTAAAGTCTGAAGCCATAATCAGGGCTGCTAAGGCTGTGTATCCTTCTACTACGCATTCACAAATTAGTTCAGAGAGGAATGTCCACCGCCTCTCAATCTGGCAATAACTACAGTATACGCAACAGGTAGTGCAGTGTGGATACTGAGAAGGAAGGGAATGAGGAGCGTAGAAACCTGAGAGAGGCCCTACATTCCCTCAAGCATGGATGGCAATGGAACATTTTCCATCTCATTTGTGCCAGGACAAGCCCTCATTGGTAGAATATATTCAGTGAAGCAAGTAGGAAGCTTTAATGTAATCACTGTATCTCAAGGAAGACAAATTAAGAATCCAAGACCATGGCAGAAGAATGAGTATATTCAAAGGAGAATTTATAAAGTAGCAATTTATAAAGCAAAGCAAGAAATAACAGGTTTCCACAGTCCCACAGACAGCTAGCTAGGTGGGCAGGGAAACTCCCTGCCATGCTGCAAGCAGTGGTTCCAGTGAGTTCCTTTTTATCTACTATGGAGAGAAGGAGTGGTAAAGACTGAAGGAACTCTCCCTGGGCAGGTAGAGCAGCTTTTGGTCCATCTTCCTGCCCCCTTCTTGAGCACAGAAGGAGAAAGACATCATTTTCAATACCATAGAGACAACAAGAAAGCAGGAACTTTCTGGACACTGAGAAAAATTGGATCATCTCTTATCTGTTACCCTGAGGCCAGTCCATGGTCAGCGAACCACTTCCAACCTCCCTTCCACCTGTTATCGCCAATCAGTACCGGAAGTAGAGGGACCCAAGTGACTTGATATAGAAACAGAAAGTTGAGCACCAGAAAAAAGATTCTCAGAAGGACAGAAAATCATTTCAGTGGGCTGAGAACTAATAGGGCAAGAGAGGAAAAAGGGATCTAGAATAAAGGAGTTTCACTCACTAGGAAGGTACGGCCAAGTAGGTTTGAAGGTAAAGAGCTAACGTCCTAAGTTTTATGGAGAAAATGGGCCTGGTGGGGCTGGTGGTGTGGGAATGCTTTTTTGTGTAAAGAAGTCCTCCCCCACCTCCAACATTCCGTGGACTTTATGGATAATGCTTTTTCATTTGAACCCCAGATAAAGGAATTTCTTTTCTCTTTCCCACTGCAGAGCCTCTGTATTCATTTTGAAGTGTTTATATCCTTACTTACCAAATGATGTATTATTCTTTATTCTGATTGTTTTTAATAAATTATTTTATCTGCCTGTATTAGTATTACTTAGCTTAAATGATCAGTTTCTAGAAGCTAGAAATGTTTGCCATGTGACTCATACCGTACAGATTTTAGGACCCTGATATGTAAGTATTTTTGGTGCTAATTTTGAGAAAAATGGATACACAAATTCTTTTTAGCTTCAGGAAAAGAGTAGTGCTCATTCTGTAAAAAGATAAAAAGAATAAGAATGAGTCTGACAAAGGTATTATAATTCCTTTTCATTTCACCTTACTGAAAATTTATTATCAGGTAATTTCAGTGAAAATCATGTCTGCTTAGGATTTTGGTGACTTAGTGAGGCAAGCTGTCATAAACAGATTGTGTTTCAGATATTGTTATTTCTGGTGTCTTATAAAATCAAATCTTACATCATCATACTCTGTATAAGCAATAACCTGTTTTAGTATCCACTGAATTGTAGTAAATAATTTAGACTTTGGTTTTTACATCAAACTAATAGCGTTTATGTTTATATAGTGTATTACAGTTAACAAAAGTACTTATATATAAGCAACAAGAGGACCATGAATGAGTTTTAACCCCCAAGGTTATTAAATCACTGGTGAAATGAGGCAAAAAGGAAACTAAACTATGTCTGCTTTCTTAGCCCACAGGATAAGACTGTTCATGTTTAAAACCAAACAATCTAGACTCTGAGAAATAGAATGATGTTTTACTATTATGTTATGTTGTCTTGTTGAGGCCATGGGAACAAAACATAAAACTGGGAATGGAGATGAGGTTTCTCCTAAGGGAAAATGTACATGCTATCATTCAGGCTCCAGAAATAAATCACGAGTGAGGGTGCAAGCCTGAATTGAGGGTGAGAGGAACACTTATATCTCTCTATAGATGTAGTCTGAATACAAGATGTGGAGATCCTGGTAAATTTCAGGAGTTCAGATACTCCTGACCACATGAAGAACAGTGGGCAAGAAGGCAGGATAAGGAATCCTAAAATAAGTTGGAACCCTCATATTGTAAAAATCAATTTCTGTGTTGTATTTCCCTAGAACCTAGTTCCCTAGATCTTCTGAAAAATATTCTTAAAACTGGTCTCATCTGCACTTTGTAGTATCATTAGCATCCCCAAATCAGATGATGTCCCATGCATCTGTTATAGTAGCAGAGGTCTGAACCATGGACTAGATGGGGAACGCAACAACCAACCCAGTAGAAAACCTGTGTGTCCAAAGACTGAGACTATCGGATGACCTGCAAAACAGGCAATCATAAGGTGACGGACAGCAACAGACCAGAAGGACTTCAGGGACTTATTTTTGATCACACATGAGGCAGCCCCCTGGAAATCTCCTTTGGGTGAAAGTCATTGTGAAGAGGTTGGATTGCTAACAATTAGGCCAGTGAGAGCTCAACCCATGATAATCTGGGCATTAAAAATAATTTTGTAATGATAGGTTGGCAAGGTCTGGGAAACTGGTAGTAATATAACATTTTCTCAGTCATATCCTATTAGTTTCCAAATGACATTTAGGCTGTATCTTTATCACCTCAGATGTCTACTTCATGCCTTATCCATTGTCAATGTCTTAGTTTAGGTCAGTGCTATCTTTTGCCTCATTTATCACAACAACCACCTAGATGGAATCCCTCCCCATCCTATTTTAATATTGCCAAAAGATCTAATAAAATGTCTATCCCATTATGCCACTGTCTTTTTAAAATTCCTCACTGCTGGCTTGACATGCCAAACGTTATGGTATATAAAGCCCTTACTGACTGGGCTGCTATTTACATATTCATTCAGGACTCTACCTTTGCCTCAGTGAGCACAACAACTATGTGCAGTACCATTAACACCCAATGCTCTTTCTTGACGCCAAATTTTTTCATGTTATTCCCTCACCTAGAAGGCCCCACCCACCACCCACTTCTATTATCAAATTTTTATTCCTACTCTATCTGCATCTTTCTCTCAACAGAACATCTCTTTGAGAAGTCTTCCTGATTCTTGCCCATCACTATGTACACAGAATGGGTTCTCTCCTCAGCTTACCCAAGGATATTATTAGTATTGCCTATTGTTTCTTAGAGGGAAAGACAATGTCTTGTTCACTCCAGCTCTTGTACCAGTCCAGATACACAGTAGGTGGTCAAGAAATATCAGTTGACTACATTAATTTTTTTCATCAGTAACACAATCGCTGTGAGTTAGAAGAAATTATTATCCCACTTTGCAACCATGAAAACTGAGTTTAAGAAATATTAAATGAGTTTTCCAATGTAGCAGAGGTAATCAATGACCCAGGCAGGATTCAAACTTGGATCTTTTGGCTACAAACTCAGTACTTTCTCTGCTCTATTGTCCAGCCTTATAGCATTCATGTATAGTGTACTATACATTTCTCTGTAAAAATGTCATTTTGCTGGAGAGCTATAATCAAGATTTTAAAATTCAATATTGCAGAGATGCTATTACAGGAGAAAGAGCAGATATGTGAATAGGGTTAAATCTATCCACATGGTTCTCACACTTTAATGTGTATTGGAATTACCTGGGAGACTTACGAATACACAGATTGCCCAAAGATGGTAAAAAGAGGTTAAATGGGCACTTATTCAACTCTGTAATTCTACAGTTCTACTTATGGGAAACCTCTAAGAAAGCTTCTCTACAACTTTTCTTTTCCAACTTTTTTAATTTGTTTCTCTATTTTCCCTACACTGTACACTAGTGATAAAAAGGAAATTCTGAATCAACCAGATATTCAGAAAATTGGTCCAAACAAGGCTTAACCCTAGTACTGGCGGGAACCCACCTTGGTCCTGCCAAATTTTTTCTGGCCGTCCAAAGACTCCGGGAGTGTGGAAACCACAAACATGGCCACAGTGGCTACATTCCAAGATTTGCTACATTCACTTGCCATCTTGAATAGTAAATGTCCAGAAACTTGAAATGGGTAGCAATATTCCTTCCACACCCAGGCATGAATGAGTTCTAAATGTGGGAAAAGCTCAGAGCTGGAACCTAGTAGCCTTTACGCTGATCACAGATGCCTACAAACATATTTGCCAAGGAAGCTAATAGAAAACACTTCACCACAATAGACATCTCAATTTAGGAACACAGTTCCTTTCTACTTCATTTTTTACTACAAAAATTCTGATTTTGAATGTTTGTTTGTTTTGCTGGTTTTGTTTTCTTCCATGCATCTGTTCATTTAAGTAAAATTATCTAAGTTTTGCTTCTGTTTCCTCCAGTTATAATGTCACATCTGCTTACCATCTTTATTTTAAATTGATTTGTGATAAATGACAATTTCATGCCTAACCCTTCAGCTTACAGTTTGGAGTTAGTATGCAAAATCAAGAATCAAAATATTACCCTTCTGCCATTGTCTAAGATTCTAGGGCCACACTAAACTTAAATTCTTTTCATATATGTGTCTTCCTTCTTTCTTCCTTCCCAAATAGGAAATGTATACTGCTTATCCACTGCCTAGTCTAGTGTAGACCTTCAATATGCACTTGTGAAATAGTATTTATAGTGTAGTAGGCAGGCATCTGTATGTAGCCCAACTTGCAAGATGCTGGCCACAGTGGGTTAGAAGCAAATTCTATTTAAAGTTGATAAAATAAAAGAAACAAATACTTCGCATTTTGCAAATCACAGTTACCACAGTGCCCTGTATGTCAAATATTTTCCAAAGTAGTCTCTGAAGAATCCTTTGCTAATGAGCATTAGAATTGACAATTCCCAGAGGGTCAGCTAAATATCTAAAATATGATCTCCCGACTGGGGATGGTCCACCTTTCCCCTCCTCACATGGGCTCCTCTGCCGAGAGTCCTAGTTCATTGGATTCTCCTCACCTCAGCTGTGTAGTGGTTTCACAGATACTAGCCTGGGAATCTCCTAGTTCTCTTTTTGATCTAGCCTATGATTACAATGCCTTCAGAGAAGTGTCATCAGATTAGCAAGTTCCAAGTTGGAACAGCATATCCGTAACACTTATTTCCTTCTCAAATTTTCAAATGCTAATATAATAGGATACAGAGATAATATAGTGCCAGGGATCTGACTTTTTTGTGTGCCTCAAAATCACCTGGAGAATGTGTAATACACAGATTGCCAGACCTCATCCTCAGAGATTCTGATTCAGTAGCTCTAGGTTGGGGTCTGAAAATTTGCACATCTTACAAGTTATATCAATGCTGCTAGGCTGACAACCACACTTTGAGACCCACGTTGTAGTGGAAGGAGCACCAACGTTAGAAGCAGAAACTTGATTCTGAATCACAATTGCTTTCTTTGCTAGCTGTGTGACAGTGTGCAAAAAAAATTGGTACCTTAAATCTTTAGAATCCTCACTTGCATTCATGAAAGATGGCAATCAGTACTACTTAGGGATAGTGTGAGGATTCAAGTAAAATGAGAAACACACACATGACATTAGCCCAGTATCTGACTAAAAGAAGTGTTCTATGAATGTTCACTTTCTTTCTTCCCTCTTTTCTCTATTCTTCCCAGCTCAGCTGGTCTCTTCACAAAGGAACAGCAACCTTTCCACTCTGAGCAACAGCAAAGCCAGTATCACTGACTCAAGCCCAAGATAGGTGCTCTGTCTCTTAAATATAGTACTAGTAATCCTTCTTCTTTCTCTAAGAGCTGTCAAAGGGCTCCAGCTGCCTCCCAATTATTCTTATTAAGTTCTGTGTAAAAATAACCAAATGATAAAAGGTTTCTTTCTAATGACAAACACTGATCACTGGCTATAAACTCATTTGAAGGTGGTCTGTTTAAAAGTTCTCAAACCCCGCCTATCTTTCAAAGCCTTCTAAACAATGCAAAATTAACTTGAGCACAAGGAAACTCAGATTTGTTCATTCTCAGCAAAGGGCAACGTAGGCGAGCGAGACTTTGTTGAATTCTTTTTCCTTTTCAGAGTAGTTTTATATTGAATTAAGTAAAAATATGTTAACCAACAGGATTATGCCTTCTCCAAACTTTTCTTCAGATTTCCATTTTCAGTCTTAATTTGATCTCCTCTTGGCTGTGAGTATGTAATGCCTGAACAGTTAGTAATAGGGGAGGAGTGGGGCAGGAGGGAAAGAGATGACAAGTACCTACTATAAACTTCACTTTTTACTGAGTGTTCACTTTGTACAAAGCATTAGGCTGAGGTATTTTGCTTATACTCCCTTGTTTGATCTTACAGTAATCCTGTCAGGTTGAAAAGTATTTTATCCCCATTTATGTAAGACAAAACTGGGGTCATAAGAGGTAAAGCAATTGTACACAGCTAGTGAGCTGGCAGGGTCAGGATCCAAATTTAGTTCTCTAGTATTTTCGTTCTTAATCATTGCATCAAACTCTTTTTATTGGCATTGAAGAGACCCTAAGGAATCCCTATTCCTAAACATTCAGGCTGATATATTCAAGGGTAAGTTTGAATGAACACACACACACACACACGCACACACACACACACGCACGCACACGTGCACGCACACACACGCAGACACACGCACGCACGCACGCGCACACGCACGCGCAACGCACGCACGCTGATATGGCAAACCTTAACAATTGCTGAGCCTACATGAAAAGTATCAGGCGTTTATTGCATTATTTCTTTGCTGTATCTTTTAATATTTTTATAATAAAAAGCTGGTCTAAAAGAAGCACTCAAACTTCATAAGGTGATAACATTGAGATGAGTTCAGGCAGGACACGGATGTAAAAATAATAAACGGCAGAATGCAAAGAGTATAGAGAAGAGGTCATGGGATGAATTGAAATTCTTTGAATTAATGCCTATGTGCAAGTCTTCCCTTAATGTCCTTGGCCTTTATCATTCATCTCTATAGCTTTGATTATCTAAGTATCTTCCTACACTCTCCTTAGGCATCTGCAATTGTCATAAACATTCACTTACTCATTTCAATAATAAAAATCATCTTCTAGTGGTCCTAAGAGAAATACCAGAGTACATCTCTTTTTTTCTTTCCTATATAGCTTTACAGTTTACATGTTCTGCCAAACTGATGATTATTTCAGAAATTACAATGAACTTTTCTATTCAATCCAAGCAGCCATTTGCAGAATGTATTTTTTTAAGTAAATCAAAGTTAAAATAAACTAAATTCAATGATATTTACATAATACTATTTGGGTCATAATTTTTCCATAGCATAATTAAGATAAAGTGGCCTTTATCCTGTGTAGCCTCTTATTACTAAAGATCCTGGATTTAAAGTCACTATCATAATCTATTTAAATGAATGTGAGATACATCACCCAGGAGGCATGCACTATAATGATTAAATTTAACACAAAAACCAGGCCTGTCTTTTTTCATATCTATCAACAACATATCTTACATGTAATTGATTCATAAAATATAATAATTCACCAGAAAATTTTAAATGCCTGTAATTTCCCTCTAGGCTGTAGGCCCAGTCATGTAATTAGAACCAGAATTGTCTGGGTATGAAAATGTTTAGGGCAACCCAAAGAAATCCAGAAATTCTGAAGACAAGGCCCAATTATTTCCTTTTGAGAGCTGGTCCTGTAAGAACAGCGTGGAATGAAGATAAGAAGCTTGAGCTACGGAAACAGCCTGGCTTGTGTTTAAATTATTATCTCAAAAATCACTCTATGCCCTTGGGAAATTTATTTGACCTCTCTAAATCTTAAGTTATTCATTGTTAAATGGAAATAATGATAGCAACTATTAGATAATATTGTCATGGGGATCAAACAAAATGACTCGTGTAGGACGCATCAAACAGGGCCCACTGATAATTAAGCACTTACTGCTTCATGAGAATCCTCATTACCATTATTTTCATGTAGACTTATCAGGGCATCTCAAACTCACAATGTCCAAAACCAAACTTATCCTTATCCTGTCCACTTTTGCTCCTTCTTCTCTAGTCTTTATCCTAATTAACAGAACCATGATCCACTGCATTCCTTCAAGACTGGACTCCAGGAGAAATCTGCTTCTTATTTCATCACAATATCTATTCAGCAATCACACTGGATCAATGACTAATAGCTCACAAATCTGCCTTCTCTCCTCCGTATCCTCTGATACCAACTTAATTCGGGCCCTCGTCATTTCTCATCTGATCACTGCAATATCTCATTTCTTCCAGTCTGGCTCACTCCAGTATGTTCCCCACAAGGCTTCCATATAGTAACTCTTTAAAATAACTATCATTTTACTTTCTTTTAGAAAATCGTACCATGACTTCTAAAGAAGAGCCTTTGGGTTTTTGTTCAGACATGACAAATCAAACACATGTGATAACCTCTATTCCTTACTAAAATCTTTCTATATTTGTTACCCATGGTTATGAAATAAATAATCCCAATTTAGCAGCTTAAGACAACAAACATTTATTATCTCCCAGTTTCTGTGGGTCAGTATCTTAGTCCACTCAGGCTGCTATAAAAAAAATTACATAAACTGGTAAACTACAGAAATGTATTTCTCATAGTTCTGGAGGTCAAGAAATCCAAGATCAAGACAGCAGCAGATTCTGTGTCTCATGAAAGCTTGCTTCCTGGTTCACATACACTTTTTTGCTGTATCCTCACTTGATGGAAGGGGTCAAGGGCTCTCCCTGGGATTTCTTTTTTAAGGGCACTAATACCACTCACGAGGGCTCTGTCCTCATGATCTAATCACCTTCCAAAGGCCCCAACTCCTAATACCATTACCTTGGGAGTTAAGATTTCAACATATAAATTTGGTGGGTGGGAGGGACACATACTTTCAGTCTATAGAAGTCAGAAACTTGAGTGCAGCTTATCTGAGCAACCAGTGGGGCTGCTGCAGACTTGAAATGGGAGAGGATCTGCTTCTAAGTTCATTCATGTGGCAGAACTCAGTTGCCCCCAGCCTACTGCACTGAGGACCCACATTCCTTGCTGATTATTGTCCAGAGGCCTCCTTTGCTTTTTGCCAGGTGGGCTCCTATATAGGGCAGCTCACAATACAGAAACTTTTGCTTCCCTCGGAGCTAATGAGAGAGCAAGAATGAGAGTGAGAGCAAGAAAGACAGAAAGTAAGATCAAAGTCAAGGTATCTTTGTAACCTAATCTCAGAGGCGACATCCTATCAGACATGTCATACCTTACTCCCTAGAAGTCAGTCACTAGGTCCAGCCCATATTTAAAGGGAGGAGGTTACACAACAGCATGAATGCCAGGAGGCAGTGATTACCAGAGGCCATTTCAGAGACTGCCTACCAAACCCTTTAAATCAATAGTAAAAGGATGAAACAGGAATTAAGCCACAAGAACAAAGTGAATGGGAAAAGCAACAACTGACAAGAAACCGAGAAAGTAACCAGACTAATAGTATATGATTTAATAGCTCAGAAAAAGCCACAACTTAAACTCTTAAGATGCTTTAGTAACTCAGAGAAACCTAAAACCTAAACCTATAGGAGATAAAGTCAAACAGAAGCTAAGCCATGCCTCCCTAACTCAGAAATTCTCTTCAGAAAGCTAATGGTGAAGGTAGTCCACCAAAATGAGGGAATCGGTCAGTACAGAATTCAAAAAACAATAGATGCAATGCTGGTCAAAGAAAGAGATTTTCAAAGCGATCATGTGAGAAACAAGTTCAAGAGCAAACAGTTGAAACTAGAGCAGCAGGACAAAGTGTTCTGAGAGTCCTGTCTGCTAGAAGGAAGTTAAATGGGTAGAATATCCAATGTGTTTGAACATTGAACACATCCAGGAGTTATTTCCAATTCTATCAGAGAACTTAGGGATAAATGACTGATAGGGTGGACAGAAAGCTAAGCAAATTAAAATGTATTATTGAGTATATTAAAAAAAAAGTTGTAAAACAAAGAGAAAAATAATCATAGTACATGGTATGTCTTGGTTTAAAACATAGTCACAGTTTTTTTTTTTTTACTATTAACCAAAAATTGTATTTTAAGTATACTTGAACAATAGAAGGAAGTAAATTTGTATATATGAGAAAGGGAGGGAGAAAGGCAGATAAAGATTTATTTCATTACAGAATATCAATGTCAAACTTTTTTAAAAATCATAAATAAAATTGTAACAAATAGTTGGAACCATATAAGCACATTCCTCAAACCCTCCTGAACTCCACTGTGGAATCTAATCCCAGATACCTGATACTCTATATAAACTCACCAAATTAAAATTAATTTCAAATAAATTCCTGTGCAAAATCTTTGATACTTTGTTCCTTTAAGAAGGAGTTCATTATTAGATGCAACATATCCTACTTGCAAGTTTATATAGGATTCATCATGAAATACAAATGGCACTATTGTCCTGCAGAAAGACAAACAAACACAAAAAAGACAATAAACCCAATGATGGTGTGGATCTCCTAGTTCTTATCATACTATCTCCCATTTGCTTTGTGTGGAAAGTTACCTGGCCTAAAAGATTTGTTCCAACTTTAAGTAAATGATTTAAACTTTATGTCTTTAGTTCTGTAAGACAAGGTGGGGGAATATGCAACCCAGACTTGGAGAAATAGTTTTTAAACATGACCAAAAAATCAAATTCACAAATTTCAAAAAGAATGAAAAAAGTATTGGTATACATGTGCTATTTAGAATATAGAAATAAATGTCGGCAAAAAAAAAAAAAAAACCACCATAAAGTGGAAGCTTCCAGGTGGAACAAGATGGGGACAGCTATTTTTATAATCCTTATAGGATGACTCTTACTTTTTAAACTTGATATATGTATTATTTGGAGGCAAGTAATACTTATATTTTTAATAGGTCCTTCAGAATTAAACCCATTAAAGAAAAGGTTGACTTTGATTATCTTTTTCAACATCTCTTCAAACTTCACATCTTCCACCAGTGTCCCAGCAGTATTAAATTATATGCAGTTTCCCAAAATCTGTCTTCTTGTGTCTGTATGGCTTTTCCCAGGCCATTTTTTCCCCACACATTCATACTCCCTCTGCCCTACACTTTCTCCTTCCTCTGAATCCTGCTCCGTAGGCTGGACACAACTTAGATTTCATTTCCTCTCAACTGTGAACTGTGCAGTGAACTTGCCCACCTATGTGTCCTCTATGCCCACCACATGGGCATATTTATCACATTATGTTGAATTTATGTAACTTATTAATATTTTTTTACCTTTGTCAGGAAATGGCTATTTCTGTTGTTTTGTTTTGTTTTCAAGTGCTTGGGGCAAAGCACTTTAGAGAAAGATCATCAGCTCCAGGGGATGACAGGGAATGAAGGGATTAAGAACTGACCCAGAAGCAGGAATTGTCCTCATAATAGTCAGTCCTGAACAGAATACTACGAGGAAAATGTAACCTTACTCTGAGTTACCTGGGATGGCGTTCACCTTATTTTACTTCACCTAGATTTGGATATCAGTGGAAAGGACAATCCCCAAGTCCAGGAGGTCTTGCTGATCAAAAATCTCCCACTGGTTTCCCTGTCCACCTCTTGCTCTACTCCAGTCTACTCACCCACACAATAAACATCCTGAGTGAGCTTTCAAAAATGCAAATCTGATTATGTTACTTCCGTAACACAATCACGGCTTTAATACTGCAGTGGGTCCTCACTGATCAACAATACAGTATAAGGTCTGTAACATCATCAATTAGACCTCCGCTGACTGGGCCTCTGCTACCACTCCAGCCTCCTCTCTCACATTCCTCTCTTCTACTTTGTTTTTCAGCCGCACTGAATATTCAGTTCCTCTGAAACAAGTCAAGTTTCCTCTTGCCCCTCACAGTCTCACATGCTCAGTCAACAAGAACATTTTTCATCATTCCCCTCCTTCATCTCTTTGGGTCTGTGGCATCTTTACTTGATCAGCCTACTCCTTCAGGTCCAAACTTATCTATCATTTCTTCTGGAAAGTCTTCCCTGACACACCCGGTTTAAACTTGAACTTTGAACTGATCTCATTAAAGCACTCATCACCACGAATTAATTTGCTTATTTGTTCATATTCTTAACCAGGCTGTAAGCAACGCTGTGGATGAAGGGACATTGACTCCTAATTTACAAAGGATCCTCCATGCCTAAATCAGAGCTTGGTATTGTGCAATCATTAAATACCGAGTTGACTGATTGACTGAATAATGGAATCATTACAGTTTCAATTAATGAGGAACATCTGAGTCATCTTAAAACTCTGACCGTTCTATGAGGAAACCTTGTTTGGGAACTGAAGGATACCTTTAAAGATTTCACAGTTCTTATTTGGCTTTTATTCTGTGAATTTGGGATTTTGGCAGGAGAACCACTTTATAAATAGCTCAGAAGACCTGGATGGCAACTAGAAATACAGGCACAAGGAACTCATCATCATGGAAGAAATGAACTGCCTTCTCCAGCAGAGAGGAACCTGGACAACTCTAAACCATCAGACCTAGAGGTTAATGGTAGGTGGATTTCAATTACAGCTAAAATTAATAGTCACTGGGACCAGCTAAATTAATACTATCTCCTTTCTAATATTGTCAGTTTTTTAGAGGACCGGAAGGAGCTCCCTCTCGTTTCATCTTCATAGGCCTCTTCCTAGATCCAGGCACGTGTGTAGTTCTGAAGAAGGAACTCTGATCTGATACTACCTTCCCCAGGAATCCTTCCCTGACCTCTTCTTTCACCTGATTCCTTGTCCATCGCTCCTGGCTGGGCCAGAGTACCTCTGTTCCCATGCTCTTACTACATATATGTTTACTTCGATCTCCCTCTCTCACCTGGAACTTTTTTTTTTTTTTTTAATGTGTTACAGGTATACAATGTAGTGAGTCTCAATTTTTAAAGGTTATGCTCCATTTATAGTTATTATAAAAAAACTGGCTATATTTCCTGTGTTGTACAGTATATCCTTGTAGCTTATTTTACACCTAATAGATATAATATACCTAAGTTTTATACCTACCTTTGTACCTCCTACTCCCCTCTCTATATTGCCCCTCCCACCTTCTCTCT
This sequence comes from Camelus dromedarius, assembly GCF_036321535.1. Taxonomy (NCBI): domain Eukaryota; kingdom Metazoa; phylum Chordata; class Mammalia; order Artiodactyla; family Camelidae; genus Camelus; species Camelus dromedarius. Next base: position 64,932,472 of record NC_087436.1, on the reverse strand, counting down.
CCCCACTAGTAACCGGTAGTTTTTTAATTTATTGAAATATATCTGTTGATACTTAGGTACATTTAAATGTCTGAAGATCATACTTGAGATTATTAAATTTTAATTATGTTACCCATGATTTTTATAATGTAGTGGATGGGAGTGTGAATTCTGGAGTTCAGTTGCCTAGGTTCAAATTCAAGCTTCGTGACTATGAACAGTGTGACCTGAAGGAAGTTATTTCAACTATTTCTATCTTAGTTTTCTTACATGAAAAATTGGGATAATATGACCTAACCAACAGAGATGTTGTGAGCATTAAATAAATGACATGCTAAGCACTCGAAACAGTACATGGTATATAGGACATTCAATGTTAAAATTTCACCTCCACAAGCCATAAAAGACTGAGTAACATTTCTTAGTAGGATAGTTTCTGCCTCTCTTCCTAGTATTTCTCTTTCCCTTTATACATTTTTATATTCTATTATGTGTTGCATAGTGGTTCAGTTTCATGAGAGATACAGCTGATTTGTGGATGGTACTTTTATAAATATGAATGGCTGTCTTTTTCCAATTTAATGTTTTCTATTTTAAATTCTACTTTGTCTCCTAAGAATATACTGACATCTGCTTTTATAAAGTTTTTTCTTTAGTTTTCATTTTGGATTTGCTTTATGCATTCTTTGCATTTTAGCTTTCTGTATCATCTTCAATGTATGTCTGCAAGTATCACATAGACAGATTTGGATTTGGAACCCATTCCAAGAAACTCTTTGTTGCATAAACAAGTTTAACTTTTTACAGTTACTGTCAAAGTTGATGTATTTCTTTTTCTTTTATATTCTATTGTACTTGCTGTATTTGGGGCTTCCTTGCTCTTTGTTCATTTCATTTTTTATTCTGTGCACAATGTTCTTAGATTTTTTCATTCTTATATAATATACATACTATTTTTACTTTTTAAAGGATGTTAAAGTATTAAATTTATATTTAGACTTATAATTCTCAAATCATCATCCAGATGAAAAAGTATCCTGATTCCCTGGGAATTACAAAGAAATTCATAGCTACTTCTTGTTTTCTGTGTATATTTAGGATTTTATTTTTAACATTTTACATTTATGTAGTTCCATCTCAATAATTATAGTTTTTGAAATTTTTTGACAGATTACTGTTTTAGTTTTTAGCAGATTACTGTTTCCTCATAACAAAGTGATACACACAAAAATGTTATTTTTAAAATATCTGAAAAAATAAAATAAAAATAAAGTAAAAATATCTGTGTAACAAGAATTAGTCTATACTTCAAACTCCCAGTTCATGCCATTGCAAAAAAAACTGAATCTAGACATTTAAAAGTAAACTCAGTGACTTTTGAGGTTTACTAATAATTTCAACTTTAAAATATGTTGTTAGAGAAGTGGCTTTACTCTTCCTTTTCCCTGTGAAGGCATCTAGGAGTAGAATTTGAGGAGGGCAGCAGGTTTATACGGCATCACTGCATCAGGAGCAAGCTGCCCTTGGGAGTCACTGAAATCCATTTTTGGTTGACATCAGACCTTTTCTATAACAAAAACACATGCTACCATTTTTATTCTCTGAGGGCACCATGCTAGAGCAACGTAACTTGACCCCAGAAGACTGTTCACTTTCTGGGCACCACCTGAGAAATGAGGAGGTGTCTCCCCCCTGTTCTCAAATCCCCATCATCTCAAAGCTGCTATCACAAACCTCAGCCCTTGGCCTGGTTGAGGATGCAGACTTCTAATGTTTGCTCTCTTCCCCAGTTTGTCCCCTTTCTTTATTGCATTTACAGCAAGAAACCTTGTTATTCATAAATTTTTTCTCCCAAATCTATTATTAAGGTATATATTTTGACTCTAGATACCCTGAAGTCAAACTGTCACCTACGCCAGAAATTTCAAAAGTCCATCTGAAAATGAGAAATCTCAAAATAAAAAATCTGATAGTTTGCTCTTTCTATGTGCCTTTCCTTCACAGAGGCCTCGGTACTCAAGAATTTTCTAGAAAGCAGGACATAAGTAACACATAGAAATGTAAATTCCAGGAGCAAAAAATACAACATCAAAATATTAACTCTGTTACCATTTTTATAATAAATACATTTACTAACCATTGATTTAAATCTATTTATCTGTTCGTTACCTACTATAAGTCCTTTCATACAACAATTTTTATTTTCGTTTGTCTCTCAATTGACTGGAGTTTGTCTCTTGTTGATTTCTTTTAAGGTCACTGTTAGAGTGCTATATTTGACTAAGAATTTATTTATCTTAGAATCTTTGTTAGATTCACCCGCAAGAACAACTAGGAAAATATGTTTTTCCCCACAAGATCTCTGTAGTCTGCTCATTTTGCCTTCTAGAAGTATATATGCAGAATAGTCAAAGTCTCTAAACCAAATAAATTGTCACACAAAGGGTGAAGAGGGTCACATATCTGTATGCATTCACAGGCCAAATAAAAAGATAATACTTAAAAATACACTGGATAATTGTTAAGAAAAAACAAAATACAGACTCTTCTGAGCCATTCTTAGACAATGCCCCTTTATTAAGCTTGAAGTACCCTTAGTAATTACAGATAGTTAAGATTTCCCCTCTGCTTAAAGAAAACATTTAAAAATATAAATTGTGACTATATTTTCAAATTAGTTCTACTTATATCCATGTATGCATTTAAATTTCAAATTTAAATGCAAAAATAAATTGCAAAGCTTACAAAGACTAGTGAAATTTTTTTTCCATATAATGCAATGAAAAGTATTCAGTATAGCTCAGTGTATAATGCTGCTAATAACAAAAAGAGATAGGCCAGCTCATTAAACCTGTCCTACATGGAGTCATGGAGTTAGGATTGAATGCTATCATTGCTATCATTTTCAAAAATGGGTCAGAACACTTTCCTTTATTTGAAGGACACAATCATAAGCAAAAACCCATTTTGTCTACCTTTCATCAAGGTGAAAGATCTGCTCAAATCCAAATCTGCTCAAATACATAAAGGGAAAAATAGGAAAGAAGAAAAGTACTCACAGAGGACTGAAAATAATGTGATAATGCTTCAGTGCTTTTAACTTATCTGAATACTTACCATGTTTTCTTAAGAAAACTCCCAAATACAAAATTTTAGACATAAAAGCTATGAGATTTCCTTGTAAGAGGTTGAAATGGACACAAATGTCTACCTTCCTCTGAGTTTCCTATGCAAATGATCAGAAATAGGCAAAAAACAAAATAAAACCTACAACACTAAAAACTAATTAATGGATCCATTCATATTCCTAACAACTCAAAATATTATTTTCCTATGTTGTGATTATGGGACAATTATTACTCTGTAATGCAATGTACTATGGGCAGACCCTTAATTTACCACCCAAAACAATAGACATTGTTTTTAGCAAATAACCTATTACTCAAAAAAAAAAAATTAATGGGTCCAATATTTGAATCAGAGCTGCTGTTGGCTGTAAGTTATGGAATAAACTATTCAAACAATTAAATAAGTATTTATTGTAAATAACAAGTCTAAAGGTAGGTAGTATAAAGGTTGGTTCTGTGTTTCAATGTCACTAAGACACAGAGCTGGATGCTGTTTTCAGGCTGTGGCTTTGTGGTTCCAAGATTGACACTGCATGTCTTTGTATCACATGCTTGAGCAACAACACCCAAAGAAAGTAAGTTAGGGTTCTATCCTCATAGCACTATTTTTTTTTTTTTTTTTTTTTTTTACCAAGGAGAGTATCAGAAGAATGCGTGCATGCACACGCACGCACACAGTTCTGCTTTTTTATCTTTTTGGCCAGCACTATGGCCTAGCTTTACTGCAAGGGAGGCCAGAAAATGAGATCTGACACTTGTACTCTTTATAACGAGAGGCAAACTTTGGCAGGAAGTAAAAATAGAGAAAGGAAATGGTTAGATTGTCAAGGCACAGTGTCACTGTTTCATTATCTCATCAAATTATAGAACTTAATCAAATTTTTAGGTTAACCAAATAATATAATGGATTAAATGTTGAATCTATCAAAATATAGATTCTATGGGGTTTTACTTAGTTTCTTTGAAAGCAAAAGTTTAATTCTGAGGAAGTAAAAACTTGCTTGAAATCATATGTATATATAATCAAATAGATTATTCAGTAACATTAACCTTTATAGTTTAAGTACAAAATGTATCAACTGTCATATCCCCCAAAACATCAAAACCCTGTCATCCTAGCCAAGTTAAGTTTCTTAGAGTTTTGACTGTAAGAGACAATGCCACTTTGACAGTCCTAACTGCACATCAAAAGAGAGAACTCAAAGATGGATACTTACAAAATTTGGGAGACCAGGTTCAAAGTTCAAGACAAGAAATTGATTGGTATTGAGCATAGAATGTGATGTAACAATTTAGAATTGGTGGATATAGCACAGTGTGGGTTTTGATGAGTAAACACCTATATGACATGTGAGCTTTTTACACCAGTGATCATTCTATTTTCCTGACACGAGAGCTATTTGCCCAGAGGAGCAAACTGTTTGCCTGGATAAATTGGTTTACAGCAATTTCCTCAAGTAAATAGTGGAGTCATTTTTCAGTTTACACTCTTACCATCCTACACAAGAGCTTTTGGGGAATTGTGTCATATTATCATATATAGCCTCAGTTCTCTATCTGCCCTTGTAATTCTTACACCTGTACTGAACAACAAATCAATATCATCTAGGGATATCATCAACCCAAGACTGGACCACTCTTTGTGGATCATGAGTACATAGCAAGTTTCTGGTTGTGGTCATTTCAATCTCTGAAAAGTTAGATTTTCCCATTCTTTTCGGTATATGATTGTTTGGGGACAGTGGCTGTATAACAGTATTTAAAACTCTGGAGATCATACATTTGAGTCCTACAACATAGTGAATACTAAGAAAAGGTCATGATTAGAGTTCAGGTTTTCTTCTAGGCCAGGGGGTAAGAATACCCAAATTAAACCAAGGGAATATATCCTTTGACCAATCTAAAAAGCCCATAGAATGAGATATCAGGGTATTTACAAAAGCACAGTTATCATCTTATGTGTGTACATGTGTATTATCTTTGTGTATATAAATATATATGTATGTATGAATGTTATGGGCTGAATTGTGTCTCCACAAAATTCATATATTGAGGTCCTGACCCTTAGTACCTCAAAATGTGACTATGATTAGACACAGGGTCTTAAAAGTGGTAATTAGGTTAAAATGAGATCATTAGACATTGCCAGTGCCACTCCCATCAGCCCCACTCCCCCTGCCAGCTATCCTTCATGCACTAGGCATCCAATGAGATGCTCCAGGCACCAGAGGAGCGGACCTAGGCAGAGCAATGGTGGCCAGGCTCGGACTGGGACTGTTGCTTCTGGCATTGCTCTTACCTACACAGATCTATTCAAATAAAGTAATTATTATTTTAACACTCTCAAGTAACTCCTCCCAGCATACCTCGGCCACAGCAAATCCAGCTAATGTCACCACCAAAGCAAGTGACAGTGCTCTGCAGTCAACTGCCAGTCTCTTCATGATCTCGGTCTCCCTTCCACATCACTACTATTAACAGATGCAGGCCAAGAAACCTATATTTTCCCGTCTTCTAAACCCAATTCAGATGGCATCTAGTTGACCAGTGTGACAAGAAAAAAACAGGTCTTCGTTGAATGAATCTGCTGATTCCACCCCTTATTTTATTGACAGAAAATGTTAAGGATGCCAGATTTGATTGGTTTGAAGAGCATGTGAAGGAATTAACTAGATGATGAATGCCAATATTAAGTCTGTTGGAGTTTCCTGTACAAGATGGAGAGACAATGGCTAAAATTAGTTGAGATGATTTACTTAAATGTGGTTTAAAAAGTACGGACACATTAAACTCTACTTTGAAAATGAGAAAAGATTTTATCTCCCTTAGAGATAAAGAATGGAATGTGGAACAGTGATTCAGTTTTCATTTGGTTCATTAAATTTATAAGGCCATAACAATAATTAATACAGAAAGAGCTTCCATGATTCTATTTATATATACATGAGAAGGAACTTTCAGGTGTTACTGTAAATCCTCAATGCATCATTTCAGCAGTACTAATGTAATGACAATCTACTCTAGATAAAATTTTACATTAAGCTATCACTGTTTTCTTGGGAACTGAGCTCTTTCCTCTGAGGATCTGGATTTGACATTGCATTTGACTTTATATATAGTAATCAATATGTGCCAGGGCACTGATGGGTTGGAATCTACTCCAAATCCAAGCATAATGAGCACCTCTTGCTTATATACTTATCAACTACTCTTATTCAATAAGAGCACTAGATTCTTTTAGCTAAACTGATAACAGAGCCAAAGTACATTGACCTCAACTAATTTCAAAATGCTTTCTATTTCTGCATCTGTTGAATACTTTTTACAGTTTAAAAAATTCTTTCGGAAGTGAAATTGGCAAATCTTGACATTAAAAAGGCAAATTTTGAAATTAAAAAGGCAAATATTAAACAAATAAATCATTAGAGTGGGCCCTAATAAAAATGGCGTCCTTGTAAGAAGAGGAGATTTGAACATAAACACAGAGGAAAGATCATGTGAGGACACAGGGAAAAGATGGCCATCTATAAGCCAACAAGAGAGGCCTCAGAAGAAATCATCCCTACTGACACCTTGATCTTGGAACTTTTGCTTCCAGAATTGTGAGAAAATAAATTTACGTTATTTAAACCACCCAGTATGTAATAGCTTATTACAGCAGCCCTAGCAAACTAATACATTGATATTTTTCTTGCAACTCTTGAACCAACTGTTCTCTAAATATAGTTTATTCTTACTATCTTTATCCAAAGTAAGCCAATTTTATTTTTCCAAAAGTAATAAAAGCAGAAAGCCAAAAATATTATTTCATAAGCATAAATCTACCAGATTAGTAAGTTTTAAGGTAGATCACTTAAAGGCAATTGCATATACTTTTACTATAAAAGCATTCTACAATATATAAAAATAAAGGATAGATATAAGAAAGAACTCATGACCAGTGTTTTGCATCTTTTTCTTCTTAGAAATTATTCAAGTATCCAAAGGTTAAATTATAAACTCAATAAACTATTAGTCTAAGACCTTAAGTAACAGTTTAGAAATTAAGTGAATACTATATCACTGGTAATATATATATCACTAAGAATATAAGTATTCAATGGTTTAACCACTTTTAACAGTTACTCATTATTACAAGTTATTTTAGTTAAGTAAAACTGTCTGTCTGTAATATTAAAACAGACAGCTCAACTCATATTTTATATATAATATATAGTATAATGTTACATAATACAATATAAAATTTTTGCATGTTTAACTCATAAGAAATTAAACTCAAGGCATGTCCAAATAAAATACTGTGCTAAGATATGGTGGTAAATCAGGGAGAAGATACTAAGTTGTCTGACTAAGCTAAAAGAATTTTAAGAATTTTATCTCTTGTTTTGGAATATCACAAGAACTCAGGATCCTACAGTCCCACCAGCAATGCGTGAGAGATTGTTTCTCTGCATCCTCATCAGTATTTGCAATTGTCACTATTTTTTGTTTTAGCTCTTCCAATAAGTATGTCATTTTGGTTTAAATTTTTATTTCCCTAATGGTCAGTGATGTTGAACATTTTTTCATTTACTTATTTGCCATCTTTATACCCTTTTCAGTGAAGTGTTTCTTTATGCTCTTTGCCCACTTTCTATTTGGCATGGCTTGCAGGTTTTTTGTTTGTTTACTGTTGAGTTTTAAGAGGTCTGTGTATGTTCTGAATATGAATCTTCATCAGATTCATGGTTTACAACTCTCTTCTCTGTCTGTAGCTTGCCTTGTAATCTTAAACAGCCTTTCTCAGAGCAAATGGTTTTAATTCTGATGAAGTCTAATTATCGATTTCTTTTGTCTTATCATGCTTCTGCTATGACCAAGAACACATGATCAAGTTACAGTTTTCCCCCTGTGTTATCTTCTAAAGGTTTAAGAGTTTTGAGTTAACTATTTTGAGTTAGTTTTTGGATAAGGTGTGAGGTACGGATCAACCTTTATTATTTTTGTCTATAGAGGTTTAATTACTTCAGCACCATTTGTTGAAAAGACTAGCCTTTCTCCACTGAATTGCTATTGCACTTTTCTTAAACATTAAAATCAGCATTTGCAGGGGTCTATTTCTGGGTCTAAAGTTCTTTTAAATAAATTACTGGAATTGGTATTAATTTTCCCACTAGTTTTGTTACTCTGGTAAAAGTTTTTAGTGTCTGCATTTTATACCATTACTTTCTAATATAACCTGTTTACCATTAATAAAAAGTACATTTGAGCATTGGAACTTATTTTAAATATTTATTCAAACATTTTCTTGATCACTCTCCCATCTTCTTTATCCAAATAATAAAATAGAAATTGTATTCTACAACATTAGATTATATTCATAGCATAAAAACGCTGTTCTCTAATTAGATGAAATATTCAAAACAGTGATTGAGAAAGCTTTCCTATTCTACTGGAATGATATGGTATCATTTGGAACATCATGTAATTAAACACTAGAAATGAGCTATTGTTGAAATGAGAACACTGTCTAAATGAATAATCTTTACTTACACAACTCTTTGCAATGTTCAAACATTGGCCATAAAATTTTGGCCTTGTAAAAATGATCTGGAATGTACTTTTTTCCTATTTAACTCTGTACAGAATGAACTTTAAGAGGAAAGAGAAATTGTTTCATTGACAATTAACATAGGGCAACTTTAACTGAATTACTTTAAGGAAAGAATAGCCAGTACCATTAAAATCATCAAGTTCTATCTCAATTCCCCAGCAATTTATAAAGTAATACTGTCTAAACTCTCCACAGGGGAGAAGAGAGGCCAGATGTGTAAGCACTGGCTTTCTCTTTTCCACCAAGTACATTCCCTGAATATATTGTTGATTGATGCTCAAGTTTTAAATTCTCCTTATAAAGAGTTCAGACTTAACAAATAGCTACTCATTCTTTGAGTCTGAGTCAGTGTGAAGATAAATTAATAGTCTACTAAACATGAGTGCCTTTTACGCGAGTCCTTAACTTCATATATCAGGATTAGAAATATAAACTGGGACAATTCTTTCAATAATCACCATATTCACCTGTGACGGCTAATTTTATGTGTTAATTTGACTGGCTATGGTGTGCCAGATTAAACATTATTTCTGGGTGTGTCTGTGAGAGTGTTTCTGAGTGAGATTAGCATTTGAAATTGTGGATTCAATAGACTGCCCTCTCCTGTGTAGGTCAGCAACCTCCAAACCATTAAGGGCCTAAACAAAACAAAAGGTGAAGGAAGAAGGAATTTGCCCTTTTTTCTAGACCCCTGCTTGAGCTAGGACATCACATCTCATCTCTTCCGGCCCTTGGACTGGCATTTATAAACATCAGCTCTCTTGGTTTTCAGGCCTTCAGACTCAGACTGAATTATGCCACTGGCTTTTAGGGATCTTGAGTCTACAGATGGTAGACTGGGGAAATTCACAACATTCAAAATCTCATGAGCCAGTTCCTCATAATCCTGCTCTCCTCTCCCTCCTGCCCTCTTTCCCCTCTCAGAACAGGATTCTGTTTCTCTAGAGGACTCTAACAAATACATTGCCCTTCTCAAATCACCCCCAACTGTTGCAAGTTCCAGGCTAAGTTCTGTAAGCTCTTCCTTTATATCACAAATGCATACTGTAAAAAAGAATTGAAGTGTTTATTTCATTAAGAGCTCATATTCTTCTTCAGTACCATATGGCTAAAGAAACTCTCAGTACCTCTTCTTAAACAGATTTGATTACTATTTCATAGAATTAGAGACCTGGAAGGATCTCAGTTATTTCATTACAATTATGGTTATATTAACTGTGCCAGGCACTGTCCCATGGCCCTTCCATGTACTTGACAGGTGAAATTACGGAGTACCCAAGGTCACACTGCTAATAAATGACAAAGCCAGTTTTGCACAGGCAACCCTTCTCCAGAGCTCTTATCCTCAAACCATATGCCTCACATGCCTCAAACCCTATCATCTCTGGTGGAAACTTCTCCTTTTATGGACACGAATCAACCCCTATCAACAGTTTGAATTTTTCATTTTTGTAGCAGTTTGTTAGTATTAATATCAAAAACTCTTTGTATTTTACCTCAGTACAGCACGTTAGAATGTTAGAATGTTAGAAACTACTTAATACAATTTTGAGTCATTTGTTTTATAAGTAACTATAATTAAAATATTTGAACTTAATTATCTTAATTTTTACAAGGATTAAAACTCAAGTTAAGTTACTGTAAATCAGAAATCTGCAATGACGTGAGTCATTCCAATGATCTAAGGATACACATACACCCATACCCACACACACACACAGAGTTGCCATCATTGTACCCATCCCTCTATGTATGCCATATATGTATGTGTGTGTATAGATATATACACACACGTGTGTGTATGAACATACACAGCACATGCACACATGTACATTGTATGTTCATATACGTGTACATCATATACACATAATTATATATACACACATACATATTTTATACACACACACACCCCAAATGGAGAAGTAGTACCAGTCATGGCATATTTTCTAAATCAGTCATCCCTCCGTATTCATGGGGGACTGGTTCCAGGAACCCTCTGCGGGGACCAAAATCCATGGATGTTCAAATCCCTCATATAAAATGGCAGAGTACAGCCAGCCTTCCATATCTGTGAGTTTGGAAGAGATTGGCATGTGTGGCAAACTCAATTGGGGTATGTTTCCTAAGGAGAATTGTTAGTTCTGTAAATAGAGCACTTAATCTTAAAACACTCTGTGATTAAATTTAAGCTCAGTGGACTATAAGCTTGAGATCTAAAACTTCCTTCCAGCCCAAGAATTAGCAATAACTGACTGTAAAATTTTCAGTAGGCAGAGTATATGTGGCTATATTTGACAATTTTTCTCATTTCTCAGATAGCTGCTTAAAATAAAGCATTTTTTTGTGTGTGTCAAGACTAGGCATTGATGATGATGTTTCACAGGTATGATGGACTTTAAAGATAAACTATATTTCATAAATGAATAAGCTAAGATCTCCAGATAGTAAGTCATTTATTCTGGATGCACAGCTAATTCATGGCACAGAAAAGACTGCATAGCTAGAAAAGTGGTATTCCACTAAGTACTGACTTCATCTACCAAGAAAAATAGGAGTATATGACCCTGGGCCCTTAGCAGAATGATCAAGGAAGATTTTCTGCACCTGGACTTAGGGATTGAACTGGGAATATTAGAAAAATGAAGAGCAGATGCATTTATTACAGGGGCAAGTCACAGATGTGGTCTGTTTCAAATAACTATAATCATGACTAATATTAAATATTCACTACATGTAAGGTGCTATTTTAAGCATTTCACAAATATTGTCAGTTAATAGTAACAATTTTCAGATGAAGTTACTGAGTTACAGTGAGGTTAAATAACTTGCCCAAAAGTCACCCAGACTTAAGTCTAGTTCCAGAACAGAATTCATATGTTTAACTACTGTGCTTTACTGCCTCTTTGAGTAAATTACAACTTTTTTAGCACAGAGGTCTTGTCATTTCATATCCTCAGAAGCTGGTTCATAAGCAAGCATGTGATAGGCACATGGAAGACATTAATTTTGCTTCTGTTGAGAAACAACAGTTGGGAAACCCAAAGTCGAAGCCAGCAGCCTAATACATTTTCAAGTCTTCAAAGGAGCAACACCAGACAGTCCTTTGGCTTCAGAGTGACATGTAATATTTTAGCCTTGTGATCTTCAAGGATTCTTTTTGACCTACTGAGTTTCCAAATTAAAGTAAATCAAGCCAATAGCCCTGTCTTCTCTCTCCTAGGTCAAAGCCAGGCTCTGGGATCTCCTACATTAGTATTTACTATAACATACTTGAACAAAATTTCCTTAAGTTGCCAATTCTGTATCTGATTTCTATTAGACCTCACCTGGCTTCTCCAGGCTTTCATGGGACCTCCTGATGAAGGGGAAGTACAGTCTACCCATGCCACACATAGAAAAGGGAAGAAGAAAGAAAGCAAAATCCAAAAAGGGTAATGTTACAAAACAAAGTCTTTCAGACATACAAAGAAATACCAAAAAGATATTTCTTTTGGAAGAGAGTGCTTTTAACTTCTTAGCTTCCCCTCTGTCTCTGGCCTCTTAAATCTCAGGCCCACTGTGTATATTAAGTACTCAATCTTGCCCATTTAGCCTTTCATTCTTGAGATGAGAGAAAGAGAAACACTTTGCTTTCTCATGTCCTAGATTTTAAAATGATCCACTATTACTAGATAATTAACAAGTTTGCAAATTTAGTTCACAGGCCATCTTAAAATATCAAGGATTTTTTTAAATGCTAAGTTCTACCTTTTCCAAGGCAAAAATATTTGTCTATATGTAAAAATATGTAGACTCTAAGTGTACCATCAGATTTTTTTCTATCTATGGTCATCAGGTGAAAAATCATTCTACAAAATATTTTAAGATATACTATAATTGATTAAATTGAAATGTTTATATTACATTGTTATTTTCACAATATTTTATTAAAGTTATCTTAACTTTTAATATCTCAATAAACCAGCAGCTCTAAAACTAACTTTTCTAACCACTGCATATATATATATATAAATTTTTTTAGTCAAAAACCATTGCTTAATGCCTTGACGGTGTAAAGTTACCTAATCTATACATTCATCCTAACTTATAATAAGACAAATGCAAAAAAAAGAAAAAAAAAACACTTTGATGTCATTTCTCAACTATTAGACTAGAATCCAAAAGTTCGGCAATCTACTCTGTTGGCAAAGTTGTAAGGAAACAAGCAACCTAAAATACTGCTGGTGGAAATGCAATGTGGAACAATCTGAATGGCAGAGAGTTTGGCAACATCTGGCAAAATTTCATATGCTTTGCCCTTTGACCCTATAATCCCGTGTCTAGGTATCTATAAAAAAAACACACTGGCATAAATACAAACCAAGTATCCATGGAGCTGTTTATTACAGCATTATCAAAACAGTAGAGACTGCAAACCAAACAAAAGTCTATCTACTGCAAATTCACTCAGTAAAACACGGCAGTATTACTCAGAGTATGGTTTATGCTCTGAAATCAGCAAAATTCAGGCTGCAGGTAATTCTACAGGACAAAACTCCTGGTCCTTTTAATAGAAAAATTCTAAAGAAAAAATTTTAAATGGAGATTAAACCTATTCATCAAAAAGACTCAAGGAATATCAACCATTCATCTATATGCATGGACCTTATTCTGATCTTGATTTAAACAGACAAATTGTGTGTTCTCAAACACTGAGGAAATGTGAATACTAACTGGATATTTGATGATATTAAAATGACTTAGATGTGATACTTGATTTGTCATTATTACTTTAAAAGAGACTTTGTATTTTAAAGATCATATTGAAATGCTTACAGATGAGCCAATATAATGTCTGGTATTTGCTTCAAAATAAGCATGTGGGAGACTAAGGATGGGGCTATAAATAAAACAAAATTGGATCTGTCTTGATACTCCTTGAAACTGGATGATGGGTATTTCATATTCTTTTTACTATTATCTTAAATATTACATATGTTTCAAATTTTCTATAATAATAAATTATTTTATCTTATCCCTAAATATATATGCAACTCCAAAATGTTTCTCATAATCCCCTTTTATTGTTCTATTTAAAAAAGTACAATATATTTCAAAAAGTTGGGAATTTTTTGGTTTATTAGTTTTTTCCCCCTAGTTTGGTATCAAAAATCCCATACCCATGAAATAATTCACAAATACCCTATGAGGAATAAATGAACAGTACTGAGTATTCAGTCTTCACCAAATATCTATGATGAGAGAAATTGTGTGATAGAATATGAGACATAAAGAACCCTTTGGAAATTGAGAATCTTCAGCAACCTAGGAAATACCATACAAAGGATGAAGATTTTGTTTTATAGTCTCTCCTGTAAAGCACAGGAAAATATTAGAATAACTAAAGTAGATTAAATAGCAGTAAAGCAAGGCTGGTGGCATGCCATTGACTTTTATTCCTAATGAGCTCTAATAGAGCGTGCAACCTAAATTTACAGAATTTAGTTGCATCTTTGCATTGTTACTGGAGAACAAGTTGGTATAGATTGCTTGAGACTAGCATTGTTTCACAGTTATTTTGTTATAGGAAATCATGAAGTCCACTAGACCATTAAAGAGGTGTAGTAAATGACTCTTGTAAATAGCTGATAAACATTACAAGCAGGCATATCTATCTGTATAGCACTCAGCTGGCAACGGGCCAAAGAAAGGGGGCTGGTTACCCTGATAGAGACAAATATACTCCATGTACCTTCGATACTCGACTATAATTTTTAACAAAGAAGCCTGAATAAGATTTTTGAGGTTATAATGATAGTACGTAGTCACTAGGTCTGTGTCACTTTAAACAAAAATTTAAGTTAACTAAACTTTAATAACATTAAAAATTATATTCTTTACTTGCACTAGCCACATTACATGTACTCGGTAGACTCACCTATCTAGTGGCTACTCTATTCGACAGCACAGAAATTCTTTCATTGTGAAGAAGGCTCTATTAGACATGCTCCCATGAAGACTCCTCATTAGCAAAGCTCTATAGTACTTGTAAGTTATTTGCATTCTTGAAACTAGCCTAATAGCTGAAATTATTCTTGACTCTAGTTAATCATTAAAAACCTGATGTAGGGGGTGAGTATAGCTCAGCAGTAGAACACATGCTTAGCATGCACAAGGTCCTGGGTTCAATCCCCAGTACCTGCATTAAATAAATAAATAAACCTTATACCCTAACCCAACAAAAAAACATCGAAAACAAACAAGCAAAACTGATGTGCCAACTGTAACTCAGTAACAGCTGTCTGGATGAGGAGTGTACTTATTCTTCTATCTTTTTAACATGTATAGTATTTAGTTTTAACCATTTATACCACTTTATATATTCTGCTTTCATGTATGTGTGAGTGTGTTTAACAGAAATGTGTATTTATTACAAGCAAAAGACAATGACGTCCTTGAATCTCCTTTGCTCCTCTAAAATCGTCCCCATTTCAGCTCATGAATGTGCTCATTCAAAAAACAAAAATCAATGGAATCCTTTTCAATGGCTCTCTTTCTCTTACAGACTCCCCTTCAGCAAATATTGTTAACCCTATCTCCAAAATACATCCTGGACTGCAGCATCTCATCAAAAAATCACACTGATCCAAGCCCAGATAGTCTGTTTAATTTACCTTTTAAAATGTATTATTTATATATGGTAAAGTGTACAGATCTTAAATTTACAGCATGACTGATTTCTACATATGCAGACATTGTATGTATACATCTTTGTGAATACAAATTATGTAAAATATAAGTCTATATAGATACCATTTAAATCAAGATATAGAACATTTCTAGCACCTCTGCAGACTCCCTCAGATCCCACCCAGTGAATATACCTCCAAATGTATTGCCTATTCTATAATTACAGATAATGTTTTGCTTATTCTTGTACTTAATATAACTGATATTATACAACATGGATACTGGTAGCTAGCTCCTTTCACTCATGTCTATGAGATTCATACATGTTGTTATATATAATTTTATTTTTTTCCAAAATTAAAAAAAATAAAATCATATTCCAAAATTCCACTTTGGAAATAACACCACAATGTATTTATTGTTTCTATTGATGGGCTGTTGGGCTATTTCCAGTTTGGAAGCTTTATGAATAAAGCTGCTAATTACACTCCTGCTGAACTCTTTTGATGTTCAATACATTTATTTCTCTTGGGTAGGTAATTAGGAGTGCAATGGCTGGGTTATAAAACATGCATATATTTGGCTTTAGTAAATATTGCCAAGAGTTTTCCCAGGTGGTCATGCCAGTTTATACTCAACATCAGTGTATGTACATGTATCTATGAAACTGCCACAATATCCTTCCTGAACTACCTATAATCATCTCCTAACTGGTCTCCTTTCCCCAACAATTGGCTTTCTCCCATCCGTTTGCTACACAACACTCTGAAAAATAACAGCTTATCTGAGGAATTAACATTTGAGCAGAGGCATGAATGAAGAGAAAAGCTAATCACGTAGACAGGAGGTAGAAGGAAAAGCAAATATGAGAAACCTGATGATATCTTATGACTGATTTATTTTAGGGAGGCAAGGAGGCCTTTGTGGTTGGTGGGAAGTAAGGAAGAAAATTTATGGGACATTCAATCAGAGCGTTAGCCAGGCTCCAGACTATTCAGGCCATGTTGAGAAACTGGAGTTTTTCTGAATGTTACCAGAAGCCACTGGAGAATTTTGAGCATGAGAGTTAATTTAAATGAGTTGCATTCCTTTTAACTCCGATGATTATGCTTTTTAAAAATCACTTTACATCTGCTATGGTTTCCTTACCCATGCAAGTTAAATAAACTAATGTCAACTAATATTATTAATCAGTAGTCCTTTAAAAATTAGAGTTCAAAGATACAAAAAAGATGGTAGTTATAGAAAATTAACAACAAGTAGATTACTGAAAAGGATTAACTTTTGTATTTTTCCCCACATATCAACCTAGGAAATTACTATGGCGATAGCTACTCAATTTCAGTACAGATTATTAAGGTTAGATTTCCTAAGGCAACTGGCCTACAGTGGATTTTAAAAATCATTATCACCATGTGGATTACAAATAATTATTTACTGATATTTTCAACTTGCAACTGTCACATCCAGTCTACCTTTACCTAAACAGTCAGAATATACTACCCTTTAAATTCCCATCTGTGCTCTTTATCAGCAGTTCTTACACCTCTCTGATTTCCAGAGTCAGCTGGGGAACTTTTAAAAATAATTTATTGAGATTAAAAGTTTGTCCTAAAGTGAAAAGAGAAATATGCAAAAATAGCCAGAAAAATACTAACAAGAAAACCTAGAAGAGGTGACTAGCCCTCTCAGAAATTAAAACATACTTTAAGACCTCTATAATTAAAACAGTGCAGTACTGGAGTACGAATAGAAAACATACTAGTATAATTGAATAGAAAGCCCAGAAATAGACTCAAGTGCATATGAAAATCTTGTATGTGATAAAGGTGACATCTCAAATTACTGGGGGAAAAAACCAATAATAATGATAATAATAATAATTTCCAATTCCTCTTCCATATCTGAAAAACTGACTCTCTGAGGGTATGAACCTACAATTTTTAAAGCTTTTCAACAAACAGCCTGACACAGACACCCTAACACAAATCCTGTGTTAGTTTCCTGTTGCTATTACAACAAGTTACTAATAATTTGGTGACTTAGAGCAATAAAAATGTATCATCTTACAGTTCTGGTGGTCAGAAGTCTGAAACAGGTCTGAAGCAAATCAAGGTTGCTTTCTTTCTGGGCTCTGGAAGAGAACACATTCTTTGTCTTTTCCAGCTTCTAGAGGTGCCGAGATTCCTGAGCTCTCAGGCAAATCAGACTGACCTCTGATTCCGCCCTCACTTCTTTGATGCTGACCTCCATCTTAATAAAGATACTTGTGACTAGATTGGAGCCACCTGAATAATCTCTCCATCCTAAAATCCTTAACCTAATCATACCTGCAAGTCTTTGGCCCACTTAAAGTAAAACATCCACAGGTTTCAAGGATTAGGATATGCTCATCTGGCCAAAGTGAAATCTGCTGTGATATGTTGTTTTGGTTGAAGTATATGCAAAAGACCTGGCCTCACACAAATACGTCATTAGAGGAGGGAGACCCCCGAGACAACCTTGGACCACATTTTAAAATTCACTGGTGTGGAGGAAATTCGAAAGAATTAAGATTAGGAATTAAAGGACTGCCTTCATTTGGAAGGGAAAAGAACAAAAATACGAGGAGAAGAGCATGATAGCAGAAAATTAAAAAGCCAGAAAAAAAAAAAAGAGAGAGAAAGTAAAAATGTAAGAGTAGAGATAAGGAGAAAGAAGGGAAAGGAAACAGCAGGCAGAGAGAGAACAAATTGGGAAATGAAAAAGGACAAATAGAAGTGGGGGACACAGAAGACAATAACAACTGAGTGAAACACAGTAAAGATATTGAAAAAGAAGCACAATATAGTAGGCTATAGTGAAGTAATGGAGAGTTATGAGATGTCAACAGTATTAAACACAAGTGTTTTTACGAAAAGCCAATTGATTTGGGACAAATATACAAAAATTATTACTATAATCAATATTATTCATGACTCTGGAACATAAATTCCTAAAATAACAAAAAGATAAAGTTGCATTCCTCAGAGCTAAGATACAAGCATCACAGATTTTTAAGCTATATTTAATTATAGTCTAATTCATTTAAAACCTTTAGTTTCAATTAAAGAGTCATACATTGCAACTGCCCAGTGAGTTAACTGAAAATAATTTGGCATAATTTCAATATCCAATAATATGGATTTAATTGGGAAGTAAAATTAAATGTCCCATGAGAGGAATTAATTGGAACAAACTAAGTGTTTTTCACACCTAAGCATAAAATTAAAACACAGCAAACCACAGAAGTGAAATAATTGGTTTATAATGGATTATAATTTTTAATCACCAAGATCCCTCAAACCTACTTATTTTCCTTTTACAGTAAATTTTATTTTTAGATTAATTTTAAGTATTCCTTATTATAAGTGCAATACCTACTACTATAGAATAATTAAGGTATAATTAAGTTTAAAAAGTGTAAGGAAAAATCCAGATACTTTCATGTATCCAGATACCACCAAAGATAAAATCTTGACGTTTATATTTCCAAAGCCTAGTCTATGCTTAGGTAAGTTTTATTTACTTAAGGCACACTGTATTTTACATAAGCATCCCATTAATCGTGGAACTTTTAAAGGGTTCCAACTAAGAGATTCTTGTTAAAGTTGCTCCACTCAGTATATTAGAGTAGATATTCTTGCTTTTCCAACTAATGTCCTCCTGTTTGGTATTAAAATTGGCACAAGTTTTTTATGTTATGAGTAGTGATATGTATGTATAGTTGACTTAAAATTAATTAGAAAAAGTACAAAATTGACAGAAATCTAAAAATAAACTAAGCAGAGATCCATAATAATTTACAAAAACCATAACGATGCATCAAAATTGCAAATGCTCAAAACACCAGCAACTGAGACTCTGTTCTCAACAATAATTATTATGTTGATCAATTTGTTTTCTCTTAAACTGCCTTAGGCAATTAGCAAGGGAAGAAGTTGGGAGATTGGGAGGGCTGCAAAAGTTAACTTCACAATACTGTTCTCTCCCAGGAACTGGAATAAATGATTTCTCCAGGAAACAGATTTATAAGGAAATAAGTTGCACTCTATCACTCCCCAGATTTTATTCTCTTAACCTATGGGTCTTAACAATTAACCCTTAATAATTAAAAGCAGGGATGTGGCTGTGCTCCTGGGTGGAGAAGACCATTATTCTCTCAGGCCAGTCCTACTCCCACTTCCTAATATAATTGCCCTTTAACAAATACATTATTTTTGGTGTATCATCTTGGGACCACTGGATGTGGGTTTAGCTTTTGCCTCAAGAAAATATTAAGTTAAGTCAAAATATTCCACAAAATTAATTTCAAGGCCACACCACAGGCAAATAAAATAAAATAAAACAAAATCGCTTCCTAAAAGAATTCCTACCCTAAATACTGTATCTTGTTCCAAGGACACATATAGATTACCAGTAATTTGGTAATCAGCTTCATGATGGCAGAAATATACCTCAAAGAATACAAATATTTAAATGTCTGACATTTAAATACTATTCATTCCTCTCCCATTTATCAAAGTCCAGAAAGAAATTAAAGTCCAAAATTTAATTCTACTTCAAAATTACTAAAATCTCAAGAAATAAAGTCCTCAATTACCATATTACCATCCTTGATTTCTTACACTGCTCACTCTCAGCCAGAGTGGTCTCATGGAATCCCAGGTAATTATTCTCTTGACTTGGTTTTCCCAGGAATTTTTTTAAAAAGCTCTTTTAGGCTTCAAAGTTGAATTAATTAAACCCTAAATCTACTTATATTTTAAATTATTGATAAAGACCTTAAAAAGACAATGCCCAGCACATACTAAGAGTGAGCAATAAAATTACTATTATTATTGTATGTATGTATGGTTGTATTTAAAGCACCCTTAATAAATTCAAGGACATGTCTTATTATTGCAAAACTGGCCATATACCCACAAAATTAAGAGAACACAAGAAATTCCCAAGTGTCCATAAGCAATCTTACATTCTCAGTGTTATCAGTCTCCATACTAATGTTGTCGAAGGCTCCTATTACCTGAAGGAAGGTTCAGACTACCAAGATGCTGTGAGAATAAAGGAAAAATCCTCTTGGTTTCACCTCAGCAGGGTGCCAGCTAGGCTGTGCAGACTGATGTAGTGCACAACCTGTTAAGTTTAACATCAATGAATAAAACAAGTGATTCATTATGTCACCATCTTTACTCTATCTCAGGAAGTGGGGAAGGAAGGTGGAGCAGGACCAACCTATTCTTTCTGCCTTATTTCCTGGTGAATAATAACCCGTTTTCATGTAAAATGCAGACGTCTTCAGTGGCGACCCCCACAGTCCCTGGGACTGACCTGGTAAGCTTCCTACTTCTGGCATTTTAACCCACTTACTTACCTTTTGCCTCTTGCTCTGAAAATTGCCTTAGCCCTATGAAATCTGCCTACTAAAAGCAAAGCCTCACACCACATTTTTTCCCCCAGCTGGAGAATTATCCTCAGCAGAATCTTGAATCAAAAGTACAGCTGATCCTTTCGAAACACATGTCTTGAAATTCTGCAGCAGACCATAAACCTACCTCAAAAATTGTCCTTTTCACAACCTTCGCATTTTCCATAACCTGAGTAATTGTACTCGACAGTAGCAGAAACATTTTGTTTTACCAAGTATGTTTTTATCCTTTAATGGGATTTCCCTCTAGTGTTCTGTTTTCTTCTGTTTCTTCTTTCAGGCAGGCTCAGTAGATTTTACTCTTAAATTGTCTGTCCCTTTTCCTCTCTCCTAAGTGTACTTTTTTACCTTTTTCTTTTTTCACTTTACTTTTGGGTCAAGATATTAATTAGACCCTATCTGTTAATGTCCTGCTGGGTTTCCCTTTAGTAGATTTCATGTTCCCTATGTCTTTCCTTTGAGTCCTAACTACATACCTTTCCCTGGTGGGCTATCTAAGGATAAGTGTCCTACTGAAACTAATCTAAAAATGATAAAATATATGAAGTTTATCCTTGTCTTCTCAAGTCAGGCTCCTTTTGTATCTATCCTATTTCTTCTTTTCTTACCGCGTTGTGTCCCATTCCTCAATGATTAACTCAAGTTCTTTTAATTACTGATTTCATGTCTGAAGTTTAATAGGGAACCTCTTAAGAGTGTACTTCTTTGGATCCAGGCTTTCTCTGGGGCATCACTCCAGTTTACTCCATGAAGTCATGCCACTTCATTTCTGATAGGTTTCTCTGACCCAAGTCAACCTAGTAATAACTCACATATAGTTGCCCTTTTAATAGTATTTTATCAGCAATAAGTTCTGAGTATATCTGCTAAAACGTGAGCTCTCTAGAGGGCAGGGATTTTTGTCTTTTTTTTTTCTTCTGTACAGTATATCAAGTGCTTAAGTATTTTTTTCAACAAATAAATACATCTAGATTTTTAGTCTTTCATATAGATCTAGTTTGTCTTCAGTGAACTTGCCTCCTTTTAAGTATGTTTCTCCAATACTCCTTGATACTTCCCCAGTGTGCTTGCAGCTTTTTCCAGAATTAAAATAATTTCTTGAGCCTCATTCATCTAACATCTTGAAATTCCTCTGATGTCTGAAGTTCTTATACTCCTTTGGTGCCAACAGATTTTCTACAACAAAGCACCCCACATACTTTGACCTTGGGATGTGTAGTAATCTCATTCAAAGTTTCTTCTATCCCTTTCAAAAAGAATCGATAGTACCATTAAAACAGATGCCCCTCTCTATTTATCTATTTTTCAATAAATATTCACCACTCCTCTGTGGTTGAATATGCTGACTGGCTCCTGAAGTCAACGTTCACAGTCAGAGCTTATATAACCAATAAAACAAACATGATTTGAAACCATGTGTTAGAGGGGAGGCGGAAGTGGCCCTCCAACTAATGGTTAGGCCACATAAATACAGTAAGTTATCAACTATACAGTGTTTTTTCTTTAGTCCTGAATAGAACTAATAAAATAAAGTAGAACAATGATTTGGGCTGTTGATTTAATATGCCAACTAACGATCAACACTAAAATTAGAAGGCAAAAACCTCATGCTCTAATGCTCTGTAGCCCATGTGACATGTAGCTTGTCTTTGAGGTTTAAAGTCACAGCCTGTAGACTCTGTTGAGAAATTACAAGGAGGAAAAGAGCTCCCAACAACCAGTGTGTATAAAGCCTGTATTCCGCTCCTTTTGAGGTTAAGCTTCAGTGAGACCAAAGACACTCTTTTCTTTGTTCTCTAATCCCTGGCTTGGTGGTACCTACTTAGGTTATAGCTGCTATCCAAGGTCAGTCTCCAAGATGTAAATAGTCATGCAAGCTAAAATCAGCCACCATTTTCCCTCCCTCTGAAAAAATTTATCTTGAATTTTATCACGTAGTACTTAGAGATGCTGAGTGTGTTTATTTATCTAATTGATATTTATGAAACACATCCCAAATGCCTGAAAGTACATAAGATTCTAGAAATCAAATAGTAGTCCGCAGATGCCACATGGCTTTCAGTCTAGTCAAGAGGCAGACATTAAATAAATAAAAAACAATTAGAAACAGCATTTCATCAGTTTTAAAACACAGTTTTGGTGTGTTTTCTTTCACATTCTATTGTATCTTACAATCAGTGGTGTTTTATAATCTCTGAAAACCAGGCAAGCACTCATTATGTAGTTGTCATTGCCAACATACGACCAAGCTGTCCATTGTTGTCACTTAAGTTGAATGATGTGTATTGTTGGAAACACACTGGTGAATTTCAGTGACATTTTAAATGCTTCCAAAAGATAACATTCTGATTTGTCCTGAAATTTAAAATGTTATTTTTTATTAAAAAAAAGAGAGAGAGAGAGAAAGAGAGAGAAAAACGGGGTAAGGCAAATGTGATATGAGGGAAGAGGTAGGAGCTAAATCATGATAGTAGCCTATAGGCTATAAGAGTGAATTTTAATTTTATCCAAAGTGCAATAGTAAATTATTGACATATTTTAATCAGGTAAATAACATAATCTAGTTTGTATTCTAAAAGATCAGTCTACCTGAATTGTGAAAGCTAATTGAGAAACAATACCAGAAGGGGAACCATTTAAGAGCTTATTAGGAATGTAGGATGGAGGAGTAGAGTAGAGATTGGGAAAAGTATACAATTTGGGATACATTTGGAGGTAGAATCTCTAGGACTTGATGGTAAATTGAATTTAAGAGGAGAGAAAAAGGCAAGTGTCAAGGATGACTCCCAGATTTCTAGACAGAACAGTTGGGTGTGATTTATTACATGGGCATGTTTTACTAAGATGGATATGGTTGGAGAAATGGTTAAGACTAGAGTCACTAATACTGAACACTGAGACCAGAAATACGTATAGAAAATCCGATTACTCACTCACTGAGTTGAGGCAGTTAGGAGACAGAAACTTCACTGGTTATTTGAAGAGAGAAATGTCAACATGAAGATTTGTTAACCAGTTAAAAAAAAAAAGTTTTAACTTCTAAGACTAAATAAAATAGACTTTAATGGATCTAGAAGCAGTAGGTGCAAAAGGGCAACTATATCTCTAGACTGAGGATGAGAAACAGTAAAGGAACTGAAAACCAGGAAAGACCCCTGTCCAGCCAATGCTTGATTCCGACTTCAGCAAAGAGAGCATGGCCGCCACAGAGACTCACAGCCTGTCAGTGATGAAAAAACTTGTTGGAGGGCTTGGCTGGTAAGAGTTGGTAGAAGCAACCAACCGTTGGGGCGTGGGCAGACAGGAGCCTTCAGACAGGCTGCTGGTGAAGAGAACATGGCCTGAGGGCACAGCTGAGCTTGTCTGCAAGGCCCCCTGGAGTCTCAGGCTCAATTACATAAATGGAGACTTTGACCCTGGAAAGGAAGTGTCTTCCTACTGCTATCAGCTTACGGAGTCACTCCAGTGCCCTCTACTGATGAAGTTTAACATTCTGCCAGCTAGGAAAGGAGTTTACAGAGCCCAGCTCCAGAGTCCCAAGGCAAGGTAAACAAGATAGATTTGGAGCTGAAAGACAATAAATTGATAATTGGCACAGTCATTTATGTGTTAGTTCTTTGATAATAGTCAACTGTAGGTATATTGGTTACCTTGTTTAATCCACCATATTTAAGGTACTAGCTGAATATAATGCTAGCATTAACTATTTACCTATTTCACATAACAACTCTAGACATTGCTAAGGAAAGACTTTGTTAGAAAAAAACATTGCAAGAGAGGGAAAGGGTATTGTGACTGGGGGAGACTATTGCAAGAGGAAAAAAGCTCTGACCCTGAGATCTGCCAGTGTCCCAGAGGTCAGGCAGAAAAGGGTTTTCTTTTATAAGGAGTAAATAAGGCTAAAATGGGTGGGAAAGTTAGTAGATAGTAGATAAGAAAATATTTTATCCTGATGCCTTAAAAATAGCTTAGGGGAGGCTATTAAGGAAGTTGTATGCTACTCAGGCTGAGGGTATGTCTATGTTTAGGGGCCTAAGAGAAGAAGAGAAGCTTAACCAAAGTCTGCTTAACAAGCATTTTGTTCCAATAGATCAGTGAGGCACACAGTTCAGCTAATCATCAAAGGCAAAAAGGGGCATTTGGAGAGTCTGTGCCTGGCTCATCACGGGTAAACCAGGAGGCATCCCACGTGGGATGGAAGGTTCTTCCAATTAAAGCCTTTTCAGGAACACAAAATGGCTGTGTCATCAGCAGATGCAACTAGTGTTCCAGGTTCTTGTCCCATCCCAGGAAGAATTCAGAGATAAGACGTAGTGGTTAAAAAAGTTAAGTAAAGTGAGGATTTATCAAAGGATGGATGATAGTACACCCTCAAGGGGAGAGCGGGCAGGCTCAGGTGAGTGGCTGTCCTGTGTTTCTTTGGCAAGTTAGCTACATAGGGTGTAAAAATGAATGGGCAGAATATTCACTGAGGAGGGAAGGGCTTGGGGTCATATTTCCTGATTATCATCCCAACTCCACCTTCCCAAAGGGAGCAGGGATTTTGTCCTTATTTAGTCTGGATCAGAAGTGTCATGGTGTTGGTGTATGATGGGTACTTCTGATCTGCAAAGCTAATTTTATTGAAATGAAAGCATAATGAGCAAAAGGTTACATTCGGACACTGGAAATTCCTGCCTTTTCTCACCTTTCTTTGCTGGTCTCCAGGCCAAAAGGTGTGGCCCCTTATCAGCCCAAAGGCTCCTGCTTTTCTTTCTCTGCCCAGGGACTCCTGGTGCTTACATGATGTATGTTTTCTTGCATTTGGCCTGTGCCCCTCCTTTCTGCCAATTCCTGCCACTTGGTTTGTGTCCCCCTTTCTCTGCTCATATCTAGCTATCTGCCTGCTCTAACAGTTAGGGGAGTTCTTTAACTTTCACTCTTCCAGGATCACAAGGCTGGTTCAATATCGTCACTACTGATCTGTTTGGAAAATATTATCCTTTTCAGGACTGTTTCTATAATAAACAAGTAAACCAAGCTAATCACTTGTCCTAATTCTTCCTAGTAAGCATATATAAAATTCTTTAAATTGGAATAAGCACCAGGACCCCGTTTCAAATTACTTGACCCTTACGGTTTGAAAAACATAAGAGAAAAGGAAAAGCAAGAACAACAAAATTATACAATCTGGCTTTCATATAAAAGCATCTTTTTATACCAGATTTTAACCAAAAGGACTCTAAGCTAAAGGATCCCATAGTGCTTGGAACTCAGGACAAATCCTAACATTGCTCATGCAAAAAACAATGTAAGAAAACAGATCCAGAATGAGAGCCAAGAAAAAAAAGAGAAGATAAAGTGCAGAGGTCAACAAGGAGCTATTTTACCTACTGCCTCCCTAGCTCAGCTTCGGTGAGATATCTCAAAGAAATGGTGGTCCTTTTGCCTTCCAGACCTCTCTTTTTCTACTGTGTTTTCACACATAGACCAGAACAGAGAAAGCCTGAACTGCAGCTATTTAGAAGTAGCCTGTCACAGACTGTCAGTATCCAGTATCCGGAGAGAGTTATTAAGAATATTTCAGCATGAAATGCTAATGGGGCTAGTGTTGTAATTAGAATGAAAATGTTGAGGATAATAATGTTGTTGTTGATGATGGTGATGATGATGGTGTAAAAAGACACATGCCCTGAGAAAGCCGTAACCCTAAAGGGCATCACCTTTAACAGAGAAGAGATTTTTATCATGAGGCTATAAGGCCAATATAATGGGAATCCTGATTTTTTTTCTATGTTAACTTATTTATTTTAACTACCATTTTAACTGCCATTTATAGGAGGACAGTATTTTTCCATCTAGAAAGGCTATTGCAAGGGAGAATTAACTTAATTTGTGAAGCCCTTTGTAATTTCAAGTTATCCTTAAATCATTCCTTTTAACCACTCTGGTAAGGAGATATATCCAATGTCATGCTTTAAAAGCCAATTAATTTTTAAAGTCAGAAAGATATAAAATAGGCATGTATCTGCCCTGAGAATTTTGTTTATTACTCTACTCTGCCTTAGAGAAGGTTCCACGGTGAGAATCAAAGGTATGCTGGCACTGCTATCAAAATATATTTAAAGTCACACACTATAAATTAGCCAGGAAAATGATAGTACTATTTACCTCTCCTTGCCTAATCCTTGGTAATAGGCTTTTATTTTGTGTGACTGCAAACCATAAAGAACTTCTCTTCATTTTCTTTATTGTTGCAATTAGCCATATAAACTCAGATGCTCTAATTAATCAGAAGCAAAGGCTGTGCTCTGCTCCTGTTTTTATCCACAGTGTCCAGAAGACAGCCAGCCCTCAGTGACCAGGCCACTGCATACTCTACTCTCACTCTGTCAATACTCAAACAAAAATGCTGCTGGGGTCAGTTTTTGAGAAGCCAGTTAGTTTCCACACTTCATTTACTGGTTTATCCCAGAGAACATTTCAGTAACTTCTCGTCTCTTAATATTCTTTGTAGAGAGCAGCACTTGTTTCCGCATGCTTTCTCCCACTGTTCTGAACAAATCATCCTCTGAATAATATACCTCTTTCACATATTTTCAGTTTATTTCCCCAATCTCATTTGCCACTAGTTGATGTCCACACAGCAATGACATACCTCTTCTGGGCAGTTAGATAAGTGGGGGCATCGGGCAGATAGGTGGAGGAGAGGGAGGATGGTCCGGAAGACGACGTTATGCCTGCCTTCGGCATAAGAGGACTTGACTTCTAAATGAGTCTCAGCGAGAAACTGGTTAGAACCTGACAGCCACAGCTGCGTGGCAGCAGAAAGGACTTAACTGGACACGACCCAATGTTCACTGTATTATAATCAGAACTGCAGTTTAGGCCCCTCTCATTATTGGTTTTTCTGTGAACACCATGGGTAAGGACATGTGCAAAAGGGGCCAAACATGACTAAGCATTCCAGGGACAAGAGCCGTCAATCAAGAGACCACCTCTAAGCAAGGGTGTAAGAGAAGGGGAGACAAAAGCCGCAGCTTTTCCTCCCTTGGATCACCTGCCTCCCGTTCTTGGAGGCGTACTTTTCCTTTTTTAAATACATCTTTTAAAATCTTTTGCTACACAACGCACCATCTCCCAACTATAAACTTATCTCAGGTATGACAAGAACTGAGGTCTTTACCTTTTGGTTTAACATATTGAAGTTATTTTTAATTAAAAATCCACCTTGGTTTGAATGCACAGCCACTATGTAAGTTTCTATGTTTGACAACTGTAGAAAAATTTATTTTTTCACTGAAGAAAATGAGCGAAGAGATTTGCATGCTACTAATAGGGAGGATGAAGGACCAAAGTGGGATTTTAGAAAAGCTGGGTTTTATAAGATATAGGACAAGAGCACCCCCCCTTGCCGCCAAATAACTGGAAACAACAGCATTTGGGGGAGGAGAAAGTTACAATAACATATCAAATAGAAGTTCTCACACTTCTGATCAAGCAATGTTGAGTGAAGGGAATTGTTCTTGAAGGGAAAAAAAGGTGAGGTAGTGGTAGTAGGTAAATATGTCAAGTCAGGTTACAAGACAGGAGCTATAACAGAGGGAAGGCAGTTATTTTTGTCCCCTAGACCTAGTTATAGCCTTTGCAGATACAAAAGTTTCAGAGATGTGCATATTAAACCATGATGATATAATTTAATTTTCTCAAATGGATCATCCATTCTTTTATATTTCTTGCATAAATAATCCCTACCAAACTTTATTAAACAGATCCAATATTGCATCATGAAAATAACTTAACAGAAAGGAAAGAACACACCATGCATTCATGAATATAATAGTCACAGTTGTTAAGTACCTAGTAATCTATTTGGATGAAAGGTGCTATACAAACGTAAACCCATCATTTACATAAATAGATTACATCTACAATTGGTTTGCAAACGTTTCTTAAGAGATTTCCACCTCTTAATTATTTTCTCTGAGCCCCTTCTTGCAATAACCATTCATTATTGACAATACTGTAATGCAATTCTCTCTTCAAATAAAAGGTTTTATTGATTTAACTGGCTAAACACAGTAACTCAGAGACCCAGAGAAAGACTTTCATAATGATTTAAAAAAAAGATAAAGCAAGCAAAAAATAAAAACTTGAAAAGATAATGAAATGCAGATAGCAGCCAAACAATCATATTTTCTCTTGCGTATTTTTCACAGAAAGAGAGGCTTTTTGAATGAAGATAAACTGAAAGGGAAAGGATATTTACTTCAATGCTCCCTTTATTTTCCTTTATTTCATTCTGTGTGATATATTAACAGAGACTACAGACACTACTACTACTAGAACTGATGGGATATGAAATCTCTTGATGGTACATGTTTGTACACATGGACTGCAACTTTGAGATTTTGAAGCATGGGGTTGTTGAGTCATAAAGCTCTCCAAGAGTGTTACTGGGAAAATTACAGTCTTCTTGAACAGATCTCATTAATGGAGGAAATCAAGCTTAGCAGCTACTTCTAGCAGGAGTGACAGACTCAGAAAAAAAGAGAACAGGACCTACTGATGGATAGGGTCTTTTTTTTTTTAATATTTTTTTTATTTGTGTGTGTTTGTTTTTTGCATTAAGATTGGCTTGATAGAACAAAATTTTATATCGATATTTCAAAGCTTTCTACCAGTTTCTTAGGTTTTCTAAGAGTAAAATTTTTTTCTTCTTTTGCTTTGTATTTTTAATGCAAATCGAGCAAAGAAGTGGGGAAAAAGAGTTTTCTCTGAGAAATTAAGATTAAGGAAGCATATTTTTCCCTAAAGTAAGATATTCCACGAAGGTTGTTTTTGCTTGTTTGTTTTTTAAAAATATATAAGGTAGGAATTAAAAGAAAAGTTAGATTTAAAAGAAGACAAAATTTAAACCTGTTCTTCTGTTTACTATAATTAATCCCAATCTTACTTATTCTGAGATCTTGTATTTAGGGTAACCACTTTTGCATAATTTCATTTCAAAATATTCACCTCATTGATAATTTATCATGCTGATTCACTTTTTTTTTATGTTAGCATGCTTAATTTGTAAACAATTTAAGCATCCTGATGTTTAATATTATCTGGACGGTACCTAGATTTCAGAAAATACCAAAATAAAAGCTATTTATTTTGAGGTCAACAAAGTATAAGGAAATATCTTCTGTCATTCTTGCTTGAAACCCATGATCTAAAATCACTCCCATACAGGAATTAGAAGGTTTCCTCTACAGTTTAAATTGATATGCCTTACAACATAAGAATGACCTATGCAGCTTAATTGATTTTTATAGTATGCAAACAAATTTGAATGAAAGTCAATGTTGAAAATCCTATGGTAGCTAAGAAGCACAAATTAGATCACAATAAGAACACACTTATGTAATATTGTATGCTTTTGAACTGAATAAGAAAATCTCCTTTCCCCCAAGATTTCCATGATTGGAATCCAAAGAACATTTCTTCTAGTATAACTGTGTAAATTATATTTTTATAATTTGTTTTTATTCCCTTAATTTAGGGACTATATTGTTTAAATTCAAGGGACAATAGGACTTAACACAGTCATAAATATTGATATATCTTTTTAAATTAAAAAGGAATTCAAGAGATACTTTAGTCCAGAATCCATAATCTTCAAATAGAACCAAACCTGGAGTTATCATAAAAATATCTATTTAATTTGGCTATCTTTGCATATCATGTTTTCATATGATCTTAGGAAAGAACTCATATCCAAGTTAATATCCCTGTATTTGAAAATAGTTTCCTTAGACCAATCCTTGTCAGAATTCAGGAAATAAATACTACTACCTGGCTGTCACATTTTGATTAACTAAGGACTGTGAATAAAGGCTAAAAAAACATGTCCTAGAAGAAGCCAAAGGGTACCAAATGCTTACATGATTCTACTAGTGTAGCTATGATTTTCTTGAGGACAAGGATTCTAGAAAATAGCCTTATTTGAATTTAAGATGGCACAGTACTTTACACATGAAAAATACTCTACAAATAATAATTGAATACTTTTAATTTTGCACTAGTTTTCTATTCCTTCATAACAAATTACTGCAAACGTAGCATCATAAAACAACATACATCATTATCTCACAATTTCTATAGCCTAGGAATCTGGGCACAGTTTAGATCAGTCCTCTAGTCAGCATTTCACATGGCTACAAATCAATGTTTCTGCAAGACTATGTCCTCATCTGGAGGCTTGACTGGTGAAGAATCCACCTGCAAGCTATTTTTCCTTGCAGCCGTATGAGTTGAGGGCCTCAGCTTTTTCCTGACTGTTGGTTAGAGACTGAACTCAGGTCCTAGATGATGTCCACAGGTCCTTACCATATAGGCTTCTCTAACATGGATGCTTACTTCATGAAGTTCTAAAGGAGAATCTTTCACCCCCAGGAGAGCCCAGTCATTTTAAGCATTTTTGTATGATTAAGTCAGGCCCACTCAAGATTATCTCTCTTTTGATTAATGCAACATCAACTGATTAAGGGCCTTAATTACATCTGCAAAATTCCTTAACCTTTGCCATATTCTATCGACTAGTAGCAAATCACAGGTCCCACCTACACTCAAGGGATATGAACATTAGAGGGCAGGAATCATGGGGGCTACCCTAGAATCTGTCTGCCACAGAGGTGATCTGATTTACAAAAAAAACATAAGCTTGTAGTTACACAAACACAATGCTTATTGTCACTATCTGTGTGACATAAGACAAATCATTTCACCTCTTTAACCCTCAATCTCTTTATCTATAAAAAGGAAGTGATAACCAGCCATTGTGATCAGTATGAATTAAAAGTTATGAATGTGTAGGAATTCATGAATGGCTGGTAATGACATTTTTATCCTCTAGCCATTGTGTGAGGAATCAGAAAGGATCAGAGCTTTGTCTTAAGTAAATTCACTGAATTTGTCAAACCTAAAGTAAACCAAAAGTATCTGTCACTGATGCACACCAACTTCTTGCTTTCCTCTCTGGGCTCAATTCAACCTGATAGTAGGCCCTTGCACTAGCAAAGAAAAGGTGAGCTGGTGTTTACTAAGAACCTAGCATTGGTCAGGCTTTGTGCTAAATGACGAGATAGAGACAGAGATAGCAAAAGAGAGATAGAGAAGGGGCCAGAGACAAGAGACAGAGATAGATACGTCTGTATGAATATATATAAAATTTTCATATATGAGGGTAGAGAAACACTATTATTCCTATTTTACATGAGGAAACTAAATCTACGACTCTAAAGCAAACAAAGTAACACTGTCACACATAGTGGCTAAGAACAAGAGGATTTAAGTTAAAATTTTACATTTAAATGACAACTCTCAACTTGAACATATTATTTAATCTCTCTGTGCTAATAATGATACAGTTGGTCCTCCCATATGCTGGGGTTCCATGTCCATCGATATGGATTTCCAACTCCACTACACCATTTTATGCAAGAGATTTGAGCAACCGGATTTGAGTATCCGCAGGGGGCCTGGAACCAATTCCCCTACAGATACCAAGGGACAATTGTCCTTACCTCCATGGGTTGTTACAAATACTAACTGAAATAACGTGTAAAGCAGCTTGCACTTCCCTAAAACACTATTCATATTAGCTCTTATTATCATGATTTTTATTTTTGGTAACAGTAGTATTAGAACTGTTTGGAATCGGGATTCAATTTCCGGTTCTGACCACTAATAATTTTCTTTTCTCTACGTCATTGTATAAGGTGGTAATTCCCCTTGAAACTAAAGGTACACTCAGGAGAGTACCTAACCCAGTAGTCCTCCCTCTCCATTAATCATACATTTTCAGATAATGTATCTCCAAAAGAAAAAGTATCTAATAAAGAAAACCCAAATAATAAAAAGTAAGGGATAGTATTACCTCAAAACTCACCCCATCTCAATACAAGTCTTTATGGGAAGAAAAAAGAAAAACCCTTCAAATTAATATTAATCAGCCTCCCTCATGCATGTTAAATATTTCATCATCTAGTACATTAATTTAAATGGTAAATTTTATCTCCAGATTTTTCCCTAGAGATTCACTTTGATATCTTAAATTCCAGCTTTAAATAGAAATGGAAAATACTAGGACATGGAGGACAACATGGAAGTTACATCCATTGGGTTAAACTGGTTTCTGTGTGGGGTGTGGGAACAGGTGTCTAGTTGTCCAGGTTGAACATTTGTTTTAAACTGGTGACTGTTAATCATGTAATACCTCCCTATGAGAAAGGAAATTAGGAACTGATAGAAATAAATAACCTCTGAAATGCATACACTTAGCTCATTTTACTTTCTTCATAGAAGTTACCATCATGTGAAATGATCTTATTCCTTCATCTGTATACAAATTTACTAATCTATTCTTTATCACCCTCATCCAGAATGTAAGATAGGTCAGATCAAATGTGTTGTTTGTCTTGTTTACCACTTTAATATTAAAATCTAGAACAGCTCCTTGCACAGAATATAAGCTCCATAAATATTTACAGAACCTCCTTTAGGGCTATTAATTAGGTCCAAGGAAAGAACTGGTTATGAACTCCATACACATTTGCTTCATGGCCATGTAAGTATTTGATAAATATCTGATAGTAATTTTGATGTACTAGATAATTAATTTTTAAACACCTTTACTGTGGTATGGTTCTTGTACAGAAAACTACACATATTTCAGATGTATACTTCGGTGAATTTTGATAGATATGTACACCAGTGAAACCATTATCACAATCAAGATAGCTAACATTTCCATCACTCCCCAAAAGGTGCAATTTTCAAACTCCCAATTTACTAAATACTTCATTTGTAAAAGGAGATCATGACAAATATCAAGCCAAATGTTAGAAAAATAAGCAACATCTATAGGGAGTTGTGGCCATTTGTATTTCAGTTACAATTTCTACAAGTTAAAAAATAAAATAGTTTTATTCTCATCTGAAAATTGTTAAGCAAGAATTTGCATTTTCTTATCTGCTTTCTAACAGTTCTAAATCACTTTTTAAAAAAAATCAGATTTTGGTTTTGGAAGGAACCTTGGAAAGCATCCAGTCTGCCTCCTTATTTTCTAAATGCGTGCAGTGAAGCCTGGAGAGACTTAGCAACTTGCCTACATTACTCAGGTTTTAGCGCCCACGGAAACACTAGAAGTCAGGTCTCCTGACCACTAACTCCAGGCTTCTTTCCACTACATTTCTTGCCTTCTTAGCAAATTATTTTTCTAACTTCAGTCCAGCTCTTCAAGTTTTTTGGGCTTTGTTTTGTTGTCTTATTGGCCTTTTGACAGTTTTATGCATATTGCTTTTCACACCACATCATCACAGATGCATTTATTACCACATAGCTTGATGTCTTATAGTTGGCCTCCAATATTTAAGGCAGATGCATTTTGTAATGCTTTGTCAGTTTTTCAATAAAGGAAAAGACAGCAGCCGAGGTATGTACATGTTCTATTAAAAACAGGGTAGCAGGACTATCAAGTTTTAAACTACTTTTGATAGCTTATATTAGCAAGCCTTGTCAGAATAAAGGGAACTCAAATTCTGATTGATTAGTGTTGTCTGGTACATCATAGTTGGCTGCCTTAGACCAAGGGTGGTGTGCTAATGCTATTTGTGTGCTAGTGACGTCTGTCAAAATGCAATCACGTGATTGCTGTTCTGCTGTCTCCATCACAAAAATAACGTGATGAATTTTATAAGAGGTTCTCGGTGCATAAAAATTTTGAATAAAGAAAAAAATGTGAGCATGGCATGCAATATTTCAAGAATACTGTTCTGTTTGCTTACTTCCCCTTTTAGATATTGTCTTCTAATATATCCTGCTTTACCTGTTTATTATTTTCTCTACCTCAGTGTCTACAGTGTAAGGAACATTGACGTTTGGTAAATGTGTTTTGTTGTTTTGGTTGTCATGTGTTTCTGGAATGTATCTGAAAATGTAGAGAAGAGAACATGATACAACTTCTTCTTAGGTTTTTTCCTATCTAAACTTTAATATTTTGTTTCCTTTTAAAAGCTATGAGAATTCTAATAAACAAAGAAAATCCTGTTGTCTATGTAATACCCAAGATGCACTTCAGGCACTCCAACCCCAATAGTTTCCTTATAAATTGTTCATGTTCACTTTTGCTTAATTAGTTTCTGTTTTCTTTACTCCTAATTCTCAAGTTGAGTTTATTATAATACAGCAACTACCACAGGGGCTGGAAAGGTAATTGTTGTTTAGAGAATATTCCTTACCAGTATTTTTATGTACTGGTCCTGGTTCTAACTCCTCAAATCAATTTTATCAATGGTGAAGACTTTCATGTGTTTAATCAAGATCAATTAGATCTTAGTGCTAATTCATCCCATCTTTCTTAACTATTTAATATCAAATGGGATGCAAATTTAGATAGCTGTCTACCTTCCCTAGCATTTTTAATATTTTTACAAATATACTTGCTTCAGGGGAAAAACTCATCTCAGTCATAGCTGAGCTCTCTAGTTTAAAATATACAGTTATAACCATGAAAAGTATTCCTCTATTATGTTGACGCCAGATGGAATTTAACCTCCTCAAGACGTTATTCTATAATATCTATTGTTTCCCTGTTTTTTCCCATTTAAGGTACAAATGTCTGATGCTAACAGAGAAATTCCACCTAAATCAATTATTTTTTAACTTTACAAAGATGATAAAAGGATTTACTGAAATTGAATGGATTATAGTCATGTCATGAGAAAAGCTTACAGTTTAGAGTACTATGCCATAGTTGTGTGTGTGTGTGTGATACTTACAAAATTCTCCAATCCATTTTCACTTTCTCAGTAAGGAAACTTGATGATCCTTAACCGGTGTTAAAATCATTCTCTCTATTCTGATCTGGAATGGATTTCTCTATAAAAGTTTCAAGGCATCACTTCTGTTACAGCGTATAGTTTTCTGTTTGTAATAGGATGTGTATTTATTATTTTAAGGACCTTATTACAATTTGCAAACTTATTTGTTGAAAGGAAAGAAATCAAGTGCCAGTTCTTAAAAAGCTGATGTAGTAGAGTCCTTGTTGAGGACTAAGAGAGCATGTCATTCTGCACCTTTTCCCAGCAGTGAGTGGGGATGGGAAAGGTTGGGCAGGTCTGATATGACTGTGCCTCTACAGAGAGGAATCAGCGGTATTGAATGCCATCCTTGAATGGTAGCCAAGTGAAACCTTGTCTGATCTCTTGGGATGAATTGCATCAGTTAAGGCATCTTGGTGGATTCTCTGGTATAGCACATAAAAGTTGGCAGGGCTTATAAAGATGATGTCTATGTATGTTGTTAAAAACCTCAGAAGACCCAAGGTTGCAATCTACCTGACACTATCTCTAGGGGAACCTAGCATAAACAAGGTACAATTCTTTATCTTCAAAAGACCATGCTAGCTTCTCCTGGGAACTAGAGCCTAGACAGATTTCATGCACTGAAGATAACGAAGGCTCACCTATGGCAACATGTAGAAGTTGTGACGAGAACTCAGAAAAACACAACAAAGTGAATTCATAAGAATGTGGAAGGTGGACTAACTTCTCACATTTTGAAAGCCCTTGAGGTTTCTTGGACAATCAGGCAAGAAGGGAGCCCTACACAACTACTTCTATAATTCTAGAGACTTGAGCAGAATTTAATTGTATTTAAGCATTAATTAAACAAATAAGACTTATACGTAATTCAGAAACCAATATTATTCTTTCCTTCTCAGTGCTCATTCAAACCCACCCTTTAAGCCTGGTTCTTTGCTGTCACTGAGTGAAATCTTGGGCAGGCCTTGAAACTTACCTCCAGATTCAGAAAATAAAAGTTCTCTGTTCACTTTTAGTTATGAGCCTAATCTCATTTATATAATTAAAATATCCATTACATGTAATAGTCAGAACTCTAAATTACATTTTGAGTATAAGTTTCTCTTCTTTCCTAACTTGCACATTATGGTAATAGGAAGGTCATATATGGCTAGTACTGTCATGAGGGTCACAGTACATTCTGGACCAGGGAGATATCTCAAGCTATCACTTTCCTTCAGGGAGTAATGTTATGGTCTCTGGGTTCTTTCCCATGACTTGAGATGTCCTGTGTCCTTAGATCATGTCTAAGTTCAGGCCACAGCCAGCTTTCTCTTGTGCATGTGGCCCTGATTTGGTCAACAGGAAACATGCAGGTTTGGTCTATTGTGTTGGGAGTCAGAATGCAGTTCTTGTCCTAATGCAGCACTCTGTTCTGCTGCTGTTGGCCACTTTCATCAGCCTCTTGCCTCTAAACTTTTTGAGAGGAAAATATGAGGGGTAAGTGTTTAGATATGCATTTAATACCAGTTCACTATGCTCCTGAACTGTAGGCAGCATAAATCAAGACCATCACCCTTGACTTGAAATGAGGTAAAGCACAATCTCTCCTACCCCTTTTTAAACTTGTATAAGCCTCTCCTGAAAAAAATCTTCCAACTCCCAAGCTCAACCTTTGAGGTTGAGGTAGATGATGAACCAAGAATTACAAAATTGAGATTTGCCCTTTTCATTTGTATGCCTGGCATAAGTGTATAGCACCACTCCACTTTGGAAGGCCAGAGCACTTGCCACCTAATTATTTTATACTTGGTCTTCTGGGACCATTTGGGCATTCTGTAATGCAGACAAATAACTAAGTACAATGGCACTCACACCTTAAGTTAGTAGAACTAGTCATATCAGTTTCCTTCCTTGTGATATGTTATCCAAAATGGTGGCTGCCAGCTTCTTTCACTGAAAAAATGGCCAAGTATTACTGCAGTCTTTAATTTCAGCTTTCATTATCTGTTTGTGTTTATCACAAGCTATATTCTGTCTTCCCTAGTCAGCATTATCATCATCATCATCATAGTTTTGCCTACTGTGATGATGATAGAGATGTTTAAATTCCTTTGGCAGAAAGATTCATTTCTTGCTTGAGGTATGTTATGAGCTGAGTTATGTCACTCCAAAATTCTTATGTTGAAGTACTAACCCCTTAGTACCTCAGAATGTGACTATATTGCAGATAGAGCTGTTAAAGAAGTAATTAAAGTTAAATGAGGTCATTTGGGTTGGCCCTAATTCA
This sequence comes from Camelus dromedarius, assembly GCF_036321535.1. Lineage (NCBI taxonomy): Eukaryota > Metazoa > Chordata > Mammalia > Artiodactyla > Camelidae > Camelus > Camelus dromedarius. Next base: position 64,894,539 of record NC_087436.1, on the reverse strand, counting down.
TTGTGACTCGTGTCCTTATAAGAAGAGAAGATTTAGAACACAGACAGGCACAGAGGAAAGACCATGTTGAAGACACAAAGATGGGTATCTATAAGCTAAAGGGAGAGGGCTCAAAATAAATCAGCCCTTCTGACACCTTGATCTTGGACTTCTAGCCTCCAAAACTGTGAGACAATAAATTTCTGTTGTTTAAGCCACGCAGTATTTTGTTATGGCAGCCCTAGCAAACCAATACAAGATCCAAGCGGAAAACATATCCACACTGGCCAAACAGGGAGGGACATCATGATATTTCTTTTGCAAGCCCATTAAAATTGCCTTCTTTCTCAGTCTTCATACTACAGCAACTCAGGAAGGGCTTTTATTTAATCATTTCAGACTCACTGTCATAAAGCTCTGACTGTCTCTGTATCACAAGCAGTGAGTACTTACAAGTACCAATATCTTCCTTTAAAGAAAAAGAGAGACATTTTATTACGAACAAGGTATATTTTCATAAAGGCAAAATAATTTAACCTATTAAAATTCTGTTAAATTTAAAGTATTTGTGTAAAAGTTATTCAAGCTAGAAATGTGTAAGAAGGGAACAGAGGTTTAACTGCTCTTAAATTTTGTGTAATATGCGAACAATGAGGTAAGTAAAGATCTGTTTTCTTAATTCCACATATTTGATTAATTACAAATGTTTACACAGATCAAAATGAACTTTTATTGTTCACTTAAATATGTTGGTTTGTGTGGACATGCCTCATCTTTACTTTCAACAAGTAAGATAATAGGGTAAATCAGAATTTTTGCCACTTTAAATAATAGTAAAGATAAATTGTGGATAAATAATTTATAACAACAAGTAGTTCTCTTATCTGAAAGAAGTATTTCATTTCCTAATATGTTCAAAGATAATATATTCAGCAAAGTCATCAGTGTAGGTCTTGAATTAACATTATCCAAAATAAAGCGATTATCTGAGCCAAGAAAAGTCTTACTAAATTTTTTCCCTAACAATAAAGGCAATTATTACTTTAAAATAGTTCACAGAATTAGGGAAGAGACCTAGCTCTGGAATATAAGGTCTATTTATTCCATGAGTAATACTAATGAAGTTAAAGAGTGAGGAACTAATTATTACATAATCGATTCTCTCACACACACATTTCCATATCTTCTCTGTGGTAAAGGCATTTCATATTTCTAATGGCATACATATTAGAATTCAAAGAAATCATTTCATGTTCATTTCTAAAGACAAGACTTCTGAAGTTAGTGATGTTCATAATTGATCCTTTTTGAGATCAATTTCTTTGGTAAGGTAACATTTGTTTAAGTAAGGTCAGATCTTTTAAAGATCCATGCATATTCAAGTTGATTTAAAGGTAGTTTTCTTTTCCGAAATCTAATGATTTCTAAGTAGCAAGCAGACATTTTATAGTTGTTGAAATAAAATATATTCACATAGGCATTTGCAGAATAGAAACATGAGAACTGTAGCAATCTCTTAAATGGCAACAAAGCAATAAATATATTAAGCTGAAACACTATTGGGAAGAACATAGTAACACAACTTGAGAGACTGTAAAGCAAATGAACAAGTTGGTATACCTTACATTTTATATGTACCTCAGGACAAATACTACTGGATTGATCCATCAGAATTCACGGGATTTAAGCCATGATATAATAGTAATCAGGGTGATGAAATTGCACCCAGGTCATAGATGTCAGCATATTGAGAAAACCTATCAATATTGTGTAAAAACCTGCCAAATGTAAGTCCTACATAAATTGAAATTAAGGCTTTTCTAGAAATCCCGGTGCTTAGTTACACTATACTGTCAACAAAATACTTCCCAGTCCCTGTGACTTGTCCTCCACTGCCTAGTGACTGGGCTTAAGTTCATGCTTGTATGTCCTCTTTAGTTGACATTTTTATTTTAAATATGTTTCTGAATGTTCAAGTGTTTTCTATGGTATTTTAACATTAAGATACTTTTAAAACTTGAATCTAGCAGATTTATCAGTCTTTTCCTTGTGATATAACTTTCATTTAGAAGGCTCAAAAAGCCCTTCCTGATGCGAGATCAGCTAATTACCAGTGTTTTCTAGATTTTAGAAATTCATTTATTAGTTTGTTTATGTGTTTTACTTTCAATACTTTATCTGGAATTTGGGTGTTCTAAAACAATGGTCACTTTTTCATGTTTTTGTTGAAAATTCTACTTTATTCCTGGTAGTTTGTAATGATATCTTTATTATATACAGAGATATGATAAATACAATACATGTATGTATTGTATTTTGTTTTGTGACAGTTTGTTCTTTTCTATTGATCTGGTTTCTAAACCTTGCTCACTACTATGCCATTTTCCTAATTGTATTGTTTTTATAATGTGATAACATGACTTCATGTCTGGTAGGGCAAATCTACCCTTGTTACAACTTAAAAAACATCTTATTATTCTGTTCTTATTATCTGTCCTAGTAATTTTGAGAATTGAGTTGAAGAGGGGAAAAAAAGTTGGCATTTCATTATCTTTACACTAAGCCAATAAATTAATTTGGAAACAACTGATATTTTAAAAACATTCTATTCGTCGTCCAAGAATATGGCATGTGTTTCCAATTATTAAAATCTTTTCTTACATTTCTCAAGAGAGTTGTGTGAAGAGCTTCAAATAAGTATCATGAAATTTTTAGAGTAATTTCTAAGTATAGTTCATTTGGGGGTAATTCCTGTTACTGTTTCTACATTTCAACTTCTGAGTATACCTGGCATACAAAAGTGTATTTGGATTTTGTGCATCTGTCTTAAACATAATCAACACAGCAAATGTTCTCATTATTTCCAAGAACTTTCAGTTGATCTTTGGTTTTTCTAGTATATCATTGTGGCAGAGGCTATATTTTTTCCTATATAGAGGTCATCCTAGCCTATCTTACTAAGAAACCCCTACTATTTGTTATTTGATCTATCAATGCAGCTTTAAAAACTGACTTTCAGCCTTACTTGGACAGTAGAGATATCATGGGATATAGTCTATACAAGTGGAAATTCTTAAATGGACTTTCCAGGAAAAGATATTTAAATAGCAAGACAGACTCACCTAGCCATGATCTTTCTTTTTTTTTTTTTTTCCCTTTCCCTTTCTCCTGATCCCTTTTGCCAAGGGTACATAATTATAATTGGGCTCCAGTAGCTATCTTGAAAATATAAACAACAATCACACCCCAAGGAAGATGGAACAAAAACTAGAAGAAGCCTCATTCACTGATGATGTCATGAAAACTCATATCAATAGTGAAGTTCCTACCCCTAGAATCCTTTATGTGCAAAAGTAAGAATAATAAATTCTCATTTTGTGTAAGCCACTGTTTTTTGGGCTCTCAGGTGAGATGCAATTTCAAACAAATATAATAGCTATATTATTTGTAATAATGACAAGTTTTTTTAATTGCTTATTGTATACAATCTTATTATACTGGCAGGACTTTACAGACTATGTTAAACAATAATGGTGACAGTTACTTGCGTCTAGAATTCAGTTCAAAAATATTTCCAAATCTATTTGAATCTTACTGGCCTATATGCTGATCCTCAATATTTAACATATTCTGGTTCACATTTTGGTGAGCATCCTTGGAATTAGCAGGTCCTTGTATTTGTTGCCACACTCAAATCCCAAGCTTTGGCTCCACCTTGCAGAGGTCATTATTCATTCATACTCAAAGCAACTGCAATGATCTCATGACCCTTCTTTTATTTGTATTTGCAGCAAGTGGGAAGGAAAGTAACAGAGGATCATGATGGAGAACGAAGTATTACTTAAAATAGTCCAATCAATGATTAGGAAGCTGCATAGAATTCTAGTACTATTTGAAGCTTAAAAATAAAGTTGCAGAAAGAAAATTAAAACCTGTGATAGAAATGTGGAGAATTCTATCCAGTAAGTGAGATAAAAGCTACCATTTAGCCTTTTGTAAGAGATTTCAGGAAATTATATGTGGTCATAAAAATATTGTATTTTAAAAGACCCTTTCAAAAGAAATAGTACAAAAGCATCTTTGGAGGCACCTTTGTTATTATGAAAGAGAATTATTCCCTACAGAACAATGTACCGAGCATGGCTGAGATGGGAAAATTATTTTTACATGTAGGTTTTTCTATGATTATCAATAAGAGCAAATATTAAGGAGCAAAACAGAAAAAAAATACTCAATCTGATAATCAGTCCATTAAGAGCAATGGTCTGAAAAATATGAATTTCAGTATCTGATGTATTGAAACTCTCAATCAACTGCCATAAATTAAATGTAATAATAATTTTATGAAAGTAAAGAAGAATGATAAAATTTATAAGAACTAACAAATTACATAAAACAGAGTAAGATATGCATGAAGCCATAGTTTGTTTAGAGCAATAATGATTAAAAGGCTCTAAATAATAAGAAAGTATAATGGCTAATGATATATCTAGAAATACGATACACATATTATTCATTTGTGACCATCAGAAATTTGTTATATCAAAAACTGGCTTATTTTCATTTCTCATTCAGTACTCTTTTCCTGTCCTTCATAAGGACACTGGTGAAAAAGAAGACTATATGGTAACCTTCCATATTAAAATAATTCTAAACCTGGTGTCAGAAAGAAAGAAAAAAAGACCAGTGATTATACATGAATTAAGAAAACTGATTTCTCTCTTCTCAGCTAGGGAAGAATTAAACTAGGCTGAAAATTAATGAGAAGAGCTGAGATAAGAAATAAGTGAGAACCCATGTAAAGCTGTCTTTTGTTCAAATCTACTCTATCCCACTACCGCCCTCACCTCCTGCCAGGGAAGGCAGGCAAAAAAGAGCCCAGGAAAGTGATCTGCTGAGTACAGAGTGACAGAGTTGGCATCTGATGATCTGGAGATTTAATTTTTCCATCTTGCTCTCTCTCAGTATTTTGTCCTTGTCTGCAGGTGAGTTCTGCATAGAGTTGAAGATAGCTACCACATTTTCAGCTATCTTCAAATGCCTATTCCAAACAATACCCACAGGAAATGTTGTCTCTTTTGCAGAAGACTTCTGTCTCCTTCCTCTCATATTTAAACAGCCTGATTTTTTTCTTATGTCCAAAGCTAAAGCACTTATCCTGAAGAATGAAACCATCAACATGAGGCTTAAGCCAATGGGGCAAATGCTATACTGGGCACTGGCATCCCAGGGAAAGGACATGCGTGGTTTTTGTTGCTTTTTTTTTTTTCCAGTGAGACTCTAGTAAACAACATAACGACATTTATATTGTTTACTTTAATTCTGTGCCTACCGCAAAATCTGTAATGATAATTTGTCTTCTCATGTTGCTTGTCGCAAGGGAGAATTCATGTACAAGACAGAAATGCCTTGGCCCTTTCAGAGTTATTCTTCACTCTAAGGTAATAAGTTAGCTTGTTGATCTCATTAAGAAAGGGTAAGGAAGATCGTGTCACAATCAAAAATTTCTAAAGCAAGCTTTCTCAAACAAACCTCCTCCAAAGAAGTTTCCCAGGAGGCTATACACAAGGTAGGAATAGAAAGTGAAAATAAAACTATGAGTTGATTAGGTGGGCTGCTATCAAATGCTCTCCAAAATAGAATTTGAGAAAAGATTAGGTAGAGCTCACCTTTAAAGCTAATGTGAGGCTTCTCTCTAGCTCTAATTTTAAATAAAAACATTGGGATTACACCATGTTCTGGTATACATCAGCTCTGTGCTGTAAGAACTTGAAATTTTGACAAGATTCTTAGAAAGTACAAATGCCACTGATTCTATACTTGATAAATGAAGTATATATATTCAGATACATGTCAGTGAATCTAAGAAGGCATTAAATTTAAATATATTATTATTTCACATACCACTAAGAAAATAAAGCTACCAGTTAAAGCATAACATCATTTTCAAGAATTACAAAGGGTCCATGATTTTACTCACCTGGGAACCTAACAAGTTAGCTTTCCACAGTTTCATGAATACTGATAGAAGACATGAAACTCCTGGGACAGAGATGAAGAACAGTTTGCTACTCACAACATTAGCAATAAGCGGAGTATCAGCTTTCTTGTGCCAATTCCCCACTTGCCAATTCCCATAGTGCAACATAAAGAGGCTCATATGACACCTATTCACATAGTGGGGTGCATGATCATAGAGGAACACTGAGTTCCTGGAGCCTGAATCTTTTATAATTGGCAGCCATCTCAGATCAGCAATTTTTGGATCTCATTACCAAAAATGTGTATCACTTATAACACAATAAGCATCAAATAAGATAAAATGTACCTGGGACATTATGCTATACACCAGAAATTAACATGTTGTAACTGACTATACTTCAATAAAAAACAAAAATAAGATAAAATGTGTAAGTGTATGTGCAGGATAACTGGCACAATAATAATAGTCTTTAATAAATGTTAGTTTTCCTTTATCCTTTCATATTTTCCCCTGTGAAATAGACACTCCCCAAATGCCACACCCTAACTCCCCAAACTCTATACACACTAGCTGCTTAAAAGTTTACTTTCTCTTAACAGGGGCAGATACTGCATTTCAAAATTATATATATTGCTAATAAGTCAAATACTTGCCCTCTATAAGGTACTAATGAACAGAATAGGTAGGTTTGAGGAGGCAAGTGCATCTGTAAATGAAGGGAATATGGACAAACAGTGAGAAAATACTCAGAAAGTGAAACTGTAGTCACAAGGGACAAATGTATTTTATTTTTCAGCTTAGCATTTACATGAGCCTAAACTAGTAACCAGACACATAACCTCTTTTGGAAAGGAAGCCATGGAAAATTTTGGTCCAAATCCAACCGGGAACAATCAGGAAATTCCTAACTCAGAATGAATAATTAATTCAATCAGCTAACCAAATGCTCTGTTAATCAGCACAATGAAATTGTAAATGAATGAAGGATCGAATAAATGAATAAACAAATAGACAATTAAATACAGTACTGTACTTTGGCGTGTCAATCTTTTATCACAGTTGGGAAGATGTGCTTATATCTCTATTTGAAGGCTAGAAATCTTTTTAGTATACTTACTTACTATGTTTTATCAAGTCCAGTAGATTTGAAGTAATTATATAATATTTCAAAGTAAGTATAGATAATTGATGGCTGACTTTTTTAAATTTTATAATTAAGCCATTGTTCCATAATTTCTTTAAATGTTCACCCCAAATACATTGGGTTAATTTTGAAGGCACCAGTGACACATTTCCAAGTTATGAGCTTATTAACCAGGAACATTAGGTTGGTTATTTGTTTTATCCTGCTTTATTATTTACATGTAATGCAAACCCAAAGTATCATTGCTCAAGTTACCCTTTTCTACAATGTCTTCTTTTAATTTTTTGGGGGGGGGAAGGGGAGGTAATTCAGTTTGTTTGTTTGTTTGTTTATTTATTTATTTATTTATTTATTTATTTATTTATTTATCAGAGGTACTGGGGATTGAACCCAGGACCTTGCGCGAGCTAAGCACACACTATACCACTAAGCTATATCCTCCTCCTCTACAATGTCTTCTTTTAAAGGAAAATATTTCTAATAAGTTTCAAGTATTGCTAAAAATTATTTCAACTTTTTTAATGTCATCCAGTATTCACCATAGATAGTAACCTTTCATAATCTCCATGGTACACTTATAGAAATATGCCTCAATAATATATGCCTGTACACATATAAGATTACACACATGTCGAGAAAAAATTTTAAATAACTATGAACTCAATATTCAGTTTATCATCATACTTTATAGCAGTGTTTTATAGAAATTTTGACATCACTAATGGCCACAAAAATGTCATTTGTAACTATAGAAACTTTCAAAGATAAGATGATCTGTTCTGAATACAATGGCGCCCTCAGCCTCCGTCCATCAGCTGTAGTCTTTGGCTGTAGATATGGTCTCACTAGAAATTAAGAATACGATGCCTCCAATTAAGGTTTTCCTTGTTAATTTAGCAAATCAAAACCTTCTTGTCATGTGTGTATCTCAACATTTCTATGTTAACACTCATGTCTCTAGTCATTTACTGTCTGTATGCCCTTTTTCTTTCTTACTAGTGGTTTCCATCTCTGTCAGTCAATTATTCTTTAAAACAGCCATTTCAAAACGGATTGCTATTTCAACATTGTACAGTCCAGAAGGGCACATTCCTGTCAATATGGCAATAAAAGGAAGAAAAGAAGCAGGAAAACACACACACACACATACACACACACATGCCAGAAACATACACACATCCACACAGAGTCACAAACTCAACAAGACAATATCCAAGGTAGTCACGAGAAAAAAATTCAGTTGTGCCACTTTTCCCCTCCCCAGTATTAAAAATTTCCTGCTTAGCTGTCTTCCTTCCAACTAACTAAGTACCCCGTGGGATAAAATGATCCTTAGGCAGAGTTTCTATCAGATGGAGAAGGTAATAAATTGACAGTCGGCTTCTAAATCAAAAGGTGAGAGAGGACAGTGTGTATCTGCTGGCCTAGGGCAAGAGTGAGAAACTCTTATGCCAGTCCATGCAGACACCCTCATGAAAATGTGCTTAAGGTTTTCCAAATGAAATTCCGACTAGCCTGACAAATCCCTGCTGTGAAAGCCACAGCCCACACAGTCTACGGTCGCTGCTCACAATGTCGCTGCCTCATCTGTCTTGTCAGAAAGACGGCCCCTCATTGAACATGGGCTTATTGAGTGCTACACTTGAGCACAAAGACAAGTGATGCCTTTACACCCCATTCCTTCAGGAAGCCTGGTGTTAAGTATCTGGCTTCATGTTTATAACAAAATTCAGGAGGGTAATTTCAAATGATACTCTTGCATCAAGAAATTAGAAGCAGGTGGTATGAAATAGACCATTTAATATCTTTTAAGGTTAATTCGTACCCCAATATCTTCATGTGTGTTGTTTCCCTCCCTGTAATGAATGCCCTTTCACCTCTTTGTTTGTTCTTTGGAGCCATTATGAAGCTCACATCCTCCATGAAGTCTTCCCCAAATGTTTTTAACCATGTTGAATTCTCTCGCCCTTTTTTTTTCTTCTTTATTGAAGTATAGTTGATTTACAATGTTGTGTTAGTTTCTGGTACACAGCACAGTGATTCAGCTATACATATATAGATGTTCTTTTTCATAATAGGCTATTACAAGATATCAAATATAGTTCCCTGTGCTATACAGTAGGTCCTTGTTGTTTCTGTATTTCTCTCATCCTTGAACCTAGTCTGATGATCTACAAAGTACACTGTACTATTCAGTCTTTTTCTAGTTATTTCACTCTCTAATTAAATGATAACTTCTATGAAAAGAAAGAATTACCTTTGTAAAAACATTGTTAATGTCTTTTCTTTAGATACTCTTCTTAGTTCAAAGAAAAACAAGACACCTGTTCACACAGCAGTTACTTTTTATTTGAAGGAGACAAACAACATGTAATGAAATAAAATATATTCAGAGCATCTCAGGTGACATACAGAAATGAAAACACAGTGATGTGACGGAAGTGATGAAGAGGCATTATTTTATATTTGGAAATTAAGAAAAGCCTTTCAAAGAAAGTGACTTGTGAGCTGAGTCCTAACTTAGGAGAAAAAGTTGAGCAGGCATCGATCTAGAAGAGTGTGCACCAGGCAGAAGGGAGAACAGGTTACTCACTGATAGACTAAATTTTGTTTCCTTCAGAGAGAAAAATGTTTAGCTGTATCTCAACAATTCGGTCCCCATTATAACTCTCGCCTGGTTAGCCCTACCTCTAGCTCTCCAGTTTATCTTTTTAATCTCTCCAATTATGTTTGCTTATCTCTTCCTCACCTCCAGGAGCAGTAAATAATGTAAGAGTGGAGTTGATCCAATCTAAAGTAATATCAGGAGGAAAGAGATTAGGGAGGAAAATGGATCTTACTAAAAATTAATTAAAAAATGAGAAAAGGAAATAGACAGATCTGACAAACATGGGAGGTTTTCCATGAATACGGAAGAGCAAAATGATTGTAAGAAAACTGTATCTGTCCCATTCAATACACACTGTTGTTTCACGGTGCTTGTTCAGCCAGAAGCGCAGCAGAATGTTTGAATCATACCAGTCTATGCAGACCAGAGATTAGCTCAAACTGGCTTTTAGCAAGCCAAACAGTACATTTTAACAGTAAACATTTTAACATTACCTAATGAACTAGAACACAATTAAAGTTTGCTTTAAATACTTCTTTGGGGGAAGTGATACTACATTCTATTCAATTAAGCGAGAAAACGAAGTCCCAACTTTTACAATCCAGGTTTGTGGTTGTTTTGTTTGTTTAAAACCCATTATGCCAGGAATTCATAAGGAACAGATTCCAGCAGCTCAGGCTCCTTTCCACTGGTTCTCACAAAGTGTGCTTCTCTGCGGGGAGCAGGCTGGGGCTTCAGGTGAACCCAGGTCCCTTTCTCTTAGGCTTCCTTCTTTACTGATCATTTTCCTTCACAAGTTTCAGGAAGCTATTTCTGCTGCTATAGATTGTATGAGCATCAGTCCCCTTGGCAAGAATCTTGCCCTTAACGTGTTTGTTTACAGTGATGCCAACAAGTCTGCTAAGTATACTCTGGACTCTTCCGGTTTTGCCCTGGTAACATTTGTTGGTTATTCCTTTTGAGCAGTGCCCAGCCTTGAGGTCTACAGAATCACCTTTCTTGTAGGTTTGCGTGTATGTTGCCAAAAGAACACCTCCATGTTTTCTAAAAGGCCTAGAAAACATATAGCAGGTGCCTCTCCTCTTTCTCTTTGGGTTAGTCATTTAGATGGCAGTTCCCAGCTAAAAGAGTCCAATGTTTTAATACAAATTTTAAAAAGTACTTACTGTTTCACTGTAATTTTGAGGGGCAGCTCATGGAAATGTAGCCATGAGATGCCACACTTAGGGAAGACAGGCCAAGCAAAGATGTCAAAATGAAACCCAAAGCTCTTGTCTGCACAAGACAATCATAAACGTGGCCTTTATAGATCTGACTGTATCTTTTGACTGATGTAATTTAGGATTACCATCCATTTAACATTATATACAGTCATTGTGGTACCTCCAGGTGACTGACATTCTTACAATTCCAAATCATCACCCTTTATGTGCCACTACCCCTCCTCTTGATTAACTCATTCACAAATACTATGTGCATGTGTATTTTAACCAGCTCAGGAGAAGAAAATGAACCTATGCTGTGCTAGCTGAATAGGGAAGTGAGGTATCAGGAGGGGTTCCTCTGACTACGAAAGTAATTATTTGTTTGGCTTTTGGTTTTTGTTTTTTCTTTGTGTAGCTTCAGATCAGGCAAGTCCTTTCAGCAAATAGTTTAAACTGCACACTTTAATATTTATGCAGGAAAGTGGATGCAAGATTTATAGCACAATAAAATGTCAATTGGTATCATACTCTGTTGGTCATAATTATTATTGAGAACTACTTAACTAGGTATTTCACATTTCATATCTTCATTAAACACTTGTAGTCCTTGCTCTCTTCTAACTCTCCCATGTCTCTCAGATGGGAGAATTGCTTAATAATATTTTCATTTTATTTCCTAGAAGCGTGAGGGCTATTTATAATTGAAGTTCATTGATATGATTTAAAGCTTTCTCCCAAGAACCAAAAGGAAATGAAGATGTCTTTAGTAATTTAAATAAGGGTTCATGCTATAAACAAGCCTGTTTAAAAGGTTACATGTATACCTTAAAGAGTTTTATGGTTACCAGGGGTTAAAAGGGATTGGAACAGATAAATTGGGAATTTGAAAACTGCACCTCTTGAGGAGTGATGGAAATGTTAGGAATCTTGATTGTGGTGGTGGTTTCATGGCTGTATACATCTATTAAAATGCATCAAATTGTATACCTGAAATAAGTGTAGTTTACTGTACCAGAACCATACCGCAGTAAAGGTGTTTTTTAAAAAAAAATTTTTTTTTGCCCATTACAGTTCTAGAAATATTGATTTCTTTAAATAGTTATAGAAACCTGCCAAGTACACAGAACTAGAGGGGGCATTTTAGATGAGGGAAGAGCAGGTATAAAAATATAAAGTTATGAAATCTTTGAACTATTACAATAACATATATACACAACATAACCGTTTGGACTTATCCCTGTAGGTAAAGAGAGCCACTGTAGAGAAGCATTGGAGTGACAGGACCAGATTTCATTTTAGAAAAAATTCTGGTGATAATTAGAAAATGGTTATAGAAGGATAAAGCTGCATGTAGGAAGATGAGATAGGGACAAGAGTCTAAGTGGGAAATAAGGAAGTTATGAGATTGGCCAATGGAGACGGTGCTAAGACTAGGGAAGTATTTAAGAGACAGGCTCAACAGAGAAAGAAATATAGGAACACTTTCAAGATTCCAGTCATTTATATTAAACAACTATTTAGTGATCATGTTTTGTATATCTATCAATAATCACCCCCAAGAACATATTCAAGGAATCTTATATCATCAAGTGGATTTTTTTTGTAGTAAAATGTTTTTTATATAATAAAGTATTCTAATATTGTCTCATTTTAGTAAGACAAAAATGACAGTTATTTTAAAGGGGTCTACATAAAAATTCTTCTATTTGTGTGTATGTATCTATGATCACATATATTTTTCTGCATGTATCTATATATGTCAATGCACATTGAAGTTTAGCTGGGAGAAAATGGTAGAGATAAAAATACTGAAGCTCCTATATACACATAAAAGGCTGTAAAAGATTGGGAGAAAGCTGAGGCTGCAGGCTGCTGCTTTGAGCTATCGAGGTGCTAGTTATATAAATAACGTTGAAAGATTTCTCCTTTTATACAAATAAAAGGATCACTGATGCTAGAGGTTCCTGGTACCAGAGCCATAATATAGCAAGGACATAAGTGATGGATTGATATCAATGGACCCTGACCAATTAAAACCATCCCAATGTGGATGAACCGGAAGGATCAAAATATGTTACTTCAAAGGGCATTGGTGTATGCTTGGAATGGAAGGACAGGAGTCATGGAGATCAAGGATGCTGCTGCCTTCTGACCAGCCTTTCTACTGCTGGCCTTTTGAGGCAGCCCAGATCTGAACAGAACTAAGTCTCCTCTAGGTGACCTTTCTTATGCAAGCAGATTAGAGCAATCATCTTGACTTCATTGCCTTAATTTTATTACTTTAGACCAAAGTTGGGCAAGTGATTTAGGAAATCTACTTTTTAAAAGTCTGGAGTTTTCAAAAAAATTAATGTACATTAACATATTTTATTTCCAACTGGCTATTTAAGAGATCTATCACAATGCAAAGTCAAATCACAGTTCTTCTCAAGTTAGTTATTTTTACTCTCTGACTAGTGAGAATGACAATTCTTATATTCCAATTTGATTATCCCTAGAAAAGCAGGGAAGGATTTAAGAGACAGAGGAAAGAACTTTATAGTAATCAATGATGTTATCCTTAGGTAACATACCCTAGGCATGACATTCCCATGATATCACATGATAACAAACATTTATGACATCGTAGTTTCTAATGGTTAGAGACTCAACAGTAGCTTAACTGAGCCTCAGCATCTCTTCCAAGGCTGCAATCAATATAGCAGCCACGGCTGCTGTCACTCAAGGGTTAACTGGGGAGAACTGTTTCCAAGTCCACTCACGTGGCTCTTAGCCTTCAGAAGGTCTATGTTCCAATTACTCACATAGCTCTTGGCAGGGCTCAGAAGATATGCTTCCAAGCTCACTCATGTGGGATCCTCCACAGGGCTGCTCTAGGACATCACCCCAGAACCGGCAAGGTAACAGAAAGTGAGGGAAAGCACCCAAGATGGAAGCCATAGACTCTTTATAACCTAACTTCAAAAATGACTACTCATCACTTCTCATAGTCTTTTCATCAGAAACAAGGCAATTTAAGTTCATCTCACAGTCAAGGGGGCAAGATTACACATGGGTGTGAAATTAGAAGGTGAGGACAATTGAGGCCAGTGGCTGCCTACCATGTGAGAAAAATGAAGTAACTGGGTCCTCAGAAAGTAACTGACTTGATCATTAGAATTCAGTTCTCTTGACAAGTTTGTATTCAAGTGTCTATTTCTAGGAATAATGTATGGCTGCTCAACATTTTTGGACAGTATTTGTTGGCTTGATCTTAAAACTAATTTTACAAGCAATATCTAAATACATGAAGACTGTGGGAATGAATATAAAATTAATTTTATAAGTAACACCTAACTAAGTGAAGACTACAAGCAAGACTATAATGAACACAAGACAGGACTCTTTGAATTTATTATCGTGAAAATTATGTTTGTACATTTTAACAACAAATTCAATTATTACATTCTTTGCTACATGGCATAAGATAGCAATGGTATCCTTACCCTATAAATATTGGTAGCTGAATGTATGCTATTTGTAATTTCTTTGGGATTGACATCAATGGTCCAAAATTCCACTATCAGAAGACAAATGGACATTTTGGAAATTGACACTGTAGAATCATAACAGAGAGTTCATCACCTTTAGAGAATTTTAAGAGAATATCTGGTTCAATTCCAGGCATTCAAGTGCATGAACTTTTTATAATTACAGAATTAAAGTCATAAAAATTATTTCTTAGAAATCATTGGGTTTAGTGGTTATTAAACTTATTCTTTACTGCCTGCTCTGGGGGAAGGTGGGCTAGTCACAGTGAACAGAAAATGAAAAAAACCCTGACGTGGATGAATAATTAGCATGTGTGTGTACACAGTGATGCACAGAAGCCAAATAGAACAGAGAGTAAGAGAAGAGTGGAAAAAGATGAGATCAGAGAGATAGTAGATCGAAGAGGGCAGCTCAAATAGGATCTTGTGAGATGAGGTACCATGTAGGGCAGGTCATGTAGGGCACAAGTGATATGGGATACCATTGAAGAGTCATGAGCACAGAAACGACCTGATTTGACTTATCTTTTTAAAAGGATTATTCCAGCTGCTTTGTTGAGAACAGACTATCAGGTATCAAAGGTAGCGACAGGGAACCAGTTGGGAGGTTATCACATTACTCCAGGTGAGAGTTGATAACGGTTTTGAACATGGTGATTAACAGTGGGGAGAGCAGGAAATGATTAGACTTTTGAAAACAGAAGCAGTGAAACTTGTATTAGATATGGGCTGTGAGAAAAAAATAGAGGAATAAAGGTGACTCTACTATCATTATATGAGTAGCAAAATCTTTTTTCTAATTAAACATTTTTTAACAAGTAGAAGCAGAATCAAAGCAGGGGTTGTGAGCTCAGATTCCTCCCCCAAGATACTCCATGGCCCCTGTTCTCACTCTGAGGACCTACAGAACGTGGCACAGAAGAGCTTGAAAAACACTTGTAGTCAGTAACTCAGTCCTCAACCTACATACGCCTTTTCCTTTTTAACTATAACTGAACTTAGTTTCAAAATATGGCCCAAAACATAATCTTATTCAATCTCAGATCAAGTCATTTCAGGTTATAAGCCGTCAATTTAGTCTTCATTTACCCAAGGACAGTGCCATGGTGACATTAGTGGAGAGGGGTAATAATTTGTTGTATTGTTTACTAAGCTGCCAGTTGTAGCACAAATTTTTACATGGTCATAAGCCCCTTTCCATTCATCTAGGTGTCCCAAGTTAAATGCAGTCTATGTGTGTATGCCTCTTTCAACTGTTGTGCCTCCTTAAATTGACTGGGACACAGGAAAAAGGAGCTACACTCTTCTTCCAATCTAGTGCTATGGGAAACTTCGTAGGGTTACTTCAAACCCTATTTGCCACTTACAACTAGAGTGATCATCTAATTTATCATCTGAAACTGGGACATGTTGTCTGAGACAAAGGCTATTGAAAAGCAGATGTAAATCAGGACTGTCCTGGGCAAACCAGGCTCTGTAATTATCCTGTGTCCAACTCTGATAACCATCTATCTTCTCTTGTTCTCCTGCCATAATGGTACAGTGAATGCCTGCAAGGCTGCCGTTTTCCAGTTTTACAGACAAATTTGGAGAGCATGGCTCCTTTGAACTCTCAGATGCCCAAATTTATCTGGCAGTTTTATTACCCCAAACTTGAATGGTAACACTCATGGGTTAAGGGGTTAGGGTACAGAGCCTCTTCCTTCACTAGAGCCTACTTTTGTTTCCTTTCATTGTCAAGTCTAAAATCCAGCCCAGAATTTTAATCTCTTCTAGTTGGGTAATCTTTTCCAGTGTGGGAGCAACTTACCCGGAGCCTTAGAGTGTTTGGGATACTGTAACAAATAGCACAGGCTGGTGGCTTATAACTAACAGAAATTTATTTCTCAAAGGTCCAGAGGCTGGGAAGTCCAAGGTCAAAGCAAATTCAGTATCTGGTGAAAGCCACTTCTTGGTTCACAGACAGCTCCTTTCAGCTGTAAGCTCACATGGCGGAAGAGGCAAAGGAGCTCTCTGGGGTCTCTTTATTAAGGCCACTAACCCCACTATGAGGGCTCCCCTCCCAGGACCTAATCACCTCACAAAGGTCTCATCTCCCAATACCATCATATTTAGAGTCAGGATTTAGTAAATGAATTTGAGGGATTAAAAACACTCAGTCTGTAGTATCCAGGAAGTATTCTTCCATATCTCTTAATTTCATACATGACTGTTACTTAAAAGTCAAGCATGTGCAGTTTCTATTCACTGGTTTGGCAACTATGACCAAGTGAGTAACTGTGACCTTGTGACTCAAATGGGCTCATGTATGGGATTAAAGGGAAGAGCAGAGTGGAGCAAAAACATAGCAGTAATTTATATTATCATTCACTTAACATTAATCAAATAAAATCACTTTATCAATGACAATCCTTCTATCTCAGATCACATAGTTAGATAAAGCAAGTTGGGACGAAGAATCAGGTCTCCTAATGCCTCCTATATTGGACATAATTTTTTCGTAGTACTTTTAAAAGCATTGAATTGTCTTGTTTTTGTTCTGGTTGTTGTTGCCTTCAAATTTCCAACAAATAATATTGTTTCAAGATTTTAAATCTCTGGACTTTGTAAAATGCAGCACAGCTTGAGATTAAACTCAGAATGCTCCTTTTTCTCAGTGTATGTCAACTTCTTGATTAAATGTGCTACACTTTTTAGTTATCTCACTATATTTTAAAGGTGACTATAAAATCTGTAGTGAAATAACTCAATCAATTAGTTTAAATGAAAAAAGGAAACCTTTATATAAGTTAATATTGCTATAAAGACTAAAATGATTTAAAAAATCTACTCAATTCCAAAACTTATAGGGGTTTTATAACTTACAGGGTATAGTAAAATATATCCACTACCTTAAACTAAGTTTCAGAAACTTAAATGTGAAAAAAATTGACATTCTTTAGATTGATGGCATCTTGGGATAGTTAAAGATTATACTGCCCCATTTATAAAATGACTGTTAACCAGTAAGGAGAAATTAGGGACATGCTATGCTTCAAAGTGTAGGTATGTCATAGCACTTAAGGTTAGAACACACAAGACGTAGGTTATCAACATAAAAAGGAAAGAACTCATTTTATAAATATGGAAAAATAAGTTTAAAATTAGCTTAAACTTATATTAATATAAACTAAATTCTTAGAGAACTGAATTCTTAATTATGAGTTTATTTAATTTTATTTAAAAATTTTTCTTGATCCTATTTGAATCTACATATAAAATAAGGATAGAAAAAAGTATATGTTAAATTGAGCTACTAAATTTCCCTTTTAGGGATGTTAGCAAATGACCCACTAAATAACAACAAAATTTAAAGGTAAATGAAAACCCAACTATTTCAAATTCATTTCCTTACACATTGAACATTCATTGAATGAACATTGTTCATTCATTGAACAATTTTTTGGAGTATCTACTATTGCTTACACTCTATTCTGTCTGGGCTAAAGTAGTAAAGAATACAAAGTATCTCAAAATGGCTTAGACTCTAATTAGGGAGTTCATTTGAATAAATTTAAAAATACTTATTTAGAAATATAATGTGCAGTAGTTTTGAGGTATGTAAAAAGTAAAACAAAATCAGTGAGAAGATAGAAAACAAAAGGTGGAAGAGAGTGGAAGGTGCTATTTCATATATTATAGGTTCCCTAAAGAAGAGCCAAAGTCTGGAATTAATGTCAAATATCTCACTGGGCAAGTGTTCTCAGGAGAAAGGGAGAACTCACAGTGGAAAGAGCAGAGGCAAAAAGCACAGAAAGAATGTGGTCTCAGCTGGAGACTAGATTCAATCCGATCCCATAGGGAAGCTTGAGGGTATCATCGCCACGCAGAGTTGGCCCCATCTCCCTGCTGGTTAGTGAATGGCCAGTGCTTTTCAAATTACTATCTTGAGGAAAGGGTAAATTTCAAGACAGCTAGTCCTTTCCTTCCAGCCCTTACTCTACAGGCCAAGGAAGAAGAATGAGAGTTGTGCCAACAGCTAAGAATATCCATAAAAGTCCCAGGGAAACGAGCATAGGCTGGGCCAAGAGTGATCCAGTGGATGCACTGTGAAATGGACCTGAGCTCTTTTTATTACCTGATCACGTATGTTCCTCCTCTAACGGGGGGGGGGGGGGGGGCATGACAACACTCTGGGTCCCAAATACCAGTGTCCACTCAGATCCTGCATCCAAGAGTCTTCTAAACATCTATTATTCCCCATCTCCTAGTGTATGATTACCCAAATAAGTGGTGATAAGTCCTTTTTTGGGGAGGGTGGGGTGGGTAAGGAGACCACTGCTGTTCAATCCATGATTTCTGGGTCTGAGAATTGGCTCACACCTAGGAACTAAGCAAGAGATTTTGACTTTCTAGTGGGGCAGGTGACCCCCACTTCTGTTTGCCCATTCTTTATCTCTAATTATATTTATTAAGCAGTGATCTATGGCCATTTATCTATTTTGGGCCAAGAACAAGATAAATCCCTTCATATCTACATAATAATGTTACTACATAATTAATGTTACTAAACTACATTCTTCATGTTATAATTTTAATTCAATATACTACTTGAAATTTTTAACATTAAATATATTTCTCGTTACTGTAAAAGAAATGAACATCTACTCTGTGTTAGGTACTGTACTAAGTATCGTGTTAACTTAGAGCTGGAAGTACTGCATTCAATTACTGCGGTGGTTTTGAAGAACCAGAGACAAATTCTCAGGCTGTCAGTTTTCCCAGTCTGTATTACAAACACAAAAATATTTGCCCTGTTACCTTCCTATTTTGAAGTTCAAAATTTAAATTATAATTATTTTGAAAAACATAAAAGCACTATGTAAATATCATTTACATAATTATCTTCATCTAAGCAGATGTCTCAGGTGCATGCTGTTTTAGAATAAATATGTCTATGTATGTATATGTACATATATGTATACATACACGTATATATTCAGAGAGAGAACTTAATATATTAATGATAACATGAGTTGGAACATTAGAAGAATTTAGTCTACTGATAATTTCCTACTAATAACCATATTGTTAGCTCTTAAAAAAATGCTACCTTTTTTTTCCCCACTTTTTAACATTCACTTTACTATTCTGGTCCTCAAATAAGATTTTTTTTTTTAGTTTAAATTTAAAACTGGCCTTTCCAATACGACTCTTCTTGCTTCCAAAAAGTCCTCCTCGTAAAAGCTACAAAGGACTCTCACACTTCAAATAGTTCCCTCAGACATTTCGATAAGTGTAAATGAATTTTTTAATCTTCTGGCAGATTCATAATGCCCCGCAGATGTGTCCCTGGCTAAGAAAATCACACAGACGTCTATAAGAGGAATGCTGTCCACCAGCAGCTGCTGTATTACTTCCAATGCCTAAAGTGACATTCCCAGCTGCCATTTCATTCTTCCTAGAGAGCTTTTATGTTGCAAACTTCAAGTTAGGAGAGCTTCTCTTATTATAGCAGCTCAGGAGCGACTTCCTTCTGACAAACTCCACTGCATTTGACTTGAGACTTGAATGAGAAAACAGTCATTGAGTCACTTTAAAGGAAACCTGTCAGGAAGGAAATCTGAGGAGAGAGACAGACTTGAGGGAAGGTGGTGGGAGGTAAGGCAGTGGAGAAGGGAACAGGAGAGGTTTATACAAAAGCACTTGATTTAGGTGTTATAAGTTGCATATATTTTTCTACCCAGAAGCATCTGTGTTTCTAAGGAAATATTACTGGGGCATGGTCTTCAACAATACATTATCTGGGGAACCTGAAAGGTAGATGGGAAATGGAAGAATTCAATCTAAAGGTTGCCCAGTGGTACAACTTGAAATTTATCCATGAATCATGTCCTCCCAAAAATTCAGTTTACAATATTAGATTTTTTTTAAGTTAACTCAAAGCAATCTACAATACTACAGTGTAATTGTATGAACTCAAAGAACATAATCACATACAGCAAAACCTATCCTGAGCATGACATTTGCCATTTCATGTTACCTCTACGGTTATATCTTTAATGAGGCATGACTGAAAAAGGTAAATTTTACATGGTGTCCAGTTTCATTTTTTTTCTCTAAGCATCAGGCATTTTACTTCAGTGCTTTGCCTTTCAATTTCTTTTTCTCATTATAAAATGGACTCATTTTAAAGATTTCCTAGTTTAACAGGTATTCACTTCAGAGGGCTTTTCTGGAATGGATTTTCTAGCAAAAAGGTAATTTATCATATTGAGGACTGTCTCTCAAGATAAAAAGGAAATTGGTAGATAATAAACATTCTCAGTGCACCCTTAGTATTTGCAAGTGCAGGCTTTAAAATAAGAGGGGTGCTGTTTACACACATGGGGTGCGGTGCCTAACACATGTGGACATTAAGTCCAAACTATTTTTTGAAATCAGCTCTTTCTTGGCCCACTGTAGTAAAGCATCTGTAAAGTTTGAAACCTAGTAATGCTTTAAGATAACCAGAAGTGCTACTTTGATTTTACAACATATACCTCTTCCAAATATATTCTATATTAAGAAGTTCTTACATGAAAACACACTTTCTGAATATATATTTTATAAAAATCATTTAATGCAAGATCTATTTACTAAAACTTCCTATTTTTTCCCAAAATGTTCTTTTTTGTGTGAAAATTGACTTTATAACCAAGTTTTTAGGAATATATTCATTTTCAAGAAATGAAGGTAAAGGATTTCATCTGACCATGTAAGTTCATGGTAAAAATCTCATGTTACCACGAATCTTTCAGTGTTGAGGTCTTCACTGAGGGTAAATGCTACATTTCTTTGTATGTTTAAAGTGCCAAGTTATATTTTATAAACGTGCATTTAATGGGAGAATGGACAAAACATTTTACAAAAACGTTTTGATTGACTTCCTGAGCTTTCTCCACCATTCCGGTTGTGTGGGGAATGTGGCTTTGTGGAGGACCATGACACCATATACAGAACAGCCAAGGCCTCCCCAGAACGTCATCCACTCATGTGACATGCACTCATCAAGTACCTTCCAAGAGCCACACATTTATGTGACAGGAATTCAGCAGTTACCAGAAACAGTCTCTTCCTCATGGAACTTAATTTCATTGAGATTTTCTTAATGTAAACAAATATTTCAGATAGTGACAAGTGTTATAAAGAATATTAAGCAGAGAAATGTCCATCAACAAATGACTGGATAAAGATGCAGTATACATATACAATGGAATACTACTCAGCTATAAAAAAAGAAAGTGCCATTTTTAGCAACATGGATGGACCTAGAGATGATCATACTAAGTGAAATAAGTCAGAGAAAGAAGAATATATGATATCACTTATATGTGGAATCTAAAGAAATGGCACAAATGAACTTATCTGCAAAACAGAAACAGACTCAAAAACATAGAAAATAAACTTATGGTTACCGGGGAGGAAGGGTGAGGGGAGGGATACATTAGGAGTTTGGGACTAGTAGACACAAGCTACTATATATAAAACAGATAAGCCACAAGGTCCTACTGTATAGCACAGGGAACTATATTCAATATTTTGTAATAAACTATAATGGACAAGAATATTTAAAATATATATATATGAATCACTTTGCTGCACATCAGAAACTAACACAATATTGTAAATCAACTGTACTTCAATTAAAAAAATATTAAGCAGTGAAAAGGGATAGAGACTGACTTAGAGGTATGGACTGTGAAGTGACTGTTAAATATCGTGGTCTGAGGCAGCCTCCCTGAGGAAGAAACACAGAACAGAGAATAGAACTGGAAGAAGGAGCGATTGTGCAAAGTTCTGAAAAAGCACAGTGAGGGACAAGGAGGTGGCGGAAGACAACAGAAATTTAGACCAGATCAGCTGGACTCTAGTGAATCACGGTGTTCAGTTTTAGTTCATTTTAGGTGCAAAGGGAACACATTGAAGACTTTAAGCAAGAAAAGTATCATGATGAGATTAAAATTCCTGAAAGATCACATTATTGAGAAAAACCATGAGCTTTCCAAGGGGTTGTGAGCAAGTTGATGTCAAGAATAACATCTAGAATCTTTATTTTTGCATCTCCATTGCCCAGTACTGTCTTAGACATCATGGTAATCACTCAATAAATGTGTGTTTAATTACTGATATCAAAGTAGTTATAAAAACAATACACAGAAGGTAACCTTAAATCTACTCCTGGTAGTGTTCTAGTTCTTTGGGGAAAGATTTAAACTCTTGGTCTGTTATTTTCTCACTGGGCAAATTATATTCTCTAGTCACCTACATTCTGTTTACCCAAGATTTCCCTTTCTGGGAGTAAAACTCCAGTAACAGGGCATTACCTCAGCCCACATAGTACAAAAGGTCCTCTCAGGGGCAACCAGGCAGTTTCTTTATATTCACAGAAGCAGCAAGATTCGTAAGTATGATTTTCTAATCCTTTCACTCACAATCCAGAGGACTTGATATGCTCAATGTATATTTTACTCAAAGGGACAAAATAGTCATATATTATAAAGATTTCTAAAGAACTGAGCACATGTAAGACATAAGAAATAAAACCTACAAGCATTTCTCATAAGAATCATATAGTCAAAGACTTTATCTGAAGTAAAGGGTAATTTTATTCTGCAATGTATTATTCGACTAAATGTTTACAAACTTGGACCCAATTCCCGGTGAAACTGATAGCATCTATTTAGAAATGATACGTTTTTAGCACAGTCATTACACAGGCATTCTTTCTGCCTGGGGTGTTTTGCATGTGAGTTCCTTTTTCATGCTTCACTCTCTTTCAATCACACTTCAGTTTCATTGTTTGAAGAATAAAGCTCTAATTCATTGCCACATACAATTTACGACACTGATGTTTGGGTGGACATTTCCTCTCTTAAAATGCACATGCACACGCACACACTGCTGCAGAGTCTCCTGTCTTTGGAAAGCAATCTAGTAATAAGAGCTACCAGCTCAGTTATCAGTCAGAAACTTGACAGCAGCAGCCTCAGCTGCCCTGAAGCGTCCCCGTGTCACAGAGACAGCCCTTTTACTTTCTTCCTCTTGGTTAATTTGGTCGCGGGCTTCAGCTTTTCGCTTCATCCCAGTTGTCAGCTTATATACTATATCAGCATCTTTCAAGCTTCTCTTTGTATCATATAAGGTGAAAACAAAAATAAAAGTGATGACCTGATACTTGGGATTAAAAGTATAGAAAACTCTCCAGTGTAGAAAATTATAGACACAGCAGAAGAAAATATTGAAGTCAGCAAAATAATATAATTAAAGAAAACTTATAATTTTGGAATAATTACCCTGCCATTCATCCCTAACCTATCAAAAACTGTTCTGTGTTAGCAGAGATTCTGTAACCTAATCATTCATTCAGTAACTCCATCCTGTTGAAGGCCAACCGTGTGCCAGGCTCAACACTAGTGCTGGCACTGGAGCAGTGAGTAGGACAGGACTGCTCTTTGTCAAGGAGCTTCTATTTTAGTAGTACATACACTGGTAAAACATGTAATTCTAATGTAATGAGAGAACTATTATCATGGGAGAAGAATGGATTAATTAAATACCATAGAAGTTTGGAGTGGTACCTTAAAAGAGTATCTGACCCAGATTTGAACGTCAATAAAGGCTTCCTGGCCAAAGTGGTATCTAAACTAAGACTTTAAATACAAACAAGATTCTTGGCAGAAAGGGCTCCAGGCTAAAATTTCCTCATGTACAAAGTACCAGAGGCAAGAGGAAACATGATCTTTATCAAGAAATGCAAGCTTATTCTGGCTAAAGCATAGAAAGCTCTTAAGAGGTGAGCATAAAAAGAAAAGAGTGGAGGAGACAGGGGACGAGGGTACAGAAGTAGGCAAGAAGCTTATTCAATCATGCAGGGAATTTCACTGAGTCCTGTGGTTGAGGGGAAGCACTGAAGAGTCTATGCAAAGATCACTCTGGATGTTGAATTTGGAACAAATTGGAAGGATTTAAAATTGGGAGAATGGCAGAAATACTAATTAGGAAATTTCTATAGTAATCCAACCAAGATATAAGTTAACATAGTCATACTGAGACTGGAGAAAAGTTGATGATCTTCAGGAGAGTACACAGATCTCATCCTCCCAGGCAACTCATTAAATATCAGGGGAGTGAAGAATAATGAATGGTTCCCAGATTCTTGACTTGAACAAGTGTTGCCATTCTGGATGAGTAACACAAGCAGCCAGTAAATATCAGCCAAAGCATCTTCTCATAGCATATGCAATTTTCCTAGTTACTCAGGGTACTTTTTAGAGCTTCTTATTGTTCAGCAAATCTAAACCCCGTAACTGTCTATTTTGGACTAAACTGTGTCCCCTCAAATTCACGTGTTGCAGCCCTAATCCTCAACGTGCCTGTATTTAGAGATAGGCCTTTTAAAGAGGGAATTACAGTTAAATGGGGTCATAGGGTTCATTATGACTGGTGTCCTTATAAAAACAGGAGAGAGACACCAGGGAAAAGGCCTTGTGAGGACACTGCGAGAAGACAGCAAGCCAAGAAAAGAGGGCTTATGAGAAACCAAAACTTCTGCCATCCTGGTCTTGGACTTCCATCCTCCAGAACTGTAGGAAAATGAGTATCTGCTGTTTAAGACACCCAGTCTGTGTCCTTTGTTACAGCAGACCTAGCAAACTAATACACGCCCCAAATGAGCATTCATCTCAAGAGCAAATTCACCATATACATACAGAGTGTGTATCATATTTATCAGAGATCAT
This sequence comes from Camelus dromedarius, assembly GCF_036321535.1. Lineage (NCBI taxonomy): Eukaryota > Metazoa > Chordata > Mammalia > Artiodactyla > Camelidae > Camelus > Camelus dromedarius. Next base: position 64,869,330 of record NC_087436.1, on the reverse strand, counting down.
GTTACAGTCCAGGTGAGATACACATGTTAAAAACATACCTGTTAAAGAAGAATAGCAAATACTATGTTGTAAAAAAATATTCTTTCTCAGTTAAGGCCATTGCATGTAATATCAGCCATTCAGGACAATGGAAAATTCCCCCAAGAAACAAATCACAAGTAATTAGGTTACTGAACACAGTAAAATCTTTCAATTAATGATCTCATACAGTGGTTATAACATGAGTTGTTGTGAAGATGGGGCTCCCTACCCCCTGGTCTCTATCAGCCCCGTAGTTACCCCAACATAGCTATACTCTAAGGAAAATAATGGGCTTCCTAAATAAACACAGCTACAAGGTGAGCCCACTAACCAGATTTCTGAGCCTAAGATTCTACCTAATAAAACTTCTAGTACCACTGTGAATCTCCTGCAGGCTTTTAAATTTTTCTTAGTTTCCTGGTAGCTGTAGCAGTTTCAATACCTTGGGGTTTCTGAAAATAAACAAATGGTCCAGAATTTTATGAAACATTCATACTATTCTCCAGTGTGCTGAAATAATTTACACTAATGATTTCTACCTTCACAAATTTATAATAATTTATATGGGATTAAAGCTCACATATTAGAATTTTTTTCAGAGTTATATACTGTAGGATATTCTACAATACTTTTACTAAAATCAAGTAACAGTAACAAAAGTTATTTCAAATCAGAAGCACTGAATTTACAAATAGATTCTCTCCAAGAATATTTTAAAAATAAGAATGTGGCTATTTAGTAAAATTTGAAGAAGGTGACTAAAATGCATTGCCATATCAAATCCTCAAAAATTTTAGGGTTATAGTGTAATAAATGGAAATAGAATAACAATGGAAAAAACTACTCTCTCTGTATTCCTACAATGCATTTTACCACTTTTAGAACATTTTCCATGTTTTATTTTTAATACAGTTATTTGTAATTGTCTTGTTTTCACTAATACATAATGGTAACTTTAAAACGTTACCTTATATTGTTTGGATTCCTACATAGTATCATTCAAAATGGCTCATGCACAATAAATACTTCTGGATTGAATGAAACCAAATATACTCAGATATATATACTCACTGAAAATCAAAAGATTTTCTGTATAAAGCATGATAATTTCAGAGAGACTACAGAAACATACTTAGTATTCTTCCTGACAGTTCAAAAATGAACCACGAACTCCAACTAGTCTTCATCATTGATGTAAATCTTATCAGATAGCTGCTACTGAGAAAGAAACTAAGCTTAAACTACATTGAAGAAAAAATCCACAAGGAGTATTTATTCTTTTTTTAATTATTAACATCAAAGGGCAAACTCAGTGGCATTAATCCAGCTTGAAAGAAGGCACAGAACCTTTGGAAAAGATAGTTTCACAGGGATCAATTTATAAAACCAATGCAACTGAAAATGTAATAACATTCAAAAAGTCTAAAGCAAAAATGGTCAAAAGCTGCTGGCATTAAATAATCTATCATTTTTCGAAATTAGTGGTTCAAGAGGCTCCTAGAAAATAAACTCAGCCTCCAACCTATAGTTCAGTGGTGGTAGGAATTTCTATTCTCTTCTATACCACATCATATTAGCATCCCTCTATACAAGGTCTATACAGGATCCTTCCCCATGTCTAATCCACTAAGGGGTTTGGCGGATGTGCCTCTGTGTGTGTGTGTGTGTGTGTGTGTGTGTGTACAAAATGGTGGTGGAAATAAAAATGGGTCACAAGGCAAAAAGATAAAGATGCGAAACTTATTTTACTGTTAATGTGACAGTTGTCTGACAACATGTTCAAAATATTCAAAATACTATATTTATAGATATTTAATATGCAAATCATAATATAAACAGCATGTCAATCAACTTACGACTTATCCGGTTGATGGAATTTAATCCTAAAATACAGAGCAGACTCTCAAATATTGTCCCTGACACATCCAGATGCCAGGTTTCTGTGGTCCTGCATATTCAGTTAGAGGGAGATGACATAAAATAGAGAAAGAGCTGGGGCTTGCATGAAATGGAGCACAAGAAGGGTAACAAATGAGGTTAATGAGAGCAACTCACAGACCCAAGCCACAGAGAAGCTTGAGGGATTTTCATTAAAGAGAAAGGACTATATCGACATTGAGTTTATTACTATGAAGAAGTGTGTAAAAAAGTGTTTCAAGGGGCCAGGAGAACAGAAAGCAAAATCAAAGTTATAGAACTAGGAGACAGCTCATGGGCAGCCAGCCACTCTACAGATTATATGGACTTTTAAATACCAAATTCTTCCAGCTCCCACCAATCTGGACAGACATCTTCTATAACCATTTTAACTTGCAGACTACTTCTTGTAGCAATTCACAGAAGCTTTACACTGATGTAAAATGAATTTGTGGTTTTATTTCTAAAATGAGCAGGCTATTGGAACAACCAGTTGACAGGCCCTTATCAACATTCACTCTTATTGTTACAATTGGATATTACACAATGCATAAGATCTTCCAACATCTAAATGCATCATATTTATTTGTCTTTTATGCGTATTAGTAGCTCACAAGAACAGTGCCACACAAGCAAATGACAACAGGTAACACTTTCAATGCCAGCAGTTAGTGTGCTAAAATAGTGTTACAGATAGCTGATTAACCATCACATGAGTATCTAGGATAAGTCAGCAGAATACATTCATGTAAAAAACTAACATGTTGGGGGTGGGTATAGCTCAGTGGTAGAACACATACTGAGCACACATGAGGTCCTGGGGTCAATTCCCAGCACCTCCATTAAAAAGATAATAATAATAGCATGGCAATGGTGTTCTCTTCCTACTCTTGTATATATGTTCAATTTAGTATTGGAGGGATGAATATTGCATTCTCTAATTCCACTGTGGGTTTTTTTAGAAATCCATCAAAAACATGACCTAAAGAAACCAAAATGCATCCTTAGTTTCTAAAATGAAGATATTTTAATAGGTTGCAATCCTTGAGCTACAAAAGCTCTTTAAGTTGCCATCACACAGCTGTACAATTGGCATAGATTCTTCTCAATGAAATGTGACACCATCACAGATGTAAGAGTTTAAGGGTTTGTCTTGAACAGAGAGTAGGTGTTAGAATCACAATGGTACAACATTTCCGCTAAGCAGCATGATGCTTTTCCTTCTTGAAAACAAACCAGGTGATAATTTGAAAATTTTGCACCTATCTTGGCATCTGCAACATTTGTCACAAAGTTCAAACAACAATATGCTCTTAGTTTGTATCTCTCTAGCTGGCATGGGGATGCTTGTCTTTGTGATGCTTCCTACGTCAGTAACAAAATCAATACAAGATCTAGTACATACACACAGAAACACACACACACATACATACACACGACACACAATACATACAAAGGAATATTTTTGTTTTCTTCAGTAGATGCTAACTTTCCATTGCTTTCACTGTTTAAGTGGATTTTCCCCATAGATTCACAAAGGAGGTTCACAGCATCTATCAAATGTTTGAAAATGATTCAGAATATTTTCCTTCACAAGAAAATTCTGCACTTGAGATTTGTTTCCTAAATAATTGTCACTTGAGTTTTACTTCAGAGGTGTGGACATTTTTTCCAAATTTATTGTTTTTAAATAAAGAGAGAACATTTGGATTTTATGTGAGTAATAGGGTGTGCCACTACAATTTCAACTCTAGAATGGATAGAAGGCATACATTTTTATTCTTTTATTCCTTTCATTCTGATAGCATAATATACAATGTTGCCATTTTGTTAGATAATATGTCCAGCTGTAGTATCAACACATTAAATCAAAAGCTGTACAATTTCTGTGATTCCTTTAACAAATTAAAATTTTTTGAACTCAATTATTTCCTGCTTCCCTCAGCGCAAAATTTCTTTGCTGACTTTAAAGTAAGAATTCGCCTATCAACCCAAATGCACCTCCCATTACTCTCCAATACCCACTGCTGCCTTAGCTAAGTAACTTTACTTTGCTTTCACTAAAATAAGTTCTCTTCAAAAGAAAGCGTTAAGCCCGTCTGCTCTCACCTGGGACAAGCCTGGTAGGCACGGAGGCAGGGGCCCAGCCGCCGGGCCGCCCCCTCGGCCGGGCTGGTGCATGATCTTCCGGGAGTCGAGAGAGCACCTCCGGTGTCAGGCCACCGGCCTCCTCACTGAGGAGCGCGCCGCGAAGCCGACTTCTTGAAGGGGAAAGGAGGCAGGGGTGAGGGACTAGGGGGAGGGAAAGGGAGGTGTTGCGCGCTTGCGCACTGCGGCGGGTTCCAGGAAGGCGATGAGGCACTGGTTCTGCAGTAAGTGCGCCTGCGCTCCCCGGACTGGAGGCTGCCTCAGAGCGCTTGCGCAGTAAGTTAGCGGCCTCGAGCTCTGCTTTCTTGTAGCGCTTGTGTAAAAGGGAGCGAAGATGGGGCTGAAAGCAAGAGTGAGGGGTGGAATTGAAATAATGACAATCACGTTTCTCAGTAACTCTTGTGATAAAAATAAATACTTTATTGCTCTGGTAAAAAAAAAAAAAAAAGAAAGAAAGTATTAATTTGAAAAGATACATTCACCCCAATGTCCATAGCAGTGATATTTACAATAGCTGAGATATGGAAGCAACCTAAGTGTCCATCAACAGATGACTGGATAAATAAGGTATGATGTAATATACACGTGTGTGTGTGTGTGTGTGGAGAGAGAGAGAGAATATTACTCAGCCATAAAAAAAATGAAATTTTGCCATTTGCAACAATATGGATGGGCCTACAGAGTATTAAGCTTAGTAAAGTAAGTCAGACAGAGAAAGACAAATACTGTATGTTTTCACTTATATGTAGAACCTAAAAAAAAAAAAAGAGTATAATAAAACAGAACAGACTCACATATACAGAGAACAAGCTAGAGGTTACCAGTGGGGAGATGGGGAGGCGGAGGGTAAGAGGTACAAAGTACTAGCTATAAAATAAACAAGACACAAGGATGTAATGGATATCACAGGGAATATAACCAATATTTTATAATACTTTAAATGGAGTATGCTCTATAATAATATTGAATCACTCTGTTACATACCTGAAACTAATGTAACACTGTAAATAACTATACTTCAATTAAAATAATAATAAAAATAAGTTCTCTTCCACCTCTGATTTTGACTAGCATTCCACTTCACTTTTTGAATGTCAGAACTACCTTCTCAAAGGACACAAACATCACTCCTTTGATAACCCACATGTGTAAGTGATATGCTTTTTCAAAGAGGAGTGAATAAGCAAATCAAGAAATATTATTAATAATAAATATTATAATTCTCTAATCTTTTTTAAGTTACATGATTATAGAAAGATTAAAACAAATGTATAAGCTCAAAACTTCTTAAAGAAAAAGCTTAATACAAAAACATTGCTTGCATTTAACTGTGTACTAATATAATATTAGAAATTATGAAAACACAGATAATTTAGCTTTAAACAAAGCATCGGGTAAGATGTAAATGCAGATATGTGCCTGTGTATCAGTTGTCATCATGCTAATTTAAGTTGATAGCTGCTCTGGGCTCAGTTGCTCCCTTTTAACTTTAGTCCAGCATACCCAAGGCAGACTAGGAATGAAGTCCTGTCTCTCAGAGAGCTTGGGCTCATTAGGCTTCAGAATTCCTCAACACGTTTATTTACCCTGACCAGAGTTCTCAGGAGATTTCCTAAGGGCAATTTTGCAGAACATTTGATTACAGAGTGTCCCTTCTTTTGATCTAACTTCTCCCCTTCCTAGGAAGAAAGATGTGAACTTGGATAACTGGTAGGGTTGCCAGACAGGAGGAGGTCATACAGAAATGGAATGGGTGAGAAGGAGCTTGCAGGAACTAAGTGGAAACAAGTGGTTAAGTGCCTTGCAGTGAGAGTACCAAGTTTCTTTCTTTTCTTTTTTTTTCCTTTTAAATTAAAGTATAGTCAATTTACAATGTTGTGTTAACTTCTGGTGGACAGTGTAGTCCACCAGAAATTTCATATTCCTTTTCATATTCTTTTATATTATAAGCTATTACAAGGTATTGAAGAGAGTTTCAAGGGTGAGAGACTCAGAAAAACAAAAAGCGAAGGGTGGGGTGGGGAAGAAATTCAAAAAGAGGATGGAGTTGCTGCCTGTTATCATACCAACTAAAGCAGTGGTATTTTTGTATTTAAAAGTAGCATGGTACAGCAGATACTAGAATAATGAAAGTATTATAACAATCACTACTCCTGAAATAATCCTCATATTTGGATAAGGAGAAGAAAATAGTTTGTGCTAACTTTGAAGAGATGGGACCTGGATCAGAGTACTTCTCAAAGTCACAATCTTCAAGGAAAGATGAATTGAACCCTGACGCACGTTGGCAGGTTGGAGGTCAAGAGCCTCCTAGTTCAAAACTCTGTGAATATATTTGAATAGGTAGATCTTACAAACATTTAATTGCATTAATTAATTCACAAAAAAATACTGACCTGGCACCTTTATTTCTCAGGCTCTGGTGGGTGCAGGAAGAACTGTGCTGATGCTGGCTTGCACTGAAAGTGGTTCAATGGTGTTTCCTTGTAAAGCTGTTCATATTATATTTCCTTCTATTGTTCCCAAGTCTTCAGTAAAACCTTGTTAAACATGACAACCTGTTCCCAGTGATTCCTGGGGGGAACTGAAAAGCCGGCTCTCTGCCCAAACTTAAAATGAAGCAGTTTGGACCAGCAATAGTCACCTGAGAGAAGTTAGTCTGAAGACAAAGGGTGAGATGACATGCTACAGAGCACATGGTCAATGGAGTAGAGTGGAGAGCAGGATTCTAGAGCCAGAGGGCTGCTGGATGAGCAGTGACCAGAACAGATGCATATGCATTCCCTGGAGACTGCCAGAAGTTCTCTAGTAGGGTAATCTGGTAAAAGCCTGGACGTAACATAGGCAAGTGGAATTCCAGCTATATGTATACTATTCATTACAGGGAAAAATCATGTGACTTACTGTCAACTGAATTCTAGGGTATTTGGCTAGCATTACCATTAGATTAGTAATACTACATACATAATAACTATATATATTATGAATATATATTAACATGTTTTAGAAAGAGTAAATGGGCCCAAGACACTTTCATTTTGGTGCACTTTACCAATTAAATACTACACGGCTTGAAAAAATGTGAAGGTTATATAGTTCTCAAACTAAGTAACTTTAATTTCACATTCATCTATTAATTTCAACTTCTAAAAAGTACTCTAATTCGGGGCTAATGGTTTCTCTCAGTTAAATCTTTAAAAGTAAAAATTATTATTTCCCAAATGCCCAAATGGTTTCCTGCAGTTTGCTCATTCAGTGGCAGGGAAACTGATTCAACTCAGCAGCAAATTGAGAAATGCATCTGGTCATCAGTCTTGGAGTGTGTGTGAATCAGAAGCATACCTAGGTAAGCAAGTGCGGGAGGAAGACAAGAAGCAAAGAGGAAATAAAATGAAAAAAGAGAAAGAATTATATAAAATTATATAAAAATAATATAATAATCTTCCCCTTCTCCTTTTCTGCATTTTAGACACCAGTGCAACTCTAGGTGCATTTTAAGCATTAATAGATTCTACTTTGCACACTGCTTTAGATGTATTTGCATGTAGAAAATAAATTAACATATGATATTCCCCATCTATTAAAAATAAGTGATATCTTCTTGGACCCGTGTAGTTTATATATTACTTCAGAAGGACTAGAACTTCAGAGGATACTTTTTTAGTTATACTTAAGAAAAAAAGTGATATGAGAAATCTTACCTAGAATTTTGTTGGTAAGGACTGCAATACCGTATATTTTTCCCCCTTTGGCTCTATATGTGTTCCAAGAAAATGCAATATATTTAAAATAAGAAAATATTATAATATAGTCTTATCCCTATCATATATGTTTACTGATTTTATGTTTCAAGGTACATGTCTAAATTTATATTTTAGGAATCTTGCAAAACAGGAAACCAAGAAATTAAAGACTCAGATATTTCTGTACTTGTAAAATGAAAATATGATCTAATTATAATTATTAATGTAAATTAGAGTTGCTTCACAATGCTAAAAATAAAAATTGCTAGTGACTGTTTTAATAATTCCATAATTATTATACTGTGTGTAAGACCTTATATTGTGACAGATTCATCACTATTTTAATTTAGTAGAATATAGCTATATGTTCGTAGGACTATGAATTTCATTCTAACTGAAAATTTTTCTAAGATTTGGTATAATTATAATTTTTCCAGGAATAGAATAAACTGTAAGATTTTAAAAGTGTGAATCTTAAATTTAAGCCTTAAACTTCTTTTCATCTAAGTTACCTAAGCAAGTCACAAGGTAGGTAAATTTCCTTTCACTTACAAAGACTGAATCCATTCAGAAATATGGGTCTAAGTTGGGTCGGAAGGGCATGAATTCAAACAACATGGAAAATGAATGAATGAATGAATATTATTATTTACATTTGACAGTGAGTTTTTCTAAATAAACATATATAGAAGCCTAATTTTTATCTTATTTCATTCCTTCACTTTAGTGACAACTCATATATTTAGCTTCAAATCTTTGTTGAGAACTAAAATGTATTTATATTTTTAAACTATTTGTTGTCATAGTCCCCTTAATTCTAAATGTATAATTCAACAAATAGCTTACATTCTACTCTATCATTTACAAAAATGTCCTCCTTGGTTCCTTATAATTACATTCTTTTGTAATTATATTGTATTTGTCATTTAATCCACAAATATTCCAAAGTCTAGCTGTGTGCTCCAATGGTTAAGAAAGAAAACATTATTATATCCAATTTCCCTTATTTACACTAAAGTTCTTATTGAATTTGATGTTTCAAATAACACACTTGACAATTTTATTGTTGTCAGTAATAAGAGTACAGCTCAAACAAAACAAATGTCCTTTGCTGTCAAAGACAAGGATATCTCATGTCTCGAATGCCATCACAGACAGGAAATTGCTAGCACTTATTTGAAGCAGGGATTTCAGGAAGGAAAAGGGAAAGGCTTCTTGACAAACTACATTCTTTAAAAATTGTCCATCAATCAAAGGAGAAAAAAATTCTTGATTAGATGTTAACTCTTTTAACAGATGCATATGGTTATGCCAGGTATTCTCCATGTAAGAAGAGCCCAGGAATTGTAATAATCACAAGGGCATACTCCGAAAAACTTAATGAGTTTTATTCACTTTTGTTAAAATACTGTTAATAAATTATATGTAATAAAATGAAACTATATGGAAACTGTTATGTTAACTACAATTTTAAATCATCTTGGTTAACTGAAATGGCAAAATGTGTGAAATCTTTTGGAAAAAAAAAACCCTTCACATTTTAAAAATGTGTTTATCCCCCCATCCAGCTTTATGGAGATATAATTAACGTTATCATTGTGTAGATTTCTGGCATACAAAGTGATGACTTGATATGAATACATATTGTAAAATGATTACCACAGTAAGATTAGTTAAAACATCCATCATCTCATATAGTTACCATTTTGTGCGTGTGTGGTAAGTTTTAATATTTACTCTCTTAGAAACTTTCAACTATACAATATGGTATTGTTAACTATACTCATCCTGAAAACCTTCACTTCTAATTTTTTAATGTATACAGATTTGTAACACGTGTGTTTAAATGAAAATATATAAATGATAAATAAATCATCAAAATATTTTACAGATCACAAACTAGGAATCAGCATTAGGTATATTCTCTACTAATTTGGTGTTACTAATATCTTGTTCTGTTATCTGGGGTGAAATCTCAATTGTCTGGCAATTTATAATCCAGATACTTCTGCTTCCAGAGCAATGAGATGTTTTATTGCATTTTATTTCCTTTGCATCTTGCTGTAGACTTTTTCATCAAGATATACTATTGCAAATGGGCTCAGCACATTTTGAAGAGAAAAAATCTTCCATTTTCAGTTGTCTTTGGGATGTGGTAAGAAAACTAATTAAGGGTATTATATCATATTATTGACTGGAAGATTTCAATGTCATTATCTACATTTCTCAAAATATTGCTACATTTCACCAAGGCAAATCTGAAATGGGGTTAAAGTGTGGTTATTCACAAATGAGTAGGACTAAATCAATAATCTTGGGTAACATATCCTATCAATAAGTTATTGTAGGACTCATATATATGTCATGATATAAAGTAAAAAATAGGGGGGAATATCATTATTTTGTCTCTGAAATTAATAGAATAAAACATAAAGATTTAGAAACAATTTGTATGTTTTCGGCTCTGTGTGAGTGAGGTGTTTGATGAATTGGCTAACAAAGAGCCTATGCTTAAACCTGTAACTGAACTGGAAAAATATTGTCACTAATGGGAAAAAGGGCAGAGGCTTTACATCTTTCCTGTATTCCATCTCGCTGTGAAGTCAATGAGGCGAGAAATATAGGCAAGTACAGAACAAAGATTCATGACCGAGAACTCACTGAGAAACAGTTTAACATCTTAGAAAGAACAGAGAAGGCATCCCTAGTCATTAATTACCAAAAAGTCACAATAAAAAGCATTGCATTGAGCCTGTTATCCACTAAACTGGTAGCATTTAGCTAGAGGCAAAATTATGTAGGACTCTGAGCTGAGATTTGGGTGTCAGACAACATAGGCTCTTTTTCTGGTTCTGACACTCCAATGTTTTGTAACCTTGGCAAACCCAATTAATCTTTCTCAGCCTTCATTTCTTCATATTGACAAATGGAGCTAATAACTACAGTACTGAAGTACACCTATGCCTGCAAGTCAATTTCTGCTGCTTTAGCCACTGCGCTGATGAACCTTCTATATTGACTCACAATAACTCCCTGCAAGTCATCAGTGGATTAAAATCTGCAGTACTCCATTGGTTACTGATAGTCTTCTTAAAGATCTTCAAATAAAGATCTGATCAAAGTGATGACTTTTTAAAATTTTACAGTAAGGTAAAAATACTTCCCAATTCCTCTGGGTAAAGGAAAAGAGACCTGTAATTTGACCCTCCAAAAAGACAAATCCAACCTGATAGCCGCATTAGGTGAGCAAGTTCAAATTGTCCAGGAAAGCTAACATGAGGAATAGCTCATTTTTCCTTTAACATTCAAACAAAAGTATTTGAATGATACTGACTGAATTTCTTGCTCCATGGTGCTGACTGAACTTTATATACAATTTCTGGATATTCATATCTGTAATGAATAATATTTCTTAGGAAAACAAGCGTCATCCTGCATTTAGAACATATGACTTGATCTTGCAAAGAGTAGCTAAGAATAATTCATAATTTTTCCAATTTGTTATAATAATTCAAATAAAGAAAACACAATATAAAATTAAGATATATTTCATTGTTATTAAATATTGAAAAACTGAAAAGGCCAAATTGTTTATATTATTATAGCCAGACTTATTCTAGAAAATACATTAAAAGTCATAATATTAACGATTATGTTCTATGCCTCTCAGATGCCCGCTGACCTTGTTTCTGTTCTACAATCATCTCAGACCTGTTCCTACTTCCTAATCTTTGCACTTGATCTCTTGGATGGTATAGTCCTCCTGTGAGTGTTCAGGTTGCTGAATCCATCGCATCCTTCAGATCTCAGCCCAACTGCCATCTTCTCAGAGTCCTCTGATGAGCCCCATCCAGGCCCTGCCTCAGTCACATTCTGTCACATGACAGTGTTTATAGCCCTCAGAGCACTTACTGCTCTCAGAACTCACCTTTCTTAAATCACTAGTTACATGTTTATATTTATCTCCAATACAGTCTAGCCAGTACAGGAGACATGTCTGAAGATTCATATCCAGGGATTAGAGTGGGAAGTGTGGGAAGATTCTAGACTTAATTGCTGGTGGTCTTTTTTAGAAATTGCATGCTTAAAGCCCATTTATCTTTAGCTTTAAGCCTTATATTCAATTTTGGGACAACAGAGAAGTTCCACATAGCTTACACTGATGTTGTTATTTAACAAGAATCTATTCTGCAATCATGAATAAGTGAGCTAGAGAGGGAGTACAGGGCATAGGTTTCCTCAATTTACACCTTCCTGAGAAAAGGCATCTCATTCCAATTACACATTATTACTGTTAGCAGAGAAAATTTTTTCTTAACTAATGGCAAAGATCGAATTTTCAGAATATCTAAAAGACAAATGAATAATTGTGTTACTATCCTGTTAATAGTTTCCTCATGTAACTTTAATGTTCAATATTATAAACATATATATACATGTGTGTACTTATATATAGCTTTTTATATAGATATAACAAATTTTAAAAGCTCTGATAATTCTTTTTTTCTTAGAACTTCTTTTTTTAAATTAAAGTATAGTTGACTTACAATATTTCTGATGTATAGCAAAATGATTCAGTTTATATATATATATATATAAATATATATTATAAAAGAATATATATATTCTTTTTCAGGTTCTTTTCCATTATAGGTTATCACAAAATATTGAATATAGTTCCCTATGCTATACAGTCAGTCCTTGTTATTTATATATTTTATATACAGTAGCATGTGTCTGTTAATCCCAAATTCCTAGTTTATCCTTCTATTCCCTTTCCCCTTTGGTAAACATAAGTAGGTTTTGTGAGTCTATTTCTATTTTGTAAATAAGTTCATTTGTATCATTTAGATTCTACATATGAGTGATATATGATATTTGTCTTTCTCTGTCTGACTTACTTCACTTAGTACAATAGTCTGTATGTCCATTCATGTTGTTGCAAGTGGCATTATTTCATTCTTTTTTAAGACTTAGTAATATTCCATTGTAAGTTTATGTATATGTATATATACACATACACATACACACATCTTCTTTATCCATTCATCTGTCAATGGACATTTAAATTGCTTCCATATCTTGACTATTGTAAAGAGTGCTGCCATGAACATTGGGATGCATGTATCTTTTCAAATTAGTTTTCATCTCTTCCAGATAAAAGCCCAGGAATGGGATTGCTTGATTGTATGGTAACTATTTTTAATTTTTTGAGGAACCTCTATACTGTTCTCCATAGTGGCTGTACCAATTTACATTCCCACCAACAGTGTAGGAATGTTACCTTTTCCGCATATCATCTCCACTATTTTTTTTTTGTAGACTTTTTGATGATGGCCATTCTGACCAGTGTGAGGTGATACCTCTGTAATAACTCTTAAGTGTGTCAAAATTGAACAAATTTTAATAAAATTATCCTTGTCACTTAGTAATTAGTAGAAGTACTTGTATCTTCTATTTTTCCACAATATAATGAGAATCACTGGCTTAAGTTTTTCTTTTTTTCTTTTATTTTTCCTTTTTTTTTCTTTAGAGAAGCAGAAAAACATGTCTCAGAAAATCAGCAACTAGAAGATTTCAAGGGATCTGAGGAGCAAGCTCTATAATCTTTCATACCTGCCTCTTTCAGATAACCTGTTTAAATGATTTTTCTCAACGTATCTACTATCTCTACCACTCAGACCACATGAAATAAGAAAGATGGCTGCCAACAGTCCCTTAAATTTACAAGAAAAAGATTCAGTCACGTGGAGAAGAGACCAAATTTTAATCTCTATTTTTCTCTCTCTCAATTTCTCTAACCCAACGCCCAATTTCTCCCACTGTCCCCCACCAAAAGTTTTGAATTGCTTTTGAATTCTCCTTTGCCCATCCCCAGGCCAACCAAATGCTCCCAAGAACCTCATTAATGGATTCTCTTTACAGTTAAAGGAATCCTTTTAGATGCTGGTGTAATCCCCAAAGATATATTAGGTCAATGGGATGAAACTTGCATGCCTTCCTGAGGAATCTGGACTCCTGACAGTTGGTAATTCAGTGCCATTTAAGGTCTTCTATCTAAAATTTTCAGGTTTTATATATGTGTTTTGCAACAAACATTAATGGAAGTAGAGAGAAGAGTTTAGAGTTAGACAGATTCTGAAGATAGGCACAAGAGTCAGAAAGCTATTTTAATAGATCAGAACACAGCTGTGGAGTTTCTAACTTAAAGCTATGTCAGTGAGGTTGTGATCAGAGAGGACAAATTTGAGAGATATTTCAGGAAGAATCTTGACAAGGCTCAGTGAATGATTATGAAAATTAAGGGGCAGGCAAATGTTAAAGATGACTCTCTTGTTTCTATCTTGAGTCAAAAGTTGGATGGCATTTCCGTGAATTGATACAGAGAGTCAGAAGAACAGATATGGACCATGGGTAGGGTGCATTCAGGAAAGAAGAGAAATGAAGCAATAGATAAAATCCATGTAAAACTAGGCAAGCAGGATCTAGGTGTAAAACCTGGGATTCACTACAAAGAAATATGAACCTACTTCTTTATACACAGACCAGTCAGAAGAGTTTGACCCTAGATTTTCTTGAAAATGTGGCCAAGAATATCATAAACTGTGCCATCATCCTGGTAAGTATTTTTTTAAATCTAAATCCCTTTTAGATCCTCATGCTCCCAAGTTTTATTTTCAGGGCATTAAGAACCTCCCTTCCTTCTACTTTGTCCCAACACTGCTCCACTGTCATACTGCTCACTCTTCACTACATTTCCTCCAAATCTTGACATATTTTCAACCATGACTAGTCAGTCGGAAAGTGTCATCCATCATCCATTAACTGCATTTCTTGAGATGAGCATTTTGCCTAGAATCCCCATAAATAAAGTCTTCTTTTTATGTCATTGATTTGACAGTTGTCGATATATGTAAATACTATAAGAAGTAATAAAATCAATGGAAAATACTGGAGAAAAGTTTACTGAATTAAGCTGGGTCCAAGGTGAGAGGAGACAACACAAGGGCATAAACACTAGGAGACAAGGATCATTGGCAAAATAACCAAAATAGAAAAATTATTCTCAAAGATCAGAGCTATTAAATTTGAAGAATCAATATAGCAACATTAATATATAATATTAATAGGCTTATTTCATTTTCAGTTGAAAGTGAATATTATCAAGTCACATTCAACTCATTACTAAATCTCAATGTTTAATAAAAAGAATATTTCCAAATGACCTTGTATTGGTCAAAGATACCTTTACACATTGGAATATAAATGAAAACCATATTCACAATTATTCAAATAAACTCAGTGGAATCTTCATAGACTGTAAAAATAACCTCAGAGGATACGTTAGAAAAGCAAGTCATGTAAATTATAAACCTTAGCCTATTAACAGTCAAATTAAACAGACTCTTAGTTATAAATACCTACATTGAAATCAACTTGGGAAGTTTCCACAAATTCAAACAAATTTACTTGCCCTGCCAAAATTTAGCACACATTCTTGAACCTGTTATTTCTCTCTTTCTTTCTCTCTCTCCCTCTTGCTGTTTCATGCACACACACACATACACACAGATGTTATTTATCTTTAAAGATGCTTTAAATCCTGCCATTGATCTAAGAAAGGAAAAAAGAGCATATTCTTTTACATTTTTTTAAAGTGGAGAAATAACCAAAAACAAACAAAAAAGTTTGTGAAAATAGAAAACAGAGTTGATAAAATGACAAGTATTTTCCATAAATAGAAAAAAGAGCTTTTTAAAAATCTTAAAATCCCAACAGAAGATTAATAAAAAATGAGCACAGCCTTGTAGAGTTGGTAAAAATAACTACACTGAGAGGAACTCTTTGTTTCAAGCAATTTTTAAAACACAGTAAATCAATTCATTCTTAATGGGATATACACTAAAAGGAAAAAAAGAAAACTGAAAGAGAAAAAAGTTCTCAAACTATTTTCCACCAGTTTTTTGAGAGCTAGTATTGTTTCCCTGAGTATGCTGTACAGGACAAAATGAGTGATGTCATTGAAAACTGGAATTTTGGTCAAGAGGAAAGGAGACCCACAAGTAAAAGGAATTTGGTTAAGGAAAAATTCTGAATTCCTAAATTTGTTAAATTTGAATTGGAGTGCAAACATGAATATATGATTTTTTTAAATGTCCTATTTCTTTTCACTAAAAAAGGCTACATAGGAAAAATAAATATCCCTTTTAAGCAGATTTTGGTCTCCAAATACCATTTCTCACAAAGGAAACTGGAGCATCTCAAAAAATGTTTAGATTTCAAGCTAGGGTCGAAAAGATGCAAGTTGAACCTAGAACATGTTGTCAGATCAGACAGCAAGGAAGCAAACATGATTGGAATCATGTCAAAAGGCCTCAGGAGCCACCTGGGAAACACACCTACCATCCAAATCTAGGAAAATTTGGTCATGAATAAGAATAATGCATTTAATCGCTTAAGACACATCAGATGTTTAAATTCATAAGCTCTTAGAAATATATTTTGAAAAACTAAAAAACTAATTCATGATTTTGCAAGGGTGCCAGAAAGCCAACTTATCTTGAAATCTGATCAAAAAGGAAAAGACTCAAGTATCTATCCTGTATTTTCTATCCCTATAATGCTCTGAACTCAGATAAACAGAGTTGATGGGGGAGAATTTTTTAATTCATCTAAGTATTTCATATAATAATTGAAAAGGAATGACTGAATTAGAATCTCACCCTTTTGCAACCTTTTATGAAATAATCGATCTAGCAGTGATCATCTGCTAAATTCACAAAAAGAGAGACAGCAGATCTAATGACCTTCCTATTGAAATATAGGACCACCTATCAAATAGCTTTGTTCAAAAAATAATCAAGCCTTGATCTGATTAATTTATAGGAAAAAGAATAGAGGACCCACTTAGAAATAATAGAGGATGCAATCAACAAAATTCAGACTGTAGGAAATTCTGCAAAACAAACTATAAGGTTTCTTCAACAGGTAACTGTGAGAAAAATAATAGTGAGACGGAGGTACAAGCTATAGACTAAAGAAGACTTAAGACACCCACCAATTGCTGTACATGGAATTTACTTGGATTGTGATTTGGAGAACTAAATTGTCAGAAAGAAAGTAAGAGATAATTGTGGGAATTTAAACAATCTTTTTATGTGCAATTATATTAAGGAATCCTTCTTAGTCTTTTATGTAATAATAGAGGCTATATTTCTTAATGAGTCATCTTTTAGTACTACATCAAAAATACATATAGATAATGTAGTATGACATGTGGTGTCTTCTCCAAAATAATTCTGGAGAAAGGAAGACCAACAGGATAGGAGCATAGATGAACCCAAGAGACATAGTTGATAATTATGGAAGCTGGGTGATGAATATATGGAGATATGCAATTTTCTTTCTTTTGAATTTTTTTATTAAAAAATTTACAATGCTAAAAATTTGTTTAATAAAGTAAACATTTGCCTGCGTCTTGAAAGTCACATTTAATCAAAACAGAAACCAAAAGAGAAAATAATGTAGAAGCTGTAAGGAACTGAATGGCCAGGTGAAAAGTTTCAGGAAACACTCCATTTCGTATGTCCTCTGCTAGGAGCTCCTTGGCCAGAGACCTCAAGTTTTGCTATTTTGCATCTTCTGCCTGGAAAAAGTGATACATTCAATGAAGCCAATGAATTGAGTGGGGAAAAAAATAAAGACAATATAAAGGCATTTTAAAGATCATGAATTTATATATCCTTAGGCATTTGAACTGAACCTCAGAATAAAACTGTTAACAAAATTACAAGGGGATAACAGCAGAGATCAAATCGGTAATAGTTTTCCCATAACCCTGTCTGAAAAGAAGAACTGAGGAGGGGAGACTGTATAACAACAGAAAAACAGATCTAAAATTATTCTAGTTTGTATTTATTCATTAATATCTATGAAAACCAACAAACCTATGAAATAATTGGATGGCCATAAAGAGAGGTAGAAGGGATAATAAATGTACTACTATAACCATTATAGTAGAGAGTCAATAGAAGACACTTTCTAAAGTCTATGAATCAGTAAATAGATGTTTAAGCATATTATATAAATGTATAGTTACCTTCAATAAGTACCAAAATAAAAGTATAAACCTTTCAAAATAGCAGAAATAGAAAAAATTTATTAAAAAACAAACAAAAAATTTAAAACTAAATATGAAAATCCATAAACAAAGCACTAAAACAAAATATAAATGACAAAAGTATGACACATTATACATATAGAACATAAATATATTACTTTGATAATAGAAATTATATTTCCATTTCAACAGATGACGGTAATTTAAACAAATTGGTCATATCAAATCCTCAGTAATTTGCAAAATATCTTTTAAACTACAGATTCTATTAGCTAACTATATAATCATTCTGAAAAGTTTTAAAATTTAGAAACGAAAGTATCTAACCAATTGGAAATTTAATTTTATCTTAAACTACTCTTAAAAGTACTTAAGACTCTGCGTCTGATTATTTAGAAAACAATTGTAACAATAATTAGGATGCTTATGAATATTCTATTTTTCCTTTTTTGGTGGACACATAGTGTACCCCCTCCTTTGGTATTTCCACGTCAATAAGCATTTTTACAATTTTATTAATTGTCCCTCCATTCATCAGATCACTAAATGATCATGTCACTTGTGTCATAAACTGAAGTGCAATAAATTCATGTCTGTTTCCCAATCTTCTATTCTGTTATAACTTGGCCTTTGGGGGGGTGTGTGCAATTTTTTTCTTTTAACACAGAATAGTTAGAAATAGTGAGAATCATATTAGCATCTTTTCATCAATAAAATTGAGTCCTGGGACATAATACCACAAAGGGAACTTTTTTTTTTGAACTTTGAATTCAGTCAAAACAACCCCCAACACTGAGACGTTTTCAGACGTACACGAAAAGGAAGCAAAAGACACACACAAAAATTAACAAATCTTAAAGTACAAATTCTTAAACTAGAAAATAAAGCAAGCAAACTAAACAAAAGAAGACAATAAAACCAAATTGACTCTCTAACTAATAAAAATAAGTATATGTACTTAAAAGAAAATGAAAATTATCGTTTTTGAAGACCATATATTTTCCACCTAATAAAGATGCAAACAGAAGCACTGCCAGATCTGCTAATTATAGAGTTTGCCATATGCTAATAGTAGTGGCATCAATAGTCTCCCTACAAACAACAATAACCTGAAATTTAAAAAATAATAATAACTGTCAGCTTGGAAGTTTTCACACTATCACAACAATAAATAAAAAGCTGAACAGGCCAAAAAATCAACAACTCTTCTAAGATTCTTATGAGAAGGGAGGACACAGGGCAATCTGCAGCCCCTAAGATCAGAGAGACAGGCAGGCAGGTGAATACAGGAAATGGCTGCTTCCTTGAACACAACACTCATGCTGTAGGGAGCAGGGCCCTGGTAGGAAAGCCTGAACTGTAGCTGACAAACTGTGGGAAATTAGTGCAGACAATTGACAGCTAAAAACTTCAAGGGGATCCTGTCATGGGGGTAGGCGGTGGGCAATACTGTGAGTTTTACCTCCAGGAGCTGGACCAGGTTCCCATAGTATATATTTGAGGAAAAGACCCGTGAACTTCCGGCAGAGGAGGGGGAAGGGGTTCATTCTGAAACACACCAGAGCACTCTGTTCTTCTTAACAAGGCCTGCCTGCCCTCAGGGGAAACTAGTTAACCAAATCGTAACTTGCTTTGTATGATCAGAGTCTGATTGACCTGGGCAAGGGAAATTTCTAACTCCAGCAGCTCGAAGCTTTCCATGTGAAAGAAAGGAAATACCCAACTCCAGCCCACTCCAGCCATCCTGTCCCACCTGATGGAGAAGAAAAAGCACTGAGACACTCTTGTGAGGTGCACAGTCCAGAGGCAGAGGCTCACTAAAAGACTGAGCCCAATCATAGGACTTCACTCTTCGCTTCTGCCCACACCTCACCGCCACATTACTGAAGACCTATTTATAGCAAATGAAAAGTTGCTCAGTCACACTTATTTTTTAAAAATAGATACCCATTTTCCTTGCACCAATGAAATTTTTTACTATATATATTTTAAAATACTAAGTTGGTAGATTTATGTTGGTTTGAAAACTTAGGAATTTGGAGTGATATCTGAAACTGGCCTCGGGTCATGGTTGGTTGTGGGGGTGGCAGGGAACTTGGCAAAGAGAGATGGAAGGAAGAGGCAGATGGATTCAGACTGGTAGATGGCTGATTAACAAGCAAGGGAACTTGCTTACAGGCTTGTCTTCAGCAGCGGCAGGACATGGAGATCTCTGCAATCACACACTAGAATCTTTAAAGTTTATATGGAGACCTTAACCATTTATTCCAGTCCATATGGTCTCAACAACACAGTGCTCTCTCGAGGCTATATCCTTGAAATGGCTAAGGCTGTGGGAACACTGGGTGGGTGGAAGGTACATTCCAAAGACAGAAAGAAGGTGAGGTGCCTCTGACTGCCGGGGTCCAGCTTGCAGGTCAGCCAACAATCATGACCTCTTGATGGCCTCCTCCAACAATTTATTGAGTAAATGTTTGTAGAACCTTCATGAAAGGCAATTTATCCTTTTAAATAGTCCTACATATTTACAAAAATATGTACAGGATATCCACTTGTTTAAAGAAAATAAATTGGAAACTATGTAAGTGCCCATCAAAACATGTAAATGGTTACATAAATTAAGGAGTTTATATATTAAGCAATACTATGTAGTAATTTAAAAGAATAGGAAAGCTATTCTAAATATGAGTACCTCTGCATGTATTAAGTTTAAAAATCTGGTTGCAGAGAAAAAGATGAAAATTATCATTAATTTTATAAATAAATGAATCAGACACTGTGTCAGGGAGAGGGTATCGATAGGTATGTATACATGTTCCCTTGTGGTTAAATCTATACAGCTGTGTCTGAAATGATTCACTGCAATCTGACAAAGGTTATAGATAGAGTAGAAATTTTAATTTTGCATTATATGGTTTAATTTCTTTATGACAAAATGTACTAATAAATTCTTAAATAATTCAATAAAGTTTATTTTAATATGACTCAAAGCTATGACTGTGAGCAATTCAGAAATCTCAAAATATTTATTTTATTATATAGAAAATAACAGAATCACCTAGATATCCTCCAGGTACACAAAGCCTAGAATCAAGCCCAGGCATCCACAAACAAGATGACCTTGAGTAATCAGGATTACCAAGAAGTGGCTAATATGCCGTATCTGTGCAAAAAAGCATATCCTTGTGAAAACCGTGAATTCAATGTATTGTTATTATTACAGTCCTATAACTCTATGGATTTATTAGTGGTATATCATATTGCCCAGAGAACAATGTAATTTTTATATATGCGTATATATTATTTATGTCTGTATATAAATTTCTTTACTCCTACTCGACGTGTTTCTATAAAATGCTCCTCTGTCCCTTGTAAGCCTAAGTAAAAGATTCTTATCTACAAAGAGGAGAGTGTTCTGGCAATATTTTTATATATATATATATATATATATATATATATATATATATATATATATATTAGAATGAAGTTCTGTTTCTCAAGAAGCTTCATATACCTTGAAATGATCTTACCTTTATTTATAAATAGAATGTACATTTTAACTAAAAGTACTGATTCTTCCTTGTAAGTTAAAAAAAAGGAAAAAGAAATTTAACTTCTTGGAATAGTTGTTACACATCATAGAGTATTAAATAGATGCCAATTGACTTCTCCTCACTTGGTTGTCTCCATGTCAAGGTAAGTCTAGCCAACCTCACCTCTAACTTACTCATTCCCCTAAAGCTTTAATGAACTGATTCTTCCTAACAGAACAATTATGCTCTTGTAACTAAATCAATCACTCGTCATGAGACATGGGCTTGCACTTACTTGTCTGGATCAGGAAGGCTGAGGATAATGGACCATTAAGAACTGTGCTTTCCTAGCCACAAAAAATCATGAGGCTTACTGGCAAAGAGTGAGTTTTTAGATAAGAATGAAAATCTTAAGAGGGTCAATTTGTTTTTAATTCACTTGGAAGACTGCCCTTATTTTTAAAGCCCCACAATGACAGAGTTGCTTATTTTTACTTTAGAACAATTATGTTAAATAAGGACCATACCCTTATGGAATAACTGACACTGGAAATCTTTTATGAAAAACAAACAAAATCACCTCCCATTAGAAACTTTAACATCAGATTAAAAACCTAAAGCGACTTTGAAACAAAAAAATGTGTCTTTATAAAAGTTAATGTTAAGTCATATTCAAAATCCGGAGAAAGAGTAACCAAACATTTCAAGCCAAACTCCACTTGCGTTTTCTCTTCCCCAAACTAAGCAGTATATTTAAATTGATAATTCACCAAACTCAAATTTTAAAAAATTCCTTCACCCCAACTTGAACTCATTCATGTGCAATAAGAAGAAGTATGTGACTCTAGAGTTCTCGAAAAAGGCAAATGTGAAAATGTTTCTCTGTAAGAGGTCCAACTCTAAGGTTCCTTATAGCTAGGAAATATATAAACAGTGAACTTAAGATGACAGTACAGCAGAGATGTAAAAACAACTCACTGGTTACTTATCAGGAAAGAGTGTATATGAGAACTGACACACTATTCTATAGAAGCACATGGAATTCATGCCCTTTGTTGCCCTGACCAGCACAATGCCTCAGTCTATGGTGATAGCCTGTTCGGGGAACACTTGCTCTCTGATCACTCTTTTCTTGTTTGCAGGCTCAGAAGGAGCAGCATAATACCTTGAAGCTCTTTCTCAGAGTAGCTATTTATTTATGAACAAGAGGGCTAATGACACCGATGGGAACAGTTGGTAGAAGATTTGCATCTCACCTGTGTACATTTGCCTGGTAGAATCATGTTTCCTTGTTCCTCAGACTGTCCTCCACCTGACAAAGTGACCTGCAATTTTGGCAGTCGTTCCTTCATTTCAAACCCTCTAGCAAAAAGCAAATGCCCTTTGAATACAAGGCAAAAAACTGAAGACCTTCAAAGGTGCCACAGATTAGCTTTCATTGTTCTTTCCATTGTATATTGAAATTGACATACTTAAGAAAAAGAAAGCATTGGATAAACTTTGTAGCGATTTAGAAGGCTTTCTGCTATTACTGGGAAAGGGGATAGATAGTCTTTTCAATAGCTCATGATTTTTTTCTAAATTAGCAATGATTCCCTTCAAAACTTATTAGCTAATAGCAACTCTTTGTTAATGAGCTATTGTTATGTCTAATGGACCGTGTTTTATCAAGGACTGCATTTCAAAGCCACAGATTTGAGCTTTTAAATTATTTTCTGAAGTATTTCTTTCCCAATAAACCCTTATTTTTATAATTTCATAAATATAAATTGACACACAGATGGTAAATATAGGACCGTAATTTTGTGGGTGAGAAAGCTAAATCCTATGTGCAAGTGAGGGATTTTAGAATCCCAGCTGTTGATTCAGCTGCCGCAGCAAAATCTCCCAAGTGTGGTATTAGTGCTAGCAACTAGGTGCTTAGCTCACTCACCACTTCCGTTTCTAAGAGTGACCTCAAGTGACCCCAGTTTGAAAACCAACCTATTTATAATTACCTGTTGCCTGGAGAACAAGATTATACCACCCTTCCACACCTTGGTCTCACTCAAACCCTAAGCCAACTCCAAGGAAAAAATCACTTTTCCACATCACACAGGAAGGCATATAACAAATACCACTTAAGCTAAAATCCCTTAAGAATGTAACATCCCTGAGAGCAAGGACTTGTCTGTTTTGTCCAATGCTCTATCCTGTGTCTAGATTAGCAATACCTTAAAAGAATCTGTTTGGAATTGAGAAGTTGGGAGATTTATTATTCATTTTCAGGAAAAATCAAATAATTTTTCACTTGTTGGGATTTGGTTTGTTTCTAAATGTAGCTGCCTAGTCGACCCACAGAAACTGCAAGTTTAGGACATGAGGATTCTTATTCTTTATACTAATGTAAAAGGAGGGAGAGAGAAAAAAATTTTCTAAAATTATAAATTATTTACAGCATTTTCATTTCTAAAACTTTCTCCCCTTTGATGAATCATTCACATCTGTTAAAATAAAAAATTTCAAAGTATCAATAGAAAAAAGTTTTGGCCACAGGAATAGCCAGAAACAAACAACTGCCATTCCTCTAAAAGAAGGAATGTGCATTTAAGGCATAACTTACTGATAGGATCAGAATGTGTTTTAACGGTCAAAAGGTCCTAAATAGTTAGATGTGAGCTGTAGACAATTTTACGGCATACAACGCACTTTTTAATTGCTCACTTATTTGAGACATGCTGATGTGATCAAGTTTCTGCAAGTCTTATGTTTTGTGTTTTGGGGGGAGGTAATTAGGTTTATTTATTTTTTTATTTTAACGGAGGTACTGGGGATTGAACCCAGGATCTCATGCATTCTAAGCGCACACTCTACCACTGAAATTTACCCTCCTGCCTGCATGTCTTTTAAAAGTAAAAGTGAAACGTTAATAACTTCTTTTTTTAATGGAAGTAGGTCTACAGCCGAAAGAATTTGCATTTGCTCATGCAGGCAACCCATCTATCCCTCCCACTTTGTTCAGTTACCTGCAAATTTCCTTCCTAATGTCCCTGATTCTTCTAATTCATTCACTTACTAGGTATTATTGAGAACCTATAGTGTGTAAGGTGCTCAGCTAAGCACTGGACACAGTAAAGAATAAGACCTATATATTCTCCTGCCCTAAGAGAATCTGTGTTCTAGAGAAGAAAAGAGAAATATCAAATATACAATTGCTTTGATAAGTGAGTGAATGATTGAATGAGTACATGTCAATTTTGATAAAATCATAAGGAAAAGTTAAAAAAAAAAAAGGAAAGTCAATAGAAACCATGAAAGGAATAATAGGAAGCCTGTATCATATGCAGGTGAGGAAGGCTTCCTGGCAAAAGTGGCACTGAGGAAGGAACCAAATGATGCAGAGGGTTATCCACTTGATGAGGTGAGGGAAGCACATTTCAGAAAGAGCACACATGAGCTCAAGGAGTTGAAGCCAATGCAAGAAAAGTTATGATGTTTGCACAAGAAAGGTCTTGGCCTGTCAGAAAAAGGTGTGAATTTAAATTTGTAAATTTAGTGTAAAGATGAGACTTGCTCAGTTAAGGTTTCTGCTACTTAAATGATGCTCAAAGGTCTTCAAATTCTCAAAATGTTTCTTCAAATAATTCCTAAAGAAATCTGACTCTCAATGAAAACAAAAACTAGAAACAAACATTAAGAAAAAACTAAAAACAAAAAAAAAAAAAATTTATTTTTTTCCTCAACTATGAGATAGCAGATCAAATATGATATTCTACAGAGAAGTATTTAAATACATGGACTCTAATCTGCATTCTGTTTGGGAAGTTGTAGTCATATAAATTAACTTAGCATAACTTTGTTTTAGAGGACTAATGTTGCATTCAGAAAAACTACAGAAAAAAAGCCACACAATATACACCTCATATAATTTTAGGGTTTAATTTATAAGACAGGCTTGATCAAATGAGTAATAGGGAAGATATCTCTGTTTACTTTTCCACATGTTGGGAAATTATGAATTATACATGATTCTGTATTCTTAACAAGGCTATATCCATTCAAATTTTCTCAATAAATATGCATTATATAATTTCTATTTTCCAGGTTTTCTGCTTGGAACTGGATTTGGAAAAGTGAATAATAACCAGTACTAGCCTTCTATTAAGAGGAGATGGCTGAACAACCTGAAAGCTCAAAAGCTTCTTTAACCAATTCAGTATTTTATAGGTATAATTATTATTGTAATTCTTTTCTATGTGTTTAATATAGTTTGTTAAAAGCTATTATTAAGAAAAGCACAGAGAACTGACAAAGGCTTAATTTCCAGAGTATATAAACAGTTCGTACAACTTAATAACAAAAAAACAAAGAACCCAATCCAAAAATGGGCAGAAGACCTAAACGAGCAATTCTCCAATGAAGACATACAAATGGCCAATAGGCACATGAAAAAATGCTCAGTATCACTAATTGTCAGAGAAATGCAAATCAAAACTACAGTGAACTATCACCTCACACCAGTTAGAATGGCCATCATTCAAAAGTCCACAAACAATAAATGCTAGAGAGGGTGTGGAGAAAAGGGAACACTCCTGCTGGTGGGAATGTAGTTTGTTGCAGCCATTATGGAAAATAGTATGGAGATTCCTCAAAAAACTAAAAATAGTCTTACCATACGACCCAGCAATCCCACTCCTGGGCATATATCCAGAGAGAACTCTAATTCAAAAAGACACATGCACTCCAATGTTCATAGCAGCACTATTTACAATAACCAACACATGGAAGCATCTAAATATCCATCAACAGATGACTGGATAAGGAAGCTGTGGTATATTTATACAATGAAATACTATTCAGCCATAAAAAATAATAAAATAATGCCATTTGCAGCAACATGGATGGACCTAGAGATCATCATTCTAAGTGAAATAAGCCAGAAAGAGGAAGAAAAATACCATATCATATCACTCATATGTGGAATCAAAAAAAAAGAAAAAAAGGACGCTATGAACTCATCTACAGAACAGAAACAGACTCACAGACAATCTTATGGTTAGTAAACAATCTTATGGTTACCAGGAAAGGGAGTGGGAAGGGATGAATCTGGGAGTTTGAGGTTTACAAATGTTAGCCACTATATATAAAAATAGGTCTTTTAAAAAGTTTCTTCTGTATAGCACAGGGGACTATGTTCAATATCTTGTAATAACCTTTAATGAAAAAGTATATGAAAATGAATATATGTATGTATATGCATGACTGGGACATTGTGCTGTACACCAGAAATTGACACATTGTAACTGACTGTACTCCAATAAAAAAAGAAAGAAAAGCACAGAGGTGAAGGGAAGAGAAGCTTCTAAAGGAGGTGGTACAATAATTTATTCGTGAAGAAGGAGTAGACTAGTAGAGATTATACGTCTCATGCAGAAAGAATAGCATGCGTGAAGCCAGGGATGTGGGGGAAAAACATGGAACATTAAGGTAAGAATGAGCCAGGGAGACTGCATCCATACAACTAAGATCAGAGTGAAACTAGGCAATTATATCCTTTACCAAAATACTGACAAGAGATGAATCAGAGATATGTTCGTAGATGCAACTGTACTTTTTTTAAAAAAGGCATTCATTCCATTTGGCATTGTTTCTCCAAATTACATGGGGGAATTTAAAATAAAACATAAAAGTTTCCGTACCTGTGCCACATGTGCCTTAAGTCCCAATTCACAGATGTTACCATTGTTAGCATTTTGACTGTCAAGTTTTATGACAGTGACATTACAGTAATTCTAATTAAGCCATTCAAGCTTTGTCTATAGGATGTTTCTAAGATGAGGGAGTAGAAATAGAAAGGTGGGTATAGGGGACAGTGTACAGGATATGACTCATAATCTGCAAATATAGATGTAGAGGGTCAGATTGATCAGCTGCTTTGTAAAGGGGAAAAGGGAGAGTAGATATTGCCTTAAGGTCATTCTGATTTCAGACATGGTTGGGTACAGGATTCCTGAGGGTTTCACATTGACCAGATGTGTAGTATACATAAGAGAGAGGTATTTTAAATCCTTCCCAAGAGGACCACCTGGGAGGGTGCTATGAGCCTACAAGAAAGAATATCTGTGGAGTAGACTGACCAAAAAGTGGACAGTTAGCCCCTAAAGAAAAATGCATTAACCATATCACAGACATATAGTCAAGTTATCGAAAAAAAAGAATCTTTAAAATACTTTCAAGGTTTCCTACAATAGAAAAAGTTAGTTTTAAACACACCACCAATCACAGAGTGCACAAAATCATTCTTCTAGCATATATTCAAGTTGTAATAATAATCATGTAATTGTGTAGCTAACATATATAGAGGACTTAATACTTGCCAGATACTGTTCACACATACACACACATACACGTGTATACATATTGAATTTCATCAATTTCGAGATGTCTACTTTCTCACATTGCAACACTTCTGAAATCTAGATGCCTCTGATAATCAGTAGAGTTTTATGACTCATTCTTAATTAGCCAGTGCTGTCGCAGTTGTCATTGTCTGTCATACCGTTCTTTGGTTGCTCCTGGGGCATATCTGGACAACTGCCCCTCTAAATACTTTAATCAAGGAACTATTTAAGGATATTTTGAGGAAAAATACAATCTCTGATTGTTGTCTAAATAATCTTTTGTTGATATCTTCTGATAAGATTAAGAAGGCACCTTTATCAAAACTTGTAGGAAGAATGTCAGTCACTTGGAAGAAAATACCATAAACAGTAATGAAACATTCTTTTGAGAAATGCCCTGTCACTAGTGACATTCATGGCACAGAGAGGAAAGCATGTAGAAAAATACAGACATCAATGACACTGAGTCAAAAAATGATTCAAAACCTGTTAGACTGAATGTGAAGAAGTTTTAAAATGTATCAATAAATTTATGTCACTTAGAGCTTCCTTTGTTATGTAAATGGAATGGTAAAAAAACTATGCATAAATAAATTAAAAGGAATTCTTTCAATAATTAAAAAACAAATAGTATGAGTAGTTTTAAAAGTATTACGTCATAGTTTATTAGCAACTTCTGTTTTTCCTTTTTTAGTGGTACATAAAATAAATGTGGTTTACAATCATTAGTCTTAGATTCTATTAAATATGGTTTATTAGTTCATTTCTCACAACAGTCTTATGAAATAAGTAATATTTTCCCATTATCTTTCATCTCAAACCTTTGAAAAGTGAGAAAGAGAAGTTTATTAGAAGAGAAAGAGGTGAGAGAGAAAGAGAAAAGAATCAAAATAACCCCTTCTCTACAAGAAGACAGCCCCCCCCCCCCCCGACAGACACTGAGAGATCCGGGAAAAGTCTTATTTTTGAACAAATATTGAAGAGTCAATTAATACACTGAACCAGAGACTTGAAGGCATGAATCCAGATTATTTAGAGGAAACAAAATATTTTTCTGTCAACAAAGAGTGAATAGAAAAGTCATGAGTTTTTATCAAAAATTAACGGCAATCTATTCTGCCTGACCAGTAGAATAAAAAGGACAGGGGAAGACAAAAATAAAGTTGCTTTTATGATTATACCCTGCGAATTTTTCTTGTTTACTGTACCATGTACCCACTACACATGGAATCAATCAGTGAAGTTGGCTTGCATGGATTTCTTCTGTACATAGGTGATGATGAGCTAGAGAAAGACAGAGACGGTAGAGATGATAAAGATAGATGGACAGAGAGAGAGACTGATTTTTCCCCCTCAGTGACCACAGTCCTTGAATGGGGAACACTAACTGGTGGGTTTAGGTTACTGGGCTGGGACTACTGACAATTTTACCAATAGGGTATATGGGTAAAGAACCACTAGGTAGGAAACTGGAAACTCCCCTTCCTCCCAACAACTTTTACAAATTAAGGAGGGTATACAGTTGTGGGTTTTTTTGTTTCGTTTTTTGGGAGGGTGGTAGTGGTAAAGAAGTCTTTTTTCCAGCATCTGTTGTTCAAGTCTGTTTACCTCAAATTCCACTGTGCTTCTCTTTCAGGACCCAGTAATTTCACATCTGAGGCCAATTATAAGCTCCTCCTAGAACAGTTCCCTGGCTTGAGCCTAAGGGGAAAGTTATTACTGCCAGCCTATTTATTTACATGAGAAAGAGGCAGTTCTTTAATGAATCACTGTGCTGATGCCTCCCTGGCCCACTCCCTCTCATACTTTGACTTTGACCTTGGAATTTTTAGAGAAGATCTATGCTTCTGTCTAGTGCTCAGGGCCACAATTTTCTTTTCTCCTTCAATCTTATCACTTGTTTTCTATCTTCCAGGAATCCCTTTAACCCTTTGTTGCTCTGGCAGAAATGTTTCCTGATTTTTAATGACAATATTGCATCTTTGTCGTTTTTGTTAAGGTTTTTCTGTAATTTCAGTAGAATCCTCAGAGGAGAGGAAATAGTTCCCTGAGCTTAGTATTCAGAGAGACTCCTTTAAATGGTTGAATTCAGCCAGAGAGATGTTCTTCAAAATACTGCAGTAATTCATAATATATTAACTGGATCTATGACATGATTTGAATGGTTATTTTCTAGATTCAGCTTAAATCATTCAAATATTTTAGAATTATTCTCAGTTCCTGAGAATCCCAGCCCCTTCCCCAAGTTGTTGCAATAATTCTCCCACTTGTTAGCATATGAAATAGCTGAGCTCATAAAAACTAATATCGCCACACCTCATGGCCTTTTCTTTTGCCTTTTGAGATGGCCCACACTCTGTCTATGAAGTGTGAATCTCTCTGAATAAATCTACTTTTACTCAACTATGCTCACTCTTGAATTCTTTCCTATGAGAAGCCAAGGACCCTCACTTAATGAGGCACATCCCTGGGACTCCCTGGGACCTGAGACGTGGCCATCCTTTTGTACTGCAACTTTCCTATATCAATATGACTCATTGTGTTTTCCTGTCTCTTGAAAAAGACTAATCACATGAAGTAGTTGTGGCACAGTGGAATGAATAATGAACCAAAAGTCAGAAGATCTCAAGTTGAGAACAAATTCAAATTCTCAGTCAGTCATTATACCTCTAAGACTCTCTTTTCCTGTAAAATGACAATAATAAGAAATTTCACAGGGAGTTGTTTAGGATCATATGTGTATTAAAACAAATGGAGAGAGCATTATAAAATTTATATAAAGCTTGGTTGTTATTATTAACTGGAAAACATTATCTTTTATAGTCAGAGATGACATCATCTAGCCATCAGATTAATTATATGTAAATTACAAACATGAAAAAATAATATTTTATCTTTCCCAATCTGAACATAACAGGACACAATTCAAAATATGTATTCACCACCTTAGGAAAAAAAATATCAGCCATTTTCTGAAATTGATGGTCATACTTCCTTAGTCATAAACTAAGTAGAAAAGATATATACAGGTCAGACGTAGCAGGCTAGTAAAAAAAAATGTAAAAAATTATAAATAAATCCTGACCAGACCAAGGATTTGCTTTCACTAGAAGAGTCTTTCAAGCACTGAAAAGTGAACTTGTTCAGAAGTTCAGAAGTTCAGTTCAGCTAAGCATTCCCCAAATTTGGCAGTTGATCCAAATGTTATTTGAACCTTTAGAGAACATATAATTAGACTGAAAATCTTATTAAAACAGGATCACTGTCTGGTACTATTTCCACAAGTTTTGCCTCTTGATATAGCCATAACAGAGGACTAGAAACATATGTAAAAGTAATTGATGAAAATTACCAACATTTTTCTGAAATATAGGACAAGACTAAAGTTGGATCAGGCTCATGTACAAAGTTCAAGTTGTTTGTTAAATGTGTTCCCATGTGGCAGTTTAAGGGGGTAAAAAGTGAATGGTTCAGGTGATAGTTTTCCCCTAAATTGTACAAATAGCCAAATTAAGAAAGCCACGAATTTCTTCACATACAGGAAAACAAGAATTGTCATTCTCCATGTAAAATACTGAAGAGTATTTTATATGTATATATATTTTCCCAATCTATATGTATGTGAGGAGTACTAGTCTTCTTATAGGCTGATGGAGATCAGCTTGGTCAAAAATTATAGAATTGTTGAAAATAGAAATTGTACTAATTTTTAAGAGTCATCAGCTAATTTGATTCTTATTTCCATTCAACTGAAAACAATGTTCTTGCAAATGTAGGCTCTAAATTTAATTTCCTCCTCTACCCAAATAGTGTTCTCTACAGCATAAAACATGTTACTACCAGTAATTTCATTTTAAAACAACTACAAGAATAACACAACCTTCAAAAACCCGAAAAAGTGCTCCCAATCCCTATGTGATCTCTGTGAACTCTATCATTGCCTCATTTTCTCAAGGAAAAAGAAAGAACAAATAACATTTTTTTGATAGCCACTCTGTTTCAGGTTTTGTCTTCTCATATTATTTCATTCATCATCAGTTTCTTCTCCCTTTTATTTATTCTAACACCCTTGTTACTGAGATCTTGAGGTTGCATGCTTCCTTGAAATCTAAAAAGTCTCAGGGTTTAAAATTTCTTATTAATTTTTTTATTTTCCACAAAAGAATATAAGTATATATTTATTAGCTTTTATTTCAAAGCTATTTCCTCACAAGCCAAGTTTTCAAAGTACCATCCTGGATATTTTGATTACCACCTAATTCAGTAATACTTAATTGAGTTGGAAACTAAAAACAGAATCCTGGAATGCAGATTCACAAGGTGCTCCCAACAGGAAGAAATAAAATCTGCACTCTGTTACTTCAGCATCTTAAGCAGGCAGGTGGCAAATACTATCTGACTCTTAAACAACTTGCTTTTAAATCATTTTACACAACTCAGTCAAAATGTGACATATCTATAATAAATTTTAAGTTTAGTACTTTTCTTTCTTTCTTTCTTTCTTTCTTTCTTTCTTTCTTTCTTTCTTTCTTTCTTTCTTTCTTTCTTTCTTTCTTTCTTTCTTTTTTTTCTTTTTTTTTCTGCAGAAGGCAAAAACCAATGAAAGAAGAAATCCGGACTAGTTTTTCCAAAATCATGTACAACAACAGAACACCCAAAGTAATCATGGAACACAAAGAGAAATAACCTCACTCCATGTAGTCGTAACGCAGAAAGCACACTTTACCTAGGAGACCACCAGCGTGCTTTTAGAAATCCACCTGGGTATGTTCTCAAGGCATATTTTAAATGGGCATTTGGCCCACAATTTATGTGTAGTACAAATTCTACTCCGTTTAATAATTCCTCAGTGTTATTCCAACTGTCAAAGTAGTTCACATTTTGTTTATATTCATTAAGTTCACTTAAGAATAGGCAATTATCTGGATATTGTTATTCTTTGACTCAGCATCGCAGAAATTCTTAGATACACAGTTGGCTGTCCCTCTCTTAACACTAACAAAAAGGACTCTAAAATTTGAGATAGTGGATATAGAGCCAGAATTGGCTCTTAAGAGAATATGAGAATGTCTCATCCTGGAGGTACGTTTTTACTCATATCAATACCAAAAATAAAGAAATGGCCTAAGGGCCAAATGCCATTTCAACTTTCCATCAAGCCTAAGAGTCTCCTTTACATCATTGCTAAATAATTCTTTAAATCATGCATCAAATGCTATATTCAAGGCCCTGCTCCAAAATGTAACTGGGTAGGACCCTATGGGGCCTTCCCGGGACAGACCCTTCCCCTCTGTCCTTTGCTTTAGTTCCTCTCTGAAGTACCTAGATGACAGTATCTGCTGCCTATTTCCTGAGTTGTTTTACAGATGTGAAAACCCCCACCAAAAGGAAGATGTTAATGACTTGACGATTGTGAGCACAGAGCCCGCAGGCCAACTGGAGCCTGAGGACTGATGATGTTAACCCCTGTGACACTGCCCTGTTACCTCACCAGCAACCAATCAGCAAATCGTGCACCAGCTGATCACATACCCGGCGACTCCCCTCCCTCAAATTGCCTTTAAAAATGCGGTCCTGAAACCCATCAAGGAGTTGGGGTTTTTTGAGCACTAGTGTCCCAGACACCTTGCAGAGTACCCTACAATAAACGCTGCACTTTGCTTCAGCACAACTGGGTGTCAGTAGATTGGGTTGACTGCGTGCAAGCGAGAGGATCCATGCACGTTTGGTTTGATAACCAAGAGACTCTGAGTTTCAGTTATTTACCACTGTAAACAATGATTTAAACAATCATCTCACTTTAAAACTTGCTCAGTGATTTTAACTATATTGTTTTCAAAAGAAAACTTTTATATATCCTTAACTATTGAACACAGTCTCTGGGGAAGGCAGATAATTCTTGCCCAACTTCATTTCAAAAACTTCCTTCATATTGACTTTAGCTACAAAAAGTTTAAAACTTGCTGAGAAATTGTATAATAAAAATGATGTTTTCTTTTTCTATCTTGATTACTGATATCTTCTTTGCAAAATCCTCCGAAATCCTACTGGAATACAGGTCTTAAAATTAACACCTGTCAGAGAAAGCCTGCCCCACCAATTAACAGCAAATCTTTTCTGCTGCTAAATCCTGGCAGCAGACCTGTATTTCTGTAGAAGACAGCCTCCAGAAATCTCATGAATTGCTATTTCCTCAGAGGGCAAGAGAAATGAACCTCTATATTAGCAGAAAGACAATATTAAACAGCTGCTCACAAGTCTCTCTCCAAAAGCACTTGATTTCTATAATAAACAGAATTAAATTGCGTCCATTTCTGGTCCTAAACAACAGGGCTGGGCTTTAAAATGTAGACTAGGCATATAAACTGCCACTGTAAAACCCAGCCTCTATCATAAACAGGGTAGTCTAGGGAAATTCCAGATTGAAATTGTAAGCCAAAGCTTGTTAACCAACTGCTTTAAAAGGACATAGGCAAGTTTTGTTTTAATTATTTTTTTTTTATTCCTGGAAACCAAATTAAAAAAACCTTTTGTTTGAAAAAACAATAGAGTTTTTCTTTCTTCTTCTTTTTTTTTTTTTTTTTTTTGCCTTTCTAATTTGGAATGAAGATAAAATTAAAATTGCCATTCTTGTTTAAATGCCAACACATGCCATTTGTGCCAAAATGGCTTTATTCTGTGTATGAGCCCCATCAATTAAAATTCACAAGTAGAAGGGACTAGGAGATTTAATGCTTTGCTTGTTGAGCAGCCAGTGAACAGAGTAGAGAATTTCTTTTCTTTCATATGTAATCCTTTCTGATGACAGGAGTATACACAAACTCTGATGACAAAAACTGGATTGTTTCCAGTCTCCTTAGGCCTCCTCCAAACCTTTCCAGGCTTAGTTGTTGGTTCTGCTCTGTGTGCCCTGAAGACATGAGAACTGGGCTCTTGGATCCATCCACCTAGAACAGGATTCCTTTGGTCTATTTAAGTACTGCCTCTTTAAATGCTTCAATAAAAGAAAGCACTAGAAACCAAAGGCAATAAAGGCAGAAAGCCCAGAAGAAATATTTCAATGGGAAAAGGCCTGAAAGCAGACATTTTGGAAGACCTCTTTATTGTTTGGAGTTTTTTATTCTTCTTTAATTGTGAA
Source organism: Camelus dromedarius (assembly GCF_036321535.1). Lineage (NCBI taxonomy): Eukaryota > Metazoa > Chordata > Mammalia > Artiodactyla > Camelidae > Camelus > Camelus dromedarius. The sequence goes on along the minus strand of NC_087436.1, from coordinate 64,834,330 downwards.
TAAATTCCACCCTAAACTGCAAGAGAAATACAATAGCACCTTAAGCTTATAAACCTGCACAGACTTGTGCCTCTCAGATTCCTAACTCAGGTGTGAGAGCCTAGTAAAGGCTAAAGAAGAACGTCCTGAATGAGAACCTGGCCATTCAGAGACAAGCACCACCCTGGAAAGGGCCTGTTTATTAGCATGGGCCATCCGAACAAATAAAAAGATTGTCCTTGACATAATCTAGTTGCTTACTTAAAAACCAATTATTTTAGATGCTCCTTAATTCACTCAAAATGTCAGTTTAGTTACTGAGTAACTTGGGCTTGATTAGCAGTAAGAAATCATAGTAAGCCTTTACCAGGGTATTTTTTTAAGTATGAATTTATTTTCATAAAATGTATATGCATGATTGAAATACCAAAAAAAACAAAAAAAACAAAAAAACCCCAAAAACCGAATCAGTAAGTGTTGGGATGTTCCAAATCACTGAGCAAAGAATAAAAATATTAGCTTCAAACTATTAAAAATTATTTTAAGTAAGAAATAATGTTCTATAAGTTACACATGTGTAATACCCTTTCATATTGTTTAGTGAAATTGTGGATTTTCTCTTGCTGTTGGATTTGTATGAGTAGAAATACCTTGAAATTAAAAAAAAAGAATACTGTGATACTATTTCAAAAGTTCAGTTGTGTGATACTGTGATTCTCATAATCTATTTTTTCTATAATAAAGGTACTTGGAAAATGGATAATTTATTTCATCAAATAAATATAAAAATGAAAGACAGTCTGAAAACTTACATACTAGAAGTTCTAAAAACAAATATTCAAATTGAATTACTTCTGTGACATATACACACACCAAAATGTATATCAATTATTCATCGAGATTATTTGTCTTTTGAGTTCCACTGTGCTTAGGAAGCATATTATAAATAAATAGACACATATGGGGAAAATGTGTATTATGTATGTGTCTAAATGTACGTCCATACGTGTACACACACGCACACAATACACACACTCAGGAGCCATTCATTTATATGTATCTTTCAGTCAAGATCACAAACAATAGAACTCATTTTAGCAGGTTAGGTAAAAAAATGAGTTTATTAACAAGTGGCCCCCAGATTCTCTGAAATCATGCTTGGAAGCTACAGAGCCAGAGACATTTTTCAGGAAGAAACTAGAAGCTGATTGTGGACACAGCCATTATGGTCTCTGTTACTTATACTCTAAAAATAATAAATAAGTAAGATGAAATCTAAAATCTCTTCACCAGGCTCTGCCACAAGTGCCAGAGTGGTCATATGAGGACCTCCTTCCTCATGTCACTCTCTTCCAAACAGAATTCTTAAGTGGTGTGTCTAATTGGTAGCACTTAGATCACATATCTGTACTTTAGTTCTAAGAGAATCTGGGGAAGGGGACTTCCATCTTGGAATGTTGGGATTCATAACATTGGAAATTCAACAACAGAGAAGGAGGGTTCAAAACATACTGATGGCCACAATAGATGACAAATATCTCTTACTATCCATTTCTTTGTATCCCAACCTCATCACATATTTTCCTTCCATATTTAAATTTCCAGTAAGAAAATGTCTCAGGCTAACATATTGCAACTATTATTAACACAAATGAAAATACAAGTGCCCTCACTCCAAACAAGTGGCAAATCCAAAGCTTTATAAGGTTTCTACCTCCAATTCCAAGGTATCTAGATGATAGTCATTATTCTTCTAAGGCTATTATATTTCTGGCTTTGTGTTCTCTTATTTACTAAACTGTAAAGTAAAATAATAGCAGACTTAGAAAGAGAAGAATATTTTAAAATATGTAAATATGTGTAAGACACTGCAGGGAATATGAGGGGATACTATATTCCTTATTTCTAGAATGGTTCATTATGTCATTTTGATTTTCTTTCTCTACAATGTATTCTAGGCTTCTTTTTCCTTCGACCAATTCCTCAACTGCTCAGGGTTGTTACTTGGCATGGTATACCACAGTTTATTCCTTAGAAACAGAGGCCTTGGTGGTCCTTCCTGTGTGTACCTATCTGCGGTAGTCTTCTGTTCACTTTACCACCAGTTATAATAGCACTGTGAAGACCAGGATATCCCTTATATTTTAAATATTAATTCCTGGACCCATTATGTAGCCCCCTATTATCTTTGATAATCAGAGTCAATCATGCTAGCCACAATTTAACTCCCATTCCTCTTGGCCTGTTCATAAGAAGTTTGTAATAGTCATGAAGCAGTCTCAGGTCCCAGTTTTATGGGAATACAGTTGTGTGCCAGTGTGGGAGCCATCTTCTTCTGGGTACTAGGACTATCAAACCAACAAAGCCAAAAATCATGGGCCATGAACTATAATTTTGTCAAAAGGTCAGAAGATATAAGAGTGAAAGGTTACATTCTGACCCCCAATCTCTTGGTTCCCAGATCTTTGAAAGAAAAAGCACTGTATATTACTGAGTGGTATATAACATGTGCCACATTCTGCAAGATGTCTTCGAGCTTCATAAGATTGGTGCCATAATGTGTCTTTGATAATCTTATACACAACAAGATCAGCAACTTTTGGGTGACAGAGGATGTAGCTAACCGTCTAAATCCAGTGAGTATACATCTGTGCCTTAATTCTGAACCTTTAAATTTTGTTCCAGCATCAGAGGCACTGGTACATGGCTATCATAATAGAAGACAAGGCATTCAGTTAGTCCACAGACATTATTCATGAAAATGAGAAAAGGTAAACCTAAATATCCAAATTCAAAATAGTAGTTTATTCTAGTAAGACAAATCATTGTCCAGTTCATGGTAAGTTATCTAACCCTTCCTGGCTAGTTCATACTCTCCCCTGGGTATGGCTGGATGAAGGATTTGCCCTGTGAGGTTCTACCATTGGAAAACTGGAAATCTAATATAATCAGTAACTAGTCAGAGTGTGTTAAAGGAAGGACATGTTGATTCAATGCATATCCTCCTCACTGAAAACACGAATGAACCCATTCAGTGTTGGCATGGCTACTGACATTTTTATTAGCTGGGTCATCCTTTGACTCTAAATATTAATAATCTTCACAGTGAGAACCTTCAGCTTCTCATTCACATGGGAAACAAATAATCCCACACTCTAGGTGTATTTTGTTTTCTATCTAAATACTTCTTCCTCAAAGTGCCTTGCCAGCAGTTCTCCATTCCTTTCAAGTCCATGCCAATCCAGCCTAACTATTAATCAGTGTATATGAATGGGTGTGAAAGATACCTAATGTCTTTTTTCCTTCTAAGACAAATGGAATATGAGAGGTATAGCCCAAAATTCTGCCCATCAGGATATTAATTCTTCCCCCACTGTCTTTTAGAAATATCCCTGAGTACTATCCTAATAATGCAGAGGTCCACATTTCTGATATACCATGCAGGATGGTCTACAAACCAATCAAGCTCAATTTTTTTCCTCCTCTGTTAATTAGTCATTGGGAATTTCTCATGAAATCATAGGTATGAATTAAAGGAATGGATGAATTCACATGATGATGGAGGGTTACTTGATATGTCTAAAGGTATGGCTTAGAACACCAAGTAACACCCAACACATATGGTAGCTCCTCTTCCAAATCAAACTCTTGAATGAATGCTTCTAATTGGAAGAGCCCCCTGATTCCATGGCCTAGTTTCAAGGAAGGTTGGGAAAGTATATTCCTGGTATTTTGCTTGAGAAGACAGGATTTATATGGAAGGAAATTTTCCCTCGACTATGAAGAGGAGTATTCAAGATGTGGTGGACAACCACCAAGTATGAAAAATGATCATTGTAATATACCCATAGATCCTAGATACAAATAGAATTGGCATTCTAATGTAAGACAATGGAGGCCAAGAATTAAATGAGAACATATTACATGCTTTTTTATAGAACATAGTAGCAAACAAAATGAAACAAATCCCAAATTGTCTGATCTAGACTATCTCAAAGGAAGTTCAAAATATCCACTGGAGAGAGTAAGTCACTTATTTATTTACAGGAGATGACATGGTGACTTCATTGCTTCATGGTGACTTCATTGCTAAAGTTAGAACAGTGAGTTTGCATTCCAGTGGGAAAACTGAAAGAATCATACAACTTGAAGGCAGACAGAGCTTTATGATCAGACCCTCAAAGCATAGTCCGAGCAAATGAGGAAGGTCTGTTGTTGACTGAATGAAAGTGAGACATGACAGCAAAATTAGAGATTAAAAACTCTCTTAAACAGAAATGGAATTTTGATGTCATTGTAAAAATGTTTTTTTTCCAGAAACGCAATGAGTTATATTGAATGACCCTAATGTCTAATTCATTCTCTAACAGTAATTAAAGAGCTTAATTACTCTGTCTTGAGATAACTTGGTCCTTTCTAGCCTCTACTGTTTTCCACAGTGGCTGAGAGCCAGAAAAGGTGAAAGAATAAAATGAAAATGACAAGAGTCGTTGATTTTCTAGTCAACAAGTTCCAAGTTGACAAATTATTTCCAGGTCAGGCTTCCAGTCAGGTTGTAAAATGTTTCTCCAGCTAAAGTTTTTTAAAAAGGCACATTATCAGGCCTTATTTATTTAAAAATCAAACATATTGAGGAATATAACTTACAAACAGTATAAAGCATCCATTATGAGTGACTAGTTCTGTGGGTTTCAGCAAATGTTATGTACTCATATAACCACCACCACAATCAAGCTATAGAACGTGTTCATCACTCTAAAGTAATCCTTTGTTCCCCTTTCCAAATGATACCTCCCCCAACTCCTAGCATCTTCTTTTTTAAGCTAAGAAAGCTTACATTTGTGTTATAAATTTTTTAATCTAAAAAGCTAACATTTGAATTATTAGCTTCTAGGTAGAACTTTCTCTGTCTCTGCTTCTCTCTAACCTTCCTGATTTTTGTCTTCTCATAACAGCCGACAACAACCTTCACAAGGTTAAACTCATCCTGCATTTGGCCAGAATTCATTGTGTATATCCAGCTGCGTATTGTTAAATCAGTAAGTGTTTATCTTTTTTATGTCTGTATAGGAAAAATTCACTTAAATCCTCATATCGATTGCCAGGCATTATATTTAGCATGAGTCTCAGACTATGGTGCTAAAAACGTTAAACAAGACCCCTGCCTTCATATGGATTACAATCTAAGTAAGTTGAATAAATTTACTGAAATTTACTGTAAACCAAACCCAATATCATTAATTCTATTGAATCTAACACATCCTGTATAATTTTAGCACCATAAAAATGACAACACTGTTTCAGCTGTAAATTCCATATATTTTATATGCATATAATTACATGCATATAATCAATAAGTACTTAAACAAATAATCAATGCATACTGAATGAATAAATATTTTATTTTTCATTTATTGACTTCATCCACTATTTGGTTGGTCTGAAGAATTATATGATCTATATACATACATAAGATAGTTCTGAAAACTAGTTCTGAGTCTTTCATTAAAACTAATTAGCAAAATACATTATATGGCAGCAAAACTCTTCTACCAGCAACTCTTTATTTTTTCCCCCAGTATCTACCACCTAACTCATCAATTTGACAGTCAAAATAATTTTAAACTCCTCTGTTATTTCCCATTATGTTCTGATATTTAAAAAAAAAAAACCTTTTAAAGACTAAACTTTATTATAAATGTCTTTCTTCTCTGAGTCAAAAAAAAGTTAAAATCAATTCTATAACAAAATATAGAAATGGCTCAACTGAATGTGTGCAAGCTAGGGAGCAAAACAGGCACAGTCTGTTATTCGATGAAATAGAAATGGACAATAAACCGAATGAAAAAAATATACAAGCAAAGATGGAATACAGCCAAAGAGCCAGTAAATGGAAGGTTGTAATTAAGCAGGCACCTAGTGGATTAGAGGAAATTAGACCACTGCTGCTGTGTTTCTGCTGCCAGCACAGAATGCTTTTTAACTCAAAATAGTCAACAGCCTACCAAGAGGACTGTAATTATATATTTTTAATTTTATTTCACAGGGTATGAAGCAGACAGGATAAAATCAACAAAAATTGACAAAACTGCTTACTATCAATTATATTAAGTTAAATAAACGTACCTCTGTGAAAAGAGTTACTAAATTTTAAGTTTCAAAAAGTTGGATTGTATATTTATTTTGATTCCGGTCATGTGGCATTCAGGCAAAGCCTCCCAGATAAATATCAAAAGGTAAATATGTGAAGAATTTCATTGCCAGCATCCTGCACAAGAAACATCTGGCATCATAATCCTAAAATAACATATATCAAGAGTAAATGTCTTCAGCTGAATAAATAAATTCAAAGCATCATCTCAGATTAGAGCATCTACATTTGGATTAGCCCAGTTTCCTTAGGAACTTTGATTGGGGACCAGCTTTCAGGAAGAATATAAGACTCAAAGGAAGTTTTCAGAGAACTCACGTATTAGCTCCTCTTCCCTCCATGAACCATTCTCTTCTACCAACTCTGCCACCCACCCATGTGTCTATAATTCTCACTCAGTTAACTGCATGCCATGGGCTCTCCCAACTCTAGATTCCCACAATATTCCCCAAAGTGGCCTCTGGTCCTGATGCCAGAAACAAACATGATGGCTTAAACACCAATAGTTAAACAAATAATGCCTTTATGTCCTACTCTTTCTAAGGAACATCTATCTACAGCAATTGGGTGCTGTGGATTGGGTGGTAAAGGATAACAGAGGCAAAATCTTTAGGAAGTTGGAGAAGAAAAATTCTAGAAATTAATGCTTTGCCTGGTTTTATCTCTGGCCAACCCTTTCTTTTCATTTTATTTTCCCCAGATTTTGTTATAGATCTTCCTGCTTCGTTTTCCACTGCCACCACCAGTTATAACACCAATTGTTACTGATTGATTGTTCTGATTGAAGACTCTTCAGAAATAGGTAGGGTAAGTCAGTCTACCTCCATCAAATGTCCTCCTGTCTACTGAGATTGTCAGGAGTGCCCGTAGCCAAGTACAGCTATTAGGTTAAAAACTCAGCCCCTCATCCAATCTTTCATGATTAAAAGAATGAAGAGGTATGTAAATCAATACAATTGAGATGTTAATACTATCTAATACAGAAAAAAATCATTAAGAATCATATTCTCAGGTGACCTGAAGTGTTTAGACTTGCGACTTGTTTGATGAAACCTAGACGTTGTCGGGTATGGGCGACTGAATAACCATTGTCAAAAAAGAAAAAGAAAAAGACTTGCCTTTAGAAATAAAACTACTTTTGTTATAATTCAATCAACCAGATTGCTATTGAACACCTAAAATTATGTAATTTTAGATGCAGAAAGTGCTTTAGGGATAATTTAGCTAGATATTTTCATTCAGAATATGATGAAATTAAATTCTTGAGATATAAAGCAATTTACATAGGATACCACAAGTTAAAGCCAGAAGACCTATGTCTCCCAATATTCAGAGCAGCATCTTCCCTCAACTACGATAATAATGGACAAGTATTTTCATGCTAGTCATTCAGGGTAATGAAAATGACTGTTGGTCACGTATTTATCTTCCTCAAAAGTAACATAATTTTATTAGGACTATGAAGGAAAAAAAAAGTACATTCTGGACATTAAATTCTCAATAAAGGGTATTTCTGAGGAACAAGATGACTGAAATATTTTACTTTCTATGTTGCAGACATAACCAGAACATTCTGAAGTCATGCAGCCTTCTAGAGTTTACCCTTTTTTAATACCCTTTATTAACACAACTCAAGCCTCCATTCCATGGGAGCAGATTCATTCGTCTTCCTGCTATTTCTAAGTCTTCCTGAGGTACCACGAGAATGAGAAGGGACATTTGCAGAAGGGACTCAGACCTGCATGGATGCTTTACACTATGTCCCTGTTCTCGGTTCAATTTTAAATTACTTAGTAAAACCTAATGCTACCTCCGGTTTCTCCCCTTCTCTATGTATGATTTTACCTTCAACTTTGTATTTAATTTTTATACTATGCCTACCAGTGATGTAAGAACTTCATGTGCATTAACTGATTTAATCCTGGAAACAACTCTGTGGATTAAGCACACTTTACTCCCGTTTTGGAGCTAAAATAAACCTGGCACGGAGAGGCTGGGATTTGAGCCCAGGCAGGCCTGGCTACATAGGCTATGCCCCTAAACATGTCTGCACTGCCTCTGTTTTGTTCCCCAACGTGTAACTAGCATAAGGCTGTTGCGTAAAATTTCTACCAAATCCAAAATATACTGGAGCATCATTACTGCATAACAAAAAAAATAAAGATTAGAAATTGAACTGTGGCCATTATTGTTCCTATATTCCTAGCCATCACTGCCACAAAGAATCTCTTACCTTCCTTTCTTTGTCCCCCAGTTTCTCACATTGTTATTCCTCTTTTAGGGCCACCTTTCCCATTTCCTCTCTGCTTTGAATCTTATGAAGCCAACCAAAGTCCTCCCTCTCGAGTCTTTAATAGACAAAGAACAACTCAAATTTCCTGCTACTGTTTTGAAGAATATCTTTTTTGTCACCTTTCCAAAGAAGCCTGGCCTTTGAACTTCATAACCAAATGCTCTATTATTCTAAGTTTGCTTCTTAAAAAAATTTATCTACCCCGACCAATGCTTCTTCCCCCACCTAAAATGAGGGTATGAATATGGTTCAATTTTGTTTGATATTTTTTCTCCCATTGTATGTATTTTAGAAAAAAAAATTGTTTTTAAATTAGAGGAAGTTATTCTAAATTACAAAGTTAGATTTATCCTTATCTTTTTAAAATGTCAATATGCAAATTGACACTGTTTTCTAGACACTAAAAGGTAATATAGGGATATATTTGAGAAGTCGAACAGCAGAAGGTCCTTTCTACTTTTACTTCTTGAGTATAAGTGATAGAGTCAACTATAAATTTAGGTGGACTTACATCTGTTAGTAGAGTAATGAAGAATCAAAAAAAAAATACTAACTATATAAATTCTTTAATGTAATAATTAGGAAATACCTACTATATAATTATTATTTGGAATATTAAAATTAACCATCTTAAATATTTAAGATGTTTTTCAGTTTTTGAATACTGATTTAGAAGTGGATGAAATCTAAAGACTCTTTATGGAGAAAAATATACACACACATATAAAAAAAGAATTGTGTGCAAAATAACAGAAAGTTAACCCTTGAACGGGGTCCACCAATCTCTAGATTTAAATTATAACGTATTATATTAAATTTATTTTTAAATGTTAATGTTGTATAGTTTATTAATCTTACTTTTACTAAAGAATTACTGTTTCTAAATTTAAGACATATTACTGTATTTAATCAAAACTATGTTACCTTTGATTATAATGTGTCTCATTATTTTATGTTTCATGAAGAAAAAAAATACTCAGTTTTAATTGAAGGATCCCATTAACTGTAAGATGCTTCCAGGTTTCAGAGTTGTTAAAAATGTGAAAAAAAAATGCATCTTAAAATCAATGAAGTCTGGTATTCCTTTTTTATTTTAGAAATGAGAAATTGCTTTTACTTCAGATAAATCAATATATGAAATATTAGGTCTTAGAGTCTTTGCCATTTTTCTTTATTATTTTCCAAGAACTGAATTCACTTTTCTTCAGAAATTCATACACTTGTACCTAATTTTATTGTAGAGCTATTATTTTCAAAAGATTATTTTAACATGTCTGACCTTATCCTGCAAACTTCCGACCTCTTTCTTGCTTTAAATTCTATCTCCAGACCTGAGCCCACACTGTAGGAGGTAGTATAAAATGAAGCAGAGGCCAAGCATCCTGCAATTTCTCAAATAATTCATATTCGTTCTCTGATTTCTTAGCTGTTGAATTCTACCTTCTGATATGTATTTCAGCAGGCTCTCTTCAGAATCTAGAGGTGTCTGCCAGACCGCTTCTACCTACTGTGATTTTTTGGTCCAGCTTCATGTTGATGTAAAGACCCACTTTATCCTTGATCCAAACCTTTGCTTCAAATCAGTCCTGGCACTATCCTTCTGATCCACCTTTGTCAGAGTTGTCAACAAAACCAACGTTAACTGTAGGGCAGGCAAGGTGTTCCATCTGGAACATGGTTTTGGGGCCTGATAGTTCTTTCTCCTCATTTCATCATAAAATATATCTCATATTATTATCTTCATTGACACAAACCAAAGGTCAAAAGTTCGTGATCCAAGAAAAAGCTGAAAAAGACTGAAAACATTAAAGTATTGAGAACACTAAGCCATATTGACTTGCTGCTAATGCCCAGAAAGAAACCAAAGGTGGGAACATTGACAGGAATCAGGTTTATTTATGGTTGGATATCTTTAATTTGCCAGATGTTCTGGGAACTCATTTAACTGATGAGATCTATCCAACCCATCAGATGTGTAAATAAAAAAAAAAAAAATTATTTCAATCTGAGTATCCTTGAACAAAGGAAAGCAATTAATTAGTTAGATAATTACCTTTAAATGTAGTTTAGAAATTGAAAATAGTATACAAGTCTTGGGTACTAGCTTTTTGTAATGAATACCTTAATGAAGGCTAAGAGATTTTGACATAACAGAGCAAAATTAAAGATATAAAAACGTTTTCAAAGTATTAGCAATTAACCTGGACAACCAAACAGAGAAGAGACATATAACTTTCCACATTATCACATTTATCTAATAATAGAAATATACTAAGAATTTTAAATGTTAAAAGGTGTCAATGCCAATACAGAATTTTTAGATATGTTAGATCACTGACTTACAATTTGTTTTTATATGTATGTGTATGCTTTTTAGTTTGCAAAATCACAGCACAATTTATTAAATATACATACATACATATATACACACATATATACAGCCTATCCTCATTATTCAGTAATTTCACATTTGTTTATTCATCTACTTGCTAAAATTTATTTGTAACCTCAAAATCAATACTCATGGCACTTTCACTGCCATTTGGAGATATTCTCAAGCACAGAGCAGAAAAACATTTCAGTTGCCGGCACTCACATTCCCTTCGGAAACTGAACAAGGCAACACTCTATTCTTGTTTTAGCTCTCATACTGCAAGCAAGTGTCATTTTCACAGTTTATTTAACACCAAACTTTTTTCTTTTTGCATTTTTGTGCTTTTTGTTGATGATTTTGATGTTTTTAAATACCCCCAAGCATAGTGCCAAAGTGCTATCTGGTGTTACTAAAGGCAAGAAGGTTGTGATGTTCCTTATGGAGAAAATATGTGTGTCAGACAAGCTTCATGCAGGCATCAGTTACAGTGCTGTTGGCCACAGGTCCGAGGTTAATGAATCAACAATATATGTTAAATAGGGTGTCTTTACACATAAACACAAATAAAACAAAGTTACATGTTGATCAGCTGATGAAAATGTTGTAAGCAGAGGCTCACAGGAAATGAACCCTGTGTTCTTCCCTAAATGCAATGCTTAGTGTTGTCTAACTCAGTGTTCAAGGAGAGTTTTAGAACATAACTACCATGAATAAAAATAATCAACTGTCTATATTAGAGAATGCCAGGTTTAGAGAACATTTGTTTGTCTTTTGTTTCCAGTTATTCAAAGTTTCTTATTTGGTGGAAGGGATTGTTCCATTGTTGGAGTCTCAGTTGGAATGTAAATTGGTTAGCTGAAGGGCCCAAATTCTGTCTCTCCTTGACCTTGGCAGTCAGGGACCGGGCACCCGACCTAGTACCAGTCAACTTAATGCTGCTACCTAGGACACTGAATATTAGGATGGTCGTGAAAACTTGTGGTGTGAAAACAAAGGCATGGTTTTAATATATTCCTGGGGGAGCAAATTTCAGCTGCAGCCATGTTTTGTCACAGAGACCCAGTCAGGCAACTTTGCAATGTGATCAAAGCTGGAAATCTTGATACTGATGCTTCCTTGTTTCCTGTTCATTCTCTGAGCCTGATTCTCCAGTTGTCCCATCAAGTCTGTGAGTGATGGCCTGATACAATTCCAAGAAGCTTCTTTTCTGATAAGTTAGCCAGGTATTGTTTTGTGGCTTGCAACCCAGAATCCAAACTGATGTAACCACTATATGCCAAGTGTTATGCCAAACACTGTCAAATTATGTTAAAAATCTATATAAATTTGGGATTATTTTAGAAAATAGAAAACATACATGAAGTAAATATATTTTCCTTAAAGGGTTTATCATCTATGTCTAGCTTTACCTAATATTTAATCTAAATTATAGTAGAGAGAACCAGAATTTTTTAAAAGGTGTTTAAGATATTTTAAAAGGTTAATTTGTACTCAATAAAACTATTAAAATATATGTTAAAGACTTAAAGATAACTAAAACTGGGACCTAGACTTTCAATCATTTCACTGATAAATTAATCTGAATATTCACTTCCTTAGACAGATCTTTCAAGATTTTTTTTACCTTTTTACAATCTTTCTGAACTTTAGGGTGTGACATTTTCTCCAGCAAAAATATTTTGTAATTATAAAGCATAATTGAACTGCCTTTCAACTCCATCAAAACATGTAAAACTGTATCTAACAAGGAATTAAAAGTTAAGAAAGCCAAGCAACCCTTCTTTAGATATTTCTTACAAATATAAGTTTAAGAAACTGGACAAATTCTGCATATTGTTTAGACACAGATAATTCAGTACCTCTAGGGTTATTTTCCTGGCATATAGGCATGAAATCATTTGCTTACATTCTCTTCCCTATTGACTTCACGATAAGTATCTGAAACCACCAAAAACATGCAGGCTTTAGTTCTTCCATCTATTTTACAAACTACTTGGTCCCATGGTGCTTTGGTTTTGTTTTGTTTATTTCATTTTCACATTGCAGAAGTGTTGAATAATGAAACTGTTTTCACAGATTATATTTCCCCCAAATTGTTTAGACATACTTGCAATTTCTCTCACTTCTTAAAAAAGACAGTTTCTGGTCCCACATGTTGAAGTGCTGAAGGCCCCGGGGGAACAAAAATAAAAATTTTTGTTACTCCTAGATTAAGCCTATCACTGAGAGCAGTTAGAAACACTCCTCACATACTAGAAATATAATTGTCAAGTTCTAGAAAGAACAGTCATCAACCCCACCTGAGAAGCACAGCTGACACAGACCAAAAAGAGCCTCGGGGGTGCTGAAAGTCTTGGCAGCTCCTAAACTCAACATCCCTGGGTGTTTGTAAACCAGGTGAGCAACACCAGGCCATCACAGAAATATGTTTGCTTGTCATTTATTCAAATACAATCTGTTAAAGTTAAAAAGGAAATACACCAACCATAACACAGTGACTAACCAAATTGACATGAGTCTTCCTCGTGCAACCTGTAGAAGATGGAAGAGCCAGGTGGCCAAGAAACTGTTCTGCATCCCATGATCTACACTGTCCAGGAAAGAGCCCCTTTCACTTGAGGTAGATTTTTTTAAGAAATCTTTTTTCTGAAAATAGATTAGCACTCAGTTTTATGTAGTAGGAATTAGAATTAGAATTAGAATTAGAATTAGAATTAGAATTCTTTTTCTAAATCTTTTCAAGCATATCTTAAGACAATTTAACAAATATTATTAATAATTCTACATATTGGTAACAAATATTGTTGTTAATATTGTTAAAATATCCATGCTACTCAAAAGTATCTATAGATTCAGTGAAATTCCTGTCAAAATTCTAATGGCAGTTTTCACAGTAATAGAAAATACAACCCTAAAATTTTTGTGGAACCACAGAAGACCCAAAATAGCCAAAGCAATCCTGAGAAAGAACAAAGCTGGAAACATCACACTTCCTAATTTCAAACTATACTGGAATGCTACAGTAATCAAAACAGTATGGAACTGGCATAAAAATAGATTCATAGACAATGGAACAAATTCATGAGCACAGAAATAGACCTTCACATATACAGTCAACTAATATTTGAAAAGGAGTCAAGAATAATCAGTGAGGAAAGGATAATCTCTTCAATAAATGGTGTTGAGAAAACTGGATAGTCTCATGAAATGAAATCAAACCTCTACTTACACCATGCACAAAAATTAACTCAATATTGATTAAAGATTTAAACATTACACTGGAAAGCAGAAGAAAGCATAGGGGAGAAGCTCCTTGATTTTGGTCTTGGAGACAAGTTTTTGAATCTGACACAAAAGGCACAAGCAACAAAAGCAAAAATAATTGAGACTACATCAAACTAAAAAACTTCTGCACAGCAAATGAGACAACCAACAAAATTAAAAGGCTTATTGTTATATTATTGTTATTTATGTAACAGAAGAAAATATTTGCAAATCATACATCTGATAAAGGGCTAACATCCAAAATATATATGGAACTTATACAACTCAACAGCAAAAAACAATCTGATTTTAAAATGGGCATAGGATCTGAATAGACATTTCTCCAAAAAAGACATCCAAATGGTGAGCATGTAAATGAAAAGATGCTCAACATTACTATTGGTTTGAATGTAGGGTGGGAACTATAGAGAGACATCAATGATACTTCACAGTTTTTGGCTGAGCAGCTAGAATAATGGAACTGACTTTTACTAGGAGGGACAATTATAGATGAGAAAACTAAGTTTAAGAAGAGAAATCAGGAACATGGTTTTTGATGTATTCATTTGCGAATCTAAGTGGAGATGTCTATGCATGTGTACATGCCTGTATTTCATGGAAACAGATCAGGCTGGAGATACCAATTTAGAGTCATCGCGATATCAAATGTTATTTGAGGCCATCCGTGTATGTGATTTCATGAGATCACTGTAAGCAAGTAGATAGGCTGACAGGATACAAGCTTCAAGACTGAGCCCTGAGCACTTTAACTCGTAGACATTAGGAAGAATGAAATCAACAGAGCAGGCTCAGGAGGAACAGCTCGTAAGGTAGAGGAGAACCAAGAGAGCATTCTATCCTGGAAGTCAGGAGAAGAAAGTGTTTTATGGAGAAGGGAATAATCAAATGTTTTAAATGCTGCTGATGGGGTTCAGGACATGCTACCCTAAAATATGTCACCTTGGCATATTGAATATTTTAAGCTGAAGGAGCTTAAGAAAATGGCAGAAACAGGAAGGTCACTCTGACCTCCACCTGCCACCCTTGCCCTTCTTTCCTGAAACAGTCCATGAAATCCCTACGTGAGAGGTGCCCTCCCTACACCTGGAGGAAAGGAATATCTTCACCTCCAAAGATAAAGGATGCCAAGAAGAATCTGCACAAATAGGTCTTGTTAAGTTTCCCCAGTTTGTTATACTTACCTCATACTCTCTGAGTATGTCTATAGTATGTCTACACCCCTGGGCATCCTTCATCAAATCTACCTAGCATTAAAATACTCAGGTGTGTTTCTCTGGGTCTTCATTTCCTTAATGAAGGCTCCCATGTTACATAAAATTTATATTAATTTGTATATTTTTCTTCTGCTCATTGTTTTTTGTCAGTTTAACTTTCAGGCCCAGCCAGGTACCAGAAGAGGACTAGGGAACATTTTTTCCACCCCTGCACTGCTGATGGGTAAAGTCTGCATCTGACCACAGGGAAGTTACTAATATTATTCAAAACTGCCTGGTGCACAAAATGCTAGAGGGCAACTTCTCTCTGGAGACTATGTAGTGACTTCTAGGGAAGGGTTATCTCATACGAAGGAAGAAGCCAGGAGCCCCTCCTTTCCTGAGATCATGAAGCAAGATGTTCCTTTCCATCCATAGTGAAGGAAGCATGGCAATAAAAGGATCTGTTTGTCTATTCTTTAATTCTTCTCACATCCAAACATGGACAACTAACTTTACCATGCAAAGCAAGTCCTGCTCCAGGTGCACCTTCAGAGAGCTAGCCAAATTCCAGCATCTGTGAAAAGCTGAAATGGCACAGAGATGGGATGAAATGGCAGTGGAGGTAATCAAGGGCATGCCTCCCGAATCATGGGCATACATCGCAGGTAGAGTGGAGGAGCGGCATGATTTCCGAATTGATTAAGTAAACAAATTATAATCACTCAAGGTGCTTCCTGATTTATATAGGCTTTTTAAATTTAGAAATCCTTCAGTGCTACCTGTTGAAGGAGATACCTCTCCCACAAAGTTTTTAATTCCCTGATGGTAGGTTTCATTCCCATGTATATCCCTAGGGTTTAGCATCATGCATGGCCAACAGGTGGGTGCTCCCTAAATGTGTTACCAAAACCCAGCCTCAGTTAGTATGCAAATAGTTGTCACGACCTCAGCGTCCCTAGCTTGAACCCTCACTCTGACCCCTTGTGGTTCATTCTTGGTTTGGGCTCCAGACTACCTCTTAATATTTATGGGATCTTAGGTAGCTTGTATTGGACCATATCTCCATGACATACTTCCTTTTGCTGTGGGATTCCTGATATGTGTCATTTAGATCAACTGGCCCCCAAACACTGTGTCCATATTATAATACCACTAAGGAGGTAGGGGAAGGTGTATTTATAACCATTTGATGCTAGAAAGTTGAGGAAAAATCTTGTTCAGTATCGTATTAAAAAGCAGCATAGATTGCATTCTTTTTTCTTTGTTTTCTCAGGTTGGTGCCATTTGTTTCCAATTCAAAGGATAGGAGAGTAATGCTTTCCATAAGATTATAAGAGGCCATGGTAAGAATAACTCTGAAGCTAACAGCTTAAATTTTAGGGTCCTCATTAGACCACACCCCTTCCAGAACCCTGGGAAGGGTCCCTGTAGTTCTGTTTTTAATTTTGTACATCATTTCTTTAAAAATTTTAGAAACTTCAGATACCACAAAATCTGTATCTGCCCTGCCTAAAAGTCTTCCATTTGACAGACAAGGAATAAAGCAAACCTAGTCACACAGCACTAAGTGCCATTAATTAGTATTTGTTGAATAAATCAGTCCTCATAATAGAAAGGCACTTGCTTAAAAATATAATTTTTACTTTGTTGAATATGGAAAATAATCTCTTTGGAAGAGTAGTAAGAGGATAAAATTTATTATGATCAAAACAAAAAAACAAAACTATAGGTTTACATAGCTTTCTAAACATTTTCAAATTTCTTTCAGGACTATTGTCTCATTTTTACATTTAGTTCCCTTTGAATAGGAGCTATATTCTTTACATATGTAGTAACAATATATAGGCTTTATGTTTTGGTACATTAGCCTTCAATTAGGAAGATAATTTAAATCAGCATTACTTCATGCGATCTTAATGTTAGATTTTGTTTATCTCTAAGGCTAATCAAATAACATCTATGAATACTTATATGCTTTTCCATGTGCCTGTAAAGTATAGTAACTCATTTTATGAGGTAACTTTCATGTCGAGGCAATAGATTATATGAAACCTGCATCTATCTGCTCTGTCTGTAGTGACTTGTCAGTCTTTGCCATGCTCACCAATTCTCCCCTGACCATCTGGCAATTTAAAAGTGGTCACTGGGACTAAGACAGAGCTTTGCTAAATATTTTCAGTTTGTTTAAGGAGGATAAACTAAAATGAGTTTTAGAAAAAAGTGTTTGTGGTTTTTGTGTGTGTAAATTCAATCTCTTTGCCTCCACATTCTCTCAAACCCAAAATAAACAAGTAGAATTCACCTTCATTCTGGCTCTTTTTGCAAATGTCGTCTGTCCCTGCATCTGTTTGTCTTTCTCAATTCCACAGTTGTTAAGTGAAGTAGGATTGCAAGCTCAGACTGAGGAAAATCTAATTCTTGTTGTGTGTGAAGTGGCGGTCCAGGGAAGTAAACATCCCATCCACGTAGGGAATTAAATGTCTATAAAGCTTGTGCATGATGGGGGTCCCTTTTCTTCAGTTATATTTCATCACTTCATCTGTTGACTGGAGCATATTGATTCTCATGCATTTATGTTCTTGCAGAGATGAGAGCATTAGACTGAAAAGGACGAAATTTAAAACTACTTGCATGCATAAAGTATAATAAAGCCACGCTCTCCCACTTTCTTTCTCTCACCTCACTATTTTTTTTTCTGAAGCTTAAGACTAGCAACAGGAAGAAAATGTTATTAATAGGAAACACAGCACATGCATGGGCTACCTCTTTGTCTTTGCTTTTGAGACAGAAGCAAGAAATAAGTTTCCTGTTAGTCCCTGTAGACCACACTGCTGAATAGTGCCCAAATATTCTATATAATATTACAGAGTTTCTGGCTTTCAGTTCCACCTTCTTTTTGACTATAAACTGAATTTTTCTTGGTTATTATTCAAATTGCAAAAATATTCACATTATTATTATTTCATATGGTAAACAGAAAATTCAAAACAAAAAATTTCACCCATCAAGTGTGTTAGTGACCATCCTCATTTTCATAGATACCTGTGTATTGCAAATGACATCTGTAAATCTCTGATCTCTCTGGCTCTTTCTCTTACTATGTGTCTCTGCTGCTCTCCTGCTTTCTGTGAAATCACATAGAAATTTTAGTTTAGCAAACTAAATTTGCTCGAAGCAGCAAAAAAGATATTGGTAGAGATGGGCATATAAGATGTGTCATCTAAGCTACGAAATCTAATAAATAATATCAAAACTCAGTAGGGGAAAAGATTTGAGTCAGCGATCCTCACAATTTACACCACATTACCCACCAGGCCTAGTGCTTGGCATGGTATTTACAAAGTCATCGTGATTCCATAGGAAAGAATCAAAAGAAAACCCCACCAAACAGCCAATCTAAATCGTTGAAATCGAATTTGTGGTAATCACCTATTAAGTTGTGCTGAGAGCAGTTTTTCCATGTTGTTTGTAAATAAATTAAAAAAAGAAAAAGAATGTGAAACGAAGGTAATTTTGTCACACAATAAGGGATTGCATTTTAGAGCAAAAGTAGGTCTCTGCAGGGCCATCAGACAGTTTCCTGGAGTGGAATAATTAAGTTTGAGATGGCTGGAGGAGACTGTGATGGTATTTTAGTTTATAGTCTCAAAGCCAAGGGGACCCATTAAAATGAAATAAGTGAAATTGGGCTAGTTCCTTGTAGGCCAAGTACCTGAGTGACATCATCATCATCAAGGTAACGTTCTTAAATAATCCCAGGCTACACTGAACAATACTGAACTCTCAGACAGCCTTTCTGCCATACAGGGCTGAAATAGTACTCTAAGGAAAGAGACCTGACAGAAAACGAGCCACTAAAGGAGGAACAATTAATTAAAGTGTCATTTGGGAGTTCAGAGAGCCTGATAAACAGTCATGAGAAAATCACTAAAATCTGATAGTGAATGATTTAGGTGAACTCATTTAGAAGGCAGTTTCACATTATGACTTTCAGACAGTCTGTCTCGAAAAATCAGAGTTTTCTCATCTCCAGTGAGTGACATGGGAAACATAATGGTGTGGAGTCATGAATATTGACGCCGGATGAAACACTCTCAGTAACAGAAGTGGTACCCAAATTCTTCTGAGAATCACTAAGTTTCTAAATGGACTATATCATAACCTGAAACAGGATAGCACACACATCAAGGATTAAGCACACATGACTTAATTTCTTTAATAGTGGAAATGATGGAGACTAAAATGTGTCCCTTGAAAGCTAAGTACTATTTGACTCTACCCATCTAGTCATCTATGGTACTGTAAAAAAAAAAAAAAAAAAAAAAGTATGTTGCATAAGAAAAGAGTCAGTTTTCAATACGAGTACTAATTGCCTGGATTCCATTTAAGTAGTGTAACTAGTATGATGAACAAACAGAACTTGAGACCTGAATAAAACACAACTTTCTTCCACTCGCCCACCATCCCTTTAAACATACTACCTTCCTGTAGCCCTGAATGGAAGCTCAGGTAGGTCCCAAGGCTTTTTTTTTTTTTTTTTTTTTGCACATTCCTAGGGAATAGATCATAATACAATCACTTTAATTTGCAAATAATATTTCATTTCAGTAATTAGAATATCTTCTATAAGACCTTCAAACACTCCAATCTTGTTGTTTGAAATCTCTCTTCCCCCCAGTTAAAAGCTCAAGGAGGGGGATGAGTGTGCTGCCTGGTACTTCTCTCCATTAGCTTCTCTTCCTATGCTTGCAAGCTGCCGTTTCGGCTTGACTTCTTACCAGATTTACCTGACCAGGTGGCTTTGTGCTATCTGGGCAGAGTAGATGGGTAAACATCTGGGTGCCTTCAGTGTGCCTAGCAGATATCAAAGGTGACTATTTCTCTCTTGATCTTGATTTTATGATTTTCAAAATGATTCTATGCTCCTTCACCTTACCTGAAATGCCCTTGTCCTAGGTTGATCTGTCTCTGCTACACATGGACCCTTCTGACCCTGCCCTAGTCTCAGGGCACCCAGAGTACACTTCAGCCCTCATGGATTCCTCCCAAGATCCCTAATGGAAAGCCCCTCCCCACAAGTCATCATAGCACAGTCCACACCTGGTTCACCAGAAACAATCACACCTCTTTTTCTTTGACAGTCTTAAAGATGGTGAGCCTATCCCAATGCAGCCACCAAAGCTGTTCCACAGTGCTTCTCTCTTCCTCTGGATTTCCTGTACAGGAAAGATTTCAGAACTCATTCTCCTTTTCCTTGCTTTGTTTGGGTCAGGCACAAGTAATCAAAGTTTCCTGACTCTTTCAAAGATTTCCAACTGTGAGCCTAGATGCTCACCCTCTTCAGGCTTGGGGTTGGAAAGAAACTCCCCTCCTAATGCCTCTCCCTCAAAACAGCCAAGCAGGGCAACAGCTCTCTCCAGAGGAATATCTTTACTAATCCCTTCCATAAAATCCTCTCTGCACACGTGATCCTCCTGTGTAGTCCCTAAGTATGTGAGGGTGTTCCAGAAATAAAAGAGTAGATTCTTAATCAGTTTCTTTTAAATCTCCAAGGGTAGATTTGTCTCACACTCAATTTGGTATCTGATGTCATTCAAATAAAGTCCAGGTTGTAACCCAGGCAGGAAGAACCCAATCCTACTCCACAGTCTAGAGTCATATAAATGTCATGTTATCTTTGACTACAGATAAGCTAATTAAGCTTACCAAATTAACTCACTAGAATGCACAAATGAAATGTACAGCTTTCAGGAATGTCACTTGGATGAAATTGAATGGCTTTAAAAATGAAGTGGAACTAGTCTTTATTTGAGCAGAGCCTGTCAAAGCCAATAGTGTTAGTGGATTTCATGACCAAAACAAGGTATTGCCTCTATCAGTTAAAGGGTAGGATAATTCATTTATTCGGTGAAATATTTAAAGTAGAGAGGAAACCAAATCTTTTCTTATAGAATTAGCTAGAGGCAGGCAGCTGAGGTTTCAGGCAATCTTAAGGTTTAGAGGGTCAGAGATCATCATATTTTAGAATCTGGAGGGCCAAATCCCTCCCCTCAAAAATCACAAACACATACAGACACATATACACACACACGCAGAAAAAATGCTTAAAACATTGCATACAATTTCGGCTCTAAACTTTAGGGTTAGCACCTCTCAGTGACATGACAGTTGTAAGTTTCTTCAAGCTAGGTTGCTACCTTGAGGAGCAATTTGTGTGTTCTAGAACACTGTGGTTACATCCTCTGCCAAACAACCTTCTGTTAGTAGATCCCCTTAATAATTATAGTCCAGATCAGAAACAGTTATGAACAATACAAAGGTATTTCTTCTGGATTGTTCTCCTGCTCATATGTAGTATCAACCTGGGTTTTATTTCAGTCTCCAAATTTAGACATTTATATCACAGATACATAACTTTATGAAGGAAATGAAAATCAAAATAACAAAATTACAAAACAGGGAGAAAGAAGATACAGAAATGCCTATCCTAAAAGTCACCTTAATTTTGTTGCCCAACTCAGTAAATGTAACAAAGTAAAGAATATGTAAATTTTTTAAATGCAAATTAACTATTTTCTATCATCGCAGAATAATGGGGAAAAATAACAGGTATAAACCCTGTCCCACACTTTCTATCCCTAGCAACATCTACACGTCCTTTGACTGTATCAAGTGCTCACCCTATGTTTCTAGAATAAGCAGACTTTAAGTTTAAAAGTTGTAGTAGAAACTACTCTCACTCTCTTTATTTTTCAGTTGTAATTAAAGGGACTTAAAGATGCAAAAAGTGAGATTCCTTTATAGACCAAAGGGAGTAAAAAACAGATAGTGGAATGATCAGATAAGTGGCTTCCTGCAATTTTATGCCACATTTATGGTTTCTTTGGGAAATTTCTGTGACAAGTGAAAATTATCTTGCCTAATGAGAATTTTCTCTGTAACATATGTACATGTATATATGATGATATTTGACCTCATTCTATTAAAAATCTATTGCTATCTCATTAATATTTTCACCTTTTTCAGTGTGTGCCGACTAATTAAAAATTCAACTAGAAAGATAAAACATTTGAAAATTAAATGATCCATTCTCTTTACAGTGTTGAAGATGCTTTGCCATTTAACACTGAGTTTAGCCAACTTAATAGCTTGAATTTTAAAACATCCTCAGGCTCATAAATAATTTAATCATGACAAAAAATGACTTTGGAAATATCCAAAAATAGCTGTAGGCAATATTTAGGGTGCTGTACTTCTCTCATATTAAATCCAGAGCTGAAAACATCTATTTAGGGAACCAACAAATGAATAATGTCTTCAGAAGTCACTGTTTTGTTGATGTTTTTACTGTGTTACATTTAATACCAGGCTTTTTTAAACCTGAAATTTTTGAACTCCAGAATTTTGATGACCTTTAGGATTTTATTGATCTCGAGAAGTAGGTATATATCAGTGCTATCAAACCAACTTTCCATTTTTATAGCAAACATTTTGTAATACATGCTCTCTCACCCCCCAAAAAAGATCATCGTTATGAAGATCCACCAACACATAGCTTTTTAAAAAAAAATTTATATAATGCCCTATCCACTATTTAAGTATAAATAATAAAAAAGCAATTTCTTAGGATGAAAATCTGAAGTTCGATATGTACACTCTCAGGCACAGCTACATGAGACGATTTTGTGAAATAGTCCAATGCTGGCCTCTGTCTGCATAATTGCACACATTACACAAATGCAGGACTACAAATGCTACCTGACTCAGGTGTGAAGCACTGGGAACTCAAATTCTATAATCAACTTGCTATTGCTGAAATTATTTTCCGAAAGAGTACTAGATAGTGCTGTGTAAAAGTTTAAACAAAATACAATAATCCCTCAATAGACACAGTAACATATATTTCTGGGAAAACATATCTATAAAACTATGCAAGAAATCTATATTTATCTATATGTCTGTCTTTAAAAAACAGAACAGAGTTTCTAATCAAATAAACATGGACAGAATTTTTTTCCTGCATAAATGCCTCATGTGCCATTTGAAAATCATGCGGAACAAAGGAGAACTGCCTATATAATATTTTTGGTCCCTTCTCACTAGAAAGACTAGTAGCACCCCCTCCCAATCATTGTGACAAGAGAAAAAATGGCCTCATATATTGTCTCAATGGCATAGAGAACAGATGGCTGGACAATTATAAGTGAAATGGACATTAAAGTTCATCTAGCAGAGGTCAATAACTGGCTTCCAGAAGACCTGCTATAATTGGCTTAGCAAACAATGTCAACATCTCAGGTATGTATTGTCACTCAAGTTGGTCACAGCCCCTCATTTCCAATGACTGCTTTATACCTTTATTTTCCCTTCTAGCTCCTAAAATCATTTGAACATCTGATTTTAGTCTAGTTCTCTTATTTAACAAAAAAGTAAATTGAAAAGTTCAGTTAGAGATCAAATAGTAAAATCAAATCTTGCTCATTGCTTTTTCTCATTACAGATTCAAACCCATAAACATTTAATAACTAGTGGAGGAATTTCATGTAAAGAATGTGTAAAGTCATTGAGTGAAATGTCTTTCAATGCCCCCAAATCAGTGACCAGCATCTAAAGTTGAAGACAAAGAGGTACTAACTACCCAACATTTTAAGGAAAGTAGGTCATCAGCTGAGGGCAAACATGGTTACCTACTCCTGAAGTAATTATGGGTTGGGGAACCAGCCTCACCTCTACCACCAGCTTCCATTCCATCTTCTTTCCCAATCTGAGAAAGAGTGTGGGTCAATGTGGAGTGAGAGAGAAAGACACTAGGCTCTTTTTCTTGTAGAAGCTGTAAGCTCTTGGAGAAAAATTAACCTCCCTCTGAGCAGGGAAAGGGGTGCTGCTCCTCAAAAAATCTGAAACCATGCAGTACTCTTAGAAATGGAATTCCTGCAGGAAAGAGGGCTGGCATATCATTCTCTAAGTTAGTTGTCTGTTAGGCACCAGACTCCTCAGAGCAGGACAAGAAAATTAGAGAAAGGTACAAAAGTGAAAGGAATACAGTGACCTGTTTTCAGTATTTATCAACATTTATCATGTTGAGAATCTGTGAGTTTCCCAGAGATCAGGGGAACACAACAGAATGTCAGAGTTATCTTGCCAATAAACAATAAATGAGGACTGACCTCAAAGCAAGAGGATGACAGCAGCACAAACTTTTGGATATACTACCTGCTACAGGGGTTAAGAGGAGGAGGGAAATTTGAGCTCAAGGCTGACCTTTCAGATCAGGGAAATTTCAGTGGGAGACTGCAGAGGGTTCTCTTAAGAACTCGCATATACAAACCAACAGGGCAAACGTGTGGACGTCTGCCTCACACAGACTTCAAGAACAAGTCTGTAGTAGTTTCCTACGGCTGTCATGGTATATTACAACAAATTAGGTGGTTTAAAACATTAGAAATTCATTACCACACAGTTCTGGAGTCTACAAGTCCAAAATCAAGGTGTCTAAAGTGTTGGTTCCTTCTGGAGGCTTTGAGGAAGGATTCATTCCATGCCTCTCTCTAGTATCTGGTGGCTCTCAACAACTCGATGTTCCTTGGCTTGTAGACATAGAACTCCAATCTCTGTCTTCATCTTCACATGACCTCTCTGTATATATCTGTGCGTTTTTCTTTTTCTTTTCTTTTCTTTGTAAGGATGCTCATCATTGGATTTAGTGACCATCCTATAAATGCAGAATGATCTCATCTCGAGATCCTGAAATTAATTACATCTGCAAGCACCCTATATCCAAATATGGTCACATTCACAGTTACCAGCGGCTAGGAATTGGACACATTTTGGGGGGTCACTACTCAATCCAGTGCCATCTGGCTGAGAAACTTTATAGCCAAAAAGAGAGGATTTTATCACTTCCCTCTGAAATAATCAGATTAATCTTGTCCCCTAAGCTGTACAATCAAGTCCTGACAGAAAAAAAATGCGGACCTGAAAGAGAGAGGTGGAGGACATGTCCCAGAGTCAGACATTGCTCCTCAGTGCCCCCTTCAGGTGCTAGAGCCAGGAATTTGGATTGCTCTAAGCAGAGGTGGGCAGATGAGATTTAAAAAGAGTTTAAGATTCAATTTTCTAACTGGGTTGGTTATAGTAAGTGAGAGTGACTGGGAATAGAGACTCTTTTTTTCAAATATTATTTAAGGGAATGGAAATGGAGATATGTTAGAGCACAGCTAAAGATGTGAATGAAGAAAATAAGACTGTTTTTTTTTTTTAACAATTGAATTGTTAAAAAACAGCTCAACAAACTGGTTACATAAACCTTAAACTGTTTTAAATGTGTATGTATTTTTAAATGCTTGAAGAGAGTAGCTGAATTATGGCTAGAAGGGGCAGTACACCAGGAGTCAGAGCCCCTTTATCTGGAGTTATCACATTTATTCAGTACTGAAATCTGGCCTGATAACATTATCATCTCTTGCTTAAGTAATAAAAGTTTATTAGTATGTCCTTTCTCCTATATCTATTGATATGTTTTTCATGAATATATAAATACATGGTTTCTTGTGGAGCAAGGATTTATAGTAAATCTGAGCTGAGACAATTGCATATGGTATTTTATGGCTGGAATTTGTAGAATATGAAAAGTAATTAGATGAAGAGCATATGAAATGTATCTCAAGACTCCAAAATATAACATGTCTTAATTCCTCCTTTAGATAAGTGTAAAGGGCTGAAATTAGTAATAATTGCATATTTTTAATGGATAAAAATCTCATATCATCTGGTTGGAAAAAAATCCATTGGACTCTACATCAAAGTAAATTAAATTCAATCACATTAAATCTTAATTACTTCACATATTACTGTGAGCAGTACCAAGAAGTCAAAAGACACAGATCGTGTCTTGATAGAAATTAAAAGCTAACTGGGGAGATTAGAGTTGAAAAATGAAGAATTTAGATAGCAGTGTTGAATAATTTATAAAGAGTATTTGTAAAACAATAAGTAACATAAGATTTCAGAGGAGAGAAAGTTAAAGAGGGTCAGTCAGAAAGTCTTCTTTGAAGAAATGGAAGTTGAAGAACTATCATTGGGAGGCAATGTCAGGTGAGACAATCACATCTGTAGATGCAGATTCATATTTCAAAATATCACGTTAATCAAAAATTACAGTATTTAGAAATGCAAATTAAAAATATAAATACCTTGATATTATATTTGTCTCATTTTAAGAGTCTGATGTGTTTACCACTACTAAAACATGTACACATCACACCATACTCTATCCAGGAACGTTCTTACAGAATTTTTTTGTTTTTGAAATATTCTTTTGGAAAAATATTGTAAGTATGAGAGAATTTCCATTAACAAATCTGCTGAGCAATTTCAAAGGCTCTGACCTTTGAGCATTGATGAACCCTTATGAAGAAAAAATATGAAAGTCATTTTTTCCAAATAAGATGATGTCTAAGAATTCAAATAATTCTATTTTTATAGATACCAGTGTATCTGTCCTATACTAAGATTTTCCCATACAATATGTAAAAATTTTGTATAGGTTATCATTACCCACATGATATTCATAACACTTCTATTTTTATGGCATTTGTCCTATCTCATGACCCTAGCAAATAACTTCCCTGCTAGCTTCAGTGGCCCCTTTTGTCATTTGTGAGTCAGTTAATACTTATAGGCTCATTATCACAAGCCTGATAGAAAACTATGCCAGAAATACTATTATAACTTATATCTGATCAAGTGACTAAGAGTTCATGTTTATTTTTTAAATTATTATTGCTAAATATTTATCAGGGATGGATAAAAGTTTTATGAGACCTGAACTCATATAATTTGGGGGACTCTATTTAAGAAAAATAAACTAGCAACTTTCAAAAAGTTGATTGTAGCCCATACATAAAATTGAGGGGGGAAGTATTTGTATCAATTAACTGCCTGATACCTTTCATACACCTTTCCTGTATATTCCCCAAAATACACAAAATTCATGAAATTAAGATAAGTGCAATTTTAAATTTTCTTCTATAATTATGTAAGCAAATTATTCTTATATAAAGGATAGCAGAATATGCCACCCCAAATTATACCTCTTTGGTAT
Organism: Camelus dromedarius; assembly: GCF_036321535.1. Lineage (NCBI taxonomy): Eukaryota > Metazoa > Chordata > Mammalia > Artiodactyla > Camelidae > Camelus > Camelus dromedarius. Next base: position 64,806,949 of record NC_087436.1, on the reverse strand, counting down.
AAGCATTATTTTGAGCTAATTATTTTGGGAAACAGCAGATACAGGAAAAGCTCTGAAAAATAATAGAAGGCACCCTTTTGAAAGAGAAATTTGCATTTATATAGGAAATCTCCATTTGTATGGGTGTCTCTCTCTACACCAGGAAGAGAAGGATGACTCTAAGTCACAAGAGAATCTTTTCAATGGAGAAGACACCTACTTAAATCTTCATAACAAATGTTATCTTTATTTACTGAGATTTTCTGTTAATCTCTCCATATTTGACCTCCCCCAAACACATGCATTTCTTTTATTTTTAGGTGAAAATTATACTCAATCTTGAGTTCAAAGCCACCTCAGAGAGTTACTCACTTTTTCCTGGGTATCTTACAGGCGTACCTGAGTTGTACGTATTAATAAACCTCTGGTTTTCTTTTGTTAATCTGTCTTTTAATACAAGGGTCTCAGCCAAGAACAGCAGGGTAGAGGGAAAATTATCTTTTGTGAAATAAAATTCATATTTTATGGCAAGACAAGAGAAATTTAAATATAAAAAATTTTCTATGTCCTTTGGCCTCCTGTCTCCCCACTCCTGGGCATTGTGTATCTGTATTAGGCATCAACTAAACCTACACCATCAGCAGAAATACCTGCTAAACCATAAGGAACAATATTCTCCTAGCATCAACAAGACAACGCCTTAAAAAAATAACATTTCTTCTTTATCTTGTAAGGGGCCATGGTGACAGTTAGATCTGGATTGTGCAAACTGTCAATAATACATCATTTAACATACAGCCCTCTGTCTCAAAAACCTTATATAACTGTGCCTTGACATCTAATGAGCAGAAGAATACTCAGAGTTTTCTGAGATGCTCTTCCCAGGTTATTATCTTCAAATTTGACTCAAATAAAACTTTCCATTTCTTTTATAGATAAATTGATTAATTTTCCATCAACACTTTCCTCCCCTCCATCTATATTCTTCATTTTCTACTGAAATATATCCAAGAACAAATGAGTTAAAGAGGAGTTATTAAAAGGTCACCTTCACCAACTCCTATGCAACCTCTCCTGTGAAGGAAAAACTGGGCTGGTCTGACAAGATAACTTATAAGTTTAGGAATGTGAAGGAGAGGCTGGGCTGGGCTAACAAGTCTAAGTATTGGAATACTGATCTGAGTTCTGCTGGACTAACTTGTAAATCTAGGTTAATTAGTGTTGGTTTGCTGTTCATGTTTTTTTGCTAGCCAGCTGGATTTTCAAAGATACATATCTGGCTTTGGAATGTTGGTTTGCTGCCTCCCCACCTCCACTTTTGTGATGATGATGCTGCTAAAGCTGTTCCATGCCTATTGGCCGAATACCCCAAGCTTGTATTTACCCTATAAAACCTCATGTGCACATCTTGAAGGTGCTCAGAGCTTCGGAGCAGAAGCCCCTCTGAGCCCGCCGGCGTAATACATCTGAGTACTCCAACCCTCCGAGTGGTGCTTGTTTCTTGACTGGCCTGTCGTTTCCGTAACACTCCCACCTCTTATTCTCACTGCCTGTGTTCCAATATTTAGAAGGATGTGGTGGTGTCAAGAGAGACTGAAGAAAGGAGGCATGTACTAATGTGCCCACTCTAGTGGTGTCTCCACTCTTTGAATGAATGAATGAATCCTATTCAACATTTAATGATGGCCAATATATTCTAGGCACTGCTAGGCTGAATCTCACAGATTGAATTGTTCTTGATTATTGCTTCAGATTTTATTTCTCAAGCAGGATAGGTTGTTGTTTCAGAGTCTTAACTGGGTCATATGTTTTGTTTGTAGCCCACTTCCTCATGTGGCGCACTGCCTCTAGTATAGTAAATACTCAGTTCTTTTGACAGATTGCTTCTTCAGCCACCTGTAAGAGCCTTCTAAAAATCTCAGACCATAAAAATAGTATATTTTGTGATTATTTCTTATTCTCACATCAGTCTTGGTGAACTAATGAATTTAATATCATTAAAAAGATGCAACTGACAAAGATGACCTAGGCTCCTCCAACCACAGTCAACCTTGTAAGATGCTCTTATGCATATTTCAAACACAACAAGGCTGAAACAGCACACTAAATTAGGTATTTGCAATTATCAGAGATCTTATGATGTGTTGTCATATTTGAGCCACACTCTATTACCACATCATATATATTGCCCATGTCAGATTTTGTTTTTCATTCTCTCACAATTTTTTTCCCATAATCCATATACTCACAAAGCATTCCTTTATTTGACCCATTTATCTGCTAGTTCAAGACTAAAACAATGTAGAAGGACATAATGAACAGAAAATTGGATTTATAAACATAAGGTCCTAGGTCCAGGACATTCTCCAAGTCCAATTGTTTTTCCCCTCTGCAATGACAAAAAGGGTGCTATAATCAATATGCATTCATATTGAACAACTGAAATTACCTAATCTGACTGTGAATTTTAGTCAGTTTTAATAAGGACTCATGACAATAACACAGCCTCATTTATATATCATGGACTTAAAATAATGCCAGCTACACTTTTACTGAGCCTTAAAGTCATGTGTTGTGCATATGAAGGTGAAGGATTCTATCAATTTTATTCCACTCTTCCCTTGCCCTCTACATTGCACATCTCTGAATAGATTTTTCAAATAAGTTCACTGAAATTGAGACTCTTAGAGTCTCTTCTGGCAGACCTATAAATCACATGCTTTAATACTGACTTCTATTTTCTGGGAGTTCTCTATTTTTCTATTACTTTGCACATAGGTTTTGTTTACCTCTCAACTTCCATGAAATGCAAAATTATATCCTTAAGCACAGTGCTCTGATTTTCTTCTGGATCACCTAATTTAGCTCTTCACTTTTGTTATGAGAGTAACAATAATTTATCTGGTACTTCTGTCCACAGTGGCTTCTCAACTTGCAAGATTTCTATTGCTGTTACAGATTGCATAGCTATAGACAACAACAATGATCAAAAAACTTTTCCCTGAGCCTGCTGGCTACAAAGCAAGTGCTATCACAAAGAATCCAACTTGTGATAAATGGTCAACTGCATTAGAGTTGCTATCCATATAAAACAAAGAACCCTTCAGATGACCTTGGAGGGGTCTCAACACCTGGCAAAGGAATAAATAAATTTAATTGCCAAAGACTTAGGAAGATAAAGGGGGCAAAGGAGACTGAACCACACAGCTGTAACTGAGGCAGTGAGACTAACTAGGTATTCTCAGATCCTCAGCATTATTCCAACTCTACTTCTTTGTTATGATACAGCTATAATCTTACGCTTACCATGCCTGACTTCTACCATTAACTTAGCTTAGCTTGCTGCTGATGGAGAAGGCTGTTGCTGGTTATTGAGACTGAAGATTAGTTGTCCTATAGGCTTCACCCTTGTTCCCTGTTCTACAGAAATAGCTGAACAGAGATTTAAGGCACAGCTCTTTGGAACCACGTGATTGAGACAATCTTCTCTGGAAATGGATGATGACTCCTCCCTAGTAGGTAGTCCCTTCCTCTTTTCCCTATATAATCTCTGAGTAAAAGCTGGGAGTTGGTTCTTTGAGACATGAATCTACCTTTTCTCTAGAATTGCTGGCTTCCTCAATAAAGCTATTTTTACGTTGCTCAACACTTGTCTCTCAGTATTGGATTGCTGAGCGATGAGCAGCTGAAACTGAGCTCAGTAACATAGATAACACCACAGACTTCATTGAGTCATTATATTGAACCTCACTCTTGCAGTTTCATCTCCTCTCCTTTTTCTACAATGAAGGTTCTGAAACACAGTACAACAGGAAAAGGAATTCTGCAGTAGACAGTAGAAGGAAAAACAATCATTCTGATTGTCCACAGATAACACGAATGTCTTTTTTTTAAAAAAAAAATCTAATTTGGTGGCTGGTATATATAGCTTTCAGTCCTGAAATGATGGCAGAGATCCATTGTTGTGACTTTTAAAAACAATGAGAAATAAGTTAAAAGCAAATTTGAACTAATCCCCAGCAAAGGAAATGAGAACCTGTAGAATGATTTATTTGAAAGTCCATTTAAATACATGATAAATTAGAAGTCTGAAGGAGTGTTATTTGGCAGCCCTTCTGGGAGAAAAGAGTGTGTGGACTAAAATGTAGCCAAACAATAAATAAAATAGAGACAAATTCATTTCTAAAAATAGCACTTTACAATTTACAAACTCAGATCAAGTATTTCTGAATTTAAAAATATAAGCTCATGATCAAATTGAAAGGATATACTACCTTAGTAGTGAAATTTATAAATTGCTTCAAGAATAGGACTTGACTTCTTTTTAAGCGTTTAGCCAAAAAAAAAAAAAAATGCATTCAGATGAGTTCAAAACAGCATAAGATCACCACCCTTTTATCATTTGAACACTTTCGTGTGGCTAAATAATGTGTTTGTTCTTTTAGAATTTTCATATGCAGCATAATTGTTTAAAAATAGGTACTTCTTCACCATTCCTACTCCAGCTACATTCATTGTCAATCTATAGGATTCATGTGGTGACATTCTATGTTCCAATTTCAATCTCAGTCACAAAAGCAAGCCTTCTAATTCTGTCACCATTTAGTGATCGACAGATGATTTTGCACTCATTTCACCTTTTCCATGCTCTCTTGTTTGATTAGCAGAAACCATTCCCGTTTTCTTACAATAAAAGGTAGAATAGATTAGCCAGTAAGAATTCAGAATATTTAAGTAGTTAAAGCATAACAGACCACTGTTGGCATGTAATGCAGATATTAAAATTCTAATGACTCATTCCCCTGTCACAGATGAGGAAAGGAACAGAAATAGACATAACATGGGTCTGTTCTTCTGAAACTAATTAAACAGGAATTTAAGATGGTAAAGACTTCATCCATTCATGTAAATTAGTGAGTTTTTTTAGATTGGCGGGGAAGCCCTTGGGATTTATCAAAATTCAGGATTTGGGGATATGGAATCAGTTTAGCTTAGGGTTCAGTGTTAAAAGAGAGGTTTTAATGATGAAAGAACAGAGTGATGTGAAAGAAGGAAGAAAAGGAAGCCATAAAAAAAGATGATACTGAGCAGGACCCAATGGGGCATTCCTGATACAATTCTTTCCATGTTCCCCATTTCTTGTTTGTAGGAAATAGGCTTCATTTAGCCTCCTGGACCTTCCCTGAGTTCCAAAGGTCAGATTCAAGCAGTTGCTAATTAAGGAGGGGAGGGAATGCAGGAAGGAGGGAGGAGTAGCCAAGAAACAATAGGGCAGCCTTGGGGCAGGGTCCTGGTTCCTCCTCAAGGAGTATATTTAATAATACCTTTAAGTTCTTCTGCAGGAACTAACCCCACCCCCTCAACTCCTGACTCCTGTTTATGGCTGAGCAGAATCTTTAGAGATGCATCCCTGCCCCCAAGAGGACACTGGGTCCACCAGATTGCCAGCATTCTGATCAAAAGCAACTTTCCTTTTTGTAACTAAGGCTGTTTGCCCCCATCATACCCTTGCCACTCCCACCCCACAATGAATAGAAGCCAATTACTCTTATCTAATTCTCAGGAGGCAGCTGCAGAGAGAAGAAATAAGAACTGGTTAGAACCAGCTGAACCCAAGATGGCAGAGTATTTGACTTCCAGCAGACCTTGAGCCTCATTATACACTTATTATAATGTACTTGCATGCTAAATGACACACCCACCAGCACCATGACAGTTGATGATTGCCATGATAACAACCAGAAAAGCTCATACAAGGATGAAAAAAAAGGTGACTGGCTCCAGCACACCCAGAAGGAGAACATGACGGCAGAAGTGTCCCAGAAAAGTCCACGCGGCCCTCCCCGGAGCTAGAGCTGCCCGACCGGCCATCCTGGCTGGCGGCTCCCCGCTCGCGCGCCTGTTCTCTGTTTACCTCTCTTTCCTGTTCCCTGCCTGAGCACCATTTTTTCCTTTTTCCTCTTCTGAGCAATAAAGCAGCCATTCACTTTGTCCCTCTATCTTTCCTGTGAATCCTTTCACAGCCAGTGGCAAGGACCCACATTTAGGTGGGCCTCCTCATTTAGGGGTCTCTCTATCCTCTAACAAAGATAGTGAAACCAAACAGGACCTTCAGTCGAGTGGGACCCTCCTGGGCACAAAAGTCTTTCCATGTCTCCTATTTCTTACTTGTAGGACAAAGGTTTCAGCCTCCTCGCCCTCCCTGAGTTCCAAAGAGCAGATTCAAACAATTGCTAATCAGGGAAGTAAAGGAATGCAGAAACACAGGAGGAGCAATCAAGAAACTATAGCGCTGCTATTAAAGCAGGATCCCAGTGCCTGTTCAAGGTGTATGCATAACAGTATCTTTGAGTTCTTCTGCAGGAACTAAGGCCCCCACCCAGTGCAGGATGGCAACTTCAGGTTAAGCACAAGATTTTTGGAACACTGCCCTGTTACCTCACCACCAACCAATCAGAAGGAGGTCACTGCCCTGCAGCCCTTACACCAGTGTTGCCTATAAAAACTTCTCCCTGAAAGCCATCAGGGAGTTTGGATTATTTTAAGCATGAGCCACTCATTCTTCTTGGTTGGTGCTGCAATGAACCTGTCTCTGCTCCAAACTCCAACGTTTCAGTTTGTTTGACCTCAGTGTGCATCAGGCACATGAACTTTTGTTCAGTAATAGTAGACCTTTCTTACTGAGGCATAATTTAAGGGAAAATTTGAATTAAAAAAAGAATCAGACTCTAAGGAAGAAAGTTGGAATCATTCTATGATAAGAAAGAAATATCTATACAAGATATTTACTTTTTTCTCCTTGTGCTACAATAATATAACCCTAGATATTATAAATTATTCTTATATTATACTATAGGAAATAATAATTAAAATAATTCACTAAACGTTATTTCCTAATTTTGGGGGAGATGCTTTGCAAGACATTAATTCTATCATGGTGACTAAATATAGCATGTTTCCTGTCCTCTTGGAGCCTATATTCAAGTTGGTAAGAGAGACATTAATTAAATGATTGCACAAAGAAGTATAACACTGCCATTGTAATAAGTAAGGTGAAGGATACAAGAATATGCCACCTGAAAATACACCTCTGTGTATGGATTATTTTGAGCTAAAGGGCAAAGAGAACCAGCAGATGCAGAAAAAGTGCTAAAAACAGGGCACAAGTTTTCCTACTGTGAAGGAAACACACATTTATAAAGGAAATTTCCATGTGTAAAAATGTCTCCCTCTCCCATACCAGGAAGAGTAGGACTTTTAATACCTCTTGTCAATGGAGAAGGCAGCTACTGACTTAATTTGCAAAAATAACCTTACTAAACCCTTGCTTCCTATACTTTTCCTGGTAACCCTCTCTGCCTGGAAGCCTTAAACTTATTTTCCATTGGTTTCTTAAGATGTTATGTAAATTAAAATTCTAAACAGCCCTTTGGCTTACTCATCACTGGGCATTTTTATGTGTGCACATGTGACGCATGTATATAAACTTTTTTTCTCTTGTTAATCTGTCTTTGGCCAGTCTAATTTACAAAGCCCTAGCTAGAGAACCTAAAATGAACAGAGGAAAAGAAATTTTTCTTATCCTACAAACATGTCAGGAAGGCACATGGTGATTCTGAGAATGCATACTGGAGGAATTGATCAAAGTAAGAAGTCCTGAGAGGCTTGACCAAGGAAGGGGTGATTGACTGAGATGTGGAAGAGAGGGAGAGCTAATTAGTGAAGGGGAGAGAGGACTCCTGGGAGGGGAAACTCTAGGACAGGTGATAGTTTGGCACTTTAAGGGAAATGTTGGATTGATGTGGCTGTTGTAAAAACATTGAGAAGGCTGTTGCAAGAAATGGAGAAAAATAGGGATCAAATACAATGCAAGACCTTGTATCTTGTATCTCATGTTAAGGATTTTGACTTTTTTAAGAACAGTGAGACGTGTGTGCATGCACGTGTGTGTATCTGCACATATGTATGAACGTGAGATTTCTATTTATGGTACTACATGAGTACTTTCTGGAGAATGGGTTGGTGGATGGTAAGGCAACAGGAGATATGAGGAGCCAGGTTAGGAAACTACTGGGATTGTCCAAGTCTGAGATGACTGCAACCGGAATGGAGCAGGAGGTGGTGAGGAAGAAAAAAAGTTGCAGGATACAGGTTATAAAGCACTGAAAAGTTCACAGCTATTGTCTGAAACTAAAGGGGGTTGACTCAGTTAAGAAAAGACCTAGGGGCTGTGAAATTTAATACACAGATGACCCTGGTGAAAAATAAACAAGACAATATAGAAAATTGAGAATTAGCTCATCATTCATACTATCTCTTTTACTCATCACTGCTTTTCATTGAAGTGGAATTTCATTATCCTTTATCTTAGATATGCATGTGGGGAAGGTAAACTTTAGAGAAGTGAAGTGTCTCATCCATGGTCACTCAGATAAATGGTGGCACAGATAGCCTCTGACTCCAAATTTGAAGCCTGTTTAATGACTTCATCATTACTTGTTTGGAGTAAGTTTGCCTATTGTTGAAGTAAACCATTAGAATTTATCTCTGACCCAATAGGCAATTTATTGTCCACTTTTGGAGAATAGTCTAGAATAACATTTCCCAGAGTATTTACGATTTTATTAGGTATTGCATTTAAAAAAAGAAAAAAACTTCATGGTTAAAAAAAAGTTTGCAAAATCTTCATCAAACAGTGCTATTTTAGACTGAACTGAGTTATTGCCCTGATTCTTCTGTGCTCATTGCATTCACACCTTGCTGTGGCCTCCTCATGGGTGTATTTCACCACTCCTTGAATTTGGCTTGGTCAAATGACTTCCTTTGACTAAGGGCCTATGGGACCTTGGTAAGTAACAGTGTGCCAGTGTCAAGCCTGGACCTTAAAAGGACACACCTGTTTGTGCTTATTATCTTGAAAGTGCTGTGAGAGGAAAGGACATCTCTAGCTACCTCTCTGACACAAGGAAAATGATAGACACTGAAGATGCCCACTCTGCCTTCAGTCTTTAATTAGAAACAGGACCTGAGGCACCACTGTCTGCACCACTAGTCAAGTTCAACTGAGATCAGCCAAGCCCCACAGGACAAACAGGTGCACAAGAATAAATGAGTGTTATTTTAATCCACTGAATTTCCGGGTGGTTTGGTGCAGATCATTGTTGTGATTTCTCAGCATCTCCTCTATGCTGGGAACCTGCAGATCCCTCCTTCAGAAGAGTCCTTCTCTAAAGCAGCATTAGGAAGTGCTAGATTTGAATAAGATCTATCAATCATATGAAAACGAATGTATGTATGTATATGCATGACTGGGACATTGTGCTGCACACCAGAAACTGACACATTGTAATTGACCGTACTTCAATTAAAAAATAATAATAATAATCAGAAATAGTATTTTTCACCTAAGTTAGTTCAATATTTTGGTTTCTCTGGATGGCAAATGAACATAGTAATATGGGCCATATGTAATAGGATATTTAGTAAGACATTTTTCTATCAATTTGAAAATTTTGGTTAAATCCCCAAAAGCTGCAGACAGTAGGTGATAAATAACTCCCACACTCAAAAAGAGCTACGAAAACTCCCACAGAACTTAACAACACGTTTAAATTGGTTTGTTGACTACCAACCACCATCAACCACTTTCAGTCTTTCTTAAAAATGACTGGAAGATTAGTGAGGAAATTGCTTAAAGGAAATACATAAGAGTACAGAAGTCTGTACCTCACTCTTTCCTTCCTCCATGGAAAGGAAAGAGTGTTTCTGCTGTCCCACCACTGCCAAGTGAAGAGAGGTTCCCCCCCCAAATCATTCACATAAACAAGAGTTTTCTGTAAGAGGGAAGACTAGCATCCCTCTCACTATTTGGACCTTATGCTTATAAAGCTACAAATCTAATGACATAAATCATGAGAGAATTCTTAAGAAAAACTGATCTGAGTTTTCCAGATTTGGGGGTAACGTGAAAAGAAAAACTGTACACACTGGTCTTGGGAAATTCAGAGGGGATGGTGCCAGCCTTGGTAACACTTGATGACAAAGTGAAGGGAGGGTACGGCACAGCAAGCAGGTGGCCATATCCCTTGGTTCTTCTGAGCAGTAAATGAACAGAGTAGCATATGTCATATGTTATGGGCCATTTGATGGGATGTTGAATGAGGCGTTTCCTATCAACTTGAAAAATTTTGCTAAATTTGGCATTTTGTGGAGCCAGGAGGCATGAGTTCCCTTAGGTCAGGAGGACGCCACTGTGGGTAAGTATCTTGACTGGAGCTGTGGACAGAACCAATGGGAAGACAAAACTAATAAAAGGGTGAAAAGAGGCCAGCCCAAAAGTATTATCTGTGGTGTATGAACCTACATAAACCCACGCGTGCCTGACATGACAGTATTCAGAGCCAGTTTACACTGGCATCCAAAGAATGAAAATACTTGCTCTATTTCTCTATTGCCTCTAAACCCTATCTTGGCAGTATCAGAAGGATTGGGAAGGAGGTGGAGGGAAAGAGAAAGAGAGACGAGGTCTCATCCCTACTGCAGGTAACAGGCTGCAGATGTGGTGTGAGGAAAGGGAGAGGAAAAGCTTTAACATTTATATAAGATTAAATAAGACCATTTTGTAGTTTGACATTGACTGTATATAGCCACAGGATCTGCCAGAGGTATTGTCATCAGGTGGCGAAAAAAGAGCCCTTATCAGAACACAGAAAAGGGTAAAAAATAAAGTTCCTATATTGTATTTTACTAAATTAAACCTGTTTTTTTTTGTTTTGTTTTTTTTTTTAAATAGCCACATATATGTGGCAACTGAGTGGTAAAGAATTTGACCTTACCCCAAGAGAATTCTGCCTTTGCCCTCAGCTTCTGCCAGGTAATCTATGTCTTTGTTTAAATGTGGGGGCTCTGGCCACACTGGACCTTCGGGTGCGGCTGGTCCTACTAGAAAGACCACCCATGCGGTTTAGAGTAGGGGCTTTGAATCACATAGTATCAGTTGACATGGTATTATAGGTTAAATGTTTGTGTCCTTCCAAATTCATATGTTGAAGCCCTAACCCACAATATGATGGCATTTGGGAAGGTAATTTTGGTTATATAAGTTCATGAGGGTGGGGTCCTGGTCTGATGAGGCTGGTGCTTTTCTAAGAGACACCAGACAGCTCTCTCTCTGTGAGCCCACAGCAAGGTGGTGGCCATCAACAAACCAAGAGAAGAGGCCTTAGAATGAAATCTGTCTTACCAAGACACTGATCTTGGACATCCCCACCTCCAGAATTATAAGAAATAAATTTCTGTTGTGTGAGTCATCCGGTCTGTGGTATTTTGTTCTGGTAGTCCTAATAGAGTAATCTAATTGTGAATGAGTTAGCCCACGAGGGCAAACAGTCAATCCATTATGCTTATGTAGAGGAGCCTCAAGTTTACCTGAGCCTGGACACTGAGACTCAGGTAAACTTCCCTGGTTGGCAGGACTTCTGGTGTATTGTCACACATCAACACCAGGAGAGTAAATCATCAAGAAGACAGTGGAAGATTCACTTCTGGGACCCTCCCAGACTCTGCCTATGCATCTCTTCCCTTGATATTTTCATATGTGGTCTTATCCTGTTATAATCTGTAATCATGAGTATACTAACTTCCAGTTCTGTGAGTTCTTCTAGCTAATTGCTGAAATTCAGAGGGATTATGGTAACCTCCAAAACTTGCAGCTGATGTCAGAAATCTTGGGCAGACTTGGCAGTCTAGAGGCCTGTATCTGCAGTCCTCACGATCTGGCTAACTCTGGTAACATTTCATACATTTGTGAGAATTAATGTTTTTTCAGTCTAACTGAATTCATATATACTGTCATGTTCACACAATTGATCAAATTAATTAGCATTACTATGCATTATAATGTGTATTTTTCTGATTTATAAAATACAAAAAGATAAAAATTAAAAAATTAATACATGTCATTTTAGAAGTACTCAGGAGATAAAAAAGAAAATTAAATCATTAGTAATTATATCAAGCAGATATATGCAATATGAGTATGTTACTCTTTTAGTGTGTTAATTTATATATTCTGGGTCACATGAGCTAACAGTTAACATATTGTTCTGCAGAAAGGTTGTAACCACTTTCCAAGCACAGCTGGATTTCTAGGCTCCAAACAATGTCATCCTTCCCCAGTCTCTTTCTTTACCTGCTATGCTCAACTTTTTTCTGTATATAAAGTTTATTCTCAGGCTCCAGAGTGGCAAGAAGGCTACAGTTACTCCAACTTCATACATTCTTGGGCTCAAGCTCAGTGAGAAAGCCTCTATACTAGTAGCCGCCAGAAAGAGTCTAAGATCTGAATGGACCCTCTTAGGACACATGTTCAGCCCTGAACTACTGATTGACTCAAGCCTAGATTACATGGTTCCCCACTGGGGTTGCAGTGGAGTCCCCAGATGAATTTCAAGGAGTGATGTCAGAAGAGAAGGAAATAACTGCTGGAGAGTTCAAGGAAAAAACATATGGTCATCCCACTATACCTGCAGGCTACTGGTATTTCTCTGTAAGCTATTTCCAAATTTTGCCCTAAATATTAAAATTTCCTTTGTGGATTCGTTTCTTTAAAAATAAAAGGTTATGGTTCTAAACTATTTTTCTGTCATATTTCTTAATCGTATCTTTTCTTTCCAGTTTTTCACCACATTCAATTTGATTAATTTTTGTGTAATGTTTCTTAGACAAACTGTCCATCTTTTGTGACTTCTTTCATTTATTTTGTGCTTTTAAAAGTCCTCCCTGTAATGCAATCAAAAAGTTATCCAGGTATTTATTCTTTTATTGTTTTGTTTTGTATTATTTTTGAAAAGTAATTTTATACTTGTTCATGGTTCTCCACAGAACACACAAAGAACACATTGGCATGTCAAAAGAGTACTTAGTAGCTTTCTGAAATTCGACCTACCTAGTTTTCTCTGTTAGAAAATGCAGGCAACTGTGTAAACTGTTTACATCCTTTAATAAAAAATTAAAGAATTCTGTCACACTCTAGAAACCCAAGAATTGTGCTGCTCCCACAATGTTTGCAAGGACTAGCCATCTGCAGAGCTTTGCAACCTCAGATCTTACCAACTCCCGTGGTAACAGGAGGTGAATTCCTAATGACCTTGTGGTGTGTGTTGTGGTCGTGTTTGGTATGATTTGACAGTCTAAGGTCATTCTTCAGAAGGGAGACGAAATCATCCATTGGACAGAGATTTTCTCTCATCTCCTAGTTATAAAAGCTTTTACTCGGGCTTTTTCTTCTCTGGATTTACTAATAATTCAGCACCTTACAACATTCTGGAATCACACCAGAAAGCAACTCTGAAAATAGTTGAAGACATAAGCTGAGTAGGAAAATGCTGCCGCATTGTCTCTAACAAGACCATCGCCTCTGATTCCTCCTAAGTAGCAGAAGTAAACTGTCAAGGCATCCCAGCTGAAAGATTCCCAGGGGCTTCACCAAAATGCTTTCATTCTTAAATAACAAGGTTTGCTGACTAATTTGTAGCCATATGTTTACTATCTTTTTCTTGATCTGTGAGGCTTGTGAGAATCAGTTCCATCTAATTCTACGGGAGAGTGGGAGAAAAAAATCCAACGCAATGGTTAAGCAATAAAGATTATAATAAAAAACTTATATGTGCAACAGCGGCTTAATTGAAGGGCAAAAATCTGTAAGTCCACTATAAACTCTAACTTGTCACTTCTTTTCATGCAAAAATGAAGGGTCTCCTTAGAAAAACTCTGAAAGGATCCTAAAGTCTGATAGTCAACCTCAGAACCAAGAATCTATACATGAGAGGCACCAGGAATTCCTCTCCCTCATTTCATACCAACATTCGCATTCAAACAAGCATCAAATGCTGTGAGATTTACCTCATGAATAGTTCTTAAACGTGTCCACTGTATGACAAATCCCAGAATGAAGTGCAACTGTATTCCTATAATAGGCTCCATACTGCCCTGGCCAATCCATCTCCAATCTTGCCATTTGTCCTTTTACCATGGCAATGAGTCAGAGAATGACCTTTCTGAACACCACTCCTAAAAAAATAGCATTCCACTTCAGGAATTCCTCTTTGTCCTTTACATAAAAATCTAAATTTCTTAAAATGACCCTCAAGGTCCTCAGAGTCTGGCTAATCTCCCCAGTCTTTTCCCTTTCTCCTGTCATACCAATGATCTAGCCATTCTGAAATTCACTTGGAACTTTACACATGACACCCTCTTGTTCTTCAAGTCTTCGCCTTAGGCTTTTCTTTCTTCTCTGAAACCTGTGTTCTCCACGAAGCCATTGGCCCTAGCCTCTCTTGCCCATCATTATTCTAAGGAGAGTTGATCCTTCAAGTCTCATCCTACAGGGTGAACATTTTTTCCAGGAACCATCCTCTGACCCTCCAAATCAGGATTAGTTGCCTCCCCTAATGCTCCCAGAGCACTCAAAATGTCTAACAGTTTCTAGCATATTACTCCAGATTACAATTACCTGTTTCATGTTTTGGTGTTTTTAATTTCCCATGCTTAATAATATAAGCTTCTTGAGCAGAGATTGTGGCTTTCATGTTCATCAACACAGGCCTGATGTATACTAAATTTTTAATCATTATTCATGTCCTAGTTTAACAGAAAACTCAGTGTTTGGCACAAAGACAGGCTTCATCTTGACCATCTGTCAATGAGACAGCTGAAGATAACGTTCTCCATTTCAGCGAAGGGGAGTCTGCTTGAAGTGCTTTGTGAGAGGAGGCTCTGAAAGACCTACAGATCAATTAATAAAGGAGTGTAAAATATTCAAGTTGGTAAAATAAAAGAAAACTAGAAACCTAGGGGAGAAGAAGGGCTTAAAAATGGCATCGAATCATCAGAGTGATGAAGAGAGAAAAGGGTTGTCTCACCCATGGTTGAGGATTCCCAGTGAGCTGGCAGGGACAGAGCCAGGAAGCATCAGCAGCAGTGCCAAAATGTCAGTGATACAGGAAAATGCAAAGGTAGACATCTCTGCAGATCAAGAGTGAGAATCAGGAAATACATGGAAGAGAAGATTTAAAAGTGCCATAGAATATAGAGGTGCCACCTGATGATCATGTGAGGGGAAGGGATCTGGAATGTGCTGGGTTTCCAGTGAGTTCACTAGGTGATGCTCGGAGACGATGATTTTTAACTTTATTGTCTTTGTCACCCACATTCTTTGAATAGCACATCACACAATAGTGTGGCTTTGAGGCATGCAAATGATGTGTATGACTATAGTTCGGCTGTATTTCATAATAATATAATAATATAATTCATAAGCATTTATTGAGTATTTGCTTGGAACCAGGCGAGATGTAAAGTACTTTGTATACATCATCCCACTTGTGGTAGGCTGAATAACGGCTCCTAAATTTCTCTGAGTCTAGGATCTATGAATGTTTTCTAATCTGACAAAAGGGACTTTATGGCTGTGATTAATTTAAATATCTTGAGATGGAAAGTTGAGTCTGGATTATCTGTGTGGCCTCAAATATAACTACAAGGAATCCAAGGGGCCACTAGAGGCTGAGAAAAGCAAAAACAAACAAACAAACAAACAAACAAACAAACCCAGATTCCCCCCTCAAAGCCTCCAGAGGAATCTGCCAACAGCTTGACTTTAACCAAATGAAACTTATTTAGGACTTCTGAATCTAGAACTGGAAGGAATATGTTTGTGTTATCTTATGCCACTAAGTTGGGGCAATTTGGTACAGCAGCAGCTGGAAACTACACCACTTAGTTCTCACAAGCACTCAATGTACCAACTATTATTAGAAGTACAGGCTAGTTAAGCAAGTGGACAGAAGCAGGATCCAATCTGGGAAGTCTGACTCCAAGTCCCTTTGTCCTTACCTGCTACACTGTATTCCAAGGCAGGAAAACTGATTGACTTGCCCAGTAGACATATCTAAGGTCAATCCAACCACATTTGGGTTTTTGATTAACCAATGTCAAAAATCCTAAACTAGAAATGCACATTTTGGAGAACTTTGGAAATTTTTTCAGCTATTTTTAAGCTTCAGTTTCCTGATTGTTTCCCATAATGAAATAATTACTCCTTCTATTATAT
The DNA here is from genome assembly GCF_036321535.1 of Camelus dromedarius. Classification (NCBI taxonomy): domain Eukaryota; kingdom Metazoa; phylum Chordata; class Mammalia; order Artiodactyla; family Camelidae; genus Camelus; species Camelus dromedarius. The sequence continues at coordinate 64,790,859 of NC_087436.1, read as the reverse complement.
TAAAGATTTTGGAAAACTCTCATTTGACATATTAATTCATAAGTTATTGTACTCACATTATTATTGTATTCACACAAATAATATGCTCAATTGTAATTAATGCATGATTCCATTCCAGAGGGAGAAAAGGTATAAAGAAAATTCATAATGTGCATAGTTGACTATTAAAGATTTGAACTTACAAGTTAGCAGACATGAATTTCAGCCACAAATTTGCTCCTTAGTGTATAACTTTAAACAAGCTATTTAACCTTTCTTGATTCCATTATCTATAAAATGTGGAGTTTGCCCTAACAGCCACCTTCCTCCTCTAAGGTTCCATGAGTCTGTGATTCAATTTGTTCCTCAAGCTTGTTGGTGACACTGAATTTTTCCTTAAAAAAAGTTACATTTTGCTGGTCCTGAACACACTGCTCCAAGTTTGATTCTATACAGAAATCCATTGCTTCTGCCTATTAACAACTGCTTTGGCTTACAGGGAACTCTTTGATTTTGTAGGAAGAGGAGACATTTTAAGTGCCATTATCTGCTGGCACAAAACTGGGGGAGCATTTACTGAGCATTTAGTATCTGTCAGATACTTTTGCATATTAGCTCTTTAATTCTCACAATAACCCTTCAAAATAAGTGTATCATACTAATTTAATAGGTGAAGAATTTGTCAGAGACTCTAAATAATATGGATTTTTAAGTAGCAAAATATCCTTGATCCCAAATTCTTGCCTTTTCCACAATTCCATACTGTATCATATAAAAGTAGTAATAGATTCTATATGTTGAGTGCCATGGGAGATTTTACTTTCTAAAACTGGTCACACAATATGTGTACCCCATCCCACGTGTTCTTACAAGGTGACTGAAAATTTTCTCATGTAGAGGTAGGGTGTCATGGTGTCTGGGCAGGGGCTTGTAGCTGCTCTAACCAACAGAGTATTTATTGACTTCTGAGGTCAAATGCCATATTGGATGCAGCTTCCCTTGGCAACCTCTCAGGACACTCACCCTTGAAACCTAGCACCATTCTGTGACAAAGCCTGAACTAGTCCTTATATGGAGGCTCATGTGAAGAGGTACCTGCCAGGGCCAAGGACACTGCAGAGATTAAAAATCATCCCCACAGTGCCCTGTCAGAATTCTGGACCCAGAGAACCCATGGACAGTTTTATACCAGTAAGTTTTGCAGTGATTGGTCAGGAAGCCCTAGAAACTAGAATAAGTGTATGTCACGTACACAACACCTCAAAAATGTCCCATTTTACCAAAGTGAAAACAGGCTTAAATAGATTACATGACTCACTCTGATCACACAGTTAGTATATAAATACATTGGGATTAAAACTCAGGCTGCCGTTTTGGGGGTTTGTCTGTTTTGTTTTTCCAAAACCTATGCCCCATTCACTTTACCACATTATCTCCTAAAGTATCCCAATTCGGAAGTTGTTGAACTTTATGGATATTCACTAGCCTACAGAATAAACCACATTTTTAATATGACATTAAATTTATGATATTTGATCAGTCCAAGGCCATTCTCTATATGTAATCTGTTTTGTCAACAAATAAACAAAAGCTTTCAGGGGACTACATTATTTTTAGGTCATTTATATCTTGTACCCATATATCAGTTTCATTATTGTATATTTTTATTTTGTCATTTTACTTTGGAATATATGGGTTTTTTTTTTTAAATTTTGAGTGTTTTAGCTTCCACAAGCAATTAATACATTAATGAATAACACAATAACATGATACCCAAGCACACTGAATAATCTGACTACATCAGAACTGGTTTCATATAGGCTCTTGGAAGCAGATGTGGTTGACAGCCTCCCCCAAAATATTCCATCTTTATCCTTGTTCTCAGAAATCTAATTTTGTTTGATATTTACCATGCCTTTTCCAGGCTGGTGCTAAACTATTTTTAAAAGTAAGTAAAATAAATTTCACTAATCTAAAGTTTTCTGTCTTGCAGGAAAAACATCTTTAAAAGAAATTACAAGATAATTGGGAGGAGGAAGCTCTACAGTAATATCAATAGCTCTTTCTTTTAAAAATTAAGTCTTTAAAAAATGGGAAGATATCACATGTTCTTGGATTGGAAAAATCAATATTGTTAAAATGGTCACACTGCCCAAGGCAATCTACAGATTTAATGCAATCCCTATCAAATTACCCAGGACATATTTCACAGAACTAGAATAAATCATAATAAAATTTATATGGAACCATCAAAGACCTAGAATTGCCGAGGCATTACTGAAGAAAAAGAAAGAGGCTGGAGGAATAACTCTCCCGGACTTCAGACAATTCTATAGAGCTACAGTAATAAAGACAGCATGGTACAGGTACAAAAACAGACATATAGACCAATGAAACAGAATAGAGAGCCCAGAAATGAACCCGCAAACTTTTGATCAACTAATCTTTGACAAAGGAGGCAAGAATATACAATGGAATAAAGACAGTCTCTTCAGCAAATGGTGTTGGGAAAACTGGACAGCAGCATGTAAAGCAATGAAGCTAGAACACTCCCTTACACCATACACAAAAATAAACTCAAAATGGATCAAAGACTTAAACATAAGACAAGATACAATAAACCTCCTTGAAGAAAATATAGGCAAAACATTATCTGACATACATCTCAAAAATGTTCTCCTAGAACAGTCTACTCAAGCAATAGAAATAAAAGCAAGAATAAACAAACGGGACCTAATGAAACTTACAAGCTTCTGCACAGCAAAGAAAACCATAAGTAAAACAAAAAGACAACCTATGGAATGGGAGAAAATTTTTGCAAATGAATCCGACAAAGGCTTGATCTCCAGAATATACAAGCAGCTCATATGACTTAATAAGAAACAACCAAACACCCAATCCAAAAATGGGCAGAAGACCTAAACAAGCAATTCTCCAAGGAAGACATACAAATGATCAATAGGCACATGAAAAAATGCTCAATATCACTAATTATCAGAGAAATACAAATCAGTATTTGTATTCCTACACCAGTCTGAATGGCCATCATTCAAAAGTCCACAAATGACAAATGCTGGAGAGGCTGTGGAGAAAAGGGAACCCTCCTACACTGCTGTGGGGAACGCAGTTTGGTGCAGCCACTGCAGAAAACAGTATGGAGATTCCTCAAAAGACTAGGAATAGACTTACTATATGACCCAGAAATCCCGCTCCTGGGCATATATCCAGAAGGAACCCTACTTCAGAATGACACTTGCACCCCAATGTTCATAGAAGCACTATTTACAATAGTCAAGACATGGAGACAGCCTAAATGTCCATCAATGGATGACTGGATAAAGAAGAGGTAGTATCTTTATACAATGGAATACTATTCAGCCATAAAAACCAACAACATAACGCCATTTGCAGCAACATGGATGCTCCTAGAGAATGTCATTCTAAGTGAAGTAAGCCAGAAAGAGAAAGAAAAATGCCATATGGGATCGCTCATATGTGGAATCTAAAACAAACAAACAAAAAAAACCAAAAAAAACCCAAAGCATAAATACAAAACAGAAACAGACTCATAGACATAGAATACAAACTTGTGGTTGCCAAGGGGGCGGGGGGTGGGAAGGGACAGAATGGGGTTTCAAAATTTGTAGATACTAACAGGCATATGTAGAATAGATAAACAAGATTATACTGTATAGCACAGGGAAATGTATACAAAATCTTGTGGTAGCTTACAGCGAAAAAAGAAGTGACAATGAATATATGTATGTTCATGTATAACTGCAGAATTGTGCTCTACACTGGAATTTGACACAACATTGTAAAAAAACTATAACTCCATAAAAAAAAAAATGTTTAAAAAAAATAACACCACACACACACACACGCACACACACACAAAATTAAATCATTGAAACACTAGGTCAACCCAAAAAGAAAACCGTGTCCTGATTATTTCTTTTAAACATTCCCCTATAATTTATCTTTTCTATTTCCTCTCTGAAGCCAGATGGTTTTTCAATTTTTTTAACCCTCTATTGGAAATAGGTCAATAATTTCACTGTGAGATTAAATGTTGACCTGCCTCTCTTTAAACATGAAACAACATAATGCTGGTATATAGCTTCTCTAAATCTTTGCTATACCTTCTCAACTATAGAACAGTTTTTTGTTTGTTTGTTTGTTTGTTTTTGTTTTGTTTTTAAAGAGGAGAATGCTCTCCTTAGACTAAGTCAAGTATTTTGATTGGTGCAAGAGTATTTGAAACTGGTTTTAAGCTGTTGTACCTTTAAGTGGTAATTTAATAAATTCAAGTGCTAGCTAACTTCCTGAGAAATTTTTGTCACTGATAGGATCTGGCTCACAGTGGATGAAATGGAAGGCGTTTTTAAACCAAACATATGTTTCCAATAACACTCTTGTGTATGCAGTGTAGTGATTTCAATGTAGATGAGATACTCTGGTGACATCATCCTTTAAATTCTCTATAGGTAAACCAGATGGTTGAATGTGAATGCAGTAAGAATGCTGTTAAATGGTCCAGAGAGAATAGTTTAATCATCTTTAAGAATGTCTCTAATACCCCACATGTGTATTTTTAAATGAGTGTTTATATTGAAAAAAAAATGATGTCCTCCCCAAGTCAGTTTCAGACAATGCTCAATTAAAGGATAAAAGTTTCAGACTTAAAAAAAAAAAAAAAACAGAAAATAATAGTCTTGAAAACTACAATTAAGATATAAGATTTCTGTATACTAGCTAGCAATTCTGTTACCATACTGAAAAGTCAATAGCATGAAAATGTGTACAATACTACAAATAAACAGCTATAATTTATGTCCTTTTGTCTAAAAACAAAAAGAAAACAAACTGCTAAAGAAGTTTGGAGGGAAAACAGGTAAACAGGAAAGAAGAAAATAGGGGCAAAAAAGGAAAGGAGAGGCAGAACTTCAGCTTCTTTGTCCACTCATGAAACCTTAGAGCTCCACATAGACAAATAAATCTTGTCCCTGTGGCTTTCTAATGCATTCCATATATACAATATCATGGGGAGAGACTAGCTCCTCATGATGATGTAATGACTTTAATTGAGGTTGGAGCTGAAGGAATCAAAGTAAATTGAGTTGATCCAGTGAAGAAATAAAAATAAATTTTAAATTAAATATTGGAGATTTTTATCAATGCAATTGTATCATAATTAATGGTTTGCCTTGGATCTTACACAGTGAGCTTCTTCCCACCCTGCAACTATTAAAGTACTAGAAAAAAAGTTGAGGAGAAGAAAATACATGAAGTTAAAAGAGGTTTAGTAGAGAAAGTGCACCCTTTGTCAATGGTAACAGGAAATTTACAGCACTTTAAATATTCGAAAGTTAAAACAAGCTTGAATTCATAGTTCCAAAGATTGGGCTAGATTTTACTCTTCTGAGGGTGTCACAAATCCCCATTTAATCTTGCATAAAATATAAAATGATAATACATTTAAGGTGGTCCAAGGCAATCTATCCTTAGATTTTGAAAACTACCCAGAATGTTAAAATGCTATTATTTACCAGTGCTTAAGATGTCTTCAATTCCATAGTAATATTAAAATTTTGTGTCACTTCACTACATTAACTTGAAAAAAATAAAAGTTCAAATTGCTTGATCACAGGAGGAGGAATGATTTCCCTGATGATGATGCTGCTGGAAGAAAGAACTAAGCATAAGTCATCTGGCAACTTCTGTGCTTCTATTTTCTGCAGGAGGAATGTATTCTGGTCTGTTTGCTGTCTTATTCATAAGGGAAAAAAGTCTGGCATGTTCACTATGGGTTTGTGCAGTTCTCCCATTATTGGGGTGAGTTAGTCTAATACAGAGATGGATTATTAACAAGCCAACTTAGCCTTACATCTAAATTTACCTTTTCCAATTATTCATGAGAGAAATGACTGTGACATTTTGTTCTTTGACCTCTAACTTGATCTTTCAGTTGGTTCCAAACTTGAAAAAAGAATAAACCTTAAGAAAAATTCAATCTGTTTTTATGGGAGATATATTCTACTTGAATTTTTCATCTTATAAAATATATAAGAAATAAGGAACAATACTGAATTAGAATAATACTGCACCTAACCATGTGTCAGACAGACACATTAAAGGATATTTGCAAAGTTCTTTAAAATCAATTTTATGAGTTCAAAAATTATCTTTATGATTATAGGAAAGTATAAATTTACCACAACATTTCTAACCTGGAGGTTCGAACCTCTAAAATGTTGTATGAATTATCTGTGGCAAATTTAATATTGAATCAGGAAGTCAGGAAGCTAGAGTTCTATTTATGTTTTAAATGTATATAAACATCATCAAACAATGTCTTCCATGTTGACTTTTCTCTGCTTACCTGTTTCTGACATAGTATATATACAATGGTGTAAAATTACAGAATCAACTTAAATAAGGATCAAGCTGAAAACTCCAATGGAGTTTATAACCAAATACAGGCAACACATACTATTTTCAAGTTCCCATTCAAAAAGGAGAACTAATGGCAATAAATCTTGCTAACCCAAACTAGCCACATTTGGTTCAGTAAAAACAGTCTGACCAAAGAAGAAAGCTTCTTTTCCCTAGTGGTTAGATAGAGCAAAAATCTTTCCAAAAGCAACATGAAAAATCTTGCTGTCAGGAACCAAATGAAATTGAGGGTGAGCACATCAGGTAAATAATCATAATAAGAACTAATCCTTACTGATGTGTTAGGCTGTGCCCTGCAGGTCTGCAAGCCTTGTAGTAGTAGCCCAGCTTAGAGACCAAAGAGCGAGCTCAGAGACAGTGACAGAGACATCAACGGCTTACTGGATAGGAGATCTTACATGCCTGCAGCAGAAAGTCCTGGAGCAACATCCCACTGGGAACAGCAGACAGCAGGCAGGGCATGGCAGCCATTTTCCCTACTCAGAGGGAAGGCGGCCGCCATTTATAGGGGGAATGGACATCAGGTTGGCTCATCGGTTACCAGGAAACCAGTAGCTGAGGCACATGCCTCACAGACCCCTAGGTTAGCCACCATCACAAGGGCAGGTGTTTCCCTTTAACAAACTAGCAGGTGGAGCCATTTTGGCTTAAGGATTAGACTAGTCACCAGCTGGGGCAGGAGCCAAGCACGTTCATGATGTAGGTGAAGCAGGGGATGTACAAAGAGCAAGAGAACAGCTATTTTGAGTGGCCTGACCATACATGATGCTAACTCTACGCCAGGAATATAGGCACTTTCTCTTTCAAGCCTCACGACTCTATAAAGGAAATCATCTCCATTTTATAGACGAGGAACTGAAGCTAAGGGAGTTGATGTAGGTAGCCCAAGCATAGGCAATGAGTAAGAGGTCGAACACAAATTCAAATCCAAGTCAGTCCAACTCCATATCCCAAACTCAAGTGACAATGTATATTACTGTAATAAAAACAAAAGAAAACCTAGTTTAAAAAAATTACATTTGTAAAAGTGCAATTAATAGTAGATCATGATCTGAATACGTAAACCAGAACATCAATGTAAATCATTTAGAAAAGTTGTTGGCATGTAATAAACATTAATAACATTCAGCTAATAGTATTTTCCTCTACTAAATATGTTTACATAAAAATTAAAGTATATGATAAACTATGAGCTGAGGATGTCCATTATCTTAAATATCTTCATCAAAGTTACCTGGATTACATGTTTCCATCTGAGCTGTCCAATCAGTTATTATTTTTTGGTAATTAATATAAATGTGTCATACTAGTAAAATTAAAAATATTTAGAAATAATTGTCAATATATATATTATGCTATCCATCATATATAAAATTGAAGCTATTGACCCAAATTACTAGGATCTGAACCATAAACCATAATATGAAAAATTTTTCCATTAATGGAAATGAATTTGCAGTGATCTACACACTCACTTACAAGTATACCTTTATATTATAATTTTTATATGTGTGTGTGTGTGTGCGTGTGTGTGTGTGTGTGTGTGTGTGTGTGTGTGTGTGTGTGTATACATTTATCAGTTGATAGGGATTCTGCCAGGATGTAAATGGTTAACTTGGGAAGCTAAAGGGTTATGTCTGGTTAGGAGTAAAATGGGCCTTGAAATAAAATCAAATTTCACGCACCTGGTCCTGACATTTTAACATAGAACCATATTTTAATTTTTAACCTGCACACAGATCACCTGAGGTTCTTCTTAAATGCAAATCCTAATTCATAAGAGATAGGGTGCGGCTGAGATTCTAAATTTCCAGCAAGCCCCCTGGTAATACCAGCGTTGTTGATCCATCAACCACACTTTGAATGGCAAAGGGAATGCAGCCTCTGGCCAAATATGAGACACTTACTAAATTGTTTTCCAGAATCTCTTTTGTAGGAATGTTCCCGTTTCTCTCCATCAACACTGGTAGAGTGGAAATCATCAAGATCATACTTGTTTCATACCCAGGGGTGAGTCCTGAGCTCAACCAATCAGTGCTTTGTCAAATATTGAGAATTGAGACCCAGAGAAAGTCAACTTAGTATTCCTCAATCACCTCATAACTTTACACAGATTCCAGAGCAAGTGTTAGTGGTAATTTTCTACCTAGGAGACAGGGAAAGAGAAAAACTATCCTGCAATGGAGATAAAAATAAAGCATAGTATTCAGAGAAAAACAGACATAAGAGGCACCAAGAGAGTAACTTAGTGGGTTCTTTAGTGTGTTTCCATTCTAATTCTATCCCAGAGGCTCAGATACATTGCTGCCCTAATAAATTACCTGTTTTCTCAAGCTGAGTGGGTTTCCATTTTCTTACAGCCTAAGCAGTGCTAACTTTATAGTCTATATATCCACATGCACGTGAGCTTGGGAATCATAATCACAGCCATCTCCTTTATGTGAGGTGCTAAGAGTCTGTGCTGAACAGGCTCAAAGTATCTAAGTAATAATATATATGACACACATGCACATTGTTGTAGTGAATTTTTGTACCGAATACGTTATTTCAGTACATCTGTTGCTTTAGAATTTGGTTCTGAATAAATAAAGATAGCAGTCGTTAAACTTGCAGATGTGCAATGATAGAAAAATCTATTAAGTGACACATAAGAGTGAATATTATATCTCTATAAGCTAAACAAATTGCTTTAAAAAAAAAAGTGTGCATTTCTCCTTTCAGAATCTCAGTAGTTAATCATGATGCTGAAAAATCTTACATTAAATACATATGTTGATTTCTAACAAAGGCCCCAGAATGGTATTTTCCTTTAGATAAAGGTATTTTAAACTACCCTGATGCTTATATTATTATTCACAGTATCTATTCATATTTAACTGCTTAAACGTTTAGCCCGATTAAGCAAAATGTTTATAAATAAGCAATGCTATAAAAACACCTCCACATTTTGAGCTCTGGCCAAATCAACTTCCTGTAAACATTCAATGATGAATTCTATAACTGAATAGCTAATAAACCCATCTAACCTTAATCTGAAACTGAATTCACACATTTACAGCAATCAGATCATTTCAGTAACACAAGTGTTATAAAGCTATCAGAAACTAGGATCTGAAGGAAATATCAAACTTCCTATTTCTCATGTGTTTCAGCTAACTGCAGTGCAAACTCAAAGTATGGTTGTTAATCCTAAACACAACAAATAACATTGTTTGAATAAATCACCAATATTAAATTTCAGGAGTAAATCTATAACGTAGAACTGATTTCGTGAAGTAGTAACTCAGACTGGTCCCAAGGTGAATTTGTAGCCAAAAATTCACATTGTACAGTTAATACATAAAAATGTCATAAATTTACAGTAAAATTGATGGAGATTGCTAGTGCTTCCAGGGTCTTAAAGAAGCAAATGAAAGTCTTCTTTAGAGGAGCAAATCTTCATCTCAGGACTCAAAAAATACTCATGGATAATTTGCCCTCAAAATATAAGCAGTTCTAAGAAAAATAAATCTAAAAGTATTCAAGGAAATAAGCCATTATATGAAAGAACTAGTAAAAAAGAAAAAAAAAATCAGACCACAGAAATAGACCATAAATTCATCAAATATTTACATTATTAGAATAAAAAGTAATTATGATGGCTAGAATTAAAGAAACAAAATAGTTTGTTTTTGTCTATCTTTAGGGAACTGGAAACAACAAAGAAAACAAGAGCCTTGAAAAAACTCAAAGAGAACTTACATACATTTAAAATATGGAAGTTGAAAATAGAGGCTCAGTGAGTGGTTATAACATTAAATTAGAGACAATAGAGGGAAAGAGTGCAACAAAAGATAGGTAGGAAGAAAGTACACAGAATGCAGTGCAGAGAGGAAAAATGTAGAAACTATGAAAAAGGTTAACAGATGGTGGAATAACTGAGAAAGTCTAACACAGTTCAGTTACCGATCCAGAAAGAGAAAAAGGAATTAATTAGTAAAGACTGTGGCTGAGAATATCCTATAACTAATGTAAGATGCCAAACAAAAGATTCTAGAAGTCTGATGTGTCATATATAGAAGAAATTAGAGAAATCCATGCAAAGAAGAAACATTTTAATGAAAGTGCAGACAGCAAATAAAAAGATATAATAAGTTAGAGAAAAAGACAGGCTGTTGTCAAAGGAATGAAAACTAGACAGTTAATGCTTTAATAATTAAAAATGAAATCTAGAAGATGGGAGTATTCAATCAAATCTTCAAAGAACAGATCCTGCCAAATATTACAGACAATTGAAAAAGAAAAAATCCTCCAAAACTCATTCTACTATTCATGGAAATACATGATATTAAACCCCCAAAAAATATTATAAGAAAGGAAAATTACAAAAACATTTCACTCATTAATATAGATGCAACATCCTAAACAGAATACTAGCAAATAGAATACAAATGTAGTTTTCAAATAATATATGTTGGCCAAAATCATATCCCAGTTATGTGAGATCAGGTCAGTAATTTCAAATTCATACATTTAATTCAACACATTAACAGATTAAAGGGGGAAAAGTGATCATGTATTTAGATTTTTAAAAAGTTTAATAAAATCCAATACCCATCATAATAAATATTATTAGTAAACAAGGAATATAGAGCAGAACATCCTTAATCTTACAAAGAGGATAGACCTAAAGTAATTATCATCTTGACAGGGAAAATATTACAAGAGTTTTTTTTATAATCAAGACTAAGAAAGGATGTACAATACCAGTACTTTTATGCAACATGGCATTAGAAGTCTTGGCAAGTGCAATAAGAAAAGAGTTGACCATAGGTAAGAAGACATAAATTTAACTAGATTACAACTGAGAACACTTATTAATCAAAAGATAAGGTAAAAAATATTTGCAATGTACATAACAAAATACAAAGATGTTATTAAAAAAAAGAACTCTAACAAAACAATATGAAAAACTTTTAAATGATAAAAGAAATGGTCAAAAAGGATGGAGACTTTTCAAAGAAAAAAATGCCCATGACCAATAAAAACTTTAGTAGTGACCAGGGAAACACAAAACAAACAAACAAACAAAAATTCCACAGTGAAATACCATTTTATATGCACTTAATGACAAAAATTAAAATAACTAACCATTCCAAGAGGAAGAGATAGACACAAATCCAGGTTTTGTAAGAATCCGGGGGTTGACTTAATTTGGGGTTCTCTCTCTAAGAAAAAGACATAAACAATAACTAATAAGAAATTAGATACAAAATTTAACATTTATTCAGAACAAGAAAGAAATCATAATGTATTATGTCTTAAAAGTGGATAAATACCACAAACACCATAAACCAAAACAAATAGACAAAACTTTTAAAAATTTCCTTTTGGACATACCTTTTTAACAGTATTTCCCTAAATTTTTGGCTGCATATTTTTTGTATTGCTCTTCAAATAATAATTTTGGAAATTTTTTAGGAAACAGAATAGAAAGATAATTCCAATTTTTAAACATGATTGAAATTTGTTTCTAATATTGGGAGTGTATAAAAATTTCAGCTTTATGAAATTAGTAGTAGAAGTATCATTTAGATTTTTTAAAAGATTTTTGTCAATATTAAGAAAACCTCTCCAAGTTTTTTTCATAGATGAGCTATGAAATTGCAGGGCATTTAAAATTTTCTTGTGCAGGGAAATATGCTTAAGAATTGTATAGTCATTAACCAAATTATTGATAGCCTTACTGTGTTATATTTTATGATATATTCATCAGTGTTAGTATTTTTGGGTCACATCAGCTGGAAAACTTTTTTTCTTTTTATATGAGCCACACATCTGAAACTCAAAGGACAAATGCCTTAAAAGGACTAAGATGTGCTCTTATATGTTGAGATGCATAAAATGAGATTGAACATGCTGATATACCTATTTGCAGCATGTCTACAGGTTTGTGCCCTACAAAACACTGAAGGTGTAACAGATTCTACTGTGTAAGATTTTTTTAAGTGTATGTTTATAAGTGTACATGTGAGTTACTGAGTGTATATCAGACAGGAGAGAGCTTCTGTTTCCAATAAATATCAAGAACTCCTTCTGCTTACAATTTTAAACCTCTGTAAGAATTTTCCATAAGTAAGTTCTTGCACTCATGCTTTTCAAAACTTATTTCTCCTCCAATTCCACACATATTTTTGTCGCCAGGTCCTGTAGGACAAGTTCCTATGGTGGCTCAGCCTCAGGGTGGAAGTTTCTGTGTGGTGATGGCAGGTGAGACGGCACGATGCGTGCATGGAGAACTTCCGGAAGGCATTCCTACACCAACATGGCAAACAAGAATGAAATAGCTGGAAAGTGGCTCTGTAAACCACAGAAACATATTTCTCTCCACCTAAAGCATTTATCCCCTTAGCTGAATCTCCAAAATTTCTATGGCAGTCTACTGCCATCAACCAGGTAGAGAAGTATGACGGGAAAAACTGAATGGAAAAAAGTAGCAATCAATTACAGTCAAAATACTTTATGCTGCAAATTTAACCAAAACGTATGGCCAGTGAATACATTGCCTAAGGCCTTTCCAAGGATTTGGCTATTTGTAAGAGAAACATTTAGATTTGAAAAATAGAGCTGAAAATAGAAGAATTCTTAAAAAATTATAACCCACCATATTCTTATCAAAGGAAGCTGATGTAGATGTTATCAGTAATAGGAAAAATAGACTTTAAGTCAAAAAGTACAGTTAAAGATAGTTATTAAGACAGTAGTTTCAGTTCCCCAGAAAATATAACCTTCTTAATTCTAAAGAATTTTTATATTAAGGTAAGAACAAAAACTTAAAATGTACTAGGGAAAAATAGACCAATCCACAGTGAGGCAAGTAAAACTTAAAAATGTGATAGGAAAAAAATCAAATATATGAAGACATTCATATATATGTAAATGTTTCATAATTTTAAAAATGTGTAAAAATAATAATGTGTGGGATAGCACTAGTCAGGAAAAGTCTCTGAGTCAGGAGCGCACATGAAATCACTAGCTGAATGAGTGAGGGAATAGCAGTGACATACAACCTATTTTCAACAGATATTCATTCAATTAATAATGACTTGAATGATGAAATGGACTGGTTTCAGTGCTATGAAGACATTCATATGGATAGAAAAAGGAACCTGAATACTATGTTTAACTGTTTAGTTTTATTAATTAAATTTGTTTCCTATAAAATGTTTTAGTTTTCTTAATCTCATCACTCAATACAAAAGTAACCTTTGACGACATACATTTGTTTGTCTCCAGTTTCATTCCTCCTCAGGATTAAAAAGAGTGGGTTAATCTAGTCGATGCTTGGTATTCATTTGGAATGGATACCAAATTTGGGCAGAGAGCTCCATTATTAACTGCTTTCTACCATCTCATCTCTTTTACCTACGGTTAGGCTAGATGCACAGTGTCATCTGAAATCATTTAAAAATTATTTCATTCTAATAAAGCTAGTCCCTTAAGTTAAATGAATGTGCCCTTCATGCTGCACGGTAACCTCCTGCCAAAAGCATTTATTCAACTGAGAGTGAGGACACGTGACATCTTCCTCCTGCAGGCACCACTCACATTCCCTGGCGTGAGCACCACAAATGCAATTCTATTAGAAGTAATGAAGTAGGAATGTCAGGACAATTATCTGCAAACGGTTTGTGTCTGTTCAGGCTTTTTCACAGCGCAGGGGAATAAGCACTGCAGCAGAATCTCCCTGCATGACATTTATACGATGTTTAACTCATAGCTGATTTTTTTTTCCAAATGGACACCCAGTGTCCTACTTGGAAGATAATTTTGGTCCCCAAATTAGCTACCTGCAATGAAGTAAAGAGTTTCTAGTTTGCAATATTTAGAGAGACAAAAAAAAAAAAAGTGCAACTTTTTGTTTACAATGTAGAGGTGGGCCTGGTGGAGCTGGAGATAGACTGGCAGGTTTTCACTAGTTGTATGACCTGGGGCAAGTTACTTAGAGTCTCTATCCCGTTTTCATCAAATAAAACAAGGGGAAATAGTTATCACCTAAATTTAAGATTGTGCCAGTAACCATATATGATTACCGAGGGAGATAAAACTTGTACAAAATTTAAGTCAGCACTCGTCATACAATAAATGGTTAATAAATGTTAGCCATTATCCATAATAGTAAAAATGAAGAAAATGCTAACAAAATTTTATTCCGTGACTATCTAGATTTAATTTCAGTGATAATAATTTATAAATTGGTTTCTTTTCTTCTATGACTCTCCATTCTACAGGGAAGTCAGGGTAGCAGAATCAGTACAGAGAGGAGGAGAGCTGTAGGCAGATTTCTAAGATAACCTGTAATGACTATTGCCTCCTGTTACTCATGTCCTTTTATGATCCCCTTCAGTTGTGTGTGGGATGAATTGAATCCAGCAAAGGTACTGGGATGGTACTACCAAGACTAGACTCAAATCTGACTACCCTTTGCTAGCATACCTTTCTCTTGTCTAGCTTGCTTCCTCTGGTGAAGCCAGGCGCCACGTTGTGGGTGGCGCTACAGAGATGGCCAAGTGGCAAGGAAGTGAAGGAAGCCTCTGACCAATAGCCAGTGAAAAACTGAGGCCCTGAATCCTGCCACAATTTGGTGAGTGAGCTTGGAAGCGGACTCTAGTCAGTTGAACCTGACAATGACTGCTGTCCCAGCTGACATCTTGAGTGACTTGAACACAGAGCACTTGAAACTGTGAGATAATAAATATTGTTGTTTTAAGGCAGTCAGTCTCAGGGTAATATTTTATGCAGCTATAAACAACTAATATAAGGAGGAACAACTTGAAATCTGAGCTGTGTTTTCCAATAGATCAAACAGTCTTTAAAGAAGAATTAGGGAACATGAATTAGGAGCTTTATGAATAAACTCTAAAGCAGCTGTTCTGTAGAAAAGATTATACTTGCTCTGTTATTTTAAAAATATAAACCTGCTTCTGTCTTTTAAAGTATTCTTCTCCAATAAAAATGAATCCAAACAAAAATTATTTTAGAAACTGTCTCTGTGCCCAACTGATGTCTTTATGATATTTAAAATGACTATTTCAGTGGTTTTTAAAGGCTTTATAAAGATTTATATATGATTTTCTGGAGAGAAAATGGCAATAAAAAAGGATTACAATAGGATATTAGGCAATAAGCTCTCAAGTTCAAAAACAAAGTAGTTTATCATTGTAGACTTAGCAGTTAACACAGTTTCTGGCACACAGTACACACCACAGATTTGTTTTTCTTGCTGAATGAATTGAATTATTTAAAAAGAAGAACTATGTATATAGAGCATAAATTTTGGAGCCAGCCAGATTTTCTTTCTCTGCCCACCCTAGTTGTGTGTCTTCAGGTAAGCCACTTACTTCCTTAGAAAGTAAAAATTATAATAAAATTTCATCTAATAGAAAAAATGCTTTGAGAGGGACATAGTTCTTACAGATTTTAAAATATATTGTGAAGATATTTTTAAACGGATATTATTAGAAAAAGAGTAGGCAGACAGTTTAGTGAATCAGAATTAAATGTCCATTAATCAATCTAAGCAGACTTTTGTAATTTAAGAGTGATAAAAGTAAGGTTTCAAGTCATTGAAGAAAACAATATTTGGATAGCAATGTTTAAACAGCAGGATGTATATGAAAAACAAATGACATGGGATAGTTATGACACATATGAATTACTATATTAAAATTCTCTAAATAATCTAACCAATTTGTTAACATACTAAAATAATAATTCAACACAAGCATAACAACCAATCTGTTAGAAATGCGATCAAAGGATATAAAGCATTAGTTTGTAGAAAACACACATGATTGCCCAGTATATTCATGAAAACAGCTCAAATCACCCCTTTTTCTTAAGTTGCATTCATGAAAGGCAACATAAAACAGTGATATACACCTGGTCACTTGTTAGAGTGCAGAAGATAAAAGGTAATAATATCAAATGTCAGTCATGGCGGGGAGAAGAATCTTTCCTAAACTGTGTGTGAAACCTCAATGACTAAGCCCTTGTTGAGGGAAATCTGCCCCTACCTATCAAAATTAAGAATCTGTACACCCTCTTTTCTAGAATATTCTGAAATGATGTTGTAGTGGTATAATGTTGGATCTACCAAAATCCCATCATAAAAAGAAATGCAGGAACTGAATAGCAAAAAACAAAATCTCACAGCTAGCAACTACAATAAAAATGACAGTCTTTCCGTGGACTCCGAAACACAAGCAGATGGGGGAAGATGACAAATAATTATAAAACTGCAATTCATAGTGCCCATTGGAGGGATAAGAATGAAGTGGATGGGGATCTGAATTCCTTGAAAGAAGGGGAATGCCAGAATTCTAAAAGATTTTTACCAGAAAGCCCAGCTGCTGAACACGGCAGAGTTTCTGCACATTCCAACTCTGGGGAGCAAGAGTTCCCCGGTAAAGTCTGACAGGATGGGGCAGTAGGGTCACTGTAAACACTTGAAACTAACCAGCCAAAACTTCCACCTCCAACAAAGAGTCCCACAGAGAGAAAAAATGGTTGGGAATAGAATTCAAGCTGAGCAGGACAAGGGCATTATAAGAACATAGATGGTCTGGATAAAAATAGAAGAGGGGCACTGGATCAGGAGAGTTCAGAATACATAAAACCATATCCTTTTTTTTTTTTTTTTAACACTTATGAAAACAAGAAGGATCCGTAGAACTATGAATCTAAAAAAGATATTTTGACCCACTTCTCCTTTCTAAAAGTTCAGGAAAAATAATTTCAGATAGAAATGGGCTACAGAAAGTGATTGAAACCCATACAAAGTTTTCAGAAGTAAGAGAAAAAATGTGGAGCAGAACTTCCTACAGACATGAAAGCAGGCCAGACATACTCAAAAAAGATGGAAATGATAAAGGGGAAAAAAGGGCTTAATAGACCTAGTCAGTCTCAGTGAGTGAGTTATCCGATTCCTGATTCTGACAACTTATAAAACAATTGGCAATTGAAAATATGAACACTGACTAGGTACTGGAGAATTTTAAAAGAATCATTTTTAATTTTAAGGCATGCAAATGATGTCACAGTTATGTTTAAATTAAAACAGTTCTCTCTCAGAGAGACATAGTGAAATATATATGGATAAAATGGCATGATTTGCTTCATAAAAAGGAAAGTAAATCATAAAGATGATTTTCTTCAAATAAAAAAGAGAAGGGAGGAGATAGATGGGGATATAGATGAAATAACACTGGCTAATTGTTGATAATGGTGGAGGACGGTAAGTACATGGGAGTTTTATGTTCATCTATTTTAATGTATGTTTGAAAATGTTCATAATAAGTTAAAAATGCACACATCTTTGGCTTGGCAATTTTACTTCTAGGAGTTTATCTACAGACACACTAACATGAGTATAAAGAATATGTGTAAAAAGAACACCAGAAAGCTAGAACTAACTTAAATTGGAAGTTGAACCTGGTTGGAAAACTTACTGTTATAAAAAATAATAGAAATGTGTATGTACTGCATAGGAAGCTGTCATTGGACTACTTATAATGTAAAAAAAAAAAAGCCATTTGCAGAGAATTATTTCTCATAAGTAACATATTAAATCTGCATATAGAAATGTAAGTCAGTGAAAAGTATGTAATTATATAAAGTGTGTATATAGATTCATGGAAACATACATACACGTGTGTGTGGATGTATAGACAGACACAAATACACATTGGCATCTCCCTAGGAAGTTTGTAGAAGAATATGCACCAAACTGATGTCAGTGGCAAATTTCATAATATGATATTTAAAAAACTTTTGTTATTGTTTATCCATTTATTTACTTATTCACTTAATAATTATCTAGCAAGTGCCTGCTATGTCCTCTTCCAGGTACCCAGATGACACTAATGAATAGCACAGACATAAATCACTACCCTCGTGGAAATAAAATCTGGACAGACAGATAATATGCCAGATAAATAAGTAAAAATTACAGTGCATCGTGGGAAAAATTAAGAAAGAGTGGGAGGGGGAGACAGCTGAATTTTTAGATCACTTGGCCTGTGCAACACCCCCTAAGGAAGTGCGGGAAGTAACCTGGGATGATCTTGGGAAGGTGCACCTCAGCAGAGGGAACAGCCATGTCCAGGGCCTTTCGCAGGAGCACACCTTCTGTCTCTGAGGACTCGCACTGAGCGCCATGTGGCTAAGGGGAGAGAATGAGGAATGTAGGAGACGAATTCAGGGGGAGCTGGGGGCCTGATCACGTAAGGCCTTGTGGGTCTTAGTGAGGACTTACTTTCTGACATTGAGTGAGATGAGAGAGGCCATCAGGCATTTTCAGATTGTTTTTGCAAATACTAGCTTTGGGGGTTTTTCTTATGTGACTTTTGTTTGCTTTGTAAGTTTGTATTATTTTCACGTGAAAATACTTATAAAAATACTTCCAAGGTTGTCTGTGTTCAGTTTAGAAGTCTGACCATTTGCAGAAAAGGAGAGCATTAGCCTGGCTGCCAGCTGGCTGTCATCTGTTTGAGGACCTATCAAATCAAACCTTAAGTCATTTTTAAATACTTGTGTGTTCACCTCTGCACTATTTTATTTACTATCTATAACCGCTTGCTGAAACTAGTTTCTTCACCTGCTACTCCATCTAATTATATTCCTCTTTTTGCTCTTTGCTCCTCTTAATTCCAAATAATGGAGGTACCTGTACTTGGAGAAAAGATGGAGAACCCAGATACACCCAGAAATGTCCATTTAAGCAACATTTTACCAAGTGATTTTACCAACTAATTGCCTACCATCTATAAGTGATTAAATCATGCTAGTCATGTGTGCCCTGTGTGACTTGAACAGAGTTCTATGGGACTGACATCTTTGGGTAAAATGGCATGGACACATACGTGGCCGTCACCCCCTAATAGGGTACAGCAGCATTCATTCAATAGCCATCTCTTGGCATGTTTGCCCTTTTGGCCCTTGCTAAGCCTTATCTGGTGCTAGCTTTTAATTGAGTAGTTAAGTGTTGGTATAGACAGCTTTTATGCATGAGTCAAGGAAGAAGAGAAAGATTTGTGTTGCTATCAGGTTTTAACTGAAATGTACTTTATTATCTTTTGACTAAGTATTTCATTGCCATTTTCATAATGATTACAACCTTGAAAGGGAACTCTTTTGATAACTGCAAGTTGGTAATGAGAAATCATGCTGAGCTGGAGCTAAATGATAGCTGAGATTTCCCCCACAATAATACGTAATCCACGAAGGATTAGAATTAAATGAAATTGTCCTGTTTTAAGCAGTCTAAAAGGAGACCTTGATGCAAAGCTGTAGTCTAACGGTGAAGCTTAAAGCACTGTCACGCTTTCCTTATGTTTAAAAAAAATGGCATTATAATTACCTTTTCTTACCTCCATGAAAAAAAGAAAATAATAATTTAAATTGATTCAGTGCTCTATCAGCTAGGAATTAAGTTTAGCTGCACATGACAGAAAAGTCTCAATAACAATGACTACAATATGAGAGCAGTTTATTTTTGTTCAGGTGAGAGAGGTCTGAAGGTGGACAATTCAGGATCATACAGAGTAGTCACCAGGGACATATGCTCCTTCAATCTCTAGCTCCACTGACTGAAGCACATGCTTCCTTTTTCAAGGTTGCCTAATAGTCCAGGATGGCTGCCGTGTATCACAAGTTCTAAGTGCTTTTCATAGATTAACTTATTCAGTTCTCATAACAACCCTATAACGTAGGCAAAGTTACTGTGTTTTGCCGATGAGGAACCGAGGCACTGAAATGTTGAGTAACTCACCTATGTCAAAATCATCCGAGATTTTAAGCTTGCTTTCTGGTTCTGAGCATGTACTCCTAATTGCTAATGCTGAGCTCAACAACCTTTTTTTAAAAAGGGCCAGACATTCAATATTTTAGGCTTGCCAGCCACAAGGTTTCTCTATGCCTATTCAACTCCACTCTTGTCACTCAAAAGTAGCCATAGATGACACTAGAGGAATGGGCATGAATGTGTTCCAGTAATAGCTTCAGGCCATACTTTACCTCCCATGAATAGCTATCCAACCACTCTAAGAGGACAAGGATGACTGGGGAGGTAACATGCAGTTGTTTATTCACCGAAGAATGAGTCTACCCTATCACTCCTCTCCAATATCTTCTTACCAAATAGAGGTTGATCGAGATCCCACTGATCGAGAACTGGGTTTAGAAATCAACGGATCATGGACTGAGTAATGAATCTCTACTGTTCTTTCTATATTAATTTCCTTCTTTTGTATCCTATGATTTATCCTCTTAATATTCAGTTTATGCTCTCTTTGAGGAGACTCCCAGCAACTGGTTAGTAAATTCCAGCTTTTGCAAATCTTGTGGTTAAGAAATGTGTTTAAATTTATTTAATCTAGTCTTCCTGAATTTACTTGACCTACAGAAAGCCCCCCAACCCCACACACACAATATCTCAAAGAACAGAAATATATCAGAATAGTTTGGGAAACATTGACTTAAGTCTTAGGGTAACTTCCTTATGCTTCATTGCTGCAGAAATGTCATCATGATAGAGATTATTTTGAGGGTTTGATAATTTTTCCAAATTCTTTGACTAAGAGGTATAATGTAAGCATTCATTTACTGGAGAACCACTAAGCTTATTTTGAAATCAGTAGATCTTTTTTTCATTTCTTCTGAAGAACCACAAAATGGAAATCATTTTTCAAAGGCTTTATCTCTAGTCCTTTGTGTCTCAGTTTTAACACAGTAAACATTCTCTTGCTAAGCTACAGTAGTTTTGGCAGAGAAAATAACCCTTGCAGAATGTGTTTTGAAAGTTCCTGTTACTTGTAAGTGACCCTCCACCCTCTCCCGTTTCTCTCTGTTACTTTCCTTCCCCAAGCTGGCTTAATGCAGTTTGAGGTTCAACTTTAAGTTCTAAGGGTATCGCTATAAGGTTTGTCACAAAGGAGATCTGGTAATAGCAGCCAAATAAAGTGCAAGTCAGGTCATCCATCCTCCTCTCACTACAAAAATCTTTATTAAATGCCTATTCTGGGCAAGGGATTGTTCTGGGCATAGTGTTGAATGTTTGTGGAATAATTGGAAGTAATTATTCAGCCAAGCTGTTTCTATCCAGCAGGAGTTACGTATTTATTAGTCCACTGACTCTAATGGTGTGCTGTAACTTAGTATGTAGTAGTGAATACGTATCTAAAGGGATAATTAAACCTCAGTAGGGGCATAATTGCTGAATAGCATTCTAAAACTCTGGAGATATTGGAGCTTCAACTCACTTAATCAAAAAGGGTTTATTATTTGTGTAGACAGCTTGTATTTTCCCTCTAAAGGATGGTCTTTACAGCGCCTGTTTTCCGTAACGGTCACATCAGGATTTATTTGTAGCACAATATCCTTAGTTACAATAGTCTTGAGGGTTATAATCCTTTTAAGCACTCCTTTCTCTTGAAAGCATTTTCAAACACTTTGGGCATGCGACTATATAAACCCCAAGTGTGACTTAATCCCCAGTATTTTGGTTTGTTCTTGAAGTTGGCATTCCTCTGAGAAAAGTGAAAGTATATGTTGATTTTGTATGTCCTTAGCATTTATGTAGGAAGACAAGAAATTGTTGAACGCTCTATCATCTTAAAAACTTTAGTGTCCTGAGATTATGCAACTGCTTTAATGTGAAGCCTCTGTAGATAAAGGAATAGGTCTTTTTAAGTAATCAAGTTCCACAATTCCAACATCTAGGCTTTTAAATCTAGCAAACCTTCAGTAAAGCATTATCATTCAACTGAATTTTATTTTCAAACTTGGCAAAATTTAATCTTCTTTGTAATTAAATCACAATTAGGCTTTAATTATTCTAATTAAAAATTTGTATGATTTCCTTATGATGGTCTCCCCTGTAGTCTGTTTTAAATTAAATCTACTGGAAATAGTAAGTAATTTCTTCTGATGTATAGCCAAGGTTTTCCATCCAGCACTTCAAATTATTATTTTTTTTTTAATGAGATCACTCAATTAGTTTTTGTTTTTGTCTAGCTTTTAGTATTTTTGGAAGTGCTTCAAAAGAAAAAGGAAAATTTAGTAGCACTTCTAGTTTGTTTAGTCACAAAAATTTCAATAACCACCCCCACCTGAGATAAAACTCAAGATACTATTAAATAAAACACAACTCTACAGTCATATGGATCCCTGAGCAGAGGAGGCAGGACTGTAATTGTCATTCTTTTGGTAGAGCTGGAAACCCTATGACGTTATACAGGGAGTTGGATCTTCTTTTTCACTCAGAATGTGGAGGACCCCAGAGGATGTTGCATACATGAGACAGGAGCGAAGGGGGCAGGGCACAACCATTAAAAGAATGACACAGCAGTTAGCACCAAGATGGCAAAGGATTCAACTCCCAGTAGAACCTGAACTTCCATATCCTCACCCTCATACAATAGCTGCTAAATGGCACTTCCACAGGTGCCATGACAGTTCCGAGACTGACCATGAAAAAGTCAAAAAGTGGGTGATGGCCCAATTCCTGGGAATCCCAGCCCCTTCCCCAGTGTAGTTGGAATAATCCTCCCTCTTGTCAGCATATGAAGTTGCCCAACCCATGAAAACCAACAACCCTGTGTAGGGTGGGAGAGCCTCCTTCTCTCCCTCTCCTTTTCTTTTGCCTTCTGAGACGGCCCACAATCTGTCTATGGAGTATGTACCCACTTTTACTTTAAACTGAACACCTACCCCCATGCTTCACGGCCTCTCTGTAGCCTACATTCTGTCTGTAGAGCATGTCTGTATCTCTCTGAATAAGTCTACTTTTGCTCCACTGTGGCTCGCTCTTGAATTCTTTCCTGTGCAAAACCAAGAACTGTCACTTGATGGCGCTCATCTCAGGGACTCACCTAGGATTTGAGACATGGTCATCCTCTCGCATCCCACATTTTTCCTGTATCATACGTACTCCTCCTTTGTGAAGTTGGGGAAAAACTGATAGGATTCGCTTTAATTTGCTGTAATTGTATATTTGTATATTTTTCACTTAGTTTTCCTTCAAATAGTTGTGTGTGTGTGTTTGTGTGTGTGTGTTGGAAGTTAAGATCAGCAATTTATATTTAAATAAAATGCTTTTAATGCAAGGTATAGCTTGGTAAAAGTCCCTACATTTTTATCTGAAAGACTGTTTCTGACTGGTGGCAGCGTTCCTTTGAAATGTAACTGTTCTTTTATTCAGATGTGTATATGGGGTAGGGGTGTATCCCTCAGCTCTAAGCCTTCAAGGCTTGGTGAGAATAACAGCTTTCTGGCTATCTCTTGCTAATCCCGGATTAAACCTAATAGCTTTTTCATTTCTACTCTTTATTGAGAAAGAGTTTTCATCAAAACCAATTTAATTATCTTTTCAAGGACACGTAAGTGTTTAGAAAAAGTAGTATTTCTCTACTTGAAATTTTCAGACTTGCTGAGTGAAATTCAGGACGTTGGTATAAGAGAAGAGTGAGAAGAACTTAACATTTACTTCTGATTTTTCTAATGTTTACAATTAAGGGTTATTAAGGAGAGGAGAGAAGTGAATTGTAACTGATGGAAATGTAATATTGATTGAGTTATGGGTTTAATAGCTCCTTTTGATGAGCACTACACTGGTTAGATAGAAACAGAACTGAGTAAGCATGAACAGTGAAGGTGAGTCAGCTGTGCAGCATGGTTTAGATATGAAAGTGTGACATTTACAAGGCTCCTGTCTCAGATGGACTAGGTAAGACACAGCGTTGTAAGAACTGGTTCCATTCCAAGTGTGTTTGTCCAGCATCCCCCTCACATCAGCTTCCAGTAAGGCTTTGCTGCCCTATTTGGATATATGAACAGTTAATGTAGGCTGCTCCAATCATACATAATCCCCTGAGCAAAATCAGTCCAGGGTAAGGGTAAGAACCAAGCATGGTAAATCTGAATCCTTCCTTCCTTGTGACTTTTCTGACTAAAATGCCCTTTCATATTTTCATCAACTGTTTTGATTGACAGTCCAAAGCCACTGCCAAACATGAGTCTGCCTATAAAACGTCTGTCCTGCTGCAACAGTAAGAATAGGGAACAGTTCTTAAGCATATATTATGTGTAAGGCACTGTTCTAAACATTTTAACAACTTACGACCTGTAACTCTATTATCCCAGTAACCTTACTGGGTGGATTTTCCCCCTTTTACAGAGGAGGGAACTGAGCTGCAGAGAGGAACTTGCTCATAATCACAAGCCTAGAAAATGGGGAAGCAGGTTTTTAACTCAGGCAGTCTAGAGTCAAAGTCAGGAAACTCAACCACCATAAGATACTGCCTCTTAGTAGGAAAAAAAAAAATCAATCACACAGGGAAAAACAGAAATAAGATACAAAGAAAATCTTTACTGTGTTCATTGTCCTGGTTCCTGATTAGCCTCGGCCTCACCCTTTTTTTCCATGATTAGATGAGTTAACAAATTCCATTAAAATATTTGATGCTTTTTATTTGTTTAGCTTAAGCAAGCTTGAGTTATGGTTCTATTATTTAAAACCAAAGGATCCTAAAATACTTTAGTAAGAGAGGAGAAATTAGATCTCATGTGAGGCAGACATATTGCAGTAGGAAGGCTTCACCAGGAAAATATTTTTTAAAAACCATAGTAGAAAATGTACTGATCTGGAAACCTTGGTCTAAGAATTAGCTCCAACATGAATGAGGTATGACATTAAACAATCCCATGTTCTCTAAAGTCCTCAGTTTACTTATCTGTGAAGTAAAGGGATTGAACCTAAATGACTTCAAGGATTCTTGCAGGCCTGCAATTCTGTGAATTTACACTATTCATAATGGCTTAGAGTGATGAGTAAAGAAGTCCA
Organism: Camelus dromedarius; assembly: GCF_036321535.1. Lineage (NCBI taxonomy): Eukaryota > Metazoa > Chordata > Mammalia > Artiodactyla > Camelidae > Camelus > Camelus dromedarius. The sequence goes on along the minus strand of NC_087436.1, from coordinate 64,765,544 downwards.
AGAAATGTGTGAAAATGACCTGAAAAAAAAATGTGATTGAGGGTTGAGACAAAGGTGGGTCTGCAAATACTGAAAGAAAGAAGGAAAATAAGGTAAGGACTGGCTGATGAGTAAATCTCTAGACTGCGTGAGAGACGATGCTATTGATTTGTACAATGAAGAATCAGAAAGATAGAAATGACTTTTGTGAAATGTAGAAATAAAAGGGGGAAAAGAGGGAGACCAACATGAGATTAATGGACAGGAAAAATTTAAAAGAAAAGAGATCTCTTATTTCTGTGAGATTAGTTGGTGTTAAGTCCGCATCTGAGGGAGACTGGTCAGGGATGTGGTCAGATGAAGGTGCTGGTCAGAGAGAGGAGAGGAGGGCTTAGGTAGAGCTCTGTGAAAAATAATGGGAAAGAAAACCTTTCTAAACATAACCCAGTAGTAACATAGAGCAAACATGAGAAAGAAGTGGAATGAATGATATAATTTTTCTGCTCTCCTTGTAAAATATTTTCTGTCATTACATAACTCAGGTAGTTGAGTTACCACCAAAAAGGAGTTAGGGCTCTGGATTCTTCTAAAATGTGTCAAATATCTATATTAATAACTTGTCTATAAGAGATGGCATATAAATTTCCCTGACCATAGTAGACATAAATGATTTATCATGGAATTCTTTCTTAGTAAACTTAGATGGAGCCCTCTGAAGACAGTGCTCCAAACAGGCATTATGATTTGATCAGTTGCCATAGAGTAAAAACTATTTGACACCTCTTTACTTTATCCATTAAAGTGATGTGTTAAGCAGCTAGGTAATTTATATGTATTCATTCTGCACATTATTGCTAACCATCGAAGGAGAACACTAGTGGGTGTGAGAACCCAACAGAAGAGGTTGTTTCTGTCTAATGAATGGTTACTGGTTTCTCTCTTACCTTCCATGGAGTCCTCCATGCTGTTCCTGTTTAAGAAAACTTTTAGGAATCAGTATTAGTTGTTTACTAAAACTTAAAAAGAAGAATGTAAATTGGGTGGCCAACAGAAGCTAAATATCAGCTGGGAATTATATTGAAGACACTTTGTTTACTATCTATTATGCATTTTATATAATAAAAAAGAATATCCTTCATCAATTTACTGCTAATTCTGTGGAATTACGCTTTTACAATGAGTAGAGTTTTGAACAACTGTGACACTGTACTAAATACCGAGTAGATTTATGGTCTGACAATAGTCAAATTTCCAGGGAAAATCTGAAGAGATTTTTGTTCCATGTAAATAATTCCTGATATTTATCTGTGAATTCTGCAAGATTTAAAATGAATAATTGACTTCTTTCTATATAATAATATTCATGGACCCTGAAAATGGTGATAGAAACCCAGATATTCTGAACAAGAATTTTGGTTCTAGATTTAAATAATGAAAAATATGATTTAATAATCCAGTTGATTTTTATTTAAACAATATATGATTCATCTTATAAACTGGGAAGAACATCATAGTCAGTTGATTAACTAGACTCATCTAAAGATAAATTTTCTGTTTTGGTCATTCCTATACAGCTTTCCTGCTTTAGGAAAAGTTTTATAATATTTTGAGAATATTTAAACATGATTAATGCAAATACTTATCCAATTTTTACTAAAGTTTACTTTGTGATTCACAGTTCAAACTACACATTATATACCTTTGGGCTTTTAAGACTAACTTATACCTGGACATCACCCAGAGATTCCGATGTAACTGCTATATAGTGGGGTAGGGATGGGCTTTTTATTTATTTATTTGTTTAAATACATCCTAGGTGATTTTAACTGAGGCCAGGGCTGAGAAATACTAAGTTAACTATTATACTGATCCTCACAAGAACACATGAAAATAGCAACATAAGTTTAATCATCTTCAAACTAAGTAAATAAAATGTAACACAATTACTATGTTTGATATGGATTTGAATTAGTCTTGACTCCTCATCTTGAATATATTCCAGCTTGCATATTCAAAACCAAATATCATTAGTTATTATTTTAACCTTTTAGACAATTTATGTATACATAGTTTACAATTATAAAACAATTAATTTTAAAATTTCAGATTTTAGAAAAATGGCATGTTACACTTCAGAATGAAAATTAAAAACAAAAGACCATGCTTAAAAAGAAAGTTGGTATTCTTTTTTCAGTTTGAATCTATTTCTTCTTAGTGTGTTTTTCTGCAATAACAAAATTAATGAAATTCCATTTTCATCAGTTACAGTAGAATGGTAAAGACTTTCTAAGAGCATGAGAAATTATTAGCTTTAAGATGTATAAAGTGCAAGACAAGGGGCTTATATTTTAACATGACCACATCTTTTTCCCCAACATTTAAAAACAACTGTTACTTTTGGAATATGATTCCCTTGGTGGGATTAAAGTTATATACTACATATAAAATACATGCTTTTACATTCTATATAAGAAAATCATGGCTATCAAGATCAAAATAAAAGGGTTTAGTGAGCTTTTTTCCCCCAGTTGGAAATATAAAGATAATTAATATTTTGGAGATTCAGACATGAGTCTTATTTTTGGAGACCTGTGATTATCTGAAAGATCATGTTCATTATAAGGATTATCTAGTTCATAATTACTCAGAAATTTTTGTTCAATACCATCATGGGTTTTGACACTCTTAACATACAATCACCAATAGGAACAAGATTTTTTAATTTCAATTTACAAATAAATACTTCAGAGTTTATTACACATGAACATCCTTGGTACTTCTAGATAAGACATTTATTATTTATTATTTTCTGCTCCTGAGACTGACAGTAAATCCTGGTGAAGCATCTTAGGAAAATAGAGAAAAGTGAGCTGAATTTTCTCTAATTAGATATTCTACTCAGAGAAGATTCTTCACTGGCAATAAACTTTCTAGAACTGCAATTAAATAAAAAATTATAACTGATATTTTTAGAAATATACGTATAAAATTCAAAATGATGTTACTTTCTGGGCATTCCTTCATTTTCCACCTTTTGCCATATCTATTTTCCACCAACCATGTGATTAATCACCACTGTACCTACAAATGGAAGACTAGCAAGTATCTCCAATTGCAACACATAGATCTTTTACATACTCAAAAAATTCAGTTGAAATTTCTCTAATAACTATTTCTAGTGTGTTTCAGATAAGTGTTTAGGAGGAAAGTACCACTTTACTAAGATCTTTCATAATAAACAACGGCTATGTGTCTTGTTTTACATATATATGCAATTACACATATATATGCAGTTACACACAGACACACACAGAGTCTCCCCCATTCCTGTGTCATTTTTAGCCTAAAGTTGTGTAGTAGAAAAGTAACGGCTCCAGCTTCAGTACTGCTGCATTTATTACCAATTTTGAGAATCCACTCTGTATATATATCCAAAAATATGAACAAATCTCTCTCTCGGTAAAATTGAACACAATCTAAAAAATCTGTTTCTTCTTTCCTATAATATATTCCCTAGTATCTGAAAAGAACCACTTAGGGGGAAAAAATCCTGATAGCAAGGCACAGTGTGTTTCTGAAGAAGAGGCAGACAGTCTAAGGGCCTTGGTACTAGGGGCACAGCCACACAGGCAGCCTTGAGAGCTTGTCTGAAATGCAGACTCTCAGACCCACCCCAAGACTAAACAAATCAAAACTTGCATTTTAACAAGGGCCTCCTGTAACACATTGCACTTTATAAGTGAGAAACATAATTGTTGAGTGAAAACTCTTTGTCTCCAGTTGCTGTAACCAAATGGCTATTTGGTATTAGAAGACAGCAAGCTATACTAAAACAAAGGGATTCTATGATTAGGGCAGAAATGGCATCATATTATTAATTACTCTTTGTCCACCTAAAGATTGGGACTAGACATTTAGTAAAGATACTTTTATAACATTTTATCATGAATTATAAACTCAATTAATATTGAAGGAGTCATACCTCCAGCATTTCATTGACGTAAAATACTTGGGGGCCGGGCAGGGGAACTCAGTTGTAACAAAAATATTTTGGGCAGTGCTTTCCAAACTGAGTTCCATGGGTTAATAGTTTTAAATTATTGCTCTTCAGATTTCTTGATTTCAGGGCCAAATAAATTTAGGAAACAGCCCAATGTATACTTCTCTTAGACTTTTCAGGGCATTCTCTGAATTCTTATAATAAAAAAGCTATTTTACTTTGTTTAGCTTATCTCCCAAATATATTTAAACTCAAAAACATTTTTTTCATTAAATGAGACCTGCTGAAAAACAACACACACGGAGTCTATTTAGTATTAACTAAAAATCAGTTTAAGAATTTTCTTGAGGATTTTGTGTGTATCACACAAAATAGCACCTTATGTATCACATGCAAATTAGGTATTGTATTTACTTTACAGATGAGAAGCCCTATTGTTAGAAAAGTAATTTGTTCAAAGGTATAGAATCAGTGACACTTCTCTCTCTTTCTCTCAGTTGTCTGCAAAAATGGAATCCACTTTGAGCTCCTTAAAAGCAGGCTCCATGTTTTTTTACTCCCTTTATTTAAATGAGAGGGGATGGGTTAACTTCTTTTCAACTAATCATTTAGTTGATGCAGTGCAACATGGTTAAAAAAGAATAAAATGGACTTTAGACTGAGAGATTTTGGTTCAGAACTCACTGGCTCTGTGACTATGAGATCTGAACTTCCATTTCCTTCATAAAGCAAATATGAAAAAATCCATCTCACCATAGGACTGGAAAGATTCAATGAGGCAATGCAAAGTGTCAGACACAAACGAGGTACTCAGGAGCTAGGGATTTCTCTCCATTTCCTTTTCAGAATAGTTCTTATGAAAATGTATTTTCAATATTATAGAGTAGAGACATCTAAGTTAGATTTCTCCAGCTGATATTTGTACTCATTTTACTGATGCTAAGAGTTAGTAAAATAATCAGAATCCTTGAAAGTACCGAATGATGATTATATAATGTCTATCCTTGTGATCTACAACATAAACAAATATTTGTTGGGCCCTTTATTCAAAAGAAGAATGCACATCACAGCGCAGAGCCCAAACTCTCCTTTAGACCACTGGTGACTGACTCTCCTACTTCCAGTTTGAGATGAGGAGAAGTAAGTTGATCAGGCAGCAGATTTAAGACTACATTATATCACATCACTGGCAAACTTTAAAAGCAAACATTAAGTTCTTAATTTAACTTCCTCTCTTCCTAGAAAGAACAAGTAGACTTACAGATACCTGGGGTGGCAGCAGTTCTCTGAAAATATAAAGAAGAATGCCTCACATTTTACTTCCAACATGTGAAGAGGAGGATGTAGGGTATGGGGATAGTAAGAAAATATATTAGGTGTCTATGTTTCAATTATTTTCCTGCCGTTTGAAACACTGTCTCCAAACCAAAGTTTGGGTACTACCATATAATAAGAGGGACTACATCACTTATTGTTTACTGATATTTTTTATTGAGGTTTGTAGCTCATAACTTTACACGTGATTGTACAGAGCATTTAAGGGGAAAAAAAGGTTGGAAAAGTTGTACAAGGGAAAAAAATCCGATAGATTAAATTTTTGTGGGTATATGATAAGATCAATGCCTTGTGTAAATATATGAGAATGTAAGAACCCAAAACCTGCGATAACTATATTCTTGTTCCTAAAAAGTAACTTTCCTTATCAATGAGAAATAGCTCAATTAGTTGTTGGTTTTTAAAATAAACTGTCCTTTTTTAAAAAGATGTATTTTGAATTAGATTTAATGCTTGGCAAGTAGGAAAGCAGGATGAAAATCTTTTCCAAATTATGTTTCCTCTTTCCAACACATTCACAGAGGCCATTAAGGGAAGTCAAGCTGACTCTACAGTTTCTGACTTTGTCGTTCATAGGCAAAGATCAGTGTTAGAACATACAAAGAAGTCTTGTTTATAAATGAATACATTCTGATTGTCCATGGCTGTTTCAAGACAAATCACCTTTTATTACTTAGGATGGTAAAGAAAATCTTTTTCAAATGAGGCATGAAAACCAACTTTGAATGTTTTTCCCTCATCTCTCCTGATTCATAATGTCATTCAGAACATAAGACACTGTGACAAGTTGAAATCCAAGGCATTAAACAATGCTCTAGAGGACAAGGCAGCGGTCAACATGAGAGGACACTGTCCTGCTCACTATAGCCTGAGTTCCATCCCCAAAGACCCTACCTACTATTAAAGAGTCAATTGACATTCATGAATTTTGCCAAACACTTTTTGAGGTCAACCAATACATTTCACTTTTGAAGCCAGGACTGTTTTGCCAGTTTCACCTACAGAAGAATCTGAGAAAATTTTCACTTTTAAAAAGCTAGTGTGGGTATGGATTTTGAACATATTTCCTCGCCAGTGTATTGTGAAATCCTGCAGTCTTGGGCCATTGAGACAAACTTAACTCCTTTAAAATTTAAAATCCTCCAATGTTGGACTAACTGTAAATCTTTAATAACCTCTCCCTCAGAGCACAGAGTTGGGACCTTCTCATTTCAAAATTATTCATACTGAATGACAATGTTTACCTAAGTTAGATCCTTAGAAGTCAGCTTTACTTTCCTCTTCTTTTCAAGGTCTTTCCTTTAGCACTCTAGAATGAAAGAAGCATTGGGAAAACTTGTAGACACATTTGGATTATGGAGTACCTTGATAACATGTCATGTGTACAACTGTCTGCAGAATTTTATGAATTGACTACAGTAATTGAAGAGAGAGAAGAACTTGAGAGTAATACTTTCAGCAGTGTAATTATTTGTTCAGTCTCAAAGTAATATTCATATATATAATGAATTATCCTATAATATGAATATTGTTTGGTTATGAATTATTTTGTACAATGTACATAATTCCAATTTAATATTAATTTCATGTTTATTAGAGTCATAATAAAGCCCTAAAAGGTACAAATCTACTCGTAGCATTAACTGTGTTGGCGTACAATAGAGTAAGCAGGTTAGAGCGTGAAAGTGAATTGAGGCAAAAATACTAATATTTAAGAAACATTTATAAAATAGTCATGTTTCCTTGAGACAAGGTGTAGCTAGACAAGAAATATATAAAGAATGTTAAAAGTGTTCAGTATTTCCTGTGGAAACAGCGGGTTAAAATTATAATATGATAAACTTCAATTTCATTTTTTTCAACACATCAATAGCATTTGGTACAATATGTAAGGTTTTTATCACTCTAAGTAATTTCATTATTTTTCCTGGATAATTTATCTCTGTATCTCTAATTGAGGTCCAGCTACCTCACCATAAATTTGCCAGTTTGGTTCTGTTCTTCTGTTCATATCATGATGGGAATCTTCATTACCCCATTAGAGGTTTTTTTCTTGTATTGCCTTTCTTGACTTCTTCATATAAAAGTTCTCCTTTCACATGCCTTCTTAAACATCATAGTTTCTATTTACCTTTAAAGTTTTCTAATGGGACACAAACTAAGAAAAATTTGCATGACATACTGTTTAGAGAGAAAAAGAAATATCAAAATAGCTGAAATCAAGACATTTGAATAAGAACTTAAAGGTGTTAGATGTTAAAGAAGGTTAACTTAATTTTTTTGAAAAGAGGGAGTAACAGTAACTTTATTTCAAATGAGAATACACAAAATCATAATAACTACCGGTTTTATTGAAAAAAATCACAAAGTTCGCAATATTGTGAACAAGCTATTTGCTCTGTAAGCTGTAAATGAAAAGAATGGGGTATGTGAGTCTGTGCACAGGTGAAAGCTGAAGACTGATTTCCCTTTTAAAGCAGAGAGGAAGTAGTCAGGTTAACTAGTAAATAGGAAATATTCCTCTTACGGCCTAAGCAGGAAATAAGCAGCTACCAACACTTTAGCTTCTAGTCTGACATGAAAATTTAGATATTTAGCAATATTTTTCAGACGGGTAAAGGACCTACTTGCTGATTACAGAGTTGAATTTACAGTTGGGATCCATCGAATCTATTTTATGAACTCAAAGAAGCATCTCATGTAGAACCCATTAGCATAAGAATGTTTCCATAAGCTATTTCGCAACATTGCTGCTTCACTCTTGTGCTTCCATGTTGCTGATGTATTGATGTGCAGAAATATAACATAAGATATATTTAAAGTATTACTTAAAATGCATAATAATTATTTATGTGGTGAGTTATAATTATGAATTACTAAACATGAACTAATTAATTCTTAAGAGCTTGATACTATGATATACTGGGAAGGAAATATATATTGTTATTTTATCTCAAATATTTTTGTTAGAGAAGAAGACATTCTTGACAGTATTTTCAGAATTGCTCAAAATCAAATTAGGGGTTGGGTTCTTTCTTTCCTCTCTCTCGAAATTTCTCTATTTGAATTGACTGCAGAGTAGTTTTTGGTTTTTGAAAAATGCCCCACAGCAGTGGTACTTTGGTACCATACTGACGGACAGCTTCTAAAAGTGAATTATTCTTTCACTAATAGGAGGCAATAATTGATTAGTTTGAAGTTGATCTTTAGACAACCCAGAAGAATATTTCCCTCTCCCTTTTGGTTTCAGTAATAAAGCAGAAAATTGGACCTTGAAGTTTTTAATGTTTTTTTTTTTTTAAGTAAACAAACTAGTCAATGGGTTTGAACACATGTGGGGAAAAAGCTGAAGATAGTGCCTAAATTTAAGTCTACGGATCCTTCATAAATATTACTAATTCACTATATGTTTATCTCCATTATTATGAAACTTTTGTCATACCAAGTTAATATTGAAAAATTAAAAAATAAAATCTTAAAGACCTTTCATCACTACGTCAACATTTTTAGATTAATGGGGATTTTTAAAACTACATTTTAATTTAAGAGCCATTGTGAATTTGTATTACAGGAAGTTAAGGGGTTTCCATTATCTGCATTTGATTACTACATTTTCCAGACTTTTTATTTCAAGATAATTGTTCTCATGTCAGTTCTTTTTTGTCATTATGATTATTTTAGCATGGCAATTTATTATTCAACTATAGTATTTTTAATTTTAATAGAGTAGAAACAAAAAGGGCTGCTGAAAAAAATTAATTGAAATTCTAGCCTATTTCTCCTTCACAAAATTTAGCTTTCTCCATAAATACTATCAATTAGAAACATGGGCTGTGCAACAATCCAGCAGTTTCTGAATCAACTAAACATGAGGTCTGTTAGCTAGTGTCCTGATAAAGTATCATGTGAAATAGACCTCAAAGAGGAAAAGAGGTTTCAAGTGTAAAATGTTATGAAAATATTATTTTACTTGGAAATAACAACTTGTTTGTTTCATTGGCATAACTTTTCTATTCAAATAACGTGCTATATATGAATAGTATATTTGATGAAAGTTTACTTCTTAACGGAAAATCAGATAAACACATCAGAAATATGCAAATAAGTAAGTCATCAATGTCCCAGGGTATTGAAAATATAGTCAATCAAAGATGGTAAAAACAAGAAAATTTTTAAATTATTAGTTTATCTATTGCTGCACATGAAAACGCATGTGAAACAGATTCAAGTTCAGGAAATCAATCCTTGCTAGTGTAAAAAGGACATCAATACATGTTAGGTATGCACAGATTTCTGTTGAAATGTATACCTAATTAACTTTTTTGTCCACTGTTCTGTTTTCATTATAGTCACACTGAACTTGGGGGAACAATCTCTTCCTGTGAAAATCTTTAGGATCATAAGTCTCTCTGAAAGCACACCAATTATGATGCATGCGAGTTAAAAAAAATCTCACCCTTTCATCCTGATGTAAGACCGTAGTAGTAATTGACAGGACTGAATGGCTTTCTGCACCAGTTTATGCATTCAGGTGATTTTCTTCAGCGTGGACTATGGAGAGCTGGGGACGCTATCTGCTTCAACTTTCCATATAATGAAACATAAAAGATAATGGGCAGGGAGGTAGCAGTATCAGAAAATCAGAATCGGCAGCATCAGCAAGCTGAACTGAGGTAGTTTCCCCATTGTTCTGTGAAACTAACTTCTTATTGATGGAGCTGCTTCCATACAGATTACTGTTGGATTGGCAAAACAAGCATATAAGTATTTATAATCCACAGACTACGTTTGTGTTTCTGAAGTTACCGTAAACTTGTCTAAAAAAGGATTCTTTCATTACCAAATGTCTTCTATGTAACAGACAGGCTAACCCACCTTTCAGCGCTAATATTGCCATATGTAGTATGAGAAAACCTATTACTATTAAAGCTTGTGGTTCTCCTGTAACTTAAAAAAAAAAAAAACCCAAACACTGTAGACTTAAAAAATACTTATGTCAAGTGACTAAAAAGGAATGATACATAAGATATTTTGCGGTGATATTAAGGTTATGATGTACTCTGGCCCTGCTTGGAAGTTTTTCTTTTGTCAAATATTTTAAAACTGTCTATGTAGATTACTGGTTATTCTCTAAACTACTCCTTCTCATCTTAATTTAAGAAATTAATTTATAGATGGATGGTGTTTGGATTTTTAGAAAAAATAAAGAAAAAGAAACTGCCAAGATCCCACATAATATAAGAGAAATTATAATTTGGCAAATTCATTCTAACTTTGCCCCATGAGGGTCTCCATGCTTGGACACTGCTGGTAAAGATTCTTCAGTAACTGGAGATCCAGAAAGTTTCTTTGAAAGGACTTTTTCCCTCCCATTTTATCCATATATAGAACAACAGAAAAATAATCATAGAAGTGTCTTATACTATCTGTATAAAATGAATATTCTCTTTGCCATGATTCTTGCAGCTTTTAGCCAATTGAGTGAATTTAAATTTCCAACAACAAAGTGAAGCTTATAAGGGAGGAAAAACATATGATCCACCCTTCCCCAATTCAATACTCAAATTTTTCTATGACTGAAGCTGACTTTCATAATAAGCAGTGTGACTGCAGCTGGTTTATAAATAAGCACATAGTAACCTATACATTAACCTGCTTGAAAGTAAGTTATGCATCTTATTTCAGCCAACATAAACATGCCCATCCCATTTTTTCTGGATTATTTTGTCTGCAAAAACTGTATAATTTTGTGCTTAGTCTATTCATCTAGGCAGATTGATTTCTTTTGCATGGCTCATTTGGGCCACAGAGGATTAGCAAAGCTTATATATTGAAAACAGAAGGAAAGAAAGGCGAGAAAAATGAAAAGGAATAATTAATCATATAGTACATACATCAATACAATATCCTCTAAATCTCAATCAGTTGTTTATTGGTTGGCAAACAAGTTTCACTTTTACAACAAATATTAGTAATGAGGTCATCCAACTTTGAGACCATACAAAATGGATTGTAAGTTTAAAAAAAAAATTATATGTGCTGCTAATTTACCTCTTGTATTCCTACATTACTTAAAATCCTGTCAAATAAATAAATTTTGCTGTTAATAAACAGAAGAGTTTTTTTTTTAAAAAATCACTTCAAAATAACTTGACCTTTCAATTCTTTCTACAAGGGAGTGAATTTCCTTTAAAAATTGGTAGTGCAGGCACCCACTTGGGGATCAGACTGAACATTCAGCACTTTCACGCCTATGGGATACCCATTTTTCACATGCAGAAGCCCCACTAGTTCTATTGACACCTCTTGACTTCTAGAATCATAGCTACTGTCTTAGTGATGAACTGCTTGCCAAATATGCTTTGCATTACAACAGATGTGCACTGTAAACATAAAAGTTCTTCCTGCTCTAATTTGCAAAAATGCTCTTGGAAATATTCTGACTGAATAAAGATATATAGTGAGGGAAGGAAGTCTAATTTTATTTATTTTATATTTTTTGTAAAAAATAATTTGTTTGCATTACTAGAAAATGATTCTTATAAAGTGATAGCTTCATTTATTTATTTATTTTTTGCCAGGTGAAATTTTAAAGAAAAAGGCCAAAAAAAAAAAAAAAAGAAAGAAAAAAAGAAAAGAAAGGAAAAAAAGAAGAAAGGAAAATGAAGAAAGAAAAGAAAGAAGAAAGGAAGGTAACCTTGCTCTCTTACTGGCAGACAAACTTGCAAGACCAGCACGAAAGAAAAAGAAAATTTCTTTTTTTCTCCACTACGTTAACAGGACTCAAATTCTGGAGGAACAGAAAGCAGACTACATGTGCAATGCTAGTATCTGTACATTACATAGAAATTGTTCAATTTTTTTTCTGCCATTAGTTTTATCATCAGTTAATACAGCAAATCATAAAATATGCATTTAGCATATAATTCTAGAATTCCCCTCCATTTCATTACTGATTTTGTTGTTTTCTTTTGTACACCACAACTACTGTTGCTGTGGTGAATTCAGGTTGTGAGTGACTAAAAACCACTATTGATACAGTTTGCTTTGCTTTTATGTTTGCTCAGCACTCCAATCTAGATGCAGCATTGTTACTAATTTCAAACAACTGTTCTGGCCTTTTAAAAATCAGGTCCTTGTAATGATAGTAACAGAGCATCAGAGATGTTAGAACAAACAACATAACTCAACAAGGCCACAATGAGCGCCATTTTCTTCATATCTTGTTCATTAACATAATGAAGTCTCCATCTGAGGGGGAAAAGGACAGGAAAGGAGAGAGCACAGGGGGATTTCAGCAGTTATCTTTCTCCCCTGGGCTGACCTAAAAATCCCAGTTTAAAAAAAAAAAAAAAAAGAAAGAAGTCTGAGAGTTTGTGTTTGTCGTTGAAGAACAGCATAAAGATTTAGGAGTACACACATTATTACCACTGCTTATGTCAACTCAGAATAGTCAATCAGGTGTTAGCAGTTTTGTTGGCTTAAATTTCTGTCATCTTCTATAGGCTAGTGACCAAATGAGCAGGTCCTTTTGAACTTCCCTCTGGAGGGGTCCCATCTTTGTTTGGAGGAACTATAAATCCATCACTGCTACCGCGACCTAGTTGGTAGTAGGTGTGCAGCTGATGGACGTGGTTTCTGGAGCCTAGGTTTGGCATGCTTTTGTAGTAAACATCTTCGGCATCACCACATTTGGCCGGTGGGGGTTCGGTCTGGGTGCTGGTAGTAACGCTCTCTGTGGCAGGCACACCAGCCAGGGCCGGCATGCTGGTGTAGAGAGAGTCCCTGTGGGGTGACTGGAGATCTTCTGTGTGCTCGTTGGTTAGCAAAGGGAAAAAGCTCTCACTGTGGTCTTGGGGGATCCGCCTTCTGGTGTAAAGGTGTGGCTGGTGGTTCTCTGTGGAGTAAACTCTCGGGGGCAGCAAAGGAGCGTCCGATTCCTCATGAATAAGTTCCAGGCCCAGACTCTCCTCGTGGTTAAAGGAGGTGGCGTCATCCAGGACAATGGCATCATCTTCACTCCCACTGCCCAGGTTGTTCACCAGCTTGTTCATCAGATTCCTGTTCTGTTCGCTGGAGCGCTCATGGTTGTTCAGGTAAGACGGGATGTAGTTGGAAGTGAGTTCCTTCAGAATCTTTTTCTCTAGGGTGGTCTCATTATGGTTATAGCCACGGTCTATGATTTGCACACAGTTGCTCAGGTATTCGCCACTGGCAATGCTATAACTATTGCCATGGTTACCATTCAGTGGTAGAGTATCCATGACACTTGTATCCCTGGCATTGTTCAGAAGCCCCTCTGAAAAAGATTACAAAACACTATGACATTTACATCCAACTGGCCAGAGAACACACACACACACACACACAAAAGCAAAACCATCTGACTGTGAAGTATGTATAAATTGCTAGCAATTTTAATTAAGTATAAAATGTTTGGAAATAAAAAATACTATTAAACCTATATGTACATATCTACCTACATATATATACTTGGACAATTGATAGAAATCTTATAAACTGAAAAGAAGGATTTAAAGTTAATCTTTAAGAGGATTAAAAAAAACACCCTGTGAATTTGCAATTTCCACACAAACATTGCCTGACAGTATCTGAACATATTTGGTTATAACTTAGAGAAAAATAATGCAAAATTTTGCTGTAGTCATTCATAGCTTTCAATTTATACACATCAAAGTCAATTCAATAATTCATTACCTTTAATTTTACATATTGTCTTAACATTGAAATAGGTATAATATTCACATAATTCATGTGTGGTACTTTAAGTATATTTATCAAGTAAAAGAATCAAGCAGTTTCTAATAATTTGAAATTTAATTTTGTAAGATTGAAAATAATCCCTACACACAAAACCACTAAATGATTATGTTAAATTTATTGTCAGAATGATGTAGTCATAAAATAATGTCTGGTTAAATAAATGGCACATCAAAATAATTTGCACATAGGAGCTTTCAAAACATAAATATTTGGATTTACTTTCCAATTTTTTTCTGTTATAAGCACTTCAGTTACTATTATGTATTAATCCACTATTACTTAGGGTCATTAGAATGTGTAAAGACATTTGGGTGATGTGATTCCTAAAAGCATAGTGTCAGTATTAAAGGTTCCATTTCATAATGAGTGATGACTTTGTGTGCATATTAAACTTTGGGTTTAAAAGAGATTAAACATCTTATTCTGGGATAAAACAGCTGCAGTGAAATAATTTGACCACACGCTTTTTCAAGTTTTTTGCATTTTCTTGAATGAACAGAAATCCAAGATTCTATAATAGTTCCATAAATCACCTCAAATGCAACCACAAAAGAAAATAAAACACAAACATTTAACCAATACTGCTAAATAAGAAAGGGTATTTCTTTACGGAACATTAATTGAAGAATTCTATTAAACTTCTCAATAGACGGCTAAATTGTGAAAATACAGCATTCATTCTATATCTGTGATGCAGTTATGTTTACCAAGACTGAACTAGTTCATTGCTGGTTTAAATAAAGCGTCCCAAATATATCAATTTTTATATGGACATCTGATGCACACTCTATAGTCAAGTAACACAGTTTTCAAAAACAGCAATGCATTAAGTACATTAAAAAGCAGCCATCACAGACATAGGGTGAAGCGATTTATTTTCATGTTATAGGTATTCTGTAGACAAATCCACAATGTTAAGAAAAAATAAAAGTAAATGCTTTTTAAAGGGCCATATGTGATGGGTGATTGCTGCTGCAGAGGCTGCCATGGTATGCTTGATGATTATGGTTGAGTGACTGATGCATTGAAACGTGTTTATTATTTCTGTTGTCAATGCATTAGGTACAGGTTGAAAACAGCCATAGTAAAATAAAGTGGATATGTTGCATGTGACATGTATTTGTACGATGGAATGTAGTAATGAAAATTAAAAGTTTATGAATTACTTAGCAAAAATAAATGCTTAATTTAAAAACAATTTAACTCACACAAACATTACATGAGACTTAACAACTATGTTATGTGACACAATAAAAGAATCAGACAACAAAAGCGTCTAATCTCTATTAACATATATTTGTATAAGTCAATTCATAGGTTCTTTAGTTTTGAAATTGTGAGATGAACTGTTTTTAATAACTACATCATCTATATGTGATGCAATAAAAGTGAACTAAAAAAAATTACATTTGATATGCAATGTTTAGCTTTACTCCCATACT
The DNA here is from genome assembly GCF_036321535.1 of Camelus dromedarius. Lineage (NCBI taxonomy): Eukaryota > Metazoa > Chordata > Mammalia > Artiodactyla > Camelidae > Camelus > Camelus dromedarius. The sequence continues at coordinate 64,750,004 of NC_087436.1, read as the reverse complement.
TGTCTCTCTGTAGGGCTCTAAACGACAGCATGAAGAAAAGGAAAGAAAAAACAACAAGTAAGCTTACAGCGACAGTAGAAGAAACATGAGTAAAAAGCAAATTGATGATATGCAGAAAAAAGAGTCAAAGGAAATAATTCCACTGCCCCAAAATTCATGAGTCTGTGTTACATGGTTTATCATAATTAAAAATACTGAAATGTTAGTCAGAAAATTAGAAACCCCCTTATCACATGCTAATAAAGTCTTTAATAAGCATTTTCTCAGTTTGTAAATTTCAAATACACATTTATTTTTAAGTTAAAATTACCACACCAACCAAAGAGAGTAAAATCTTGAGGGTAAAGGCATGACTATTTCCACAAATATATTTCAATATTACATATTTGTGTGTGTATGTTAGGACATACTTGCTTCTAAGGAATGATATTTAACTTTAAAAAATTTCAGTAAGATTATAAATAAAATCTTTAGCTTATATATAGAGGAAAAAAACACAGTTTGAGCTTTTCATAATTGTGTTTTTTCTCTTATGTCTTATGTACAAAGGTTACTTCTCTCCCATTGTACCTATACAAATGCCTTTTATTATTTGTAAATAATACGGATCAATACTGTCATTTCTAAAGCTCATATTCAGAAGTTGTATAACTATGGAGAAAGAGAAAGGTTAAATCCAACCATTATTCTGTATCAAGAAAATGTGAAGGGGAAAACATACCACCATCAATTTCAGGTTTTCGTCTAGATTGTTGCACAGTCATACGCAATCAAACATTTTAAAACACTCCTAGCAAAATTATTTTTTTAAAAATCTCATTTTTAATCATATTTTAACTCATATTTTAATCAGATAAAAAAAAACTGCTTTTGCTGATTTTGTTTACAGTAAAGTTAAATCATCACAAAGTAAAAACCAGTGAAGTCACTGGGCTAGATCATTTCAAGAGATTCCAATCTGTTATAATTTAACCACTGGTTCAGAGATACTGTTTTTGTACTTTAAAAAACTGATTTGCTTCTCAGCAAAAGACCAACAATATTTCAAAATGCAGAGGAAATTTCTTTTAAAGCTTCAAAATCAGTTTTGAAATAAAGAGCCAAACTAGTATAGCAACAGATGGAACCTGTTTGTAGGCTTATTACGGCTCCTTCTGTAAATGATAACATTTGAAAGATAACTGATTCAACTCCTGTCTTTCAAGGTGAGGAAACTGCAGCCAAGAGAGGCTAAGCCTTATCTAACACCACTCTGCTAACAGTGGCAGAACTGGGATCAGAAAGGGAATCCTCTAGATACACTCAGTGCACTGCTCTCTCTCTCCGTCTCGTCACATCTGCCTTAGGTTTGGAAGCCGCAACAGAATATTTACTTACGCACTTTACACTACAACTTGGTGTCTTCGACATCCATACTGTACTTTTCAACTATATCCCGTCCTAAAGATACACATCTTTCTTTAAAGTTTTATAACTGAATTAAATTACTTTAAAATGTAAATTATCTTGTAAAAGCATGGCTTCTCTATATTATATTTTGTTGACAGGTTAATCTATAATGAGACTTATCTTATAAAAACTGAATTCTCCAATACTGATGAGAAGATACTGGTCCAGAAATACTACGCATGAAGTTTTAAATATTTCCATAAAGAGAATCCAAATCCAACGTAACAAAAGCATATTATTCATCTTTATTCCTAACTCTATATGCATCAGTAACATTATAAATACATCTTTACATATTTTCAATAAAGGTATCACAAACAAAAATGGATACATTAAATCTGAATGCTTCTTTGCTTGGATGGCACTGGTACAGCAGAATTAAAGGATCAACAGAACAGAATCAAGTGGTAAGTTAACATAAACCACTCTAGTACATACCGAGCCACCTATATTTCATGTAAGATTTCACCTTGCCAGTAAGAATATAAGTGCATTCATCTGAAAGCATAAGATTAGTAGCAATATGACAATCACCAAGTTTTATTTTCGGTCAGTGTTTTAAAAAAAAGAACTATTTTAAGCACTACCACAGTTTAACATCTTAAAAAATTTGACAACATAAAATAGTTGAACGATTCCATTTCTGACTCTGAAAACCAATAATAAAATTATTTACTTTTGTTTTTAAGAAAAGTCAGAAGAATTTATTTAATTTCCTGGCATAAACAACACATCCATTCAGAAGAATCCTTTGTGTATTTACTGATAACCTTAATAGCAATATTTAGTAAGAGGCCCCACAGGAATCGAACTTTGGATCTGTATGGCATGATTTTAAATCTTGTCCTGAGAATTTCACTTTGATAGTGTTTATAATAGTGTCCATCCTTAGAAAATCCCCTAATTTAGGATATCAGTAATAAAAGAAGACAAGAAGGCAGGTACCAAATAAGGGAAAATGTATAGATTACTAATTGCTAGTTTTTTATTATATAAGACATTAGAAATTCTATGTGAATAATCAAAAAAAGCTAAACAAAACGTGATCTAAATTTCTTACTTATTTTAAAACAATTCCTAACAACTCTTTGCGTAAAGTGAACAATGTAGAATAGATTTAATTTGCAGATATGATGTAAATCTCCATGTAACATCATTCAAAACTTATTAGTATGTCAGCACACTTTAACATGTTTCTAATGACACAATTATCTGTCACTTAGCCTAATGAAAATAAAGGGAAAAAAACCCAAACAAGTCTCTATAAGGTCTGCAAAATTGTTCTGCCAAACCACATTTGGTGCGTTGTGTAATGTACACATCATTAAGTGCTACAATGAAATGACAGACCATGTAAAGGGGAATAACCATGAAGAAGCTCTCGCCTCCTGATAGCACTGAGGTTGAACTTCTAGGGAAATGGAGGACTAAAAGAAGTCAGATGAACTGCTTTCAAGTATTTAAAGGATTGCCACTGAGAGCAGAAAAATGCTTTGCTTATCTTTGTTCTAGAAGGCAAACTTAAGCATCATGGCCAGAGGCAAATTTTGGCTCAATGGAAAGAAAAAACACATAACAAATGGAGCATTTCAGCAACTGAACATATGAAATCCTGAGATAGGAAGGGGGTCTTGTTAGAGGAAATACTTGAGCAAGGTTGACAGAATGCCAGCAATGTACTAAGGAGGATTCAATGAGCTCTATTCCTCCTTTTGATTCTAAGTCTGTGAATCTTAGGTGTAAGCCTTAAGAAACTTGTTAAAATTGACAGTTTGCTTAATTATTTAATCCCATTGACAAACAACTTGACTTGATTCCTGAAGTCAATTCTGAACTACCCACTTCGGTATTTTTGAAATAATTTAAAATCATCCTTCATATTTGGCAAGGCGTTACCAGGAAACTCAAATGGTTTTAGACACCCAATGGTCATGTTGCAACAAACATGCTTTTCTGGGATAAGCATTCACATCAAGTTTTTCACACTCATGCCACTAATCTTTTACCTCTGAAGGAAACACACACACACACACACACACACACACACACACACACACCACAAAGATCCCCAAAGAGGATAACAGAAATTTCATTCAAAGTTGCCTGGGAAAGTTAAATACTGCTAATCTCTCACATCTACCTTGAAGGAACCACTGAAGTCTGTGTGTTAGAGTGAATTTTCTTTCAAATATAATGTTAAATAGGTGGATCACTCACTAAAATGTTTCTATTATGAAACTTCCACTTGAATAATTTTTTTCCTGTGGACACTTCACTTATAATATGAATATTTTAAACTTCTTGTGCCCCTAATAAATTTTTATCTTAGAAAAGGTAAAACTAGGTCCAAATGCTTAGACTGAATGTGATTTTAGAGAGATGTATGCTTATTTGTTTGAGATACAATTACATCTTTAAATCATTCAAAGTTGGAGGTTATACAGAAGAACCATATTCAAAACCCTTGTTTTTTTTAGCATGTAGCCACAGTAGGAAGAGCATTTCTTGGCCTTCCTGAGCTAGTTCACACAGACAATATCAACCTAGGATACAGCCCGATCTCACTGTTCTTTTCTCTATGGCTTATTTCAATGTAATTTTCCATGGAGTTGATCTAAATGCTTTCATTAGTAATGATGCTTTGTGCCTAGAGAGTGCTTGATGGTATAACAGAGTAAGATTATTTTCTTGATCCTATAGCATTAAGACTATTGAATCAAGTCTTCCTTTATCTTACTTACCTTAGGCAAATATCTCATATCTCAAAATGAATACATAGATATTTAATATAGAAATCAATCAACAAGAAAACTACTGACAAACCACAATACATTTTAAAACATTACAGAGAAACAAACACATATTGATGAATCAAGCATTTGTTTATCAGAAGGAAGGAATCCATTTCTTACTAAGGAAAATGGAAAATAAAAGCACCAAGGGGGATGGAAGGTGAAAACAGTCTGTGTGTCTGCTTCCAAAAGGAAGAAGAGGCAGGAGGTAAGAAAGAAAAATAGAATGTGGCCATAAAAGCTACATAAATGGGACTCTCACTTGAAAAAATTAAGATAAACTCCAGCACACCTTGTGCGTTGTACATGCTGACAGAAGGGTTGTTACAGACCGCCGGTTCCCCAAGCAATGTATTATAGGGATTGTTAGTACCATGCGGACGAAGCAGAGCATTGCTTATAAGATGATTAGCCATGGCTCCTGGAGCAGCCCCATAGAAAGACAGAGAAAAAAAAAAGGTCAATCAGGCAAATGTGTTTGAAGAAAAGAAAGGAAACATTTAGAATGACAACAGTTGACACAGTCCTGATTACAGGCAGGCAGCTAATTAGACTCAAAAATATATGCTACTAAAGCACACGTTTCCAACAATGCACATATCTGAGTCAATGGGAAAGAAAGAGAATGATTTACAATGTTGATTAAGCCACATTTAGGGTGTTCTCTTTCCCAGAGTGTAAGCAAGAATATATTCCCATGCTTGCTAAAAATGAAAATAAAAAAAAAAAAGCAAGATACAGTCTCCCATACAAACAAAACACAAAGCACAAAACAAAAGCTGAAAAAAAAGTTTAAAACACAAAAAGAAAAGCTAAGATTAAACAAAACATTCCCTCAATTACAGAAACCATTGGGTTGTTTTCAATTAAAACAATAAAAGGCAACATTTATGATAAAACACTCATTTGGAGAGCAGTTGTTGACACAACAGAAGATTTTGACATTTCTTAAAATTCTATGAAGGGAAATTTTTAAAATTGAAATGAAATAAAATATAATCACTCTTATTAGTACACCATAGTAAGCATACTAATTAGGTGAACTTACAAGGCTGATAAAATAATCATGGGGATATTACCTTTAAATATTTTAAGTAAAATATTAACTTCATGGTATCAAGCAATATATATAATTCCATTTTCCATTTTCCAACTGGCTGTTTGAACTTTGGCATAGCAAAGGAACAAAATTTAACTCTTTCATCTCCTTATGAACAGATATATTTAGTGTCTAACATACTATCAGTATGCATTACAATCTCCCACCCTCCAAAGCCATTTAATAAAAAAAAAAACCCCGAAACATTTAGAAAAACAGCTCTATTAAATATAACTAGGCATTGTATGGAAATGATAGACAGAATGTGAATTTCTGTTAGATAATAAAGAAAAGAAAAATGACTGCAGAAAGGAAAACACAAACTGTATAGGGATAGACTGAAATAGCAGGTAATGTTAATTTAAATATATATATTAGAGAATGAAAATATAACATATATAACAGGAGAAAATATTTGCAGAAAAATTTATAAATTTTTGCAATTAAACAAAGGACTAATATTTTGGATATTTGGGACTTTGGAGAACTCGCAAAAGTCAACAGTAAAAAAGAGACAATCAACAACAAACAAAACGATTAGAAAAAACAATTAGAAAATGGGCCAAAGGTATAAACAGACATTTCATGGAAGAGGGTATACACGTGGCAAATAAGCTCATGAAAAGAACTATTATTAGCCATGAAGGAAATACAGATTAAAACCGTAGTGAGATATTATTACACACTTAAAATAAAAATTATGATGACATGAAATGCTGGCATGGATGAAGAGAAACAAAATCACTCATACTTTGCTGTTAGAAATATGAGATGGTACAGCTACTCTGAAAAACACTTCATCCGTTTCTTATAAAACTAAGTGTGCAATTACCATACCACCCAGCAACTGTACTTTTGGACATTTATCCCAGAGAACTGGAAATTTATGATCACACAAAAGCCTATACATGAATGTTCAAGGCAGCTTTGTTTATAATAGCCCCTAATGAGAAAAAGCACAGATGTCTTTCAACTGGTGGATGGTTAAATAGCCTGTGACACATCCATACTATGGAATACTACTCAGCAATAAAAAGGAACAACTATCAATACACATAATAACCTGGATGAATTTCTAGAGAATTATACTGAGTAAAAGAGACAATTCAAAAGGTTATATACTGAATGATTCCATATATATAATATATATATATATATATATATATATATTATATATATATATAAAACATTCTTGAAATGACAGAATTACGGGAATGGAGAACAGATCAGTGGTTGCCAGGGTTTAAAAATGCAAAGAGGAGGGGAGTGGGATGGTCATAAAAGGGTAACATGAGGCATCCTGTGATGAAACTACTCTTATCTTGTCTATGGTGCTGTATACACAAACCTGCTCTTGTGATAGAGTTGTACTGAACTAAACACACACACACATAAACACAAACAAACACAAATACAATTAAATATAAATAAAATTGAAGATACGAACAAAGTTAGTGGGTTGTATCAAGTCAATATTCTGGCTGTGACACTGTAGTGAAGTTTTACAAGATATTATTGAGGGAAATGGGGTAAAAGGTACATGATTTCATACAATTGCAAGTGAAGCTACAATTATTTCAAAGTAACAAGTAATTTATATTGAATGAGTAAAGCAGAAACATTTAGTGACTCATAGAAATGTTAAAAAAAATGAAAAGGGAAAACTTTGCCATGGCAATTTAAATTTTTTCTTAATCATGGCTCTAAATTAAGTGTCATAAATATTTTAACCTCAAACTTGGGAACCTGAACACTTGTTTAAAGGACAATAAAGCTTGTCAGATCTCTAGAGCTAGAATGTTTCAGTTCTTTCAGGAAATATGCCATATATGTTTTCATCCTACACATTCTGCAAAGAACTAGCATAGAGCCATCACAGAAGTTTTCACTTACTATGTGATCAATGAATATTTGCTGAAATTGTACATCATATATATTTAAAAGTCTTTACATGGTGACATGACTGAACTTGAATTTATCATATAAATGGGTATATCAGGATATTATTTCCCACTGATGAATTAAATATATAGTACATTAGTAACAAAAGCTAGAAAGAGTTCGCTATAGTGCCTTTCAGATAAGAAACAAACACTGTAAATCTTAAATATGGATATTGTTGTTATAGAACATCTTTAAGATTAATTGTTTGAGACAGGACTTGGTTGGCACAACATTTTTAAAAAGCAAAACACCTGTAAATCATACTCGCTACCTACTAGTTGTTACTGTAGCCTTTTTTCAAGTAAAAAAGGGAAGCTGGTCTTCTAATACAAGTAATTCCTTTCTAAAGTTACTGTAAATAAGTATTTAAGTAGAAAATGAAAGGTGTAAGCAACTTAAAATGAACTGGGGTAAAACCTTAAAAATATAAAATTGCTCAAACTCTTTACACTCCCTCGCAGACCAAGTAAGGATAAGATCTTTATGGCTGGGACTTATAACTGTATCTCCATACACTTTTCTTCATTTCTACACATTATTTAATTTAAACTAATTGGAAAACAAACAGCAGGCTGGGAAGATGGCAAACCACATTCTTCCTTGCTTCATATAGCTTATCAAAGAAAATATTCTTTTGTTTTTTTCCTATGCTGATGTAGAAGAAGATGATCTGCTTACAAGTTCTCATCAAAAGAAAAAAATATATAACTAGCTATGGTGATGAATGTTAACTAGACTCATTGTGGTGACCATTTCACAATATATACAAATACTGAGTTATGCTATGTACCCAAAACTAACATAATGTTATACGTCAATTTATCTCAATTTAAAAAATAAATGATAAAATAATTTAACTTAAAAAATGACCTATACTTTAGCATAAGGAAACAATTGAGTTGGGAAGAATCAAGCGTAAGCAAGAAGCAGGTGATTCAATATTTTGGTTTCTGCTTAGCATTTAGGTTATTAAAAAGCAAATAATATAAGAACAAAAAAAAGTTTAATCATACAAAAATGGAGTTCCACAATGGAATTCTAATGAAGCTTTCCAAATTTGTATAATCTATGTGGTTATACTTTCCTAACATAAAGTTCCTTTTCAGCTTTTCTTAGTGTTTTTCTAATTTTTGAATGCACTTTAAAGCCCTTTAATCAGTGAAACCTACTAATGTAGGAAGACAGAGTTTTAAAGTTCACTTATTTATCATCAATTTCTGCTAGGCTGGAAAGGCCAGCAACAATAGAAATGGATTAGGTTATGGCTGTATTATGACACAATATTGGTGAAATGGAACAACATTCACTCTCTGCCATGTGGCTCTGGTAAGTTGCTTCCTCAGATCGCATGCAATCCAGAATCAGCCATTTGTATCAGAATTAGTGCGGCTGTACTAATAATACACAGTTGTAATGAGTGACCTGATTGGAGAACCACCTGCTGTTAAACCTAAAAACATATAAACCTAAAATTGTTTAAACATAACAATAAAACCAATTTCCTCTTTATCTTTGGTATTAAGGATGATTTTTCATGACAGAAAAAGAATCACTATTTAAATTAAGTTGCTTTCTTACTATCATTCACTTTTATTCCTCCTGCACCATTTGAAACCAATGTAACTAGCAACACTGAAACTAACTTTAGTCCTAAAAGTGGAGATTTATAACACAGGTGAGGGCCCAGTAACAGGAACTACAGAATAGGATGTGGAGTTTGCTGATTAATATTTTGCCAAGAGTATAAGGTTATGAATAAGCTCTATGGGTTTGCCGGTTTGAAAGAATGAAGGAGATGTCTGAATAATCGAACAATTATCCCTCCTTTGATTCACTTAGTGTAAAAAGTTAATACTTTTTCATGGACAGTCATGGCTTGGCGTGACCCCAAGAGGCCATTTTTCCTGTCGCCATCCCAAACAAGTGCAATTTTCCTAGAAGGTGTTACCTACAGTATCCACTCACATTTAGGCATTTCAGTTATACTTCTGAAAGATAGCAATGACTGTGCTTAAAAAAAACCTCAATTGTTGCCAATGCCTAGATTTCTTACCTAAAACCTGCAAAGAACCTGTCCTCCTTCACCTTTTAATTGCACACTTTTGTCTTTTCCCTGTAGCTGCACTGCATTTCACTTGTCGTTTGCCCAAGTCTATTCTGTTTGCTTCTGGTTGTCTCTCCAATTTACTCGGGTCACTTTGAATTCTGATACGATTTTCCAAGGTTCTGTCCATCCTGTCTCTTCCTCTTCCCTCCAACTAACTTCTGATTTGTTAAGTTCCCTTCTAATAGCTGTGAAATTGCTGAAGACTTCCCAGAAGATCAGTGTTTACAGACCATCTGTCACAGCTTTTCAGCTGAATAGTTAAGCTTACTGGTTAGTCAGTTTGAAGACACAAATAAGTTGACGTTGGTGGGTAAGTAGAAGGGGAAGATAGTTACAGTGCAATGTATGTGAAAAGAACATTTATGTACCAATGTCACTGGGATGTAAACCCCAGGAAAACAGGGAATACATAGGATTTTTTCACTGTTCTATACCACATGTCTAGAACAGTTCTTAGAGCTCAATAATTATTTGCTTAATTAATAAAAAATTTATGTGACATCTACAGCATTTTGAAAGTATGAAAACTAAAACCAAGTTATTTTATCGATTATGAGCAGTTTTATAATTTGAGTAAATTTTTAAAGAGTGCCATTTGTCTAATACCTAACGTGATTTACTTTCTTTTAACACTATGCCAGGGACCATAACACTGAAACTTTTAAAGCAAAGATAAATACTCATATAACTATTTGGAAATACAAAATGCTACCTGAATACTAGCTGCAGATAATAAATTAGAGGGGAAAAAAACAACACAACCTGCCATGACTCAAAATAAAAAACTCAAATAAGGTAAAAAAGCTCAAGATGGCTAGGTAAAAATAGCTGTTCTCTAATTCCCTGACTCTCAAAATCCTGGCTACAGTCTAGTCAACCTGCTTACTTGCTATCAGAAACAAGGGTTAGCTCTTTAAAAAAAGCATGGAAAAAGAATTAACATTGAATTTCAGCATATGTGAATCATCAACAAGGCTGTCAACAGAGGACCAAGAACAAAATCTTTATTTCTGGCGAAAGCGTGATAGAAAACAAACAGAATTTTCATATTACATACTGAAAAACTTAGGGAAGTTTTTCTGACAAATTTTTGTAAATCAGACTTTTAAGCTACTGAAAAAGATTAAGTATAAAATCAAAGAGAGAGTCATTTTAAAAAGAGGGTTTTTTTCTCTTTTTTTAACCTTACATCTGAAGATTGAGGTTGATATAAATTTGTGAATGAATGAAATTTGAATGGAATAATGAGTATACTCTTTTCAAACGTACAGTTTTACCACAAAACTGTTACATTTCTTTCATTTTGAAAATCAAACAGGTGTTTATGACTATTGGGACTCCCTGAATGACAGCATTGCCCAGGCCAGTTCAGTGTGATACATGTGACTGAGGACTGAAAATCTACGGCAGATCTGTGTGCTTTGAAATTGTGAAGAACAGATTCGAAAAAGATGAGAGCTGGATCTCACTTGAATCTATATTATATCATTCAGAAACTTAATTCAAACACCATTTCTTCTTGACAGCAGGCTAACAAAAGTATACGGAAAAGCTCTTAAAATAAACTGAAATGTCATGCTGCTTTGCCCCACACTTCATTTTTTAAAAAATGTACTTACATTCTTATTTGATCATATTGAACGGGTGATGTTTTATAATTCAAGATCTAATGGTGATCTAATGAAACAACTGAATACAAGCATACTTTAACAGTCATGTGCCAATACACCTCAATTTTCAAATTCTAATGTATAAATATATGGAATGGTAAGTGTTCTGTTTATTTTATTTCAAAAAAGAGTTCTACCCAGATGATTCTTTCTTCCTTAATGTGCCTCATCCTCCATTCGATTCCCTCATCGTTCTCTCTCCCTTGGTTTGACATATTTTTCTTTTATGAAGTCATTTCCACTATATATGTTGGCTGATGTATGCAAGTCAGAGTTATATACAAAGCAGAGTTACAACTGAGTGATGCCTTTGTGCTTCTGCCTTCAGACATTAATTTTGGCCCCAAATGGAGAGTTCATTTTGTACAAGTAAAAATACTTTCATGTACGATGGTATTTTCTATAGAATTAGAATACTAACTTCAGTATAAGGCAAGGAGTCTTTCACAGGAGATGGTGTCTATGAAACTGTGGAACCCTTAAAATTGTGTGTAAAATGCTTTAGGTCTATGTGCGCTCAGTTGTGCACAAACACAGACACACAGACACACACAGACACACACACCCCCCTTCATTTCTTTCTGGTGAAAGGATTCTGTGGCTTTTATTTCTTTTTCAAAGAGTTAAGAAAAGTGGTATAAAGGAAAAAGATGTATCTCTTTCTTTAGTAAGTAATTATAATATAAATAAGAAAAGAGGAAAAAGTGAATCAAAAGTAGCCAAAATATCTTAGATATGTAAGTATCACCTAATCAATTGCAATATAACACAATGGAGGAAGGCTATAGCTCAGAATTTACAACGAAATAAGATTCTAAAATTGTCTACCATCATCACTCAATACATAAAGAAACACAGGTCCAGAGACACTCATAATTTATTCAATGTCACACATGGCTTTGGTAGTTTTACTTAAACACATTTAAATCAGTGATTCTCAAACATATTTTTAATCATCTTCCAAAAATATGTTTAAGCAAAATTTTACTAGAGGCTTAATAGAATTGTATTACTTTTTCTCATATGCTTTTCTGTAATGCCCAATTATTTTATTTTCATATTCATGTGTTAATTTACATAATATAAATAAAGAAAAATAAAAGTAAATAGAGAAAAGAGACTTCTAGAACTATGGAGAACTGATTCAATAGGTATTTTCTATTTTAAATATTTTGTTTCCTATTTTTTGCTTTTCTGTGTAACAAAACAATTTCAACACACACGCAATCTACAGAGGGTGTAAGCAATGATTAGCTCAATTTAAAGGGCTACTTTATAAAACAGAGACAGCCATATTAATCAGGACCAAGTTGTTTATAATAAAAAATAAAACTAAAAAAACTGCATGCTATCCTTAAAAGTTGTATGAAACAAATTTTAAAGCCACAGAAACCATACTTTTATATTTTTACTGCTTTTATCCACACAATTAATGAAATTACAAAGTGTTAAAGACAAAATGTTTTATTGAAAGCCAAGAGCTCTTTCATCATTTTTTCTAAAGTCATAAATTGAAGAGCTGACATCTTGATTTATCACACTGTGCACTTTTAATAGCCAACAAGTTTGCTATTAAATTTTAATCAACCTGCCTATTAAATTTCTTTCAAATGGTTCAGAGATACTTTAGCTTCTTTTAATAGCTAATTCATTCACTGGGAATATATTAATATGGGTTTCAATGACAACTTTTCTCCAGAGTACAGACTGCATTATTGTTAGCTCAGTATAAAACAAAGTATTCTGGATGCAGAGGTATTGCCCGTATTTTAATATATAAATTCAGAGCTTTAGAATTGGGAACCCTAGAAATTACCTATTCTAGTCTCTCTTATTTTGCACTAATTAGCTTTATACGTGTCTTCTTGCCCAGATACATGAGTTTTTCTACAATCAATACTTATAAGTCAGATTACTGGGTCATATGTTGTCCACGTTTTCAATTTACAATATATTGCCAAAATGCTATCAGATGTGTTTGTATCAATTCACACTTCCACAAACTGTATATTTCTTAAATTCTCGCTAGGGCTTGGTATTGTCAGACTGATTTTGCCAATTTGACTGAGTATGAAAAATCTCTTATTACTGTTACACTTTGCATTTTCCTGACTACCAGAGAGATGGTGTAACTTTTCGTTTGTTTATTGGCTGTAAGGGTTTCCCATTCTGTGAATTGCCTGTTCCTATCTTTTGCCCAGATACATTTTAGGTTACTGAATTTTATTTATTGATTTGTAGACATTCTTTGTACAATGTAGTCACTAACATTACACGTGTTGTTTTACTTCCTTCCAGTAGCTCACCTGTTTTGAGTACTGTTTAAATTTTGAGATAAGAATCTTTTCTGTAGTTTTCTTACAGTTTATGATCTTTCTTATTTTGTTATTTTGTTTTTTAAGAATCCCTTCTTTAGCCTAAAATCTAAGATATATCTTCTTCTAAGCTTTAAAGTATTTTATATATACATACACACACAACACATATTTTTTTTTTTTTGCCATGAAATGCAACACAACCCAGTTGCATTGCGTATGAAGAAACTGATGCCATTAGATATTCACTGTTATTTTTTTCCATAATTACAGAGCTGCTCAGAGATCTTTGGTTTTCTGACTGTGGATTGCAACTCAGAATTCTCGATGAATCTTTGCTTCACAATATAGGAAGTGGCTGGTCTACAGTGGAAATGATGAACTATACTACTCAGTCATTCATCTGGAAAACTCATCTTTTGTGTTCAAAGGCATGTATTTCTGTGTGCTTTTAACTTGGGCATTTTAAATACAATGGTATAGTATTCAAAACAAAGAATACTGAGCCTAAAGATAATGGGCCATGCACTTAACCACAGGATAAATGGAAGTAAACCACAGTTCTTTTCAGTAAGAATTAGTATGTAGTACGTGGTATGTAGGCATTCCCATAGCTGTATTTATTTGTAAATCACACACTAGTTTGCACTTTTGCTGAATAAAAGAAACCTCAGAACAAATAAATTATAATAACTATTTAAAAATATAAAATATTTTACCAATTTGAAGAAAATAAAACTTTCTGCATAATTCTCTGCTCTGTATTGGTGTATTTTCTTATATCGTGCAAATTATATGAGCTCACATGCAGAAAGTCTATCCTGGCTTAAACCAGAATTTTAAATTCGAAACTTTATTTGAAAAAAGTATGCCTGAGAAAAGTAGGTATGAATTAAAACAAGGTATCTATGAATAAAAAGTCTTGATGATGCTGTTCAGAGAAGGCTTATTTTGTCATATAATCATAATCAGCTCTGCTCTGTTGAGACTGAGGTTGTTTCAGGAAACGTACTGTTTCTATTTTTCTACATCAAGACTAATTCTCTTCCTTCAATCTGTATATCATCCTAAATCCTTCTTAATTCTCCAGTGATTTTCTGAGGTTGTAAATTACTTTCTATGAATGTGGTGGTAACTTGTCCTAGTTTTTGAAGCACCCACACTCCTTAATAATAAATTATGAGGAAAACCTATTATGGAGATCATAGGAGGGTATCACATAAACACTTACTTTTACATGGTGTGCAGTATGTAAGGTTGAACTATGCAAGTGCAAGCCTCCAGCAGGGGCTGTTTTACTTGGATACTACACAATTACCAGTGAGGGCAACTTAAGTATCCTTTTTTCCTAATAGGGCCACTTTCACTTTCAAGATACAACATACAGGTTAATATAATCTATTTCTTAGAAAAAAATAATTTCAAAAAGTGATTTCTCTGTAAGTCAACTTTGTATATTATATACTGTATTTATATCATCACAACCTTTATGTTTATAATACAGTAGGAATATTTTTCCAAGTGAGAGGTACAATCTGGTTTTGCTTGTTTCTAAATTTTGAATATAAGACATTTCATAGTTTTTATTAAAACTGGAAGTGGCATATAAAAGTTATAAGTTTAATTTATAATATTATCACTACCTATCTGAAGTCAACTCAAATAGATTTCCTACTTGTTCGAGGCATTATTACATTGTCCGGAGAGAGGACAGTTTCAAGGAATATGAAATTCAGGAGCACAAAGATTTTGGAAAGTTGTATCTTTGGTTCTATTACTAAATGATTACAGGCAAAAACTATGTACCTGATTTTTTAACACAATCTTTGCTCTGACCAAAATGTTCATCCTTTTACTAAAATACAAAAAATGGAAAATTCAAGATAAAAGTATCTAATAAAACATCTTGAGTTTTTTGGTATTTGGGAACTTCCAGGAGAGAAGAAGGATTATAAAATTCTTGCAACTTAAGTCCCACAATTGGACAGTTATGTATAGTATATTCAGCCTATTCCATAATGAATAGCTTTGTAAAAGAAATGTAACTGGTCAATTTATCTCCCCATATATTCAGAATATTCTAAAGCTTTCCTTTCCCTAAATGAATAGGATGGATCCACACTAAAGAACTATACTTTGAAGAAAATAAAGTAGAAAGAAATGAACAGCACATCAAGGAAATTAAGAAATAAAGATGTGAATAATTGTGCTTTAAGAATATCTTATTTCCATATAAGGTGATAAAAATCACTCTGAAATACATTCTTGGAAAATATCTTAATTCTAATCTTCAGCAAGCTTCATGAAAAACTATCATCATAAGAAAAGAGTGAACATTTTTATTACTGTAAGTAGGGCTTTTTGATCAGAAAGATCTTGTTCGGAATCTAGATTTCATCTTTATTAGCCATATGATTTTGGACAAGCTACCAAGAAACCCAGGTTCTTGATGGACATAAGATAATGGATAACAAATAACGAGCAGTGTAAAATAGGTAAATGACAGCCATACACACTAAAGCAGACATCGCAAACTGATCAAGATTATAAAGAGGCATATTGTCCTATCAGAGAAAAGAATACCAGTCATTTCTGAAGATAAGCTGGAGTATCCACATTTAGTTCTCAAAAAAAGATGCTGTTTAGAATTACATCCTCAGCAACCTATACAAAGCAAAAGTAATATTCCAAAACTAACTGGAAATGTTCTATAGCACTATATTTAGAAGTTATCAAAGTATCTCACTATGGTTTGTTTGATTTTTAATAAAGAGGTAAGAGATACAGTTAACTATATACAAGGCAATAAGGGCAATAGAATAATAAACCATAAAAGTGAGGAACCTACTCTACATAAATAGCCCTCTTTGTGAAGGGATCTTTGAAAGCTATAATAATAGTAATAAATTAAAAGAATGTTTACTATTGTATAGTTGGCTGTCAGAGGTTGAATGATTTGAAGAATTCGTAACAGAGACAAAGTTAAAAGCAAAACATAAAAAGGTCTTACTAGGGCAAGCATTTTAAGTTTTTTTTTTCAGTTCTTGCTAATAACTTATAGTAAGAACATTTGCCCCTGACTGACTAGAAATCAATGTTTAATATATTTCATTTTGCAAGAAGAGTTCATTCTGAAAATTATTTGGTCTCCTTGAGTTGGGAATCAGGACATTAATAGCAGTGTTTAATTATCTATTTGATGCAGCATTTCACTTTTAAAATCTGTACATATTTTGCTTTTGTGTATTAAACTGATTTTCCTAAAACAGAGGAGTTCCTTATTTTATTGTACATTTTCTGATTATGTCTTTATTGAGGACACATCAAAGGAAAGAAATTAACACAGAAAATACTGTTGCCTCATTTACAATCAAGAATATAAAGAACACAAAGGTGAATCTCAAATGCAAAACATGTCCGTGCCATAGGCTACTTCTTGTATTTGCACTCATATCATTGCAATATTTGTTCATAACAAAAAGTAATTTGTTACACAGGCTACCCTAATTTGTTAGTCATGCAACTATTCTTAGGCATATCATTAACTGTTTCTAAAATTCCACAAATAGATGTCAGATTATATCAGGATCTGGTTTCTATTTACAACCAATGATTTTATAATCATTCAAAACGGCAAGGTTTTGGGGGAGATATGATATATTTTATGCATATAAGTCAAATTATATTTACTGGCATTAATAAGGTGGAGTGAATGAGTAGCTTTAATTCACAGAATCATTAACTGCAGTGAAACACCACTTACACTTTTTCATTTGTATTTTTCCTTACAAACATAAAATCAAACTATGTTTAGTAGCCTGAATATCAATGAGATGGCAGGTGATTTACTGTGAAGTTTCTTCTGCCCCAGTGACCATCCTCCTGGGAAAGACAATACAGGCTCTGGGAAGACATGAGTTTAAAAAGGGAATGAAGGGATCACATCCCTATTCTGCTACACAGCGGGGTGTTCAGCACGGTTGTCTGAATTGAACTAGTGCTCGCTATGCTTCTGAAGTGGTAGGATGGGGCTTGGAGGAAAGGAAGCCAGTGTCTGCTTATATTGTTCTCTCAGGTAAGGAGAAGAAGTATTTTACTTTTATTTCTTCAATGCTGAAGTATAGTTATAAATCAAAAGTGGAAGTACAACTAGGCAGATGTAATTTGCATTTAATTTCTAATTTAAAAGAGACAATTCAAGTCTTATTAGTTTATTTCTTTTTGTTAGCCTCAAGGGGAACATCATCTTAGGTAAATTATTATTTCTTTTGACATTCAGGTAACCACATCATTCCTCCCACCTATTAGTAGAAAATAAAAAAGGAAAGGAAATCTTCAGTAATGAAAGATGAATTTTAATATCTGATTACTTGAAATCACTGCCAAGGACCAGTTTTCATTTGTTAGAAAATATAAGTGAACTTCTTAATAAAATAATAATAATAATAATAATAATAATAATAATAATAATAATAATAGTACTTATTATATTCCTGGCACTGTTGTAAGCAATTAACATATACTAACTCAGCCCACTCAAGGCCCCTCTGAAGTGGGTACTATTTACATCTCTATTGCACAGACACTGAGAAGTTGAGCAATTTACCAAACTCCATTCACAAAACTGCTAGGCAAAACTGCAACAAGTAACTCGACTATTTGCAAACGTCTATTTGATGGCACTTTTCTCCTTTGTATCAACAACGCTGCTAACAGTTGAGGTCAACTTTCAGTAGACAGTTGTGCCACTGAGAACTAAAATTTACCCTTAAAAATTATGACAAGGTTGCCATAGGCCATCATAATTTTGCTAATTATTTAAATTTACTGAGAATGCATGTGTAGATTAACATAAATCTGAACCTTGAAAGGAGAATTTGTCAGTATTAACAAATAAGTGCTACACACCTACAAATCAGACATTATTCTGTCATGTAACACTTAAATTTGGCTTAAATATATATAGCTTTGCAGATCAATTCTCCATGTGTAAAAATCTCTATTGCATTAATTTGTGTGGGAGGTTGATGAGAAGGAGGACTGGAGGCAGGGGTAAATAAAAACTCACAATGCTAGCCAAGTTATAGTTTCAGAAGGAGAAGTGCCTTTTTGCCAGTTCTGCCACTCAGATGGGGCACATTTTTGCAATGCACAGCTTGGGGTGGGGGGGGGGGAAGGGGCATCTTTTTGCAATTCATACAACAATACCATATTTGTAGAAGCTACCTAGCAAAATCTGATTTTAAACTGAAATTTCTGATGTCAGTTCTATTTATTAAATTCAAAAAAATGGGAAATGCAATTACATTATTCATGATGATAAAGTCTAATAAAATTTAATTACAGAAAGTATCCCAATTTCTATATAAATCTGCAAACAGAGTGGAAATGTGTGTAACAATGAACTGAACCACCAGAGAAATGTCTCCCCAAATGCTTCATTTTGGGATCAAACTCAAGTTTTACAGGTAACGTTAATCTAAATGATTCAGAATGTGGTTTAGCCAGCAGGGATTATGGGTAGGAGATACAGGTGGGAAAGATTACTATAGCTATGAATTGTTTCTACTATCACTAGGAAGTTGAAGCTACTAGAAATTTGGATTAGATTTCCAGTGGCCTGGGAGGAGCTTGGGGATTGAGGACTGACATCAAGGTATGTGCAAACAGTGTATATTTAAATAAACAAATCTTTCTGTGGCGTTTGTGAAACTTGGGTTTGAATTAGAGTTAACTTTCCTTGAAACCCTCTGTAATGAACCATCACCTTAAGGCTCTCAAAAACCTCCTACCTGTGTATACAGTGGCACAGGTGAAGTAAACTTGATGGTTGGTAGTCCTGGGGTTATGGGTATTGGCTCCAAAGAACTCTGGATTTGCATAGGTGTGTAGCATTGGAGCAAGCAAGTCAACAGAAGAAAAATATTTTCAAATGTACAGGGAACACTTGGAAACATCTTCATAACTATAGATATTCAAAGGACAAATGTAATAAAAGGTTTTAAAGAGATGAGGTGATCAAATAACAAAGTCTCAAAGAGAATATGTAAGAATGGTTACATGAGTTGAAAATTATCGATAAATCTTCCAAGGTCTTGCTTGATTCCAAGGAGAAAAATTTCAATAGTAACCAAGTTAATCACACTGGGATATCTAAACAAGTAATCTGATACACAGGATGCAACAAGTTGGTTCAAGAACAGAATATTAGAGATGATTAAAAAAAAATAAAAACTATTGAGACAGATTTCTGCACTGTATGGTGGATGATTTATTCTTAATGAATCCCAAAGATGATAATGATGGATTCTTATTTGGAAGAATAGATGATAAGACATACAGAATTTTAAAATAATTATTCTTTTGATGAATTAGGCAGTGGTATGAATAGGAAAGAAACCCTAAAGTGAAAATAGGACTAATTTTTAGACAAATTCTTATAGTTTTCAAAGACCGGAAGTATTCCAAAGACAAACATGAGATTTAATATATCTAACTTACAAAAAAAAGAAAATGGAGTTTGAATTAAATAAAATAATTCCAGCTGTAAGAAACTAAGAATGAATGGGAAGTTAGAACATATGATGATGTAAAAATGCAATGCCTAAAGGTTTTATTTGAATAATAGACAATATAGTCTTTTGAATAAATAGATGTGAATAATTATGTTGCTGAGGTGACTGAAGTTTATCTGGAAAGGTGAATCTTGGATGCCACCTACCTAAATATGATACACACGCCTGAATGCAGGGAAGATAGGACCCTGGGAAATAAGACAAGATTAAAGAAGGAGGTTAAAGGCTAGTTTTAGAGATATAATATGAAGAAATAAAATTTTAAAGTACGGCACTCATCTAAGATAAAAAATAATGAGATGAGAATAAAACGAGGAGTTACTGACTTGGGGGAACTGGGAAATTAATGTAGGAGATCAGGAAGACCACTGTGATGTCTACCACCATTAAAGTCACCATGTGAAAGGAAGAATATGTATCCTGAAGGACAAGATCACTGCATGGACATACTCCAAATCATAAATTCAATTTAAACCCTCCCCTAAGCCATCATTAAAATAACTTGTTGGATGTTCCAAGAAATTTTTATACCCTTTCTTCAATAACTTTAAGAAATACCTTTTAAAGCTAAAGATTTTTAAAAGCATTTAAACATATGATCAGACAATATAAAATAACTATTTTATTTAAATCTATTTCAAACTGACCTATTCATCCACATATCACATATTCCAAGTTGATGAAATTTTTGAGAAGGAACTAAAAAGAACACTGCAATGTTACATAATGTGACCGACCTTAAAATCAAGGTCATAAAAATTATTCATTTAAAATAGTTTTTAATAAAGCTACATACCTTGCTAAGTTTATATAAATTTAGATAAATTTACATAAATCATAATGCTAGACCAAGTAGTTATTTTACATATTTTCTCCATCTTCACAGTAGGCAAATAAACTGCATCATTAAAATCATATTTTTTTCATCTTTTGTTTAAACACTTATTCTATGGTTGCTGTGATCATTAGATGCAAGATACTTCCAATAATAAATCCTATTAATGAGAAAAGTTTTTCTAGGAACATACTGTAAATTTCCTATGTATGAGATTATTTAAAGAAAAAAGAAAATCTGTCAGTGTGAAAGAAAATGAATTCCTAAACATTGGAAGCATTTGTAAGCAATTTGTTGTCTATGATTTGGAAAGTATGTCAAAAAAGTTGAGTATTCATATTTAAATAAATTTTCACAAACTAACCATTAAAAAATACTTTAAAAGAGAAGAATACTTGAGAGAAATTATTGAAAACAAACTAAAAATGAAACAAAGTACAAGAAGGTAACTGTTTTATTTTAATGTATTTTCTTCATATGTGGAGAAATATTTGCACTCACTCTCCTTACTTAAGCAAAAGTGATGTAGACAATTTAGCATCAACACTAGATTATAGTTACTACATCACTGCCACAAATAACGTATGAAAGTCAATCAAGATTATACGTAATATGGATAAGTGGGCAAATCCCTGTATCAAAGTTGTAATTGTTAAATTATTTGTTTCTAAGTAGCATTCAGTATAACAAAAAGCTGACAGAAACAAGTTTAAAACAAACAAATAATTCTAGTTTGGAGGTAAGAAAAAAAAACGATATTGATCATAAAAGTAACCACTGAATATATACATTAAAAAACTCTCTCTTAGGACACTGGGATTAGCATATGCTCATACGAACACCACCCCCCACCTCCAGATAAAACTGTATTCTAAAGATTTCCGAGCACTAACTGTAGTGTACTCCAGCTTTCCACAAATATTCTATCAACTCATTTTTATAGCAGCCAATTTAATTCTAATCACACACACACACACATGCTGGTAGGTGCTGGAGGAAGGGAGGAGAGAGAGAGAATAAAAAAATCAACCACAAACAGAACAGTACATCAGGAAATTTCATTTGCAAGATCTAAATGATGCCCCTAGAAGCATTTTAACTAGAAGTACATACACACCAAAAAAATCATTTATATGTTTTCTTCTCCTGAATCTTTAAATATCCAATATTGTCTGGACAAGTCTTTTTGATATTAAGATTAGATGTGGTTTTTCCCCCAATACACAGGTTGCCTGAAGTATGTACTAGACAGTATAATTTTGCTTCCACAAAGACTGTGAAATTGCTCTGTATCTGGGACAATGTGGAACTCTACGATGCTCAGCGGACTATACGGCCACATAATTGCCCACTTCCACTGCTTTCAGTGAGGCCTGACAGCTCACCGGTTTATAGCGGTGGCAGATGACTAAAGAAAAAAGTTGCTCGTTTTTACACTTCTCTTTAGAAAAGATTTCCTGAAAATTCAGGATTGAAAAAGAAAGACTTATGAATAATGAGACTCACTGCTACACTCAACTAGGTTTTATACTCCTGCAAAATTCCTATCACATGGAACAAGGTCCAGAAGTTAAAAATAAAGCAATGCATTTAAGAACTTCTTAAAATAATCACAAAAAGAATAAGTAGGAACAATCATTTCTAATTACCTCTGTTGAGTGATGCTGAACTGTTTATATCTCCAGTAATGAAGGAAGACTCTGACTGCTTTCGGACCGTGTCATTCCACATTCTACGAATTCGGCTCTGGATGGGGAAAGGGAAAAAAGGAAATGAACTCACCATGTGGTGAATTTTCACACAAATTACTCTTTTTTGTTTCTGTTATAGTTAGAGGAGACCTAGATGTCTGGCATATGGCAAATATACAACTTCTACATGCTTGTAATAGAGTAGCATGAGAATATCAGAAACTAAATTAATGATGATAACTGGTTCTCATTGAGAGTATTCTTAAATGCTTATACCAGAAATAATTACAGCTCTTTAAAAGGAATAAATGTAATGTACTATTCTTCTTTAAATATGTTTAAGATACATAAAAATGTGTCCTAGACAGAATTTAATAATTGTAATTTCTAAAGTAAAACTAATTATTTTCATTGTAACTTTTATGGGAATGGGATACTTAATGCATTAAATTGTCAGTTTTATTAACAAAAGATTTAGCTTAAGAAATCGGAATCTTGCGAGAAGTAGTTTTGTAAGAAAAGAACACGGACTACTACCCAAATGCTACTAAACTCAACATTTTCCATAAATTTTGTAAGAAGACCAATGTAATTTTACAGGTTACATACTATCTTGACTTTTCTTTCTTTTGAAGGAGATAAAGGAAGTCGATTCATCTTTATTCATTTCTTCACAGTAGGAAGTTTTATACAGAACTGAAAATTCTTACATCATTATATATATTCTCAAATTCAATTTTCTAAGTGTTGGATAATTCAAGAAAGCAGTGTAATATTTTTCCATTTTGGGGGGCTTTTTTTTTCTGGTTTATTGTTTTGCTATTTTATTGAGTATTAACAATCTTGTGACCAAGAAACAAAATATTTTTAGAAGCTTTTCCAAAGATAAAAAAGTTATAACAACTATTACTAGTAGCAATGGGGAAATCAAGCTCACAAATGGGTTATAGTCCAAATATATTTGAACTCTTTGAATAATAGGAGTATCTAACCTTAAAATATTAGACAACTACTTTTATAAGTTTTGGGACAAGTTTATTCTTCAGAAATATTGTCTACATTGTTACATAGGTCAGCAAACACATACATAAGCAGCAAAACTAATGAGAGTACAATAAGAAAACCACTGCAGGATTTAGACCTTGAGCACTAGAAAAATGTTTCTACTGAAAAATATTCCAACACTTCAAACTGAAATACTGGAGACAAATCTCTTATATTTGTTGTATTAGTTAGTTAATTAAAAATATTAATTCCTTTCTACCACATGCCAAATACTAATCTAGGAACTACAAAGGGGAAAGGCAAACACAAACCACCTTTACTTTCATGGGACTGCTAGACCAGTAAGTGACAGATTAATCAAATATTAATTAACAGAAATAATGCAGAAGTCCATGTACCCACAAATCTCCACAGAAGCATTACTTATTATCGCTGAAAACTGTGAAGAACCCAAATAACTATTAATGGCAGAAGAGATGAATAAATTATCAAATAATATACAGCAATGAAAATTAAAAAGCAATACAGATGTCCAAGGAAAGAAGGAGAACATAAAAGGATATGTACAGAATAATTTCATTTGAAAAAGTACCAAATACATGCAAAACAAGAACTGCTGTTCAAAGTTAAGATAGTGGTTATGTTTTGAGGTGGATGATTGAGAACAGGTCAAAGGGTTTCTGAGGTACTCCCAATTCGACCTGAGGAAGGGTGATAAATCACAGTGCCATACATTTATATTTTGTGTGCTTCTGTTAATGTTTATTATACTACATAATTTTGGAGACATCTTAAGTACACATTATAAAGGAATATGTCCTTGTCTAGAAAATCTGCAAACACTGCACTGAAGCAGTGACATCTCAACTGAGAGTTGATGGAATTATGATCGTTGTTAGGTGACATTTATTTGAACTGCCTCTATTATCTTCTATTATTATCGTCTGTTAGTCTCTCCTACCTGGGCTAGCCACACCTGTTTCCATGCTGTTCCGTAACATGCCAAGCATGCTTCTGCCTTAGGCTTTGCACAATTGTTTCTTCTGTCTCGGGTGCTCCTTTCCCAGATACTGATATGAATAACTCCTTCATCTCTTTTAATTTTTACTCAAATATTTTCTCCTTAAAGAGACCTCACTAGATCACCCTATTTAGAATTGTACTCCATCCACCCAATTTTACAATTTCTGACCCTAGAATCATTACTATCTTCTATGATACTCTGTATTATTATAATGTACTTAATTCTTATATTTATATTTAACGTCCAATTTTTTTTGATGGAGGTACTGGGGATTGAACCCAGGACTTTGTGCATTCTAAACATGTGCTCTACCACTGAGCTATACTCCCCTCATTAATGTCTAATACTTAATGTCCAATGTCTGCATTAGGTGTGAGGGTCTAGAAGAACAGAAATTTTGTCTTTTTTTGTTCATTGATGTATCACACACCTGAAATAATGCCTAGTACATGGTAATTATTATATATGAGTATATATATAAATATATAATATTCAAATATTTCTATTAATTCTATGTTCTATGCTATGTATTTTTCATGTATTCACTCATTGAAACCTCCCAAGAATTCCTTGAGGTAGGTATTCTTTTATTCATCAGAAAACTGAGGTTTAGAGGTTAAGATGTTCAATATCACAGATTCAAGTAAGTGCATAAACAATATCTGAATCCAGTCATCTGGCTCCTAATCTAGGAGATTAAAAAGTACCCACACTATATCAAATAATTGTTGAGTAGGAAGAGGAGAAAAGGATAAAATATTACAGGCAGAGGAAAAGTACATAGTATGTGTGACACAGAGCCAGCACTTAAATGTTCATGGGATGAACCAGACAAGCCTTAGAATGTGGGAGTGAGTAAAAGCAAGTCACAGAAGAACATATACAGTAAGATATCATTTTAAAGAAAGATTTTTTAAAAGGCAGAGTAAACAACATCTTTTTTGAAGAAGAATAAACTATTCAAATAAGTCAAGGAAATGAAGAACAAAGTTAGTAGAGTGTCTCTGGTAGGGAAGCACAGGGATGAGTTAGGGAGAGGTTTCAGGAAGAGAAAAACAAATGGAAAACATTCTATTTCCTCAGGTAGATGATGAGTTCACAGGTGTTGATTTTATTACAATGCTTCACAATTTAATATGTGCTACATATTTTATGTTTTGAATACCATATAATAAAAGTAAATACATCTACAAAGTCAGTAAAACAAATGAAAGATAAATGACAGAACAGTTAATGAAAGGTCAAAGTGGAAAGGACAATACTTCAGTCCATAGTTTTTATAAATACACAAACACACACCAATCCTGTACATATCTCTGTGAATATACATTTGTGTGGTTAGGGGTATTATCAACCTTTTATAAGTGGTTAGTACCAGGAAGTAGGTATGGGAACCAACAGTGGAGAGGATTTTTACTTTTTAGTCTTGCCAATCACACCCCTCCATTACCTACATACTAGCCATGTGATCTTTATTACATGAGTGATTTCCTGTCACTTCCTTTTCTAAATGGACCCATTGGCTTTCTACAATAATCAAAATAAATTCTAAACTTCCATACCCTTACAAATACCTAATATCTTTGACTTCATCTCCCATTTACTCTCTCACTGCTTTAGCCAATGACATTCTTCCTATTCCTGAATTTGCAAGTTCTGCCCACTTAAGGGCTTTATATGAGATGTTCTCTCACCTGGAGTTCTCTTTCCCTGAACTTCCTTCCAGTCATCTCCCCAAATAGTCTTTGTCCAGCACTTAATCCAAGTAAACACCTGGACGTTCTGTATCCCATTATTTGGGATACAGATATTTGGTTCTCTACCAGCTCTCATAATCTGATATTCTCTGTTGGTTTATTTGTTTGCTAATGCATTTTTTGCCTTTTACAACTAGAATGAAAGCTCCAGATCATAGGGGAAGTTATTTGTCTTTTAATATTTTATCTCCAGAGCTTAGAAGACTGCTTGGCATTATATAAGAGAAACTATTTCTTAATAAAAAATTTCAGGATTGTTATTTTAGAAGTTCTCTGATGTGAAAAAGGCATCTATACTCCCAGAATTTTACCTTAATATCAGTGAGTATTCTAGACTTTGTTCATGGAAGTTCACAGCTAATATGAAATATTTATTATTTTTACCTAAACAGACTGAATTTAAGTAACGATTACTTTATATAGGTTGGATTGTCATAGTTAATCAGAATTAGTATTATAATGAGCATAAAGAAACAATGTAAGTTTTTTCCCCCAACATTAGAATTATGGTGTTATAACTATAAAAGTGAAAAAATGACACAGCTTTAAAATATATACCTGAAATAGTTTCTGTAATAATGACACTAGTAAGTGGTAGCTGCTCCAATTTGTTGAGCATTTACAATTTGTTTTGTTTTGTATACATTAGTTCAGTCTTCCTAACAACGTAAGAAGTCAGTATTACTACCACCACTTTACACATGAAAAAACCGAGGGAGAGTGAGGTTTAGTAACTTGTGTCACAGCTGGTATATGGCAAGGCTAGAATTCAATCCAAGGTCTATCTACCCATTAAATTTATGATTATTTTATTAAGCTGCACTGTCCTATCTTGTAGTTTAGAAGTAATGCTAAACATTGCAAAACTCTGTTCTAACATAATAAATGAAACTCCAAAATATTATTGTTCATCAAGGGCATATGTCAATAAAATGACTACAGGATGATGGTTGATAAGCTCAGTTTTATGAAAAGCATGCAGAAACTAATCAAGTTAAATGACATACAGAATCTCGGAAATTTCAGTTTAAAAGTTGTGGAAAAGACTGTTACAAAAAAGAGAGACAAGAAGAGAGATAAGAATCATCAGGTTGAAAATTAAGGAGTGGATTATAAGGAACTCATGCTGGAAGCATCATTCAGGTGCGCCCCCTACCTTATGTGAGACGTCAGATTCCGAACTGGCAAATTTGGTAGTCTGAAATTCAGAAATCTCAGTGCACCTAAGCTGGTACACTCCTTCCCCCAATTTGCAACTGTGCAACCTCAGTAAGGTATAGAAATACTAAAACAAATACAAATTATTAGTGATTGTAAATTATGGGTAGGAATAAGTTTCATGATCATTATATTTCGTGGTTATTAGCTTACGTGTTAAGATAGTCTGATAAGTTTGACAGTTATATATTAGATTTAAAATTTTCAGTTGGAATTATTAGATTGACATTAGATATGCAATTTTATTTGTAAGATTTTAAAAGAGAATTCCTTTAGTTTGAGGAAAGTGTTTGTTTATGAGAACATTGTTCACTATTTTTGATTTATAGGTTTTTCAAGTGCTAGTTAGATGTGTACAACTGTCCAGTCTGACAGTGGATATGTTTGAATGAATCAGATATGTTAGATTTGTAAGTAATATGTGAAAGTTACAAGGATATTTAATTTTCTATGGATATGAATGGTGGAACTGTTTAGGAGAATTTTATCTATTAAATTTACAAGCCAATTAGGAATTAATTAAAGAACAAATGAAGTCATCTTTTTTATTTTATATATAAAATTATCAAAATAAAAAATAGATTTATAGGTGGAGCTAAAAGAGTTTTAAAAAAACTAAGTTCTTGATTATAATTTTATTTATGAAGTTAAGGTCTCCTTCAGAAAATTTCAGTTAGCAACAGAAAAAAAAATGACTGTTTTTCCCACCAAACCATGCAGTCTTAAAAATGCTAGTCTGAACTCAAACTCATGCATAACACATAATCTTATGTCTTTTATTTACCTGGCTTATTTTAGCATCCTAGATTTGCTGAAATTTCTACATAATAGTATTTGAACTGACACTGTGGCCTGGGATAAATGGCAGACAAGTTCCCTCAAAGTTTCAAATTTCCCTGGTAAGGGATGATGCAGCTGCTAAATCTATTGTAGGACTGATGGGAGTAGCACTTAGACCAGTTAAATCAATGATGCTGTTATGGGATTCTCATTGCCCTGACTTGTTCTTCAACTTACCAGCATACAATATGGTACCAGTTATAACTGTTATTTTACTAAACATATCATTTAATCAGTAAGGATTTTCAGTGTGTGATAAAGAATTGCTATGCTAGTTAAAAGAAAAAATTAACTCAAGAATCATACATATAAAATGTTACTTCCTTCGAACTTTGGGTGAAATGCCAAATTCCTTTCCTCATCTTCTATACTCAGTTGACTAGGAACATTCTGAAATTATTAATTATTATGCAAACTTAGACTATACATTTCACAAATTTTTTGCAATTTTGGTTTCTTAAATTTCGTGTCATGACCATTCTCATTTGAGACACACTGAAACAAAAAGAGTAAATTTGTTAAACATGGGATAGAAAATAGATCTGATCAAGAAAGGACAGAAACTCATAACATAATATAGGTA
Organism: Camelus dromedarius; assembly: GCF_036321535.1. Classification (NCBI taxonomy): domain Eukaryota; kingdom Metazoa; phylum Chordata; class Mammalia; order Artiodactyla; family Camelidae; genus Camelus; species Camelus dromedarius. Next base: position 64,721,100 of record NC_087436.1, on the reverse strand, counting down.
ACAGACTTTATTTTTTTTTAGAGACATTTCATTTTAATGAACAAACATTGTTTACCTGTGAGCCCGTGGAGTAGCGCCCAGGAGTTCGAGAACCAGATGTTTTCCCTGAGCCAATGGAACTCTCTGTACTTTTGCCACTACAACAATGTGTTCGCAGGCATTTTCCATATTCTTTTCGTACCTAGTCAAAAATATTAACTTCTGTTAGCAAGTAAATCATTTCAGCTAGAAAATGTGGTATAAAATCTATGTGAGTTTTATTTTTAGATAATTAATACAATAATTTTTTGCCCTACAGTTACAAGAAACTGTTTTCAGCATACATTTTACGTATATTTTATAAGACAATATTCATCCTGTCAAGATTGAAATTTTGCATAATTGGAGGCTTTCAAAACATGTGCACACATACGTGTCCAATCACACCATAATGATACAATCTCTTAGTTGAAAAAAAAAAAAACTTAAGACTCTTCAAGACACTATTTTTAGCTTCGTAGATTTGATATGAAGTCACCTATTGGGTACAGCTGTTCTTTATGCAGAAATATAGTGAGAAAGTTAGAGAGGAGAGTGATGAAGAAACAAGAGGGAAAGGAAGAAGGAGACAGAATTTTAAGACAGAACAGAGCAAAAAGAACATGTTCGGCCAAGCATTTCTTTTAAATTTCTATTTCTTAGACATTCATTTCTCTTAAAGGAGGTCAAATTTGCAACTTGGGAATATAAAATTCAAAATATTTAAAATTTATTCCCTCAAAATAGTTCTAGTCAATAACCACAGAGAAATGTGATTGCTTTTCTTTATAGCACTGTGATTAAATTCTTAATCCTGGTTGTAGTAAAAAACATGGATAATGTTTAAAATTTTGACTACTGCCTATTTAGGCAAATAATACATAATAGAAATAAACAAGTAACTGCCCTAAAGCACACCTTCACTATCAACATCAAGAAAAATAATCACTGATTACATGTTCATCAACTAAAAACACATTCTAGGACAACTTACTGGTTTTACATTCAAAATTTTACATTAATTATGAAATAAGACTATATATATGTTATTCTTAGCTCTTTATTGCTTTCACCTAAGTTCATATTTCCATATATTGTGACAATGTAATACTATTTAAAACAAAGTTATAGAAATATGCTTTTTTGAGAAATCTCTATTTAGAGTCAAAAGCAAAAAAAAGCATGAATGCTACATTAAAATTAGTATTTAAAATTAAACATTACATCTTAACATATTAAGTTCATTCTATTGTAGATATAGCAAAATCAGAGATTAACTATATTCAGATTTGTCTGGAGAACTCACATTCACTGAATGCACATAATGTGGTAGGAACAAAGACAGAGTCAGGTGAATCAAAGCATGGAGGAGGAGTGCCTACTGGAAGTAGGTAGGGGGCCAAGGAAGGCGGCTCAGAGAAGAGGACTTCTGAGGGAATCTTCAAAAGATAGGTTGGAATTTGTCAGTTTAGACGATGAAGTTGAAAGAGTGGACAAACAAGAAAAAAGAGGCATTCAGCATGAGTAAAACAGAGAGGCATGATGTGCTAATCTTTGAGGCCTTTCTCTGATTGGTAATGCCCAAATTACATATTCTTAAATATATTTTAATTATATTAATGTGTTTTCCAATCAGTCTCTTCTATGCTACATTTATCAATAATTAGAAATAATTATTTTTATCCACTGTTTACTAATTCATATTTTATTTATTTTTTAAAAGAAATAAGTCCGTGTTAACTTGTGTGTGTGTCCAAGATACGTGAGTTTGGGAGGGTGAGATGAAGAAGCATCTGCTTTTAAACCACTATTTGCTAAGAACTGTGCTAGGCCCCTCCCTCTAAATGATTCTGGGAAATAATTATTACCTTCGTTTTATAGGTAAGAACACTGAATAGATTAAGTAATGAAAGTGAACTGAAAGACTGAAAAGGTTAAGTGATGTGCCTTATGTGAAAAAATCCAAATCTCATAGATGCTGTATGGTCAGAAAAGTCTTACTAAAATGCCACATTTCCAGTATTTACATAAGACCAACATAAGGCATTATATTTTATTAATATTATTATTAAAGTAAGAGATGATCTCCCTCTTTGTCTCTGGAAAAAATAAGGACAAACATTTAATTAGAACTTGAAGAAGCTTAAAATAATCTCCACCTGAAAATAAGTACTATCAATTACAACTTGTACTGAATTTATGATGCCTCTCCAAGAACCTAAACTTTGATCATAACCTACATCCCACTTTCTTTTTTCCTAATATACTCAGCAAGAGATATTTTTCTTCTTAGAAGAGAACGTGGTTTCTAATGAAATGATCTAATGGTCTAATAATCTAAACATATATTTTGGGGGGGAGAGAGACAGAAAGAGAGGAGAGAAAGAGACCCACCCGCCTTCCTGTTACTTACAAAGGCAGCAATAGTGTATAATCCACAGGAATTCATCATGGACTATTTACATTTATGAACAGCAGTTAAATGTTCTGAACTGATTATATAAACAGTCAGTAAATCTAGATATCTGGTGAAGCCAAGTCCCACATTTAGCTAGATTATTTACTGAATCATTACTGATTTTATTTTTCTATGATTTGAAATGGTAAGCATGTATTTTAAAAAGAAGAGAACAAAATAACATGGACAATGTCCACGAGATATTTCTCTTTAGATTACAATAAAAGCTATTTGACTGCTCAATCATTTGTCTATTGCAATCCAATATTTCACATGATACTCCATCTTACCCCAATCAAATACTGCATCTTACTATTTTAATGTGAGGTTGTCCTAGAATATATAAAGATAGGAAAGAAAATACACCTGACCAATAGAATATTTGTTTTATACTCTCTGATCAGAAATAAAATAATTATGAAACCCTCTGAGATATATCACATAATTGAGTGCATAACAAAAGAAAAAGTAACAATTTTAATGTCACCAGTGGAGACACTGGTGACACAATCATGCAATCCACATTTCAAAAAGGAGTGACAACTCAAAGTTTGATTTTTGTTAATGAGTTGAGTTGATCAACAAATAATCTAATAAAACAAAATATCTCAAAAATAAAATACTTCATAATTCTCTAATCATAGGAGCAACTACTTTAAAATGAGTATATTATTGAAATTCAATCAGATGGCTTTAGAAAAACCTCCTACAAGAAGTAAAATTGTTAAAATGTCCATATGACCCAATGCTGTCTATAGATTCAATGCATCTCTATAAAAATTCCAATGATATTTTTCACAGATATAGAAAAAACAATCCTAAAATTTCTACAGAACTACCAAAGACCCCAAATAGCCAGAGCAACCCTGAGCAAGAACAAAGCTGGAGACAGCACATTTTCTGACTTCACTCTATACTACAAAGCTATAGTAATCAAAACAGTATGGTACATTATAAACACATAGATAAAGGAACAGCTCAAGAGTCAAGAAATAAACCCTTGCATAAACAGTCAACTAATATCTGACAAGGGGGTCATGAATAATTAATGGGAAAAAGGCATTCTCTTCTATAAATGGTGTTAGGGAAACTGGATAACCACATGCAGAAGAATGAAATTGAACCCCTACCACCCACAACATTTAACTCAAAATCTATTAAAGACTTAAATGTAAGACCTGAAACCATGAAACTCCTAGAAGAAAACATAGGGGAAAAGCTCCTGGACATTGGTCTTGGTGATAATTTTTTGGATATGACATCAAAAACACAAGCAACAAAGCAAAAGTAATAAATTGCACTACATCAAACTAAAGCTTCTGCACAGCAAGAGAAACAACAAAATAAAATGGCAATCTAAGAATTAAATAAAATATTTGTAAATTGTAAATCTAATAAGGGTTTAACATTAAAAAATATAGAGTACTTATACAACTCAAAAGCAAAAAAGAGAACAATCCAATTTAAAAATGGACAAAAGAAATGAATGGGCATTTTTTTTCCTAAGAAGACATACAAATGTTTAACATGAAAAGATGCTCAACATAACTAATTAGAAAAATAGAAATCAAAGTAACAATGAGATATCACTTCACATGTGTGAGAATGGCTATCATCAAGAAGACAAGAGATAAAAAGTATTGGTGAGGATATAGAGAAAAGAGAGTCTTTGTGCACTGCTGGTGGGTATGTAAATTTGTGCAGCCACTATGAAAAACAGTATGGAGGTTCCTCAAAAAATTAAAAATAGAACTACAATATATGATCCAGCAATCCCACACCGGGGTCTATAACCAAAGGAAATGAAATCAGGATCTCAAAGAGACTTCTGCACTCCCATGTTCACTGCAGTGTTAGTCACAATAGCCAAGATATGGAAACAATCTTAGTTACCACCAATGAATGAATGGATGAAGAAAATATAGCACCTATATACAATGGAATATTATTCAGTCATAAAGGAGAAGGAAATTCTGCCATTTGCAACAACACTGGAAGGACCTTGAGGGCATTATGCTTAGTGAAGTAAGTCAGAGAAAGATGAATGTTGTATGGGATCACTTACATATCAAATCTAAAACAGGCAAACTCATAGAAACAGATTAGATTGGCTACCAGAGGTTGGAGGGTGGGGGAAATGGGGAGATGTTGGTCCAAGGGTACAAACTATTAGCCATAAGATGAATAAGTTCTAGGAATCTAATGTATAAGGTGATTTTCAGTAACAATACTGTATTATATACTTGAAAGTTGCTAAGAGAGATTGTAAATATTCTCACCACAAAAAAAGGAAAACGTAATTATGTTAGATGATAGAGGTATTAGATAATACTATGGTGGTAATGATTTCACAATATATTAATGTATCAAATCAATACATTGTACACCTTAAACTTACACAATACTATATCTCAATTATAGCTCAATTAAAAAATGAAATAAAATCTCCTAAGAAAGTTTCTGCAGATTCAAAGAGAAATATTTTCACTTTTTTATAGAAAAAAGAAGTGAATAATAATTTCATGTCCTCCATATTCTCTGATTTTGGGCCTTGATCCAATAAAAATGTCACCAAAATAAAAAAAATTCAAAATACAGAATGGATGAAAGCATAATACACTTACTACCAGTTACTATAAATCATAAAAGTAAGCTTCTAAATCAAGGCTTGGCACTCTTTTTCATGAAGGGCCAGGCAGTCAATATTTAGGCTTTGTGAATCAAGAGGAAAAACCAAGGATGCTGTGACTGTACTTATTTTGAATTTTAAATGTACCCATTTAAAAATGTAAAAACCATTCTTGGCTGACTGACTGTAAAAATTAAAGGCAGATGGACAAATGTGGCCCACAAGCTGGAATTTGTTGAACTCTGTTCTAATGAATCACAAAATTGAGCTTGATGACATATATTTTAAAGATTTTCACTTCTGTTAAATATGTTCAATATACCAAAAACTCTAGACTTGTTTTTAGATACTGACGTTCAGTATTTCTGCCTGGATATCAAATGCAATTCCTAGTTATACCAGTGATGTGTATTTGTAAGACTAATAAAAATAAAAATAATAATTGGGAAAACTCTATTAGAAATTGGCTAATAAAAAATAATCACAACCAAAGTAATTCATGCATAAAATACAAAAAATCTTTTCTGCCCTGTAGAAAATTTCGATATTCACTCTAAAAACTTAAAACTTCTTAGTCCAATTTCCAGTTAATATATAAAATAAAGATACTTGGTAAATCTGGTTCACTATATTTGAATAAGTTATAACCATGATGGCCCAATATTCCCTTATTTACATGGACAAATGCTACCTTTTCCTTAATCTCCTGATTTTTCTCCCATCGTTCCATGTATTTCTCTGACAATCAGTTACAGGTTTCTTCTACAAAAATCTAGAAATCTTTCCAAGCGCTTAGTCTCTCTGACTTCTCTGAAGTGTTTCATAATACTGACCACTGTCTACTTCTGGACATTTTCTCCTATCTTTAACTCAGTGTATTATCTTGATTCTCATCCTTCTCCTCAGATACCGCCTTCCTTCCATTTCTAACTCTTTCTCATCATTCACATGTCTCCTACTCTTAACACTCATCAAGTATGGTAGACTGCTAGCTGTTTGTAATACCCAATTCCTCATCTTCCTGGGGTCAAAAAGGTAGACTATGTTTCCCAGTCTTCCTCGCAGTTTAGGTGGTACCACTGATAGTGTCCTAGGTGATGGAGGGTGAGTAGAAGTGATGTGAGCCACTTCCAGACCTTTTATACAGGATCCTTTCTTTCTCAGACTGTCTGCTGGATATCAACACCCTAAGTGACTGTGGAAGTCATATAGTGAGGCTGGTTGAGTCTTCATCAGCCTGTGTCCCTCCATGAGGCACCCTTATCAACTGGGCCATGAGTAAAAAAGATAAACGTTTATTGGGTTAAAAACTGAAATTTAGCGCATATGTATACTAAGGAAGAATCACCCATTCCAACATAAGCTCTTTTCTAAAGTTAATTCTAATCCATCAGATTAGAATCCCTCCTCTCCAACATCATAATCTCTTTTCTTTTCTGTAACCTACATTTATAGGTCTGAGTCATCATTACCATTGTAGCTTGTATTTAAGATCATGTCAATATATTTTTAATACCTACCACCACATAAAATTGAAACAGTATAAAACTGGACTCATCTTGAAAAATGGATACCTTTCTAAATTTTTATTTTTGGTCTATTAGTCTCTCAAGCCAAAAATCATACAGATAGATATTTTTACTCTTTATTTTGTTTTCCAAAGAAAAATTTCAAGTCCCTTTCTTAGAAAGAAACAAATTCACATTTTACCATTTCATTTTCAGAGCCACCTCTCAATATTGCATAATTATTTTTATTACATCCATTTCACACATGAGGAAACTGGGGCATATAAAGGTTAATTAAATGGCCCAAAGTCACACAAGCCTTTAAGTAGAGGAAGGAGGATTCAGACCCAGTCTTGGTTGAGGGATCTATGTGAACATAACTATAAAGACCATATTTTTAACAGAGTTAAATGTATCAGATGAGAAAATCAATCTTGAGTTTTAAAAAACACGAAGTGTTCGGTTGCTAAAATTAACTTTGAAAATGAATATTTTAGGTCCTTGTAGATATAGAAAAATCACAAAAATAGACCATATAAAAATGTAAATATAATATAAATAAAAAATATAAAAAATATTGCTTTCTAATCATCAAAATCATAGGTTTTATAAAAGATGCTTTTAAAGAAAGGAAGTACAGAGTCCTTTACTAAGCACTCCCACCATTAATTAAAAAAAATTTTTTTTTATTGTGAAATGTATAGATATTTATATACAACCTAGTTTTTAATAAAATACAAAATATACATTTCCTATACCATGCGGTATATGTACATATATATATATACACACACATATATCCTATGCCTCCTTAATATCTTAAAAAAGCTATTTCTTAATATACAAATTCCATGTGTTACTAATAAAAATATTAAAGACTATAAGGTCAAGTCTGCAAGAACATAATTTTCATGTATTGTCCAAATCAGAAAATACTTTGATTCTGTTTTTGCTGTTAAACACATTCACCAACTTTCATGCTTGCATTTTATGTCTGTTTGTTTTTACATTATAAAAATAAAATCAATGAACTAATGTTATTTATTTCTTAGAGACAAACACATCAATAATGAGTTATGTTATGAATGCTTTGCTATCATAGAATATGCCATTTACTCTTGAATAGAGAATCCTAGCTTACCTTCTTTTGTAGAACACAATGGAAAATGAATATAAACATTCCCTGTAGAGAATTGAAAATGGTGAAGAGATACGCCATGATGACTGTGCTTTCATTAATATACATGAGTCCAAAGGCCCAGGTCAATCCTAACAGGCAGAGAAGAGCTATTGCACCTATAACCCATGACCTGCAGAGAGAAGAGAAAGTTAAGGGTTATCAAATAATTCATCTTTAATTAACACAGTCATATCTTATCAACAGTACTGACACTGAAAAAAATGTTACAGTAAGTTTTACTGACAGAAAATGTAACACAGGTGGTTTAAGTACTTGAAGATTTTAATGGGAACTTACAAGTGTTCAAGCTTGAGGAGATATATATGAATGAAAATGATACGAACACAGAAATTCATTTAAGCAAAAGCAGATTTGAACTATTAAATTATTCATATATTTGCAGCACATATGCAAATGATATGGAGATGTAATTATGGTGAATGGCGAGGGAGAAAAGTCTATAAAGCGATGTTAGTCTCCACTGGTCTCATTGGTATGGTAACATTTGTTTGATGGGATTCTTTTCATTACTGCTTCATCTGATACACTTTTACCCCATTTTCCCAAATTTCCTCTTTTCCATAAAATATTTAGTGTTTACTGACGAAAACAGAAGGAACCAGTGTATTGAATACACGTATGAATTTTTAAAGTTCTATTTTTCTGATTCTGTAGTTAAGTATAGAACAAGTGTGAGATACAGTGGGTGGGAAAAAAAGTTTTTTCCCCTCAAGATCACCATCTACTCTCTTTCAGCCTTTAGATTGCTGTCTTCTGAGTTATGCTGGACTAGGCTTTGGAAACCAGGCAGTTGGCAGCTTTGTTGAAAAATAGGCTCAGGGCACCTTCATGTCTCTGCAGTGTCTATAAACTCAAGGGAGAAAATGAAGCTGAGAATGGGGATGGAGAGGTATGAAAAAGGAGCCCAGAATGCAAGACAAATTCTCACTCTCACTCCATTCCCTTAGTTTCCTCCAAGCTGCCATTCACAATAGTAATTAGTGGGTGAGACACCCATATATTTGTGGTTAAGTGTTATGTATTTACCATCAACATAAAATGAATCTTTTCAATCGATAGAAATCTAATAATTGAAAATGGAATCTTCTCGACTCCTCTCTAAGTATATAGGAGAATAATCCCACGCCAGCATGGATCCTACACACTAATGAACCCACCCTTTCCTTTCCCAGCACATCTTATCTGAACAGGGTAAACTAATACTTTTTTTCCAGCAGACTAATATCCTCCACTTAAATTGTCTAAGGAAGAAATATTTATGGGGATTGAAACTTGGCAAAATGAAGAGGGAAAAAAATCACGTATGTTTAATATAATTTGAAGCTGGGTTTAATAAATTTTTCAGAGAAAGTTACCTCTTAAGAAAAATATGTCCTGAAGTAGTCAAATATTATTAACGTCTTGTTAAAATTAATCTCAAATATTTACTGTTTTTTTTCTACAACCATCAGTCCCTGTATTTCAGATGCAAATATCCGCTAAGTTTAACATGTTTGATTTAAAACATTAATATTCTTAAGTAAAGAACGCCTAAAGGAAGCTTGCTATTGTGTGTGGCATGTTTGCTTATATGAATTAGAAAACATCTTGGATGTTACTATTTTATTCTACAAGCAGATTCAGAAATATGAGAACTTTCAAGATAATGCTCTCAGCTTCTTACAGATATTGGAAAAAGGAAAAATGGGAAGAATCACCATTAAATAAAGGCAAAATTGTTATTCAGTTTTAGAAATAAAATGATAGGATAAAATACTCAAGTCAGTTATTATTCACTAAAAAAGACATGATGGGCCCACGTTAATGATATAAAACAGCAATGAGCCCAATTCCTAAAGAAAAAAATAAGCAAGAGCATGAAGAAGTAAGTGAAATGGTATTGGAGAAAATGAAAACAAAGGACTCTTCACCAGAAGAACAAACTGAAAGTCTATAGCAAGGTCACCCATCGGTTGCCAATCTTAAGTTTTGTTGCAGGACATGTAATTTAAAAATGTACAAAAGAAAAGAGCCCAAATATTAACATTTGTGTTTATTCTTATTAGATTAGTACAGACTTGCAGCTTTGTTTCAGAAATTTAAAAGGTACGTTCATAAACAGTTAGATCAGGAATCAAGTGACATATGTCAAATTTGAAAGAGATAATTTTGTATATGTAAAATTTAACTTTTGAAGGTGTTTTTCTCCTTTTTGGATATTTAATGTAGAAATTCATTAATACCAATTGCAACTGGGTAGTTGCATCCCATAAGATCATTTTGAAGCTATAGCACTAAATCACAAAATAATTTTAGATGAATGATGCCCAAACAAACAACAGTAACGAGGACATATGCTGCACAGAGGAACACATCACAATGAAAGGAGAAAGCTACTAAAAGCGAAACAAGTCTGTACCACATGAAGTTGCTATTACTGTGGCACTGAATTCAGGTGATATCCAATTAAAAGTGGTGAAGCAGAATTTTTTTCTGGCAATACACCTGCAGCATATTTATTCTGCATAAAAGTTGTATGCCTGATCATTTTCCTGCACAGTTTGCTCTTCTGCCTCAATGTGAATGACAGAAGCTCTAATGATTTTTCAATACTGATCTGACAGCTGGTTCATGGGACCACACTGATAAATGGAATTTATCAGCCATTCAGGTCATTCTTACTTGATGAAGGGTCTGTTATCCTCATAGCTAAAGAATGCATAGACATAAAGACAAGAACACCAACATTAGCATTTTATGACAAAGAATTTCATATGAAAAATATTCTCCTGGTCCCCAAAGGCCTCTGTTCCCCACCTCCCTAAAAAGCATCATAACCTTCACTTTATATGCAGAAGGTAAATCTTAAAATGACCATGAGAACTTAAATAACAAGGAATAAAATCAATTTTACAATACTGCAATATCCCTTATGAGACGGAAAAAAATTCCATTTTTTCATCATGTGCTCATATTACTTGTGACTTGACAGAGACATTTATTTCTTAGAGATCACATTTCTCTAGAGAATGAGAAATCTTATGAGCAATCTGGAAAAGGCTTAGGGGCACACTTAACATGACAGATTTCATGTCACCTAAAGGTCTCCTTATTCTATAATATTAGTAGGTAAGATTACTTAATTATGGACAGTACGTTTCTAAGTAATTTTAACTTGCAGATGATTGACCTGAGTTAAAACTGAACATTATAGCCCTTTGAAAATAATCAACTTGACTACTTTAAAATTCCTTCTGACAGCGCGCTGCAAAAAAAATTTGAATATTCTTTTGTAGTAATAGGAGCAAACATACAGCACCTGTTCATTTTCAACTGTATTTACTCATTTATTTGGCATCATTTTGATAAAATAAGATCCCACTGCTAAATCAGTAAAGATAATTTGGGGAATATTTTGGGTTTTTCTGTTTTTTGGTTTTTGTTTTTTTTTTTAACCAACATTGCTGCTGCTCATTGAATTGTGATAGGACCAAAAAGGAAGAGAAAACTGTTTCCTTTTTTCTTACCTCTTGCCAGAGGCAATAGTTTCCCTTACTATGCATACACAAATAAAGCTCTTAGAAAGGCCCAATTGTGATGCATTTTGAACAAAGAGAACTACTGATAAAAAAAATCTCACTCTCCAGAGTGATGAAAATGTAAAGAAAGGAGTCAGAGTCTGCGATTTGAAGCCAGTTTGCCTGAGGTCTACATCCTAGTTCAGTCACTTACTATTTGATCTTAGGCAAAAACTAATTAACCTGTGATTGTGTCAGTTTATACATCTGTAAAATGGTGATAATTATAATGCAAGTTTCTTGTGATAATGAAATGATGTACTTTGTATCAAGTGCTCAGAACAGTGCCTGACATACTGTATTCAGTAAGTATTACATAGTTATTATTAGACAATCTTCATCCTAAAAATACAGAATTTATCAGCCACAGAATAAAATACCAGAAAATAACTGTTGAATAAATTCATTTGCGGATGTTTCAGGAGTAATATTATGCAGTAAAATAGATGTGGCAGAAACAAGTTTGTAGATGGAGCAGGAAGTGACTCTCCTGTCTAATATGGAGACTACTGGCAACAGGGGTTTATTTAAATTCATTAAAATGAAATAAAGTTTAAAATTCAGTTCCTTAGTCACACTAGTTACATTATAAGTACTCAAAAGCTTCAGTAGTTGCCATACTGAACAGTGCAGTTCTAGAACATTTCTGTCTTCACAGAAAGTTCTATCGGACTGTGTTGGACTAGCACAATCAAAGAGTTTTAAGCCAGAAAATGAAATTCCAAGAGATATTTAAATAATGCCATGGATGTGTGAAAAGATAGAGAAGAATTTCAAAGAACTGATCATATTCAACATCTGTAAACTGTACCTAGAAAGAAAATCTCATCCTTATATTAACATTGGAAAGTTATAGAACATAATAACATGATATTTATTTCACTATATGCATTGCTGTTTCATCAGTATATTCTATCTGTGATGCCAAGTTCATGACTGGAATGACTCTATTGTAATTTATATTGTTCCATGTGAAGTAAAGAAAGTTACAGAGTTTACCATTTAGGAATACATGCAAAAATGCCCTATAAAATTGTATTAAGCTATCCAAATGTTTCAAAAAATAAAATACAAAACTGGCACTATAATTGCTGGAGTAAAATGTTTGCCTTTAATGTGAAATACCAAAAAAGTGAAGGTGCAGTTCAGCAGTTTCTGCTGGCAATTGTGGGCATCAGCCATTTGCTCTACTCATTAATAAAGACTGTAATTCCAGCTTTACTTAGAGTTAGCTACAGCTATGTGTACCTAGAATTAGACATGGCTATGTGTTTAAGTAGTGTCCACTGGAATGTGAACAGAAGTGAATTATGACATTTCTGGGTCTTGCCACTTAGAGGGTCAGAACTGGGCTTTCCATGACCATTTTTTTCCCTTCCCTTTTGCTAAGGAGAAAGTGACAGTGAAGCCTTAGACCTGGAAATGAAAGCTGTTTATTGATGGAGAGCTGCTGTATAAGATTTAGACCACCTATTTCTAGACTCCCACATAAGTTTAAGCCACTATATTTTAATTTTTTATAGTGTCTTAGCCTGTGTAATAATAAAGCATTTAATTAGTATCTTTTAACTGAAGAATTCCTAGTTCTTATTCAATATATAAATTCATGCTAATGACAAAGAACCATTCATTAATTTTACTTCCAGAATGACATGAATAATATACAATGGTTCAAAATTCAAAGATCACTGAAGATTACCTATAATATGTCAGTGTCTTCCATCATTTTGTCAGATATTCTATTGGCTTAGAGAATCTAGTTTTAGAATGTCTCTCCATCAAATCCAAACTAAATTGCTGATAATAGGTATAGTGACAAAGCTATATGCTATTGATTAATCTTTTTAATTTTATAAAACATATATTTCTAAAGTTGAATAACTTTCATTCTGATTTACCAACGAAAGTCCACTGAAACGAAACCTTATTCCAAGTTGTAAGACTAAAATAATTTTACTGCAGTTATTTTAAGGTTTTATGAAAACATGGACATAAAGTCTTAAGATACTCTTGGCAGATGTTAATATGAACTTACAGGCTATATTACAATTTATAAGAGACATTGAAAATGAAGTAAAATACCTTGTAAGACAATTTTTAACACACAAATAAGAAAAAAGATACTCCTTTCCTTAGCAAATATATTTTTCTTTTGTCATTTTATTTTACCATTTTATGCTCATATCTAAAATTGAAAACTTGATTTAAATATTAGTGTCATAAAATTATCTTTACACATGATCATTAGAATCAAGATTGGAATTTTAGGGGCCTCTGCTTAGATTGATAATAATTATGCATGTTTATGTATTCTGTAACAATCCCAAAGCACTCAAAAAGGCTGTTAAAATCTAGCCCCATGGACACTTAGCTCAAAAGACATCTTCAAGAGGGCAGACTTCTTAACCAAAATATTAACTTATAAATTAATACTATGATGGAAAGACATAATATAGTATATCAGTAGAGATAGATGATAAATGGATAGAAACAATATGAATGAATCAAGTTCTTGTAGAATAGTCTTTCTCTGACTTTAAGAGTTTAAAATAAAATATTATTTTTGACACAGTTTTTGAAGGAAATATTACCTAAAATTCAAGATACAAAGAGGATTAATTCTTTAAGTAACTTAAAACCTCCCTTTCTATTTACCAGATGGTAGAGAATTTTTTAAAAAAGCAGGATGGATAAGGTTTGATGTGAAGAAAGTTGGAGTGATGGGAGCCATATCTGAAAATTTAATCATCAAGTCAAAAGATCTGGGCATTAATAAATCACAACAGGTAAAGGGAAATGAATGGCTTAGGCAGAATTGTTGATCTCACCGATTTCAAGATTAATATATTCTGGGATCCTTTGGAATTAATTGTTGGAGAATTAGCTAACTGGTGTTGGTGAGTGAACTGTATACTTAACAGTGAGAAGGAGAGTGATCATGCTGTTTATTGCAGGAATGATAAAGGTAATGTGAGTGAATTTCTCAAGATAAAAGTATTCATTTTTCATTGAAGAAAAAAGGGTAATAAATACTAATGTTTCTGTATGTTGACTGGGCTGTCCCTGTTGCCCAATAATGAGGCTCCCAAACTGAGGACAAAGAGGATTTAGTTACCCACATTCTAGCAACCCAAGCTAACAGACTTCACTTAGGAGTAATCTATGAGACACTGCTTTGCCATACTATCAATCCAGGGGTCCTCAGTCTTTAAAACTGGAAGAGTAAAGACAAGGCTTTTTAGTATTGCAGTGTTTACAGAACATATAAAACAGTGGAGAGAGGGAGAAAAGAAACACCCTTATCTATACCACTCCCTCAGCCACAAATCTTAGCAGGCAATGGAGGAAGGATGTTTTAAATGGGATATGTTATTCAAGTTTTAAATTGGTCAGATATTTAATAACCAGAATAGCCTGACAAAGTAGCAAGATCTGTCTAAGATGGCATTAAGGTATCTTCTACCAAGTGGTTAAGGGATATTTAAGATACCATACCTAGAAGAGTAGTGATCATAGAAAAATTTAAACATTTCATGTTTATGCCTCACCATATTTATCGAAAATGCTCAATCAATTAGTAACACTTACGATAGAAATCCTAAAAGCTTTATATTTCATTCAAATGTATTTTATATTAGGACTATACTATCCTAGAATTATATTACTATATTCAATTCTCACCTTTTCTTCAACCACTGTAGGAAGAGTAAAAGGAAAAGCCATTTAGGGTGTAATTCAACATTTGAGTAAAATATGAAAAACGTTTCATCATGATCATGTGTTTAAATCACTAAGTATTAAAGATATTAAAAATTCTTCAAAAATACGAAAGTCCTATAATGTAAATATTAAAATTATGAACAAAAGAGAATATGATTCTATTTCAACTGTGAATTTTACTGCTATTAAAGTATTACTACTAAAGCTATATTTCTACACTTTGTTCATATAAAAATATTAAGAGGAAAATGAAATGAACTAAATAAATAAAATAAATGGCTTTGAATAGATCATGAACATTTTCATTCCCATGCTTCAAAGTCCTTATAATAATATTGCAGATTTGAGAGCATACACCAATATTAAATTTTTAATCACAGATTTCATACTGATGATGAGTTGGATAATCTGAAATTAGGCAGAATTGAGTATAATAAATCAGGATCAATAAATATTAAATCAATGACTGATAAAACTTTAATTATATTATCTCCACAACTCAGTGTTATGCAAATTTTTATAATTTAATATAGGTGAGAACTAACTTATATATTAAAGAAATTAAGGGTATAAATTATGAGAATGAATAATAAATTATATTGTACATAGCTACAAACTTATGACAATTTAGTATATCCATCAGATTGATGAAAATCAATTGTTAGGTTTCAAGCAAGTAAGATATAAAATTTTGGAATCTTATGTTGGTAGCAAAAAAGATCACTATATGATTACTTCTTAATATTAACGTACATACAGTAGTATATCACAGCGCCTGAAAGCATGGATTTGTGAACCAGCCTGCCTGAGTCTGAATGCCAGCTGAGCTTTTATTAAGTCTGCAACCCTAGGCTAATTATTCAACCTCTCTCGGTCTCACATTGCTCATCGGCAAAATGGGGATAAATATAGAACTTTGTTCATAGGGCTGTTGTGCATATTAAATAAAAGGGTGTGGCACCTTTAATTAATACACAGAAACACTAAAATACACAAAATCTTAATATATCAAAGTACTATATAAATATTTGCTATTACAATCACTGTTGTATTTTGACCTTCTGACCTCAAAAAAGGAACTGTACGGAAAACCACACAGTTTTCATTTTAAGTGTTTTGGAAATTCTTATATTAAGTAGAAATCCAAAGAGGAAGAGGGAGTCACTGCCTCTTTATGGCATGATCTTTATTTAATAGTTAAGTTTAAAAAGCTTCAGTTTATCCAATGTTTCATTTTAAGATTTCTTTAGGCTTAGTAAATAAATGCTATGAATATTTACAGTCTCATTTCAAATGAAGTATATCCAGATTCCTTACAAACATTAAAATAGAGAGTTCTCTGGGTTACATAAAAATCAAATTTAATTCATAAATATATTGCATCTTAAGTGTTGAAAAGTCCATTAAGTAACTGTAACGTTTCACTAAACGCAATCATTTGACCAAAAAGGAAGGAATAAAAGACAAAGAATCATGTGAAATGTTTGTGAAAATTAATTGAGATATATGTTCTAAAACTGTTCATTAATATTTTTCTTACAATTTTTTGAAAAGTTGAAACCTTGAATAGGAAAGATAAAATAAATGGAAAAATACCTATCTAAAGAGAAACTTGTATTTATTTTAAAATAAATTTTATCTTGTAATCAATGAAAACTGTGACTCTAGTCAGAAATATCTCAGGATCCAAAAAATATTAGCAACAAATAGACATCTTTTATTTATTAATACTTATAGTTAAAATCACGTTTTCCAGCTCACTATTGAAGAGCTAACGTTTTTTAGACTAACGTGAGTCAGAATTCACTGACTTTTTTTGAAGAGAGCCGATAAAATTTGGTCATTGGAATGCAAGGAGATTAAGTACTTTAAAGAATATATATTACATACTTTCAGGGTTTCTTTTTTCAACTTAGAAAACACACAGACTTTTAAGTTAAGTAAAATAAGTCAGGAAATTAATAACTTTTTGATATTCTTGCCAAATGTGTTTTGACAGATTGAACTGCTGTTACATTCTTTCTCATACCATATGGTATCATCACCTCTTGTTTCAACAACTTGCAACAGAAACATTCATCATACCCCTTCTGTGAATAAACACCTTATTATAAATGGCTTGTAAGAATAACTAAAACATAAAAAGAGCACAACCAAACATTTAAGACATGTTTGTACTTACTAAAGATTCCAATAAATGGAACTATAGGAGGCACTGAAATAATAGGAAGCAGACAAGTTTTATTTACTTTTGGTCAAATAATTTAACCTTCATAAGCCTCAGTTCACTCACCTCCACAGTGAATAAAATAATCTTACTGGGATGTTTTTATATTTGAGTGGAACCAAGAAAAGAATAGTCTATGCCCCTAGCTACTTAACAGGACAGTGAGGAGGCCTAATGATCCAAGATCTCTACCACATTTCTGCTCTTAATACAGAAGCCCTGTAAGATGTTACTGTCCCTAATTAAATTCTAGAAATCTAAAAATGATCTTCTTAAAACTATGTCAATGAGAAAAAAAGAAATATTAAAGAAAATATAAGCACTATAGTAAATAAATCCAATTTTGGAGATATATAAAAAGCTCCATATACTAAAATAACAATTCTTAAATCAATCACATTTTAGGCCAATGGCAGCCTCAATAAGGTGCTAAGAATGAACATCAATCAGAATGTATTCTCTGATGATGATGACATTAAAGTAGAAATCAGTAACTAATAAAATATGCATACATACACATGAATAATTATCCATCTGTTGTTACATCTCCAAAAAAGCTTCAAGCCCCCAAATGTTCTACAAATAAGTTTTAGATAACATTCAAGTAACATAATCTTTTTCTCATATAGGTCAGATCTAAACAAAAGAGAAGTAAAGTTTTACTATAACTTACCAGGTAAGGGCAATTTAAGAGAATAAAGAAATAAATGAGAACATTTTAAGAACCTACATAAAATCCCTAAATAAGCTGTTAAATAACAAAATCTAACAGTGCATAAACTTCATGATCAATTAAGATTTGTTCCAGAATAGTAAGGAATGTATCAGAAGAACTTCAAAAACTGATTCTGAAATTTACTTGGCAGGAAAATGAAAGTCTATGAGTAGCTAAAGTAGTTTTGAAAGTGACGATCAAAATGGGAGGACGGTACCAGATATTAAGCAAGTTTTGTTAATAATGTAGTAATGTTGTAGGAACAAAGTGAATGTCCACGGGATAGAGGAGAGAGCACAGAAACAGAGATTTGATACAGGACAGTGTAGCAGCACTAATATGGAGGAAAAGTACGAATTATTTGGCAAATGATGTTGGAAGCTTGGCTCATTACATAAGGAACCCAAAATGTAGTCCAAAGACCTCAAAAGTACACACCACAGAGGAAAAAGTTAATGGTTTAAATATACATATTTCTCTGTAAGAAAGGCAAAATCAACAGCGACATGATAGACTGGGAGAAGATACATGAAATAGCCAAAGCATTCAAATTTTATATCAGCAAGTAACAGAAAATGTACAGGAAGGCTAGTGAAAAAAAAAAAAAGGAAAAAAATTAAAACATTAAAAAAAAAAAACTAGTAAAACAAATGAGCGTAATTATTTTACTAATAGGCTTCCTGTAGGTATTAACTGAGATGTTGTGTATTTATTGCTTTGTTACACTGCACTAATGAAAGTTATTGAATAAGAGATCTGGCAATTTTAGGAACCCTTCTACAGCTAACTGAGCAAGATATGGTCAATTCAAAGAAGGCAGAAAAGTGAGAGAATTGCAATGACAATGACTATCGCAAAGATACGTGCCATTTTTTGGACTTACATCTTGCTATATATGTAAGATATTAATATCCAATTAGGTCAACACTTTTGTTGATAAATTATTACTTTTCATACTCATGGTTTATTTTCCTTATAATTAAACAGTATGAAATTATAACCTTAGACTATCAATCTTGGTTCTGGGACTGAGAGAGTTTTTGTGTTAGCACATTTAAATGTCTGATTGAAAATACTACCTTCTATAGACAACATTCCAGAGTATTCTAGAATACAAACTCAAATAGCACATTTATAAAAGTGCCAGGGACTTTGATGACAGACCTTTTAAAAATACATAAGTGTATGTAGTGGAAAAATCCAACAACTGGGACTCCACCAAGAGAAAATTAGATTAGGAAATTTTCAAGTGTGGACTGAGCAGCTCAAGACACTTAACATTCCACTATACTGTCTGCACATTTTAATTACAAATCCAATGATTTACTACATAGTCCTTTATTTTAAATAACTATGACCTATATGCTTTCACCACTTTTAATATAAGGTTGTATATATATAAATATATATATTTAATACAACAAAGTAACACTCCTGTAAAAGGCAGTCCTGGGAAACAGAATGAGAAAAGCTGAAATACAAAATAATTTTTTTTTTTAAATGAGAGGTAGTCCCTTGGAATTAGGGGAAACTGATATATACCCAGAGCATGTCGATAAGTTTTTCAGCCCATTTGTGTAGTCCATAACCTTTGTGAATGTTTAATTTGCCAATCAGTGATCATCTATTTAACTAACTTTAATCATAGAGCATTTTAGTCTCCTTTTATGAATTAGAATATAGTTAAATAGCCTGACCTGTGATTCTTAAGATTATGTATCTTAGAATTTTCTAGAATTTGGGGAGAAAATGTATGTACCTAAGGCAGACTGTAAGCAGTATTCTCATATATTTAGGGGAATTTTCCGTTGCTACTGTGTAGGAACTCTATTGCCCAAGATGGTAAGTGACTGCAAGGAGATAGTAAGTGATGAATTTGGACCAAAAAAAAAAAAAAAAAAAAAGTTACGAGCTTATTCCTTCCATTTATTCTAAAATTTCTTTGTATATCTCTTAATCCAAACCAACTTTCCATCATTTCCCTTCCTTCCTGCAAATTCCATCCTGTCCTTTGACACTCATAGTCCAATGTCAACAAGTTTCCTTACATTCTAATCGTCATCCTTGGGTGATTCTGTCACCTTCATGCTTTAAGTGAAATTGCTGCCTGCTGACAGTGCTTTCCCTGAAGACCACACAAACACAAACATTGGTTCTCTCACAACTCCAGCAGTGGAAGTGACACTGCCAAACCACGATTTCACCTATGTCAAAACTCCCAGCTCCTCTGAGGCTCTTGCCATCAAATATTGACTACCACCATTTATTTCTTGTTGTTTTTGTTACCTACTAGCATCTCTAGATCTCTCATTTTTTTCCCTCCATTTTTTCACTATATATAACCCCATTTAGACATGCTAAATTCATGACAACAAATGTCTAATGGCACTTAACAATATCAAGAAGCCAACTGAACTCCCCTAGCACACACGCTTTCCCAGGTCCCAAAAGGAATATTTCGTATCTTCCTTCAGCCTCTAACTTCCTTCCTTATCCCAACCCCTTCAGCTGAATATTGCCTCTTACTTCCTTAAAAAAAAGCAATCTGACAGTTGCAAATGCACTGGTGCACTGTCCAGCTGTCAGAATCCCCTGCACAGGTCCTGAGTTTATCCCCCAGCTGCTGTGTGCTTAGCTGCTAAAAGCTTGCCCGTGACCTACATATGATTGTTCTGGGGCACCAGGGCTACTATGACCGTATAGCCAGAAGTGCTTAGGAGTTGATACTCTACTCTCAACCCACAGCAAGCCCATAGTCAACTACTAACAGTGTGGAGCTACACAATGCCAGCTCCTATGCGTTAAGGATGGACAATTCCAAAGTCTGACTTACACTCCAGAGTTCCCCTTGGGATCAAGGGTCAGTCTGAGATTTCACCCAAAATGACAACTTTCATAGCTTCTTCTTCTTATCTATGTTGCTTTCCCTCACTTTCTTACTGATTTCCTCGGAAAGCACTCCTTAATAAATTGTTTGTGCTAAATCCTTGGCTCAGAGTCCCCTTCTGGGAGAACTCAACCAAGACTACTGACAGAAATATTCTCATCTTTCCAACATCAAATCTATCAAATACTTTCAACAGTACCCACACATACTGCCTTCCTTATTATAATGAAAGAAGTGTCTTTGTTCTTATAAAGCCAACATGTCCACTCATTCTGACGCTTCTCAAGAACTGTGCTCCTGCAATGATTATCCCTCCTGGTTTACTGGTATCTCCTCCTTATTGGCTCATGCCCATCAACAAACACCCTTTGGTATTTTTTACTTTAAAAGAAAAAAACAAAAAAAAACCCACCTTCTGCTAGATCCCAGAAGTTCTCCAAGAATCTTGTGTGTTATCCTTTACTGAAAAATTTATCAAGAGTTTTCTATTTCAGCCCACTTTAGTCATAACTCCACAATGCCCCTGTCATTACCAAATCCATTGTTAACTTCTTGCATCTTATCATACTTGACCACTCAGTAATTATCTATAGTTGACGACTCCCTTCTATTCTTGGCTTTCATGACATAATTTTTTACTTACCTTGCTGACTATACTTTCTGAGTCACTTTTACTGAAACAATGTTCTTCTTGGGTGGTTTCATTCAAAAATAGATTTTAAATACTAGTAACTCTGAAATATCTAACTCTAATCCTAACAAGACTGCTGTGACATTAAGACTCCTGAAAATTGCATTTTCTAACCTGATTTTGCAGTTTATGATTTAAAATATTAAAATAATCAGGATTTTAAAAATGGGGCTCTTAGTTATCATGTATTCCAATACATATCTGAATTTAAAGCTTCTTTAAACATGTATTCAATTTAAAATAATATATACTAAGAAAAAAACTCTTAAATGATGTATAATTTATTTTTAGGTGTGCAATGTGATATGACAAAGAATATATGGTAGTGATTAAACAAATGGACTCTGAAGCCAGACTGCCTGTTGGAATCCAAGTTTTGGCACTAACTAGCTGTTGGGCTTTAAGGCGAGTTAATTACCCTTTTAGAAATCTCAAAGGGTTATTGCAAAGATTAAATTTATACATGTAGAGAATGTAGAACTGTGCCTACCACATAGCAAAACTCCAATATACTAACCATCTGTCTTATTATTTTGCACATAGTTTCAAATAGACACAACACATGAAATCTCAGATTGATGTTGGATCAAGTGCAACAATTATAGTCGATTTAAGAGCAGAAACAGAGGGTGCAGGTCATTTATTTCAGAATCTATGACTAAATTTTTACCTATAGTATTTGATTAAAATAAAATATAATATTTAACTTAATATTACCAACAAAATTTTATTTTAAATATTTCCAAGAAGCATCTCAAACTTGAGTTGATTAGAATTTGTAGGCTATACATCTTTCAGCTTAATATTACTTATTGAAAGTTTCTCACAACAAATTTTTAAAACTTTAAGTTCTGTTCAATTTTCTGGCAAATTTATAAACATATAATCATTATACTAAGTAAAATGTTCAATTTAAAATAATTTGTGTCATTTTAGACAGAACTGTATTAGGAAAAAACATATTGCTAGTTGGTTCTGATTATAGCAACCAAGACAACTCTTGAAAGCCACAAGATTATGATATCCATGAAATTTCATGTGTACTTCATACAGTTTTTGGAAGTAATCATATTTTCCACTTAATACTTCAAAGAACTATGACCTTAAATAATCACTGAGATTAAAAATTGGCTTATATGTTGAAAAGAAAAATGATCTGCTTGGAAATAATTCAAAAGTGATTCAAATACCTTTATTTACATTTGGAATCTACAGTTCAAAATCTATTCATTCCTTGTATAATTATTTATAAGCTGAAACTACATTGAATAAATATATTAAAAGTGGATGAAATCACTTTTGGACAGTATTTGTGAGTTTAACCCATAGTACATAAGATTTACTTTTATAAGACAGAATTTAACAAGATATTGCTAAATATATGCACCTGTTTTTGAAACTTTATTCAAATGTTTAAAACCTAAGGAAGATAAATAGCAATTGCATTTTTAAAAATGAACAAAAAAGATAAAAACAGAGTAAGTTTAAACATTTTTTAATCCCCAAATCATAACTAGATTCTTGTATGAATTTTTTCAATGGTGTAAAAAAAAAAAACAATCAAAAACAATAGAATGAGTTGTATTTGGCAAAGAATTTGGAGATGAATAAATTAATTTAATGCTCTCATTGTCATAGGACTTGACTGAGTTTTCATTATGTGCCTATATCCACAGTAGCATATTAATTAATAATAGGCAATTAGACATGAGTTTTTGGAAATTTTTCAGAGGTTAGGAATATAGAATGACTCGGAAAAATGACATTTTTAGATTATTCTATCACTATATGTTTATGAACATAATGTAGGGCAAGCCATTTTGAGGAAAAATTTTTTGTAAGAGTACTATATATTCATTATACCAACTTTGAAAATTCAAGATTGCTATGGCATAATAAAAAAATAAATATTTGACTTTTGTCCTGGTTCCTGGTGCAAGGCTGGCTCCTAAAACTCTCAAAATCTTTGCAGTGGTAACAGTGTCTTTTGTATGCTAATGAGATGATGGGGAGGTGGTGCCTAGAGGGAATGGAGGAGGGTAATGGGGGCTAACTAGCTTCATCAAGGTACAAAGGTAGAAAGTGGTCTGAGAGAAACAAAACCATGATTAGACAGCTGGAACTTTCAGCCTCACTCCCACCTACCTACCTGCTCCCCTGACTAGGGAGGGGATAGGGGCTGGAGACTGAGTTTAGTCACCAGTGTCCAATTATTTAATCAATCATGCCTTTGTAATGAAACCTCCTCTGAAACCCCTAACAAGGAGCTTCTAGGTTGGCGAACACTTTGAAGTGGTAGGAGGGTGGAGCCCAGGGAAGCTGAAGGAGTATTAATAAAATGGCTGCACTTGGGCTAATAGATTGCTTATTCTTATGCTTGCTCTTAAACTGGCCAGCTAACCAGACTGACCGGTTGCTACTCACAACTCCAGGCCCATTGTTAAAACTAAAGCTAATATACTAACTTATTGTTTCTACTTTATTCCAGTAATCGAAAGTAATAAGCATGCTTGGTTTCTGAGTCGTTTTCCAGGGAGAAGGTCATAAGGCTCTAAGCTTACAAAATAGCCTGAATTACCAAAAAGACCACGCCAGGCGTGCTTATAAGGTAAAGAGATCGGAGAGAGCGACAACCACTAGCCTTTATAGGACTGGTCATCTGGAGACACCATGACGCCACTCTAAGTCTTATGAGAAGAAAATAATTCTGTTGATTGTTATTGATGCTTTACTGTTTAAGCTATGGCTATATATTCACCTTGCCCCATCCCCAAGACGGGTTCACAGTTTTGAAGGCACTAACCTGCTATGAGTCTCCTTTGCCCGGCAAAGCAATAAAGCTGCCTCTTTTCTTCTAAGCTCTACAATTCTGTCTCTGAGTTTCAGTTCACCTCATCAGGGATGGAGGCTGATCTTTTGGCAACAAGGCCTTGGAATCTCAGGCCCCCCACCCCTACTCTATGCATCGCTTCTATTTGGTTTTTCCCAAGTTTTTCCCTTTTTAATAAAGCTGCAGTTGTAAGTAGAGCACTTTGAATTACTGAACCGGGGGAGGGGGCTGGTCTTGGGAAGTATTATATCTGTCGTTCACCAGGCAGAAGTGTCAGTAGCCTGAGCACTCTATTTGTGGCTCACATCTAAAGTGGGGGGCACACTGTGAGACCAAGCCTGTAACCAGTGGGATCTGCTTTAATTCTAGGAGTCAGTGTCAGAGTTGAATTGAATTACTGGACACTAAGTTGGTGTTGAACAATCAGCTGTTGTGTGGAAAAACAGTATGTAACAGGTGTCAGAAGTGGTGTCAGAAAAACACCCACACAAGTCCATAGAAAGAACATTTTAAATTACACATAATGTTGCTACTAAAGGTGACCATTATTAACTTGTTAGTGCATTTACATGCAGTTTTTTTCTGCATGTATAATCAGCCCACTCATTGAGAAATAAGAATGCTCATTTTATATTCAAAAAGATATATTAGCACTTGGCTATCTGATAAAGTATGTTTGATAAAATTTTATAACATAGAGCTTTGTATTTTATTTTCAGGAAGATAGCTAAATAAAAGACTGTCTAAGGTATAAATATGTGTACCTTATTATTTCTTGAAGGAAAAGGAATTTTGTTGCTTAAGTAATTTGATTGATCATTAATCCTCTCCAAACTGTATAACCTATTAACTTTGTTCCTTAAATTCATGAAATTACCCATAAAAGTTACTAAGTATGTTCAAAATATAAAATTTTTACTTATTAATAAAGTATTTGGGCATTTGCATTTTATATAAACTATATGTTACATATATCATATGCATATTATATAATATGCATACACACACATATATGTACCATAGATATAAATAAATTTTGTAAGCAGAATATTACATTTATAACCAGTATATATATTAATATGTAATAATATAAAAGGGAAAATAGAGAATTAAAGCAATCTTGTAATCATGTTGTATTTTTCAAGATTATATAACTTTCTTTTCAGGTAGATGAATGTTTCTGAACACAGTGAGCAGTTATTGCTTGTGAGTCATGATAATTTATCACATTACTTTTAAGG
This sequence comes from Camelus dromedarius, assembly GCF_036321535.1. NCBI lineage: Eukaryota > Metazoa > Chordata > Mammalia > Artiodactyla > Camelidae > Camelus > Camelus dromedarius. The sequence goes on along the minus strand of NC_087436.1, from coordinate 64,695,418 downwards.
AAAATATCTGCTGGTCAATAAGCTAACAGAACTGAGTCATAATTTCATCATATAAATGATGAACTGTTTTGCCCATAATCTTCTTACTTTCACTTGTACACTAGATACCATCCTCCCTTGCCTACTCAAATGTAGAAACCACACAACTTTCCCCTCTCTTGCCTGTATCAACTAATTGTCCATTTTTACCAGATTAAAAGGAAGCTGTAATCTCATGTTTAAATACTTACCACTCAGGAAAACAAAACAAAACAAATGCCCTTGACCCGACATCTCTCTCCAGATCTTGTATTTCTTAGCTCTTATTTATAGAAAAAGACCTGAGAAGAATTGTCTCTACATGTGGTTTTTAACCCTGCTCTTCCTATTCTCCCCTCAACCCACTTTAAAAAGGCTTCATCAATCACTTTGCCAAAATAGCTTTTGTCAAAGGCATAAGAACCTCCATGTTGCTCAATCCTGTCGTCAAGTCTAAGTCCCCAACTGAGTTGAAATGCTTAATTCACCTAGCTTCCAAGATCTCCAGCTTTCTTCCTATCTCACTCACTGTTCTTTCTAAATCAATTTTGTAGACTGCATTTCCAAGATCTCAAAAGTTAGAGTGACCTAGAGTTTCAGTCTCTGTTTCTCTTCTTTTATGTGTCTACCATCAATCTCTTTATTATTTTACACAGTCTCTTGGATTTAAAATAAAATCTACCCTGACCCATTCTCCCAAGATTGTCCTCAGTACCCACACTCCTACATTTGAGGAGTGGCTGTTTGTGGGAGGGACAGACACAACTAGGATGTGCTGGCTACAGTGTATGTGAGGCCCCATATGGTATGGGACAGAAGTGAGGGTAGGAGAAGAAGGAAGATGGGTAGTGAGCCAAGGGCCATATCCTGCATGTAACTCCAAGGAGCTTAAGGTTTCTAAATTCAATTCTGGCCTTCCAGGTGGTTTTCAAGGTATATCTGTCAGTGCAGTAGGTTATGATATGTTTTATTTATCATTTTGTACTCTAGCTCTGAGCTCTGCAAATGTTGAAACTGGCCTGTTCCTGCCCACAGCAATCTGAGCTAGTCCCCTTTGCCAGATCACTGTTTTCGTAGACTACCTTGTATTTAGAGGTAGTCATGTGATCAGACATGTGATGCAAGCAAGGTGCTTCTGGGAAATATCTTCTACCCTGACCATGGGAGGGAAGACCTCTAAGGAAAGCCCTCTTTTCTTTCTTCTTTTCCCTTTTGGAACACAACTGCTAAAGGATATGATGCTGGGAGCTGAAGCAGCCATCTTTGGACCACAAATTGACACTGTCAATGACAACAGCTGTGGATGATGAAAGATGGAAAGAGTTTAGGTGTCTACTAACATTGTTGAGCTATTAAACCAACTGTGGAACCACCTACCTCTGGATTTTACTTCTGTATATCATCAATATCATTATGATTTAGGCCACTATATTGGTCAGCATTTGATACTCATAGCCTGGGCTATCCTACCAGAAACATACAGTGACAGAAACCAGTCTGGTTAGAAAATTACTATCTCAATTTTTTGCCATATATGTATACTACTTTATATTATTATTTTTTTCAAATCATCTCACTTTGCTTAATGCTTTAAAAGGAAATATGTCACTGTCATAAATAAAAAAACATTTACCATTATAGAGAGTAATAAAGATATATTAAAAAATAAATGAAACCTGAGAAACACTAAATACAAAAATAAAATCTATATACTGATGATGCTAAATTTAAATCTCCAGCTTTCATTACTCTCACTGCCTACTCAACATCTACACTGTGATGGTTAGTAAATCTTTCAAAGTTATACTGTCAAAAAAGAACCTCCGACCCCACACACATAATCTCCTGATCTACCCCTAATGTGTTTTTTCTACAGTTCCATATCTCAGTACCCAAGCCAAAAACCTTAGAATCACACTCCAGTACTTTCTCTTATAGCCTAAATTAAATGAGCAATTCTGTAATAGCTTCAAAACATATACAAAATTTTAGCACTTCTCATTTATTGAGTAAATTCATGAATGATTAAAGGATAAAGATAAAATGAAAGTTTGCACATTAAAAATTAAATAATATATGTGTATAATATGGAAAACAAATATTAGTTACAATTATTCTCATATTTCTTCCTCTCTTATGAAAGTTCAAGTGGCTATTTGCTCTTAACTATTCTGGGGAAAGAACTATAGCCTTGTTATGCCTAGTTATTTTAGATTAATTCTGCTGTTGTGTGTACAGCTACTTCAGAAATGTTAGTTTTATAAAAAAATTCTGATTACCAAGTTTCCCAAAGTCTGACTGCAATTTCATATAGGATACAAAGGAAATTTGAGTTCAAGCCACACATATAAAGAACACAGAAGCTGCTAATTTTTATGTTTTCATCATTAAGAAGAATTATTTTTCCCTTAGGTAGTCTTTCAGGTTTTCTCATCCTTAGGCTGCAATTGATTCTCCTAAATCTGACATAAACCTAATTATTTTAGAGAAAAGTGAAACAATTATTTGATCTCAAGGTACAATGCTTAACAGTTCCAATGTGCCCGTGACAGTCATCCTTCAAACTTTTTTTTTCCTCAAATGTCAGCTTTCAGAGTATGAAGTACGCCAAATACAGTGATGCATAAAACACCTGGTTCCTGGAACGATCACATGGGGATTTGAAGGCATTTTAAAGAAAAAGCATGAAAAAAGAGACTAACCCTTTTAACATTTCAGAAAACTTAAAGCTACTGTATAAAATGCATGATACAATAAGATTGGCAACAACATTTGCAGAATGCACCGTTTTGTGAACTAAATTCATATTCCAAAGAAGTGATTGCTAAAGGCTCTTAAATCTTGAAATTAAGTTAATCAGCAAAGGACTGACTAGTTCTTAAGGAAGGTCTTAATTTGTTTGAAGTAAATCTAGTGGTGTCATAACAAACCCAGGGCTTCAAACAGTAGTGTTTGGATCGTCTAATTCTTCAGACACATCTGGATCATGAATGACCATATTTTGGTACATTTCCAGTGATGTTACCCACAGACCAAGGAAATGGAGGAAGAGTGTGGGAAATGAGGTATCAGACAAATGACACTCCTTTCAGAATTTTCTTAGAAATTATTTTATCTTGTTACAATGAATAAAATAAATCAATGACTGGTTCTGACCTTTTCAAGAACTAAAGTGGTTATAGTGTATGTGGATGTTGAAAAATATATTTGATAAAAAAGATTCAGAAAAAATACATCTTCAGTATAGTGTGCTGGCCTATGAATCTTTTTACAAGAGGTGACAGTTTTTAAACACAGCATCTATAAAAATGTAAAATAATTAGAAATCTATGAAGCTTGCATTTGAATTTAGCAGTTTTGGTGACAGAAGGTAAACAAGTGAATAAAATCAATTGAATGGAAATAATGAGTTTTTTTTAGAAAGTCTGCATGAACTATATAGAGTACACTGAGCTTCTTTTTTAAAAGCCCAATCAATATTTCAGCCTTTTTACATCACTAACTGATATTTTACGAAGAATGTGAAAGTACTAAAAATATTTTCCAAAAAAACTCATCCAGAAAACATCGAAGTGTGTGAATATTTTTATTAAATATAATTCAGAACTAGATTTACTCTTCTCATAGAGGATCAAACTCTTTTTTAAGATATTGCTCTGACTATGGTATAAAAATAGTAACATTTTTGAAAAGTAGGCTATATATATGTACACATATGTTATTCCATCTTAATATATTATAAAGAAGAAAAATTAAGGCATTGAAATATTTTTATGCTGTCATTGCATTTTTCAAGATTATATCATTCTGCTTTTCTGCCTTCAAGTTTTTAGAACCCTACTCCCTTCACTCCATGAAGTACTAATGTAATATTAGTCAAGCTAAATGAAATTCTGACTTAACTGTTTCTACCAGTGTCTAGAAATGCAGTCCAAATCAAAGTTACCTTCTTAAGAAACAGAATAAGTTATTATGGATACTGGTAAGGCAAAACATTTTTCTATTCATCCCTGAAGCTATTCAGAAGCCTTCTTAGATTCTTTATGGATGGCAAGTGTCCAAGTTCACTGAGACACTTCTTTTATTTTCCTTTAGAACTAACTGCAAAACTTGGTATTTATTAATCAAATGAACATTTCACTCCTGGAGCCAATTCTCTCATAATAGAGTAAATTTGGCTTAAAAAATAAAAAGGATCATATCAAGCAAGTTCTTTATGACACCATACGGTAAACAAAGCCAAAAACAAATAGGATTTTGTTAAGAGGTTGAGCAAATTTCACTAAGGAAAACACAAAAAACGAAGGCAGCAGGATATTTCCACAAAGAGTGGTTAAAAATAATCCAACCATTCTGAATGGGCACTAAACTATGTGTTATATGCTTTACACATGATTATATTTGATTATCGCAAAACTCTACAAAGTAGAATCAATTATCCCCGATTCAGAAAGGATACTGAGATGGAGGCCATGATGTTACTTGCAAGGTCATATAACCATTACAGGACAGAACTGAAATTCAAATCAAAACTGTGTAAAACACGAGTTGCTGTTCCCCTATAGCACTATGGAAAAGGAAGCCTAGTAGATTCCTTGTCTCTCCATATGGGCACCAACTTTCTTTCTTAGACCTAAAAGCTTCTGTTATTTATTTTTATTCTTCAAAGTACTTGTGATGATGTTAAATATCTTTTCAATAATAGAAGAAGTAGTTGACAACTACAGAAATGATCAATCTTTATTTTGAAAGTAAATGTCAAGAGTGCTCTAAATGCTGCTCAAGAATTAGTTTTACAGGTCATAATACTTCAGCAATACTATATGTTAATTTGTGCACATAACAATTCAATAATTGTTTTTTGTATTTATATATGTATTTTTAGAATTAGGTTAGATTTTTGCTATGATTACTGTAAACTCCAATTTCAACTTGTCTGAAATTTAATCAGAAAATTCAAATAACTGGAATTATTTCTTTTCCTCCAAATAGTTACCTATTTTGATGAAAAGAAGACAAAGGACATGTGAGGAAACAGCAAATAGAAACATTTTAATTACTTTTTTAGTTGAATCTGAGACTTAGAGTGCCTCATTTCCTCTGTAATCATGTTAAGTACAGTAATTTACTCTATTATTTTTCCCAGAGTATATCATTAATATAATAATGAGCCAACCAGATGAATGTTCTATACTAACATCAAAATATGTTTATTATGATGACTATGAAGTAAACTTGGGATTAAAATATAATTAAATTATTTAAAAAATAATAATTAAATTCATTAGAGTAAACTGAAGTCAGCCAGCCATAGTGTTAGGGAAAAGAAAGTCTGCAGAGAAACTGTAGGCAAGACCTGATGCACAAGAGAGCCGTCTAGAACGGCCAGAGGAGCACATGGCCTAAAAAGACGCTTAAAGGAAAAAGGGCCAGCTAGATCAGGAAGGCTTGGTAGCCACGTTAGGGGGCTGGGACTTCGGTGTAAGAGTAACACGAAACCACTGCAGTTTTACCCAAGAGAGTTGCATGATTAGATCTGAACTTCTCAGCACACCACTCTAGCTGATGAAGGCAGGAGCAAGAACCAGTATAGGGGAGAGAGTCAGGAGACAACTGTAGCAGCTCTGCAGAGGTTCATTGTGGCTTGAAAGGAAGTGATGGCAGCGAATATGGGGAGAAGCAAACACATTTTAGATAAAGGAGGTATTTATAGGTGAAAGAACATGTATGATAAAAGTAATAAATATTTGATAAATGAATGAATACAATGTTTTAGAAAGACTCTGACTTCCAAAAGGTCTTATATGGTGCGGTTATTTTCTCAATAAACAGAGCAAGGTGGCCCATCTTATTCACTACTTTATAAAAATACAAAAAAACAAAAACCAAGAAAACACTATTAATATTCATGCCTTCTCCCCTGTACTAAAAAACAAAGAAACAAACAAAAACTTTCCAAATAAGGGATGCTTATGCCTTTGAAATAAATACTCTCACATCACCCACAGCACTTAAAAATACATATTGTACAGATCTTTATTCTTGTTAAAAACAAAAAGGATGCTAGATTTTGTGTTTCGCTGAAACCTTTCTTAAAGTCTTCTTTCCTTATCAATTATGACCTGGTGAATTTTTCACAAGCACTTATTAAACAGTCAACATATTTAAAGAAAATAAAGTGTCCTTCAGATTCTGGAAAGTTGTAAGGAATATTTTCTCGAGATTTCTTTCTTATAGTCTCTCTTCCACATGCCCCTATATCCTGCAGGTGATCATCTTTCCTACACTGTAGAGGCGAGTAGGCAGAAATCCCTCAATTTACTGCTCTACCCTGGTTCCACCAAATATCCACCTCAAACCTGTTATGTATTTCATCCATTCTGAGTGGAAAAGGATCTTCCTCCCTGGCCTCTGTTACCTCAGTAGAAAAGTGTCCTTCATGAAGTCTAACGGACTGGAATTGCTCTACGTCTATTCTGGATCTTCAGGTCATGACTATAACATAATGCCCTTTCCTCTGTTTCTCACCATACTTTTACTGCTTCGTACCTATCAGCATATCCATATTCACATTTCTTCCATCTTAAAACCACCCTCTATGTTCTTTAACAACTAATTTCTGTCCTTGTACCGCACTGATTTTTCCTTAAAAGGTATCATCAAAGGCTGTTTGCATTCCCCTGCTCTTTTGATGGTAGGGTATGTTTCATTATTAAACCCATTTTAAAGAGGACAGGGAGGCTCAGCAAGGTTAAGTAAACTTTCCAAAGGCTGTAAATGATAAAGCAGTTTAGACAGAATTCAAATCAAGATAGTCTCATTTAAGGCTTTATTTTACTTTGTAACATAAAGCTTGAGGCACTTAGTATTATAAACCTTGGTGCCATCAATATCACTAAATGTAATTACTGACTTCTGCGTGTTTGTTTTTCTAAATAGGAATATCACATCCGTTTAACTCATATTACCTGAAGAAATACATATGAATAACGAGGAGACAATTCTATCTTTTAAAATATGCGACTGTACTATGTACAAGACCTTTTTAAAATTTTTAATCTAGTAAAAGCTGTTACATAAATATCAAAGTATTATTCACTTATTTCTGATTGTACTTTAAAAACATAAGAAAAATGATGATAAATTTTATTTGCATTTTGTTTTATAGTACATAGGAATAGGTACAAGGAGGTAATTTATACTAAAGTGAGTAAAAGTATGGTAAGATAAAAGAATTTATACCTTATGTGCCTATTTAATTTATCCAAATTCAACTTCATTAGGAACAAATAGTCCAAGGAACTAATACTACACTGTAGGACAGTCAGGTTGCACATAATTCAACAATGTAATGACTGTTATCTCAGCCAAGTAATATTAAGAATTCCAAAAGACTGTTACTCACAGTAGAGAATTCCTAGTTTGTGCCATTGTATTATTATCTTTTCTAATTCCTTAGCTACCTTTTCAATTAATGTAGACAGATGATTCTTTACCAAAAATTAACCGTTTAATGCAATACACTTTTGTCACTACTTTACTCTGTAAACATTCATTGAGGGCCTACTATGGGCAAGGCTGCATCAGGCATTGAATGTAGGAAGATGAAAAATGGGTGAGGTAGCTGCTAGCTGAGGTAGTTCAAGGAGAATGTCAGTAGCACATGAAAGTCACAGGAGACCTCATGAGACTTCTAAAAGTAATTCATTTAAAAACGTTTAACCAAATTAACACATAGCATAGGCAAATTACATACAAATGCTACTTAATATAGAATATATATTTATCTCTAAAGAATATATCCACATTATTTTTTCTCAAATGTCACAGCCTCTAAAGGAATAAGACAAATTTTTGGTTATACTGAGGAACAATTTTTCTTTTCAGAAAATATAAATTGGCTTCTTTTTGTATAAAGGAAATATTACTAGTGTGGAAAGAAATGTATATATTTTCGTATCTCTGCATGGCTTGGGTTTTTGACCATAGAGAAGTGGGATTTGGGTTAAAGGACAAACCTTGGAAGTTAAAAGATGACTGAATAGACAATTAGAAACTTTTGAAGGGCTTACTTTCTAAGAGGTAAATGTTAAGATTTCAAAGGGGTAAAACCTGGAACCACATATGGTATATGTTTCTATACCATAGGGTTTACATTAAGGAGCTGTCTCTTTCTCTCTCAGGAGGAGGGGAGGGCAGCTGTGTAACAGCTCCTCTACAAACGCCCAGATCAATAATTTGGGGGTTCCCCTTTTGTGGTGTAAAATCCCCCTTTGGTACTTGCAGGTGCCCCAGTCTTGCTCTCTTCACATTGCTCTGAAAGGGGAGATGGAGTGTTGAGTAGGAATGTGGTCATTGCTCTAGGAAATAATAGTCTGCCCACATATAGAAACTCCGTATGCGCTTCCAGGACAAAATAAATAAGTGTATGTAATAATAATTTAAAAAGTATCATGTTGTAAATAAGAATTTAAGGGGAAAAAGTTTCTTTGAAAACAGAGCTTCATTAGATTTATTTTCAAGCAGATCAAGTCACTTTAGTTGTCAATAAATGATCTTATTCAGCAAAGACAACACATTGATCTTTACCATTTTGTCATAAGATTTCACTATAATTAGAAGTAGGGACAGTTCAGTGTATAAAAGGCAGACTAAAGAGAAGGAAAAGAAAAATCACTTACTTGATATTATCAAGACAGCCCGATTCAGGTTTCAGAATGGCAGTGTGGTGAAACATTTTATATAAAGCAATCCCAAGGAAGATTACATTAAGCTGGAATGTAAAAGGTACTGTTATGTAGCATAACTGGAGTAGAAAAAAAGTAATGTATTCTCTACAACAGATGACTTGTTCTGGGAAATTAGCTCTCCTGCACTTATAAAGGAATTGTATCACATATGGTTGCCTAGTATTTCAGTGAAGACAAAAGGCCAAACTTGGGGACTTGGGATACTAATAAGTTACAAAGTACTGTTATGCCAAATACACACAAATACAAAAATCAGCATCATTTGGAAAGATGCTGTAGAAATTACAAAACAATGCAAAGCTAAAGTATATGTTAAAAAAAAAAAAAACTAATTCGTTCAGGTGTGTTACTATTTCTACTCTCTGAACATGGTCCCTAATTTATTGTTTAGGGATAGTTTTCAAATACTACATTACAAAAGTATAAATATAAAAATCAATATATTTTTAAATAGTTATGTCAAAGGGATTATAAAATACTGTTAAATTCTGATGCTACAACAAACTAGGATTAAAGTAGAGGGAACCCCCAATGACACTGTTATATCACTGCACCCAGAGAGAGCATATCATTTAAAACAAAACAAAACAAAAGTTCAGTGTAAATTCCATGTATTACAGATATGTGAACTGTATAGAAAATCACATACTGAATTGGCCTTGTTACCTAAAGTGTTTCTATATTACAGAATTTGGGATTGGTGGGAACTAGGAAAGTCCAATTATAAGCCCCATTGAAGTTCTGTCAGGAATATGGGTCTACAATCCTTAATCAAATCAATAAGTCACAAAAGTGACCTTTTTTTTACATTTAGATAGATATCATAGTTTTTCATTGCAATTTGCTTTGGATAACCAATTCTTGCCCTCAGTTTTCCCAAGGCCTAGACTGAGAAGCAATAACTAATAATATGAGTTAAGATGGAGCAAACACTCTGACAATGAATCAGAAAACAACAGGTAATACATTCGATTAGGATACACAAAAGGGGCTCTACTTCCCCAAAGAGACTTGGGAAAAGAAAAGATGTTTCCACTAGGAAGGCATATAGCATAAAATGGGCAGGATTTAACTCAAGATTATAAAGTAGCTCAGAAACCCAATATCAACACAGAGACATACTGTTGAATCATCTGCCCCTCTGTTAGGAAATACAAGTAAGTCAAACTTGGTTTGGTACATCAAGAAGAAAATTCACACATAACAGAGTGGAATCCAGACAGGCCATTTATGGCTAAGATAAAACTCACTGATCTTATACAGGATAATCATGAGACACACACAAAATTTCAGTACCTCAAAATCAAAGACATTCACATGGGAATGGATGTCCTGGAATTAACTATTCATATATTAGAATTTCTCCATCGTAACATTCTTTGAGTTGCAGGAGAGTCATTTTTTTAGGTAATCTGGTCAATCTTTTTGACCAAAAATCAGATGGAAAAGTGAAAGTTTTGAAAAATTCACTGAATGGCCAAAAAGACTAAACTCAACTGAAACCTATATGGTGGGAAAACTGGATTTGGGCTAATGCAAAGCTCTTCATATCTTTATTCTATTTGCTCTTACTTTTTCAATTTTTTTCTTCCAAATTATTACCGTGTTTGGTGTCAGAGTCCTGGTTAGCCCCTACTGTGAGTATTGGCTGATGTGTTTGATTTTGGGCACCTGCTAATTTTCCACTAGGGGTATTATGTGATATGCAGTACACATACCTTAACTACTTTTCTGAAGTCTGAACAATTTCTGAATTCCAGAATATACCTGGCCTAAAGGATTTCAGATAATGAATTATAGATCTATATTGTATATAAAATCAGTGTTGATTTATTCAAAAAAATGGACAGCACTTTTGTACTTTAAAATAAGTGTGTAAATGATATCAACAATAGTATCTAAATTAGGATAAATAATTCATATTTGAAATCAAGATACTATGCATTTTTTAAAAAAGGAGTATGATTTCAGAATGTTTTCCTAACCTAGTTGTGCCATTCTCAAGTGAAAACCTCTTAAATTTTAAACTTTTTGAGATTTATATGAAAACAAAACTGGATAGAACAAAACGGTATTTTGCCACATTTCCAATTTATGATTCTATTCATATTTTAAATTATCCAAATGAAAAAGAAGGGAAATGCACTGTTGTCAAACAAAGTCATCACTGTTAAAAACCTATAAAACCAAATGGATTATGCTGGATCGGGCTCCTGAGGAGCATAGTACTGCATAAACTCTTGCAAATGCATGTTTTCTTCTCCCAAGGGTTTTGATTAAATATTTTACAACACAAAAGTAGACTATAATGAGTATCTAATTGCTTGAGTTACATAGGGTCAAGTGAGTACATGCTTTCCCCAAATTAATCTATGAAAATTAAAGATAGTCAGCATAGGGATAGTGAAAGTTTTACTTCTTGACCTGGGAAACACATAGTTAATTAGGAGTTCTTACCATAATTATCAAGGTCGCTGGTCCTATAAAACTCCAAATGAAGTAGGTGTCAAGTCGGAGCCAACATCTGCAATGAAACACAGGGGAGAGAAGGCATTCAAGGACTGGATATGGGACATACATCAAGAGTGAGCGAGTGACAGAGAAGAATGTGAGCTGCAAAGCATTCCACTGGGAGACAGGAAATATTACATTGCTTGTTCATTTAAATGCTGAGTTATGTGCCCAATTTCTGACAGCACTATTGATAGAGTAAGATAATTACTCCTGGAGGAAGTAGGAAAAAAATGGCACTGGGCCTATTTGCTAAGGCCTTTTGTGTCCATCATAGAAACCTAAAAAAAAAAAAGAAAAAGAAAGAAAAAGCTGTACACACAGCCATTAAATCGAGTAGCTTTAAGCTATCATTTTCTCTCCAATTATGGTGCTACATAACCTGTCTTTCAGCTGTCAGGTAAAGTGACATTTTCCTGACAAGAAGATCTGAGTAAATTCAGTACAAAGAAGAAATAAATTTGGTATCAGAAGACTGAAGTTTAATTAGGTTGGGCAGCCAACCTTTGAGAGTTCTTGAGTCTTAAAATGTGCATTGTTACTGCTAGTGCTTCTGGGGTTGCAAATGATCCTTAGCATCCCATGAAGTTGATTCATGACCCAAAAGTAAATTATTAATCACTTAATTTCAGTTACATTTAATACTCCCCCAATTCTTAAAGCCTCTGGGAAATTACATTTTCATTCTTCAGGATGACAGGAAGACAAAATGGAAGTGACTAGTTATGAGAAAGATTAATGTAAATTTTGAACAAATTACATTTGATGTTAAAAACCAAATTTTGAATTATTTGCCATTTGGCTATACTTGCAGCATAATTAAAAGAGAAAACATCTCCAGTGGAAAACGGTCAAGACTGGCTTGTTAAGTGATCTAAAACTGCAAATCTAAAGTACGTAAATATTTCTGTGATTATTATGTAACTATTACTTACACCTCAGCAATGACAGAATGCCAGAAATAACTTTATAAATGTCAATTGATACAGGAATAAATAAATAAAATGTTTCCTTTTCATCAGATGAAATGTTACCAAATAGTTAAGAAGGAGGAAGTAGATCCTTATACGGTAATAGGATAGATCACAATCGCAAAGTCTTGTGAAAAAGTAAAATGACAAAAACTATACCTATCTTAGAACTACTATATATAGATATATACTATAATACTCATATTTTGGACAGATACATATGTGTATGTAATTTTTTTAGTGAAATGGAAAATATCATCAAACTCATGTTAGTGATTCCCTCTCATATGAGAGCAGAGAGGACTAGAAGTGGACAAAAGGGGCTTCAGCTATATGTTTTATTTTAATAATTATTGAAAGCAATGTGCAAAAATACTAATAGTTACAATATTTGAGTGATAGAAACAGTGATGTCTATTATGTTTTTTAAATTTTTCTGTAACTTAAGTTTTTAAAAAAGATAAAAAAGCTAGATTTTTAGGTAAATAAAACCCCAAACTCCCCCCAAATCAATTTCAAAACACGAAAATCTGCTCTTCTTCTATTAAGTTTAATATATGTAAACTAATTTCAATTGAAGCATAATATTTGTACTCCAATAAGAAACTGGCTACAAGTTTGTATTTTTTACATAGATAATTTCTCTTTATTCAAAATAAACATAATAATCCTATTTAAAAAAATGTTATTAGGAAGCAATCAATACTTAAACTATTAGCCATTAGTTTCTTTGAGTAATTAGTTATTTTTTGGTTGTGCTGTTGTTCAAAAAACTCAGTTATGAAAAATGAGTATCGTGTTGCCAATAAGCAGATACAAACCAGAGAACATGGACATTCTCTCAGATTAAAGTATGCACAAGTGTACACACACACACACACACACAAACACACAAACACACAGTCCAAGAGTGTTGCTGAAGTTCTGGCATCAAGATACAATATTAAAGATACATTTAACATGACTGTTAATAGTACAGCCCCTGTTCTTTTGTAGCTCAAATTTCTGAGAGCTAGTCTTAGAACCAAAACACATTTTCAACAAATTCTTTTCAAAGGAAAATGTATTTCAAGAATTTCTGCAAACTTATTCTACAGGCTAAGAACTTCTTATATAAATAACTTTAATTACAATATTACAGAATGTCTTGGATTAAGCAGGGAATTTAAAAATTTTACATAATCTCACCAAATGTGTTGTTAAAATAATATCATTAAATTTTAGTCTTACGAAAGTTTTATACTTTTTGAAAATGGTCTCTGCTTAGCAAATGTTTTATTTGGAAATAAATGTGCTTTTGGCATAGTGCTCTCTAAATGTGGAAGTGAAATTACTTTAGAAGTTATTATTTCTTATTCTTTAAGAAAATTCTTCAATAGCATTTGGTACAATAGATTTAAATTCCCTGAGGAACTGAACAGTGAAAGAGGCAATATGAAACACTTAGCATGTACGGCATGAATTTTCCCTCTGTGAGAGCTGCCTGGGCTTAACTATCTTCTGGAAGGTAGTGTGGCAAGAATCCCTTTTCTAATTCAATTGCCATATGGCCGCACCTGCTGTTCTTGGCTACCTGCAGGCTTTCTCAAAACTTCCTGTATTTCCTCTGTTTCACATTAACTACCCTAAAATTTTGTGTGGTTTGTGCCCTGTTTTCTATGCCAATGCTGAAACAATTAATCCAGGCTTTAAGGTGAAGGAGAGTAAGGACATCCCTCAGTATCCATGGGGGATTGGTTCCAGGACCCCCTGAATACCAAAATTCATGGCTGTTGAAGTTCCTTACAGTTGGCCTTCTGTTCCCACAGATGCTGAACAGATAGATATGGAGGGCTGACTGTACTGTATGGGTGTTTAGTACATGCCTGGGCACATATATCCCACCTCATACTATTCTATACGTCTAGGATATTCAATGTCACTTGGATACAGTGCAAAACCACTGGTTAAGGGGAGACAAATGCTAAAGGAATAGCTGATTGCACTAAGCCCAGTAAAGGCAAACGGTCAGATAGACCTGCCATTGAAAAACATGATTTATCTGAAAACTACCTTTATCCACAAAGTATCATTTAATTTGTGAAATCATTAATTTTAGTAGGCCATTCAGGTTTAATATTTCAGATATGTCAATTCTTTTTTTTTAAAGGAAATTATCACATACATGAAATCTATAAATTATGTTTATAGCAGTACTATAATGACATAACCCACTGTTGACAGATGAACTGCATTCTGATTTCACTACATACATTTTAAAGTCAAGATCGAAAAATCTTACAAGATCAATACATTCAGAATTCAAAGGAGAATTTGTCACATACTGTAAACCTTGACTTTTTTTTCCCATTTACCTATACTAAGATGTCATTAAAATTCTTTTGTAGCAATTTAAAAATATTATATAACCAGCACATATTGCTATATATTTGATAACGTCTTACTACATTAATTTGTTTATTGGTTTAATACTCTAAAGAACTGATACTAATCCACATGAATAAATTACTATGTTCTTCCAAAATTATTCTCTTCAAAAATATAAGAAACATCATTGCAAATTAAATAATAAAGGTGCTGACATCTGTATTAGTCTCCCATAAAATTGTCAATTACCAATCCAGCAAGTACTACCTTTAGGTTTACTCAGAAAATAGAAAAATAAAATAATGGAACAAATTAATTTCTCAAAACTACAACAGGACAGCAGAAAGCCATACTTCTAAAGCTTAGTCTCTTCTACTAAAATACTCCTCACCATTGTACTTATCACCATTTTAAAAAGGCATGACTCTGTATTTAGAAAAATGGTGAAACCAACTGACCAATGTATATAAATGTCACCTAAAATGTATGTTTTATAATGCTTTTAGATACTAGTAACACTACCAGAGTGCAGTTCCTTATTCAAAGCTAGTATGTTTAATGAAGTGTCATTACGATGCCTTAGGACATTGTAATTTGTTGCCTGTTTAATTCACTCTTACTAAAGTAGACATCTGACTATTAACCAGTTTTTTGAAGTAATGTAAATTAACAATGGTGTTTACTTCACTTTCTACAGTCACAGACTAAACTATCCTTGGTGAATATTAAATGCAACCAGTAAACAATCTTTGGCTACTGTTAAACGATTACATTTACAAGGTTTAATTATATCAGGTTGTTTACGAGAGTTTCTTTTCTCTGTAACATATGCAGATCTCTTTATATTTGTACTACATATATCTGGCAAGATTGAGAGAAGAAGGAATATGGAGAACTGGGGCAAGAAACAGGGAAGAGAAGAGGAAAAAAGACAGATACATACTTCAAGCATAATAACTCTAGTTCTAAGCTTACTGCATGTGTGTTACGTTTTTTTTTTCAATGTCATTTGCCTCACAGCACACTCATGCACCTAACTTTGCAATACTTTGTGAGCAAGTGCATGAACTGGAAAAGACCAACAGAGCGATGCAGGAATGGAGTATGATCAGTGGTACTCAAGACTAGAACCACAGTTCAGCTATAGTTTTGGATCTCAGAATACAAAACTAGATCTCATGTATCATATATAGTTTATGTTGTCTTCATGTCCCTGATATGTTTTTTGAAAAAAAGTGTATCACTATTTATTTAGCAAAATGCATCCTATATTTTATGGTGGTGTAAGAAAAGTGCTGTCTGTTATAATTTATTAACACTAAATGCTGGAATAATTCTCATGGTCCCATGTTGTTTAAATTAATAGAAGCTAGTAGCATAAGAATTGTAATCACTACTCTTATAAATGGATGCTTTTAATATAATTTATTTTTATAGTTAAAATAATGTTGTTAGTCATAAAGTTTATATTCCTTCATTTGTATCAGCTAAATAATAGTCCTAGTAATAATAACAATATTTCTTATTTGATAAATGCTTATATATGCCTAACACTTTACATACATGCATACTTAAATACACACACAGTTTCAAATATTGCAATAGTTTTGCAAGATACTTACAACCCCCACATGACAGATTAGAAAGTGAGAGAAACTGATTTTTTTGCCCACAGCCACATGGCTAATAGTTAGTTGAGCCCAAATTTTATTCTAATCTACCTGACTTCAAAGTCCCTGAAGCTAGTATAAATTTCTCAAAAAGAATTAACATACAAGCTATAAAATAAACAAAAGGTATAGTTTTGTTGACTATTATAAATTCTCAATGAGATGAGAAATTTATATGCTGTACATAAATCACAGATTGTTGAAACATGTCCCAAGTAAAAATGTTCAACCTTTCCAAACTTAAAGTGACGTCTTGATAAGTTAGTAAAAATCTCTTGATAAGTTAGCAAAAATTTTAGTATTTTTAAACAGCTTTATTACAGTATAATTCATATACTATAAATCATCTATTTAAAGTACACAATTCAATGGTCTTTAGTATATGTAAAAGTTGTGAAATGTAATCTAATTTAAGAGTATTTTCATGGCGCTAGAATAAAACCTTTTATCTATCTATAGCTAGTCCTCGCTGTCTCTACCAAATTCACTCCCTTGGTATGGAAATGGCTTCCCTACCCTCTACCCAGTCCTGGTAGATCGGGTTCATTTTGTCTCTAAGGATTTGCCTCTTCTGGACATTTCATATAAATGAGATCATATATTTGTAGTCTTTGTGACTGGGTTATTTTATTTAACATGATGTTTTTAAAGTATTTCATTTTGTGGCATGTGTCAATACTTCATTCATTTTCATTTCTAAATAATATTCTACCACATGGATATACCATCTTTTGTTTATTTTCTCATCAGTTAATGGACATGGGGGTTTCCACTTTTTGGCTAACATAAATAATGCTGCCTATGAACACTCATGTAGAAGTTTTTGAATGAGTCTACATTTTCATTTTTTCTGGGGTAAATCCCTAGGAGTGGAATTACTGGGATATATGATTACCATGGTTAGCATTTTGAAGATCTGTCAAACTGTTTTCAAAAGTAGGTAGCTGCACCATTTTACATTGCCACCAACAAGATGTGAGGACTCTGACTTTTCCACATCCTCATCAATATGTGTTATCTGTCTTTTTGATTGTAACCTTCTAGTGGGTGAAATTATGATATAAAGTTAGCTCTAGATGTGGAAGTCATTATACTTTGGTTTTAGTAAGAACTTAAGTCTTACATTTGACTTTAATCATATTTTGTAAAGAACAGGACAGCAGTCCTGATGTTCTCTGATATAGTTCTGGTATAGCTAACTCTTAACCAAAAAAAATTATGCTCAATCCAAAATTCTTATATATGGTGATAATTTTATGCCCAATCATATGGTTCCTGGTGATGAAATGATGACACAATAAGCCCTCAATCTCTAACATACATACACACAAAACATGCCCTTGGCCTTTAATAACATCACATATAACATACAGAGCACTCCCCACACACATATTGAATGGTTATCTTGATGTATATCAATGACCAATACTTCATTATCTGTGTTAATTCCTACTGGGCAACCTAAAGTCAAATATAGCTGGTGATACACTCAGTAAAGTAAGTGCTTCTTGTCAGTGCAATGTTACAAGTAGGAAGATTTTACAACAACATATAATAATATGCTTACAGAAATATTTCAAATGAATATATAGTATTCTATGAGTAGGACGAAATGCTTAGAAATTGTGAAATATACTAAATAAACCATGCATGTGACTTGCAGTTACTATCAAATTTAATGTTCCTTGGCTAGGTAGTTTCTTGAATAATGTTATAATCTAATATTTGAAAAATCGATAATCACTTTCCTACCCAAATGATTATGCTGGTTAGAGAATGAAGTGAAAATAAAGAAATGGAGGGGCTTTTAACTAGCAAAGAAGAGACCACCCCTTTTAGAGCTATTGGGAGCTAGGGAGACAAATCTAAGACTTAATAGATGATTTATAGTAATTTTCAGATCATAAAATTGATTTCAATTATTTTTAAGAGCTTGGTTATGTTCTAGAACTCAAGGATGTTCTAATCCATTATAAATGTTCATGACCTAATTGGCATCTTTCAAAAAGGCTTTGCTAGTTTTCGAGCCCACATTTTAATTCTGGGCTATACCCTGTGCTATGCTTCTTCCCAGCACCCTCCCTCCCTGTGCTCTTGGAACCTACCCCAGTCTTTTTCCAAACTACCAATCATGTTAACCCCTGCTTTTTCTGTTGTAAACTTAGATTTCAAGAAAAGTGCTATAAACTATAAGTGTTATTTTTTCCTTTAAATAAAAAAAATTAACTGTTCAGTTTGTGTTTTTGCAGGTGATACTGAGGTAATTAAAGTTTACATGAACTGATTAACTTCAGGTCATAAAATCAATGTATTTAGCACCGAAATTTCCAAATCAGTTCTGTTTGAATCATTAAGTCAATGCTAGCCTTTATCTTTTGACAGAATCATATTGGATGGCTCCACTGAATGATGAATAACAGTATAAGAGAGACTAAAGCAAGTTAGGAAAACAGAGAAAATGGAAAACACCTACAGTTAGTGCAGTTTGAACCTATGATCCACTAACTGAGTTATTTTTTTTCATGACTGTCTTGGTCTTTTACTCTGATTTTTTAAAGTGTCTGATAACTGTGACTGCATGTAATTCTAAGTACATTCTCTTGAGAATAATGTCACTATAGAACAAAAGATTTCATTAAACAACATCAGAAAATAATGAGATTCTCTCATAAACATTGCAAACTGATGGCAAACTAAGAAACTTCTCAAAATCAAATTATGTATGCGTTGTGTGTGAGTATGTGTTCTGTACGTAATAATCAATTCAACGGCTTTAATAACATTTCACAGGAAAACAATCATAATCCATCAGCCAGATGGAATATGATAGTTACCTTTATCTGGTTCAAAATAACACTTACTTAACCTACAAAAACAATTTTGTCTCTAATTTTATCTCCTACCATTGATAAGATTCTCTACTTTTTAGAAATGTAAGTTGCTACTACTACTATTATTATTATTATTATTAATGGTTTCAGAAATAAAACCTCATTGTTATTATAATAAAATACATTAAGTACATTAGGAGGAGAGAGATGGAAGAGATGTCTATCATTTGGATTACTGTAATATGTATGCAGTGGTTTTATTCTAGATGTAACCTAAGTAGTTGAGACTGAGAAATAAAAACTTAATAATAACAAATTTCCAAAAGTAAGTAAAACAGACTATCAAGACATAAAAATTTACTGTATTAAGCTTAATAAGAATTCACAGAAAATGACTGACAATCTGTCTCTGAATTCTGGCTAATTCCAGTTTATTTAAGACTGTGGACTTGACACATTTACATTTAAAAAAAAAAACAATGCAGCATTTAAGAAGGTAACACCGGCAAAAATTTTAAAAATCCCCCCTCAAAACACATGAAAGCCTAAACGTGATGAACAGAGAGTAGGAAATAACATTTGAAATAAAATAAAAGAAACAATAGTAACGGAAACCAGATAGCAAAGACAGAGATACATAATTCTATAAGCAGAAATCCTTCAAGTTGTATTAAAATACATTGCCTATATTTTTCTTTGAGAAATTATATTGATTAAACTCCCGATGGAAACTTGATCTGTTCATTTCAGCTTATCAAGTAAATACAAATGACTGAATAATATTTCTTTTTCAACACTTGCTTCCTCAAGGGGCAAAACAGCACTGTAGAGATACCAGGTTGGGTGAATTCCCAAAGGGAGAAGTTAAACGTTTTTTCCATGTACCCTGAAGATCTCTCTCTGGACAATTTATTTAAAATGTACAAATGAGACACTAAATACTTCATGCCCATCTGTGACAGAATTTTAGTACAATCTTCCCTATCCTTTTTTCTCCCTCTTTCATTTACCCCTTCTCTGTATCTGCTTTGCTTCTCTTTGTGTTGGGAAAAATCATAATAGTGAAACTGGACTATTACTAAGGCTTGTTTTAAATCAGTGCCTGGGAAATAAATTAGCCTCTATTCCCACAAAGTAATGTCAGTAAATGTGAGCTTCCAGTTATGGTGCAGAAAATTAAAGCAATGATGGCCAAAGCTTTAACAAAGTCACAAGAGACTACATAGTATTGATTCTATGAAAAGATAGATTCTTGCTATCCAGAAAATGACATCTCTCTCAAAATAAATGACTAAAGCACAAAGCAAACAAGTTGTCAGTTCAGTGACAGGAAAATTTGCAAATATATACAGATAAAAACAAAAACAAAAGCATATCAAGAACTGCAAGAGAGCAAAATTGAACTACATAAAAACAATATTTGAAGTAGTGTAAGTTCACAAATAACTGTATAAGTCACTTTAATAACTTAGAGGGAAAATTCATGAATTAAAATGTAAAATCCTACACTCTAAGGGCAGTGACTGCTAATGGGTTTTTTTGGGTAGCAGTAAAACCATTCTAAGATTAGACAGTGGTGATGGATGCTTATTAACACAACATACTAAAAACAATTTATGTGTATACCTTTAAGGAGTGAATGTCATGGTATGTGATTTATATCAATAAAGGTATTTTTAAAAAATCCTATAGTCTATCTAATCCCCCCCCCCCACCGAAATGTCTTTAGAGGCAAATACAGATAATATTTTTATCTAATCCTAATCTGGTCTATGGTTGTCACCGGGATCCACAAAATGACCTCAGATTTGACCACAATTCACAAAGGTTAGATTAAAAAAATACTTGCTATTAGTTTCATTTAGACAAATGGCTTTATACAGGCTGCCACTGTACTCAAGAAAAAAATTTGACAGAAGTGAGACAGTCCTCTTTTAATTGTACTGTTGGTGTTTCTACACCTACGCATAATCTACCGTAACTATGCTCCCGATAACTCTGGAATCCTCTTGTCATTCCCTCCTCATGAGTCTGCTCTTCCGGGAAGTGAGCTGTTTTATTGCCAGCATATTCAGGCTGCTGATTGCTGGTGGTGGAAAGTCATGAAATTTGGCTTCTTAACTTCTGTACAAATTGATGTTATCTAACCTCATCTGAGCCTTCACTACAGCTTGGAAATCTTTTCATTAATGTCTAATTGGCTCCTTAACACATTTTCCACAGTGCTCATTTCAAAGCTTTTCAAATCTCCTGTCCTCTCAACGTGACCTCACCTATTCACTCAGCACAAATCAGCATCTCCTACTCGATGGAAAAATTCCTCCACTTCGAAATTTATCTTATCTGCTATTTCCTTCACACCTCAGAAAACAGGGGTCATTTTACTATCTCAAAAATATCCTGGTTTAGTGGAAATAAGCCTGACTTATTTTATCACACATATGCCACTATCTACCTCTATCACCATGGGCAAGGCAATTAATTCACCTGGTCCTTGATTTTTTTCATTGTAAAGTTAATGCCTTGGACTAGGTGAATTCTAAGGCCACTTTCAGTACTAAATCAAGGCTTTTTTCATCTTACGTCTAATCTTATGCCTTTCTATCCCCCAGGACCTCTTCCTTTCATTCAGCCTATATATACTGAATACAAATGAGGCAGAAGCTACTTTCTCTTTACTAATCTCCACTTACCAACTTGATTCTTCCTATCCTAGACATTCTGGGGACTTTATTTTAAGACATCCTTCTTCATTACTGTTACCATGAGTTAATAATATTTTCACTATTTCTCAATCAGACTTTCTCAGGCTGTGGATAATAGCTAAAGACTCTACTTTCTTGCCACTGATTTTGTTTTGCATCTTCCAATTGGGCTCCTGCTTCCAGTACTTTGTCAAAAAGTTGTGGCAAAGGACAAGTGATTTTTCCTCCTTGCCTATCTTACATGAATTATCCTGGACACAAAACACCGTCTTTAAACTTTCTTCTCACTTTCCTCTTGGTTCTCTTTTAAGGCTCTGGTCACCTCTTTTCTTTTTCTATTTTTATTTTCCCTGCTTAATCTCTGTCCTAAATGGGAGTATTCATCAAAGGTCTATCTTGGTCTTCTTTATAATTTTTCTTCTATTGCAACTCTCATTCATTCTTGGGATCCCAATCGTTATATTGATGTGAATTACAAACATATTTTCCACTGAATTCCTTTCCAGGATGCTGAACATCCCTATGGGTGTCTCACCAATTTGAAAGGATGTTGAAAATAAAATTCATCATTATATTTCAATAGCCACCTAGGGGGAAAAAAAAGGAAAACACAAGCTGCCCCTGCCGCAAGAGTCTATCTTCCTGTTAATGATATAAATTACTTTCTAGTGACTAGAATTGACATGTCATGAAGAAGAGAAGCCATTAATATCAGGGACTATATTGTCCTCTGATTACACATCTTTAATAGAGCTAGTTTTTCATTTGGCAAATGTCTCAATGCTCTGAAAGACATAAAAATTATCATCTCTTTATAATTACTGAAGGCTGTGATGTAGATATGGAATATCAGGAATATTTTTTCTCTTTTTACATCATAACAGAAGTACAATTCATGAACTGAATTATCCCTATTTGCTTTCCCAGTTCTGTAGTTTATTGCTGTGAGGTGATATAAAGACCTTAGCTTCTGAGAAAATCCAAAGCTTTTATTTCAACTGGATTTAAAAAGAGAGGGAAAAAAGGAAGGAAAACATAAACTCACACTTTATCTGTTCCGTAACTCCTGTAGTCTACTGCAGCTGACACAGCCACAATGAGCGCGGGCATCCCGTAGCCGACCAGGTAAAAGTATTTCCTCCGTGAATGTTCACTCTCAAAAACTTCCACCAGCATGATATAGAGCTGCACTCCCTCCAGGAACATCCAGGTGAAAGCCGCCAAGAAGAAGAAATGTAAGAGGGCAGCAAAAACTGCACAGGCAATCTGGGGAAAGGAACACGTGACTTAGTCAAATAACTACCAAGTGAAATATTGTCAATTACCATAACGTTAAAGTAAACATTTATCAAGTCTGCAGTAATAAAACAAGTCTATGAAAGAACAATTGTGACAAGATTCTCAAAATTCAGATATTAAAAAGTAATTTAATATAAACTATCTTTGAAAACTATATTTAATATTTTATTAATAATGGCTATGGATAACTGCAGAGCATTATAATAAATTTAGGAAAAAGTTCTAATAAGAGTCTACTGATAATTATTACTGAGCCTAGTCTAAAAGTTTTAAAATAGATCCCATGAATTTTTTTTCTTGGCCATAATCATGTGTTTACTAACATTTTAAGTTCTTCAACTGTAAATGAAAGAGGAACATTAAAATTAAGGAGAATAAAAGCACTTAAAATTAAATCATACAATAATTACAGTATTTTATAGTGAGATTATTAATTCATTATTATTAACTGTTTGTTTATTTCTTCCCTGTCTTGTTTCAGAAAGAAGTTAAGGTGGCACTGGAAAGTTCACACTTCATAGATGTAAAAGTAGATCTGGTTAAAATAAAGTATTCCAAAAGTCCCTTCGTTCTTTCATTTTTTGTTATTGTACCAAATGTTGGTCTAGACAAGCTTGGGCAAAACAGGCAGCCAGTCCTTACTTCAGCACATTTTCTAAGATACTCCAAGTTTCAGCTGACCACATACTAATTTTTTTTTTGTCAGTTCCTGGAGTTCTCACTCCTCTGGGTGGGGGGAGTCTTCATTTTTTTTTTTAATAAGTCCTAACTAAACTTTATAGTTAAAACTAGAAAATAGTAACACATGTATAGAAATTATCAGATTAGTATGGATTCAGCGATGAGTATGATCCTTGAGAAATGAGACAAAGAGCAGGTCTATTTCCTTGGGTTAGAGAGATGACAGTGAAGGGGAGATGAGGAAGTCAAGTGTCAAAGGGGCTAGAGAGAGAAAGCCATATAAGAGGCAGGAAGACACCCATCCAGCAGTAAGAGTAAAGACAAGTTGGGCTGGGCTGCTCTACCCAAGTTTTTCCTACCAATCATTGTTCTTTATTCTACTACTTGTCAGAAATTGGTTCTGCGCAGTCTGCAATGTTTGGTGAAGCTCACCATACCACATGCAACATCAGGAAACAGAAATAAGAATAAGGTTCCTAAATGAAAAGAAATCACAGAGCATTTGAACCACAGGTTAAAAAGAGAATGAAATGATTTCTCCTTAAAAAAAAAAAAAAAAAGAAATGCTTTCTCCTTGGAAAATAACAGTTTTCCATTTCTTGCGTTAGAACTTCAGCTATTAATTTTTGTTATCTGAAGGCTTTACTTTTTTGGAGAAAGAATGTGCACTTTGATTGCTTATTCATCTGTAAGCATTTATGGGAAAAGCTGTCACATTTGTATATGATAACCAATTAAAAGTATAATCACCATAATTGTACCCTTTAAAGCCATTAATCATGAATGTGTAATCATAAACATGAATCCAACTGCATTTTTATTGTAAAGTACTTTATACATATGGACACATACCAGAGAACAGCATTAAGTGAATGAATTATTTATTATGCTTACAAGTCTTCTAAAAAATTAAAGTTTTCATTTGCGGTTTTAGTCATGAGAACAAACTCGTGCTATCTGCATGAATCTTAAGTAAGTAGAAAGAGCTTCACAAAAATTCTAAGTGGGCATAGAGTCTGTTTAATATATCAGATTCTATCTGCCATTAATATTTTCTGTACAGTTTTACCAAGAACAATTGGCTAGTGCTATTCCTTTTTTCCCCTTTTCCCCTCTCCCTTCTCTCTCTCCCTCCCTCCCTTTACTGATATGGCTAAACGTAGTTAGTAGTAAGTGTGAAGTTGGCACTTATAGATGTGAACAGAACTTGAGAAAATATAAAGCGTAAAATAAAATTTGGGAAGAGTTTACAAATTATAAAAATGACATACAGTTTGAATGATTTTCCAAAACATGTCAGTTAGAAAAACTCACTTTAAAAATGCAGTTTTTAATATAACATCCATTTTTAAAGTATATTATAAACTACAGAAAATAGCAGTTACATGTTAGACAAGATACTCCTCCATTCCCCAAATGATTTGTTTAGCTTTCCTCAATATTCAGCTCTGTGATTAAAAGTTAAAGAAAAAAATACTAATGAAGAAACAAGTTCTTTAGAAAGGCAAGCTTATGAACAGAATTTCTGAAGAAATGTGCATTCATACATCCACAAAGGCACTACTTCTTTATGACAGTGGGACATGAAAAAGGGAAAACTGAGTTAAGATCTGAAACTCAGTAACTATCTTAGATGACTTGAAGAGATCTTTCAAGTAAAAATATTTTGATTGGAAAGCTGAAAGTGAAGACATTTTTTTCTAATGTTAACGTAGGCTGCTTACTGGTTGGTCGGTTCGGTTGATCCCAATCAGGAAGAGCAGTTCTGCTACAAAAAGGCTGATGCAGAGGTTCTTATGGATGGTGTTACGGTCACTCTGGAGCCCACGGAAGAAACAGAATGTGAAGATGCAAATCAGGAGACAAACAAGGGACAGCAAAATTCCAACCCATGTGATCACATCCAGAAGAAGGTCATGGACCGCATCACTGTGCTGGAAACACAACAGAAAAGCCTTAAGTTGCAATTATATGTAACCAACTGCAAAGTTTTATAAGGGCCTGGATTCGTGAGGCATGATTTTAATAATGTATTAAATATCCTCCACACGTGCAATAAATAACTTAATTATTTGGGTTTTCTAGTCTACAGGTAGAGCATTTTATCTTTTCTGTGAGTTATAAATCAGTTTGTCAGTAGTGTTTGCACCTTTTTTAGCTGTGTACATTTTCAGTATATAAATAGTTGAAGCAAATCACCTTAATTCTGGTCAAAACTTCAAGGTAAAGCTTTTTGTTTCTTTACCCCATATCACTTTCTTAGGTCAATTTTTTGACAACTCCAACTAGGGAATACGTTAT
The DNA here is from genome assembly GCF_036321535.1 of Camelus dromedarius. Lineage (NCBI taxonomy): Eukaryota > Metazoa > Chordata > Mammalia > Artiodactyla > Camelidae > Camelus > Camelus dromedarius. The sequence goes on along the minus strand of NC_087436.1, from coordinate 64,669,314 downwards.
TTTTAAAATTAAGCTATATATTAGAGGAATGGTATCTCAACTGAAATGCTTTTTGAAGCATTGAGGGATTTTTGTAAAGAATTACAGTTCCTCTGTCTTATGAATCCTTTATCAAAATTTTCAAGGTTGAGTTCATAAAAGGACCTAATTTTATAAAGATGCTCAGTTAATTCTGATGAACAGCCACAGATGTTATATCACTTATTTAGTGGACAATTTAAAAGAATGGAGATATTCACTGGATTTATATTCCTACTGAATGGCTTAAGGAGAGGCCCTTGAAGGGTGCTGCATGAATACAGCCTGTTATACAGAGACAGAAGATAAGCATTCAGAATTTCTATACCCTATAGCAGCATAAAACACACAGGAGAGCTATGGAGAAGAAATATGCTCAAGAAAACATCTGTCCTGAAACTGCATGTTTTGGTTCTGTTAAAATAGTACCGTGAGTTCCATGCCTGCCATGTTCCTTGGTTTGTCCCCTGTCTCATTTCTGTCTTTGTCCTAAGATTCAAAACTCTATTCCTACCCTATGATAGTTTGGCTCCATCTAAAACCACTTCTTTGAGGCTTTAGAATTTATGGTGGCTCAACACATTGGTGTGCCAAGATGTTGTAGCAGAGGTGAGAAATTGTCTATGATTATCAATTCCTCTTTTCTTTCTAGGTTTCTTGAAAAGTCTTAAAGACCTAACTTCCATCAGTAGAAGAATAAATAAATAATGGTTGAATTATGGAATGATCTTCTAAAGAGTAGTAGAAAATTGGTGTTCTAGATTTACAGTCACATAGATACTTCTTAAAAATCTATTTTTAGATTTTTTTTAAAGAATGCAAGTGGCAAATATATCTATACAGTATGATCTACTTATGTAAAATTGTAAAAAACACAAATCAATGACATTGATTTTTAGGTACATAGGCATGAGTAGTAAAAATGTAATGTGTGCAAGGGAGATTTTTTAGTTAAAAACAAAGAGACGTGTTTCTAATTGACATCTTTTCCAACTGTGTAGATCATACATGTTGATTTTTGTTTTAGGATGGAAGGTATACTACATACAGTTGTCTTCCACACTGTTAGCTCACCTTAAAAAATACATAAATAGCCAGGTTTTCTATTTTTGTTTTTATTCAAACTTTGTGCTTTTATGTTTTATACAAATTCCATACAAAGATTATCCTGAATGTGAAAATTCTTCTCACAAGTGAGCCACCATGCTGTAACCTGAATCCCAGCACTTCGCATACTGCCAGATGTGACTTCACAGCTGTTATTTGATAAAGAGCTCTGCTAGGACACTGTCAGTGAATCAGTTTTGAAATATTCCTGCATAACTCTGCAAGTATTTCTCAGAAGGAGCTCAAATCATGAAAGAAAACTATATGAAATTTTGTTTTAACTGCTTTGTTCTCCAGGGGATACTGCTAAAGTAGTGTTGGGTCTCTGATAGCTTAAAATTACTTTTACTAGTGGAGAGTGGAGAGGGTTAGTGCTACCCGGTTCCCTGCACAGAGGGCTATTTGCTCTCTTCTTTGACTCAAAGGAAAGATGCTGTAATTGAGTAACAAGCGCCAACATTCAGCACAGCAGTTTTCCATAATGGCAAAGTATAATACATTCTCAAATGTATGCTAAAGACCTAAAGCACTAAAAAAAAAAAAAAAAAAAAAAGGAAAAAAAGAACAGAAAAAAGAAAAAGAAGAATAATCCAAAAAACTGCCTTTTTTGGTAGTTGCATTATTAGAAATGTATTTAGTGAGGGAGGGTATAGCTCAGTGGTAGCGTGCCTGCTTAGCATGCATGAGATCCTGGGTTCAATCCCCAGTACGCCCATTAAAACAAACAAACAAACAAACCTAATCACCTTCTCTACCCCTCCCCCAAAGAAATGTATCTACTTTACTCAATACCTTTGTAGGCCTTTTAAAAACCCCATTCAGAGTTACTAACAGAAGAACACCAAATGTCAAAACATCAGTACAAAAGGTACATACTGCTCAAACAACAAAACAAAAGGTCTAATGATTAATTAGTAATCACCTTTCAGGTATTATTGTCTAGCTCAGAAAACGTAAACACCAATCACCTTGTATATGCTATACTGTAATCAAATATAACTTACCACTTGAATTTCATCAATAAGATGGAGAAAAAGAACAATGGACACTAAATGCCAGTAAGAGTTGTGATGATAGCCTTCTTTTTAATAGTCTGTTATAACCAAACTTTCAGGAGGCCAACCCACGATAAAAACCAAACCCCTGCGAGAGGACGGCCAACTGAATAAAACTCCTAGGTATAGCTGTAACAATGTGATAATGAATCAAGTATTCCTGTTTTCAAGGTGCCATGTCTGTGATCACTATGTAACTCAATTACCTATGATATAAACATGTGTAACATCATGTGACTTGAGAGCGACTCAATCTTAAGTTTTATTAATATTATATCCCAGCTCTTAGTACTGGGCTTGACACATAAAAAATACTAAATAAATAACTGTGTTTGAATGGTTATAATAATCCTGCTCCACTTAGATCAAATGCTTTAGAGCTGAACCTCTCATGTCGGTATTGCTTTAGTATCTATTTAATCTTTACTGGATTTTATAAAATATCAATGTCAAATATTACATTTCAAAACTGAGCCCCTTATCTTATCCTGTTTCTCTTCCCACACCCCAAAATCTACTCTTCCTTCTGTTTCTTCATTTCAGTAAACAGCAACTTCATTCTTTGAAGTGTTCTGGCCAGGAACGTAAGAGTCATATTGAATTCTCTCTTTCATACACTACTGTTAATCCATCAAGAAATCTTGTAGGGCCTGTCCTCTATCTGAGAGCTATTTGTCACCTCAATTGCACCAAATTAGTTAGAGCTACCTGATTTTCTTCAATAGCCTCCTAATCAATTTCCCTACTTTGACGCTCATTCTCCTTTCCTCTACATTCAACAAGACTGAGAGATTCTTTTTAAATATAAGCCAGAAAATAAGACTCACTGATGGAAGTATCCAATGTCTCCCATCTCAATGAAAGTAAAAACCAAAGTCTTTACAAAGGTCTAACATGCGCACTCCTGTGGAAGCACTTCCTATTCTCCCCCTCATTCAGTTCACTCTGCCCCAGTTGGCCTCCTCTGGTCTTTGAATATGTCAAGCACATTCCAGCCTCAGAGGCTTTGTGCTTGATATTCCCTCAGTCTGGAATACTCTTCCAAAAGATAGCTGCGTGGCTTACTTTCCACCCAACTTCAGTACTTCATTCAAATGTCACCCTCTTACAGAGTTTTTCTGAATCACTCTATCTAAAATTGCAAATGTCATTTACTCTTTCTGACTCTCTATTACTTTTCCTGAATTATTTTTCTCTTTAACATTTACCCAGACTATATATTTTATTAATACTTTTTGTTTATTGTCTGTGACCCCTATCAGAAAGTACATTCCAAGAGAATAAGTTGTTTCATCTCTTCTGATCACCAATGTACCCCTGGGTCCTAGAAAGCTGTCTATCATAGAGTGGATGTACAATTAAGGTGTCGACTGAATCTCTCTTTAATTACTGTGAATTATAAAATGGATTTAGATTATAAACAAAAAGTTGTATCATGCTGCCCACCTCAATCTTTGGGACTCTTTGGTTCATAAATCACCTGCTCTAAAGTCTTGAGTAAAAGATAAAGAAAATTAGAGATGGAGACTGCGAAGGTTGCTATACCACAATGTCTTAAATATGTTGAAACAGCAGATGTCAAACAATTACGACAATGGAGGTAAAACTATGCAGAGGAGTAAGAGGACTGTAGTAAGTCTCAGAGTCTAAAGATGTGGCTTTACCCTTGTCACTCCAAATTTGTAATTGTCACCTTGAACAAACCACTTACCCTTCTGAGTATCAGAAACTTCATATACATAGAGATAAAATAACTGTGGCTTCAGATTATTGTGATGAATAATTAAGACAATATATGTGAAACTATGAAAGTCAATGTTTCTTTGTTATTGGCTACTTTAACCTAAAAACATTTATGGATTTTTTTCATGTTTAAGAACAGACTTCATTTAAATACTCAGAAGTCTGTATGAATGTTACAGGGTTGATTAGAAAAATAATGACTGCAACAAAAATAAAAAAAAAATGTTATTTTAACCAGGGACACCAAACATTATTCCAAGCAACTAATGAATTACCTAATTTTGCTTTATAACATAGTCAGCTTAGTTTACACTATTAATAATATTTGTGTTATTGATAAATTAAGGCCACAATATGCCCATAGCATCTGAAGGGGGCAGATTTCAACTTTAGAATCTGAATTCTACCTTCATTATTGTATAATTGTGATTATGACATTTAAATAATAAAACACAGAGGGACTCAATTTCACCTATATATTCTTCCTTAAGTTGTAACAAAAAGACAAATCATGTACGAAAGATATATAAATATATTTATATATATTTCTTTATTCATATATACTCATATATAAATATATATTTACTAAATTATACAGATTTATATTCATACATTTATATATTTATTATATTTATATATATTAATTTTCCCATTGTGTGTACCATAAACTATTTGTTATCAAGAATGCTTGAAAAACTCACCAAAAGTAAAAAATAAACAAAAGTATCAAAAACTTCAAGGAAATTAATTTCTTAAGAGAACATGGGGAGCTGTGAGAGAAAAATCTGGAAGCAGAATGACAGAATGATTCCTCAGAATATACTTTCAAGAAATTCACTGATTCTGTCCACTCTAGAAAGAAATTTTTATGAAATCAATAATTGTTTTTTGGGCTTTCTATAAAAATTATATTCATATATGAAATGCCAGCTATTAGAAAGTTCCTAATTTTTCCTTTTATTTCTACCTCAATAAATCTGTTTTGTCCTATCAATGTGGGGGTCACCGAGTAATTCAAATACCACAAAAGGGAAGCGTACTACACTGAAGGAAAAAAGATGGCTTAAGCAATGATGTTTTGTGAAAGTCATTCTGTCAATATAAAACTCTCAAATATACCAATAGGTACATTTAATGAAACTAGGTCCAAATTCATGGAATAGGGAAATGTGACTTTTGCCCTATGATTTAAAAACAGCTCAATAAGACCTTTATGGAAATCTTGATATTTCTAACTTTATTGTTCAAAAAGCAAGTCAGCAAACAAGATGGAGAAATAGATTTTGAAATTTTTTTCATTTTAATTGTGTAAGTGCTTCCAGATGGGACACAAACTTTACGAATTAATTTTGAACCCCTCTGATGTTTTTTCTCTTTTTTATATTTTCAGACTGTTGCATTTTCCAGACACTGCTTGAACAATCATCCTGTAATAATTATTAACTGTAGGTCAGTAGTTTTCAAGAACCTGTTTTACTTTCTGTATAAAAATGTACTATTTTAATGTTGAATCAGATTAGTTAAAGGCATAATGATATGATTTTTAAATTGCCTCTTAAACATATCTTGTTCTGAAATACTTGTAACATAGTTAAAATGAGTTTTTTTTTTCTTTTTTGCAAATGTAGGAGCACTTGCTTTGGTACTAATGTATCGCATCGGCATAAGGCATTGCTTTCACTCATGGATTTCACTGAAGCCAGTAGGGTAATGAAAGGCCTATTTTCTGATAAATGTGGTAAGAACTCTGTGAAATAAGCTCCTCACATTGCTCTAACAGATCATCAAACACAAAGGTCACCCCACAAATGCTTGGAAAAATAAAGGGCTCAATGGTCTGAGGAAATCAGGATTTCCTTTGCAGAATAGAGTAAAGGTCAAAGTTGAGTAACACAGTAAGAACGATATAACTGCATTTCTTACAATTTTTATAGTAAATTAGCCAAAAAAAAAACCCTCAGCAATAATTTTCAAATTTGTATCAAACTGAAAAAAACCCAAATATTTTCAGGCTTTAATGGCTAAGACACTGGCAAGTAACAGCACACAAAAATAATCATAGCCAACTGTCCTTTGGATTCAATAGAACTTGTTCAGAAAATCTCTTTGGTTTCAGAAGCACAGCATATATACTCTTATTTGAAATGTTCTTACTTTGAATTAAGAAAAATAAATCTCATCATATTTGGTGAACCAGATCCACAACTACCTTAATGAAGTAAACAAAATGAAATTGTAGGAAATGCGGAAATTAAGTCTCTCATAAGTAGTTGAGAGTTAAATGCAGATATAAGTTTAAAAAAAGTAGATTAAAGTTGATAAACAAAAAGGAATTATTGACCAATTAGAAGTTTTTTAAGTAAATGAAATAATCATGCAGTATAAGAAAAAAGACTTTAGGAGTGTCTGGAGTGAGGGTAGGAAATGGGAAATGAAGCTAGGTAGACAGAAAATTTCGTCCTTAGTGTCTCTGAGTTAAGTATAGTGATGAAGATGGTGACGATGATGATGATGATAGCTAAGACATAACTTTTAAAATGTCAGATTCTATTAGAAGTGCTTATTTAGTTTATTAGGGTAGTCACTTAGTCCTATAAAACACTAAGATATGGTACTATTATTATCTCCAATTTACAAATGAAGAAACTGAAGCACAGAAAATAAGTAATTTATGTCAAATCGTTCAACTAGTATGCAGTAGAGATGATAGGATTAGTGGTAGGGTGACCAACTGTCTAGGTTTGCTCAGGAGTGTCCTAATTTTAGCACTAAATTTTTGCATCCTGGAAAAGTCCTCTCCAAGACACGAAAAATTCCAGAGACCAGAGATAGGTTCAGAATTCCAAAATCCATATGACAAGCTAGAAATAGAGGCTGGAAGCAACACTGTTTTTAGCATCAAATGTCTGTTGTACTGATTATCTACCTTCCTTAGTGACTCCCGCTGTTCTTTCCCCTGACTACTGTTTTGGCAACCATGATTTGCAGTTCCCAGTGGAGGATCATCCATTATTGCATCACTCTGAGTGATGAAACTTAAGTATGCAACTTCAGTGCCTTGTGATCCTGAGTTCCTCTTTGACTTTGGATTAACTGTTATACTTTGTATCAAAATTGGGCTAATTTAATTTTTAACCCTGCGAATATTGTGACAATTTTTTTAAAGTGTTCACTGATGAAACTGAGAACAAATGTAATATAGTAACATGACAATACTGAAAGAGAAGGCTAAACAACTGTGTCATTTTAAAGTTACATGAAAGGACACATGAAATTAGATTAGAGAGCCAAAAGAGAACACACTGGACAAAATGAAGAAATGAATTTGGGACAAGCATGAGAGAAAAGATTGTGTGAATGTGCATATGGAGGCTGAATCTCACAAATCTAGGATGACACATAAGTTTTTGTAAGATAAAAAGATTTCTTTTTTTGGTTAATTTCCCCTCAAAAGGCACCAGTATTGAGTTGAAATTAATGGTCATGGAATAAGTTTGAATATTCCACAAGAATTAACATGCCTTACAGTTTTATTCCCTTGATTTACCTATGCACCTGAGTAAAGTTAATTTTCTTGATTCAGAAGATGCAACTCAAATGTCCTGTGTGTAAACAAAAGGGGAAATTTTGATAACCAATGTTTTTTCTTTATAGTGTAGGCTCTTTATAGCATAGAACTGATTCTCTCAGATCTTACTTTCACATCATGCTTTCCACAGTGTATCAAGTGATGTGTTGAACAATACCAAAGAAATAATGTTTCCCCAACTCTTATGTATTTTGATATGAAAAATGAAGCTTCAAATCATCTTCTTGATTTCCATAAAGATTTTTACGAAACTTCAGAAAAGACAAAAGACTGTTTTGACATCTTGTCCAGATAAAGTAGACTTTGCTCATCTATCTGCGTATTTGACAGTGCAAATGTAACTTACGGAAAGTTACATTCAGCTTATAAACTTACAAAAGAAAATGAGCAGTTCTTACCTACGAAATGTCCTGTATACCTTGTAGACAGGGCTGCTAAAAACGGATGTGATTTGCTTACCTATGATAATGAAGTTTCATAATGAAATTATGAGGTCCTTTTCAGTTTCCTCAAAATGCGTAGAAATACTTAATGAGCCTTTTAACTTTCTAGAAATGGAAAGAGACAGTCTCCCAAGACATGTGCCTTGAAGATGGCTAGCACTGGAGCTGGCCATAGGCAAGATATTCAAATACTGACCTTCTGTAAAATCATTATTTCCAAAGTGTGAGACAAAAAAATGTCTTCCTCTAATTTTGAAATTATGACAGATGAGAATGGAGAAAAAGATCACAGTAAAACACATTTATATGTTTCTCCAAATCTGTCCGATGAACTCTGAAGAGGCTACAGGGGCATAATCACTTACTACATACCAAGTCTATTTTTTGATCTGGTTCTGCTGTTTCCCAGTTGGCTCTCTAAGAAGTTGATCACCCTAACCTAGCAAATACTCTGTGCTCTTAATATCACTAACAGTGGAGAGGACCACAGATCCTCTCCTAAATTTTCTTTGTTGACCCACTTATACTAAGCTCCTAAGAAATAAACAGAGCTAGGCTTTCATGGGTGAAAATTTCTTGACTATCCTTTGAATACAACGATTAAACTCAGTGGTTTTGTTAAAATATAATTTACTAAGGATCATTCAGCAAACTTCCTGAGTCTCAGACAAAATAGGTAACTTCTCCTAATACTGTTTTCATTAACACGCACAATTTCTGAAAGCACTTCTAAAGGAGTTAGTTCATGTGGGGAACAGGGTAGAGGAGCTGACATATGACGAAAGGGAACCACAGAAATGTCAGAAATGAATTACCTAGATATGTTTATTGTTGTCATTTATATATTATTCTCCTACAGCCATTTCCTTTGACATGTAAGAAAAGATACATTTAGCACAATGAGAAAGAAAAGTTAAAATAGAGACAAATTGAATTAGGCTTAACAAAGAAAGTAAGTTTGCATAACTAGATTATAAAAAGCAAGTAAACAAAAACTACACCAAGCCAAAAACACCTAATAAAATTTGGCACATCCTAACGGTATTTGCTGGCTGCCTACTATGTGTCACGTACTGAATAAGACAGAATGGAAATACAAATATGTAACCTCATGTACACAAGCATGTACATCCCATTTTTACTCCATTATTCCATTATCATTTGGTTTTCTTAGCTAAAACAATTTCAGGAAACAGAAAAAGAGGATGGTTATTAGGATTTCTTTTTTCCATTCTCGTGAGTAAATTTATTGCATTTAAACAGAGGAGGGGTTTTCTACATAATAACCTTGTAGACAATTATCTCACAGCCTCGACTCAATAACTTGAGCTAACATTGATTTTTTACAAAATTAATATCTTAAAAGTTCCATGATCGGATTTTTAAATCAGCAAGTAACCAACCATAGAAGATCTTTAAACTGTAATGCTCACACCGTAAGGATATACGAAGTAAACCGGCAATCCCTTGAATTCTCTATAACAAGGTAGGAAAAGTGGTTTAGTTCAGCCATATTTTTGCTCACATGCTTTTAAAATCTTATATACAAGTTGACCTTATTGCCTAGCTTAGAAAGCCATATAAATAACGGCTTGGAAAATCCTAGCCTAATTCCTTCAGAGCCCAGTAGTTCTCTAGCTCTATTACTTTATTTACTGGACACAGTGGAATGAAATAGAGGAAACAAGAAAAGCAACCACAGAATAGTCTGAATGTTTAAAAAAAAAAAGGATAAAATTTTGTGATCCAAAACAAATAGAGTACAGTTAGTAAACACATCAACTAGTTCCTACTAAGAGCATTATAAGCAGTGGAGGATATTTTTAGGACGTTTTAAATCAACACTAAATTAAAGAAGAAATACAATGATATTAAATAGCAAAATAATGCCTATATGTGGACTGGGGTAAAGCTGGAGTGGGGGCAGTAGGATACACTAAGGTAAAAAAGAAAAGAAGGAGAGAAGGAGAGATGAAAGCATCAAACTATGGAAAGCGAAAGCTTTTAAAGATAATAAAAATCAATGTCAAATTGAACAGACAGGATAGAGTAGGGAGATTAAAAAAAAAATTATCTCCCCAAGAATCATAATTTGAGTAGAGGAAAAAGCTATAGGTGATATAAGTTGTCAGACTGTTTTCTAAAGCATTTGTTACTATGCTCTACAAAACCACAGTAGAAATGTTAATTAGCCAATGAGTTTGAAACTTATGATCCTGTAAACTAAAATACTCCTCCTACAAAGGGTGTTTACAAAGAGAATTAAGGTAAGAGAAGAAACGGACGTTTGAATTTAGTGTATTTAACACTCTAATGAACAACAGACAAATAAACCTGCAGGTAATTCCATAATAAAAAGGCTTAAAAATGACATTAATACTACCAGTTTGGTATAAAATTACATTATGTGAATTTCTGTAATGATTGCTTTTGTATCTAAAAGAGAAGACAATCGAATGTTTCCTTAGACAAGAGAAGCAGAGAAAATGCAGGAGTCAACCAGAGGTGTTGCCACCTTGGAGCATCCCTTTCCTTCTTTTCTCTGCCTAAACTGACCTAGCTATGAAACCTTTGTTGGCACCCCATTCAAAAATCAATCCTAAGACTTCTCTCTGTTGATAAACTATAAAGTCACAGAGGCCAGGGATTGTTTTGCCTTTCCGCCCGCAGTATTTTGTGGGGGTGGAATAATCTGAAATGTTAGGGGGGACAGGGAAAGCCTCTTTGAGAAGGTGACAGTGGAACAAAGACTTGAAGGAGATGAGAAATTTGACCACGTGGCTATCTGGGGGGCTAGAGAAGGGAGACTTTCAGGCCTAACCAGAGCACACCAGGTGTTTGTGGAAAGGCAAGGAGGCCGGCATGGCTGAAGCCAAGTGAGCAAGAAGTAGTGAGAGGAGGTCAAGAGCTGCTGAAGAGGCCAGGATTGGGGATTTTGCTCTTACTGAGATAAGAAGTCTTTCAGGTTGGATCAAAGGTATGAAGTACTTGATTTACATTTTAAAGAGATTACGGAACTGCTTCTTAAGAATGAATCAGAGGAGTGACTCACATTTTAACAGTATCCCTGTGGCAATTATGCTGAGGATAAACTTAGGAAGGACAAGAAGGAAAGCAGGGAGACCGATTAAAGGGCTATAACAAAAGGGCAGAAGAGAGATGACAGGGGCTTGAATTCAGGTGGTAGCGATGAAGATGCTAAATTGTCAGATGCTGGATCTGGTAGGATGTGCTTATAGAATTGAGTGACAGGAAACAAGTCAAAGATAGTGTATGGTTTAGGGCTGGACTACCTGCAAGGCCAGGGGAACCATCTACTCAGAAGGAAAGACTCAGGAGAATACGGGAAGTGTAGTTTTAGATTTGTGAGACTTATTAGAAGCCAGCTGTGGCATCTAGGAGCCTGGAGGTAAGACATGAACAGAGAAATGTGGGAATCATGAGACGATGTTTAGAGTCATTTGACTATATGAGATCACATACAGAGAAAGAATGGATGGTGTCTAGACTACATCTAGGATTACACTCAGGGCCAGAGCAACAATGAGAGATTGTGGAAATGAGGAGGAATCAGCAAAGGAAGTGAAAAAGGACCAGCTGCTGAGGAAGGAAAGAAGCAAGAGAGAATGGTGTACTCCAAGGAAAAGTGAAGAAATGTGGCAAGAATGTGGTTGATGCACATTTTCCACGAGTTACCTTGTTAAATATACCCTACTCATTCTTCAGAGCAGGACCCTTTTTTGCTAAACCCTCTCTGAGCAGTTTTGTCTTAGATCAATGACCCTCCTCTGTGTCCCTATATCACAGTGTAGGCCTCAGTTATAAGAATCATCACAATTATGACTGCAGTTCCCTTCTCTGCCCTCTCCTTGCCCTTAGAAATGTGAGTCCATGAGGACCAGAAGCTTCACCAGAATGCTGGAATCTGTGATACCTCTGGCAGAGGGTTTTCTTGTGGAGTTAGAAAGTGATAACTAGCAAACATAAGTATCTGTTACAACTGGCCATTGTACATCTCACTGTGCATGAATAAATTAGCATTCTGTTCTAGATACTAGTCTAATGTAAGTTTGGTTAGTGTGTTTCTTTTTGAACTTCCAGGGATGATCACTCTGCTTGTTTTCCATATTTCCAGTGCCAAAATCATGTTGTGCAATCAAAATGGGACTGACTCAGGCAGCTGCAAGAGACTGTGATACAAGAAATCCAGGGCATACTTACTCTGTGACTGACTGCTGAAGGAAAACATTGATTTCCATCTATTTTATCTCTTGTTGACACACAATAATGGTCACAGTCAAGATTCTTGTGTAATGGACTGGGGAGAGGCTGTTAAGCATAGAACTGAGCGAAAAATTACATTTTGTTGTTGCTTGAAATATGATCCATTTCTCTATGTTTGAATTTATCGCCTAAGCTGAAAGATAGAATCCTGGAGCCATACTAACACATTCCAGGTTTAAATGTAACATTTGTTAGTACAGACAATCTTGCTAAGCTCGATCAGTTTGTGAAGCTCTGATCGAATAGCGTTTGTACTCCTTTAAAGACCAAAATTTGACTGTGTTGACACAGCTAAGGTAATTTACTCCTAAGCTGCTAACTGGGTGTGGAAATGTGGTCTTCCTCTGGGATACCTGTATCATCTCTAAACTCAACTGTGTCAAAGAAAATTCTGGATGAAATTACTGATCAATGACACCAGGTAGATAAAACTTTTACCACAGTTTTCATGTTTTAAAATGTACTGGATAGTGATACTTCCTCTATTTTTATTGACATCAGAAGATAAGAAGAGAATTCACAAGTATACAATTTCTTGTAACTAACCCATCTATCAATCTATATAGCCAAGTTAATAAGCCCCTTGTATTTTTATGTCCTAAATATATCAGAAATCTAAATCCTTTTCCTGCCTTCTATGACAAAGCAGTCACACTGGAAAGAGACTGGTGAAGTCACATTAGTCACACTTGATTTTGGAAACAATCTATCACCTGGATTTTTCCTTAGAATAGTGCCTTCTTGAATGGAAAGAACCATTATATTATGTTAAAATTTGCCAAGCTCTAGGTATTACCATGCTCTGTGTTTTGTGCTTAATGGCTATTTCCCCAAGACTCATTTTGAGAGCATTTAATCCCATGCAAGCTCCTTAGTCTTCAGCCTACCAGATCCCAGATTCCTAACCCCATCACACTGGCCTTTGGTGCTGGGGTCCTATCTTGCCCTGCTCATAAGGATATGGTCATTTATTTGGACATTTATATGGACATTTATTCATACAAAGTAAAAGCAGGGAAGATAGGGGAAGCTTTATTAGCAAAATTTTACTTTAAAAGCAAATTTCAATTTTATAAACTGTATTGAAAATAGAAAAAAAGAGTTCCTTGCCTCATCCAGGAGGATAGGAGTTGAACACCAGAGTGTTCTTGACTAGAATTATGTCTCAAGTTAGACAGAGAGTTAGGACTTTATACAGTTAGTGTCTTAACTGTATGCTAAGACATTTTTATTTTGTGGTATATATCTTACCTTAACTTCCACATGTGCCATCAGTACTGCAAAATTGGTTAGGTGGTTACAAGAGCACGTAGTGTGTGTCTTATTTGTTGTCAGGAGCCGACAGCCTTGGGTTGACCAATAACCTGTCATTGTGCGCTTGGAATAGCTCCAAAATGAACAGTTAGGATTGAAATTTTCCTCGGACTGCTGCAGGAAAAAGACATCAATAAAGCCAATAACTACCTTATGATCACGTATATTAGGTAGGCATTTTCTTTACATTGAACACAAGTTCATACTATGTTCCAATTTTTGTGGCGATGTCTACTAGTGTTTTCATATTAAGTGGAGCTCATCAAATCTAAGCAAATTTGAATATATGCTGTTGTTTACCCCTCTTGATTAGAGGTGAATTCATTTTTTTAAAAAATTAATATTGAAAGAATACTAGTATCAATGTCTCAGAGTCATATCAATTAATTTATACTGCAAAGTAAAGAATTATTCTATATAATCAACTTCTGAAAGGATGGTTTTAAAAATCTCTGTTCAATTTACAATACAATCTTTGCATAAACACAAAAATATAACTACACACAAAGACATAATTACTTGTAATATCAGATGTGAAGCCATGTCCATTTCCACTAAACATATTGCTCGCTATTTTTAATTATAGAGAAACATTTATAGATCCATAAATGTTTTTACTTTAAGTATATATGTATACAAGAATTACTCTCCTTCCTTACTGTGGAAAAAAAATCACTAATAATTTTTTAAATAATGAATTACTATATCAAATAATAAGGAAAAAAGAAAAGAAAATTCAGACACTTCATGCTTATGTTATAACAAATATAGATAATGTGGACAACAAAACTTTAAATGTCATTTTCTTACCTTGATATGTTTAACAGTGAACACCACAGGATCAGCCAAATAAACCTTATTACTAAACTCTTTGTTTATTGCTGCTGTAATAACCGGGGAATTGACAATAACAGAATGATTGGTGGACATAGCCTCTGTTCCCAACTTCATGCTGGCATTCTCCGTGGACAAATAAGGACCCAAGTTGTTATACAGGACAAAGGCCACTCTGATCTCTCCTAAAATAAGTACATGTAAATTGGGAAGAAATTGATTAGCTTGTATATTCTACTTAAATTAGATAGTTCTAATTAGGTTGTAATCAAATCTATATATAATACATATATATTTTCACAACAAAATTCAAACATTCATTTCAATCAAACTGCCAAGTCATTCATGAGGAAAGAAAAGTCAAATGATGCTGAAACAATGATATATCAGTATTTAAAAAATGAACCTCAATCCCTATTTCACTCCATATTTAGAACTTAATTCAGGATGGATCACAGACCTAAACATAGAAATTAGAACCACAGAGCCTCTGGAACAAAGTATAGAATATCTTTGTGATCTTGGGAAAGGCAACAATGCCTCGGGCAGGACCCAAAAAACACTAACCATAAAAGAAAAAAAAGGTAAACTGAACTTTATCAAAATTGAAAATTTGTGTCTATCAAAATGTAGCATTAAGAAAATGCATAGGCAAGCCACAGACTAGGAAATATATATATGCATATGACTCATGTAAAGCATTTCTGCTACTCAACAGTAAAATAATAAACACACCAAAATGACAAAAGACATAAACACAGACTTTAAAAACAGATATACAAAAAGCTAAAGACACATGAAAAATGATCAGATCATTAGAATTAGGCAAATTAAAAATTAAAATCATACTGAGATACTATTACATACCCACTAGGAAGCCTAAAATCTACACTACGAAAGATAAGCCACACTAATGTTGGTAAGAATGTGGAACAAATGGAACTCTGTATATTGCTGGTGGGAATGTGAAATGGTTCAACTCTTCGGAAACATGTTCGACAATTTCTTATAAAGTTAAACATATTACCCTTCCTAGACACATGAAAACAGACATCCACAAGAAAAAAGTCGTATAAAAGTGTTTATAACATCCTTATTCATTTCAGCCCCAAACTGGAAACAACTCAAAAAAATCTATCAATAGGTGAATAAATAAATTATGGCTTACTAAGATAATAGAATTACTATACATTGATAAAGAACAAACTGACAGATGAAGCATAATGACTGAATCCCAAAAATAATATGCTGAGCTAAAGAATACAGACATAAAAGTACATACGGTATGATTCCAGTTACATAAAGTCTAAGAACAGGTACAATTTATCTACAGAAATAGTAACGGGAAGAGCGTAGTTTAATCAGGTGGGGAGAGGGGGTGAGAAGACTGGAAAGAGGCACTGGGACATCTTCTGTGTAATAGAAGAGATTTTTACCTTGTTTTATGCGATGTCATAGAGGAATGTACAACTGTCAGATTTATCAAGCTAAACACTTAAGGAATGTGCATATCATTGTATGTAAATTATATTGCAATTGCAATTAAAATAAAACAAAGATTCAAAATCTTTATCTGTCTTAAAACTCAATTATCCTGTTTTTTTAAAGTCACTGTCTCCATACATCCTTCTAGCTTATTTTTCCCCTTATGACAATCTCTTACATGAAATCCTCTGAAAAATTAACTTTCTTTTAGCATGTTTTTAAAAAAAATTTTTATCATTTCCTTCCTTAAAATAAATCAAGCCCTATGTTTTACTTTCAGTATAAATTCATTTCGGTTCACCAAGAGATAGGCGCTGCCTTGACCACAGTGGTAACTAAGATGAGGAACTCCCAATCCTTGTCCTTGAAGCTTAGAGCCAAGTGGGAATAAAGACAAAAAATTTTAATACATTTTTTGAGGAAGGAGGGAGCTGTCCAATGTCTAAATTGTGCTCCCACACGTGGGAAATTCCCTACTGGTAGGGATTTATAGACACAAAATAGACATATACTTGCTTTCCTAGACTGCCTTGCAAAGAGGTTGCTCTGGGCACCTCAGTTAGATGCACCCAGCTGGATGCACTGGCCTCAGATTTCGGATGAGGAGCTAGTGACACAAGAAAGCAGGAGGTGGTGCAGCAGCAGCAGCAGCAGCAGCAGCAGCAGCAGCAGCAGCAGCAGCAGCAGCAGCAGCCTTCCCTCGTGGCAGCAGTGACACCTCAGAGCACTGATTCTGCGCGATGATACAGGCTGCTGTCAGCCTCCTTGCGCTCATACATTTTCTGGGCCTGGTTCTACAGCCTGCTCAGTGATTCTATAAGATATCTACTATCCTTTCAGGAATCCAGCAAAGAGATTATGGTAAGAGCTACATAAAGGAAAAGGGCATTCTTAAACTTCTATTTCACATCTATTAACATAGCACTGAGCAAACAATAGTAATTCATGAAATGCTTCTTGACTGTTAGAACATGGCGTTTAATTTTAGTTCTTTCTCTCTAGATTTAATACAAAAAAGCTGATTTTTGGAAGGCTAAACATAGGAATGACTATATTTTTCTTACTGACAGTAACAACTTTCATTTTAATTAGTTTATAATTGTCTGATAATTCATACCAATTTCCCCTGTGGGATGGTGTCATATCATCCCACCTTGTTTTACCAGTGCAATTGGTCACATGTGATTGTTACAGAGTCTTCACTCCAAAATTCATGCTTAAGTGTGACCTAACACATACACACACTACATTAATTTAGTAAATAAAATGAGCACAAACGTAATATGACTAATATAGACATATTTCAATGTTCATTAGCTTTGTATTTGAAGTTCATAGATTTATTTGATAAACCCTTAGTGATTGCATCCACGTGTCAGGCACGAGGGTTATATCAGTGAACTAATTAGAAACGACCCTTGCTTTCATAGAGATCACCTCCCAGAGAAAGAGTTAGACAATAAGCAGGCAACTTAAAAGTAATAATAATAAAAATATAATTTTATTTCATTTTTTTAACATTTTTTATTGATTTATAATCATTTTACAATGTTGTGTCAAATTCCAGTGTAATGCACAATTTTTCAGTTATACATGAACATATATATATTCATTGTCACATTTTTTTTCGCTGTGAGCTGCCATAAGATCTTGTGTATATTTCCCTGTGCTATACAGTATAATCTTGTTTATCTATTCTACATTTTTGAAATCCTGTCTATCCCTTACCACCCTCCGCCCCCTTGGCAACCACAAGTTTGTATTCTATGTCTATGATTCTGTTTCTGTTTTGTATTTATGCTTTGTTTGTTTGTTTGTTTTAGATTCCACATATGAGTGATCTCATATGGTATTTTTCTTTCTCTTTCTGGCTTACTTCACTTAGAATGACATTCTCCAGGAGCATCCATGTTGCTGCAAATGGCGTATGTTGTCGGTTTTTATGGCTGAGTAGTATTCCATTGTATAAATATGCCACCTCTTCTTTATCCAGTCATCTGTTGATGGACATTTAGGCTGTCTCCATGTCTTGACTATTGTAAATAGTGCTGCTATGAACATTGGGGTGCAGGTGTCATTTTGAAGTAGGGTTCCTTCTGGATATATGCCCAGGAGTGGGATTCCTGGGTCATACGGTAAGTCTATTCCTACTAGTCTTTTGAGGAATCTCCATATTGTTTTCCACAGTGGCTGCACCAAACTGCATTCCCACCAGCAGTGTAGGAGGGTTCCCCTTTCACCACAGCCTCTCCAGCATTTGTCATTTGTGGATTTTTGAATGACGGCCATTCTGACTGCTGTGAGGTGATATCTCATTGTAGTTTTTGACTTGCATTTCCCTGATAATTAGTGATATTGAGCATTTTTTCATGTGCCTATTGATCATTTGTATGTCTTCCTTGGAGAATCGCTTGTTTAGGTCTTTTGCCCATTTTTGGATTGGGTTGTTTGCTTTTTTCTTATTAAGTCGTATGAGCTGCTTATATATTCTGGAGATCAAGCCTTTGTTGGTTTCATTTGCAAAAATTTTCTCCCATTCCGTAGGTTTTCTTCTTGTTTTATTTCTGGTTTCCTTTGCTGTGCAGAAGCTTGTCAGTTTCACTAGGTCCCATTTGTTTCTTCTTGGTTTTATTTCTATTGCTTGAGTAGACTGTTCTAGGAGAACATTTTTGAGATGTATGTCAGATAATGTTTTGCCTATGTTTTCTTCTAGGAGGTTTATTGTATCTTGTCTTATGTTTAAGTCTTTGATCAATTTTGAGTTTATTTTTGTGTATGGTGTAAGGGAGTGTTCTAGATTCATTGCTTTACATGCTGCTATCCAGTTTTTCCAACACCATTTGCTCATGAGACTGTCTTTATTCCATTGTATATTCTTGCCTCCTTTGTCGAAGATTAGTTGATCAAAAGTTTGCGGGTTCATTTCTGGGCTCTCTATTCTGTTTCATTGGTCTATATGTCTGTTTTTCTACCAATACCATATTGCCTTGATGACTGTGGCTCTATAGTATTGTCTGAAGTCTGGGAGAGTTATTCCTCCAGCCTCTTTCTCTTCAGTAATGCCTTGGCAATTCTAGGTCTTTGATGGTTCCATATAAATTTTATTATGATTTTTTCTAGTTCTGTGAAGTATGTCCTGGGTAATTTGATAGGGATTGCATAAATCTGTAGATTGCCTTGGGCAGTGTGACCATTTTAACAATATTGATTCTTCCAATCCAAGAGCATGGGATATCTTTCCATTTTTTAAAATCTTCTTTAATTTCCTTCATCAATGGTTTATAGTTTTCTGTATATAATTCTTTCACCTCCTTGGTTAGATTTATTCCTATGTATTTTATTACTTTGGGTGCTATTTTAAAGGGGATTGTTTCTTTACTTTCTTTTTCTGTTGATTCATTGTTAGTGTAAAGAAATGCAACTGATTTTTGAACGTTAATCTTATAACCTGCTATCTTGCTGAATTCTTTGATCAGCTCTAGTAGTTTTTGTGTGGACCTTTTAGGGTTTTCTATATATAGTAACATGTCATCGGCATATAGTGACACTTTTGCCTTTTCTTTTCCAATTTGGATCCCTTTTATTTCTCTCTCTTGCCTGATTGCTGTGGCTAGGACTTCCAAGGCTATGTTGAATAGGAGTGGTGATAGCGGGCATCCTTGTCTTGGCCCAGATTTTAGTGGGAAGCTTTTGAGTTTTTCACCATTGAGTACTATGCTGGCTGTAGGTTTGTCATATATAGCTTTTATGATGTTGAGATATGTTCCTTCTATACCCACTTTGGTGAGAGTTTTTATCATAAACGGGTGTTGAATTTTATCAAATGCTTTTTCTGCATCTATTGAGATGATCATGTGGTTTTTGTCCTTTCTCTTGTTGATATGATGTATTACATTGATTGATTTGCCTATGTTGAACCATGCTTGTGTCCCTGGGATGAACCCCACTTGGTCATGATGTATAATCTTTTTTATGTGTTGTTGGATTCTATTTGCTAATATTTTGGTGAGGATTTTGGTGTCTACGTTCATCAGTGATATTGGCCTATAATTCTCTTTTTTGGTAGTGTCTTTGCCTGGTTTTGGTATCAGGGTGATGGTGGCTTCATAGAATGAGTGTGGGAGTATTCCCTCCTTTCAGTCTTCTGGAAGAGTCTGAGAAGGACTGGTATGAGTTCTTCTTTGTATGTTTGGTAGAATTCCCCAGTGAAGCCATCTGGTCCTGGACTTTTATTTGTAGAGAGGTTTTTTTTTATTACTATTTCGATTTCATTTCTAGTGATCTGTTTGTTCAAGTGGTCAGTTTCTTCTTGATTCAGTCTTAGTGGACTGTATGTTTCCAGAAACTTGTCCATCTCCTCTAGGTTATCCAGTTTGGTTCCATATAGTTTTTCATAATATTCTCGTATGATATTCTATATTTCTATTTTATTTGTTGTAATTTCTCCATTTTCCTTTCTTATTTTGCTAATTTGTGTTCTCTCTTTTTTCTTCTTTGTGAGTTTGGCCAGAGGTTTGTCGATTTTATTTACTTTTTCAAAAAAGCAGCTTTTGGTTTGACTGATATTTTCTATGGTTTTTTAAATCTCTATTTTATTTATTTCCTCCCTGATCTTTATAATTTCCTTCCTTCTGCTGCCTTTAGGGGTTTTTTGTTCTTCTTTTTCTAGTTCTTTTAGTTGATGGGTTAAATTGTTTATTTGAGATTGTCCTTCTTTTTTGAGGAAGGCCTGTATCGCTATAAACTTCCCTCTTAGCACTGCCTTTGCTGTGTCCCATAAATTTTGTGTGGTTGTGCTTTCATTTAAATTTGTCTCAAGGTATTTTTTAATTTCAGCTTTGATTTCCTCATTGACCCACTGGTTTTTTAATAGCATATTGTTCAATCTCCATGCTTTCCTTTTTTTCTCCTTTGTTTCTCTGTTGTTGATTTCTAGTTTCATGGCATTGTGGTCAGTAAAGATGCTTGTGATAATTTCTATCTTCTTAAAATTGTTGAGGTTTCTTTTGTGCCCAATTACATGATCAATCCTAGAAAATGTTCCATGTGCACTTGAAAAGAATGTATATCCTATTTTTGAGGGGTGTGATGCTCTGAAAATATCCACCAAATCTAATTTTTTTTTAGTTTCTCTGGTGCCTTATTTATTTTCTGTTTGTGGAAGATCTGTCTAGTGATGTTAATGCGGTGTTAAAATCTCCAACTATGATTGATTCCCATCAATATCCCCCTTTATCTCTGTTAGTAATTGTTTTATGTGTTTAGGTGCTCCTATATTGGGTGCATATATTATAATTTTATATAATGGTAAGTAAATAGATGCTATGAAGTAGCATTGGCATAAGATGGCTAATGGGAAAAGAGTGACTGGGAAAGAGAATCTACCTTTGGGGAGATAGGGAAAATCTTGCCTAAAGTTGAAAGATTTACACCGAGCAGTGAATGACAGAGAAGCTTCTATAAAAGAAATGTAAAAACTGCACTCCAGAAGAAAAAATATAAAATATCTATGGAGGAACACTTGTGTATTCAAGAAAGAGAATTAAGACTAAATTAGGGATCCCTTGTGTACTGTTGGTGAAAATATAATTGATGCAGCCATTATGGAAAACAGTAAGAGATTCTTCAAAAAATTTAAAATAGAACTACCATACGATCCAACAATTTATCTGGGCATTTATCTGAACCAAACAAAAACGCCAGCTGGAAAAAGATCTATGCACTCCCATGTCCATTGCAAAATTATTTACAATAGCTAAGAAATAGAAACAACCTAAGTATCCATCGATGGATGAATGGATAAAGAAAATGTTATACATATAATTACATACATAAATACAAATGGAAAGTGGAATATTATTCAGCCATAAAAAGGGAAATTTTGCCATTTGCTACAACATGGATGAACCTTGAGGACATTATGCTTAGTGAAATAAGTCAGACAGAGATAGACATTTATTGTATGATCTCACTTATATGTGGAATCTTAAAAACAAACAAACTAATACAGAAAACAGACTGCTGGTTGCTAGAGGCGAGGAATGGTGTAGGCAAAATGGGTTGAGAGGGTAAAATGGAAAAACTTCCATTGATAAAACACGTAAGTAATAGGGATGTAATGTATGGTGTGGTGAGTATAGTTAATTTTCTATTTCGACAGCTGATAAGTGAGTAGATCTTAAAAGCTCTCCTCATAAGAAAAAGAAATTGTAACTATGTGAGGTGATGGATGTTAACTAGACTTACTTTGGTGATCATTTCACAATACACACAAATATCAATTAATTATGCTGTACACCTGAAACTATATAATGTTTTATGTCAATTATGTATCAGTTTAAAAAATAAAGAATCAAGACTAGGCTCCCTGGATCACAGAGAAGATGTTAAAGACTGATGCGAAGTGAAGCAGATAAGGCAGGAGGGTAGGGGACCAGATAGCATGTGGAAGAACTGTTAAGCCATGTGATTTCATTGTAAGTGTAACTGAAGGGGAACTGGTCAAATTTATGTTTCAGGAAGAACCCTCTGTCAACTGGATATACTGTTTGGGGGCAAGAGTCAAAGAAGGGAAACCATCTAGGAAGCTACTGCAGGAATCTGATTTTGCTCTACAGAAAATCTTACTGTCTGCCTCAAAATTCAAATAAGCAACATAACAATAAGTTCAGTCTTATAAGATTTCCAACACTTGTGAAAAAAAAAACTTTGCTCTGCTGGCAACAAACATAATTGTTGTTTTTCTTGCCATTATTTAACGGGCTCTTCTTTTTTCCAGACTATTCACTTTGTAATATGAAACAACTGCTTTGAGTTGGTTGCTGCAACCTGAGGTCATCTTCCTATCACCTAACAGGTTAAAGGCTCTCACTTCCTTAGCAAAATACATGTTTTAAAAAAATTTAATATTAGGACTGAGACTTTATGAGATTATTTATTTAATTTTAATGATATTCAGTAAACATAACCTAGTACTAAGTTGACCTTTATCTGCCAATTCCATTCCCCAAAACCATCTCCTTACAGTTACATGTCCTATATACTTTGCAAAGGAAAAGCATAAAAACACCCTCTAAAAGAATAATGAATAATGTAAAAAACATACAATTTTAAAACTACAAGTAAAATTTCCATTAAAAATTTTAGAAACTATATCTGTCAACTCAGTGAGAGTTATTCTTTTTAAGGAAAAAAGTCAGAAATCTGGATTTTGTTGTTTATTAATTTCCCTCACATTTAAGTTTCTAGCATTTTTCTACAACTGAAAAGTGACAGAATAATTTCCAAACCTAACTGAGGATCCTGTAGAGCAAATATTGCAGTATTGTTGGTGCAGGAGATAAGAAAGGGGCGGGGGGAGGAGATGAAAGAGAATAGTGGAGTGAGAGGAGGAGAGCTTCTAGGTAGCAGATCTAAAATTCTAAGCCAAGACGCAAGGAATTCACAGCAAGTGCAATTTTATCAAGCTTAATAAATAAACGCTAACCTACCGTTTCGGCCATTTTGTTTCAGGGTATTTGCAGAAAGCTGGATAGTGCTTCCATGGCCCATGTTCTCTGGAAACTTTAGGTCTTCTAAGTTTCCTTCTGTGCTCAGCCTCGCAACTTCCAATTCTGTTAATGGAAGAGAGATAATCAGTGCTCATTGAGAAACATGCCAAAGTTAAGATAATCTAATTAATGAAATATTTCTGAACTCTAAACACTGGAATTAATGTTCCATCTGCAATACTTTATAATAGTTCAGCCTTTTATTTAGAGGGTTTTTTTTTTAGTATTTTAATTTTTTTAAATAAAGCAAATAAAAGCTATTAAAATCAGGTAAATAAGAATATAAAAATAACAATTATAAAGCCTAGAATTTAAAACTCAAGCTCAAATCCTTATAGTTTGTCACTGACTGCAAGTTTTCTTCCAAAATGTTATATTTATTTTATGAATTAAGTGAAAATCCTTTTATAATCTAGAGCTATACTATTATATCAATACTGATCTATCTTTAAATCTAATCAGTTTGAAATAGCTTTATAAAATCTTCTGAAATAAAACTGTCAGCTACATCCTTAGATACACTAAAAATATTTAGTCTTTATGAGCCAATAATACAATTACTAAAAATTGTTTTATCACCTTCACTTAAATGACTGAATTCTTTATAGTTTATAATTAAGAGACATTCTTATAATTGAAGTGATCCATGAGGATAAAATTTTAAATACTACTAAACATAAACATACATATATACACATAAAATACATATATATATTAAAAACTAAAAAATAAATAAATAAATGGACCTTACTGTAAGTGACCTCAGGCTAATATATCCAATATTGGAAAATCCTAAGAAGGATACATACATGATTATGAGGATACTTCTAAGCCAATGACAGGTGATAGCCCCCTAATTATAGAAAAATAATAACCTATCTCTGCTGAAACAAAGTATCAGTGCATAATATCTGGTCCACCATAGATGACACTTTTTTTCTTTTCCCTCTTCTGCTGTACAAGATGATACTTTTTTCTTGTACCTCTCTGGTCCTTCTGTATAACAAAGGCCACTTACGAATATTATCTGTGTTCTCCCTGACGATGTCAGTCTTCAAAAGGTTATCAGCCAGCACAAAAGCACTTTCCTCCACAGTGTCAAGCAACATGGTGGCTGCACGTAGTTGATCACTTGTAGTCAGGTCTCTCCACGCATTTGAGGCTTGTGGCTGGAGAAGGTTGTTAACTGTCTCAACCATTGCCTACAAGAGGATGAACAGAATGACAGAGGTCTCTAGTGAGCCCACAGAGCTGTCAGAAATCCAGGTGTACATGTTGCCCAGCAAGCAAGGATCAGCGGTGTGCATGAGTTCAGTATTGTCCCAGCCTCCCCTGTGACATGCTGCAGTGGAAGCATTCATTATTTTGTTCTGTAAAACCCTAGCTGAGACTTTGCAAGGCAATGGAAAAACCTGCTTCTGTTTTGAAGGACAACAAATAGAGCCATGTTTGCTTCTTAAAATCAACAGCAAAGGCTTCAATAAGACTATAATCACATAATTAAATGATTTGGCTAGGGAACCACTGGCAAGTAATTTAAACCAACACTTTTATCACATCACCACAAAAAATGATTTTTTATACCTCACCATAAAACTAGATGCTGAACACAGAAATCAGAAAGATGACTACAGACAGGATAATATAAGAATTTGTTGCTTATAGGTTGAGGACTCACTGAGCAAACCAATTTTTTTTTTAGCCAGCTAGCAAAATGTCAGAATGGGGAAAATATCAAGTTGGAACAACTGCCTGTTGGAACTAGCTACCTGTGGCCCTCAGGTGTTTTTCCTTAAAAAAAAAAAAAAATCAGCAGTAGGTACACTTACACGTAGGGATAAAGCATCACATTTCTCCTTGCATCATTCAAAAGAATCATCTCTCTAGTTACAATGTATATATTTCCTGTGGTTAACTTTATGCTCTAGGTTACAGGAAAAGACAGCTCTTCCAATAGGGTCTTCTTAAGGTTTCACTCAAACATACAGAATTGCAAAACAAAAAAACACAACTCCTGCAGTTTGAAAGTGATCATCCTTGAACCTGTTGATTATGAAATATGCACCTAATCCAGAAATAAAATAGAAGAAACAGCCAACACAGGGACTTTCTAGGCAGCACATAGGTGTTTTAAAACAGGACTCACATTACTGACACGTTGGCAGAGGAGCTGGGAGAGCCATTACACTGCAGTGTTTTCTTCTGGCTGGTGTTTTCATAGTAACCAAGTAACAACTGTTAAAAATTCAGCTTCATAATGAAACACCTTGGCTGCCAATTAACACCAGCTTCAAAAACTAATTTGCCTTTTGATAAAAGCTGTTTTTCTTGATATTTTTCCCAGCTATTCCAAGTTCTGGCCAAAATTCAACATCACTGGACTTTTCCATAAAATAGTCCTACTTGCAACTTGAGTACTTTGCATCATTTAAAAAAAAATTCTTTCATGAGTTTAATGACTGGGCATTTTCACATAGGATGCTTAGCTCTGTCATTTGTTCTGGGTTTAAAGCATGACCTAGAAGCCAGACAAAAGCATTTCTGGATCACAACAATATAATCTGCTTTCCAGGAAGTTCTCCATAGGGGTAATGCCAACAGGATATGCCAAAAAAAGAAGTGCCAGATAGAAAAAGAAAAAAATAAAAAAAAGTTTAGGTATTTTCCAAAGCCAAACAGAGAACACAGACCTCTTGACTGCAAAGAACTGTTCTTTCTGGGATTAGATGATCCTCTGAATTCATTAGAAATGCTCTGAAAATCCCATATGCAACAGAAATTATGCCTGTTCTTTAAGGAGCAGCCTTTTAACATTAGTGAATAATCTTCCACTGATTAATTTAAATCTTACCTCTGGGAAAATTTATTGGGGATAATGCAATATTTCTGTTCTGCCCTTTATTGCTTTTAATTTCTTTAAAAATGCAAAAGGAGAAAAAAAGAAAAGAAAAAAGAGAAAGAAGTAACTATGGTCAACTCTGAGAATGTTGTAAATAGGAAGCTATGTACAACAGTCTGCTTTAGCTAAAATACAGTGTCATTAAGTTGACAGCACATAAATCAAATACACCCATTATTATCTTAGTTTTGCAACTGAAAATGTATAAGATGAAATTTTTTTTCATAGTTATACTTTTTGAGTACATTTTAACAACTACATCTTCCCAAATTAGACAGTCTTTAGAGAAGTTTTCTATTAAAGCCCAAATAGGGGTAGGGATAAATTAGGAGTTTGGGATTAATAGATACAAACTACTATGTACAAAATAGATAAACAACAAAGTTGTATATCACAGAGAACTATATTCAGTATCATGTAATAAACTATAATGTAAAAACTATGAAAAAGAATACATATATATGTACAACTGAATCTCTTTGCTGTACACCAGAAACTAAGACAACATTGCAAATCAACTATACTTAAAAAAAAAAAAAAAAAAAAAAAAAGTCCAAATGATTTCCAAGTTAACTGCCGAAACCACAGACTTAAATTTTGGCCCTAAAACCTGGGTGGGTTAAGACACAAATCTAATATTTATTTATTCTTAAAACAGCACCTGTTATGATTGCCTAAGTATAAATGAAAGGAGATGTCAACACAAGCAGTGAGAGACAGAATTCTCTAGGCTAAAATTAGTGTGGGGTTTGCAACTACATCTGCTGAGTTTGTAACTGGATTCTGCTGCTTTCCTAGTTGTGTGCTTTTGGGCAAGTTACTTCTTTGTATTCATCTGTAAATTGGAGATGATAATATAATCATTTCATAAGGTTGCTTGGCTCATAAGAAGTGCTTAAGGTGCAATCTTGTCTTTATTTTCACTGGATATCAAAGTCCAGTGTGGGAAGAAGAGAGGTCTTCATTGAATGGAGCACAAGTCATACCTGACAATTGCAAAATACTCACACTGAAGTGAGATCTGGAAAGAATAACTCTTCGGGAATGCAATCTTCATATATAGACCTGTTACATAACTAAACTACTATTGATGAATGAGAGAAACAGGTATTAAATAGTTCGTAATGTGTTTTCTAGACGCTGGAACTAACCAGTTTTCTACTAGCAAGACAGCACAATTAGGTCCATCATAACAGCTTTAAAATTAATATAATTTGTGTAAGCCTTCCAAAGATTGTTATGTCCCTGTTACCAGTTCAGTGAAGGCCAATAAAATAGTCACAATTCTTCAACGGTAAAAGAATATCTATATTTCATTTTCCCTATACATTTATGACTATACATTTTACGTATAAATGATGACATGTGGTAATAAAGTTTTTTGGGTTTTTTTGGTCAAACTAGTTATTTGCATTTCTTTTGTTAGTTCAACAACATCTCTTTAAAAACAGGTTGATTTTCATTTTATTTGATTACAAAGAAATGAGCTTAACTATACTTAGAACCAAAGTTGACAGGAAATGTACAATGGATTAAAGTGAGGTACTGGGACATCATTTTAATGTCCAACAGCTCTCACAGATTTCTCTTTTCTGCTATAAATCCTTTTTCTGACCTAAAACTTATTTTCTAAAGTTGAAAGAAAATAAGATCGGTCCTGAATTCATCTTAAAAAAATTGTATTCTCACCACAATGCCTCAATCCAGGAAGGAAAGACAAAAACAAAAACAAAACATCTAATGGTTTTAACATGTATAAACTGAAATAATGTAAAATTTTGAGAGTTAATTTAATCAACAATATCGTCACCAGAAACTAAATGTTAATTTGCTCCATTATCGTTTTTAAAATGCTAGAAACTTGAATAGGAGATGGGCCCTGGAATTCATATTCTAGTTCTGCCACTAAATTTAAGTGTACCTTTGGACAAACTGGCGTTTTGAAACCAATCAACAAAGGGTGAACTACAGAAGAAAATAAATTGCATCATGTTTCAATTCAAGGGTAGTAAGGGCCATTCTACTATTAGATATTACTCTTCTCATTTTACAGTTTACAATTTACAGACTAGATTCTAAAGTAACTTTCAACTTTCTAAAAATCAAATATAAGTTAGGAAGTGTGAAAAATCACTTAGATTCATACCAGGATTAGGGACATACCATAACCTTCTGAACATATATTTGCATTACACAATATTATTGGACTTCTTATTGTTAAATTCAGATTTGAAGCATATTCATTCGACTAATTTTACTCAGAGCATATACTTTGGACTATGTGTGTTGAAACATGTTATAAACTGTACAATCACACTTTGTATGTTTCAAAAGGGAAGAGTTAGTTATTTGTTAAAACTACTGTGAAAAATTTTGGAGAAAACCAGCTATATATCCTTCCAATAACAACTTCTGTCATTCTTCCAGGAGAATGTATTTATGAAATAGCTAGGATTCCTTAGCAAGAATACATAAATGGATCAATGGTGAGAAACATATCAATGGCACATCTCACCCAGGTGAGCAGTAAATCTTAAACTAAGTAAGCAGAATCACCGGGAATCTTTTTGGCAAGCTTTTTAACCAGGATCTCATTCCGGTTTTAGTTCAGGATCTACTGCTCAATCCATTATCAGCTTTTCCAGGGAGAAAATCCATTATCTGTTTTGTTCTCTTTGTATTAGCTATCATTATATAAGGTATCTCTCAGATATTTATTTACCTACATGACTATTACAGAGCTCTCACTCAAGAAAAGGTAAGCTTCATGAGGGTGATGACTCTGTCTCATTTGTAAGTGCCAAAAACTCTGCTTAGTGTTCAACAACTCTTTGCTGAATGATTGACATCCAGTGAAGATTCACACTTAAGTGAATTTTCTCCATTTTCACACCAGCAGAAAAAAATTTTTCTATGAAAAAAACTTATTAACCAGTCAATATTATCTAAATCATTATCATTTCAGAGATTCACTGTCACAATGGGCTCCCATTTTAGCACTTAGTTACTTTTAAGAGAGTTATCTGTATTTGGGTCTGGCTTTCTCACTAGATTATGATTTTCTCAGGGGAGAGATCATGCTCATTTTTGTTTTTCCAGGGTAAATTTTAGTGTCTTGAGACATTTTGGGTACTCAGTAAACGCTCATTAAGCAAAAATAACCTACTTTTACTATCAAATCATGAATACAATAGGGAACTGAAAACATCTTCTTCTATACCTCAATAAAAAAAAAATTTAAAAAAAATCTTTAAGTTCTATAACTTTTTGCCTTATCTCCCAAGAAGTCTTCTGAGTGCTCAGATATTACCATGGTTTGGAAGGAAGGCAGGGTGAATAATAGGGACTTAGGGAGGAAAGTAGAACCACAGGCTACTGTAGTTTGTAGTGAATGCAGACCACTATGAATGAAAACTATATTCTACAAAAACCTTTCTAAAATGTTTTCAAATGTGCCAAAGTGCACTTTCAATGTAACTCAATGAGGTTTTATTAAATACGTATGATATGCAAAGAACTAGGGAAGTTACTGTTGGGTGAGGCTGAGGAAAAGAAGGAAACATGGAGTATTCTCTCAGTTCGCCTACACTCCAAAACAGAAGGTAAGCATGTCACATGGGACAAAAGATAATGCATTCTAGCTAAGGAGGATCAAGAAAAGATCCCAGAAGGTGTTTGGATTTGAGTTGGACACTAAAAGATGAATAAACTTTCTTTAACTATGATAAGGAAATTTGAGGCTGAGGGACATAATAAGGAAGTTGATGATAAAAAAAAAGGTACTAAGGCAGGTGTTAGGCTGGGGTGAGAACAATGTATGATGCATGAAAATATAATTTATAAGATGAATATAACAAAAGAAATGGTAAGCAGAAGTCAGATCTTAGAAGGTCTTCAGTATGATAGAAGTTTAGGCTTTATTGTTTAGAAAATGTACAGCCATTAGAGATATCTAAGCAAAGCAGTTACATGTTTAGGTCTTAAGTTCTTAAATTCTTAAGTTCATTCATTATTTTTTAAAGTCTTTTGTTACAATAATGCAAAAAATTATAAATATGTAAATTATCATTAGGTAGAACCATTAGAAAGTTAAGAGCAATTATTTCCTATTAGAAGATAAATTTAAACTAGTAAATTGCTGATATCCTTTTGAAAAACTGCCTAGTAATATAAACTTTTATTTTACTTTTTATTTTCACATCTTTGTTTTTTGATATATTCTCCTGAATGCAGTATCTCTTTATCAATATATACATTATTGTTTTACTTTTACTGTATTATATTTACAGTTATGTTTAAATATATTTCTTCATATATAAATTTCAAGACATGCAGAAAAATAGAAATAAGTCTTTAGGTCTTCTCTGCTCCCAGCTCTTGCTTTCTGACTATATTTTTACATATAAATATAGTTTATATTGATTTGTAATTTGAAAAAATAAAAACAGCTTTTCTTTAATTCTTCATTTTTGACTTCTTGATAGGAAGTTTATCAGTTGAGAATAAAATAAAGCAAACATTTAAAATCATTACTGAATAGGGCACATTGTACTACAATCTATGTTTAGACATTGATTCAAATCAAAATTTTAAAGGTTAAATGTTAGAAAGGTCTTCAGAACAGTTTTAAACTTGCAGGTTTTTTATTAGAAGTCAAGTTGAGTGACTGATATTTACACACCTGATCAATAAACCTAAGGTTCTTTTTATAATCACTGTCATTTCATACTAAACATATGAAAACCACTAATCTCTGAACTCTTTTATATTATAGTAAAGTGTTGGCATTTTCAAGTCTTAATTAAAATTAGATTGTATGACACAGCTAACCTATAATATAATAATAAGAATCTTTAATAGAAAAAAACAAGATGAAACTCTCTGCCCCTTCAAGAGACCTCTTATTGTTTAAAAATGTATTGTTTTTAGCAAACTGTATTTGACTGTATTAATTTTTAAAACCCATTTAGAATTAAGTAATTGAATGCTATCAAATAAATCTATATTGTTTTACAGGAATTAGGTGGAACTATAAACTTAATCTTCTTGCTAACTCTACATGCATTCAACAATTAATAATTAAGTACCTTCAACTAGGATACTGCAAGAGAGAGATTCTCCTTTCCCTCAAAGTTATGACAATATATTGAGGCCAGACAAATAACTAAACAAGTAATTAAAATACAATATGACAAGCATTATAATAATGGAAACACAGGATTCAAGTTTGGTGTTTTGAAAGGCTCTATGAAGTAGAATTTCAAGCTTAAATACAACATAGACCAAAAAGGCAAGGAGTAGAGCTTGTGCTTATATGTACAGAGGTGAAAAGAGAACAGGCATCTAAAAGGAACTGAAAACAATTCCTTATAGCAGAGCAGAGTGCAAAGGGTTCAGTGGCAAGATAAGCAAATGAAAGCTAGTTTTCAGAGGCTTGCAAACCTGAAAACATTTGCAATTCTTCCAAAAGGTGACAAGAAGTCACTGAAAAATTTAAAGTAGGGGAGTGATATAAATCATAATGGTTAATATTTATTGAATATGTCCCAGACTGTCATCTGAAAGCTTTATATGCATTAACTCCTTTGATTTTGACAATAACCTAATGAGGTAGAAATAGTTATTTTCATCTTGTGGTGAGAAAATCGAGACTCAGAGAAGTTAAATAACTTGCTAAAAGGCTTATTAGCTTACAGGGCAAAATCAGGGCTCAAATCCATGCATTCTGACTGGGGATGGAGGAAAATAAGATTCCAAAGATATTTAAAATTATTTGTTGATTAATTAAAGTCAGTTGATAAGGGAAATAAAGAGGTTGAAATGCACAGAATTTGGGGGTAGAAAATGAGGTGGTACTCACTTAAAATGGTAATAAAGGAAGAGGAGCAAATTTTTGTTCATTAAAAGCTGGAGGATGTAAGTACATGTGTCGGGGGGAACATGATGAATTCAGTTTTGCCGATTTTGAATGCAAAGTACTTAAATGGCATTAATTTAAGAAGTCTAGAGAATCCTTGTAGGGGAGGAAAATAACCACCTACTACCCTGTTAGGTTCTGTGACTAGACCTGAGAATTAAACTGACATAAGATAAAGTAACAGGAGAAAAGCATACACATTTTATTTAATATTTTTATGTGCACAAGGGAACCATCTTAAAAAAATTAAAAGAAGACCCGAAGAAGCAGTTAGGACTGAGAGTTTATATGCTTTTTTAAACAAAGAAGGATAAATTTGTGATGAAGTGACAAGACAAAGGAAAAGGGTTTAAACTACTAAGAGCAGTACATTACAGGAAAGTGACTAGGAAACATGTGGGGGAAACCAGCGGAAAATAAGGGTTATTTTAGTACATTTGTTTGCACAGATTCATTTTGGCATTGACTTATACTCTGGTGATAAGAATGTTCTTCTCTTCCTGTCACACGGGAAATTTTCTGATTTGCTCTCAGGTAGATCTCAGGTAGAGATCAGAAAGCCCCTCCTCATCTGCTGTTTCTCAATTGGCTTCAGCTCAAAATAATCAATGTGCCAAAGTGGCAGATTTTGGGATGGCATGTCTTAATCTCTTCAGTCCGCAGTTTCCCCAAATATCTGCTCTTGGCATATAGGTTTAGGCATCATAAACTCAAGTAGCTCACTGAGTATGTCTGATATTAACCAGATAATCTGAGTAGAGGGAGAAGAAATGATGGTGCAGA
Source organism: Camelus dromedarius (assembly GCF_036321535.1). Lineage (NCBI taxonomy): Eukaryota > Metazoa > Chordata > Mammalia > Artiodactyla > Camelidae > Camelus > Camelus dromedarius. Next base: position 64,636,293 of record NC_087436.1, on the reverse strand, counting down.
AACATTAACGAGAGAAGAGAAAATGGAGAAAGAATAGTTCGACAACTGAGACTAAGAAGGGGTAAGTAGCCAGAAGAGTGTGGTATCACAGAGGTCAAGGGAAGGGGGTTTCCATCAATTTCAAAATGAACTTGATCCTAAAAGTATCCAAAAAGCCCTTTCTGAAATAATAATAACTCCAGCTCTTTTTTTTCCTGGGTAACTAGTAGAATGGTGGTACAATAAAAGAGAAACGCTAGGGAGAAGCTGCTCAGCAGCATCGGCAGTAGTGAGAATAGAGTAACAGAATTTCTCAATGAGTAAAGCAGTTGGTTAAGGTTTTTTGAGAATCACCTACATAAAGGTGATAGCTGAAGCTGTAAGAATGGATATCAGAGGAAAACTAAATTTGCAACCAAAATAATCTTGCAAAAATATGTCACGGCCTTAGTTTAAGTTCTTTAATGACATTCAGGATTCACTCCTTTCCACAGCCTTCCTGCCCCCTGTATTCTCCTTAAACCTATTTCTTCAGGAATATTGGCCTTCTTTCTATTTCCAGAACTCTGCAGCCTCACTTGGCCATGATCTGGGTGACCTCTGGTCCTGGAGTGCTTTTCCTCCAGATAGGCATGTGGCTGATCTCACACTGCCAGGGGTCAGTTTTATAGTCATCTCCTTAGAAAGTCTTCCCTGATACACACAATCTAAAGTAACTAAGCAGTCACTTTTATCCACATGATTGTTCTAATTCTCTGCATAGTACTTCTGCCATTATCTTATCACTTTGATTGATTTACTGTGCATGTCCTTCCCAGACTCCAGTCTGCTAAACTAGGATGTGAGCTCTATAAGCTTAGTAATCCTGTCCGTCTTTACCCCTGGATCCCTGCACCTGGAACAGTGCCTGAGGCACAAAAGCTCGACAAATACGTCTGAGTGAGTGTGAATGAATAAGTCTATACTATTCTTAAACTATATAGGCTAATTATTTTGAGTGGAAAATATATTTTCTGACTCTAAAAGGGACAATCTCATAGGAAAGTCTGAAAAACTGTCAGCCTGCAGGGGCTTAAGGAGACATGATGATTAAACGCAGTGTCATATCCTGATAAGATCCTGAAACAGGAAAAAGACATAGGTAAAAACTTAGCAAATCTGAACAACCTACATACTTTAGTTAATGATAACATGTCAGTATTAGTTCATTATTATAATTGATGTATCATATTAATGCAAGATAGTAATAATAATGATGGAAACTGTGTGTGTAGGGTGGAGATATGGGAATTCGGTAATATCTGACCAACTTTTCTGTACATCTAAAACTGGTCTGGAAAATAATGCCTACTAGTTAAAAAAAAAAGTATATGCTTGTGAACAATTGAAAAATACAGAAGTATATAAATTAAAACTGGGAAGTCTATTTATGGAATGACATCGATATTATCCCAAAATAATCTCTTTGACAGTTAGCTGTGAACCTCTGCAGACTTGTAAATATTTACACCTACGCAAATAAATGTGATCACTATAATAATGATATCTGTTTGATTTTGCTTGCTTTTTTTTTTTTTTACTTGATACTGTATTATACTCATCTTTCTAAGTCAATGTAAGGTCTATCTCATTCTTTCTGTGACTAAAGAGTATTCCACTATTTGGTGTAGCATTTTATTAAACCAGTTTTCTAGTGATGAAATTCAGTTGTTTTGTTGATATAAACCATGACACAAGTCTACCTTGTGATCATCTCTACGTGTCTGTTCTTTTCAGTGGTGGAACGCTGCCACATTGTGCCACAGCTACTCCCAAAGTCCTACTGTAGGCAAAGAGAACACCACTGTTTTGTGATTGTATGACAAGAGTTACAAAGAAACATTATACAAATGTGGATGTGAGTACAAATAGTCTTTTCTGGCAGAATATTTAAAAGGCTGATAACAGAAGTTGCTTTGAGGAAGGCAGATTTGAATGACTGGGACAGAGGCACGGGAGAGGCAGGGTAGCTTGCACCACACAACTCCAAGGGGTCACAATGTCAGTGATACAACCAGGCATTAGCAATGCAGTGGCCCCATTAGGAGAACACATATTTATTATTCTACTTTTTGAATTTTAAACCATATGCCTATATTAGCTATTCAAAAAATTACTTAACGAGAAGAAAATGCCATCAGAAAATAATTTGAAATAACCTTTTTTTCTTTTAACTAAAATGATTGCCTTCAGACTATAATAAAACAATCAAAATAGTATTTTAATTTCTATTTAGTTTAAAAATAACCACAGGTATTGCCATGAATCTATGGTAGGTTATTACGTCAAAACTAGATGAAAATATCAATACATATATTAAATTAGAAAAAAGTATTTTTGGTTGCATCTAAGAATATTAATTGCCCAATAATTCTCTTCTTTTAGATGTAGAATCGTTGATCACTATGCCCACCTGCAAAGCTATACCTATTAATAAAGCATTGAGCTATGCAAAACTGAGTAGCTCAAAGGATATGGTCAGAAGTATGGGATATGGTCAGTTGTAGTTGGGTAAGACTTTCAGGAAGTTCTAACAGAGATGAACATTTTAGTTACTTGCCTTTCTTCCTTCTATATAAAGATTAGCATAAAGTGACGATTGGAACCAAAATAACTCTCTTATCATTTTGAAAGCCCATGTGCTAAAGATAATAGAGCAGAAAAACATATGAAGACTTGGTCTCTGATTTGGAGTTTTCATGATAATCCTGGACTGCCTCCCCCGCATTTCCTTTTTATTTTTGAAAATAAAGCCTTGGTTTAAGTTACCATAGTTAAGTTTCTGTTACTACCAGATGAACAAAATTTATACATTAGGTAAGGGAAAATATCAAAATTATAACTCTGTTTGGAACAGTATTAAAAATCATTTGTTTGGTTCCAGGCCATCAGGCAACTACTTGACTGCAAATTATATCTTCAAACTTCCATTTCTTTTCTGACCTGTACCAGAAAAGCTAATGATCCTACTTTCCAGAAAGTAGGATCTTAAATCTGTAGTGCTATTTTAAATATATTTTTTTCTTCTGGTTAGCTATGTGATTATAACACCGTTAAAGAAATAGCAAAGTAAATTGATGTGTATTCTCTTGTGTTTGCATAGAAATAATATCTATTTATATTCTATGTAATGAAAATTTTCTGAAGGTAAACTCACGTTCAGAAAGCAACAATGTGTTAGAATGGACTTAAATAAACAATTTTACAATTAAGTGATAATCTAGGCCTTGATCAAGAAGCTGTAAGAGAGAAAGGATAAAACTTGGTGAAAAGAAGTGAGAAATAGTTTTGTGTTAGATAAAAACATTTTATCTAAAAACAGAATGGCTTTTTTTTCACCCTTATTAGAATTACTTCTTGAAGGACTTACAAAAACCATGTATATACAAACAGCAGCTGGAATATTTGCTTATTTATAGGAAATGTGCAAAATGGAAGAGTCACAAATGACTTTGTAAAGCGGTCATCTCTGCCTGACCTGGCACATCAGTCATGGGAATTTTGAGAGATTCCCAGAATGATGTTCTTTGCACGTCAAAGCAGGATCTCCATCATCAACATCTGTTACTGTCCTTCAGAGGTTTTTAAATCATTAAATTTATGAACTGACCTGTCCAAGCTCTTAAATAATAACCTGTATAATTTACTCTGCTTACATTACATATGATTTTTACTGTCTTGTGATTCAACAATTGCTTTACAAGAGCATTTAATGACTACAACTTAAAAAAAAAGAATTTTTGTGTCTTCTTTATAAGAAAACTACTCTGCTTTGTAGATGGACGTCACTTTCTTTGATCTCAATGTCTTTTAGCAATAGGTTCAGGGCACCAGAAACATGCAGGGTGCAGATTTATATTTTCTCTCTTACTGACACAAATCAAGTGCAGATTTATCAAGCTGTGAAATATATTAAGTTCACAGGGTTTGAACAAAGGGTTACCAAACCTCAAGAACCTGGTGTGATTTAAACTACTTTCAGATGTCCTTTTAATTATATTAAATGAAAGTTTCGGTTGGCTTTGATGCTTATGGGCAAACATCAAAATCTCTTGAAAGAGCTGCTAAAAGTACTCCCTGTTGCTGTAGTTAATATACTACATTGTATGCACACCACTAGCCAATTTATTCTAGCCACTTTAACAAGGATATCCAGCCTGACAGGCCACACAGAATAGTATCACAAGTCAAGCAAAGCACAAATCATTAGAGGACCCGGAAAGTTGTTTGACATGCACCACGGAGCTCTTTGTCACACAGCCAATTAAGTGACCAAACAAGGAACTTGAAAATACTCATTAATTTCTTCCTAGCAGTATAAATGTAGGTTAGAATCTCTCTTGTCTCATGCACCAAAGGCACACAAGTAAAACTGGCATAATTCAATTTGCACTTTGTCAAAGCTGCAAGTAGTAAATATGGCACACAGAAAGTCCACATTAAAGACAAAAAAGTGGAAGCAATAGGTAAAAATGTTTACATAGTACATATAATAATACAGATATCCAGGCTCTGGAATGATAAAAAGATAATCGAAAGTTGGCATTACTTTTCTCCTTGAAAAGCTTTATCAGTATTTCTGAGCAGATTCAGCAGCACTTGAAGTCACTTCCTCCTCTGTGAAAGAAGAACTTGAGTTGAGTCCTGGATGCCATACTCTCTAGGTCATCCTTTCTTAAGGCTGCTCTGTAGTCTCTACTGTTGGCTCTCATTCCTCTCCCTGACCTCATGAGACTACAGTGTCCTGGGGTCAGCCCTAGATTCTCTTCTCTCTCCACACTCATTCCCTTGATGAATTCATCTAGTACAATGACTACTAAATGCCACTCTAAGGGAAACATTACCACATATTTATTTCTAGCTTGACCTCTCAGCTGAATTTCAACTAACTACATCTAACTACATATTTAACATTGATATTGTATACCTAATAAGAAACTCAAACTTCACATGCCCCAAGCCAAGTTCTTGTTGTGCTCCCTCCCCAACTGGTCACAGATAGACCATCTCAGTAAATGGTGGCATCATCCTTCCAGTTGCTCAGGCAAAACACTTTGTGTCGTTTCAAGTCCTCTCTTTCTCTGACACTTCACATGCAAACCCTTAGCAAATCTTGTTTGTTCCATTAAAAATAGTCCTGAACCTGAAGAATTATCTCAGTATCCTGTGCTCATATCTTGTTCCAAGTGACCATTATTGCCCAAATGATCACCCTGTTTCAGCTCTTGCTTTTCCTGCTATAATCTATTCATCACTTTAAAACCATATCAGATCATGTAATCCCTCTGCTCAGAAACCTGCAGTGCTTTCCTGTGTGTCTATGAATAAAAGCCAAAGTCTTTACAATGGTCTATCAGATCTGGGTCCTTGCTGCCCGGTGGATTCATTTCCTATCGCCCTCTTCTCTTTCATTCTGCTCCAGGTGCATTGGCTTCCTGAACAACAAAGGCATATTTCCACCTCAGAAACTTTCTGTTTTCTCTGCTGGAATGCTTTTCCCTGCATATCTGCACAGTTCACTCCTTCAGAGTTTTTCTCAAATATCACCCTAGTAATGCATTTCTTGCTTTATTTTTCTCCATAACATTTATCATCATCTCATATACCACATATCTCACACACTTACGGGACTGTTTTTTTTCTGCTGCAAGAAATTTCATCCTAGGAGAGACAGTGGGGATTCTGGCCTGTTATGTACACTGCTATATTCCCAGTACTGATAAGATTACTGGACACGTGTACTCAACTAGTAATTTTTGAATATTTTTGTTGTTAACTATTATGTGATGTTTTTTCTAGTTGAAGACAGAGATTGCTTTTACACTGATGGTACCTAGGAACAGATTTCTAGTGGATAATTAAGGTAACACAAGCAAACAAAATAAGTAAGTAAAATAAAACAAGCATCGAAATTGAAATAAAAAGAGGGCTTGTTTCAAATACTTCATAAGCTTTAAAGAACAACAGAACAGTTGCCTTTAAATAAAAAGAAAAGAAAAATGGAAGGAAAGATGGGAAGAAGGGAGGAAACCAGGCATATGTGTATATGTGTGTATTTTTTAAAAATTCGCATTTATTTACAAATTTTTTTCTGATCAGTCTTCAACTGACTATGCAGATAATAGCTTACTATTCCACAAAAATTCAAAGAATGACTGAAAAGATTCATATCAATAACTCTATGTACTTATATTTCCCATTAAGCAAGATCAACTGCGGACTCTCTAGGGAGCCCATGCCATCTCTGAGATTTGGAGAACAAAAGAAACTGCTCATTAAATCAAAATATATTTCTTAACTAGGATAATGTCCTACTTTTAAAGCAGAAAAAAAAAATGCCAGTAATTTCAGTAGTTCCTGCTAAAGAAGAGAACAATGCTAACAAACATTACTATTTAAAAAATGGGAACTTGAGATTGAAAAATGAGCAGAAAATGCAAATCTAAGTTCTGGTTACATTTACAGAACATGAAGACAGTTGTTCTTAAGCTGTTTGAGGTCCTACTCTACTCTCAGATTCTCATGAAAACCACAGACTTCCCTTTGGAGCCTATGAGTTTTACTGGTTCATGGATTACCCTCCCAAATCCTCCCCTGCCCCCATACCACAACCAGTTAAGGACTTGTGCAATTCACAGGTGCGGTTATAATCAAAAAGCAAAGATTATAAATCAGTAAAAAATGTTAAAAAAAAAAGCGAAAATAGCAAGTGTTGCTGTGGATGTGGAGAAACTAGAGTCCTCATTATCACTGGTGGAAATGTAAGATGGTGTGGCCACTTTGGAAAACAGTTTGATAGTTCCTCCTTTAACACAGAGTTAGACTATTTTTTGTTTTCTTTTTCTCTCAATATGATTTTTTTTTAATCGCAGTCTTCTCTGAAAACCAAAGGACCTCAATGCAAATTATGTTTGTATTTGACCTGAATATAGCAGTACAAAATAATCACCACACAGCCATTTGAACTCCATCTCAAAAAAAAAGAGAAATTAAAAAAATTGTTTTACTCTATGCCATTCCTGAAATACAGTACAATAAATCAATAAAAATAGACCAAATGATATATCTTGATTGCTAACATCAAATAATGAGGTCAGCTCTGCAATCGCAGTATTTTGGCAAATGGGAGCATGAGCTCCTGAATTGGGAAGACCTAGTAACTGAGGAGCCCCCTAATTACTACTATATGAATAACTCTGAGAAAGTCATTTAATCCTTCCTCTGCCCCATTTTCTCTACTATAACTTAAGAATAGCATTAGTTATGTCACCGAGTTGTTAGGAGGATTTATACAGAATGCTCTGCACAGTGATGGCAACAGTGCCTAATACATGTACTTATTCCTAATAATAAATCAGTGTTATTCTTAGTCATGGTATTGAAGAAGCACTGGATGCACATTAGGATAGCAGCATGAGTGCCATCGGTGCTAGTTATGTGACCTTGAGCAACTCATTTCATTTTTTCCAGATCTCAACGAACTCATCTTCATCTCCAACGTCCCTGCTGGAAATATTCCATCACAATAGTTACATAATATGCGTATGTAACACAAACCTTATGTTCTCTGGCACAAAACTTAAAACCTTCTTCTAAATGAAGGTATATATTATGCCCAAGATATGATCATGATATTTTTACCAAGGCATATGTCAATTTCTACCTTTTAATAGTCAACGAGGATTTTAGTGTAAAAATTTCAAACTAAATAAAGAAAAATAAAATATAAGGACCCATTTTTTTGTTTGTTTTTATTAAAATTCTTGAGACAAAAGCATACTTTTAGGAGATTCATGTATTATTTAAATATTCAAAGCAACTATCTTAATTGTTCACCTACAGATCAATTATCACAGCTGACTACTGACAGTCCAGATTTCACTGGTTTTGCTTGTTTGTTTTTTGGGTTGTTTTTGGTGAAATAAGCAAAAGGTGGGAAGCAAGAAGTAAAAAATGGATCTAGGTAATTCATAAGACAGACACTGTACTTTTAAATAATTAAAAGCTAATGTATTTAGATGGTCAAAATCAAACATAAGAAAATCATTGCTTATGCCCATGGGAAGGAAATTTTTTGTTTAAGAATTTCAAGATAACTAAATAATTATCTTGTTTCAAATTTAATGCAGATAGCATTTCAAGTGTATTTCATATATATTTCATAGGTAGCTCAGAATGTGCTCTGAACATAGTAATAATAGGGAACATAAATCTTTAAAACTGAAAGAGACTAAATTTTAAGGTATTATTCACTCTAAAATTTCACAGAATAATGCTCTACATTAAAAGGAACAGAAATAATGTCACATATTAGTGAGCAGAGTATTTCTGCTTCACCAATGTTCTGTTTGTATTTGGTCTTATCAGATGTTTAGTCAATAGCTGAAATATTTATTCATAGCCAGTCAATTATAACACCAGGAGATCAGCCATTGAATAAACTGTGCTATTAATTTCTCATCAGAGATTCATGTTTGAATGACCATGCATTTCATAGATTTAAATACTGAAAGGCTAATTGTCTCCAAGGCTCCATTCAAGAGATAGCATAGATTGTAATCAAAAGCAACCCTAATATTGCTCCAAAATGATCCTCAGCTTTCAATGCTGGAGAATACTTCAATTTGTATATCTGTTGCACACATTATGCAACATATATACATAAACTTCCCAAAGCAATTTCTTTCCTGAAATCTTAGAAAAATAAGCCTGAACAGCTTCTTATATACAAAGAACCATTATCTTTTAAAGTAAAAAGCAAACTAAAAGCTTTTCTTCCTAATATTTGTTTAATGTTCAAATTTTTTTTCCTCTTAAATGACTGTCTCACTAAATGCCCTTATTGTGAATAAACTGATACAGTTTAATTTCTGGACTACTAATTTGGGAACCAGTAACCTGGGACGTTGAGGGCATCTCCCTTCACAAACACAGTTGGCCTTCACCTTTAAAAATGCCATGATATACACACAGAGGGAATAAAGTTTACAGTCACACGGTTTCATGTTATTTCTTCCTTCTGATAAAGTTAATTTGTATATTGGGACCCACAGAAATGGAGGCCACTCCAGTGGCCTGACCCATATCACAAATCTAAACCTGCACGTACGGGAAGTGCCTGTCGTGGGTACCTAACACACCAATCACAATCCTCCAACTCAGTTTAGGTAGCTCAACTTACCCTAGAACACAGGACCTGCCTGCCTTCTAAGGAAATCCCCAACCTCCTAGCCAAGTGTGCCCTGCTTCCAAGTTGTGTCTATAAAACTCTCTCTTGCCCAACATCCGTCAGGAAGAGTGCTCCACTGATGGTGAGGCACTGTATTCCCCCAGTCCATGGATGGTTTTCCCTTGAGTAAAGCACATCAAAGTCATTACTAAATCATTTTGTCATCTGTCCCTTCCTTTTTTCCTGTCCTCTCCTCCCTCCTCTCCCTTCCTACCTTCTTTCCCTTCTTGTAAAAAAAAATTATGAAGCTTGCTTCTGGGATTCTTTTTCACAAAGAACCCATAAACATAGAAATGTTTTCTACCTTGCTTAGAAACAAACTACAACATGTTAACTGGAGAAAAGTTATATTTACATTGGGATTCATGTATTTATAATGAGTGGAAGAGAAAGATCATCATAGCATGTCCTGATCAATTTGACAGAAGCATGATATTTCAAGTACCCTGGACTATATGTTGTCTTATATGACTCTGAGTGTCATTTCTGGATGATGTACTATTCAAATATCAGCTAGACCAATATATGAATGAAATGTATCCATACCCATCTCTCTGAAGAAATTAGAGATTTATATATTATACCCAACTCACCTTTCAGTGATGACCAGAATTCTCACACCCCAAGGTGCACCTCCTTGTTAATCTGTGTTCCTTTTGGGTGACAGAACACTGGCACTGTCAAATTTCTTTTTAGCACACACCCTTTCATATGTCTTTCCATCCCCACCCTCCGTACCCTCCCTGAAACTCTTCTAGTTCAACAGGGTACATTATCATCTCTCTATCAGATGCCCGTATCACCAACAGAGACAATTCAACAACTTATCACATTGATAAAAACGCAGAAAGTACCTGGACATAGGCTCTGCAAGAGCGCTCTCTTTTCTGAAGCTGAATCCATTAAGACAGCAGATTAAACACAGAATAGAAAAAACAAGTTAGTGACAGGAGAAAACAAGAAAAATAAAAGAACACATCTACACAAACACCTTACTTTGTTGTGCACTACTTTCTAGAAGAGAATGAAAGGCTAAGCAGCAGCAAAACATCAGCAACGGCTCGAAAAATAGTAACCAACGCCTGTTTAGAACCCAAGTGACAACTGGATGGTACAAAGCTGTTAATGATGGAACGAAATCTTGAAATAAATTTAGCAGAAATTAGTAGAAATCAATGTACTTCATTCATTTGACATGATTCATTTCACATGAGGTTAGTTATTAATTCATGGGCCACAAATGAAGATGTATGAAGTAAATTATGTCAAAAATTCAGAACTCGTTTTTCAAAGATAGTACACTGTCTGTGGTTTACAGATTATATACATGCTTAATATGAACCACAAACCGTTTGTTTACACATACAAGAAACTTTTGTGCATTGAGAAAAATAGAAATGCCCACTAGTTTGACTATTTGATTCAAGGGACAAATACCAAGAGATAAGCAACTCCTGATTCAAAGAATGTGATCAATCTTCTGATTTATCTGTTTTATTTCTTGAAGAATTTCTTTTGATGGTTTTAACCAAAAAAATCTATACTTTTTAGAAATTTTTGTGGGATAAAAAGCCTGTTTTGGTGTGTTTGTTTGCAAACAGAACAATGTTTTTCAGGGCAAAAGGTTAACAGCAACTCACATTCAGTCCCAAACATTTTTTTTCTAGTGATTAAAATGAATAATTAACATGTATTTGCTCTGTTTAAATAAATGACTGCAAATTTTATAAATTAGATTGTAGTTTCCCTCCTCTTCCCTATTTTTTGCCTTCAGTAGCCTTGATTGTTGAAGGAGAAAATTACCCTGTTTTAAGAAGCAGTTACTCTGATGCCTTTTGTGTGGCTAATACTCTCCCAACTTTAATTCATGCATTCTTCAAAGAGCATAGAGCAGTTACTCCTCTAAAGAATTAAGTGAGGAATGAGTGCAAGTAAATTGCCAGCTCTGTCATTTGGATCACTGACTCGCATCATGGTTTGGCAGGTCTCTAAACCCTCCAGAATTTCAACGTGGAGCGCAATTGATTTGTACCAAGTTGACTTTGCATATCTGATGGGCTATAACTGCTTTTGGGAACAGTGTGAACCACAGGAAATGAGAACAAGCCAGCAAGCATGTGAATAACCTTTGCCCTCCCATCTCCTTACCCCATCATGCAAATTAACATATGACAAACCACATTACATAAACAATTGAAAAGAGCCAAATAAGAAACAAAAGAGAGCATTAAAAAGCTTCAAAAATGGAAATCTGCCCATTACTTAGTTATTTGATATTCAGAGTAGGCAAGCTGATTAGCTGTAGCCAGTTAGAATGTGACATTAATCGCCAGCATTACCTGATATTGTCAGACATCAACACCATCATCAACACCATTTTTAAATAAAGATACACAGTATTGCTATAACAAGTAATGTTATGGATATGTAACATTATAGAAATTACTACTTCCAATACATTGTAATAACAATAGCTGGCAGCAATATTCATTAATAGCATCCAGTCAGCCTGGCAATACCACATTAAAATCACAGCATGCCCAGATTACATAGGCAGCTGTGGATTATATTCTGTCAGGGGTTTGGTTGAGATTCTATCAGTGATATGAGTGATAAAAATAGCTCCTTTATGCTCAGCAGGATAAAAGCTTTGGTAATAATTTATATCTAATTGATAAAACTGAATCTATTTTTTTGAGGAGGAAATTGCAGGAAAAACTGCCAGATAAAATATCTAGCTTTTGAATATAAAACTATCATTGTTTTAATAATGTCTCCATCTTCATGAGTGAGACTTTCAGTCTAATAAGACAGAAAAGAAATAAACATAATAAAGATCACTCTGCAAAGTCATTTCTTTCATTCTAAAGAGGAATGTTCATTTAGTGAATTCCATACATTAGTCTGTCACAGTCAAATTCTTCCTTTTTTAAGTAGTTAGACTATCATCGATATTCAAGGTATTAAGTATTGAAACTTAAAATCTCGTTTCAGTAACAGATCATCTTGACTACAAAAACGCCATTCAGGGAATACATGTTATCTGATGGCAGCAATTCTAATATCTTTTCACCATGTGGTATTTTGTTACATAAATAAATGATATTCCTTATAAATACACAAAACATATTTTACATGCTTATGTAAAATAAAATGGTTGAATGTATATAGGTTATATACAATATACATATAAAATGCTTATATATGAATATATATTGTATAAAAATATATATTGTAGATTTATAAATATAAATAAAATACATAAAATCTCCTAAAATTTTAAAAATAAATTATTTTTATTACTTACAATACAAAGTTGCTGAATCACATTTAAACCTTTTAAGTTATAATGGTAGTAATATAAAATCAGTAATTTAAAAAGCAAAAGGAAATAAAAGTAAAAACTTAAATACTTGCTCTGTGAGTTTTTAAAGGTAATATTAATAAGGTTAAATTATTTTTAAAAATCTGTAATGTATTATTAATATTCCTACTAACTGTTGCCATTTTCTAAATTTCTTATTGATTAGTTATTTGTTTTATTGTTAATTACATTAATATAAAGGTTTGAAAGGAAAAAAAAAGAAATCAAGGAAATGCCATTTATATTAATCGTGTCAGAATTTAGCGTACAAAAGAAGAGTACTATGGGGAAACAGAATTGTAAATTCAAAATATATATAGAGAGGTTATCATCTATTGTTCTTTAGATTGAAAGCCAAGTAAGGTCATTATTATAATGAAATAGTGAAGTGAACTAAATATAGCTAGCAATTCTCTTGAACGATCTGATTTTATAGAGAGAAATTAAACAGGGAAGTCTCACTGATTTTACTACACTTTTAAAGATACATGTCACCAAGGTCCTTACCTTGTTCAAACTTCGTGCAGCACTATCTTTTCCACCTGGGGTCAAGTTCCGCAGCTGTACATCTAGGAGGCCTACCAGCTGATCCATGGCACGGACGGAATAAGTGATGTCTCCAGCATTCAAATGATTTCTTGTCTGTTCAGCCAGCTCTCTAGCAATATTGGCAGCTGTCTCTCCAGATTTCAGCTACAATTTTGAAAACAGAACAAAAAGGAAAGAGATCTTAAATAAGCAATTTTATTGCTCTCTTTGGGTAATTGTTTTTGCGTATAATAATTGAGGCAAGAAAGTTATTAAACTCCCTCTTCACTTGGTATACATTCCCCAAGTTTTCCTGCTAATCTATCATTTTTCTTCAATACCTGATTTGAAATTCATGACTTTAGGAAGCTCCTCTTGAATCTAACTTACAGAAATTGTTCTTACTTTAATTATTCATCTGAGTGGCTAAGTCTAAGGTTTGCCCTATGATTCTTCTCTGTGAGTTTCTAAATTGGATGTTGATGAATTTGTGTTGTGAATCCCAAAGATATTCTAGGTTCTCAGAGGCAAGTACAGATTTCCCATCATGCCTAATTAAGTGCTCACTGGCTGCTGAACTCTGTAAAAATTTTATTCCAAATAAAATCCCTGCTTTTCAAAGTGGTCTTCATCTTCTTACTAACTAAATAAGAGATTTTGCTCCCAGTGTACTAGAGAGCAAACTAGTTTCTAGCACTTCCCTTTTCTGAAACTACATGCTGATTTTTCAAGTACATTCTACAAGAATTTTTTCAAATTGTCAATACTCCAAAGATATTAGAAGAAATAAAGGCTAATATCTATGATTACTTGAACAAATTTGGGTAATAAGATGGGAATATATATATTAGTTTGTAAGGAAGGCATGAGGAACTTTAAAAAAAAAGTAAGTAAGTGTAATTTCTCAAGTTATCTTGTTTTATACCATTTTCAAATTAATAAATTAAAATATAACATATTTACACAGTACAGATATAGGGTACGCAATGCAAAAATAATGAATGCCTCTTTTTTTTGCCTCTCTCTATATTCACTTCCCAGAGACTGTTACTGGTTTGGTATGCTTTCCAAACTTTAGCCTGCCCTATTATTACTTAAATATATAATAGAGTCATTATTTAGAAAATTATTTTATTTTCTTCTCTTTTTTTCTGTTTTTAACACAATCCAGTATAGGACTCAGGATCACAAACAGAAAGGTCTTCTCTTTGTAAGATTATCTTCCTAATGTAAATCCAGAAAGCTATAAGGGGCACAACAAAAACTCTTAATCAAACAGGTTATCACTATCTACTCAGGGATGCTTAATAAATGTTCATAGCAGGACTGAATGTTAAAGAAACAAATGAATAAATTGGAGCAACAGGAAATCTAAATTGTTAACAATCATAATCTCATGTATATAGAAAACTCCTAATTCAAAAGTATAAAAATAAGTTTAGTAACATAAAGTGTTTGCAAAAATTTGTGAAAATGTATACTACCATCATAAGCTACTATTGGATGTGTATATTTGCATACTGCCCATGTAGAGTAAATTACCAGTGGCTATTAAACTCTGTGAAGACTGCACAAGCAGAGATTTCTCTGATGCTATCAACCATAAAAAATAATCTCACAAATATAAAAAAGAAATGTTAAAAGATGTTCATTTCATCTTGCTTATAACTGAAAACAAAATGAGTTATGACTATGGAAAACTGTTAATATATATAAATATCATGGAACAGTTAAAAATATGAAGGAGAACAAGGTTGTTAACATCAATCTTCAACATGTGGAGTCAAAATAAATGCAGATATAAAAATTATATATATGCTAATATATAGGCATGCTATTTATGAAGAATAAATACATAACTTTAGTATATAAACATGCTACCTATGAAAAATAAATATTATATATAAATATTTTATGTGTTTATATATGTGTATATATTTAAACACACAGGACAAAATCTGAAAGATGAAAATCAAAAGGAAAATCCTTTTCTGCAATGTTTAAATTTTATAAGAAGAAAATATTAATATATTACAAGAAGAATATGTTATAAAGTATTATTACATAGTTAATTGGTACTTTTTAGACACTCTTAAAATAAAAAAAAATCTGCACTAAGTTTAATAAATTTGTGAAATATGGTCAGGGCTGCAAACCTAAGATACTTGTAAAACCAAATGGAATACATTATAAGGTTCATCAAAAAGTATGTAACAGTCAATGTAGATCAAAGTAGCATTCATGACCCCACTGATGGAACATGAAAGTACTTTTAAGTGGTCACAGAGTGACACAAACGTGATTATAATCCATACATTTTAATTATTATGTACAATTTAGGGATACTTACTAGTAATCTAGTAAATCGATTAATGATTTATGTAATCAGTATTCATAGCATTCATTAATCAAATTGGTGAAATACTGGTGGTATTCATGAAGTATTCTAATTCAGTATTCCATCAATAAGTCTGAACACCTTACACAATTGATTGGCAACTTTTAAAATTCCTGTGTATGTGAGTATACAGATAGCTGGAATTCCTATAATTTTCCAAAGGGATATTTTTTTAATCAGTGTACCATTCATAGTGTCTTGCATTTGTGGTAGTTTTCCATCTATGCTATTCTTATAATAATGAATGTATTTATGAAATTACTATTGTTTCACTTTGTTAACTACTGCATTCTTGTTTAATTGTTTTATTACTATTATTATTATTATCATTATTACTGTATTGTTTTCTTCTATGTCTTTATTACAGCATAATACTTTTTCTATGACAAAATGTCAAAGCACATGGACCTCTGGAGTCTTTTGATTCACTTGAATGGGCCTTGTTGAAAAAAGATTAAGATCTACTGAAGTAGGTAATAGTCATTCTTTAACACATTATCTTCAAAACTAAAGATGCAAGTAGTGACTTTCATCACATTTATCAGGGAACATTATGAAAAGCAAAATTATTTATGAAGCAGGAAAAAAATAGCACTGGTATTTTCACATTGTAATTCAATTTCCTTTTCTGTGTAATTGTACCAACAGTCTTCAATATTATTATAATATTGGGGTGGGACATGATAATGGAAAAGAAGGCCTATGTAATCCCCTAATACAAAAATTTTAACTTTTTCTTTATGTAAAGTAATGGAAAATTTGAAAATGTAGATGACTAATAAGTCAAAATATAACTGTTCTCAACATAAAAGATACTAATGCTGCCTATATATGTGTCAATAGCAGATAGTGTAGTGTTATAAAACAATGACTCAAATATGAAAATCACTAGTGGTTATTTTAAAAACAGTAACTGCATTTTAGCATTCAAAAGTGTTTATTTATGAAGAATAAATCTAATTAATCCCACAAAAGAACTCTGGAACTCACTGTTCACCAACTAGAAAGTTGTAAGAAAAAACTAAAGTACCAATAAGTTACTCTAATGTTTATAATACAAATGCAAAAGTATGTTTTTAAAGCTAAATAAAAATTGATATAACTAATTATTCAGTATGATCCTTTCTCTTAAAATTGAAGAAACAGTAGTAATACTTTATCAATCATTCAACAATCATTTGGATTTTTATTATTTCCTAAGGAGGGAAAGACAAATATTATGCAGAGCTCTTGCATTCAGGAAGCTCACATTCTACCAGTTGGTATGGAGAGTAAGGGGTGCAAAAAGGTAGATAATATTAATTCAACAATACAATTATAATAACAGAAATGTATATGAGGTGTTGTGGGAATATAGTATGGGGGTAATAAGTGCCTGGAAATTAGGTGGGAAGGCAACAGAAAGTAACAAATAAGTTCAAAGTTAAAAGATAAGTGAAGGGTGACCAGGTAAGAGAAAATTCTGGTGGGGACTGGTGGTGAGAGAACCAAGAGGATGCTCTATAAAAGGTGAAGTCTAGAATAACCATGGTTTGGGAAGACAGACAGGGTACCAAGGGTAGAACAGAAAGAAAAAGCAGAGTTTTCTACCTTCAGAAGTCAATACTGATAACTACATAGCAAAAATTGTGTATGTATGTATTAAACATATATATATATATATCCATTTTTTAAAAAAATAGAATGAATATCTCTACCTCTATGTATAATTTCAACAATTGTTCCTTCAGTCTATCTGTTCATTTGTTCTTTAACTAAAATTTGAATTTCTAATAGCACTAAGCTAAAGTCTGGGGATAAAATGGTTAATAAAATGGTTCCCCATAACAGGACCTTACATACCAGCAATGGAAAAGGCTGTCAACAAATAATTGCACAATTACTTCATTTCAATTTTTTTTTGAGTGCAATACAGAATCCCCGTGTGGTAGCACAGTTCAAAGGCATTTTAACCTGCTGTCTGAAGTCAGGGAATAATTTAGGAAACGCTTCTCTGAGAATGTTTAATCTGAGATGAAACAGAAAAGAGGGAATTCAGCTGGGATGAGGGTGGGGGCTTCCAGGAAGAGAGGGGCAGGGAGTCTTCAAGGTGTGGCATGAAGGGCACTGTGGCTGGGGTTTAACTGGACAGCTGATGAGGTGAGCAAGGAGTAGATGATGTAGTCCCCCTTTGGAAGTCATGATGAAGATTTGGGGAAATTCTGTAAAGAGCAAAGAGAAGGTACTAAAGAGTCTAAACAAGGGTGGCCCAGTTAGGTTTATATCTGAAATCAAACTCAGTAGAATAATTAGAGGGTTCAGGAGTGAATGAAAGGTGGCCTGCTGTGGGACTACCTCAGTGAAGAAGCTGCTGTGGATCGGGGTAGTGGCAGCAGAGAATAGTGACAAGCCGCCTGATTTGGGAGAGAGTTACAGGTACACCCACAGGCCTACTGTCGATTAGATGTGTGAGAAGAAGGAAAGGGAGGCACCAAGAGCCATCTCCAAGTTTCTTGTTAGTGGCCATGTTGCCCTCAGCTGGATTCTCCCACAGCCACTGTGATGAAGTCAGCATTCAAGCAGGCTGCCTTTCTGGACCAGGCCTTCATTGGCCATTTTCTTTCCAGTGGCATCCAGAAGCCACTCTTCTTTCTGACTGTCATATTTATTTTTCTCACCACAGTTAGCATGAACTACAAAGATTTTATTTTAATACAAAAATATATTAGTATCTTGAATCTGCCTCAAGTCATCTGTGCAAAGAGGCAGGGTTGAAATAGTTATTCCACATATCCTAGCTTAAGGATCTCATTACATTGTCTATCTCTAACATTTATTTTACTAAATTCTGTTAAAATTATTTCTCAGAAATAAGTACATGCACAGTGAGAAATCTTATGAGTTTTGTGAACATTAGTAAATTCATGCCTTTATTGAAATGGTGGGATTATATCTAGGGCTTGAACAGGGGAGGGGAAACCCTGCTGCTTTAGTTAAGGATAATAATTATGACAGAGATGGATACTATTTACATTTCAAATTTTGACACAAGTGAAAACAGTTTTCTTTGAAATAAGCTTTGACATTTTATGAGATTTGTTACATCAAACATTAATCAGGTGCCAAAAAAATTCCGAGTTGCTCACAGTGTTTAAGTACAAAAGCTACTATTTCTTTGAAAGATCTACCTATTTTTCTATAAATCTGAGTCAAGTGGGTATATAAACAATAAAATGTTTCTACCTTACAATAGAATGTAGGCTAAATGAGCCTGAAGATGTGGAAATCCCATTAATCTCTGATAAAATCAACAAGCAATTTACTTTCATTCCATATTAGATCTATGGAGGCTAAAAAAATGGAGAAAGTAAGATCTGGGGACAGGGTTCAACCAGTCTTCCAGAGTAAATAGCTGGCTTATTTTATACTGTAAAACAGCAATATCATTTCTAGATCTTCACACCCTTCTTTAGAAAATGCAGAAAGAACCCTATATTATCTCAAAATCTGCTAGTAGCTTGTGTGCAAACAAAAGAAAAGATACTTCAGTATGCTAGAAACAGAAAGACTATTTCTTAGTAACAATTCAGGCATTTCTTTGATTTCATATGATGGTTGGACCAGGTTATGAAGTAGGAAGCAGACCTTACTTCACATGTAAATAAATATGAAAGCTCTTCACAACTATAATTTCACAGAGTTTTGAATTGACAAAGATGGGCGGGATTCTAAAGTGCAATGAATTCTTTAAATGTATGCAAAATAGAAAATAGAAACTCTTTGAAAATTTGAGTCCAAGTTAGAGATCACGCTGAAGCCAGAGATGATTTCAGTAAACAATCATTAAGAAAGGTGAGAAAACAGAATATTTTACCACATATGTTTGACGAGGTAGAGCTCTAATTTGTTGGCTTCTAATAAAAATAGGAAAATCTTTTTAAAAAGACATTAATTTGAAGACATATATACCTATCTTGCTATCTGTCCTATCTTTCTACCCAATCATCCATTTATCTTTGCACCCACCTTTCTGTTCACCCATCCCTCCATCCTACCAACCTCTCTCCCTCTCTGCCCCTACACCCCGCCAATTTTGTTGAGATAAATATTCCTTTGTGTACAACTTTTGCTTTTCCTTTTCTGTATAAATTATGCTTTTTAGTAAATCTCATCATTATGAAAGTATTCTGGCCAGTATGTTACAAATTTCTTCCTGATAGTCTGACTTGAAACGCTTACATTTTCTCTAGTGAAATGTAATTTACTCTCTAAGACTACTCAAAATTTAACCTATAATTTTACCAGTATATAAGTGGCCTGAATTCATTTGTAAGTCAGAATCCATCAAGACTCTTTGTTTTTTTTTTTTCTCCCTCCTGGCCTGACTGCAGGGGAAAAAACATAACTCATTTCTTAATGAAAATGAAAATTTAAGGTTTGTTTTTTCCAACTAAAGTAAGCATCCCGATCCATTTATTTGTGTATACTTGCTGTCTACAGTGGTGCCTGACATCCAGTGAGTGAACAGCACTGACAGCAAAATGAATGATCCTTCCCATGGGAAAGATGCAGAGACTGTGGTCCAGAGGGTCCTTTCCTTTAAAGCCCTCAGGAATTCCCCACAGGCACTATAAAGCTGTGAGGCAGGGGCCTCTTATTCCAGGGGGCATTTACCCACAAAGTCTTGGGGAGGGAAAACTGAATACACTGTTCAAATGAGAGAATCATCCCCTCCTTTCTTTTTTCATCTCTGCTTTTATTGGAGGTAAAAAGTGTTCCTCTACTTTAAAACTCTCTGAAGTTCACAGAACCACAATGAGGGGAGGCGGGAAGGACCGAATCATTGTAAATAACCTATTTCACTTTAATTTTTCAACATGGCATAAAAAAATACATTAAAGAAAAGTGGAGAGGTCAGAGCAGAGGAAAGAGGATGGGACAAAGGGAAGTAAGGAGGGAAGAGAGAGGCAGTAAAATGAGAAAGAGAGGGGGTTAGGAAAGGGAGGAGAGGTGAGAGAAGGGAAGCAAAAACTGTGAACTCTGCTGGGTACTTTTGCTGGGCCCTTTTTGCTAATTCAAGGCCACTTTCCATCCTCCTTCATCTTTCTCTCTGCCATAGAAGGTGGACTTACATGTTGTTATTAAGAGCACCACTCTTCTCTGGCTTTTGTTTGGGTTTGGCCAGTGGGGAGGCTGGACAAGTGGATGGAGGAAAGAGGGTGGGTGAGATCAGAGTACTTATTCCTCGAGATCTTTTCTGAAAAGCTGCCTGAGGCTAGGTTGTGTCTCTTGTCTATAGGTCATCTTTCCTCTCAAGAACACCCTGCTTCCAATTTTTCATCATTCCTTTGATCTGGCATCCACAGGCCTGAGGTTGGGAACAGCTCCATCCTTGTTACTAGCTCTGCGTTCCTGCTCAATCCCTTGCAGTTCATCTTTGCTCCCCCAATACCACTGTAAACAAAACCTCTTCAAAGGTTCTACCTGTTTGTTGTTGGGACTCAGGTACTGAAGGAGGAAATGAGCAAAGAGATGAATCCTGTGGAAGATGCTTTGGGGAGGAGGGGAGAGGAAACAGGGGCAAATAACTGTGAACATTGCATATAAACTCTCTCAAGTTTATAATGTTAATATTTTAAAGTGTTGGAGTTTTGTGGTAACCTGTTCAACTATCGTTTATGTTTACTGAACAGCATAAACATTTGGAGGTATAAGGGACACACCAGGTAAAGAGGGGAGAGAAGTGAAGAGAGATTAGGCGAGTGGGTGTGGGATATAAGAGCTGTCATAATTGTTCACCATGTAACCAGTGCTGTAACTAAGCGTGATGTCTTGAGAAAGGTAGACCCAGCTAAACGCCAGCATCAGCACTGACCCAGGGATGGTTACACAAGCAGATTCACAGGGCAGAAAAGCCTCCTGGTACACTTTTGAAGATTCTACCAATTTATAAATAATCAAACCAAGGTATCATCATAAATTCCAACCACCTAAATTGTATAATCTTGATATAATTATAATATGATTTTTACAGACTCTACAGGATTATATAGAAATGCTCTGGAAGAATGGAACATATTTGTCATAAAACAAAAACATTCCATCCCTAAATCAAATGGACAACAGCTGTCTGGTCTTTGCAAGGAACAGTCTCTTTTGTCCTAAGATTAGCAGGTCTGCAGAAGAAAGAAAAGAATTAAGTATCATTATCAGTTCAAATCATCAGTATTTTCTGTAATGAGATAGGCCAACCACATTCAGGAATTACCATGAAAACACTCAGCTTTCTAGGTGAATTATTGCTGAATTAATATTAACCCCTGGGCTAAGTACATAGGGAATATTTTTTAAAAGTTGCTAATGTAAGGAGATATGCTACTGATCTTTTAATCTGATCACATCCAGCAAGAGTTATTTGCCCTGGGCTACATTGTAATAAAATCAAAGGACATAAAAACTGTGGCAGGAACAGTACTGAAATTGGAGAAGCAGCATTATGAATAGCAACAAGCAAGGAGATGCATATGTAAGAGGGTAACTGGAGTCAATATAACCTGTTCTTCCATGATTTAGGGTAAATAGATAGTTACGGCTCATCTGCTAAGTGATCTACTAGGGAGATTTTTATGGATTATTATACAGTCAATTATTGAGGATCAACCTGGTTAAAAACAAATAGAGAAGAGAGCAAATGGTACAGACAGGCTTTTAGTAAGGCCATCATTTGTAATATTTCTCAGGAAAAATCTCTTTCAGAAATTCCTCAGCATAGCTAATGTGCCATAGAAGGACTCTTCATTTTAGAAGTGCGTAAATCCGCACAAATTGCTATAATAAGGATTCATCCCATAGCCCTTTTGGCATAAATGCACATCTGGTCTCTGTTTGTAATGAAATCAATTCAAAGCCCCACAGTGCATTAATAATAAAAATGTTCAACATAGCGCAACCAAATAAGCCCTGCAAATTTGAGTTTGCAAGGTTCTGTCACATATGTGTATACTTTTAACACTGATAAATGATTAGGTCACAGAACATTTATCAAATGGATTAAGATTCCAAAGGTAGACCTTTTTTGGGGATAATTATTATTTCCACAGGAAAATCCACTTGTATGTATGCCAGAAGTTTTTACTTGCTTGATTTATAATACCTCTTGGACTTTTATATCTATAGTTCACAATACCATAAAATTTTTATTAATAATAAAATTATTATAAGCAATACTGTCTGGCTTAGAGGAAGTACATGGATTTGCCCTTTAAGAATAACAAAATTCTAGGATTAGCTCATAGCACATTAGGGCTGTCATTAAACCTTAAATTAAATTAAAGTAGGAGAATTTTTTCCACATTAATTTAAAAAAACTGACTATTTTGTTTTTAGCAGTTATAATTAGCAGAGGATCTAGATTTGGCAAATCCTTCCTTGTCAGTCATATGATTTACCTTCTGTGTTATATGGTTGACCCAAGGAGAAGAACAGTTGCTAAGATCTGGTCCTTGGGGATCCCAAATTCCATCAGGAGCCAGGCACAGATATGTTGATACTCCTAAAATAATGAGAGAAATAGGTCTCCTTCAAATATTCAAACCATCTTTCTTACAATGACTTTATATCCATGCAATGTTTAAATATGAGCAAAGGTAAGAATGTAATCATTAAACTGTTATAATGTCTATTAAAACACCATGTACAGTGCCTAGCTAGCAATAGGCATTAGAGAAATATAACACAACAAACAAAAACTCAATTTTTGGGGGTGGGGGGAGGGAGAGGTAATTAGGTTCATTTGTTTATGTTTTTTAAATGGAAGTACCAGGGATTGAATCTAGGACCTTGTGCATGCTAACCATGTGCTCTACCACTTGGCTATAACCACCTCCCCCACAAATATATTTTTCAAGCACTTGCTGGCAACTACACCAGGTACAGGGAATAATTTCATTAATCAGATGGATGTGGTACCTGCCTCCATGGGGCTTACCGCTTGAGTTTTCAGAGTAAAGGTAGCAGCTGTGTCTTAAAGGAATCAGTTTGCTGTCTTTGGGAATCTTCAAGTGTTTTGAACTGAGGTCTGCTGGGTAGGGGAGTTGTATTTAATGTAGTTGGAAAGGCCACCAGAGCCAGATCATAAACGCCCTTGTCTGTCATCTGTTGGTGCTGGAGAATCAACGATGACCATTAAGCAGAGGAGACCAATGGGCTGATTTCGGTTTTAGAAAGAGAACTGTGGCAGCAGCATGGAAGATGGATTTTAGGGAGTGATGCAGAGGTTGTGTGGAAGCTATTGTAATAATTCAAGTGAGAAGACACTGTGTGGGCCTGAACAGGGGCACAGCAGAGGGGACAGAGAAAGGGTAAAAATAAGACAGCAGTGTATGCCCAGTCACCTGGGAAGGAGGGCCTCAGAAGGTTTCCTTCAAATTTCTTTCCTAATATTCATGGGACAATAATACTTTGTAGCACTTCGTAGTTTGCAAACTGTCTTCAAATAAAGTATTTCACTAACCTTCACAATGAACAGCTGAAGAAGGGGGGCTGTTACCATTTCTCTTTCAGAGATGAGGATGCTGAGGTCCAGAACTAAGGGGACAGTGCTAAGAGAGAAGTTTCAACTGTTTTCTAATTTCAATACCACAGAAAACTTTAGAACTAAACACTGCACCCCTTCATAAAGGGAAGGAAAATTTCAGAATATTTTTAAACACTTTGCTGAAAAACAAAATGCACTTTTATAAAAATCAACATATCTTCTGGTCTTCCCACCACTTCGCAGACCATGGCATTCAGAAGGACATATCCATATTGGAACTTTTTTAAGACAACTGGTTTGTAAAAAAAATTTATTTTTTTTTTGGAGGGGGAGAAGGGAATTATATTTATATATTTATTGGATGGAGGTACTGAGGATTGAACTCTGGACCTTGTGCATGTTAGGTGTGTGCTCTACCACTGAGCTATACCCTCCCCGCTACGACAAACCTGTTGAAGTAACCAAATCAATTATTCCCGAAGACACAGTCCCTAACAATGCTAGTACAGTGACATCTATGTGCATTTATTTCATTTACACATTTTATGGAATAATGTAAATTTTATGCAGGGTATCAAGTATCAGTTTTATGAAGATCAGTACAGGTAACAATAAGAAATCAAACTATTTCTGGCTTAAAATAGTAAATAGTAATATGGGGATTTATCCCTTTGGGGATATTATGAATCACATCAATTTAAAAAAAAAAAAGGGTGGGGTGGGGGAAGAGCTATCTAGTTCTTGACTATCCCCTAGAGAAAACAGTGCAGGACTGTTCTCTCTAGTGGATGGTGTGTAAGTGGAGGTTGGCTCCCACCAGCACCATCCCTGACAACGTCAAGAGCCTTTGACTAATAAAGAACAGCTATGATGGCTTGGAAAGAAACAGATAGTCAAATCTTCTCTTTTGTTAAATGTTGGATAGCTTCAATAATCATCTTCTAATACAGAAGTTCTTGACCTAATTTTCTGCAATAAACATTTGACAATCGGTGACAAACACGAGAACTAGCTCCCACCAATCCAGTGATTCACTCTGGGCTGTTGCACAGAAGAGCTGGCTCTCGGGAGTTTCTGGGACATTCACAGCTTCACTGTAACTCGACTCAGAGACCTGACACTATGGGTGACCAGTATGGATCTCACAGGTATTCCCACCAAATTCTTACCTGTGACTTCTTCAGATTGCTTTCTCAAACTCTGAAAATGCATTACTTAATATTCAGTTCAGAATTTAATCAAATGTAAAGTAACCAAAATACACTGCAACAACAACAACAACAACAAAATACAAGAAAGAAAGAAAAGAAAGAAAGGAGAAAAGAAAGGAAAACAAAAAATGCTATAAAAGCAAGCTAACGTAACAGTACACCTTTAGCTCAGCTCTGTAGGAGAGACTTACCTATGGTTCCTGCGGGGCATGGCTGCTTTGCCATCTGTCCTTGACGGGTCTTAAACCACATGATTTCTCGAGCCTCCACAGCCTCACAGCTCTCTTCCAGAGCTGGGATCTGGGATGATGCTGACGGAAGGTGTGTGGTAATGTCGTCAAGCACCTCGATGGCTGGAGATGGGGTGCTGGTACTCCGGTTTCTTCTTCCTGCCACTGATGGGGTGGTACTCCTGCCTGGGCTCCAAGTTGTGGTCCGAAGGGTCGTACTGGTGGTGGTGCTTCCCATGCCAAGAGGTCCTGTGGTAGAGATTTCTGAAATAAAATTCAAAAGAAAACACCTCCATTGCTTGTTCAGAGTAGGACCAAAAGATGTCCTAATACTTCAGAAGCCGTTTTCATCTGACAATTCAAGTAGCCAACATGGGAAAAATAAGCCAATACTAAAATACCAGTGTTACTTGAGTAACAAGACAGCCACTGAGTAATGCTAAGTAGGTTTGTTTGTGGTTCTTCTCAACTCCAATCACAGGAAACAAAGTTACAGCACAATTCAACTCTTCAGTAAGCTTCTTAATTCTTCAGGCCTTATGACAATTAGGTGACTAAAACTTAAAACCCTCTCCTTAGGATTTTCAAACTTGGTATAGAAAGAGAGAGAGCTGTATACAGTATTCTTTCCACATTAAGTATAATGTGAATCTCTGCAGATGCAGCATACAGGGGAGAGCCCCCCCCCCCCAAAAATAGAAACTGAAGTGCTCACAAGCTCAAAAATAAAGAACTATTCTGAGTATAATCTCCTTAATACAAATTAGAGTAGCTTGGTGATTTACTCTGATGCTCTTAGAACTGACCCATCCTATGAAAACTTTCAAACTTAACACTTACTAATGTAAAGTATAAGTTATTTCCAATTAATGTGTTCATAAATTATTTCCTAA
Source organism: Camelus dromedarius (assembly GCF_036321535.1). NCBI lineage: Eukaryota > Metazoa > Chordata > Mammalia > Artiodactyla > Camelidae > Camelus > Camelus dromedarius. Next base: position 64,609,907 of record NC_087436.1, on the reverse strand, counting down.
CTAGATTTTTTTTAGTGGCATTTTTCCCAATGTATTCCAAGTTCCAAATAAAAGTGGTTGAGTTGCTTGACCAGATATTAACAGGTTATTAAATCTACAATGTATCCAAAGGAATGTCCCAACAATACTATAACAAGTCACTGCAGAGAATCCTCTCTCTGGGAAAGTATATTTATATTCCCACCCTGGGAATGCAAGAGTTCACCAGGCCTCCACATCACATCCGCCGCAGACCTACACTGTAAGATCAGAGACTACTCTTGACCTAACTTACTGGCAATACCTCTAGGGGCACTGGCTCTACTCAGATTCCAAGTAGCTCGGGTTGGAGGAAATGCAGGGAGTCCCGTGATGAGCCTCCTTTTGTCTATCATTCACAGTCTGCTTTACCATGTCATCAACCAGACTCCGCTGCCCCAGAAGAGATGCCAAATCCATCACAGTGTGTTTGGTGTATATGAAACAGGATATAGACAGCAAGGGGAAGGGTATGAGTTTTTTGAACATTCATTTAATCATTGAAATTGTGGCATTTTTCTGAAGTGATGCTATTTGCTATATTGTCTTCTTGCTTTTTCCTCTGTTTCCTCTTCCCCTCTTCTTCCTTTTTCTATGTGAATGCAATATTCATAAATACATTTACGTTTACATAAGAAGACAAAGTATCCTCTTTTTCCCCTTCTTTTTCTATATACACCATATTCCCAAATTGCCAAGTCTGGTTGATTCTGTCTCATTGTTAAAATTTTTCTCTCTCTCCAATCACCACTATCTACGTTCAGCCCCCTATCATCAGTGAATGAAAACAGTGGCCTTTTAACATTCTTCCTAATAAAAGCTCAACACCAGAGAAAAATGCGAATATTGGTATTTCAATATCTATTGAGACAGATAAAATAAAAACTCAGGATTTATAAAATAAAATCATTGACACTAAGCATTTAACGCAATTCAAATATAAAATTTAGCACCATATTTTAAAATATAAGGTGAACTGATTTCTTAAAATTATAAACAGCATAAATGATTCTAATATATAGTTTGCATATAAAATTAACAGAATGTTCCAAAAAGGAAACATAAAAATTAAGAAAATTTCATAATTTGAAAATTAAATATTATCTATTAACATTAATATTTAAATAATATATTTTTTATTAATATTAAGCATTAGCCTTTACAAAGTATATGTCAGTAGAGTCATTGCTGGGATATAAGCCCATTTTTTTGTGCAGATTTTTCCAGCTGATGGGAAATTATCTTTGATTTCATACTACTCAGTGGAGTAGTAAGGTGATAGTTAAAAGCTATCTCCAAGTATTTCTCTGACTCCTTGAGTTTAAGTAATGCCATCTCTCATTTGTACTTTTGAAGGGAACTTTTTGAATAGCTTAAATTTTTAATGGGGACTCTAAATCTTTTCACTGATAATGAGCTATAGTTTTTGTTTCAAATAAAGCATTTTGAGTTCTTCTTTGTCCGTTAGTTTGATCATGTAAAAATGAAGATTCATAGCACTTAACTGTATTAGTTAAATAATCTCATGGTCAAATTTACTTATTCAAGAAGTTTTTGAAATAGAGTAAAAATTAATTTTAAAATAGAGGCTCCATTTTTAATTGTCTTCCTTCTCTTCTTGAGAATTATATAGGTACTAAAGAATGTTTTCTAAATAAATGCACCTTCCTTTAGTTAGATATTTTATCTAGCATATAACGCTCAGGGAAGAGAAGAGATCTGTAATCATTTTTGTTCTGATAAAACTGCATTATCATGTGTGTGGTCCTAAGATTTGCCCGCCTGTTGTATCAATCACACAAATCACGCACAAGGAACAAAGACATAGTATCACAAGATGTTTGCTTGCTGTGATTCTAGACTTGCCAAGTTTGAATTATGTCTTTTAGCATAGATTTGATACATCATTGTGTTCTATTTGATCCAGATTTCAGATTTTAAAAGACTACAGTATCCCACCAAAATGTATTTAACGATAGCAGCACATAATGAAAATCAATGTTCTTTATTTTTCTCTAAAATTACCCTATTCAAACCATCCTCTACCTTTTGCCAGAGGCATCTCGTAGGTTATAAATTGGAATGCGTTACTCCCCAGGTTAAAATCCTTAAATGGTTTCTATCTGCCATCCAAACAAAGGCTGGACTCCTTTTCTTCATGCCTAGAGCCCTTATGGGTTTCTTTCTCCAGCTCATTTATAACGTTTTCCCATCTTGTATCTGTACTCTTAAATCACACAAAATTACCAGTAGTTTCCCAACTGCCCCCTGTTCTTTTGGCCTCAGGGTATTTGCATATGCTGCAGCGGTCCTGCCCCCATTTCTACCTGGTAATTCCTATGTATTCTTTAGGGCTTAGATTGGATGCCATCTCCATCAGGGAACCTTTCCAAATTTAACAAGACAGGGTTATATACTAAAGTGTGTTTTGTCAAGACTATTTCCTTAACTTTTAGCCTTGTTGTCTGACTAAGAGTTAATAAGCTCTCAGCCAAGATAGATGAATATCAGGGATAGGTCAAGGAAGCAAAGGAGAGTCCAGTTGTAAAATTTCACAGAGATGGAAAAGGATAAATAGAAGGAAACAGCAAATGGGGCAGCTATATGTCTCCACAGTTGATGGGCTGAAAAAGTTATTTCATAAATGCATTTCACTCTACATTAAGAAAATTCAAGGAGATAATTCAAAGAGAAAATAAGCAGGGAGAATATAAAGCCTCCTCTTTCCTCAGATGACCTTATCTCAGAACAATCATACTTAAATTGAATATACTTTTGTGAAGCAATAACACTGATAAAATATTTTTTAAAGTTCAATTTGTTATGAAATACATTACAAGGACTTGGCTTAATAAAGGAACACTAATGTTAAGGGTCAGTATAGAACTTATTTCCTTGGATCTGTGCTGCAGAGAGATGTCTACAAGCAGGGTCATATCATTCCATTCGTCTTTAAACAGAATAAAAGTCAATTTTAAAAGCTGTCCCTGATCTCCCACCCCTTCCCTTCCATTTATTGCCATGTAAGACTCCCAAGGGCTCTGCTCAGTGCTAGCTTTTGGCAGAATAAGCACTACTATTGATAAACGTGTTGTTACCAGTGCCCAGGAAAGAATCTGTCTTATTGCTAGATACTGTGAAAAAAGATCTGGATTCACTGAAGAGTCAGAGCAACACACGTTGGCCAAGTTCCGGCCTATATCATATGCCATCAAGAGTCCGTCTCTCTCTACTTCCAGGAAGGATCTGACACTTTTCCAGTGCATACTGTTATTGAGTCTTACCTGATGATACACCTAGTTTCATAAAACTATGTGTTTTTAAGTACCTCATATGCTTGAGGTTGTGTATCAGGGAAAGGCTACTATGTAAAAGAAAATAAGCTTGAGTGATTGTTTATATAAAACACTTAAACAAAATTGTGCAATCTTCCTTATATTGTCATTCTTATAGTATTTTCATAAAAGTAACCAAAAAAGCCCTCCATGTTAACATTTTCCCCTCATAATTAACCTTATTTCCAAAAGAAATTTTTAATTCTCCTGTCCCCTGAAATGTATTGACCATGGCTTATTTCATTCTAATGATTTGATTTATTCTGTTTAATTCTTTTGTTCAGCCTGCCTTGAAAAGAATAAATACTATTTTGAATGTTACTACAGATTATACTCTGTGGAGGACACTAATGGAAAACAGCGAAAATAATGAACATCTGTATAGTGCTTTACATCCTGCAATGTTTTTCCTTATCTCTAGTATTCATTGAATTCTGATTAAAAACTGTGTAGAGTAATTATAACTATGAAATCATAACTTTACAAATGAGAAAACATAGGCTCAACTGGTAAGTGAATCATAATCATAAGTAGTAAGTAAATCAGTGCCCTCTAGTTCCATATTCCATATTTTTCATAATATGCTTTCAAAAGTGGCAGCCTGAATTATTTCAAGCATTCTACAAGTCTTCCGACGCTTTAAGAATAGACTGAAGGAACTAAAATGATTATAATAAAACATTACTATTCTTGATCACAAAACATTTATTATTTGGGATTAACTTTGTTAACGGACTTGTTTTCCCCCAAAATTCATATGTTGAAGCCCCATTCCACATGTAACTATATTTGGAGATAGGCCTTTAAAGAGGTATTAAGATGCAATGAGTTCCTAAGGGTGGGGCCCTAATATACAGAACTGGCATCCTTGTAAGAGCAGAGATTCCAGGGAAACATGAGCGCAGGTTACAGGCCACGTGAGGACACGGTGAGAGAGTGACCATCTTAAATTAAGGAGAGAGGCCTCAGGAAAAACCAATCCCGCTGGTACCGTGATCTTCAACGTTTGGCCATCAGAACTGTGTTCATTCCAACATAAAACATTTTGGCTGACTACAGAACATTTCCTTCTCCCTACTTTCCAGAGTATTTATTTAAATCCAAGGTCAATTATTGATGAACTCTTCTCAAGGGCCTGACAGAGGAAATAAGTAAACCAAACGATAACAATGCTGCAAGTGGCTTTTGGCTACTTGCGCAGTGCTCTTGGTGGAATAAAGAAATTCTGCCTGACCTCCATGGATATCAGTAGGTGGCAGAAGATCTGGTTACATCTAGTTTTTAAAAAGAAACATCAATATTACCAATCATGAAATTTTCCAATTCTTTTCAGAATCCATCTATAATACCTAGCTTTACGGTCCCTTAAAGTAGTGAAATTCCATATACTATCAGTCATGTAGAGTTACATTTATTTTTGTAATTTGATACATTGTATTATCTGATTCTCTCATAGGATATTATCCTTACTGTAAATAAAGGAAACTATCTGTTCAAATAAACATGAACTTGTAATGACCTTATCATGTGAGGTAATAAGGTAAAATATAAGACTTTGAGGGCACCTTATTAAAATTATCTGCTACGTATTTAGCCTCTACCAAGCCAAGAATTGTGCTGTATGTTTTATATATGTGCTCTAACTTAGTGTTCTTAATAAGCTTAGGGTGGCTATACTTCATTTTGGAGATGAAAGAAGTCAAATTAAGTAATTCTCCCAAGCTTATATAGCTGGCAAGTGATAGGACAAGTATTCTAAGCCCAAGTCTATCAAAATCTCTCCCTTTCTATTAGGATGATGCTGTTGTTTAAAATTTAGACAAAATTTAATCACAGAAACATATATGTGAAAACTCTTAGTAAACCTGGAATAATTCGTCCCCAATACTGCTCACATATACTTTAACTGGTGTTGCTATGGCCTGGACCTGTTGTGTAGTTCTTGAGTACTTATCAAGGACCTGGCACCACTTCGAGCACTCTCCAGAAACTGGCCCATTCAATTCTGACATCAAAGCTGTACTATTAATTATCATCATTTGCAGATGGTGAAACTGAAGCACCAAGAGATTCAGTAATTTTTCAAAGGTTCAAAGTTCATAACGAGAAACAACCCGGGCACACTTTTAACCACACTAACCCAGATGGAACACTGAGAACCTGAACTTGACCCACAAGAAAGCTGCTGCTGTTGAGACTGGAGGAAGTAATTCGCTTTGAGCTAATTTCTGTTTATGGCATGTTTAATTCTCCTAAAGTAAGGACCCTTGAGGAGAACAAAAACAACAACAAAAAATTATAAAATCCAGAAAACTTAGTACCGTATTCAGCATACAAGTAGGCAATAAACAACTGGCAAACAATACTGTGAAATACAGCTGGCTTTTCTGGAGCATATATTATGTGCCTAGAAGTGTGCTAATGCTCTACATGCATTCTTGAGGTACAGAGAGGCTAAGCGAATTTCCTAACTTCACATAGTTAAGAAGTGGTAAAGCCAGGATTTTAATACAGATAGTTGACTCTAAAACCCATGTGTAATCCATATTATCTGACAAAGATTTAAAGTCATTTTTTAAAGTATCAAGTTTGGACTATATTATCTGCCTACAAAAGAGCTCATTTCTAGGAATTATAACATTAATTCATCCCATCTATATTTCTTTATCAACTATCATATTACAGGCGTAGTACTGTGAACAAAATGTGAGTATCATTATCATGTTCCTTGTCCTCATTGAAGTCCTAAGAACGTTTATAGAAAAAGCTACTGAAGAAGATAGGAAATAGGAAGAGGAGAAACATACTAATATATTTATTCATTCAATATGTATTTATTGCTGTTTGCTTTATATTACACATTGTGCCAAACAGCAGGAATTCAGAGATGAAGCAAAGAGTGCTGCTTCAATTAGATTTTAATATACTGTATTTTGGGAAGGTATAAAAGCATTAATTATTCTCTGTGCCACTTAGAAAGGAAAAAAAAAATCTCTGCCAATTAAACTCTGACATGCCTTCAAGCGTTAGGAACATTTCAACTTATAAAATGTTAAAAGATGAAATCATAAGACTCTTAGAGTTGTTAAAATACCATAACAGCAGAAATGTCTCCACATAATACAGTGAGATAAATAATGGTTTAAAAGAGATGTGACTTTGGACAAATTATAACATCTCTTTGTGCTTTAGTTTTTTTTGTTTTTCACTAAATGGAGATAATAATATACATACTTATTTGAGAGAAAAAAAGTGGCAATATGGATTTAAAGTAGACTTAGCAAAGTAAATGACAAAGACCAACAGATTAATAAATGTTTACTATCAGTACTAATATTGTTAGTCATTCCCTAATACATTCAAGGATTATTGATTGCTTACCATGTGTCAATTGCTATTCTAAATGTTGGGGATACAGAAATAAATAACAAAAACAACAAAAGATGAAAAGCCCTGACCTCATACAGCTTACATTTTAGTAGGATAAATAGGACAAAAATTAAAATATATAGCATATTAGATATTAAAAAGTGCTAAAGATAAGAAGAAAAAAATAAAACCGGGGAAAGTAACAGGAAGTCTTGGAAGAAGCGAACTGCAATTTTTAATAGGGTGTCAGGCATTTCCATGCTGTTAAGATGACAAGGAAGCTCTGATGGAACTGGAGGACTCAGAGATGTGAATAACTGGGGAGCATTCCAGGTAGTAGGAACAGTATCTGCAAAAGCCCTACTCAGTGAGATGGCCAGAATGGCTGGAGCAACATGAGGGAAAGCCAGTATGAAATGATATCAGAGCGATGGTGAGTGACTGGGGTGATTGTACAATACACACAGGTATGGTGAAGACTATGGCATTTACTCTGTCTGGTGTGGGAAGCCACGTAAGGTTCTGAACAAAGAAAAGACACAGTCAGACTTAGGTTCACCTGGGTTGTTGTGTTTAAGAGTGACTGAATGGGAGAAGAATGGAAGTAGGGAGAACAATATTTGACTATACATCTGAGGTTTCAGTGGTGCTGATGACTAGAATCCTATGGATCACATACATATATACACAAGGGCACAAGGGTGTGAGGGAGGTCATGGCTTTTAAGTACATATACTATGATCCTCACTGGCACACAGTAGGCCTTCAATAACTGTTGGTGGAATTGAGCTGTTTGCTTTTTCATTTTAACAAAAGAAGTTAGCCTTTCTCATGTAAATTCTTCTTGAGCTCCATATCAATTACTATCATTTATTCAAAATTGAAACAAACACACTGACAAATTGAATTCACCAGTATGAAAATGTTCCTGAGAATTCCTGACTTATAACCAACAGAATTATGTTGGTGTTCTCATTACTGTAAAATTTCTAGAAGTTTTGATTTATGAGGATATTAAGTAAATTTAGGTGGTGACAAAAGCACACAAACAAACAAAAAAACTGAGGGAATAAATTCAATTGAATCTGAGTTTACTGATTTTTCAACAACCAGTAAAACACTCAAGGAGTGTAAGTAGTTGAACTGATGACAGGATTTAGAATAATTCCTTACTCCCAGCCTCAATATTGTATTTTATTCCCTTAGTTTTGACATCATTGTTATCCAGTTACAGGAGTCATTGCCTAATATTTCCAGTGACATACGTTTTATTATTAACTTGTGAATTGTAGTTTACCTATGAAGACAAAGTGATACCAAAATGTAAGGGATATATGTGATTTATTTATAGGTATGAAGTTAAAATAAATTCAAGAAAAATAAAATTATTCTCTGTATTTGGAAATGAAATACTCAAAGTGAATAGTAAAGAAGAGCTCATAATTTAAGCTCCAAGTTTTTTTTTTAAGAAAGCAATTTTAGTAACTTTGATCTACTGCAGATGCTTGAAAAATATGTATGTGCTTGTCTCTGTTACATATGCACAAGCTTCTAAGAAACTGATAAAATGTAAGGCCCTATTTCAAGGTGGCTACTTTTCTTGGTTATTTGTTTTGTTGTTTATGTTTAGAGTCTGGTAAAAAGAAGGACATTGTATTGCTTTCTAAGTACTTCAAAATATTGCTTAAAAACAAACTTTAAAAAATTAAAAACATACACAGTAACACAAACTTTTAAAAAAATCAAAAACATACACAGTAACACAAATGGGAGGGCCAAACGGCTGCGAGAATGGGACTACTGGGTTGAATAAAACAGGGCTCCTCTCCTCAAGGAGTGTACAGGGTGTGCAGGCTCACTGTGGTATGAGCTGTAGAAAGTCAAATTCTGGCTGTGCCCATCATCTCACTAGCACTGGTGAGGTCAGTAAACATTTCATTTTTGTCATGTAATTTACATTATCTGTTGAGGCAAATGTTTTCGACTAGTCCTCAAGTTGGGAATTTAGTAACTTCTCTTTACTCAAACATGCACCAAACAATTTATTTTCTTTCTAACATCATGCCAACTGTGCCTGCTCATCACCTTCTAAATTAATAGCATAATAAAAGCCTCACCATTTTGCTTTCAACTGATGTTTTTCTTTATAAGAGGATGAGGTGATACATTCCATAAGTAGTAATAAATGGGTCAGAGAAGCAAATTGCTCAGGAAAAATCTGCCCACAGGATAATAATTTTCAAGTTTTTCTACTAAAAGCATACATATATATATACACACACATACACACACTTATTTATATACACAGATATATATGTACATATACACACAAACACATGCACATCACACATGCAGTATTTCAAATTGCTAGGAAAATAAGTATATAAAATGCATACTGGTTATATTGAGCTCTTTTACTTCAACAGAACTAGATTCATTTTCAGAGACTTTGAAGGCTTCATAAAACAGTATATTTACTGTATTAATAATACAATAAAGGACAGTGAGGTATACTGGAAAGAACATTTATTTTAGGTTCAAATGTTAGGTAATCATCTACTAACTGTGTGGATCTGGGAAAAAATTAATCTTCTCGAAAGTCAGAATTTCCTCATCTTTAAAACTCTGGATTTTAAAAATGTGGATTCTTATATTTATTTTGATAATACTGACATACAAAAGACATTCAGTAATAGTAACATTATTACAATCAAATGCAGGTTATTCTCAGATGCATTTGACTCTGTTTCAGGAGAGCTACAAATGGCCATCTAAGTTAACAAGTTGAACTATTTCCTAAATTTATATAATAAGAACTGAAGTTAGACTAGCCTGAAGTAAAAGTATAAAGTTTATTTTTTTCACTTCAATCTCTGAGGGGCACTTAAAACCCCACTAGTAATCTACCCCCTGTTATCCAAACCAGCTTTGGGAAAGGTATGTGCTATTGTCACTTGTACTCCAACGGGAAATAATTTTAAAGTAAGAATAATGTAAATAAAGAGAAAAATATTTTTCAAAACAACTTTTCTGCTCTATAGTATTTCAAAACTTGAAATGAAAAAAAAATTATGGGTATACAGGATATAAAAATTTTTTTTTCCAAAAAAATTCAATATTTAATTTTGAAAGTAAAATGGGAGGGACAGGGAAAGACAGGGACATTTTAAATGAAAATTGAAATATATACTATGAAGAATACTAAGCTATTTTGGACTCAAAATTACAGATAGCTCACATAATTTAGGAGCCTACAAGTGGTAACAGAAGTCTATCAATCATTTGATCTCTCAGAAGCACAGCCTAGTCTTCATATAGGAGAGTATCAAAAATTTGTATGGCAAGTTTTAGACTCTTTTGGTAGCCCAGAAGCCCCACAAAGACAGACTCTTGCTCTTTTGCTCAGAATGATCCTCAGTGCCTTCAACAGCCTGGGACATAGAGGAGGTTGCTCAATTAGTATGTGTTCAATAAAGGCACTCTAACAACAACCAGCTTGATTCATCACAAAATATTAGCATTAAGACTTGCAGATTTGATCCTTGTTGAGCCAAGGGAATATTGTCTTTCTTATTCTTCACCACCAATCCCACTCTAACCTAAGCTTGTTTTATTACAATAGCCTTTTAAAAATTTTGTTGTTTTGAAATAAGTATAGACTCACAGGAAGCTGCAAAAATACTACAAAGAGTCTCTTCTTTTACTTTCCACCAATGGTGAGAACTTACATGACTATAGTATAATATCAAAACCAGGAAACTGGCATTGGTACATAGCTCTTAATTTGACTACAGACTTTATTTAGTTTTCCCCATTTTTAAACTTGCATTCATTTATGTGTATGTGTATGTGTAATTCTGTGGAATTGTTTCTTACGTGTAGATGTGTGTGACCACCACCACATGGAAGATACAAAACTGTTCCATCACTACAGCAGTACCTCTGCCACCTCTCTGTATTCATACCTACACACCCTGTTCCTATCTCCTGGCAACCTCTTCTATTCTCCACCTCTACAGTTTCATCCTTTCAAGAATGTTATGCAATTAGAATCATAAGAATGAAACCTTTTGAGATTGACTTTTTTTCTCTGAGCATAATGCTTTTGAGGTCCATCTAGTCAGTTGCAGCTATCAATAGCTACATCATTCCCCTGAATCATCACATGAATACCTATACTCCATCTTTCACCTTGTACCTGGAATGATCTTTGAAAACTGCCATCTGACTTGTTGCTGTTTAAAAGCTCACAACTGATCTTATTATAAATTCAAAATTTTTAAACATGGCTTTAAAAGCCTTCTAATCCTCACCCTCCCTACTTCTCAAGCCTCCACTGATGCCTTCCTGCCTTTGTTCTCTCCCTTCTAACCATCCTGGATATATTTCCTGAGTCTTAAAAAGGCCCCTCTCATCTTCAATGATATGAATGTTTCTTTCCGGAACATGCTCTTCTCAGTCATAACTATTTTCTCTCTCACATCCCACCCCTTTCACTCGGCTGAGTTACTAATCTTTTCCATAGCTGTGATTTATAGTGATTGCACACAGAAAATGGAAAAGAATGAATGAAATTGCCATTTTGGATTACTCATAATTGTATTCAGTATATGTTTACAATTTTTTGGATATTACTCAGCTAAAAATTCAAGATTTCATTCTTTCTGGAAGTGATGAATTTTTGCACCACTAGTTACACAGAGCCACATGAAGGAGTGTCTGCATATGAGTTCCTGCTCTTGTGATAAATTTTTGCACCACTAGTTACACAGAGCCACATGAAGGAGTGTCTGCTACAAGTTCCTGCTCTTGCACTTTCTAGCTGTGAAACTTCGGGCAAATCTCTAAAACAGAATACATGTTAGTTTCCTTTAAAAATTTAGGTAAAATAGACTTATGAATGAGAATGCAATATTGTATATATAGTACACAATTTCTGACACATAATAGGTACTTAAGAAGTATTTTGTGTATGTGTATAAGATATGCAAATAGTGCAAACATCAAAGGAAGTTATTTGAAGGAAACAAAAAATCTATATGACTATATAATTTCCATGTCCCCCCAAATTATGAAATGAGTACAATTCTATAAAACAGAAATTCTGAATTCTCCTCTGAAAGTGAAAAGTATACTTGCTATCTACCATAATGCAATTTTCTCAGTCATCACATATGTATTAAATACAACAGAATGTCTTACAGTATATCTAATAGATCAAACAGTATCCAAATCTATTTATATTTATTTGTACATTTTTAAGAAGAACACAAATGCACAAAAGATTCATTGTAATCGTAAAACTCTTACTCATTAATATTTGTGCCTCCTTGTTTAACAATGAATCTCTTTAATATTAAACCGGTGTAGTATCACATTTTCACTGAAATTAATTTCTAATACTGTAGAAATTAATCTGGCTTGTATTAAAACCAAAGGAAAACATAGTTGCATATCTAAAAATTAAGATTCAGTGTATACTTAAAGTAAACAGAGAAAGTTCCCCAGTGAGGATCTAGCAAACAAAATTTATTATAAAATGACAAATTTATTATAACAAGTTTAATTTATGGTAGAGAGAGATATAATACCTATTTTTATTACGTAACTCACATTACTTTCAGTTGTTAGTTATCCTATTTACCCTATTTACAATTGTATATTTTAACTGCAGATTAACTAGCAATGAAGAAGAACCCAAGATGGCCTTTCTACTTTCCAAATCCCCAACATCTAAGTTCCAAATAATGTGAAAAATTTTAATACAGAGAAAGAAAATGAAACAGAAGAGTGGGCACTTTCACACTTCTGTGTCATTCCTTACTTACCCTTAAGTGTGGGTCAGGATCTGTACTTAATTCTACCCTATAGAAACAGGCAACTGTAGTGGAATGTATGTAATTACATGCATATATGTAAATACATACATATAATCATAAAGTCTGAGAAGACTTTCCCATCCAGCTTTGCAAAGTATGTTGCCATGTTGTGAACTGTCTATGGGGAGCCATAGGACAAGGAACTGAAGACAACAGCCAGCAAGAAACTGAAGCCCTCAGTCTGATGGTGTGCAAGGTACTGAATGCTACCAACAACCACATAAGCTTGGTAACAGATTCTTCCCTAGTTGAGCATTGAGATGAGAACTCATCCCTGTGTGGCAGTACGATTTCAGCCTTGTAAAAGAACCATCTAATCTGCGTCTGGACTTCTGACCCACAGAATCTCTGAGATAATGAGCATGCATGTTTTATGCCTTTGTGGTAGTACTGTTATACAGCAGTAGCTAATACAAGTTCTAACTATTTCATAACTTGTAAACGTTTGTGAATTAGAATGTAAAATTTGATAGGATTTGGTTTCACAACCAAGAGGGCAGGAATTCCCAATCTATTGACAATTCTTTGTTGTGTGTGTGTGGGGGGGTGGGTGGGTGTGGTGTGTGTATAGTTGTCTTGTGCATTGTAGGATGTTTACCAATATCCTTGGACTTTCTGTACTGGATGCCAGTAGTACTCCCTACCTCGAGTTGTGACAATCAAAATACCTCTAGAAACAGCCAAATGCCCTTTAAGGGGAAAATCACCTATATTTGAGAGCCACTGATGTAGTGGAATTTCTTCATTTACCTCTAATCTGTATTTGCTCAATGAGAAGGCTTCTGCATGCTGATAATGGTTTTAGGATCTTGTAAATATATATTAATCTAAACATGAAATGGCTGGATGGTTGCTTTTCAATTTGTGAAATGGCTCAAAGTCTGTAAATAAAAGGAAATTGGATGGCTTTCAAAAACATAGATTATGCCTTTCACTTTCTAGTGATTCTACACTTCTAAGACACATTTTCACAAATTGCATATTAATATTTAAAAACAGTTTTATTTTGCTGTTTTACTTAAGGAGAACATGCGTAACAGCATACCAGGAAATTAATGAAAAGCACAAAATACAAAGCATCCCAATTGCATGCTTGAATTGGGTCAAGGACGGGGGAAGTGGCTGAGAGAAAAGGGAAACTGTGGTGACTTCATGCTTTTTGATTTCAGAGATCACACTGCACAGAATAAATTCTGCAAGCCTCTTGTTTACTACATTAGATCTGCGGTCCATAGATGTTCAAATGCCTCTAGTGTTCAGTTGCTTTCGGAATGAGAAATGTGAGAATAAAACTTCTTGCTTCAATGCCACTGCATTTGATGATCACAAATGATTAGCTTTCACATAAGGATATCTCATAGATGTGTTCTCAAGTTAAACATTTAAGGAAGAAATCACGAAAAACAAACCTGCTCTCTGAAACTAGTTTATATCTTCCCTTTCTCATTTATTATACAGTTGGATTCACATCATTAACATGCAAATCATACTGCACTACAGTGCAATTTAAACAAAGAACTGGAAGCAGGGCCTGTGATTTCCTTATGGGCTGATAAATAGATTTTTGCCTTAAGAGAATAAAATAAACTCTAGTCATTTTATGTTTACATTTTTGGGACTGGTAATAATTTTAAAACTGAACCAAAAAATTACTACTCTACTCACCTTGCCCATGGACATTGTCTAATTTACCTGATTTTAGAGTTAACAAGGTTAACTGGAAAAATATTCTGGCTTTTTTTGTTTGTTTGTTTGTTTGTTCATTTTTTTCTAGAAGAGAAAATGTTTTATTTTGTCTGAATTTCTACTCTTGCTTTTTAAAATAAGGTTAACATTGAGACTAGAAACTAACTTGAGGCTGATTAAATAAGTATCTGACTTAAACCATGAGAGAAAAGTCTAAAATAAAATAATGAATAAACAAATGTAAATCATCTTATGAATTATATGTCCTCAGTGTTATCAGTACTTCAAGGTACATAACAATATATACTATTATGGAAAGGGTGGGAGAATGAAAAACAGTTTCAGAGACCCCTTCTTACTAGAGAGAGAGAGAATCCCCTGCCGCCAAGAAGGGAACTTAACTACGAAAGATCATTACAACCTGCTGCTCACTGCCTTTCCAAGTTTCTCTCCTGCCTATGGGATATAAGACTAAATTCTTTAGTGTATATACATCAGATCCTCAGACATGGGGCTTCTCCTTTCCTCTACAGTCTTATTTATAATCACACCCCACTGGCTATCCTCGGCTCCAGCTATTTAAAAACTAGTGTAGTGTCCAAACAAACTAGGCTGTTTGAGATGTGGGTTTACCTGTCACTTCTTTTATGTAGTACCTAATTCAGTCATTGAACAAACATTTATTGAACACCTATTATGTGCTAGAGACTAGAGCTACAGCAACAAATTAATACGCAAAAATCCTTCCCTTCATGAGGAGGCAAATAATAAACAAGATAAAATATCTGCTAGATAGTAACATGTGCAAAGGAGAAAAATTTTGAAATTTAGACTGGTGGTCAAGGCAGGCCCAACTGAAAGGTGACATTTGAAGACAGTGAAGCAGTGAGCCATACAGATAACTGAGGAAGATCACTCCAAATAGAAGGAACATAAGTAAAGGGAACATGCTTCTCTGTATTCTTATTTCTTTAACTTTTAAAAAGTAACAGTTTTATTGAGATACATTTCACATATCACACAATTTAGCCATTCAGAGTCCACAATTCAATGGTTTTTAGTATATTCATAGAAGTGTGTCCCATCACCACAATCTATTTTAGAATAATTTTATCACCTCCAAAAGAAATCCAATACCCATTAGAAGTAGGTCCCCTCTCTCCCCAACTCTCTAGCTCTAGGAGCAACTACTTTACTTTCTATCTCTACAGGTTTGCCTGTTTCAGACGTTTCATATAAATGGAATCATACAATATGTGGATTTTGTGACTATTTTCTTTAGCATAATGTTTTCAACGTTTATCTATGTCACAGAATGAATCAGTACTTGACTCCTTTTTATCACCAAATAATATTCTACATACGAGTATATCACATTTTATTTATCCATTCATTCGTTGATGGACATTTGGATTGTTTCCACTCTTTGTCCATTAGAAACAAATGATGCTATAAACATTTGTGTACCTTTTTTAAAAATGTGAACATATGTTTGAGTTTTCTTGGGTAGATTACCTAGAAGGGAAACTGCCAAGTCATACGGTGGCTCTATGTTTAACCATTTGAAAAATTACCAGATTGTTTTCCAAAGTGGCCACATGATTTTACAATCCTACCAGCAGTCTGTGAGCATTCCAATTTCTCCATATCCTTGCCAACACTTCTAGTTATCTGTCTTTCATTACAGTCTAGGAGTCAGAAATTGTATATAACTGTAGTTTTGTTTTGCATTTCCCTGATGGCTAATAATGTTGACGGTCTTTGCAAGCATTCGTTGTACTTTCGCATGTCTTCCTTGGAGAAATGTCTATTCAGATCCTTTGTCTAATTTTTAATTGGGAATTTGTACTATTATTATTGAGCTGTAAGAATTCTTTATATATTTTGAACATCTCTTATCAGATATGAGTTGCAAATAATTTATCCAATTATGTTGGTGTCTTCTCACTTTCTTGACAGTGCCCTTCAAAGTATAGTTGGTTTTCATTTTGATGAAGAATGATCTATTTGTTTCTGTGTTGCTTCTGCTTTTCATGTCATATCCAAGAAACCATTATCTAATCCAAAGTTGTAAAGATATTTTCCTATGCTTTCTTCTAATTTTTAGTTCAGCTCTTATATTTAGGTTTATGATCCATTTTGAGTTAATTTCCATGTATGGTATAAGGTATGAGTCCAACTCCAGTCATTGGCATGTAGATATCCAACTGTTCCAGCACAATTTGATGAAAAGACGACTATTCTCTTCCCACTAAATTGTCTTGCCCCTAACTTCTTATCTCTAGTGTGCCCCTACTCATCATTCAAAACAAACCAATTTCTACTTAGGCTGTCAACAATTATAGTACTGTGTCATTTTAAATCTCAAATCAGTGCAGTGAGTAACACAAGAACAGAAATTATGTTGTGTTTTGTTTTTCTTTCATTTTTGAATCTCTCAATGCCTTCTACACAGTAGGCACTTGGTATCTGTTTGGTAAGTTAAAGACAGACCTTTCAAATGGTTCTTGAATGATTGGCAGTACTCTGATGACTAACAGTACCAATGGAAGGCATTTAAATTTGGGTTGCAAAGCTACAAAAGTAGGGTGAAGTGATACTTTCCAAAAATTTGAATGACTTGCTAAGGACTGTAATTGCCTACTAAATTAGAAATTAAAACTTCTGTTGAGGTTTATGAGCAGAGAATGAAGTGCTGTTTTCAGGAGAATAACTTGGCTATAGAATATAGAATATAAAAGGAAAAAAAGAAAGAGGTTTAAAGAATAATTTGGAAGTTATAACAAATAGTAGAGTTAAAGGACAATAGGGTAATAATGGCACTGGTAATAGAAAAGGTAGTATGCATTTTAAAATGCAGTCCTATTATTAGTTTGTTAATGGAAAAAAATTATAACCTTTCTTTTCATATTTCCATTTAAGGGACTATATCACAAGGAAATTTTACAAAAGAAATCCATATATTTATATAGAGTGATGTATAGCATGCTGTATATTAGGGAGGAGATGAAGAGACATACACACACAGTTTGAGAATGGCTTAAATGGCCATAGATTATTGCTACTAAAAGTGAAAAACACATAAGCTACACAGATATATCTAAGAGTTTACACAAGATCTAAGACAAAAAAGAGAAAACATACAAGATCCAACAATATGTGTCTAATTATTATAACCATGTAAAAATTGAGTAACTGGCATAGCACTGGAAAGGAGTATAAATACTAATACATGCTAAAAGGTATAGCTTGCATTTCTGGATTGAATTATGTAAATTTGCTAAGTAATCAACAGAGAGGGAAAAAAACCCTTCTGCTCGTATTGTTCTATACAGACTATCTTATGTTCTTTGAGTTTGTCTCAAATTTCTTATTTTATTGGGACTTATATATTTGTCTCAAATTTCTTATTTTACTGAGATAAAACCTTATATAGCAATGTTATCAAGAATAATATTGCATTTATCATGCTGGAGAGGATCTGGAGAAAAGGGAACACTCCTACATTACTGGTGGGAATTCAGTTTGGTGCAGCCATTATGGAAACAGTATGGAGATTCCTCAAAAACTAAAAATAGACTAACCATATGATTCAGCAATCCCACTCCTGGGCATATATCCAGAGGGAAACTTAAGTCAAAAAGACACATGCACCCCAATGTTCATAGCAGCAGTATTTACAATAGCCAAGACATGGAAACAACCTAAATGTCCATCAACAGATGACTGAATAAGGAAGTTGTAGTATATTTATACAATGGAATACTACTCAGCCATAAAAACAGACAAAAATAATGACATTTGCAGCAATATGGATGGACCTGGAGATCATCATTCTAAGTGAAGTAAGCCAGAAAGAGAAAGAAAAATATCATATGATATCACTTACATGTGTAATCTAAAAAAAAAAAAAAAAAAAGACAAATGAACTTATTTTCAAAACAGAAACAGACTCACAGACATAGAAAACAAACTTATGGTTACGGAGTGGGGGTGGGAGGGATAAATTGGGAGTTCGAGATTTGAAGATACTAATATCTATAAAATAGATAAATAACAAGTCCATACTGTATAGCAGTAGGGAACTATATTCCATATCTCGTAGTAATTTATGGTGAAAAAGAATATGAAAACTAATATAAGTATGTTCATGTATGACTGAAGCATTATAGTATATACCAGAAATTGACACAACATTGTAAACTAACTATACTTCAATAAAAATACATAGACAAAAAAAAGAATAATATTGCATTTATCACATCAAAATAATAACTTATTTATATTAAGTATATTACCACTTATGATCCTATATATTTAATCAGAAAATTGTTAACAACAACAAAAATCAATCTGTAATATATTATGCTGACCTAATGAAAGACTGACATTTCATATCAACCTGCGTATTATGAAAGACATCTAGAATGTGAAAATAATTTTAAAAGGTTCTCTGCTGTACCGTTTTATAAAATAATTTTAGTTTTATTTCTTTTTTGGAATATGGTATATGTTCAAGTAACTGTCATCAAAAACACACAATGGCAACATTTTGATTAAGTGACATTTCCTATGAAGATGAAAAGGTATATAAATTCACCTTTATCATGAAGGCAAAAATCCATTACCAGTATTCCAAAGTTATTTGGTAAAACTTTAAGATAAGGGTTATTCAAATAACTTTAAAAAATGATACTGCTCTTTCTCAGTGGAACAACTTCAAACAGCAAAATAAAACTCTTTGCTCATATTTTATGGTAAACATTTGACAAACTTACTAGTCTAATGTGTTGCTGAACAGACTCTGTATACCATTAATGCACAATTCAAGTTGATTTTACAGTCCTACTTTGAAGTCTATACACAGTATCTGATCTTAGACTACATTAGATCCTCTTTAAAATCAACTTCAGTTAAATTCATTTGTTTGGTAATGGTTTGGAAGAAAAAAAAAGTACTGCATCATTGCAAGGGCAATGCTAGTAACTACCAAAAGCAACTTCTCAGAAGTACTGCAGGGAGTCAAAATAAGTCTGACTCCTAAGATGGATCTCTACCTAACCAAGTGAAATTTGCTCTGGCTTCATTCCTTACTACCTTTCTCAATTCCTACTCCTAGTTCACCTGGCTGAATACCTTCCCACACAGTTATCTTTTCCACCTCCTGCCTCTCTTTCCCCTTATAATGGTCTTCCTCCTCCTTTTAATTCTTTAAATTACCTTTGGGTGTTGATACGATTATCTCAAAAAATTTTACATTTAGAAGTAAGTTTCTGTTTGGTTTAATCTAACCAGTTATAATGCAAATATTCTTTAGTGTATGTGTTAAAAAATAGATATTGGCTAACATCAAACTACCTTCTCAATGTTTTTAAATCTAGGAAATAGAATTTGAAGGCAAAGTACACAAGAATTTTCTATGTTGTAATGAAAAGAAGCTGCAACAAAGTCAAAATGATTTTTATAGAGTCTGTATATAATATCTACTGTGCCTATAGTTGACCCTCAGGGAATATACTTGAATGCCAAGAGCTTCAGAAGGTTCTTCTTTAGCCTTGTTTAATTTTGTTATTCAGCAAGCACGTGGATGGTTGATCAATGTGACACTACCTTTAATCCCTAAAACAGAATTACGACAGACTAAGAACATAATCTTCCCTCAAGTGGGCTTGAGGGTGTGCTCGGGGGAGACATGCATTTTAGTTAATGCCATGACGTGGAAGGACTCTTCAGTGAAGTCTGGCTGTACAGGGAGTTCCTTAATTATGATGTTTCAAAAGGCATACTGGAAAGGTTGGAGGCATTTTGAAATATAAGTGCTTTCCAGCCTTACTATGGACAGGAAGGAAGTGAGTGAAGTAGCTTTAGGCCAGTACCAATAGCATCTGAGTTCCTCCTGACGGAGAGAACATATACGCTAAGTTCAGACTGACTAGCTCCAGAGCAGACAAATCTGATGTCAGTAGATTGCAGATGTTCTTGAGTAAGAGCTTGCACAAGTGATGAGACCATGAAGAACACACTACAGTGAGAAGGGTGAGCTGTGCCACCGTCAAGTGTATTTAAGGTACTGAAGAGTTGTGGCATTGCTTCCCTTTCATTTAAACCTATTGAGAAAGGATTCATGGTGTGAAGGAAAAGCTGAGCTGGTCTAACAAGATAACTCACAGGTCTAGGAATGTGAAGGAGAGGCTGGGCTGGGCTAACAAGTCTAAGTATTGGAATACCGATCTGAGTTCTGCTGGACTAACTTGTAAATCTAAGTTAATTAGTGTTGGTTTGCTGTTTATGTTTTTTGCTAGCCAGCTGGATTCTCAAAGATACATATCTGGCTTTGGAATGTTGGTTTGGTGTCTCCCCACCTCCACTTTTGTGATGGTAATGCTGCTAAAGCTGTTCCATGCCTATTGGCCGAATACCCCATGCTTGTACTTTACCCTATAAAACCTCATGTGCACATCTTGAAGGTGCTCAGAGCTTCGGAGCAGAAGCCCCTCTGAGCCCGCCGGCGTAATACATCTGAGTACTCCAACCCTCCGAGTGGTGCTTGTTTCTTGACTGGCCTGTTGTTTCCGTAACATTTCTGGAGGCCCCAGTGATATACAACCACGCCGGCCCCCTGAGCCGCCGGACTGGTGGCTCCGGCCGACCGGGGGACGGGATTCCGGCAGCGAACGAGATGGCGCCGCCCGACGGTATTTCGGGTTCTCTTTCATGACAGCAACTCGGCCCCCGGGTGGCTGGGCTACAACCAGATCCAGACTCCATGGAGGGACGGACAGACTCACCAGGTGGCCATCCGGACAAGGGAGGAACCCCCGGGAGGTATCAGGTCCTGTCCCATTGGACAGAAGAGGAGGCTGATCCTCTCCTACAGGAAACAGGATATTGGTATTGGTGGGAAGAATGTTGTTAACCTCTGTGTGTGTGTGTGTGAGTGAATGAGCGGCCTGTGAAGTGTGCGATCAGGCTCGAGTTTGTAGCTCCACGGCATTCTGCTACGGAGTTCGAGTGAGTCCCAACCTGCGGTTCCATGGTGACCTCATACGGCTCAGGGCGGTATCGGTCCCTCAGGGTCCCGATCGGAGTCAGCAGCTTATACTGACCCGCCAAAGCTAAGAGGCACCTTCGTCCCCGCGAGGGGAGCGGCCAGGCGGACGCAACGAAAACCCTCCCTTGTCTTGTCTGCGACACCGGCACAGGGTGGCCACACTGGGAGGGAAAAGGACATAGACAGCCAATGAGTCAACGCCCCTGTGCCCTCGGAGGCTAGGATGCTATTTCTTTGAAAAGTCTCCTACCTGATTCTGTTACAGAACACCCGAGACTTAGTGTTTCCCTACAGAACAGACCCAAGTAGTGCCCCTTTTGCCTAGCCCCAGACCCCCAGGACTCAAGTTTAGAAGATGAATTCCTTCAGGACCGGGCTCACCCGGCCTTGGAGGTCCCTTTACTAGTCCATTTGTTTTACCATCTGCCGTCAGTCCCACGCCCCTGATATGTTAGTTCAGGATATAGACAGGATTTAATGAAGAAAGTCCCTGGAACTGCTTGAGGCCTTGAGCTCCAGAGACATCAGCTGTGACTGGAACCCAGACTCCCTGGCCAAATTAGCCTTCAAACAACTCAGAGACCCAGCAAGAGAGCAGTCTCTCTGGGAACTCAGTGTTTTGAGGAGTGAAGAAAGAAAAGATATAAAGGCTACCTTCCCAAACATCTAAAAAATGGGAGGCTCTAAGTCGAAACCCACCACTCTAGACTGCATGATTAAGAATTTCAAAAAGGGGTTCTCAAGAGACTGTGGAATTTGAATGACCCCTGGCAGGCTCCGCACTTTGTGTGAGCTTGAATGGCCGGCCTTTGGAGTCTAGTGGCCCTCAGGAGGAACTCTGGACCTAGCAACAGTGTGAGCAGTCTATCAAATAATCACTGGAACCCCAGGCCACCCAGATCAATTCCCTTACATTGACTCCTGGCTAAATATCGCCCAGACTCTACCCCATGGATTCGGTTCTGCTCCAATGGACCTGGACAATGCAAGATATTAGCAGCCCAGCCAGTCCAGGCCAAAAAGACAGAGAGAAAAAAGCCTATTTTCCATGGAGATGCAGAAGACAGATATGTCTACCCCCTCCGTATGCCCCCGGGGCACCAACACCTCCCCAGCCTGAGGACCCAGAGGCAGAGCCCAGCCCCCAGCCTGAGCCGGTAGGAAGGAGACTCCGCTCAGCACAAGCCGGGAAGCCAGCACCACCGGCCCTCCAAATGCCGCTGCAGGAGACACAAGGGCTGCAACAAGTTGGGGAAAACGGGACTGTTCGGCCCGGGCACCCCGTACTCTGCTACCAATCCTTTAGCACTACAGCCCTTCTTAATTGGTGCCATCATACTCCTTCCTACTCTGAAAAGCCGCCCAGCAACAGCAGCAGCAGCAGCCCCCGCAGCCCCGGCACCGCCTCCACCTCAGCCGCCGCCGCCTCCATGGCAACTGTCGGGGAGCGCCGGCCCCTGCCCAGTCCTGAAGCGATGCTGGGACAGCCTTGGGCTCTGCTGCAAAGTCATACAAATATTTGGTCTCTGTCCAGCCCACGATGATTTCTACTTGGTGGTGACGACTGTAATCAGGCTGTCAAGCCGCAGGCTATGATTTACCTCGTAGAGTCTATCTTCCATTCTCACCAGCCCACCTGGGAGGATGTCCTCCAGGTGCTTTTGACTCTTTTCAATACAGAGGAGAGGAGATGCATTCTCACTGAAGCACGAAAATGGCTGCAGGGCCGAGCCCCTGGGGACACAATGGATGTTGAGGGGTGGGCCATGACACATGCCCCTGACACCAGACCAGATTGGGACTTTAACACCCAAGAAGGAAGAGAAGTGCTGTGTGAGTACCAGGAAGCCATCCTACAAGGGCTAAGAGCAGGAGCCAAGAAGCCAACTAACATGTCTAAAACGACCATGGTGACCCAGAGGCCAGACGAGACCCCCACTGACTTCTATGAGAGACTATGTGAAGCATTCCAAGTCTACACTCCTTTTGATTCTGAGGCCCAAGAAAACCAGCGGATGGTCAACGCTGCCTTCGTAGCCCAATCACACCCAGATATACGCCAGAAACTCCAAAAACTGGATGGATTCGCAGGGATGAACGCTACACAGCTGCTGGAAGTAGCAAAGTTTTTGTAAACCGAGAACGGGAAGCCCAACGAGAAGCAGACCAGAGAATGAAGCAGAAAGCCGCACTCCTTTCAGCAGCCCTGGGAAAAACAAGCTTCAGCCAGAATCCTGCACCACCCCGGAAGAGGGGACCCCAACCACGGATGCCCCTGGGCCGAGACCAGTGCGCATACTGCTGGGAGACAGGACACTGGAAGAACGAGTGCCCAAACAGAAAGGATGGAAAGAGAGCACCCCTCAAAAGGCCTACTTATCAGCTGGAGCCACCAGCCAGTAATCACATCGGACTGGCTGGAGTCGACTCAGAATAGGAGAGACCGCGGTCCCTGCCCCTGGGCCCCCGGGAGCCCAAGGTCAAAATGTTTATAGGGGGCCAACCAATGACTTTTATGGTAGACCCAGGAGCAGAGTATTCTGTCTGTGGTGACCAAACCTGTAGCCCCCCTGACCAAGAAAAAGGCGACTATTATAGGGGCTACTGGGGACTCAACTGCCCGCCATTTCTGCCAACCACAATCCTGTCGAGTAGGGGGCCATCTAGTGACACATGCCATTATTCACTGTAAGGGACCATATTTAGTGGTATTAACCACCCCTACCGCTGTTAAAGTTGCAGGAGTCATCCCTTGGATCCACCACTCCAGGGTTAAGAGAGCGACTTCACCTCAGACAGAGGGTCCCTGGAAAATTGAGTGTGTCCCGGGAGACCCGCTCAAGATCAAGATCAAGAGGGACCAGAAAAGGATCGACAAGCCCTGCTCTAGCCACATCCAGAAGCTGGCTAGTCAACACACGGCCGAAGCTTGAGGAAAGCTCAACGCAGCTGTTAAATGTATTTCTTTTGTGCTCCCTTGCCTATTTCCTTGTTTGCCATACTAGCCTGCGTATTAGCAGTGGGGCTAGCTAGCGCCGCCACACCTAACTGGAACATAGGCCATAGAATCCTGATAGCTATTTTATATCTTGTTATAATTAGTGCCATCACTGCAGCATCATGTCTAAGATAATCATAAGGCTGATGTTACTGACGCTAATGCCCTCACTCTCCTTGGCTGTACAATGCACCTGCACAGAACCGGGTGACAAATGGTCCATGTACCAACCTGTATTTCCAGCTTACAAGTGAATTCAGCCATGATCTCCAACAAATAGCAGAAACCCTGGGAACTCTGCAAAATCAGATTGACTCTCTGGCCGAGGTGGTTTTACAAAACAGGAGGGGTCTGTAACTTACTCATGGCCAAAGAGGGGGGACTATGCCTCTTCCTACAATGAAGAGTGCTGTTTTTATGCCAATCAATCAGAAATTGTCAGAGAGATGGTTCAAGAGTTACAAGACCGAGTAAAAAGAGAAAACATATTTTAAATAAGAGCCCATGGACAGGCCCCTGGGGCTGGACCTCCTGGCTGGCACCGTTCATAGGTCCCTTACTCTTGATTTTTTGCAGTTCTGCTATTTGGGCCCTGTGTCCTAAACTTCTGGACCCGCTTGGTCAGTGAGTGGATAGAGGTTATATAACTTCAGATGTTAGCCTCCAATTATGAGCCCCTGCAACAGATAAGTGATGATGCTTACTCCAACTAGAGTTGTGAAAGCACCAAGAGGGGGGAATGTGAAGGAAAAGCTGGGCTGGTCTAACAAGATAACTCACAGGTCTAGGAATGTGAAGGAGAGGCTGGGCTGGGCTAACAAGTCTAAGTATTGGAATACCAATCTGAGTTCTGCTGGACTAAGTTGTAAATCTAAGTTAATTAGTGTTGGTTTGCTGTTTATGTTTTTTGCTAGCCAGCTGGATTCTCAAAGATACATATCTGGCTTTGGAATGTTGGTTTGCTGCCTCCCCGCCTCCACTTTTGTGATGATAATGCTGCTAAAGCTGTTCCATGCCTATTGGCCGAATACCCCATGCTTGTACTTTACCCTATAAAACCTCATGTGCACGTCTTGAAGGTGCTCAGAGCTTCGGAGCAGAAGCCCCTCTGAGCCCGCCGGCGTAATACATCTGAGTACTCCAACCCTCCGAGTGGTGCTTGTTTCTTGACTGGCCTGTCGTTTCCATAACAATGGGAGGGTTAATATATACGCCCTGGAGTTTGGGGAAAAAGCAGAGGAAGAAAGATCAAGATGCATAGGGTGTTAGCTACAGTTCTACTCTAAAGATGAAAGCAAGGCTGTGTAAGTTTCTCAGAGACAGTGTGAGGTCTGGAAGTCCAAGGTGACTTTTTAGAGGTGAAAAATTATATCAGCAGAAGAGGTATACAACTGAATTTCCAGGGGTACAAGGAGGAAATGTAAGCAGTCATCCAGCTGGGAGAACATGCATCATTTGTTTTCACATGAAATACAGTCAGATATTTCTCAATGGGACTTTTCAGTTTTTAAAAATCTGCCCAAGACAGAGATTCATCTTTATCCATCTTCCAGAGGAGAA
Source organism: Camelus dromedarius (assembly GCF_036321535.1). Classification (NCBI taxonomy): domain Eukaryota; kingdom Metazoa; phylum Chordata; class Mammalia; order Artiodactyla; family Camelidae; genus Camelus; species Camelus dromedarius. The sequence continues at coordinate 64,584,011 of NC_087436.1, read as the reverse complement.
TTTATTCTTTACTCCATTAAAACCTGTCACATAAGACCTTTCCTGTGCCTTATCTGTCGTCCCCTCTTCACCTCCAATGCTGAACCATTTAGGAGCTACAGGCATTCCAGCCCACAGAAGACAAGGGGAAGCATCAGGTGGGGAAATGGAGAGGAAGCAGGCTTGGCATCCACTTCGCACGGCAAGCTTTCCACTTAGAGCAATGAGGAGAGGGAAAGTGTGAAATTTTACTGTCAATGAAGTTTGGAAATTTTCCTATCATAGGGAATTTCAAAAATTGGATTCTTCTTAGGACTGAAACGATGATTGTGGGGCGAAGGGAGCTATAAGGGCAGGGAAGAAACACGGGAGGATGAGAAAAAAGCTGTTTTATGACTGGACTCAATCCTTATTTAATGTAATGTATTGATTACAAACTAGTTGGTTATTTTGGTAGATTGAAATGCTGCACAACAGCCTTCCAGATACACATCGTATCTTAAAAATCCTGTCTCAAGTACAGTGCTACTGGTTCCATGTTGGTGGAAGGTAAAAGCCTAATAATTTTTTGAAGCTACTGAGATCTGAGATTTAGAATTGCTGCTGCTGTTGTTTTTAAGTAGCTTTGTGGGGGGAGGGAATTGCTAACTGCTAACAGATACAGTTATTAGTCAATCAAATATCTCTCTCAGATAATGCTTAGGTCCAGAGAAAACTGACTATAAAAATAATGGTCCATACTATCCATAATGTGACAGAATAAAAGGAATCACATCAAGAAACAACCATTACAAAAATAAATGTATTAGTATATTGGATAATCTTCCTCTATGTGAATTATTTTAAATAGCTAAAATGTATTAGCAGATTTATTATTTATTTTCATTAGAAAAAAGATTTTTTTTCCTCAAATATAGTCTAGGAGTTCAGTAGGTCTGCATGGGGATGATGTGTCCTCTAGAAGACATTTGGCAACATCTAGACAGTTTTGATTGTAACAACTAAGAGGGATGATATCCAGTCAACAGAGAGAAGGCATGCTGCTCAACATCCCACACTGCACAAGACAGACCCCCACGACAGAATTATCCTGCCCCAGATGTCAAAATACCAAACGGGCACCTGCCCAAAGTGTGAAGGGTGAGAAACCGTGAAGTAGGCAAGGGGGAGAAGGAAAGGGAAGAAGTGTTTTTAGATTGATTTTTGGTATGAAATAAAGAGTGTGTGTGTGTTTCAAGAATATTGGCAATCTATCTGTTAGGTGAAGTGCAAAAATGTCAAATCAGTAAAAAAAAAAAAAAACAAAAAAAAAACTATCCAACATTAGCAAGACTAATAAAAACAAATTTCCACTTTGCTTTCTGCATTGAATATTTATTGTTTTTGCTTCCCTGGCTGTCACTCCCTCTGCTTGGGAAAACATCTCAATTTTGCTTTGAGAAACTTTCCAGCCTATGTCCATAAACTTGTAATATGCCACTCAAGATGCCCTGCTCTTCTCTGGTTCTGAGTGAGTCTGTGAATCAAGTTACGCCAGCTAGACTCCCCAGGAATCTGCATCTTAAGTGAAGTGAGAATAGGGTACAAGAGAGTTACACCAAGGCCCTGAAGAAACTGCTTCTTAAATTCTGTTTCCCCTTACCTAGGATGGTTCAAATTTATCATCTAAAATATTCATTCTATTCTAGACTAAAATTTTATTTCATAGTTTATTCTTAGTTTAAACCAACCTCAATGAGACATAAGTAAACTATTTAGAAAATTACAAACATTCATACACAAATAATACTTTCTACATTTTATCCTAACAGGCTAAAAATCACTAGGTTCTGCATCATTATTTAGATATTTGCATCAAAGTACCAAATAAGTGATAAGTGTATGTTGGCCAAACAAAACAACAAAATACAATTAAATGAGACATATACTATGCTTCTAATTATTGAATTTTAGTTCAACAGCTTTAAAATTCTACCAGTTTTTTCCAAGCTGTTCCTTTTATGTCTCTTTGGGGCACTATGCACAGAACTTTCTCAGTTCAGTAAACCTAACATTTTTTTTCTCCTCAGTCAGTTCAACACCAGATTCAAAAGAATCTTGCTTGAAAATTCCATTATTTGCTCCAGTTTCTGCTGGTGACCTTAGCTTTTTGTTGCCTCAGCAGTATAATGTTATTCTAACCAAAAATAAAAAGGAACAGTAGATCAGAATTCTGACCTTCTAAAGCAACATGACTATAGTTTCTGCATGTGTTTTAGGCAGTAAGTGACTGTCACAATAACATCTAAAAGCTTGGCTTTCTGGTGAGCTCTGTTTAACATTAAGTATTTGATACTTCAGGGCTTTAAAATGTTCAAATCAAATGTAAGATAGGTAAGAACTAGGATTTTAAGTTGGACGTGCCAATATTTACTAAGGCTCATGAAAGGCCTTTTGCATTGAGGGGAAAAGTAGTTGGTTAGCCTTCCTGTTCTGATCAGGAGCTTGAATTCAGTGAGGAAATCGTTATTGGTTTAGAAAAGTTATTTTTATAGATCAATTTCCATTATTTCATGCCAATCTTTTGGTAAATTAGAGTGAATACATGGGAGTCATTCATAAGTAAACTGATTTGAAAGGAAGATATAAATGGATTATTATGTTTTTAAAACTAAGACCTTTAATACAGTAGCAATTTCCAAGGATAAGCTACACAGATAATCTGTTCCTATAACAGCTTAGTGTCAACCATCTTTCACTTAAATACATCGAGACTATTACCAAGGTTTTGATGACAACCTAACTACTACTCATATAAAATATATGCCACAAGAGTTCATTTAAAGCTGCTTTCCCTGTTGCTCTCTTACAAAGCTAGACATTCAGAAGAACCAATGCTGACCAAACCTTTACATGGATAACTGCAATATAGTATTTCATTCCAGACACTTATTAGAGCATAATTAAATATCCTTTAAAAATCAGTCTTTTCTGAAAATATGTCACTCAAAAATCAATGTTTATAAAGCAATGCTTGTGTGATTTCAATCACTTCAAACTGTGCCCTCATGATGACTGTGAGGTTTTTTTGCCTTTTGTTGCCAATAATAAATTACAGCTCTGAAGTTATAAAAAATCTACATTCCTCCACCACTAATGTGATATATTTGTAAGATGTGTTAAATAATGTTTGAAAATAAAGTAATTTCATGTGTATGGATGTCTGTATCTGTCTGTATGCTGATACCGACATAAATATCCACTTTACCGCACCTTTCTAAAAGATGTGGGATTGGAATTACTGAGAATGATTGATGCCTAAGCACTAAGTAAAGTAGAAAATTTCCTAGTCAACAAAGTATTAGTTTATAAGCAAAACAAAATGACAACCTATGGAATGGGAGAAAATATTTGCAAATGATGTGATTGACAAAGGCTTAATTCCCAGAATATATAAACAGCTCATACAACTTAAAAAGAAAAAACAAACAACCCAAGCCAAAGATGAGAGGAAGACCTAAACAAGCAATTCTCCAAGGAAGAAATACAAATGATCAACAGGCACATGAAAAAATGCTCAATATCACTAATTATCAGAGAAATGTAAACCAAAACTACAATGAAGTACCACCTCACACCAGTCAGAATGGCCATCATTTGAAAGTCTGTGAATGGTAAATGCTGGAGAGGATGTGGAGAAAAGGGAACCCTCCTACACTGTTGGTGGGAATGTAGTTTGGTGCAGCCATTATGGAGATTCCTCAAAAGACTAAAAATAGACTTACCCTAAGATACAGCAATCCCACTCCTGGGCATATATCCAGGGGGAATTTTAATTCAAAAAGAAACACGCACCCCAGTGTTCTTAGCAGCACTGTTAACAATAGCCAAGACATGGAAACAACCTAAATGTCCATTGACAGAGGACTGGATAAAGAAGCTGTGGTATATCTATACAATGGAATACTACTTGGCCATAAAAAAGAATAAAATAATGTCACTTGCAGCAACATAGATGGACATGGAGATTGTCATTCTAAGTGAAGTAAGCCAGAAAGAGAAAGAAAAATACCATATGATATCACTCATATGTGGAATCTAAAAAAAAGAAAAAAAGGCAACACTAATGATGTCATCTACAGAACAGGAATAGACTCCCAGACATAGTAAAAAATCTTATGGTTACCAGGGAAAGGGGGTGGGAAGGGATACATTTGGGAGTTTGAGAGTTGCAAATGTTAGCCACTACAAATATATAAATACATTTTTTAAAAGTTTCCTCTGTATAGCACAGGGAACTATATTCAATATCTTGTAATAACCTTTAATGAAAAAGAATATAAAAATGAATATCTGTGTATATATGCATGGCTGGGACATTGTGCTGTACACCAGAAACTGATGCATTGTCATTGACTGTACTTTAATTAAAAAAAAAAAAAAACAAAAAAAACAAAACTCTATTCACCATAAAAAAAAAAGAATGTATTGGTCTGTGTTAGTGAGTTCAAGATATCATGCATATCACAGAATGTCAGAACAGACAAAAAGGTCATACTGTTCATTTGGTTCAAACTGCCCTTCAGAGAGGAGTCACACAGTATATAAGTGGCAAAGCTGGACTGCAAATACCATTTCTGAAATCCAAGTCCTGTGTTCTTTTGCCTACCTACTATTTCCCTACTGTACTAAATCAGAATCATTTTGGTGATGGAGCTTAGGAAGCCGATTTTAGTCTGATTTAAAAATACACCCCCTCCCCACCAAAATAAAAAATAAAAATTGGTTCAGATGCACTCCCAGGAAGAGAACCACTAACCTAGTAGTTGTGTAGTGTTGTGCTGGAAACATGCTTCTCACACTTTCACAAACATCAGAATCACTTGGAAAGCTAGTTTAAACACAGATTTCTCAATGATTCTGAGTTAGTCAGTCTGAGATAGGTTACCTCTCAATGATTCTGAGTTAGTCAGTCTGAGATAGGGTCCAGGAACATGTAATTCTAACAAGCTCCCAGGCGAGGCTAACGCTAGTGGTCCAGGGATCATACTCTGAATTGCACTGTGATGGGGAGCAAGGCCACTAGCATATGCAGAGACTTGGGAGGTTTCCCAAGAGTAGTGCTGGCAGTGGTGCTACACATAATACCAAGGACCATGTCTGTGGGGACAACGGTCTGCCTTGTTTTCAGCCAGGGCTAGACGATTCAATATCCCATCATAGGTCAGTCTCCTTCTCTTCTAACCCACACTTGAGAATGCCAACCAACAACTCTAGCTAAAAGTGGGTCAGGCCAAGGTGAAGCATGCAAATGCCTGTACTTTGGCTGATCTAGATTCTGGCTTATAGCTACAGCTCTGCCCCATGGTTTCTGACTTTGGTGTAGACTATTTTGAGCAACAGTATCTTCTTCCCAATGCTCTTCTGAATGTGAGCATATCATTAACTTGTCCTGGCTTTCCTGGGACTTTCTCAGTTTTAAAATTGAAAGGCTCACATCATGGTAGCTATCTAAATCCTAGGGAAACCAAAAAGGTTGGCCACTCTACCTTGCCATTCCCCCATCAAAAGGAAGAGTCTCATTCATCTTCCTTGAATCCTTGCTTTCCTTAGTACCAGTACAGCCTTGTACCAATAGAATGTTCCTGAAGTGATGGTACACAAGTTGCAGGGCTAGGTCAGAAAAGGCTGTGCAACTTCTACTGTTCTCTTGGAACATTTGCTGTCCAGAAGCTTTAATTTGGGGCACTCTCTTTCAGACAGCAGATGCCATGCTGAGAAAAGTCAATTCCACATGGGAAAGACACATGTAGATGTTACAGTTCTAAGTTCCAGGTAGGTTTGGGCTTCAGGTAATCAAGCCCCAACAGTTGAGTTGTGAGTAAAGAAGCTTCCAGATGATTCTATCCTCAGTCATTTAAGTCACCTGTTCAAAACTTCTCAGCTGAGGCCATAGAAATCATGGAGCAAAAACAAACCAATTCTACCATGCTAGGGACCCCAGAATTCATGAGTAGAATAAAATGACAGTTACTTAATTTGGGGTAGTTAGTTATGTACTACTAGGTAATCACAATCCCATCTAATTAAAAAGGGACCAACCTTGTTTCTATTTACTTGGCTCTTTGAAGACTCTTGCTTAAGCATGCTGCTTCTCAGCTGAATTTAATCTTCCGTCCCTTTGATTTCTTGATTTAATCCAACCTATTAATCTAGTCTTTTAGAATATTTTTTTCTAAACAAACATTCATAAGCACTAACAATTCATTGGGCATTTCCCTAAATTGACAACCTATATTATTTTATGTCTTCTTCGCGATACACTGTAATGTTATTATCCCCATTTCACAGATGCCCAAGCTGACGTTTTGTAAGCACTGGATTATGAATTCAAATACACACCTCATTCCAAAGTCCTTGCTTTTAACAATCATGCAATATTCTTCTGCTCCCACTTCTCCCCAGTCATTCTCTGATAATGCTAAATGGTCTTCTTAATTTGGAACTTTGCTTTTTTTTTTTTTTAAACAAGAGGATAGAACTACCCTTGTACACCTATCCTATTTCAAAATAGTGTTTTCTGACACAAAGTGGCACCCTGGGTCCCCACTATACTAGAAAATAAGTTTTAATATTTCATATGTAGAAGTACTTGCCAACTTAACACAAAATGATGAGTGATTTAGTAGAGTAATATTTGACAATGTGACTTAAGGAAAAAAGCAGGCTTAAGGATTAGGCTGAACATGGTTCTTATCCTGGCTCCATCACTTCCTATGGTTGGATAAGTTACTTTACACTCGCTGACACTCCATTTTTTTATTTGTAACAGAAGGATGATGATGATGATTATAATGATGATATCTTGTAATATTGTGATGATTATTAAATAAGAAGACATAAAGTGCCCCAAAGAGTAGTTGCCACATGGCAGGCACTCCCAAGGCAGCTATTAATGACACGCAGGAGCTCTGAGAGGTGACTGCACTGGAATCGGGCATTCAGTGACAACTCTTAGCTGTTGCGCCCAGGGGAAATCCCGCAGATGGAGCAGAGTGGATGAGAAGATTTGTATAACGTTGGCATCATCAAAGAGGCCCAGATATTGGCATCAGCATACTGTACTGATGCCAGCATCACAGAAGTCTTCTACTCCACCCAGATTCAAGAGAGATAAAACGATTAGTTGGCAACTGCTGTTATCCTATATCTGCTTGTGGGCAAATTTGTTCACTTTCCTACCAGCATCACACATAATTCCACATTTCTCTCCAACTCTGATAATTTGATTTTGGACAATGTCAGTAAATAAAAGGGCTTAAGTTCATCTCTATATTGTTAAAGAAGAAAACAAAAAGAGAAGAGAATGGGACTGTTCTCAGGTAAGTTGTCCTAAGCTGGAGGTAGGGAAGGACGGAAACAACACACACACTTATACACACACACACACACACACCCGTGCTTCTTTGATTTGCATGTTAGAAAGCCACTGGGGAGCTTTTAAAAATTCCAATGCCCTGCCACCCTGAAGCTACTGAATCAAAACTCTCCACAAGTAGTTCTTGTGTAGTAGTTCACAAGTATATCCTGTAGTGAGAGGCTTTGTTCCAAAACAATAAACATATATACACCTTTATTTCTATTTTTAAAGGTAAGTATATGGATTTGAACGTTGAAAAATAGCTTTTAGCATGGTGTTATTTTATTAACTTAAATGCAATGAGACCGTATTTCTCTAATTCAGATAAAGCACAGGAAAAATATAATGTCATATTTCTTTAACTTGAATAATTAGGCACTAACTTACTTCCTTTAAGATTGGTTTCACTGATGAGGTAACTGGTTCTGTTTAGTGGTAGTCACCTCTTTAGTAAGAATGCCATTTTAATTCTACATACTACAGAAACAGATCATTATTGCAGACCCGTAATCACAGTTACTTCCCAGCACTTAATCAGAATGAAGTTATAAATACCTGTTAATAATGTTTTGTTAAATTTGAATTTCTTGTACTTCTTACAGAACTGCATGAGGTTACTGCTGTTTCTATGCCATGCTTTTCAACTTACAAATTGGAAAGAGAACAATAATATACTGAGAAAATGTGGAATTCTGGTTCACTGAAACCTACATAATGATTAGGGACTTCATTTCTAAATGTTTTAAATCATTTCAACATCAAGGAATTAGAAAAAACTAACAAAAACATTAAAAACCATCATGATTACAGTATGAAAAAACTAAATGTAGTTACTAATTTGCAATATTACCACTAAGAATACTTTTATTATTACTTGATCTGTAAATTATTTCAGAGTTCTAAGAATTTCACCTAGTTTCCTTTCTGCTTATCTGGATTAATAGGTAGAAAAAAAAGATACAGCCCATGTTAAATCAAACAGTCCTAAATAAGGGTATTTAAAAATTTTACTAACCATCCATCCATTAGACATTTTTCAAATGCAAGCTCTACTGTAGGTGGTACATTAAACACTGAAAAATACACAGGTAAATGAGCCCAGAAATGCTAACAGTATAGTATATATACATATATTTCATACCTAGTATATGTATAGAATAATGATTATGGAAGTATTCATAGCAATACAGCATTGATTTTACTTCTCAAATTTAATTTATTGATTTCTATCCTGTAAATTCTAATTCCCTAGCCATATCCTACCTATATTCTTTTCTCCATCAATCCATAGACATGATGGTATTCACAACTATCACTTCAGACTTCTTTCCATAGGTTGATGACAAAAAAATTTCCATCTCTAAGCCAGACCTTTTTATAGATCAAGGGTCAGCAAATTAGGGACCTTTGGCCAAATCTGCCCCATTGCCTGTTTTTGTATAGTCCATAAGTGCAGAATATTTTTTCTCTCCCCATTTTTAATAGTTATGAAAAAAAAAGAATGCTTCATGATGTGAGAATAATATGAAATCATGTATTAGTGTATTAGTGTTCATAAAGTTTTACTGCAACACAGCCTGCCTCATTTGTTTACATAATGTGTATGGCTGCGTCCCAGCTTCAACAATAGAACTGAGCAGCTGTGAAAGAGACCTTCTACAGCCTTCATAGACTAAAGTAGTTATTATTTGATCTTTCATAATAAAAGTTTGCCAGCTCCTGCTCTAGATCATTTTATTTACTACCTTTTGGGTGTGTCGCCTCTGCGACCCATTGGTATCTCAAACTCAGTATGCTAAAACATAACTCATTATCTTTCCTCACAAACCAACTTCTGTTCCTTTCAATAATGAAGTCATTTGGGACATATTTACTCTTACCACTTATCAATGACTTAAGTTCCAAATGATTCTGCCTCATCGAAGTATCTCACATTTGTCTTCCTCTCTCTCATTTTGCTAAACCTTAATTCATCTTTCATGCGGCCTATTAAAAGTTATTCAACATCTTTCTCAGCTGTCTACAATCTTATGTTCCTCCAAAGCTTTCTTCAGCATTCTGCCCTGACACACTTAAGGGCTGTTGCAATGCCTCTCTTAGGTCTATTATTCCATCATAGTGGAGGAAACTGGTAGTGCTTAGGTGGTAGGAAGTTAAAATAAAACCCCAAGACTTACTGACAGGCAAGTCACCTTCATTGTCCTTGATCAACAGTTGTTAGAATAACCTGATCATCTTATTCCCTTATTTAAAACTCTAGCCCCCTATAACCCAGAGTTTTCCCGTATTTCTAAGCTTTACTCTTACAGAAGGTTTTCTCATATAGACTCTCTACTCCCAACATTATTGAGAAATTCTCGAACACTAGCACTTGCCTGAATTTGACATACTGCTTCAGTCATCTGACTATGCCTTTGGTTCCTCAACTTTTTTGTCATGATGAAAGATGATTAAGCTCTGGAATCACTAGTCCTGCAAGGCTTTTGTAAACTGTCCCTATCCTCTGGAATTGATGATTCCTTCTTTAATGCTCTCAATGGACCCAGGCCAACAGTTTACTTAATTACTCTTATTGATTATCTGCCCAATGTCCTGTACTAGACTGTTACTTCCTTGAAATTAGGGACTAAGTTTGTATCTTCACAGCCTAGCAACTGGTAGGCATTTGATTTTGGTTGGCTGAAAAAACTAAAGGAATTATATCTATCACCTTTCACAAACTATTAGACAAATATTTTCTTCATTGATAGCTCATAACGCTCATAAAACCACTTTAAAATTATTTAAAGTGAATCATTAAAGTCCCAAAATGGGCCACTTGTGCATTTTACTAGTAACAAGTTGCTGATATCTAAGGAACAAAATTAAATCTGTCATGATCTTTTCAATAGCCTCAAGAAAATTTTTAAAAGTGAAAAATAGTCTTTATTGATATTCCCAATCACTAGCTCAATATTCTTTACTGATAGTCAATTCACTCACTAAACAATGTCTTTTAAATCAGAACTCCTACCTGTTGACAAGCAAACAAATAACATTTTTTTCAAAGTTTCTGGATTTTATTGCTTCTGGAAAATTCTTCAATACAAAAACTCAGTCAACTCTATAATTGAGAGACTTTTGGTTTCATAATTTTTTTTCTTTTTTAATTAAATTTTTATTTTACAATTAAAATAAACTGGTTTCTAGTTTACTACATGAAATTTGCAAAGTAATCTGGTTTCCTATATACTTAGCACTCAGTTTCCCCATTTTTAACATCTTCCATTACTATAGTACACTTGTCACACAAACAAATATTAATAAATTATTATTAACCAAATGCCATATTTATTAGCTTTTCCCTAATGTCTTTTTTCTGTTCTAGGATCCCATCCAGGATAGCACATTACATTTAGTTGTCATGTCTGCTTAGCTTTCTTTAGACTGTGACACTCTCTGACATTTTTTTGTTTTTGAAGATCTTGACAGTTTTGAGGAGTGGTAGTTAGATAACGTGTACAATGCTCTTAAATTTATGGTTGTCTCTTGTCCTTTTCTCATGGTTAGAATGTGATTGTAGATTTGGGAAAGATGGCCACAGAGGTGAAGTACCATTTTAATCACATAACTTTTAGTGTATGTGCTATTAACATGTCTGATTGATGATGAAATTAGCAAAGATCATCTGACTGAGGTACTGTTTCCCTTATTTCTCCACTGTAAACTTACTTTTTGGTTTTCCCCCTTCCATGTTGTATTCTTTGATAACATGCTATTACGTGTAACCTACACCAAAGGTGTGGGAATTAAGCTCCATCTTGTTGATTAAACTCTTAATTCCAATAACACAAGTTATTTGGAATTTTTTTCTATAGGAGATGTCTCTCCTTCATTTACTTAATCATTTATTTGTATCACTATGGACTCATGACTATCTATTTTATACTCTAGATGTAATCCAATTCTACATCATTTATTTAATCTGTTGCACAAATTATTTCAGCTTTGGCCACGGGAGCTCTTTCCCACTGGTTGCTCTCATCTCTTATTGACAAGTCCCCATTGTTTTATTTTTTGAGACCTTTCTTATTTTCTGGCACTCAAGACTTTCCAGGCTCATTTTGTATACTTCCTCTATGGTGAGACATTTCTCCAAGGAGTTTTTCCTTTGATTGGAGAATCGTATTAGAAACCAAGACTTGGGTGCTGGATGGTTTCTTTTACTTTTGATATTGGCTTCATTTTGCAAGGAAAGTATTGACCAGTCAACTTTCTGGATGCCCTCCATTAGAATTCCATCAATCTTTCTAATGAATATAATACAATCATATTCACATGCATATGTGTGTATTTCTACAAATAAAGAGGCAATAAATTCCCAGATACTCTGGCTTATAAATATGCCAAAATAGAAGGTTTCTAGAAAAATAAACCAGACCAAATGGTAACTAATATATCAGCATCCATAACTACTCAAAAAGATAGATATGCTTTCAATGTCAAGTACAGATCTTTTAAGTCCAGGCTACAGAAAAGAGACTATAAATAAAAAACAACTATGTTCTGGAATCATTGTAGTTCATACTCTCCACTTCTGCTTCTCCTTGTTGAGTTTTACAAATGAACTTGTTCCCTAGTACTGTGACTGGAACTCCAGGAAAGTAAGAGTAAATCTCAAATATTAGGAACCGAATATAAACATCAATTTAAGGAATGCAAATCATGTAAAAAAATGCTTCAGCAAGTGGCTCTGAGATAACACTCTTGGTAGGTCTGAGTTAAAGGACACAAATGTGCTTCTTTAGTGTCTCTAGGAGAGAAAAGTTCTTCAAAATAATTAAAGCAATAATACTTCTTTATGGTAGAAAGTACTTCTTAATTTTTTGAAGTATTTTCAAAGCCACTATGCTGCAGCTGAAAGTAAAATTATGTAGTAAAAAATAAGAAAATTTGCAGATGATGAGACAATAAACACACTGTGAAAGCTTACTGATGGTTTGGGAGAGGAAAATCTGGTCATAATATTCCACTCTCCTCAGAAATAAAACTGTGGTATAATAAAAAATCTATCTGGTCTTTGTCCCAGGTTCCTGGCACAGAACTCCTAAAATCCTTGGAATTTCCTGAGTGATATGAATGTCTTTTGTTATTCATAACAAGTTCTGGGTTTATGCTAATGAGATAGCTCAGGGTGGGACCTCTAGATGGCTTCTGGAGGGGGCTGGTTAACAGAAAGACCAAACATATGATTAGAGGATGGGAAATTTAGGCCTCATTCTCCAAGCTTCTGGGAGTGGAGAGCGAGGATGGGTTATATAAACCTTTTTAAACCACAAGATTCTGAAAGTTTCTGGGTTAGTTGAACACATTTATGTGCTGGGAGGTGACACCCAGAGAGGACACTGAAGCTGTGCAGAAACCCACACACCATCTTACAAATCACTTCCATTTGGCAGTTCTTGAGTTGCAGATAAAGCTGTAATCCTAAATAGAGCACTCCCATGAGTTCAGAGTTCCACGGTTTGTTCCACAGAATGATTAAACTTGAGGTGCGGGGAAGGAGTCATGGGAACCCTCTGAATTTGTAGCTAGCTGGGCAGAAGTGTGGGGACCCGGGCACCCATTTGTGGCTGGCATCTGAGTGGAGGCAGTCTTCCTGGGACTGAGCTTTTAACCTGTGGAGTCTGCTCTTACTCTGGGAGTTACTGTCAGAATTGAATGGAACTGAACTGTTAGACACCGAGTTGGTGTCAGAAAACAATACACACACAAACAATATGAAAATATATCTCAAACAAATGAAAGATATACCATAGAGTCCCTTAATGTTCTTTAATCCCAGACTTTCTTTTCATAGTGCCTTCAATGCAGTAGTAAGAAAGACAAAGAAATATTGCTAATATTTTGAAATTGTAACTGAGAACTTTTTTCTTTTTTTAAAGAGAATATTAGGCATCAATAGCATTCTAAGTTTTTAGGCAAAAAGGGAAGTAGCAAATGAGAGAGAAAAGCTGGGAATACATTTTTACAGAAATTAAAAAAATACTATAGATTGCTAATCACTTAGGAAATGGTGCTGGTATGATGCTACAAAACTTTAAATTCTAAACAGAATGTTAAAACATTGCATTCTTTCAAAATGGTTGAAAATGTGAAGGAGGGCATTTTATAAGTACAAAAGCAGGGAATAAGTCATCAGGAAGCTCTTGAAAAGACACCACAGGTGACTGCTGAAAATAGTGGCCACCAAATACCAGCCCAGGAACATCCACTGATCCTTTTCACTTTTCCCCAGAACTCAAAACAATATCATTTATTCTGAGGTTTTGACCTTTATTCTCCCTTTTCTCATTGGAGAATAGTCTTAAATATTATTTCCTCTTATGAAATGATGCCAATAATAGCTTTTAACAAACAAAATTATATATGCATATAATATCCTTAGTTGGTAAAAGTTTTAAAAAGTTGTCAATCTTGTGTTTCTCATCCCTTATTTATGCATATAAGTATTTATCTGGTTAAGTTTTACTAGTACAAAAAGGCCCCTTCAGGGCATGTAGCCCGAATTATTAGGGTAGTTTGGGTGAACTGTGCCGAAGATAAGAACAAATTAGGTAAGGAGGGTGGAACATAGAGCTGGATAAAAAATGTCCTGCATTATTTATCATTGAAAAGCAATGCATTTATCCCATTTCTTGAAGTTACTTAACAACAGCTAAATCTCAGTGAGGACTGTTGATGGCTGTGCTCATCCTTGGCTGTGAAGAACCAGTTAAACTGACATAAGAGGCGATCTTGACTTAGGCCATTGAGGGCGGAGACCTAAAGGGAAACTTGAGTAAGACGATCTTTGACAGTGCTATTCTAATGCGGGAAAGTGATTCATTGTTTAGTAGATCTCAGACTGCATGTGTATAATGTGTTATGTTAGAACAGTCTGGGTTTACTGTTTTGTTTTCTTCATCCAACTTGTAAAAACCACTTGGGGGCATGATTAATTGTTAAATAAATGTTAAAATTAAAGTGAAGAATTTCCATAAATCAACTTACTAGCTTTGTATCTGGGCAAGTGACCACACTCTCTGGGCTTTAGTTACCTTGCCTGTAAAATGGGGAGAAACAGTGCTTACTACATAAAATTATTGTAGGATTTAAAAACAGTATTTTTAAAAGTGTATGCAAAGTTGTCAAGCATACGACTAGTGTTTAATAAATATTAGTAACACAGGCTGTCAATAATAATAACAGTAGTGTCATGGGGATATACCAAGATCAGAGAGATAAATTATCAAAATTTCCTAAATTTGCTTAACAGTGCAAATTCTGTTTCATCAACACAAGTCTAAAACATTAAGAATCTGGGAGATAAGCCCTGGGAATCTTTATGCCACGTCATTCTCGTGGCTATTACAGTGTGAAAACCACCAGGGCCTTAAGGAGATACTGGTTTACATTTATTCTATATGTTTATATTTCTTTAAGAAATAGTGGATGCTTAAGGCAATCAGTGATACTGGATTATTAAATCCTGTCCCTGTGAGTCCAGAGGGTAGACATTGTGCTAATTAAGAATAGGAGTACAAAGGGAGACAAGCTCTGACAGAGACATACCGCTAGGGCACAAAAGTTTCTTTCTTCTACAGCCAGTAGTAGTTGGTGATTTGAAAAAGAAGGAAGTTAGACACAGTTTTGAAAAGTAAGAAGCTGAGTTCTAAAACAGGATTCTTCTTTGGGCAAAAAGGTACCTGTGCAGGTACCTGGTAATTCCACATATTTTGAGACTTAACTCAAAGACTCTTCCACATTCAATTTTACACATTCTAACTAAATGTAATAAACAGACTAAATAACTATGGCATCTGCATTTCACAAACAGTGCTTTTTAAATTGTACTAAATAATACATCAATGTAGTATCAGTGTTAACTAAGCAGAATTTAGAGAGACCAAGACAAACTTCCTTTTTAAAAAAGATCTTTTAAAAAACTGCTCTAATGAGTAAACAAAACCACAATAATATGGCCACCCTCAAATTTGTTATTTTCCATCCCGGAGACCTCCCAACATGTAAACTTAAAGATCTAAATTTTAAATTGCTTAGGCAAAACTTAGACAGTAACAATATATATTTTACTAGGACCTTTTTTTCTCCATAAACACATGCATAATTACATAATCAGTTCTGGACAAACGTCGATCTTCTTTCTAATTGTATAGCAAAACAAGTCTTTACCATTGTATATCGATAATGTTTTTCAAGATTTAAAGAAGTAAACACACTGCATCTATTACATTATATCAAAAGCACATAAACAGTTTCACATGTCATTGGAGAGGTTTATTCTCTCCAATACCTCAAAGAAAAAAAAAAAACTCTTTAAAATATAATTTCAGGAAACATGAGTTTAGAGTAAAAATTTTAACAAAATCTCTACCAAAGTTTCTGTGTAGTAACTGTCCCCTAAAAAGTGACACTTGAGTGCATTGATTCAAGCCCCTTAATTTGTTATTCACATTATAGGTATTTAATAAATGCTCTTGAAATGAATATACAAAAACTATTCTGAGCTATACATCTTTGCTCATTTAAGTTAATACTAAAGATTGTCATAATTTCTCTGCATAATATGACTTTTGGATAAATCACTACACTTAAAAAGAAACAGATAAAAGAATTGTATATTAAGGTAATATATGTGATAAAAATAGTAGATGAAGATAAAACTACATGTGTTATAAAATAAAAGATATGAAGTATTCAATTCAAATTTCTACTGCTGAATGATTAAAAATGCCATTTGGCTCACTTTTTAACTCACTTCCATTATTAGGAAATGTGCTTTTCTTTATTTCAATAAGGTAATGCCATTGGGGAAGATGATTCCATTTGGGGATAGAATTTTCAATAGCAGTATATCTTGATAGGAAATAATTTATATTTTACTCTATCTAAAGTTATCTTTTCCCCTTTTCCCTTTCGTTGCACGGGGGATTCTTTCTAAATAGACTATTGAAAAAAATTTTAGATTTTCCATCTATATTTAAATTTCCACTGCCTAAAATCCTATATAATATAAAAGACATTTAATGCTGTTATGAAGAAGTAATAGACCTGCCCAGAGTATCTAAGTGAAAAAGGCTACAAAGAAAATGCTGTCTAGAAAGATCCCAGAGAACCAGTGTTGTTATGTTGACAGTTTTTCTATAATTAACAATACAATTTTCCTGCATAGTCTGAAACTCTTTAGCCTAGAACAGTATTAGGGCAAAGGATCTAAAATAGATCAGGACTGTTCACTTAGTTACTAAGGTTAAGTTTATCATCTAATAATGGTAAAAGCTAAAGTCTGATATAAGAACCCATTCTACTCTTTATATTTTACAATGGTAAGTATATAGTAAACTGAATAATAGCACTTAAAACTAGGACAGGAAACTCAATCATTTAATTTCTCTAAGATTCAGTGTCTGTATCTTTCAAATGGAAAAAATTTGATAATAATAATTCAGAATTGTGATGAGAATAAAAGAAAACAATAAGCACAAGTTTCTTAGCAGAGTGCATGTGGCCAATGGCATGTGTTCAGTAAATATTAAGAGAATATGGACTGATCATCCAATGTTCTGAGTTAAAGAATTCCTCTAGCTATTGTTTTCATCAAGATCTGGATCAGAGGGCGCTACATACTATTAGGAGTTAAGATACTGATGTGCACAATAGGAGAAATTAGGAAAATAAAATAATGCCAAAAATCTGCCTGAATATGCTATATTATACCATTACGATTCAAGTAAATATTTTTCAAGTCAGTCTGTTTTACAAAAGCATTCTGTTTACAAGTGATGTGTTTATACCTAAAATACCCATGGCAATGTTTACTGTAATATGAAAATATTTTAAGCAGTCCTCAAATTAGGAGTAAACTAAATGTGTTTGGATATGTTGACTGTATTTTCTCTTTGTTTGTAAGAAATAAAGTCTCAGCTGGCATTTAGATATTAAAATAGAATAATATTTGTCAGAAAGAATTGGAAATTTAACCTAAAGACAATTAAAATCAGAGATGAGAAATAAAAGATACAGAACTATTTCTAAAGGTTACATATAACTTCCATATAAAATGGATAAAAAGACCCCCAAAAGTGCTGCAGAGAGAATATTTAATGGGGTAGGAAGAATTAAGATACACCAGCTCGTGCCGAGTGAAAAAAGGGGGATACAGTTTTTGAACTGCATCCCACAGAAATTATGTAAAATCCAGAAAACGCATTAGAATCCATCCTAATGATACAGAGAGCTTGAGCACTCAGTGGAGCTGGGTAAGAAAGACAGCAAAATGCATTCAGAAGTTTGTGCCCTTGGGAAGCAATACTGCATTGGTTAGGGAATGCTAAAATATCATTGGATTTAAAGTGAAATTTGAGCATCTCTATAAGTGGACAGGACTTTTACAAATAGTAGTATGTGCTCTAATAAAAGAAAGTGACTTCTCATGGTAGACTATTGTGAGGGGAAAAAAATTCAAAAAGAAAAAAGGATCAGTAGAACATAAAGCAGAGAAAAAAGACATACAGACCAGCTGAAAATGAATAATTCTTTTACAACACTGGCTAAGACTTTTTACCAGATGAAAAACGGGTTACTACTATAATTTTACTGCGTATAGCTAAAAGCTAA
Organism: Camelus dromedarius; assembly: GCF_036321535.1. NCBI lineage: Eukaryota > Metazoa > Chordata > Mammalia > Artiodactyla > Camelidae > Camelus > Camelus dromedarius. The sequence continues at coordinate 64,565,974 of NC_087436.1, read as the reverse complement.
ACTTGCTAAATGCATATACTTCCTATTAGTTGGTTCAGTTATTCTTAAGTATTTAGACACCTTTATAAAGCATTTCTCTAAATATTGGTATGAACAGAGATCTGAATGGGCTGGAACTTTGTTCACTGCATTCTGTTATAATCTAGATACCTGTGACATCAGAGGCACGTCAGAAAATCCTAAGTGCATTTTAATTTTCCTATTATTTGTATATAAAAGGGTCTCTAGAACAGTCAGTCACAAGATGCTAAATTAGGCCTTTTAGAAAGTTTGGTAATTTAATTAATTTCTCCTTGTATAAGGTAATACTATGAATATTATTGACCTACAAGTAAAAACTACTATTCACTCATTATCAAAATAGATAATAAATTTATTGAATAAAATTTAAGATGTATAGAATTATGGGTTAAAATGTGTCCTCTGAAGAGCCTGGTTGAAGTCCTGACCCTGTGTGAATGTAGCCTGACTTTATAAAAAAGAATCTTTGCAGACGTAATCAAGTTAAGATGAGGTCATACTGGAGTAGGGCAGGCCCTGCTTGACTGGTGTTTAGAGACAGAGACACACAGGGAAGACAGAAGATGGAGGCAGAGATTGGAACTATGTTGCCTCTAGCTAAGGAACTCTGGGGGCTACCAGAATTTTGAAGAGGCAAGAAAGGTACTTGGCCTAGAGGCTTTGGAGAGATTATGGTCCAGCTGACATCTTCACTTTGAACTTCTAACTTCCAGAACTATGGAGAGAATAAATTTCTGTTGTTTGAAGCCATTAAAATATGTGGCAATTTATTACAGCAGCCTTAGGAAGCTAATACATGTGGTTTCAGAATTAGAAGTAAGAGCTACTATATCTCAATACCAAAATTAGGGGATGGTTTACAAGATAAAATTTTAGACACAGTAGATGCTTTAAAAACATTCTGCCCTTCTTCTATTACTATTTATATATTATTTTCATTTAACACAAAAGTCCAATCAGGACTTTTAAGCAACAGAATTCTATGATAAAAATTTAATGATTCTTCACAGAAAAAGGGTAATATCTACTTTCAAGTCACACACACACACACCTCTCCTTAAACTGGTAAACACTTTTCCTACATGGCCCTAAAGAATTGGTGAGATTTTGGGGAAAGGCCTGCTTAAATTTTATATTAGTATAATGTTTCTGCAGGACAATTGTCAATGAATATTTAAAAAGATGTGACAGCACTTTGCTTATTCATTAATTTAGGAATTTCATTACTTAGGAATTTAGTCTAAAGATATAATCATAGATAGGCATAAAATATATAAATCAGACAATTTGCAAGAATATTCATTGTAGTGCTATTTATCACATGAACTAACTGGAATTATACTAAGTATACTCCATAGTATGAGATTAATTGAATATATTATCTATACACATACAAATGAAATGTATCAGCATTAATAATAATATAGAAAAATATTTATTGATGTACACTTTTTTCATAACCTATTTTGCAATTAATAAAATGTACTGTAAAAGAGAATGTATAATATAAACAGAACAGAAGGTTAGGTGTTTATGAACTAAAATAATAAAATAAAGTAATAAATAATAAAATAATAACATTTGTAATATCTGGGAATATATTAATATTGTTTAATTTTATTCTTTTTTACTTTCTAAGATGTTCTACATGAGCAAGTATATCACTTTTAATAGAAAAGACTCTGTATAGATATAAAATTTTGCAACCAAAGAATTAAAGAATCATTGATAAAATGATATGATGCCAATAAATGCTATAAAAGTATACTGAACAGTATACATACATAAAATAGTATTGTTGGAGGCAATTGCTGGCAAGAACTGGTTTACATATCATCATGTAAATATCTACACTGTCCCAGTTTAACTATGTTACTGTATCCCTATAATCTCTTCCAAGTTTCTCCCAAACTGCCATATCTCCCACAGAAGCTACTGACTTCTGTCATTAAGGGTTAATAAAACCACTGAGCAAATTCTGGGTCATTAAATACAGCATTAAATAGAGTGGAGAGTGATAACCGTTAGTTAATACAAGAGAAGAGAAAAGTATAATGGGACACGGGACGTAGTCATGAGTAGTTTCTTCCTTTATCTCAATATAAAAAATGTCCAAAAAAGAAGAGGTAAGGGGGAATTCCAGGAGAACTGATGCCTAAAAGAAAATGCTAAGAAATAAACTATCAAAACACAAAATTTTAATAGTTTATGGTACATAGTACATCTGTATATGATGACTGCACCTGTCCACACAAAATTTTTAAAATGAATATAAACAGGAAAGCTGGCTTACTCTCTCCTTTCCTTCTTTCCTACTCTCCCTCATTCCTTTTTCTTTTCTAATGTTTCATGGGTAGCTACTATATGCCCATTAGTCTAGACACACAAATGTCCTGCAGGAACAAACAGTTCCGTTGTTTCTGACTGACATGTAAGGAATAACTGCACAGAATGCGGTTAAGTGTTACAGAGATATAAATGCACTGCAGCACAAGAGAATAAGGAAGCCGGTCAGAGAAGGCAAAGAAAACAGTTCAAAAGCAATGGATGTAGTTTGAGTCTCTTGGAATAACACAAACAAGCGATGAAGAGGTTTTGCAAACAGGCAAGGACTGTTGAAATGGATGTAAAGGCTACATAAGTGGCGATCTTGAAAGCAGTAACGCTCAAACTATAAAATGGTGAGTATTGCCATTATTCACTTTTAGCCAGGGTCTTCCCAGTTTGTGGAGGAATAAAGTAAATATATAGCCTTTAATTATATTTTTTTCCTGAAATCTTTTTTGACTGCAGTTGTTATCGGTAAAACTAGCACACAATAAAAAAAGAAAGCAAAGATGAACTAGAAAATGCATAAAACTATGTTTCACATTTTTATGTACTTTTGAGAGGCACAGACCCTCATGAATTGATTTAGGCACAGTCTACACATGAAGTTATTACTGGATCTCATACTGGAGTATAATAGGATGAGGTTTAGCTGTTGGTGACAGAAATCCAACATAAGAGTGGCTAACTCAAGAAGTCATTTTATTTCTCTCTCATGAGAAAACAGGTTTCCAGGGCTAATATGGAAGCAAGCATCTTCTTTCATGTTCTTTGCTTCTTTAATACATAAAGTCTACTCTGTGATCTGCAATGGCTCCACTAGCATATTGCAACCAGCCAATAGAAAGGATTAAAAAAAGGGAAGGAGAATGCCACCTTCATTCAAGAACACTTTCCAGAAATTTCATACACCCACTCTATTTATGTACTACTGGCTAAGACATACCTTAGCTGCAAGGGAAAATCTCCTTCATCCCAGTAGCCAAGGGTCCAGCTAAAAACAAGGACTCCATTATTGCAGAAGAAGAAGGTGAACAGATGCTGGACATCTAGTTGTCTCTGCTATATGGATTTTGCATATCTATAAGTTTATGTCTTTACATTTAGAAATGACATCACCTTGATCCGATTTCTGAGAGTGAAGGAAAATGAAACGATTTTATGGCATGAAAAAGGATTCTGTCTCTCTCTGTCTGTCCTATCACACCCTTCCCACCTAGGCCCATGTTTTGAGAGATTTAATCCCCTGGTCTTTTTTATTCCCTTTTTCCATTTCAGTCACTCAATGCTTGTATAGATGAGGTAATAATCATAAGAATTATAAGTTGCTTTTTTTCTTTCCTTACATGTGTTTCCTCATAGCCTCTTACTGAAAGCAATTTGTAACAGCCCTTATAGAACCAGTGCTGGAACACCTGTTTCCAATCTCCAATGTATAAAGTACAGCTTCAGTGTAGGCTACACGCATTCATGATTAGAAGCCTCCGTTTAGCTGGTCCTTTCAAGAAAATTCATCAGCTACTGAAAACAGCAAATGATGCAGCTTCATACAAAACACAAACTGCTTTCAATTAGAGTTTTATAAAGTCATCTTCTAGCCTCAGGATTATGACAAAACTGATGCATTTTATTCATCTGTGATCAATACATTAAAAAGATTTTGATTTTCTAAACAACACAGTGGATTTTTTTTTTTAAACCAAGAATACCTGAGAAGATGGCTCTTTGGCCAGCTGCTTTTTTCTTCCATGGGAGGATGACTCAACAATGTTTTTGTGCTGTATAACCAAATGCAAAAGAAAATCTATCTCACTAACCTTTTCAATCAACTAGTTACCTAAATCTAAACTCTGAGAACACTAAAACAGAATGATGAAGACTTCTCAGCCTTTAGAGACATCCCTTTTGTTGTTCCAGAAGTGAGTTATCTTGTAGATTAAAAATCCATTGGAAAAGAACAGAATGTAAGCTTGATTACATACTTACATATATAGAAAAATCCAAAGGAAACAAGAAAAGGAGGAAGTGGAGGGAGTAAAAGAAAACAAAAAAAATCCCCCTAACCAAAATATGATTGTCTTAGCCACCTGCAAACATTTACCTCAGTTCTCTCATATGAATAATATTTTAACCTATATAATTTATTTTCACATTTCTCTGTAAGTTGTTGCTTTTGGTATTAAAAGGTTTCAACTAGTGCCTTTTTTTAGCATCACTGTGTTATGAAATTCTGTCATATATAGAAAAACAGATTTAAATTAGGCTTTGGGAGTTTGCCATTTCATAAAATTTTCCCTTAGGAGTTTTCAGCTAATTAAACAAATGATTGCAAAATACCCCCAATGTCAACTTTGCTGGCTCTTACCAGGGACAGCTAAAGCCAAATTTCAGGCATCTATCTCCATACAAGCTGGCTTCCTCACATGCCCTCTCCTCCTGGCACTACAAGTAGTACTATGATAGAAGTGTGTGCAAAGATAAGAGTAAAGTAGTTTAGGCAGCAAGGAACTCAAACTTTCATGAAAATACCAAGCAGGTAGGAATAATTTCACTATTCAGATGATATTCAGCAATGGAAATTATTTTTTGCTCATGACAAATTATTTACTTTGTCCAATAAAATAATTTCTTCCATTCTACAATTTTAAAATGATCTTATGATTTAAATTATCCCATGGAGATGTTCCTTCCTCTTCACAAAGTTAATTTGTCCTCCTTGTGTGAAATATTCTTAGAAACCAATCTGTTTTGCCTTCTTTAACTTTTTTTTCTCATCTTTCATTCTCAAAATCCCATGTCGACTAGTGCTGACATGAAGTTCTGAGTGAATTAAGATGAACAGTTAGATGAAGAGGTAGGGAGAACAGAATATTTGAAAAAGAATTTCCTTAAGGGTATAGGCTACCCTGATTTAGACTTGAAAATCATCTGAGAATATCTGTTAGGCCTAAGGATGTATATGAAAATTTAAGAAACTACATAATTTATATGCAAATACATAAGTGAGCCTCTAGCATATTGGAAAGGCCTGATGGAGGCCAACAATTCTGTTATGCCTAAGGATTTTCATATTTTGAGTTTTCAGATATTTAAAGGTTCAAACCAAGATTTTCATTGTTGTCATGGTTGTTTTTGTTTAGGCAAAATAGGAGAGAGAAAAAGGAGAGGCCCTAGTGAAGAAAGGAAGGGGAGGGGGTGTGGAAAGACGAGCTCATGGCTGCCTTTTAGGGAAAATGTGGAGTATTTTGACTTTAAAACTTATCCAGTGTACATTTTAGTTTTACACTGATAAAATACACCTGGAATTTAGTTACTACTCTCCCTTGAGATTAGAGGAAGCTTGAGAAGGAAATCTTTATTAGTCTTGGAATAGATAAAGAGAAGGGAGAAGGGAAGGGAGAATTCTAAAGAAAAAAATCTAAAACAGACAAAAACCGTCTCCTTCTCTTTGGTTGAAGAGGAAATGTTCCCTGAAGTACCATATTTTGATAGACTGTTCAGAAGCAGTAGAGATTCTTTTAACAATTTCCTGCCTCCAAATCCAGACATAAACTCAGGAACCTGGGCTGGTTTCCAAATTATCTGACTCATTCTTTTAGGGAAAAAGTCTCATTTTGAGAAGGGACAGCAAGAAAACTAAACAACAACAAATCCCTTTATTATAATCTCCCAAAGGTCCTAGCACAGTAACTAGCAAAATAAACACTGAAAAAAGAAAAGCAAAAATAGAGAAGTTCAGTAGTGTTTGGTCAGTTAAAAAGATGGAGATACTGATTTCAGAAGAGTGAGTTCAGACTCAGACTCACAAAAGGGTACACTCAAAACGTATTACTACTAGTCACACACAGTTAGAGCTTCCCTCTCCTTATACGTGTTAAAAAATAAAACAACATGCCCAAAATGGAGTGATTATGCTTAAGCCTCAGGTCACTAGAATGAGACTTAATTACAGTTTCAGCTTTCTGAGAAATGGAATCTTAAACCAGGCAATCAGGAATCACCTGATCAGCACCAGCTGGGCAATCTACCTGATAGACCCCTCCATCCCCTAAAGGAAAGTAACCTGGCAATAACCAGTCTGCAGTTCTGCCTAATATAACTTCCTTGCTTCAACTCCCTTCTGCCTATAAAAGTCTCTTATTTTGTACAGCTCCTTAGATCTCCTTTCTATCTGATAGATTGGATGCTGCCCACTTCAAACCAATTTTTGCTCGGATAAATTCTTTAAATTTTTAATATGCCTCAGTTTATCTTTTAACATGTGTAAATGGGATTTTGTATCACTTCAGGTGTCTGTGAAAATTAAATGACACAAACTAGTTACTGGTTAATTCCTTTAAATAAAAAAGGTAGTATCATTCTGTGCTATTATATGAGAACCATGCTTTTACAGACAATAATTTTTCATGTGACTTATCTCCAAAACCTGTAACTGAATCAAAAGCAACCAATTAAAAAGAGAACCTGGAAGAATTATGACAATTAAAAAGAAAATTACCATAAGAATACATTTTACTGTTAATTAATTCAATAATCACAATATAACTACAAACTTTACAGTTATATAAACACAAAGAATACCATGGGTAGCAACATATTTTAAAACTACTACATACAGCATGATAGTTTAAAATAGTCCAGCATATACCCTCTTCCTTCCTGCCCCACTGCCCCATTCCATGCTACCTACCAAGTCTCCTTAACAGAAAATCACCCTGTCAACACAACCCTTTATGTTAAGTGATTCTGAAGATCATTTTGTATTAGTTTCACTGGCATTCAACTCAGATTTCTTAAAAGATCATTTCCATCTTCTCTAGACACTTAGACATACTAATGAGTTAGTCATAGACACAGTCTTTTTTTTTTTTTATTAAATTGAATGAACGCCCTTATCTCCTCCACAGTAGAACAGAACTAGAGGAAGAAATTAAATGAATCAGCATCTTTAGACCTTTTCTTACATATTAAAGGCACAGACTTTTCTTTAACTTCCAACCAGAGAAGTTATAGTTTTTCTTGTGATAAACCTTCATTCATCAATATAACAGAATTGGTAATTCTTCAATTTTTCTACTGTAAGACATTGGACACATTTATATGTTAGATACCTATATCTATATTTAACTAAAGTAATTCAATTGTATGTGCTCATACGTATGTATGTTCTAATTTACTTCATATAAACAAAATTTGAAGTTTGAACAGAAGAATGGTCCTGAGTTTTACCTGCATGACAGTCTTACATTAAATAAGACAAATACTTACCTACCATGAGAAATCTATAAAAATTTGTTTGTCTCCTTTTTAAAGAGCTAGGTTCAGATTCAAGTAATTTTAAACCACTGTACATATGTACATACACTTAAAATAGCTCTGCATTTTTTAGAAACTGTTCATAAGATTTCTTGTTTTAAACTTGATATTTATCTTTAGATATAATGAGATGCTCAGAGTGGTTTATGAAGACATTTTTTCCATTTTCCCTTATGATAGAATCCAGCAAGTGTAATTATTACTACATGTCATCACAGAGTGGTTTATATTTAGCTACAGCTTGGGGTCTGGGTAATGTGATCCATGGTACTGAGAATTTGATGAGAAACAAATTTTATCAACAACAAACAACTCAGTTCTAAAGCTTACTCCTAACTGCTTATAGTACATTGTAACAAATAAAATTCAATACACTTTAATTTTAAAATTATAATGCAATGTCATCCTCCCAACCCCCATCTCTGGGAAATAACTATTAAATGGTAACAGTGTGTGATCTGTTCTTCCTAGAAGGCTATCATGATTGTTATTTTTAAAAATTGTTTCCTAAGAGGTACTAGTATTTTGCTACTTTTATCATATTTTTTACTGACTATAAAATATGTGGTTACTGTTTGTCATCTTTTCCAGAGTCCCAGCCCTAGCGCTTAATAGCTGCATAACCCTGGATGAGTTACCTCATCTGCTCTAAGTCTCAGTTCCTAATTTCTATAATGAGGATAAAGAGACCCACCTTCCCAAGTTTTCGTAAGAATTAGAAATAACCTATGTGAAGTACAAGTGTACCAGGCTTAAAGCTGCCATCCAGTCAGTGGTGACCGTTCTTGTTCTTATTTTATTTGCTAATAGCATTTCTAAAGATATTTCCTAAGTCTTGGATTTCAATTTTGTTTCTATTATTCAGTATTACTCCTACAGTTACAGCTGGATAGAACTGAGTAAAGTCATATTTTAAATTACATGTTTATAAAGGCAAAGATTTCACATGACAGAATAAATGGAAATCACTTACTAATTTTTTCTTAATCGAGAACACATCAAAAAGTTCCAGAGAAGTAAATCTGTTTCATGATAAATACAGTAATTTAAAAAGGAAATCTTAATAACTAGTATAATAAGCATTCATGAATAATATTTTTATTCAAGGAAAAATATTAGCATAAGGAAGACATTTGGGTTTTACATGTCTTTTGATTTGAAATTATGGGTACTTCAGATTCATATAGTTTTAAAATGCATAATGTCCTGAATATCACACATTCAAATTTGATTGGTAAAATGAACAAGAGACTATAACATTTCATATCAATCATTTAACACTGTCTATTCTGAATCACATAATAAAAAAAGAAAACTCTCCAGTGGATTTTATAAAGGAAACAATGCACTTAAATTGTTTCCACTTGGCCTTTAGAACTCTATGACTCCAAGGTTTCAATTATTTTCACGGCAAAGATAATTCAGCAGTACATACAATAATGGGTTTACATAGTTTGATAGGAACCGAGTTATAGAATATTTTTCTCAGAGATCATAGAATTTTGGAGCTTTAATGTAGTGAGTAGTTTTTCTAGTTTGGAAAATGAAAAGAGATTAAGTCATAATCTTTGTGAAAACATAAAAAGGAATAAAATCAGTTAAAGTGTGAATTCTCAAAAAATTATGTCATTTTTCTTTAGATTAACTATTTTTCAATCAATTTTTACAAACAAATCTAATTATTGTCCCCAAATTCCCAGCAGTTTAATGGCTCTGATTTAATAATGGTTCTAATTATACCCAAGAGGGAAAAGAAAGCTGCTTACATTTTGGAATTATTCCCTTTCTTGCTGACTGAAAGCGATTTACATTTTGTTGCCCCACAGCCTAAAATAGATGCTGTACCTTAAAGTTTTCCGTTAAAGTCAATAAAAGTTTATCGAATGACTGGTGTTCAAGGTAAGATCTGTACATATCATTTATAGTCTTTTCATTGTGATAGTTTCTCTTTTCTTGTTAAACACTTAAAAGCGTTGTTCATATTATTTTCTTGAGTTAAGCCCATTTCAGTATGTATGAAGACTAAAGCTACTTATTAAAATGGATTTTAAAGATTGTAATTATAGCTAGAAACAAAAAGGCAAAGTGTTCACTTCTGCACGTTTTTTATATAGAATAAACCAAGCACCCTTGTAAAAATTATGCTTGTTATGCTACATAAAATTGCAGGGTAGCTCGTATTTTTCCTACCACTTATACATCATGATACATGCTTCTATTCTCAACTAGTCTTGGCGTAACCAGCAAAAATAAAATAAATTTGAGGATACAGATACAAATAAATGCATTTTTCCTTTTAATTTCCAGATGGTCATGTCTCTTAATGGTTTTCATTTTGCACACAAAAACATTCAAGATCTTGCCTGAAGACACTGCAGGAAATATATTTAGCTCTACACAAACATGATGATCAGAAAGGTGAAAAAAACAATGATTCTGGACAGTCAAGTGACTATAAAACCAAGTTTTCCAATAAGGTTCCAGATGATCTAGATTTTTGAAACGGTGGATCCAATGAAGCTATGAGAAAAATACGTATGAGACGACGGGGGGAAAAAAAAGTAAATGAACACAGGTCCCTGCCAAGTACCAGTCTATTGGTTTAAAATAGGTGCTCAGCAAAACATGGAAACAGCCTAAATGTCCATCAACAGGTGACTGGATAAAGAAGAGGTGGTATATTTATACAATGGAATGCTACTCAGCCATAAAAACCGACAACATAACGCCATTTGCAGCAACATGGATGCTCCTGGAGAATGTCATTCTAAGTGAAGTAAGCCAGAAAGAGAAAGAAAAATACCATATGAGATCACTCCTATGTGTAATCTAAAAAACAAAAACAGAAACAAATAAACAAAAAAACAAAGCGTAAATACAAAACAGAAATAGACTCACAGGCATAGAATACAAACTTGTGGTTGCCAAGGGGGCAGAGGGTGGGAAGGGATAGATGGGATTTCAAAAATGTAGAATAGATAAACAAGATTATACTGTATAGCACAGGGAAATATACACAAAATCTTATGGTAGCTCACAGAGAAAAAAATGTGACAATGAACATATACATGTTCATGCATAACTGAAAAATTGTGCTGAACACTGGAATTTGACACAATACTGTAAAATGATTATAAATCAATAAAAAATGTTTAAAAAAAGAAATACTAAAAAAAGATTATAAAACTATAAATTCAAACTAAGAAAAACTGCAATAAAATTAGTTGCTTAATACATTTTCAGCACAGTATGTAAAAAAAATAAAACAAAGAGAACACTGTAAAAAATAAAATAAAATAAAATAAAATAAAATAAAATAAAATAAAATAAAATAAAATAGGTGCTCAGGTCTAGTCAGCTATCTAGCGCTGGATCTGACTCAGGGCTCTCCTATGTGAAGCTTACTCTGCAGGTTTTAGAATTTTTTTGCCAGCCAGCTAAGCCTTACTGCCAGCTTCCTCTTGATTCTGGTTACACTTGCCCAAGGGTCATCTGGAAAAGACAGCAGTCTTGATCAGTTCATTTGGGAAGCTTGCATCCCTGAAGTGTCTCAGCCAGAATCATTTGAAGTCACTTTATCATGAGTTTTCACCAAATAAACCTTAACAATATTATTTGGTTTGGTGGTTAAAAGATCATCTTATACAGCCTGGGTCCCTTAATGAGCTTTTTAGTTGTTCAAGTCTATGTAATATTCTATGGACTAATATGTCTACTGACCACTGGAATCTTTAGAGAGTGGAAATCTGAGGCAGCTATGTCCACGCCAATTAGAAATGTGTAATTGTAGTAAGCCTTTGCAGTTGCATTCTTTCACACCACCAGAGCTTGTTAATTCTTTAAGATATTAGAATTAAATATCCCCCACTTAGCATCTTCCACTTACTTGTCCTTGATGACATATTTCAGTTGTGGAAGACATCCCTTCCAAAATGCGTGGTTTCTTTAAGTTTAAAACTTTAATGAAAAAGCTAATAATCTACAGCCACCTTGTTTCCTGTCTCAGTGCTACCGCTCATTGCACTGAAAGCTGGAACTGGGTGGAAGGCAGGCAGGTTCATAATATTATGTTCCAGGTGGAACCTTCTTTTTGGCAGCTCCAGCCTTTCAAATTGCAAAAGGTAATTGTTACAAGGTGTTGGTACTAATGCAGATTCATCTCATACCATCCAACTTTGTCATCAGTTTGTTAGTATTTTCCTTTCTGTACCATTCATTTTTTTCCTAATCTGGAAGGTCCAATAATTATACTGATTGCTTAATAGTCTTTACAATTTCTTTTCCCATTTACTGGGTCCTACCATCTCCCCATTCCTAAGGTCCTCAGTGGACAGCAGTTGAGACATCTCTCAAAGAACTTTTTCATAGACAGTAACTTCAATCAGGAGTCTTCATAAGCACTGAAGCTCTTTCTGAAAGTGATCCTGAAAACATTTCTTCTGTATTTTCCTAAGTTCAAAGAAGAGGGCTGGAGGGTTCTGCAGATGTCAGTAGGAACATCAATCCTAAACAAGTAAAAAGTACTAATTTCCTGGCTCTTATTTCCCTCAGCAATGCTCTCACAAACCTAAGCTTCTCTTTTTACTGTTTCTTGTTAACAGATCCTTCTGGTAGTGCCACAGTTGATTATGTATTTTGTCTACATGGTCCAATGGAATTTTATTATTGCTGTTGTTGTGGTAAAAATATATATAGGATAAAATTTACCCTCAATGAACTTTTAGATGCATAGTATAGTATTGTTAACTGTATGCATATTGTTGTATCATTGTAGATCTCTAAGGAAAACTTTCATTTTTCCTAAGAGCATTGTCACTTCTTTAACAAAATCAAACTAAAGTTCATAAGTAAAGAAAACTGAAGAATTGTATTATTATTTTAAACAGATATACACATTAACATATGGAATTTTATATCACGTGTGATTCTCATTTACACTTTTCAAATTTCATAAATATAAACAATACATATATTCTAAAATCCCAAAAGGATATCAAATTAATTCTATGTGTTTAAAAAGGGGGCTGGTATTGGGAGAAAGAAATTTACAGTAAAAGTGACATGAATGGACCATTCATTTGTATGGCCACTAATTCTGTAGGGCAACTGATCATAAATTAAATGCCTGACAGTCAGTAATAGATGATTATATCTGACATAATGAAGTTATAATGAAGGTGTTCGCACACTGCTTGACTATTAAGTGCCCATTTATTGTCCCGGCACCAGGTGTGATAGTGATAGGCTATACAAATCATCCAGAAGAAATGTCAAAATTTGCTCCTTTGCTGATAAAGTACCACACATGTTTATTAATATAGCAGCTTGTCTTAGAACTGGCCCATCTGCTCATTCAAAACAATTCTTTTTCCTATAAATATTTCAATGTTAAGAGTATGACCACTAGTAATAGTTTTAGAGTAATAGGAACGGAAAGAGACGAGGAGAAAAAGGAAAATAACTAGAGCTTAAATAAAATACTATGCTTTCTTTTACCTTCGATACATTTAACAGAAGAAGGGGCGGGGAGGTAGCTTTTACTGTGGCATTTGCCTTAGATCAGTGCTGCCTGAGTGTAGGCCACCAGACGGGGTCCAGGTTTCAGCTGTTGCTGGTGCAAGGTGGGAAATGGCAAATTTCATCAATATTTTCAAAGTACACATTTCAGTAAAGTGTAAAACAAAGTACTCAATTAAGAAATTCTCCAGAGCATTAATTCATATGTATTTAAACTTACCAGAAAATATTTTAGCTGAGTAGATTTTATAAAGAAAAATATACTACCAATTTTTTGGGGGGGGTTGGTTTTAAAATTCTGAGGATTTTCTTCTAAAAACCCATGTTCTTTGAGATATTAACATCACATTCTTATATAACAGGAAAAAACAACTGAAGAAAATTTGACTGTGTATCCTTTTTTTTTTTCAACTTCAAAAAATCAGAAGTACAAGGCTAAGGCATTTCCATCTGGTATTCCAGGTTTTATGCACTTGCAGTGCAGCCTGTATGCTCTGTGTTCTGTCTTCAAGAATGTTTTTTTCTAACAAAAAAACAAGTATGCCCTGAGGTGCCCTCTCAAATGAGCACATGCATTTGAAATGAAGAAGTACAAATGTTCAAAGAGTGAAACAAAGGAAAGGCACGGACCATTTGGTGACCAGAGGTGGTTTTCACTCTGTAGCCTTGGCTTCATTTATTCATTCATTAAAACCTAAATAAAGTCTGGCAGGCATGCCTTTCAGGTCCCAGGAAAGAACTTTATCAGACACAGTATCACATAAATCCACTAGTCATACTCTTCTAAATAAATTACATCTTGGGATAACTAACCACCTGGTGACCAAAGGGCTAATTCAATTACTTGTAAAAGGCTAAAGGTCTCAGACACCTCTGAAATTATTTTTCACATCTCCCACAGACTGAAAGGAAATGATTTCCAATCATATTTCATGTTACATGTATTTTCAAAGGCTTAATAATGGTTGAGCATGAATTTCTCTTGTCTTCCAGGACAGTATCAATATTTACCCAAATTATCAAAATAGAGACCAAGGCATTATCTTTTTTTTTTCTCTCAATAGATCCAACCAATCACCATGTCGGATTAAGCTTTAACTGCAATGTCCATGAATCCATCAAGTCTTCTTTACTCCCACTGCTACTGTATTTAAGTTTGTGCTCTCAAGAATCTTTCTTGAAATAGCCTACCACCAATTCTCTTTGCTCCCAATCCATCCTAAGCACTGGAGTCAACATTTCTATGTAAAAAAGTGTAAGTATTAACGCCTTCTGTCCTCAAAGTCCTTTGTGGTTTCTATAGGATAACTGAACTGCTAGGTTTAGTACACAAAGATCTCAGCAACAAGCTCTTTTGCCAGCTTCTTTCTTCCCAGTTCGCACCATGTCAACTGTGGGCACTGAAAACTTTCCCAGTTCCAAAGGCAACGCAGACTAACCTGATCAATAGAGTAATAGCTTAGCAATCAACAGCCAAGAAGAGTCTAAGACTATTCTTCTTTAACAGAATCAGTATGCAGTGTGCCCAGCAAGCACACAGCAAACACAGTGTTTTCACTGGTTATCTGATAGCAGCTAATGCCCTTCTTCCCTTGGGGACTGTAACCCCCGAGCATTTGTTGGAATCCAGGCATGTGTTCCCTCAGGTACTGCTTCTAAAGGGCTCAGCATTTAGTCCCACAGTAATCTGAATTTGGCAGTTTCCAAATTCTTCTGCTACTTCTGGATCAGAGAAGTCATACATTACCCAAAGGCCAGTAATGTGGAAAGCATAAGGGAAAGAAGGAAAGAGAATCTTCGGAAAATTTAAGTGGCAGGAGGGCATTCTCTAATGAAATTTAAATAAAGGCCACACCAGTATGACTGAAGTTACCTCTTTCTATGCCATTTTCCACTCTGTAGCTAGAGTCATCTTTTAAAAGTCAAAATCAGATCATGTAGTGTTAGGTAGTTAGATAAGTGAAGGCACCAGGCAGACTGGTGGAGGATGGTCCAGAAGATGGTGTTATACCCTCCTCCAGGATAAAGGGACTTGACTTCTTCTTAATGAGTGCCAGCAAGAAACCAGTTAGAACCCAACAGTCACGACTGTGCGGTAGCAGAAAGGACTTAACCGGACATGACCCAATGCTCATCGTACTATAATTAACATTGTGGTTTAGCCCCACCCACCATGGGTTTTCCCGTGTACAGAATGGGTAACGACACGCGCAAAAGGGGAGAAACATGACTAAGCATTCCAGGGTCAAGAGCCATCAATCAATCAAGAGACAAATTCATACTGTATAGCACAGGGAACTATATTCAATATCTAGTAGTAACTTATAGTGAAAAAATATGAAAACAAATATACACATGTTCCTATATGACTGAAGTATTGTGCTGTACACTAGAAATTGACACATTGTAAACTGACTATACTTCAATAAATACATATATATTTTAAAAAAAGAGAGAGAGAGAGAGAGACCATCTCTAAGTGAGGTTTATAAGAGAAGGGGAGACAGAAACCCCTGCTTTTCTTCCCTTGGGTCAGCCCGCCTCCCGTTCCTGGACGTGTACTTCTCCTTTTTTAAATACATCTTTTAAAGTCTTTCACTACACAATGCACTGTCTCCTGACTGTAAACTCATCTTTTGGGTATGACAAGAACTAGGGTCTTTACCTGCTGGGGTAACAGCAGTACTCCATGTAAAAATTCTTCGGGGATCCTCACAGCTCTTAAGATAATACCCAAAATCCTTTCATGGCCTACAAGGCTGACAAAGATTCTTTGCTAGACCAAACTTTAATTAGACTCCTGAACCTCCTTTTAGGTCCATTTGTGCATGTCCCTGTAACATCCAGTTTTAGCAAGGACCCTGCTACGTCAGTGTAACCAGAATCCCCCACCCTCAATATCTGATCTCCGTACCTGGTCTGATTCCTCACCTTCCACTGTTTCCTTGGTGATGTCTGACCACCCTGGCCAGACTTCAGCAAGAATCCTATCGAGTTGGCTCCAATCCCCCTCACTCTAATGTTTCCTTTTAGTAATTTTACATTCAGTGACCTCTGCCCTATTTCTTGGCTATAAATTTCCACTGGTTTGGGCTGTATTTGGAGTTGAGCCCCTTCTATACTGAGGTCTTTATTCCTCTACTGCAGTATCTCTGAACAACAACAACAAAAATCTCTTTTTACCACTTTAACTACTGTCCAGCTCTGGTTTTTCCTTAAAAACGCCCTGCATGATGAATCCTGCCTAAATACTCCACCTCTATCTCCAGTCCCGCCTCTCACTATGTTTCAGAATTATTATGTCCACTTACGTGTTAATTTTTTTATTCATTTATTATTTTTCTCACCTGTCTGGAGCGTATGTTTCATAAGAAGTCTTGACAGACTTGTAAACTGCACAGTTTCTTCAATACCTGGCACAGGTTAGGTCCTAATCCATATCTGCTTAGTGAACAAATGAATTAACACACCATGACTTTTGTACCTCAGGGCCTTTGATTATACTATCCTTCAATTTTAATCTTGGTTAACTCACTTTCATTCTTCACTGTTCAGCTAAATAGTCACCACTCTAGAGTGGTTTTCCTTGACCATCCACCTTACATATCTCCTTTATACCTCTAATCATCACCTATTCATAATCTTGATTGTTCAACCTATACCTGATCTATTGTTCACCTCCTCCACTCCTAGGTAAAGTCTAGCTTTTCTCTCTTGTGCATCATTGTATTGCCCGTCACCTGCAGAGTAAGCTTGGCATATGGTAAGCGCTCACTATAGTATAGTTACATTAAAATTAATTTGACTTAAATTCTACTATATATATTCAAAAAGAATTTGAGGGAGGATTTCATTTTCCATTTTCCAATGAGCTGATGACCTAGAGTGACTAGGGTTGCTGAGATATGTTCCCTTGGTTCTAAGCCTCCCTGCATCACTCATCACTAAGTACCTCCATACCCAGAGAGGTTTGGGGTATTTTTTATTCATATTTTCTAATATTGAGGAATAAACCATTACTGTAAAAACTCTATTTTATAGATAATTTTGAGGGCTCTTCAAGGTGGGTTTTGTTATTTGTTTTTTCAGCTTTACCCCCTAACTTCAGAATCTAACCCATGCACAAAATGCAACTGTATAGAAAATATTTGTTGAACGTTGAATGAAAGTTACTCTTTCAGGAGAGCACAAAGAAAAGCTGTGGAATAATCTTATTGTCTGATACATGTTCACAATTTTAAATATACAGACATTCACAAGGAAAGTATCATTATTTTAAACATGAAACAGTATCATAATTAAGCCAATAGGATTTAAGGAGGATGAAAACATTGCAAACTCTCTTGAGGACTCATTTTCTTGATCTTATGTATGAGCTACACTGAGTTTTAGACTAGAGCAATAGAGTGTTGCTGCTAAATTATACTAAACAATATTTGTATAGCATTCCATAGGGTCTGAAGCACATCCACATATAGTAGCATATCTGGGATTTGATAATTAAACAATCTTGGGAAAGAGGTTGTTGCTGTGGATATGGGATTTGTCCATGATCATATAGTTAGCAATTTCAGGTTACTAGGATTAAATCCAAGGATTAGAATTGCAGCTGCATACTTCCTTGTGATTCTATCCCAGAGAATCTGATGCCAAACTTAATAGGAGAACCTAGTTTCAGTGAGGGAAGTTTTCTGCTGGTCTCCTAAGAGCTGGAAATAATTGCTGGACCCAGAGCTATAACTAACAAAGAGAAAAGTGCTTCTTAGTATTGAGGGAGCCAAGTGCTTTTTAGAAGGCAATGCTGTTTGGCGTATTATGGGATGGACAATACTCAAAGTCAGCGCTTCCCATACAGAAGCATATGCCTTTTAAATTTAAGGAAACAAGATCCTCACTCTCCCCATTCTTGTGATAGTGATGTGTAGGAGGATGTTTTATCTGTAATAGTCTCAACTCCTTCCATCCACATATAAAAGATGAATCTAGAGAAAAGAGATCTTATCTAATCTCAGGCAATTGACTCTAAAAGATATTTTGAATATTGAGGATTTACTGTACATTTTATTTTTATCATACCTATCTTCTAAATCTATTGTCAAGTTAGAATTATATTAAAGAAGGTACTACTCCTGAGTGGTGTGTGTGTGTGTGTGTGTGTGTGTGTGTGTGTGTGTGTGTGTGTATGCATGTGTTGTGTGGGTGCATCAAAAAATCGGAACCTTGCAGCTGTGGGCATTCAGCAGGTGGGGATGCAGGTGACAGTTATATTTGGAGGTCAAGTCGACTCCTTTTTCACCCCATCTCAGGCTCTGGTGGTGGCCTGACACACAGCTATCAGCCAGCTGTCTGCTCCTGGCAGTAAGGCAATTATTTTGAGTATACAGGTATAAAAACAACTTTCTGGTGATTCTATAAATAATAACCATTTTGCAGAGAAAATACTGAAAAACACAAAAACAGGACATTTTATCACAAATAAAGTATAACAAAATTTAGTACATTAATTTATACACAATTTGTGAAACATTATAAGAATGTCTGACTTACTTTTTTGTGGTATGATTTTAGGTATCTCTTTTGTGAAAAACCATTAAGACATTTTATGAAAAAAGTAAAAGGTAACAGAATGGTAGTAGAACAAAGATATCCTATTTTTATAAAAAAAGACAACAGACACAAAAAATCTGTCACTGGGCAGTAGTGTACATAAGTGTTCACACTGCTTGTGCCATATTGTGTTCTTGAGATGAATAATGGAAACAGTGAGGAATTAAAAAAAAATACTATACTCTGGACGGTCATATGCCCCATCCTTTGCTGGTAATATGTTTCATTACTAATTACTTGCTATAGGATGTAGTTTTGGAAATTAAGTCACTGTTTCTTTCGTACAAATGAAAAACTGCCAAACCAGATTTTATAGATGCTTGGGTTTGAATCCTGGCTTCAATACTTTACACTTGCCTGAACTTTATGAAGTTAAAAAAAACTCTCGATGTCTTAGTTTTTTCATTCACAAGTTATCAAAATAACACTAACTTATTCATGGGATTCAAGAAATTAATGAAATAATTCATGTCAAGTGCTTAACAGCTCGGCACAAGTCTTAAGTATAAATAGTAAGTGTTCATATCATGTCAACTCAAAAAGGTGGTAATTATTGAAATTATCCTGAAGAATGTTATGATTGGCTCTCTTTAGGAACTGGGAGAGAGGGAATCATATAGGTAATTTTTAGTTTGAACACATGATTTAAAGTTAACTTGAGTAATCAATGCTAGCTATTATTCTTGTTATTATTATTGACTAGCAATACCTCACTGTAAAAAAGTAGTGGCATTTAGAAAATACTAAATGTTTTCTCCCTGAACAAGTTAAAGCAGCTATGCTCCCATTTGTCTGAGTGAGACTAAAACCAAAATAAGACAAAGAGGAGTACTGGAATGTAAGGCAGCAATCTGTGGAGAGCTGGGCCAGTGAGCAGTCTTAGGAGGGGACACAGAGAGCTAGGCGGTGGAGAGCTGTACGGAGGTGTGAAGTACAGAGAACTGAGCCCTGGTCACAGCTTCTTAGAGACATCCTAATCCTGGAGACGTCCCTACTCCCTGAATGACAGCTCCACGGAGGAACCATCCTACTCTAGTCAAGGACCATTTTCACTGGATCTGCCATCAAGCACACCGAATCTGAAGGTGACTGTTCAGGTTACAACAGGATCACACTTCTATTTAATACCTTTTGAATTTTAAGAATATCTTTCCATCAGCCAGTGGGGAAGCAGAATTCAGACAAGCTCTCTTCTCATTCAGGCTCACTGAGAGATCACCAAGACAAGCTGATTAGGAACCTAATGTGATAAACTACCACATCACACTACTCTCTGGAATAATTATTCTCAACACATGAATTTTATATTCCACAAGGGGCCTGCAGGAATGTGCTAAATTATTTCAAATAATAAATGTTGGCTTTTAAACAATAATTTATATTTTTTAAGTATGTTACAATTTACAAAATCTTCATGCATATTCCTAACAATACTGAATAAAGAGTACATTTTACTATCAAGTTTAGAATTTAGCTTCAACTAAATTCAACCCAAATTCAATTATTACTATATAGTATTATAGTAGTATGCTTGATGCTAGAAGTGGAATAATGATAAGGAAGTCTGAATGAAAAAAGTGGTAAGATTCTTGTAAGACTAAAGGAGACAATGTGTATAAAATATTTTTTCCTGTGTCTGACACAAGATAAATACTTAATGAACGGGAGTGGTGTTTACCATTAATAATAACAAGCTATACACTAAGCTTCTATCTTGTAGGTGTTCACAGAGTATTTTAAACAGAGCAAAACAATGTTTGGCACTTGCAAGTGTAGGAAAAGGATGTTTATTTAACATGGTCAAAGCACTCTGTTATATGCAAGTTTAATTTTTATCACCACGGGTTAAGAGTGGATAAAGATATAGAATTATGTTCCACCACATGATATCTGCTAACTAACTAGGTAAGTTAGAAAACCACCACCATAGCATATTAAAGAATAAGCTTGGAGACTCCTCAATAAGAATGCCAGGTATCTTGCTCCTATTTCATTTTAATCAATTTAAAATGTTTTTGTATTTCACTAAATAATATTGTGTGTCAATGTCTAAAATTTGTGATGCTAAATCTTTGGCTATAGCCTATTTTTAATACAGATGCCCCAGGCAGGATCATGTTTATTTTGATCTAAAAAAAATATTTTTGGTGTGTAGATTGCTGAATATAATTCAGTTTGCACATGGAATAACGCCTGGCATTATTCTAGTTCACTGATTATCTGCCAATGGAATCATGTTTATATTACTCATATTATTATAGAAAAAACAGCTTAAAAAATAGATGCAGTTTTTCAAATGTGCCCAAATATTTTAGCTTTTTCTTGGAGTAGAAACTGTAACTGTCAACAATTAGCAAATGTATAAATTAGTGTTTAGTATTAGATTTGTGATCAAATATAAGACCTTACCTAAAAGAAGATTATACAAAATACTGTACAAAATAAATACACTACAGTTTTCACCAGCTTTATTATGAGTGATTTTCCATATTGGAAGGTGAAGTGTATCTGATAACTGTCAAATTTTTATTTAGCAGAATATTCAAAATATCATCCTTAGCAATATAAATGGAAGACATTTTTCAGAAGTTAATGTCTTTCCTTGGTTACTGACAGGAACTTATCTAAATTCCTAGTGATGGGAAGAATTCACAGGTAGTGCTCTATCACTGACTGCTGAGGCTGTCAATAAAGTGTATAGAAAAACAATGAAATGAAACAAAACCAAGACAAAACACAGTTTCAACTGAAGGTATGCCCTTGACTGGTATATCTGCATTTAAATATTCACCTCTGCTTAGGGTTCTGATTCAGCTTCCAAAACAAATCCCACCCAAACACCTTCATTGAGTCATTCTGCCTGTAATATAGACATGATTCCTGGGTAGGGTATTTTGTGAGAAATTAGGAAGCAAAAAGTTGAGGAGAAAGGATCCTTGGTGAGGACACGTGTCCTTCAGAACTGCAAATCCTAATGAGCCCTGCTAAGAAATCTGTGGTGCTTATTTACAAATCTACTACAAAACTACCAAAGTAGGCTTTCATTTCCAATTATAATATACAGAATTAGGAAATACGTCTGAAAAGCATGTAGAGTTTATTTGCATACAGAAATATATAATCAATCCCATTAAATTAAGTACAAAATTGTAACAAACTTCTTTTAATAATGAAAGGCTTAAAAATAATAGTGCTTCTAGATGAAGCTAATTTTTTTAAGTCCTGATTAATGAGACGTATGGCAAGAAAAATTACTATAATGGTGAATGCTGATTCAGGATCTTATTTTTATTAAGTAGTTTATAGTGAGGGCTGTGACTATTTTTCTATTTATAGTGGCAGCTCTGGTTAATTACCTTGTAATGTATTGTGACATTAATGTACTAGTAAACTATTGAAATTTACACCCTTATTCAGTAGCAAAATCTGTAAATTGAAGAATGTATATAAAGTTATCAGAAGCATAAATTATGTGACCAAATGTCATGTATGATCACATTAGATTTAAAGAAATTCAGTGACACATCAGTAAGTGTCACTGAATTTATATACTTCAGCTACTTTGAAATATAGATTTCAACATTTTATTCAAAGTTATTTGGTAGCTTGCTGCTATTCTGTAAGGTTACTAAAAGCATGTTGGTCACAATTAAAATGCACAATACCAAAGAAGAAATATATTATGGCGAACTAATGCATCAATTTCACAAAATATTTTTTCCGTAAAAAAAAGATGAGAGCAAAAGTGAAAGAAATTGAAAGAATTGCAAGGAGGGTAGCATGGTGACATGTGGATTCACAGGTTATATAGAACTTGAGGGGACAAAAAAAGGAATGAAAATATAATATATATCTATATCTACATCTATCTATCTATATGAAAAATAATTATGTAATTAGTTTTTAAAATAGAGGCTTAAAACACAATGTCAGAGTTACCAATATTTAGTTTACTGTCTCAAATACTCAAAGCACAATCACTGTTACTTGGATTATCAAGTAATCCAAAATATTTCAGATGAGAACATAATAAAACAGCAAAATATCTGAAGCAATCTGACGGTGCAACTGTATATTAGATAATTCATACTTTCTACTGAAAAATTCCCTGTGCTAATATTGATAACTACATTAATACATTTTGAAATATTGTTTTGTATTGCTAGCTTGAAGACAATAAAACAATTAAGTGTGACTTTTCCATAAAAATGTAATGAAGTCTGAAAAATGCACAGGATTACTAAGTTAAGCAATAATTCCTGAAACATTAACATGCATATACACTAGGGAAAACTGGTACAGGAAGGGAAAGGAAGAGAATACAGAGAGCTGTAGGTCAGTGGGGAAAGGAGGATATCACAACATAGCTCTCATATTCTCAGTATGTATAAAATTATAGTAGAAAAATAGAAAAAGGAAAGCTAAAAGAGTTCACTAATGTTGGTTTTCAGGTAGTACAAAGGACACTACTATATAATCTTGTGAAAAATTGTTAGAGATAGAATTCCAAATTATTTAAAGAAGCTAATTTATCTTATATTGCATACATTCAATTAAAAACTTGTAATACTCATGACAGATCCTCTCTATATATAGATATAGATATTTGTATGGGTCATTTGTGTAATTTGACTACATTATAAATATAAAAAATGTACAGTATAATTAAAAATAGTAAATGAAGATGAGGAGGTGATAGTTGGAAGTTCGAAGGAAATGTTTTGTAGTTTCAAAGTAATGATATTTCCAACTCTATACCATTTCCAATATTTGTTTTTAAATGAAATATTAGATAATTTTAAGGAAAAAAGCAAGTCTTCTGCAATGTTACTTCAGTGATTTATACAAACTTTTATTTATCTAATAAATGTCCTTATTTTTTTGAAAATTGCAGGACTGTGGCACACGAGCTAATAACTATAACTGCAATTGTATTAATCACAGACCGTTTAGAAGGGTCTTTGGGTCACTGCATGTAGAGGAACAATGTGAGAACTACAAGTTAACAAGACAATCATTCTAACATAGAGAGCACAATTGGAGGCAAATATCAAGCAGGGATCATTGTTGGATTCTAGTGACTCATTTTTCACAGGTCAATACCATGACTACTTTTACTAAGATGGTATTTTAAAACAAAGCTCGTGATAATGCCTACCTGCCTACTAACTCTTTAGGGTCTAGTTTTATGTCAGGTATTTGCCAGGAACTTGACACTAACTATTTCACTTAATCATCCCTATAAACATGCCAGGGTGACATTATCCTTGTTTTACAGGTGACAGACAGAAGCTGCTTCAGGTCATTCAGGGCTGCCTGGCTGCCTGGCAGGCCTTCCTTCCCATATGCCACAGCCGCAAACCTGCAAGTACATAGTAACAGCCACATTTTATCTAGGGCCTACCAGATGCCAGACTCTATATTATCCCTAATCCTCACAAAAACACTGTGGAGTTCTTATTTCTGATCTTCTGTGTAGTAGTTAAGGAAACTAAAGGTAAGAAAGGTCTAGAACTCCCCAGTTTAAGTTTATTGGCTCTAAAGCCCTTCATTTTATCATTCAGTGTTTGTCTTATTTCATTCTAAATTTATTTTACTCTTTGTCTGCCTAGCTATGGTTGGTTGAAATGGCCCAAATTCCTCTCCTTCCTGTATCCATGGTCCTCTGGATTGTGGTTCCTCCATCAAGAGATGGAGTCTATTTCTTAAGTCTGGAGTTGGCTGTGTGATTGGCTTTGGCTAATGGGACACAGCAAACAAGACACAGGCAGAGTCTTGAACAATATTTGAACTTTGGGATGTTCCTATTTATTGCTAGGAATCCTGTCACAATGGGAATGAGCAGGGGCTAGTGGGCTGGAAGGTGACAGCCATATGGCCATCACCCCAGATGACATCAAGGTGACTACCAACCAAACATGTAAGTGAGTTTCCTCCCCTGAAAAATCCATCAGCCTGCTTAACTACTAAACATCCAACCTCAGTCAAGTCACCACAGATGCAATTCAATGAATTCTGAGAACTATAAAAATGTTTCTTGTTTTAAGCCACTGACTTTTAGAGTAGATTACTACACTATCCTATCCATGATTGTACAGTACTCTTTCCAAATCATACTGGGATCACGTGAAGAATTAAATTAAAGCCATCAATTTGCATAAATCTTTGACAGGAACAACATTCTACTAAGCATTAACATGTCTAAAACAAAGCATCCATTTAAAATTCATCTATTCCTCATGATGAGGAATTATGTCATAAGCATCCAAGCAGTTAATCAATATAGAAATCTTAGAAGCATTTCTGCTCTTTCCCCTGTATCTGTTCAGTCAATGCCACATCTCTTCAAAATATTTCTCAGGCCCTGACATTGCTGCCAACACACTTCTAACTAATTTCCCACTCTTCTTTTACCTGGATTACTGAAACAGCTTCCCTCTGCCAATCTCTCATCATCTACACTGACTTCAGAGGTATTTTTCTCATATCAAGAACTGATAATGTTATGATGTAATACTCTACTAACTTGGGAAAATTTTTTTAAAAATTAAAAATATTTCATGATTTTTTCTGAGGATAAAATACAAACTCCTTGGCATGTGATACAGAATCTTCCACAATCTACCTCATTACATCTTTCCAGTCTCTTCCTCTAGAACTACGCCCATTTTACTGCGCACCCAGCACATTTCCTGAAAAATACCACAACCTTCATATAACCATAGTTTTTTCTGCTTCCTCTTTGTGAGATTCTCTAACTGTCCCTGCTGTTTTCTTCTTGGAAAATGAGGATGCATCCTTCAGAATCTAGGCTGTCACCTTCACTTTCAGTCACTTAGACAGAAATCATTGTGAGTTCCTATTATGGGCCAAGCACAGACCAGTGGCTGGAGGAGAAATAATAATTATAGCCCTCTTTGCCCTCAAGGACATTACAGAAGAGAAAAGGAAACAAGCACACTAAAAAATAAAATGCAATGTTTTAGGTGTAATCACTGAGGCAAGCACCGGAGATATTTGGAGGATAGAAGCGTGCACTTAGCTCCTGTCTAGTACATAGTCTAGGAAGGCTTAATGGAGGAACTGAAGATAAGCAGAGCGTTGAAACACTGGCAGAAACTTATTGGGTAGAAAAGGTAAGAGACTCCTGGAAGAGGAAATAGCATGTACAGAAAACATGCTCATGGAAGTCAGATATAATAGCTTTTAAAGAAAATATACTGTATTACTTTAAACCAAAAAATTAACTAAATTTAATCAAATTTAAATTAGGGTATTTGGTATTTATAAAATCAAAAGTCGTGTCTACTTTACATCACTCTGAACATTACAAAACATTTAAAAAATCACTATTTTTTAAAGTAGAAAGATACATTCTATATTTAGATTATGAGATAATAAATGTTACTTTTAACTCCTATTTTGTATGACTGGCTATTTTTAAAAATCTTTACACAGATGGCATCAATTTAAATATATAACTTTAATCTATATATTTTAAAGCTAAATTATCGTATCAATACTAAAATGACTTTTAAATAGAATAACAATATAATATAAAATATCACTCTGCAAGGAAATTGTCAGTGTGACTTAGATTTAGATATTTCAATTTATTTTAAAAAATAAAATAAAAGGATAGTAGTAGAAGACAGTTCCAATAAAAAAAGGAATGATTATCTGGTCATCTCTAAATCTAGGCTGATTTTCAACTAGTCTTCCACTGTGGATCCCTATTTCTTCTGTTGGTTTACCAACATTTCTCAGAACAACATTTCCCATCTTAGTTTATAAAGAAGACTTACTCTTTCTGTTATCATAGTCCTGACATACCATTTTCCTCCTGTTTTGTAAACAGGCAGTGCATTGTAAAATACACATTTATCAAGGCCTTCATCAAGGAATGAATAGAGTTTCTTTTCCTTTAAGTAAAAAAAGAAAACAACAACTCACCTCTAACAGGGGGTCTTTCTAGCTCAGAGTCAAGGTGAATTGGTGGAGAGATGTACGATACCTGTCCATGATGTGCCTGCCCTGTGGACCCAAAAATAAATGTTAAGAAGACATTATGTCTTTTACTTTTTTTTTTATGATGTCACATCATCTCTCTCCACGCTGAATTAATAGCCATTACAGAGTGCAGGCAGATCTATCCAAACATAGAATCATTGTGTGCCATCTAAACATCAACCAATTAAATCAGTCCTCAAACCATCTAGTTTTGTTGTTGCTGTTGTTAAATCACAAATTTATTGTAGAGTGAAACTTTAAGAAATACAATAAAAATGACTGACACGAAAAATGACGTGGAAAAATTAAAAACAAAGACATGCCAAATAAAAAACCTTGGTTTCATTGTCAGATTAAACAGCAATTAAGTACTCAATCAATTTACTTTAAGTGTTTGTAAACATTCTTCCTTTCTGCATTTACTTCACAGCAGATCAGTAATAAAGAATCTGCAGACTGTCCTCTACATCAGATAACGCTATGATTAGCACTTAGACAACTTTACGATCCTAATGAATTTACACTTTATTTTTATGATTTACTTTGCTTTTTAAGTATTTTTTACCTGTATTTGAAAAGAAAACTACTCCTATTGCTGATTATATTTGATGAAAAAATAGTAACTAACCACAATATAAAAAACAGGTAGATGGATTCATCCTCTGTTTTTTGCAAAGCACTTTGCCAGCACACATACATATCTGCAATAATACACTTTCTGTCTTATGAGTTAAAAAAGTGTTAAAATTGATTTGAAGGCCAAAATGCTGACTGCAAAAAAAAAAAAAAGCCAGCTTAAAAACAGATTTTCTAATGCTCAAAGTAGCTATATAGTTTGTATACCTATGATCCAGTAAGCAATTAGGATTTTGAGGCAAGAAAGCATAACTAGAGTTCAATTTCTAAACCTACTTTATATAAAAAGGTTTGGGTACAAGTAGAAAACACACTACCTTCTTTCTACAATGGGAATATGCAGTTATACTTTATACATTTACTATAGCAATTAACAGGGGTGTTAATCTCTTTTCCTAAACAAGGAAAGTTAATGACACATAGATTATGATAACAGTTAGAGTAACCTTCCCGTTTCAAGTAATATTCGACTTGTAATAAACTCTGCTGATTCCTCTTATGAGGCACATTTCAAATAATTAATATGGCTCCCTGTTGATAGTAGCTGCTGTTGCTCCCAGCATTTTTCTAGCTAACAGCAGACACAGTGGAGAGGCTGTAATACACAGAGCCCCTCATAATGGTAACTAAGAATATTGTGCATTCACTGGCCATGTTTCAGTGGAATACTAAAAGCACCATTACGAAAGAAGTTAAGACGGTGACTATGCATTGTTAGCAGTCCATGTGTAATATAGCTTATTAAAATCTTCAGATTATCTTAATTGCAAAAACACCTGATGTTTACCTATGTTGCAAACTTGGTTGCAAATGCATTTTTATTTTTAAGGTCCAGTGTCATTGCATTGCAAATGAATTGGTTTGAAACTTTATCAATCATGTAAAATGCAAATAAGAATCTTTCACTCTACACTGGTTGAAAAGAATCTCAGCATATAAAACAATATTGATTTCATGTCTAATCAAGGAACATGGCTTTCACCATATATAATAACCACTATGCATTCAAACATACATCATCTCCTTTTATGCAGCCAATATCACTATAAGAATTTAAAGGCAGGTATTATGCTAGTCTACATATTTTAAAATCAAAGAAACAAGCAGAGCTTATGTAACTAACTTGCAGCTAGTACATAGCAAGGCTAGCATTTGACTCCAAATTTGAAGTGCTTTCATCTGTCATAATATTTGTCTCAAAGAAGGTACACTAAACTTGCAAATAATGTGTATAGATTTAGTGATTAAACTCTGACAGGCAACTGCTTTTAGAACTGTCACCCCGACATTCAGAATGAAGTAAACAGTCCCTTTAAATGCCACACGTGTCTCTTTTCTTAGGATAAGCATGTAACTTCAAGAGTGTTCAACACAGATACTGTAGGCAGCACAGGACCAGTGTGCAGTCCCTTGAGGGGAATGGGGATATCAAAGAGCCAGTGGAATGGGGTGGGGAGGATTGGTAGTCACGTCCTGAACTTGGTGTGCAATCATTTCCATTCTCTCTCCAAGGAGAAATCCACCAAACTGCAGGAAGAGGTGTGGCAGGGAAAGTCACGGTGGTAAAAACTGACGCGGATTCTAAGTCTTAGAGAAAGGTGAGAAATGCAGTAATGGATTTCAATTTGGTGACTGAAATTTCTGACCCACAGGATAAAAACTAGGAATTATGGAGAATGTTGTTGATTGATTACACCAATCCAATCCTTAAAGATTTCTGCTTTACTTTAGATCAGTGGTATGCACACATTTATCTCCACAGAAATACATGAAGGGTAATAAAACCTACTTTAATAGGCACTATTTCTAACTAAGGCTAACTAACAAATAGATAAATATGAGGCAATAATTCTCAGGGCAGTAACTGCTCTTTATCAGGTTGGGCATATGGGAATATGGGGAAAGGTCTGCATAGTTTGAAAAAATACTCAGTGTCTCTCAAAGTTCCACCTTCTCCCCTTTAAGAATGACTGAAAAAGGAGTTTGGCCAAGATGGTGGAGTGGGAAGACCCTAAGCTCAGTTCCTCCCATGGGCATACCAAAATTACAACTACTTACAGAGCAAACTATTGACAGCCAAGACCGGAACCCAGCAGGAAAAATCTTCCACAACTCAAGATATAAAAAAGGAACCACGATGAGACCAGTAGAAGGGGTGGAGTCCTGGTATATAGTCAAGACCCATACCCCTGGGGGATGACCCACACGGGGGAGGATAATTACAACTACAGAGGTTCTCCCCAGGGAGTGAGGGGCCTGAGCCCCCATTCAGGCTCCCCAACCTGTACCGGGAAGACACACCTCCAGCACATTTGACTTTGAAGGCCAAAAGGGGCTTACTGTAGGGAGAGCAAGAGGGCTGTGGGAAATAGAGACTCCACTTTTAATGAGCATATAAGATCTCACATGCTCCAGGACCCAGGGCAGAAGGAGTAATTTGAAAGGAGCCTGGGTCAGACCCATCAGTTGACCTTGGAAAGCCTGCAGAAGAGGCTGGAGGCACCTGAAGCTCACCTTGGAGACACAGACATTGGTGGCAGCCATTTTTAGGAGCTTGTTCTACTATGTGGACACTGGTGTTGGTAAGTGCCATTTTGGAACCTTCCCTCTAGCCTATTAGCACTGAAACCTGGTCCCGCCCACCAACCTGTAGGTATCAGTACTGGAAGGCATCAGACAAGCAACCAACTGGGTGGGTACACAGCCCCACCTAGCAGCACACAGACAGCAAATAAAGAAAGAACATTATGAATAACTGCAAAATAATAGTAATAATAAACTCCAGTTAAAACCATAAATAACTTCCATAAACATTTCTCTTAAACTTTATGGTGAATAATGTTCAACAATAAAAAATATAATCAGTTCAAAAAGAG
The DNA here is from genome assembly GCF_036321535.1 of Camelus dromedarius. Taxonomy (NCBI): domain Eukaryota; kingdom Metazoa; phylum Chordata; class Mammalia; order Artiodactyla; family Camelidae; genus Camelus; species Camelus dromedarius. The sequence continues at coordinate 64,535,663 of NC_087436.1, read as the reverse complement.
CATAGGGAGGTAAAAAGCATCACAAACACATATTTTTAAAATTCGGACACATTTTCCACCATAATTGTCTTCTACTAGTCTTGCCTGGTCCTTGTAACTGCAGCTTTATGTATCTAAATATGTGATGTGCTGTTTTTATTTTTGCCCTTACTTTTTCAAATTAAAAAGATACATACCTGCTCATTTTTCCTTCTGAATTTTATTGCATTCTTTTCTAATTTTTAAAGCAAAACAGTCATATTGAGATTTTATTAGAACTACATTACTTCCATAATTTTCAGAATAAACATCTAATATAGTTTGTCTTCATATGTTTTAAATGAATTGCCTTTTGTTTGAATTGCCTTTCAATAAATAGGAAAAAAAAATGTTTTTTGAAGTTTTCTATATTTTGGTTGTAAGGATATTTCATTGTTTAAGTATTCTATTTTCCCCATTTTGAATGAAATTTCTGAACTTGCTTGATATCTGTCATTAAACTTTTTTGACTGTTATTGTTGTAATTATTAGTTATTGACTCTGACTTTCCTACCTCCTTAGAGCTAGATATACTGAAAATAACACTTTAGTTATGTTCTGTGATCTTTGTTTCTTGTAAGAAATATATCCCCAGGTTAAAATTCATCTATATACTCTTGTTCTTAATTATTTTGTGTTGCAGAATTTAAATTTTAAAGATTGAATTTATAGGATATGCATTTTAGGTGCCACTAAAATTTCCTGGTGCTACTGTTCACCTGTCATTTTACCTTTAATTTCCTACAAACTAATTACCAAAGAAATAAGCACTGTTTACTGATAGATTTCAAAAATAATTACAAAGAATTAAAAAGGGGGAGGAAAAAAGTTTCTTGGTTTACTGCTTAGGAGTCTAGAAGAATAATGGCAATGTGGGAAGCTTATGAGTTAGATTTTATTCAAATTTTAGTCTAGGTGAATGATACATTTGCACAAAGATGTCACTGTATGTATTTGTATATGTACATATATCTACCTACATATGTTTACATTTATGTGAAATATCTATACTGATATGTAATTTACTTATCATACAATTTACCCATTTCAAGTATACAATTCAGTATTTTTAGTATATTTACAGATCTGTGCAACTTCTACCACAATCAACTTGAGACCATTAGAAATTGGAAGCCTGTTTACTAGCATAGCAGTCACTCTCCATTTCATTCCAACTCCAGTTCTAGGCAACTATTCATCTGCTTTTCATCTCTATAGATTTACCTGTTTGGTAAATTTCAGGTAAATAAAAAACATAGTCTTTTGTGCTCAACTTCCTTTATTCAATTTAATTTTTTCAGGTAGTACAAATCAGTACTTCATTCTTTTATGTTGCCAAATAATATTCCATTAAAAATACCATATTTTTTGTATCATTCATCAATTGATGGATTTTGAGGGTCATTTCCACCTTTTGACTATTATGAATAATGCTGCTATGAACCTTCCTATACAAGTTTTTGTGCAGACATAAGTTACATTTTTCTTGAATATATATACCTAAAAGTGGAATTACTGGGTCATATAGTAAACACTATGTAAAATTTTGAGAAACTGCCAGTCTGATTTCCAAAGAAGCTGTACCATTTTATTTTTCATTAGGAGTGTATGAGGGCTTCATAAAGACTTTTTTTTAAAGTTTTTTTTTGCTTGTTTGCTTTGTTTGTTTTTAGATGATGGTGTAGTTAAATCAGGATTGATGAGATTTTGAAATAATTAAGGTAACTGTGAAAATCTGGGAAGGGAACAATCTCCTCAAGTGAACACAGAAAGCTAAAGCAGAGGGTTTGGGTCAGGAGTTATATAGTTCATCCACATCAAGAAAGTAGGAGAAAAATGATCTAGGCTAAAAAACAAAAACAAAGGAAGAGCAGCTCACATTCTGAAGGGGCAATGTGTGAACTATCCAGTGTTAGGTATGCCAAAGAGGCAGAATTTTTAAGAGTTCTTGCCAGTAGAATCCAGCATTATTGCAAAACCCAAAGGCCATTACAGATTTTGGAAAAGCCATTATTTTTCTATCTTCAATCTCTTTTTGAACTTTTATTTAATTTCTATTTCACTGAGGAATCCGGTGCAATTTCTACTAAAGTTCAAATATAGCAAAGGCTTGATCAGCATAAGGTACAGGAAAAGGCTTTTTTTTTCTCTTTCTACTGTCAATACTTTACTTGTACATCATAGCACAGAAATTAGAACCACAGAATTTGGAGAGAGAAAGATATTTGTTAGCTTATAGTCCCAAACTTACATTTTAGAATAAGGAACCTAAAATCTTGAGAAATTGGTGACTTTCAAAAGTCAAATCAAGGTGGTGTTTGTCAAGAATGACGTCTGAGGACAGTAAGAAAGGGCACGCAGCTAGCCTGCAGAAAACTGCCCTTGACCCTCTCTTACCTCTGAAGCCTTACCTAGCAAGTCGCTGTTTTCAAGGTGTGTGGGGCATGACTTTTCAAGTGTGTTGAGACATTAAAAGAGTTGAAAACTATTTATTTATAAAAATATGTACTTTTTCCCCATTGAGCCATGTCTAGAAAGCTTAGCATAACAGGTAAGATCACGCTTGGAAAACAGGACTGCCTGTGCTGGTATTCGAACTCTGCCACATTTCTGCCATAGAACTATTTAGGCATCTAAGTTATTAGCCAGCAAGTATGAAGCTGTTTAATTTCTATGTGCAACTGGTATACAGTAGAGTACTTAATTTTTAGCTATTATTAGTAATTCATTCTTTCATTCATCAACCAACATTCCTTGAGTGCCTACTACATGACAGGTGCCTTTTTAGGTTGTTGGCATACGCCACACAAGAAAATAAATGATAACCCGCACTCTTAAGTAGGGGAAGGCAGACAGTAAGCAATTAACACAATAAATGCATCAATAATATTATACACGTAAAATGCTGAGGGCATTGGAAACAAATTAGAACAGGTTAAAGGGTATTTGAGGTGGAAGCAGGGGGCAGGTTGAAATTTTAAATAGAGTGAAGCAGGGAAGGCCTAATTTAATTTCCATGAATAGCATCTGAAGGGTTCAAGAGAAGGCAGGAGATAGTATCAGACTTCTATGAGAAACTGTAAAAAGATAAAAGTATAAATAAGAGCCCAAATCTAATTCTAGTAATTAAGAATGAAAGAATGAAATGTGCTGGTATCAGATGCTTTTTCCTAATACATTTATTTCAAATTTTACACATAGTCATAGACCTATTAATAATGTCACCAATGACCAATGAGTAAAAAAAGGCATAAATAAAATACAGTGATATATAATTGGGAAAATGAACACAACTTTGCTCCTGAAGTAAAAATACATTTTATTACCATAAAGTCCCCACTGGTTTCTCCAGTTATACCACACTTCAACTCAAATTCTCCTCATTTTCTATACAGTACTGTAAACAACTTTAATAGTTTACGGCTCTCTAGGCAGATTTTATGCCTTCTTTTTTGTTTGTTTGCTTTAAATTTTCAACTTCTGATCTTGATTACTTCCTCTAGAGATATGACATCTCCCCTTTCTTAAAAACAATAAATAAATCTCATATTTTTGCTCATTGGATTTTTAATATCATCATTTTCCTTTTACAAGCTTTAGAATAATAGCAAGTTACATCTCTGTATGTCTCTGCCCTTCTACAATAATGATTCCATGTGGAATATGGGAACATATACTAATTACATTTAAGAATGGCATATGGAATTTTTCTAAGTTTTTCTAATACTCTGAAAGCAGCTACGCCTCCTCATAAAAAGTTTAATTTTTTGCTTGGAAATAATCTCAGCTATCTATAAAAAAAATACTAGAGGTCAACATGTTGTTTTGTGCTGATGAAAAACTGGGTGTGCCTAGCCTTACAACAGCTTGCTTTTTTGTCTTCAAATCCTAGTCCGACTATAACCATCTGACATTTAAAAAGTAAGCTTTCAGGTGAAGATATAAACACCAATCAAAAGTAATCATCAAAGAAAAGAGTTATAAAATTGCCAATACCTACCTTTTCACTCTGGTTTCCTTTTCTCACTTCATCTTATTACTCATCCTTATTTTCAGTGACTTTAGTAAAATATGAAGTAACAGAAAAACAACTACATGCTTGACTTATTGAGTATATGAAGTCACTGATGGAGGCACAAAGGTCACGGATGGTCTTCTCCCCAGTGGATATTACTTGCCATACAGAAAATGGATGGAGTAATTTGAAGCAAAGGTAACTTTCTTGAGTTTTGTGTGTGTGTGTGTGTGTATTTCATTCAGCAATTATTTCTTCAGTACCCACTCCCACTCTGTGGCCAGTATTACCAATACCACATGAGCAAGATAATATAATGCTCCAATGAGAGACTCAGCCTAGATGCAGGGTTCAGCAATTACAGTGAAGTATGATACGCACCTTGACAGAGGTGACAGAAAAGAGAGCAACAACAGCATCTAACTGAGGTAAGTGAAGAGAGGGGAGAGCAGGACCCGGGAGAAGAGAGACTGAGGGACCAGCAGGTGGTCGTCCAGTGACAGTGTGGTGGGCATGGGGCAGCAGAAGGGAGGATATGAAGGAAGCCTACAGATCAGATGAGTGAGAGGAATAGGGAGCAGGGAGTCACAAAGCAGGGTGGGCAGCAAAGATGATAAGAAATAATAAAACATTTCAAAAATGTACAAAAGAGAAAGGATAAAGAATACATGTATAGGGGAGCAGAATATGCCACCCCCAAATACGCCACTTTGGCATATTGATTATTTTGTATTAAAGTTACCTGAGAAACAGCTGGCGCAAAGAAGACACTGACCCTTCTTTGTCCCGCTGAAAGCAGGAAATAAATCTCCCAGGTGAAGGAGGGTAGAAAGCATCACTATCCCAGAGACAGATAATTTCAAGGCTGAGGAAGCTGCATAAACAGACCTTGTTACTTTTTTTACTATTTTACTACCCCAAGCCCAAACCCTTTTGTCTTACAGTTCTTCACAAATGTATTGCTTCTGTGTCTAAGAGGTATAAAGGCTTCCTGCTTTGGTCACTTCTTTAAGTCTTATACTTTACAGGGCTCCAGTACACATGAAATCAAATTTGTTTTTCTCCTGTTAATCTTTCTCAAGTCAATTTAATTATTAGTCCAAAGAGCCTAGATGGAAAGAAGGGAAAGGTTTTCTGCCTCTACACATGCCCATCACCCAGCTTCCACAACGGTCAATGTAGGGCTATACTGCTCCATCCTTCTCCGCCCATGCCTCTTCCACCATCGCAGAATATGGTGAAGTGAATCTCAAACACCATATACTTTCCTCCGTAAATTACATGAGTATATATCTATAAAATACGAGTTCTTTAAAACACAATACCATTATGATACCTAAAAATTAAGAAGATACATTGTGAAATGAATTTAATGTAAGATTCAATGAAGCAATTGTCAGGAAGAAATCAGTCAATCTAAAAAAAGTGAAACCTTTCAATCACACTGGCCTTAGTGCTGAAATTGTATTGGACTGAGGAATGTTTTATACTGATGATGAAATTCCAGGTGCTCACAGATATACAGGAGAATCTATTTAATAAAACCATACAAATGGTTTTCTTTCTTTCACAAGCTTAAGAAATAGACCTGGTAGTTAAAATGACAAACACTGAATTTTGGAAGCACTGCTTCAAAATTATTCCTTGAAGTATCAAAAACCTATTGTAGCAAGCATTACAACAATAAACTAGAAAGAGAATAGAAAAAAGAAAGATATCAGAGCATTTATCTTTCCTATACTTCGAGTTTTTTATAATCCTTCAAAAATAAAGAGGAATGACATTAGAAAACTGAAGATCACATGAATAAAAATGATTATTTTCTAAGAGCCTAATACTAAGAGGCACCATGTGAGGTAAATATTGCTTCCCATTTTAAAAACACAGTAACTAAAGCTTTTAAAGCTAAGTGCATTTTCAAAGGTTACACAACAGTGTGTGTGGGAATCAGGTTCCAAGTCCAGAGACCATGTTCTTATATAGCTCACTGCCCCCACATCCTATAAATACACCTACCGGGGTGGGGAGAGGCAAATATACTAACTTTCTGAAACATTAGAAATTTTTAGTTCTTCTTTTCCAGGCTAACCTAAAACAAAGTGTTTACATTACTAAAAGACTAAATTACAGAACAATCAGGATTCTAAAATTACTTTTCTCAAACAATGAGCAAAACATTATGTTCTACTTAATAAAAGGTTAAAAATATTAGCCTTCTTCTGGCAACTTTTTTTTTTAAATTTTATTTTAACAGAGGCATTAAAAATGGTAGGGTTCAATAATACAGCTCTCCTTTAATCACTGTGATTTCCAAAAGCTGGCAAAAAGAAAAAAGACCTTGGAAGCAGTCCTTCCCTGACACCCCCCACCCCCACTCACATCTCTGCTATTGTTTATCACCCTTGTACTTAGTGCATGTTTTGCACACAGTAGAATAAGGGGAATATATTTTACTACAGGAGTGGTTAATATTCAGGCCTATTTGATTGAGGATGTGAATGTTCAGGGTTGGGAGTTGTGAAAAGCTAGATTATAAAAAAAAAACATAGGCAAACGTAATGAGCAAAACTGTGATGTTAGCATGAACACAGGGGTCAATAATTTCAGTTGGTCAGTTGGCACAGGACATCCAAGAGGGTATCCATAAACCTCCTTCTCTGTCAGAGCGATTCTGATTTAGGAATTAAAGTTACCTCAGATATTTTGCTTACAGCTTATGGTAGATAGAACAATGGTCCTCCAAAGATGCCCACTTTCTAATTCCCAGAATCTGTGAACATGTTAACTTCTATGGCAGAAGCGACTTTGCAGACTTGCTTACAGTTGAGACGAGGAGATTATCCTATGTAGTGACAGCAGTTCTTAAAAGTCAAAAAGGGAGGCAGAAGAGTAAGTCAGAATGATGCAATGTGAGAAAGACTAGATAGCTACTGTTGCCTTTGAAGATGGAGGAAGGGGACCAGAGTCAAGGAACAGGGGCTGCTTCTATAAGCTGGAAAAGACAAGGACCCTTCCCAGAGTCTATATAAAGAACTGCTTCTAGCCTGGTGAGACCTGTGTCAAACTTCTGTTCTAGAGAAATGTAAAGTAATAAAGTAGCATTGTTTAAGCCTCTGTTTGTGGTAATTTGTCCCAGCAGTGACAGAAAACTAATATGCAACTCAATAACTGGTATTTATTTTAATTCTAAAAATACCCTGTTCTTATTAAGTATACTAATTATTTGAACATCTAATACATGGATATGGTACATTTTCAACTGGGACAAAATGATAGCATCTAATCAACCTGATGACTTCCCATAGGCAGTCTCTCTTTCCAGTATCTTGTATCTCTTTCTGGAGTTATTCTCCCCCCTTATAACACACGTACACACAACTGTAACATATATTTATTTTTTTTGAATTGTTTCCTTATCGAAACACATTGATATTCTGCATTTTGTCAAGCCTGCTCTAAAGTATAATTCTAGAACATCAGCTGTTTAACCACACCTTTCTAATGCATATAGATTCTTGTATCACATGATTAAGAATGTACCATGACCTAAAATATCACCAATGGCACAGATAACACGAAATTCCTTTAATCAGAAAGAGGAGACTATTTTTCAAGGAAATGTAGTAACTTGGTGATTGCAACTAAATGATAAGCATAAAACACAACTTTATATAATGAGATAGTTTACTAGGCAAAACAAAAATCAAAGAGATGAAATAGTTTCCTTAGAAATCATCTAGCCCAACTCCCGTAATTCAGAGGAGGAAACAGGTCTGGGCAAGACAGAATTCACTCAAGCTCGTGCTCTAGTTAAGGGCAGAGGGAGACATAGGATGATAGTTATAGGACTCATATCTATGTGTCCTTTTTGTATACTACTATTTCTTTATCTTTTTTTATTATTAAGATGTTATTTTTTGAGTATTTAAAAATTCACAGCAAATTTAAAAAGATACAGAGATTTCCTGTATTATGCTCTATCCCCATACAACTAAAGCCATTATCAGTGCCCTCAATCAGAGTGGTACATTTGTTACAACTGATGAATCTACACTGACACATCATAATCACCCAAAGTCCATATAATATTAAGGCTCACTCTTGGTGTTATATGGATTTGGATAAATGTATGACACGTGTCCATGATTATGGTATGATACTAGTATTTTCACCACATTACAAATTCTCTGTGCTCTGCTTATTCATCTCTTCTCCTCCTTTATTTCCCTAATTTTTTATGAGAGAAAATGTAGAAAGTGTAGAAACTTGGCTGGCTAGAAAAATAGGGCTAGCAATGGGGTATTAAAGGAAAATAAAGTTTTGTATAAAAGGGAGACTTAAAAGTCAATACACTTGTATGAAATTATCTAGGTCACAGATTTACTCTGAAAATGAAATTAATAGTGACAAAGATTACTAGTGTCTAGTACAGAATCAAGTTTCATTAAACATGAGTTTCTCTACCATTTCTACCCTTTTAATAAATGTTTCTTTTTGGGATATTTCATTGCTGTGTTGTGCATTTCTGACATCTTATTCATCAACAAACAAAAATGATAAATGTAAGTAATGAAAAACAACTTACTTTTTAAAAGTTTTTTTTTTTTATTACCCAATTTTTGGAGGGAGGAAATTAAGACATGAGAATTTTGGATCAACCTGGGATCATTCTTTGTCACGTTTGCTGACACACAATCTGATTGGGTACGGGATATTAAAATGTGGGCAGCTTGGATACTGACTCAAAATTTCTGTTATGTATCAGCTGCATTTCTTGATATTCAGATACTTCATGGCATTTTAAGAATATAATGAATATTCTGCACAGGATTGTAATAAAAAGTATATATGATCTTCTTGATGATATATCTTTGTTCAAAGTGAGTCATTTTAAAATTGTATATTTTTAAAATAAATTATCAATTGTTAGTTTTATACCAGTTATTCATCCTGGAACTTGCAAAGACTGGGTAAAATAACTCTTTAACCTAAATAACAGCAAAAGAGAAAGGAACAGTGAATGAGCTTTCATTAATTCCCTCAATTAGTCATTTATTCATTAGGATGATATTTAATGAATGCCTACTAAGTGACTGATACCAGGTGCTGGAAATAAATAAGTGAACTACTTATTCTTGGAATTTACAATTAGAGATACAAAATTATGGGATATAGTTAAAAAACCCATTTGCTAAAGTTAAAGGGATCCCAATAAATATGTATGTGACTCAGAGTAGGTTTTCAATAAATAATTATTTTTTGTCTATAAGAAAGACAAAAATAACTTTAATTACTAAAGAGTAAAATCTCCTTGGGTGACTCAGGAAAGTCCAGCAGAGAAACCAGCACAAGGTGGGTACTATGACTCTGTAAGACTGAAGTTATTTGTCATGTCTGCTCTCCTAATTATCTTGTGATATTTGGAAATATGATTTACCATATTATAAAGTGCTCTTGAAGAGAGAAAAAAAAAAGATGAGGAGTTCCCATGGGTTTCTTATTTATGGCAAAAATGCATAAAGGGCATAGTTTATTAATTTATTGAATCCACAAAAATACTTACAATTAAATTCACCTATCAAAACAATATCAAAAGAACGTATCAACTATTTAACCTTTTCAACATGCAGCCTATATATCAAATTCCAAGAAAACAAAAAGGGTGAAATAGGCTTTATACTCATTTTCTGTTATAAAAGTTTATAAAATACTCAAAAATTTGTGTTCTCCAGAAATTGTGTGCTATGTCGAAAAATGTGAATAGCAAGTATGTGCATATATTTATATTTACAGTTACACGCACGTTCGTGCAAAGACATACATTTTGGCTACCCTCAATGTTTTCTAGGATTTCTTAAACTTGTTTTAACATTTGCTACAACTTTATAAATAATAAAACTGAACCGCCCTTTCACTTCTCTAACCTGCCTTTATTGGAAGAGTAAGCCAAATGAATACATTTGGTGACGACTTTACACAGGACAACTCAGATACTCAACTCCGTGAGAGATGGAAGCCCAAGAACTCCTGATTCTGTGTCTTCTCTTCCAACCTAGGACCCACTCAAATGTCTTAGTCACTGTGAGAATTCAAGGCATTTCTGGTGAAAATTCACATCATTGACACAAGACAAATTAAGACAAATGTTAAAATTGCTACACTTCAAATCATAAACAAGGTAAATAGTAAAACTGGGAAAATTTCTTTCACAAATGGAAATAAATTCATAGTGCAACTAATTTTCATTAATTGAGAAGTGTTATACATTTTATAACTATGTTAACTCTCTCAGCATATCCATTTCAACTGGCAATTCCCCCAATACAGACTTTAACCCAGTGCATTTATGTAAAGTAGTTATTTTAAGAAATACTCTTCTAAAGTACTTTTATTAGTTTTATTTTCCCCAATATAATTATTAAGGAGGTGGCAATTACATTATTATGATAAACTGTAAAAAACTTAGATAAATTGGCACCATATTTCTATTATTTATCTGTATATAATGGAACTGAAAATAGTTGATGCCATAAAGGAAAAGACTGAAATTATGTGTTTAGGATAAAAGGTTATGGTGCCTGAAAAGTGGTATTAGAATTACTTCAAAGGAGAATTCGCAGGTGAAAATGTGCTTCTAGAACCACAGAAGCCAAGCAGCAAAGGGGAAAAGTATAGACCAGGGTCTTCACAACAAAGAGGTTTGTTCCCTAGAGCACAGAGCCAGGAAGCTGGCCTGCTGTGTTTATGTTTTTAAAGTTTTGCTTCAAAGACTTTCCTAGCATGCTAAGAAAAACATAGTATGTTAAATTTTCTTGTCCTCCCTGCCCATAGATCAGAAAACATCCACTGCAACACTAACTCAAAAAGAGGAATGGTAAAGCATGTTAATGGTACCTGAAACAAGGTTCACAGGTAGATGGCAAAAAAATGCTAACCCCTTGCTTTGAGCCCCCACCCTCAAGGAAGGGTCCAGGATACGGAAATGGTCCTGGATTTTACTGAATAAATGTGATCAATGGAGAAGTGTGACAACAGATCTCAAAGTTAAAGCTACTCATCATGTGTTACTCTCAAATGAAGCCCATTAGGCATTTTTCCTTTCAGTAAATCTTAGAGAAGGTATATCTATAGAAGAATCAGAAGGAGATCTTTGGGTAATACAGTCATAGCAAACTAAATGTGCCTCAACTTACTTCAGAGACAAGTAGAAAAATTCAAATATATTCATTATAGGTCCAGCGTTCAAGGAAGTTCTTTATGTTTATAATGATATAGTTAGGCAAGATAATGAAGACTCAGAGGAGATTTTTTACGATATATACACGGTTCATTTATGAAATTAACTTTTTTTTTCAAAGAAAAGGGACAGGGAGATGTGTATCTTCCCCACAATCAGGGCAGATCCCTTCTTTCTTTTCATCAGTCCATGTGATCTGTGAGAGGATCTCTCATTAAGACAGCCCAGCAGGACCTGCCAGCATGTTCACTTAGTTGACAGAGATCAATATATACCCCAAAAGACCTGAACTGGGAAAATTACATGCAAAGGAATTATATGCATAGACTTACAAAAGTGGGATCAGAGTGACCCAAGCACAATAGAACAAGATTGGCACAAAGAGAAATAAAAGGATATTGATATTCTCTCAGGATGACGACAGTGAATTTTACCACCTAATTCTTTTCAATAAACTCTAAAATATATCATAGCATAGAATGAAACTGCCTGTAGTGAAATTTTGACAACTCCCCTCTGTGTGCTAAAATGCTGTCAGCTGAAAAATTTGAACTCTTTGTGCAAATTGTTCATTTCTGACAGATTTACCCTACTTTTATGTTTGTAGTCTTAATCAAAGAAATTTGGAAAAGTTAGAATTTAGCTTTACTCTCAAAGAATAGCAAGCACCATTAGTATAATTTGGAGGTACTAGGCATTTATATTATAGTTATCTATAAAGAGTAGAAATTATCATAGAAGTGAAAATATTTATAAAATAACATAAGTATAGAGTTTGATTTTAATATATGATATATTACATTTTAATAGAAATACCTTTTTCACAGTTATGCCATATTATTTCATGGTTTTACACTTTCTCTTTAAGAGACAGATATAATATATTCACATTTCTAAAATGGTCATCCTATTTCATTATTACAACTTAATATATGATTAAATGAATCTCTTAGCTTCTATTATGTCTCAATTTTGGTGAAAAATTTGCATAATATAGTCTTATTTTTTCCCTCTAGACTTTAAGGAAACATCTGATAAGCATGCCTCAAGTGAGATTATAGTTTTGATTCTTATTCGTAAAGGATTTTAAGATTTATATTTGGGGAAACAAACAGAAGCAATAAACACGACTCGAAATACATGCTTATTAAAAAAAAGCTCTACTAGTATAAATTAAAATGGTTGTTTGTTGTGAGAATTATATGTCTATTTTCTTTGTTTCCTTTGTTTCAGGATATATATGGCTTTCAAAATTAATCCTGCTCTAAATACATTCAATAGGGCTGACCCTCTCTGATACCTCTAAAATCTGAGAGGTGAGTTTATCACCCAGGTTGGGTCACTCAAAGGGTCCTGTCAGAAGACCGTCTCAGATTTTCCCCTGGAACTTGCTAGTGCTAACAGGGAGAAGGACTGCTCCAATGGGAACCTAAGCTTCATGAAAAACATAAGCCTGAAGTTGCCAGTGATCATCTTGTTGCCATGTGCAAGAACTGTATCTGAAAAAGATGCCAAGCAGAAGCAGAGTTCAGGGACCGTTTGAGATAGAGCCTTGATGGAACACAACACCTCCTTGTAGGTTGTAAGCGAGCCTCACTCTGGAAATTCAATTATCTGAGACATCTAATTCCTTCTCTTAGTTTTAGCCAATTTGAGTTGGGTTTTTCTCACTTTAAAACAAAAGCAGCTTGTGTGTCCAGACATGTGCTTGTGTATCTGAGAAGCAGAAGTATTTTCTTCCTTTAATAAGTGTACACTATAAAAGGAGGCTGATCATTTTAGCTTATTTCCCTTGACCACTAAAAAATTTACTAAAATAGTTTCACTTCAATTAATTCAGCTGCATGTCACTCAACTAACACCACTTTTTTTTCAACTTTACTTTCTGTGCTACAGTCTTCAGTATAACATTGAATGGAATTGTAAAAACAGGCACACCTGTCTTATTCCTAATATTGAAGGGGAAACATTGTTTCACTATTAAATTTGATATCTGCTTTAAGCTTTTTTAACTTGCTCTTTATCATGTTAACAAACTCCCTTTTATTTCTAGTATGCTAAGAGTTATTTTCATGAATGGATGTTGAGTTCTATCAAACTATTTTCCAGCATCTACTGACAATATTTTTTTCTTAGATCTGTTAATGTAGAGAATAAGATTGATTTTTCTAATGCTTTTTAAAAACCTGGCATTTCTAAGATAAACACAACTTGGGTATGTTGTATTCCTTTTAGACATTGCTGGGTTGGCTTTGCTAATATTTTGTTTAAGACTGTTGTACACATGCCTCTGAATGAGATTCACCTGCAATTTCCTGTCTTGTTTTGTCCACATTAGGTTTTACATCAGCCTTATAAGGTGAGTTGAGAAATAGTCCCTCTATTAGTCTACTCTGGAATAGTTTCTATGAAATGAAATGATTTGTTCCTTGGATGTTTGGTTGGATTTCATGGTAAAGCCATCCAAGGCCTAGCGTTTTCTCTGTGGGAAGATCTTTAACTACTTGCCAGTTTTGTTAATGGTTAGATGAATTTTCATGTGTTCTGTTTCTTTTTGAATCAGTTTTAGTAAGCAATATTTTTCTAGGAATTTGTCCACTTCATATAAATTTTCAAATTAACTGGCATGCAAGGTTTCATACTATCTGTTTATTATCTCCTTAATCCTGGTAGATTTATACCCCTTTTCACTCCTCATATTGTTTAGTGGGGACAGCTCATTTTTTCTTGATCAATCTTGCCAAAGATCTGTCAATTTTATTACTCTTCCCAAACAACCAAATTTTGGTTTTTGTTCATCTTTTTAATTTAATGCTTACTTTTTATTACATTAATTTTAGCCTGAGTCTTCATATTTCCTTCTTTCCAGCTTCTTAGGGTTTATTTTGCTGTTCTTTTCCTATCATCTTCAGATGAATGTATCACTTACTGAGTTTTAACCTGTTTTTGTTTTGACATAATCATTTAAACCTAAAATGAACTAATTGCTGCTCTATCTGCATCGCACAAGTTTTGATAGTAGTATTTCACTAACACACCTTAATATATAACTTTTTGAGTGGGAATATTAAAAGGGCTAATATATGATTCTTTTTAAAATTACTCATCATCAGTGCTCCTAAAGGGCTTATTAATTAGCAATAATGGGGAGACAATAAATTTTAGACAGCAATAGCTACAAAAAAGGGAGAAATTTGTTGAATCTGTTCATATGTTTTGAGGGAAAAGCATGAAATCATTAAACTATTAAGGAGGATACTCATTTCTGGAAATTAACTATGTCAATATTCAACATGTTTAAAGTGCTGTTATATCTTACTGATGCATTTTAGGGACATTAGGCATTAATTAATTAATGCCCTTAACAAATCCTACTATGAGCTGTCTGTATTATATAGGAATGCTAGACTTGTTTCTGTCTCTCCCTTCAGTACAGAAGGAGCAATTGATGTCTTATACCATGATACCATGAGGCATCATAATAATTTTACTTTCCTCTTTTTTGTATTTCACTGCTACAGTGACTTAGAATGTGGCATAAAAGGTTCTGCTTGTAACAAGCTATGGTTTCAATGAAAGGATAATGCTTTTTTCACTTTATTCAACTACTCAACTTAGTTTCATGAAATGAATGTAAGATTCTATTTAAAGAAAGCTAGAGAATGAATATAATTCAAACCATTTCTTAATTTAATTCAAAATTTGTTCCATTTTATGATGTACATAAACCACTGTTTCTTATCATTAGTATTTTACATCAGATGCTGGTGCTGTACTTAAATTGCCTTGATGTTCTAAATGCCTGATGCTCAAAGAAATGTTATCTAAAAAAAAAAAAATCACATAAACCTTTCAAAAGCCATTATCCATAGCCTCCACTTTAGTGATGGCTTTACCAAGTACCCATCACTAACCTCATTTCTAAAAATAAGCATATTCTCAAGTAGATTATCTATGCAGAAGAGCATGAGGTCTTACCTACAGTTGTGAAGCCAGCAAAGCAATGTTGAATCTTGATGGCTGAATCATCCACAACTGAACATCAGGGGTGACACTGTGCTAACTCCATGGAAGATTTGAGGCTAGTGGACCTTCTTAAATATCTATTTAACTTGATCAAATTGAACAGTTAACTGTGTAGGACAGCAGATTTATCTCTATAAGCCAGGTGCTGAAGGAGAAGATCAGTACCGGAACATGGCTGAGGAAGTAAAAGCTGGCCACAAAAAAAGCAGTTGGACTCATATACCATAAAGTGTACTCTTAAAGGAAAAAATTAAGTTGTTACTCCAAAACAGTGTCATCACATTATCTGGACATGATACACATGGAGGGGGCACTTCTGTGTGTGTGTGTGTGTCTCTTGTTCTATGTTATTTATTTGCTAAGTTAGAAAATCCTCCTGAGGATTCCGCTTGATGACCTACAACTGGCTCTATTATTGAGAAGGCTCTAGAGGAGTTCAGTCCAAACCCAGCTGCTCACTGATAACCATTAAAATAAAATACATTATTAGAAAGTGACCGGAAATGTCCGAACAAGTACCTTCAGTTATATTTTAGGGTAATTCCAGGGGGATGTCTTGATTTTGGTGGGTTACCTATTAAAACAACATAAAAGATTTCTAGTTCTATTTTGAAACTTTGCTCCCAGTATTCTACCTCTGAGCCAGTTTATTTTCAACATATCGATGGCCAGTTATTAACTTTTTCTGACCATACCTGCATTTATCTCTGTTGAGGTTGGAAACTTTATGGATAGTATCCTTATCTAAATGACAATATATTAGCTATTTAACTTTAACAATGACATGGCTTCTAATATGCAGGTTGAACAAGAAAGAGAAAACTAATACACCCATTAAGAATTTAAAATTCATATACATGATAGTCAAATTTAATCTAAAAAGGAGTATGTGTTTTGGGGTTTTCCCCCAACAGCATGAATATCTGATTAAACATTTAGACTTTTTCTTGGTTTATCCTGAATATTTAACTCTGTGCTACATTCTCTGTTAAGTATTTTATAATCTCATTTTTATCTTTACAACAATCAATGAGGCAGTTGTTCTAGTTATGCCTGTTTAACAAATGAGGAAGCTAGGTCTCAGTTTAAATTGTTTTGTTTTTCACCATATACTCTGCCTCAAATATGTAGTAATTTCAGAGAAAATATGACCCCCAAATTAATACTAAGGGCTTTAATTTAGAAATACCTTTTGTAGGGTATTTAACATTCATATTGGTCTAAAATTAAACCGATGTTTTGAAATGTTCATCATTATGCACTATAAACTCTGAATATCCTTCTTAGATACCAGAGTCCTAACCAATACTCTGATTTTCTTCTGTTATAAATTTAACTTCCCTGTGGATGAAAAGCTTTCAAAAAACTGAAAGAAAGAAAATATCACCAAATTTCATTTGAATTGGTCATGTTAAGGGAAAAAAAAGGCAAGAACTTTTGAGAAATCTCTTTAATTCTTTGAAGGAGTGAAGGCGTGCTGTGTTTGAGAAGAAAAGGTAAAGCGAGCTACAGAGAAGAAAAAAGAAAAGCGAAGGTTATAAGTGCTGACCTTTAAAGACTCTAAAGAAAAAGGGAAAACAACCCCACCACAAAATCAAACTGTTTGATTACAAAACCCAAAATACAGTGCAAACTGGTTTCTTTTTCCCTTTGTTGCTTTTGAAATGTTTCCACTTTGTTAGAATGAAATTCATTAATGTTCAAAGTATTCTAAGTAAAATTTTAAGTCATGTCTGGTAAATAACAATAAACTAAAACAACAAACACAAAAAAGGAGATACATTTAGATTCAATTTGGAAAAACAGAGGTAAAAAAAAAATCAGTGAAGCTTTTTTCTGTCACAATAGATTTAATCAAGTGTTGTTATTAGGACAGGCACCTCTTTCATTAATTCATCAATAAATATTTATTTTATTAAATCCACGAAATGTGTTAAGCCAGTGATTCTCTAGCCATGTTTCCCTCAGAATCACCATCAGAGAATTTCCAAATTTCATAAGAGCTCTGACTTGTTTCTGATTTGATCCGTTTATCTTAAATTCAGGGAGACAGCCTTTCTATCTCCGCCAAGGATTTTTTTTGGTAATGAGACAGACACTGATGAGAGGAGAAAGTCCCTCAGCTATGCTAGAATGGAAAAAATTGAGTCTCCCTGTGAAGAAAGTAAGACGAGGCTTTGAAATGATCACAGCATTAAGAACCTGCCCTAAATGATCCCATTTCAAAGACAGAGACATGTAACCAAACTGTAAGTTTACAGTGTGTCAAGTGACGTAACAGACGTACAACGGCAATAAAAACAGGAAACAAGCACCTCTGTTTTGGGAGAAACATCACAGAGGAGATAATGCTTTAGGTGGCTCTTAAGGGGGCCCTGTTGACACTTATTTTCAGACCTCCTGTCTAGTTAGCTCCCTTTTCTTCTCAAGTGTCCCAGTTGGTTGATAAATTCTATGATCATCCCAGTCTTATATGGAGGAGTTTGCTTCCTGAGTAGAGAGAGACAGCATCAAGGTAGCAACATGTGCAGAGGTTAATTTGCATGAAATAGCACAGGGACACAGTCCATTGTGTTGGGCGCCAACTGTAAGGAGGAAGAAGTGGGATATGAGCTAAGGGATGGAGCAGGATCAGATTCTGGATATGCTTTCCAACATGGTTGCAGAATAATCTTTTGAGGGAATGAAATAAAGTGATCCTTTCTCAAAAAGTAGTAGTTCTTCTGAGTTTCCATCTGAACTTAGCATACTTCTAAAAAACAATGGAAGCCCCCATGAATAGTTGAAAAATGTTCCTTTGCAGAGGTTAGCTGATAAGCTGGAAAAATGACTCATATTTATCATGAGTAGCTGAAAAGTATTCATTTGCAGATGGTAGTTGATAAGCTGGAAAAGTGACTCATTTTCTTTATATTTCTATATTACTTTCAAAATTTGCATAATATATGTACTCTCTAGCCATAGTTAACCATGTATAAGTTCACAGGATTTCCTCAAGGTCACATATAAACTGAAAGGAATTAAACTCAAGAATTTTGATCAGTAGTTGCTCTCTAATTATTCTTGATCTGCTCTTTTTTTTTAAACTAAGTTGAGCTCAAACTGATTTTTTTTCATTTTTCTAGAAAATAGCTATTATTGTTTCTATTTGAGATACAGAAAAATCCAATGAATAGCTCTTCAATTTCTCCTCAGTGTCCTGACATAAAGCCATTCATGTAAAATGCATTTATTGCATAGGAATTTTTTGAGCTGCTTAGGCATGAAAAGAGGTTAAGAGATAAGTTATTCATGTGGAAGTAATTGTGAATGCAACAGCAATGAGTGACTTTCTTTAGAATAATTTGCGGTTAAGATCTATGCTCAAAATGGTCATTAGTTCACAAGCAAACATGACAGAAAACTGAAGGAGCCATCATCTAATGGTTTTCTTCATTTAGGCTCTATGACTTACAAATGAGCAAGTGCCTCTTAAACTCTGCTACCCTATTCTTCAAGTCAGTCAATCATCGCCAAGTGCATTTGAGTTCCTCTTCACTAAGAATATCTCCACAGGCAAGTGAACAATCACTTGTCTTTCCTTTCCAGGAACCTCAGTAACAGGAAGCTTTTATTTGTTTCAAATTGGAAGAAATAGACAACTAGAGATGAATCATGGCTATTCACATTTGCATTATCTCTTAAACTGCATTCATAGGAAAACATCACACTTACTAGTTAAGAAGAGATAGGTGTTCTCTTTTTTAGATTAATTGGTTTAAAAACCAACCAATTTGGTCTTTTCAGAAAGTATCACAGGCAAAAATTTCCTTCCTGTTTTGAATATGTTAGTAAAGGACATCACAAAGGTATGAACTCCTACAGTGGAAAAATACTAAAGACAGCATGGCATAATAATCCATCCACTGTGTCCTTACCTTGTGAAGACAAATTTACCCCTGGTTAATAATGTTCAGGTGATAATGAGCACTCCCGCCCCTTCCCTGTCCTTTAAGCAAACTTACAAGTCGAAAAGTGGCTAAATTACAGTATGTCTGAGTTTTGTCAACTAAAGTAGGTCACATGTTTAAGACTCTTTTAACTACAAAAATAAATGTGCCCTACCTGGTTCTCTCAAGGCAATATAACCTTATCAACTATGGCTGTATTTTGCAAAGTAGGTTATGACATCATGGAGATAGCATCTAGCACCCTTTCTTGTAAAGCAGTTTCCCATGACTCAATATGCTGATCATTAACAGGCAATTATTCCACCTTTTCCAGCTCTTTAATGTACCTAAAATCCTTTTTTAAAATTTAGGCTTAAATTAACATCATCATCATCATCATCATTATGATTATGATTATGATTATTATTATTATTTAAAATGCATTCTCATTCATAGTATAAATATAGGTGAAATTATGACAGTACATTTACAGTGCAGACTCTGTTGAAGTCATATTTCTCATGACAGGTTTCATAGAGTTTATCATAAAAGCAACAGGGAGTCAAGAAAATAAATTACAGGATTCAAATTATTGTTTTGAGTTTTAGAAATATCTGGTAGCTGTGTCGAAGACAGACTGAGAGTGGAGAGGATTATATTGAGACTGGAGGCTGGGAGTAAAATCAGTTGCTACAAGAGGACCGGTAAGTGATACTGGGAGCCTGAACCAATAGTTCTGCTTTTCAGCCTCCGAACATGTAAAGGAAAGACACATTTCCATCAGAAACAGTGACTCACCCTGAAGTTATTCTCAACAGGAGAAACTCTTGAGGATGAGGTGGTTTTGGAATCTTGATGTGTGTTTAGGTGATTATAATACATGATTTGCACCCCACCCCACCACCTGAATAGAAAATCAATGGACTGAACTAAAACAATGAAAGTCGGGCAAAAGGGGGGATTCCAAGGTTATATGATTTTAAAAAATATAAATGAAACTAGAATCCCAGAATCTGAAGAGAATGAATGCAAGTGAGGTATTTTACTGTCAGCACTGTTCTAGCTTCTGTTCTTGCTTATTTTAAATAACAGGAGAAATTCAGTTAGTGTAATCCAAGTAATTTATGATCTACATAAATAAATGTTCAGCCAAATATTGTCATAGAAGCTGTCAAAGTTTAATTTAGAACTATAAATGTTTGTAATGAACATATGTTTTAAGTTATAGGCACTTAATTTCCCAAAATGTCGTAGTAAAAATAACCTATTTATTTTAAAACCAAGAGTTTAAATATGAAATATATGGAAGACAGGCCCAAACGCACAGGCATAATTACAACCTGTTGTAACCAAAAAGTTAAAAGTTGAATTGAGTTAGCTTTGCTGTAGAAAAGTGTGATGTAAAAATTACAGAAAGAACCTCTCCAAAATGATTAAAATGTATTTTAAATGTTTTAGTGCTTAAACACTCTTATTTATATGGAAAATTCAGCTATTCAGAATGACTCATTTTCTGAGGGATTCAAATAGGAAAACTTTCATTCTACTTTTAATAAGTGCTGAGAAAAGGGCATGGTTCATTTATGCATTTGCACTTTGTACATTACAGTTTTGATTATGCAACCCTTTTTCACTGCCTTTTTGGAACCTTTACCATTGGAGTTACATAATGTATGTCTTATGTATGAAAGTATTTTTGCAAAAGTGAAAATAATTTAAAATTAATTACACTTTCCAGTAATGAAGATTTATTTTATTCCTTAGAGGATTCTCTGAAAGTGGACTATCGGTCATTTTTATGATGAAGTACCAATTACATACTTAAAGTTCAAACTTGTCAATTAAAAGGAAGCTTAGTATACTATTAATTAGCAATATTATCACAAGTATAATTAGAAAACCTAAACAAACATTAATACATTTTAAATTCTGAAGAAAAAAATTAAGCTTAATGAGTAAAATTCTTAAAATACTTTCCCACATATCTGATATATCTTAGGAACAGCAGTGGCAGATACTGAGATCTTCCCTTAGCAAGTCACAAAATAATTACTTTACCCAGCATATTTTGTAATTAATTGGTAAACACTTACATTGTGTTTAAGTGTGAAATGTTAAGCCCTCATAGGACATTTCTTCTGAGAGTTTCTTCTTTTGTTAATAAAGATTAACTTATATCCATAATTTTTACTTGTATAATTAAGTGAAAAGTATTCTAAGAAAACATAAGTTCAGTATATAAACATATACTTTTCATTCCAATAATAGGTTTGATCTAAAACATGAGGTATATTCTAGCAAAAATATTCTGAAAAAGTTTAAAAAACAATCTAGATAAATAATAGCACAGTTTTAATGCATGAGTTTATTACAATAAATACATATATATTTCTAATATCCTGATTCTAAATGCTAACATTTATTAAAATGTTTCCTATTCTCTACTTAAATGTGAAGAATGACTGCATTTAGGATCCCATAATTGGACTGAATTTAAGTTTTAAAATATGGATTGTACCTGTATATACAGGGTTTAAGAGATAAATATAAAATATTTCACATAAAGAAGTCATATTGGAAAGCTTTAGTTGGTTTTCTTGAACTCATCATGAATCAAGAGAACAATATGGGTGCTTAAACTTTGATATACTCTCAGTCCATATTAAAATATTTTGTATTCTGAACAAAGTCAGATGTAGATTGAAATTCCTGCTCTTAAGCTTACTAGTTACGTGATCATGGAGATACAGTTTAACATTTGTAACTCCCAGTTTCTTTACCTGTAAAATAGGAGAAATAAAACCTCACAATTCATTGGAAAGGTTCAATAAATTTTAGTGGTTACTATGGATGCTAGCCAAACCACCTCTACACTGATCACATTATATCTCTATGCTGTGCCCAGCTTTGGGACTAGAAAGAGAAAAAGAGATAGGGAGTTTTGAGAACAATATCATGATGATACATGATTGAACCCTAAGGATGCTCAGAGTGGAGAAGAAAGGCAGAAAAAGGGCAATTATTACATTTGTGATGGGCCATTATATTTAAGGAAAAGTTGACTCACTGCATCCTGTTTCAAAGTAAAGTGGAAAACTTTTTTTTTTAACTGGGTAAAATGTACAGAGAAAGATACTGATGCCATGTTAGGAAGAACTTATTACACTGGAACAATGGAATCAGTTCTCAACAGTGGAATCCATTCCCCAAAATGGAACCCATACCACACAAAGCATAGAAAGGATGGCCATCTACTCATACGTTACAACAGACTTCTGTATAGGGAGAGAAGATACATATAGTAACATCTAATCATTTTTGACTGCAATATTTGATAACTTGGTTACATATACACATATGTATATATAGATATAAATTTTATCATATTCTCATTTATAGAAATAGAGCCTGTCAAATTGTAGCCATATAACAGGTTATGTAGTATGCATTTTTAGCCCCATTACTTTCTTCACTGTATTTCTTTATTGTTTTTCTTATCTTTTTCAGTTTTAATTTATGTACTCTTACTCTATTTTATGTATCAATGTAAGACATCTTAAAATTTTTCTAGATTTTTGGGAAACTATTCTGTACCTTGATTGTGGTGGTGAATTTATGACTGTATTTGTCAAAATTTGCAGAAACTTGTACTAAAATAGGTGAATTTTACATTTTATGTATATAATTTTACTATTTTATATATATATTTAATTTGTTCTTTAAAAAATTGAAGAAAATTTTTTTTGAAATAAGGTAGAATCTTAATATAGCATAAAGAAAATAACATATAAAGACTTCTCACAAGCTTTCAATTAATAGTAAACTGCAAGAAAAACAGAATTATTTTGAATGGGTTTGTTTTGGATACTAAATTCCACTGGCTTACTTTCTCCCTTCCCAGGCATAAGCTAGTATTAAA
Source organism: Camelus dromedarius (assembly GCF_036321535.1). Lineage (NCBI taxonomy): Eukaryota > Metazoa > Chordata > Mammalia > Artiodactyla > Camelidae > Camelus > Camelus dromedarius. Next base: position 64,512,519 of record NC_087436.1, on the reverse strand, counting down.
ATTCCCAAAACACTCTTTATGGTGTTACTTCATAATATTGAAGGAACATACAAGAGGATTTTCAAAGAACACAGTGCTAGATATGAACTGGCAAAATATTATTTAATCCAAATTCTCTGTCATATGTGCCCATTCTTTGTAAAACACATAATGTTTACTAAATGCTGGAATGTTTGAAAAATAATATAAGAATAATTAGAAATTTTTTCAGGATTCTAGGATGTCCAATCCTGGATAGCATACGCACTTAGTGAAAAACAATAATTTGTCCTATGTGATACATCAATCAAAGAGAAATGATACCTTCCACTGTAAGGTTAATGAGTTATTCACAAATTTTGTTACTTATAGCATATAACAGCAACTCCCTTGCCTCTAACAACCTCCCAGGGCATATCTAGTACAGGAAATTAAGCAATGTTAATACATTTATTTTTAATTAATTAATTTCTATTCCAGATTTCTCTTTGTTTTGTATACTGGTGAATGCCATAATAATTAACATTACTTTGTGTAACAAATTTTCTTTCTTTTTTTTAATACTAAAACTCTAAAGTATAGAGTTTATAGAGAATAAGACTTCACAAAGATCTAATTTTTGTTACTGATACTGTAAAATAAGATTTATTTAATATAAAACATTTGCTTTTATCAATAAATTAATAGGTCTATTTTGGAATTGTGGCTTATTAAAATCATAATATAAGAATTATTCAGGGTACAACATGATGAATTCCATTCTATTTTTTTTTTTTCAGAAAACTAAGGAGTTATATTCCAATAAACATGTAAAAACATAATGGGCAAATAAAATATTTTTTGGACCAAAAACTCATTTAGGGTTAAAAAATCCTATTAGTTCATAAGCTCATATGTGAGGAAGAACTGCAATTTTTTTTAATTCAATGCTTGTACTATCTAATATCCTTTTCAGATAGGTTACTTGTTAGAAAGTAAAAATAAACAACAACTCTGGGGAGTGTAATACTTTGTTGGCTAATGGCAATAGCAACTAAGGTAATGGTGCCTTATCAAATAATATCTTATATCTCCTTTTTCCCATGGTTTCTCATGTCTTTTGTCTTTTTGAGTATTATTTCATCACTTTATGCATGTTCTTCCTATTTTTTTCCATTTGCTTTTATTCACTTAAGGTCTGTGTCTGCACTGGACAGTACTCATTTTGGGCAAGAGACATATTTTTATATATGTTAAGTCCACACACAGTGCCCACCAAGTAACCTTACATAGAACAGAATGAACAAGTGGATGTTTAAACTGGAGGAAGATGAGTAAGAGAACTATTTTACTGAATGCTAAAAACTGACTACTTGCCAATTACATCCCAAACCTTCCACATTTCTAATAAGGAGAAAATGTCCCTTCTAAAAACAGCCAAAACAACATTAAATGGCTCTACAGTAGCATGAATTTAGATAGATCAGTAGAGACACAAAACTAACATTATGAAAATGAAGTTGTAAATAATACAGCTAGTATATATACAACTGTACCGGGTATACAGCCTTCAGGTTTATAAGGGAAAACCTCTGCTACCCAATTACATAACACTACACAGCTAACACCAGTGAACTACAGTAGTTATGCTAACACTCTTATTTTTTTGAATTATTTTTGGATGGCCTAAAAATATTGTTGGCTTAACACACCAAGGGAAAAAAGCAATTTCTTTAAAATTCTTTAAAATACTGTTTCAAAAGCTCCACTGTCTCTTTATAACCACAGTTTTACTTTGAAAATATTACATTAAATTAATGTTAGTAACAGAGGTTTCACTAAAACCGTTAAAAATAACCAAGCACTGTGCAGAGGAAGAAGTCACTGCAGTATGACCAGTTACTGCAAGAATGCTCGGGTAATGTTAGTAATAGCACTGCATTGATGAGATTTTATTTGGTTAAAGAAGAAGAGAGACTAAGAAAATTATTTGAGTTTATTCAGATAATCTCTGGCAGAAGAGATGCTGAAATAGGGACCCTATGACCTCTGCTTACCACTGAAAGTTAGCTATGTTCTCAGTCAATAGGCAGTCAAGCCTAACATGGCATGTACTCAGTTAGGTTCCAAACCATTATTAGAAAACATTTTGTTTCCATTTTAGGAGTTGACAATATTTCTGAAATTTGTTTAGACATTAAAACCACTGCCACCTGATTCACAGGAGAGGGGTCCAGTAGTAGAGTTGTTGCATAATTTTGCAAATCCTGAATCATTTTGAAAATTACCAAAATTCAGAAAGGAGAGCACTGCAGAATTAAAACTGGCTAAATTTAAAAATTGTAAATTATATTTTGTTAAAAAATATGATTTGTCTTCACCCTATGGTTTCTAACCACTTGATCATGCTTCTTGTAGGAAGAATGAAGTATGAATACTTTTTCATCCACAGACTTCTCTTCAGATTTTTGAAGACACTTCTTGATTTTCTTTCTAAACACTTCTATTTATTTATCAAAAATCTCTCTCTCCTTCCATCCCTCTCTTCCTTTCTAGCCATTTATGTAATTTTAGAACATATATGTCACTTTACATATTTCATTCATTGTTTTAAGTACTTTACAAATATTAACTCACTAACTATTCTTAGCAAACCTGAGATGTAGGTACTGTGAACGAAAAATACTGCAAGCCTTATCAGTAAACAAAGAACGTTAAAGCCAATAAGTCATCAGCGGCTGCCGCCACCCCCCAGTGAAGACAAGCCTGCAGCCCAGCCTCTGCAGCCATTCACAATGGTGCACCCTGAGGGGACTCAGAATAAGAAAGGACAGGATACAGGCCCTAGATAGCGAGGTGCTTGTCAAAGGAATGGATTCAGTGAGCCCAAATGTTTGCTTCCTCCCATAAATAGAAAAGCGCTGAATTCTTTAACTTGAGATGCCTGGTTTTCTTTAGTTAACAAGTAATCTTTTAATGTTCCAATGACCAGGTCTTTGTTGTAAAACTCCTATATATCCTAGCTCCTCCCCTACCTCTTCGGAGGAGTCCCTCAGAGCAATCTGAGAGGCTGTCATCCCGAGCTGAGTCCTCAGAATTGTCCACCGAATAACACATAACTCTCAACTTTTAGGCTGTGCATTTATTTCAGTCAACAGTACTATTACAATTTCCATTTTACAGATAAGGATACTGAGGTGAGGAGAGACCAAGTAACTTGCCCAAGTTACACAAGTATTAAGTGGAGGAGCCATTTTCGAACTCATCCAATCAGATTTCATCGCCTTTAGCTAAATATCCTCATCCTTCAACCCTCCATCAAATGGACCATAGTTCCCGGAATAAACAACCTAGATATTCTCCACTGAACAAACTCTACCATCACATAGTGACACTGCTCCTAAAAGCTAGTGCCTAGAAGTTCTGAACCAAATTCTTAGGAAATGGTCTGACCATGCATAATGGGAGTAGCATGAAAATTTCTTCTTTATTCTAGGTGTTCACGGTTGCTGTTGTTGTTATTGTTATCATCAACACAACTGATGGCTGCATTCATTTTTTTCCACCTCATATTCCAAACTGTTGATACAAATTTAATCTGTGGTCCCACAAATCCTGTAAGCTTGAGATGGACAGTTTGGATCCCCAGTATACTATGCTGTGACTGGCAATGAGTGAGTCAACTAATTTTTACCTGCTGGATGAAAATGAACTAAAAGTTTGTGTATTTGTTTTTCACACGAACAACTGTCTAGGAGTCTTCTCATTTGGTAATTATATAATACACGAATTAACCAACCAACCTAAACAGAGGACTTTACATTTATCTGTGTCAGATTTCATCTTTTTCATTTTAGATCACTGATACAGGCTGTCCAGACACATCTGATTCCTGATTTTATCATCTGGTCCATTATATTCCCTCCCAATAATCTGTCATCCAGCAATGCAAATTGTCACATCTTCTATACCTTCATCAAAATTACTGATTAAAAATATTGAGCAGGAGAGGGACAATGACAAAGACTGTCAACATGCCCAGAACACCACCTTCTAGGCTTACTCTGAAAAATCAACATACTGCTTTACTCTCAGTAAATCAGGCCATTTATGAAGACATTACATCATATTAAATCAAGTCATGTGAAATTGGTATTTTTGTAAATCAAAACTGTCAAACATTGGTAATTCTATATAATTTAACCTAATCTAATCCAATCCACATTTCATCATCTTCTTTTAAGAGTGTCATATGAAATCATCCTAAATACCTCATTTACATAAAACTAACTCCAGGCTGAATATGACTTTTGTAAGATTAATTGTTTTATTTACTGAGATGTTTTATTATTAATTTGTTAAGTTTTGTTAAAAATTAAACAATTTGGTTACTTGGCATGAATCAACTTTGTTCAAGTGTGTTGCCTCCCTAACTAAATTATAAGTTTCTTATCTATGGAGCCAAGGCTCTTTATCTCCCACAGCATTCGGTAAAGTATTTTGCACGTAATAAATTTTCACTGAATATTGAATAAATAAAATCCAATACGTTGAGTGTGGTCATCACTCATCCAACAGAATACCTTCATTGAGAGGCTTTATGTACAATTTCCTGGAACTATCTCTTTTCAAAATATCTCCTATCACCAATCCAACTTCTCTTGGCTTTAATAACTTTTGGCACTTCCCATTCATATGAGACTCATATATCTGACATTTATAAAAAAGAAAAAAAATCCCTTTTCCTCATTAAAAGTAACCTCTTCAGGTCTATGGAAATTGAATATATACTTAACCAGTCGACTTGGCCCAGATATGGAGACAGTGCTGATGGTGGCATGACAAAAGAATAAAGTAAAGGAACGTCAACAGCCACAATCATAATGAATTCCTGAAATGAGTCATAGTGTCCACTAAGTTGGTAATGTCAAGAAATGTAAGTTTAACCTCTGTTTAACCCTGAGGCAAAATTTATACTATATTAAAATACTCCAATATCAGTGTTTTTATATCACTTTATCAAATACTACATGACATTCCAATGCACTCACTAAGAAGTGAATTTCTTACATCAGGTCTAGTAAATGGATCCTGATAATACTTTTCTTATCAAAAATTAAGAGTTTTTAAGTGGGCTTATGATGTAACAAAGTCATTTATAATTAGAGAAAAATATCAGCAGTGACTGCAGGATTCTTTCCAATTATGGATTTCCTAGTGCTTGAATTAAGACTTGTTTGGCTCTAAAACAAAGTAGACTAACACACTCAGACTATGTCTATCAATATTTCTGGACTAGAAAGCTCATATAATTCCAGGATTCTTGGTAAGCTGTCTGACTCTTTTACTGGCAGAGTCTTCTTCTAGGAGAGTGAATTTATTATTACAAGATGATTGCTTATTTTCTGTTAAAGTAATCTTCCGTCTTCTACCCATGCTGTAGTTTTCTTTTAAGGAAAAAAACCAAAACAAAACAAAACAGGGAAATTATGGTATGTGAATGAGTATGTGTTCATCTGCACTATTCTTTTTAAACTGAAAGCTAAAAGATTCTAATGTGATTTTTTTGGTAATCTGACCATTTTCCTCATTTGTCTGAGGCTTATTATGTTTATCTGTGGATGACTACTGTAATATTTTCAGTACTACTTATTAAAAGTCATCTCTTGAAGTCTTGCTCAATATTTGTAATTAACTTCTTCATTACCATAAGCATGCTGCTAAGCTACACTACTGTCATAAAATTTTTAAATGAATAAACAAAATCATGTAATATAAACAATGACACAGCTGCTCATTGTTTATACAGCTCAGCAAATAATGGCCAAGTGCTACACACTGAATTAGTGAATATTATTCCTCCTCGTTAATGGAAGAAAGGAAACTAGTATAAGCAAAGCATGTCAAAATAGCAGGGAGCTCACATATTTAGGATGCAGCCAGCATCGCATCTCTATCTATAGTGCCCATCGATACTCTGCCAAATGATAACTATGTCCTACTCATTCCATTTCAAGCAGTATAATCAGTCCACTTTAACACTAAAATGAATTGCTTTGGAATTTAAAAGGCTCAATTCCATCACTTATTCATTCTAATTAATTTAAGATCTTGAGTACAGAGCTAGACACAAAATAAAGAATTCAATAAGTATTTGTTAACAGAACAAATTATGTAAATTTTTTAGCCTTATTATATAAAATAATTAAGGAAAACTAAAAGGCCTCTGAATTATCTCAAAGAGAATATACCTAGAATCTAAAATAGGTAATTATGATGGCTATTAGTGAAACAAGACTTTCAGATTTCCCATCTTTTAGATTTTTCCATTTTCCTACAGTTTAGAAATGCAAAAAACTCCCAAGGCTTGAGTGAGGCTTCATATTATTTTATTGCTTTTACTATTTCATATTTTAAACAGAAATAATAGGAGAATTGCCTTACATCCTAATTGGAACAAAGGACAGTGTAAATAAATAAATAAAACTTCATGCAGCAAAATGAATAACTGCATTTTTTGCTCAAAATTGGGGGAAGAGATGGTGTAGTATAAAACTAAAAGAATTAGAGGAAACAGAACAAAAGATCTTTAGAACAAACAAGTACTACTTACCCTAATCACTAAGCCAAATATTTCTAGGGATAACTCTAATGACATATTTTTTAAAAAGGTGAAGGGAGAACTTAACATAAAGAAAAGTTTCTCTTAAAAATAGTTATTTCATTAAGTGAGTCAGCACTTTCATGCAAAATTTTAATTTAGAAATCAAAATGATATAAATTTTTTGAGTTCCCTTTAAGTATATCTGCATATTTAATTCAGCAGATTCTCATTTGAAAAACGTGCTTTTAAATTTTACATTCTTATTAGGTCAAAGCCACCAGATGTTTGTCTTAAAAGAGGATAGTGAGAGCAGCAGGGGGCCGGACCAAACAAAGGTTACACATCAGCCTGATTGAGGATGGGCATGTTTTTTGCATCCACTCAGATCTCAGCTGGCAGAGCTGAGTGCCATTCACGCTGGCCTTGAGTAGCCAGAACAAATGAACACACTCGGAAAGAATGATTGGACTCAGGCAGCAAAACAGCATTTCAAAACAGCTCGTCATCTGTCCTTGTTTAGGAAAGTCAGCAGGAATGGACAGAAGAAGGAACTAACACATATTGCAGACTATATGCTAGTATACTTGGAAAATTATGCACATATATTAAAAATTCAGAATTCTTCCTACCCCCACTTTTGAATATGAAACATATCTTAGCCTTAAATTATAAGCAGGGAAGTATGAGGTGGTTCATGGTGAGCATGGGATTCTGCTGGTGACTACATTCCTTCAATTACAGTGAAAGTTCTAATTTGTTTTCCTGCCCATTTTCCACCTTTTTTGTTTGTTTCTCAACACATGAAGAGACCATGAGCCGTTGTGAGACACTGCATGATTGTCTAGCGTCTCCTTGCTCTTCTCACTGTGTTAATTTATTCCAGCTATTCAAGGAGATGAACGACACCTTGCATGCCAGGACCACCCTGAGAGGGGATATGTCCATCCTGTATCAGGCTCCTGTTCTTTTCTGTCAACCACACAGGTAGTAATTCTATGAGGACACAAAACAGGGTCATTTAATGAAACAAAGTGATGCATTCACTGCCAGAACAGCCTTAGCCCAGAGAGGAGGGAGATAGTTGTATGGCTCCACAGATTCTTAAAGCATTAAGACAATATTCATGCTAAGATATAATCTTATTTAAATGTCTGAAAATCTACAGTGATTTTTTCCAAACCAAGAATCACCTGTTTTCTAAAATATTCTGAATGTATTAACTTTCTATTATTTAACAAATATTTTTAATATTTAATATATTTTAAATATAATGGCCTCAACTTCATATACTGAATCAACATCTTAGGGCTGTGATTTGAAAGAGACAGAAAACCTTCATTTTAACATGCTCCCCTCAGTGATTTATAAAACCTCTGTGTAGTAGACATTAGCTAAGGGATTGGGAAACAAAGGCAATCAATAAATATCACAGAAATGCAGAGTGCAAAAAAGTAGCTTAATGCTGCTATTACATTCTGTAGTGTATACTAACTAGCCTCGTATACATAACCTAGGGGTTATGGCCTTCATAATAATTCCCAAATTTAGCAGCCTATTAAAAATAGATTACTGAGATTCACCCCCAGTTTCTGATTTAATCTGAGGTGGGACATGAGAATTTGCATTTGTAACAAGTTCCTGTTGGACTACACTTTGAGGTCCATTATCCTATGTAGCTTAGGAATCACTTGCCTGTAACCTATTTGCACATACTTAAGGTTTGCCATACAAAGAAATATAAAAAGAAGCTTTTAATTCACCAAAGTACTTAAACCCACTGATCGCTAGAACAAAATTATTTGCCTCCTAAAGTAATTACATAAAATTGCAGCAAAATACTCAAATACTTTCTCTATGAATGGTTTTTAATACCATTACACCAGGATAACGACCATTAGAACTTCTCTCTCATCAAAAGTATTCATTAGATATCTTATTTTAATGGCTAATATTCAATGTTTAAATAACCATACCTACTCCTTTCTAGGAAATATAAGCATGACCATAAAAATGCAGAGTTGAATAAAAAAATATTGAATATTTCAGATGGGCAAATTTACCTCTTTTACTGTCAAAGCTAAAAGTGAAGTATTTAAATTTCCTCTCTGATTAGAATGGATAACTCTCCCTTCATTCAAATTAAATGCCAGCATATTTAAAGTCATCGTTTTCTTTTTATGTTTTTCCCTTTTCAATTTTTATCCTTACAAAAAACTGGTGAAAACTGATGTTTGAAGTGTTTAAAACTCAAAATCAACAGAAAGCAACACTAAAGCAAACAATACAATAGCTTTGTAATCAAAGGATAGAAGCAAATTTTCTACGAATATGCAATACCTTTAAAGAACAGCAAATTTTCTTCCTTAGCAAAGTTAAAATAGCTAGAAACAGTAAGGCTCTTCTTACAGTTTCATTCTCTCAATAAGACTTTGGCACATTCTTATTTCTGTGTCCTGATCACAAGGAGGTGGTAATTAGGGAGTTGGATAACTGCTGAACACAATTAGAAGGCCTTTATACATTTCATCACAGGATTCTAAACAGGTGATCAGTACTCTAGTCATGTTGGAATAGTAGCATAATTTTCAGAACTTTATTTCACCATTTCAAAGACTGAACATATTCACTAAAGAAATCTGGGAAAACCCAGAAAAGCTCAAATCTGAACCATTAAGAAATTAACTACCACTAAAACTTGGATCCTATGCTTGTTAAAATATGTACTAGGTATAATAAATAGGCCTATTCTACGTAAGTCATTTTTTGAAAGGTTTTTATAAAAATTTTCAAACATAAACAAGAGTAGAGAAAATGTATAACGACTTAAATTCTAAATTATTTAAACCTGCTTTTTTAAAAAAAAAGCAACATGTAATGAATATTTCTCATATTATTAAACATTCTTATACCACAGAACTACTTTAATTGTACTGCAGAGGTACTTAATAAGTGATCTAATAATTGTAGTATGTACAAGTTTAATGGAAAGTAAAAATCAATATATTCAAGAAGAATACGTGTGTTGTTTGGGGGAAAAGTTCTCATGGAAAGAATTTATCTAGACAAATAACTACAGAATTCTCCTTTTTTAATACAGAGTTGTATCACAGATATTACATTCGATTTACATGAATTCAAGTAGTTCTGTTATATAATTGAATATTGTAAAATTATACTTTGTAAAGGTTCTTTTTATTATGTACAATACACACTGTACAATAATACATAATGCTATCTCTGTACTCTATAGGGATACACTTTAAAAAACTCATTGTATTTTATAAACCTAAAGGAGTTTCAAAGTAAGTTGATTATATTTAATTTTTACTTTAAGAGATGACTTTACAGACTCTAACCCCAATATACAATTCAACTCACTAGACAATTATTTTTATATTCCTTATGTGATATTCTGAAATTCAATGCTTTTATGGCACATATCTCTTCTGATTGATTTATTTTTTTCAGTTGTAACTCACGGAACTAAAACCTTCACTTCATTCATGTATAAGCCTTCTTGTTCACTGTTAGGTTTAGAAAATTTTAGCTTTTCCACACTTGCAAAAACTGGGCACTCGAACCTGTTGCATGGTATTGTAAATCCTTAATTCTGGAATATGATCAGCCAACTCAGAAGCCTGTTTATTCCCTGAAGTTCCTTGCCATGGTCCTGAAAGCTTAAAAATTATCGTTATACTAAAAGCTGCCATAGGAATCCAGAATATATGGCAGGTCAATCTATTTATCCTTGGGAACATTCAGTGAAAGTTCAGTGAGGTTCTCAAGAATTGTTTAATATGTACATAGCTGAACCACACGATTGTTACTATTACAGGTTATACTCGATGAAAATTTCAGACTAAAATTTTCCTTTAAGGACAAAAGAGGGCTTCTTCTAACCATGTAATGATTTCATAGAAAGTTATAGGAGTTAAAGATTGTTAGTGCTTTGGGAAATTGTCATCCTGGCTTCTTTGAGTTGTTATAGTCAGCTTGAGGCCAAATGAAGTAATATTACTAGAAAGGACAAATTCCTGTATGAGATCTTTTCTCACTTACCATTTCATGGGCACCAGTACTTGACTTGGTGTATTTCTTTCTAAGGGCTGAGTGATCACATAATGTTTCCCTCTACCTTCAGCACTGACCAGGACTTTAAAACTCTGGTGCCAGTGCAAATAGCTGTCACATTCATATCTCCTATTTCAGCTGCTAATATTATTAGTCACCTGGGCAACAGCACACAGACCTTGCTCTGTCTTTCTTCCCTACCCCATCCCGTATCCTTCTACCTCCTGAGGGACAGTTCAGTCCACTCCTCTTACACATTACTGTAAACATTGCTATAGTGAACACCCTTTTACAAGTCTCTATGAATTTAAGTTAAGAAAGTTTCTCCAGCAAGAAAACCTAGAAGTGGATTTACTAGTATAAAAGGTATGCCAATCGTCTAGACATAGGATCTACTAGATATTGCCAAGCTGCTCTCAAAAGTGGCTGACAATAATTTGCATTCCAACCAGCAAGGTATTAAGTATTCCACACTTTGTCCTTAATTTTATCTTTAATCACTTGATACCTCAGTGGTAATTCTTTAAATCAATCTTGGAAAATAACGTAACATTTTTAAATGCACGTTCTTTCATCACCTTCCCTTTGAAGAAAAAGAACTCATTCATTTTTTGTCCATTTATTTTTAGGAAAAAATATTATTTCTCTCATTTCTCACCTCACTAACTCCTTTCTTTTCTTTATTCATTTTACATTTTCACCATTTTGCTAATCTTGCTCATAGATAGTTACCATAAAACTATCCAAAACATCTGGATTAAGAAAATGGAAATAATACAAGTTAAGTAGAATTAAATCTAATAAAAAAATCCTGTCTCCAAATCTCTAAAGTCTTTCAAATTGCTGAGGATTTCTGCAAGTTTCTAAGCCTTCAAGTCCTCCAATAATTGTATCTGTTTATTCAAGTATTTCTAAGAAAACACACACACACATACACACATACTCCACATAAAATCCATGCACCATTATATCACATTCTATTGTATGTCTGTGTGTATTATAATTTTTTCCATTATAAACAGTGTTTCAGCTTCATGAATAATCAAATAAACCTGGGCTTCTTTGAAGCTCACATCTACATTTATAAACTGGGTTTCTCTGGGCAGATGACTTAATATTTCAGAGTCTTAGTTTCCACATCTGTACGTCATAGTATTTTTTAAGGTTTAAGGCATGTATATGAAACCTAGTGCAATTTGAGAGGGATGGCAGGTGCTTTTTAATACCAGAAGCTGCTTGCTTGTCCTTACTCTAATGGAAGGTTGATGTGGTCTTGCTGCCTTGTATTTGCTACTTCGTTTTAACGGCTTTACTTACATTCTAGTACATGCACATTGCCTTCCTGATTTCCCTGAGCTCCTTAGCTATGGCACCTGTATTCCTTTTAATTACTGATGGAGGCAATATGAGATAGCAGAAAGTCAGAGACGAAGATTCTACCTGTAACTCTGGACTATGTATGTGACATTTGAGTTACTTTCCTTCTCTGATCCTAAATTTCTTTATCTGGAAATGAGGATAATGCATTCTTTGCATGATTTTTGTTATGATTAAATTTGATAATTGATGTAAAAGACCAGAAAAGAAAACATTCAATAAACAGTAGCTAATAAGTGCTACCATTTTTTGACAGCCCCCCTTCTTTCCTCTTTCTGTTTCTTCTTACCGGTTTTTCACTATTCTATAAATAGTGCCTGCCCTGTCCATAGTTGTAACTACAGAGCACAGCACAGTGCTTGGCCTCAGCTACCCAAAGACTTGTGTCCTGAGTAATGAAAGGAAGAAAGGGAGGGAGGAAGCAGAGGGAAAGAGGAAGTTAAGAATCTCTCAGTCATTGGACTTCTGACTTAAGCCCAGTTTGGCTCCTTGCTTCTGCTTTCTACAGCATGTCTGATTTTGTGCCTGAATTTCACTATTCATCTTGACATTTTTTAATATTTCTAATTCTACCTTTAAGCTTCCTCTCCACTAACCATTACTACTATTTCTCTCAGTGGGCTTCTCTACAAAATATAAAAGCCTAATTTTGTTGCTTAAAATGTAAATGTGTCTGTTATACAGCAAAACTATCATAGATATTGAAAAGTTAGTTTTAAAAATTAAAAAAGTTATTATTATTGAATTAAGTGTTTCTAAATAAAGTGCTTTTTTTATCAAAGGCAAAAGTATCTTCAAAGGCATTTCTTATTTAAAAATTATCATAAGAGTTACTGCATTTATCATTTTAACATTCACAACCTGTGTTTCATTGTATAGCAGTTTTGGGAAATAGTAGAGACTATTGTGCATGTAACAGCGATATAGAAATCTTTTTCAATTTAGCAATTTAGGATTAAGTGTAAAAGTACAAAACCTGATTATCTTAATAACCATGGTCTATGTGTAAATCTGATTAGGCTTGTGGAATTCATTGTTTTTAGGTATTACCTGATGGGCAAGTAGGAATGCTTTGGGACTAAGTGATTGTAAATAAATTTCTATACTTTAAGCATAAGATATAATTCTGTCATACAACCCATAAATACCTCTTTACTTTCATTTGTATCTTTTTTGTAGAATTGTTTTTTCTAACATTAATTTAATCCAAATGTTAAATCTAAAATCCAAATGTTAAGGCTAAATATTTCAGTCACATGACACTTCAGAGAGAAAGTGCTGGGTAATTTTAATTTGTATCTTCACTGGGGTAAGTGGATGCACAGAGTTTGGCCATGAATTTGTACTATTGAAAGGCATGAAGAGAAACAGGCAGAATGCTTATTTGGTAAACAAAAAAGGGTATTTCTTCACTTGTTTTCAGGGAAATCTGACAACACGTCTCATCCTCTAAAATTATGCAGCATGGTAGATTTTACCTGTCATTCAGGTATCTTAAATTTTTGGTCATTCATCATTATTATCTGAGAATTTGGCTTTCTGACAGAAAAGTAGTTACTAAGAGGGAAATACCCTTGTGCTTAAATTCATACTTTTGCTTGTCAACTTTATTCTAAGGAATTTGAACACTGCCTAAAATTTTAACAGAGAAATAAAGCAAATGTCCGACTTTGCTATATAATGAAGTCAATTCTCACTTATCTGTGCCAATACGGGTAGAAGCAGCATATTCTAAAGTGCAACCCCTTGATAACCAGAAATCTCATTTGAATCAGTATCGCCAACCCCGACAAGATGTGCTAATAATGAGCAGCTCAACTATTTCAGTTCCACCTGCCTGCCCTCTGGTGGATGTGCTAATGAGCAGTGAAGTGGCTACAGAAAGGACAGCTGGTGGAAGTGGGAAGCTTATTCACAAGTAAGTCATCTTTTGACTGTGAGCTACAAGTAGAAATAATTTTGATTACTGTTCTAATAATTGTAAATTTATCTGGGACATCACTCTGTAACAAAAATGAATAAATCAGTAGCAGTGAACCTTTTTATCCCTTGCAGTTTGTTTACTTTGTAAGGAAGGACACCTAGAGATGTTGGATGAATGGCTAACACTGGGCTCACTGTAAAACGCCAGGTTCAGCTTTGTCTTGTACAGGACTGTGATTTTGATATTCAAACCCTGAAAAACAGAAGGTGCCATTCTGGAAATGTTTAGCCTTCAATTATGAAGAAGAAAAACACAAGAAATATAAAAACAAACATCAGAGAATTCAGCTGATGTTAAGTGGCAATGGAATAGCTACTGCAGATTTTCCAAGTTTTGGCTGTGCCCTCTGAAAAATCACCAGCAACAGTGCCCTTCAGGCAGCAGCTGTCACTACAGGCAATGAAGAAGCACTAGAGAGAAAAAGAGGGGGGCGCCTCTGCAGACAGGCAGAGCTGATGCACAAAAATACAGACCTAGATGAAATTTGCAACAAGTAGCTATTTTTTCTTTTTGTAAAGTTCACTCAGCTACTAAGATAGAAGTAAATTAAGCTTTAGAGATAATGTGGCATCTCAAGTGGAACTGTGAAGCAATCATAACCCAAAGGCTGAGGACAAGTTTGATTTAAGATCCCACTACTTTCAGGATTTATTTTGTGACTAGGGTGCACCATACTTAACTAAAACGTTCAGGAAGCAAATTCGGCTACCTATTAAACACGTGACAGTTTCAAAATGTTCAAGATTCTCTGCCCAGCACTCACATTACTCAGCTGTCAAAGTAAAGGGCTCAGATATATGATGTGAAAATTACACTTTAACAAGGTGTCATGTGTGTTTAAAGTTCTTATTCATCACTACATAGCCACAGCTTTTACTGGAGCCACAAATGCATTTAATTAGCATATTATAAGGACAGAAGGTTCACCTTATCTGCCTTGTTAAACTGTTATGTGTAGGCTTTTCATTGTTGTTTTAGATTCTACTATCTTCAGCATTTATAAGAATGATTGCATTTACATAATCTCAAATGGCTTTCAAGAAAATGTGGATTGTGTTTGGGAAGCAGAAGAGCAGGCAGCAGACGGTAGCTCTGTGTTCTCATAATCTGTTGTTCATACTGATTGCTTGATGTGTTTCTCTAAGTCTCAACCAATAGATTTTTAGGCCTGTTAAGACATATTAATTTAAGGAAATTTTTGGAGCTGGGCTTCTCTGTATATTCTTATTATCAACCTGAACCTACTTCTTCCTTCAGTAGAAAATAGTGGAAAATATCTGTATATTTGAAAATGAAAGTTTACATTGTTCAGTGGACAGTTTAGAAACAAAATGGAAGTGAAAGAAAATACCTCATATCTCCTATCTATTAATGAATAATGAACTCAGCACAGGTGGTTTGTGAGAGAGGACTCCACAGTGAAAGTCAGTCAATACCAGTCACTAAAGGCACGTGAAGGAACTATTTGATTCCCCTACACCAGATGTATCAGGATAGCAGGTAGAATTTTAGAATTATGATTCCAACATAAGAATCACTCAAATAATCTGTAAAAGAGCTAATTGGAGGTTTTTAATGTATATTTTACAACAGATAGTCAATTGAAGATAATGAAGAATGTGTCCATAGTTTATATCATATTTTATAAGATAAGAGAAAGGCTCAGTTAAAAGTACATTTGAAGAAAATTCTAGATTTGATAGGTTTCTGCTCAGGAAAAAAAAAAAAAAACAGAGGAAGCATGTTCACGTTTACTTTGACCTCAGATGGTATTGCTTACAAGCATTTTTGATACAGGTATCCAAAACGGAATCTAAACTGCAGTAAGACCATGCCAAAGTACTAGCTTTCTAACTGAGCATTCATGCATGAAAATTGATACTTTTTCTTGAGATTATATCTACAAATTTAATACAGGTGAAATCTCTCTCTTTGCAAAACAGAAAGGTTCTTCATTTTCAATTAAAAAGAGTAAAAGCTGAATGTCCTGGCTTATGTTTGGAATTTGTTTCCTAAAGCTGAACTTTATTATTTCTCAGTGTTTGCCACTTTAATAACATCCTTTTAACAAATATGGGCACTAGGACAAGTGGGCAAGATGGCTCATATTTTAACTCCCATAAACAAATAAACAAAATTAAATGAATGGTATAATTTCCCTATGTTCACAATTACAATGAGTATCATATATATGTTACACACATATACTTTTATTAATGTATGTTAGAAATATTTTTTGGCAAGTCTCTAAACACATATGGCTATTGTATCATCTTTTTCTTTAAGGAAAATTTAGAAAAACTAAGCTAAGAATTTGCTTTGCCCATCAAATCAAAACCTGGAATGCTAACGGATTTTAACCTATCTGTTGTCCTAAATAAAAATAATGCATGATCTTTCCAATAAAAAAATTAAAATGCTACTGCTCCTTATTTACTAACATCAAAAGGTATTAGTTATTATGTATTATTTCTTTGGAGGCAATTAGAATTTACTCCGGATCCACAAATGACCCCAAATTGCCAAAGCAATCCTGAAGAAAAAGAACAAAGCTGAAAGCATAACCCTCCCAGACGTTAGGCAAAGCTATTATAATCTAAGCAGCATGGTATTGGCACAAAACCAGACATATAGATCAATGGGACAGAACAGAAAGCCCAGAAAGAAACCCACACATTTATGGTCAATTAATCTTCAACAATGGAGGCAAGAATATACAATGGAGAAAGGATAGTCTCTTCAACAAGTGGTGTTGGGAAAGCTGGATAGCCACATATAAATCAGTAAAGTTAGAACACTCCCTCACACTATACACAAAAATAAACTCAAAATGGCTTAGAGACTTAAATATAAGAAATGACACCATAAAACTTGAAGAGAACATAGGCAAAATATTCTCTGACATAAATCGTAGCAATGTTTTCCTAGGGCACTCTATCAAGGCAATAGAAATAAAAGCAAAAAAATAAATGGGACCTAATCAAACTTAAAAGCTTTTGCACAACAAAGGAAACCATAAACAAATGAAAATACAACCTACAGACTGGCAGAATAATATTGTATATGATGCAATCCACAAGAGCTTAATTTCCCAAATATACAAACAGTTCATACAGCTCAATACCAAAACAAACAAACAAACAAAACCCAAATGCTTAACATCATTAATTATTAAAGAAATGCAAATCAAAACTACAATGTGGTATCACTTCACACCAGTCAGAATGGCCATCGTGAAAAAGTCTACAAATAAATGCTAAAAAAAGTGTGGAAAAAAGGAAACCCTCTTCCTCCTACACTGTTGGTGGAAATGTAAACTGGTATAGCCACTATGGAAAATAGTACAAAGTATCCTTAAAAAACTAAAAATAGACTTACCATATAATCCAGCAATCCCACTCCTGGGCATATATTCAGAAAAGACAGAAAATGTAATTCAAAAAGATACACGCACCCCAATAGCAGCACTATTTACACTAGCCAAGATATGGAAGCAACCTAAATGTCCATCAGCAGATTACTGGGTAAAAAATGTGGTATGCTGATACAAGGGACTATTACTTAACCATAAAAAAGAATGAATTATTGCCATTTGCAGTAAGCAACATGGATGGACCTAAGAATTAGCATATTGGGTGGAGCAAGCTAGACAGAGAAGACAAGTATTATGTAATATCCCTTATATGTGGAATCTAAAATTATAATACAAATGAACTTATTTACAAAACAGAAAGACTCACAGACATAGAAAATAAACTTACGGTTTCCAAAGGGGAAAAAGTTGGGGGGAAGAGATAAGTTTAGGAGTATGGTAACAGATACACACTACTCTGCATAAAACAAATAAACAACAAGGATTTACTGTATAGCACAGGAAACTATATTCAGTGTCTTGTAATAACCTATAACGGAAAAGAGAAAAAATATATATAATTGAATCATCTTGCTGTATACCTGAAACTAACATATATTGTAAATCAACCATACTTTAAAAAAAAAAAAGGAAAGCAAAGAAATTACTCCAGTTCCAACTGAAAGTCAAAAAAGGCTAAGAACTACTCACCAATAGAATTTTCACTACCAAAATATGAATTTTGGTTTAACAATATCACAGATCTGAAAGAACTGTGTTCCCCAAATACTCCAGATGATTTACTCTTGCTTAGAGTTTTAACTGAAGGGTGTACTGGATTGAGAAACCTTACCTGTACAGAGGTGAGCCAGATACTGCACTTGGTCTAGGAGATTTTTGAAGGCTTATTAAGGAGAAGTTGTTTTTGCTGCTGTTGCATATTTAGGCTTCTCCTTCCACAAAAGCAATTCAACATAATATCAGCATTGCTGGCCATGAAAATAATTGCTGTGACTTTGACAAAAGCCTCTCAGGGATTAGAAAAAAAATGCCACCCAATTTGACATTCTATCACAGTGAAAAGTGGAAAAGCATTCATTCATTCATTCATCCATCCATTCATTCATTCATTCAACAGTTATTGAGCCTTTATTTTCTATATGCCATATATTACACTAGTGTTTAAGAAGGCAGAAATAACAATCAGATGAAAAATAACAAAAAGATGGGTAAGGCAAGATTATTAGCTACATTGCACTTAGAATCTAGTTGTATAAGAAGATACGTATATAGTGAAATATGTTGGTAAGCAGAACGGCATGCTAGTAAAAATACAGTAAAAGTAATGCCAAAAACAAGAAGTATTAACTTCAAGGAAAAAAGTCAACTTTGAATTCCTATGTTACTATCAAAATTAAGACACTTGTATCTTACTTTTCCATTATACTTTTTCATGAGGAACAATATTACTGCTACTTAAAATAATTTAACTTCTAAACTAAGATAATTCTGCTCAATTGTGTAAATAAAATTGTAAAAGATAAAGCAATTTGACTGTCTTTAAACAACATTAAAAGCAAACAGTATGTCCTAGAGAGGAAAAATAAACTTTTAAAGAATGGGAATTAAAACATCTCGAATGTATTTAAAGCTGTATTTTTCATTGCTGTTTCTTATAAAATTGAGCTCTATTTTTTCTCTTTATCAGTTATGAACATTTTATGTATACATCTATTAGATACACTCAGACATATGTACACTCAAGCTGACAATATTTGCAGTAGAGGTGGTCATATATGATGCTCTCTGTGAGTGGAATATGTTGGTGTAGGGTTCCTGAAGCATTATATCAAGCCAACCATTTGACATTTTCAAGTCAAGAGCATGTCTCAGGGCATGCCACAATTAATTAGATGGGATGGCATTCTATTTTTGCAAAGGTTTTGTTTACTTCACTACACAACGAACTAACCAGTTGATAATGAAAATGCCCTTCAAAAAAGGGCTGACGATTACAGACTAGCTGCACAGGGGAGAAAGAGTCAGTTTCTTATGCCTATACATTTTTACAGTTGAAAGTAATCAACAGTAGTATTTGTGCAGATGAAAAGTCAATGCATAATTTTTGATATGGAGACCAGAAGAAAGATCACAAAAGGATGTCTAATCGAAATATCCAGTAAGCTTACTGAGAACAAACTGATTTCCCCTGAAAGTACATCAAGTCAAACTTACCTGATCTACCATCCAGAGGTCCAAAATCCAAAGAATATTTCACGACGTGATAGTTATTCCATACGTAAAGAAGGTTGTCCCTGGGGTTGTAATCCACAGCTGCTATGTACTGGTATGAATTGGGAAAGGGTACATCCACCAAACTATCCTTACTTTGGTCGGTGTTGTATATGTAGTCAATCTTATTTCCCGTAGCCTCATTGTCATCATCCTCATATACAGATTTGACCACATACAGAATTCCACAAATCATAAATGCGTTGGAAGCTGACCTTTTATCATATGCAGTATCCCATGTCCCTTCAATCCGTAGGGTGTAAGGGTTCAATTGACTAATGACAATTTTACCATTGTTTTGTTCTGTTGCATAGATTACCCATAGCCCATTCTCATCCACTGCCAGGTCTATGTCAGATTTGCCTCCCCAACGGTAAGGGGAGGTATCATGGTAATTGGCATTTGCTATGATAGCCTCTCCACTCTTTATCCTAGTCCGTAAATCAAACTTTACTATGTTCCTGGTGCGCTCTTTATTGAAGAACAGAGCTCCATCATACACTACAAATCCTGTGCCATCCACCCTGTGAGGGAGCTTGTAGGTTGTAGTTGGCCTTCCAGCAATGAAGTCATCCTTGGATGAGTATTCGGTCAGGGTATCAGTTCTGTAGGGGGTCCAGGGCATATAATAAATCTTGTCAGAAGCCTGAAGAGGGTCTTTGCACCATGCCCCAGATTGGTGGTCGGACTCAAACAAATGTTCACTCTGGTATACTCCTTTTAGTAGTCCAGGGCAAAGAAAAACTGTCAGAAGGGAAAGAGTTAAAATAATAAATATATTAATATTTTGTCATATATTCTTATTTTTCACCAACTAGAATGTAAATCTAACAAGGAATATCCACAACCACTTAATTATTTTCCTTCATTCTTCTGAGAACAGTCTTCCACATTGACATTTGTTCAGAATCATTTTGATCTCATTTGCTGAAAAAATCCGATCTTTTTATGAGTAGCTGTGCTTTCTTTCGATTTTTTACCTTTGCAAATGTGTTACAATGTTTTTGGATATACTATGTATATAGATGTGACATGTCTATGCATTCTACAGACATATAACAAATATAAATTTTTATATGTGATGGTTTTATATACCTTATTTGGAAATTTAAAAAATATTGTTTTCACTCTGGTGCTATTAACTGTTCTACACTTATTAAGAAACAAATGAAAATCTAATACAAATTCAAATATATAATAAGGGAAAAGAAAAAGCCCTGTAAATCAGGCCACTGAATCTTCTAGGAAAAAAAAAAAAGCTCTTAAAGCTGCTATAGCACACACAGAGCATGCAACCCACACAATTAAAAATGAGTGATGGATGGATACTGGAAGGAAAAAGAGAAAGGAAGAAAAGGAAAGGAAAGAAGGAATAAGGAAAGAAGAAAAGGTGAAAGGTTACAGAGAAGAACCCAAGATCTAGATTTTAATCAGTTAAAAATGTCCTGTTAAATACAGTAGTATTGGAACTTAAAAACATGTACCTTTTACTGTTACATGAGAAGAACATTAAAAAACAAGATTACTTGCTACAATATTTTGCTGCTCATACTTCAGACTGAAAATGGGTAGGAATTATCTGATTCACTCGAGTTTTAGTATGATTCAGTAGCACATCATGGGAGTGGTGGTAAGAAAGCTTGGCTGATTCATCTGTAATGAAGGGGCTATAAAGCAATGTTTCCCACAGGGAGGTTCTTGAAGCACCTGTTGTAAGTGGTATAGCTATGTGTCACACAGAAAAAAACAGAGATCCCTAGCCATATGTGTTTAAGAAATATCATATTACACATAATTGTGGCAGAGATTCAAATATCTTAGGTGCATTAGTGATCTCCAAGGCAGAAGTGGAAGAGTGAGCAAATTACACAAATGAATTTGATCCTGGAACCCTTTCTACAGAGCCTGTCTGCAGTGTAGTGTTCTGCTGAACCTGCTATGGGAAACACTGCTCTAATTTTTTTGCAGAGCACACACACTGAAAGATAATCATGCAGTCCACCGTTATGTTTTAAATTATTAGAAGTGTACTGGGAGGAGAAATTAAGAAATCACAAGAAATGTGGATGTTGACCCGTACTTTAATGATTATATTATTATTCTCTTGATATTAGTGCTTAACTCTTTAACAGCAATTATAAGCCTACATCCAGTGGAAAACAATCTAAGATAAAACTCAGCTAGGATTTTCAGGTTATTAAAAAGGAAAATACATTGTGAAAATGCCCCAAGTTTTACTTTAGGAAAATGAAAAGTTTAGGGGAAAACCTGACTATCAAAATCTTCCATAGCAAGGATAGAGGGCCATCATCAATTTTTACTCAATAATAAAATTGATTATTAGAATAATTTCTCAGGATTCGAATATAATGTCTATAATTATAAAGAATGGGTAAGTATTATCATCAAAACAGTATATAAACGTTTTGTTGGTTAATAATCACCCTTTGGTTACTAAAGCAATTTATTTTAAGGTATTTCAGAAAACCATTTCCCCTTTCCCCCCAATAGCTAAAAATTAAAGGAACAGGGGAACCACACCAAAACAATGGAAAACTATCCAGTATGGAAATAAAAACAAATCTAAAGCAGTCACTATCCATCACCATCTACTGGATTTCTAACTACTTAAAAATAAAGACGAATAAAATGCACGGTTGAAAATTTTACACTATTAAACTGTTTTAGGATTAAAAAATTCAAACCAGCACTGGTCAGTACAACAGATTAAAGTGAAGTTGAGCAGCAGAAGTAGTAAATAAATTTTCATAAAATAGATATGAATTAATAACAAAATTATTTTAACTAAATGTTAAACTGTTAAGTAACTTAGCCTATAAATAGTATATAATTTATGAAAGGTATTTAATTACCTTTTTGTTCCACTTCTATTGGAGAGAGAGAAGTAAAGAGAGAAAGGAGAAAAGAGAATAGATTAATGGTACGATATTGGCCAAGCACTTTTATTCACCTCTTCCAAACTGAAAGTAAATAATTTATTTCACTCATACTTGCTTTATTGAACATTGTGTTTTTAAAAACCTTATTCCTCTACAAAATTATTTTTTAAAAACCTCATTTCTCTATGAAATTATTTTTAAGAAGTAATCACATTATATGCTTAAAAATACAGTACAAACTTGGAAAAACAAGGCAAAAGTTAATCAAGTCAAGACTGAATAAACATACCATTCCAAACTATAAACATAGGAAACACAATATTCATAATAAGAGCATCAGTATTTTCCATTTGAAGACAGGTTGGTACTTATACACAGAAAGCTTTCAAATAGTTTGGATAGTTTCATTTATTAAATATTGTAGTTTATACCGCTATTTAATATAATAGTCTGGCTTTTTACCCAACTCAAGATTGATCTTTTCAGAAGAAACTGCTCTGAAACTAATTTCCTAAGGTCTAAGATTTTCTATAGCTTGTCAGTCTTATGAGAAATGCACCTCATGAGATGGCACGTTAACAGGGATGCTCTCAACCTGAATAAATGGGTTTAGAATCCTTATTGAAGAAACTCCTTTTCCTCCCACTCATCAGTATTTTATATAATTGTGGAAAAATACTGTCTTTCAGAAAAATCTGTATCTGAAAGTTGATATAAATAATAAGCCACCTGCCCTGGCCTTTTCTGAAATTCTTAACTGAGTCTTTCAGCAAACTCTTAGAAGAATATATTGAAATCCTCAAAACCGTTATGGTTATGTATGTCTCAAGTTAGATTTCATTTTTTTTTTAAGGTACTGATCAATACATATCAGGGAAAATTCTTGGAAACTGTAACACGCGCATGAAACTCATCAAGCAGGCTCTTCTTTTTCTTATAAACATTTATCTCATTAGAGAAAATTTGCCTAGATCACAAGATAAAAGGGATCATTAGGGGGAAAAAAGGGCAGAAAAGTCAGGGAAGAATGGGTTCATAACACAAACTTAAAAAAATCACAGATTGCAAGTGATATAAATCTAAGATAATTTCAGTGGAAGGGATAAGTTGAGCTACTACATGTACAATAAGTAATATAATGTCGTTTGGGATAATTACATTTGGGTGAGATTTTTGTGCTTTAATTTAAGCCCATGTCTTCAATTATTGTCAATATCACACTCACTTGTCTCCACTGACTTTTCTGAAAGCTCAAAAGAGACAAAACTGGTATATATAAAAAGTTATGCTTAGGAAGTTGCAAGTGGGGTTATCTCTTTTAGATTGCTTATCTCATTAATTTACAAATCTTATTTTTAACAGGGTTTCTAGGACTGTTTTAAAAACTCTATATACTCTTACACTTATAATTTACCATCATCCTCAATTAATCTTTATGAAGTAACTGCAGTCATCACTGGCTGTATGCCTCATTATAGGTCATTGAAAAGCTTTACCTAAGAGATGCACTTCATGCTATGACTAGAATACTAACAAGCCTGAGTTCAGACTGACAACTAGAAGAAGCATAACTAAGGACTTTTAAAAAATTACTTAACCATTAGTCTCAAAAGTTTGGACTGGAAGCCCATTTTACAATGAAGATGGAGGTTGGGAGTGGGATATTATATAAAAGTTAGTATTTTTCAAGGACTAACCTACAAGGGAATTTCTATAACTAATTTCATTCCTTGAAATCGCTCAAATATATATCCTTTTAGTTAAACACGAAGGTATTTCTATTCTACAACATAAAGTGTACCCACACAACTTTAGTCTTGTTCTACATAAAATTCTTCGTCTAACTCTTAAGCACAATTGTCTCAACTTCTTGGTGACTAGTATTTCTCTCTTCAACAAATACTTAATAAGGAAGATCGTATATGCAGTAAAAAGTATTGATAAGGCACTTACGATATTCTATAAATACTATCCTACAATTTAATGAACAGTTTTATTTTTCAAAGATCTTTTACCTCTGTTTGCCCAAATGTCATTAGGTAAAATTTTACATTTAATTCTCTGGTCCTGGTCTAATTTAAGAGAAATTGGCATAAACTAGCATGGGGAAAGAATGTCTGCTTTGTTACTGCCAGTGACTCAAAATTAAGATTTATTAGGTAGTTCTACTACTAGAGAAAATTATTACAGTCTTGCCTATGTCATGACTGGCTGTAGCTCATTCATCATTTATTCGCTATTTTCAAGACTGAAGTAAAACAATCCTGTAATTTAAATTGAAAGAAGCACACACAAATTATATTCCCATAACAAAAACTGGCAAGGCAAACATAACTTGTCACTGATAAGCTTAGTAACATTCCGAATTAGCCAGTCACTGTCCATCATCTAATTCTAATTCTAGAAGCTTCCCTCACCTGAAAAAAAAAATACAAATAAGGAAACAAATTGCATGGATGTAAGAAAACATGCTTACCCTTGTATCCTTCACAACCTCATGGTGCCTGGCACATAATACTCAATGAACAACTATTAAATTAATACATAATCCAAATAAAGGTGATTAATTCTGCTTCTAGATAATTTAAACATGTGGTAAAAAGAAAAAAAAAGTGGCAAAAGAGAATCTGGATTTGTTATCCAGTATCACACGTGCAATGAATTATCTGCATAATGTCTGGATATTTTAAGGGATGAGAGGAAAGTAAAAATTATGAGCAGTTTGTACCTCCAACTCATTAAATGTAAAACTGGAGGAAAAAAGGAAAAGAAGAAAAAGCATATGAATGGTCTTGGGGGCATATTGGGAAGAAAAATTTTTTGCTTTAAAATAGTCTGTGACAATCTAAAAACATAGGCCAAAAATACTCCCTTCTCACATCTCTGTAATGAGGTCATAAATAAACGAATTGTATGATGACAACTCTGCAAGGGCTTCCTCAGGGACTCCTGTCTTTTAGTCTGGTCCAATATCCTGAACTCTGACATTGTAGCTCTCATTGTTCATTTCCAAACTTCTCTGGAACTAGTTTCTCTCCTTTTCTCTATTCACTTTTAATCCCCAAACTACTTTTATTGTCCATTCAACCTCCATAAATATGTTTATATATTTCCTTAAAGTGATTTCTTTGTTGTCCTTTGTCAAACTTAACATCATAAGCTATATCCTGTGGTTAGAGTAAATGACAAATTCAAACGAAGGGTAACTGATTCTGTATAAAAGGAAGAAATAGGAAAAAAAAAAAAAAAGACTAGTAAATTTTCCTTTCATTCCCCAACAGTTTATAAAATAGACATAATATACTGTTATGTTATTGTTTAGAAAAATAAGATGTTATTAGTTCTATCCATATCCATACCATATGTAACACTTTTAAATTGTGTTCTTTAATTAGAAAAGGTATGGATGAGAGAGCATACGCATGCATTGCCAAGCTTTTTCAAATTGCACTGCAAATTACAGAGAAATAAAATTGTTGCCTGCCAAAAATTGTTAGAACTAAATTGCCATAACTAAGAACTATGAAATTGTATCTAATTCTAATGTAGCTTAAATTTTCTTTTCTTTTAAACTGCAAATCATACATTTTCTATCTACAATTTAAATGTTCTAAATGAGTAGAATGTTATAATCCAATAATGCCTCTATATTTCTGTAATATATAAATAAAAAGACACTTATGGGGAGCATAAGATAGTTATAAAATATTAAATAACTTATAATCAAATATTTTTATCATTGAAATGTAGTAGTACTTTAAAGATAATTATTTTCTTGGTTACATTTGGCTTAGACTATAAAAATACATTTGGGTATACTTGTCACAGGCCAGCTGGGCAGTTAAGGAGCTGGCAGTAAGGCAAATAAGTAATATAAAAAAATCAGTCTTAGCTGAAAATTTGCTAGTGCATTATCTACATAGAAAATTATCTAGAAGTGGATAACCAAAAGTTCACAATAATACTTTCTATTTGTATAGTACTTTCAAACTTAACAAAATGTTTTCACATGAAATCACTTGATTTAATTCTTCAAACAACACTGTGATATGGTGCAAGTTACTGCCATATCAAAGATGAGTCAATTGAAACTCAAAAGATTGAAGGATTTGACCAGCGTCAACACAGGCAGGTGGCAGAGTCCTGTCATTTGTGTAATAGCATACACTGGTTCTCACAACATGTAAAATCAAACACAGTTTGTTGTGCTCTTGCTCTCCATTTCTGTTCTGTCACCAGATCCAAGTACGAGTGCACTTTAGAGGAGATCAACAGCATAAATGGAATCTTCCTGAGGGAGGGCACTGTGTCTGTTACAAAAACTAACATTAATTAAGCATGCACCATGTGCCACATATTGCACTAACGTTTTGTATACAATACTAATTTAATCATCGCAAGCAACCTTATGAGGCAGATGTTCTCATTATCTTAACTTTTTTGGTTAGTAAGTGGTAGAGCTGAAATTCAAATCCAAGTTTTGATCTTATTCATGAGTGCATCTTCAGTGCCCAGCACATAAAAAGAAAGAGTTCAATTAATATTTCTTATGCCTCCATGCAATAATGAATTGAACTGTGGTATTTTCAAAGAAAGGGATTGAATGTCATACTTTTCAGGACTATCAGCCATGAGAATAGCAGTGCAAAGCACCTCTCTAGAGAAGATAAAATAATAGAAAAAAATGGGCTCCTTATTTCTTGGCCAAGGAAACAAGATATTTCTTATCGCCAGAAACAAACCGGTGCTGAATACTTTATGTCCTATTAATTATTATTCTGAGGCAGAGAAAATTCTCTCTTCTCCATTTCACATCTACCAGGAAAATACAGAAGCGCTTCAGTAAATATAAATAAAAAGATCTATGAAGTTCATTAATTTTTTGGTATACTGCACATCAAAAATTCTGACAGACATCTGTCTTGCTCAGTAAATAAAGTGCTAATCTTTTATGTAATGAAAGACAAGAATAATCTCTGCAGCTCAGCTTCTAAGTTGTGTTTTTCAAATGATACCCATGCATCAGTGAATAAAAGTGCTGCTCAAGCACCTTGTCTTACAACGGCTTTATATAATGCGTTTCCAAAATTATCACCTCCCAATGAATTTTATCCTGGAGCGTGTAGACTGAAAATGTCAACAATTCATAAAATGCTCTCACTAGCCACATTCTAATTTAAGCACTTAAATACAGTATCTGTAGATGCTGCAGAAACTGAGACTCTTTTATTTTGTATTAACTTTCCATTCCATGGATAGATCTGGAAAATCTTTCACACTATTAATTTAGCCTTTTAAAAGAAAATGGTCCTATTAGTTGCCTCTTTTTGTGAATCTATTGGTGATAGCTTCTAGTAAAAATAATAATTTTTCAAAGTTATCACTGATAACAGTTTAAGTGAACATTACATTTGGTTCATCTAAGATGTACCCTTGTCATAATGATTTGTCACCACCATGTAACAACCATGTGGCATTTAGAATTGCTAAACAAAAAACACAGGCAGAGTCCCCTCAGAGTGTACTAGAATTACATGTTTATGTATTAGATCTACTGCATGCGTTTGTCATGTGCAAAGCTCTTAGAGCTGTACATACAGAGACAAATATTAATAATCATAATACCTAACAGTTACTGAACAGGTACTATGTGAATAGTCATCCAGTGGATCATTTTTTTTTAATCCTCAAAGAAACTGGAGTTGATGGTACTATGACAAATATGTTACAAAGGAGGAACTGATCTCTGCCTCAGGGAAGCTTACAACTGGTGATTTTCATTAACTTATTTACCAACAATATGTTATTTTTAAATGCTTTCAAAGGAATGGGTATAAAAAGATTAAAAATAGACAACAGCAATGAATGGCAAAAAGAGGGGGTTTTGTTACGAGAAGCTGAAGTTAGAAACACAAGGCATAACAGTTTGACTACAATCAAGTTTCATGTGGAAAATGTCATACATTTGCTCCTGAGAAGTGTATTTTTGACTGATGCCTGTGACTAGAGTCTATGGGTCCAGCTCTGGATATTGCAAAAATAAGACATTCAAAATGAATCTAGATCTAGTTCCAAATATTTAGTCAATACCTTATAATTAATATTTCCAGGGTTCAGGGGCTGAAAGTTTTTTTTTTTTTTTAGATATTTAATTCCAGCCAATATTTTACAGATAAGAAAAATGAAAACAGAGAATTAGGATATTAGCCTCAAACCACAGTTTACTTTTTAACCCTTAACAGTATTAAAAACAAATTATTAGGTGATGCAATACTTTTTGAGTCACAATTGTATACACTGTAAGGGCAGGGATGGTTATCCTAATTTTATTGATGAGAAAACAAGAGAAGCTGAAAGAAGTCAAGTTACTTTGACTAAATACTGTTCGTTCAGTCTTCACTAGAGCTCTTAGGACCTTGTGAATTACTCTTAGAATTAAGTTTTTATTATCACGTGGTGTAAGAGAATGGGACAACAAAATCCATGGTGACATTCAGTATGGAAAGAAGAAAACATTCTGAGGAAGAGCTTAAGGAATCTGAGGAGCTACTGCATACTCGGGCACTTTGTAGAACTCTTCCAAATACCCCAACCAACTTGGACTAGATTCACTAGCCAAAGAGAGGAAAATATTTTGTATTCAGTAATAGCATGGTTAATAATATAAATATGATTTCTAGAACTATTAAAAAACAAAATTATTTACAGAATTCTTTAGTTTGAAAATACACACCAAATATATCACATACATGTCAATTGAATCTCTTGAAAAGTGGATATAAGATCTTTACTCATTTAGCTTTTGGTGTTCGATAAAATTAGGATGTTAATACCAATTTATCTGAATAAATTTCAGGTCTTTATGTTCATTGCTATAATTTTCCAAGAATGTGTTTTTTATAATGTTCTTTTCTAATTTTGTATCTTACTGATCCTATATGCTAACCATATTCTTCACAGTGGTTTACTTATTTTACTTTATATACTCCACATCTATATTTATTTCTCAACTTTTACTCACTCTGTAGCCTGCTCAGAACCTCATACCTCATCCCCTAGTTAATCCAAACTCTGTCTTTAGGTTCTAACATATTCCTTCATGAATACTACTTTATTTTCTAGCCCCATATTGAAAAGTGTATAACTTTAACATAGTTATAGGGGAGAGGTTTCCATAATGTTCTAGTTTGGGAATTGACAAACTTTCTGCAAAGGGCCAGACAGTAAATAATTTTGGTTTTGTGTGCCACATACAAACCTTGTCACATAGCTATCTTCTTCCCCTTCCCTTTCGCCTTCCCCCACCCTCTTCCTCTTCCTCTCCCTTTCCCTTCTCCTCCTTCTCCTTCTTCTTCTTCTCTTTTTAAACAATTCTTTAAAAATGTGAAAGATATTCTTGGCTTATGGGCCAGTAAAAAAATGATGCACTGGATGTTTATCCTTTGGCCATAGTTTGCCAATATCTATTCCAGTTTATTCCACTCATACCGTCTCATTTATTATTCTCTCGGCCCTTGGTTTTTGTTGTTGTTGTTGTTGTTGTTTTGTTTTGCTTTTTTACCTTCTATCTTCTGGAAGCACAGTTGACCCTTGAACAACGTGAGTTTGAATGATGCAGGTCCACTTATACATGGATATTTTTCAATAGTAAGTACTACAGTATTATATGGTTTGTGGTTGGTTGAATCTGTGCATACAGAGGGCCAACTATAAGTGATATTCAGATTAACCCTCAAGTTGTTCAAATGCCAACTATACTGACGGATTCTTGAAGGCAGGGGACTCTGTATCATTCACTCAGGGATTATCAGGTTTTATCTCAATGTCTTGTTATAACTGCTGGTCAATAAATGTTGGCACTGACATGCTTTTAAAATCACTGGCAAATGGCTCCAAATGTGAACTTGGTATGGCTTGTTCAATGATGTGAACAAAGGAGAAGGGGACAAATCTTACAGATGGCAAAGTACTGCTGCTAAAGAGGCACATAAAAATCTTCCTTAGGTACCACCTCTTATCTCTGTATAATGGAGTCCATTATAACTCTCACTATCTACTTATACAATCGTACACTGCAAAATATTTCTTCTACAATCAATTGCTAAGTAAGATTTTGTAATTGCTGTGGAATTTCTCCTTAAACCATATTACAACTTATTTTTAGTCCAGTTTATTTAGCTTTTAGTCTGGTTTGTTTGTTTATTTGTTTATTTACTATGTCAGTCTATTTGCCCAGTACTTTATCTGTATTATCTTATTTAAACCTCACAATAATCCTGTTGAGAATGTTGTTGCTGTTATATAGGTGAGGAGTTCTGAGGTCATAGAATTAGCAATTGGCAGAGTTGCTATCATAGAAAAGAACAAATATGACTCCATATTAGATCTGTTCCTTTGGCTTTAACCCTGTGCCCTGTTTTCTAGGCTTAGTCTTGCTAGCTCTACACTCATGTAAAGATAACAAGTTGCAGAATAGAGAGTAACATTTGTTTTGTTGGAGGTTTTGCAGGAGCACCATGAGCTGGCCCACGTGGACAGCTACAAGAACAAAGAATTCATACACCAAGAAGTTTACAACAACCAACCGCACTCCCTCTTTTTTTGTATAAAAGGAGCCTATATTCTGACTGGGGGAGGATGGTTCTCCAAGACATTAGTCTGCCATCCTCTCAGTCTGCCGGCTCTCTGAATAAAGTCGCTATTCCTTGCCCCAACACCTGGTCTCCCGATTATTTGGCCTGCCGTGTGGCAAGCAGAACAAGTTTGGACTTGGTAACACTGGTATTTGAACTTCTGAGCCTGTACTCTTAACCTCAATGCTATGCTCTCTGGCAAACAAGAAGGTGATGATGATGAAAATAAGGAGGATAACTAATATTTTTTGAGTGCTTACTAATTACTAGCTGGTCTACTGTTTAAAATAATTTACACATTTTATCCACATAATACTCACATTAGCATTATGAAGTAGACAATATTATTATTTTGATATTACAAAGAAGGAAACTAGATAAAGAAAAGCTAAATAAATATGAAGTGGAAGACCCACATCCAGTGCCAGCCCTCTGACACAAGGACACAAGTGGTAGACACTATCTTTCAAGTGCAAGCTACTATTGTGGAATAATCGCATCAACTGAGAGAGGAATAGTTCTCAGCTACCCCTATTACTTTCCAAATCTTGACAGTGCTTTATCCACTAAGTTATATTTATCAGATATAGAAAGTGATTTGATAGCCTGATTTCAACAAACAAAACTTTGCAAAGTTAGTACTAATAACTAGGAATAACTTACCTTGAAAAAAGCTTTACACTGAATTTTGCTAAAGAATCTCTTTTCAGAGTCATCTACTTACAATCTCTTTTCAGACAAGAGACTTTCTTTTTTGACACCTTTTGGGCAGTGTCACATTTTAGGCTTACAATGCCTGTACTGGTCAACTGTAAAGGCAGGAGGCAGCATGTGACTTAAGTCCATAATGTCTGACACGGTTTGGAAGAAAGGCAGGGGTAACAGAATTAAGTACACCAAAATAAAGGTGGCAAACATAAACTATTTGCTACTTTTTTTCCTACTTGAAGGAAACACACATGTTTTGTTAATTATGAATCTTAGAGTAAATGGTAGAAGTAGGGAGTCTCCTGTTTCTTCTTTAATCCTTCAGTGTCCATCATAGCCTGTCTGTGACAATTCAGTAGCAAGATTCCACTGGCCTGGCCAAACATAGTAAATTGCAGAGTGAATAGTTCCTACTTTTTCCTCATTTGCAGTTGAAGGCATTCAGAATGGAGTCTAGCTCTGCAATGTCAGACTATTTGATATAAGAACAGGAGCATATTCTTCCCTATCTCTTTTCCCTGTGAATTTATGTTCTTCCTTTGAGAGACAGTGACAGAAGGAATAAATATTCCTTAAAAGATGACTGTAAATTAGCTAGGTGAAAGCTGAGAAAGGAAATAACAAGCAGGCAGCCCTTCAAATGTATATAATGTGGAACAACATCCAAAGCTGAGATATTAAATTTAAAATTAATTTAAAACAAACAACATAAATTGTGCTTCCCTTTCCATTCTTTATAATACTCAGCCAACATCTGCTCAGTAATTCACCAAATGTATTTTTTGTTTGTTTTAGTAAAATGTATCAAATTAGAGGAAAAACAAGTTTTAGAGAATGAAACAAATGACCACATTATTCTTTGCTCTAGAGGACCACTAGCAACATGCTTTACAGTCTATTTAAACTAACTAGCCTCCAACTGTTTGTTAATCAGTTTTGCCTTAAAAGCTCTGTTAGTAGAAGGATCATAAAAATGAATTTACTGGTTAGAGCACTGAGGAAGGAACTATCAACAATATAACATTATTATGTATAATTTTCTCACTCTTTAATAAAAAAACTTAATGTAGACAAAAAAGCAGTTGATATCTAGTAAACTCACTGTAGATGGTATTCATTTAAATTTTTAATTTCATGTTTATAGGTATAACTGTAAATGCTATATATGTATTATTATTACATCTACCATGTAAGATGAAAAAAAAATACACCACTAAAGACCAAATAAATTTCAGGTAGAAACTATAGTTTCTCAGAAGCCCCCATATTATGACACACTCTATTAATCTACTAGGAAGTTAGCTGTATATATCCAAGGACCCTCTCCATTTTATTTGCCCCTGTGTCCCAGCAACTAGAACAGTGCCTGGAATATAAAAGCTAGTTGAGAATATTTTGAATTTGTTAAATCAGCATAAAGGGTCTCTATCTTTGATGCTCTTAAATAAGTGGTATAACTTTATTCATATTACCAAAGGCAAAATAAAAGGCAAAAAATTTTTAATGATATATGTATGTGGATTGCATACTTGCTATGCTGAAGTAAACATTTTTTTGCATACAATACTTAATTAAAAAACCCACTAGACAGTTTAGGTTAATATCTAATTACTTTTTAAAAACTACTATATTCTGTTACATCATGCTACAATTAAAAATAATAAACATTTAAAACAAAATAACTTGCATTTTTGGCATTTTAACACCTGACAATAAATGCATAATTTTGAAACAAGAAGCATTTATAGCAACAATAGCTAGCAGTTACTGAATGTTTACTGCTTGGAAACCCTTACTACTAACTCATTTAATTATCAAGACAACTCTTTAAGGTAAGCATATTATCACCATATTACAGATTAAGAAAAATGTAAGGAGGTGAAATTAAGTTACTTGCTTAAGGTCACAAATTTAGTAAGAAACAGAGCTAGGATTTGGTAAAAGACAACAACCTGGCTCTAAAGTTTATGCTCATCAGATGGTCTACATAGTTTCTCAAGAAGATTTTACTTGTCAGTTTATAGTGACTAATTTTTTTCTCACCCAGAACATATAGTAACACCACAGTTTGATGCCCCATTTTAAATGTCAATACATTTGAAAAATAGATTCAAATTATGTTTTAAATAAAATCTCAAGTTGTGAATGTTGGCTGATTTGCCACTTATATAAAAAACTATGTAGTCTACAGAATCTGATATCTACTTTCAAATAAATGACATATACATTTGCAGAGACAGTGTGTGATAAGGTTTAGATTTTTAGATTTCTCAAGTGGATATTTCCTATTCACAACCAATAGCATCTTAATTCACAAATCTTCTCTTAGCATCAGTTCACTTGCTACGCATGTGGCATAGAGTCATTAGGCCATGGGTTCTATGCTCTACTGTGCCTACCAATTTTAAAAAGGAGAGATTTGTGATAGAAAATTACAACTCCTTAACAACAGAACTAATAGTCAAATGCTTACACTACAATAGAGAGAATGGGGTATAATAATCTGGCATGCAGGAGTGCTATGAGAATGGATTTTTTTTTTTTTTTTTGGAATCACAATAGGATCTTTTATTACTGTAAAACTAATGTCCTAATTTCTTGTCAAAGTTAAGTTTATGCATTTGCAGAATTCAGCAGTCTTTCATGAATCTTCTCCCTCAGCCTCGTAAACTATATATTGTCTTTTTAAGTCAGGGCCATTAAAATCTTACAAAGTATTTGCTGCACTATACATATTATTGGTCCTGTCACTGAGCAGTGCTCTTTTTCTGTTTTATAGCTAATGTAGCATTTCTCCATGGCATCAATAGATTAAAACATTCACTACCAGAAAAAGTATGTGAAAATGGAGCAAGCTCATTTTGCTACAAGCTAACTCAATAAATCTGTGTAGTTTACTGATGTTCCCTTTCATTTAGAATCAGTACATATTTATCTTGCAAACTTCAAGAAGGCAGAAAAATAGGTTATTTTTCCTTTTTTGTCCATGGCAGCAATGCTACTTCGTTAATGTTAATAAATGGCAGTTTAATAAGACCAGGTCTATTTTTCTCATATGCACTTGGAAATATATAGAAAAAGGGTCAATGAGGGGTATATTAAGACTTCAAAGATTCTTTCTATTGTTTCCAGCGCCATACAATTCTTCAGTATAGAAAAGAGGCAAGATAGCTTAAGTTAACTGACTGAATTTTATAACCTTAGTTTGATGTTTTTCTTAACTTTGTCACCAGAGAAGTAGCTTACTAACAATCCTAGTTTATTTACGTTAGGACAAATAAAAATCAAATTAAAGCAAATTTAGTCCAAAATTCTTAAACTGATAATTGAAGGCTAAAGAAAATGTTGGAAATAGTCAGTACTTTTCTTGACAGTACTGTAGAGAAAAAGATTTTTTACTTTGAGGACAAATTCTTTCCTTGTTCCAGTCCCTTACCTCCCACAGAAGATAGTTATGAATACAGCTTATGCAGTCAATCCCCTAGAGCCATTCTCACCAACTGGTCAAGCATGCAACAGCCAGAATAGAAGCTCACAGAGAACACAACCAGTTTTCTCCCAGTCCTATGTGGCAATCACTTTATCTTTGGTTATGGCAACACAATGGAAGAAAAATATTGATGTTTATTAAATCAGATCATGCCATAGCTGTAAGAGAGCTATACTACATCTTTCATGCATCTACCACAAGTACAAAATATGTCTTAGTAGACAAATGCCAGAATTTTTATTATGACATGTTTGATTTTCTTCTGAAAAGCTGTATGCGAAATAATGCCTTACTTTCACTCTCACATACTATTTTCTTGCACACAAACTTCCCTTTTCACACAAGAAAAAGCAAGCTGGTTGTAGGGCCACTCTCTCCCAATCCACCTCTTTCGGAATTCTCCTATAACTGTGCCCTTGCACATACCAATTATAATTTAATACTGACTTTCACAATCTCCAATACATTTATCTAAGACTGGCTGAAATCCCGCCTCTTTCATAAGTTTTCAACAACTTCTATGTGAATTACAGCTTTCAAGAGGCCTGCTTTCGAAAGATAAGACTTAGGAAGAAAGTTTTGCTGAAACTGATCATTTGGGGAGATCCGGAATAAGACATCACTCCAATTAGCATGTTAACAAGAAATTCAGTAAACCGACAATTGTTGCACACATGTAAATCCTACTTCACTAACAAGATTACAGCTACTTTCCAAGAAGGTAGATAATAGGCTAAATGTTAAAAGAGGTGGTAAGATGATTAACATTTTGTCAAATCAGATTTACAGAATGCTATGTAATATTTTTTATAACACGACTAAATAATTAAATAACGGTAGATATTTATTGATTGATGACGGCTACAAATGCTTTTAGTTACTCAAACATAATAAATTAAAACATTCATATGTGGTATAGTGTCCTAGTTTGGGATCCTGGGAAAGCGGAGCCTGAAATAACTCTGATGTAGGTATTTTATTTGGGAGGTAATCCCAGGAAAAAAAAAGTGTGAAGGAACAGAGAGAGAGAAACTAAAAAGGAAGAAAAGTCACAATATGCATTATTATTACCATTGCCACCGTTGGCAGGGAAGACCAAATGCTGCCCAGATCCTTGAGATAATCCTCTAAGAAA
Source organism: Camelus dromedarius (assembly GCF_036321535.1). Lineage (NCBI taxonomy): Eukaryota > Metazoa > Chordata > Mammalia > Artiodactyla > Camelidae > Camelus > Camelus dromedarius. The sequence goes on along the minus strand of NC_087436.1, from coordinate 64,476,015 downwards.
TATAAATCTGGGGTAATGATACTGCTAACTAAAAATTGGCACTTGCCATCTGCCTCTGCTTGGATTAAATCATGAGCCGCTGCAGCCACTGACCTCCAACATTCCCTGAAAGGAGTTCAGGGTGGAGATCAGGAATGAAGCACTCTGTGCTCTGGGAACACTGGCAGAATTCAGATAGTTAGATATTTTCAGGAGATTTTGTGAGCCCAAATTCTTGCCTCTCCTCATACCTAGAAAAGCACTCAAATCATAAACAGTGACATCTGCTCCTTGTGACTAGCAGCAAGCCTCTGTCTAAATGTGTGCTCGACTGCACGCCCCCCTTCACTAAAATCATAGATAATAATGAGTTCCCCTCCACCTCTTTGGAGCAGTTCCTCAGGCCTATCTGAGATGCTGTCTCCTGGGTTATAGTCCTCATTTTGCCCCAAGTAAAACTTAACCCGCAACTCTCACTTCGTGTGATTTTATTTCAGTTTACAACACACAGGCCCTTCCTCCCCAGTGTTTGAGGACAATCTTCACCAGGAGAACTCCCCTGCATGCAAGTGAATGGCTGGCTGTCAGCCAAACAAGCTTCTGGCCATGGGGAAGTTCTTAAGGCAGAATGCTAAAAGACAAATGGAAGGCATTAGAGGTGAGAATGAGGTAACTGAGGAAGGCCTGAATGCCCATAAAATAGTTCACTTCAGTCTGGGTAAAATCAGAGTTGAGCTAAGGTGATGTTATATGTGCGCCAGAGGCATATGCTGAGTGAGTGTGTGTGTGTGTGTATGCATGCACATAAACAAAACAGTACCTAGACCTTAATCTTTAACTTTTATTTTCTCATAATATTAAGTTTTACATTTATTTAGCAGTCATTTAATACTGGATACAAGAAACGATATTGTTACTCTCATAATTTTTTACATAGGAGTTTTTCTCTTCTCCCTCTCTCTCTCTTTTTTTACTTCTGTAACATTACTAGCTTATTTCTGCAACGTCCTTTCCAGTTACATGCAGCTGAGAGCGTAAAGTTCAGAAAAGAATTGTAGCTAGGGGTCTAAAATTTACACGTTCCACAGAACTCCTACTGCGGCACTGGAAAGGAGAAAAATGGAACTTGTTGTGGCTGATTCTGTCTATTCTCATGTCAATCCAGGGAATGGAGAAAGAGAAAGAGAAATCACTTAGCTCACATACCCTAAGTTCACAAGCAGCAAAGATCCAGCTGACAAGTAGGGCATCAGCAGAAATAATGATTCTTTTCTACTACTTTACATGATAACATTCATTTAAACTTAGTATTTGGATAGCCCTTCCTATTTTGATAGGAGAAAATGTGATTAAATAGACCTTCATTATACAAAACTATTAAAATACTTCCTATGTAAAATTCATTGTTCATTTTTGGGGTCTTATTTCTCGACCTTTTAAAACACAGCATAGAAAGTTATTTTAACAAAACATCTGTAGTTCAGGATATTTAAAAGTAGTCCCAAATTCTTGAATAGAGATTATGAAAGGATGAGCAATGCTTGCAATTTTAACTCATGTATTTTCATTTACTAACTTACATATGGAAAAGTGGACCCTTGCAACTTTTAAGATTCTGAGAGAACACAGTTTAAACCTAGAAGCTGATCAAGGTCAATCAATTTAACACAATAAATTAGCAAGCAACCTGAAATATTTAGAAGCAATTTAAAGGCAACAAAATGTATGCTTTAGTGAGCACTGGGTACACAATAAATACGTGCTGATTTATCAACTTAATGAACATAATGGTGAGTTAATAAGAACTAATTTCTAGATGGAGGAAGAACATATAGAAAAAAATGAGTACACTCAATGCTCATACTAGCATAATTGGCTCCAAAATGTTTCCTCATTGGAGGAAATGAGCAAATGAAAATTTACTACTTGTATAATTAATATAAAATGACAGGATATTTATTAATGTACAAGTAGCTCCAAAATCAAGCTAGTAATACAGTAATACGCATTCACACTTACATACTAAAATAATAATATGGTCTTATCATCACATGTATATATAATCACTTTTTAATGAGCAAGGTACTTGGAAGTAGCTGCAATATGAGTGCTCATCGTTTTCCATATATCTGGGTGTTACGTAACTCAGAAACCTGGGTTTAATGGATAGACAATCTTGAAAGAATATGATAGTCATCTTTTGTCAAAAAGGGCAAGTTTAATTTTAAACCAGCAAATTTCAATGCATAAACACAGAAATAAGTGTATACAGAGAGTGCTACATCAAGAACAAAAGGAGCCAAAAATCATTTGCCTCCGTGCAGGTGGCAGCCATCTCTTGAATTTAAATAGGTGGCAAGTATGTTCACATAGTGATATCAGCTATGTAACTGTATGGCCCATGAAGGGGATCAGAATATGATACCAGAATACAGTGCCTTGGCATATTAAATATTTTAAGCTGAAGGAATGTGAAAAACAGCAGGTGCAGGAAGGACTCTCTGATCTTCCTCTTATCCATTGAAATAGGTCATAAAATCTTTTTGTGAGACATGTTCTCCCTAAACCCAAAAGAAAGGAGTGTCCTCATTTCTGAAGACAGAGGGATGCTGAGAGGAATCCTAAAGAACAGGTCTAAGTTTCTCCCATTTACCAGCTTTCACACATACCCTGTGTCCTCTCATGTTTTCCCACAACTTCCTATTCTTTATCAAACTTCAGATAAAAACACACAGGTTTAACCATTTCATATGGTCTTCATTTCCTTATGAAATCTCCCATGTCACGTAGAACTTAACATCAATTTGTATATTGTTCTCTTATTTCTGTCTTTTGTCAATCCAGTGTGCAGGGCCCCAGCCAGACAAACTACAAGGGTAGTAGGAAAAATATTTTTCCTCCTGTAACCTTTTGCAGGAACTGGGATATATGGTAGTGAATTACACCTGTCAATTTTAAAATTCGGTTTAACTGAGTGATTACTACATACAGGCATTGTGTTAAACACTTTACATACAACTTCTCACTGTATCCATCTTGTAAGTTACCTTCACGTTGTAGATGACGGAATCTGAGGCTCACTGAACTGAACGGTCTAAGGAAACAAATCACACAACTGTGACTGACAAGCTTGGGCTTTCAACCCATATTTATAAGATTACAAAACCTATATTTTAACAAAAATGTCATACTACTGTTTGTGGATATGATAGAGTATAAAATGAAATGCAAATGTAAAATATAATTTTCTTTGCAATGGTTCCAAAAACCCTCAAAAACATTTCCCCCTGATACTGCTTAAAGCCAGTGGTATTCTAATTGACTCACTGAAACAATGACATTAATTAGTTCTAGCATTGTACTATTACAGCAAAATTTCTGAAGCATATGTTTTAAGTCAGCACTGTTCGGTTTGTAGCATCCCCTGTTGCTGAATGGACCCTAAGTTTAGTAACAGACAAAGAGGATGGAAAGAAGCACTAGCAATCACTGCAGACTCTTTATTTAAGAGGAATTCAACATTTCAAACTAGGTATCATCTACTTCTAGTGTAGTGAAATACATTTTCCTGTTAAAATTGTTAACAGGCAAATAATATTGCTCACATTGTTTGTGAATGCTGACAGTTGTGCTACAATATGTGTTTTATAAGCAAAGCCATCTCTGATATATGAAGAGGCTGTATCTAATAAGAAAAATGTCTAATCAGGTGACTGAAATCTTGGGATTGGTCTTTTCCTAGACATAATGGCCACCTGTGCCTGACTGTCCTGGACTGTCTGCAAAGGTAATTCATAATTCACAATATGCCACAAAACCTTGACAGATGTGGTGTCAAATCTTGATCAATATGTGAAATAGCTATCATTAGCACAAAAGAGGAGGACAGTGTCTGCTGAATGGAATCTGAAATTGAGTGGAGTCATGTGATAACATGTAGGGTACAACTTACTTAAAGTACAGCCAATGCTAAAAAAAACCCTCCCAAACAAACAAATTTAAAAGAACCCAAATCAGTAATATTTACTTGAAATGTATGAACTTTGCTTGACAAGCATGTAAGGATAATAGGTCAGAAAACAGTTATGTTGAGAGAGCAACACACTAAGTTAATTAGTGAATGCATTATTTAATTCATTTACGAGAACCACCAAGATTCTGGTATTTAGATGTGTTTTAAATACATACAGGTTCACAAACAAGTTCAGGTCCATTGCTGTATATTCTAAGCATAATCTACATTAACTTTACTCAGTATAATCCTTTCAAAATACTATTTGGGAATTCAGAAATTCAACAAAAACGGCTCTATTCCTGTTGGCCTGCCACCTGGACAGAAAATCAAAGGATTCACCATGCAGAGCAAAGGTAGTAGCATTCTGCAGGTAAGGATCTCCAGGATAGTAAGGGGATGTTGTGAAGAGAGACCTCCCATATGTAAATTTAAGGATATGTTAAAGCTCAAGGTTGGATCCATGGCCATTCCCCAAGACTGACCCATTAGCTTTTCTTTCTATAAATATTACCAAATTTTTCTAAATCATGAAATCATTAATAATATTTCTTTTATAAATATAGAGATCTAGAATTTCATAAAAGCTTTGACTCTAAAGCCTGGGGCAAATCAACCGTCCAGTCACCTGACTTCAGAACTGCTTTTAATGCCATTGTTTGGATATCTGGGTATGATGAAGACTCCATCCCATTTTAAGTATCTGTAAGAGTAGCTTCCATTAACCAAGCTCAGTTTGAGAAATAATAAGCATGTCTTCTAGGTTAATGATTCCAAAGCTTTAGCCACAGAAAAGCCAACTTTGCTAGAGTAAAAACCGATGCTTCTATGATTAACTGTTGCCTAGGAGACAGCATGCCCACACCTTGAAAAAGGTCACTAGGACTCACAAGTCACTCCAGAAAATTAGATGCATTTGCCCACTTCAGTTTTATTATGTCATGTGTAATCCTCCAAGACCAAGTATTAACTCCCCTGAATACACCAGAAATTTTATTGCAATCATTAATAAAGTTTATACTAACAATAACTAACAGAATTTAGATTGATAAATAAAAATAACCTATTCAACAAATAGTTCATTGCATGGTATTTTTTTTTTTCAATTGGGCAAAGTATTGCAGTGGTGACAAGAACAAGCTTAGAATCACATAGTTTTAAATGGGTTAAAATCCTGGCTCTACCACTGGAGATGGTATCCTGGGTATGTATCCCTGGGTGAGTTGCAATGTTTCTGTGCATCAGTTTCCTTGTTGTTGAAAATAAGCATAATAAAAGACTCTACCTTTTCGGTTTTTCATGAAGCTTTAAACAGGGCTTGGCACAGAATAAATGTTTGGCAACTACTAGGTATTATTATTACTACTGTTTTTATTATTGTTATTAAAATGACTAATATGACAGAAGTATCACTGATAAACACAAAACGAGCAAACACATGGTTTACTTGCTTTTATGGTTCTTCATAATTTTGCTAAATATATGACTTCTTAAATCTACCATAGTTAAGTCAAAACAAACAAACAAATAAATAAAGGAATATAAAGTATCAAAGGAAGTAAAAAGGAGTCAGGAAATTTCAACACATCCTTTCTATTAAAGTGTGGTAATAATATTGATTTGACAACATTTTAGGAAACAAATGTGAACATGCTGTTTTAAAATATAAAAATAAAGAGCAGAGAATGAGAAAAAAAGATATGACATCTACTGATTGAATAATTAGAAAACTAAATAATGAACCAATTAGGTAACATTTAAATATAAAATAAAGTACCAGATTAAATACAATTTGGATTAAAATATAATGGGCTAAAATAATGGGCTAAATTTAAGAAGTAGATACAATGTGCTATAAATAGAAGGTTGTAATATTAAGATCAGTATGACTCTATGAAATTTTGTATGGGTGTGGTGAAACTAAAAGTTTAAGAATTGTTAAAAACAGAATAGGTGATCTTTTAACTTCATAACTGAAAAAAATATAAGTAGAAAACATCATGTTTCTTTGAATTTTATTGAGTTTTCCAATTCCTAGTTAAAAAAAAATAAATCTAAGAAATTCTGAATTTTCAATCTGGAAATTTTACATTTAAAATAAATCTAAGACATTAAGAGTTTAAACAACCAGTAACTTAGTAAAAAAAAAAAAAAAGAATATTAAAAACATGTTTTAAACTTTCTTTAAAAATATTAAGAATAATCAGAGCTTTTTTTGCCAGTGGTGTAGGAAGAAAAAACAGCAACTGAAATTAGAGAAAGGTATTTGAAAGGTAAGACTGATGACTCTGATACATTACTTTACTTAGAGTGAAACAATTTATTATGGCTCTAAATCCCTCTACATCCAAAATGACACTGTTGGCACTGAGGTTACTTTCTCCCAGTGCCACTGTATATTCACATGATATTTTTCATGAATAAACATGAAAATGTCAGCAATACTAAACAAAAGGGAGATGGCGAGTTTGGAAAAAAGCCAATAGCTGTGCCAAATGACCCACGAAATTTGAATTTCAGAAAAGAATGTCTGAAATTTGGGAGGGTGAATGTAGCATTCTGAAGAATTAAATTATACATTATAGCAACAAAAGAAGGGAAAGAATAAAAAGATGGGGTGACCCACACTGAGTCTGAAATAAAGTAATTCAGGCAGTGATATGGTGGCCTGTACTGGGGTCCTATCAGACTTACAGCAGATATGCAAGCAAATATGGGCTTATCATCAGGGGGTCTCAGAAAAGCAGATGATCTTACATACGAAGGAGTGCGTGCTGGGATACATATGAAGAGAGACAAGCACATGAAACCTTGGGGTTTTCATTTCTTTTCCATAGTTTTTCATTTGCTTAGAAATTTCTCAGTACACTTAAACATACTGAAAACTATTTCTAACATCTGATTAGATAACTAAAAATGTTCAAGTGTTTAAACAAAGTTAAACTAACATGGCCTTTAAAAAAACAAGGTCAAGCAAACCCACTTAAAATCATTGAAAAGATAGCAATATTAACACATTAAAAAGAAATCAACAAACCGGTATTTTTTTTTTTAAACCAAAACACACACTCTATATTTTACCTTTCTTTCCAAGTATTTGTACTCACATAAGGGCATTTCCTATGAAAACACTGACATATTGCTAAGTGGAGAGACCCTGATACAGTTTTTTTTCTTTGCAATCAATCTTGATTTCCTGTGATATCAAATAACAAAGCCTGGACAAGCTTGACTTCTTTAGCAATTATAATTATGTTTCCATTAAAATCTTTCAGCTAGTAGTAGTGTTGCCCCATGAAGCACTGTTAATTAGATTTTAAAGACTAACACATTTTTCTGGAAAGCACAGTGCTACCCAAAGAAAGTGTATCCTGCTCAGCACTTTGAAATCAAGTGATTTTGAGCCCCCAATGACACGTGACCACCTCTTAGGGTGCAGGTACTATTCCTCACCTTTTCTCTATTCTGGCCTCTAAACAAATCTTTTTATGTAAAAAGAAAAAAAAATGGCTAAAATAAACGTCAAAGCAAATAACAGAAGATATATATCATAAAGGAACATCCTATAGCTTGGTAGAGGAATGGGTTGTAGATTCTGTGGTGACAGGGTTCAGTCTTTTTATAGCACCCATTTTCTCTGTCATCTGTCTCTGAGTCACTGCCCAGCAAGACGGTCCTAATTTGCTCTCCCTAACAATAGAAATAACAGTCTTGATGTCTATCTCTTTTACAGATTGATCCATTTTTCCAAAATCATACCCTGTTTTTCTGATACTTGGCATTGTAACACCAAATTCAGAAAGTTATTTTCAGATGCTGAATATATAAACAGAACCCTCCATTATTACATATTTTTAACTGATGGATGTCTCCCACAAGCTGTTTATGTAGAAATAATTAAAGACTCTGTTCCCAGCATAACCCTTGCACTCCTCAAGCTTAGTAATGGAAAGAAATTCATGTATTTATTCAACGAGTTACAGCTCCCAAAAGTACTCTCACACTAAGGTTGTAAATGGATCATGGTTCTTAGTCAAGACTAGGGTACTGAGAAAATAACCACCAAGACTTGCTGAGCATTTACTTTCTGTAAAATATGTTCTCAACATATAAATTATTTAATTCCCACAATGTTACAAGGTAAATACTATAATTAGTCTCATGCTATTGATGTGGAAACTGAGGTATATACAAGAATTTGAGTAAACAACTCAAGAATCTAAAGCCACTATAAAACTACTTCACAAACAAAACAATAAAATACAAAGGAGAGTTGTGGGGAAGCAAAAGGAAAGACACATGCCTTATGTAAAAAGGGAGGAGATGTATGTTTGGAGAAACACATTAGTGATACTGAGTTAGGGCACAACTAAGATTCTAGAATGACTGAACAGATGGCGCCTAAGGACCTGAACATAAATATGGAATCACTTACAAATATATCAAATTAATACCACTTTCTTTATTGAAAATCAGGAAATACAGAAATATTTACTTTATCCCTTTCTTTATAGAAAATCAGGAAATACAGGAATAAAGATTTATGGTTTTGACAAAGTTCATCCTGACATATAAGTGGATAGGATGTAAAAATAAAAATAAGTGACAATTCATTTAAAAGGACTCAAAACTGTAACCAATGAGATAGACACAAGTAACAACTGTACCCAGAGAGAATTCTGGGTCAGGTAAGGTTAGACAATGCTTTCTAGTGGCTTTCAGCAAAGCTCTGTCCTTCATACTGATCACTCTAATATTAATATTCAATTGGAGGAATCAAAGGAATAAAAGTAAAATCTGCAATTCACACAAAGCTAGAGGCTCTAACAAAAAGGAAGTCAGGATGAACATTTGAAAAAGTCATTTAAATACCAGGCAAGAATAAAGGGCTGGTAGTAATAAAATGCAAATACAAATTCTAAAATTCTAAAATAACCTTAAAAAGGTGTTTCATTCATGTACAAAAGTTGTATAGTTACTAGAAGAATTTTAAAAATTCATTTAAATTGAATACAATTGACTGAAATTCAAAGGGAATAAGCCCTCTGATCATGTTGTCAGAAGACGTAAAACATACAGTGCCCCGGAAAAGGCAACTGAACTACTGTTTCAGTTCTGAGCAACAGATTTTGAGAGCAACATCATCAAGGTGGACTAGTTCAAAGACTGAAACCAGAAAGGAGCAGGATCTAGAAATCATGAAAAAAGAAGCTGGAGTAATTAGCAGGATGAAATAATTCAGGGTCTGGTATTCCTGTCATCCTTTGCACATCCCAGATTCCCTGTAGTAAGTAGGCTCTGTAACCAAGCTGGCTCCAGGATAATTCTAACACAGTCACTAAACTAGTGGCCTTACCCTTTCATCCAATTTTACAGGTCAACAACTGTCTTTCATTTTTTATCCTTAATCCTCATGTCCAGATTTAAAGTGTTCTTTAATCTCTGCACATTCCTCAAGTCCAAATAACTCAAGAGCCCCTCTCTTTTAGAATCTTCATCCTATCCCTAAATATGATGATTTTGTTAAAAATATGTTCAAATCTGTATTTTCTAGACTCAAAAAATAACAAAGAAAATGCCTTCTAAGCTGCCATGAAGTTAATATCTTCCTTTAATTACTTCCCTGTACCTTTCTTTAATGTGTTAATTTACACTGTGATTCTAGGAGATGAGAGGAAGGAGGGTAGTGATAGTGACAGCCTATTATTTTGTATCTTACAAATTTACCTGATGATAGATGGGAGTCTTCCCTCCACCCACCTCCAATATATTATATGGCTAATGTTCCACAGAACATATTTTGAGAAATGCTGCTCTACAGCATTCTACAAGCTAATGTGTTTCTTTTTTTAAAAAACTTTTTTTCAAGTTTTTGTGACAACAGCTTGTTTCCTAGATTTTGGATTAGCTTTGCTAAACTTTGACATACCTTCTCCATATACATTTCCATCTTGCTCTGCAAATTTTTGTTCCCTACCTTCTCTTCTTTGGTTAGTTTCCCACTAAATTTTCTAAATTTTTGTTCACAACTTTTCTTCTTTGGTTAGTTTCAGATATTCACACGACTCTCAAAATTCCACTTGTACCTCTTTGTAAATGATTCTCAAATGTTTAGTTCCTTCCTAAGTGGCAGCATAGTGGTTTGGTTCAGTGAAATGACTCTAAAGGAGTTCAAATCTCAGGTCTACTTATTACCTGTGTGACCTTGGGTTTTAGTAGTATTTGCTCAACAAGTTTTGAGAATTAAATTTGGTTTCAGGAAAAATGCCTCAGATACTTAACTATTCACTCTTATTTTTTTTTCTGATCCCAAGCTCCTTTTTGATCCCTGGGCTATCATCACTGCTGGGCCTTGCAGATTTCTTTAGCACCTCAAACTTAATATGTTTAAGACTTAATTCCAATTCCACATCACTGAACTCTCTAAGCCAACATTTCTTCATTTTCCTATTGTAAACAATGGTATTACCTCTTGCACAATCACTATGGCTCAAAATTCAGTTCTTGACTTTTTAGCACTTTTACGGATTTGTTAGTTTCTGTCAAGTTTTCTTCACCACCTCACCCCAAACTCATTTCTCTCCATTACTATCATTGCATCTTAGTTCAGCTGGAATGACTTAGCAGCTAAACTGTGGGATTCACGTCCTTACCTATTCTGTCTGGAGTCTAAGGTATTTGAACACAGTTGCCATAGTATTTTCTAAAATACTCTGATGCATTTGTCTTCTTTTAAACTGGTGTTTAAGGAAAGATCTGTTCTCTTGAGTCAAACTTGCTATTTTATTTTTTACTATTCTCAAATTTAAAATCTCCTTGGGTTCTGTAGTTCGCTTAAATTTCTTTTTTCATATTCCCATATTGTGGTACTTAACGTCACTCTGCCTAGCATTAGAGTTTTTAATGCAAGTATTTTTTTCTTCCAATAGACTACGGGTACTCTGAATACAGATACAATGTCTTATTCACATCTATATCCTCTTCATAATTTTCATAGTGTTTGGGGGAAATGACATAATTATTTATAAATTTATTTAGATACATTTTCATGAACTGACTCATATAATATACAGCCTCCTTTTCCTTTGTTGGTCATATTCCTATCAAGCAATAGTTTTCTTTTGAGAAATCTACAATACTTTACCTACTCTATACGATAAGTAGATAGATAAACAGATCGATCCTTGTTATCTGAGCACAGATCTAAACTTTCTTATCAGACTATAATTTCTTAAAAGTATGATTTATCTACAATATTTTCTTCTAAGATAGGCAATTTTCAAGTAGTTCCTAAATTTAAAAAAAAAAAACCTATTTTACTAGAAAATTCAATCCATTCAACATTACTTATTCTTACATAATTGCAGATTTCTAGACATTATTATTATGGGTTTAGGAACCATGAGTGTGTGGTTAAGAGATAAGAGCAAAAACAACCAATATACAACGTTAGAAATTAAAATCCTAATAGGTTTTCTCTGTTCCCTCTCTTAAATGCCTAATTTCATATTCTACTGAGAGTGATTTTCTTTTTTTAAAACTAAAACATGCTTTAAGCATTTCAACAAACTTAGTCCAAGTGCAAAACCCTTTTCCTGGCCCACAGGCCTTGTAGCATCTGAACGCCATGTCTTCCTCTCCATCCTCACCTGGTTCTATTTTGTTTCCTGCTGTACTCAGTGCTTAGCTTACCAGAGGGCCCAGAGTAGTCAATTAATAAATCATTACTAAAAATTGATTTTAAAAATTAAAATTAAATATTAGAATAGGTTAGAAGTAGCATTTCTAAAAAAAGTCTTACATTCTTTTGGAGTACCTCTGATACCTAACTTACTCCTCCCAGTTTTTCCATCATTTAAAAATGCTCATTACATGAGAGATAAATTAGGAGTTTGGGACTAGGAGACACAAATTATTATATATTAAATAGATAAACAACAAAGTCCTACTGTATAGCACAGGGAACTATATTCAATATCTTGTAATAAAGTATAATTGAAAATAATCTGAAAAAAATCTGTAATAAAGTATAATGGAAAATAACAAGAATAAATATGAAATATATATAAATATATATATATATATATATAGCATCACTTTGCTGTACACCAGAAACTAGCACAACATTGTAAATCATCAATTTAAAAAAATGCTTATTACACTGTATCAGATTTTTTCTCTTAAAATCATGCTTGGAGAACACTGCTTTTCTCCTTCACTCCATTTTTCCATATGTAAAACTGAAGAAATCCTCAGCTAGTGGCTACATCTCAGGGATGTTGGAAACATTAACAAGGTCATATTTAAAAGTGCTCAAGACTTCTTTGGATGAAAGATGTTACCAAGTATAACATATTATTACCATTTCTGATAGGATTACATTCTGAATGGGAAAGTATAAATGGGAGTCCCTAGAGGAAGAAGCACATACTAATGGTTTAAGTGAGATGCTGAAGCCTCAAGATAAACTAATTTAAGTCAAAGCTCCAGAGTTAAAAAGTAAGTAATTTTAACTGGATTAAATAATGCCACCCATTGTGAAAGAACAGTCTTCCATTTACATAAGATACAATTTTAAAGTGGATTTTCTGGAAGTCTATGTAATATGCAATTATCTCAGTTTATAAGCAGGGGCTGGAATCAAAGATGTTAATATACTGTGACTGGGAATGAAGAATTACACACCAAAATGATTATAATACTAAATGACACATTTCTTTTAAGATAATCTCACACACTATGAAAACTTCTATAGATAATTTATTTAATATATAATTAGTGGGGTTTTAAAACTAAGTATTTAAGAATGTCACAAGGACTTGAATGTGTGTAACCTTTTTTTCCACTCTGTAAGGTCAGCGACCAACTATTTTTTTCACTTTTGGCCTCAGCTTTTCAGCCAGTGTCTAGTACATAGCACTGAAGCTCAATAAATGTTTTTTTTTTTAATACATCATCAAGTTCACATCATTAATACTTTATAATCTCATATAGCCAAATAAGTTTTGATACTAGTGCCTCAAAGGAAGAGTCAGAAACCCAACAGACAAAACTAAGATAAGTGATATTCTCCTCTCTGATTCCCAATTCCTAATGGCAGGAAGCCCCTTGAATAGTATTTAGCAATTCTAAATATTATTCCATAACTGAGATATAATGGTATAGATCAGGAATGATCTACTGTAGTCCAAAGATCTTTCCTGGGCTTCATGTGGCAGAAATTTCTCTGTGGTTAAGTGATATACATAACAGGCTAACTGAAGACTAGTAAGTGAGGTTCCACTGCACTCTCAGGAAGAACTGGTGCAGAAGCTTTGTGGGTTTCCAAAGAGGGCACTGGCTCAAGTTCAAAGACACAGCAAGTTCCCTAAGCATAAGCACAGTGTGCTATACTTTATTAGGCCAGCTCCTGGAGAATTCAGAAGTGGACAGAAATACAGTTGATAGTGTTTTCTTGGAAACACCTCTGTCACTTACACCTCTTGTATAGGACCTCTGATGTGTCACTGAACTTTTGGACTTTCCCACCTGTTTTTATCAATTTTTAAATAATATCAGATATGTTTGATTTAAAATATTATGGAGGCTTATTTTTCAATCCACTTCACCATGAGTATTTCTTCTACCTGGAAATCTCTGCTTATTTTTGTTTTTGAGTATTTCTTTCTACTTCTATAGAACCTGGGCATGATAATTTTTATTTTACACAGAGTACTATAGTGGTTATTTGTGAATTTGTATTATATTACCTATTTGGTGATACACTTTTTTAAGGATATTGAATTGAGGTTATCTTTGTATGTAATCTTCAGTTGGTCATTGAATAAATACTACTAAGTGTCTACTATATATTGAGCAAGGTGATACATAATGGGATATGAACATGGACAAGAAATACATAGTTCCTGACCACATGGAACTTGGGAAATATATCACTTATCATTTAGATAGAAGGCATTCAATAAATATTTGTTGAATGTACATGAGAAAACTCTTTTTGTGAAAGGTGGGATTTTAAAATACAACATCTGCTGCAACTGTAATTAAAATATAAGTTAGTTGGATGTCAAATATCTAATTAAATTAATAAATCATCACTTAAATCTATGACAATAGTGATAAAAAAGAAATAAAGTAGATAATTAAAATCACAGTTTATCTATTACTTCCTTACAGAAGGAAAATTACCACGAATATTAAGTATCACCTGCAGATAACTGATAAGATTCATAGTCAGTCAAAATCCTGTCCTGGGAAGCCCTCTCCTTTCTGGAATAGAATACTTCTCCTGATTTGACGGATCAAGTCAGATGTAGATATAGAAATCTACATAAAATAAGTATGAACAAGAAATTCTACCCTTAAAAATTTACTACCAGACTCATATGTTTTGTTAGATGTTTCTTTTGTAATAGTTATTTATTATAAAAGCAGGTATTGGTTGTATTTAATAGCTATATGCTATATTGGGGAAAAAACAGCTTAAGTGTCTCTCTTATCCATCTTATTCATTCGTCCATATTGACTCCTTAACATACCACCTATATTTACTGCGTGCAAGATTCAAATGTCAAATAAATTTTGTAATTTTTTGAGTTAAACTAAAAATACAAACTTGTTGAGTAAATAAAATGTTAATAGCTCAAATTTGGTCAAGTTTTTCATAAATTAAATTTCTATTTATTTCTTCTTTATACATGTAGTCAGCATATTAAAAAAGCAACTGTAAATTTTTCAATAGGGCAGGCCATAGGTGACCGGATTAGAAATAAAGTGGAGAAGACGCACTGTTTTGAAGTCATTATCATCTGCTTGGTTCAGAAGTAAGTTTGTGAATTATATACTATATATTTTTTTTTGCTAAATATTTGAAGAAGCAGAATACTACAGATTTCTATAAGCCAGTTAGAAAATTAACAGCATACTTATAACTTGTAGATGTAACTCAAACTTTAAGCATTAGGAGACTCTTAGAAGTTATTAACTACCTTGACAAAGAATTTGAACTTCCTGATGCTCTTCTAAGCAGACTGGAAGTATATCTGTTTCATGTTACTGTAGACAGTCTCTACCAAGTTTCACAAGATGCTATTTAATACCAAGCTGAAGAAAGCTGACATGACCAGTCCTTTCTTGCCAAATATTGGAAAATTTAATTAAATAGACATTTGACTTCAAGAAGGCAATGTTGAAAACTAAATAAACTTTATCCTTTTAACCTTATTGACTGACCAAAGTAACACGAAAACATCAATACTTCATCTGCAGTGAGAACTCATATTGGATGAACTTTGTCTCTGTCAAGGATGTGATTACTAATGCAGGTGGTGGAGCCAGACTTAAAATCAAATTACTCTGATGTGACAGCTTAATCTCAGACTTAACATAATCTTTATTCTACCACTTTGAAACTTCTTGGTGATTTAATAATACTCAATTTAAGGGTATAACATTATAAGCTTTAGGCATGCCAGTTATAATTCTGGCAGGCTAAATCTTTGGTTTGTCTAAAACTCACATAAAATATACAATAAATTTTCATAGGAGTTAAAGTTGTTCTTTTCCTTCAAAGCTCTGGAAAAGTGCACATGACAGTTTAAAATTAATCTGGTTATTTTATATAAGAAACTAAAAAAAACAGTGGTAATATTGAATTAAAGCATAATAATAGAAGAACATAAAACAAAAGGATGCTTTTTCTGTTATTATTCCAATTATTGCTTTTCTTTTCACAATAGTGAAGATCATTAAATCTTTCAAACCTAAGAATGAAAGAAAAAAAAACAAAACTGTCCTTAACTTTTAAGTATTTTTGTTCATAGACTTTGACATTTTTCCCTGAGCTCTAAATTACTTTCACACAGGGAAGCTTTATAAAAAATGAAACTGTACCATAGTTTGGGGATGTGAAGAAATCACTAAGGGGCAAAAGGACTGAAGCATCTTAATTTTCAAGCTAAGAACTCACATTTTTTCCATGACTAGTCAGGAATCCACTGAAGCTATCCTCTACACGTTTGTGGAAGGATTAGGATCACTAAATTCTTCAAAGTAAATTCAAATTAAATTTAACAAAATAAAATAATAACTGTGATATGAGACTGAATTGGGGAGGGGTTCTTCAAAATTTAATGAAGTATTGACACTCTCAATGTGTGTATGTATGTGTGAGAGACAGACAGACAAGACTACATGACTAATAGTTAGATAGAAGGCAAACAAAACTCACCCAGTACTTTGTATAGTTTTTCAAATAGAGTTTGAAGAATAGCAGGGAAAGAAAAGTCGTGCAGAGAAGAGGGAAGGAAAGGAATGCCAAAATGAATTAAAGAAGGAAACTGAGAGGATGGAATTAGAGAGATATTATGTAAAAGATAGTATTTTCATATAAGTCAAAGAAAGAGCTTAGTAAAGGAAGAGATGGTAAATGGTCACAACCATTGCATCAGTATTGAAGAATGAGCTCTGACAAAATAAAGTTTGACTCAAATGAAAGTTTCAGATGGTTTTTGATAAAATATTACGAGTAAATTGGTGGAATAAAAAGATGGCAAGGAGGTAACTACTAAATGCTTAAGGAGTATCATTAAGGTAAAAAACAAAAACAAAAACAAAAACAAAATTTCCAGCCTTGCTGTCACTACAGAAATTAGCTCATATGTGTAATAGTCCCTCTGTTCCTGAGTAGCTCAAAGTTACTTTGCTTCTCCTATCGTAGGTAGTTTGAGTAAATGAGCTGTGCTAACTGTGACAGATGTTATGAGATACTTCCAAAGTTTATTTAATAAAGACTCTCCAAATCAAGTGACTGTACAGATACATAAAACATATGCCTCAAGCATTAGAAAAGGCTAAGAATTGCCAATGGTATTGGATCAGTATTGGATCAGTCACTTTGATGGAGAAATAAGGGTCACAGGTTCAGTCCCATTCAGCTTGACTCTATAGCTTGAACCATAAACTCCAGTCAGCAGGCAGGTTCTCTTGTGTCAAGTGGCAAGTGCCTTACTGCTGTTTGAAAAATAAGACAAAACAAATGACTCTTGGTAGATCAAATGAGATCATCTTACTGGTAAAGATTTAAACATCATTCACCTTATTACATACGAAGCAAAACAAAAATTTCCATCAACAGGGGAATGGCTCAATACATTGTCTACATAAACCCATGAACACATAAAGCCCTTGAAAAGAATCAAAGTTATACCAGCTGACTCTGGCAAATTTCGCAAAGTATCATATAATGAGAAAAGCAAGATGTATATATGATATGATCCTGTTTTTGTAAATACACATACACACACACACCTAGACACACACATAAATCTATATTCATGTAAAGATCTCAAAAGAACACCTGTGTACAGAAAGAACTGTGAAGTACATACACTAAATTGTATGTTTAATATATGTGTGTGCTTATATATATATATATATATAAAAATCTCACCCTTGTAAAACTATGCATGTGTGCATATATGCATAAAGCAATACCTAAAACAATGGTCATTACAAAGTCAGTTGTATTTATCTCCAGTGATAGAAATGCAAGTAAACTTTACTTTCACTTTTACTTACATTTTTTAATATTTTTATTAGATTATTTATTCTTTATTATGTAACCAGGAAGAAAAAAGATATTTTAGCACAGAAGAAAAAGACAAGTGGACTGGTTTCAATTTAATCCATCAGTCTGAAATCAGCCATGGACTGCCCATTTTCTCCTAGGTATAATGAGCATTCTGCAATGTTGATACTTGATAATGAGGTATACTTGGTCAGTAAGAAATAGAGCAATAGAGCTTCACATGTGTTCTATACTGAATTGTGCTCTTTTTAAAATAAAAATCTGCTCTTTAATTAAAACAAATTTGTAGAAGGCTGAATAATGCCCCGCCCTACAAAAAAAAATTTCCATGCCCTAATCCCCAGAACCTGTGAACATTTTACCTTTCATGGCAAAAGGAACTTTTGCAGATGTGACTAAATTAATGATTTTGAGATAAGACAATCCTGTATCATCCAGGTGGGCCCATTATGGGTCCCTATGAAAGGGAGGCAAGAGGGTCAAGGTCAGAGGAGAGTCCTGAGGACAGAAGTAGAGGTTGGAGTGATGTGCTCTGAAGATGGAAGAAGGGACCAGGAGCCACTGAATGCAGGTGGCTTTTAGAAGATTGAAAGGACAAGGAAACAGATTCCAAAAGGAATGGACTCCTACCAATATCCTGATTTTAGACTTCTGACCTCTACACTTGTAAGAGAATAAAATTGTGTTATTTTAAGCCACCATGTTGTGGTAATTTGATATAGTAGCAGTAGAAAACCAATGCAAAAGTTTAACCATTATTAACAGCAACAAAACATAGATCAGATTCAGTTCAGAGCAAGAGTTATAAAGTGATCACCCATTCACTAACTGCAGTTTCTCTCCCTCCTTGTTTTAACACAGGTTCCTAACAATACTTCCTACCTCCCGATGGAAATTCTTTTGAAGTCAAGCTAACTTCAGCTAACTTTAGCATGCACAACCCTAATTTTTAGGCATCAGGCTATAGGGCAGTACAATGTCTTGCAAAGAATAGCTGGTTAGCCTTCTCAATTCTCAGACAAGAAGATATTTTTACCAGTCTTTAGCAAAATGAACAAAAATCACATGAGGCAAAGGGACCTGTATTCAAATCCCCCCTCCCCACTCATGTACTAGGCATGGGAACTTGGACAAACTAAGGGCTTCATTTATATTCTTGTGTTCCTTATTTTTTAAATGGGAACTATACTACATAAATAAACAAACTGCTAAGAAGATATAATGATATACTATACAAAGTATTTAGCATAGTGTTAGCTCTTGGTAATTGCTGAGACAACAATATCTACAATGAAGGGAAAAACTCTCGTTTTCTTCTAGCAATTTCTCTTCTTTATATTTTAATTTTGATAAAGAAGAAGAAAATCAAGTAGAGGCATTATAGTCTATTTTTATTAAACACTCCAAGATATTCTTTCCCACTCATTTCCTGGGCCATAAGGTTCTAAGTCACTCCAGTTTCCATTCCAATCAGAGAATTGTCTGCTAAATCTTTAATGAACTATTTGCATCAAATAGTTACCTAGCAACCATCACTAATATAAAATTAGATTTGAGTTTCAGTAAAAGCCTACAGCCTACTAAAAGGATTCAAAGATAGATGAATACTAGTCCATGTCAGAATTTTAACTCTTAAAAACAACACCCAGATAGAATATCTCAAAAGCCTACATCAAGAATGCACAGTATCATTTATAGCTTGGTATTCAGAACTTTATGATTTAGTGTTTTCAACAATAAGCTAAACACTCTACCCATATTGTATGAAAGACTTATTAAAATAATAATAGCAAACTTTGATCAAGCACTATTTGTGTGCTAGAAACTAATTCTGTGTGTATGAGTTACTTGAATAGAACTTTGACATAAGTGCTTGCATTAAAGAAATAAAAAATATTTCAAAAGCATTAGATTCATTTGGATATTTCTGGTAAACAATGAGACTCTTCGACTCTGTTATCAGTCAGTGAGGGAAAAAAGATCCTGGCTTTCCACTACTTAGGTAAAATAAAATAGCCTTTATAGGTTGGTCCCTATTAGCTCTGAATCTTTAGCACTTTTAGAACCAGTGATAAATGGGATTTTTAGTAAAAGTCTCCTACTAGTGTTCAAGCTACTGCCTGAGGATAAAGAGAAGGTATTTTACTGTTTTAAAAATACCGTCTGATACCCCAAGGAGCAGCAGCTGGTAAGATTCAATCAAGTAACAGAACTCATTGGAAACTCTTGAATTTTGTATTAGAATCAGTTCTAATCAGAAATGTAGCCCGATCCTGATAAATGACTGAAGGACTGTTGGATCCTAAAGACAAAGGATAGCTTATATTTTTTCACTTTACACTTATTCATTCTTAAAAAGAGCAACACATGCCATCTGTTGCAGGGCAGTCATTCATAATTTATGAGATCCAAGCTTGATATCTGAACCCATTTAATATGAGTATTTGTGAGCGCATGCTAAAGTGGAATGAGGAATTCTTAGAACTTTGTCTCAATAATATTCCCAATAATACTCTTTTACTAGCCCAGCATTCTTCTTGAATGTAAAGCTTGATGAGGCTGGGTGAATAGCTCATAAGTATTTGGTATGGCCAAAATACTGCCATAAAAACAATTTCTGTCAGACTGAAACACACAAATAGCCAGCTACCAGTTCTCTAGGTTCTTGAGCAAACAGGATGAATACAGAAGAAAAAAAAAAAAAAAAAGGAAGACTTTCAGAGATAAATGCATTTCATTTCCAATAAATTTGAATATGACCCCCCTTCTGAGTCTTTCCTGTTATCTTGATAAACTTCACATCAGTGAGTTCTCTAAGAGGTAAAGCGAACAGGGGAGAGAGCAAGTCAAGGAAAATCAGAGTAAACGAAAGACAACGTTCTGACTTTTGAGAGAAATTCATTCTTCTCTTCTTTCTGTAATTACATCAGTTACTTTTTGTTTATCTTTTTGTTTAACTGCAGACAGTTTTCAGCAGCCATAAAATCTCAGTGTTACTCAGTACTGAACTTACTTCAAGCTGCTTTAAAAACTAAACTGAGAAAACATTTGCCACAGAAATTTGGATGCATATTTAAAGGCTTCCAAAAGTAATGGTTAGCATGTAGTGAACATA
This sequence comes from Camelus dromedarius, assembly GCF_036321535.1. Classification (NCBI taxonomy): domain Eukaryota; kingdom Metazoa; phylum Chordata; class Mammalia; order Artiodactyla; family Camelidae; genus Camelus; species Camelus dromedarius. The sequence goes on along the minus strand of NC_087436.1, from coordinate 64,455,321 downwards.
AAAGTAAACTGCACACCCAACCTTCTCTAAAAATGTTCACTTACTGGCTTTCTCCAGGCAATTCTGGAATAAATTTATGAGAAAGGCCATGAGGCTTGAAATCTAGCTGTAGGAGCAAAAGATTGCTTTTCCATAATATTGAGAAAGTTGGGTTTTTTGATATCTCAATATGCCATCATTAATTGTATTAATTATAGGCCACAGTGAAGGCAAACAAAGACAGAATAATCAAGCAGTCACATTAGGGCTATTTTGAATTCTGAAAATCTCTGGGAAGAATCTGAATTAAAATGAGGAATTGAATTATAATGCCAAGTTTCAATTAAAGGGAATATATTTGAATATTTTATATTTTCGAGAGTATGCTTTAATCACTTCTATCTCTCGGCTGTAGAAAACTATACTGAAATTTAAAGAAACAAAGTAGCATGATGGCAAGACAATCCAACTGACAATTAAGAGAGAATGAGTTCTAACTATATAATCTCTATTTCACTTATTTTGAGTCTTATGTTGTTCACCTACAAAAAAGTTAAAAGATGGGTTTAGATTGCTTTGTAATTGAATTCCACTGTTATTACGTAGAGACAGTATGTGAAAACTCATATAATAAGGGCTGAACCAGTATTTGTGGGATGAACTAAATGAACATGCCAGGATCTGCCTGGAGGCAGTTGAGAACATTGGCACCTCCTTATCTCTTGTGATCTGCAGGGAGAAATGGGTCTGAAAGTAAAATAATCTAGTACTAAAAGCTAACACCAGTGAGGAAAGTATGAAAATAAAAGGCACAATGTCCAAATTCCATAGCAAGCTTGGGTGTGGTTAATGCAACTTCTAGCACTAGCAGGTAAAGTCTAAAGGCAATGCAGAGCAAGGAATTTAACTGATAAATAACCCACATGAGACCCAGTGAGCTGAGTGTGGATTCAGAACATTTGCTTGATGTGTCTTAGTATCACTTGTGGGTTAAAGAGAGCAACCCTATAAGAGAGAACTGGTTCAATAGCTAAATCATATGGCAGATCCCCTTGTAACCAGTTCTGAGAAGGACTCAAAATCCTGAGGTGATCTGAAATAAAAAAATGAAGAATTAAGACAAAAGTCTTATCTGTGAAGTTATGCCAATAGTTAAGAGCATCAGAGAAGGCTATAACTCTATGATGCCTGGGGCTCCCCAAATCTTGCGATGAGTTAACAACATTACATATTTCTAAGCCCCAGGGCACAATAGTACTGATTGTCAAAAAACTTCAAAAATGGATGAGATGCAACAGTCATGACTTGGAATAGCTATGATATACTAAAAATTTCTAATATGACTATCACTGTGCAAAGCTTTTTACGTATATTTAACGTTAATTTTCACGTCAACTGTGTGAACTGATTATCATCCTTATTTTCAATGTGAAGAGCCTCATTCACAAAGCATTAAAACAACTTTACTAGAAAATAGCTATTAACTGGCAAAATCAGAACATAAATTCTAAGACTCTCACTCTTAACCACTATATTATACTCTCATGCTTCAGAGAACTTGGTAAGGCAAAGATAGGGAAAATGTGGTAGGACCTGCCACCTGCCTAAGTAATAATTAGAAATATGTCACTGCCATGGAGAATACTTGGAAACAGCTAATTCTTTTGTCTCCATATCACTCGCTGTTCTATTCTAGTTGGGTTCTGTTCTAATTGAATTAGAAAAGCAATTAGCACAGAGAGTAGAAAAATATTTATAATATATACTAATAAAAACTAAGCAGTATTGAGTTCCCTTCCCAGTCTGATTGTATGATGATATGATTACTGTAAGGATGACAGAATAATGAGAAAATTATGGATTCCTAGAAGTTAGAAAACAGCCACATTTATACTATTGGGGGCATTTTCACATTGTGCAATATTTTAAAAATAACTAGGTTTTCATTACTTACTGATAAAAATAAATTAAATTAATACATACAGAGTAGACTTGGAAGTCCATAAATATGGATTTATTTCAAGTATTACAAGTCCGCTATTGTGAGAAATTCCTGTCTGTTTAAAGTGTGAGAAAATTTAAATGGAAACTCACATTTATTCATCCTACCTAGCTCATATATTTAGAACCAACCCCTTATTTACCCATTCATTATTTTTGCTGCCTCATATAAACAGTGGATAGGTATAATATAGAAAAATTGACTTTACTAAACACTAACTTGACTTAAGTTTGCCTTGTATTTGATATATTCATAGAATCAAAATGACTTTTGTCTATAAACAATATGCTGCACATCCCACACCCAGCCAGTCCATAACAGAGAAGATTAATATGTTTAAATTTGTAAGATATCATTATAGAAATATGCAATAATCTTTATTTAGAAAACAAAAATATGTCTTTGTTAATCCATGTGCTAAGTAAACAATGACTTTTTAAAACTGTATTAATTGTTTTAGGGGAAAAAGTTAATATTATGACAGACTGTATTAGTATTCTATTGTTGCTATAGTAAATTACTACAAACAGTGATTTGAAATAGGACAATTTGTCAGAAGTTCAAAATGAGTCTTAAGGGCTGAAATTAAGAGGTCAGCAGAGTTCATTCTGGAGGCTCTAAGAGAAAACACACATCCTATTTGTTCCAGCTTCTTAAAGGATACCTGCATTCCTTGGCTACTGACCCCTTCCTCCATCTTCAATGTGTGTCACTCCAATCTCTGCTTCTGTTGTCGTGACTCCATTTTCCAACATTAACCATTTTGCTTCATTTTATAATGACACTGGTGATTAGACTGGGTCCCCATGGATAATCCAGGATCATCTCCCCAGCACAAGATCCTTAATTTAATCAAATCAACAGTCTCTTTGCTATTTAGCATATTCCACAGGTTCTGGGGATTAGGATATGGATTTCTTTGAGGGACCACTACTGAATCTACCATATAAGTATTTCATTGTTTAGAAGAATTTGTGTTTTGTAGGAGAGTTGTGAAAATTTTCAAGCAATTAAAAATTTTTACAGCATTCACAGGAATTGTGATCTCCTACCATTTGAGAAATGCCTCAAAAATAAAACAGAAACATTAAAACTTACATAGATTTTATCCTTTACTAACTACTCATTTTAATGAGGTACTATTAAGTTAAAATTTAAATATTTGAATGAAGTATACTGGTTATTTTTTTCTAGTTTTGTAAGACTAATGATTGGAATACAAGAAAATTAACAATTCTCTTTCATAATATTTTAATTGATTTTACAAGAATTTAGGAAAATTTTATCTTGAAAATTAAATCTATTGATCTCATACATCAAGATTTTTGCTATAAGATCATTTTAGTAATAAACACATCGGAAAAAACCTCACCTTCAAATGTTTTCACTACTTATCTTCCTTTATGCAGTATACTATAAAAAAAAAGTTATATTCCACGCATCTTTAAATCCCATGTTGTTTACATTATTCAATTTGAGGGTCTTATAAAAATTCCTTTGAATTAAGTTTAAGTGCATTAGCTCTATAAGCTTACTATTTTAAATAAAGCAAGTGAGTACGGATAAGCTAATCCCTCAAATTTTATTTCTGTCTATAATATCATTTTACTTCCTAAATCAAATATTTTCCAAACTCTGGCAATCCAATTAACTTTTTAATACTCTCAACTCATCCTGTTCCCTTACAATCAGCATCAATGTGTACATTTAAATATTATTAAACCATTATAAATGTATAAAAATCCAATCTAGCTGTTGATGCCATTTGATACTTGGTTTAATTGATTAAGTTTACTTTATGTTACTGTAGACTGTAATATTTTCAACAATATATATTTTAAAGGAAATATCACTTTATTCAATTTCATTCTGCAAACATATTTTGATTCTTAATAAATCCTAGAAACTTGAAAGAAATGTCTGCTTCATTATTAGCAGTCTTAAAGCAATAATTGCTGGGTCATATCTCTCAAAGTCACTCTTCCCCATCAGTTATGCTGACTTTCTATCAGGTATTAGGACAGGCCAAACTTTTCCCAATCTCAGGTTCTTTGGAGATGATGATCTCTCTGCTTTGAAAGCTTTCCCAGGCTCTTTGCCTGACTGTCTCATTCTCATTCTTTAGGTCCAAATATCCTCTCTTGAGAGCAGTCTTTTATCACACTCATATAAGCTGGCCCTTTTATTGTTTTCGATTGTACAATCGTGTTCATTTTCTTCTTGCATTCTATCATTGATGATTATATGTCTTGGTTCATGTATTTATCACTTGCTTTACCCCCACCAGATCCATAGGGCCAAAACCTACTTTTCTTCAGTAATTAACACAGTAACTGACCCATAACAGGCACTGATAAACTTCTGTTAATAGTATTGTTGGTGCAAGAACTTGATACTATATATTTTCAAAGTTAAAAAATATAGTGACAATTTAGAGTGCTTTTACACCTATTAGTATTGATTAGATCCAAACCCTAGAACAACAGTTGCAAATATAAGTATCTTCAGAAGCCAGAAGATATTTTGAAAGATTTATAATGATGACAATACAGTAAGTACCAGGAAACAGGAATGAACAGACCCTATTTAAAAGGGGCAGCACTTACTCAGCTGTTGTCTATTGTTGCCGAAGGAAATACAGGTCCAGTTATTCTCCAGAAGACTTTATGTTAAATCTGACTTTTCAGTGTTTGAGAGGCCTAAGGAAACCCTCTGCAGGATGAATCTGGCACACGACCACTAACCTGCAGTCTTTCCTCTAAAGCCTACTGAGGGATCTGATTCTTCCTAATCATATATAGTAGGCTCTCTGCCAGCCCCATTGTCTTTCCTTGGAAATAATACCTTGATACTGAATTTCATGCAATCCTGATGTCCTAGCCTGAATCATTACAGGAATTAGATTTAGACAGACCATTTTTGGAACTGATTCATCCGAACATGGAGTCCTTAAGAGACTTTCCACTACCCCTTGCTCTCTAGGTCACTGGATCTTATTTTTCTTCAGACCTGGCTTACATCTTTTTATCTTCTGATTCTGGACCTACTATTTTATATTCCTCCCAACCCCTACCCCCTCAAAAGGCTTCTTTCTTCAACTTAAATTAGTCTAAATTGGTTTTTGCAGATTTGTACACAAGTATTTCTTATTAATACATTAGTTAACTACATTCAAAAACAGTTTATTATCTTTGTGCTTCACACAGTGATGGGTATTAGGTATCAGAAGAATCACAGTGTACAGAGAAGTCATGACTTCTACCCTGCCCACCTACTGGTTCATCTCTTATTTCTTTTGTGTTGTGTACTTCATGCAAACACCAAACTGTTTTGGTTTTATAGTCACAGTAACAGTTTCCTATCTTCCATTGTCCCATCTGCCAAAAATGATTGCCTTGCTCACTAAAGTCAACTCATTCTTTAAGACTCAGCTCAAGGGTCATCTCCTCTAGAAAACCTTCCACGAAGATATATCCCCCCACACTCCATACACACAGCAGCCACTATGGGATGGGCATGTTAACATGATGTTCTCAACTGCTTTGCTGAACTAGCAACTCTGTAACTTTGGGGACTTTGAGCCTCATTTGACTAAATTCCTCTAGGGCTGAATCTTTGTCTTAGCTTTCTAGAAACCTAACCTTTAGCATAATGCTGGGTCTGCAACAGATGTTCAGTAATGGAAGGAAGATAAAAGGCAGGAGTCTTGAAAGCAAATGATATAATCTAGTTGAGAATAATTTCCATAACAAATGAAGCAGCTAGACAAAGGTATGAGAGAACTTAGGATAAGGATTTCTAGGAAAATATGTAGTCCACCTATGCTTCCTGTTTTCCAAACTGATACTAGCAATTTTTATGAATATGTCCTATTTGGGGAATACAAGCAACTTTAAATTACCTATTAAGTAATCACTGATTCATGTGCAAAAGATTTATGAATTACATGTTAGGTGCAAGACACCATCAAGTAAAAAGAAATTATAAGAGAGAAAGAGAGAAACTGTGGTGACAAAAAAGGAGCAAATAAAGGAATAATTTTGTTATTATAAGTATCATTCTAAAAAAGAGAATTCAGATAACTGACATTCCTCTTATAGAGGGATAATACTTGATATATTACATGGAGTTATATGGAAGAATAATGTAAGAGACAAACTGGTTGCTAATAGCATTACTGGGGAATAGAATCACAATCATCAAGCAATCTGAATAAACTAAATTCATATAATCATATTTTTACCATAGATCTTTCCTTTGAATTAATAAGGTCTTATTTGTAGACAAAAGTTTTTGTTTATCATTCTAGGAATGACCATGACAGTTTCTGAGAATTAAATTTTGACTAAATTTCTTTTTTTTTCACTCATTCAATACATAGTCACTGAATGTCTCCTATGAGAAACTGGGAAAGGCACTGAGGCACTGGGAATCAAATTGTATCTTGGCATTCTGTGATACTTCAAAAGTTAAATATGTGTTAATTTCAGCACCATGAGTTTTAGAATGTGTAATTATTTATATATAAGGAACCAAAGTATGCAAATATTAATGCATGTACTCATTTGAATATTTAGTTATTCAAATTTTATTTCTTTATAATTAAATTTTAAAGACTTTAGTTCATTTTAAGTGCTAAAAGAAAGTATATTTTTCTCATAGTAAAAAAGATTAAATAACAGATTATATAATTAATTATAAATACTAATTTCTAATAATACTCATTTTGTATGCCTTTCTATAAAGATAATCACATACGTATCTTCAGATGGCTAATGCGAATGGTGAGGAAAGTCTGCAAGTGCTATAACGTAACACTGATTTAATCACTCATTTCTATCGTAGCTCTCCAATTATGTGGTCCCCCCATCCATTTACTAAAAAAAGCTATCAGGAGAGAAGATTGCTAGAATAAGGAGTATGTGCTTTGTATTTTTGAAAAGAAGAAACAAAGACCTGAAGGAAAAGCTGGATCGTGAAAGAAGACAAGCACTTTTTGAGGGTAATGTGCATGAAATTGTATACCTTGGAAGAAAGACAAACTGTCAGCAGGATATAAAGTAAAGATTTTTTGCTCAGAAACACTATGTAGGTGGTTAGTTGTTTTATTGTTTTGTCCCTAACACAAGTCAGCCCTGTAAGCTGGCTAAAAGAAGGAAGCTCTACATAAAGAAGCCACAATTTCCATCCTAAATCAGGCTAGAAGTGATGGGGTGGTATGAGAAGAAGGAAGACACTGAGAGCAAAAATGTGGCATTTTAAATGCTGAGGTTTAACCTCTTGAATATTTGGGTCATCTCCTGGGGAGGAAATATCACTAAGGGGGAAAAAAATCAAACCTCAAAATAAAACACATAGGCTATAAAAGTCACACTGGAACTAAAGTGTGACAGGAACAGAGAAAAGTATTGATTCATCTGTTTCAAATTTGCTCACAAACAGGGTATCCGCGAACCTAAACAAGAAAATACAGACAGCAGGAAGAAAAGATTAAATACAACTTTAGTGATTTGGAAAAAGCTAAGTACAAGACAGTAAAAAAACTGAATACAAGAAAAATTTAGTGGCCTCACTAAATTGTTTACAATTACTAATTTTCCTTATTTTCTTTCCTACTGGCATCTTTTAAAAACAAGTCATACCATCTGGTTGATTCTGGTTAAGGTTCTTCTAAAACTATCACTGCTCAATGACGTATCTATTTATGGACTCCTAAAACCCTGTGCAATCATATCTTAGTTGTTTTTAACTTTCCTTCTCTTGTATGATACAGTAAACTTTGCTGAATTGTTTTCTCTATTACCTCTAATATGCTTATATGTCATTAATATCAATGTGTTTTTCTATATATTTTTACTTTTTCTATATTGTCCAAAAAAAGTATCACCTTAAAAATCAATATTACCATAGATACATATACACATACATAGAGCATGTATAAAGAAAACATCAATATTTTACAAATGTCAATATTAAGAAGAAAAGATTAAAAAATACTACCTATATCACCATGTATACTGCAGTTTGTCATCTTCAACTCAAAATGAAAATGGATATTACTGAAATGTATAATGAACAGAATCTAACATTATTTATTTGGTTGATTGTTTATTCAGTTATTCAGTTAGAACATTTTCAAATGTTAATACTGAACCCTAAATATGAAGTTTGCCTTTTACTAATATAATAATACAATAGGGACTTTTAACAAGCATATTAATTAAGTACAGGGATTTTCTCTTATAACACAGGTAATTTAAACAACTTTTTAAGTTACTATTCAGATAAGAGCCTCATTCTAAATTGTGGGTGGTATTTTTATAGCACAAATTAGTCTTTGCCATAAAGCTTCATTAGGTGTTTGGGAAAATAAAATTTTGTAGTGATTCAGCTGCTTTAAGAAAGAAATACAAACTGCTTAAAAGTAAATAGCAAAAGAACTAAAAAAAAGGGTCTGAGCTCTTGAAGCACTTGCTTTCACCACATGCCATTACTGTACCGATAAAAGTTAAATATTGAACAGCACTGAATAACTCATGAAAATATAAAGTGAAAAATCTGTGGGGGGGACTACAGCTGGGTCCTTAAGAACAGGTATTACAGACAGACTCAGCTCTTGGCTCTGCCATTTTCTAGCTATTCCACATTTAACATGAGACATTTCTTATCCTATTGAGTTTCAGTTTCCTGTTCAGTAAAATGGTGATACTCATACCTAACAGGGGGGTTACTGTAAGAACTAAATACACTAACGTGTGTATACATATAACCCATGTAGTAAATGACATATAGTAAGGATTGATACATGACTGTTACTTTAATAAGCGAATCTTCTCAGCGTTGGGAAAAAAATTGGTATTTTTTATGCTGGAGAGAAAAAAAACAGCTTACTGTTGTCTAAATCAGGACTTATAGCAGTGCCCCCTTTATCCAACGAGGATATGTTCTAAGTTCCCCAGTGGAGGTCTGAAACTGCGGATAATACCGAACCCTATATATACTGTTTTTCTTCCTATACATACATACCTATGATAAAGTTTAATTTATAAATTAGGCACATTAAGAAATCATCTGAATTGCCAGCATCATTCGTCTTGCCAGTTGGGACCATTACTAAGTAAAATATGGGTTACTTGAACACAAGCACTGTGAGAGCATGACAGTCAAAGTGATAATCCAGAAGGCTACCAAGTGACTAACTGGTGGGCCACACATTAAGTAGATATGCCGGACACGGGGATGATTCATTTTTGGGGTGGAACAGTAGGAGATTTCATCATGCTACTCAGAATGGCACATGATTTAAAACTTATGAATTCTTCTTTTTCTGTAATTTTCCATTTAATATTTTCAGACTGTGGTTGACCATGGGTAACTGAAACCAAGGAAAGTGAAACCACAGATAACAGGGGACTACTGTACTTCATAGATCAAGGAAAGTCTTTAAGGTGATATCCAGAAAGTTTTAATAGCTTACCTGAGCTAAAGGATCCACATTTTTGTTAAGTAATCAGATCATATTCTAAACCCAGGCCTCCTGATCTCTGATCATTTTCCTACTAAACCAGTCTACCTTGCAAATGAGTCACTGTAGTTAATTTTATAGTTTATACTTTTTTGAATTATTTTCTTTTAAAATCATGTTAAATTTACAAAATGAATTCCCAGTTATGCATTATACTTTTAACTGAAACATACTGAAGATAATTTAAATTAAAACAATCATACTATAAAATATAAATTAAACCAGTATATAAACTAGCAAGTGGTTGCACCTGATTTTATAATTCTTATTTAATGAAACAATGAGATAAGTACTTAAATAGAATGTGAACATACTTCTAAGGCAATCAGTACATTTTCAGGATTACCAGAAACCTATAAATTATAGGATATTTAGGAATTCAAATCACCTATCTCTAAAAATACATAAGATAGAAAAGAAATCTGTGGTAAACCATAATCCTTTTATGCAAAAGTGTATGAGCAAGTTCTTACTTATATTGAAATGATTTAAGAAGATGATTTTTCAGAATGAGTTTGGCACAGTATATTAGAGTAGTTATCTTCAAAGGATTGTTGAAGAAATACAGAAAATTGAAGAAAATGTAAAATTCTTTAATTTGAAAAAAATTGTGAAAAAAACCTATAATTTGACAAACCTACTTCAGCTTTCACGTTTCAGGAATATGACTGCAAGTTTCTTAAAACTGTCTTTAAAAATGAGGCATGCCTTATTTTATACTTTAATAAATTGCCTTTGGATATAGCTATTCTATGTATTTCAGATCTTATTATATAATCCAAGTATAACTGCCACAGTTCCAAAATGGACTACAGATTTTATTTCTTTAAAATACTGCTAGTAAATGATAAATGGTCATTTAGCTTTGTGTTTTCATAGAAAGGTCCCTAGAGATGAAAATATAAGAAACAAAACTTCAATTGAGGCTTCAGTGAAACCTAAACACTTCTGCTTTTTCACAACAAAGAAAATTAGCTATAAAACTTCACTAGATAAACTTTCTCTTATCAATCACACTGTAAATGAAGGAAAAATGAAATTTTCTCTTAATTGCTTTCATTATTTTAAATTTCAATTCATTTCTTGCTGGCCAAATTTCTCTCTATTATTGAAGTATGCACACTTAGAGCTCATGAGCAATGTGATGCTTTTAAAATAAACAGAACTGAGGCAAGCCTAGAATTACCTCTTGGCACAGTAAACTTGCTGATCCCTAGATACTTTGCTTCATCTCAGATGTTAAAGCAAGTTGGAACCTGGGATTTGTTTGTGACCCCAGGAGTTTTCTACCTCTTGGATGAGCTGCATATCTAATACGAGAATACAGGATTTCCTGAGTGATCTTCACTAAGGTACCCCATGAATAATTAGCTAGTCACATGAAAAATATTTTTGAGATGCTGATTCTATCTTTGGATAAAAAAAAAATCAGAAAACAAGTTTCAGTTTTGATTGTTTGATTCTTCATTATTCCTTAAGAAAAAAAGAAGTTGTTGCCTTATACCATCTCTGACATAAAGGTTGCAAAGACACATTTCTTAAAGCTGTAAAACATACACATTCTAAAGAGTGCTTTAGTTCACGTAATCCTTGTATTTTCTTTCCAGTCTGCTCCCTCTGGATGAATATATTTCTGATTCTCAAAATGCTGGCAGCCCAGAAAGCTTAGATATAATTGCTTCTATCAAATTCAAAATTTATCAAATTCTATACTACTATATATACAAGTATATTATTCACTTTCACTTCTGTTTGCATGGACCTGGAAGGATGCAGTATTGACATACCACTCTTTCATCCCTTTTCTAAATATTTTATATTCTTGCATTAAGAAAAGTCTTAGAATAGATACTGATGTACAGAAATGTATACTCAAAATTAAATGCTGCAGGATCATGTAGGCAACATCTAATTCTTTCAATAGTGGGGAGAGTTTTGTGATCCTGAACAATTAAAATTAGTCAGTTTTCTTCATAAAATTTATGTGATTTATATGTTTTCATAGAAATTTTGTCAATGCATGCAAAACAAAGCTTAATATTTTTTCCTTTTTACAATAAAATGACAGGAATATACATACTGTAAGGGACACATTCATACTGCACTTCAAGGTATTTATAGGTTCCCGGACATGGGTCTGGAAAAACATCAGGACCTGCCACCACTGCACACTGGGTTCTGTTATTGCACCTGAAGTCAAAAGAAAAGAAAAAATAATAAGCTTGTGCACTGTTAAATCATCATTAACATCAATACTACTTCTAGTTCCTATTTCACAGATTTAAATAAGATTTTGGTCAATTTAGGGTTCAGACTTATTAAGGAAAAATCTATACTACATTTTTTAAAATTAGACATTAAACTAATATTAAACTAATTTAATATTTGATTGAACACAGCGTGATTTTGAGTTAGAAGTTAAATACTCTTAAGCAACATTAACTGAAGGATACTGCCATGTGAAGACAGAATTTTTGGTAGGAAAGACTCCTAGTGTTAAAAAAAAAAATTTAGAAAATATAACCACAGAGTTTTATTAGGCAGTAGTAAAATAAATTCACTGAATATCATGCCATTTATTTTAAAGGCAGTGAACATATAGTGTTGAAAACTTTTAGCCAAACCTAAAAAATAAAGTCAATAAATGGTTAATATTTAAATATTAAAATATATCTAAAATTTAATCTATATAAATTAATAATAACTAACCTCATAAGTAAAACCATTTCTAAAAACTGATTCTTATATTCAGCCAAATATCGACACTAACCTTACAGATTGCTATTCATAAATGCCAATATCCTATACTTTAAGATAACTTAAAATCTCCAAAGAGAATAATCAGACATCACTATTGAAATAGAAACATACACTGGACATCTTTTGTGGTAATTGGGCTAAACAGATCTGGGTTATCCAAATATACTCATGGATAAATATACATACAATGAAATTGATTCTTACTCTGAAAAAGATATGCAAGTTCACAGTAGCCTCAGTTTACTCAGAAATTTTCTAGTCTCAATAATTTATCAATAAGTAGGCATTTCTGTGGAAAAAACAATGGTTTTTCCCACCTAAAATTCTGGCACTAAGTGTACAGAATAAGATACTCTAGCTGTCCTGTTTTACGTTGTTTATTCATTTCAGAAATACAGTATCTCAGGCTAGATTTTTCTGCTACTTTCTTAAATAGGTGCTTCTTCCTGTAGTATGACCTATACCTCTGAATCCTTGCTAGAATACTTGCTGGATAAGGAGTATTTAGGGCAGAACTCATTTTGATTAAGAGTAAAAATGCTTTGTATTTACTCAAGGCTACCATTTGTCAGGATTAATAAGGATTTTATTTAGACCCTAAATAAAAATTGATTCATAAGTGAATGTCTTAAACTGAAAAATATATCCTATGTTATTAGTGAAAGATTAATAAAAGCCACTATTCCATACTCATCAGGTAATTTAGCATAACAACTAATCCTGAGTATCAACACATTCTAAGGTTCTCTTCCATAAACTTAAGTGTCTAAGAATGATTATCAGACAACTGTGTAATAATATTAATGTAAATGTGGCTGTCCTCACACATGCATTGGAAATAGGTGGCTTGATATTTTAGTGTATTCAAACTAAACAAAAAATAGCAGTACTTTCCTATTACATAGAAAAGCCACTTGAAGAAGCTGTCTCAAGTTATAAGACATATTTTTCTGCAGTTAAAGAAATACAATTTTCACATCATACTTTGAAAACATAAAGTCATAAGTCTATCTCAGGATTTTATACAATGAGCAGCTATACAAACTCAATTAAGCCTATAATTGTTACAAAAACAATCAGCTATTACCAGGAATTCATTTGAAGTAGAAATGATGGAGAATGAAAGTATACATGGTAACATTTGATATTTGAATATTCTGTAAATATACCATTATTGCTGATCTCCAGTCATTAAATTATGTAAGTTTGAAATAAATACACATATACATAATATAGTATATATATATATAATGTTTTCTCTCTTGGCCTATTGTTTTAATTCCCTATTACCAACTTTTTTTCTAATTACTACAGTTCTAATAATAATGAAATTAATATAAAATCTGTATCTCTTCTTGTAATTTTCATATATAATACAAGTTTTTTATTATTTAAACACTGTTATCAACAAATCAAATTACTAGTCTTTTATGAGTAGGGCATGAAAGTTAAAATTTATAGTTATTCAAATATGAATCAAAAAGAATTTCAAATAGTTATATTTGTATAAATCAGATTTAAAAATACAATAAGGATGTTACACACATCCATTTATCCATCTAATTATTTAAATATGTGCACTCACCACTTTACATATTATATATAATTTACAAAAATACTAATTATGTATATGTAAGAAAATTCAGACACGTAACCATTTGTTATAGACATTAGACATCATTCTGAGTCCCAAATATCTTACTTAATGTTAACCAAAGAAGAATCAAGAAAGTCTTCTAATTTATGAGATAGTGTTTGTGAGAGGTACAGAAACCAAAACATGCTATACCAGGAATAGATTGCAGTCATTGTCATCATTATTCTATAGAAAACAACAATGCTTTACAACATTTACTTTTTAAAATAATTTATATTCTATTACTATTTCTATACCAAATGCTTTTTATAAGTTAAAATCCTTAAAAACCAAAAGGAGAAAGGTAGAAAACCTCTGGAATATTATTTCTGTATAAGATGTAATACTGATTATTTAAAGACCAGCTACATTTCAAAACAGGAATTTAAAAGTCTGTCCTTTCTTTTTTTATGATTTCAGGCTCTATGAGTCAAAATTAAATTAACTTTATATTAGATTAAAGATTATTGATCAACTGATACCAGTAAGAATACTTTGCTATATAAAAGTTGTTAAAAGTAATTTCATTCTAAAATATTATTGATGATAAAAGTGAAATAAAATAATTAAATGTTCTCATGTGCTTTAAACTCAGATTTTCTTTGTATTTACTTTTAATTTAAATATAAATTAAAAAATAATTCTCAGTATCCCTGATATTAAAGATATTCTTAAAACCACAATAAAGGATGAGAAAATGCTGCAATAATATGGTCAAATGCATCCTAATCCACTAACAGTCACAGAGAAAATACCACACTCTTATAAAAGTGTTAAGGCTTAAACTTTTGATAAAAGTTTCAATATTTTTTCATTAGAAATTTTATGCAATAACAATTTTCTACCCCAAGAACGGACAATTTTTAAATAAAGCATTTGATAAATAAAGCAGGTGACACTAACAAATACCAGATAGAATTCTCAAAGAAATCTCTTGGAGACTCAATTCTTACACATATAACATGGATACCAGTTATTTTACTACCTCACAAAGTTGATGTGCTTATAAAAATGCAATGAACAATTGTAAAGTATCATATAAGTGCACAAGTTATACTATATCGTATACTATTTGTTGCTGTAGTTATCCTTATTAATATCAACATTAGTTATTTGTTTGGGAGATGGGTTAATAACACTTCATTCCAGATAGACTAAGTCTTCTGAGAGAAACCCACAACTAGAAGAAATGACACACAGAAAAGCACATAAATTCTTTGGGTTCAGAGTAGGAAGAGGTAAAAACAGATTCACATTAAAAAAAAATAAAATAAAAGTAAGCCAAGTAAATTAGTTGTATGCGAAGTATTTTACCTGGGATAGTAAATGTTTGAGTTTTATAGTAACTATTTAAACTTTATCAAACATGTTCACATATATCCACTTGTCACTTTTATTTTTTTTTTGAAATGACTGGTACTACTCCCAACTTTACAGAGGAGGGAACAGGTGTGGTGATGTTAAGTAACTTTTCAGGCTCTCAGTAATCAAATAATAGTCACTGGACTCCAGAACAGGGACCTGAAATTGACGATCCCAATGTCTTGTGAGACAGTGAGTCATGCATTTCATGGTCACTCTGGGAAACTAATTTAATTCACTCTTACAGGTTCTCAGAAGTACTATGATCTGATACATCTAAATGGCCCAAAATTCATTCAGATGTACTGTGAATCAAGCATTCCAAGGAAGCTCTGAATTTAAATTATCATTACATAACCAGGCCTTCTCAATTTGAATAGCATGCAGCCGTCAGAAAGATAAATTTCTGAACATAAGGTAGAGGGAGTAATAGGATAACTGAATATTTATTTTTATATAGACTTCTGAAAGAAAAAAAAACAAAACCAAAAACATGTCATTTTAATTAAACCCACATACAAGCTCCAATTTAAGTGTAGTTGCCATCTACTGATCAACTTTATTTAATAAATGTCATTTAATATGTTGAATGCTATTGGTTACTGGCATTAATTTTAAAGCAATATTGTTTAACTTAAAATATGTCTTATGATGACTGCCAGGGAAGATACACATCATCACAGGATTAGTAATCAGATACAGAATCATTTGCTGCTAACTTATTCATTCCAATATGGTTCATAGCAGTATAAGAACAAAATTAGTTAAGTATGATAATGAAAAAGTCACCTCTGGGGCAAAAAAGTTCCTCCATTTGCTACAACATACTGTAACATATAATAAAAATGATATTGCTATGGTTTCATCAACTATTGAGTAAGTTCTCATTATATATAAAATAATCAGCCTCTTTTCTGCTAAATTTAATAAAGTGATGTTTGTTTTAACTTCCATTATCCATATAAAAATTATCAGCCCATTATCTCCTGTTTGGTTACAATGTATTTGTAGATGAAGCATTCAAAAATGAATCTTAAACATAACTATATTTTAAAACATTCTTACATACTAGACATGTAAGGATTGTGTTGGTTGGTTCCATTGTTCTAGTAATCTAAAATGGTACCATTAAAATAATTTAAATAAAACATTGTTATATTTATATGCTAGGAGTGTAATCCATAGTGTTCTCCATTAATAAACCCAATTACATATTTTTATTACACTCTAAAATCAGTGTGTACAAAAAAAAAATCCTGGGAATGTTCAGAAACTTCTCAATTACTGCTTCAGCCGTGTAAATACATAAAACTCCATTTAAAATCACTGGAATAACAAGATATGATTGTGTTTAAAAAAGGTAGTTTTGTGAGTCTTTTTGTTAGCAAAATTAGTCATATGAATTTACATTAGTACTTATCAGATGACATTTATACAAAAGCATGTGTGATGAAGAAACATATTATACTTAGTATACTTAATGAATTCACATTATCTAAAATATGGGAAAACAGTCTTTGAATCATATAATAAGGCATTATGTTGTAAGAGGAAAATGTTTTATGCAAAAAAAAGGCACCATCATCACAATACATTAATGTTTAAAATCTGAAAATGGTTAATCAGGGTAACTAGGAGTTTTTAATTCTCAGGAATGGAATGGAGCAATATAAAAAATGTATATTCATTTGTAATAACAACAGTATTTTGTTCACTGTCACTAAACATAACTCCTTTTCCTCAAGACTGTACTTTCTGTATGTTCCACTGCCTGTCACTCTGAGTACTGCTAATATGTCATTCATTTTGAATTTAGAAGCCTGTAAAAGATAAGGATCTCATGGTAGAATATGAATATATACGTCATAAAGGAATCATCCAGATCCCAAATAATAAAAGAACTAAATACTCAGAGAAAAAGAAATCGATCATCATAAACATTAAAAAATTTCTGTAATTCTTATATTGTCATTATATACCTAGCATTCACAAAGGAATGTGCCAAAGCCAGTGCTGTCCATATACAAGTTAAGTGGCAATTTAAGAAGAGGAACGAAAGTTATAAGGCCCTAATTTGGTGTTTTAATTTTTGAGAAAATTGATTCTAAATTGTAAACTAAAAATACTGTAGGATCTTACAGAACACATTGTGACAATGCATGTAAACCAAGTTCCATAATTCATAAGGTAATTCTCTAGCCTCATGTCTTTCATTTTCTATATTCTTTTATATGTAATTTTACAAACACTCTTCATATTAGAAAAATATGATTTGACACAAGCAAGTGAAAACATAACCGAGATGAAGAATGAGGAGGACCACAGAAACCAGGATACTACATTAATTTTCTTGTTGCTTCTGGAACAAATTACCACAAATTTAGTGGCTTAAAACAATGCAAATCTTTTCTCTTATAGGTTTGGAGGCAGAAGTCCGTAACATGTCTTTTAGGGCTAAGACCAAGGTGTTGGCAGGGTAGATTTCACATGGAAGCTCTGGAGAAAATGTCTTCTTGCCTTTTTTTTTTTCTCATTTTATAGAGGCTGTGTCCTCATTCCTTAGCTTGTGGCCCCACATCACCTTTTTTCATCCTGATTCTAATGTGACATTTCCTTCTTTGACCTTCTTGCCTCCCTCTTAAAAGGACCCTTGTGATTACACTTAAGGCCCACCTCTATAATCCAGGATAATGTGCCCATCTCAAGAGCCTTAACATTGTCACATATGTAAAGTTACCTTGGCCATATAAAGTAGAACTCACAGGTTATGCGGATAACAATGTCAATATCATTGTGGGGGGTCATCATTCAGCCTACCACAAGGACTTAAGCAAAAAGATATTAATACTGTGTCTCGTGAGGTGGTCACCCTGAAGAAATCTTACATAGGAAGATGTATATCATTGCAGTGGAAAATGGCTAAGGTGTCTAATGCCTCTATAACTTACAGTTTTATATATTAAAAGGACACATAAGCTTCCATTTATATACATTATATTTCAGTACAAATAAATGTTTTGATTATAGTTTGGCTAAAAGATATCATATTATATATTTGTATTGTTTGATCAAAATGGAATTTTCAATGCATAAAGCTTATTGATACAGATGTGAGAAACTGAGTCAGATTTGTCTGACCAATAAAGGTAACTTTAAAACATTTTACAAAAACTGGGATGTTGTTTCAATTTTGAACTTACATAAAACTTCATAAATATGAAATATGAAGTATTAAGAAATTATTATGAAACCTGATTGATTCATAGTAAATTGAACTTGTTTCAGTGTTAGCACACCTTTCTATTAATAAGCAAAAAGTGATTATTTTGTATCTGCAGAGTTAAATAAATGATTTTATTTTGACAAAGTCTAATTTAAAATACTAATTCTTCACTGCACTAAAAAGATATTATTTGCCTACGTTCTAAACTTTTTCAGTAGCAATTTAAAAAATAAAAACCTTTCCAGATTTTCTTATTATAATATAAATTTATAAGCCTTAAAGGCTTATTTTAGGAATTTTTCAAATTAACTTCATAATATCCTGAAAATATAGAAATGTGTTTGAAAATGTGGTAATCTTGCAAGGAAGTCCAATTTCCAAATATTCCACACATCTCTGGGTAATATTTGACAGAACAAATTATCATAATCGTCAGTCAGCATCCAAAGAATATTTATGGAGCCCATTCCAAAAATAAAATAATTAGCTATGTCAGACATGAATACAATTCATAGCAGCATGTGTTTAAAATAAATGGAAATGTGCTTTTAAAATTAACATGTTCACAAATATTGCTTGGAAATGCATTTCAGTCCTGAGTTACGTATCAGTGATTTCTAAGTTGTAATCTTCTGGTGGGAGTTGAATGCTATAACAATGGCTATATAGAATTATGAAAATCTTTTCATTTAAAAGTAACTGGAATTGCATCTGTATTAGTTTATTATTGTCTACTTGTGGCAGCATATCAGAGCTGGACATTCCTTACTTGAATGTATGGTTAACTAAATAAATTAGAGTGTGCATCTGAATTCATTATGTGAAAATATAGCAAATAGAGGTATTACTTGTTTTCTCCTAAATATAAAGGAACAATATTTTATACATATGTATTTTTCTTAAGTGAAGTCAATGTTCACTTCACTGACAGTTTTATAAGATATTAATATATGAATTTACTCTCCAGGACTACTTATGTTGTTCCACTTTTTTTTTTTTTTTTAAGTCAGAGACAAACATAATTCATTACACTTCTTAAGAATGTTGCAAGGCGTTCTTTTCTTCCCTAAGCTAAAAAGCTCCCTACCTGCCATGACAGGGCTAAGACAAGAGATACCATGCTGAGTCATTTAGTTAGGTTTTTCTTTGATGATGTGTGATATTTCCAAATCAAACTATTCATGTATGAGAGAAATTAAAAGTAATGAAATCAAACCTTGAGAATGAGAATTGGAAAGAAAAAGGAATTTTACTAATGCTGGCTACTGAAGTCAGTTAACAGGAAAGCCAAAAAGAGGAACAACATAAGATGAGCCAGGAAAACGGCTTTGGCTTCCTCACATTTGCTTTTAATAAAGTGCTAAATGAAAGCAAATCAATAATTCTGTGTGTATATGAAGACTATATACATACAACTTCCAAAGCAGAATATATAGCAGAGACAAATGAACTTTTGCATCTAACTTTGTCCTCATACATAGATTTTTTTGAAGAGTGAAGCAGTAAGTTTTTATATCACATAAAAAATAATTTTAGTTGTCTTCATGCTTTGTAAGCATAAGGTATGTGGTGCAGCATAACAAACCATGAAAGAAAACCCAAGTATGCCAGACACTGAAGATCAACAATTCTCATGCATCACTCTCCTCTAAGCTACTTCAGCACTGACTTCTGCTATAGGGCTTTGTTGGGTTGGTTCTATTGAATTAAGTTCAGTCATGACCTCAGACAGAGTCTCATTTCAAGCATATATTCTAACTGCTTTGAATTACGGTATCACCAGGAAGCAATAAGTACAAGTGAAGTGCAAGGACATTTCTATTTGTATCAGAATGCTTTAGGATGAAAAAAAAAAACCAGCAAATACAAAGTAAAGTGGCTTAAAAATAAGAGTTACGTCAGCTTACATATTAAAAAAAATTGGAAGATGGGCTGGTTCAAGTTGGTTAATTCAGAGATTTAACAAAGTCATGGCTGTGACTTGGATTCTTTGAAATTTTCTTGGATTTTATCTTATGGTCCTAAGACAGTCACTACATTTGTAGAAGCTATGCAAAGGTAAAATCCAGAAAAAGTAAACTTCCTATCTTATGCCTCATTTTAAGAATGCAGATGTTCTACACATGAACCACTCAGCAAACTACCTTTAATGGGCATTGGCCAAAATGAGCCAAAGAATATGCCTAAAACCATCCCAGAGGGAAAGGACATCCTCATGACTGGTTTAACTCAGTGAAGGTTCATCATCACAGGGCCAGAGAGGCACCCCTAGGCCTCTCTGAAGCACATGGCCAATTACAAGAGAGAGAACAAATCAGGGTTATGCTAGTGAGTAAGAAAGCAGGGGTGGTTAGAGGATGGGTTTGTGGTAGGCAAACAACCGTACCTGACATACCATTCTCTTAAGTTCCCTTCTCTAGTGAAAAGCACCCCATATTTAAGATATTATAAAATTTGGAGAATATTTAACAATTGTGTCCCCCAAATTGGGACATATTAAAAAAAGTATTTTTTTCAAATTTAAAGCTATTTTATTTGTAAGTATGTATATGGTATAAGCATTCTGATATAGAGAGTCTGGTTAAACACATTAGAATTCATCCTTACAATGTGATACTCGACAGACATTTAAAAATGGTGATGTAACTCTTCCTTTATTAACCTGAAAAAAAACCCCTCCATATTGAAATTTAAAATAAAAGCATTAAAAAATAGTTTAAAAGCATTAAAAAATACACGTAGTTCATACATGTATGCTGTATGAAAGCATAAATGTAAAGAATAGCTATGAAGGATTTGTAGCAACAGTGATTAACACTGAGATGTAGAATAGTTATGATTTTTCAGTTTCTTAGTACTTTTTCTCCTTTTTAAAACAAAGTGAACATTTATTATTTCATGATCATCTCAAAGCATTATTTAAAATTTAAAGAAGATGATAATTCTTTCAGGACTATCTGTATTAACTATTTCATATTCTGATAATCTTTTAACTCTTTTAACATTTTACATAATAACATCTATATAATACAGCTTTCATAGAAGATATTTTTCTGTAAAACTTTCCCAAAGTTTTTTCTGTATTTACTGCACATCTCTCTGCCTCTAGAAACATTTATTTTCAGTATTGAGATGAGAAATAACTTCTTTCTAGAGATAATGTACAGGTGTAGGTCACCTAGGAACCTGGCACAATGAAAATCTAGCATGCCACACGTCCAGAAACCTGCTACATATCATTCACAACTGGATAACCTCTTCTACAGTTGCTAAGGGCCTTAAGATGATAACAGTGTTAGTTGATCCATCTTAGAATGACTCTGATGGCAACTTATGACATCTTATAATGAGAACAGAAATTGTCTTCAAGGATAGTTTAACATTTGTCTTTTTCAAAGTTGTGGTTCTTATTCCATATATTAAAGAAAAATATTCAAATGGTATTATAATACTCATATAACACAGTGAATTATCTGAGATATATGCTTCAAAATTTATGCATGTTTAGGAAAAGCCATCAATAATTTAAAGTTTGTGGTAAAAAAGAAAAGTGAAAAAAATCTGGTATCACAACCCACCTTTAAAGAGAATAAGCAGCCATTAGGTAAATGCAATGCATTTATTTTCTTGGTTGTCAGATTGCTATTTTCAATGATTGGCACTTGGTGTTTCTTTTTGCATTTAGAATCAGATAGGTAGATAGGTAGGTAGGTAGATAGATGATAGATAGATAGGTAGACAAGCAGACAGATATTTAATGAATAGTCTACACAGTTTGAATTTTAAGTGAAAGAACTTTGTACTACTGAATCCTCTAAAGTTAAATAATTTTATGTTTTATTAAAGTTTCTTTTATGATTATGAAATCACATATATGGAATACAAGTAAAATATGCAGTAGAATGCCTAATACACTGTTTCAGAAAATTTTATAATGAAATATAATCATTACTTTATGTCTTAAACATGAGAAATAAAGTATCAATAAATATCAGTATAATTCAACAGTCATTACATTGCCCTTTAAGAACTGTTTCCTTTAGAGAAAGGAAAGTTTCATACATATTTATAACAACTAATAAACATACAATAAAAAATAAAGTTTTTTATGATACCTACTTATGTGTCCACTAAGTACTAGACTTTTCATTATTCATATATATCATAACACTTAACTAGGAGAATGCTCTGATATAAGCCAATGGTTTCCAAGAACATAGGCCTCCTTTGTAAGAAAAATACCATTCTACTGTAGAACAATAGTTGTAGTTTTATTGTTTTTTGATTGAAAAAGTCTACAATGCAAAGTTGTCATTTTATTCTTATTATTTTTAAATGGATTTATATTGTATTATTCAAATAATTTTATACATATTTTAAAAATATGCAAAATGTGCAAAAGTAGTATTCAGGTTACTGACAATGCTTGAAATGTGAACCCATTTTAAGGTACTTAAAAATCCACAGTTAAGAGACTAGATAACATTAGCGATAAAGAAAATATCCTAGAATTAAGCTTAGAAACATGTATTTGAACTTATGCTATTGTGAAGAACAAGACAAGATATGTAACCTCTCAGGGCCTCAATTTCTGTTAATCTATCATTATTTTAAGACTTAAAAACAGTAATATACAGGATAACACAACATATAACCCAGGACAGTTATAAGTACTCAATAAATGCTGAGTTACTGAGTCAAAGACAAATGATAGTTAATACCAAAAGATAGTAAGAGTTAAATTATTGAAAAGGTAAAAATAAAATGAATCTTTTCTAAAAAGTCTTTAATTTGAAATTCCAGATAAAATGAAACAACTCCACAGAAAATCAAGCAAAGCATTCTACATCCAAACCTCACGGTTTCACTTTTGAACGACTGGGTTAAATGTACAAAAGCTACTCAGAATAAAGAAGCCACTTTGGACTGTACACTATGCTTTCCTTCCTTTACACAAGATTGTTATCAACTAAAATTATTAATATACGGTGATCTTTATATCACTATTCCATTAGATCTTATTCATGAATACATTAATTAAAATACTCTTGATTAATGGAGACATAAATAGAAAACTATTTAGTTTGGGCTTAGGAGAATTGTGCTGCACTTTAAGATCATGTCCATCTCCAAATACGAAGGATATATTCAACTATTATAATAGACCTTCCTAAAGATAGATAGTGACTAAGAAACATTTGTTGATTTTTAGTAGCTAAGGGAATGAATACATGCAGATGTAGCCAGAGAAAGTAAGATTAAAACCGCATATACGCTTTAGTTTAAGAAGATTCTGAATCAAAAGATCATTTTCAAAGTAATAACTGTGCAAGCAAACCATTTATCTCTCTGACTTTTACTCTACTCATATGTAAAACAACTGTGGCAGAGTTTCACCTTCCTACTTCAAAGGTAATATAAAGTTGGGGAACATGAGGGAAATGTAAATATTTTATAATTACAAGGTATAATAACTTCAACAGAGGTGTCACTGAAGCACACATATACAAGAAAGACGGGTAAAACTTCCTATGTTTTCAAAAACATCATTCGACCAAATTCTGAAATTTGAGATTCCAGCATCAATAAGGATCATTCCTGGCATTTGTTAGAGTGTTCAAAGATTCAATCAACAATGCTTCCTGAAGATAAAAGCTGCTACACAGTTATCTTGGAATTGTTAAGAGAGCACATGAAAAAATGTGTGTGGAAGCCCTATATATCATAAAGAGCTATAAAAAGGTGAGGTTTTAGCATTTGGTTATAACTAAAATGATCCCCTGATCACCTTTGAATAATCTGCATTTCTATTTCTGGGACAACTTATATAACCAATACATAAGACCAAATAAACATTTCAACATTTTTCTCAAAAACAAAAAATAAACAAAAAAACTGCTTCCTGAACCTCTTTCTACTTCCTCCCAATATATAATCAGCCCCAATACCCTGTGTGAGCTCTCTCTTATCTCCACTATTCCTTCTTAACCAGCTTCACTACTGCTGCTTTAACTCAGCTTTTTTCATAATCCCCACTTGATTTTCATGACCCTTCATTTCCTACAGATTAAAAACTAAACATGACATACCAGGCTCTTCTTAAGTATCTGCTACTTTCTGATTAAATTAAGTCTCTAGTGGTTCTAGAATGGAAAGTGTAAAATATAAATACCTGAAAATAAATCACTAAGTTATGCTTATTTCATTTATATTTTATAGATAAGCATAAAGAAATTAAGTAGTTTCCCCAAGGCTGCACCAACAATGAGGATCTTGGGAAAAGAGCTAAATTCTCTTTGTTTTCAGTGAAAGGTATTTCTATTTCCTTTCTCTTTGTAGTAAAGGGAAAATAAAAATTATATTATTAGGCATTATGTGACATTATCAATTCTTGTAATATTTTGTTTCACACGACCTGTTTTTTGAATAGTGAACAATAATTTGTTCATTTAATTGACATGTTTTAAAAGCTTACTATGTGTCCTGTGCTAGGAAGACAAAGATAGATTAGACTTGGCATATGCACTAAAGAGCATGAAATCTTTTAGAGCAGACACATGAACAGGTTATTAACACACAATTAGTTAAGTACAATGATACCTGTATGTACAGGTGACATGAAAAGACCCCTGAGGGTCACTGTTAAGGGTTGAATTCTGTCCCCCCTAAAAGATATGTTTAACTGCTAACCCTTAGTATCTCAGAATGTGACCTCATTTGGTATTAGACTTGTTGCAGATGTAATTAGGTAAAATGAGGTCAGACTGGATGTAGGTGGGCCCTTAATCCTATACGACGAGTGTCCTTATAAAAAGAGGGGGATCTGGACACACAGGGAGAACACGAGAGTCAGAGAATAGAGTGCTGCAGCTGCAAACCAAGGAGTACCAAGGACTGATGGTACCAGGAAGCCAGGAGGGCAAGGAAGGATTCTAACTGGAGTTTCAAAGATAGCATGGCCTTATGACATCTTAGCATTACAGGCTCTCAGAACTGCAATAGGATATATTTGGTTGTTTCAAGCCACCTAGTTTGTGGTGCTTTGTTTCAGCAGCTCTAGGAAATTAATACAGTCGTTTAACCTAGATAGGACAAGGGCTTTCAGGGCAAGTTTCCTGCTCAAGATGACATCAGAATTCAGTGTTAAGAGATGAGTAATGGTTATCTTGGTGAAATTAATGGGAGAACAGAGAAGGCATTTCAGGAAGATAAAAAGAGAAAGGAAATTGAAACAGCATGGTTATACAGAGATCTAGAAGCCATTGGGTATTCTTGGAGCAGGAGACACAGGCTGGCAAGAGAAGAGGTCAGAGAGGCAAGCAAAGGCTCAAATGTGAGATTTTATGTAACATGTTAACATACGATAGTGGCTAATACGTATTTATTGCTTCCTCTCTGCCCAGCATTGAGCAACGTGCTTTCTGTGCATTATCTTGTCTAATCATGACAATGACTCTAATAGGGCTATATACATGTACATGTGAAAAAACAAGGCTTTGAGGATTTGTGATTTATATAAGGGTTATCCAGCTAGTTATTAAATGAGTCTAAACTTGATCTGTTTTGTTAAGTGGGATCATAGAATGTGTTATAAACAAGGAAGTAATAAGTTCTCATTGCTTTTGATAGAGATTAATCTGCTATTCATGTAGAAAATGAATCTGTGAAGTACAGGCCTACAGGCATAGGGATTGCATAGCAGAGACGGAGAAAAATCGGTGAATTAAAAACAAAATTAAGGTAGTAAAACTGGAAGGTCTTGATAATTGGAATGTGAGGGAATTAAAAGAGGGAGAAACCATGGCAGACTCTAGGTTTGGGAATTGAACGTCTGGTGGTGGAACCTCAAAAGCCACAGAAAATATAAGAGGAGCAGAAGTTACAGTTGATCTACATTAGGAAAATGACACATGAAGCACCGGTTCAGTACTGATGTGTGCACAACAAGAGCTCTGAATGGCTGCTGATAAAGCTCTGGTGTCCTTCAACAAGCACTGTTCCTCTGCTATACTGTGCTGTAACGTGGCAGAGAGGCAGACAGCAGCACCCTGTTAAACGGATTCCCATCTTTTGCTCTCCAGTGTTTACTGTTGTCCTTAAAGAGATTAAGATATAAGCCTAAATCTCATATGCTAAAATAATTAACTTGGTTATCCATCATTTGGTTTTCTAATACATAGTCTGTAATATTTAGCAATTTCCAATGCAGTACACACACATTCGTATAATCAGATTTTGTTGTTGTTGTTTGTTCTTTCTCCAAAGAGACATTTTCAAAATTAATCAGAAAGACCCACTACACCTGAAACTAACACAATATTGTATATCAACTATACTTCAAATTTCTCAGAAGAGTAAATACAAGAAATGCTTTAGGTAGTTGGCTACCTGTGGAATTAAAAGGACAACCTGGTTTCTTGGCTTTTATGTTAAATGGGAATTTTTATAACACATTTTAAAGAACTGAGTCTCTAGAGAGAAGAACAGCTATGTGAATAAAATTCCCATACTGTCAGATATTGAGTTACCATCAGTTGGCAATGCACCTTTGAAGATATGCAATTATGAACAAACATTTATTTACCTAAGGCATATCTGTATGTTTACAGAATTAGCTTTTGAGGGTTATAGAGTTTGAGTGTCTTGCATAGATGATAGGCAGTCCCTAAAGGCGGGAAAGAAGGTGGCCGTTTCCTTTAGTAGCATTCCCTATGGTCTAATTATGGAGCAATACTTGCATCAGCTTGAGGAAAAGCCACTCTACCACTCTGGTGGCTTCTCAGCTGAAAGCAAGTTACATAAAAATGATGGAACAAAAATGGAGAAGCCTAAAAGGGAAGTACAAGAATGGACAGAAGCAAAGATGAGAAAACACGTAAGCTATTTACTGGTTACCATATTTCAAGCACTTCAATCCATTTGATAAGTAAACACATTTTACAAATATAAGGCATCAAAAGGATAGATATTTCGCAAGAGTGTGCAAACTCAAGGGTGTGCTTGCTCCTTTTATAAGGGGAAAAGAATACTGAGAGACTGACATTGATAGCACGCCAGCTTAGAAAACCAGTGGAAGTTTAGCAGAGAGAGAAACAGCAGGGGATAGAAATTAAGTAGCTGCAATGGCTAACTAAGCATGAGCAAGAGCTAAAGTTAGGAAATTCATTCTTTCAACTCTAACAGAGCATTGGCTTTTTTTTTTTTTTTTTTTTTTTTTTTTTTTACCTTCAGTGGAGACCCACTCTAGGAATGCAGCATATAACTACTACATCTCAACTTGCCAAAATTTACAAAATAGTAAGATAAAAATATGAAAAACCTTCTCTCAACTTGTATTTTACCTAGGAACAAAACAATTTATTTACACAGTAATTGTAATATGTGGTTTTAAAATTTAGATTCCAAAATTAAAGGATATAGGATCTAATAAATATTTACCCTAATCTTCAAGAATTTGAGTTCATTGCATGCATCAATGGAAAAAAGTGTAACAGAATACATATTTTTGTATGTTTTTGTATGTTTCAACCAATTTATATACATTTATTGAAAATTTTTATTTCATTCAGCAAATTGTCATATATGTTTAATTTCATGGAGAAAAACTAAAGATACATACTAATCTTTTAAAGGCTTTTTAAGATGTTGATCTACACATATAGGTGATACCAAAAGAGAACACTAAGATATTCATAAAATTTGTATTGCTATCTGCTGAAAGATGAAATGTATGCTTCATTAAAATAATAAATGCCCTTTGGGCAATAAAGTGAACATGTTTTAATGTTTTATTTCAACATTAAAAACGTAATTTAGAAAATAACATCAAAAGCCACTGGGAAAACCGAACAGGTGGGATGAAGTCAATCATCAATCTTGAATTTTAACATTGACAAGGAAGCAGGTATTTTTCTTTTAAACCAGTGAGTAAAAAATAATCCACATATATCCAGAATCTCAGAAATCCAAAGGAAATATATGTTTTTACTAAAAACCTAAAGCTATGGTAACATTATATTTGTTTTATTTGAATTAAATTCAAGTCAACTGTATACTTAGAGTTCCATAAGAAGAAAAATAAAATAAATCTTATTGAGAAACTTAACTCATGCAGAGGTCTAATTTGTCAGTTTATACCATAATTTACCATAGTGGTGAGCAAATAGAAATCACTGATTACAAAATTTTTGAATGAACTTAACAATCTAGAGAAAAATGAAAGTCTCAGTTGCTACTAACCACAACCTCAATCTCGAACTATTTGCATAAAAGACAGGCATTTGCATAAAAGTAACTCAAACTTTAGGTTAATTATTTTTTCCTACTGTAAAAATGTTTTTGCTTTTATAAACTGTTTAATTATTTTTAAATTTTATTTAACTTAGTTAACACTGACTTGACTTAATGGTAAACCTGAGGAAGCACATTACTATTAAATGCAATCATAAAAGATTTGTTTTGAAGATTTTATGTATACACTATTGCTTTTATTATAATGCTTTTCAAATGTATGACCTTCAGATTACATGACAAGAAATAATTTAGAGGCAATCCTGCATATGTTAAAAATATTTGCTTAAAATCAGGCAAACTTGAGAATAAATCCTGAATCAGTCAATTAGCTATTATAGTTTATATAAATTACTTAACCTCTCTAAGCTTCAAACACTTCATCTATATAATGGAGATAATTGTACCCACACTTCATAGAGTTCCTGTATGAATTAAAAGAGGCAAGTCATATAGTGTGCGTAAGTACAATACTGCTCACAAAGACACTACTTTCTTTTAGGTATTAATAGTGCTGATAACAGGAGACACACACACAAAAAATACTGAAAGGCAGCTCATTCAGAAAGATGATGATTCTTGGAGAACTACATTATCAAAACATTGTTTCCTTTCCATTTCTCCTTATATACTTTTGTACACAATTATTAAAAAATATTCTCTCCAAAGTAGACTCACAGGTATTTTACTATAGGTATTTACTGTAATACAAATTTCATAACAATATTTATTTCAGGAAGCAATAGAATATGAAATGGAACAGAATTCTAAGAAGTACAAAATTGTCAAAAATCATTTTAATATTTAAATTTTAAGTCAGACAGCAATTATCCTGTTTTATATATTCATCTGGAAATATTTAAAACTCACCTCATCAACAATAATGAAAAAGACAACCAAAGTTACTATAATAATCATGTCATACTTGTATTCATACCTAAATTTGGGGGTACTAAGAGAAAGTTTAAACTTAGTTTTTCTCTTAATGAAAAAAGTCACATTCATTACAGTAATTTTCATTATCAGGGATATAAAAGAAACAGAAGTTTTTTTTTAATGTTTCAAATTTCTAAGTTAAATAATTACAAGGGTGCATATAACATGAGAAATTCAAAATTTTACCAAAAAAATAGTTATGTAGTCCTCTGTCATGTTTTCATTGTACATCACCAAAGAAAAAAGCCACATTCTTTTTAGCCCAAAATATCTCGAAGAAAGATTACTGAAGAAAATCCTAAGTATACAGAATTAGTACATTATTGAAAAGTACCCCTAGAAGAGCTTTTTGGTTAACTGAATGTAGTCATTATCTAATATCCACCTAGCACCCACTCCTACAAGTGCATCTGGACATTCTTCTGTAGAATCATTTGCTCATATTCTCAATCTATTTGGGCATGTGAGCCAATGCCTGCCTAATGCATCTCTGTGGTCACAGTGATTCAATCAGGGATGGGCTTGCAATCCAACAGAAGTCTATAATATCCAAATTTGGAATTTCTGCTGAACACACTGGAAAAGAGATTGCTGGTAAACTCAAACTGAGATTGAAAGGTCAAGCACATAAGTCTGGTGCTGCTGGGAGTCAATATGCTAATACCTAAAAATGAAGCTAACATAAAGGACAAGAGAAGTGGGAAAAGACAGATATCTGACTGCATCACTTGGGCACCTAGATGAAGACAGAGCTAAAGTCAATTAAACCTGGGGCTTTCGGATAAAAGACTAAATTCCTTCTCTGTAAGTCATTTTAAGTTACGCTTGAGCTCCTTGCAATTCAGAGTTGCTGAGTTTTCTTCAGCCTGACTACATCTTGTCTAGTGCATATAACGCATGTGCTTATTTATATTATCTGTGACTCTCTCTTTGGATTGTGAACAACATCATTCACTTTTATCATTAATACTTTTTTTGTGCACAGTAAGTGCTAAGTAATTGATTAATGCATTAATGAATTATTCTATTGGCTACCATTATATAAAAATGCTCTTAGAAGAATAAACGGGTGATTATAATTATGACAGAAATATAAATAAGTCAGGGAAACATAAAAAGAGATAATCTTAGAAGAACTTACAGGTTCTATATCCAAACACTTTTCTACATAATGATTTTTACTATCCTATAATATGGTGATGACCTATTTATGATATATATGTATGTATTTCTTTGAGAAATCAGCAAAAGTTTTCTTTAAAGGTCAGATAGTAAAAATTTTAGGCCCTTTCAGACTCTGTCACAACTATTCAACTCTGTCATTGTAGCAAGAAAATTTCCAGTAACAATAAACAAATAAATAAGCTGTGTTACAACAGGCATAGTTTGGAATGAAGGCCACTGCTTGCTCTCCCTTGCTTTATTCAAGCAATCAATCCGAAGAACCCTCTATTTTGATTTCAACAATAGTAGCTATCATTAACTTTCAGACTGGGTAAAAAACAAAATGAAAAATAATTATTAAAATCCTATGCATTCTGTGATTAACTAATAGTAAAAGTTCCCCCAATTTAAAATAATACAGCATTGCATTCCACACATATGTTGGTATCTAAAACAAAACTAAGCAAAATTAATAACAACAAAAAGCAAAATCACCACCACCACCAAGAAAAACATTCCAATATTCTGCAATATTCTGATGACATTATCTCTACTAAGGCTATCCCTTAGATGCTTGGCAAAACATAGAGAATAAATTATGTTTTGTCCTATACATTTCCCAGTTCTGTTAGAGTATTAAATTCCTTCTTAATGAGCATATACAAATGTTGTCAGAAAGTCTGAGAAGTAATAATTAATTACCTCTTCTTCTTTGACTTAAATGTTTTCATTTTTAATAAAATTTTTATTTTTAAAACATTATTAAAATTATCTTAAAAGTAATTTATTTTAAAAACATTATTTATAAATGGTTTAAGCACTACCCCCCAAAATAGTAGTCTCTCTATGAATAATTTTCATCC
Source organism: Camelus dromedarius (assembly GCF_036321535.1). Lineage (NCBI taxonomy): Eukaryota > Metazoa > Chordata > Mammalia > Artiodactyla > Camelidae > Camelus > Camelus dromedarius. Next base: position 64,423,581 of record NC_087436.1, on the reverse strand, counting down.
CAAATCTTAAAAGCATTACCATTTAAATATATCTTCAAAATTGCAGCTGCTGGATAAAGCTATAGTATACTAGCAATGCTCTCATATAGCAATTAATGACACTGAAATGTTAATAATTTAGTTATTTTTTAACTGATTTAATAAAGAATATCATATATTTAGTGATATTTTAGTGATTTAGGAAACAGTAAAAAGGATTTAAGTCATTGGTGCACATGTATCAGTTTGTTTATCAGTTTTCATCATCCCATTTGTGTTGTTTGGGGATTGCAATTACCCTTGCAATATGATCCCCCAGAAGAATTATTTTTACTTTCTAATGGACTGTTAATAATGATTTGCTAAGATTTCTAACCTCATTCTCATATGGAAAGTGCCTCCATAAGTTAAAACCTTTCCTCCCAACATTTTAAAACAACCAAATTAGTAAGAAAAAAAAAAATTTTGTTTGAGAATCACAATGATTGAGGTTGATTATATTATTTAAATCTTTGTCCTTTTGTTGATCCCTGGCTGTATTTTTCTATTATGCCTTTTTGTTTTCCCTAAGCAACCAAACATATTTTAAAAATACCTTTCTTAAAATTATTTATCATTCAGTGTCCAGAATAAGCATAGATTTTTACCAACTCACTACCACTTCATATATAAATATATAGGGTCCAAATTAATTTTCACATTTTATTTTATTTTAATTATTTTATGTACTATGGTTAAGGTGAAGTATGATCTCCATCATGACCTTGTATTTAAAAAGTCAAGTTGTCTTCTTCAATTGATAAGTATCCAGGTCAAATTAATACCATTTATTCATTTAGTTCACTTGGTGGTCAGCTTTATGACCAAAAAAATTCCAAAACAACAAAACAAAACAAAACAAAACAAAACAAAACAAAACAAAACAACAACAACAACAACAAAAAACCCACAGAAAACATATTAAAATGAAAATACCAAAACATTACAAAAACATGAAAGCCAGTAGTCATACCTCTTAAAATAAACATTGTGGTATAAACATTAAAATTGGAACTTACTATTTAAGTTTTAGGAATATATCATTACAAAAAATATAAAATGGAGTAACTTCAGCCAAGATTAAGAGTGCTGATAATATCGTTGCATACTGAACCTGGTCAAATTTTGGAAGCCTTATAATACACTTTCATTCAATAAACTTTTTTCTAATGTTACTGAGTACATGTTACCCATAGTTACAACTTACTTCTTAAAAAGTAATAAGTATTTTGAGATAGAATCAGTCTAATTTTGATTATAGTTTATAAAATGGCATTTTATTTTATTGATATACTCCTTGATAAATTTTCATTGTATATCCAGGTAACATAAGAAGTCATATGAATAATTTACTATTGTTCAAGACAAAGTAATAAAAGTATTTCCCTTGTTAGATTTAAATTGCTTCTCTATTTTCACACTGTTAGCTAGTTACAATATATAAGTTGTTATTGTTAACTGGATACAGTACTCTTCAAAAAGAGCAGATAAGATACCTTACAATAGCTGCAGCTCCAACTCCAACTGCCCATTCTGAAAAAGGTCACAGTGAAGCTTAAACAAGTTTAGATCAGTAAATCTTTGTCATCTTTACTGGAACAAGAATCACAATTCCCTCCTAAAATATGAAAGATCACTGTAACAGGAAAGTAAACTGAGTGTGGACTCAAGTCCACAGAGCAGTATCTTCTGAAGATACTAACTAGAAAGTGCTTGGTTCTGGTTCTAATTTTGCTATTGACAGGTCAAAGAACATTGGAATTGATACACTAATTTTCTTATCTGTAAAATAGGAATTGGACTCTCTAAAACTTTTATTTGAAACAACAAAGGATGTAAAATAATAAGATAACCAATCACTGAGGTTAGCCCAAAAGGCATTCTGTGTTTTGCTAAGTGCTTTAAAAAAAAACAATAAATCATCCAAATAAAGAGATGTGACAAAAGGTTAAACCCTTGCACAAAATATATGAATAACCTGTAGATCTAGCAAAAGAAATAAAGGCTCTCTAAAAAATAAAGGATAATATAAAAAGACAAAGCAAAGTTCAACCTATAAATGTACTAACAAATGAAGGCATACAAATAAAAGATAAGCATATCAGAGAATAAAAATAGACCCAAAGCCTTAAAAATTTGGCAAATTTAGATGTTGCTGCTATTAAGGATGAATTAATTACAAACCTTCATCTTATTAATAAAATACCAAATACTAGAGGGATATATATCTTATAATCATATTATCATAAATTTTTTTGAGTTTGACTTTTTCATTAATTAGTAAATAATATTATACTTCCATATATAGCTATTAAAAAGAATGAGATAGCAGTATATTTACTAGCATTCATTTCCAAAATATATTTTAACTACAAATATCTATTTCAACTGCTCTATATGTACAGCAATAAATACAGTAAGATCCCACTTTCTTATATAGTTACTATATGCAGCAATAAAATTGTTAAAAGTGGTTACTTTAAAGGGCTATGATGTGGTTTTGTTAGAAAACATTATTCCTATAATTTAAAGAACTCAAAAGGGAGAAAGATAGTATATAGAATACAGGGAAGGAATGACTAAAGTCATAGGAAACTGTGTTCTTATTACATATCCCTAGTACTTTTTAGGTGTAAAATTATTTTTGAAAATTACCACATCCAATAGGCCTTGATTTCCTCATCAATAAAACTGAAACAGTATCTAAATGTCTGAATTAGATGAGAAGTAATTGAAATGATACGTTAGGTACTTCACAGTGCCTGGCACATAGCAGCTACTAAATAAATGTCAGTTTGTTCATTTTCCTCCCTTGTTCATTAATAAAAGGCAATGATGTTTCATATTCTAGACTATTCTTTCTCCTCTCATTAGAGAATAGAAACGTGGCATAATAGACATGTAGCTTCACAGACTTGAAAGAGGATTACTCAGCATGGAAGGACTTTTTTAAACTCCCCCCTCCCCAAAAAAAAGAAGAGGAAAAGAAAAGAAGAAAAAACCCTAAATCCTCCTAATACAAATGATATCTGTGAGCAATAGGAATGACAATGGAGACAAATCTTTAACTTGGATAGCTTAGTGACCTAGAAAGAAATGCATCTCATTTCAACATTGCAGAACAGAAACTCACTCATTAAGAGCTGTCTTCAACTTAAAAATACATTCAGATTTCATTCCCCAATTTTTAAAAGCAACACACTGAAACCCTAGATTAAAAACTTCTGCTCTGTGAAAAACAACATCAATAGAAGGAAAAGATAGTCCACGGACTGGGAAAAAATACTTACAAAGGAAACATCTGATACAGGACTGTTATCCCAAATATAAAATAACTCTTAAAAATAATACAATTTAAAAAAGAGCCAAAGACCTTAACAGACATCTCATTAAAGAAGATACACAGATGGCAAATAAGCATATGAAAAGATGCTTTACATCACTTTATTAGAGAAATGAAAAATAAAACTAGATACTACCATATACACACTGGAATGACCAAAAACCAGAACACATGCATCACTAAATGCTGGTGAAAATTTGAACAACAGGAACTCTCATACACTGCTGGGAGGAATGTAAAATGGACAAGCACTTTGGAAGACAGTTTGGCAGTTTCTTACAAAACTCAACATAATCTTAACATAGGATCTAGCAATGGTATTCCTTGATGTTTATCAAAAGGAGTTGAAAACTCATGTCCACACAAAAAGCTGCACACGGATGTTTAGAGCAGCTTTATTCATAATTGCCAAGACTTAGAAGCAACTAAGATGGCCTTCAGTAGGTGAATGCATCCAGACAATGGATGTTATTCAGCTCTGACAAGAAATGAGCTATTAAGCCTTAAAAGCATATTATGTCACGAAGTCAAATAAGTGAATCTAAAAAGGCTATATACTCTATGGTTCCAACAATATGACATTCTGTAAAAGGTAAAACTATAAAGACAACAGAAAAGATGAGTGGTTGTGTGGGTGTTGGTGGGGGCTGGGTATGAACAGGCTACAGAGGATTTTCAGGGCAGTGAAAATATTCTGTATATTTTACTGATGGATATATGTCACTATAATTTTACCCAAACTCAGAAAGTGTTAACACCAAAAACTAACTCTAAAACACATTATGGACTTCGGGTATTTATGATGTGTCAACGTAAGTTCATGCTTGATTAAAAAATGTATCATTCTGGTGAATGATATTGATAATGGGGGAGGCTGTGTATGTGGGGAAGTAGGAGCTATAGGGGAAATCTCTATACCTTCCTCTCAAGCTTGTTAATCTAAAACTGTTTTAGGAGGGAGGTTATAGCTCACGTGGTAGAGCACATGCTTAGCATGCACGAGTTCCTGGGTTCAATCCCCAGTACCTCCTCTTACATAAATAAATAAACCTAATTACTCCCCCCAATTTTTTAAAAAAAAATTTTAAAAAAAGAGAAATAAATAGAAGGGGTGGGCAGAATACAAGACACACACACACACACACACACACAAACTGCTTTAAAAATTAAATTCTAAAGAAAAATCTTTGAAAGATGTATCAATTAATACATAACACTGGACATTTGAAAATTAAACAGAAGCCTATTTTGTCAAATGCTAGTTAATTCACAAAGGAAAACAAGCTTATCCTAGAAAAATAAAGCACTTTTGTTTCTTTAAAAATTAAGCCCATCCAAGCAAAACTCAAGCATAACAATGAGACCCACTGATCTGTAAAGAATGACTTAAAAAATAGTCTCTTTTTCAAAGTACTGACTGGTAGAAATCAATCCTTTTTTTTAGTAAAAAAGTATTACAAATAAAAACTACCTAATGAGTGTCTATTATGTGTCAAGTCCTGACAAGGATCACTAGAACTGATAGATAAATTAATGAAAAGCAGTTTCACATGCATGGAGTTAGTCACACACATGGAGTCAGTCCACTGAGAGGAGATGGATATGATCTAAAAAATCAAAAAGTATGATGAAGACGTATCATTATAAGGTTGCATGGAGGATAGAGTGAGCAGGGATTTGCTCACAAAAAGCCCACAAAATCAGCCTGTGAACCCTAAAAAGGCAATTACAGCTAACTATGTAACAGCTGAGGGGCACCTTTAACCTTCTTAGTTTTCACCCTGCAGAGGGCAAAAGTATCCTCCAGTGGATGTTGTCAGAGGCAGAACAATCTGTTAGGTAACTTACTTTGAAACGATGATATTTGTTAAAAACATGGTATTGTACGTAATTACTACTTTTCTTGTTTTCTTTTTTTCCCCACTCAAAATGAAGATTTATTCAATTATTTCCTCTTGCCATATTCTGCTTTCTGAACAGATTTAGTTGGTGGCAGCAGCATGATCCTACCTGATTATTTTATCACAGCAGTTTAAATGATTCTAAGCAGTCAGTTTGCTGGAAGTAAAAAGAGGTGTTAACTATTCTGACCACTTCTTGCTTAGGGAGGTAAGGATATCATTATACTCTAAACCGTTCTCTAGATTCCACCTGTCAGCAGGAAAGTCAGAAGTAATTTATTCAGAAAATTCCATTTTCCTTTAATGAGTGTTAGTATTGGTTAGCCTCTATGAAATAGAGATGGTCTCAATCATTTTTCCATGTAATCTGTAACATGAAAGACTAAGTAAAAATCTAGATAGATACTAACATTATTTGAAAAGATGGTCAATATTAATTAGAACTTAATAGGGGCTCTATGATTGAAGTTTAAAAATTATGGTTATGAAAACATAATTCTGAATGAGAAATATGTGGACTCATTTTCTTTAATTTAACCCACTACTGAGATTACAATTTTAAAATCCTTTTTAATGAGATTTTATGACCTCTCTGCTACTTCAGTTTATACTTGCTTCAGTAGAGTCTTCAGCAGGATATTATATTTTATTAATTGAGTAAAATAAATCCCCCTAATGAATTAGTCCTATTTCATATGATAAACCTACTTTCCAGAGAGATTCTAATTTATATTCACCCTTTCCTATTTTGAGTTGCAAATATAACTCTTGAAATGTCCTTTCTAAGATCTCACAAGTGTATAAACTTTGACAACCAATTTCAGAACACAGAAGTAATGTTTAATTCTATTTTTGGAGATACATTATCTAATTAAAAAATTGTGTATATGATTTTATTTATTAAGATACTGCATTATTCACATACTACATTAAACACTATTCCAAAGTCTTATCTTCCCCTTAAGAAGTTGAAAAAACCTAACACCTCAACAATCTAAGGCTTTTCAATAATCATCACACGTCTAACAGCCTTGGGGAGGTAGGGAAAGAAGGACGCAGAAAAATATGGTTAAAACAAATGGGTTTTCTACTTTAGAGTTCAAAGACATCTTGAGTTGGCATTTCTTCTACTTCTAAATCTATTATATGCACAAAGGAAATAATCTCACTCTTATCATTGATGTTCTGGCTGCTTTCAGTAACCAGATTTCATTCAGGGACATGGAAGTAAAATACGACTGGCTTAGGACATAAGGTCAATTCAACAAACCACCAAGCCTTATGCCACCTAATGCCCAGAGAGAACTACTTCACATAAATGAGTCGTGAGCAAGCTGGTTAAGTGAAGGGGATGGCGTGAGGTGGGGGAATTAAATTTGCCTACACATCTACTTTCAGTAGAAGAAATTCACTGAAATGACCCAGAGTCAAAGTGTTGTCATTTAAGATCTGTCTTGGCCACTGATCACCTCTGTGATTCTGGATAAATAAACCTGAGTGACATTATCCTCTCTATAAAGTAGGGATAATCATACTGAGCCTGTTCAACTCAGAGTAATTTAGAAGCCTGAATAAAAACTATGTACGTAGACTACTTTGTAAACTGAGACTCAGTATAAACGTTAATATTAAACAGTTGTGGTAGTAGTATACTAGTAGATTAAAACATAGTATACTTTGGTCACTAAATATAGACAAACTCAAATTTGAAAAAATTGCACACCAGTACATGTGTTTCATAGTCCAATTTTTCCAAGTTACACACATAAAATGACCCTAAATGTGTTTCAGTCAATTTTGTGAAGCACAGGTAATTCCCATTACCACTTACTTCATATGCCTTTCCCTCTGGATCCCCACTCTGCTGGCACATACACAAAAAACTACTCATTTGATTTCTATTACCAAGAAATTAAACAGTATATACTTTGTGGTGCCTAGTTTCTCCTTCACTCAGCTATGTTTTTGAGAGTTTTCCTTTTTGTGGCAGGCATTAGTGCTTTGTTCTTTTTCATTGGTGAGTGATTTCATACTGTAGCAATACACCACAGTTTGCTTATCTACTCTCCTATGGATGAACATCTAGGCTATTTCCTGGTTTGGGCTAATATCAATAAACCTAGTATCAATATCCTTGTACAAGTATTTTTGTGGATGTATTTTTTCATTTCTCATAGATAAATATTTAGTATTGGAATGAGTCATAAAACTGATGTATGTTAATTTTTATGAGAAACTGACAAACAGCTATTATCTAATCTGACAATTTCTGCCTTCTAATTGGAGTGTCTGGTCCATTTATATTCAAGCAATTATTGCAATGTGTGGATTTAATTCTACTGTCCAGGTGCTTCATTTTGTTTCATCCAGTCTGTATTTAGTTTCTTTCTTCCTTCTTTCTGCCTTGTTTTGGGCATGAGTTAACCTCGTATTTTTGGTATTCCTTTTTATCTTCCCTACCGACTTTTTATTTATGTCTGCATTAATTTGCAAGGGCTGCTGTAACAAAGTACCACAAATTGGATGGCTTAACAACAGAAGTTAATCGTCTCAGTTTTAGAAGCTAAAAGTTTGAGATCAAGATGTCAGCAGGGTTGGTTCCTTCTGGGAGCTATGAAGGAGAAATCTGTTCTATGTCTTTCTCCAGCCTTCTGGTGGTTTGCTGGCAATTTTTGGTGTCACTTGGCTTGTTGAAACACCATTGTGATCTCTGCCTTCATCTTCACATGGCATTCTCCCTGGGTTCTTGGCTGTGTTCAAATTTCCCCTTTTTATAAAGATACCAGTGACACTGAATTAGGGGTCTAAACCACTCTAGTATAACCTCATCTTAACTAATTACCTCATCTTAACTGCAGTGACACTAGTTTCAAACAAGGGCACATTCTAAGATACTGGGGGTTAGGATTTACACATATGAATTTGGGAGAGGGGAAAGAATCCAATCCATAACAATGTCTCTCTCTGTTGACTTCAGTTATTGCTAAAAATCTTACTATATGCATCTTTACCTTATCACAGTCTACTTTAAAAAAGTATTCCATGAGTTCATAAGAAACATAAAAACCTTATAATTATACATTTCCAGTGATTAGCCTCCCATTTTTCTCTTCTTATCATGTTTTACTTCTAAATATGCTATAAACATATTACTTTTCCTTAATCAGACAAATATCTTTAACTATGTTGATAATAAATTTAATGTGTGTGTATTTATTACATAAAATATATGTATATATTGGTACATTTCTATATATACACATATATATTCATATGTATATATTCCATATATTTAAATATATTTCTTATGTTAATTTACATATGACTCTTTGAGGTATTCTTTACCTCAGAGATCACCAGATACTTATTTGGTAACATTTCCCTACAGCCTGATGGATTTTTTTCTTTATTTTAACATATCGATAGTGGAGAATTCTTAGAAAAATTCAGCTATTTTAATTCAGAAAAATGTCTTCATTTCATATTCTTTTTTGAAAAATATTTTTGCGGGGTATTCATGCTAGGTTGATAAATCTGTCTGTCAGAACCTCAAGATGTTATTCCATTGCCTCATGGCTTCCATTACATCTGATGAGAAACTGGGGCATCCCTTGTATCACTTCCCTCGTATTTAACGTCTTTTTTCTCTGGTTACTTCCTTGAGTTTTCTTTATCTTTGATTTTCAGTATGTGATTTTTTTACGATATGACTAGGTATGTTTTCCTTTGTATTTATACTGCTTGAAGTTCTCTAGCTTTTTGATCTATAGATCAATGTTTTTCATTAATTTTGGAAAACTATTAATTATTTTTCAAGTATTTCTTCTCTCATTCTCTTTTCCTTGAATGAGAACATTGTGGGAAAGAACAATAAGGACTGAGGTAAATAATATTTACACACAGACAGGGTACATCTCTCATTTGGACTAGATGTTAGTATAGTTCAAACAGGTTTTATAAGCTCAAGTGTGTCACCTCAAAAAAATCCATATGCTTAAGTCCTAACTCCCAGTACCTCAGAATATGACTGTGATTGAAGAGAGGGTCTTTAAATAGTTAAGTTATATGTACTCATTAGGGTAGGTCTTAATCCACAATGACTGAAATCCTTATATGAAGAGGAAGTCTCTACAGAGAAACACACAGAAGGATAACTGTGTGAAGACCTTCATTTACAACCCAAGGAGAAAGGTCTCAGATGAAACCAACTCGGATGACACCTTGATCTCAGTCTTCTAGCCTCCAAAATCATGAGAAAATAAGTTTCTGTTGTTCTAGTCCCTCAGTCTGTAGTTGTTCACCACAGCATACCTACCAAACTAATGCGATGGGCTGGGGCTCTGCTGTGGTTTTAGTTAAAGTCAGTTCACCACAGGCTTAAAGTCTGAGGGTGAAATTAGAAACTCCATTTTAGAATCTAAGTGACAGGTTTTGTCTTCAGATGCCCCCAAGGTGTATCTCAGCAATCCCTTTCCTGTCCCGGTGGTACAGGGCCCAGAATGCCTGTCTGGTTTCTCTCGGTTCCGATCTCAACCCCCAGCGCACTGACGGCACCTATTCCTGCTCCATCTTCAGACTTCATTCAACAGGGTATCTGCACCTGGGACCTAGAGGGCTTCTCCCTCCCCTAATGGGAGACAGACACTGACGCTGTCTGTGGGCTTCTCTCAGTCCTTCCTGCCCTCACACTTCAGCATGCTGCATGCGAAGTCTCTGCTCTGCTAGTCACCCCTCGACACACACTTTCCCACCCTCTGCTTAGGGTCCAGCCTTGCACCACTGCACCTCAGATGGAGAGTGGTGGAGATCTTTCCTGCCCCTTCTGTGGCAGGTGGCTTCTGCCTCTTGTTCAACTAAGGCCCAGAATACAGAGCATTTCTTAGTTCTCATTCTTCATACTCAGACCACTGCACACACGGTGCCTGCTCCTCACAGGATGCACTTCTAAGTTCTCTTGCCCTCACCCCAACCTTTCTCATTAGCTCTCAAGTGAAGGCTGATGGAAAAACAAAGATGATGAGAGAGCAACGATTCCCCTTGTAGCGAGGACTCCCAGGAATTCTACACTCCTACACCAGCCCACATCCGGCATTTAAAATTTAAAAGTTCAGCTGCTATATTTTCACTGCATCTGTAGTGACTTCCTCCTCCCACATTTCAAAAATGAAAGCAGCTTTGAGTACTGTATATCCTAGGAGATGCTTGTCAAATTTTTGATTTTAATATATTTCAATTGCTTTGGGCCTGACTCTTTAATGGGCTAACATAACTGATTTTATGGTTTACACAGCTTATTTTTATTGTCAGGTTGGGAGGGGCATTCTCTTGCAACAGTGTACATCCTAAACAGAAACAGTAGCCCCATCACATTTCTTTTTAATTACCCTATCTCATTCCCCTAACGGTTTCCCTTCCTCATCATTTCCCTCTTTTCTCAGTGCCTGTGTATTCTGATATCTCAGTGGTCTCAATATGGTGTGAAGTTTTCACTCCATTATTTTTTTTTCATAGCTAAAAATTATCAAGTGTTTACTAAATAGACACACTATATTAAGGGCATTACACGTTATGCCATTTAATTTTCAGAACAATTCTACAAGAAAAATACTTAAATGGTACTCTCTTTACACATAAGAAAAATGAGTCTTAAGTAAGTTGGACCAGATCACAGAGCTTGGAAGTAGTGAATTAAAACCCAAGTCGTCTGACTTTATAGGAGCTCTTGTCTGGTGTATTGCTTTTACTTTTCAACACACTAATATTTGTTTCTTTTCTGTGCCTTTAGAATATGTGAAATCGTATGCTTACAGAGTACTGTGGAAGTGATCTGCAATTAGCATTAATGTTGGGAGTCTGCTCACTTTATTTTTGCATTATAAAAAGGGCATGCAAAAGATAAAATAAACTTAGGACTGTACATGAAGTAGATCTTAAGGCTACGTGTATGTGCCATATAACTATTCTTTAAAACCAAAAACTGCAACATGGGTCCAATTTTATCATGTTACTGCTTCAGGAATAAAAGAGTAAGGAAAACTGCTTTGCAGTCCTAGCTCTAAAACTTACTATGTGTATGAGGACACAATGTAATTGACTTTCCAATATACAGTTCATTCCTACATTTTATGGAATAGTGATATCTATGATCTTCATAGGGTTGCTGTAAGGACAAAATAAGGTAACATATGTGAAGGCACACCTACAAACCTATAAATCACTTTCAAATACAAGATATGAGCATCATTTTTATTACTGGGAAGCTCTAAACTTTAAAAGTTATCAATGTTACTCCCTCAAAAAAAAGGAATGAGCCTTTTAAATTATTGTTAATAATGTGAATTCACATACAATACATTAATGCCCAATATATATGGTAGCTCAACTAAGGTGAAAACACTCTGGAAACCTAGAAAGGTCATTTACCTCAGCCAACAATTACACTGTATTGATAATTTATATTTACACCTTTAAGGAAAGCAACAAGAACTATATGCAATTATCCTTAGCCAGAGAAATAAAATAAGCATGAGAACAGAAAAGTTGTTTGGGGGTAATGAGGCTCTGAAAAGGGAAACAATAATTAGCTTCCAGTTATAAAGCATCAAGGGCCAGTATCTAGGTTAGACTGGGATGCTATTCCATTTTTATTATGGACTTAACAGGCATGACACCAGACTGTACATCGAAAGGCTGAACAAAGACCCTTCCTAAGCTTCTAGGCAGAGGGGAAAAAAAATAAAGTGGCAAGAGCAACACAGAGGGCAGTTCCCTCATTGATTTTTAAACAATACATGCTTTGATGATGACTACTGCTTCCTTTCATTAACTTAAAAGAACAAGCTAATACTCATGAAGATTTAAAGACTCAATAACACATTCTCATTCTTAGTATGACTTTCACAATATTTCTATAAACATGATATTTAAGGTGGAATAAATATTATGGCCTTAAAATTTCTAGTACACAAAATAAATAAATATTTTCCTTGGTAGGAATTTAAAATTGGAAAATATTTCCCAGTATCTTCATTTAAAATAAAATAATATACATATGGGCAAATTAAAGAAGCAATGATCAAAATTAATAGTTTGATTTGTCCTATTAGCAATTATATCTTTGAGTTGGTGTGTGTTACAAGAAGTTGTCTAGGTATTTTGTTTCATAGTTTCTTATAGGTGCCTTGTTGATATAAGGATGTAAATAATAGCTTTTAAGTAAAACAATATTAGTTACATTACTCTTTTTGAAATTACCTTAAGCTTATTTTAAGTAACTAACAAATGTCACATTCTAGCAAGTAATTTCTGATTTTAATTAAACTCATTTTCTTGTTTCTCTAGGTAGTAAATCTAGTCAACAGGATTAGTAACCACTTTCTACATGACCATTACATGGTTCTAGTTCATAACAATTATTTCAACAGTAATGTATAGAATGCAGACTCAGAAAGACACTAAACTAAGAGAAAGCAGTTAAGAATTCCTTCTAATACTCCACCTCAGCATTTCCCAAACACTGATCTATGACATGACATAAATAATTCATGGTCAAATGCTTTAAAGAAGTGCTAGGCTAATCAACATTAAACAGGTTTCTTTATTACAGAACTTCTCAAAGCACTAATGTACACTGTGAATCTCCAAGGGGTGACAGAGTATGCAGCTTTCTTAAATTTATTTGAAAGTGGAAACTTTTTATTGTTTTTCCCCAGAACACTCATTAATATCTCACTGGATATGACTATTCCACAAAACTGAATTTAGAAAGTGCTGATTTAGGGGAAGTCAGGTTTAGGTAGGAAGATGCCACTGGAAATTTTGAGAAAGGTACAAATTCATTAAGCATGATGAAGGTAAAACCTCTGAGGGTGTACTAAAGAAGTATGAAAGATAAGGGCTAGTCAAAGATTACTGTCACAGTTTTTAGCTTGGGAGATGGGAAAACAATGGAATTATCAGCATAATCTGAGATACTGATAGGTATGCCTGCCATTACTTCATTCATTTAATCATGCAATAAATATTTACTTAGCATTCAGAATTATTTAGGCTAGGAAGGTGGCTAATGAAGAAAAAAACTATCATACTATTTCAACCATCAAAGTTTAATGATTGAAAACAATATCCTCTAAATCCTCTAAATGATAATATAAGTAGACATCTTTCAGAGTGCCTGCCCACTTATTCTTTGTGAACTACCACCTACATCCCTGTTCATAAAAAAAGCTCCATATTTATATAGTCACTTTTCAAATATTCATGTATCTACTTTGTGATCAAGATTTATAATCTAACTCAAATGTTCTTTCCTGGGTACTTGGCTAGCCAGCTTTGGCTAGTTTCTTGAACTGCAGACATGTAAACAGAATTTCAATGGGATTTTTTGGCCATTTCCACACATTAGCTGTAAGAAACATTTAACACTGAGAAAAATAAGTGAAAAAAGGAATTATAAAGAGAATAAGGGAAAAAAAATAATGAGAAAGTTAGTGGAACAGGGAAAGACACACAGCTTACTGAGTCCCTAATGCCTTTATACAGTTCTTTGTTCCAGGAAAATGTGAATTCAGTAGATGACACAATATATTTTACAAAAATTTTCTTTTTCAATCAAGCTATTTTTACTAAGATCTTATTTCTTGCAGTAAAAAGACCTATATTTAAAACAGAAATGTCATGAATAATATTACATATCTGAAATTATAATAATGTCAACAGTAAAAAAGTTACTTCACTTTTTGAGAAGCATTGTTATTTGTTGGAAGGGTTAAAGTATGCTTGAATATTACATTTGTATAAACATATTCTAATAATTCAACTGTCAATTCAGTTCAGAAAATTGGGATAATATACTGTTCCAATCTACACAGTAAAACATAATCCATGAAAAGTGTAATACCCTTAAAGTACAGATTTCACAGGAGTAATATCTTTCACATTTAAATAAAGTGGGTATGCAAAATGCATAGATGAAAAGATTTGTCATGTTGCTCTCACTCTTGGGTGTTAAAATGGTAGTACTGGGAGGCATTTGCCAAAGATTGGCAGGAATTCTGTCGAGGACTTAGCATAGTAATTTATGGGAAATCCAGAATGTTTAGACAGAATTGATTAGAATTAGTCTCTACAGAAATCATGCCAACACATGGATACAATTAGGACACATGTTCAATGCAAATGACTCTGATTCTGGCAATCCACATTTTGATTTTTGGATGAATTGAAATTACTTCGATTTTTTTAAAGATGGAGGAGAAACATGAAGTACAACTTCAGATACTAATAATTTATGGCCCCCAAAAACTATGAAAGATATATGTTGTTGAACTGCAAGTTCACAAATTAAGTGACAATGGAGATAGAAATAACTAACCTCACTGTATCACTATGAAAATATACATTTCACCCTACAATTTCTGATAATACCAGTATCAATCGTTTGTGAACATTACCAGCTGTTCTTTCAGAAAATGAAAATGAATGTTTTCTATCTCCATGGCACTTTAAAGGCAAAAAGTTTCCTTAAGAGAATCGCCATCTGTATATAGTAGGTTTCACTCATTCTCACCTTGCTTATCTGCAAATCATATCAGTCTCACAAAGTCTCATGTGTCTTTTCAGCATCGATTTGTTAGCCGAGTGAGGTAGCAAGATCTCACATTTCAAAGACTCAGAGGCTTTCATGCAGACAAGGTTGTATTTGCTTTGTAGGAAGAGGCTTAATATAAACAGAAAGAACCACTACTATGCTGTGGCAACACTTATTCTCCAGGCATTTTATATACTATCAAAAAAAGCAAGGTCCAATTTCAAATTCTTTAATACGAGGATTCTTAGCTGTCCCTAAGCTGTATTTTGAAGCAGGAAAAGCTGAGTTTTGGCAAAGCAGTTCCCAACCTCCTTAACAGCCATCTCTTTGAGAAAGGAACACTGCCCTCGAAACGTAAAGAATAACAACAACAACAAATAGAAAGAATAATCCATGAGAGAAAAGAACCGACCATCTTTCATGATAGGGAACCATACCAAAATTTTCCAAGTAGGCAGGTTAAGATGTCAAAATGTGACTTAAACTCTTACTGTTCACTTATAATTAAACTGAAGTTATCATCAGTGAGATTGTTATATGAAATTGCTTAATGAACTCAGTCATGAGTAAACCACATTATAAATACTCATTATTCTCCAAGAACTCCTTTGTTTTAAAACAAATACTTTGTCAAAGAATCTGAAACATGCATTATTTTTGTCCTACTAATCATTAAGTTGTGCATAGGTATGCTGTTCATTAGCTACTATTATTTTCCTCATTATTATTAGGCTATGTAATTCTTCCTACCATGCTATCAAGTTAACTCCAAGGGCAGCCACCATGAAATATGCAGATTTGGTTGAAGAGTCACTGTTACCCAGGTTTACTTCCTACCTACATACCCTTGTTTTTGCATCTCCTCTTTTCCTCTCTTCCAGCTCTGTCCCACCCAATCACAAAATATATGATAGTGACACAAAGATAATCTTTAAAGTAATGTGTTCATATTTTAAAACAAACTTTAATGCAAAAAAGAAAGGTTTAAATGATTGGGAAATTAAGGCTATAAGTAAGCCAGCAGAGTGGGCTAAAGGAGGGTACTGTTCACTTTGAAGTAGCCAAATGCTGCCGCTTACTCTGTACTTTTTTTCTGTGCAATCTGTTATTATAATTCCAATATACCAAGAGCTAGAATTTGTTATTAATAGTTACCAATGTACCAGCTCTAAAGGAAAATGTGTGAACACTTAAGGAAAGATGACTATTATTTTTCACAAGGCACAAGAAGAAAAGATAAATTTAAAATAAGGTATAATGAATACAGGGTCTAGTAAAGATGAAAAATTCTACAGAATACCAGAATGACTATGCCCCTTGATATATGAGGGAAATAACAATATAAATATTAATATTAATCAGAAGCAACACAGGAGAGAGGGGTTTTCCAATTTCTTTGGAAAAGGGCAAACCCCGACTAAAACCATAAATTGATGCAGTATTTACTGTTTTAGGTGCTCAAATATAATGGTAGATGTCTAATTTAATAAATGACAAAAATCAGAAGGAAATACAATTGTGAACTACCTCTACATCAGTTACACTGCAGGGTGACTAGTAAATGTTTTATTTAACTTTCATGAAAACTATACATCTAATATAATTGTTCCAATTTTAGAGATTAAGATAGTAACTGTGAAGATCAAATATAGGTAATCTCACTGACAAACAAAGATTGTTAATAACTTTAGGCTTCTACCACTTTAAAGCCTGTGATCATCAGCACCAAACTACTTCCAGAATTGTCTTTCATAAAGGTGTAACAGAAAATGGAATTAGAAAGTAAACCATTTATAAGCATAAATTAGGAAACATCATTGGACTTGAAATACAATTTTTAATTAATGACTAATTTTTTTGTTGTTGTTCTTGATCCCTCTTGAGGAAGAACATTTTTAACTTCTTCAACTTTGCTAGAGGGTAGACAATACTAACAGGAGAATGCCACAGAGAGCAAAAGAGACATTATCTTTTAAAAAAGTCTGAGGAGAATATAAGAGCATACAGTCTACGACTCCAACTTAGTTCTTAGTGAGCCGTTGTGTTTGAAGAAATATGCTGAATCATGAATTGTATGAAAATATAAATGCTTGATGACAAGTGACTTAATCCAAATAAGTAGGTATTTAGAGGAGAGGAAATGGAGCTGAAGACATAGACAAAACTTACTCTGTGTAAAACATTCATTTAATCACTAAAACAGTAATATTTCTGAATAAAATAAATCATTAAATCATGTAAAAAAGGGTTCTTGATTCTTATACATTTTTAAAGTGAGAAATTATTTAGTATCTCTACCCAGTTTTCTAATTTGAGATGAAGTGAAATAAAAGGCTTTGTAAACAACTACTCAAAACTATAACATTCTTAGGAAATATACAGTCATCCCTCAGTATCCATGGGGGATGGGTTTCAGGTCCTCATGGATACCAAAATCTGCAGATGCTCAAGTCCCATAGTTGGCCCTCCATATCCATGGGGTTTGCATACATAAATTCAACCACAATAAATATGTGTATATTTATTGAAAAAATTCAACGTATAAGTTGACTCACCCAGTTCAAACCTGTGTTGGTCAGGAGTCAACTGTAATTTAATGGCACTTAATTTACTCTGCAAATTCTTAGAGTTCTACTTAATAAACAGTTACCATTTGCAGAACTGCTTAATCTTTGTTCTGTGGTATACATATACAAAAAATATATAAAAGAGCAAAAGAAAATATTGTCACTTGATGCAGTGCTTCCCATTATGTATTTACTTCCCATTATCTTAAAAATCAGTTTTAATGATATGACAAGAGTGCCCACAGCCACAAATATATTCAACTGTGTTCCTCTCTCAAGTAGTTAATATCTTCTCTGTAACATCTCCTTCATCACACCTATGCTGAACCACGAACTTTACCAGTGTGATCTCTTATCACCCTGTGTTGACCCCATCCAAGTTCTTAGCTTTGTATTATGCAACTTTATGTATCTGGCTGACCATCATTAGGGCTTTCAGGTCTGCAAAGGGACAAATGATCTATACGCAAATTAAAAAATACTCAAATTTTAAAAATGTAAAACATCTAAGTTAGGGTTGGTATAAATAGATTTTTTAAACTTAAATATATATTATAACCAATATACAGGTCTCTACATTCTTTATTCATTCTAACACTTAAGTTTATTAATAAAAAAGAGCAAAATAATAGCAAAAATTACCTAAAGTTTTAAAATTAAAGTTCATATACTATTTGTAAGAAATACTATCAATCTTGTTTGTAATTTTTTAATGAGAACTTTTCTGAAGACCTTATATAAATAGCAATCTGACCTACCCTACCCACAAACATTTATTTTATCTACTTTGTTCACTGCTTTATGACAGTGTCATAAATGCTACTTGGCATATACCAAACACTAAATAAATAAGTACTGAATGACTGGATGAAAAACAATACTTTATCTTAATGTAATTACATTTAAATTTCAAAGTTTAGATGTCACTGTTTCATTTTCTACATTTTATTTTCAACATTTTCATTTTGGGTCTTCATCACCATACAGGCAATTTTTCAAAATAATTCCTAGTTTTCTACTTCAAAAATAATAAGCTATGCATACTTCAAAAAGAACTGCAAGTACATAAGAAGCAAAAACCTTATTTCTGAAGCATGTGAGAAAGCGTACATTAATGGCACATATCTACTATTAAGGAGATGTTTTACAAGTTTTTAAAAGGAATTTCTTAACTCTACATAACAAAATATATAAGCTGTTTCTGTGGTATCTTAACTGTTAAACACAGTTAAGTTGTTATGGTTAATTTTGTCATGGCAATGATTTTTCTTTACTTCAAATGCTTAAAGATGTCTCATATTCATTATATTCAAGACACAGGTAAAATAGTATCTGGCATAAAGCACAGTCTTTCTCAACCAGGATTCTCCAAGATAATGAAACCCTACATAAAGTGACTTGAATGACTATTTCCTCAGTTCTTCCAAGGATGTCACAAGACCGGTATCATTTTAGATACATAGGAAAGAGGTAATTCAATATATACAATGGATGCCTTGAGAGGTACTTAGGGCTTAACTCTTTCAAGAAAACCAGGTTGAGAAGGGCTTGAGTAGGCACTCAATAATATTTGCTGAATAAATCTTCTGCTTGAATCTGAACCTCTTCCCAGTTTTCCTTTTTTACTATTAATATATATATACTGTGTAATACAAGCCAAAAAAAAAGGACTCATTTTGAACATATCTCATGGCCTCATACTTTATATCTCACCGACCATTACTTATACAACTGCTACTGTCCTTCTCTTAGACTCTAGGCATCTACAAGAGCTATTTCCTGACTCCAATTTGGATAGTGACTCTTGATATTCTGCCCTCAAACTCCACTCTGAAGCTAGATCTTTTCAAAATGCAAATCTAACAAATTAGTTTATCATTGCTTAGATCCATTTGTTTTTAGGTTTAAACCAAAGTGCTAATGTCACCAGGAGGACCCTGCATGACCTGTGACATTCTTGTATCTCTAGCCTCACTGTGGACTCATTCACTGCCTTATACTGTGAGCACCAGCCACATATTATAAATGAAGTCTTTTAAGTTCCTTGAAAGAGATACTGGCCATACTTTTCCTCCTCTTCAATCCTATTCCCAGCTCACCTCCATATGCCTCCTGAGCCTTCTCCAGCATTTCAGCTCAGGTTTCTTTTAGGGTGATTCTTCCCGACACACCCCAACCACCCAGACTAGCTCAGATTCCTTTGTTAAACACTCTTTAGAATTGTGCTCCTATTGCTCAGAGCACTTCTATCAGATGAGTAATATTCTTCTTGGGGTTATTATTTGAATGTTTGTCTTCTTCATTAGACAATATCTTCTCCCTATCCCTTAGCATAATGTCTAACACATGCTAGGAACATAATAAATATTTGCTGAAATTATTAAGATCGGGGCAAGCCAAATACCAATTACTAGCAAATAAGTAGAGGTTAATGATGGAGGGGACTGTATCAGTTCCTGAAGGATGAATGTTTTATCATTTTATCTTTGGAAAAATCCACAAAGAGTATTTCTATAAGTATTACATCCTAAAATTCAAACTTCATGAAAGATGATAGAAAATTTTTGTGTTGCCAAATCAATTCATGTTAAAATCTCTTTAAATTCTAGAGTTGTGACCACATGGCTCTACTTGAAAATAACCCTTCTTTTTCATTTTTTTAAAGTTATCTTGTTTTGAAAGGGCTAACACACAGTGACTAGGATGGCCTCTTGGAAAACGAAAACTGCTAAGTAAAGATTCATTTATTGGGAAGATGTGAAAAAATAAAATGAGTCAGGGAAGAATAAGTTAGGGTTTTAAATTAGGGAAGACATGTGGCAAAGATGAAATAGGACAGCAGAATAAGGTCTGAAGAATGTGAGACCGCATCATTTCCTGAATTTGGGGAATTCTAGGCCACAGCAGGAGAGAGCAATACTTGGATAAAAAGCCAGTTTCAAGTTAGCTTTTAAAACAATTTCTTATTCACTGGCCTATTAATATGACCATTATAATAACGGTCATATAAAAATAATAAAAATACTAAACATTTATTTTTCAACCTTTCTTTTTTCCTTCTTAGATGTAAAGACTAGAAACTGAACAGCTGGTTTTCTCAATATTCCTGAGAAGAATGGCATCATCAGAATTACTTTAATTTATGACTAAACTGACCACTAAGGAGGAGGAGGCAGTAGAATGTCATGGTGAGGGCGAGTTCTTGAAAATGACTGTTTTGATTTCAATCTCAGCTCCTTTGCTTACTAGCTGTATGACTTTGGGAAAAGTTCTTAAATTCTCTCTGCTCCAGTTCTTTAATTAGAAGCAATTTTTTTTAGTCTACTTAATAGTGAAGATTAAATGAGATAACCTACATAAAGACCCACCAAAATGCCTACACATAGCAAATATTTAATAAATGCTAACTGTTCTCTTCTCCACCATCATTATCAAATTATTACTAGTGTTATTTTCATTTTTATTATTTCTATTTTTATTATTATCTTGCCATATGTATAAAAAGATATCTTAACAGACCAGACTGAATTTTAAGGGAAATGGGAAATAATGATGAGCATGCTAGGAAATGAATCCTTCATAATGCACAGAGAGAACATGATGTGGACATTTTTAAACCCACATGCCATAATATTAATTATGGTTTGAATTATTATTCTTTTAGTTTAACAAACTATCCTCAATCTGAATATAGAAGGATTTATGGAATGTTTTCAATGAAAATGAAGAGTTTTGGCTCTGATGTAGGTCAATGATTATATATAATTTTCCTTTAAAAGACTACTTTTTTTTTGCAAGGGATAAAAGAGATGCAGTTCCAGTGTTTTGTACACATGCCTCAAACTTGTTTCTGTAAACTTTAAAAAAATGTTGAAATCAACACTGGTTTGATATAAATATACCAACAGCAGTGACAGACATACAGGCAGTCTCTTGATGAATAACTACTTAGTCTAATTGTCTGACTAAAATTTTGCTTACAAGTAAGACATAGATGAAAACAGCAATTTCTTCTACCCTTGGTCTTCACTTGAATAAATTATAGAGGTAGAAATTGCCTTTCTCCACTGGCAAGGCAGGAAAGAAGAGTTAAAGCTATTTTTTTCTTCTTTAATTTCAAATTTCACAGCAAAAATTAAAAGCACCAAAAGACACCCCTAAAAACTGCCATTTTGTACTCAAATTAATTAGCTCTGCTGTCCTGGTGACAGTAAGTAAAAAGAAAATTAGCTATTTTGAAAGAACTAACTAAGCACACTGAGCGAAAAAAGGGTAATGTTGGTTATACTGGGAAACAGTTAATATACGTATAAAGATTTTTACTAACATTAAGAGCATAATATTTTTAAACAGTTGAGTGAAGAGGAACAAAATGTTAACACATATAATAAGATTTCAACACTGAAGATTTTTTTAAATGAAAAAAGATTCAAAATTAAAATCTTTTCCATTCAAATTTTACCAATTTACCAAGGGAAGTATTCTAACAATCATAAACACTAAGAAATTTACAACCGCATCTTGAGGTCCATTAGGGAAATGAAGGGTGAAACATCTTTCTTAGAAATTACTGTGTTTGTCATCATTGTTATTATTTAAATTCCAGATTAGAAGTTAATCTGTGATAATTTAATTGTAATCTTCAGGCTTCAATTCATACATGTTATTAAAATAAACTACATAATAGAGAAGGGATATGGGTAAAGAAAAACTTAGGAAACAGTTAGAAAAATAAGAAAAAAAGATTGAAAAACATCAGTATTAAAGCCGTAAGACTGTTCATTATTAATATACATTCTTTGAATGAGGGTAATTCTCCATAGTCCTAAGGTTTTGTTGAAAACAAAAAAACAAAAAGGAAACAAACAAAAAATAAATACATAAAATTATAATAGTTGCAGAAATGAACTATCCTATAGGAAGGCATAATTTACATTACATACACTATATACAAGAACAGAAAATAAGTTAGCCTAACTGTATACTACTGCATAAGAGGTGGGAAAGAATAAAAGACACACCAAAAACACTTGTGTAGATTCAAGGGCCTGGGCTTCTCTGTGACTGTGGCTTATCAAACAACTGTTGTATTTTATTTTATTTTCCACCTCCAGAAGGACCTTATACCATCAACCCCTTCAACTTTTGTATGGGGTTGGTTTTAGGCTTTCTGCAGTGGTTTAGAACTGAAACTTCTCAGCTAAGCTCAGTTACCATTCATTCATCTACCTTCCAGCTTCCAAAGTTGTCTCGTTATTGTTTCCTTCGTTTTTTCCATTGTTGTAGAATTTATGTCCTAAAAATCTTTTTACTGTCATTTGAATGGTATTCATAAGGGAGGGAAATTAGTTTTATGAGTTAAAACTGCTACATTTACTGAGAAGTGTTTTTGTATGTACTTTCGTATATTATTAAAGAAACCCCTCAACAGTTTTTTAAGTAAGAAGCCTAAATCCACCCTTCTCTTACTATTATATTTATATATATATACACACATCTACATATATATAAATATTATACATCTATATAAATATAGGTGTATGTGTACCTACAATATGGAAAAAAATCCTAAATTATCTAAGAATAGATTTTAACTTTTTAAAATAATTTTATTCCATTCTACTCTTTCTACTGGTAAAAACTCCACCAGGAACTTGACGCAGAGAAATTTTAACTATTTGTTTCTATCAGAATGGGTAGCAGCACATTTTTGCTTACTTAGCAGTACTTTTCTGAAATGAAATTTGCTCTCTCCAGAACGTAAAGTCCTTTGGTAGGATGCTTCTTTTGAAACAGTTGGCATATTTTAAGTGAGGAAAGAAAGAAAAATGTGAGCAAAGTTTCAGTCTCTAGAACATTCATGTGTGAACTGCAGTGGCAACAGTGGCTCTGCTCTAAATAGCACCCAGGTGGCCAGAAAGCAGCAATGAGCCTTGTGAGTTTCAATTACTAGCTAGTAGTACTTTGGACACTAGGGAAAAACTGGATCAAAAATATCATAAAAGTTGCTATACATCCAAAGGCATGAGCAAAAAATGTATCTACAACACATTCTGCAAATGTCTAGCAATACTAGCAATGTTCTAGGGCAGTCTACCCAGGCAACAGAAATAGAAGTAAAAATAAACAAATGGGACCTAATTAAACTTACAAACTTCTGCACAGTAAAGGAAATTATAAACAAAACAAAAAGACAACCTACAGAATGGGAAAAATACTTACAAACGATGCAACTGACAAGGGCTTAACCTGTATAATATACAAACAGCTCATACAACCTAATAATAAAAAAGATCAAACAACCCAATCCAAAAAGGGGCAGAAGACCTAAACAAGCAATTCTCCAGTGAAGACATATAAATGGCCCATAGGCACATGAAAAAAATGCTCAGTAGCGCTAAGATCAGAGAAATGCAAATCAAAACTACAATGAGGTATCACCTCACACGTCTGGCCATCATTCAGAAGTCCACAAATGATAAATGCTAGAGAGGGTGTGTAGAAAAGGGAACTTTCCTACATTGCTGGTGGGAATGCAGTCTGGTGCAGCCATTACGGAAAACAGTATGGAGATTCCTTAAAAAACTAAAAATAGACTTACCATATGATACAGCATATGTATCTCACTCCTGGGCATTTATCTAGAGGGAACTCTAATTTGAAAAGATACATGCACCCCAATGTTCACAGCAGCACTATTTACAATAGTCAAGACATAGAAACAACCTAAATGTCCATTGACAGATGACTGGATAAAGAAGTTGTGTGTGTGTGTGTGTGTGTGTGTGTGTGTGTGTATGTATTTATTTATTTATTTGTAATGGAATACTATTCATTCATAAAAATAATCAAATAATGCCATTTGCAGCAAAATAGATGGACATGGAGTTTGTCATTCTCAGCGAAGCCAGAAAGAGAAAGAAAAATAACATATATCACTTACATGTGGAATCTAAAAAAGAGACACAAATAAGCTTATTTACAAAACAGAAACAGACTCACAGACAGAAAACAAACTTATGGTTACAAGGATGGGGGTAGTGGGAAGGGATAAATTAGGAAATCAAGATTTACAGATACTATCTACTATATATAAAACAGATTAAACAACAAGTTTATACTGCATAGCACAGGGGACTATATTTAATATCTTCTAGTAACCTATAATGAAAAAGAGTATGAAAATGAATATATGTATATATATGTGACTGGAAAAAGAAAACAGAAGAGAAAAAATTAAATAAGATGGGGGTGAATCAGGAAAAAAAGAGTCTAGCAATAAAGCTACCAAAAGAAAAGAGAATATTTCAAATGTGGACAATGAGTAGCATAGAAATGTCTTTAAAAATAATTTCAGTATCTCTTTCCAAAGAAATCATTACTTTTTTGCTTTGATTTCTAGAAAAAAAAGTATTTGGAGGAATTTCTTTATGGAAAATTACATTAAAAAAGTACAAACAGAAAGAACAAGGAGATCTGTGAACATGTAAATGTATTTATTTAATAGTAACAAAAGCAAACAAACAAAAAACAGATCAGCCCTTCTTGTAAATTTATGACTAATAATTGGCTCTACGGCAAATTAGGATGTGCTTTTCAATGTGAAAACAATACAATGAAGGAAAAAAATAACAGATGATGAAAATTTATAAAGTCTACAGTGACTGGTAAATTGCACAAAAGGCCACAAGTTTCTTCCTACCCTATATAAATGTTTGCAACATGAACTGTAACTATTCCTTTAAAGACGTGAAGCTTCTTTCTCTACTGATTGCCTCTGGATTGGCCACGTGACTTGCTTTGGCTAATGGTTCATTAAAAAAAAAAAGTGACTGAAGTTGAGATTTGAAAAGTGCTAGCATATTGGACGTTGCTCTTGCTTGCGGCTCCTTGGAAGCTTGAGATCACTTTTTAAAGCCTGGAGAATCAGAGATCAAGGAAAGCTCAGAAAATCAGTCCCACATGATCCCTTCAACTCTCCTCTAACCAAACAAATCACTCTGCAAACCGCTAGAAATGTGTGTGAGGCCATTCTGGGCCATCAAGCCTCAGCCTGGCTGGCTAAGATCTTATCAGAAAAATCACACAGTTGACCAACAGAACTGTGAATCTGATAAATGTTTATTGTTTTAAGACCTTAAGTTGTAAAGTGATTTGTTAAATAAAAACAGATGACACAGTAATTGTACGTGCTATCTTATTTGGATTAAAATTCACAAGGATAAAAAACAATTTAAAACAGGTATTAAAAATAATACAACAGTTTTTATCAAATAAAATATAAAATTTCTAGTTTTTCTCACATTCATTCTGTTCCGTATCTGAGCTTCTGCTACTACAAATATCTTACTACTCTGCTTACTTCTTCAAGATAGATCTTTTCCCAGGAAGTTATCCTTCAATTTCAAGATCAAGCCAAGAATTTCTCTCTGGATTCCAACAGAATCTTGATCATACCCTCAATTACAGGACTTAGATATTAGGCTGAAATTACTTATTTATGTGACTTCTTCTATTACTACACTTTTAACTCTTCAAAGTCAGGAAGATGTCTCATTGTCAGTTAAGCCCTAATACTCAGGTCAATTAAACATTTTAAAACAGTAGACATCCCAACTATGTTGCTGAGCTGAATTTACTAGTAGAAGTTCTCTGATTTGGATCATACAGAGCAGTGAGAGACCTTAGGTAGATAACAGAAGTAAACAGATACTTTAGTAAGATCTGCAACGAAAGTTACAGAATAGATAGGTCAAGGTTTTTGCTTAGGGAAAAAATACTGAGCATGTCTTCAGAATTCAAACTACATCAATCAGATCCACAGTTCAAGAAATAAAAACTAGAGTTGTTGAACAAGAAACACTGAAGTGACTTGAGCTGGGGGCAGACACTGAATTCTTGGCTGCCTCTTACTTGCTCGTTTTATAAATGGAGCAGCTTTGAAGAAAGGTCTTTTTGATTGAGCAGCAGAGGTGATGGCCTTACTGGAAGCACTCAAAGTAATTTTGGGAAAAAAGCAAAAAGTGGGGGAGCCAGTTAGTGATCACCAAAAATAATGAGAGGAATTAAACACCTAGAAAGAAAGTGCTCATGAAACAGCGTAGAGAAAGTAATTGCTTTTGAATCTTGAATCTTAAGAAAATGTAAATGGTATCAATAGAAAAAAAAGTTAAAAAGAAGAAAGAAAATAAGGAAAAATGAATGTACTCAATCAATTATTAAAATTCCAAAGGCTAGCATCTGTCTTGAATACCATAAACATCAGAACTGATAAGCACCATATTAAGTAAAACTACAATATGTTTACATGTAAGGTTGTATTTTCACACCTGTATAAAATATGGGGAAAATATCATTGACATGAACAACGCAGACCATTTACATCTGTGATTAAATCTCTTAGGAATCAAAATTAATGAATCCTATGCCTATGAAAGTACGTTTGCAAGTCTTGATTTTCATGAAATAAGAACAAAAGAAATATTCACTGTAGCATAAAGATAAGATTTTACTATAGGAAGAAACCATAAATTGTAGTATCATGTTTAAATATTAATAATCCATCCATTAATAATTTTTCTACTTTTGGATACCAACATAAGAGAATATAACATACTTATAATATAAAAGGTTATTTTTATCACTAGTCACATTGTATATTTTGGATAACAGAACTGAAAGTCACAAAATAGTAATAAAAATCTAGCCTTTCCTTCTCCAGGTGTCGATCAAAATTTTAAAGAAAAAATATTCAGAAAGAAAAAATCTTTATCAACACAGGAAGGTTGTAGTCAATAGCTGGATAGAGACTAACTACCCAACTGGCAAAATAGCACTACTTAAAAAAAAGAAAGAAATCTTCCACCAATCAAGCTGTTTGTGAAAAACAAGCCTTCTTTTGTGGCCTTTGTGTTGCTTAAAATTCTAGAAGACATCTTTTAAGGACAGCAAAATTTTAATTCCTTTCTCTGATTACTGAAGTGAAAATTAATCTCCAGTAGGATAAAATTGTTCTGCCCACTAAACTGTTCAACAGCTTTCACTCTCAAAATAAAAATATAAATGGACTTAATCATACTTTAAAATGTTAACTGTATGAAGTTTGGGCATCTACCATGCAAATTTTCATATTTTCAGTAAGACACTGCTATTTTTAAATTGAAGTATAGTTAGTTCATAATGTGTCAATTTCTGGTATACAGAATAATATTTCAGTCATACATATACACACATATATTTGTTTTCATATTCTTTTTCATTATAGGTTACTATTAGGTATTGACTACAGTTCCCTGTGCTATACAGAAGAAACTTGTTGTGTATCTATTTTACATATAATAGTTAATATTTGCAAATCTCAAACTGCTTTTAAAATTTTTTATTTCTAATAATGTTTCAGTTTTCAACATATCCCTATGTCACAGCTATTATGTAACCACTAATTATTCTGATCAAATAACTTAAGTCCATGTTTTCTTTTCCTACCACTTGTATTGTCAACCTTTAAAAATAAATATTTTGGACCATTTTCTCTCAGTATCAAATTTCCTCATAATGTTCAATGTGATCTTTAGTGTATTTTCAATGTATTTTCTGTGATTCAACAAAATGGCCAGTTTTGTTGAAACATATATTCCCAGACTCTTTGAGACGCAAACTTTCCCTGCCCATTATGTTCTATAGAAAGTGTGTTCCTTACATTAAGGTGTCTCTAAATCATTTTGATCAGGACTCTGCCTTGATTTCATGTAATTATGAGGAGAAAAAAGTCAGATTCATAAACTCAAATATATACAAATTTGAAATAGTTTTTGCTGTATTATTTATATATCTTCAATAAAGAAAATCTTTGATAACAGCTGTCTACACAAACCATAAATTCCTCCCCAAAAGAATGGGGAGGCCGTTTCTTTATTAACACTCCTATAGCTTTAACTCAAGTCTTCAAAGTGTGTTCCTCTCAATTAGAGTCTTATTAAAGGATCAATTACTAATGTCCAAGAGCATTCCTGTAAGGAATTAGCTGCTTCCTTATGCATCTAGAACGGTATTCCTTATGAAACATGCTTGGGAGAATTGCCAGAAGACTCATTCAAATAATTTTCTAGAGGGCTTAATTTCTCACAGAAGCCCAGCTGAGAAAGCCCACCTAAAAGCTAGCCCTACGGATAATTCAAGAGTGTCATGTATAATAGGACGGGGCAGGTGGCAATTGACAGGAGGAGAGAAGGTACATGGTTCCATGTCAATTATGTTCGGTAAATACGATTTAACATTCTCCCAACTTAGAGATTCATGATGCTAATAAATGTACTGAATTTGCTAAGAAGTTTTATAATAATAATTACAATAATAAGACAATACAAATAATAAACATTTCATCTTTGCTTAACTTAATATTTCCAAAACATAACGGACCATATGATCCTTTTTTCAAATACTCTCAATGGACATCCCCTAAAACCAGTGTTCAAACATTTAACATACTTGGGAAACACCAGAGGGGTAAGTTATCAGTCTCCTACCTTGGACGTCAAAATCATTTATTTAAAACACAAGCGTTCAAGTTATATTCCTTTGCTTAAAAATTTTTGGCAGCTTCCTATCACCAATAAAATTAAAAGGTATTCTCTTCTCTGATATTCAAAACCATAATTTGCTCCCTCTTTCTCTATCAGTCTCCTGCCATCACATAACACACACACCTACACACAGTGTTGATCAGAATATGCAAATTCTCACGTCTTTCCTCCTTTTTGTCTCTTTGTCTAACCAACCAACAAATATCTGTCATGTTTCAAAATTCAATTTAAATAGTACCTCTTTCTCAAAACTTTCCCATAAAATTGTAAGACATTTCCCTTCTTTGTTCCCACAAAACCTTGTACTAGCTTTTATTTTAATACATACATTATTGATTTAAATATATTGTAGTTGCTTTCCACTCTCTCCAAACTGTGAACCTTTGAAGGGTGAGACATATGCTCTGTTAATCTTTTTATGCCTAATATCTAGTATAATGTCAGGCACAGTAAGGATAATTTAATAATTATTAAAAACAAACTTATAGCAGTCATAATTCAGGATAACATTTGGTTTCTTAACATCTTCATCCCTATGCATACCTCATATAAATATTAATTTGTTTCCCTTCAAACTGTACTTTTTATTATCATTATCTTATAAATTAATAGCTTCCTTTTCATTATAAAAGGTTCTCTGTAAAACTCTCTGTATTCTGAAATTGTTTTTAAAAATTCCTCACTTTGGTTTCAGTGGGGAAAAAAAGAATAATACATTCCTTTTTCACTCTACACCATTCGTTTATTTTTTTTAAATGTCACTTACATTCCAGGCACTGTTTTAGACACTGGCATATTGCAGTGAGTTAAAAAACAGTCCTTACCCTCATAGAGCTGATATTCTAGTTGAGTGAGATATACATACATATATATATAAATAGATACACACATATATACATATATGAATTTAAATAGATTATATGGACTTGTAGTCATGTCTGAAGGAAAATAAATGAGGAGAAGGAGACAAAATAAATGTGTCTGTGGGTCTGGGGTGACAGGGTCTCAACTGTTCTTTGAGACATGGAGTACCAGGAAAGATTCTTTCAGAGGTAAGTTTTAAGCAGAGACTAAATAAAGTGAGCATCACTCCATGTACTGTATGTCATTTCTTGGCATCCTGGATTTTTCTTTCTCTATTAGACTTGACAAATTCATCTTAATTCTCTTAGCACTAGGGTGATTACTATGCTAAAAGGTACTTTAAATCTAGTACAGCTTATTGAAACTAACAGAAGCTAGCTCTAATATTTTAGCCATCAGGATCCCAACTGATTGCTCACATCCTGTAGTGCAAATATTCACAGTAGGGATAAATGGTACACAGAATAAGTAGTGACCTTAAGCATCAGCTGCCTCATAGCAGACAACAACAGTTGCTTAATAAGATCAATCACTTTCTGAACTACATACTATAAAGTTTAGAAAGAGAGCCTTCTGAAGTTTGCCACTTGGGATAAATTCAATTTTTTTGAGATCATTCTCAATGTATGCATGAATAATGCTATTAGTGAGAGTACTGTATTGAGAGGCATGCTGGCAGCCTTTGAATCTTCCAAAGGCAATTTCTGTGCTGGCTGGTGACTGTGAATATTGCAAATATAGTTAGCTGTGGTAACTTTTTACTTTGTAATAATTTCTTGGGCTCTAAATATTTTATTTCCTTTGTAAAAAATACTACTTTTTTCAACTTCATGACAAATTAAACTTGTGGGGAATAAATTCATTATCCATAAAACATCCCTGGCAATAAATTCTGGACAACTTTACACTGACAATTTTGATGAATATACCATTTAGGAATTTAACAGGTGCCTCTTTCTTCACAGTTGGACTCTTGTACTCCATAGTGTCAAACTGCAGCATTGCTACCACACTATTCATTTTTTTACAAGATATACTTGCACATTTGCATCTCAGTTTATATATGTCATTTAACACTGTACTTGTATTATCATAATTGAATCTACTACTGCAACATATCTGCAGAACCCACTCTTGCCCAAGTTTTTGAACATACAACAATCCTTAGAAAACATCAGTGAAAATTTTCAGAACACAGAATTGTATGCTTAGGCTTTATAAATATCATTCTTTGTCGTAAAATATTCAAAAGGAGAAAAATAGATAAGAGAAATAAAAATCATGTTGTTATTTAAGCCAGCTTCAAAGTTTTCCAAGACCAGTATAAAGAAAAATTTAAAAGAATGGATCCAGAGTCATGAACAGCAGTCAGGTGGAATTTCGGGAGAATGGGAAACATGGTAGGAGATAAGGTCAGACGGGAGTTGGGGTTCCCATCATATTGAGCCTTGAAGACCATGGTAAGGCACACAATATGATTATTTAGTGGCTAATATGTTCCTTTAACATTTTTGTTAAATTAGCTCAGATCTATGAGGGTAGGGACTTTGTCTAAATTGCACACAGAGGTCCTATACAATGATTTAGGATGAAAAAAATAAAACAAATACATTCACCCTCTTAAGATTTAAAGAAGCTTTACGATTTCTTCTTTTCCCCTTTCTCCCTAGAAGTAGATAACAGCCCTGAGCCATGCCCTTGAGAGTTCACCTACTAAAACTTAACAAAGGACTGCCAATTTCACATTCACATTGGCTAGACTAAACCGTTGAGCACATCATTCCAGACATCCCATGTATAACAATAAATTTAAGCAGTGCTCAGAGTAGTGAAATCTATTAATGGCCCTTTATTCTGGATACTAGTTTGCAAAAGCCTAAATCTACCACCTGTTTGTAGATAGTAATATAATTCATTTTCCCAAGGACTGATTTTTGCATTTAAGGGTTTTTTGAGTGCCTTCACTTTTTTATGTTTATTCATTTATTGTTTAAGTTCCACATATAAGGGAAACCATACAGTATTTGTGTTTCTCTAGTCTGACTTATTTCTCTCTCTCTAGCTTTGTAGTATTAGTTTGAAATCAGAGAATGTGATACCTCCAGCTTTGTTCTTTGTTCTCAAGATTGTTTTGGCTATTCAGGGTCTTTTGTGTTTCTATACAAATTTTAAAATTATAGTTCTGTAAAAAATTTGCTTAGTATTGGATAGGGTTTGCAGTGTTGAGTGCCTTCATTTTTTAATTCTCTCTCAAGGTGTGTTACCATCTCTACCAAGGGTAACAACCATCTTGTAAATGTAAGGAAAAGGTCATTGTTGTAAGGTGAACTCTTTAGAACTAGATAAAAGACTCTTCATATTTTTGGTTGGTCCACAAATAAGTAATGATAAATATTTGCAGGACAAAACACAGGCATGATCACGATTCCTTTCACAATCTAGCATCTGGTGAGGCTTTGACTGTTGTTTCTGTCTTCTCATGAGTCTTTTAGCAGAATGACATCACTTGAAGATTTTTCAGAGCTGAAGAGAGCTGACTTCCAACCAGTAAATGCTTCGATTAATAAAATTCACAATAACCTCGTGGCTTAAAGATTGAATGATACCCAAATCATGCCAGTTATATTGTGCCCTATCTGCTTTCATTTCTAAAGTACTCACTGTATGGTTAACTGGCCACATTCAGTCCAAACAGGATAAAGGGATTTTTTTTTCTTTCATCATGTGAATTAGCAGAAACATTTTCCAAGAGGAAAATTAAACAACTCCTCTTTCATCTTTTCAATTTTTATTCTCTTTAAATAATCAAATTCCCTCATTTTGTAATGTGCTAAGGGAATAGATA
This sequence comes from Camelus dromedarius, assembly GCF_036321535.1. NCBI lineage: Eukaryota > Metazoa > Chordata > Mammalia > Artiodactyla > Camelidae > Camelus > Camelus dromedarius. Next base: position 64,390,872 of record NC_087436.1, on the reverse strand, counting down.
ATGTATACAGTTTACACTAAAACATTGGGGTAGATAAGTTAATGATTACTAAAATTACTTTCCATTAAAACTACACATACGAGTATTTAAAATATAATTAATATTTAATCAGTTAATTTATGGATATGGTATTAATTCAAAATGTAAAAAAGATATTAACTGAAGATATTTTTCCCCTCAGGGACCCAGCTCACCTCCGTAGAAAAACCACTCTGATGACTTGTTAATACTCATCTTTTGAATGGACTTTCACTATCAAATTAATTTTACCATAGTTATTATGGTAGAGACAGCTAGTTTGTCAACAAAATTTTGTGTTCTTTATTCCAGAGTGTGGGAAGTAGCCACCTATAGAAACTACAGATGGGCAGAACACCTTTAACAGGTGTGGCTTTAGTTCTTGCCAGTGGATCATGACTGAAAGCAGTAGGTGACCTTTCCAGGTTAGGGTTTTGAGGAGCTGTTAAGGTTCCTCTGTATCTAGTCTTGTACACTGTCTCCCCTGCTAGCTGGATGCAAGGAACTCCTAGGCCCTAGGGAAAATGGGAATCATAAGTTAAAAGGATCCTAGGTTCTCTGATAACCATATGAAAGAAAATCACCTGCCAAAGTATCAACTCCAAAGTCTTAAAAGGACAAGAAATACACTTCTCTGTGTTAAGCCACTAAAATTCTGGGCTTATTTAAAAGAGCATCTAGCATTTCCTTAATATAGAATGGCCCTGCATATATTGACATTTTGACATAATGGACTTGAGAGGAACAAAAAGAAAAATAATATTTTCCCTATGCCTAAGAATATTAAAAGATTTTGATAAGTAGTTGTCACTTTTTAGTGAAATTGCTAATGCTGATTATATGCAAGCATACTTCACCTCTCTATCTCTTTAGTATTTATTTTTTGACCCTTAAGAAATGAATTTGTAATCTAAAAGAAATAAAAGACTTTCTCTTTCAATGTATTAACGTAGTATTCTGTTCCCTGTGGTTAAAACCTTTCTTTTTCTTTCCATTGACAAGCAAATAACATCTTAGAAGAATAAACAGAACATTTGAATGTTTCCCTATATTCTTGCTAAAAGTCAAGAAAAAATATGATATGCTATAATCGCATGACCATCTCACTATTACCTCTGTGAAATTATTTCTAGAGGATTTCTTTTCAACAAATACTAAGACTATGGTTATTCTTTTAATCTGCCAGATCACTTACAGTATCAAACATTAAGTGGTATTTCTTCAAGGCTGGAAATAATGCTTCTCTGCCCATCACATCTGTTAAAGATCAGTTCTGATATAAGAAGATGACCTATCATGTCTAAATTTGAAATTGCATATCTTTTAAACTGTAGTTTGTTGACTTACCCATGAGCAATCTTTGAAAATAGGATCCATTAGAGATGAAGAATCAATGCACTACTCACATCAGTTTAAAATTAAGAGTGGATTTTAGGAATGTGGCACTTGTCTTAAAGAAAAGTACTAAGTTAAGGAGTCATTGGATCTATAATTAAATGTTTGCATAATAGATTTCCTTGCATGAAAAGTTAAATCAAGTAATTTTATAAAAAGAGGTATTAAGTATCACTTCTCTTGTTTTAACATGAAATACTCATAAAAATATAATTGATTCTGGTAGGTAGATTTCATACATATGTTCTAATTAGGACTCTCCTGGTATACCCTTATAATTTTGACATAATATTAACACTGCCTACTTTGACCTTCAAAAATGTTTCTCCTTAGACAAAAATACATATTGCCCTACATATGACGTATCTTTGGTAACTATTATATATTTGTTATATTTCAGTTTCTTTTGAGGGGAAAGTTTACTGATGGTACCAAAAATAGCCATGTATAATTTATCCCAATTTTATTCTGTATATTAAAACCAGCCACTCATAGGAAATATTTAAAATTCATATCAGAAGCTGGAGGGTCCTAATTTGATATATTTGTTATCACAATATTACACATTTGAAAATAACATAGGGCATGCCAAAGGGAAGGAAGGATTAAGATATAACAATATTAGGTGAAGTTGCGTTGCATAATCAGGATTGTACAAATAAATACAGGAAAGAAAATTCAGAAGGAAGAATTCTAAAATACTCAAAATACAGAGAAACTGAACTAAATAATATGTAAAAGTATGAAACAATTCTTTAAAAATAATCCCATTTTGGGTGTTTTCCCCATGAACCATGTTTACTTTTATAATTTTAAGAGCTATGCTATTAAATATTAATATCTACAAAAATTAATCAGGCACATTCCTACTCATAAATGACTTTATGAAACCTAGTAAAAGTTTTAAAATAGTCTTTAGGGTGTAGTCCAAAATAGTATATACAGCATATTGTACCTTGCTTATTAATGAGGTATTTGCACAACTGTGCAGAGTTAGAATTTATTATTTCAGAAGGTATGGAATAACACATGAGTGTAGATTTCTCTGGGAATCCTGATGAGTAAATTTTAATTAATCTCAATATTAAACGATTTGGAACTCAGATATCTTTTTCCACGTAAAGTTGGCAAAAAGACTGACCAATAAGAATATTGCTGGAAGGATTTTCCTGCCTCATCCTTGCTGTGACTTCCTCTATACAGTTAACAGCGTCACAGTTGATAAGGCTTATCTACATAAACACAAACAAGTAAGTATTATAAGCATTCAAACAGAATGCTAAACTGTAAAATGCAAAAAGAAAGAGACAATTTTAACACAAAAGAATAATTTTTTCCCTCTGAATCTTAAGCAAGAAACTACAAATGAGTTTATGGGTAAGTCAGGGAAATATTAATTTTCCAAAAAAGATAATAATTTTGTTTTTAAAACACTGTCATATGGTTGAGCTGATTGTATATCACTAACAATTTCCTCAGGTATATTTCAAATCTAAGTCATATCTTTATGCTACTGCATATATCAATGATTTAGATTATTCTCAATTAATAGTATAAATAAAAGGTATAGTAAACTCCATATACCTATGATCTTGTAGGGTTTCCCATAAAAGACTTAACTCATGAAAAGAAGACAGATACATGTTTAAAAGATATTGGATGAAAAATTTCACCTCCTTCTCTTCATACACATATGGTAAAACATGTGAAAAGGCCAACGAAAGAGCCAGATAAATGAAAGAATAATTATGTGACAAATCTGAGGTGTTTGGCCCCTGTATAACTAAGTTACACTTGGAAATTTATAAACAGTTATGTTTCTATATTTTTCAACTATGAAAATCAAAGATAATTTGTCCTGGCTGGAAATTTATAAACAGTTATGTTTCTATATTTTTCAACTATGAAAATCAAAGATAATTTGTCCTGGCTCATTTGGTTCATTCAGGCAACATCTTCTCAAATTACAAATAAGTGAAGGCATACCATTCCTAATGACATCATGTCTGAGGGAAAACATTTCTAATAAGCCTATAATCATTCATTATTTTACTATCTGGCTCTGACCAAATGTAATTATGAAAACCTAGCTTTGACATAATTCCAGTTTGTGTTGCACAGTTATACCCCGATGGTCTTCAGCTCCTCCTTTCATTATTACCATCCAAAAGAACACTGGAACATAAGTGCATGCTATGAATTTAAAAGTAAACTGAGATAAACCCTGACATTGTTGGGTCTGTGAACTTGAGAGATTGCTTACATTAATTAAGATCCTTGAATGACTGAAATGCATTTTAAGCAGAAGATTAAATACAGCCTCATTCACTGACCTCTTGAAGTGATAACTGTCATTCATGATAATTCATATTTGTATCCCAGATTCTAGAAGACACCAGTCAAATACAAGCTAACTCTCTTTTTTTCCGGATATTATTTGTTCAATTCACATAGTGTATTTTTAAGTGATCTAATTGAATTCATGGAATTTTTATTAAAAAATCTAATTTATTCTCCTCTTTAATAATAATAATAAGATCCAACTGCACATGGCTAGCACTGAAACAACAAACCTCTAGACAGTGTACTTTAGTTTAACACAGTTCTTACCATTATTACCCTAAAGCCACAGTAGTTTGTCTTTACATCTCAATACACAAACACTGAGTGAGTCTGTAAAATGCTATTTTTCTTTGCCATTTTCATTTCTAATTTTGCCTCAGTTATTGTTTGTTTTCAGATTTTTGTTTTGTTTTGTTTTCTCAGTTTATTTATAATGCTGACTCTGCCTAGGAGGTCTTATTATTATTTTCCTGTTTATACTTGTGAAACTGTCTACAGCTTTCCACAGCAAGGTAACGGGAACAATGTTTATGCTGTTAACTTGATCAGTGGAAGAACAAAGGGCATCGTTAGGTGGTTTATGTCTGTTATGTTCAAGGACATCATCATAGCTGAAACAGAAGGAGTAAGACTGGGAGTACAGAGACAAGATCTGAGAGGAAAACCTGTGTGGGCAAGTGTGGGAGGTGCATAATGGAAGCAGATTGTCCAATTTATTCCCTTTCTATGTAGGCCTGTACTCATGTGGTAGAACCACTATTTTCCTAAGACAGAAGTTGGGACTTTATTATTTACCCCATATGTACCACATTCAATTAATGACAGATTTCACTCAACTCAGTCTCTCATTCTTTGTTTATTCTACAACTGCCCTAGATCAAGCCTCTCACATCTGGACAACTTGTTACACATGTCTACCTCCAGTATCTCCATTATACACATGCAGGCCTCCGTTATCTTTCCCCTTCAAATCAATCTTCATTATGCATCTAGACACAAACTCTCCTAATGGAGGAATTTACCATACGTCTTCACTTAAAACCCTTCAGTGGGCCCTCTTCATAGTTATTTCTATGGATAGATTTGTGTTCTTCCAAATCATATGTTGAGGCCCTAACCTCCAATGACTGTATTGGAGTTAGGAGCTTTAAAGAAGTAATTAAAATTAAATGAAGGGAAAGGATAGGAGGGATAATGTAGGGATTGAGGACTAACAGATATACCCTACTATACAGAAAACAGATAAACAACAAGGACCACTGTATAGCACAGGGTACTATATTCAATACTTTGTAATAACATATGATGGAAAAGAATATGAAAAAAGATATATATAAATATATATATATATTGTATAACTGAATCACTTTGCTATATACCTGAAACATTGTAAATAAACTACATTGCAATAAATAAAAATTAGATGAGCCATAAGGTATGCCCTAATCTAACAGGACTGTGTTTTTATACAAAAAGGAAGAGACCAAGGTTGCCCATCCACAGAGAAAAGGCCATGAAGGAAACAAAGTCATCTAAAAGTCAAGGAGAGAGACCTCAAGAGAAAGCAAATCTCTCAACACCTCGATCTTAGAATTCTAGCTTCCAGAACTGTGAGAACTTAAATATCTGTTGTTTAAGTCACATGGTCTGTGCCATTTTGTTATGGAAGCCCTAGCAAACTACTACAGTTATTATAAAATCCAATATTCTGAATATGATCATCAAGGTCATCATTTTTCCTCTATGTAACTCATCTTTTCCTAGTCCTTGATCTATACTTTAACTTCCAGTGTCACTGAACTGCATTAGTACCCTCACTTCCGTGCAATCCCAAATCTCTCCTTTCAGTCCACGCTTACTCCTTAGCCTTCAGTGCCCTTCTGATGCCTTTGTTACGCACACTTCAAGACTTAGCTAAGATTCCACCCCTTATGTTTCCGGTCCACTTCAGGCTACATTAGGAGCCCTTTCATTTAGTCATTTAGTTATCTGTATCACTCTCACTGCATCTACTACATTTTATTCAATGCAATTGCTTATGTAATCCTCTCCATTAAAACTCCTTATAGTGAGGAACCATATTCATCATGTTTAAGTTCCTGGAACTTAGCAGGACTCATGGCACAGCAGTGTAAGTGGAAGCATCTTTAGTAATAGCTCATCTCTACGGTTAATTTAAGTACATTTATGCTGTCAAGCCTGGACTTTGCTCAGCATCAGCTCTCAATACTCATTTCATATATATAACCTTTCAATAAAGATCTATGGCAATATAGAGACTCTGAGTATTTTTTGGCTGTTTGAAAAGTAAAACTCGTATTCTTTTGTATTAAAGTAATTTTACTGACAAAACCAAACAGCCTTTTGGTTTCTTTTAGGCTTTTACTTTGAAATGAAGGGTCTTAAACTATCTATAATATAACCATATCCCTAGACTATAAGCAGAACTACTTGTTCATCACAGTTTTGATACAGAATATGGAATGATTAACGAAAGTATATATTCTTGCATTTATTATGACTGACTCAACTGGAGCTGCCAGATACTTCTAAGAAGTAGCATCACACTGTATGTTTTATTCTTGCAGACACAGGTTTGCTGTCGACATTTCTTATGAAACAATGTTTTCTCTTACGAAACAAAATTAACAATCTTCTTTACTCAATGCATATGCACAGAAGCTGAAAAAGATTACTTTCTGAAGCTCCAAATTCTGCAAAATTTACTTCCTGGTTTCCTTCCTCCCCCACTCTGACTTTAGTGGATCCTTTATTCCACATTATGTTTTACAAACCAAAGCATCTTGTCACAAAGAACCACAGTCAAGGCAAGAAGCTAAGAGAAAAGTCTGGACAAAGTCTTGCTGAAGTGGTAGAAGAAACTAAAATGCCCTCAATAAACTGTAGTTTCTTGCACTAATCTTCCGCGAACCCGATGACCCAAGTAGTAGATAATCCAAGTCATTTTCATTTGGTTTAGCATATATCACTTTATCTTTTTTGACAACATGTGTACCCTAAAGGTTGTTTATTTTGGCCTAACATTAAAATGATTTACATTCTCTGATAGGGGACATGGCAACAGTGAAGGATGGTACAAATAAGCTAAAGACTGGCTCTTGTGAACACTAGTTCTGGACCAGATGCACACAGGCCAAAGGGAGTTACATATCTGACCCTTCCCTATACACACCACCCTTTTCTACACTCTATCCTCAGGGTGAGAAAAGCTCCATTATCTCCCTCCATTTCTGGCTTAGACACTTTAGCCAGGTAACAAGGCTGACAAGTTCGAAGTGGTTAATTAGTAACATTCTTGAAGGCCAGGGCTTTAGATAGAAATACTTTTTTTCTTTTTTATAGTATCTGGACTCTCTCCTTTCTTGTCTTTTCATAGTAATACAACTTTAAAGGCTTCCCAAAAACCTGAATAATTAACTTTTGATTTCCATTTTAGTGCACAGTAGTTTTTTCCTATAATGAAAATGTTTCCTAATTTTTGGTAGATTAATGGGCTTCATGTGTTTATAATATAATTTTTATTTATTTTTTTCTATTCTGACTGAAATGGAAAATAGTTTTCAAATGTTTGGTTGCTGATAAAAGCAATATATATTTATTTTCTGTTACAAATGAATCATACCATTTACTATAAAACATCTAGCAATGTTTCATTTAGTACATGTGTTAAGAGATGTTAGGATGCTGTAAAAACTGCAGCAATTATTGTCATGAACATATGGAATTGTTCTATCAAATTTTAAAGTGTAATTTAAAGTAGACAAATGGGAAGACAGGCTCATTTGATATTTTGCATTGTTTTAAGACTTTTTTTTCCTGGTAAGTCATAATATGCAATTTTAAACATTTAATTTTTTCCATATGGAATTCACTAGTTATTTCATTCCAAGAGTACGATGTGATGGTTCTCCTCTTTTTACCTTTTATGAACATTTTATTTCAGAATAAAAATACCACTGATTTTTTTTTTTAAATTTAAGGAATCTTGGAGGTTGTAGTTAGGAGGAAGCCTGGCCAGTGCTTCCCACATCCAGTTTCTTTCTAGTTGCACCTCCAACAAGCTGGAGTGCAGAGCTGGCAGTGACAGAAAGGAGGGACCAGGTCTTGGTTAGAAGCATCAGCACACACTCAGGGGTGAGTACCAGCCCAAGGCTTCACTGCTAGGCTCCTCAGATCAGTGACAAAAAGAGGAGGAGAATTTGCAAACGCCTTATGTAAAACTTGTAACAAAACAACAACAACAACAAAAAAGAATTTGAATTCAACTTTAATTCCTGCCAAATATCTCTTCTTTAATGTAGGACCTCCAATCAGATGACAAGGCGTTCCCGTGCTCTATGTGCTGTGAGACTGAAACAGAGGCACTGCTTTTCTTTCAAAATTGGAGTGCTCCCCTGTGGGAACACTGTTTGTCTTCTTTGGCTTGGTTTGGTTCTGTTGAGGGGAAGTGGTACTGCAGAGACCTGAAAGATTCTGAGTCTTTGTGATTGGCATTGTTAATTACAGTAAAGGGAAAACCAGTTTGTGATATGCCACATGAAATTCTGAATTACTTTCGTAAGGGAAGGAGAGTTTTGATTATCTCCCTGCATTTATTTCTCTTGTTTTCTGTCAAGAACAGAGTTTCCTCTGTTGAGCATTGTTATTTTTAGGCATGTGCCTCCCCCAGGATCAGAACCATTCTTAGTCATTAGTGCCATTAAACCAAAGGCCAGAGGTCAGGCAAAAGGGGGCGGGAAGGGAGACTAAGAGGAATGGGAGTTAGATTCGTTTTTCAAACGGCTGCTGTTTCCTGTTCAGTTTTTTCTTCTGAAAATATTCTAAGTGCTGAGAGATGACTACTTATCCCCAAACCTATGGGCATATGTGAAAGAGCCTACTTAAACAATCCTTGTCCTAGTTTTACGGGGGAGGGTCTTCACAAGCCAAGGCAAAATCTGATCCTCTTTAGGTTTGTGGAATTTCTAACTACAAGAAAATGCGTAATGTATATTTGAAAAGAGCCCTGAAGTTTTCTAAGCTCCTAGACTAGATTCTCCAAGAGGTATTTCCTTACAAGAGAACTTCCTATCATTTTCAGTAATAGCAAACTTTGTATTCAAACCCTTCCTTCTGACACTTAATAGTTTCTATTCCACAATTTCGCCTGCTGGGTTTAAAACTGAAGCTGGCTTCCCACTGTGCTGGTTACTTCATTAAGAAGAAAATGCTGGAGTGATGACATTGCCTATAATCCTTCTGAAAATTCTCTGTTAATTACTAACGTAAACAGTGTGTGGGTGACTATTCCTTATGTGGCCTATCTAGATGTTTCAAACAACACTGACAGAATAAAATGACACTGGTGAGATGAAACTCACAAGCATAGGCCTTCCTTAAAAAATTTATGAAGATTATTGCTTGAAATATCATACATAAATAGAAGAGAGAAAATCTACAAAATCTTATCATTCAATATCATTCAATTCAAGACTAAAGGAATGGTTTGTGGATACATTCCCAGGCCACACTTCTTGTCAAGTTAGTGACATTTTTATGGCTCAAAATATAGCCTCTTTAAGTATACAGATGAACTTTTAAGTGGGAAGTAAATGCTTTCAAGAAATAATAATAGCTTTGTTTGTATCTGTAATATATTATACAGTATTACATTTGGCATGATTCTTTCTAAAGGGTAAGTTATTTTGTGATATTCCACATAAAATTTTGAATTGCCTTTGGAGTAAGGGTGGATAGTTTTCATTATCTCCCCAGTATCTATTTCACTCATTTTCTATCAGGAATATATATATATAAAACTTTGGTGAGCATTGTTCCATCATTTTGAGGCATGTGCTTTACCTGAAATTGGAACAGTTCTTAGCTTCAGAGAGAACTTTAGTAAGAGTGATGACATTCTTACATAGGACTATACAACAAGGAATGGGGTAGGGAAAAGAGACTATACATACTACAGAAATGAGGCCTGAGGTCCCAGAATTTAAAGAAATGAAAGCCCCACAAAAATTTTTTTAAAAAAAACTTCCTGGTTTCAAAGGAAAAATTCATGTGCTTTAAGGATTTTTCCCAGAACCAAAAGTCTCTATCCAAAGATCATAATATGAAGTTGATATATTGCTAAAGAAGTTGATGTATTGCTAAAGACATAATGGAGAGAGATTCTTTCTGAGACAGAAATTCTTTAAATACTTCACTTTTGACTTATATAGGAAAACAAACACCAAAATCCTGATTGACACCTCTAATTCAACAACAGAGGATAAAACAAAAATATGAATCTCTAGTAATAATAATAGTAACTACTTTAGCATTGTGCTATTATACACGTGAAAAAACAGATTTTTCTATCCTCAGTATGATCCTTCAAGGCAAGTATTTTACCTCTAACTTGCTCATAGAAGCAATGTGCACCAGGACACATGGCTTGGATTTCAAATCAAAGTCTGCTGTAAAGATTGCAAAGCACATGCTCTGAACCTATAAGGGGAGATGTAAGTATCTAAGGAGGAAGGAGTTGGTTTCTAAACCTCTTCCTAAAACTAATATAATTTTGGAACTCTAAGACATGTTTTCCTTAAAAAATCTCTATATCACTGTTGAATATCTCATTTCCAGTTTGTTTCCTCTTTAATCAGGAAATTTCATTTTTGAATTATAGTCTAAGAATTTAAACTAAGTTTTTTCATGTTGCCAATAAATGAAAGACATACAATATCAAATGAGTCAGTCCACTTTCCAAATAAACTAGTTATGAAAATAGATTAATTAATATATAAAGGCTCAGGATCACATTTAACTTTGGATGAATCATTTTATCTGTTTGAGCATCATTACTATCAATACTAAAATAAAATGTCTTATCTTCCTGATATAAATAATAAATTTTTAAAAATAAAACAATGAAATAAATGGATGAGAAACATGTTCCTCTACTTCTTAATAAATGAGAGGAAAAGTAAACCTTTTGAAATCTTGAACCATTAGATAACAATATAACTATATGATTCCAGTGTAAATACATTTTTTAATGGAATTAATCAGCATCCTAGAAATACACATCATAAATGCTCTATACACTTATATCTCAGATATTCTCATTTATTTGTATTTGTATACATGTTGTATACACAGGTATACCAACACTGCTGGCATAAATAGTTTCAAAGCTGCCACGCTAGGGGTACACTGAGTTCATGCTATAGAACATGTTCTTCCATTGTTTCCCACGAGAAATTGTGACACAACAGACTAGAGGATTCTAGCAGGTAAGATGTATGTTGTAGCTTCTTTTTGTCATTTGTTGCTGACATCATTTTATAATGCAATTACAGCTTGATATCAAATATGTATTCAACTACATCACATGGATACTTATCTTTTCCTTCATGTGTAATGATGCAACATTTTAGACAGGTTATATACTTCACATCTTACAGAGACAAATTTTTTTCCTGTTAGTTTGCAGATGGAGCTCATATTCCTTTCCAATATCCATGTGGGCTTGTGCTGCTTTTAATAATTTATACTTTTTCACTTCTATAACTTTCACTGAAAGATTACACATAATTTTTGTTATAGTTGTAGGGTTTTTTTTTAAAATGTCACAGCAGGGAAGTGCTCTTGGAGGAAATAATTTAATGTAAGTCATTTGAAGGACTCTACCCTTTTTTTCCCCCCAAGAATTGAACTTGGAAAGTAATTCAGAATCCTATCTCCTCAGGCAAGGATGATCTACTTGAATTCCTTGGTAAGGTGAAAGGCCTTTTATTATGACAAATTTTGCAGAGACTAATTTGTGAAAAAGGAGTGCATTTTTGTGAACCTAATTTCTAAAATACATAGAGAAATAATTCATACTGTCTAGATGGTTATAAATGATAAAACTAGTCATAGATATTTTACACCATACTCTAAAGAAAAGACAAATATTTGTGGTTTGAGGGGAGAATTAAGATAGTAAAAAACAGTATCTAAATAAAGTTAGAACCATGCAGATATAACATATATCAGAGTCACATATATAACATATTCTTATGTAACAGAAATGCCCAAGGATGTAGCACACAGCTAGGCCAGGTAGGCTTTATGGGTATAATTATGAAAGAGAACAAAAAAATACTATTGCCATGAAATTAAAAAGTAAGTATTAATAAATCAACAGATAATATTAGAATATTATCTTTAATAAGATGTTCATATTGGTAGAGGACTGCTGTAAATCTTTCACATAAAATTACTACACTATATTTGATGAGTAAATTCAAATCTCCAGGAGTACACTTATTAAATATAAAACATACAGCATTGTTTAGATGACCAGTGGTGAAGATCTGGGAACATCAAAGTATCTCTAAATAATTCAGCAACATCAACAATTCTATCTGAAAAGGTTCTTTTTAAGTTCAGTTGTCACCTACTTCCCTTCAAGCCCATAACCATCAAGTTCCTCCTTTTGTAACAATCATCTCCATCTCTTCTTATCTTTTTTTATTACTTTTGAAATATTTTCTCTGTTTATATTTTAATATTTTTGTAGGCTTGAATTCTTTTCCAAATATTACTTCCTCAATACACTAACAAGTCTAAGAAACGGCTCCAAATGTTTATTTTCATAGTACTAATAGCTCTGGGTACTAGCAGTTTTGGAAAGACCTCAAGTCTTTTTGAGCCAAAGTACCGAAACATATATTTATAAATCGAAATCAGTCCATATGCATGAAAAAACATGTTTTGCTCTTACCATTTGGTAAACCTAGTTACAAATAAACATGATTTACATATCTTTCTGCAACAAATATGACAAAGTAAATATCTAATTTTATAGAAACTGGTATCAATTAATGTAATTTTTCATATTAACAAATATTAGAGTAATGGTTATCCCCCAACAATTTGAGAAATACCATTTTTTCCCTATAGTGAAACTATAATCACATCAACACATCATGGGAAAGTTCAAAATGCTTTACATAGAGTGACTTCATAACTATACTTCATTTGGTCATAGTCTTAATAATAAAGAAATAATAAATCAGTTAAAGCTTGTGTCTAACAGAGTATTCAGGGAAGCAAATTTACAATATATTTCAGCATAATCTGGCAGGAAATGGAAAATACTAAACAAGAATAAACTGACATCTATACTAAAATGAAGTTACCATATGTGGTAAAAATAAAGATCCACTTTCATTTTTATAACTATTACCAATAGCTTTGTGGAGATGTATGCTGTCTAAATTTCTCATTATATAAAGCATTAGAAATTTTGAAGCACACTGTTATTTATATTCAAGTTTGATTAAGAAAGGCTGGCATAATACATTTTCTCATTTACAAATATTTCAAAGTATTCATGTGATATATTAAGTTTTTAACTCATGAGCCCTCACTGTCTAAAGTTTGCACATTAAGTGCTATCAGTTTTCTTTTATTTCCATATAACATGCAAATTTAAACTTATTTTCCAATATTATCAGTAACTTCTCTTTTACTGAAATATTCCAATAGATAATTGTGTCTCTATAAACTCCAAAATGTTAAAAGCAATAGTAAAATCTGTAAATCAGTAAATTTTACCACAAGTACTTGAGTGATTTTTTTCTGAAAACTTATCCAAAGGCAGAAAATAAATGCCGTATAATTTAATAAGCTTCATGCCAGGTTTTCATTATGTCACTAATAGTGTATGTACGCGTGTGGCTTGGCACGCACACATGCACATGTGTGTATTTTCTTTTCAGTAATAGTGACTGATCCATACTTGTTTCCTGGGATAGTCCTTTTACTAAAAATAGTGCATATTTTAGACAAATGACACCAGGTGATTGACTGTAGTAGTTACTGTGAATTTTGGAGCTGGATTGCCTAGGTTAAATTTGCAGCTTTGCCATTTAACTGTGTAACTTGGATATGTTAATTAAACTCTCTATGCTTTAGTTCCCCCATCAGGAAAGGAATGACGGTGGTATCCATTTCATGGGAATGAGGGAAGAATTAAAGAGTTAATTCATATAAAGTCCCTAAAACACCGTATCACTCATACAAAGTTCTCAATTAATATTGCTTATATATGGTTATAGCTGGTAACATTTAGTAATACAATCAGCTCTGTTCTATCAACGCATGTTTTTTCAAGAAGCATTGATTACCCGAAACACTTTATAAACGTAATTGATTCAAATAAAAAAGGAGTTGAAGACTGGAGAGTTTAAGATTCACAGTAATCGAATTATTTCTATCAAAAATTTCAATAATAAAAATTTTGTATAGCTATAGTTGAATATTAATAACACTTGAGCCAAACAAACCCAATATATGGTTGAGTGTTTCAATGAGAGGAAATGAGTTTCTTTTCCCACCATCATGATCATGATAAGGAGCCCTGTTGTTTTTTTTTTTTAATTTATTTATTTTAATATTTTTTTTTTTTGGCTGGGGAGGGACATAATTAGGTTTATTTATTTATTTATTTTAGGGGAGGTACTGGGGATTGAACCCAGGACCTCATGCATGCTAAGCATGCGCTCTACCACTTGAGCTATACCCGCCCCCAGGAGCCCTGTTCTTAATCTTAACACTTTATTATTTTATCATGCTTGCTACAATAAACAAAATTCCAAGCGCCTCAAATAAGGCAGTATATTGGCTTTAAAATAAGTTCTTCACTAAGTTAATTTCTATGTGCTTTAATTCCGTGTTGATATAATGGGAGTGATAATGATATATATTTCTCAGTGTTATTGAGAGGAATAAATGAGATAACCAAAGGTAAATTCATCACCAGAGTTTACAGTAAATAAAAAGCACACAATAAATGTTAACAGGTATTATTGCAAACAATAACAACTTAATATGCTTCCTACTTATTCAAGAGCATAATATACTAGATAGTAAAATTCTAGCTAAAGGTAAAATCAGTAAGCAAGGAAAGGATATTTTCCCAAAGATAAAACTAAATGGCTATACTGATCAATTTTATAAGGCAGGTTTCATTAAAATCCTCTTCTTATTTGACCAACAGATTGAATTATATAAAATGTGAACAATTTGAATATTTCACTTGCTTTTTCTTATCTACTAAAAAAGTAAAAAGATCTTTCCTTGTGACAAAAATTACTCTTAGTGCACTGCTAATTATTAGAGAATTACAAATCAAAACCACAATGAGCTATCACCTCACACTTGTCAGAATGGCTATCATCAAAAAGTCTACAAATAATAAATACCGGAGAGGGTATGGAGAAAAAGGAATCCTCATACATTGTAGATGGCAACGTACATTGGTGCACCTAGTATGGAAGATAATACAGAGGTTCCTTAAAAACTAAAAATAGAGCTACCATATAATCCAGCAATCCCACTTCTGGGCATATATCTGGAAAAGATGAAAACTCTAATTTGAAAAGATACATGCACTCAAATATTCAGAGCAGCACCATTTACAATAGCCAAGACATGGAAACAACCCATATGCCCATCAACAGATGGTTGGCTTAAGATGTTGGGGGGTGTGTGTTTATAGGTATATATATATCCACATAAATATATACAATGGAATATTAATCAGCCATAAAAAGAAAGAAATATTTCCATTTGTAGCAACATAAATGGACATAGAGAATATCATACTAAGTGAAGTAAGCCAGAGAAAGACAAATATTATATGATACCACTTATATGAAGAATCTCAAAAAATAATACAAATGAATCTACACACAAAACAGAAATACATTCACAGACACAGAAAACAAATTTATGGTTGCCAAAGGGGAAAGGTTGAGGGGAGGGAAAAATTAGGAGTATAGGATTAACAGATACAAACTACTATACATAAAATAGATAAGCAACAAAGATTTCCTGTATAACACAGGGAACAATATTCAATATCTTGTAATAATGGAAAATAATCTGAAAAATATATGTATATATAACTGAATCACTTTTCTGTACACCTGAAACTAACATAATATTGTGAATCAACTATACTTCAACTTTGTAAAAAATGAAAAAAAGTTTTTCTAGTGTCTTAGAAGAAGAAGAAAAAAAAAGGCACAGCAAAAAAACCATGGACTTTGTACCCAAAGAGAGCAGGCATGTTTGTACCATCATATAATAAGTAATAATAAGTAATTTCAGGTAAATTTCTTACGTCCATGTAACTCAGCCTCATCAATGCAGTCAAAATACTTTGAAAGCCACCCCCTCCCCCAATAGCTTCAACAATCTTTAAAGTCATTATGATAGAGAAACTGAGGTTCTTATTCTAAATGTCTGCTAGATATCATCGTAACATATTTTCCTCTAGAGTCCAGTGATGTCTAATTAATCAGTGACAGAATTTATGCTCATAATCTGCTTAGTTCTTTTCCATTAGGATTTAAGCTATATCCAAGATAACTACTTCAGCATTTTAATCCTATATCCTCAAATTTTCAAAAACTTCTTATCTTCTTTCTTTGGTAGTATCTTCTAAATATTTTCCACAAGATGCCAAGTTCTATAGGCTGACTATAGAGTGTAAAATCAACTAAGAAGCTAGAGGTATGGGAACAACTATGTGATCATTTATTATGAATGAAAAACTATGATTCTTATGTTTTATAAATTAAATGTGAAACAGGTAAAATTCCAGGTAAATCTACCATTCTCACTCTACCTCTAATTTAGTTTTTTTCAGGTTTAGTTTGTTTGCCAATGCATTTACTAATGGTTACAGGCATTGGAGTTACCATTAACACTGCTAAATTAAAAAGAACTCAGAAAATTTAGAGTGCCAGGAAAGAGCTGCTCAAAACTCTTTAAATTCTGTCTTTACAAGGTTGATTCTTTTTAAAAAAGAAAATTGACAATGATACATTAAAATGAAAAACATATTTTCCAGTATACATACTTATAAATTTAGTTCCTCCAACATATTTGTTTTTAGAATTATGTCATGACAGGACTCTCTCTCCCCTCCATAAAAACATACTGTTAATTTGTGCAGTATTTTTATTTTAAAAATTTGCTATTCTAATTTTCCATTGTTTTAATCATTTTACTTTTAAATTAAACAGGTTTTCACAATTCTAAGAAAGATTTATCACATGAGTTTCTGAACAGAAAATGATGCTAGTAATTTTCAGGCAATGGGTCTAATTCTTATTTGGTTCTTTATTAGCAAGGGCTATTGTATGACGTATAGCTATTCTTCCCTTCAAAAATAATTCACTCATAGAAAAAGTCTAAATGACTTTAAAGCAAATAGAATGAGTATTATGTGATGTAAAAATAATAAAAAACAAAACATTAATCATTAATTTTCAGCCAGTAAGTAGAAATGAAAAAATAACTGTTTATTAAATCATTGATTTTCATAAGGTTTTGTCTCATGATCTCTTTAACTCTTAAAATTATTAAGATTCCCAAAGTCTATCAGTTTATGTGAGTTATATCTTATCAATACTTATCATATTAGAACTAAAATAACTCAAGACTTTTTTTAAAGTACATTGTAGCTACTACCTCGATCCTTGCTAAGATGTGGGCAATTTTGCTACCATTGCTTTTGCACCATCAGTGTCTATGTCTAAGACAATGAAAATGGAAAATAATATGTTAATATTGTTATGAAAATAGTTCTGGCCATGTGGAATCCCCATAGAGGACTCAGGGATTCCAAGTTTCCACAAATTGTGCCTAGCACAAAGTGTGAATATTTCTCAAGGTCTATAAGACAACCAACACAACTCCCTTTCACTTTTATACTAAGCTTTCAAGAAACATTTCAATCATTAAATTTTTAAATTTTGAACTACATATATTATATATAATTTCATTCAAAATTAAATTAATAGTAAGTTGTACCAGGAAGCATTTTAGTAGAATATTATCAAATACATATTCTCAGAATTGAAATGCGACAAAACATTAAAAAAGAAGAGATAAATATCTTCCAGACAGAAACTTTCCAGTGTTTCCATTGTCTCTGCATTTGGGATTTGGGAATAGAAGTTATCTTCCTTCCTTTATTTTCTTCCCTCCTTTTTTTTCTTTCTATTTTCTTAATAAACTTGCAAACAAACAGTAATACTTAAGGCAATTAGTCATATATTATAGTTCCTATGCCTATCTGTTCTTTTGTTCATTTTACTGTATTCATGGGAAAGTCCCTGAAATGAAGAATTGTATTTGATCTGTTATTATTCATAAAAGAAATATAAGACATAATGTAATAAATATGTCAAAGGAGCAAAGGAGAATACTCAAATTGGAAAAAAAGAAACCCTCATGTCTATACACGGTTATTGCAGAATTATTTACTCAGCTATGTACATACAAAAACTGCCACTGGCATTTCTTCTTCTACTGCTATTGAAGGGGTTCTTAACTTCACCAGAATTGAATACAACAGAAACCAAGACCTTTTTGTATGCTGTAAAATCCCCTGCAGTGGTACTGATATAAACTGAAATACAACTTTTCAAGAAAAGTGAGAAATAATTCTTTCTCCTTTCCTCTCTGCCTCTTTTTGTTTTGCATGTTTCTGATGTGACTCTGACACATGAAAATGTAATATTGCTAAAATGCTGCTAGAAGATTAAAAGTCAAACTTAAATGTCATTTAAATAGGAAAAAAAATACTCCTTTATACATTTAACATCGCTCCTTGACAGAAAACTCTAGAGCATCTTTTAAATGTCTAGATTCATAATCTTTTGATTCTAGAGAAATCAAAAGGCAGGGAACATATTTATGTCCATGCCTCCAGAAATAACGGTTAATATATCTTTGATAACAACCCCACTGAAACATCCACTACTCCTAGCTTGATTTCAAATATTGTTTTAGCTTAAAAAATAATGCATTTAGGATAGACGAAAATAGACAAATCATCTCATGGGGTGAGGAAGGAGATGGGGATTAACAACAATGGGCATGCAGAATCTTCCTGTAGTGATATAAATATTGTAAAACTGATTTATGGTGATGACTGCACCACTTGGTAAATTTACTAAAAAAAAAAAAAAATCAATGTGCGCTTGAAATGGGTGAATTATATGGTACATTAAAATATTTTAATAAAGTTATATTAAAAAATGAATGCATTGAATGAGAAAAGCCAGATACTAAAATGCAAGTACTATATGAAGCCATTTATTTAATTCCAAAATGGGCGAAACTAATTTAAGGTGATAGAAGGCTCAATAGCAGCAATTCTTGGTGGGGAGTATGGCTGGTACAGAGCACAAGGCAGGTGTCTGAGGTGCCCATAATGTTCTCAGTCTTCACATGTTGGTTAATTGGATGAGCTTGGTTTGTGAAAATTCAGTGAGTTGTAAACTTATGTTTACAACTTATACCTCAATAAATAAATGTACGTCATATATACATATATACGCTTATTCAAAATTCCTTTTTAGTTTAAAACATATGGGCAATTCTATGTAAAGTAAGGCTGTTATATCACATATTTAAAATATTTATCATAAAAAGCTGGCATGAGGATGTCATAACATATGATATTCAAACTTCACACATTTAGATGGCATTTATG
The DNA here is from genome assembly GCF_036321535.1 of Camelus dromedarius. Lineage (NCBI taxonomy): Eukaryota > Metazoa > Chordata > Mammalia > Artiodactyla > Camelidae > Camelus > Camelus dromedarius. The sequence goes on along the minus strand of NC_087436.1, from coordinate 64,371,560 downwards.
TCCAATTTGTAAAAATGGACACCATTAGGAGGTTATTGACAAGGGAAGTGTATCCAAACTAATTTACCATAGAATTATCAAGGTTTCATATGAGCATGTGCACTGGATCTATAGGGATGGTTGGTGGTGGGGGACTGGTCTCAGGCATGTTTGGAAGAGGGTCTAGAGAGATTAAATGGTGCATGGCAGACACCAATAAGCTTGTAAAGCCCTGCCAGAAAAGGATGGGTGAAGGGTCACTGAAGGGAAACTGTTTCCTTGTGTTCTTTTTTGGTGTTTGTCCATTTATATATCTAAAGACACTTTGGTTATTCTGGTTCTACCTATGCCCAATCCTTCAAGGACCAGCCTAACATTTCCTCTTCAGTGAACATTCCATAAAACTATCTAGGTAGAAGAGATTTCCCACTTGTTGTGAACTCTTCAATAAATGTAAATGAGATGAAAGTAAATTACTGAGCTAATGATATAGCTATTTGTTTTTATATCAGCCAAAAAACTACAATTTTGTGGGCAGGAACCAGGCCTGGCTTATTCATCCACTGAACTCCAGAGTAACTCTCATAATGAACTACAAATCATGGACTTTCAGGTGTTTGTGGAATTAAAAAATGTAAGTATTTCCATTAATAACTGAAGATAACATGAAACCTCAGCTGCATTCAAAATGCAAAACTTTTTCTGCAGTTATCAGTTGCCAACAGTCATTTCACATTTAGATTCCAAAGCTATATGTACTGTTTTTTTAAACTCTGAAGTGTGTAAAGACAAAATAAAAAGAAACAAAAAATTACTCAGATAATAGTGTTAGGGAAGCTTTCAAACAGCATGACAAAATTGGAGAGCATATTTATTCACTCACTTATGTATCATTACATATCAAAAGTTATTTTTGAGTAAAATCAAAAGAAGTCTGCCCTCTAGAAGTCTATAATTTACTTAAGATGAGGCAACTGACTGAAATGTGACAATATAGGATTATTGTTTAGACGAAATAAAGATGGATGTAGTTGATAGTCAGTGAATGAAATTAGAAGTTCTGAGAAGGATAATAAAAGCATTTCTACATTTTAACAAGGCTTCTAGTAGTATAACGAAAAAGAGGTAAAGCACAGGGATTGGGGGCAGAACAGCAACAGAACACACTTGGATTTGAGAATACCAGGCTCAATCTGAAAGGCAATGAGGAAACTGGCTTCTCTAGAGCAGATGTCAAACTGCATAGTTCTACTGGGGAAAAAAAATGCAGAAATCACATGTCATACCCTTTTTGTTTCAAGTCTTCCTTTTTTCACACCTAGAACTAACATTTTAGTATACAGTTTTAATTATGTATTTGTTGAATATGTATTCAAACATTTGTGTGAATAACATTTCATGCCTGTCCTTGCCTGTGACATCTGTCTAATTTTTGAGGCTGAAGCAAGTTATGAAGCTTTTTAACAAGGTTATGTAAAGATACATAAATAATTGTTTGTATTTAGTGATAATCCTCCCATGTAGAGACATGCTTAGAAATTTTAGACTCTGACATAGTGTCATTCTAGAAGTTTAAAAAATCTAAAATATCTTTTAAAAAACATGTTTTCTATTATGATTTTAATTCAAACACATTTAACTATCCATAACATAATTTATATATATGCCCATATCATAATTAGCTATTATTAGCCTTATTTAACATGCTATCATTGGCATGACAGTGAAAGTTCATTATAAAGCAGCTTAAGTGGACATGATCATCCATCTCTTGGGAGCTTACAAGATGGAAGACGATCTCTTCTCTCCAAGAGCCAAAGCATTTATTTCAGCCAAGTGTCAATTTAGTACATTTAACAGTTCAAATACAAACAAGGAACTAGCCTCCATGGAGAATTAACCACAGCTATTTCAGCTAACTGACAATTTTTATTTGAGAACCCCCCAGGAGGGCTTCTACAAATGATTTACTCAGGGTGCCTGAAGCAGTTTTACTCAGCAGATTTGTCACTTCATAGATGCATCCTATATAATTCAGTAGCTCCAGAGGATCCATTGTAACTAATTTTTGCAATAATTATAAGATTAAGGACTTATTTTGGGAGCCATTAATAATATCAATGAAAGGATTAAGGCAATTTCAATGAAAATCGTATAGAGATCAAAGAGCTAGTGATGTTAATGCTTCTGCTACATTCTAAATGAAAACCTAATCACAGGAAAGCTGAAAATCCTCCTCAACTCACATCGAGAATGGATTCTAAAAAATCCTATGTTTGATGATCTGACTGATACAAATAAAATGACAATTTAGTCATGGTGTCTATTCTATACTACTTATGGAAAAGTACACTCTTGAAAGATGATTACAACACTTACATGTAATGAAATGCTTAGACTTCTTTTAGATATAACATTGGAGAATTTAACCATAGTTAGAGATATGTCAAACATATAACAATGAGAGACACACACAAGAAGAGTTGAATGCAACCAAACTTGTATCAAATAGAATCCCTAATTTTAAAGGCTTATTTTCTGTTAAAATTCACCTTAGCATGAGTCAGCATTTTAGAAATAGACAAATAAAAGCCCTCAGATTTCCCCAGAGAGACCACTATCCATCAAGTATGCCTCAGAAGCTTTGATCACCAAAATCTTGGCATGATATAATTTCTTTTAATAATTTATACACATAATTTTTTAAAAATATTGACTATCAATGTATTAATTACACACAAATATATACATATATATATGTATCTCTCAAAATTTTCAGTATCAAGAAGATTAAAAATAAGGTAGGCTTTCTTAAGCACAAGAAAGATAATTCTTTAAATCTTGTTGCTTTTATACTTCAATTTGTTTATTTTTACATATGCTATGATTTCCTGCATATTTTAAGAAATCCTTAAACAAAAGAAATGCCTAAATAGAAATTCTAATGAAAAACAAATTCACTAAGTAAATCATTTATTATTTAAGAACTGCTTTGTGAGCAAGTAATCAGAAAGTATGAAGGCTTATAGTAGGCTTATAGTATACGATTTTGTCACTGATTTCTGAGAAATTGTAGTAATAGTGAACACATATTTGAAATATATTTAATATTTAGCTAATTTATCAAGAATTTTTAGTATAAAAATTTTATAATATGGATTCCTATTTACCAGTCTCTTTAGAATTAAAGATCTTCTTTTACTTATCCAGGGACTTTATATAGTACCTTAATTTATATTATTTGGTAATATACGGTAATATTTCAGATAGCTTAAATATATTAAATGAATTAATTTACATACTAGTTATCAAAGTAATACTTTCTTTACTGTTCTCCAAGGTCAAATGGTCATTAATCAATAGTCTTTTACTATATTTTGATTAATAACTATAAATATTTCCTGTCAATTTAAATTTTATTCTCTTTATCTAAACTGATGGAAAATAACTGCTAGTAGTAAAACAGTTTTTCTGTAATTTATGGAGAAAATTCTAAAATTCTGTTTTTGAAAACTGAAAAACAAATTTAGTTTCTCAACTAATGAGCCCAGTTTGAGAGAACAAAGAGTAGACCATGAAAAAATAATCTAATACATTTTAATATTTTCCAAAAAGTACTTGCAATTTTAAAAGTAGCATTTCAGTGATATGGGGAATAGTTTAATACTGAAAAAGAAGTTCAGAGAATCCTAAAATACACAAATTTTTTATGTTCTTACCTACACTCAATATGTCACAGATGCATTTTGAAAGTTTATATTAAATGCACAAAGAATATTAGAAATATCATACCTTTGAGACATAATCTTATAGGCGTCAGGCAGATAGCATCGTATATTCTCCATCTGAGCAGGGTCAGAGTCACAAATTTTGTCATCAGTCCTCCCATAGTTGGCACTTTCGATCATAATGACATCTGTTCCTGGACAGCGGAGCTCTATGGGGTAGCTCTCACAGGAGAGCTCTCTGCGGACCACAGCCATCGGAATTGGGGCACGGCTGAAAGCTACCAGAAGGAGGAGAAAGAAAAATAAATCATCTTTTTTATCTACAAAGGAAAAGTATGTGTTTAGAATAAGCTAAAACAAGGAATAAAGCAGTTGTGACTCATAATTTTAACTAAAAATAGATTTCTCACACTTCAGTAATTTCATAGGATTTTTAAAATGCTAACAATAATAATTATTTCTTAAAAACCTTATATGTATATAAAAAATGTAAGTTATTTTTTCTTATAAATGGAAAAAAGCACCATGGATTTTCTAAAATATTGGCTGGAATGTGAGCTAAAGACAATACAGAAATATCATGCAGTTTGTAGAGCAAACTGTCAGATTAACCTCAAGAATATCGTGTGCATGTTTTGTTTTGTTTTATATGGAAACCATTACAAAAAAATGCACTATTCTTGAGTTTGTACATACTGATTTAAATAGTCTATTTCAATTTTTAAATTGTTTTATTGTTTCAGGTATGAGTTAATTATATAAATAGTGAATGTTCTTTATTTAAGAAAATAGAAATTTGTATGGAGACAAATTAAATTTTCCTTCAGCTCCCTCCCCACATATTTCCTCCAGTATCAAAAGACAACCAGTTAACAATGTGGTAACCTTTGTATTAGAATTTTCTATAGGAAAAAAAAAAAACATTTTATGTTTCTTCCTACCCCTCTTTTAATCCTACCTAAGTAACTTACTCAGGTAATATAACACTACACATATTGAGACCTTGATGTATTTTATTTATTAATTTAACAGTGTATGATGGAAATATTTTCATTTCTATGCCATATCCCTCATTTTAATGGCTGCATTATATATACATATAAAACATAATTTAATTGGTCTTATGTTGATGGACATTTAGAAATGTCCCAGTGTTTTTGTGCCATAATATTGCAAAGAAAAATAAACATATCTGTGTACCTTGGATAATATAGAAAAATACAATTATCCAAATACATTTTATGGTATACTTCTATAAATGAAATTGGTGAAGAGGCATATATATTTGAAGTTTGGCAAATATGAATAAGATGTCCAAAAACCTTACTACAAATGCACATTTCCACCAGCAGTACTTTCCTCTTCAAAAGTACATGTTAACAATTCCTTTATATTTTGACAATGTGATAGACACAATATCTTTAATTTTCACTATTTTACTTACACAATATACTTTCATATATTTATTGACCCTTCATAATTCTTTTGTGAATTGTTTGCTCACATTTACACATAATTTGTTTTTGCAAAAGTTCTTGGCAAAAAAGAAAATTGAAAATTTGTTCTTTATATTCATGGCAAATATGTTTTTCCAGTTTGTTACTGCTTTCAGATGTTTGCTGAACATACATGTTTCATTTTTATACAGAAAATCGTCTATCTTTTCATGTCGGGTTTAAGAGTTTCACATTCCTAGATTATGAACATAATCAGTACATTGTTGGAAGACAGTCAAATATTTTATTGTAAAAACTCAACAAGTCGTCTTTTAAAAGCACATAGTTGAAATTCTAAAATTGTGATTACCAGCCAGCTAATAAGTTGATTTTCACATAAAAGAATTAATCATAGGGATAAATGCATGATAGCTATAAATTTGCATGGATAGTTGATTAACTCACTAATGTTCACATACATAAAACATATTTAAATAAATACATTCAACTTTTCTTATGGCTTTTTTTTTTTACTAAACATGAAATGTTAAAGGTAAAGTAGAGAGAAGTGAGAAAATGTTAAAAGAGTGGGAATAAGGAAAGAGAAATTTTTTTACTATAAATATTTTCCCTTGAAACTTACAGAAAATATTGATTTGGTTGTGGAACCACATGTATTATTTCAAAATTGAGAAAGAGATTAGTTTTTACCTCATTTCTATAATATTTTGGAAAAACTATAAACGTACCAAAGACCCCAGAATAAGTTCAAAGCAGGTTAAAGTGCTCAAGCTGCACTGCACAGTTATTTCCATTCTGGACTGGTTATCATTCAACATCTGTTCTGTTTTCTCCCCTATTCTCTTCAAACACAGGCAGGGAGACAGACAGACAGACAGACAGACAGACAGACACAGACACACACACAGACACACACACACAAGACTAGCACATCCACACCACTGATCAAAGAAATGTTATGAAGATTAATATAAACAGAAATTGGCTGTAACATTATTTCTGAAGTTTGATGTTGAGTCAGCATTTTGACAGGACAGTCTCACAATAGACACTGAATTTCTGAAATACGTGTTTCTATTGTTTCTAAAATAAGTATACATGTTTATTTATCATTCTGAAATTAGTTTGCTGTTTAAACGTGAAGTCCTTGTTAGTACCAAGATTCTATCTTAATGGAAAAAGATATTTTGATTAGTATATACAGTATTTTAAATAATAAAATCATTGAACAATAAAAATGTTCCAATTTGGGAATCCAGTTTCATGATTTTAATCAGTTTAAATAGAACCTACATGTTTTGTGTTTGCTTTTTTATAAAAGGTTCTTGAAATCAGAATTTGTCAGAATGTTTTACAGTAAACTTTAGAGCATATGCTAAGAGACAATTTGTTTCTTAACTTTGGTATAGCCATTTTAAAGAAAATCACATTGAACTTGCTTCCAAACATTGAGATGATCTTGCTATATTTTGTTAACCTAACCAATTAAGTTAATTGTTTAAAACAAGTTGGTTTAACAAAAAAACAAATAAGCAAATCATACAGTCAAAGCATTTGTTTGACTAAGTGGACAATCTGGTTGATTAAACTCATCAGTCAATTTTGTCAAAACGTGTACACAGACTTAGCTTTAATCTGGGTCTTAACTGCCAAAAATATGATTTAGAACCAGATCCCAGACAATTGCAAGGTCAACTAAAATATGGAGTCCCAAATTTCTCACATATCTCTTCAACCCCTTAAGAATTATTCAAAAGTTATAGATACGGAAATTTTTACAGAATACCAGAGTTGATTTGTGATGCTCTCTTCCATTTAATATATAATTGCATTTGTAACAGTAACTCAGTGATAAATTGCATTCCTAAATGATGGATGCTTTCTTTTAAAGGAATGTGTTACTGGAAATTACTGTATAACATTATCTAATTAGCTACTTAAACTACTTTTAATTATATTGCAAAATGCTTTAATCAACAACCAACATTCAATGAAAAAATATGCTTAAGGTAAATGGTCTTTGTTTTGTTTACTATTCAGTTATCATGCTAACAATGGAGAGACTTTGGTTACTAGAGAAAAAGATTAAGATATGGAAAATGTCAACAATTCAAATTCAGGTTAGTCAATGAAGAAGTCTGTTGTATTCTGTAGCAGGGTAATATTGCATAGGGCACTGTGAAGTGACTATGGAAAAATAATATGGGACTTGAGCTCCTTCCCACTTTTATCCCATGAGTTATTAATCTTCTGTAACAAGGAACAGAATGTCACCTATTGGGTGTCTGATATACATTGGCTGAATAAATTGGAAAAGCTTTAGATGTGGAATCTGGTAGACTTCTGGTAAGATGTTGTACTTTGGAACTACCCATTCACCATGGGACTATGGAGACACAAATAAAATTGAGCTTCTCTGCTAAAGATGGCCAGAAACTCAGGATGTGTCCAAGTTCCATGTCAAACACATGCCTAACTAAAAGCGCTCCTGACCCAGGATTAAATAACAAGAGAAATAGCTCCCTGTTCATGATTAGCTGTTTCAGTATAAATCACTCCGATTCATTTTTCCTTTTCTGAGACATCAGCCATTATATTGCTGAAACCTCTTGTTTTTTTAAGTCTTTCCTCGGGCTTTCTTACTGTAATCCTGCTTGGTGACAACGGACTCAAAATGCTATAAATTCTTGGTGAATTGTGAGTTATGCTAACTAAAGAGACTAATCTAAAGATGGAGGGGGGAGGATGGAGACAGGAGGCTAAAAGCTAGAGACCAAACAGGAAAATGATTACTCCTGCAGGATAAAGTTGCAGGATACAAAATTAATATACAGAAAAATCTATCACATTTCTGTACACTAACAGTGAGGTATCAGAAAAAGAAACTAAGGAAACAATCTCTTTTACCATCATATCAAAAAGAATAAAATACCTAAACAGGCAAAATACCTATACTCCAAAAACTGTAAGACACTGATGAAAGAAACTGAAGACCACACAAACAGATAGAAAGATATAATGTGTTCTTAGACTGGAAGAATCAGTATTGTTAAAATGACCATACTACTGAAGGCAATCTACAGATTCAAAGAAATCCATACCAAAATAGCAATGGCATTTTTCACAGAACTAGAACAAATAATTTTAAAATTTGTATAGAAACACAAAATACCCCAAATGGTCTCTGGAAACAAGAACAGAGCTGGAAGAATCACTCTCCCTGACTTCAGACTATATGAAAAGCTACAGTAATAAAAAAGGTATGGCAATGGCACAAAAACAGACATAGAGGTCAACGGAACAGGATAGAGAGCCCAGAAATAAACCCATGCCCTTTGGCCAACTAATCTATGACAAATGAGGCAAGAATATACAATAGAAAAATACAGTCTTTTCAATAAGTGATGCCGGGAAACCTGTACAGCTACAGGCAAAGAATGAAATTAGAACATTCTCTAACTCTGTGTACAAAAATAAACTCAAAATGGATTAAAGATCTAAATGTAAGACTGGATACTCTAAAACTCCTAGAGGGAAAAAATAGGCAGAACACTCATCGACAAAAATAGCAGCAATATCTTTTTGGATCCATCTCCTAAGTGAAATAAAAAAAAAGGGCAGAACTGAATAGACTTTTTTTCTAAAAAGGAAATGAAGATGGCCAACAGGCACATAGAAAGATGCTCAACATTGCTAATCATCAGGGAAATGCAAATAAAAACTCCAGTGAGGTATCATTCCACACCTGTCAGAATGGCTATCATCAAAATAACAAACGTTGGCGAGGATGTGAAGAAAAGGGAATCTTCCTACACTTGGTGGAAATGTAAATTGGTACAGCTGCTGTGGAAAACATTATGGAGGTTTCTCAGAAAACTAAAAATAGAACTACCATGTAACAAAGCAATTTCACTCCTGGATATATATCCAAAAAACTCCAAAGCACTAAATTTGAAAAAATACATGCACCCCAATGTTCATAGCAGCATTATGTACATTTGCCAAGATATGGAAGCAACCTAAGTGCCTGTCAACAGATAAAGGGATAAAGAAGATGTGATATATATAATGGAATATTTCTCAGTCATAAAAAAGAACAAATGTTGCCATTTGCAGCAACATGGATGGGTCTGAAGAGCATTATGCTAAGTGAAATAAGTCACACAGAGAAAGACAAATACTGCATGATATCACAAATATGCAAAATCTAAAAAATACAAGAAATGATTGAAACAAAAAAAATCAGACTCACAGATAACAGATAACAAATTAGTGTTTACCAGTGAGGCAGAGAAGGGGCAATACAGTGTGGGGGAGTGGGAGGTACAAACTACTGCATGTAAGATAGGCTTCAAGGATGTATTGTACAACATGGGAAATATAGTCAATATTTTGTAATAACCATAAACAGAGTGTAACCTTTAAAATTATATTAAAAAAATTTAAATGTAAGGCAAAAAAAAAAATTCCTCCTGGATTCCAAGGAACAGAGGTCAGAGACTTGCTAGGATAACCCTAGGACATTAGAAGGGAGTATGCAAAAAGGAAGTGCTATCTGAGACATAGGATTCTAGGATAAAGTATATAAATAAATATAAGTGAAAGATTCAACACTGATTAGGAGGCAAGCAGCCAGCTAGTTGGTTGACGGAATTAACCCAGTGTAATTAAGTTTTTAAACACGTTGAATTTAAGGTGTCAGGATAATACTCAGAAATGTTCAGTCCTCATTTGCATTCATGAGTCTAGAACTCAGGCTAAAACCATGGTAATAAACATGAAGTAGCTCAAGGAGTGCCTACAGAGTGGAAGAGAATGAATGCAGAAGTTGGAATATCAGCGGACACTGAAGAAATGAAGAGCATATTACTTAATCACTGGACATATATAATTTTAAAATGTGTTTACAATCCTTTGATAGTTCTCCATTTTTATCCCCTTTCTCCCTGAATGTGGGCTTTACTAAGTGACTCACTTCTAATGGACATAGCCTAGTAGAAATGAGAGTGTATTATTTATTTCCAAGAGCAGTTTATTAACAAGCAGCCCATGAGAAGTTTAGAAAAGGAACTAAGAACTCTGCTGACAGCCAGAATGAACTGGCAAGGAGGAGAGTGAGGCATCTTGGAGGCTGACCGTCCAGCTACCAGAAACTCTTCCTTTGGGTAACTACAACCTTAGGAGAAACCTTGAGTCAGAATCAACAAGCTAAACTACTCCCAGATTGCTAACCTAAAGAATCCATAGAGGGTAAAGTATTTGTTTAAAGCTACTAAGTTTTGGGCTATATATTACCAATACAGTGCAGAATTAATTAAGTCTGAAAGAATGTTTAAAGAGTGGACATTGAAACTGTTAGATGATACTTAAGAATTACCAAATTAGTAAAAGAGAAACATTATGAATGGACCCACACTGATAGTCTATTACCATCCTCTTGCTTAAACATTATTTAGGCCATTAGTTTTTTTTTTCTTAATATAATATATTTTAATCTTATTTTATTATTTAATCATGTATTTCATACATTATATATAATATAAAAATACTCAGTTTTCAGCACTATAAATAGATTACCAGTAGGATTAAAAACAATTTTTTCTCCTATCTACCAATGATCGTAAGAAGGAAAAAAGGCTCTTTTGAAAACTTTAAAGTGAAAAAGGAAACAGATCTGGTTCCTTATGAAGAAGAAGTAAATTAAAATATTTCTAAGTCAAGGCTAATGACTTTAAAGGAGTTTCTTAATTATAGAGAAGGACATTTACATATCTGGAAGTGGGTTTTTTTCTACAATAAATTATCAGCAATAACTTTTAAAAATACTTCATAACTTAAATGCTGCCAAAAAGCAAATATTCCCAATTTTAAGTTTCAGCAGAGCCTATGACATGATATTTTTAAATGTACATATTTTTCTGTGCCTTTTTACATGCCAACACTTATCCAAGTTTTAAAATATGTGCCCCAAAAATCTAGTCTGAAATACTTGAAAGCAAAAATAACACTGGAAACCCAATGAAATATCAATCTATCATCTACTTTCTTTAAAAGTACATCTACTACGAGTTAAACATCTAATAAACTGAATTTCAGCAAGTCTATTTCAACAAAGAATATATATAATTTAAATATCTTAGTATTTAATTAAGTGTAACACAGTGACAATTAAAATTAACACCCTGGAGGAATAACCAAAGGCAATTATGTTCTGAGGTCAAAAAGAAAAGCGTGAAATTTAGAATTACCAAAATTACAGCGGAAAAAATGTTAGAATGAGTGGACTATTATAAAACAATTAATATAAAGCTATTCCTTTTGACTTATGAAGCTTTGGCATGAGGGTAACATTAATCACACTTTTTGAGGATACATATACAAAGTGGTGACCTTTAAATTAAATTGTCCACATGGAGATTGCCTAAAAACATAGCAAGTGTCTGAATAAATCAATTCATATCTACTTGTTATAAGTTTTCAACATTTAATAAAATTACATTCCACACTGTCCTCCAATTATATTCATAAGGGATAAAATTTCTAAAACTGTGTCAAGTTTCACATACCGCAATTATCCCAGGCTTTTTCTAAATGTCAGAAACTCCAAACTGGCTGTTCAAAATGTTCTAAGAGTAAAAATTATAATTTCAAGACAAACAAGAATTCAGTAAAAAGAATTATACAATTCAAAAGAAATTTTAAGGGATATGGCAATTTAATTTCTAAATGCATATTTATCAGCTACAATGTGGCTGCTGGGAGTTATTAAACATAAGACATGGTTGTTGTTTAAATTCCCTCTCCACTTTGGGATTATCTCAGACCTAGGAGTTATTCTGTACAGAATGGGATTCCAAGAGTGTGGCAGAAGGAGCTTCAGAGGTATCACACAAAATCAAGAAAATGATAAACATTCATGTGTGTGATGTTTAATTCTGTGTGTCAATGTGACTGGGCTAAGAAATGCCCAGGTAGCTGGTAAAACATTTCTGAGTATGTCCCTGAGAGTGTCTCTGGAAAAGATTAGCAAAGATTATTAGCATTTGATTCTTTCTGTAAGACTAACAAAGAGCAACCTCACCAATTTAGGTGGGCTGCTGAGGGTCTGAATACAAGAAAAAGGCAGAGGAAGTGTAAATTTTCTTTCTGCCTAAGCTGGGATATCTATTTTCTGCCCTCTGACATTGTGCTCCTGGTTCTCAGGCCTTTGGACTTTTACCAGTGGCCTTCTGAACTCCAATGGGGACATACACCATAGGCTCCCTGAGTTTTCAGGTTTTTGAGTTTGGACTGGAACATCACTTGTTTCCTGTGCCTCCAACTTGCAGATAGCAAATCATGGGACTTTTCAGCCTCTATAATTGGGTAAGTCAATCTCTCATATTAAATATTTTTATATTAATCTCTCACTAACTCCAGTATAAATATATATATATATCTACATATAGATAATTGTGATAAGGAAACATGACACAGTTTTAGAAATTTTCATTCCTTGTGAACCAAACTGGAAAACAATCTGGAGAACCCTGACTAACAATGTGAGTGTGGCAAAAATCCCAAAAGCCAAAAGACAGTATCCATGATTCCTAAAACCAAAGGTTATAGAATAACGACAGTAAGATCAGATGGGTGAAAGTTCATGACAGGGGAGGGTAGACGGGCAGATGATCCAGAGCAAAAGTACTGAGACTCTTCCTAAGTCTCTCCATGTCACTCTAAAAGCTTACAGTCACAGAGAGATCGCACACACCTATGCAAAGCTTAACCATCATGAAGTACGATGAAAGTGTAAAACAGATGAAAAAGTAATGAAGCTATACGTTTCATTGCTCAAGAAAGATTTTTGAAGGAAGCAAACTTGAGATAGCCTTAAAAGATGAAATACTATGTGAACATGGGCAAAAAGATAATAACTATTCCAGGCAGAAATTCTGAGTAAAGAAAGTTATATTCAGTATCTTGAGTGAGGATCTTGAAGAATTATCTGTACCCTCGTGTTCATTACTGTATTGTTCTCAATAGCCAAGACATGGAAAGAACCTAAGTGCCCATCGAGGGATGAATGGATAGAGCAGATACACACACACACACACACACACACACACACACACACAGGAATATTATTTAGTCATGTGAAAGAAGGAATTCTTGCCATTTGTAACAACAGTGATGAACCTTGAGGACATTATGCTAAGCGATGTAAGTCAAAGACAAATACTGTATGATATCACTTTATATAGAATCTAAAATAGCCAAACTCATAGAAACAGAGATTAGAATAGTGGTTGGTGGGGGTTGCGGGATAAGGTAAATGGGGAGATGTTGGTCACAGGGTATAAATGTCTAGTAGTTATACACTTAATAAGTTCTGGAGATCTAATATATAGCATGGTGATTACAGTCAACCAAACTGTATTATATACTTGAAAGGTGCTACAAGAGTTGACCTTAAATGTTCTTACCACAAAAATAAATGGCAATTATCTGAGGTGATGAAGGTGTTAACTAACTCTACTGTAGTAATCATTTCACAACATATACGTGTATCAAATCAACATGTTATACACCTTAAAATATACAATATTACACATCAATTATCTCAATAAACATGGGGGAAAAGATATATTCCCAAGAGATGCAGGAGTACACAGAAAGAATTAAATAGTAGTGAAATCAAAAAGAGCCTTAAAATCAGATTGAGAATATAGCCCAATTTATACAGGGCAATGGAAGATTACAGCATAATGGAATAACATAATAATAATATTAATGAAATTAATCTTCAGAAGCTTAAAATATATTATTCAGATTGGAGTGAAAGATAACAGAGTCTAGGAATTAATGAGAAAAATATTGCAGTAATATGATGATGATAATTGCTTATACACATCTAGTGCTTTAAAAGTATCATTTCAGTTTTTAAAAAGTATCATTGTATTTCAAACTCCAAACTATAAATCTTGTTAATATTATCACCCCCATTTAGTATACCAAGAAACTATGGCTTAGCTCAAAGTGGTAAGACTGGGAGGCATGAACCAGAAAGTCATATAGGTGAGAAAAAAGAAGCAATGACTCTCCTTGTGTGTCACACAGAGAGAACAAAGGAAGGGGGGTTCTGTCAGGATATACATAAGGCAATATGAAAATATCACACTAATTATCAATAATATAAAGCCTATGGATTGCCATTCCTTTGGTGAAATGAAGTCTAATTTCTGAATAAGAAATGAAAGTTAAATATTCCATTTACCGTGTCTGACAGGGGCTTTTCTTTTAAATAGCACAAACCATAATAGCATACTATTATTAGTTTGAGAATTTTAAGTATATTTCCTAACATTTTAATACACTTTAATATTATATCAGAAAAACTAATACGAAAATTTCCTTTGTGTGAAAATCTACTGCAGTAAGATGGAAAGTCAAGACTTTAATTTGAAAATGTGGCATTAATTCTCAAATGCTGTCATTATACTTTATTGCAGTATATAAATATATAGGTTTCTTTTTTGCAAATCACTGAATTTAAGGTTTATGTTACTCTTGTCATACAACAGAGAAAATCTGTAGTCATAGGGATTTTAACAAGAGATATACAGGAAATCTAGAGAGGATAAATATAAGTTTTGAATAAACAGTAATGACACAGGTTAAGACTAAACAATATTTAATTTTGAAGGGAAGGAATTCTTAAACAGTGAATAAACTCTCTACTGCACTGAACATACTACTGAGAAGTACACCAGCAGCACTTGCATCCTTTCCCTCCTCCCACTTCCCAAACACACTCTACTCGTTGGAAAGGATAAAGAGCTTTCAGTGGCTTACAAATTTTTGTTTTGTTTTATCCTTAAGGAAAGCAATGTTAAGACTCTTTCTAATTCAGCAGCATAAATCTTCTGCAGAAAAGACCTCGTAATAACCTCTCTGGTAATCTTCAATATTGAAAAACATATACAACACTGTTTATAAATCCTTTATCCATAAGCTTTACAACAGCTTTCATATATATAAACTCGCCCAATCAGTGTTGAACATTAGTGTCTGAGTAATGCACCTGAGGTTAGAAAAATAAATCTAACCATAAAGAGCCAGACCAAATCCACACTGATATGATTTCTAGCCAAAGTTTCCTATTACCTATTTATAGCAGCTAAAAGTTAACATTCATTCCACTAGAATGTATTTGTTAGGAATAAGTTTGCAAATTGATGGTGCTGCTTGCAAAATGAAATGCTTCTTCTTTATTTTATTCCTGGTGGATAAAATAATTAGCAATGTTTATTATTATTGTTATTAGCAATGTTTTCAAACAAATACATTTTCATCAAGAAATTGACTAAACACTAAATGCTGAATATAAGTCCTGGCTTTAAATACAGTTAATCTCCATTTAGTGATATCAGTAAATGAGGACTGTATTAGCCAACCAAATCCCTCAGCCTATGAAAACTTTAGATGTTTGCCAAATTTGCCAAACACAAACTGTAGGATAGGAAGACTAGCCAGACAGTTTTTTTGTCTTGTTTTTGTAAATACTTAATGACAAATTTTTCTCCAAAGCATGAAAAAAAAAGATCAGAATGTGAAATAAGCTAGCCAAAATGAAACCATAAATTCTAGACAAAACAAACAAACAAAAAAAAACCAAGAATACACTGGTTAATTCTGGACACTAATGAAGATCTTTCGACTGAAAGTGAAATATGTTGGGCTGGTTCAGAAGTGAACCCTCATCTCTTCCAAGCTTTGAAGCAAACCCACCAGAAAAATTCTGAATAGATTTTTCTCTTCTCTAACAAAAATAAAAGCAACAAAAATATTCTGAAAAAGAGAAAAGCACCTCACACACTTAAGTTTCAAAAGCCATATGAATTGAATTCAAACACTACATTTTTAAAAATCACAGGAAATGGATGATAAAGGTTATATTCAGGATTATTTGTGTAAGTGGAAAACATGTCATGAAATGACAGAGGGCATGTATAGCACTCTACTATATTTGTTCAAATCAACCACAAAATATACCATTGAGGTTAGTAAAATTTTCCCACCTACAAAAAAATTTAATAGAATGCATTTATATAATACATTTTCAGGGCCACACAGCAAGTTTCTTGAAAGAGATTATAATCAAAGTTCTAAACATCTACATCAATGTTTCTTCAAATCATTAAACAAATAAGTTGTGAAATAAAAACGAATTTTCAAAATGATGGTTGAGAAATACATATTCTGATATGCCTGAATGATGAATATCAATCCTTCATATCAGTGATGAACTTAATTCTATTCATTCAGCAAATATAAATTAAGAATTAAAGAAAGTGCCAGACACCATTCCAGGTTACGGGTATTCAATGGCCAATAAAATATTGATCTATGACCTTACAGAATTTACAAAGCAGATGGGAGAAAGGGATAAACATCGAAAACAATTAAATATACAAATGATTAAATAACCCACAAATAATAATAAGAACTCTGATGGAAACAAAACAAAACAAAATATGATACTATGAGAGAAAACAGCACAGTTTCACCAACTGCAGCTTGAACAATGTATCTGTCTCTGATTTACCCAAGAAAGTTGGGAATGTCTAAAATGATTTTAGCAAGATTGTTTTTAAAATTACTAAAACACAAGTTTAAAATCTTATAATGTTCAATGTTATTCAAAATAAATGATTTCATTAAGTCTTGCTCAAACTCTTAGTAGAGGAAGCTTCTGAAAACATATTATTACAGACATTACTTGAATCAGAAGTTGTTGGAGGGGAGAGCAGAAAGAATGATTACATTCACAAATGGCTTTCTGTGATTCATACCAAAAAAGAATGAAGGAATAAAGTGCATTATTTTTCCCACTTCAATCAAACCTTGCCACTTTACAAGTAGGTTTAAATAGATTGATAATAAGAAAATGTTGACATTTGTAAAGAGTAGGTGTTCAGATCTTTGATTTAATTGGCATAGAATGTAATACATATTGTTGAGAATGCAGCTGTAAGATGTATTCAATACTTTAAAAAAAAATGCCTTCCAGTTTACTGAGGTATAACTGACATACAGCACTGTATATTTTGTGTGTGTGTGTGTGTGTGTGTGTGGAGGGGGGGTAATTAGGTTTGACTGGTTTATTTATTTAATGGCAGTACTGGGGATTGAACCCAGGACCTCATGCATGCTAAGCACGTGCCCTACCATGCACTCTATCATGAGCTACACCCTCCCTCCAGATGTATTCAAATTTAACAAAAATATAGAGGAGACTACTAATATTAATAACAAATAATATATGGAGTTATACTAATAACAAATTTGCCAATCTCTCTATTTCTAAAAATAGTTTATGTGGGCAAAGATATCTTGCAGATTTTAAGTCTCCAAATTGTCATTTCAGGACTTCAGGATTACAAGAAAAAATGAAAGTTGTTTTTAATGAAAGAATCCTTTTAATACCTAGAAATTTGCCAAACTCCAAGAAAAAAATCCATCATTAAAAATATATAAATTCAAAATTATTTCCCAAGTTGACCTATCTTCTTGTCAACCATACTGGAGTCACTGAATTAAACTTTAATTATATCCAGCTGATCATCTATTTTCATATTTATCACTTTGTATCCTCTGGTACTTCCAAGATCCTCGTTTAATGTTGACTATGGTTGATATATTCCACTATTTTTTTTTTCTAATTGAAGTATAGTCGATTTACAATGCTGTGTTAGTCTCTGATGTACAGCAGAGTGATTCAGTTCCATACACACACATGTATATATTCTTTTTCATGTTGATATATTTCACTATTCTTTAAACAAGATTCTGTTCTTAATATTTAAGGAAGATTTTTTTATTACCTTGTTTAATGACTTGATACAATGATTTCAGAAGGCACTCTGCCAAGTTATTTAAAAGCTAAAATTTGAAGTTAGTTATTAAAGTTCTAAAGTGACACTGATATTGACAAATGACTATACACATACACCTTATTGCAATTATTACATTTATTTATGCTTGCTTTCTCAATATATACAAGGATCACAAATCACACAGACACACACACACATACATATGGTTGCCTTATAAAAATGTGAATTTTTAAGTTATTTTTCTAGTACTGCTGATGGTGTAGGTCTGATGAAGCTACACTATTTTTCTTGGTTTGATCTGAAGTATGCTTTCAAGGTGACTGGTTACCAGTAAATGCCTTAGTCATAAAATAGAGTTAGGTTGAAGGATAGAGGTCACTTGGCTTGAGAATGAATATATTTCACTTTAAAGAGTTTAAAAAATACCATTAATGCACTTTAAAGTGTTTATTTTTCTTATTTATACACTTATTTGGCCAACGTTTTGTACTGTTTTTTACCCCATATGAACTTTTAACAAAAAGATACCATTGGTTATTAAAAAAAAAAATCAACTATAATTATATAATAAAGTGTGAATAATATCTAGCTTTCTCACTTAATGTTTTCTTTGGTTATGTTTTACATCTGTCAGGTGAATGCAATTGAGTAAATTTTCTATAGATATATATTGAATACAAGTCAGTAGAGATATTTTTAAAAATTCTTTATATTTATCAATTTTAATTTAATAGTTTTTTAATACAAAGTCACTCCAAAAAGAGATTCTATTCTAGTTCAGAAATTTGTGGGAAAATATGAATGATTTGATTTCTATTTAACAGAAACATAATTTACTATTACATGAATATTAATTTAGGAAAAAACTCTTATAACATATTATGAATATAAGGAATTTTCCTGAAAAGAAGAGTAGGGAAAAGGGAAAATCTAGAAACAGATATATGTTCATTCAATCACTCACTTATTCAATATGTATTAAATGTCTATTTACCATGTACGGAATACGTTCAGGCACTTGAAAATTTAAAAATAAAAATAAAATGTTTCCTCTCCAGGGAGCCAGGACGCAGATATAATTAAAATCTATGTACTACAATGATAACATTTAAATCCAATTTCACTAATCAATAGCTCATATTTGGAAGAAAGTGAGAGAAAATCTGAAACCCTAGAATATTCAAGATTATAAAATACTAGGGCCAACTGAAATTATACATTAAATTTATTTTATGAAGTTATTTTTTCAGATACAATAGAACAGATCCCACCAGATCCCAATACCTAACACCATGCTTAGCATGCACTTATTGAATAAGTGCCTTTATATCTCTAGTTTGTTCAGTAATAAATAACTGTTATTTTGGTCCTATATTCTTATCTCAGAAATGCACTAAGAATTTGCCACAAAAAACTGAACTTTTGGCAAAAGATGATCATTTACATAAAGATGTTTAGAGACTCAAAGTCAAGCATCTGTTTGGGTGGTCTCAAAGATGAAGTAGATCACAGAATGGAGCCTTGAGAGCACACAAAATTTTCACATTTGTAGTACTTACAAATCTCTGCATTATTTAATTGCACATGATAGAAATTAATGCAGTGCAATTTATGGGGGAAAACTGTGAAATAAGTAAGTGAGGTTTTTATTAATCGCAAGTTGCTGGCATGTTGTTTAATTTATAGTATTTTGAGATATCACATTGCCATAAATATCACAAGTCACACGGTTTAAATTTTCTATGACTGGGAAATGTATTTTTCAATGTCTATATTAAAAAAGGGATTAATCTGTATTCTTTTAGATAATTCACATTGTCTCATAAATTGCTCTTTTTAAAAGCATATGCATTTAAAACTGTATTTCTTTTCTCACACTACAACATCTGGATAAACTAGGAATTTTAACTTCTAAGTCCAAGGACATTCTAAACTATAAACTGGTTCACAAAACGAAATAGAAGACTATGTAAAGCTGAATGAATTGTGGTTTTTACTGAAGCAAAAAAATGACACGAGGAAGAGTAACTGCACAGATACGATCTACGGAGAGCTGAAGTCTCTTCTGTACTGGTGGTCCCCTGATCAGTTTCTGTAGAGAAAATGTAAGCCCACTGAAATAATATCTGCACTTTTAAAAAAGTGGTGAATTGCATAATTATAGTGTTTTGTATGGTTTATGGGCTTGTTTACTGTAACACTAAATGTATTAAAGCAAGTTTTGCCAAGAAAAAGGATTTAAAACAAGCCAAGAGAATTTTTGAAAACTCTCTTAAATATTTTTAAAATCTTCAAAAAAACTCAAACAGTTTATTTGGGAAAAATCATCTGATGTGAACCTCTTATTTTTTTTTTGTAAGTTAATACAATTTATTTATCTATCTACTGAGCTATTCATTCAACAAACAGCTGTTGAGTTGTATTATATGCCAAAAAATAAGCTTTATTCTCTGGGAGATGACTATGAATGTAATGAATATAAATATTTATGGTTCCTATCCAAAAGCTATTTATTCATGAGCAACTTTCTCAAACTTTTTAAGCAGTAGTTTTCTTCTGTATTAAATGAGGATAATAATTTGAACCTCCTTCATAGGAATTAAATTAATTGTCAAGCATAGTGCCAGGCACATAATAAGCACTCCATCAAAATGACATATCTAGTATGTTTCAATACTGCCAGAGTTTTAAGTGAATGTAAGAAATATATACAAAATCATTTCTGGTAGATGAAAGGGTATAAATAAAGGCATAGAGAGCCATCTGGGGGCCCTAAGTACACACAGGCATCCAATAAAATAACTATATGCCACCATGCTGCCCCAAACCTGTACACTCCTCAGATCTGAGTCCTCTAATTGCCTTGATGTCTGCAAATGTAGTATTTTATGTTTGTGGTCTCTGCTTCAATGTAAATCTCTTTTGGTTTTCATGCTTTTTTTTCAGATCATATCTTACATCCTTTTGTGTCTTCACTGCTGAAAGATGTCTTTTGAGATAACCTTCATTTCAGAATCACTTTGACCAACCTTTCCCCATAATCCAGAGTCACTGCACTGCAGCCTCAATCATTTTAATTCTTACCCATTTCTCCATTTGGTTTAAATTGAAATAAACACAGAGGTAAGATAACATATGTTCATTCAGTCTAGTCTGGCTATAGCTACAGGTGTAAGACAAAAAACAATACATGTTACTAGTGAATAAGGTTATGTTGAAAAGAGTACTGGGTTAGTTTTTTTTTCTTCATTCAACGAATACTTATTGAGCTCCTACATGTAATCCAAAAACCTGGAGGACAGCAGTAAACTAACAGAAAACAATCTCTACCCACATGCAGCTCAATTTCTGAATGGGAGAGACAGAAAATGAACCATAAATTTATGTTGTATCCATTAGGGGGAAGTATTATGGCAAAAAATCTAATAGACTGCAGTGTAAGGTCCTGACATTAAGCTTTCTAACTGTAGTGTAAGTGCCTGATATTAAACTTGATTGCCGAGGTACCCATTACCTTGAATAAACACTGCCAGCTATGGGACATAGTTAATAGCAAAACAACCTGATAAGGCACTAGGCCACCCCACCAGGAAGGTCCCTCTTTCACAAAGCCCTTGGTAACCTAGAAAACTGACCTCTGGAGTTATCCTGATTCTCCCTTCCTGAGCCCTAATTCCTACTTTTATACTTCAACTTAGCCAGTAAGAGTGAACCCAAGAAACCCCAGACACCCTGCCCTCAGATACTAATAAAGGCAGAACCCCAGGCCCATGCCTTTTCTCTCTTTCTACCCACAACCTCCTTGTGTGGCCCTTCGGCATGCTGTGTACCCTGCAGGACCTGTGAATAAAAAATCCTGTCGTTAAAGTTCCTTGACAGTTTTTGCTGAAGTGTATCCTGAAATCATAGTAAGAACCTACAAGGGTCAGTCCAGCTACCACAACAGCCTCAGTGGCAGAAATGTCTGGGGGTGGGGGGGCTCACTACAGATAACACAGGTTCCATAGAATGTCTCCAGTGTTCCTGGCTGACAGCACCACCATCAACAGGCGTAGGACACAGGGGACACAGACCATGAGAGAAAGGGAGCTGTTTCAGAGATGAGGCAGTGTTATCTTTGAGGGGAGTCTTGATTTGGTTATAACGGCATGTTAGAAAATATAATCTGCTTGAGATGAGTGAGATGGATTTCAGAGAATTCAGAGAAAAAGAAAGAATAACAAGGTGATAATTATAACCACCAGGATAAGAAGAAATGACCATGTTAATAAAGAATAGAGAGTATAACTCGAAGAGACTTGTAGAAATCAGTTCAAATTCTTTTGACTTTTAGGATGTGAGAAGAAAGAATGGGATGGTATCTAAGTTGATAGGGACAGCTGTATTAGTAGCAGAAAAAGAAACAATCAGGAGTATTCAAGTTGGTGGGGAGGGAGACAAAGGTAAGTTCATTTTAAGGGAAGTCTTTACATAGAAAAAGACTAAGTAACTAGCCCTTAAACCTCAAGTATTTATATAAATCAATCTTGGGGAACATAACTGATTACCATCTGAATTAAAAATGAAGTCCATGAGTTTAAAAAGGTTTCCAACAAAATCTTGTATACAAGTGTTCATAGCAGCAATAATACACAAAAATGAAAACAATCCAAATGTCCATCAACTGATGAATGATAAACAAAATGTGGTATGCTCATACAATTGAAGATCTTTCAGCAATAATATAGAATGAAGGAGGTGACAAAAAGATTTTAGAACTTGATATATGTGGTCACTGCACATCACTGTGAATGTATTAAATGACATATAAGTATACAATTTTAAATGGTTAATTTTATGCAATGTGACTTTCACCTCTACAGAAAAATTAAAACAAAAAATTTAATTCTGTTACATTCTGTAACTTACACGGACCTTGAAAACCCTATGCCAAGTAAAAGAAGCTAGTCATAAAATACAACATATTGTATTATTCTATTTATATTAAATATCTAGATAGGCACATCTATAGAGACAGAAGGTAGATTAGTATTGCCTAGCACTTGGGAATTTAAAGGAAAATGGTGAATGACTGCTAAGAGGTATAGTTTTTCTTTTTGTGATGATGAAAATATTCTCAGTTCTGGATTGTGGTGTCAGTTGCACAATTCTGTAAACATAGAAAAACCACTCAACTGTATATTTTATGAGGATAAATTTTATGGCATGTAAACTACATATAAATAAAGCTTTTTTTTTTTAAACTACCAAGGAAGACAATCTAAACAGGGAAATGTTTCTGAAACTCTTTTGACCTTGACACATAATAATAAATACATTATTATCTCTAACCCAATACAAAACACATACACACACCTACACACAATGGAAACAGAAGTCTCCCCAAATAATACCAATGGTCTCTATATGAAGCTCACTCTATTCTATACTAGTTCATTAAAATAATTCTAGTCTGAATCCATTAAATTGTTTTTTCTGACTCAATCATCAGTCATATCTATAGATTGACAAAAATACTATTCTAGAGAAGATAAGGTAGCCAAGGACTTTCTTAAGGATTAGATTCACTTTTGGGAGAAGGGGTTAAAAATAGAAGAAGGAAACATGAAGGGAAAAGAAAAAGAATTAAAGAAGGAAGAGGAGAACAATGATTATTCTTTACAGAATTGAATGTAGTGCAGGGGATCATGGAGGAACCAGCAAACATAGTGCTCCAGACTGAGTGTTTGTGTCCCTCTTCCAGCCAAATTCGAATGTTGAAACTCAATCACCAATGTGATCGTATCTGGAGGTGGGGCCTTTGGGGTGATTAAATCATGAGAGCAGAGCCCTGGTGAATGAGATTAGTGTTCTAACAAAAAAGACCTAAGAGAGATTACCTTCCATTTCGACCATGAGAGAATACAGCAAAAATATGACCCACTATGAACCAAGAAGCGGGTCCTCATCAAACAACATATGTGCCAGCACCCTGATCTTGGAGTCCTCAGCTGCCAGAACTGAGAGAAATAAACTTCTGTTGTTTATCAGTCACCCAGTCTATGGTATGACTGCTACATGAGCCCAAGCAGACTAAGACATTTACTTAATGCCTTTGCCTTAACTTACTATAGTGAGACTAACATAAACAATGGAAAAATTCCTTGTTACAGAATTCTGACTTCATCACTTGTTAAGTGTATAACCACTGTACAATTTCTCAATTCCTCAGAGCCTCAACTATGAATGTAAGCAATTATTTCACAATGCCCTTCTTCTACTGCTTCAAATTTATCAAAAATTTGTTCTACACGATAGTAGGAAAGAAAGGAATTGGAATCCACTAAAGATGAAGAATAAATTTAGTTCTAAATTGTTAGTATGATTTGACAAAAAAGCATCAGAAGACAATAGACTGAAGGGTAGGATAGTATATAGACTTTTTAAAATTATCATAGTTATTATTTTATTTTGTTGTTTGCTTGTTTGAGCATGTTTTGCTGGAAAAGTCTTAGAAATGTTTATAAAGATTTTGTATGGGACCATGCAAAAAGATTAAAAATAAAAGGAGAGAAGATTACATGCTGATAGAAAAGGAAGTTTTCAAATAAAGTCAGATAATACACTAATGATATAACTAGGTAGATTAAAAGATAAATGAAACTTGAGTGAGGAAAAATATAAGGCACCATAGTAAGTACAAAAACCACAATAGAACAAGTTAATAATTCAACCTAATTTACTTCCTGCCTTGAAAAGAAAGATGTTTGGAAGACTGGTGAATTCAGTAGGAGCTCCAGAGGGGCTGAGGAGTACCAGTCTAACTGGATATTTAGATGATAGCAGAACAGAGGGTCTTGTCCTTAAATTTTAATGTATTTCTCTTCCTAATGCTGGGTTCCTTGTTTCAACAGTAGTACAAATTGAGCTTGACCTCAATAGTCTAAAGATTGTAGATACTATCCCTAATTTTCCTACCTATGTATGTATCTGCTTAACTTTTTTTAGTAGTTATATGTAGGGTTATTTCTAAGAAGGGGTGATGAAGATCAGTGTAGGACACCTAATGGCCCCTAAAACATCCCTTGACACTAATCTTGCTGGACTTGATTTAGAAATGAGTGCACCAGTTAAGTGTGCATTTTAACATTTTTTCTACTACTGAACTAACTATATGACTTTGACAAACTATTAAACTTCTCTGAGCCTTAGCTCCTTATCTGGAAAATTACAGAGCTGACGAACTCAAAGGTCATTTAAAGTTGTAAAATTTGTTGAATTTTTTTCTGTAATTTTTCAGTTCTTGTCCTACATTTTCTACTAATTGCATAGTAATTTGGTAAACTTCTTCTCCGCTTCAGGCACCTATTTCGTTATTATAAAATGTGGGAAGTAAATGATTAATAATGTTCTTCAAGCTCACAGTCCAAGTTAAATAGGTGATTGATGATACAACATGGCTAATTTCATGTTATATAAGTTAGAATGTCTTGTTTTTTGTTGAGCAAATAGATCATATTTAATCAAAGAAGGAATTTTTTAAATAACAGTCAAAGGAAACAAAGGCACACATATATTGCTTATGATAGTAAAATGGTACAATTTTTACACTAAGTTATTCAAAGATATTCTTTAAGAACAAACTTCCTTGCATGAACTGTCAAAATTGCACATATATGTAACAATTTTATTTATTAATCATACATGTCTTACCTTCAGACACATTAAAACTACTGAGCCTATGACAAAATATATTTTATTAATCTCCTATAATGTACCATGGATACCAAGAGAAATGATTCATATTTTAAAAATTAACTTTAAATAGCAGCTACAGCCTTACTAGGGAAAAAAAGTCTAGTTTGCTTTTTCTGAAGTGCAACTTCTCCTTCCTTTTATGTGTTGAATTGTGTCCCCTACCAAAATTTCTCTGTTGAAGTCTTAACTCCTAGTACCTCAAAATGTGACCTTATTTGGAGATAGGATCTTTACAAAGATAATCAAATTAAAATGAGGTTATTAGGATAGAGCAAAATCCAATATGACTGGTATCCTTATAAGAGGAAATCTGGAGATAGAGACAAAATATAAAGGGATATTTACAGAAAGAGACACAGAGAAAAGACAGCCATCAATTAGCCTAAGAGAAAGTCCTGGAACAAACTGCTCCCTCACAGATCATAAAAAAAAAAAAAACCCCAACAGCTTGATCTGGGACTTGTGGTCTCCAGAACGGAGAGACAGTAAGTTTCTGTTGTCTAAGCCTCCTAGTTTTTGGTACTTTATTACAGCAGCCCTAATAAACTAATAAACTCCCTACAGTTCCACGTTCTTGGGCAAATCTTCTCATCTCCCTTTCCTAGAATCAATATACTTTTAGACTTTTCTCTTCAAAACTATGACTTGGAAATCACAAATCTCAAGTAAACAGTTTATAAATCCATACAAAATCAAGCAAAGGAGGGGGAAAAAGGACCATTTTAGAGTATCATAGCTGAAATAGATCCTCAAATCAAAGTAAACTGAAAAGCCCACATGCATAAACTGATATACCTAAGTTCCATTGATTTTGTCTTCTATTTTAGAAATAATGTAGTGACAGTTAGACAAGATTTATTACCCTATATCCTCATCGACAATGCCAAAATGATATGTGATTAAATATAAATTGTAAGTCTACTCAAAACACTAATATAGAGTTAGGGTCATCTTATGAGCAGCAAATAAACTCTCAAGATAGCAACTCTCAGCTTAGAATTAGCACACCACAGGACAGGTGCTATGGCAAGATAAGAACAAACATGACATACAGATAAAAAGAATTTCTAAAGTCAACCTCAGTGAGAATTAAAATAATAATTCATATTTTATTGGCAGACTTGTAAGAGACTTATAGGTTGTGATTCCTAATTTTCCATGAAACAGAATTAGAACAAATGTTAGGGTGTTTCATAATAGAGAGAAACATGTGCAGAGAATATCTGCTTTCTCTACAAGGACTTGACTAATACTTACTTAGCATAGGCTATGGAAAATTCAGGCGTCCTAAAGTAGAATCAATATCCTGAAGAGATTTTTGTCTTTCATCTTTTCTAGGTCCCTGAATCAGATGTTTTAAAATAGCAGTAAACTACTTATTTTTCTTCCTGGAGAAGAGAAGATGTATCGGGAACTTAAGGTAACTAGAGTTAGATGAGATTATCATTTATAGAGATACAGGCTGAAATAACTAAATCTTGTTAATTAAAAGGTCTATCTTTATCCAAAACATGTATTACCTTCTTAACAATTTTCCTCAATCAGAAGATTGGAAATGAAATACTTTTTTCAAAATTATTTTAAGACAGCATTGTTAAATAATTTATCTACTACCAAATAAGGTATTCACCATGAAGTACTGAATCCTAATAGAAATGAGTCTTGAATGGTAGAATTTTCCCTGGATGGCAAAAAAAAAAAAAAAAAAGATAAAAAAACTTAGAATGTTTAAGTAGTGATCAGCATTATTAATAAAGCATACTTACATTCCTTAAGCACCTTGAGATAAAGTCAAAATAAAGGTACCATGCTTATTTATCTACATTATACTATAGCCTTCTCAACTTTTTTTAAGTTATTAGTGACCTAAGTTATCATTCCCCTAAAAGAAAACATTTCCCCTAAAAGAAAATTGCTATTACCATAAACAAATCAGAGAATCTGTATTTTTTTGACAATGAAAACAAAGCTATAACTGGAAAGCAAATAGACATTTCTCCTTCCCACTGCCCTACTGTCACAGTAAGGGAGATTGATGGATAGCAGGTCCTAAATTGGGGGGCCATATGAAACCAGCCAGATGGAGATGAATGGCTTATTTAGGTTATTATAAAAAAGGTAGGTTACCCTCCCTTCTTCAAAGTAAGGTTTAAAAAAAATCAAGCAGATTCAATGAGATTTGGAATATCCGGCATATTTGGCAGGACTGGGTTTCTCTATTGCTAACACTCTGTGACCTCCAAAGGCAGGTGTCCACCTTAATAACTAGGTGCTCAGACTATCCCATCATTTCGCAGAAGACAAACCTAACTATCACAACAATTTCAAGATATAATAATTTGACCCTTGGAAATTTAATCTCCTAGTGACTTAAAGTTCAAATATAGTAAGATTACCATTAGTTTTTACAATTACTAGTTTAAAATGTAGGGAAATGATGTTACATTACAAGTGATTTCTGGATACACAAAAGATACCTTATTAACAATTACAGTTAGCATGCATTATTTCCCGAAACAATTATTTATTGTACATCACAAACCAGTCACCATACTACAACAACAAAGACACATTCAAAAAGAAACATTCCTCCCCAGTTCATACTTTTATTTTGCTTCAGGCAAATAATCAATAACAATATAATAGGCTAAGTGCCAAAATAGAAGTGTGGAAGGTAGGCTACAGGAGCAGAGAGGGGCCTCTCTAATTCTGCCTGGCCAGGCAAAGAGTAACAGCACAGAAGGGCCTCTTTAGGATATAATGAGCCTTAAAGCTGAATCTTGAAAGATAATTAGGAGCTTGTCATGTGAATCAGAGGGAGATGATTAAAGATCAAAGAGAAAGAAAAGAATTTCATATAGAGGGAATAGGCATGACTGAAGATGGCATGTCCACAGGGTAACAGTGCATGGAGTATCATATTCAATTCCTTCAAAGCTAATTTTTGTTCTATAAAACATATATAACACTAGACTAAAAACAACATGATTTTGATTATGCATAAACACCCAATTATTTCCACTTTAGGTCAGTGGACTGTACACACTAATATGGACAATACGGACATAAGCAAATAGCGAAGAAAGACACAAATATTTTACTCATGCTTTCCTTGTTTCCTACATTTTTAGTCACACTTTCATCCCCTTATGGTACTGCCAGAAAAAAAAGTAACACATAACAAATATGTCCACACACTAAGTACAAAATATTACAAAGCACGAACATTTGTGCTGGAAAAACCTACTGCCAATGTGTCAGATGCACTGACTATTAGTAGACAAGTAGAAGCCAAATTCAGCCTCATTGCACTAAATGCCATGGTGGGTGCAATCCAAGCTTTTATTTTTAAACTTTTTCATTTTCTAATTTTTATTTAAGTATCCAGACAGGCCATAAACAAAAGCAGCTTATACTGGCAAAGGGAGGGCAATTGACAGAAGACTTTCAAGTCACCATGCAAAAATTAAAGGAAACTAAAAATCAGTGCGTAGCCACTGACTTATTTCTCTACTTAGATAATTTTATTTATGATTCAGAGAATAAAATTTGGAATTTTATGTACTGAGAAAGTGCCAACGGTTAGGGATGGTGATGGTGGTGATGATGCAAATAAGCTACCACTGCAGAGAGCTCACTCTGTGCCAGACAGCCCTAGATGTAGCAACATAACTTGCACCATTTATTCTTTACATAGCACAATATATGATGATGATGATGATGATAATCTCTAAGTACAACAAAGCATTTATTCTGCACCAGTACCTGTACTAAGCATTATTCTCATTTAATCCTCAATACAACTATTGTGTACCCACAGCATTCTCCTTTAATCCTTATAAACCAAGGGGTATTATAATCCAGATTTACCAATGAGACAAGAAGGCTCACAAAGTTCAAGTCATTCACTTACTGTTCAACAGTACTTTGAAATTGTATAAGAGATCTGGGTATGTTTAATATGTTCCTCATGACCTAGAACTAGTACCCATTTCTGCCAGAAGCATAATAGGATCCCTCTTTAAAATAAAATGGTTCAATTGTAGAAATCTTAAGAGATTTTTTGAACAGCAATTGAATAATAGCAATAATGTTCTTCAAGCAATCTTACTAGCAGTGAATTTGGATAGATAGATGTGTAAATAGACAGATATGTAGACAGGTATATATCTAGAAAGAAAAAGAGAGATCTATCTTATTTCTGGTACTGGTAAAAGATAAGAGAACCAAAAGCAATTTTATGGGTTAGAGGTTTATCAAAGGGCTAAATACTAATTTCAAAGTGCCACCTTTTCTTAACTAGCATGTAAAATAGGCATCCAATGAAGAATGGTAAAGTCCAGAAGGAAAGGAGCCAGGAACACATAACAAAAATGACTTAAAAGTATTACTGATTTCTTGAATATGTGTAAACATATTTGACTGTCCTTTATGATCGGATTACTGCATTCTGTTGATTCTTACTTTGTAGTTGGCTTTATTCCTTTGATAACTATTTTAAGTTTAAAAAGCTAAAGCTCTGGTCTTAGAAACAATAATCAGTAAATATACGTAACTAAAAAAATGTGCAGTATATCGTATATATGAGTTTACATGCAATATGATGTCTATGTGCAGTCAAAATATAATAATTCTACCTAATAAAACTGAAAAAAGGAAAAAACAGGTATAATTCAACAAGTTTCCCATGTTAACCAGAGATCAATATATAATCCACAAATTTATTTTAAATCCTTTAAAAAAAAAGTATTACAATTCTATCAAAACTCCAGATTTCATCAGATTTTGTAGCCAGATAATTAAAGATATTGTGTTGGGAAAAAATATAAACTTTAAAAATCAAACTAACTCAACAGGGGTACTTTAATAAAATGTAAGACATATATAATGACATTCCCAAAACTTGAGACACTTTTAAAATCATATTTCACTAGCCACCATATCAAGGTTGCTTTTTTTTTTAATCCAAGAGTTTGAAACAGGGTTTTCAGATAAAGATCCATGCTACCTCAACTGTTTTGTAAATATTCTTATCCAGACAACCTGTTATTCCCTTATGAAAAACTGCTGGAGTCAATCACAGTTTTTTAATGTTTTCTCTAATAAATTTTTTGAGGGTAATTTTGTTTGTTTGTTTGTTTGTTTATTTTAATAGAGGTACTGGGGATTGAACCTAGGGCCTCCTGCATGCTAAGCACACACTCTACTACTGAGCTATACCCTTCCCACCACAGTAATGATTTCTTTAAAAAAGAAGAGGAAGAGGAAGAAGAAGAAGAAGAAGAAGAAGAAGAAGGAGGGGGGGGAGGAGGAGGGGGGAGGAGGAGGAGGAGGAGGAGGAGAAGGAGGAGAAGAAGGAGAAGAAGGAGAAGAAGGAGAAGAAGGAGGAGAAGGAGGAGGAGGAGGAGGAGGAGAAGGAGGAGGAGAAGGAGGAGGAGGAGGAGAAGGAGAAGGAGGAGGAGAAGGAGAAGGAGGAGAAGGAGGAGAAGGAGAAGGAGGAGAAGGAGAAGGAGAAGGAGAAGAAGAAGAGGAAGAAGAGGAAGAAGAGGAAGAAGAGGAGGAAGAAGAGGAGGAAGAGGAAGAGGAAGAGGAAGAGGAAGAAGAAGAAGAAGAAGAAGAAGAAGAAGAAGAAGAAGAAGAAGAAGAAGAAGAAGAAGAAGAAGAAGAAGAAGAAGAAGACAACTACTGAAACTTTTATCAATGATTTAAAGCAAAATAGCCAAAGTGTATGCATACTTTCATACTAAAGAAACCACACCCTGTGAGAAATTCCTTAAGTTAGTTCTTGAGTGCTCTTATTAATTGCAACTCTGGGGACCAAAAGCACTTTAGCATTACAGAGTAAAAGACAGGCAGTCAGCCTGTTGGGTAATTTCACATTAGTAATGACTTATAAATGCCACTGTTAGGGAGCTCTATCCACTGGAACAGGCAGTGCTATCATTAAAACACCCAATTCTCTAGAGGGTACACACAGATAATAAATGTGTTACCAACTTTTACTGCCTTATTTTTAATAAAACCACATAGTCTACGGATTCCAGCAATTCCTGATGCCTGATGTTTGGGAATCAATGATACATTAGTAACAACAACAACAAAAAAAAACTGTACCATGCATCCATTAAAATCCGTAATAAAAATCTGTGTTAGATAATATGTATGTATGAGTTCCTCTCATCCTCATTTAGGGATGGAGTTTGCTAATGTATGTCTGTGTTAAGAATCATTTTAGTCTGATAAGCAAATTAAAAATCATTACGGCACAATAATTTAGGTTATATTCACTTTTGGATTATGACTAAATAATTTTTAAGAAGAAAAAGTTGATAAGCCTTTTACCTGAAAAGATCAGAATATAGATACTGATCTCTCTCCTTTCATCTTCATCTCACCTTTTATTTACCAGTGTTGGACCTCCTATGAGCTTTATCTTGCTGTATATAGATTAGAGAATGCAAACTGGAGACTTTCTGTTAAATCCTATGCTCAAAAATGCTTTAATCAATCCAGACAGTATTGGGCTATTAAGGGTTTTAAATATGAGTGAGTAACCATACTTCTAAAGATAGAAGATTGAACATAAAAACCTGTATTTTTGGTTTCTACTAAAAAATCTCAAGACCTGGCAACACTTGGGCCCATGTCATCACATTGTAAAAACTGGTGGTTAGCAATAAGAGCTCCTTCATCTTGGGTACCTCAATCTGATTTGCCGCAGCCTTCACCACACCCTAAAATTCTCATCACTGAGGCCAAATACCTATTTATCTAACAACAAGCTGCTTTCCATATTTAGTTTACTCTTCTACATTGTCTCCTAGCCTGGCAGGCATCTATGTTTGTTGAGTGAGGAGCTTTAAGTGTTTAGCAAAACCTTTCATTTCAAAATAAGGAAGGCCCTTCCCCATTGTTCTCTGTACAGTAGGCCAGATGATCTTGGAAAGAGAGAAGTCAAATCTTGCTACTCAAAGCCTTCTAGTTTTCCTCAAACCCAAAGCCCTTACTCTGCCCCAAATAACCTCCCAGCAACAACTCCCACTTCCATAACTCTCGCATTCTCATACTCACCCCCTTGCTCATTCTGCTTTGGTTACACCAGTTTCCTGGCTGTTCTTCAAATACCTGTCTCACAGTCTTCTTTTACTACTGGTTCCTTCTGTTTGGTATGCTCTTACCCAAGATACTGATCAGAAGTCACATTTTTCACTGTGATCCTTTCTGACTGTATTCTTTATAGCTGCAACCTTTTCATCTACCCTGCCTTATGTTTCTTTGTATCACTTTTTGACATATGATACACCATGTGTTTTGATAAACGGTATCATAGGACGTTAGAACAGGCTTCTCCAAGATGTGCCACGTTGGCATGTGAATTACTTTGAGCTAAGTTAAGCAATGGAGACCCTGAGGTTCAAGAGAAATTACTGCCCTCCCCCTTTTTCCCCCCACAGAAAGAGTTATTTATTATCAGATAAATTTAATCTAAGTGGTCTTATCTGTATGACAGGGCAGATGAACAAAAATTACCCCTTATCTGTTCTTTTTATTGTCCTGTGAATGACCCTCCTGTCCTTGAGTGCCCCAGGCCCTTACCCCATTCCTTAGGTCAGGATGTCATATAGATCTCATTTTACCTTTTCTGTCTCTAAACTTCTCATATATATGGGGATAGCACATGTAAAAAATTAAATTCAATTTTCTCATTTTAATCTGTCCCATGTGAATAATTTTTAAATCAGCCAGTGAAACAGAGTCCCACTAAAACTAAGTTTATGATTAATTTCTCTATTCAAAACTTTATTCTCTTTCTTGTCCCACCCCATTCCCCTCAGAATTGAAGAGTATCAAAGAAAGGATTGAAACCAAACAGAACCCTGCAGAGCCTCCCAGATACAGAATACCCTCCATGTGCCCCATTTCTCATTTGTAGAAAAAGATTTTAGTCTCCTAGGTCTTCCCTGAGTTCCAAAGATCAGACTAAAGCAGTGACATGTTAAAGTGATGGAATGCAGAATAAAGGAAAAGCAGTTAAGCAAGATAGCTTAAGTAACAGTTCAGCCATAAAACAAAGTCCTAGTTCCTCCTCAAATATATTGTTATTAACCTGATGCGTATCTTTGAGTTGTTAGGCAGAAACTAAGACCTCTGCCCAGGTGGAAGACGGTGACTATATGCTGACCACAAGCATGTCAACCCCAGACTGGTTGGAACCAGAAGGTTGATGATTAAGATTCCTGAAATACCACATGTTGCATCACCACCAACCAATCAGAAGAAAGTCATGTACTGTGCAACATTCATCCCAAAAGTTGCCTTTAAAAACTCTTCCCTGAAAGTCATCAGGGAGTTCAGGTCTTCTGAGGAGACCTGCCTCTTCTTCCTTCTTGTTGCCCTGCAAATAAATGCTGTACTTTCCTTCACTACAACCTAGTTTTAGTAACTTGGCTTTGCTATGCATCAAGGGAGAAGGCTGAATTTATTAGGTTCAGTAACACCAGAAGAAGCTAGAAGGGTAGAGGAAAACCTTCTTTGGTACAGTATTTCACTGAACTATATTTCCATTGTTTTCTTCTCTATCTGCTCCTCCTAGACTGCCTATCCAAGAAAGCAAAATATTCTGCCTGTTGCTCATTTCTATCCCATTGCTGTGTTCTCAGTATCTAAACAACTCCTAGAACATACTGGTAGTCAATTAATACTTACTGATAAAAGGTGGAAAGCATACAACCTGGACTTTATTTTTTGAATAGCCTCATTTGCCATTTGCATGCTTTAAGATACACATTTCTGCTACCTTTTAGTTAGTAAATATTGAGGTAAGGGATACAGTATGTTAAAGTTAAGATACATCAATACAAATTGGAAGAAAATTCTCTTGCTGGACAATTAATGGCATTCTAAAGAGAATGAAAAGGATCAGACTATGTGACCCCAGAATATGCCACATTGGTTTAAGGATTATTTTGAGCTAAAAGCAATTAAGAAACAGCAAACTCAAGAGGAGCTATTTGCCCTTCCACTTTCTACCTAAAAGCAGAATATAAATTTCCCTTATAGAAGGGAAATTTACATTTGTAGAGGTATCCTCCTCCCCCGTACCAGGATTAAGAGAACTACTCTGGAGACAACTCTTATCTCCTGAGATGAAAGAAATCTGCACAACAAACCTTACTATATGATCCTTATTACTCATGCTCCCCACATATTTCCCACAATTCCTTCCCTTTCCCAGAAGCCCCCAAACATTTTTCTGTATCAAGTCTCTGATATATACTCTTCTATGCTTTGTTAAAATGGTACATAGGCCCCCAGATGTAACTCACTTTCTGGGTTTCCACTTCTTCTCTGGGATGCCCCCCACATGCATACAAAATAAATCTTTTCCCCTGCTTATCTGTCTCGCGTCACTTTAATGTGGAGGCTCCAAACTTTGAATCTAAGAAAGCAAAGAGGAAAGTTTTACCTCTTTTACACTAACATACAATTTAATTCAGTGTGCCCCTGAAATTAAAGTGTAAATGTCATAAAATAAAAAATCTGTATTACTTAGTAATTGTTTTTTATACACTTAGATTCAGAATCAATTTTCTTCCCCCTTTGTCTCTGTCTCTCCTACTTTGTTTCTCTCTCTCACAAATACACAAACACACACACAGAGGTGGCGGGTTAGGAAATAGGTCATAGAAAATACAAATATAAACGACAGAACTAAGCATCTAATATTAAGAGAAAAATTTTTATAAATAAATACAACCACATATTTTAAATGTAAAAAAAGGTCCAAGTCTTTAACAATAAAAGTCTAGCTAATTAACACTTTGATATTCTCATTAAAGAGCTTTCATTCCAAATTGGGCTAAAAGTATTTCTTAATAATCTTATTAATTAATAAGGATTACAATAAATTCCTAAAACAAAGATTGGCAAAATGGGAACTGTTTTTTGTTTTGTTTTGTTTTTTTGTTTTGTTTCATTTTCCCCCCTTTTAATAGCTTCTACTCAAAAACTTTCTCCTGGGTCCACCAATGTGTAGAGGTATTGCCCTAGCACTAAACTAAAGAAAATTCCACATAACATTGATATGTAAATTCTGATTGCCTCAGCTCAAATACTCTTCATTTGCATAAGCTAATTTAAAAATGGGCTGCTAACTTTGTTTTGAGCTTGAGAATGGGAAAATCCAAAGATGTCAATTGAACAAGTTAATTGAGGAGTTTAGAAATTTCCACCAAGTCTACAAAACATCCTGTTGCCTAGCCACTAATTAACCAAATACTTCCACTGGGTGAGACGCTTAGAAAAAGACAGTGTGGAAAATTAGTAAGTGGAAACCTCACTTAAACAGAATTGTGAGACCAGAAAGGGGAGCTCTCACACCCTTTGATGATAACAGAGCCCAACATGAAGACTCCTCTTCTTTCCGAGTAAAGACCTGGCCAATGAAAAGTCATGGACTCTTTGTTTACTAGAGCCCTCCCAACTTTCTTTTTCCCCTATAAAAGTGCTCATGGGGACTTGCAAGTGGGTCACCACAGTTGCAGATTCCAAATAATAATTCTCTTCCGATCCTGAATAAATCCATCTTTGTTGGAGAAATATCTAGCAGTCGATTTAGTTCAGGTCAACAAGGGTAAGCACTTGATAGAAAAATGCCCAATGAGTTAAAATTATTGTGATTTCCTTTTTATGCTTACTTTTATTCTTAATACTTAAATAATCATTCATTTTATTATATTGTGAGGTCAGCTAATTTATTATATTGTGAGTCAGCCAAAAATCAATTAATTAACTAACAAGTCCATATGGGAAAAAAATAAAGTTAAATAATGGTTAAAAATCACACAAACTGACGAGTTGTGTAATCAACTGATGAGGCTGAATCTATTTTAATGCTAAATCATTTGCACTGTTTAACTTTCCTTAGTTAGCCTTCTGGGAAGTATTGTATGCTTGTGGGAACATAATTAATAGTTGTGCTATTTTATCCAGAAAAAAAGAAATCTCTTTCTCTTCTGTCTAAAAATCTAAATATATTTTTCCATTTTATCTACTGCATTGAAAACTTATTTATGCTTATTTTTATAGTTATATTTTAGGTACAGAGATGCTTATATACATAGACATGCTTTCTTTGGCTTTGGAATTTCAAGATAAAGGAGAGTGGAAATACAGAAGTAACAGCTGTTTCACTTTTGTCACAGACTATTTGTATAAAACTTGATTAAGAGAAATCTGGCCAGCCAACATAGTTCACATTTCCAAATGTGAAAAATGCACCTATAACTCATCCCCATTTCTAAAAGTGACTGGAGGCAGCATATAATTTAAACAGCAAGGTGCAATAAGCCGACACCTTTTACATATGCTGAAATTACCTGTTACCTTGTGTTTCATCACCCATTAGGCAAAGACTGAAAGTATACATCTTTCCCAGAACTTGGCATGGCATGGGACAGATTTTAGGCTCTTCAAAATATTTATGGAAACAGATAAGAAGTTGAATGTAGGACAGAATATGAAGAATAAATGAGAAAACAAGGAAAGAAGCTAAATGGAGAAGTAAATTTTTATATTTTTAGTATACAAGGTCCAATAATGTAGTCTTGGCCTTGATATAACTAAGACAACTGACAAAAGGCCTTCCACACATAAAAGGAAAATATGACTCAGTGTAGTAGTACTACCCTGTGATGCAAAGTTAAGCAATCTTCTGAGGATTTCCTTTTTTATTAAGTAAAAAATGAATACTTTTAAATTAAAAAGTCTGGACCAAAATTTGTAGATACTGACAGGCATAGATAGAATAGATAAACAAGATTATACTGTATAGCACAGGGAAATATATACAAGATCTTGTGGTAGCTCACAGTGAAAAAAAAAAGTGACAATGAATATATGTATGTTCATGTATAACTGAAAAGTTATGCTCTACACTGGAACTTGACACAACATTGTAAAATGACTATAACTCAATTAAAAAAAAAAAAGTCTACATCAAGTATCTGTAACCAGTTACCTAAACCAGTTACCTACAGATTAGAAAATAAAGCAACCTGAAACTAAGTAGTGTCAATCAACTATATTTCAATTTAAAAAAGAAAAAGTAAAGAAAGCAATTGGTAATAAAATCTGAGACAGCAGACTATGATCAAACAGTACTTCATTTGATACTACATTAGGCGTTCAATAAATTTGGTTGAATGAGGTAGTGTGTAAATGACATATATGAGCCTTTAATCATTTTAAAAAACTAATAACCAGACACCTGAAATAAACAGTTGGGAAAACAAAAGGGGAGCTCTCGCGGCCTGTGCTGATAGCAGAACCCAATAAGAAGAGGACTCACTCTTCCTAGCAAGGATCCAGCCAATGAAAAGCCAGGGATTTTCTTTATTATAGCCCTCCCAACTTCCTTTTCCTCTCTTTAAAAGCCCTCCCCGTCCCTTGCTGTGTGAGGGCTTGCAAGTGGCCTGTCATGGTTGTAGACCCCAGGTGCAATTCTTTGCTGATCCTGAATAAACTCATCTTTGTTGGATGAGTATCTGGCAGTACTATTTGATTCAGGTCAGTAATTGTCACTAGGCTGATGTACCTGTATTTATTGAGTCTGTTCCCTAATAAGCGCTTATTCCTATAATCAATATGTATCATAAACACTTAAAATAATTAGCCCAAAACTGTTAAATAAGTGAAACTTGTCTAACAAAAAAATGGTGTTTTCCTTTTCCCTTAATAGACTGGTAACTTCTACATTTCTTCAGTCTCCTCCAGAGTTATTACTTTTAATTTTCATATTTGATGAAAGCAATATAAGGAAGAGGAAAATTACCAAAACATTTTTAACATGACAATATCCATAGTGTCATGATTTTTTTTAATACTTTCTGTTCTAGCTAAAAAAAGAATTCTGATTAATTATGACCTTTGAGGTACACCCATTTTTTTCCACTGAGCATGAAGGGGAGCAGATTTTGTCACCCCCAAATATGTCATTTTGGCATGAAGATAATTTTGAGCTAAAGGTAATCAAAATCCCAACCGATTCAGGGACAGCTCTTTACCTCTCCCTCAATAGCCTTAATTTCCACTGGATAGGAGGCCTGTACAAGGAAAAGAGCTATTACCAGAGATACCTTTCTACTTAAGAAACTTATCAGGTAACAGAGTAACTTTTGTTTTCTAAACATCTCTGCCTTCCTCTGTATGGTCTTCCACCCCTTTCCTTAGCTAGGATGTTATATAAGCTTCAGTTACCCAGCTGCCTTTTGAGTCTTCATCTTTATGGGGCTCCTGCACATACATAATTTTGTTTGTTCTTCTCCTGTTAATCTGTTTCATATCAGCTTAATTATTAGACCAGCCAAAGAACCTAGAAGGGAAGAGGGTAAATTCTTTTATTCCCTTACCGGCACATGACTGGTTTTATAATTACACAAAACATCACTAGAATTTGCCAATATTTGAAAGGCAAGTTTCTAAATAATTAAGTTTAGGAGTCAGGATTTATTATATGATTTGAAATAGTTACACCTGCCTCAAGGCGTAGTACTGGAAAAAAATATCCATAGAATCCTCAGCTTAATCTAAAAGAAATATACAGTGACTCTTGGATCAGGTGCTTAGCTAAAGTCTACTAACAGTCGAGTTGATACGAAAAAGGACAAGGTAGCTACAGTGTGATTAACATCGTCAATGTCAAAATTTACAAGTGTCTAATCACACACATACACACACAAACTCACAATCAAGCACTGAAAGGTCCTATGACTAGCTCAATTTAGAATGTAAATAGTGAGATATTTAGGAATTACCTGGATTTATAGTGCCATTATTTAATAGGGTAACTACTTAGTTGGCCAGCTCCCTAGATTAATGACCCATAAATTAATAAATATAACACAACTTTAAAACTATGCCTTAGCCAGTCTCTCAAAATGATTCAGCCTCACAAGGAAGAATACTTCTGGAATAATATTTATATTCTTTCCTTTGTTATCCCTTGACTACTGTCTTTATCGCTGATTCACCATTCACCACAGCAAATTACTTAAAATATTTAGTCTGTTACTTCATAAAGTGAATCAATGACGATTACAGGACATTGCAGTAATCTGTATTCCCATAATACTTTATTGGCGTATCCAATTAGAATACGTGCACACGTGTGCGTGCATACCTGAATTACTGTTCAGGTAAGGCCGCCTCTTTCTCAGAAAGCGTCTCTGGCAAACCCCATTAACAACTCCCCGGAAATAAAAACAGACTGTCGGTAATAAAATAAAGTCTAACCATTTTTTTTCCCTTTTCCTTTCCATCGTGCTTACTCTTATTTTCACTTGCTCACAGGGCCGTGCAGACCGGAGCTCCTCTTGGGAAGTGCCGGGCGGACGCCTCACGGGGGCGCGTGCAGCAGCGCAGCGCGGGACACTGCAAGATGGCGGCGGCCGGTGTGCAGAGACGCTGCGCGGGCGCCCAGCGAGCGCTGAAGTCCCGCGAGCTGCACGGCTGCGCCCGCCCCGCGAGAACTGCTCCCGCTCCCCGACCCGCTGACCAGATCCCTCTAAAGCAGCCCCTCCCAATGCCTGTCCTGGCGCGCGTGGCCTCCAGAGCACCAGCTGGCACCAATCCACGGTCTGATCAGAGAATGAAGCCTTCCCATCCTTCTGAGCCCAACTCAGTCTTGTTCTATTGGCCTGAACTACACAGGGCAGAAGGACCCGCCCCAAGGACCTGACCCTTGGACTGACCCAGGAAGGTCGGTAACAAAAGTAAAGAAGTTGGAAATTCTCTAAGAGAAGTGAATTATTTTAATTGATCATGTATTATCCTTTTTAGGACCCTCCAGTTAGTCTTCTTATCCCAGAAAACACAGCAGAAGAAAACACCATCTAGTTCCATGACTCTACTTATCTTCTCCACCTCAACTGAATTGCAAAGTAAAATTATTCTGATCAGAAAAAATTGTAAAGATGAAGATACTGTATGAATTTTAAGAATCAAACATATTTGATGTATTTAAAACGCAGTATCAGTCTTCAGTGCAGTGGTTTCCTCCACAACAAATATACTAGATAGTACCTGCAGATTAAGACAGAATAAACCTTCAAGTGGTATATTTCATGCTATTTCTGTATTTTTCCAGAAAGGTAAATAATTTGATTTCTTCCTGCATCATTGCAGTATGAAAAAAAATTATACTCTTCAAACAAGTACCCTCAAGTCAGAGCAATGTCAGTTTTGATAACATTTCACCACACTTATTGTAAATGTAATTAAAAATCAAATTGCAATCTTTAAATGTAAAATTTCTGTGATAATCTAAAAAGAAAAAAGTTCCTTAAATTAAGTTCCTTAAATATACGAATTTATTGAAAAGTTTAAGTTTATATTAGGTTGCTGGAAAAAACAAAATTTCACCAATTTCTTAAAACAGTCACATCATTTACTAATCATCGCATAGATTCATTATACTAATTGATTTAGCTAAAAAATATTTTCTAGTGTTTAATAAATGCTAGATATTGTTCAAGGCCCTGTGAATACAGCAGTGATTAAGCCAGATACCAAATCTCATGGCATCTTATATTTTAGAGGGATAAA
This sequence comes from Camelus dromedarius, assembly GCF_036321535.1. Lineage (NCBI taxonomy): Eukaryota > Metazoa > Chordata > Mammalia > Artiodactyla > Camelidae > Camelus > Camelus dromedarius. The sequence continues at coordinate 64,330,178 of NC_087436.1, read as the reverse complement.
GGTAGAACTTGGGAGGCAGATAATAAACAGAAAATAATTAATGAAAGTATCTAGTCTTCTTCAGGGAATTAAAATAGGATGATGTGGTAAAGAGTAACTATTTTACTTTTTTGTCAAAGAAGGTCTCTACGAAGGTGACAAACTGAGGACTGCAGAGGAAATATTCACGTAAAAATGAGGAGGAACAATCAAGGCAGAGGGCATAACTAAGGCAAAGGCGCTGAAGTGAGAGCTTCATGGGTAAGGGGGGTGAGCAGAGGTGTGTTGATAAATGTTTAACAGGCTTTCTAGAAAAATACATGTGTATATAGAAATATACATTCAGTTTATTATAAATTTTACTGATATAAAAGATATATAACACACAATTTGCAAACAATAATAAAATATGCAATAGCCTATGTTGTAAATTCTATATAGCCAATTGATTCTCACCGAAAGCTGTCACTGACTTTCTGAATTCTTGTATCTGTAGCCAAAGTTAGGCTGTAACTAATATAACTGTAGTTCCTAAGTGAATGCTGATTGATATTTCTGTTTATTTTTATGAGCAAGATGAAAATAAAACAACAAAGACAAATGTTGAAACTTCACTATTTCCTGGGTAATGTGAGTAATTTCTTTGCTATATTGCACAATAGTTTCTAAATTCTGGAATATCTCCTCGAATTTTTATGCCATTCATAATGTGACAGCTACACAGACACACTGTTAAATCTACACTAATAATTTTCTCCAATACTTTCGCACGTCTAGACAATCAATGAAACATTAAGTAAGCCCTGATTTATAATGTTTTCCCATTTCTATGGTTAAACACTCCCTCCAGAGTTGATCTGAAGCTATCAACACAACTTCACTGTACATGAAATTGGGAAGAGAGGTGCAAAAGCAAACCATTACATAGTATTTTGATCATATACATACAGTACACATGAAAAGACCCCCCAAATATCTATATATTTTATAGATAATAGTAAAATGTAATAAAATGATTAGAAAGTGATGATCTTGGAGTATTTACTGCATTTGATTGTGATGTAATTTACTTAATTGTAAGATTATATAGTATTTTTAATAGTTGGTTTTAACAACTGGCTTGCTAATTTTCTGAAAATTTACCAGTTGCTTCCCACAGGTCCAAAGCAAGCTGACTCCAGCACGCTGGTTCAATATGGATATAAAGTGACATAAATGAGGCTGCAGATGTAAACGTGGACATAGCAGGAAAGGGTTTTGTAAACCAATGAAGCGAGTTTTTATTTCACTGAAAGAATAAAGAAAAACCACTAGAGGGTAGAAATCACGAGAGAGATATGACTCATTTGTGTTTTAAAATGTTCCTTCTCAGTACTCTAGAGAATTGATTCCAAAAAGGAAAAACATACGCAGGAAGACCAGATAGAAGCTACTGTAAAAGCTTAGTTGAGAAAGAACGATGGCTTAGAAAAGGTTGTATTTGTTGCAATGATGTTTTAGAGGTAGCTTGACTAGACTAATTGATGGATTCAGGTGGAGGCAGCACAGCCCATAGATCAGACGTAGAAAACCCACATATCACATTCACAGCAATTCTTTTATATATATATATATATATATATATATATATATAAAATATTAAATAAATTATTAATAAATTAAGTAAATATATTAAATATTAAATATTAAAGGTAATGTAGTAGAATGGGGGACGTAAACAAAAACAAGAAATGCAAGAAGGCTTCAAGATTTCAGACTAGATGTTAACATGATTCACTTTATCAAATTCCCACAAATCAATCCAAATTCAATGAATTTTTAATCAAAATTCAATCATAAAATTTGGGAGGAACTTGACAATCTATTTTTTTAAAAATTTAACACAATTTTGGAAAAGGAGTAAAAAAGAGGGAGGGATTAAGAATACTGCAAAGCCATACTGGTATCCTGGATTAGATTCAGGCTAATGAACCAGTAAAAGAGAACAAAGAGTCTATGAGTATATGGGAATTTGTTATACAGAAATAGAATCACAAACCACTGAAGAGAGCTTGCATTATTTGTGATGTATATTTAAAAAAAAATGCCTAACTACAGCCAAAAGTGTTGTATTCCTAACTCATAACATAAAAACTTCAAGTTAATCTACTTGAATTCTAAGAGTGATTCTAAATGTGTAAGATAAAATATTAATGACACTGGGTGAAGAATGGTTTCCGAAACACCTGCAAATCACAAACCAAAAGGGAGAAAATGGCATGTTCCGACTATATTTCAATGAATGATTCCTGCTCAAACTTATTTAAAGGGCAACAGAAAGGAAGAAGATATTTGCCCAAATGAAAATGGCAAAGGCTTCCGATCAAGAGTTCTTACAACGTGGGGGAGGGGGGCAACCTAAGAGAAAAATAATGACTGAAGAGTCAATTTACAGAATCAACTACCCAATTGGTTAATTAGTATTGAAGAAGGATCTTCAGTCTCACTAGTAATCAGAGAAATGCAAATTAAAACAAGGGATGAGAAAACACTTAATATCTATCCAGTAGACAAAAATAAAAAAGCTGGCTTCTACCATTAAGCTTTGGTAAAGCTAAAAAGAAAGAAGAGTTCTGACCTATTTGTTCAAGTGGAAACTGTTGCAGCCATTCTGAAGAGCAACCTGTCAGTGCTTAGTGAAGTTAGTTTTTGCTATGTGTGTTATCTACTCTGGAAGGTATTCACAAGGAAACTCTCATACTGATCCACAAAGAGATATCTAAGGCAATGTTTGGCACATTGTTTTTGTAAAAAGTAGTAAAAGCATCCTCAGTATCCATCACTGGATAAGTAAAATGTGAACCACACATATGATGGACAAGGATGGGCAGACAGAATCACTAGAAGACTGGATGGGTAAAATGTGCTACATACATATGATGAAATGTGATACAGCAGTGGAATACTCAAATAATGGAGTATGATGTAGTTAGAATCACTAAACAAACATCATATCAATATGGAGTTCAGTAACAGCACTGAGTGAAAAAAGTAATAAACAGATAAGATGAACAGCACAATACCACCTATGCAGTTATGTGTATTAAAAACGTAAAATATTTTCTAATTTTTTAAGGATGTAAGTACATTTAAGTAAACTTTGAAAGTATGAGTGGAAGAGTATATTAAATACACTAGAGAGGGGAAGGAGAACAAGCTTGAGAAAGGAGGATGAAAGGTATGTGTTAGTTTTCTATTGCTGCTGTTAACAGATTGCCACAAACTAAGTGGCTTACGGCAACACAAATGTTATTATTCTACAGTTCTATAGGTCAGAAATTTGATGTGGTTCTCAGTAGGCTAAAATCAAGAAGTCAGGAGGGCTGTGTTCCTTTCTGGAGCCACTAGGAGAGAATTCTAGTTTCTAGAGGTCCCCTTTGTCCATTTCCAAAGCCAACAAATGTTGCATACTTTTGTGCCTTTCTTTCTTCCCTCTCCCTTTTGCCACCCACTTCCACTTTTAAGAATCCTTGTGATTAAACTGGATCCGCCTACTGCAAGGTACTTAACCACACCTGCAAAGTCCTTTTTAACCTGCAAGGTAACACATTCACAGGTTCCAGGGATTAGAATGAGGACTATCTCTGGGAGGCCATTATTCTCTCTGCCACAGAGAAAGATAAAAATAAGTAAATAAAACAAAGATTTAACAAATTGGGAAAGTGATGATAGTGTGACACCCAATGAGGAATGAAATCAACTCAATTCTGTGTGCCTGAAGTCCTAAAATAGCGTAGGAAAAGGATTGGGGAGTTAGCTGTGTTAAATGATGCTGAGAAGTCAACTAAGATAAGGATAGAAGAAGCAAACACTGAACTTGGCAAAATGGAAATATTTGGTGACCTTAATCAAAGCAATCTGAGCACAGTGGAAGCAAAGAATGTAGAATTAAAGTGGATTGAGGAGAGAATGTGAGGTGAGGAAATGGTGATAAAACACAATGTCACTTCTATAAAATGTATTTGTAGTATACAAAAATCTAATAGTAAAAATGAAATGCCACAAAATAGAGCACATAAATTATTCTATCTCTTAATGGAATATCATGCAAATTCAACTGTTGTAAACACTTTAAAAGAGCCAAAATCTTACAAAAAAAAGAAAGATAAAAATTATACTGTAATCACAACTGCAAAAATACATAGATATATAGGCAAAATAGATAACACAGATAAAAAGATTTTAAAAATACACGAAACTCTGCATAGTGATTGCCTTTAGCAGGTTGATACATTATTTTTTTTTCTTTAAAAACTTCCTGTTTTCCCAATATTCTATTATGAACATGAATTATTTTTAATTCCCAGACATAATGTAAATGTTTAGACACAGTAAGAGCCCTCAAAATTGTCTTTGTTTGAACAACTAAAATCTAAACATAAATATTTTACTTAAAAATATACATGTGTTTACAATAAAGAAACTGTGAAACCTGTTTGGAAATGGAACTCAGTTCATAACTGGCATCAGCCCATTACCTATGGGGAAGTCACTTGAAATTTCTGGGCCACAATTTCCTCAATTGTAAATAAGTGGATTGTGGATATAATCTTGAATGTTCCTTCCAAGTTTAAACATTTTATGAGAATATCCAGATTTGAATTGCATTCCTACTTTCATAGTCACCTTTATTTACATCAAAATCTACATAATTTACTTAGGTCAAAAATGATCAGAAAAAAGAAACTCTCTTAGACTACTTCTGGTAATCAGAGTTTGTCAAGGTCCTGATGCATTTGTCACAACCCGACAGCAAGATATCATTAAATACTGTCACAAGCACAGACAGACTGAAACAATTTTGAATGGTTTCAAAACTCAACCAGCGCTGCTACTGAAATGCTAGTGTATGTATGTCTAAGGCTCAATATATCCATTTGCCTGGTTGGTTGCCTTTCTTTATAGATTATTTGGTTTGATAAGAGAGATGGGAAGGACACACTTCCAGGCTCAAGGGAACTTTGGCTAACCATGTAGTTCTTTTAGCACAGAGCTCCCTCTGGAAATGTGCAGAGGCACTGCTCTCCAGGTAATCCAGCTGAACAGAGCTCATGTTTATTCCTTCTGGCTTTCTTGGGAGCACTCTTCCACCTTCCAATGACAGCTTTCCTGTCAAGATGACTTTGGAGTTCAGCTATGAGATGGCAGCAAATCCACCTTACTGAACAATATCAATGCTTCATTCCCAATCCTTTATTTATATTTCCTTAGACACATCAGCCTTCAAGCATGTAAGAATGGCAGGCCTGTGGGCATGGGATTATAAGAAGAACCATTATAATGTCTGGCTAAAAGAGTAAACTACATGTGACTTGCCCAGTTAGGGAAGAAAAAAAAAAAAAAACCTACCAGAAGATAGCATCTGCTCTACCCTTGCCCTCACTAACAGCCAGCTGTTTTCAGTTACTCTCACCTGCTGGCCAGGTTCTCTCGGGACGAACTCTCACCAGGGGTGAAGCAAATAAAAACAGTCAAGACTGAGCAATCAAGCTGCTTCAGTATTTTTTTTTTTTTTTTTTTTTGGCTCCTGGGCCATGAACTCCTTCTGCCCACCTTGCCCTGGACCTTTCATTTCCTACGACTCTCCAGGCTGCCAGCTTTCTGTGAACTTTGGAATGCTTCTCTGACTCTGTCTCTGATAACAATGTCCTTGCAGGTTCTGCTTACCAAGCCTCTGGGTCATTAAATCCCCAGCTCAGTCAGTCCAGCTGATCCTAATTACATCATGAATAAAGGTGTGTGGCTAATTTTTTTTCCTTTTGGGGAATAGTTCACTTTTTATCAAACGAAACCATTGTTAAAGTCTGGTGAGATTAACATTGTATATTTTAACTTCTTTTCTATACACAAAGATGCCTCTTTCTGTCACTAATCAGTTATAATAATCAGTGGTGGATTTCCCATATGCACAGATGTGATCTTTTTTAAAACGTCCCTTTCAAATATCAACCTGGACATTCAGTTCAGGTTAATCTTTAAGCACAATGAATTCAAACTTCACAATTGTGCTGTATTCTCAGATCTCCTTCAAGATTTTACTATATTTATCCAGTTTTAGGAATGTGTGTAAGAATTCTAATGTCTAAAACATCTGCAAAGTCTATTGTATTTCACTTAGTATTAGTGCGGTAATAGAGGTAAAGATTTCAGATTTTGTGGCAGATTGCCTGAGTTCAAAGCCTACTTCTGCCAGGACTTTGGACCAGTCATTTAATTTCTTTGTGCCTCAATTTCTGTATTTGTAAAATGAATAATAATAGTTCCTACATCATAGGTTGGTTATGAAGAGTAAATAAGTTAATACACAAAGTGCTTAAAAAAGTGCCTGGTACACAGCACATTTTTAATGAGTAAGATATTACTACTGCTGTTATTGTTCATCTGTATCTTCTTTTCACTGCAAGTATTAACCATAATTTCAATTTCATCATTAATAAGTTATGTCTTAGAGGAGCCTTATCAGAAATGTGAGTGCAAAGCTATGCTTTAGAAATCCTAGTATTAGAAAATTCATGAATATGGATATTTCAAAAAATAGAATATAGACAACCTAACCATTTGACATTAGACATGGCAAAGAAATAACAATGCTGTGATAGAGAGACTAATGTCCAAAGAGCAAAGGAAGAGACCTCCAAGATTTATTGAGATTTTATTCAATGGTTCTTTGAGTCACTCAAGCTAGTAATTGTGAAACCAGTGAAGCTAGTTAAAACTGTGAAACCAATGAAGCTAGTGATGGAGAAAAAGAAATGCTTTCAGAGAGATTACAATGCCAAGAATTACAGTTTCCCAAGAACTTTACATATCATCCAAATCTAACCTGGTCCCATCATTTTCTCAAATGAGAATTCAGAAGCACACAGATCAGAGGTGCCGTCCTGAATCACATGGTTTAGAAGGAAATGAGTCAGAACTACAAACCAGACCACCCTGTCCTACCCAGAGATTCCCATCCAGAGTCACAATGACCTCATATGTTTGAGATCTTAGGTTGAAACTGCCAAGGCTGCATGTTCACAAGCTTCATTATAGATACATTTTACTGACCAGACACCCCAAAGAGTAAAACATTTAATTCTGATTCTTAATTGGCCAAAAAAGTCCTCATCAATAACAAATTCTACCAACCTTCCTGCCGGTGTGCTTATTCTTTGTTTTATGACAGATAGCTTTTCCCCAATTAAGTCTCCTTTCAGAACACAGAGATTATTCACTGTACCTTGAGAAAGCAAATCCCTTCTTCCTAGGAGCCCCATGTTCTTAATATCCAAAGGAACTGAGGCAAAGAAGCTGAACATAATCCAGTCCTCCTTTTCCAGCTGAGCTTTCATTTCATACTTCACTACAGTTTCTCTAATCCCCACTTTCTCTTTGGGTCACACTGTATGCCAAACACACAGCATGCTTAAAATCCCTGCTGATCCGTTGAGATGCTACACAGTGCATGACAGAGTTTGGCAAGCATGTGCATTGAGACCTTTTTTTTTTTTTAACATCTAAATAAAATGGAGCTTATGTTACCATCAGTTTCACTCTGTTTTTGAGGCCACTAAATCTTGCTACTCCCAGGAATGCCCCTTCTTCAAAGAGGCATCATCCTAATTGGGATCTGACCAAACAGCTGGATTTACAATGAGGCATTAACCATTGGTTAATTCCTTACACACACACACACACACACACACAGCATCCTGCAGGAACAAGACTTACAAATGAGTGCTTGAAGACTCATTTCTCACTCTGACCCCTGGGGTCAATGATGTCAGAGAAACTATTTCTGAAAAGAGCTCTAGAGTGGGAGTGAACAATCAGGACCAACAATAATGAGTAGTTCTTGAAGGTCACAGCTGTTGAGCAGCTAATTGTAACTTGAAAAGCTGAGTACCAAGTTATTAATGATCTTGCTGATAAACTTTTTTCCCACTCCAAGTCACACAAGCTTTTATTCTAACTTTGAAGATAAAGCAAGGGCTGCTGTGGCTATAAATGCAAGACTTTCCCCGTCTAGATGCAGCCATGCATATCTGACAGCCTCCCTTCCTAAACACTCAGTATAAACTGGTGACCTTTCTATAAATTGAGGTACGCCTTCTGATTCCAAGATCTCTCCTAAGGAAGGGGGTAGTCAGCTCTGCCAAATATTTTGTTTTAGCTTGTTAACTATTTGGTATTATAAAACAGACTGAATAAAATCAAGTAAGTAATTACTCGGAGGCTTAAAATGACCCTTTCCTTATTTCATATATATTCATGTTGTAGAAAACACATCACCTTCATCTGAAACACAGACACTATATTACATACTTTCAAGTTAGGTTATGGGAGGTAGAAATAATACTTCCACAGGCTAACAAACAGTATAATAGAGGATAAAAAGAACTGTCTGTTTTTCTTAAGAATTACTAAAGGCAAAGTAATGCAGACATGAGGAAACACAATATACTATTAGAAAATTAGAGAGCACATCGCACATGGAAATTCTATTCCAACAGTTTATCCCCTAGCCCTCAATGATGATTTAAGTCAGGGTCACTCTGTTCTCTGCTTCATTTTACAATTTATCTATTGGCTTACCATTTCTTCCCAAGCAGGAGTTAAATCTCCAGATTCCTATTACTTAGGTAAACAGAGTCGTGCATTTACACACAGTAGGTTCATAGTAAATGCTTACTGCATGAAGGAAATGAAATGCTTTAATTACAGTGTCTTTCCAACTGGAAGGCTGTTCATTGCTCTCACCACAGCAAGCCACTAAGGTTCCTGAATGAACCCCTGAGGCTATCACAGAATGATGCAAGGCACTCAGCTTTCCTCCCCTCCACAACCCCAAAGGACTTAATGAGCAGTTTCTACAAAGCCCAGAAGCAAACAACTGAAATCTGAACTGCAGCCTGTTAGTATAACACAAGTTAAACTAGGAGAAAAACGTGTCTCCTGCAGGGCAGAGGTGGGAGCAAAGCACCTAATTATTTTGGTGAGATTCAAGCCTGTGAAAGAACATGTGTGCAAACACATAGACTCATTTTTTTTATTTGCTTAATAGGCTCGTCAGTGATATGTCATACAAACATGCCAATATTTTATCAGCTACCTCCTACTGTCATATATGGTAGTCTACTGATCACAAATATTTTGCAATTTACCTTATAATTAATATACCGTTAAAGAAATATTTATTGGGTAAATATTACAAGCCATAGATAATATTAAGAACTCTGGCAAATACATGATAAACAAAATAGTTAATTATCTCAATAATTTTATAATCAAGTAAGGAGGAAAAGGCACATATATACATAACTATACTATGATAGTGTGATAGAATCTACCATGACATTTAAGTGCCAAGTGTCACCATCACACCTATACTAATTCCTGTAAACCACGAGTAATACACAGATCAGTACGTTTCCGTCACTCTTGCATCTCCATCCACCTACAAAAATGAGAAAGTTTCCACCAAGCCCAAATCATTTAATCACCCATCAAATTTCTTGATTTTCAAAATTAAGGTGATATCACAGCAGGCTGATAGAACAATTTTTTCAGTGGTGTCAGATCAGCTAAGCCAGGATGTAGGGAAGTGTGAATAACAAATGAATGTATCGCCTCTGTTAAGCATTTAGATAAGTGGGGGCACCAGGCAGAAAGGTGGAGGAGAGGGAGGATGGCCTGAAGATGGCGTTATGCCCATCTCCAGCACAAAGGGGCTTTACTACTTCTAAATGAGTGCCAGGAAGAAACCGGTTAGAACCCGACAGCCGCAACTGCTCGGTAGCAGAAAGGACTTAATCAGACATGACCCAATGCTCATTGTAATATAATTAACGTTGCAGTTTAGGCCTTGCCATGAGTCTTCTGTGTTAACCATGGGTAAGGACATGCACAAAGGGGACAAACATGACTAAGCATTCCAGGGGCAAAAGCCATCAATCAGTCAAGAGACCACCTCTAAGTGAGGGTATGGAGAAGGGGCAAACAAAGACTGTGGCTTTTTCCTCCCTTGGAGCAGTCAGCCTCTTGTTCCTGGAAGTGTACTTTTCCTTTTCTAAATAAGTCCTTTAAAATCTTTCGATATACACTGCGCTGTCTCCTGTCTGTAATCTTATCTTTCGGGTAAGACAAGAACTGGGGTCTTTTCCCTTCCCCTTCTGGGGTAACACTTCTACCTCATTCAAACTGGATAACAATGTAAGTACAAAATTCCAAAAGGCAAACTCTATCTCCATATAGTCTGTATTCACCAAACTCCATGCTGGGCCATAGCATTTTCTAGCCATGACAAAAACTAAAATATGCAATGTTGCTTTAAAATGAAACAATTCAGATATCCATAAATTCTGTGAAGTTGTTTGTTTGTTTGTTTGTTTCTAAAGCAGGGAGCAAACCCAGTTACTTAAATGGTAAGATTTTTAGTTATCAGTCTTCAAAGTCCCCCAAAACAAGAATTAACCGATCAGCAAAAAAAAAGTCGGAAATGCTATCCAGATGTTCTTTACTCCCCTTTTACATCTACACTAACCCTTCTGGGACAATTCATACATTTATGTGATTTCCTTTCTGTAGGTGATATACAAATCTGTTGCTAAAGATCTGATTTACTTTAATTCCCATTATTCTCAAAATCCCTACAGAACTGGCCAGGGACACCTGAAAATATATCACATTGAAAACTAAAATCATTATGTTCCTCAGAAACCAGTATTCCTTGCCAACTATTTAATTCAAAGTACAGATAAGGAACATAAGCATAGGTTGAACTCACAGCCATAAAGTATTTTAAAATCCACATATATTTCAAAACCTTTTATTTAATATACTCCATTTTTAAAGAAATTAATAAAAGTGCTTTTAGTTTTTCAGCTTTAAAGTCTATGGTCGCAATGTCTGAAATATTTTGCCCCAAGTATAAATTAAAACATTAATTTTGCACATTTCAAAGTAGTTAATGCATACATTTATATGCAACTTGCATTTAGATCCAGTTTTAATGGAAAAATGCACTTGTCTTCAGGGTAGCAGTCATATGAATAGACTCAATGGAGTAAAAGGCTTTATATTTTTTTCTATAAATATGAAAGATTTTTGGATTTGGCAAGGACTTGACAAATAATAGCCAATCCACTAATTTTACAGATGGATATTACATAATTTACCTCAATTTACATAGTTATACAAGTAGCAGATGGCGGATTAATACTAAGGTGACTATATACATTATCACCCAAATCAGGACACTTTTGAGAATGTACGAGGACACTGTTAAGGATTACCGGAGGACAACTGTCATAAACTTGGTCTCTCTGGGGAAACCAGGATATATGGTTAGCCTAACTACAACACATTCAATGTGTATTTGCTGCTTTAATTGAGAATATTCAATCTGCTATAGATATAAATGAAGAAACAAATGGGATAGATAAAACTTACGTGTTAAATATGCATAATGTATAGGCAAGTAACTTGGGAGACACAGGCAGAATTCATAAGATGTACTAAGAAGAGAAAGCTAGAAACCCTTAGACACAATATAGAACTGATGGAAAAATTATGAGAATGGAACAAATAGTGTGTTACTTAGAAAGGGATATAAAGCCCATAAACCTTAAATATACATGAATCCCACATCATATGACTTCTAGATTGACAAATATTCACCCCTAAATCTGCCTCCCCTGGTGACAACCATTATGGTCCCTTTCTGACCCCATGTGCTCTCAGCTTGAAAGAGACAGATATAAGTCATAGCAGCTCAATACATTAAAACAGTGAGCTACAGCTGTGGTCAGGTGTACGAGTCCCTGCATCTCTCCAACAAAGCGGGCTTGTGTTACCTGCAGGCACCTTCCAACTACTGAGCTTCCACCTTTATCTGGCCTTTGTAACCACACCATCAGCAGAAATAGCTGACGAAGCAGAAAGTGAATCGAGATATTGCAACACTGCATAAAACAGAATTAAGAAAGTATGATCCTTCCAACTGTCCAATGGAACCCTATCCCAAAACTGTGTAAACCTACCCTAGAGCTTTGTCCTTGGCTTCCAATGACAGATAAGTAAGGCATGTGATTCCAGAATCTTGGCTTCTTGGTTTGTGAGCCTTTCAGTCATGACCTCTGTTATCGCTTGCCTGGTAGTTTATGTACAGGATTTTATTGCATTGATATAAATTCCCACACAATACCACATATCTCCAAAATCCCATTAATTTATTTACTCTTTCAACAAACGTGAGTACCTTCCACACAGTATGTTCAGTTCTGGGTGCTTGGGATACAAAAATAACAGACACAGCTTCTGTTCTTAAACAGAGTCCAAGGAGGAAAAGAGAGGGGTAAACAGATAAGGTATGAAAGTACTGTCATATCCCAGCCTTCAGGGATCAAGGAAAGCTTCCCAGAGGAAATGACACCAAAGAATATAGAATAAGACAAAATAAAAGAGAACAGAATCGAAATAAAAGACTCACTAACATTTATTGCTTACTGCATGCTATACCATTTTCTAACTCATTTAATACTCACAACATCCCTATGAGTTATTATTCCTATCTGAAAAATAGAAGGAAGGCATAGATTGGTCACATGTCTAGCAAGTGGAGGAGTCAGGATTGAATGCCACACATTCTGGCTCAAGAAACCATCCTCTTAATCATTAAAGTATACTGCCTCATATCCCAGGTGCCAAGAACTAAAATATGAATGAGAGTTAGAAAGGCAAATAAAGGAGAGAAGGGCATGGGAATGTGAGAACCCAAATCAAGATAACAGCCATACTTAAGCAAAGTTAAAACATGGCATAGGTATGAGGAACTGTAAGAGTGAAGCTGTTAAATTAGGCTGGGCTCAGAATATGAGCTTATCAAATTCCTGACCAAAACACCTTCTCACCTCCCTTTTCACATGGCCCCATAATTCAAGTCTACTTCACAATCCTATAAGGGGAAAGTAAATGAATACATCATGTAGCATGAAACACAAAAATTGAAACAAGCCTTGAGACTTTCAATTAATGATAGCTTTCTTTTAATTTGTGGCAATATCTTATTGAAATATTCCACATTCTCTGAACTACAATGCAATACAAGTAAAGATTTTAATAGAATTTGCATCTAATCTAGAGTTCTATCCATTTCTATTTTGTTTAAATTTCACAAATGTAATTATTATATGTAAGCCTATGGATATGCAGGTGTGTATGTGTATTTGGCAATGAAAAATGTGAGAAATACAAAAATAGATCCCATACAAGTAACTTTTCAACAATGAAATATAGGTAATAAATAAATAAATAAACCAACAAAACATATCTTCATAAGCCATTCCAATAATTCTGCTAGAATATCTTCCTATTGAAATAACCACATTGTTTTTCTAATGCTATAAATAATCACATTACTTAATATGAATGAAAACAAACTTATAAATACCAGATGAACAACATGGTACATTTTTTCCTTTCATATGTGAAACTGTAGGAATAAATTACTTTTATAAGACCAGTAATTTCAAATAAAACTGAGAAGTCAATCTGTTTTTAAATTCCTAAGATTTTTAAAGAATGAAAGTCATAATGTGCTTACTTTTTAATATAGAAATGAAGGTGGATATAAATATTTTGTATGTCTAAGAAAAACATGTTGCAAATATTTGCAAATTCAAGGCTAGTTTTGATAAACATATCATTAAAGACAAATATTTTTTCCATGGTATAATTCTTAAATGTTAAAGTGATTTAAGTACCTAAACAAGCCTTTGCTTTTTTTTTTTTTGCTATAGACTATATATAAGTATGTTTAGATTAATCCAGTTAAAACTTACTACAATATAAAATATCCAGTTTGTTAATTTCCAAGTCACATCAAAAGATATCCCAGTGTTTTTCTATTACTTCAAACAGTATTACAACATTCCAGAAATGAAAAATTTAAAAACTTTTATATACTTTGAATATGTGTTCACTCCAGCACTACTTAAGCCTGATGATTTACAGTTAATCAATGATCAAAAAAGAACAGGGAACTGCAATTCCAAAACAGAAGAAAATCATTAAACTTAGTCACATTTCCCCAATTCCATCATATATCCTCATAAATCTAATCCTTTGTTGTTTGCTCTCCTTGCTATAGGGCATTTGAGAAAGATCACCACGTCACTAATTTATCAGTGAGAATCAAAAACACTTTATTTTCTCATCCATTTAGTTCATGCTCTGTCATCATCTTATCACCTATCTATGAGCTTTCTGTGGTTTAGCATTAGTGGAGGCTGCCATAGGGGCAAAGCATAAGAAAAGTTTGTGGCTTTTTTACCAGTAGTATCAACCCACACGATTCGATCACCTTCATCAGCTTATAAATTTCCCTTCTCTAGATGAAAGCATACCCCCAGCTTCTCTCCTTGCCCATTCTCTTTTCTGCTTCAGCAATCTCATAAACCCTGGTGACCTTAACTATCACCTTTATGTTGAAAATGTCTAACTCCTATTACTAGCAATAGCTTCTCTCTCAATATTTAGATTAATATTTCAGATTTTGCTTCACATCTACACTTCAAACTCGGTATTTCTAAGACCAGATTCACCGTTTTTTCCTCTGAAAACCAAAGCTTCCTCTTGAGATCCTAATTCTGTGAATGCAACCACCCAGTCACCTAGGCATCTTTGATTCTTCCCTCATCCTAACCTCTGACATCCAATTAGAAGCCAAGCACTACAGATCCAACCTCTGTGCATCTCTCACATCCTTCCTCTCTTTCCATCCCCATTGCTCTCTCCCTAGTCCAGACACTCATTACCTTCTGCCCTATGGCAACACCCTAACTGATCTCTCCACGTATAGTTCCTCTCTACCCTACATTTTCCCCACATAATTCTGATAGGTTCTAAACTGCAACTCTGATCAAGAGCTTCTAAAGAATCCCCACCATGGACAAAATTATGTACAAAGTCCCAGATCCTCCACAAGATGACTATAGCCCACCTCTCAACTTCCTGCCCCACTACTTCTTACCTCACATCCTTATTGTTGGTTAAATTAGACTATTCACTGTTTGATAAAAATGTCTCAATTTTCCCCAACTATAACTTTGTTCACATAATTCACTTCTCTGAAACACTCTTCCTCTGCCAGCACCTCCCATCTAAGCTTGCAAGTGGTCGTAGGGATTTTTCAAGAGTTCATTAAAATAACACATTATCAAAGGAAGCTTTCTTCTTCCTCACTCTCTTTGCCTCCATCCCATAACTGGGATGCCATCTCCTCTTTCTTTAAAATACTACAGCATTTATATGACACCACATTTCACCAAATCAATGAGTCAAACACCTACTGGTATATGCTGGAATATATACACAATTATTATTATGTGGCAGATACTCAATTAATGAATTAATAAAATAATTTATAATATTTTCCTAATTAAATAGAAGAAACAAAACATGTTTTGGCCAGATGTCAAAGTTTAGCATCTATTTTCCATTATTCATATTCTTTGTAACAAGAAAAATATAATGGTGAAAAATATAATTTCCATAAGCATTTTGAAAGCTACTCGAATTTTACTTCTCAGATGGAAAAGGAAAATAATTTGAAATTTATGTCAGAGAAACAAAAGAGTTTTTCACATTTTCCTGGAAATAATTGAAGGCCAAACTCACCAACACATTTTATTTTCATTTGGACACATCATTCTGGTATTCATAGAAATGCTTTGAAATCATGTTTAGGGTTGCAAAGTTTATTATTATTTTTGAACCTCAATAGTTTACCGATTTCCCTAGATGCCTGTTATCCTTCTTTCCATATAAAAATATAATACTATGTACCTAAGAATTCTAGACAGTTAATATCCGAAGAATGTGTTTTGCATATCAATTAGACCTGACATTTTGTCTAAACTGGCAAACCTCACTGAGGGACACAAATAAATGTGAACCAGTTCTTTTATCTGAAATAATATTGTATTGTCATATAAAACCAGAAGCTAACAGAGCGCTTTGAAGGCCACATTATATTATTCTCTTGCAGGAACAGTTAAATCCAAAAGGCTGAGCTTGTAAAACAGAGGGTTTCCCATTCCTGTAGCAGCATTAATCTCTGTTCTTCTGTTACAAGTTCTTTCATCTCCCCACTGCCCCATGAATTCCTGGACTTTACCTATATCCTTCCGACTATAATGTAACAAGAAAATTAGAACCAGCTTTCCCAAAACTTGGGGAGTAAGGGGAGTAAGAACATGAGAACACACCAGAAGGATAACTTAACTCATCAAAGTCAATATAAATAACACAATTAAAAACATATTCAGAGTAAAAAAGTCCCAAATTTTCCAATGATCATCAGTTATATCAGATGAAAATATAAAAACCAGAAGGAAGTAAAGAGAAATTGTTTATCAAAGGCATACACTCAACTTTCAGGCCACTCTAATTCAGAATCAGAGGAACGCTAAGAATTGTTTGGAGAAGAAAAGGGCTAGGGATGAGTGAAGGCAGAGGAAAATCAATTCAAGTTAACCTAACATTGAATTTTTAGCTGAGCTGAATAGGACTCAGGAGGTATAGGGCATTCCAACCAGCAAAGATGATATCATTTGCTGAAGATGTGGAAGGAAGGGGGCATGGTTTGTCTAGTCAATTATTAGAACTTCCATGGGGATGAAGGAAAAGATATGTGTGGGGATGTGGTCGGAGGTAAGAGAAAATGTGCTGCCAACTAATCTTATTGACTGGCTGCATGTGTTTTGGCTCAAAGGTTTTAAAGCATCCCACATTTGTCTCCCTGTCCCTCTTTATTCTAATGTCTATGACCTGCCCTATCATGTTGGTGAGTTCATGGTGCACAAAAGAATTGGCTCCATTCCCAAATCACTGTCTTACAATAATTTCAATAAATGAGTGGTTTGCCACCCCTTCCCTGCCTCGATCAGTTTATTTTAAAGCCTTCTTATGTAAAATTAGATGAGCTCTTCAACCATGGTCTTGGATCTATGACTTTAAAAGTGTTCATTTTTTGGAGCGCAGCTTTTATTTTGCTAGGCTCTTAACCAATGAGAACGTTAAACATTTCCTTAAGATAAAGCATCACTTTACAATGTCATCAAGGGATATTCTATTTTAATACTCAGTTTTAATTAGGCAAGAGTATAAACCAAGATTCATTTCGGAGGCATTCTCAAAAGACACATGAAGATTTTTTTGTTATTACTTCATTAAACTGTGTGCTATGTTACACTGTTAATGAACACAAACATGAGTAGATCAGTCTCCCACTTCTTTCCAGATTTTGACATGGAACATTGGACTAAGAACTGAATGAATGCCAAATATATTTAGGCCTGCAGATCAACACTCTTAACGTCATTCAATTTGTCTCCTTGCCACAGTAATGAAAAGTATATATTGCAAAAGAACATATACAGTAAGAATTCTCTCAGCTGTTTCATGAGAACACAGGGGAGCTCAAAATCCAATCTAATCTTTGCTCCAACATGGGCCAGCTAGGTATTACTGGGAAGTAGAAGGAAGGATTGAATGAAAATCCCAGCAGATGCTCCTTTGTTGCAGAATCTTATCACACCTAAGCCAAAATAGAATGTCTAACAGTGATAACATTTTTTTTCTTTTTGATGAGAATAACATGCTTAACAAATAGCACTTTAAATTACCTTTTTTTCAGATTTATATATTATATATATATAAGTTAAGGGTTCTTATATTTGGGGCCAGAAAGTTGGGTTTCTATTCCAAAGAGTATGTTGAAGAAGTCATTTGTTACCATCATTTCTTACCAACATTCTGTGTCTCCTTTTGTCTTTCTTATCTCAATAAGTGATACAATCATTCATCACACAATCTTTCAGGCAAGAAATCCGGTAGTCCTCTTTGGATTTTCCCTCTTCTTACTCACCTATCCAATGAATCTTTCTCTACATCAGCCGGTCCTAATTATCACTAATGTCATTCACTCCTAGAGTTAGGCCCACCATCATTTCTTATCTGAATTGATAGAATAACCTTCCATTTCCAGTCCTGAAGCCTCTGGTTCATTCTTCAAATGCAGGTGCCAGGTGCCACCCTTAATTCCTCTAAGATTAATAGTTTCCTCACTGTCATCAGGAAAATTCCAAACTCCTCATAATGTAATATGCTATCCTGATCAGATCCAGATCATTTCTGGACTAAAATCTAGAAATTACCCTCTGGACACGTATGGTTCCAATCATACTGAACTATGCCTTTGTGTTACTGTTTCCTCCATCTATAGTAGTGTCTTTCTTCTTCTACCTCTGCCCTTGGCTTACTACTACTTCTCTGTCAGGTCCCAGATTAAATGCCTCTTTTCTTCAGGAGCATCTTCTCTGTTCGTCTAAGACTGGGTGGATATTCCCTCTACATGCTCCGTAGTACATTATACTCATCTTTGTAATAGGTATTCCCAGTACTGCCTCTTTGCTACACAATTGCTTCTACATGGGTCTACATCATGAGACAGCCAATAACATGAATAATTAAATCAGGGATATTCACCTAATCTGATGGGGAATAAATTCTCTTTTTGGAAATTCAAACTAAAACGCAAGACAAGTGCCAGTTGGTGGTGAGTGCTGTGGCTAAAAGCAGTGATGTACAATGTGGGTTGTCACTTAACAATGTTAATGAGCAAAGAAAGCCGCTGGAAAGTCAGAGGCGAACCAAAGAACCAGGCCCATGGGAAAGAAAAGAAAATTCTGGTATTTATTGATTACCAAGGTCCAGTACTCAAGAATTCTTAGATTTCCATAAGAATTATAGATGCTTAAAACATGCTCCTGCAGTTGGCACTCCCACTCAAGCAAACACACATGCGACCCTGCACACACACAAAGGCTTACGTTAATTACCATTTTACAAACAAGGTTCCTGCCTTTTGGGTGCAGAGGGAAGATACCCTCTAGCAAACATTTACCACACTGTCCCATTTTTGTGCCCCAATACCCACTGAGAGATCAAAGTTTATGAGTTTTCCATCTTTGCCTTCCTGCCACTCAGTGCAGTACCCGGCATGCATCTGCACTGAACTAAATGTTGAAAAAATACGTGAGGGCAAGAATGAATGAAGGAGCCATCCATTTTTAATAATTCAGACTAATTTTAAAGGCTGATTTTTGTTTAAAGCAATAAAAAATTAAATGGAGTTTTCTCCTTGCTTTAATTATCATAAAAGCATTCTCATCTATAAACATAAAAACCGAAGAATGGGAGAAAATGGGAAAAAAAAGTGATGGCAGGTTGGCTGTGATTCACTAAGAGGATTAAGAGAATACACAAGCCCCACTAAAAGCATGTTGGCTCTGGCAAAAGGAAAGTTTAAAAATGAGCACCAGGTAGAGTCTTTATGACTGGTCAGGACTGAAATGCTTTAGCTGTATGAACTCTGCACATGGTACATGTGGCTTGCAGGAGGGTTATTTGTAGATCATCTCAATGAACTTTTTACGCATCTGCCTGAAAATCACAATTAAAGCAAGGAAAATGCTGATTAAAAACACATTAACATTCCTCTAGCTTCAAGGAAAAGTCTTGATATCTAGTCATTAGCTGTGCAATCTGCCCTCAGACTTCCTTCTGCCTTAATATGCTAAAGAGAAACATGTCTTCTGAGAACAATGTTTTTTTAATTCTTTATGCTTTGCTGCTCTACTGTGAAGTCCTAATTCCTGTGAATCCAAACACTCGTTAACTCTCAAGAACTGCTATTAGCTATCTGGAGTCAAATGAATGTAAAGAGGAAAAAAAAGGCCAAAGTTTAATTTCAAACCAATAAAAGGCTTTTTGTTATATGGTTAAGGCTGTTTTTCTTGGGTTTCTATTTGCTTGTTTGCCTATCTATAGAACAAATAGAGGTTAACTTTTTAAAAAAGTAATATCAACTTTATTTTTCAATCAAATATTGCATTAATATTAATCTTTATTATTTTTATTTTTTCTGAGTTTCCTATGTCTCAAAGTATACTGTTTCTATAACAGACTCTTGTTTTTGTTTTGAGAAAGGTGGAGGAGGGAAGCAGGGAGGGAACTGGAATTCACTGATAATTTCTAGTTTGAATTCTTCCATGTCTTTTCAATCTGAAGAGCTCAAAGTAATGTGGTATCTCATTTTAATTTCATTTTTAATACCTGTCCAAGCACTCTAGCTGTATGTACTATCTCCTGTATCAAAAAAGATTATGCCCCTGTAATATTTACTTCTTCTTCTTTATTCTTTCTATAGGGAGCATTCGAAGATGACCTTCAGTTGCTCTGTATCTCACTGATAAAATTACTTTTGCACAACAGCAACTTTCGAAAAGCATTGCCTCATCATAACAGATTAACATGATTCTGCAGGCTCCTTTTAAACTGAATGACATTTACTTCAGTCTTCATTCACGAGATCACATAAGGGTTGACTGTACCTTCACTTACTTTTTTGTCCAAAACAGAATATTATGCAATTTTCCTATGTGTAAATTGACAGAAAAACATAACTTAATCACCTGCCACATACATGGCAAAAAGTAAAGGTTAGATATATAGAAAAATCTTATTAAGCTATAAAAGTTAGGGGATGTATAAATTCAGCCAACATCTTAGTAAAAGTACCATACGAAAAACTATTCTAATTACTGCTATTCTGAATTTTTCTCACAAGACAGAATGGCCAGCAGGTGTTTGTGTGTGTATGTGTGTGTGTGTGTTTATGTTAGCTGCTGATTTAAACATTTATAGCATCTACTCAAAAATTAAACTTTATTTCTGGATTTCATTTCCTCAGTAGTACTAGAAACTGTGATGAACATATATGCATTTGTGTAAATTAAATAATATTAATTTCATATTACTACTTTACAATATCATTCAAAAGTCAACATCCTGATGAAAACTTTGTGATTTCTGAAGTCTATTTTGGTAAAAACATAAGTGCACCCAATTTAGAGAATTTCAGGTTTGAAATGGTAATGCAAAACAAAAGAAAAAAGAAAAAAAAAATCAAGTTCTTAAATAATGTTTACTCTACACTTCCCCTGATTTTTCCAAACACTTAAGAGTCAATTTTTCATGCTTCTGTAGAAATAAATGCAATTACCCACCACCATTGCCCCCAAGTCACCACCACCAAGGAAGAAATGCTTATTTGAATTGAAACATTCTAGGCCATTGACTGAACAGTGTTCCTGAGTGGACAGCGCCTCTATGAGTGCCACAGTCATCCCCACACTTACTCTTTCCATGTGGTGACAGTAACTGAAGAGTTAGGTTTACACTCACAGGTCTCTTAAATCTCAAGTTGATTTATGATGCATCACTCTTAGTCCCTGAGCTAAAACAGTATTCCAACTTATTTTACCAGAGAGTTCTGGAATGGGGTTTAGAAGGTAACTTCAGCTAATATAGTGGCATTTCATGTTCCTTTGCCAGTATTTCTCATATGTGCATCCCCTTGAAGAAATTATGGGGTAGGAGAGGTGACTGTGTTTTGGGACAAGGATTGATATTTATGGTTCCACCTGCCAAGTGCTTCCCAGCATTTTTCGAGTTGTGGCACACAAAGAAAATTATAAAACAATATTTATATAAATAATACATAATACATAAATACTTAATAAATATATAATATAAATAGTTTGTATATTAAATATCTAAATAATATATTATATAGTATATATGTGTGTGTATATGTATGTATACGTGTGTGTGTGTGTGTGTGTATATATATATACACACACACACACACACACACACACAATCCCCATGGGAAATTAGAGGGATAAATGTCTATATGGAATTTTGTGAGAAACTGCCTAAATATTAGTAAAGATGAATATATATATATATATATATATATATATATATATATATACACACACACATACATATTTTTAAAGTATTAAGGAAAAAAAATCACTGAGTTTTGTGCAAATATGACATAATGCTCCTCACTGGAGCTTCAAGGGCTGGATGTCACTCACTGTACTTGCCAGCTACAGAGACAATATTATAAATAATATAAATAAGGCACTTTTCAACATCTTCATAAGAAAATTAGGTTGCTTCTGTAACTAACACTTTTCTATCAGGTTTCATGCTTTAAATGACTATATACTATTCCTAACCAATATGTTTTCATCATAATCTTCTCAAAAATCTTGGTAGTATCCATTAATGCGATTTTTTTTTTCCAAACAAGCAGATAGATGATCAGAAATGGTAAACTGTGTCTTTTACAACCATTCAAATTTTACAACAGTTGTCAGTGTCACTAAAAGTAATTTTAAACTTCCTATGATAATGCAAAGATATTTCAAACCCAATCAGAAATTGAAAGTCAAACATTTTGAAATAGTGATGAGGCTCTAATGCAGAACAAGCATGCATTGTTAAACAGGCCAGGATATCACTAAGTGCAAACATCAGCCACAGCGAGCGGACGCAGAGGCTAGAGACAAAGGAAGACAAATTTGGGCTACTGCCTGGGGCTGAGCCTCCCAGGAGTCCCTGCCCAGCCACCCCCAGCCCTCTTCCCCCACCGCCGGCCGCACCTTGGGCTGAGATCTGGGCTCCTTGGGCACCTGGACCACGAACTCCTCTGGTAGCTCCACGGGGCCCTGGTCCGCGATGAGCAGTGGCGCGCTCCGCAGCTGGCTGCTGAAGGAGATGTCTGGGAGGTAGAGCGCCTCCTGGGCTGCGCTCCGCGTGTCGCAGTGGAACAGCGAGGGCTGGACGTCGCTCACTGTGCTTGCCACCTGCGGGGACCGCAGGGCGCACCATCAGACTCCGCTCAGCTCAGGCCGGCCTCACTGGAGCCCTGCTAGAGGCTCTTCCCAAGGCTGCTCTCTGATGCAGGCCGTAGGCCCGGGACTCCAGCCACCCCTGGCCCCACTCACACAACCCTGGAGCTGAGGAGGTCACAGCTCCTGGTCCCTACTGTGATGCTGACTGTGTAACTCCATCCTAGTTAAACACTGTCTTCAGTAAGCCAAAAACCTCATCCTAATTCCTAACAACGATTAGGAAACTAAACATAGTTATTGAAAGCAGAGAAAACTACCTGAAAAAATAGAAATATTATTGATATTTTAAATAGATTTACAGTATTCTGTTGTAATTTATGGGCACTAATATCCGTGTCAATAAAACATTGGTTACTGAACTAAATATTTACACACAAAAAGCTTGATAAAGTAATGGGTGAAGAAAGTTTCAGAGAGGTTTTTTTTTTTATTAGTTTTGTTTGTTCTTGTATTATTACACTTACATGGATTGTTTTATGTTTATTTATATGTTTCAGGTCATTTCACATTTTAGGATAGATTCTGTATTAAGTCTGTGATGGACATTAAAGTGAAAAAGATATACATACATTTTTGCCATTTATATACACAGTGATTTTACTGACAAATGGTACATAGTACATAAATGAATAAATATGGAAGACCAAGACAATAATGAAAAAAATAAAATTGTACACACATGACTTTTTTAATATTCACAAAACAGTTATACATTATATGCTATGAAAAACAGAGCTATTTAAGTACAGGATTTTTTTTTCTGATGAATTGGTACATAGATACACATTTCTCTACACTAATTGCAACTAGTGTAATAAATAGAAATGATACTGAAAATGTTCCTGCTAACAGAAGGGAACAGACTTTACAAGGGAAAAGACTTTGCTTTACACAATTATATTTAACATCCTACAACATGCATAATAATGCTGCATAGGTACCATTCCATAGGCAGGAGAGAAAATAAGAAACGTGAACATGCAAGAGGATTTTATGATCGTCTTTCTAATACTGGAAGTTTATACAGTAGCACTACAATCTCTTGATATATAAAATTTCCACAAATTAAGAATGAAAAACATGTTCTCTTCCAAATCACAACAAATGATATAGCTCTTATAGGAAACAAACTGATATTAAGAAATTTGTCAAACAATCCATCTATGATGAAAAGATTTAGAATGTAACTTTAAGGCATCACCCTGAAAAAACATCTTTATTTAAACTCAGTATAATGTATGTATACTAAAATATATAGGCAAAAGGTAATCTGAATGCTATTTTGATAGTTCTTGTGAACGAAAAGGGTGTCAAAGAAGAAAATAAGGTTTAAGACCAAAAAATTTGTGAAAATAAATCTCTAAGTAATTGCCACTAGTGGCATCTTTTTTGATCTTTTGAGTTCTAAAATATCCCTCTCCTTGTTACCCAAAATGACAATGTGACTAATTTTTTTTATTATTTTTATATGACTTATGTACAGGTATGTTTTCCCTACTATCTTTATAACTACTCTATGGAAGGAAATTAGGAAAAGATTATAAAGCTGTTATTTATCTTGCAAGCTTCAGTTATGATAATGTTGAATCTCATACTCAGCCAAATTAACATATAAGGACATCTGAAGTGATGGAGCATGCATTTATTTGTTCATTCATTCAACAAACATGTTTTGAGTTCCCATTATGTATCAGGTCCTTTTCTAGGTGCTAGAGATTTTGGTGAACAAAACAGACTATATTCATTAACGAATCACCCATTCTTGTGTGGGAGACAGAAAATATGCAAATTCATAGACATTTTTAAACTCCATATAGATATGTAATCTACAGAAAGTTTTTTTTTTTTAAAGTGTTTGCCATTGGGTTTTTGCTTGGCTGTTTGTGTGTACACAGTGTATACAAGCTGAGCTGTACAGAGCCCAAGAAAGAGCAAGAGACAAATGGTACTGGGGAGACGGGAGCAGAGGGGTTAGAGAGAAGAGGGGGGAAGAGACCAATAAAAAGTAGAACCACATCCAGATGACAATGGGATGGTGGTGGGGGGAGACACAGACAAATCGCAGTAAACAAAGTTTAAACAGGGTAATATTAAATGCTATTCTGTTTAGGACTTTATGGAAGACTTATCTATGGCAGTAAAAGTTAAAATGAGATCTCAATGATATTGGAAGTTGCCAGGCATACAAAAACCAGGAGTAAAGAACATTTCAGTCTGCTGCAAAGACCTCAGGCTGGAACTACCATGGTCTGTTCAAGAAATAGCACAATGGCCAATGAAGCTGTGGACAGTGGGCTGGGAGATGAATGATCTGGAATGAGATCAGAGGAGTAAGCAACAGCCAGATCCTGAGCTTTGTAAAGCAGGGTAAGGAGTTTAGTTTGGGGACAATCAACCATCTATTTAGGATACTGAATACAGCTCCTGGGAAGAAAAAGAATAGGACAGGATAGGGGGAAAGCACAGGGATAATGATTTCTACTGAAAGAGATCAATTTCGGGAAAGGTCAATTTCTAGATTAGGCAGAGAGTGACAACTGATTTAAAATGCATATCGAGTGGAATCACCATCAGCTGAAAAATATAATACTGTCTGTATTAAATGAAAGAATCACAGCTTAAACAAAAAAAAAATTAATGTTCAAATTACAACTAGAAAGCAAGGTCTAGTGACCTAGAAAGAGTGGGTTTGGATCAGAGAATAAAATAATTTTATGTAGTGAGACAGAGAAATACAAAAATACCAGGAAGTTACATAGACTTTGACTCTTAAATTGAAGGATATTAGACTCCAAGGTGTTCCATGAAGCTGGAGTACCTTATGTGTCTATAGATCAGACTCTCCTTCAAATTGACATCTTGATAAATGGAATCCAGAGTCACCGATCAGTGGAAGGGAAAGTGGAGGAGCTGTTACACTACCCATGTGGAGAAGGGCTGTGAGAACAGAGCCTAAATCTTCATTTTTGTTTTTAAAATTATTGTATATGTTATACTAAATGTATTGTGTAACTTCTGGGGGAATATTTATTTGAGTTATAAATATAAATCTAATTTGTCTTCCTGAAGCTATTTAAAAAATAAACTTCAAGATAAACATTACAGTTATAATTCTAGTATTCCATTAGAAGCATGGAATCCCAAGTCTGGAAAGAATCATTCAACTCACACGATAGATAATAACCCTTCGAGCTTTCCTGCTAAAAATCTCCCAATTTCACACGAAGAGACAGTGATCACAAACTCACTCTGCTCTTAGGGCACCCAATTCCATTTGAAGCAACAAGTTCTTCTCCATGTTGAGAAAAGTGTAATATCTATACTCTTGCATTCTCCTCTCACTTGTCTAAATTCTATAAAAAATGGGCTATTTGCAAAACACAATAAGCTACTCCTAGAAAACACTGGGCTTCACAGATATTTGAAGGCTTCACATCAAAAATGTCTCTTTTCTTCTCCAGATTCATAAAGGGAAAGGTTTCTTTCAAATTAACTATGAAAAGTACTCCACAATGTTGTGACATGAACTGTAGGTGGAAGACAGCCCCCTTATACTCCACACCCATCTCCTTTTGAGACCACATTTTCAAACTTTTTGTATATAATTTTAAGATGTCTGAAAGAATCTCAGTTCTAGGGCAGGAAGCAATGATAAGGCTAATACATCTTGTTCTTCTTTCTTTCAGACCTTCTTCAAAGGAAGAAACACTTCATTCTTAACTTCTTTAAAAATTGCGTTTAAAAAAAAAGAGGGACTCACTATTTTTTAAAATTCTGAACTGCTTTAATCATAAATGATATTAAATATTCATCATAAGCAATGTGAGTTGTTGCCATACTTAAGTTGTCCATATACTTACTTCATATTCAGATGTTTTTACTATTTAAACACTTTGATTCTGCTTTCCTAGTGGGCAAGCATGAAATATAAAAATTAATATTTCACAACCTACTAAAACAGTCAAAATATTTCCCCTACGTTTATGTGTGGACTACAAACATCAAAGGCCATCAGAGCATCCAAGTTTCTGAATATTGGTTGTGGGTAAATATGAGGCAAGATGTAAGAAAAGGAAGAATAGGAACATTATTCCTTAGAGGTAAAGTATTTGTGATGGTAGGACTGGAGTTTTCATCTTACCTGTGGAGCTTATAATTGAAATAAATATCAAATATATCAGATTTCAATGATATGTGCTTTCAAAGATCAAAACTGATTTATAAATAATTTAAAAGATACTAAGTAAGCATTTTTTTCAAACAATTTCCACTGCTACTAATTTCTTGTTCACCTTAGATGAGCAGCTATATAATTCAGTCAGTTACTCAGCTTCTTCCTCCAAACATCTATTGATCATAATCATGAGCCTGGAATCTAGACCCCACAATGGGATGCAGTACTAAAATATTTGTAAGGAGAGAGAAATGCTTACAACAAGACATCATCGGAGCATCATCTGCCAGAGTTACAAGTGGTTTAACTTTCATATTCACAAATCATTTGTTTTCGTGTACTGGGGTAATATTTTACCATAGCTTTTAAAATAATTAGCTAATTATGAGCCTTACAGAGTTTTAAATGTAGTGTAATTACAGCTATGACCCTAACCTACATATTAAATTCTGCCTTTCACTATTATCTCTTGAATACAAAACTTGTTCTCTATACATAACTGCCTAATCCTTTGTTCAAATTATCCTTCTTAATAGGAAATTCTTTCCCTTACAGCTCAGGCTTCCAAATGATACTCTCAGTATCATTATTCCCATATTTTTTTCTAAACTGCTCACAATGTATATAATCAGCAACAAGTTTCACACTACTTCCCCTCTATTCTGTACTTAAATCTAAAATTTTAAATCTACTTTTAAATTAAATCTTCTAAATACTTAAAGTCTTGGTTTCTTTTTTATTTCCAAGATTTAAGCAAACACAATATTGCCTTCGTCCTTAAATAAAATTTTATCAGTGTTACTTCTTTTGTTTTCTTCTTTTGTTTCTAGCTCATTCTTCTTGATGCTGTTTTCCTTGGTTTATTTCTAATTTAAATAACTGGTCTATAAAATAAGGCCAATGTTCAGTAGATGATTAAAATGCCTTTCAAAGAAGCCTCCTTGAGCTGGTTAAGGAAATTTTGATTTGAGCTTCTCTTCTAATCTATTTGAAATGTCACTGCATCATTAGATTGATGGTTCCAAGTTTATTCTTTTTATCTTAAAATTACTGAGACTACTACCTGTGATTCATGGGATTGTCATGAGTACATACTGAGCGATTGTGCGCAAAAGTGTTCAGCTGTGAAGTGCTACATAAATGCTAGAAACTATATGGAAAAACTTATAACAACAAATGGTTGATTAATACAAAATGTCTAATCCAATCTGAGTGACATATACAGATCCATCTGGCTATATGTATATCAACATCTCTATCTATCTATCTATCTATCTATCTATCTATCTATCTATCTATCTATCTGTCTATCTATCTATCTATCTATCTATCTATCTATCTATCATCCATCCATCCATCCATCCATCTTAGGGGGGAAGCAGAGGGAGAGAACAAAAGGGAAAAGAGGTGGAGAGGACAGAGACGACCACTTTCATTTCTTTTCTTATAAGTAAAGGCTCATTTTCCAATCCTGCTTCCTTACACATACCTGAAAGTCTCTACCTTTCTCCCAGCACCTTCATTTTAAATATAAATAAATTACTTAATATTAATATTACTAAATATAAATAAATTACTTCATATAAATAAATTACTTCTTTCCTGATTTCTCCCCAAAGTGCATGTGACAGCTGCATAATTCCGTTATAGGCTGGGTAGTCATCACTAACAATCATCATAAAAGTTCCCATTCAAGCACCTGACTAAGGACGCCACCAGGCAGAAATTACACCATGGATGTTCAAACACAGAGAAAAGTCTGTTTCACCTCTGGGTTTTGTAAGAAAATGGCTCAATAGTGATGTGTTGTCCACCTGTGTATGATGAAGCAACTTCATGCATATATGGATACTATTCAATTTAACCCAACAGACTTTCTAGACTGAACTGCTCTATGCAGAGTAGGTATGCCCTATGAAGATAAGCAATTTTACCTTCAAACTGGGTTCCTTGTTCTTCTCTACAACACAACTTGTTACAGTAAAATAAAACATTATGCTAAACTTTCACCAGAAAACTGAACAGTCAAGTTATAAAAGCTGTAAAAGACATTCTGAGAATAGTGGAAGAACCAAACACTTGTTATGAATAAAGCTAAAGGGAAATTTAACTCCTAATGTTCAATAATAAAAGAAACAACATTAAAAGATTATTTTTAATTAGCTTCCAAGTGTGGCATCTTCCATGTCCAAAAAATAGAATAAGAGTGTGGCTGATTCATTGTAATGGTTGTCTAGATTGTAATATTGTGATATAAACACCTTAAATATTTGTTAAAATGAGTAAGCAGAGAGTAAAATTTCTGCTAGTGACATAAATTTATGAAAAAAAAATCAGTTTCCAACAAAAAGATATTATTTTCATTAAATTTAAATAAAAGGCATAGTATATATCATTCATCAGAAAAGTGATAACTAACAGCCTTTCCAACTAAAAACACCTGCCTCTTTGTAAATATAATTCAAATAGATTTAAATTAATGATAACAAAACTAAAACCCTGGAATTTGTTCTTTGGAGAATACTGACTTTTAATTTCCCTTCCTCTAATCCCCTCTTAAAGGATATTAAAATTTTAATGATCTAGAAAATGTGCTTTCAGAATGCTGTAAGTAAATAATTTCTTTAAAAACCTTTATAACTATAGTAATAGGGCACTTTTCCCTAATGACACTGTCAATTATATTTAATGTGTGTGTGGGAGTGGCAAAAACCATACATATTTTGACAGAGATCTGTCTTGTGAGTGAGTTCTTTCTCCCCATACTAAGTTAATCATAACCAGCATTTCTGAAGATAGTTGAGAGGAATGGAAACTTTTATGTATTTTTTTTCTGGTAGTAAGAGATTTTTACCTCTTCATTCCCTCCTCAACACATACAAAATGAATGCCTAAATGCTGGCTCACAAGGAAGCAGAGATGTTGACGGGCTCACGTATCAAACTGATTGATTACATATATCGACAGTATATACATCGAGCGTGATTATTATCAGACATCTAGTTTTAAAAATCAACATAGTGGTTTTTAATCTGTGTGCAGAGGCACGACATCAAGTTTGCCTCCTAGCAACAGCCTGTAGCCCATTAAACATCTGGGCTATCACAGCTCTTCCAACTGTCCTGAGCCATTGTGACCAATATAAAAGGCTTCCTTTTAAGCAAAACTGTTGTGTTCCCTGGAGGGAGAGCATCATACCAGCCTGTTGCTTTGAATTTTATGTATTATCTGTCTTCATTATTAAATCATGTGCCCTTAAGGCTTGCATGGTTTCACCAACCTCACTATCAAAAGGAATAATAATAATAATAAAAAAAAGGATCATTGCTAAATAGTCACCACCATTGTTGATTTTTAACAAGAGGCACAGAAACGAATAGTCTTGATCTAATTCAGGTAGTGTCTATGATGACTACTTTCGTGGTATCTCTAACAGCTTGGAGAGAAGCAGCAATGTGTGAAAGCTGACTGTTCTTTTATAAACATAGAGGTTTATTTTTTTTTTTTAATCTACATGATCTAAGTCATATCTGGATCTTTTTTTTTTCTTCATGTCATCTGTTATTTTCTAATGCAACAACAAAATCTGTTTTGAAGTCATCTGAGTCCAAGAAAAAAAAATGAATCACTGTAAAACACACTATTTTGATTATGCATATTATATCTTAGTATTTAACCAAACAATAGTTTCTCTAATTTAGCTCAATGTATTTATCCCTTTTAACTTCACATTAAACTGATAATATCAAAGTGAGGATACATCTGTCACTCATTATTGTTTTGTCAAACCTGGGAAGAATAGTGAAGACAGGAAATTTTATTAGGCTTATAGTCTAATTAAAAGCAACAGGCTTAACTGTGAATAGCTTTTCAACACTCTAACTTTCTTTTTTTTTTTTTTTTTTGCTGATCTAAGCCTAAGATGTTCATTAGTAACTCATTAAAGACTTAGTTACAGTCCAGTGGGTGAGTCCTGAATATAATGATGGAATGTGTGTACAAATGTGTAGGCTCATAATTAGAGAAACTGTCACATTTGGGGATTAAGACTATACAATGCAGTCTTTGAAAAACACTATGGAAAATAAGTGACCCCAAGATGGTGATGTATTTTAAATTTTGCTTGCTATCCAGGTCATTTGGGTTTTGGTTCTAATTCCTGAAGGTATGTTTTAATGACCACATTTTCCCAAGATTAAACGTGTGAGGCTTTGTGTTCGGGTCTTTCTATACATTGTTTTACTTAATCCTCATGCTATAACAAAGTAGGCCTAATTACTCCTTTAACAAATAAGGAAACTGTGATTCAAATTGGTTAAGGTCATGTTTCTTAGAAGTAACAGAATTGGAATTAGACTCTAACGCTTGAAATCCTTCTACTTTGTTCAACAGAACCATGCAAATTAGGATTCTAAATCAGTTTAGATTAGACAATGTTGTAAACTTCAGTTTCTGGGCTTCGTGTACGTATTTCTTTCTAAATATGTGACATCCTCCTTTATTCAGGGTTCTTTAAAACTGCAGGAGCTGTTCAATATTAATATTTACAAATCACTCATTATCTTTATTTAGTTTTCTCTTAATCTTTTCTTCTGAAATAGTAATACTTCAGATGAGTCCAATGGGCTGAAGTACAAATTTACTAGGATCCTTCCCATATAAAACCTCAGGTTCTCTTTCGATTCTTATCTTTTTCTGTTTGTTTGTGTAAAAATGTGATATGAGTGAGTACAGAGGACACTAATATAAAATATATAAATTTGATAGAGACGTAAATTGCATAAATTTCTTGAGATGACTCAAAAGAGGCACTGAGTTGTTTGTAGGACATAACAGAGAAAGTCTATGGAAATAAATAGCTCAATACTTAAAATTTGAGCAAAGATACAAAAATGTCAAAAAGGGATTTCCAGACACTGGAAGTCCAAGAATACAAACTACAGCAAAAATAGAGACATTTCTATTTCTGGCCACCATGATAAAGCTTAAAGTCCTTTATCATTTTCTTAAGGAGGAGTAGTTAGAAACTAACTAGAAGAACCCAATGAATAACCTTGCTATTTTGTTATGTCACCACTGTATGGTTCACACACCAGAATAAAGTTTCAAAAACGGCCAATTACTAGTTTTTGCCATCATAATAAAAACGTGAATTAATGACTTATTTTTAAAATCAAATAAACAAAAGAGGAAGTGAAGTGAGGCTAGACAAATGATAAATAATTTTGAAGTGAATTCAAAATAGATGAAGTTTAAGTGGGTAAATCCAAGCAAAAAGCCTCTCTTAGAAAATGCGGTCTAAAGGATTCTTAAATCTAAATGTATTTTAACAATGGTATCCTGTGGTCTTTTTAAAAAAGGCATGTCTATAAAGAATGCTTAGAAATCAACAACAAAAAGCTTAAAAATTGAGAAATGACTGAATAATACACCTTCAAGTAAGATATACAAATGAGTACATGAAAAGAAAGCCAACATTATGCATTAGAGAAATGCAACTCAAAACCACAATGAGATACTATTTCATCTTGACTAGGATGGCTAAAAGAAAAAAGACAGTAACAAGCGTGGGTGAGGATGTGAGAACCCTCATATTACTGTTTGGAATGTATAACCATGTAACCATGCTGGAAAATAACTTAGCAGTCCCTTAAAATGCTAAACATAGCTATCATGTGACTCGGTAATTTCAAGTATGTATCCAAGAAAAGTGAAACATTTCCACACAAAAACTTGTGCATGAATATTCATATTAGCTTTATGCAAAATGGCCAAAAAGTAGGAATAATCCCAAGTTCCATCAACTGATATATATAACATAGTATATTCATACAATAGAATATAATTTGAAAACAAAAAAGAATTAGCTACTGATACATACTATGATATACATCAATTTTTAAAATATTATGTTAAATGATAGAAGCAAGTTACAAAAGATCAAAAATTGTATGATTCCATTTATACAAAATGTCCACAATAGGCAAATCCATAGAGACATAGATTAGTGGCTGCCAGGCACTTCAGAGAAAGGAAACTGGGTGTGACTTCTAATGGGTATAGGGTTTCTTTTTAGAGGACTGATAACACTCTAAAATTGATTTCAGTGATGGGTGTAAGACTATACATACACTAATGTCCACTGAACTAAACACTTTAAATGGATGAGCTTTATGTTAAATGAACCTCAATAAAGGTATTTTTTAATCTCCATTTACACATTAAAAAAGATATTGGTGCATCAGATCCTGCCTTTTTTTTTTTTTTTGAACTACATGGTTTCTTTCATAAATATTTTCTTCTTCCTTAATCACAAGAGGACTATACTTTTCAGACTCATTTATAGGTGTGGCAATGAGGTTGAGTTTTAATTAATGGAAACGGAAGCAAAAGTAATGTGCACTACTATAGCCATAAAAACTCCCCATTAGAGTCTTCTCAATGCTTTTTCTTCCTTCCTGAGGAGATGAATGGCAACGACCCTCTGGAAGATTTTAGAACCCTTGTGCCATTAGACTGGGTCTTGGAATAAATGTGAGGGCATGAGAATGGCCTCCCCTACCAACCCTCCCATACACACACTGTCCAACCATACACACACTGTCTAACTGTCTACTTGCCTTGGAATGTTTAGTAAACAAGATAATATTCCCTAGAAGTCATTATTAATTTTAGTATCTATTGTGACTATGGCCCTAAGTTTATTCTATCTAATACATTGTTCAAAAATGGAAATTAAAGGAAGTAACTCAAAGAACTCTCTCTCCAGAAGTTTCATATTATATAATTTGAAACATATACACACACACACACACAATAATTGGTTTGTTCCCTATTTGGCTACTTCCTGTCAGACATTTGATTTTCTGAGGAGAGTCATTCCTATCAAATTACCACACAAATATATACAGTACAGTGATGCTTCAGGGATTTCATTTTTATAATTGATCAACCTGCCTAATTTTAATATTTTATCTTACTTACTGTATTTTTATAATACATAATTTATGTTCAAATTATGATTATTACTTCATTTTTATTAAATTTTCTCTTAATATTCAACATATATTTTATAATAATTTTGTTGAATTTTTACATAGAAAAGCTCATATCAGTACTCTGAATGCAATTGTGTGAATATTTGTGTATACATATGTATATGTGTGTGTGTGTGTGTGTATATAAATTAACTTGGAAATAACTTATAATTCTGCTATTCCTAGTCTTTTCATCCAGGAACATGGTATATTGCATGTCTTCTTTAATAACTCCCATTTAGTTTCAGAGTTTTCTTCTCATAAGTTCCATATATTTCCTGTTATGACATTTCCTAAGTAACTCACGTATTTCATTGCTGACTAGAATCATATGTGCATGTGTGAATCATATACTTGAACTCAGTGCTCTCATTAACACTGAGAAAGTTACTATTTCTTGAATTTTCTGAATACATCATTATACCCCTACAAGCAATAGTTATATCTTAATATTTGAATATTTATTATTATTTATGTTTTGTTCATCATTATAGTAGCCAAAACTCATGGAACCTTTTTTTAAACAAATTGTAGTGATAATAAACAAGGTTGTATTGATCATTTATTATGATTCATTTTAGAAAGTTATTAATTAATCTAAATATAAATCATTCTTTTACTTTCCAGATCTCAAGAGATTTTCTTCTAGGGATATAGAGATGCATTTAAATTTTATATACAGCCATGTTCTCTTATAGTGCTATTTGTAATGGTAATGTATCAATGACCTTCAATGCTGAGCCATCAACAAATGGTTACACTAATAATGGTTCATTCATATAACATGTTAGCATCATTTTTTTGATGAGAGGCTAGAAATGTCTTTATTTTAATGTTAAATCAAAATGAAAGATATAAATTTTATTTCTAAAGTTATTACAATTAAAAATATGTGCACACACAACTGTGAGAAAAATCTAACAAACATTAATATTAATTATACCACTGGGTCATAGAATTATAGGATTTTTGCTTTCTGACTTAAATTTGTATGAGGAGAAATATTTGACAATAAAGTAGGTGACACTGCTAATGACGAAGAAATGTATGAGACTATGTTCTTGTACTTTATCAGTAACCTACAACCTTGATTCCAGGACATTCAGATCACTACAAACTCTAGTATGTGTAGATGAAATAAACACAGAAAACTTACCAAATGTCACTATGAGAGCCTATTTCTGTACAAAGACCTATATCTATTACTTTTGTAAGAACAACCAGCATATTTCTCTTGCAAATCCTTAGCTAGCCTAGCTTATTTGATCAAACCCTTTATATATAATTTTTCTGATAAAAAGACAATTTTCTATATTTAAAGAATCTAATTCTAACAACAAACAAACAAAAAACCCTCAATCTGCTATGATGGCAATATAGGGGAAATACAGATTCAAATTAAATAAAATGCAATTATTAATAAAATTTAAAGAGTTTATTTTCAACTTATCAATTAGAAACCTGAAAAAAAGTAGAGAATTAATTAACCCTATTTTTCAACAAGGCCTTATTCTAAGCAGTCATATTAAAATAGATCATAATACAATATTTAGTCTCTTATTTACACGACAAATCAACGAGACTCTTTCCTGTTGCATTTCACTTTTTTGACTGTTCTTTAAGGAATCATTTCCCAATCAGAATGGAGGAAATAAATACATGAAAAATGTACTCTGGCTATTTACATGAAATTATAAATGCAAGAGCACTATTCTGACATTGAGAATGAAAGTAAATAGCAATGCAAAGAAGAGGAAAATAGATAATTAGATATTTGTATCTTACATATCAAAATATTTTAAAATTCACTCAACATCAAGTATACAACAGCTATCCTATTACAGTAATGGTCCAGCCCAAGGTCGAGAAATATAAAAAAATAAGAAATGATCTTAAATAGCTCAAATAGTCACAGTATATAAAATCTCAAAATTAAAAAAAAAACTCTATTTTACTCTCAGGGTATACACTTGTTACTCATAGTGTATCACTAAAATAAAAGTCACATATAACATGTTTTGCAAGTGCAAAGGCAAAAAAGAAAATTCTTTTCCAATTGCCAACCTATTTACCAAGTGAGTAGGGAAGACTTCTAAACACATTCGTACAAAGGAAGGCTACCAGCAGGCATATTTGTAGTATATATTGTGATATTAGAGACTACAAAGTTAACTTTTGAAATACATATTTTGAATTTTAGTACCAAATGCTAATGCAGATGGCATCAGATGTGTTCGTAGTAACCTCATATATCATGACAATGACAAAGATTTTCTGTATAACATCTTTGACCATAAAAATAGTGATATTACTGAAAGCATTACAAATTACCTGGGCTGGCAAACATTATAAACATTTAAAGGATGATTAATTTCTAAAAATAACAAAGTTAAGTAGAGCTTAGAAGTCAATTTGTCTTTTTCACAATTAATAAAACATGACTTCATAAAAAATTATGTGATAAGATGTTATGTTGTAATTTTGTACTTTCTCAAGCTTCATATCTTATAAAAGGTTAAAAATGACACATTAAATAGTATTATAACTGTAAAAATAGATGAATAATTAAATACAAATTACATAAAACATATGGTACTAAATATATATGCATTTGATCATTGTTTTGTCCCTGTTAAAAACTATTTATAATAATTAACTTCTTAAACATAATAAAAGGCAGTTTAGCCTATAAAGTTCATGAATATGTATGAACACACATGCAACTCTGACAAAAAAAAAATAGACTTGCTGGAAAAAGTACACATGTGGTAGTTATAGGAGAATTTTTTGAAATCCTGTATTTTTCTGCAAAAGTACCATAAAAAATACTGTCCCCCTTTACCCACAGTAAGTTCCAATGATCCTGTTTTCTATCTTTAATTGTGACACAGTTTATACGTACAGTTTAATTAAGATGAGATGTAGTTAAAATATCTGAGCACCTCAATCATCTTTTCAACTCTGAATCCTTTGTGGCTTGGATGACATCCACTCCCCCAACCCCACCATGGATCAGATCTCCTAGTCCAGATCCTACATTGAACCACAGTATCGGTTTACTGACAATCAGGATGAGTCCCAGGTTCCCATGTTATCACTGGATTTTTGTTCTCCAATTCCCTTTTCTTCCCTTGTTCCCAACCACATCAATAGAACAAGAAAAAATCTTTTATCTTCATGCAACACTACATTAGTTAACAGCAAAGAACTAGCCATCTGCTCTAGCTGCTTCTCTTTACTTCTGCCAGGTGTCATCGTATTATAGATAAGGGTTTTATATCTGTACAGGAAGAGGGCACAGTCATGGAAAACAGAAAAAGAGAAATACAGAAGTACACAGAGACATAAAATATGGACAGATAAACACAGAACCAGAGACATTTCCTAATTTTTAAATTGTGTGTGTATATATATATATATATACACAGTGTGGATGTACAAATTAATTTTGTTTTCTGGCCAGACTTTCTAGGATGATGTGGGAGATTATTCAACTAATATAAATGTTACTCAGAATTAATTCTTTAGCTTAGTTTCTAATTTGACCCTTAAAGAAATCATGCAAAAAACGGATCACTGATAATTATATGCTACCAGTTATGTGCTACTACCACTGACAATTATATATTTTCATCACTGACAATTATATACCATGCTATTATATACTGATGTTATATACTAAGCCTTTCTACATACCAGTTTGATAATTTTTTTTTTTTTTTGGTACTAGTATTAAGAAATTTCTGGCAAAACCTAAATGCTTAGGTTCAAGTAGTGGAACATTTCAATTCTCAGGGTAAGAACAAGGATAATTATGCATTTTTCCTTATCTAAAACTGAGAATGTTAGTTCTATTTCAGGGTAGGTAAGGGTGATAAAATAAAATATAAAGATTTACCAAATGCCAAGCTCTATGTTAGAAGCTGTACATGTATTATTCCATCCATTTCTTAAAATAACTGCATGGAGTAAGTGTTCATCTGTGCAGATGAAAAGTAGGCTTAAACATTTTTAAGTTACTGTAAGCTCCTTGAGGAAAGAATTAAGGATTCTTTATTCACTACCATATCTTTAGCAGCTAGCACAGTTTTCTGGCTCATAGTGGGTGATAAATATGTGTCAACTAGTTTACCAAGTAACAGTGTTACAGAGCTGGTAGAGGGCAGAGCTAAAATTTTATCTCAGGTCTGTCAGACTCAAAGGCCAGTCTGTCTGTGTCCAGAACACAGAAGAGGCAGGTGCTTTAGCTTTCTGCCTCACCTGCTCCCCAATGCCCAGGAGAGTTGAGGTGGGATTTGCTGTAGGGAAAAATGGCCTTGATAGGAATTGATCAGCGGCATTAAGACTAGAGCTCAATAAGCTAGGTTCTTCATTTTCAAGCCTCTCTGGGTCTCATGTGTAACTTTAGTCAAGTTCCTTTGCCACTCGGTACCCCAATAACTTTACTATAAAAAGTTAATGATGATGATCATAATAAATAATATTAAAACTAGGAGAATATTGTGAGAATTAGTTGTACCAATACACCCAAAGTTTATGGCTGTAGAATTAGTAGTCATCATTATTATTTACTCTGGAGAAAAGGCCAGCAACTCAGGCCATACCCAGGAAAGTTAATTCTCTGTGGATTGGA
Organism: Camelus dromedarius; assembly: GCF_036321535.1. Classification (NCBI taxonomy): domain Eukaryota; kingdom Metazoa; phylum Chordata; class Mammalia; order Artiodactyla; family Camelidae; genus Camelus; species Camelus dromedarius. Next base: position 64,291,502 of record NC_087436.1, on the reverse strand, counting down.
GGACCAATGAAGCTGGGCATCTCAACAACAGTAGGGCAAGGAGATACTATCAAGGGATGATCTGGAAACAAGAGTAGTTCTATAACTAAGACATCCCTTTTGACTCAGTCCTGTAAAGTTTCAAGTTACATGGTATTCCTTTCAACCAGGACCAGTGGGGACTCCAAAAATGTCTATCCTATTAGATTTCAGCACTGATCAAAGGTACACATATTCCTGTTTATGAGCAAGCTGGGTTCCGAAAAGCCGTTCATGTGAAGCCCTTATAAGTCCAAAGTGGTATCACAAAGGCAGTGGAGAAAGCCTTCCATAGAAAGCAGACAAAACTGAGTTGCATTTTCTCCAGTGCAAAGTGTTAAAATATTTACAACAAAGTAATAAAAACAAAGTTTATAAGTAGAAGCTTCTATATTGTTTAGTCTCATATGGTTCAAAGTCAAGATAATATAAAGTAGTTCATGTAAAATGGGAAAAAAATACTTTTGTTTTTAGCCAAAAATATTTTGTATACCAGGTCAATATTGTATGTGCCCACTTAGGAGTTTTTAAATACTTCTCAGTGTTGCTTGGAGTGTGTGTGTGTGTGTGTGTGTGTGTGTTTAATACAGATCTCAAGACCCATGATCTAAGGCTGAGCCACGTTTGGGGCCCACTGAAATACATAGCAGGTGTCAGTTTTTGAAGACCAGAAATTTCACCTCTGACAAGAGTCTTTCTTACAATGCCTGATTCTGCCATTTTTTAACCTACCTTGCTTTAATAGTGTATTTTAAACTGACTTTTTAAACATGCATTGTACATATACATGGAGATTTTTTCTGAATATCAACATCAAATGAAATAGCTCTCATGATTAGCTAATTCCTGGTTGTTAAAACTTACTGGAACAGAAATAAACTGGAGAGGTAGACAGTATAATGAATGAAATTAACATGTTCAAGCACTTAATATCTGTCATGCACTGTGCTAGATTCTTTACTTATGCTTTTTACTTAATCCTCAAAATAACCTTGAGGGAGACATTTCTATAACATCAAAAAGCTAATTAGAATCATCTTGAGATACACTGATAATTAGAAAGCACTTGTTTAAAGTGACAGAAATCTTGTATTGTCCCATACCACAAAATATTATACATGCCCAAGTACATGAATGTATAAATGCTGCACTGGTATAAGAATTAAAGGGAAATTTTGACAAATTTACATTGTTGGTAAAACTAGGTGGTAATGTAACTAATTTTTTTAAAGCACTATCCTATAATGATTTGTTAGAAATAAACGTGTTAAAATCAGGGCAACTTTAGGGGAAATGTCAAAAGCGGCAAGTAATTTTATCCAGTTTTTTGTACTGACAGCAGAATGCAATTCATGTTGAAATTATGAATATGAGCCAAATTTAGAATCGCATCACTGAAAAACAACAATAGATTTCTGTAGTCAATTAAAAACCAAAAGTGAGCTAACAGGGCTAAAAATTCATTTCAGCTGCTTGATACACTATAATATTCTGAGACCTTCTAAGCAGTGGCAAATACACCTGTGCCCCTTTTTCTTTGCTCTAATTACCATTGACATATGAGATAGTGATTATAATATGCCATTTTCATCTTAGTATAAAACCAATAATAATTAGTAGAAAATTTTTAATTGGGAAAAAGAAACATACATATAGACTTTAATTTGCCAACTTTTAGAGAGATTCAGTGAGTACCATACTAAGTGGCACGTAATTTGTCTTGCTTATTTATTGAATAATTATATATTCTATAAAATTTTCCAAAGGAGTTATTTCTTGATTACTTGATTTGATGTAGATTTTTGGGCTGTTTTCTTTCAAATGTGCACACATACTATCTTAAAAGTGATTTTTAACTACAAAAATATGTAAAAGAAAAAATTCATAATAAATGATAAGGTTAATAATTTAGATTAATTTAGATCCTTAAAAGTGGTAAAACAAAGAATAAAACATGTAAAATTTATTTTAAAAAGCCTTTCATTGTACATACATTTCAAATGGTACTTTAAGAAATCAAAGTCGTATTTATTGCAGCTTAAGGTATATAACTTACTGCTATTAATATATGGTAGGCAAAAGCTGCAAAATCATAGAGCAAAGATTTAGAAGAAAGGGTCTAGTGTGAAAAACTGGGACAACATTAAGCACCACACAAAAATCAAATTAAAGTTCTTACCGTGAACAGTTGGTGCTAAGAGCATCATGCAGACTAGTAGCTGTGATGGCCACATGGTTGTGTACTTGGGCATGAGTGCCTCAAGAGTGTGCCAGACTTGAAATGAAATAAATGTCTTTCTGATTCTTCTTCTATGTTCCAAGACTGATGATTAAAAAAAAAAACTCAAAAAGAAATATTCCTCAGAAACAGAAACACCAATATCCCAAATCTGAATCCTATAAACAAGAAAAAAAAAAGGGTTATCAATTACAGCAGTTTTCTTATTACCTTGAAAGTTTCTTTCCTGACTAGAGCATCTTTATACCTCCTCTCTTCTTCATTTTAACGAATACACGCATTAAATACAAAAATGAGTAAGTAACCTAAAGGACATTTATTTATGCATGAATTACTACAGTGCTTATTCCCCAGTCCCCACACTGACTGAAATGAATAATCCAGTCATACTGGACAAATTAATATGACTATCCAATATTATTTTATATAATAATAATTAATTTCTATAATTTATTAATATGTTTAAATAAATCTGGTACTTATTCTGTAAACATTTTCCCAAATATAATTGTTACTAATATTAGGAAGGTAAAAAAAAAAAATCATTCAGTATCATTACTCTGTGTTTAAACAAAAAAAGTTAAATAAATGAGTCTTACTTTCATTCCAGGTCCTGATAATCACTCAGAAAATATTCTACATATTAATTATATTACTTTTCTAAATATCTTTGTAATTACACTTGTGAATATCATAGATTTATGTTGATTAATTATGCTCAACCATAATCAATGCATTCAACGTAAGTTTATTGAGTGCCCACTGCAATACAAAGCACCAGGCTAGGAACATAGGATAGAATATAGAATAAAACACACAACCTATTATCCAGGATCCTACAACTTAAAACGAGGAGTCTTGCTTAAAAGTGTTGAATATATATGGAACACATTAAAAACCTTCAGCATTAAAGCAGTTTTACTGAACCAAACTGATAGAGCCGCTTGCAAAACAATCTGTACAGACTTGTCCTACGAAGTGAAAATAGTGAAGGAACCTGACCCAACTTTTGAAGATGTTGTCTTTCACAGTATCTTTAAAACTGATCAACCAACTATACACTGGGACTTCCTTCCTTTTCTTTCCTTTCTTCTCTTTCTCTCTCCTTTCTCTTCTGGTGGCTTACATATATTTAAAATAATTTCATATTTTGGCACAAATTTAAAATTGTTCTGGAAGGGGATATTCAGAACAGAGTTTACTGTGGATTATATTAATAAGCCACGTTCTAAAGAAACACATTCCAAAATATTTAACTGCTTGTCTTCATTATAAGACAAAATTACACAGATTTATCTGAATTTCTGGCATTGTTATTCACAGCATGGTAATTAAGAGCACACATTCTGAAGCAAGACCACCTAATTTCAGTTATTAGCTGCACTAGTACTATGACCTTGGGCAAATCATTTAAACCCTCAGTCCTTGGTTTCCTATCTGTTAGTGGTGAGAGAGTAATATTACTTAATTCATATGATTATATGGACAGTAAATGAACTAAAATTTGTCATTTTAATTATATAAAATATGTAAAAATATGCACTGCCCACAATAGTGTCTACTATGTGATAAGTGCTATATGTCTTAACAATTATTATGTATCTCATCAGTTTTTACTTTTATCCTACTCATATTCTTTAACATGGATGTGTAAGAAGCTAGATAATTCAATCCCAAAATACTTACTCAGTCACTATTGTATAGACCGGCTCAGAGAATACTAAATTTGGAAACAACAAATCAAATAATTTTCTTCCTAATCTCACAGATATTATAAAAAAAAAAGCTCATAATGGACACTTTCATAACACTTAACAAATAGAGAAAGAATTGACAAGAAAAAACTGATTGAGATAAAACAAATTCTGTGAAAATGATTCATAAGCAGCATTTTCCTTTCATTTTCTTTATTCACACTGACTTACTAGAAAACATTTAGAACATATTCTTAATTGCCACAAATGCTATATATGTAAAACTCTTTCTGAAAATAAATTTGAAAGCAGATGCTAATTTAAAAGTGCATTCTTTAACATGCATGTAACAATTAATAGATACTTAAAGATAGATACTTAAAATGACTGATGCATCAACAAGTAAAGAACTGCCCCATCCCTCAACACTCAGTTACTGTCCTTTTTTTCCTCTGTAACTACAGCATCAAAAGAAATGTGTATACACACTAACATATGCACAAACACAGACACATATGTATGTCAGATAAATATATACAGAACTATTTTGCAACTGAAAAAAAATTGAGGGCAGGCATCTAGGTGAGTTATTTATTCATCATTTCAAAAATATATACTAAATAACTACCATGGTGGGTATTATTGAGAATGCAAATTACTAGAACAATTTTTTTTCACAACTCCCACTGTAATGGGAGAAACAGAACACAGTAAATGAAGTCTCCATATAAAGAGAAGAATTAACATTTTTTCACTTCGTATCATATGCCAAGCAATGTTCTAGATGATATTATACGATTATGTGATTTAATTCTCCATACACATCTATAAGGCAGATAATATTGTCTCCTGTTTACTAAAGAAGAAAATCAGACATGATACTCAGCAAGAATTTCAAACCAAATGTCTGACTCCAACATCAGTGCTCTTTCCTTTCTCTATGGTAGAAGCAAACAAGAAAATGTAAAAGAGTAACTAGGGGTATTAATTGTGCAAAGGAAGGGGACAAGGTAGCAAGTTTCCAAGGAAGACTTAGGCCTTGCTTAAATATGTTACTTGATCGTGAAGAGTGAAGAATAGGAGGACAGCACAGATATATGAGGTAGGAGTGAAGGGACAAAGAGAAACGAAAGAAATACATGTTCAAAAAGGAAAACAGCCTAATTATAGCATTGTACCTTTGGAGGAGCCAAAAGATTATCTCCACTGTGAAACAGGAGTATTGCTATTGTTAACTTCAGTCTGGCTTTAGAGAAAACCAGAACGGTTTATCTCATATGATATAGTATATTTTCACCTTGATGAAGCAATGGGAGAAAGTTACTTTAAAGAAAGAATAAGAAAATGCTTATCTATTATTTATAACAATGGCTTATTTTAAGATAGCACAGCAGGGCATAAAACCACAGTACTAAGATTATTCTGTATTTGATTTGGGCATAAAAGTTTGTTCTCATGATGACTGGAAACAGAGGTGGGGAAAGGAATTCAGATGAACAGAAGCTATTATATGAGGAGGGTAACATGTCCTCACATTCTAGCCTCATCCCTATCCCGAATTCTCACCCTATACAGCCCCAAAATAATGTGCTAACTCGGGGGTATATTTAATAAAATTGCAATAATTAAAATACATACATTTTAATAAATAATTTGTAAGATGAAATTGTTCATAACCTACAGAAAGATAAACCACCACTCTCTAAATGTTAACATAAAAAAAGAAAGAAAAGTTTCTGGGATGATTTTTCTCCAATTTATGTATTGTCATTAACTTCACCAAACCAATCGGTTCTCATACAAAAGGGAGTTTTCACTCATTTCTGAAACATAGCTCTTCAAAACATAAAGAAAAAAAAAACAAGAAAAGACATTAGGGACTCATTAAGTCACATATGACAAGATAATTACTCATAAAAAGATATACCAATGATACAAAGCATTTAACAAGTCAATTTCAACATGTTTCCATTTCCAATAAAATTTCTTTAGCCTTCTCCACGTACGAGCCCTGCACTAACACTATGGTCAAGTGAGGAAGCGTGGCTGTACGTCTAAAATAGGATCACCATTTTAAAACAATGTGCAGTAAAACATGGACGCTAGAAGGTATAGTCACCAATAATTATAGTGCTGTGCAAAATGTGTTATGTGTTCCATGAGATGTTCTAGAAACACACAGTAAAAAACTGCCAGACTTTCTTTTGTGTGTAACAGCAAGAGATTTAAAAGCATGCAGACTGAATATTCTGGTGCTGGTCAAGTTTGCAAACTTCTCTGAATCTCAGTTTCTTCAACTATAAAAGAGAGAATAATATTCCCCTTGTAGGTAGATTGTGAGGATTAGTGATAACGTAAATTATTGTCTGATGCAGAGATGTCATGCGATTGGACATGCCTGTTAATGCATGTCTCTCATTCACCAATTCCTTTGTTTCCTTAATTCTCTCAATAATGACAAATAGACCATTTGCCTGACTCCCATCCGTCTCACTTACAAGTTCAGGAAACTAATAACATACTCTCCTTGAGAGAAATGAACACTCTCCTAGAGAATTCTATGCATACTATCCTTGAGAATTCTAATGGCTGAAAGATGGATACTAGAATAATGTGATGTTCTATAAAAAAGGATTTTCCTGTATGCTTCTCTTCTTTAAAATATGTTTTATTATTTAAGCTACTAGTTTCCATTAATAAATCAGCATATTAAATGATATAGAAATTATTATTGAAGGATGGTGTTTCTAAATTTTATCAAAGATTATCACAATATGGGAAACATTTTTGCATGTTACCCCGTCTAAAACTTGAAAGGAGTGTATTTCTAGTGTAGACCTTGATTTGGTACTTGGAGTTTATATGTCCTCCAACAAAACTATCTAACTTAACTTCACTACTTTTCACAATATTCAAAATTTAAAAGTGAGGTTGATTAAAGCATCCTAATTTATATTATTAATATTTAAGATTATAATTATGAAACTGTGTAATTTGACTCAAGTTCCATTAAATGTTAAAAAAATCACAACATGGAAAGATAATCTATAAATGTTTTATGTAAATAAAGTCTTTGATCATAAACCACATGGAATATTCTTTACGTTACATTTAGACTAAATTCCATTCATATTTAGCACAATAATTCTGAGAACATATTTAAATTTTTTTATTGCTGAAACAAAATTTCTTCTAAATTTAAAACATTGATTTTTTTACTTTGTGGAAACTCTTCCCTTAAATTCTGGTGTCTAATTCATTTTTCCCATTTAATTTTTTCATATACCTTTCTCAAATCATATTTGAAAGCTTCCATTTTTATATTTGGTTTCTTTCTACACTCTAAAGATTAGTATTAGAATCTGAGTTACAAGTCGTCCTGGAATTGTTACTTCTATTTTAGCTGCTCTTAATCACATGTCTATTAGATAACTTACTCTCAATCTTTTCCCAAAGTAAATTGCATGTTATCATTATACCTTCCCCCTCATAATAACCTAGACAAGATACTATAATAACTTTTCAATAATATTTTTACATCTTGCCACCTATTAAATGTTCGCTTATTAGCAATTTTGCTAACTCCAAATTTTCTTCTTTATCAACCATACAAAATTTTATTAACCCACATTTTAATTTGCATATTTACATATTTTTGCCATATTAGTCTTTTTAGAGTTCAATGGGCTTTTTTAAACATGTTTGGCACATGTCAAATGTATAAAATGCCTTGTGGAACTATTTAAATAATTAATTGGTATATAGTCTTATAACCCCATTGTTAACTATAATTTCACATTTTCCCATTTGGCATTTTTTCCCTCATTCAAAATAGGGAAACTGTAGTCATTTCCTCAAAAAAAAAAAAAAAAAAAAAAAAAAAAAAACCACAAGAAAGCAACAAACAAAACCTCCAACTTTAGAAGTATTTATAAATATTGCTTGAATGTTACCTCTATTCTACCAGGTTATTTGATGGATTTTGAAATTTAAATGATTTCAAACTACATTCATTAACAAACCAAATATTAACTTTTTATCTATATAAAACTGGTATGTGGTAACTCATGAAAAGTGATGTAAATTTCAAAAAAGTTTAACAGTTATTTCAACATTTGTCACTAACTTAACGAGTAAAGCAAATATCTGTTATCATAACAGAACATCTAGTTAAACATGATTTATGTGCACAAAGCTCACTACATCCATAAATAAGAGTCATCCATATTAACCAAAAGTGTCAAATATTTCTAAGAAATATTCATTTAATAAGGCTGAAAAAAATTTCATCTAGAGTATTTAACTATGCATAGATGCTTAGATGAGATTTAATGATCAGTATTCAAATTTAAGATGGCAATATTTCCATGATTTACTAATATTGCATAATCATAAGCACATATACATCAATGCTCCATAGTCCATGCCCTATCAAATGATGGATGCCATCTATTCTCCAAAGAAATGTCTTCCCGAAATGGTTCAACATGGAAGACTCCTTCTGATGTGAATGATGTTCTGTGATATTAATTCTTAGGGAAAAGAAGTAGGGCAGCAAGATGAAAAATTAGATGACTATAACACAACTTCCTGGCATCATCATGCTATAAAATGTTAAAATCTTTGGTGTAATGATCACTAGGTAAAAGCAAACAAGTTTTAAAGGAGTCTAAACTGAGTAAACTAGATACTGTTTTTTAAATGTTAAATGTAATTTACAATGTCTAAAACCTAAAATATACTTTTAAAAAAAGTTTTCTTGTTGTTTGCTAAAAACGTTACTTCTCAACTGAGAGTGCATGTGAGTGTACTACGGATTGTAAAGCACTTTATTTTGGGTCCTACTATTGTTCATACTTTAAAAACAATTAAACACTTTCTCAACATTTTGGCTCTGAAAACCAAAGCACTACAATAAGTTTCAAGGATCTTTCCTTTCTTTCAATGTTTATGGAGTCAAAGAACCTTATATTAAATAACTATTGAAAAGTACTTAATTATGGAGCCTATTTGGTAGCAGTAAGGTGCTGAATGCTTCTTAGCAGTAAATACTTTCTTAAATAGTGCTAGATCCCCTTGGAGATTCATAGAGGACAAATTCTCAGTCACCTCATTTAATATTTTCAAGAAATATTAAATTCAATCAACCCACATATGTGTTTATTCATCAATGTGTTCCAAGAGATCATTGTTGGATACAAACAATACAATCTGTGATCACGGGAGGTATGTGAGATATGTATGACACAGTTCTTGCACTAAAGAAGGAAGAGGAGGAAAAGGAGTAGCAAAAAGACAACAATGAGACAGAAAAAAGGAGGAAAGAGATGATGCAAAAACATAAAATAATAAAATGTAAATCGAAAAATTTGATTTTTTAAAAAGAGAGGTAAAAAAATAAAGGAGATAACCCAGCTTGGAAGATCTGGAAGACCTATAAGAAGAGAATGATACTTGTGCTGGAGTATAAAGAACAGGCAAAATTTCACTGAACAATGATTGGAAGAATATTATTCTGGGTTAAGGGTTGTTACAAAGAAAGGTAAAGAGCAGGTAAAAGACAAAGCATAAATTACCGAACTGCAAGTCATCTGTTTTGTCAAGTTTACCGAGTAAATCAGAAGTAAGAGAAGACCACACAGATGATGAATTGGGGCAGAATGGGACAGGTTTTGAAATCTGTACAAAAAAATTTGGATTCAATTTGGTTAGTTTCCAACCATGATGTTTTCAAAATTTAAACAATACTTATTATTTTCTAAAAGCACAAATTACGTAAGTAAATAAAAACCACCGCAAGCATTGTCTTTTAAGATTGAGGGTAAATATTTATAGTGAGTACATCCTAAAAATGTCTATAATCCTCTGTATTGCTCCTAGACACTTGAACATTTTGCTCTGAATTTAATTTCTGTAAATGACCTTTGGTTTGAAATAAAGAGCCTGAGTTACTGGAGATATTAAGCGAAACAGAGGTATTAAGTGAATCATTAAATTAGTAAACTAGTATTTAGATAGTACCTAACACAATACCACACAAAAATAAAGCAGCCTTTGCATTTTCTTAATATGATACTTTGTCAGGATTCCAAAGTTGCATAACATTGCTAAGCAACTATTATCCTATTTGAGATCAAATACTGATTCCAGAACAGTACACTTTTAAACACAATGGTATTGTATGCATTTGGCAGTGTATTACTACCAAATAACACACTGTATCTATATGACTTATCTGTACAGATGTGTCCTTTATAACACATTCAGGACAAATACAATCTGGAAGAAATTTCATATACACTAAGTATGTGTTTGCCTTGACCTAGAAGTGGATGTGGTCATACTTTTCTTAGTCCTTAATTTTCTGCACATATTTAAAAAAAAATCTAAGCTCCTGTCATCAAGTATTAAACATTGCATAAGTCAGCACCATCAGAAGCAGCATGAAAAGAGGACAAGATATGAGCTTTGGCGTGAGAAAGGCATTTAAGTCCTCTCTCTTCAAGCTGTGAGCTGTATGACCACAGGCAGATTACTTAAATTTTCTATACTCTAATGTTCACATCTAAAATTAATACTTATTCCACCAGATGGTTAGAAGGCTTAAATAAAAGTTTTATATATATACATACGCACATATACATATATATATTACATATAAAGATTCCTGGCAAGAGTAGGCATTCAATAAGTGAGAAAAATCCTTTTTCTCATTTAATGAAGGGTTTTATATTCAAAAGTAGGGTTATAAATGGTAAATGAGACTACATTTAATGGTGAGTAGGACAGAAGAACATTTGATAGGAATTTTTGAGTAGTTGGATGGGAAAGGGGATAAAATCAGAAGGTACATTGTAAACATCATGCTTTTAAATGATTAAATTGGTCTTGGTATATAGGAAAAAATGGAGAGGGGAAAAAAAAAAAGGCTCATGGAATCAGTAATAATATTAGCCAGAGTTAGTTAGTATGTTGGAAATTCACAATGACCTACAAGTGCAGAATTGTGATTTAAAATATATATTATTTGACAAAAGTCAGGACAGCAGTTTTTCAAGTTATAGAATTATTAAATTATATGTTTTGTCAGGGTGGAAAGGGAAAAAATCAGGAGAAAAATAGAAGGAAAAAACAGAAAATGGGTACAGAAGATACAAGAAAAATTAAATCAGATTGGAATTATGGAGATTAGTTCAGGAATAAAACTACATTTCCACTAGAATTTTCACTCAAGTCTTCATTCTTCCTTCATTCTTTCCCTACTGTCTCCTCCACAAGTTAAGTTTCAGAGAGATCAGAGCAAGGAAACACCTATTTGTATTCAATGAAAAAATTCTGAAGGTTACTAACCACACTTTTCAAGCAATGAAACACTCAATGTCTATACGCTGTCTGAACACTAACAAACAACACTTTTTATTGCTTAAGTAAAATACATATTTCCTTACAATTATATTTAAAACATAATTTGGTGCTATGTTAGAAAACAAGCAATCTAGGAAGGTAAATTTACTAAGTTCTCACCGTATGACCCAGGAATCCCATTCCTGGGCATATATCCAGAAGGAACCCTACTTCAGGATGACATCTGCACCCCAGTGTTCATAGCAGCATTATTTACAATAGCCAAAACATGGAAACAGCCTAAATGTCCATCAACAGATGACTGGATAAAGAAGATGTGGTATATTTATACAATGGAATACTACTCAGCCATAAAAACCGACAACGTAATGCCGTTTGCAGCAACATGGATGCTCCTGGAGAATGTCATTCTAAGTGAAGTAAGCCAGAAAGAGAAAGAAAAATACCATATGAGATGGCTCACATGTGGAATGTAAAAAAAACAAAAAAACAAACAAACAAAAAAAAACAAAGCACAAATGCAAAACAGAAATAGACTCACAGACATAGAATACAAACTTGTGGTTGCCAAGGGGGCAGGGGGTGGGAAGAGATAGACTGGGATTTCAAAATTGTAGAATAGATAAACAAGATTATACTGTATAGCACAGGGAAATATATACAAGATCTTATGGTAGCTCACAGAGAAAAAATGTGACAATGAATATATATATATATATGTTCATGTGTAACTGAAAAATTGTGCTCTACACTGGAATTTGACACAACATTGTAAATGATTATAAATCAATAAAAAATGTTAAAAAAATTTACTAAGTTCTCAAGAGTAAAAGAACCATTTAACTGTCTTTCAGATAGTGTTACGATCTAACAAGTATCCATTAAAGTTTAGGAACAAAGTTGGATTTAATGAACAATGCTATTTTTGGCTTAAAGGCAGCCTATCATTTAACCATGATTGATATTTTACAGAGGATCATTTTCTTGCAAGGTGTCCTTGAGTTAACCTTTTCCTTGAGATCCCCCAAAGCATCTGATTGGAGTGTGCTTCCAACAAGCTTTGAATAGGATAAAATTTTCCCCACTGATATGTTCAATAGGAAATATAATCAAAGAGTTTGAAATTTAACTAAGTATAAATAATTACTTTAATGCAACTAGCTTGGAAAATAACTCAATTGCTTGAAATGAGAGAATTACAACTGAAAACTGGATCTCGTATTTCTTTCCATGTATATGATTTTTAAAATTGATTCTCTGCTCTTCACAAATGAAAATAATCATAAAATTTCTAATTTTTACCGTCAATATTCACTGCAAAAAATAAATCTGAATGAATACAGCCCTTATTTAAAAGGTTATTCAAAAAAATCAACAATTGCTTTACAATATTTCATTCATGATCATAATCATTACAGATTTCTCTTTCCAAGGGAAGTAGAAATTAGGAAAGGCACACAAGCTACAGTAAAAACATGCAGAATATCACAGGTTTCTACTTCAAAGTAAATAATTCCACTTCTAACAGGAACATGGGAATCTATTCCAAAATCTAGAGCACCAGGCAAAATAATAGTCCTCTTTATAACAATAGCCCTTACTATCAGGCATTGTTGTAAGAGCTTTCCACATATTAAATCACTTAATTGATTTTAAATATAAATATTATTGTCAATCCTATAACAACTCCAAAGGAAAGATTTATTATTATTCCTAAGTGGCAAATGAGGAAGCTGAGAGACCAAGAGGTTGAAGACCTTACTGAGGTTACATAGCTAAAAATAAAAGAGCTCACATTTGCACCTAAACCCTCTAGACCCATGTTTTGTGCTTTCATGCATTAGTTCCTACTGTCTCTCATTGCTTCTATTGACTACTGATCCTATGGCATACCTACTATAAACTGAATGCTTGGTTCCCCTCAGAATTCATATGTTGAATACAGATCCCAATGTGATGGCATTTGTGGGTGAAGCCTTTGAGAGGTGATACGCCCATGAGAACCGAATCCTCCTGAGATCAGCGCCTTAGGAAAGAAACCCCAGACAGCTTTCTACAGTCGCTTCCTCCATGTGAGGTTACAGCAAGAGGACAGCTGTCTGTAACCCAGGAAGTGGGCTCTCTTTAGAACTCAGCCAGGCTGGTCCCTGATCTTGGACTTCCAGTCTCTGGAACTGTGAGAGGTAAATGTGTGTTGTTTATTTAGATATCCAGCCTGTGGTACTTTTCTTATCACACCCTGTGACAAGACAATACTTCATATACACGTAAGGAACCTTTCGCTAGTATGAAGGTGATATGGGTTGAATGAAGTGAGATGAAGTTCTAGAATATGGCTCTCTCTATATATATATTGAAATGGTCAAAGGGACTTCAGATTGAGAGAATCATGGTATTAACAGAAGGTCTTCATTATCTTCACTTCTGCATAATTACTAGCTGGCATCATACATCTTTTGGTATATCTGAATAGATACAAATGACCCATTTTTATTCATGCTTGTTTTTAGTGAGTGAAGGGTAGGACCACCAGACTTCATCAGGCAAAGTAACCCAGGAATGATGATCTTGGAGGTTCTTAGGAGCCAAGAAAGTGCGTCTTAAATTATATAAAAAGTTGAAAACAATCAGGAAAACATAGAAAATAAAAGCTATCTGCCAAATAAAGTTCTGAAAAGATTTCAATATCTACCAATTTAATTTCAAACAGCATAACTCTTTAATTCTGTTACTAATTTTTCCAAAAAGGAAACCCAGACTACTCGGAATGTTACCAAGAAGAAGCAAATATGTCTTCAAAGCAGGATTATTTGTGACTTTATCATACTTATTTTAAATTTAAAATCAAATTAATAATCAACCAAGCTAACCTCAAGTATTTCTAATATTTGTTCAATTTTTATTATCTACAGAGGTAGTATGACTGTGGTAGACTAGTAGTACATTGTGTTACTTCCTTTTTGACAATTTTATAATAGAAATTAACTAAGTACTTCATGATTAACAACCATGACAATATATTATATCTAGTGTAAGTATGTGTTATAAGTGAAGTTCCAGAATTTGATATAAAGCCAAAATAATCACGTCTTCTACAAAATTCTAAAATATATTATTATCAATGCAGATAGCACTACAATTGAGACTGGTGAAAAAGTTATTTCCATAGCTGAGAACAGTGAACTTTCCCCGAAAAATTAGATGGCCAGAATCATATTAAGCTACAGTACGGGTTTAGGGGCTGAACTGGGGATAGGGGGAGAATCTCATTTCTTAACACTAGTTCCCTGAAAACTATGACAGTTACTAAGAACAGACTTAAAAATAAAGCCTAGAATAGGAAAGCTACAAAAATTGAGGTAGTAATGTCAAATTCATTCTATTCCAACTCCTTCAGGCGGAAAAGAAAAACACACATCTACTTGCACTTTCTTTGAAGGCTATCCAAAACCAAGAGGAATGCAGGGGAAGCTAAATCTCATTATGAGTGAGGTTCTTCTACAGACTTTCACTATGGTTTAGTTATCATGACTGGCCAGTCCCACTCATCTCTTTCATATAAACAATTGAGTTGAAACCCTTGATATCCACATTTAAAAAAAAATTCAATAAGTCTCTTTTTCAAAAGAAGTTTAAACAAGTATTAATAAGAACAAGATTACCATAAAATACTGTAATTTTTAAAAAATGCATACCAGACAAGGTCTCAAAATAATTCTTTCAGAATCTCCTGCAAAGGACATCTACATACTTTAAATATCTTGTTCTTGAGATTATGAAAGACAATACATTTCTGTGATTCATAAAGTATCACAAGATAACTTTGCTATATTTCATTCCTTGTAGTTAGTGTATCGGTAGTAACCAGGCAGGAGAGAAAATACACATGTTTTGAAATTATCTCATCTCAATCGGGTACACCTGGATAGGTCTCAAATTAAACATCTTCTTTAATGGCCCATTATGAAGTATCAATGCCTAAAATACCCAAAGGGAGTCAGGGACCATTACTGCCAAGGGAGAGTTTCTAAGGTTGTAGCTTATGATGCAATATTTCTGCTGTAACTTTAGTCTGACTGGGAGTTTATTTAAATACATTTTTTATAGTTTTAAAATCAATAGCTAACACAGTAAGGTTTAGCATAACCCAAAGATACAGATTAAAAATATTAATGTATCAATGCATCTTTACAGTAATGCTCTGATAATTAGCATTTATAGATAGCTACCAAATTATGAAATGGGTCATTTTATAAAACTTAACTTTAAAGATAGCTGCTTAGACCCCAAAGGATATTCTTCATGGGGAAGAAAAAAATACTAAAGTAAATTTAATCTTTATAGTAAAATGTATATAATTTAGTAGAAATAATAAGCATCATAACATCTATTCTTCAGGAGCTATAAAAATAAGTATAACATAGAGACACTGGCATTCTTGCTGTAGGACAAAGATGTCTCTTTTTACATCAAAAACATCTCAGCTTCTAGGGTTTTAACTGGTAGGCAGAATGGCAAACCTGAAGTAAGGTGAAATCAGAATAAAACCATCTTTTTGCTCCATTCATCTTGTTTCTGTTAGTCCTATCACCATAGAAACTGACCTGGAGTACCATTAAAAAACAAACAAACAAACAAAAAAACTAAAAAGCATCAATTAGGGCCGTGAATAAGTAAGTGAAAGGTTGTGAGAAAACGAAATATAAGGAAAACAGAAAGAAAAAGGAAAAAAGAGAATTTTCTAATGACAGTACCTGAATGGAAAAGGAATCGCTAAACAGGTTTGGCTAATACATTTATATGCAGGATAATAAAGGATGTATTTAGAGAAGGAACACAGAAGTCAGGCCCTATTTGGATTCCTATAATTAAGGAATTTTATAACCACTTATTATACTTAGTTATTAATATACTAATTTATTCAATCATATACAATATATAATTTATATAAATGTACATATAACTACAATGATAATGGATCATTTTTATCATACCATTCATATTTTTATCCAGTAAATATTGCAGCTCAAAATTTTTGTGATTTTACTAACCTAGTACAACATGAGAATGTTTATGAATACGTAATTTAAAGTTATCAATTGTTATTTTTCAGTATACCTTCGGTATATTTGGTATATTTTATAATGGTAAAAATAAGTGGCACTTCAAATCATATAATGTCAAGCACTTATTTAAAAAATTACACTCAGTAACTCCTAAAGATATCTATACAAATAATAGTACATGTTTTTGATGTAGAAAGACAATTAAACCAATAAAAAACAGTGACAGCTAAGATAACTGTAAAACAAACAAGCAAACAGAAAGGATTCTTGGTTACTGGGAAGAATAACGAAGTCATTTTTTGTTGTTGAAAACGAAGAGCCTCATGACGAAATGTGAACGTGTATGAAGAGCTACCACAGGGCGGCACATATCGCACCTGGAGGCCCTTATGCTGTGCCCTCTGGGCATTTATACTTTTAAAAGTGTTAAAAAAAAAAAAAGGATACATCAATGAAATCATCTGAGTGATTTGAGCAAGATACTATTCTATAAGGAGCTATAAGGTGACTTTGAAAGAATTTCCCATTAAGTAATAGGATATGTAACATAATTATCACCAAGTTATATTTAAATTAATTTAGGCCAAACAGCAATCCATTCTACACAGAGACTATGCAACTGAAAAGCATAAGGAAAGAAAACTTGAAAAAGAGCAGCACAAAGTGGCTGTCCAAAATTATTTTGACAAAGATTATTATTTAAGATAAATGCCTGTTAGAAGCTTTTCTCATAAAATTTAATTTTCTTAATAATTAAGAATCTAAAGTAGTTTAATGGCTATTTGTTTAGAGATACCACTGTGTTGATCCTCATAAAAAAGTCCTTTTTCTCTGGCTTTGGTAAAAATATCTTTGAGTTATGTAGTTTAAAAATTGCATTGACGTTCCAGTACATAAATCATTTCTTTGTTCAGTCCTTTCTCTGCAGAACAGTGATGATTCACAAGGACAATTCAGGAGCACCTAGGTTTTAAAGTAACCAAAACTGGCAAATTGTACAAAAAGATATATAGTGTCATTGTTCAACACTTGGCTCTAACTAGAAATATAGTAAAGGGAACCACAGATCGACTGTGATGGAAAATCCATCAGAAACAACCAAGCTGGTGGATTATTATACACAACGATATCTGAATCCTTTTAACTAACATTTTATTTAAATATTCTAATATATTTTGCAATGATAGCAGATAAAAAGCCAAAACAGTTAACTACCTACTGTAGAAGATGCTAAAACATCTTAAGGTTAAAAACATTTCTTTAAAGCAATAATTATATTTGTGCTAATTTTGGAGGAGTTAATTTTTTATGGGTGAATTACAACAATTACAAATCTTTCATCTTTTTTTAGAATCAACAGTTATTTATGTTTTCTGGTTTTGCTTTTTCTGGCATATCTGTGATTACTGAACAAGATACAGTTGAAAGCATCCCAAAGATTATTTATCCTTGCATTTTAGACATTGATTTATTTTTTAGTGATTTTTCAAAGTAAGGTATTCCCTGAAATATCTCAAAAAATTGCATTCCCAAAGAAATATAGTCTTGCTTTTATGAAGATATACCATTACAGTAATTTTTAATGCTATGCATAAATATGACAGTTTAAACAGAAAGATTACATCCTTTACTTTTTTCCTTAAAACTGTTAAAATAAAGATAATTATTTTTCTCTGTGAAAGAATAAGATTATTTCATCACCTAAAATAATGTCCTTTTAAAAAGAATTTCTTCTTTTTTTTTATGATATGTCTTATTTTTCACCTTTAATGAAAATGTATACTCTAATATGTGGTTTTTCCAGTTACAAAATAAATGAGTCACAAGGATAAAATGTACAGAGTGGGAAATACAGTCAACAACAATGTAATGTTTTTATATGGTGACAAAGGTTGTCAAAAGGTACAGACTTCCAGTTATAAGATAACTAAATACTAGGGATATAATGGACAACATGATCAATATAATTAACACTGCTCTGTATTGTATATGAAAGTTTTTAAGAGAGTAAATACTAAGATTTTTCATTGCAAGGAAAACATTTTTCTTTTTCTTTTATTTTGTATCTGTATAAGATGATAGGTGTTCACTAATTTAATGTGGTAATTATTTCATGATGTATGTAAGTCAAATCATTATACTGCACACCTTAAACTTATATGGTACTATATGTCAATCATATCTCAACAAAACTGGAAGGAAAAAATATAAACATAGATAAATGTATTTTCTCTCAAACTTCCCCATGGTCTTGACAAAGGAACCTAACTGATATATAAAATGCCAAGTATTCCTAACATGAAAGTCTTAATGGATTAATTTTATTTAATGGCTTTCCATAATCTTGTCATTTTTTAAAATTCTAATAACTGCATCAGTTTTGCCCACATGCAGGGCATGAGTATTTCTGGTGGGTGTTATTCACCTACTGAAGTTCAGTATTGCCAAAGTCCATCTTCCTCCAGGTCCCTCAACACACCTGAAGCAGCTGAGAAAACCAAGGTCTACCCAGTGGCAACACTGATCAGCACACGCTATCTTGTTTTTCCTCTTCTTCCCTTTTTCATTGCTATTCTTTAATATATTCATTGTAAAAAGAAAACTTTGCAATCACCAAGCCACTTTTGTCAGAATGAAGAAATGCCTGAAATCTTTTAATTTGATTAAATCTCATCACTGAGCTTACGACTATTTATGAATCAGATCACTGACCATTATATAGTTTCAGATTCTAGCTGTCAGAAATAAATGTGCCTTATCAAAGTCAATATACTACTAGAGGTGTGTTAAATACATTTTAATTTTTTAATTGTATATAAAGTATCCATATTGACCATTATAAACTGTTCAGGTGTAAAGTTAATGACTTCAAAGTAATTCATTATAATTTAAAATTAAGACATCTTCATTCTTGGAATGTAACAATGTTAATTTTTTAAAAAGGAAAAATTATATCATTGGGAACAATATTAATGTGGACCTCAAATTTTAAAATATTATGTAAACAGATATGGTAATTTCACCTCTGATATACACGTTTCCAGTGAATTTATACTATTTTTTACCCCTCAAATTTCCTTAATCACCTTAAGGAAGAATTATGCACCATGTTATATTCCCCAGTGGTGGGCTCAGTAAATAGTTTTTGATTTAAATCTTCTCCAATGTCCTAAACTTTTTAATAGTTACTTATAATAAAAATATTTTTTAAAACTTTCCAACATAGACCTCCCTTTAAGATTCAGGCCTATCCAGTCAGTAGAAAGAATGATACCCTACATTCTATATTTTTTACAGATTTCAGGAATGCTTTATGGTTCTAATGTACTATCCACCAAGGAATTCCATAGGAAGGGGGAAAAAAACGTTAAGAATTAAGATGTCAAAGACGCATCTTCTTGACAATTCTGTCTAGAGTTAATCTGCTAATAACTAATATTAAAAAAAAAAAAAGAAAAAGGAAAAACCTTTGTCAGTTCAGCTGAAATACAGCAACCGTGTCTACCAAACAACAAAAATACATTATTTCCTATGTGACATGTTATAGAAAGAAAAGAGGTTTTTAAAAGTATGTCTATACATTTGTTTCCTTCATCATGGAAACATAGTATTACTTTAATTATTTTATTATTTCACATGAACATAAAAAAATACACATGAACATAAATAAACCATACACACGTGCACACACAGGCACATTTAAAAATTTTAGATAGAAAGGGATGTATTATTACAAATCAATAGTTAAGGGCAAATTTGCTGAAGACTGCCAGTAAACATCAAACTGTAAAACGTCTTCATCATCCAGATCCAAGATAGAGATATAGCAATGATTCTCTTTATCTCAAATAGAAAGAGTCAAATACACTGATTCCCTAAATTTTTCGGAGATTCAGAAATGAAGATATATAGCAGAGACCAAAATGAAATGTGATTGGCAATCTGGAGAACATCAGTGTTTCCAGGGATTAAAACAGTTAATGTAATGGAAAATTTTCTTTGAATGCTAAGGAGTATTAAAAAAAATACATTTCAGACATCATTAAACAAAAGCATCCATTAGCTCCTCTCAGATGTGACTCCACTATGTTTCCTTCTTATTTCTTCTCTTTTGCTTTAACTTACAGTGGTCCAGCCAAGAAAGCAAAGGATCACTAATACCGTTACCAGAACACCCTGCTATCAGTGCAGATGCTTTTATACAAACAGGTTTCTCAATGTGAGCCTGTGTATCTCAAAATTACCTAGGAGATACTAAGTTATCTGGAAAGAAATGTAGCATTAATCCTTTTAGCATAGAGTTCATCCTAGACACTGATAAAAATTACTCTGACATAGATCAACATTTTATTGGCTTTGGGAGATTCTATTCCAAATGAAGTAATTATTATTTTATGCTCTATTCTCCAAGAAAATGTATAAGGAAATAAAATTGAAACATGTGACTCAAGACATTTTATGAAGAAATTAATTAAATAGTTTAATATATGTAAAAAGTACACAGTCCATATTTGGGTAATTATGGCATGTCAGAACTAAGGAAAACTCTTAAAATCATCAAATTCAAGCCTTTTTTAAGAGGAGAAAAGTAATGCATTAAATATTAAAAACTGACTAGTTTTTTATGACTACTCTATTACTAGTATATTTTTGCACCAAAATAATCAAAGCTTTAAAAAAAATAGAAAAAGGACCATAATATTAAGGCAGAAAGTAGTAACTCCAATCCCAAAACATACTCCAAGATACATTTTAAATTATGTATAGACTTTTCAATGCCTTAGGTCAAGTAAGGAGGAGATAATGTTGTATACTTACCTAAGCTCTCAGCATCCTACCCCTGCACACTCTTGGTACCGGGACATATTTGCCAAATGTCTTAGGGAAGTTGAAGAAAATGTAAAATACTGTTGGGAAGGAAATTTCTGCTCATAGGGAATGAAAGGGTACAAACTTTTGATTTCACACATTTTTCGTATCAGGCAGTTTTGTCCAGAGAATTCACTGGTTCATGGAAAATTAATACCTTTACAAAAAAGATAGTAGGCCTTTTTGGTTCAATTCTTTGTTATAATTTTTGATGTGGGTTATTGCTATCTTAAAGTATCACTATTTTTAGAAAGTAAATGCTACCACAGCTTAATAATAACAAAACAGAAATGACCACCACAACAAAGCTTGACCATACTGCCAGATAAAAATTCTGGCCATGAATATTCTAACATAACAATGAGGACTCTCATTAATTTATCCAGTGCAGTTGACTTTTTTGACTTTATATTATTTGTGTGGAGACCCAAACTATAGTCGAAATTAGTTTAGATATAGTGAACCAAAAATTACTGAAAAGCTATGAAAGAAAGATTTTTTTAAAATTATGTATCAGACGTATTACTATATAATTCTTTTTTTCCAAACCACAAAGAGTAAGTTTCGGTACAATATCTTTTCATTTATTTCTGTATATTTCTTCGGTGTTTTTCCATGAACTGAGTTCAAGTCTTTTATTGAATAAATAAATAAAATAGGAAGTATAAGGTGGGACAGAAGATTGCTAACAATAACAATTACCCTTATAAACTACTGATATGAAGAATATTTGCTGAATACTTGATTATGGTAGCTTAGGTTAGAAAGAATACTTAATTAGAGATGAATTAGCCCGAAGGTAAAATAGTAGCTATTGGGCAAGAGAAAATCTAACTTACAAATACAATGATGAATATTAGAAGTTATGACCCCAACTGAACACAGCCTGAAAAAGTGCCCCTGGGCCAAGACAAATTGTAATGTTGCTAATCCATCCACATTTTTTCTGAGAAGCCACTTAATCTTTTAAGAGCAAAGTCTAAATTATTAACTAAAACACTTGTGTAACATCATGTACTTTTTGAAATTAAAGGTTGTCATTTTTTCATCAATGAATGATCTACAGATTTGCTTCACAATGAATAAGATGATGTCTATAGATTTCAACACTAAATGCACATAGTCTATAAATCTACTGAGGTAATAGAATTTAGAAGTTTCATTTATCCCTGATTTAATATTCTTGAATTAAAGTTTAAATCCTTGAAATATTATCAAGGCTCCTTAGAAATTGCTATGGTTGTAGCAGTTAACACAAGATCTTCGCAAGTATTTCGACAAAACAAAGAAAATGTAAGATATATTTTATGAATATTAATCAAGACCCACACTTGGTAGACATAATTCATCACTGTTACCAAAAAAAAAAAAAAATCAGAGTGGCTTTGCTAACATTTCCCAAATCCACTTTTAAAATACACCTTTATAGAAAATATCTTCCGTTAGCACTGTTTCTTATGTACTTCCAAAAAGATCTAGTACCATGGAGACTAAGCGGGACTGAAAGAAAAGAAACTATAAATCTTTGTCACTTTCAGAAACGAGCTCTGAATTCAATCAGAATCGACCATAATTTTTTCTTTTGGCTGAGGTAACATAGCAGTTTTGTTAACAGTATCTCAACTTTTTTCATCTCCTCCAAGTTCCGATAAAGCATGCTTAAAATTTCATGATTCAAACAAATATCACTATTTTTTACATAGAGGATTAAGGGACCCTGTGGCATGTGACATGCGAGAAATAGTACTATAGAACAAATCAGTAATAAACAAAGAAGGACAAGGAAATTCTTTTCAGAATCTTCAATTACAGCACAGTGGAAAGATATTTATTTCACATTTTCCACCACATTCTAAAATAGTTTGTTAGATTCATCTAAAATAGTTTAATTGATCTTTATGAAGCCCACAGTTCTTTGGTGAGAGATTTATCATTTTAAATTAAAAACGTAACTTTGTGTAATTGGGCAATAGTGATTTAATGAGAATTGGACAGTAATTTACATTAATTTAACCAGCAACGAAATCTGTGGGGGCAAATGATTGACCTTTGGAGGAGATATACTACATTTGTAAAACAGATGAATTACAATAGCACTCAAGTGAAATATATGTATGTTTTAGATACTAAAGAGCTGGTAATTCCTTAGTGCTAAAGCTTTGAGATACGTAGGTCTTTCCCTGTTAATAAAATCTATTATGGTGTTGATGAAGTTAAAGTTAACATATCCATTACTGTTTATGTGAAAAAAAAAATTATATAAGAAACACAATAAGAACATTTCTCATTTTTTGTTTATTTTGCTATTTGAAGTGTTCTCACTGATACTTCTTGTTAGACAAATTTTAGCGTGTTCACCCTCAAAAAATTATGAACAGTTTTGGGCAATGGTATCACATTGGTTCTATGAATTTGGCAACTAATAATATCCTATAAAACCTCCGTATGCAACAAATAATGTCAATAAATAAATTATCTCAGTGTCCTAAAAGTGCTACTTAACACAACTCTCACTGAGATGTGTTTGTTACTTGTCCTTAACTTTTAGAGCTCATCTGGCAGGAAGACAGAACAACGCCTCCCACAGAAAAGACTCTGATGTATTTTTCTTGCTGTGATTCACAAAAGGTGATAGGATCTTCACATTCTTTTGTTTGCCCTATTTAGAAGGTGTTCATATAAGACAACTGCACCTAAATGGCAAGACTACATCTTGAATATTTCAGATGGGCTTTGTACAAGTTGTCCTAACATTCTTATTGTATGCCAGAACTCACTCTTGTAAAATACTGTCTGTGGGCTACATTGTAAAAATAAAGAATTAAGCATGAGTTCCCTAATCATCTACATCGTCAATCCATTTGTTAACCTCTTCATCACAAAATAAGCCCTACTCCTATAACATTCATGGATTGCTTTCCTTGATAATTCCTCAAAATGCCTATTCAAGATTCTATCACAAGGCCAAGAATACTTTATTACTCTCTTGGTTCACATGTGTGCAACTCCTGGCTCAAAATAAGACCCAAAAGGACGATGTCATATTTTATTTATTTTTACACTCCCATCGACTGGCACAAGGCTTGGCAACTCATAGAAGGTCAATAAATTTCTTCTTCACTAAATTGTAATTGAACAAACCAATGATTAAGGTTCCAAACAACAGAGAATTAGAAGTTAGGACAAACAGAAAATGACTGAAAATTTTTCTTCTTAAATAAAAGTAGTTAATAATAAGGTTTGATACGTATTAAGCTCTTAGCACATCTTATGCCCTATTGTAAACATTACTTATGTTTTGGGTTTCTCTTTGTTTCTTCCTTCATTTATGTCTTGTACAGTCTGGAAATACACCCATTTTACATATGGAAAAGCTGAGCCATCCAAAAATCTAAGGAACTTGCTCAAATACATGTCACCAAAATAAGAAGTGCTAGAGCCAGGATTTAGTGTAGTGCCTGCTCTTAGCCATATACCCCAGCCTCTGATGATGGGAGATGGAAAAGCTGCTTTCATTCACCCACCAGACCCTTGCCCTGTGTTTGCTTTGCTCCCGGTACTGAAAAAGTATCTAGGGTACAAAGGTGAACAAGGAAAGGGCTCCTTTTTACTCCTGGTCTCCATCCTTCTCAGAAATATATGAAAGTCTCTCATGCTTAAAAAATATACATACATTTAAACACATACAAAGAGGTGTCCTGTCCATACCGCTGCCAAAATTTTCACCTTAGCAGCCAGTAAATGTCAACTCCATTAACCTCACAGCCACATCAGCCTCTAATTACTTCCAGCCCAGGTTCTGTCTCCCTCATTCAGTGAAAATTCTCTCAAAAAATCCCCTACTGCTTTATTAAAATTTTCAAACCCCGAGACCTCTTCATAGTTTTCAATCTATTTAATTTATCTGTAGCACTGTTGACCCTTATACTAATCAGATTTCTTGGCTCCTAAAATTCAATTGTATGCAAAAGAGAAACGGAAATAGCACCAAATAACAAAACCTGAGGTATAATTGAGCCTAACACCTCACTATACAAATGGGAAACCTATGGCCTAAAGAAGATAAGTAAATTATCTCAGTGTTGTATCTTAAGTTAGACACAGAGCTGTGGTTAAAAACTGAGGCTACCTTTCCAAAGTCCATCAATACTTTCTTCAGTGTAGATTTTTCCTTTTTAAAAAAAATTAAAGTATAGTTGGTTTACAATTTTGTGTTAGTTTCTGGTGTACAGCGTAACAATTCAGATATAGATATAGATATAGATATAGATATAGATATAGATATAGATATATAGATATTCCTTTTCATTTTCTTTTTCATTATAGGCTATTCCAAGATACTGAATACAGTTTCCTGCACTATACAGTAGGACATTGCTGTTTACCTATTTTATACATAGTAGTTAGTATCTGCAAATCCTGAACTCTCACTTTATCCCTCCACACCTCCTTCTTCCCCCTGGTAGCTATAAGTTTGTTTTCTATGTCTGTGAATCTGTTTCTGTTTTGTAAGTAAGTTCATTCGTATTTTTTTTTAGATTCCACATATAAGTGGTATCATATGGTTTCTTTCTCTCTCTGGCTTACTTCACTTAGTATGACAATCTCCAGGTCCATCTATGTTGCTGAAAATGGCCTTATTTTATTCATTTTTTATAGCTGAGTAGTATTCCATTGTATAAATATATCACAGCTTCTTTATCCAGTCATCTGTCCGTGGATATTTAGGTTGCTTCCATGTCTTGGCTGTTGTAAACAGTGCTGCTATGAACACTGGAGTGCATGTGTCCTTCTGAATTAGAGTTTCCTGTGGATATAAGCCCAGGAGAGGGATGGCTGGATCACAGGGTAAGTCTGTTTTTAGTATTTTGAGGAATCTCCATACTGTTTTCCATAATGGCTGCACCAAATAACATTCCCACCAATAGTATAGGAGGGCTCCCTTTTCTCCACACCCTCTTCAACACTTACGCCTTCTGGACTTTTAATGATGGCCATTCTGATGTGTGTGAGGTGACACTTCATTGTAGTTTTAATTTGCACTTCTCTGATAATTAGCTATATTGAGCATTTTTTTCATGTGCCTATTGGTCACTGGTATGTCTTCATTAGAAAAATGTTTGTTTAGGTCTTCTGCCCATTTTTTGATTGGGTTGTTTGTCTTTTTGTTATTGAGTTGTATGAGCTGTTTGTATATTCTGTAAATCAAGCTCTTGTCTGTCACATCATTTGCAAATATTTTTTCCTGTTTTGCATGTTGTCTTTTTGTTTTGTTTATAGTTTCCTATCACATCAAAAAAAGTAATAAAATACTTAGGAATAAACATGACCAAGGACGTGAAAGACTTATACAGAGAGAATTATAAAACACTGATTAAGGAAATTAAAGATGACTCAAAGAAATGGAAGAATATTCCATGTTCTTGGATTGGAAGAATTGATATTGTTAAAATGGTCATACTACCCAAAGCAATCTACAGATTTAATGTGATCCCTATCAAATTATCTAGGACATCTTTCACAGAACTAGAACAAATAATCCTAAAATTTAAATGGAATCAAAAATACCCAGAATTGCCAAAGCAATTCTGAAGAAAACAATGAAGCTAAAGGAATAACCCTCCCCAACTTCAGACAATACAGTAATCAAAATAGCACAGTATTGGCACAAAAATAGACATATGGATCAATGGAACAGAATAGAGAGCCCAGAAATGAACCAACACACTACGGTCAATTAATCTTTCACAAAGGAGACAGGAATATACAATGGAGAAAACTGTTTCTTCAGCAAGTGGTGTTGGGAAAGCTGGACAGCTACATGTAAATCAATAAGGTTAGACACTCCCTCACACCATACACAAAAATAAACTCAAAATGGCTTAAAGACTTAAATCTAAGACAAGAAACTATAAACCTCCTAAAAGAAAACATAGGCAAAACATTCTCTGGCATAAATCTTAGCAATGTTCTCCTAGGGCAATCTATCCAGGCCATAAAAATAAACAAACAGGACCTAACTAAACTTTAAAGCTTTTGCAAAGCAATGCAGATCTTTCTTTGTACTTCTACCAAATCTATATCTCAGGCTTTAATATCTGTGGTGGGCAGCCTCAAAATGGACCCCAGTGATTCTTGCCTGCAAGTATCTATACCCACATGTAATCCATTCCCCTTGAGGCTGGACTGAACCTACTGACTCACTTCTACCAAACAGGATATTGTAGAAGTGATAGGATGTCACTTCCAAGATTAGATAGTAAAAAGACTGTGGCTTTCGTCTTAGACACTCTCTATTTCATATGGTTTACTCTGGAGGAACCCAGCTGCCATGTCATGATGCAGCCCAGTAGAGAGACCCACATGAGTAAGCCTGGAAGAGGATTCTCCTACACTTAAGCCTACAGATGAGACTGTAGTCCAGGCCAACAGCTTGACTGCAATCTCATGAGAGACACAGAACCAGTGGCATTCAGCTAAGTAACACTCAGATTCATAACCCACATAACTCGAGATAATGTTTGTTTCAAGATAATAATTTGAGTAATTTCTTTCATGCACCAAGATAATATAACATCTTGTCTGATACTACTGTAATAGTTTAAGTATCTCTTCACCCCAAAGCATTTTGTATTGTTCTACTCCATTATCCTCCCAACACCATTACATACAGCATGTTTTTCTGTTAATCAATAAGTAATGTCATAAACATAGTAACAGATCAAGTATATGCTAAAAATACTGACTCTAGTATCCAAAGCCAACCACAATCTTCCACTTTGTGCTACCTTGGTTATTGTTTCTCAAATATGGTTTCTTTTTGCTGTTTGTGATCATAACATCTGTGACCTTAGAGTAGGTATCAAAATATTATAAAAATGTCCAAAATTAGCAAAAATTCTGTCCAAGAACATCTATATTGACCACTTCCACAGTTCTAAGAAATCACTGTTATCTAAATGCTTCCATAAATCAGATAAGAATTACTCTGTCTTTTTGGTTACCCTGTTATTTTCAGTTGTTACCTAAGGGTTTTAATACAGCATTTTTTAAACTCGGGTATGTCTACTCTGGGAATATGGAAAGACTCTCTAAAAGGTATGGGAATCTCAGGTAATTTTAAGATAATAAATTTTCAGGTCTTAAAATTCAACATATTCTCTTTTGTTTTTTTAAATGAATCTGCCTCAGAAGGACTTAGGATCAAGATTTTTCTCCTCAGCCCCTTTCAAAATCATAGTTTTTCTGATGATATGAAAAAAAGAATTTCCTCTCAGCTGCACATCTTACCATGATGTACTGTCTAAAAATGTGACAAAGTAACTAGAATTGAAAAGTTGAATTTAAGTTAGCCTTATGTAATCAGTATGCATAGTCAATGTAAAATAAAACATCCAGCTGGTAGATAGTATACCCCATTCTTTCAAGGTATTTTTTTTCTTTAAACAGATAAGACAGAGTGAAACTAATTCTTACTGGGGGTACAACCATAATAAAAAATATACTGCCTTCTTTTCCTTCCCAGGCACATATAGTTAGGGCCTTTGGAGTTGTGCATGACTTCTCAAACAATTCACACATAACCATATCCTAAATTCACTTTCATATTATATATTCTCTTGACATTTGTATTCTGTGCAATATTCTCATGTTGTAAACTATAACTGGCCTTGAAAGTGGGTAACACTTAGAATTTAGAAGATTCATATGGCAAAATCTATTTATCTCTTTTTCTATCCAAATTCAACTTCAAAAGAGTGACCAAGAATATTTTACAAGGAATAAAATGTTATTAGGATGATGTAAAAATGATTTTTTAATATAAAACAAGTTTTTAAATGTCCAAGAGCACAGCCATCAAATGAAGAGACAGACTTGAATCACACGCATACACACTCACACACACACACACACACACACAAAGGTAAAACTGCATCTCTGACCAATGCTTCTAAAGAGAAATCCATGGGGCTGTGAGATCTTATAAACAGATGTCTTTACTTAGTACTAAATACCTACTATATGCTCAGCTTCATTTAAAACATCAAAGCACTTGGAAAAGTTCAATTAATTTAATCCTCATAATACTTAAGTTATACACTATTATTGTCATTACTTTTCCCGATGAGGAAGCTGAGGTACAGAACAATTAAATAATTTTCCAAGAAGACATCACTGTTTACAAAGCCCCACAGTAGCCAAAAAGGAGTTCAAACCAGGCAGCTCCTCAGGAGCTCAACTCAAAACCACAAGGCACTGTGCTGCCCTTCCTTGTAAGATCTGAGGGCTGAGCAGAAGTCACACAGTATAAAGGTAGCTGAACCTCCCATTAGGAACAGAGAAAAATTGTCCTTGGAGTAAGGACAGGGTTACATGACCGAGCCCAGCCAAGTAGAGCAAACAGCCCAGAACTCTGAGTCTGGTTCAAGGGACACAAGGAAGTAGGAAGAGTTTAATTATAACTTTTTATATATACTTTAGTAACCTATTTAATCTTTTGTTTTTACCAGTTACTTGAGAAACGGGAAGCTCTGGAGTACCAAGGGTGGTTGTGATGACAGCCAATGACTGAAGGAGGGAAGTTAGGTGCCCTTCTTTCCCTGGTTGAGTCTGCAATGTAGGCTCTGCTGAATGGCATTCCCCCTTATGCCAGCCACTGTCACAGAGCCCTGCTTCCTAAGGCCATTAAACAAGAAACAATGACCTCTCACAGTTGTTAAGAGGTATCCTGGTCCTACTTCCAGCCTCTATTGCCAGTCTCAGTTTGCTCTCTCTAATATTTCCGACATGCAGATTCGCAAGACACTATTATTCTGGACAAAAAAGGGAAAGAATTTTTAACTCAGTTGAGATTAAGATTTTGATAAGGTAAAATCTTGTCTAAACCCTAATCATCCTGTATATTACAGAATATTTAGGACACTCGGAAAAAGTCTTTTAGAGAAAAATGGTTCCTTTCAGGGTGACTGGACAAAGGCAGACCTGTTTTCAAAAAGAGATCCCTCTCTACCGTCTAGCTCTGGGGTCCCAGCTGCACCTCATAATGATTCACCATAGCCACAAAGTCAGGAAAACAATCGCTGGAACCGACCTACCTGGTATTTATGTGCCTGGCAGGAAAACACAGACACGGTTTCACAAAGCGACCTATCGCTTAAGTGACGGTGGCAGCTATATGGGTAGGGGTTTAGGAGAAGGGATGGAAGAAATTATGCCTATGGTAACTGTTTTTCAACAATGGGCTTTTTACTTTGTTTTATTCCCTTTTATGCTTCATTCCTTTGCAGCACCTGTTGCAATATATGCTGCGATGATTTAGAGAGCTGTTAGCCTGAAGCGATTTTTATAACTATAAAGACTACAGGGGAAAGACTGTTAGAGCCTGGCTATTTATTGCTTCCCTAGCACACAAGTAAAGGAAAGCAATATGTGTATGAGTATGTCAGAACATAGGTTCACATATGTTAAATTACTTCATCCTAAATTATTGTACATTGTACATAGCATAGAGCTATTATATGTGGACTTCTACAAAGCAATATTTCCTGAGGATGGCAACAGACATTCAATGAAACAAAGGCAAATAACTTGATATCTTTAAAACTTTTGCATCAATATTCCATGCTGCTATTTTAAAGCTTCCTCAAGGTTTTTTGTTGCCTTGTTTCCACAGCTCTAGCTTCCTCCTATGAAAGAGGCACTTTGACCAGCTTAAATTAGTCCAAAGTTTAAAATACAGCGTGTGTCTCACACTAGTTTACTGACCAGTGCTGGGTGAAGCACATCTAAGGTGGCTACTTCTCTGTTCTCCAACGCATCCCTTTCTGCCTAATACACAGAGAGAAACACACGTTCTCACCTCTGGACACCCCTGTTCTTCTCCATGTCCTTTTCAATCTATGTTACCTGAGATATCATGCCTTAACCAAGGTGTAATCCATTCTTCCTTTGACAGTGGCCAGAGGTGTGACAAACGACATTTAGGTAACAAGGATATAATTTTCTACAATAATTACAAAATGTTCCTCTGCTGTACATGTCAATTAAGTAACTAAAAATACAGAGAAAAGCAGACAGACATGCAGTCACAGTCATGAATAGAGAAGAGACTATATAGTTGTAGTCATAAATATTTTCAATGTTCCAAAACATCTTCAATGTTTAAAAAATCAAAAATAGATCTGTGTGTGTATGTGAGAGAGAGAGAGAGAATGATAATTAATCAAAGATTGTTTTAATGAAAAAGGCAAATTGTTGAAGGAAAGAAAAATCTGCAAAATTACAAATGGGATAATGAGGTGTCAAATAATTAGGAGGTGATTTAGCTATATGCACACAAACTGTGACAAGGAAACTAGAGATCTCTTCCACTCCAGAATGTTTCAACTTTAAATCAGAGTGCATTTTACTGCTACATTTCTTAAAGGAATTGTTCTCCACCTACATCTACCTCAATATTCATTTATTTCCCACATGTATGTGTCCACACCTGAAATGTAATCAACCTTCTCATTAATGTGTTCATTCATTCATCCATTCAACAACTATTTATAGAGTAGCAAACACTGAAATTCTTTAACTAAATGTATGATCTAAAACATCATAAAAATAATTTCAAGAATAGAGTAAGGAAGTCAATGTAACAGGACTATGCTTTAACCAGCTATCAAGCTTTGACACTGATAGTGAAAGAGACTGGAACAAAAGATACCTAAGACAAAAATGCATGTCTCCATTAACACTTTACTGTTCATATCTCTATTACGGAAATTAAAAATTTATTATTGTAATTATTCATTTTTATAACTGTTGCTTCTGCTTTACTTCGAAGATCTCTAGACTGTGTCTTCTTATTCATTTCTTCATCCCCAGGATCTAAACCAAAACTTGGTACAGCAAGTGATTATCACACAGTTGATGAATGTATCAGTTCATACACAAAGTTTTTTAATTAATTACTTTTAAAATGCATGGTTTCTATGTTTTATGCATTGTGCTAAGTGCCTTAAGTGCATTTTTCTCATTGGGTCTTTATAATGGTTTTGTAATTAGGTATTGTCATCCATATTTTATTAATGTGGCCACTCGGCATCAAATAGAAAAAAGGAGCTGGTCTAAAATCACCAAAGCTGATGTTCAAGCTGGGTTCTGTAAAATTTTAAGTGCACTTTCTTAGTTTTTATACAATAAATGTTCTCAATTATTAGTTTAATTACTGACATTAAGATCCCAGTGTTGAGATCAGTTTACAACAAAAATTTATAAAGAACAATTCTAAAGGACACCCCAAAGCCTTTTAGTTCAGCTTGAGATTCAGAAGGTATGGGTATCAGAGGAATAGTTACACTGTTCTATAGAGAAATATGGCGACGGTACTACTTGAGGCATTCACCAACTATATACACCATAAACACAAACAGGTTGCCTGCGTTAGAGAAGGCAGTAAAGAATGTATTTATATGCTCCAAACCTTGATAAGTTTTCTAGGGAACATAGAACTAATAAATGCTCTATCTAAAATTTAAAGCATTTTAAATTAAGTGGTCAAGAAAGAACACCTTCCATATCAATTATAAGCAATGCATATTCCTAGTTCTAATATTAAAATGTGTATTATATAATGTAAATTCTTTAGGAATTATAATATTAGTTACATATTATTTTAAATTAATAGAAATGCATTTTAAATGCTCTGATTTTAGAACTTTAGTTAAAATGTTTTCCAAAAGTCTAAATTAAATATAAAAGGAACTATAGAGATTTCTGTAGTAAACAGATATTTGAAAATCATACATATAAACAAGGCAAACCAAAAGTAAAATTAAAAAAATAAAATTTAAGAAATGGAACAATGAAAACACTCTGGGGCAGATAAAGTGAATCTGACTTAGCATGTCTCAGCTAACATATTTTTATATTTATATTTCCAGGACAGGCATTAATGACTTTTTATTTAATTTTTACCCTGTTGTGCAATTCATGTGGTTGGAAAACTATTTGAGTATAATGCACCTTTTGTATTTGCTTATGTGAGACTTTGTAGGCAAAAACTAAGCCATGGGTCTGCAAACCCATGCAAAACCAGCAGGTGGCCAGTTTCACTGGAAGACAGCCATGCCCATCCTTTTATGTACTGTCTATGACTCCTTTCATGCTTCAAAGGTAGAGTTGAGTAATTGTAACAGCTCATCTCTGGCACTTTAGTAAAATGGCTGCACTCAACTGAACCCAGATGCAGAGGACACAAAACACACAAACACACATTTAAATGACAGCTGGTGACTTCAGTTGATCTACCTCTGGTGTTGGAACTTTCCATCCATTTCAGATAATCTTCATATCCACTCCTTCCTCACAATAACTCTCAAACTGACACCCACTTCCATAACAAACTTGAAATCTTTTTCATGGTAAAGCATCATACATATTGTATTTATTATATACCTTTTTTCTTTTTAATGTGTCACTGATGAAGTTTTTGAGTGTTGTGCCCCTAAATGAGGATTGCCAGATTAAAATTTAAAAATGCAGTATGCTAGGTGAAACGTGAATTTCAAATGAACAGATAATACTTGAGGAGGATCAGTATGTCTTGGGTATTGCAAGTCATTATACGTATTCTCCCTGCCCCTTTAACCACATCGAGGGACAAGGGAAGTTAAAAGTAGCTATGTCTGCTCCTTTTGTCATTTCCTTTCTACATCCACTTTACTTTTAAACTATTCCACCTTTGGAAGAATATGAGCTCTGTTAACTGAGGCTTACATTTTCTACCCAACACCCTGGGGGTGGGAAAAGCGAGCTTCTAAGCAGGGGGCCATTGAAACAGCTCTGATGAGGCCCGAATGTGACTAACCCTTAATCTCTTTGGTGCAGGAATTGTGCTATTTGGCTTTGGCCCTCTATCTTTTGCCAAGAAGCAGGTACTGTACAAGCATTATACTAATTAAACAATGGCTGTTTATCCTGGGTGAGACCTGGCTAGGCTGACTGGCCCAAAATACTCAGCCAAGGTTAAAGCAGAACTCAACAGAACTATCTTTTCTCTTTACTTCTCTAAAATACTCAACTCTATTATTCTTTTCTGTTAATTGACATTTAAGAAATAGTTTATCTAGGGATAACAACACTATCAAGTCATCATATCTTTTGCTAATTATGTTTTAGTACATATATTTTTCTACTGATTTAGTGAACTGGACCAAACCAAGCCCAAAGCATCCCGGAGACAACTGCCCAGTCTCCTTTATTTTGAAGCTATTGTCCCACTCTAATGTTTCCTTTTCCCTTCAGAGGCACCCTTCTCCCAAACTCTCACTCCTTCTTACCTACCTTACTCAGAAAACAATGTGCTAAGAAGCTCCTTTACCTAAAGAGTAAAGGTCCACTGGGGCTCAAGTTGTTATCCTTCCCAGGAGCATCTGCATTTCAATAAGAGCCAAGAATTGATCTTACTGGAGATTTAATTCATCAACAAAGTAAGAGGTTAGAGGATCCAGGCGCTTTCTGGCACCCTTGAAATAACAATATATAAACAACAATTGACTATGCCTATTTTTAAATTCAGCTCAAATTAGAACCACTTGACAAAATCATATTTCTTATCTCCACCTATGCATTCAACGGAGATAACCATGTTTCTAAAAAGGCTATAAAAATGAAAGGTCAAATCTAAATTTTATAACAAGATGTTACTTAATTACACACATAAATATTACATTGTATTATACCTTATCCAGTTAATAATACATGTCTGGGCATTTATAACGTTTTTGTTTGTTTGATTTTCTTTTTTAATTAGGAAAAGGCAGCCTCTCTGAACAGATGAATAACAAAAAATAAAGGATGCACTTGTGAGCTGACTCACACCGGTTCCACGGCACTGGAACTAGCTATAATCTTGAGGTAAATCATTGATCCAGTCTACTTTTTATTTGTTCCCATACAGTGTTTATATAGATCTACTCAACATAATGTCTACTAAGATCTGTGCTGGTGACTTAGAAAGATGAAACAATCCGTTCATAATGATTTCTAAAATTATTTGTTTTTTAAGATAAGTACCTAAAAATTTAGCATCAATGAATGAAAACGGATTTAAAACTTAAGATTCAATGTGTGTCCTTAATGAGACATTTATAAAGATAAGTCATAGATAATAAAATATGAGCTAAATAAAATAAACTGAAATTTATTTTTGACTGTGATATAAAGTTCATCGTTTCAGTTTAGTAAGTGCACATTTATTAATAACCTACATATAAGGCTCTATACCTGTTTCCTCCATATCA
This sequence comes from Camelus dromedarius, assembly GCF_036321535.1. Classification (NCBI taxonomy): domain Eukaryota; kingdom Metazoa; phylum Chordata; class Mammalia; order Artiodactyla; family Camelidae; genus Camelus; species Camelus dromedarius. The sequence goes on along the minus strand of NC_087436.1, from coordinate 64,255,960 downwards.
GTTTTTAATAAATGGCATAGTATTCTATTTCTAACATAGTACTTGTGTTTATCCTTCCAACTAGAACATACATTCCAAGAGAACATTGATTTTATTTTATTTTTTACGGCCATATTATAAACCAAGGACCTAAAATAGTATCTAATCAGATATCATTAAACATCTGTTAACTAAATAATAAATGAATGGGAATACAGGGATAGTTTAAAATGCAATCTCTGCACAAAAATAATTTGACTACACATTTTAAAAACCTGACTATACATTTTTTATTTCTTTTTACCCTCTGTATTATTTAAAAGAAAATAATCTACTTTTTAAACCTTGGCATTGTATTTAACATTCAACAGAACTCTTTAAAAAATCACCATCAGTTATGTCATTAAATATTGTTTTTGAACAAACACCTTATTGGTGATATTTTTAATGTATCAAATTATTTAAAAGAAAATGTGACAAACAGGAATTAGAAAAATAAGTGGAATGGAAAGTTTGAGATCCTAGTGTCATGCAAATCATATTACGATTTCACTATTTCAAAAAATAAAATATCTTGAGTCCATTCATGGATAACAGGCTTCCAAAAAGGAAATAAATAAACACTTCTTAATTAAAAATGTATTTCCTGTACAATTTTAAAGGAATTTTGGTCACTAACATTAGGTAACCTAAACAATTTGTATTGGAAAATTTTATGAGGTAAACTCTTTTTTTTTTTGGCAAGCAAGCATTATACCGTCTTATTTAAAAGTTGGAATAAGTTAATATTCAAGATCAAATTTTAGGAATTTACCTATTCCTATATTTTTCCAAATTTGTTTCTTCTAAGATAAATCACTACTTGAAAACTAACTAGAATATTATTAGATCATGCTCATATATTAAGTAGATTTTCAAAACATGTACCTAGTACATATTTAGTACATGAAGAACCATCACTGAAGGTGATATTTCTAGTTTTGAAATTTTATTAATCCTTCTGAATAAATAATTATTAATGAAGATTTTATTTATTGTTTTTTCAGAAATTTCCTTGGAAAACCAAGCAAAGTAATTTATTTAACTCAGTTTTCAAAATTTGAAATTTTATAGGTGAACTAAAGATATTTAGCAATTGTTTCATTATATTTTTATGAACTAAAATATTACTATTTTATCTATGGACATATCCAATAATTTATTTTCACATCTCAGAAAACAAATATAAGTCAAATAGCAGCAGTCTAACATAGTAATGCAAAGTGCAAAGTATTCTCTTGATTATGACAAAAAGAATACTATCACAGGCAATCTATTTTAAGATAGTTAATATCTACAAAGATGTTAACTCATTGACAAAGCATTCTGATAAATTTGTGTCAAAAAGCATTTCATGATATGTGAAGACTTTCAAAAAGACTGAATTCTTTATTTGCAAGAGACCTTAAAAATCAATGTTTTTTAAATTTATTTTTGGAGATTCAGAACTCCAGGCCAAAAACCTGCGCATGCATGCATGAGTGTGTGTGTGTGCGCGCACGCGCGTGTGTGTGTGTGTGTGTATGATTTTATATAGAAACTCAAGATCTTCAGAAATAAATAAGAAACTCCAACTTTGTCCAATCTAATCATTTTATAAGTCAACTCACTAAAGTAAGACATGTTAAATGACTTTCATAATATTCACACTTACAGTACCAGACCTTAAAAGCAAATTCATGAATCTTAATTGCCAGTTTAGGTTTCATTCTAGAATAATATACTAAATCTGACCAGTCACAAAGAACAAGAAACAAGTCAGAAGGGATTAAAGATGTAAATTAAAGCCCCATTATTTGATTAAATTCCCATTATTCAACTGTATGTAATTTGCATTTTAACAGAGGTTTTCAAACTAAACTACTGCAGAACATGACTATTACATGATTTAACCTGAGAGCTCTGCTATCACACCTGTACTCACAAAAAGGGGTAATGGACAGAAATTCCTGAATTTTAAATTTCTTTTTACTGTTTTCTTAGTATATGAGATTGTAAGTGATTTAATAAAAATGATATTTTTTATTACTTTATGTTTAATCATCAATTTCCCAAAATCTTCCACATTAATCACTATTACTACTGGGTGCCAACCCATAAATATTTGAGGATTACTACATACAACCTGTGAAATAACTTTCTTAACTAGTAATTAACTGTTTTTACATCTGGAAAAACTACTAACTTAAGCAATTATATATTTTCAAACCATGGTTTAATAAAGGGATACAGTTTTTTTAGAAACAATGAAAACAGCCATTGAATCACATTCTGAGAAATACTTAAGGGCAAGGAGAGTACCTCATGATATATTAATTTAAGTAAAAGACACAAACTGTACATGCAGTCTGGTCCATAAAGACTATATCAGAAGAAAAAAACATAAGTACATAGTTTTCCAAAAGACTAAAAAAAGCGTATAAATTTATGAATAAATGATATTCATTGGTTGAAAAACATAAAAAGGAATTTAGAAGAAAAACTGAGTTATATAACTCCTTACATTTTACCAAATAATAAAATCTGTATGACAAAATTTTAACCAACAAATTAAAAGTCATTTCCCATCTTCTCCTTCTGATAACTTCTCAAGCATATTTCGAGACTCACCTCAATACACCACATTTCAAAACTCTAATTTACCTCTTCTAGACTCAAAAGTATCCCTATATAGTTTTATCTGAGCCATGTATCATTTTGTTTCTTCTTACCTGTTCCCCAAACTCCAGGGACCATGTTTTACTTTACATTTGATCTGCCTATGTTATAAAGCAAAGGCAGGCAATAGGTACAGAATAAAGGATGTTTAAATAACTAAGTCATTGCATTCCTTTAGCATTTGTTTTGTAATATTTTGTTCAAATATCTATTTTGTTTTATTAATAAATACATGTGGAACTAATAGACAATTTGGTAGAGATCAAGTGAATAAAACAGATATAACTTCTAGTATCTATGTGAAAATTGTTTTTGTGTGTATGTGTGTGTATGTAACAAATAACTAAACATACATCTCTATGTTGTTATTGATCAAAGGTGTTTTACATCTAATTCTGAAGTAACAGGTTTATTCAATTTCAAATATCTCAGTGATGTAAAAAGAACGTATTTCTTTAAGTAGAATAGGGCTATTATCTGGAAAAATTTCTTTGTAATTCAGAATCAAGTAAACACTATAATGGAGTGGAACAGAACAGAATACAGTAGAATGGAATGGAATGGAATAGTGTAGAATAGAGAAGAACAGTAGAGTTGGATAGTTTTAGAACAGTTAATAGTACTATTAACATAATAAAGCTATTTTATTATACATATAAATATTTATTTAATTATCTACTTCCCCTATCAAATATAAATCCCAAGTAAACAATGTTTTCTGCCTGTTTTGTTCACACCTACAATCTCAGGACCTGGCACATGGTTGATGCTCAGTAAATCAGTTGAATAAATAAATGAATTATTTAGTATATTATGGCTTCAGCATCTAGCCTTAAGATATAGCTAAGCTCTCATCATATTTTTAATTCTTCTAGTTACAAGTGTCCTCATCTGTAATCCCTGTCATAGAAAAACATTTTCAACTTTGAAAATATACCAAAGTTATGATTAATTCTTCTGTTTCATTTTTAATAATACTGCTTTGATGCTTTTCCTACTGCCTTGTCCACTACTCCAGCCTTTGTGGGATCTTCTTTCTGCCTCAGTAGTCATCATTACTTTAAAAAAAACCTCTTTGAAGTGTTTCAGATCTAAAATATTTCTCCACCCACCACCACTATTTTTGATTGATTACATTTAGGTACACAAAAGGAGAACCAACTAAATTTTAGTTCAAGATTATAAAGTGTTTGTTTTAAGAGTTTTGTTTTGTTTTGCTTTTACAAATAGGTAAAATATATTACTAGTCATATAATGACATTTCTCATTTTTATAATAACATTGTCACATTTCCAACGTGAAATGCATTCATGCCTTCCTGAGAATGTAAGCTCTACACAAAAGAAATTCCAAAGATAAATATTCGTCTCACTTACAGAATAAGGGGGGGGGGTCATTCCATTCAACCATATATTTGTATGATTTAGTTTGTTATAAAAATATTTGTATATAAGTCTACATGGACAAAAGACTAAAGACTATAGGTGTGTATACCTATATACAGGCATGCCTATATATGAGCACATGCACACAAACTAAAACCTACCACTTGTTCAGCCAAATTCATTCAATGTGTAAAATAATGTTTTCTAAATCTCAGAAGCAGCTCGCCGTTACAATGTATGATTTATCCATTAACTATCCACAGTTATACATCAAGCCCTTTACACTCCAGTACAATGTAATAATACATCATACTTATCACCAAAAAAAAATCCTATTTGCATCCATTCTCATTGTTCTGTTTTAAAAATAAACCTTTATTTTGAAGCAAATCTAAATGCAAAATATTTGTGTCATGTTATGATTTATGTAAATATTATCTTAAAAGAAAGGTAGGAATGAAAAACAACTCAAGCAAAGAAAAAAAAAAATCAATGATGAAAAGCACTTATTTTTCCTAAAGATCCCTTATATTTTTCTCAGTAAAATTTGTATTCAGAAAGTAGAAGTATAGATTTTCTTAACTTCTTTGCTAAGGCCACTAAATTAAGGTGAACCTTAGTTACAGGAGCTATTTAATTAAAACCTCATGGCAATTCAGAGCTGCGGGAAGAATTATAATTCAAAGATAAACAATCAAGATAATTGAAGCTTTCCTTTCTACCAGGCACTGTGCTGAGCACTTTACTAATCCACTAATATTATTTTATAAGTAATAGTAATAATTTAATATATAAGTATTTAATAATTTAATAAGTGTAGTAATAATTTACTAAACTAATCCACTTAATATTCACAACAACCTTACAAAGTAAGGACTCTTGTACCTTTACTCTGTCTGTAAATAAGCTAAGGAACGGAGACTGTAAGTGACTTGCCCAAGGCCACTCACCAAAACTTGAAACCTAACTGGTCCACAACCATTCTCTTCACCACTACATTTTATTTCTCCATCATAAATGTTTCTTACCAAATATATATGAGTTTAAACTTTGTGTTGTCCTACATATCCAGCTCCTTTTCAAGAATATCTTATTTTAATTGTTCTTCACAATGAATTGAAATGTCTAGACATAGGTTTTTAGGTCTCTTCATGTCCAATTACTTTCTTCCCCAGAAAAATGTAGCAATAATAGATTTTTTACCAGCAGAAGCTTCAAAACATTTTAAAGTCTACATATCAGCTGCTATTCCAAAATGATCTATAAATTGCAAGGAGAAAGCTATCACTATCTCTAAGAGCAATTTTAAATCCTGGAAATAAGTTCCCTAAGAACTCTATTCATGTCAAATCAAAATTCCTGATTAAAATATTTTATAAAAAATGGTGAGCATTAATACCTTTGTATTCCTGATCAAAGTATTAGTTAGCATGGTGCTGTATACATAAAATGAAACATAACTGACAGTTCAGAAAAAATAGTATAAAATATGCTGCTTTGTTTTTAGGCGAAGCTGTGGAAAACGGCCAGCTGCTGTGAAGTCACAGTGAGCCTGACAGCTGCCCCTCTGCCCACACCAGTACCTCCAGAGGATGCATTCACAATTGGAAATGGCTGTGCATGGAAGGCCTGGATGGAAAGAAACCATGATTCGCAAAACAGGCCAGTTATATATGTTTTAGGTTACCAATTTTAAAATGCATTAACATCGCTTACATTTTCTATTTTTGCTATTAGGAATGATCATTCAGAGAGAGAAATACAGTTTCACCTAGCCTTAAATTCCAAATTTCACTAAAAGGAGAAGAAAAATCCAGTAATTATAGCACTCCATCAGTGAATATTTTCACTATGTGTGGCAACATCTCTGCCTTGCAGGTGGGGAACAGAGAAAGAAAGGATTCAAGATAAAATTTTACAAATAAACATCAACTATATGGATTCACAGTAAAATATGTGACACATGTTTGTCCAATAGATTCAAAATCATTTATCAAGATGTTGTAATATAAACAATATGTATAAATAAATATTATCTCTTAAATCTCAAAGAATTTCAGAGAAAGTTTATTTCAAAAAGCCACATCAATAAATTAAGAAACAAAGAAACAGAAATCTAACTTACAGATTGAAGAGTGAATGATTCAGTTTCAATTGGCCTTGAAGGTTTAGAAGTGTGTGCTTTTGTTTACAGTTTTTTATCACTTATATTTAAATATTTGGCCTGCATAACAAATTCACATTAGAAAATAATATAGATTATCATGTATTTAAGTATATGTATACAATTGTTAAAAATTCTATGTAGAAGGAGTAAGTTGTGTATACAGATATTACCATAGTCATGTGTGTGAAAATAGTGTATCTATTACTATAGCATATGTTCATTAGATTAAAACTTAAAGTTAAATGAAAATTAACACCGCTCATTTAAAATACCCATTAACCAAACACAGAATCAAACACATGCTCAGTAAAGGGAAAACAATATTCAAACTGCCAGAAACAATTCGATTTAATTTTTCAAGGTAAAAATACAACAAATTTAAAAGTAAAAATAAATATAAGAGACATGAAGGCAAAAGGTTGCATATACAGTCACTACTCATTTATCTGCAGAAATAAACTTTACATTTTGTTTTATTCTTTCCTTTATGAGTTCTACATAAGAATCGTATGTCTCACTGAAAACTAATTTTATAGTAATTTCTACCAAGGTCATCTATGCAACTTTTTCTTATCTAACGATACATATACAGCAATGGCCCTAAAGAATATTATCAGGGAAAAGAACAGGAATACATATAAAAAAATAAAAAGGAAAGCTGGGACAAGAAAATAATTAAAAAACACTAATAACACTAGTAATGTATAGTATCTTTCACAATATGAATAAAACCAAGAAAAGTCATTGTTATTAATAGATGAAATGGTAAGTTTTCTTGAAAATAACTTTATATATTTTTTTCATAATTTTGCTACCTGTTTATAAAATTCCTGAATAGTACTGAATATAACAGAGATTATTTCTCTATAATAAACCTAAAAATAAAATGGTACAATTTGATATATCTGAATTTTTAGTTCTGCCAACTTCACACTTCAAGTTTTTACTTCTTAGTTAACTCTTAATGAAACCTCTGTTTACATAAACAGGTGTTTTGCTTACAGAAGTCACATAGCTTTTAATAATATCTTACATTTATAATTAAGTGAAATAGCTGGAAATCAGGAAGACACAAGTTTGTTTCAGAATGATGTTTATCTTAGTTTGAAAGGTAATAATTCTTATTTCCATCAGCTACATGGGAAACAAGGAACATTTTTAGCAAATGTGAAGTTCAAAGAATCTAAAACAAGTGAAATATAAATGAAGATACCAAACAATTTGCTCCAATTTGAAATACTGGCTATCTGAATCACCAATACTAATTCAATTAAAATGAACAACTGAACAATGACAGCAATTTGAAAGTAATTAAAGCAAATATATATGTGCATACTTGTTTACATATCAAAATATCTGCATATCTATATATATTTTTGCACATATATGGATCAAATGTTTTTGTGTACAGGACTCACGCACCTTTTAGATAGTACTCCCAGGGCTACTACCTATTGTAATGTTTTTGAAATGAAATAAGGAAGTTAGTGGAGACTAACAGAAGCTTAGAGGTAAACCAGTTCTCTGTATAAGAAATGGACAGTAATTATGAGTTATAGGTTAATGTATACCTATAAATTCAAATCAATTTTCAATTATCTGCACAAGCATGAGGTAGGTCCCAACAAGGCTTTGTAAAGTATAAATGCTTCCACACCAATTTAGTTCTCTCCTGGGATAAACTTAGAGGCAATGTAGATAAGGAGAAAGCAATATATTTAATCTGTGGACTTCAGCGACTGTTGTGATTTTAATCGATACAATATCCATTACAAACCCAAACGATAATTTTGTGACTAAATGCACCAATATCCCACTGCTTAAAAGGGAACTGACATTTACAAAATAATCTGAGGTAATCGTGTTAACAGCTACCCCCAGGAATCAACCCAAGGGAAATGTAACATAAATATATTTGTACGATTTTTGAACAATGGAATTGAGACCATGATAATCAATAATGTGTCCTACATTATTGAGATCACTTCCTAAATGGGGCCCTTCCATCATTCTCTTTCTCTACCAATTCATTTCACATATCACTTTTTTATCTGTAATATATTTCTCACATGTTCCCTATCCCTTAAATCCTTTAAAATTTCATCCAGCCTAAAAAAGAAAGTTCAATGTCCTCAGACCAACATTCACACCCTTTCAGAACCTACTCCATCTTACCTGACCTTATACTCAGAATGCTCTCCCATTAAATCTATCGTCACTGACCTAGCCTCTTCTACTTTATGAATCCTTCCCAATCACACTATGATACTTTAGGAAAACAATGGCACTTACAGACTATATCACTTAATTAGCACTTAGTATATGAATCCTAAAAATGTAATCTATGCATGTCTCCATGTTTGAGTTACTGAAAAATCAATATTAAGTTTCTGATGAATGTCTTCTAAGCAGTCTACACAACAGAACTTTAAAAATCAGGTAAATAATAATTGCCAAGTTACTTTATTACATGCTGGCGTTTTGTTTCAGGCATTTTGTGAAATAAGAGTTGTCTTACTTGCTCCCCATTATCTAATGAAAGTATATCATGAGATTTCACATCACAAACTCTCCAAATCTCAAAATGGAATGTGGACATATCATAGTCATTATAGTTATGCCTAAAATTTTAGTAAGAATGAGGATAATACAGAATTAGACTTACACGTTTTGTGCCTGAAAGCCCTGTGAATGATTCAAAAGATGCTAATATAATTTCAAACACCAAGCAAATACACTTAAAAGATTCTCAAACATTATCACCACAAGTTCAACTAAGAACAACAGCTTGTCTTCCTGTTCCAGGAATCAATAAAAACTGAGATAACATCTGTAAGATTTGGGATATCATGAATATGACTAGTATTCTAGGTCAAATTCCCTGAGAACAAATCCTAAGTCCAAGATACTTTTGCAGGAGGATTACTGGAAACAATACCCAGGAGGAGTGAAGAAAGCAAAGCTGAGCAGACCTGTGAACTGTGTTACAAAGTACAGAGGCCTCACCCTTTTAATAAGGAGACTGCAAGGCAAAATGGCCCTTGGAGGTAGTCGTAGAAGGCAATGGAGAGGGGATGGGTACCCTAGTATCATTCACTTATTGGAGGAAGACTTTCTTTGGACAGAGACATAACCCTGAGCAAGGGAACTCCTTGCCTGAGGGAAATTCTTACAAGAGAGATTCAGCTGTCAGCCCAAAGCAGCCGTACTCCAGGCAAATAGGGAGATCAGTTCAAAGGGTGAGGGGGAATCTGAACAGTATATAAAATATCCATAACCAACTAGTGATTTCTTTTGTGTAGGTTGAAAGCAAGGGATTTGAAAATAGACTCATGCAAAATCAGAGTTCAGTATGTATTAACCTTAGTCTACTATAGCAGAAACTCTTCAGCTGGTCTGCTTGTTACCATGTCTTCCTGTGACTTCTGGGAAACTGACCCCTGTTCTATTCTACTCAGATCAGAAATGATTAAAGAGGGCTGCTTGCCAGTTGAAGTGGTATCCAGGATACATCCAGATTAGGATATATATTGGACTACTCTGAACAAATAGACATTTGTACACATACATAGAGTCTGAGGATCACATGTGGGTTTCCAGAAGGCATAATGTAATCCTCACTCAATCAAGTGTTATTTTCTGCATCTCTGTATCCTTTGGTGAGAAACTTGAGCTCAAAGTTTGCATGCCCATTTATACTAGAAAATATTGCCAATCTCTCTGCCATGTATCCAGACTGCTCTGAGATCTTAAAAAATATATTATATAAGTAAACCTTTCTATTTACCTTGGTGATATCTGAGCTGGTCTATCTACCAATATGGAAATTGTTGAACCTACCGATATTCAACACAGTGGTTGTACAGCCTTGGTGATATTTTTCGTTACCTATAAGCCTATAAAATCTCCACCATTCAGAATAAGTTTTGCTTTGCCTTTTTTTCATTAAAATGTTATATGTTCAATACTTACGTCTTTAAACCATCTATAAGTTATTAGTGATATGGTATGAAAGAGAGGAAATGCACTTTTATAGAAATGTCTAACAAAATATCAGAGGAACACTTCTTAAAAAGTTCAACCTCTTTTTTGTATGTTTGGGTCTTCTATTATAATCAGGTCCTATATATACATCAGAGTCAGTTTCTGGACTATCTATATTCTATTCTAATGGTTTACTGACTATTCTTGTATCAAATTTACTGTTTTAAAAATATTTAAACTATTAAGTTAGATAATAATTAAGAAGGAAACAGTAAACAATAAGTGCTCATTAAATGGTTCTCAAATATTTCTTATTAGGATTATTCATAGATGTTTGAAATGTTTAAGGCTGTAATGTTTGGAAATTTTCATAGCAAAATTACAAACTTATTTTGCTTACATAAAAAAAGCTATGTATAAAGAAAACTCTTTTATCTTTATTTTTAAACAGATATTAAACACAGACTTCAAAAATAAAGAATTGCATTTAAAGTGAGCTGAGAGAACAAAAAGCAGAAGGGGCAAATAGAAGTGAATCATGAACATAATAGTCTTAAACCAAAATACATAAATGATTATATTAAATATAATTAGACACAATATATCAATGAAATAGGTAGAGATTGATAGGTTGGATAAAACATAAGACTAAACTATACATTGTCACTTATAATTGTGCTATGTAATAAGAAAAACAGATCTTGTTTAAAAGAAGAAACATATTTATACATAAAGACACAAAGAATTTAACATAAGGAATAAAAAATGATATACCTAGTAATGTAAGCTGTGAAACTCCCCAGTGGCTCTCTAGCTTCATAAAAAAGGGGAATAACAGCAAAGTAAATATAACTGAACTGTGACAGAGTCAATTATATTATCTAATGTTTACTGTACATTAAATGAATGTCAAACCCAAATATTCGGGGCTGCTTTTAGCCCATAAGGTAATTCTGTGCAAATTTATTCAAAAAAGGTATCCCATCTCTGCACTCTCAACCCCATTCTAGAGAATATGCCTTGAGAAGCAAAGCAGAGTCTGGCTTTCAGGCTTTCTTTGGCTTCTTTACTTGTATAGTAAACAAACTGTACATCATACATGACAACCAGTAAATCCTAGAAAGCAATGCACAAGAAAAAGTTGTCCGAAAATATCATGTGATTAAATATTTTGCTTATAGGCTTTGAAATTATACTGCTATGAGAAAAATTTAATGGAACATCACCAGAGAGAAACAGAAAAAAATAAAATAATATTTATTCTATAGGCTTGTTCAAATGCTTTTAAAAACTACTTTCCTTTTTTAAATTTTTTACTTATTGGGGGGGTGGTAATTAGGTTCATTTATTTATTTAGTTTTAGAGGAGATACTGGAGACAGAACCCAGGACCTTGTGCATGCTAGCCATGCACTCTACCACTTGAGCTATACCCTCCTCCTTCAAATACTTTCTTCTTTGTTTCATTTTAAGTAAAGTAAAGGCAGCTTATCAGTTCATACACTATTATTCTTAGGAAACTATACACTTTACAGATTATAAACACCCATGGTCAAAGACTACAAAAGACTGGAAAAACAATACATTATTTTTCCCTACATGTACATTATTCTCTGGTCTGACACATGCAAACAGTATCCCTCCAAATTCTAAAAATAATTCATTAAGGGGTCTTACTAAATACTTATCAAGATGAGCTAAGAATCTAGTTATAATGAAAAAACTAAGTGACTATGTGAACACTTCAATTAATTATATGATCAGTGCATGTTCAGTGAATTGATCAGTTAACCCTGAATCCCAACTACCCTTGGCAGTCGAACAAAGAAAGATGTTATTGCCAATTTCAACTTCCCTACACATAACCTCCATGGTCATTCTTGCCCTTTAAAGCTGCTAGTGATATATGTTTGAATTATATTTCAAATTAACTATTTAAAGTCCTCAGGATATTAGGTGTTAACTGATCAAATAATGCATATGCTGATAAGTATTCTAAGCACTTTACATACATTTTGTCATTTAAACCTCACAATAATCTGTGAAATACTTTTGTTATTCACAAATAAGGGCAGAAACTGATGCACAGACAAGTAAAATCACATACTCCAAATTCCCCAAGACAAGCTCATCCTTAACAGCTAGGTTGCTTAAAATTATTTCTCCAAGTCTTTCATCTCTCATATTGTCCCTATGACCACTTCCTCTTAATAGTTATATTTTCAGCTTTGTAGCAGCAAACAATTTGCTAGCAAATACATTTTTTTGTTGTTGTTCTAGGCTAAGCCTACAAGCAGTTAAATAAATACACACCTGGCTGCCAACAACTGAGAATGAAGCAGGGGAAGATTTTATCAGCACACTGTGCATGCCACTGAGGGAAATTCTGGGAATTTAACAAAAATGAGATTGCCCTTGCCTTTCTAGAAACCTGCTCTGACTTTTGGTATGCTCATCTGTATTTTCTCCAACTTCCCTAAAAGCAGGACATGCAAAATACATCTTTCCCTACGGGGAGTGTTACCAGCATTGAACCTGGGTTAGAGCCTGGATTTTCTTCCAAGATGCAGAACCTGCAAACATGAAACGAAATCCCACACAGATGTAGCACATTTTAATAATCTGTCAGCTGCTGATCTTATCTCGTAGGTAGGATTAAGAAACCTAGTCTAAAATGTTTGTTCTAAAAATCCAGGGATGACTGAGGGGAAAAAAAAAAAAAACTATGAAATCTGTTCCATGAATAGCTTACAACCATGGTGTGGCCTGTGACATCACAGGCCACACTGGGTTGGTTGAAAGCCAGTAATAGATTATAAAAACAAAGTGCAACTTGAGTGAATTGAGAAATAGTGACCCAAAGAGATGTCTATAATGAAAGATGAAACTACAAAAGTAAATGATATGCAGGACACAAGGATCACCACAAAGTGAGATCTAGCGCCCAGAACCAAGATCCCTGGAATTTATTAGAAGATTAGAGAAGAGATAGACAGAAATCTAGTCACACACAAACTGAAGTAAAGGAATAAAAAGCAGGTTGAGGCAAAGGGAGTTCAAATTAGAGGCTGGGTCCAGATAGCAAGACAAAAACCACTCATCAAACCTGATGCCTGCTGCTAGGGGCGGGAGGTGCCAGGGGCGGGAGGTGCCGGAGGTTGGGGCTGGGGGCGTCCATAGGCCAATCCATGAGTTTGGGAAGGAGACAGCCTAAGAACTCCAGAACTGATAAGCTGGGAAAACAGCATCAAAGGCCTCTGATCCCAGACAGAGCTCCAATATTCCTAAAAGCTGCTCATCTGAAAGAAATAATCACATTAAACTAACAAATACACCGAGCGAGGAGTAATGCAAATATGCCTTCATGAACGGAATGTCATTCTGTCCTTAAATGTTATGATTATTAAATGCATAGAACTGATCTGATAATGTAAATAAGGGGTGCCTTTTTATTCCAGCAAATAGAGTCCCTTTGCCTATACTGCATAATATAAAATAAATTCCCACCATTGTTTTTCATCTAAGAGCACACACTGATTCAGGCATCAGAATCAAATACATTTGCGATGTACTTAAAATGACACCCACCGAGAATGAAACCATCTAATCCTAGTGTTGGTGAATTATTAAGTTTTTCATATAAATCTCACATAATTTATACTGAAATTTGTCCTTGTAGCCATCATCACTCTCACTGACAAACAATGAAAGGTTTTGATATTGGAAGTTAGTGATGGCTTATCCCCATTCTGTTTTTCCTTTGAAAAATTGAAAGGTGGTTTTTCAATGAGAAATACAGAGTATAGAGGGCCAAAATACATTAATAAACTTTTATCTTGCTCACACATAACTGGTCTGAAGTAAAGGAAAACCATGATCACATGAAGTGTTCATAGCATATGATCAGTAATATCTTTAAATTAAAAGAAATATTGAAAAAAAACAAAATTAAATGCTGGCAGGTTTATATGCTAAACTTATTATTTAAAAGGCTTTCTTAGATAAGATAATAACCATAAAAAATTGAACAGTAATAGAATAAATAACCTTGTTAATCATAAAATGAAATGGCTCCAATTGCTTTAAAAGAAAAAATAAGACTTAAATTTTAAGATTAAATATCAAGTACTGAAATATTCTTTAGAGCACGAGTTCCTGTAAATCCTCACTTAACATTTAAAAATAAAGAGCATTTGTAAAGAATGTAGTTGTGTATGCTCCAATGGGAACTGGAAAATTACTTCATTTGCTGGTAAACAGACTGTGCTGCATAAAACAAAAACTAAGTGGCCTTTAGTTGAGGAAACTATATGACTTCATTGAGAAAAAAAACAGGCTCAGTTTGGCACAAAAAGGGTCAGAAAAAGTGCACTGGATTTAGAACAAAACGATTTTGTATCTGAGTCTTTTAACTTCTGTTTAAAATGCTATACAGTCCATATTATGTTTCCAAGATATATCATATTAAACATAATTTAGGACAAAAATGAATTTGAAATGAACAATGTCCCATAGCAGTGAGTGCCTTGAATAAGAATGTTTTACATTTCCTCCTTTCTCTTTCTGGCTATTAAAAAAAAACAAAAACAAAAACAAAAAACTTCCATGCTTGAGAATGGAGAACTATAATAAAAATATATGTTTATGTTGTGTTTTTTTAAAATATGAATTACTAAGATGCATAATCATGTTTTGACTTCAAGGAATTTAAATTAAGCATTTAATAAGCTTGAAACAAATTCATTATGCTTGCTCCCTCTCCTAAACTCTCCTGCTTTCTATATTAAATTGGTAGTTTTATCACTCACTCAGTGTTGAAGATAAACATCTAAGTAACCCTCTCCTTTAAACACACACTCAGTGGAGTACTATTTTCTTTCACTTCTCACACTTACCTCCCTCCATTCTTATTCCCTTCCGCAGTGCAAGCATGATATTCTCTCCTAGATTGCTGGAAGTGGTTCCTAAATGATCTCTCTGACCAGCTCTTTTCCCTCCAATCCAGCAGATACAGTGCCGTAAATACGACTGTGCCATCTCCCCACTTAAAAGGATCCAACGGCTCCAATGGCTCTCCTTCACCTATTCCAGCTTACTTTTAAGCCTAACCTCTTGTCATTGTCTCCCATGGATCTGATACTGTAGCCTCATCAGCTCTGCTTACTCTTCGCCGAGCACAACACAATAGTCATTTCTCAAAAATTGTCCAACACTTTCCCCTTGTAGTATCTTTCCTATACTCAGCTATAACTCTTTCTGTAAAATAACCAACTCCAGTTCTCAAATACTTTATTTGAACTAGCATTATAGTAATCATAAAAGTATTTTTGTTAATATTGAGCGTTCTGTTTTAAGCACAGACACGAGGTCTTTTTCATCTCCCAGACACCCAGTACAGTGCACCTACTAGGTGCTCTAAATATCTTCCCCATTCAAAATAATTGACTTAATACGTTTTACAGAGTCAAGTAATACTTTAAAAAGAAAAAATTCATAATTCATAATTCAAAAATATTCTCAATTTCTAAACAAGAGTATTATGAACATCATCTTGAACCATATTATCTAGTCAAGAATGAAAGCATAGTCAAGCAATATGCCCAAAATCAGAAATCAATTATGATTCCAGCAACAATACATCATGTGAACTGAGAGTTATAAAATTGTCTATATTGTAACAGCCAACCTTAGAATTTGGACAAAGCTTATTCAATTCAATAAACATTCACTGAACATCTACAACAGAAAAAATAAAGCTCAACCAGGCATGGTCAATTTGTTCATGGAAGAGATTACTTCCCACTGGATAAGTTATCTAATCAGAATGAAGGATAGAATTCAGGAAGGCAGTTAATAAGGGCGTGAGGAGAACAGAATATTCCAGGGAGATAAAAGAGGCAGGAACCAGGACTTGGACACATTGATAAGTAATGAAAAGGTGCCTAGCTTGACTGACATTTAAGATTTGTGGAAGAGATTTCTGGATGTAACCAGTATTTGTTGGCATGCAATTATGGAGGACTGTGAATATCAAGATAGAAATATGGCAAGTGTGCCCTCTCTAATTATTTTTGAAAATGTGCAGGCAATGAAGACTGTTCAAAGAATAAAGAGAATCTTTACAGTTATTTCATAAAGGTTATTCAGCATTATTCGACATGTAGGGGTAATTTGTATGGCTATTTGCAGGCTTTAGAACATGTTGAATAGCAACAATATTTAAAAGAATGCTGTGTATCTCAGGGATACTGTAGCTATAGGACAATGATGGAAAGAAGGGAACAGGATAAACCTCAACAAACGTGTTGCCTGTTTGTAGATAGCAACTGAAAGAGAGAACAGAGACAGAATGTTCTGAGTCTGGGTTTTTAAAAAAATAATGATTTAAACAAGAAGAATATGGGGTAAGTATTGCCAGAAAGATGGTAATATCTCCAGAGTATTTTCAGGTAGAGGTACTGATTAGGCATTTGGAGATATAGATTAGAAGTCAGAAGAAAGAGAGGGATGGGGTTATAGATAACAATTTAAGAATTATCTACAATGAGGTGAAAACTGACAGAGCAAGAATGAATCAGCTTCGTAAGAAAGATAAAGTACAAAAAGAAGAGGAATAGCAGGAAAAAATAAAACTTAGAGAGGCACTCAACAAGTTCTCAAAGAGACCTGAATTCAGACATCGGTTCTGTCATTTGTTACTTGCACAATGTTGAACCAATAATTTAACCTAAGTCTCAGACCATCATGAGGATCAACTGGCATAATGTTTACATTGAATAGCACATGATTTACCACATATCAGGACTTGAGTAAGTTAACTAATTTCATCTTTCTTTTTATTGTTGCTCCTGCTGCTGTTATCATCAGCATCGCCATCTCTATGACTGTTAGGGGAAGAAAGAGAAAAGGCAAGGAGCCGTGAGAATCAGGCTAACAGCACAATATATATCATGGTAGGAAAAATGAGTGGAACGTTGTGGGTCAACAACATATTCTGATACATTATATGAATTTCAATCTCAAATTTTCCAATAGTGACTCAGTAGAAACCATCCGCAGATGTTAGCTTCTTATGAAATCATCCTCATCATGCTCTCTTAAGAAAAGCTACTTTTCACAAACTATAAGAAATCTACTGACATGGCTGATACATTGGAGGAGACCCTTGAGACAACAGATGGTGTTTTATAAATAGAATTTGAATCACCTGTTATATGACTTGAGCAGCCCGATTACTAAGCCCTTCTTCTAAACTTTGTCAGTTTCCAAATGAAGTGTGAACAAAAATTCTAAATGCAAGAACCACAGGCTTTATAAGAAATACAGCACAGATACATCATTGATGGAATTGCTGATTGCAATAATTTTACTGCATATGACATGAATACATATTAAATCTATTTGTGTGTATATGCATGTATATGTACAGGTGTAAAAAAGGTATTCAAATGGAAAAAAGGCAGATGGAGGTATAGAATGAGTGTAGAAAAAAAAGCAGTATGTTTTTTCTGAAATGTGTACTTCTAAGGATCATCTTTTTAAGATCAAAAAAAGAAACCTATTCAAAATAAAAATTCAGCCAATAAGATATTTATTACATTTCTTTCAGAAGAAAAACATCATCACTCATTTATAAGTGGGTCACTCTCAGCATTACTTGGGACCAAATCTTGACAGGAGTGTAAGCTAAGGAAAAGTTGCTCTTATCAAATTCTGCCTTTCAACCTCCTAGCGTGTTTGACTCCTCCAATAATTTCTGAGTATAGTCACTTCAGAGTTAATACATCTCAGATAGATTTACAGAGAATCTTCCTTATCAAATTCAGCCCAAAGCTGGAGGTTTTAAATGAAGAGAACACTACATCCTCATGTTTTCACAAGTACCTTGAATTTGGTGTCCAGTACAATTTTTTACATCAGTATCTTTCTCCTGGGTTTCTCTTTCCTTCAGTTTAATACCCAGTTATCCTATTATCTGTAGACCCCATTTGGGGTATGAACATTGTGTGTTTCTGCTAAGGTAATTAATTATTTCAGCAAATATTAACTAAGTTCCAGGTGCTATGCTGATGCTGGGCTTTTACCGATGGAGCTTAGCCTATGTATCAATGAGACAAAAATGCAACCAAATTAGTAAATAAATCACTTCACTTCTGAAAATACTTAGTGCTAGGAAGGAAATGAAATAGGTTAATGTGAAAGAGAGTGACAGAGTGACTCAGAAACATACAGACAGTTTTATGTTTCCGTATGCATTTTAGCATGCAATTCCTAAGCAGGGTATTGGAATATTCATCTCTCCTTTCCACTCTGTCATACTCATATTCATCACCTCACTGAGGGCACATCTGCTATATCACTCCATCAAAACATGCTGAAAGACTGTAATCTGAGTAACACAACGCTGAGGACTAAGGAATTCCAAGAAGTACAAAAGGTGTAATCAGCCCGGGTGGAGTTTTCCGGGACCTAGGGAAAACAAGGTACGGAAGCCTGAGGAGTCAACACGGAAAGCTGTTAATGGTGTTAACCATTAGTCTGGGTTATTTCCAAGTGTGGAAGCATTCCAAAAGAATTCAGAGAGAAGTGTCACTGGCGTCCAGTGGAGGAGAATAGGATTTGATCTTAATTCTGACGTGACAGCAAGTACTGGAAATGGAGGGAGAAGGACCAAGAAATTCTAAGCTGGAAGAAGAACAGGAACTGAGTATGGAGGAAATCTGTCTGAGGTGAGCCTACATAGAAGGGGGCGCTTGTACTGAAAGGGAGGTTTTCTTGAGGAGAACCTTGTTCATCAAGTTTTATCTAGATACATCAGGTCATTCAGTTATCTCTGAGGAGAATGATACAGTAACAGTGTATTCTACAAAGACGATTCTGAGACCAATATGCAGTTTGAAAGGGAAGAAGAGAGGAAATTTAAACAATTAGAAGGTGACAGCTTTAATGTAAACAGAAATAGCAGTGGCAATAAGAAAGCACCTATCTAAGACTGTTACAGATCCCACAGACAAGACTTCGTGACTGACGAGGAGGCTAAAAGTATGAAAAAAGGGAGCTGTCAAGGTTATTATCACTGCCAGGAAAACAATGCAAAGTATCTGCCTTACTGCCAGTAATATTATGATACATTAAAGACTCCTGTTGAATAAACTTCGCAATCACAAAACAAAAAACAAAACCACAATATTTTGGGGGGATGTCTTCACATTTTTAACACAAATCCTAAAGATTTTTTGAAGTATTCATTATATGTTGCGTATGTTTTATGGTCATTATGCCCTTCACTTCAAACGTGATTTTTCTACGTTCACATGTAACAGCATTTTGTGTATTCATCTCCCATTTCCCTGCTTTTAGATGTCTACCAGCATTATTTAGGCAGTATTACTTGTGATCTTTAGATATGTGTGTATTAACAAGAAACGAAGTTGGCAAGTGCTAGAGATCTATCAAGTTCAATGTTCCTGGAAATTTTAGGCAATTCCAAATTTTCTCTATTACCTTTATGCCGACCAATCAAAAGCATTATTCAAACACTCTTACATATGAACAATGGCTTTGTACCCACCCTGCATTTCCTATGAGGTTTTCATTTTCTCATCTATAAACCTTACCAATAGAGTTTCCAAAAACTGCCCTCAACAGTTACAGGGAGCCTGCTCTACTGCTGTACCTTAACTTTGGGTACCTCCACACTGTTTTACACCGCTGGGCCTTTTAACATATTCTCTCTGCCTGGAAAGAACAGCTGCCAGTGCTATAAACTCCTAGGTCTTGCTTCTTTCCTTTGTGAACTTTGGCAAATTTCATTGCTGTCCTAAATTTCAGCAATGCCCCTTGCATATACATCTCTTAAGAAACTTTCTACATTTTCCTGTAACTTTCTATTTAAAAGTTGATCTTCCCAAATCAACTATGACATAATTGAACTCTGAGCTCCTTAAGAGTAGAAACTGTCCAGCCAGTACTAAGTACTAAGACAGAAAACAGAGTGACACTCAGTGACTGTTCATGGATGGATCAAGGAATAGGCACATAAGAATCAGGATTATCCACATAATAAGTGGTCTATTAATCATGGTCTTTTTAGGGTGAAGTGCTAATCAAATTACATATCAATAAATGTTTATTCCACAAATAAAATCAAAATGTGGAAACACTTTAAAATTAAGAAAGAAGTAAAGAAATGAATCAGAGTTGTCATCTTTAATTTTTCCAAAAAACAAAAAGTAAATTTTAAACAAACGATAAATAGATGCCAAAGACAATGTACTAATTAGTACTGAAAAAAAGTATTATTATACAAAAACTGCTCACATTTGGAATCAAACTTTATTCAGTACCCATCATCCGTTACTCTTAATTACAATGCAAAGGAAATGAATTCTTTTTGTCCTTTCATACTTATGAAGTTGTTTAGGGTGTATCAAGTCTGCAAGTATTTACATACTAATTAAATGTTTAGAGTAAATTCCAAATTTGTAAAAAGTGTCTATTATGCAAGGTTCATATTTATGTATATGCATTATACAGTAGGAACTACTTTTAACTTTTTAATACATATTTTTAAATATGCTAGATTATATACAACTGAGATGTTCCTTTTTTGGTTTTGTATTTTAAGAAAATAGGATAAAAATCACTGAGTAGAGAGAGAAGTAAAGCAAGGTGATGAGTAGGGACAAGAAAACACACTAGAACTAGAAAGGATACAAATGTTCATAAAATTAGATGCATTCTCTAAATTTGTCTCAATCTGATAGATCATATTCTACTATATGTCTCCTAAAAATAATTACACTCTCTCTTCCTTAACTGACTTACCACCACAGCCAATAATTAAAACAGTATGTATATTCATCAATATATGTGAAAAAATCTCAAAATATAGTTTTATATATTTATTATCAAAAGAGTAGATGCACAAGAATGAACCCCCACACTACACATACACAAACACCACTCAATCTCCTTGTCCTTATGAAAACAGAGGCACTAGCAGAAAAGAATGGATACTATGAAGCCGGAATCGCTCCATATCCTTTTGTGAGCTGACACGAAGTGCATTTTTTTTATGTGAGCATGCCACAAATGTAAATAAGAATCTTTTCAAATAATTCTTGAGCTTTTCTCCCCTCTAATTTTGCCTCAGATTGAATTTTGATCTAGCAAAGATATTTCTTATATTTTGTATAAACAATATTTTATAACCTCCTCAGAAATAAATGGCCTAGGAATAGACTCAACATTTTACAATATACCAACTACTATCACATATGAATAAGACTATAGTTTAGACATAAGAAAAACCTGCAAAGGGAAATCTGTAATATATAGGCAATAAATGGTTATGTAAACATGGAAATAAATACTAAATAGTCCAGTGTTCCAAAGGATTTTAATTTGTATTCTGAAATATTCCTAGAGATATTTGCCATAGTCTAATATTAAAATGATTACCTTGAGATCTTTAACATTTTATAACGGTAACTATAGTAAAAGTGTTACTAATAAAGGTCCAGTAGGAATACTAACTCTAAGAGAGAAACTGACACAATTAAGATTTTCCCATTGATGACTTTAACTCAGACCTCCTAAAATAATCAAATAACCATGTCTAACCTGAAAGTTTTCAACAGAGAAGTGATGAGATTTGGTTTATCTTTTGGGATGATTTCACTGGCCATTTTCTGGAAAATGGACTGTCGGGGAATAAAAAAGTAGAAGACCAGACAGGAGACTGATGACATTTGTCTAGGTGAGGGATAAATCATTTGGATTATGCATTGATCAAAGGAGATAGTGAAAAGTAATCATATCAATACATATTTTAGAATAAGACAATATTATATAGACAACAGATTATAAACAAAATAACTAGAGTCTCTACATAGAAACCTAAACCGATCTTTCTATTTTCACAATGAAAACGGGTACATATGCATTCACCAATAAATGCACTGACATGGGAAAATTAAGATATTTAGGATGAATCCACAAATGTCTGGTAGGAGTTGAAATTTAAGAAGAGGATTAGAAAGGGCCCTCTACTTTTTGCTCTGTACACTTGCTATTATTTTTTCCTTTTATTTTTATTAGTATTTTACTATTTATCTTTTACTGGTATTCTAATAGTTTATTTTTATTAGTATTTTCATTTTTCTTTTATTTCCTTTTGAAACAATAAAAATAAGTCAAATCATAAAAAAATCAAATAAATAGCAAAGTCATTGACTCATCATTAATTTCAGGGGCTACAGCTCCATAAAAAAAAATGTCGTCCTGTCTCCATAAAGGATATCAAATTTAAATGGTCACATCACACAAAAATTCATCAAAAATATGATAATTGCATATGATCATATATATTACTGATAAAATTTTTATATATATATAGCAAAGCAAAATTGCTCTGGCACTTAAAAATATGGGTTACTTTGTTTTTACTTCAACAACATTTAAAATATACAGAATTATGAATTCTATGTTCTGCAATTTAATGTTTGAAAACTTTCTCACAGGACTTGAATAAAGTCATTTTTAAATTTCAGTGGTCATGTTACCATACAAATCAGTTTTGTTTTATAAATATAAATTACAATTAATTAATATTTTAAAATATTTGCAAAGTCCATTTGAATTAAAAAATGAGAGTAATGACACATACATCTTTAATTTCTCAAATCTTCATTTTCACAAGTACTGGCAGTTGAAACCAAGCTGTGAGTATGTTTTAAAATCAGCCTTAATCAAAAATTTAAAAAAAAAGGCATATCTGAAGTACTTGGGTTAATTTCAAAATTACTCAACGAATAAGAAGCTAAATAGTCACCAAAAACAGCAGTATAAAGTGCTCTTTCTGATTCAAAATTATTACATCTTAAATTTGAGAACAGTTTTAAAATAGTCAGTACGATTCAGAATAATCATTAAGCTTTCATTTCCATTAACATTAAAGGGAACTATTCAGTGTGTGTCCATTACCTATTCTGATCTTACAAACAAAGGACTAAAGTCAAAATATCATTTCATTTTATTATTCTTTAAATGTATGGACTTTCATAGTCAGATATATATTTTGAGTTAAAGATGTATGTGCACATGGCATATACAACACTGCTTTTATCTAAATCATGAGTCACTCAAAACTTACCACTGTGTCAAAGTTGTAGAAAGATTTCATCAAAAAGGTGTTGGAATTCACCTCAAATAATATCAGTGTCAATTAACACAAGATTTGCTAGCAGTCTCCCCACCATGACTATGGCAGACCTCTTTCTCAAGGTATCATTTATCAGTGGTTATAGAAGAGGCTCCTCTATAACCCAGATCAATCCATTCATTCCTCAAATGTCTTCCAGTACCAAGTGTGAGCCAGGTGCTGGTTTAATCCCTTGAAAAATAACAACCAAGACATATCTAATTACTGCCCTTAAGAAGCATACATTCTAGTAAAGGAGACTGAATCAGAAAACTAAATGGCTTCGGTTAAGTAGATGGCATTTAGGAATATAATGAAATCTGGATCCATCTGAGACATGTTTTGGGGTCCAATGAATAAGACCTGATGAAGGAGTAGCTTCTGGAGTGAGAAAGACACAGTATCACAAATGATTCAAAAGTTGCTGGCATGACAGAAGTCTTATTTATTGATATGGGGAAGATTGGTGGGTAGAGCAGTTATGGATGTCAGAGACAGATCTGTTTTTAAATCTTTTTGAAAATGTTAACTTTGAGAAGCCTATGACACACCCAAGTTGAGATGTCAAGAGGCAGCTGAACAGATGAGTCTGGAACCAAGTCCATATAGATATAAATTTATGAGTCAGTGATATGGAGTCAGTATTTACAGAATAGGAATGTGGCAGGACAAGGAGGACAGAAAACCAAAAGAACTCAGGAAAGAGGGGAAGGAGGCAAATAAACAGTACTGCCTCCAATTGAAAAGGAAGTGCAAGAGACGTGATTTAGTTCATCACATTAAAAGAAAAAAGTGTCAGAAAAAAGTGAGTCATCAAGTGCTCTGAATACTACGGAGACTTAGGTAAGATGAAACTGGAAATTATCCACCATATTTAGCAACACAGAAGTGACAGCATTACTGGGGAGTGAGGTGGCCTGATAGGTTAACTGGGGGAAAAAAAAAAAAAACTCTTCACAATGCTGAAGCTAGAATTACCAAAAGTCATGCCTTGTAAACATTTCACCATCTAAGACAGTATCTAAACATCTTATACACAATATACACATTCATAAATTAAATTTAACAACTGTCTATTAAATTTCCACTAAGTGACAAGCAATCTACTGTGAACTGACAATTCAAAGGGGAATAATACATAAGATGTAATATTTATATATAATGAACAATGAACGTAATAATACAAATATACATAGGAAACACTGAAAATACCAGATATAAACAGTGCATAGTGAAAAAATATGGGTCACTGGAATGCATAAAAATAATCATTTAATTTCTCCATTCTATTCATTTTTGCTCTAGAAATGCCATTTCTAAATGTTAAAATAGCCCTTCAATGACTATTTGTTTTGTAGCACACCCTGATCCTATGTTTTAGGAAATTAGTAACTCCATGCCTAAATGAAGCACCAGAAACAGGAAAAACTGAGCACGAATAAGAAAAGTATTCTAATTAATGAGACACTGGCAACACTAATTTAGGGTTAGGAGAGAGTCCAATGTACTTGTTACTTATCAGGCTTCTCTAGTCTATTAAAAGTTAAAGCCTGCTTTATAATCTTATTGCATAATGGGTACTATATTGATGTGAAATGGACTCAAAATGGATGAGCTTAGAAGAAATATGTCATGGTAGAACAGTCATAACCAGGTTAATATGACATAATAATTTGACTTAAAAGAGTCAACTTTTTTATCTGTACAATTACTACAAACAAAAATTTATGACATTTACAGAATCATAAAAGCAGCAGTGCAATTTCAATCATATCTTGAAATAAGCCCGTTTCAAGAACTTGGTCTTATACTAATTCTTCAGGGGAAAAGATCAATTGGTTTACACATGTCAGACAAAGCAAGTGATTCTCCAGAAGGCTAAAGGAAAGCCCAGTAAGTCCAGTTTGTTATTATTAATGATTAAAAAATGATAGCAAATATTTAACTTACTCTGTGCTGGAACCCTCTGAATACTCAACATATACTGGCTCAATCACTATAACAAAACTATAAAGTACCTATTATTATGCCCATTTTACCTATGAGAAAACTAAAACAGAGACAAATACATTAAATTACCTATGGTCACTTAGACAGGACATATTATTGCTATAAATTTAATAAGAGCTTAAGTTACTTTTAAAATATTCTATTAGACAAGTTTAATATATAGATTTATATAAGCTATTATCAGCTATTATTGACATTCATAATATGGCTTAAAATAGCTTCCTTCCTGAGGGAGATTTAATATTAAAATCTGTCTTTTCAGATTTTCTTGCTTTCATTTTTTTCCCAATCATTTCTTAAAAGGTGATTTTACAACAGAACTTTGCTATATTCCAGTTCATCTTGTTGATACAGTTAACCTTCAAACAATGCAGGAGCTAATCCTCTTATAATTTATATTCAGTCCAGGTACCCTCCATTCCCCTGCATCTGTGGTTTCAACTAACCATGGACCGTGTAGTAATGCAGTATTTACTGTTGAAAAATATCCACATATAAGTGGACCTGAACAGTTCAAACCGGTGTTGTTCAAGCATCAACAGTATTTAGTTTGCTCTCTGTACTACGCAAAAAAAAAAATTAGAACAGTTAAATGTCAATGGAACTTGTTAGAGGTAGTAACAAACAGCCCCAGTTATCTGAGACTGAGTACTCTGACAAAAAATAGTTGTCCTCTATCTCAGTAGGCCATCTTCTGTTGAATGTTCAGTCTCTAAAGAGACAACAACTTCCCCTGACACAGAAAGGGGTGCCTACTGTGGAATGAGAGCAGCCACCGAGGAAGGGCGACGGAAGACAGCTGTTGCCGCCAGATGGTCATCACATCTACTGGGTTTGTTTTATAGAGGAATTGTTTAAGCACCTTAAAGATCCTATTTCATGGCTGGTGCAATTTACCTCAGATTCCTCACAAAGATGGAGAGTTTCAATTAGATACAAAAGATACTTTCAAAAAACAAAGTATACAGAGATGGTGCCCCCAATCCACCTTTTTCCTTTTTCCTTTCTTTTGGTTACAAGTGATGATAATAATGACTACAATGACAAGTAATTAAAAATTAAGAGAGAGCCAGTTTATCTTACCCTGGCTGTGGCTCAAATTTTTGAGAAAAAAAACAAGACTTATGGAAAGAGAACGGATATTAGTAGCATTCAATGACTATGTGCACATCAAAGACGCAGTCTGAACTACTGCTTTTCATAACCACCCTGGGGCTTTCCTGACTTTCCAGTTCTGACATTGCCACTAAACCTCTGCTCTCCCTAACATCAAAATATTCTGATGTCAACATTTCAGATGTGTGCTGCATTCACAAGAAAAATTTTAATTCTGCATAGTCAGTTAGTGGTAGATTCAACTTCTTCACTCCTTATTACCTAAGGGGCATTGAGAAACACCACGTTTACAAGGGATGAGCAAAGAATGAACTTCAATACATATTTTTTTCAAATTTTACTTATTTAGTTTTATGGATTGTGGGTTTTAAGTACTAGCAATGTTAAAATGTACATTTCAGTAGGAATAAAATATCTTGGCTAAAAGAAGAATGAGAAATAAATTTCCATTTGATTTCAATATTGTTAATGCAGGTTGCATGTACAGTCTTACTCTCCCTACAGAGGTTGCACTTGAAATTGAAATGTCATTAATATACTTTTATAAATCAGAAGTGCTAGTTCACGTATATTTTATTCTCTATACCAATCCTTTTAGGACATAATTAAATGCAAACAAACAGAAAAGAACTAACTCGAATCAATGTGTCCTTCTGAATGACATTTCCTTCCTACCTGTGAAGCCATCTCATCAGCTTCACTATTGCACTCATGCTCATAAATTTGACAAGGTTGGCTGATTTGCCTCCAATCCCATTTACATTTAGAAATATGTGGCCTTATAACTTATTTTTCTATTAATTTATAAAGTGCTTCAGTGATGATGAAAGGTAAAATTCCCTGTTCGTTTCCAAAGTGATTATCTCTGTACTGCACTGTTGATGCAGAGTTTCTGAGTATCAATGTAAGACAGACTTTGCTGTGTTTTAGAAGACAAAGCATTCAGTTAGGATACTCCAAAACTGTCCATGGGATCCTCTTTCACTAGGGCCACTAGAGCCAAGATACAGAGAAGATGATTCATCACTTCAACTCTACAAGCCATTATTTCTAATTAAAAACTACCCCATAAATACCTATTTTATAGTGACATCTGTGTAGTAAATAAATTCAAGTGATCAGTAAAACACTCACCAAGGAAATTACCTTAAAAAAATTACTTCATTTCTAAGTGTATCTTCCTAATTAAAATGACTATTTCCCATTCATATTTCTGAATCATAATTCATAATAACTTGAGAGTCTCTGAATATCCAATACGTAGGCAAGCTATTGCCCTAATTTCTCAAATCATACTGCCTACAAAACAGAAACATTTTTCAACCATTTATTGGCCTTTTTAAAATATGTACATGAGATTTTATAGAGCAACTTCTTACGTTCAAAGGTAAAAAAGAGTAAGTTGATAAACCTCGAATCATTCCCCTTACTCTAAACAAAGAGCAGAGAGGGTAAAAATCAATTCAACTGAGTGTAAAATTACCTTGTGTAGTAACTGAGACTGTATTAAAAGATACTTGATACATGAACCCATATACTTGTGATGATTCCAATCCAAAGTGTCTTCTCTCCCCATCTATTTACTTAATATATGCTCGATTTTCCTTCCCCTTTAACTTTTCAGCTTGCATTCAACCCAGTGCTCTCTTTTCTAGAAGAACAACAGACTGCGATGGAAAGAACGTTAAGGGCGATGATTCTTTAGATACTGATGTGAGTCTTTAATTTGCCATTACTGGAAATACTTCTTTAGGCAACACAATTTCCTCTGCTAAATCTTACTTTAAATTTTTCAAGTTTCGATTCTCTTTATTTCCTGTGCTCTTGAGCTGACTCTCACCCAACATGGTATACATACTTCCTCAACATTTGAATACAAACTATATTTTCAGATCCCAGAGTATTTTCAGACCTAACTTTTGTAACCTTTGACACTGTTGATTGTTTTCTTTGAAATTTTCTTTAATAATAACTCCTACAACATTGTCCTCCCCTTCTGGGTTTCCATCTGAATCTCTAATGTTAACCATTCTCAGCTTCCTTCATGATTCCTCATCCTCTATTTCATCTTTAAATGGAGCTGTTCATCAAAGTCCCATTTTTAAACATGTTTCTACCCTGCATTCCTTCCTTGGCTATGGCTACTATAAACATTGTGTCCAATTCTTTATATTTCGATTTAACTTTGGCCTTGCTTCTAAGTTCCAAAACAGTACATTTCCAACTGCATAATAAACAAAACAACCAAGATTTCCTGCAATTCTGAAACATCCCACAATCATTACCCTCTATGGGTAATCCAGTGCTTTCACTTCCCGTGACTTCAATCTATTAAAACATCATCATTGGCCTTCCAGATTGCCACATTACAAATCCTGCTATAATGGTAGAGACGTCCCTCTTCGACATTCTTCTCCTCATATAGGACTGTGAATTCCTTTAAACCAAGTCCAAAATACCTCTTAACACTATCCCCTTCATTCCATTACTGTCATTCCACAAGTTCAGAGCCCCGTGAACTCTTATCTGACTCCTAACTTACCTTCCACACTGCTGCCAGACGGGACTTATTTGAAAAGGTCCTTCCCTATCTTTTCATCAAGTATTAGATGACTTCACATTGCTGTTGCATGAAATCCAAAGTCCCTACCATACCGTTCAGTAACTCCTGAAATTCAACCTCAAAAATAGCTTTCCAGCTCACCTCTTGCTAATCTTCTCCACACTGGATTCAACAGTCCCTAGGATATAATGAGAGTTCAAAGCTTCTTGTATCCATGCTGTTCCCTGAGTTCTGTTCCCACCTGTTTCTTCTCTACCTAGCAGAACCTTAATAACTCTGTTTCCTTAGTGGTAGGATCAGTGCCTTTACGATGTTTTACTAGAGTAGTCCACTCTCACCTCCAAGGTTTAGCTCCAATAGAAATACTATGTAAACCAGATAAACAAAACTGTAAAACTTCAGGAGTAATCAAAATATAACCAACTTAGACAACTGATACAGTTTTATCTGAAAACAGAATCTAATTCATCTCAATTTTAAAAAGTCTCAGTCATTCCCCTCCCACATAAAATTAATGTCAAAACCCACTTAATACAGTCCCCTTAGACCTCTCAGCAATACCTCTTCATACTATTAAGGCTAGGACTTACTGTTTCATCTAATTTTATGTTTATCAAAATTTCACTATCAAAATTGTTACTTTTTCAGGTCTCTGTTTAGCATAATACTTTTTGGCCAAACCAAGGCAGCAATTTATAATTTCTTTCTATCTATCTATCTATCTATCTATCTATCTATCTATCTATCTATCTACATAATGTACCTATTCTTAAGCATATGTATTCTTACATGTATAGTTTATATATTAAAAATATAAAAGTTCTTAAAACCTATTCATTAAAAAATAAAATCATATAACCAAAAATTTATTAATTAATAAGACAGTGTGATACTCTCCATGTCAAACTTGACATTTATAATACCAATGAATTAGATATTCTGAAGCATTTTTATTAGGCTCAAATACTTATCTGCATATACTAATAGAAGAATATTTTGGACCAATTTTGATGTTATCATGTTTACAAAAAATATCTTGGAAACCTTAGTACATAATATAATTGAATAAAAAATAAAATGCTCCATAATACTTCAATTTTGTCTTATCTGTGTGTTCACATAAACATGATATGTTTGTGACTGTTAGTATATATTGACAAGCATAATAATGACACACTTGTCACAATCTTAGCTCAAATATGTGATGAGAAATCAAATAAGCTAGAAATCAAAGAAACTTACTTCTTATCTAGAAAGCTCAAATGGTTAAGACTGTTCTAAGAAAGACATTTTAAAGAGGATATTCTAGTCGGTAACCTTTTCAGAGACACTAAAGTTATTACCTGCGTAAAAGGGTTATACATCCAGTTGAATTCTAAGGCTCTAAAGGTTACTTTAAACGAAAGAATCTCAAGACTTCCCATCCTCAAAATATACACATCGAAATCTGTTAACTGTTCCCTTCAAAACATGGAAAGACATGAAAATGAAAAGCAGTAACTTTCTGCATGCCTTTGTTGGGACAAAGTTTCTATCACATCCTTTGTACAAGTTAGAAGTTACATAAACTAAAAGATAAGTTAGGAAAAGTTATTCACAAAGGTGGTAGTATCAATTTGGGACCTGAAGGATGAATACATGTTTTCAAGGCCAAGAAAGGCTGATGCAACAAATTAAGGATGCCTGAAGAAAATTCACATCTAATTATAAACACTGAAATGGTATTTAGCTACACACGTATGAGAGACGCTTCATCCAGTTGCAAGGTGTATTTCTGTTTTCCAGCAAGGAGTACCTATGTTTGAACATAAATACTAACATCAGTGCCATCAAGGTGTTTTGACTCATGGGTATCAATCACACCTCTGGAACTATTATGTGCTGACTTTACTGAAGTTTCTAATATTTAGTTATTTGATAATACAGATTGTGATATTTACAGAAATTCATTTTAGTTGATTTGTAAAATTTATAAATAATTAACTTAATCATGCTGAAATCACAAGATAAATTTTCCTTCTTGTATTTAGTATCACAGCATGTACAAATATTGTAAATGATTTCTCTGCATGAAATTAAGAAAAATAAGCAGGTCAAATGAATCAGGCACTAGAACAATAATAAAAAGCACTTTCTAAAAGTGCCATAGAGACATAAATTATCTTTGTTTTTGGTACCATTATTAGATCTCTAGTGTTATTCACATGCATCTTACTTGACCTTCACAGCAATTGTGTGAATTTGTTAGTAAGATGGCATTTGCCAGTTTTATAGAAAACTGATAAGAGACAAGTTTTTTTGCCCTAGGCTGTGCAGTTTTTAAGAGACAGAGCTAAAACTTGAATATAGGTCTTCCACTAGTACTCCAAAATAACTAGAGTAGGATTTCTCATCTGGTGTGCAACCTTCCTCTTGACACAGGTAATAGGAAAATAACTATTTTGAGAATGAAGTTGTAATTCACCTCACTCACTAAGTGGCTTTTTGACCTTGGGCAAGATTTTTAATTACTCTATGCTTTAGTTTCTTCATCTACAAAAATGAGACTTTGAACTACTATCTAAACTTTTATCCAGTGCAAATATTTTATTCTTATTCTAGAATTTAGCATGATAAAATATATGTGAAGAAATACTAACCCATGTGTGTATTTACAGAAACCAAAATATTTATTACTGATTAGTAAATCTAATGCCCATTCACATAGTGATACTTCCTAATGTAAAAGATATCGTGTTAGAGAAAAATGAATTAGAAAGGAATGCCTTAAAGTTTTTAAGTTTGTAGTCAAATACAACCAGTCTACCTAAAGTTATAAAAATAGATTATTTAAAACACGTAAATATATTTTACTTCTCTGAAATAACCACAATAATATAGTCAGAATGACACTAATAATCTACTCGCATGTATCCTACATGTATTATACACACATTCTTAATACAATAATTGCCATCTATGAATTTAGAAAACTGTAAATCCATGGAAACCACTCCAAATCAAGTAAACTATTGAAATGTATGACATAGGATTTCTAATTATAATCAATAAAACATAAAAAATAACTAAATTAACATACTTTTTAAATTCTATATATAACAGTCTTTAAATTTTGCTCTGTGCTACCTGTATATCCAATTAAGTATATCCTCTTAAACTCCCTTCATAGATGTATGAATATTCTACACAGTTAATAAAATTAAGTGCTGAGCCATATCACATTCATTAACACATATGAATGATGAATAGACTGAACAAAACAAAAATTGAGCTTTACTGACAATGTTCTGAACAGAATTCTGTTTCCCCATTCAAAAGGTCTCTTTTCATTCAAGGTGCGGTTTTCTTTTGCAGAATTTATTAATGTGTATCATTTTATCAAAAAACAAAGCTCTTGCTGAGATAAAAAAAAAAGTATCAATAAGAAGACTACTAGGTGATTACCCAATATCCATTCTTTCGTTCTTCCATGCTAACAGAATTTCATTTTTGTTGGCAGAATCTCTGTTGTCACCTTAAAAAGAAATTATACTTCCACTCTTTCAACATGGAAAAATACATGGCATCATTTTGTCGAATGAAATATAAGAGAAAGTTATTACGCACAACATCTAGAAAATCTCCAAAATGAATGGCAGTCATAGATAAAATGGGCCTTTTGTTTCTTGTCCTCCTGTTCCAGCCAGAACATGTTGATGGACATGCTAGTTAGTAACCATTTCAAAAGTGGGAAAATGAAAGTTACACATAACGACAACAGGAAAACTGAGTCCTATGGAACTATACCAGCCTTACTTCCCTGTGTCAGGAGGACTCATCTTTGGAAAAATTTAAAATCCTATATTTAATCAGTTTGTACCAAGCTTGACTGCTATCTGATACACTCACCTAGAATGTGTCTATCATTAAATAACAAGCAAAACAAAATTCAGCAAATGTTTACTGGAAGTCTTCACTGCTCTACCACCAACCTACAATCAATCTGATCTCTTGGATCTATCACTTCAGCAGTCAAAGGTTTTTCCCCCAAAACTTTCTTCCTCACCAAAGTTCATAACCCATATGTCTCATTCATGGAGTGGACACAATTTAAACACAAAACTGGATCCTCCATTATACTTATGTACATCTCCCTTCAAAGTGAAAAGAAAAGAATATTTTGGCTTAAACTATTTTAAAACATCTACTATCATTTTTTTAACATTAAGGAAAACTTTTCTAAATTTTCTCAAAAATAGCCATACATAAGATATCAAACCAGACAAGAGGAGTGTTTTCTACCCACTGATTTACAGACTATCTGTGGTGAAGAACTTGTTATTTAAATGCAATCTGTCACAGACTAACTCTTTCATGAAATGCATCCCTCTCAGCAAAACAAGCCCATTGATCATATGTTTGGGTGTTGCAACAGATATCAAATTGCTATAAAAGTTTCCCAAAATTTAATCTCAACCTTTCCTTGCTTTGCTGCACTCTGGAAACAAGCAGTTATTAGCACGTGGGTATTGATCTGCAGCCCATACTTTTCTACCCTTTTTCTAAGTCATTTATGTTGGAATTCAAATATGGAGGCAAATACGTTCTTCTAAATATTTTTCCTATATACTCTAACTCAATTTTAACCATCCTTTTTTCTTTACCACAAGTTGAATTAAGTAACATTAGTTTGAGGAATCTGTGGAAGTTTTTGTTCAAGAAAAAAGGCAAGTTCAATGGCTTTTAAAAGTTTAAAAGTTATTTTTTTCTCATAGGTATAGAAATATTAAAAACACTGGAAATCCTAGCTTTTACTAAAAGCTTTTTATTTCCCATCATATGTTTTCAGCAAAATTGAGATAGATAACAAGTCAATATTATGCTTGAGGAAATATATTAACTATAGCTTCAAATAACACATTATAATATTTCACACATCTTTACCTATTCTAAAAATGAGCACACAGAAAAGATAAAGGAAAAATGTATTTTTATATTCTAAAATTCACATTCTATGCTAACCTATACTTCTTAACAATGGAAACTGAGGAATATTGATGAACATTTAAACCACAGATGCAGGGAAGAGAGAGCCTTCAAAAGGCAAAGACCACTACTAAGCTCTACAGCACTTTACTGGGAGAATAGCTCAAAGGCCAGAGTAATACGTTAGTGTCAGAACTTGGAAAAAATGTCCTCATCTAGATTCCCTACAATGAGAAACCCCAAGACACGTTATTGAAATGTATTCCTGGCTCTATCAAGTGATTGTATTTGAAAAGCTAAAATATACTCTATATTGAAAAAAAAAAGAGAGAGATTTTAAATAAAGTTTTTTTTTAATGAAAAGGTAGAAAATGAGAAAAAGGAGAGAAAGAAGAAATGATTGGTAAAAGGAAGTGGAGCAGAGACAGAATAGAGTAAAATAAGACTAACACTTCAAATCAATGTGTTACCATTACTCATTAGAAGTTAAGTTTATTGTCTTTATAAAAATAGAATCTCAACCTTAAGGAAACAATGATGTGCTAGGTGATACAACTTCTAAATTGTTATTGCTTTCCTGTGATCAATTTCTAGATTTGGAGTTTCTCTAACCATCTAGTATTAATGTTCTTCAAAAATTGTTTTGGATACACTACTTTAGGAAAAAAAACTACCTTTTCTCAGTAATTCTTTAGTTACTGAAACAAATGATAAAACAATCTGAGTAACGAAATAGAAAGTCTCAGTAAATAAACCTAAGATGTAAAGAAGAGCCAAAGAGAAAATTTAGGGCAGAAAAATATAACAACCAAAGTAAAAAAAACTCAAGTCACAACCTCAAGAGCCAAATGGAAAGGACAGAGAATAGAATCAGTTAACTTTACATTGAACAATAGAACTACCGAATTTAAACCAAAGAGGAGAAAAATATTTTTAAAAATAATTGAAAAGAACCTCAGAAACTATACTAAAATATATACCACTCCTGCTCTGACAGGCACAAAATGGACCCCATCAAAGACCCACAAAGATGTCCACATACCAGTTGTTGAAATCTGTGAACATGTTACATTATAGGTCAAGAAAAATAGCCTTCAGGAATCACAGAGAAATAAAAACATCCTCAGATGAAATAAAATTAAGAAAATCTGTTGCCACAAGACCTATTCTAAAGAAAGTAGTTCTCTAAACTGAAATAATAAAAGAAGAAATCCTCAATTATCAGGAAGGATAAAAGAATACAGTAACAAAAAATAAGGGTCAATACGATAGACTTTCCTTCTTTTTTTTGAGTTTTCTAAATTGTATTTGACATTAGAAGCAAAACTTTCACACTGATGTGTTTCTGAATGGATGTAGAGAAAATAAGACAACAATATTCTAAATGAGGGAGGGTAAGGGGATGATAAAGAAGATAAAGATTCCACACTTCATTTGTACTGTGACATGTTGACAACAGTAGACTAGGATAAGCCATTTATATGTAATGTAATACCTAAAATCTACCATATAAAAGCACCAAAAATTTAAGCCCTAACATATTAAAGTATTAAGTATCAATATTAAATGTAAATTCACACCAAATAAAAGACAAAGATTTAGTATATGGTATCTAAAAGAATCTCACTTCAAATACAATGATATAGGCAAATTGAAGTAAAAGAGTGGAAAAGCAAGACTGGCTACATTAATGTCATATAAAAAAGGCTCTAGAGAAAGGAAATTATCATAAGCAGAAAGGGACACTATAAAGATAAAAGGGTCAATCCAGTGAGACGATACATTAGTCCTAAATGTGTGTGCATCAAACAACAAAGCTGCAAAATATGTGAAAAACTGTTAGAACCAAAGAGAGAAATTAAAAAAAAATCCATAATTATAGTTAAAGACATCAACATCTCATTCTCAATAATTGAAAAGACAAACAGCAAACAAATAATCAGGGATATAGAAAAACTCAAAAACAACAATAGTCATCAGACTCTGAATGATACTGTAGAACACTGAACCCTAAAACATCAGAATATATATTCTTTTTAAGGACCTGCAGAACACACACACAGGTGGACTATACCCTGGTATATAAAATAAGCATCAACAAATTTAAAACAATTGAAATCATGCAGAGTATACTGACAAAATGGGATCAAACTAAAAATCAATGACAAAAATGTAAATGGGAAATCTTTGAACACTAATATAAACAACATACTTCTAAATAATCAAGTTTCAAGAAAAATTTAAAAATTTAAAGCACACCAAAATTTGTGGGACAGAGCTAAAGCAGTGCTAAGAGACAAATTTTGAGTACTAAATGCATATATTAGAAAAAAAAAGAATAATGTAAATGGATAATCTAAGCTCCCACCTTTGGAATCTACAAAAAAAAATGAGCAGAACAAACTCATAACATGAAGGAGGAAGATATAAGAGATAAAAGCAGAAATCAATGAAATTTAAAGCAAACAAATTAAAAAAAACAGAAAAATCAACGAAACAAAAAATAATCTTGTTCTTTGATATAATCAATACAACTGACAAATTGCTAGCAAGACTAACAAAGAAAAAAAAAAAACCAACAGAATACCATAGTTGAATACAGCTGAACATCACTCATGAACATATACACAAAAATTCTTAACAAAATATT
Organism: Camelus dromedarius; assembly: GCF_036321535.1. Classification (NCBI taxonomy): domain Eukaryota; kingdom Metazoa; phylum Chordata; class Mammalia; order Artiodactyla; family Camelidae; genus Camelus; species Camelus dromedarius. Next base: position 64,219,241 of record NC_087436.1, on the reverse strand, counting down.
AGCTAATAAAATTCATATAAATAAGTGAATTACACACCATGACCAATAGGAGCTCATTCCACTGATGCAGCATTGGTTCAGTATTCAAATCAATCAATATAATCAATTAAGAAATGCTAAAAAAGAAGATCACATGTGATCATATTGATCAGAGCACAAAAAGGATTTTACAAAAGCCATCACCCACTCATGGTTAAAACTCACTGAAAACAAACAGGCATATAGGGGATATTCCCCAATTGAACAAAGGGCGGTTTTTTTTAAAATGATAACTAACATTATACTGAACAGTGAAAGACTAAATGATTTCCCCCTCAGATCATGAATGCCCATTCTCACTAGTCTTGTGTTGCTAGAATAATTAAGTCTGTATGCCACAGGGAGAGGGATAACCACATCAGTCACTGAGAAAGAACAGACCAGGACAAATATGCCCAACTAGTTTTTGATAAATCTCCAGATGCAATTCGACTGAGGAGCGAGCCTTCTCAACAAATGTTATGGAAGCAAATGGACATGCATAATCAAACAATGAATCTTGATCTAATTTCACATCTTACAAAAATTAAAATAGATCACAGACTTAAACATAAAACAATATATAAATATAAACATAAAACAAAAAACAATAAAAAAAAATTTAGGGAAAATCATAGGAGAAAATCTTTGGGCTCCAGGGCTAAAGACTTCTTACACTTGTCACCAAATGTGTGATCCACAGAGGAACATTGATCAATTAAGACTTCACCACAGTTAAAATTTTTGGATGAGAGGAAAATATTTACACCACATATCAGAAAAAGGAGTGGTATCTGGCATATATAAAGAATGCTAAAAACTCAATAGCAAAAAAAAAAAAAATTTTCTCATTAAAATACTGACAAAAGACATGAACAGACACATTTTACCAAAGACGATACAAAGGTGGCAAAAAAGCACATGAATAATGATCACCATATTAGCTATTGAGGAAATGCAATTTAAAGCAGCAATAGAATATAATTTCACACATATCATAATGGTAAAATAAAAAATAATGACAACTACTGAATGAGCACAGACACAAGCACTCATACATTGCTGAATGGAATATAAAATGGTACAGTGGAAACAATTTAGCAGTTTCTCAAAAAAAATTAAATATACAATTATTATATGACTTAGCTATTGCACTCATGTATATTATTTTTCCCAGAGAACAAAAACATATTCACATAAAAATCTATACATAAACTTTCAGAGCAGTATTATTCATAATCACCAAAACCTGGCTTGTCTTTTGAAAAAAGTGAATAGTTAAGCAAATTGTGGTACCACGGAGTACTATTCAGTAATAGAAATGAATGAACTATTGATACATGTAACAACCTAGATGAATCTCCAAAGAATTAAACTGAGTGGGAAAAAAAATCCCCAGAGATTACATACTGTATGTTAAGGATGGGGTAAGGTTTGGAGGGAAATAGACGTGGCTATACAATGGTAACAGGAGAAATCCTTGGAGTAATGACAACATTCTGTATCCTGACTGTAATCAATGTCTTACCTTATTTATAATATTCTACTGTAGTTTTGCTAAGTATTACCAGTGGAGAAAACTTAGTAAAAGGTAAAAAAAACTCTCTGTAGCATTTCTTATATGTTAATCTACATTTAGCTATAAATTTAATATATAAAAAATTTAATTCAAAATAAAATTAAAAAGTAAATATTAAAGTTTGTTTGAAACAATTTTCACTTATAATCCTCTACTACAAGGTCTTAGTTAGGGATTGTAACATGGAATAATGAGACACTATAATTATTTGTATTTGTGAATTTGTAAGTTAATACAAATGTGATCAGGTTTTCCAAATAATTTGCAAAAAGACATCAAAAATTTGATCTAAATAATAAAATGTTCAAACATTTACTAAAGTGATTAGTCAAGTAAATCTTAGGGAAATTGTGTATCCTAATTCCCAGCACTTTTTGCATACATACTCAACTGTTTATTAGTTATGCATATAAAACTTAACCACTATTTCAAAATGGAAACATTTCATATTTTCTAATTTTAAGTTAAATAAGAGTAATTGTATACTTATGTGATTACTTAACTAATTCTAGCAGATTATTTTGAATGGACAAATTTCAAACCATTGTTTTGTAAACTGCAAAAGTAAAAATGTTTTGTATCAATTTTTTAGAATGCAAATACAACTTCAAGAACTACTTTTGTCTCTTCCTTTTTACATACTACTAAAAATTCTATGAAAATTATGAAAGTGATATAATTCAATAAAAAGCTATTTTACTTTTTAGTACATTTTAGATTCTAAACATTGTATACTATGGAAATATTAAAAGCTAGTACATATATTTAATACATTTGAGGAATTTGAAATTTCTTAAAATGAAGTTAATATATCAAATTATTATAAATATATAAGAATATTTTACTGTGGGTATTTTATAATATTTTATTTTTTTTTATTATTTTACAAAATATTATCAGACCCAAAGCTCCTGTCATAGGTTGCAATTTGTAATATAACAATAAAATATTTTTTCAAATTATACACTGATAAACATTTCACACACCACTTAAGATGTATGGAGAATCTTTTCCCAAGATATTAAAGAAAAATTTGTTTGAAATATCACAAATATCACAAAGCTTACTAATAAAAAGAAGTTTAGTTGCAATAATGTCATATCTCCCTTTAAATCATTTTCCTTGAAAACCCAAAATATTTGAGAGAATGCATTTCAGATTAACAGAATAAATAAAAAGACTACCTTAAAAAATCTAATCTTTCATCTTAATATATATTAGAGTGAAATAAGAATGTAAAATCTCACTAATCATCAGGGAAATGCAAATCAAAACTGCAGTGAAATGTCATCTCGCACAAATCGAATGGCTACTATCAAAAAGATAAGAATAAAAAAGGCGTTGGCGAGGATGTGGGGAAAAGGGAACCATGGTGGGATGTAAATTGGTGCGGCCACTACGGAAAACAAAATGGAGGCCCTTCCTTAAAAAAGTGAAAACAGAACTACTACATAGTCCAACAATTCCACTCTGGTTATTTAGCACAGAATACAAAAATGCTATCTCAAAGAGATACATGCACCCTCATGCTCATTGCGGCATTAGTTACAGCTTCAATTTAATTAAACAATCATTCATTCCAGGTCAATTAATGTATCTGAATATCCTCTCCAGCCCATTCTATGCTTAATGCTATGTGTCACCTCTTGTTTGAGGCTGGCATGGGGGGATACTTTCAGAGAGTTATGAGACCTCTTTTGGAGAATCAACAAAACTAAATCAAATTTACTAAGAAAGCATTATAACTGTTAAAAGATGATGTAAGCACCATATCTACAATTTATTTCTTAAATTTAGAATGCTGTCCCGAGCCTCCACTCAAAATTTATCAAATACTAGGGCAAGTTTACTGGGAAACATAACACTTCAATGAATTCCTAAGCTGAGTCAGGCATCCAAATCAGTGGTCTCCGAACATCCTCTACACGGCCCTTTCATAGGACTTAGCCCCAGTGAATGGAAATTATCCAGTTACCTATCAGTATCTCTGGCTTAACAGTGAGCTTTCTGAGACAAGCTATCATAGCATCTAGTTAGCTGGGGTGAAGTTATCCTTGAGAAGATATCTTATCCAGAACTCAATTAGTGTTTATTAAATGAATAAATAAGGGTTAATAAACTCATAATATTTAATCTAAAAAATAAGAAAAGTTTTAACAACTTTGTATTTAAATCCTTTCAAAACGTGGTTCTCATTTTAAAATAGAATTATCACTTCATTAGCTGAGTTTATGTGATTTTTCTTGGTAAAATCACTACATTTGAAAGTGTTTGGGAAATCTCTCAAATCTCCCAAGTATTTCCTGACATCCAGTAAGTTAAATATAAGAAGTCATTCCCACAGCTCAGCTTAAGATGTACTTGAAATTTCTGACAGGTCACAAACTGTGGAGAAAAAAAATTTAAAAATAAGGTAAAGAATATTGATACTTTTCCCAACAAAAGATAAAGACTGAAAGAGCTATTAGCCAAAACTGTATGTAAAAGTACAGAAATATCATTAACGATTCAATCCTAGAAGTTAAATATTGCTCTTAAGCAGGAGCATGGGTCATACAATGTTTGAAACAGTCAGTCATCCATATACGAGGCAAATAAAAACTTGGCAAGCTATTTAAGAAAGAGTCCTGCTTATTCTGTTACAGCATAATCTCTACAGAGGAAGGAGAGTTGACAAATTATTATTACTGACATCACTTGCCTCTTGATATAATGCACTGAGAACACCGTATCATTTCTGTGACGTTCCTGTCAAAAACGCCTAACATGAATCTAATCATGAGAAAACACCAGAAAAACTCAAATTGAGGGACATTCTATAAAATAACTGTCTTATACTATTCATAATTTTCAATGTCATGAGATGCAAAGAAAGACTGAGAAACCACTCAGGAAAAAAAAAAAAAGAAAGAAAGAAAGAAAAAAGAAACTAAAGAGGGATGACCACTGAATGTAATGCATGATCAAGGATTTTCTTTTGCTATCATGGACACGATTAGGACAACTGACAACAACTGAACAAGACCTATAAACAAGGCTGGCTTCATGGGCATGCAAGCAGTGCAGTCACAGAAGCCCCATGCTCAAAAAGATCAACATTTGGAGTTAAATGCTCTTCTGTAGTCATCTTGAAATGCTTCACAGGTTTATCTCTGCATTTGTAATTTTGCGTGTGAAGCCTGGTGGGATGACAGAGCACATATCTCCACTGTGTTAAAAAATGGTGGTCTTTTTTTAGCAATTGTAGTAACAAGTAAAATTTTAATATTTGGGGGAATGTAGTTGAAGGATAGACAGAAAAATTTTGTATAATTTGCAAGATGCAGTATGTCAAATAAAACGAAGAAGAAAATCCTACTTAGCTCACCTCTCAATACTACTCATTTTTATAATCCAGGCTTAATGGATTATCAATATTAAGTTATGAAAAAAATGTTATTGTAAACACCAAATCTTTTAAAGCAATGAATGACTAGAAACAAGTGTCTTTTAGAGTTTCAATTTTTTCTTCCCTTATATTGGCCAAAATCCTGATTTAGGCTTTTTTTTTCCCCACAAAAGAATATTACACCACACATACACAGACAGAAACCACACACACTTATCTGGTTAACTGTTGTAAAATCTAGTATATCTATACTCTTGGACAAAAATGTAACCATAATGTGTTATCTCTATTTCCCCCATTCTGTGATCTCTTAATTAAATTCTGAATAAATTTGAATTCTATAAAAAGTTAAATGTTCAAAAAGTTCATTTAAAAATATCAGGATAAGATATCTTTAAAAGTAAGGTGCAGTACATCATGAATAATATTTTTATTTTAATAATAAAAATCAAACATGAAAACCAGTACAGTTATTTTTATAGTCCTAGTAAAGATATATGATTCCATGTTTACAAGTCATTTAAAAAAAGGAAGTATAGCATTTTACTTTCTGGTTCAATTTTTGGTTAAAAGGGCTTATGGCAATATTCTTTTTTTTTGGGCATTGCCTGACAAGAAAAAAAAAATGAATGAGGTGACTTTGCGTATAACTGAAACATTTAGACCTCTACACAATTTGTATTTTTTGGATGCCTTTCTTTCATTTGTGTCAAAAGACTGTGACTTAATTAAGGTTATCACAATGCCTAATATTCCAGAGATATCAAAAAAGAAAATAAATTCTATGTGTCCTGCTTGATAAATATGACAAGGAAAAGTTTGGGAAGAGACATAGTTGTCATAAAATTCTTTAACAAAATGGGAATGACAGTGACTCTTCTCAAAGTATATGTTTGTTTCTATTAAAAGATAGCTGAATAAAGAGTAGTAAACCAGGTAGAGTTAGTCTTGGGGCACAGAATGCCATTATCAGAATCCCACAGCCAAAATCATTGTTCTTATGACACATTAAGAGTCAAGAAGACAAAGTTAATACAGAAATTGCATTATTTAGACTTTAAAGTCAATATATGTAAGCAGAAGAATCAACAACTCTCTTCCTCACTAATGATTCTTTTAAATTAATTTATAAAAATTAATCAATCTATAAAAACAATTTCAATATGCTCAGAAATAAGCTGAATAGCATGTTGGATTTAGCAAGAGGCAATACAAACACTTTGGCAGCATATAAACTCAGTCTTTTCTTACTGAATTTCCAGGAAAAAAAAAATCAGGCTATCACTCAATTTAGGTTTGAACCTCAGTCTATCTAAAACCATACATATTAGTTTTCAGAATTTTAAAGTTCATCATTGCTGATTCTTTTGTAGTTCCCATAAATAAAATAATCTAAGTTAAAAATCAATTGCCAACTTAAATACTGGTAAGCAGGGGACATTTGCACAAGGCTTAAGACAGAACACCAGCCTTCAGTCTAAAGTTGGTCCCCATAACAGTGAGAGCTGGAAAATAGATGTAGGGCTTCTGGTAACCTATTCTCATAAGCAGAGGATGATCAAAATTAATCTCTGTAGAGCCTACAGCCAGGCAAGTCTTTTCAAGCAGGAAAGAAGGGGGAAAATGGACAGCAGCTAATACCCCCACGGGCTACAAATACGCAGGTGCAGGGTCAGTAGTTTAAAATAGACTTCTCATTGGCCAACTGGGGCCCAGCAAGGGAATAAAGAACCAAAATATGCCTGGCATATTTGGAATTCATTGTAGGCAAAGAGAAGGGAAAATCTACACAAAAAAGAACACATACAGCAGAGTACAAAAGTCAATTTAATGCAATCTTCCAAAGAATATTGCTGGATGTTAAAATTTTGTGACATTTCTGTGAGAACCATAAATCTATCCTATAAATAGTTCTCAGACACTTTATTTTAACATGTCTTTATCTTACTTTCTTTTCCTTCTTCTTTCTTCCCTCACCCTCTTTTTCAAAATATGATTTAATAGACTCATCATCATGTATATTTAGATAATTATTTTTCGAGATACATTCCTCATGAATATACAAAATGTTTGTTATGGGAAACTAATTTATATTTTGAGTTCATGATTTATAAAAGAATCCCTTCATTTACTAATTTATTCACTCATTCTCTAATGAATTCATTCATTCAGCTATAGAATCACACATTTATACTCAAGAATCTAAGCCAAAAGAATTTTTATAACTTTAAATGTAAGCATTTGTGAAATTAATGGTAAAGTATGTACATTACATATGAGCTAATCCAGCCTCCTCCATCTCTTGAGATTTGACTCTCTATTCCCTTTTCCCAATCCTTCAAGATGGTCTAGAATGATGACAGAGAAACTATTGTTATAGAGCTTTGTTTGGAAGGTAAAACAAGACGCACTGTAAATTGTATTGGTTTACACAGCTGGCATTTTCTTTTGTTCCTTGTGGACAACTGTAAGACACATCAGGATGTTACTAACAAAGATTGTGAAAGCGTCAAATCTTGAAATTTGAGGTGTTTATAGAATATAAAGGAAGGGAATTAAAGAATTACTGTATTTATTGAATTATGCTTTCAGGCTTTGTCCAGATCTTAAAGGGCTGGGACTACACTCTCATTATGAATTTGAGCAAAGAGAAAATTAATATGTGAAAGACAAGTGACATATCCTGTTCTGCAATATCAAAGCAAATTATTTCTTATGCATATTACTTTAGTATAATTCTTCACTGTAGCTTTTTCCATGTGGCTCTAATCTTGGCTTCTAGTTAGAAAAGATTATGTCATATTTTCTTTATTATTAATTCTGCAAAATTATAATGAAGTACTATGAAGTTTTTTGGTATCAGATTTAGGAACTGAATATAAATTTTACCACTGAAACCAAAGAACAGAAATCCTGCGAATTACGTATACAATTACCCGCCTAACTTAGAATGATATAGGAATGAAATAAAACGTATACAGATCTGACTGAAGTAATCATATCCATAAAATATTGTTTTGTTATTTTTAACCTTAGTTGTAATATAAAACCTTACACACTATTTTATGACAGTTGGTTCCATGGAATGATTTGTGGCATACAGCATACTGTTATTAGCTAAAGGAAATACCAATGACATCATTTAGCCATTATAGGAGATAAGCTCACCTATCAAAGAACAATACTAACAGTGTTTTATATTTTTACTAACCTGGCATGTCAAGTAAGTTGCACAGAATATTTTCCTATACAAACACATTATAGTTAAAATATCTGAACCATACCCTTGCCTCTCCAAGTATGAATGTGTAATATTGCAAAGGTTTGTTAACTCCAATGATTCATCAGCCACATTATCTATCCTATTATAGTTTAAAAAGTAAGAAAACGAAAAGAGGCTTAAGTCTAACATAAGACAAATCTGGAAATGACTTTTTAAAAATAAAAATGGATTATCTATCAACACAGATACATTAAAGATAATTTTAAACTCAATAAAAAAATCTGTATGCTCACTAGAGGAAAATAATCTTAATGTAATATTATCTTTTCTATCTCCCTTAATAATAATACATCATCTTTAAAATGGACTGGTAGTTCATAGGATCAGCATATAGTCCCTCATTAACATTATAGAAATTAAGTCATCTGACCTGTAAATTTAAACACTCGTTACTCTTATAGGTAGGGTCAAAAGTCACACTAGAAACTAAAGCAGCATAGATGGAGGTTGTATTGTGTAGCACTTTGGTCTCAGCTTGGATTCAAGCTGGCCTTTCCCACATGTTAGCTGTGGGACCATTCACAACTATTTTCTCTTCAGTTTTCTCATCCATACCAGAAAGAACAAATAGAATCTGTTCTCACAGAACTGGTGCTAAAACTAAACAAAGTTATATATGCAAATAGAAGGTGGGCAGGTCCTTCTCAATAAATGTTAACTATTTTCATCGTTTTTACCATTTCAGTGAATGAAAGAAAAAACTGTTTAGGTTTGTTTGTTCCTGGTAGTATCTTTTGACTTCTCTTCAAATACATTTTGTTGAATGAAATAAAATATGATGTAACCGTAAGTCACATCTGGCAAAGAGTATTTCTGGTAGGCTTAGCACTGTAGTGTCAAGCAGATGTTGATTTATACAGATCAAAATGCATTCTTTTTCTGCTGTGGCTGACCACAACACTGAGTAACGTTAATTATTTAGAAAGCTTAGTGTTTGGCGATGTGGAAAACATGTTTTTCATTTAACACAAAGAAGCCTCTCAACATAAGAATTTGGTAAAGTTAGGGTCAAAATCTAAATATCACTCTGCATCCCTAAATTTCAATAAATCTGTCTCACATAGTGTTAATATTTACTTAAAATTTTACATATATTTTTTACTTCAGAATTAGGAAGGATTTGAATCAACTGAAATAAATGGTATCTTCAAGAATACAATCTGGTGTTCCACTGGGCTTAATGAATAGTTCTCATGCCATGGCAACGCTTCAGTCACTCTTAACGAAAGCTTTTACTGTCATTATAAATCTCAGATTAAAAAAATAATCTTTTGGGTATTACTATAGATATGTATCTGGACTAGGTAGATCATAACTAATTCAATTAAGATGAAGTGCTAGGAGTTTACAAATAGCACCTCTTCCAGAACTGTGCCCGTTTACATACAGTAAGAAGAAATGTAAATAGTTACTGTAATACCGAGTGCAGTTAAGACGGAGTTTCTGACACACATGTAAAAATTCATCAAGGCCTATGAAATTTTATGTTTCCTTTCCAAATGGAATTGTTCATTCACTGTAAAATCATGACTGGTTTTTAATCTGCCAATATTTCTGTATTCTCCAATAATGTGCAAGTAGCAGTGGTTCCAAAGACACCTGATGTCTGCATTCCCTCCCCAGTTAATTCCATCTCTTTCAGAAGGAGTTACTACGAAAACTACCCAAACTCAAGTCTGGGAAATAGTTTAGCAAAAAAACAGGTCAAGTGGAGTACACTGTAAGCATACTCACCATCTCTTATTTACATCTTAGTTGTCTGTATACTTGTCTATCATCATTTTCTATGTTATTCTCGTGAACAGTTCATATTAAACTACGAATATACAGTATCAAGATTTTTATATTTCAGAGTGGCAATAAAAAATTGATAGGATTGAAAGAAAGTTTCCACTTCTTAGCTGTAACACCTAGCTGAGGCATTCTCTATTAATAAACAGTAAAGGCAGGATAAAGAAGTGTTAAATGATATGATTCTAAACTTTTTCAGATAAGTTGTTTCAAATACAATTAAATAATCTCGATGGAACATGGATTTATTCTTGTACCTCTGCAGGCCAATAAGTAAGCTGCAATTGAAAGAGAAAGATACTATTCTTCTCACAGTAACTGAGCAGGAAAGACTACAGAACCACGCTCCCTACGGTGACAAGGCTTTTTTTCATAAGATGCTTCCTTTCTCTGGAACATTCCTCTTCAGTCCCCAGGGATGCCTTCTCTGAACCTAAGTTAGGTTTTTTATTATATATTACATACATGGACTTTCTTATTATAATGGTCTCAAAAATATTGTTCTTTCCCTTAGAGAGGTTATTTCAGTTTGCTATTACACATTAGTTAGTGAAATTTCTCAAGTAATACCTGTCTCTGCCAATAGACTACAAACACCATGGTACCAGGAACTCGCTAATATATATCCAGTAACTAGAACAGAGCCTGGCACAGAGTAGTTGTTAAGGTGTAAGTTGTGTCCCTCCAAAATTCATATATAATTGTATTTGGAGATGGAGCTGCTAAAAAAAGTAATTAAGGTTACATAAGATCATGAGGATGAAGCCCTGATCTGACAGGATTAGCGTCCCTTTAAAAAGAGACACCAAGGAGCTCACTCCCTCTCTCTCTCTGCAAAGGTGTACGCAGGAAAGGCCATGGGAGGACATTAAGAAGACAGTCAGCTGAAAGCCAGGAAAGGAGTCCACCTCAGGAACCAAACAGGTGCCGAGAGATGGGACTTCTAACCTCTAGAATTGTGAGAAAATTATTTTTTATTGTTTAAGTCACCCAGACTATGGTGTTTTGTTGTGACAGTCTGAGCCAACAACTAAAAAGATGTGGGCAACTAAAAAAAAAAAAAAAAAAAAGTGCTGAATGATTAAATAAATGAATGGATAAAAGACAGGAAAAACAGGAACAAAAAACCTTTCCTTTCAATTCTTTTTTTTTTCCTTGGGAAAGAACAGGATTTAATGTAACTTTTTGGCACTTGCCAGCCTTTGTTCACTCTGCTAAAGGGAAAAAAAGTGACTTACCTAACGGATGAGTTTTGGAAAGGAAACTGACATACCCGGCTAGTGTCCTTTCCCTCTCCCATCAGCGAACAGTCAGGCACAAGCAGGAAACAGAGATTCTGGTATTTTGTTCCATCCCATAAACTTGATAGTGGCAGCACCTCACATGAGGAGGCCTGTATGTATCCCTCTGAGCTTGAAGCTGCTTAATTCTGGGATGCAACGTTAGGGAGCCCATTGCAGCTGTATGTGTGAGCCACATTCTCCAATCACTTTATTAACATTGTGATCTCCATCGACCCAAATATTTGCCTAGCTCTCACTCTGATTTAACCTCACATATGGAAGAAACATGCAATTTTAGGGCCCATCAAATCCATGTAGATGATGTTACTACTGTTTCAAAATAGAATGTCTCATCGAATATTCAAATCATCCATGGAAATTGATGTAGAATTTTGAAACATAATTTTGAACAAGTGTTTGGTGTTTAAGTACTCATTTTTGACGTGCAGGTAGATATTATATTTTGAATGTCAATAAAGAAATAAACAACCCCTTTACCCCCAAAAAACAAACCAAAAAACAAAAAAATCAGAGAATAAAAAGACCAGGGTTTGGTAAACTACAGCCCACAAGATTAATCTGCAGCACTCCCTGTCTTTGTACATCCCACAAGCTCAGAATTTTTTTTTTATATTTTATAATAGTTAAAAGAAAAAGAATATTTCAAGATGTGAAAATTACATGAACCTCAAAGTTCAGGGCCTACTGAAGTTTTATTGGAACACAGCTATGCTCATTTTTACCATACTGACTACAGCTGCCATCACACTATGACAGCAGAGTTCAGCAGTGAGGACAGACACATGTCCTACAAAGCCTAAGATGTTTACTCTCTGGCCCTTTAGAGAAAAAAGTTTGCTGATATCTGCAACAGACTAATGGTCTGTAAAACAGTATTTGATTTTAAAGTTTGACTCACTGGCATTCTTCCATGACTAAGTATTCATAGAAAAGTACTTAATCTATGTTATTGATTTGAATATATATTACAGGTTTTTGAACTACTTAATGAGAAGTATTAGTCCGAATTAGCATTTTCTCTATTTAGAAATGAAAATGGAGAAAAATATGTTATTATTTTTACTTATTCTTGTCAAAAATGTCACCAGATCATATGCTCCTTAAGGCATATAAACTCAGATAATGACGAACTTAGCGTAACTCAGCTTATAATAGATGCTCAATAAAACACAACTATAATACAGGAGAAATTCCTTATCTGAGTGGGTCTATTCTGTTTCTACAGCACAAATATTACTCTGTCATGCTTTTATATATATATATATATACACATTATACACACATATATATAGACATTTATATATACACATATATATAAATGTCTATATATATATATTTAATCACACGAAACATTTGTTTTCCAATATATGTTAAACATTGCATTTCTATCAAAAATGAGACAGGAATGTAACATAAAGGCGTAATGATTATTATCTCCAATTTGACTAAAATTCATTCTACAAAAATAAATCTTCTCGAAATACATTTTATCTTTAGTGATCAGCATCTCCAACTACTTTTTATTGCATCAATCTCTTAATAAATCCAATTGCTACATGCTCTGAATTAGTCAACAATCTCATTTCTTACTTGGGAATCTTTTCAAGTTGATGATAAAAATTAACAGTAAAAATGGAACTTTAAGTAGTTATCTTAACCCATATATTCAAAATCTAAGCTTACAAACAAAGATCCAGTACTACAATTCAATCTATGCATTTTGTAAACAATTTTCAGTGAAAAAAAAAAATCCCCTTCCATATGAATTAGCTTGAATTCTCTAAAGTCAGATTCTGTTAAAATGAAAATTATAAATTGAATAAATTTTTAAAATGCAAAAGCTGCTATAAAAATAATCATTTAAAATCTAATGAAAACAAAGCATCCACACGAGAATTACAACAGACTTTTCAGTGTACTGCACAGACACGTGACATACTATTAAGCAAATATAATTAAGGACAAGGTAGTTGGACTTTTCTTTAATTTTTGGTAACTTTAGCGGCACATATGGAGCATTTTGTTTCACTTCTGGTTTACTTTCTTTTAATCAAAGACCCCCACTGTAATGCCTTCACACAGGGCTCAGTGTTGTGGTTACCATGGAAACCATAATTCTGAATGTCCTAACTTGTGTGATTAAAATTTAACACAAAGTAACATTGATAGTCTCCCTCATTTCCACTACCACCAATATCCAATTCTAATTAGTAGCACAATAACTGGTTTGGAAGGAATAAAGAGCTCTGACTACTACAGCCTCACATTGCCAGTAATTCACAGGGAATCTCATGGACAATATATAGTGATGATTCTCTTCTACAAAATGCCAGGTTTAAACAGGAGTGATTTCTAGCCGACTCTCTAGTCTCCTCTACAAAATAAAGTATATCATTTTCCCTCTTTTTTATACTCTAAGAGTCTTTTTTAAATTCCATATTTATTTCACTTGACTGTTCGACTGGAGCAAGTTTTTTTTATAATAATTATATTCATTTCTATAATTATTACACTGCTTTCAACATGGAATCATCTCTTCTAGATATGTTAATCATTAAGATATCACATATGCAAAACCATCTTCTTTAACTGAGGTTTAAAAATTCAACTGGATCCTTCTTTTTTCTTTATTTTTTTTTTAATGAACACTCTAATAGAAGCTGATAAAATCTCAGTACTCCATTAAGGAAATATACGCTCTCTTGCTAATTATTTTGATTTGCAGAAAATTATATTGTCTCAGGGGCACACTTGCACTGATCATGTGTCCTCTACTTATAACTGAACACCTCTGTTTATAACGAAGTACAAATTTACTGCATTTGTCAACACAACAGTGTAAATTTGGAAATCATAGCCTGTCATTCTGACTGAGCTTCTTGTCTACCTTACCATATAAAAGAGCAAACATGAATGACATTCCTTCCCACTTCCAAAATCCCAAAGAAAGAATTTAAGTTTGTAGAGCAAGAGGGAAGACTTTAAATATTAAACGTTTAGAGTCAGGAAGATACCTTGGTCAGAAAGTCCAATGCTGTCAAGTTTCAGGGTAGAAATTCAGGCCCAGGGAACTTCATTCCCACCTTTAACACGTCTAGTGACAGAACCATTAGTGGTAGTTTTATGGACACATGTAGTATTTTATTCACTGTAAAGAGTGATATTGCTCTTATCTTTAGATACCTTTTTTCTACTTTTATTTACAAATTTAGATACCTTAAAAACATAAAGTTTATATAATATCTATGAAATAGATCTTGAAAATTAATGGAATTGGCCCAAAAGATGAAATAGGGATAAATTAATATTTCTGTTATACATTATTGTCTAATATATGACTTCTATGATTTTTCATTTCATATGGAAGATACTCTCCTTTAGCCATAAAAACATACTTTCAAAATCAGTGCCAAATTAGTCAGCAATGTCCTTGACTAATTAATATTAATTCCTATTATGAAAAATATAAAAAAAAATCTATTCCTGGAAGTTTCACACAGTTCATTTAATGTTATTTGTCTATTAGTAACAATCTGACTACTAACTGAAATAAGCAGTTTTATCTTCAAATATGTTGACAGTTGAATGAATAATAATTTCAGTGATGTCTAACTCTATGGAGAATTTCTATTTCCATATACTTTCTTCTTACAAGTAAGGGATTGTCCTGTCCTATAAATGGTCCATTCAGTACTTTTATTTCTAATTAGAATATGTGAATAAATTTAAGTAACCCTAGTATACATTATTCTTTCCTTGCAGTAACAAAGAATAAAGGAGAGAAAAGGACTGAGGACTCTGTGTGTGTGTGTGTGTGTGTGTGTGTGTGTGTGTGTGTGTCTGTGTCTGTGTGTGTGTGTCTGTGTCTGTGTGTGTGTGTGTGTGTAGGGGGACCAGGGGTTAAGGAGACAGTTGTGGAAGGAGAAAAATCACATGGCAAAGGGAAGAGGTGAAAAAGAAGAAGAGAGGATTCCTTTTTTAAAATGTTCTCTACATCAGATCTGATTTTCTTATTTAAATAAATATTGGATTTTGAAAGATCCTTTGAATATGTTAGTTCATTTCAGGGGTATAGCAAGGAAGTCAAACATATTTTTAAAAAAGTGTTCTATACCAGAGGTTCCACATATGGTGTTAGAGGACAAAGGTACAGAGAAAGCCATAAAGGTGGAATGGTCAGCAAACCTAGGAAAGCCAGGAAAAGCAGAAAATAAGATGTTATTTTACTATGTATTACTGAAACCAAGTGAGGTTGATGGATAGAATTATCATGAATTAAACTTGCTAACCAAGTCCAGATGATGACTTTATGAAATTTCTTGCCATGTCTTCAGTATTAACAGATAAGAAAAAAGGTAAGGTAATTTATCTCAATTAAAAAAATATACTGTTCAAGCTGAACTGTGGTACCATTTACTGTCAACACATTTACCGAGACTAGTAATTCTCACCCCCTGACAGCTAATGAAGGGTCTGCTTATACAGATACTTTCAATCAATCAAAATCCAAAATTCAAAGCTAAAATCTCATATTTTGTATGGAATTTTAGAATTTCAAAGGTTGATTTCTTATTTAATAAATGATATTTTATCACACTCATTTCAACTATTCCTTAATTTTAATTCTTAGACATTTCACAAAGGGCACTGACAAATTTTCAGGATTACAGTTTCAGTGAAACATTGTTCAATGAATTTTTTTCTCAAGGCAAAATAAAATACTTCAAAACTGATATCACTTTGCTCATCATTCAGAATCCAGCCTGATGGGTGTGATAAAGACTTCTAAAATAGTATGAAGAATGGTTCACTCCGGAACTTTCAAGTTTCAGATTTACTTACTTCACAGTTCAAAATACGGTTTGGTACTGCTCTCCAGTGACCGATTTATTACTGACCTATTCTGTTTCTAAAACTATACACTCAAACCATCTTCAGAGTAAAATACAGAGAAGTAGAATCTTTAAGCTTTATAATCTCTTCTTTGAAGAAATGATTCTTAAGAGATAAGAGATTCGACATACCCCTCTGGAACCTGAAAAGACCAGTTACTGTTTTCAAAATTTTGACTGGAGATTAGCAACTCCTGCAATTATTCAAATTTTCCCAAGATAGATACTCACACATAGCACTTAGAAAATATAAGGAACAGAAAAGGACTAGTCTCAACCAGCATCTTAGAAACACTGGTGCAAAAGAAGGAGGAAGACTTGGTGAGGAAACAGACAACTCTGCTAACCTGGAATTGAGAGGCAGAAAGATGCTGTGAAATACACGATTCCCTGCAGGATTAAGGTGGTCCCTGAAGGAGTTAAAAAGCAAAACCTCCAAAGATCACACACATACTTTCATGTTTTCATATCCCTGCATTTGCTCCATTTCCCTTTTAAGTATCTTTTGACTATTTGTTTTTTACTGCTGATCAGACCACAGACACAAAAGGTCACTCTGCTTCTGTCACATCTGTTCTGCTCCTTAATTTCTTTAGCAAAATTATTTAAAATTCAGAAAGTTCCACGAGAATAACAAGAAGGAAAAATTGTTAGAGGGGAAAAAAGCAGAGGCTATATTAATATGCAAGAAAGAAAAAGTTTGTTGTGTAAAAATCCTAACTTTCTATAATTCTGTAATCATTACTAAATGATGATGTAATGATTTAATAACATTTTTATATGACTGAACTCCTAGAAACTGCATTAATATTGTTGTTACATATTATTTCACAGTTTTAACAGGCTTAATTTATAGGAAACTGATTATGAAATGTAAAACTTTATTCTACTAAATCAAATTTCCATTCCTCTCAGTGGTTAATTCAATAATCTCTTCCTTACTAGGTCAATGAATTATTAAACAAAGTACATGAAAATATGTTTCTAAGGACCTGGGACATCACACTCAAGAGTTGTGAATCTGAATGTGAGAAATATCAAAAACCCCAGTCAAAGCCCTGTACCATACAAGTTATTGGTGTCAATTAATAAACTAATTTATTAGCTGGAGAACACATAGATTTATAATAACCAGAATATACATCAATATAACAATAAAGATTTTCCTCCTGGATGAGTTAAACTTTGATGTGACAGAAAAAGGCAGTGGCTGGGAAAGCCAAAAGAATGTTGGTTACTCTTCATTCGTATTTTTACTATACAGTATCTTATCAGAAATTAAAATCCTTCAAATAATAAAATACTCAAGAACTCAGTTCAAATGAGTCAAGATGGCAATAGCAAATTTCCAGTCTAAGTCAAAATAAGAATCTCTCCTTCCAGAGTAACATAATAAAAATACTGTCATGTAACTTGATATATGTGCATTCTTTTAAGTTTAAAAGTATCCATGGCACTATCAAAGAGAGTAAAAAATGCTTTTTTTTTTTTTTTTTTACTTTAAAGACTTTATTATCACTAATGGCAGAATGGGCCAGCATTATAATTGAGTTTGCATTCTAAATATATTAAAGATGAATATACATAATAAGGAACAAATCTAATGTTATTTCATTAATTGAAACTTTGTTAGAAGTTTACTTTCTGCTATAGCTAAAGTTAAAAGAACTTTGTCACTGGATCTCAAAACCTACAGGAAATGTGTCAGGCATCTGAGTGAAAGGCATAATGTAAGTAGCACTTCACAATAAATCCTTTCTCTCTTTAGCTAACATTGACTACAGTAAATGCAATTTGGAAATGATCTCAATTCAGATTTGGTCTTCAACTGATGGTGAATAGTTTGGTGGAGACTCCATTAGCTCATTATTCCTTGTTTGTCTGTTAATAGCACAAGATGCCCCATCAGAAGATGGGATAAAAAGGCAATTAGTGTTACTCTTTCTAAAATAACAGTTGAGCTACCCACCTCCATACCAGTATCAATGTTTTGCAAACTGTTTTATATTAAATCTATTTCTTAGCATTATATTGAAGTCCATGCCAGTTCAAATATTCTTAGCTATCTTATCATACAACTTATCTATAACAAATGGGCTGCAATTGACTATTTTTTAAATGAAAGCTTTAATTTGTTGTGATATTTTGCTTAGTGGATTTAATAACCTATTATAACCCTCATATTTTTATTATATTTATTATATAGGATTAACCTAATGGTATGTTTTAACTGCAGCTTGGAAACAGTTCAGTTGAGATAGAAAGCACCTGAAATAACAGTACAGTAAGGCAAAGTTGTTAGAAATGATCTGCATAGCCTTTTGCTCAGGGATAACTTTTCAGAAGCTATATTTACAGCAAAAGTTTTCTAATACACGTTGTTCTTTTCCTATTAGCAATGCTTTTTAAAGGTACTATCAGAGGGAATTATTGCTACAGTGTTTCCTGATACAGGTGTAATGATAAGAAGCATTCACCTTCTTTGGATATTTACATATGCCCAGGATAAATATCAAACTTCCATTTTCAACTGCTTATCACTAGATATCCATAAAAATGATAATCCAAAAATTTTGCTAATTCAATATATTTAATCAAGGATGAAACTAAATTGAAATGAAAAAGAAGTCTATTAAAAACTTCATTTGTGGAGTAATTAATAACATCAAAGATTTCTTCACTCATGGCTGAGAACAGAGATACAATATAACGAAAAGTGTTTATCTACAAAATTCAGTTTTCTCTTTCAAACTGACAATGGAGAGTTTACATGATTATATATGCATTACCACCAAGTTTTACAAAAATCTAGCCATTTACAATTTTTGGCAACAAAGCCAGCAAACAACTGCTTGCTTCCGTTACACTTGTAAGAAGCAATTTGAGAAGCTACTCCCCAGGAATTAAATTTTGTGGATAAACATTTTAGCTAATTGCATTATTGTTCTCAGAACATTGAAGGCAGCACTAAGCCAAACCCAGAAATCCAATTTCTTTATTTCATTTTTTCTCTAAAGCAATAAAATTCACTTCCACAGACACATCTTAGGACTCAAGAAAAAATGCATATAATGTATACTAGATTGATTAGAAAGTTATAAAAGAAACTTTGAGTGTAAAATTTATGTTTTAAAGAAGAAAAAACCATAGTCCTCCTGAGCTAAATAAGTTCTAAAGATATATATTTAAAAGGTTTATGTAAAAATTCAGCAGAGGGAGTTCAGCATTTGAAATTTCATCAGTGCTCAAGAGTACTGGTTTTTGCAAAAAGTATACAGAATCGGTTCTGGCTATTTCGTGATTTTTATCTGATAGTTATTTCCTACCTTTAATGCAACTCTCACACTTTCAAGAAATGCTGTTCTTTAAACATCGCAGTAATACCTGTACAATTGGATTTATCCGAAATACATAACAATATTAAAAGGGACTTTTAATGTTCTTAAATTTCCTCAAGCACCTTTACCTAAAACTCTATCACCCAGGGAAATTATATGCCCCCAGAACAGGATATTCACTAATGAATACTCAGAATATCCATTCTCTTAGAATATCCATTCTCTGTTCTCCAGTATTAAAATCCTTTTCATATACCACCAATTCTGCACAGCTTGCCTAAGGCTTTTTATTTAGAATTAATTACTCCGTTCTTCTAATGTTTCTTTTATAGTATTTAGCACATTATAACATAGCTAGTTTTACATGTTTCTGTGTCCCCAACTAGACCTGTGATTTTCTGGAGGTCAGGGCACCATCACTCCAGAACATAACAGCGGTCTTTTGTGCACCAGAAACTAATATAATAGGTATTAAATACATAATTTTTAAAAAGTAAATTAAAATTGTTTCAATCTTTAGTCAAGATTTATGATGACATTCTTTAGCATTTGAAATGTGTTACTAATGGAGAAATAGTTATTCTGCATTAAGCCAATGTAACCAAAGATGATACTTTCAAAGCCTCTTCTCACGATTATGATTATTCTCATAATTAAAATTATTTAGAAAAATCATATTTACTCTGAAAAAAATTGAGAGTTTATTATAACCCTTTGTTTCAGAATTAAGGTGAGAAGTTAATCCAACACATTTTAATTGATATCAGGAATTCTGAAAAAATTAAAAATATAATTTTCAGTAAAGACACATAATACTAAAAATGGGGATATGAATTTATACTTACTCTACTCATATAAATACTTAATATGAAACAAAATCTAAGAATTCTTTTAATTATTAAAATTTTGAAAAATAGCAGAGTAATCAATGATCCCATAATAGTCAAGTTTTCTGAAAATTTAGTGGATTTCTTCCAAAGACCAAAACTGTTTTTCAAAGTTATATATATTTTTTAAGTCTTTTAAAATGTATTGTATATATCCTTGCCTTCTGACAAAGTATATTAAATACATGCAAACTGCCTTTTTCTTCTCAGTGACCCAAGATCACGACAGAATTGCAGCATCTTATTTTTTTTAAGAGTAAGAAGGCCCTTTATGGATAATCTAGTACTATCCTCACTAATTGGACAAATGAGAATACTACAATCCAGAGAGATTATATGATGTGCCCTAAATCTCACAGCAAGTTAACAGCAAGGCCAGGCCTAGAGGGAAGGTAACCTGATCTAGAGTTGTTCCTAATCAGAACCCCATTTGTAAAATATGTGTAATTCAAAAGCTCTTAGACACATAAGGAAACTTTGCTCTGACATAAAACAGATCCAGACTGCTATACTTACTAAATTTTTTATGATGCCTTTCCATGTTCATTTGGGCCCCAGTCTTAATATGAAATGTAAGATCCGTATTTAGTTTCTAGTATTTCTACTCTTATAATTTGCTGATTTTAATCTGCTGGTCTTGAATGCTAGATGATCCAATCTGTTAGAACATACTATAAACGATTTTCCTCAATAAAGGTCTTTTCTATGTAAAAAGTGCTTTAGTTAGATAAAACAGCTAATACCGTATAACTGCAGAAACAGTTAGGCTGTGGTTCCTGTGGTTAGTTGTTTGGGAATCATTTACTAAAGGAAATAAGGCACACTTTCAAAGATAAGCAAAAAATATCTCAGAAGGAAAATTCATGAGAGCAGCATTTTCCACTTGGATGATGTAATTTTTTTCTACTTAAATTCAGAGACTAATAAAAGCAGTTCCTGTCATAGTTAAGAAAGTGTTAAAAAATTAACACCTTAACCTAGCACTTGAAGAATTAAACTTTTTGTACAACATAAATTTATACAGTAACAATGTCACTTAAAATATAAATAAGATAGAAACAGGAAATACAGCTAGAAATACAAAACAGAGACAATAAAAAAAATAATATATACATTTACCATGACCCAGAAACCCAACTCTCAGGTATTTACTCTGGAGAAATAAAAATTTATTTAAATAAACACACACACACGCACACGCGCGCACACGCGCGCGCGCAAATACACACACCCTGCATAAGAATGTTTAAAACAACTTTATTTTGACTGAAAATTAGAAACAACCCAAATGTCTTCAACAACTGGATGGATAAATGACTGTGAGTCATCCATACAATGGGATATTGCCCAATAACAAAGAATGAGTGAATTACTGATATACTCAAAGATGAATCTCATAATCCTCATTATAATGAGTGAAAGGAGTCAGTTTCAAAAGGCTACTTATTGTACAATTCATTTATATGATACTCTAAAAAAATCTTAAAATACAGAAATGCAGAACAGAATAGTGGTTGCTAGGGGTTAGGGACACAAGCAGAAAATGACTACCAAAGGGCAGCATGAGGGAATTTTCAGATGATAAAATCTTTTTGTATCCTACATGTAGTGATAAAAACACAATTCTATACAAGTCTTAAATCTCAGAGTTGCATACCAAAAACAAAACAAATGCTGTAAGCATAGATAGACAGTCAGATATACAGACAGATATACAGACTGAAAAATAAAAGTCATGGTTGCATGGGTATATACATTTGATAAAATTCCTCAAGTGTTTACAATGGGTAATTTTAAACATTTTAAAATTTTAAATGTGTATACTCAATTAAAAAAGTATAACCAATCACTCTCCTGCAAAAAACAAATAAAATCAATAGTCAATAATGAACTATTTTTAGTTTTCAGCTATGGCACAAACCTCAATCTATGAATATTTATGGTCTGCAGCAGATCTCTCTATATTCAACAGATCATCCTTGATTCTGGCAGAAAGGAGCAGTCTTTTCTGAACCGTCATAGTATTTTCAATGCTGTAAATTAGAGGAGCACTGGATAGTTTAAGGTAAAGAAGATCTGGTCAAGAACAAGGATCAGGACACAGGATTCTGTCCAGGGCACTGCTAGTTCAGGTTTATCCATAAAAATAAGAAATAATGGAAAGTGAATATCCAATCATCTTAGAGGTTTGACTTGGGTAGCATACTTTCCATAATATGTCCAAATTATTATTATTATGTCAGGAAAACACTGCATATCCATTCACAGTTTATTCTCAACTCATCTTTTTGTTTTACGTTTAATGTACTGAGTTAAGAAACATGTTCAGGTATTTTCAAGATGGGAGAAACTAAAGGAGGTCTGGTTGCTTTCCAATATTACAGTGGTCACTATCTTGTCTGACAAAGCAGGAAGAGACATTGGTGTTTAAAATAGGCAGGGATGTACTGCAAAAAATGACAGGTGATGAAGGGTAAACTTTTCCTCTGATAGTGTCTGTCCTTTTGAACAATTTATGTATAATTATTTTGAATGCTCGAAGATTTAAAAAAATTTTTTTTTTACTTTAGTTTTAGTTACTCAGCACTGTTCTGAAGTTAGGGTGATGGGTGAGGTAAATGGTCATGACATGCTACTACACACAGTAATTGAAATTGGTAACAATAATCAAAGAAAAAGATATTTTAATTGAAAATGATTTTCTGCCTTACATATATTTCAATACAACACTCCCCACATGGCAAGCTTTCATCAAACATTTAAAATATAACATGAGAAAATGATTAGAAGAAGAAGGTGAGTGTTCAGGTAAATTTGACAGCTTATGAAAGTGAAACCTTTTGGAAGGACATTTCAACAACGTATATTAAAAGCTTTACAGTCATAAACTGAAACCCAATAATTCCACCACTAAAAATCTATTCAAGGAAATAATCGCTTATGTGCCAAAATATATATTGATCTCAGTAGTATTTACGATAAGTAAAAAACAGTACAATGTTAGTAAGAATATGCCCATATATGAAGCTATGAATATTTATTTAAACAGATAACTAAGAATTTACACTGAAACATTAACCATGGCTTTCTCTGTGTGTAGGGTTATGAATAATATTAATATTCTAACTCTGTAATATTTCTAAATTTTCTATAATGAGCGAGTATACATTGATTTTATAATATAAAATCTAATAAATATTTAAATGACTGAATTTTAAATTTTTGATATTTTTACACACAAAAAGTTTAACCAAAAATGAGAGAAAAGCTATATACCAAAAAAAAAAAAAAAAATACTGATCCAAGGATATTCAGTAATTGGTTATACCTTTTTTAGCCATTGTACAAATCTATTAAAGTAGGCTGCATTTTTGTTTTGGTGAAGTAAGTATTACTGTTGTTTTGTATATTCTCTACTTGCTATTCCTGTTTCACAGCCCATTCTGTGGTTTAAATCGTGGCTGACAACTTTTGCTTTGCAAAACTGACTGGCAGCTATCAATTCAAATGCCAGACTTATCTTTATGCAAATTTGCAAAGGTCACCATTTATGCATGTAAATTCCGAAGGGCACTAACTATACAGCTGACAGATTCTGACAGCCACTGTATCTCCAAGAATGGAATAAGCAGGGATGACTGTCTGAATAATGAATGTGCTTTTTACTCTGCCTATGGCCAGTTTTTACATCCCACACTTTCTGACTGTGGTTTTGAAATTAATTAGAAAAAATAATTCGGAACAAAACCAAAATATTTTTTCTTAATTTCTATAAACAAATGGGTAAAGAAGTGAGACAATTAATGACCTTCAGTTTAAGGTGTTGTATTTGTACTGATCATTCCTACATAGAGATAAAAATTAACACCCAATTTTGGATGTTATTTCTGCAAAAAAAAATCCTTATTATTTCTGTAAAAACATTAATTATCATTCCATATAAAAACACAACACAAATAACCCTTGCTCCCCAACTACCCAGGGCTCAGTGCATGGTGCCACCACCCAAGGGGTTGCCAGTTTCAAGCCTGAGACTTGTGCCACTGTGACTTCAACTCTCACTATTCAAATACAATCAGTCACTAAGACGTGTCAATTTTACCTTTTAAACGCTGTCTCAAATGTGTTACTAACACTCAATCCCCAGTGTTGTTGCTTTAAACCAGACCTTTATTATACCTCACCTGAGTTATTGTAAATATTTTCCACATAATCCTCCTGCCTCTGGTCACACAGTCATCCACACTGTCTGCCTCCAGAGTAACTTTCTAATGTCCAAATCCATACACAGGACCAGTGGTACAATAAAAAAGACACATAAAATTAGAAATTAAAAGGAGGCTTTAAAGAGAAAAAAATTAGAATATATTAACTGATGGAATGAGACAATAAACAGAATTGTATATAATGTGGTATTATGTGATCCAGAGAAAAATAAAGCAGGAGAGGAGGAAAGAGGGTGCCCGTAGGCAGTTCAGTTTCAAGCAGGTTGTTCAAGGAAGGCTACCATGCGAAGAGGATATTTGAAGGCTAGGATATAAGCCATGGGAGTAACTAGGGAGAGTGTGATTGGTGGAAGGACCACCGGCTAAGGTTCCAGTGGAGAGAGGCCTCCTGTGTTCAGCAAATGGCAATGAAGCCAGGGCAGCTGGAGTGTGCAGGAGGCTGAAGATAGAACAGAGCTCTGAGTGCTGCACAGTGAAAACAGTGGAGCAGGAAAAAAGGAGACTTGTAACGGTCCAGCCAAGAGGGGACTGTGATTTGGACCGAGGGAGGAGACAAGGAGGTGCTCAGTAGTCAGAGAGATTGTGCTGACAAATGTGCAAAGGATGTGAAAGAAAAGTCAAGATTCACTCCAAGCATTTGTGCCTAAGGAATTCGAAGAATGGAGCCATTAACCAAAACTTGTGTGAGCATGATGTTTCTGAATTGGCTTTATTATTTTGAAAATTTTGATTTCATGCTTTGTGGTTGAATCTATTCTAAGAGGTCATTTACAGTGGAAAATATATCTTCTCCAATATATCTTTTTTTCAAAGTTCAAGAAACTATAATTTACTGTAAAAACACTAAGTGTTTATAAGTGCTTAGATAAATCTAGCTGTATACTAAATGACACATGGTAGAGCATTTTGTTAAACCCCTTATTTCTAGGAAGGAAAATGAAGCAGAGAGTATAAGTGCCAACTAGAAATTGACACTTGCCATCTGCCTCTATAAGGATTGGATCATGCTGGCACTTGCCACCTACCTCATCTTGGATTAAATCACAAGCCACTGCAGCCACTGACCTCCAACACTCCCTGAAAGGAGTTCAGGGTGGAGATCAGGAAATGAGGCCCTCTATGCTCTGGGAGAACTGGCTGAACAGGCCTTCAGATAGTTAGATATTTTCAGGGGAAGATTTTATGATCCCAAATTCTTGCATCTCCTCATATCTAGAAAAGCACTAAAAGCATTAACAGTGACATCTGCTCCTCATGACCAGCAGCAAGACTCTGTCTAAATGTGTGCTTGACTGCATGTATCCCCTTCACTAAAATCACGTATATACTGAGCTCCCCCCAACACTTCAGAGCAGTTCCTCAGGCCTATCTGAGATGCTGTCTCCTGGGCTATAGTCCTCATTTTGCCCCAAGTAAAACTTAACCCACAACTCTCACTTCGTGTGATTTTATTTCAGTCTACATAAGTTACACTTAGAAGATCATACAGAGAATTTGTCTTCAAAACTTGACCTCTCTAATCTGCTTCTTCCTCTCAAGTGTTTGTTTTATTTATTTTGGGGGATATTTTATTGTTAAAGAAAAATCTAGAGGTTCCCAGGGCTGATGGAGGTGGAAGGGAATGACTACAAAACTGCACAAGAGAACTTCTGAGGGTGAAGGATATGGTCTCTGTCTTGATTTTGATGATACCCTCACACGACTTTATGTGTCAAAACAGAATTATACATTAAAAAGTGACTTCACTATACATAAATTATATATCAATAAACCTGATTTAAAAAAATAATCCAGCAAATAGCATAAACTGATGCATGCTGGAAATGCATACATTTTTGTCCAAAGGTAAAGTGAATACATCATAGTGTATAATTTGTTCTAATACTTTTTTTCTGGTTAAAGTAATGTGTTTAATGTCATCTTCCAACGGTACTTGCTAATGGAGTAATACAATATTACTTGCTGCCATATAATTTATCTTGTGTGATTTTGACCTTTTTTACCACAGCAGGAAGAACTAGGGTTTCTCCAATGATTTCATTCTTTCCCTGCAGGAAATTTCAAATAAGGCTTATAAACATTTATCATAAATTTAGCGGAAATTTGTAGATGACTAGATTCAGTATGACTTTAAACTTTGCTGAAAAACCTAAAGAGGTATATGCATTTGTGTTCCAGATGTTAAGTTATTAAAATTCTTGCTACTAATGATGCTATGCACTATCATTAAATTATACCTCAAGATAAATATGCTCTCAGGATGAGTTTAATCACTTATGATATAAGAGATAAATCCCTATTTCATAATCATTTCAGTAGTTTTAAGTTTTTGCTATCCTTATTAAATCTGAGATTAGCACTGTTTAATTATATAATGAGTCCGAAAATATTCTCTAACAGGGATAGAAGAAATGCCAGCTCTATCATTTTTTATTGACTTATGCTTGTATCAATCAAATAATCTTCATTTTGTAAATTTTATTTAACACTTCATAAAATATATTGTCCAAATATGAGAACCAGGCAAGTTAAAATTGACAGTAATTCCACTTAATGCACTTATCCAAACACATGTAACATTAGTACACTAAAATATTCTTAAAAACAAACACTGCCATCAAAATCCAATGAGATACCACTTGACATCCATTTGGATGGCTATAATCAAAATGACAATAATAACTTTTGGCAAGGACATGACACAATTAAAACACTCATACATTTCTGATGGGAATGTAAAATGGTACAGCAACTTTGGAAAGCAATTTGGAAGTTTCTCAAAAGGTAAAACACACAGTTCTCATAAAAGCCAGCAATTCCACTTTAGGTATGTATCCAAGAGAAATGAATACATATGCCTATACAAAAACTTGTATATAAATGACCATAGCAGCATTATTCATTAATAGCCAAAGAGTGTAAAAATTCCAATGTCTATCAACTAGTGAATGGATGAGCAAAATGTGATTTATCCATATAACATACTGTTATTCATGCATAAAAGAATGAAGTTCTAATTCACACAACAAGAGTAAAACTTGAAAACATTATATTAAATGAAAAGGGCAGATACAAAAAAAATACCGTATGATTCCATGTATATGGTAAATCATCAGAATGAGGGAGAAACTTAGAGCAACTGCTCATGGATGTGGGGTTGTATGTAGGAATGATAAAAATGTTCTAGATTAGATAGTGGTGATGGCTATAGAACGTTGTGACTATACTAAAAACTTTAAAAGGGTGAATTTATGGTTTATGAATTGTATCTCACTTAAAAACTATGACACCAACACTGCCTATCATTTAACACCGTAAAAATGCTTATAATTAAACTTCACACTTGGGGGTCCAGTTGTATTCACTATATTGAATATTATAAGCTCTTCGTTTTTCTTATACTTTTTCATGAAAAAAGTATCAGGAAAGGTTCTGAACATTTCTTCTCACAAGACTCGGGATACCCTTAACACTCTAGAGACAGCTAGGCTGGAAAATAAAGCTTTCATCTGGCAAACATGACATACTACTGCTCCAAACCTACTTTTCCAGACTCATCTCTTGACATTGTTCCACCACCTGTGTAATCCATCAGTCACAACGGAACTATCAATCCATCAATGGCCATCCCCTGTTCCTTGATGTGCCCTTTCACAAGTTATTATATTGCCCTGGAATGAATGACCTCACCCTCCTGGTCTGAGCAACCCCCTCAGTGAATTCCACAGCCTCCATGAAGGTTTCAAGAGCCTCCAACAAAAGGGAACTTCTCCCACCACTGTTTCCTTAGTAGCTTGTCATAGACTCTTTTAAAGTGCATATAATAATTTCTATAGAGTTTCATATCTTTCCCACCAGAATTCAATTTCTCCTGAGCAGGCACATCTAAGTTTTACTTGGCTTAATTTAAAGGAAAAAAAAAAAAAAGATTGAACCAACCAGTTTTTGTTAATTGAATGTATTTATAGCACTAAGTACCAAAAAATTCATTTCACTCAAGTAATAAAAGAATGTCTGCAAAACTTATGTCAATGTGTGGATAAGCTATTAAATACAAATAAAGTAGATTCAATCATATCTACTCTGGAAGAGAGAAATCATATTATTTTCCTGCATAAATGAATGAATGTGTAGAACTAAGCTGTGACAAAGAAATTAAGGCAAAAATCTCAAAAAGAAGGAGTATCGATTGGAAAATTTCGTACCTACAATAGTGAGAATGCAGTGTTTTGGTAGTCTTAAATCACTCAGTACTCTTAGAGTTAAAGAAAAATACAGAATAGTTGAATATAGATTTATAAAAAATTTAATGCATATAAACTACAGCAATAATTCAAAATCAAATAAACATGAATTATTTTAATATGAAGGAAAATAATAAGAAAGTTGATATTTCTAATTTCAAGCTGAATATCTACAATAATTTACATTCTAGACATTACAAAGTCCCCTTGCAGAAATTAACTTCAGTAAATTCCAGAAGAAAGAAAATTCCAATTTTACTTCTGATTGACTAATATAAAGACCTGTCTTACTATTAAGTGATTTGCTGAAGAAGATGCAAATACATATACTGGCCTAACATTATATTCCTTTAAGTCTTTTATGTTGAAATAAAAACATTACTTTTGAAAAGAATTTGCTTGGTCTATAAAATGCATAATTTTATTTCCTAATATTCATATTCACCATAATGGATATGTAATTGAGAGCAAAAGAATGAACTAAATAAGAATGATTTAACTAATTTTCTTGGTATACATGTACTAATTTTTAAAAATCTGAATAGTTATTCTATAATTAGACAGTTAAGACAGTAAGATAGAAACTGCCTTTTGAAAGGGGTATAATCCTACTAAAATTATTTATCTTTAGTAGCCCATTCATTTTATAGATATGGTATATTTCCTTACAATAGCAAATACTTTGAAATATTTTTACATATTAGTTCAAAAGAAATGTTATTTCTAAAAATATGTAAAATTACATTTTAGTAACTGATTAAACAATATGCTGAATTTTCAATATTATACTCATAAAAGCATACACTAACTTGAATATAAATATATTAAATATACTTTTAAGTTACTAACAATCATGACTGGCAGCAATAAACTAATAATTACCTTAATTTTCTCTTCAGTTGCTAAAAATCCATGTTTTTTTCCTCCAATTTACTGAACATTTAAGCATTTCTGTAAAAAAAAAAAAATTTAATTAGATGAGAAAAACACATACTTTAAGATTATAGCTGTAAGACTATTTGAGTAACTTATGAATTTCTTTTGTTTGTCAAGTACATTTTTTCCCACAATGCTTAGGGCATAGCAGCAGAATGACCTATGAAAACAAAATTCAATCCACCTGACACATCTTCTTATATCATCTAATTTACTATAATGTTCACTGGGAAAAGTTTATGAATTTGGTAGGTATGAAATTTAAATGTTTTCCCAATTAAAAGAACATACAAGTTTTTAAAATAAATTCTGAGATTTCCAAGAAATTTTCGAGTTTCCTGTAACAGGTACTTCTAGCTAAGATTCTGGGATGTGTTTAATCAGTTTTATTACAAGAACTGCTATGGGGAAAAAATGAGAAATACCTTAGTACATCTTGCTACTTTATTATATATTATATATACATACATACACACATACACAAACACAAACATAAAAAATATGCATGCTCTGTGTATTTATGTATAAATACTGAGACTGTGATTACAATAATTTAAACAAATTCATATTTTAGAAACATTAAGAAAAAATAAAAGATAACAGTTTATTTAAATGGTAAATTTATAAGGTTTTTTGTCTTCATTTTCTTTAAATTGCCATAATATTTTCTATGTCTGTTATGATTAAACTAGTATTAATATGCCAGACATTTTACAATAAAGGAGTAATGTTAAAAAAATAAATATATAAAAATAAATTTCAAAAAGGAGTAGCATTTCAAAGTATTTTGTTTGGAATTTCAGTGTTTTCTAAGTGTTCTGCAATTGCCCACATCAATTTTTGAACTTTGTAGTGAGTCTATTTAAGGGCTTTATACAAACACCACTTGTTTTAACTAATACGATACTTAGTATTTATTATGCTATTCATATTATTATGCTACTAGCAGACGGTTAAATAATCATATATGTGCCGAAACAATGACAAGTGTCTATTATCTATTCTAGACTCTTGTCCCCAAATGGGATAAGGGATTAAATACAGGCAGAAAGTCATTAGCATAAAATTAAAATTGAATTCTCCTTTACAGAATCACTATTGATTACCATCAGATATTTATGTGAGCAAACTAGTGAAAAACTATTCACTGATAAAAGCATTACATTTTGTTTGAGAATTTTAAAATATTAAAGCAATGGAAATCACTATTTTTTTTGTGAGATTTGACTACCCATATCTGGCCAATTATTGAGGTTTTGTACCACAAGAGCAATCTAAGTCCACGTTTGAATGGCACATTTGACTCCTTGAACAGGAAACTAAAAGCTATTTTTCAATCAACCTCTTGAGTTTTTCTGCAGAACCATTCTTTCAACAAATCAAATATGTTCCTTTAAGAACTACTGGCTCGTTACATAAAGTATTTTCTCCTGATTTTTGAAGACAAAGCATATCCTCTTTTGCAATATTCTACATATCTGAACAAGCATGAACAATGACAGAACAGGTCCTCCTGCAAACATCCTCACCCTTTAGATCTTTCTTTATTTCCTCGCATTAGGAAGTTCTGAGACCCAAGCAAGACTTACTCCACAAAGTTCTCCCTGATTGCACCAGACCCACTCCATCACAGAAGGAACCAGTCATACCTTCCCTGATGCTCCCACAGCTCTTTGTGTATTCTTCTATTTTGCTGAACCGTACACTGTAATGTGGATTGCTTGAGAACAGGGACTGGGACCACTTTTTCAATTTAAACTACCCCTCCCTAAAGAACTAAGCACCTCATATGGCCTCAAAAATGCTGCCTGGGTGAACAAAACATTACTTTTTTTTTTTAGTTAAGAACTTAAATTTATTTATTGGAAACTGTTTGTATTGGCCTCACATAAATTGAGACCAAGAACAAAAATGCACCATTATATGTATCTCTGATTTTGTTCACATAACATTCTTTATGGGTTCTTTTTCTATTTATACAGGAGAACAGAGGTTCTTCAGTTTAGTTTCTCTATTCAACATCTCAGTACTTTATTCAATTACAGCCACTTAAGGCACTTAAGAGTTAGTAGACAGCTCGGAGGAAAACAAGCACACATAGGGTCATGGAGCCTCCCAAGAGGAAGAAGTCCAGATCTAAGGTAAAATACAGGAAAGGGAAAGAGGTGTGGACAGGTAAGAGGAACAGAAAAGCAAATAGAAGGCAAGGAAAGGTATCATATCAAATGATATTGTTCTATCACTATGAAATAATAAGCCTGAGTTTCTTTTCTAATTAGGAACCCTGTCTAAAAAGGCTTTTTAAAATGAGCTACTAGAATTATTTTTGAGCGATGTGACTACTTTGAAGAAAAGCACTCGTGGAGGATATAAAAATTTGGCGTGTTTATGTTTTCATCACTGTTCAAAAGTTACCCAGAAAACACTCAAAATTATTGCAATTCACTCTAGCTTTTGAAAACTAGATGGAAATACTTTGGGTGTGAACGCTAGATTGCGTTAATTAAAAGTTAAATTAAACCATGCTTTAGATAAAATGAAAACAAACACATATATAAGACATCAAAAATGGAAAATATTTTAACATTAAGGTTTGATTCTCTAGTTAAAAAAAAAAACATGATAAAGATGAATGTTCAAGGTAAACTTTCTAATCCTGAGATAGCATGTTAAAAAAGTAGAGTAACTCCCTTCCTTCCTACCTTCCTTCCCTCACTTAAGAGTTACAAGTTTACTCAGTTGTCCAAGCACTGTCCTAGGTACTGTGGATTCAGGAGTGAACTGAACAGAAAAAAACATCACTTATAGAGTTTACACTTACATTCTCAATGGGGAATAAGAAATGAATGAGGAAAAGAGAGAAAGAAAAAGAGAAAGCCTGACTTAATATTTTTAAGATTTATTAAAAATATTTGAAAAATTTAAACACAATTTTGAACAATTTATATCCTCATTTAAATTAAAAAAATTAAAGAACTTAAACACTTAATTTATATTCTCACCTAACCTTTACAAAAATCTTCTGAGGTTGGTATGAACTTTATCTTTATTTTATAAATAAATACTCTGAGACACTAAGTGGAAAAGTCAGAATTCAAATACAAGTTGTCCAAATTCAGAGCCTATACCCTGGAGTTTCTCAAATAGTTTCTTACTGATTATTACTGTTCATGTATGTTAAGCGGATGTTCATAATGGAAGGCAGAAAATAAGCGTCCTTATATGAATTTCTCAGGAAATAGTCACCTCAGAATTTCCTAACACTGATGACTATTAGAAGGTGACTTCACATTCTGATATTTAAATGAGATTCCAGGAAATCCCAGTAAAAATTAGTCTGGACTTAAGATGAAAAGACATTTTATTGTCTTTGCCTGTGTGACTTTAATTCCAAAAGTATTTGACGATATCTCCTACTGAACTGTCCAGGAAAGGATCATGAGGCAATGAAGATGTGCTATGTACAAACATATTTTTAAAGGATCATTCTGGTGTCAGTTAATAGATGGTCTGCAGCCTAAGATGACAGTGATATTTTTAAAAGATCAATGAGAACTGAGATTTTTTTTTGAAATACAGTGAATCGAAGAAATCATTATAAGGTTTTTTTGTGGGGTTTTTTTTTGCCTAAGAGTGTTAGTCCTTAAATCACTTTTAGACTTAAACAAATATGGGGTACCCACAATTAATTATCTGTAAAAGGAAGTATATGGCCTTCACATCTATCATTTCAAATTATTTGGAAGTTAAGAATTTATGAGACAAAGCTCTATAGATACATTAATGGCATTTATGAAATTCCACCTCCATAACTTCAACTAGCCCTTCAAATGTTGTCTCTTTACTTACGATGTTCAAGCCATTTCCGACTACTCCCCTTCAGGCTCTCCATCTACTAGTCTATATGAGTTATCCTCAGATCTTTTCTACCCTAATTCCTTATTTATAACCATCATTATATACTACCATATTACTCTCTCTGTAGAGTATTCAGATGTGTTTTTCAGCTCTATTCCCAATACCATAACCATCACAGCCATGTGAAGCAAGCAAAGGGGAATTATTTCTACTTTACAGATTAGAAAGCTGCATCTCATAAAGATTTTCATGGTTATCAAGTGATGGGGCCAAGGCAAGAATCCAAAGTATTTGACTCTTAGTTTGGCCACCTGCTGTTACATGTTGCCACCACTGGCCCCCAGCCTGCCATATTGCAATAGCACCTTGATATCCTGAGCACTATTCTATCTCCTCTTAAATCTACCTTGCAAACAGTTGCGAGAGTAATCTGAGACCTCATTTTCCTCATGATGGTTTTCTGCTGAGTAATCTAAAAAACCACCCTATTGCTTTCCATAGAGTCTGGCTTTCAAGATCCTCTGTAGAATGAATACCCTTTTTTCCATTATAAACATCTCTTTGACACTACTTCATTAAACAGAATTTCCCATCAGCCAGCTTGGGTTCCTGACTGGCTCCTCAGGTAGCCTGTTAATGTAAACCCTTGATCCAAGAATGCTCACTTACTGCACTTTCTCTAACTGCATGCTTTGACTACCATGTTAATATTATGCTAAGGGCTAATCTTCCCATGAAATTATCCTCAACATTTTGAGCATAAACACATCTCTGAACTCCTGGTACGTTTTAAATCAGGAATACCAAGTTTAGTTCTAAATGTGCCATATTTTCCACATGTGGTAGTTTTGGGGCCCCAAGAATGCATGCCATTGTATAAAGAAGAGTACCTTGGGGAAGACTTTTAAATCAATAAAATCGCCATTTGGACAAAATCGCCAAAAACAACTGTTTCAGGACTATGGAAATTGACTAGTCATACAACAAGTTGAGTACTTACACCAGAAGAACTACTCTATTTTGGAAAGAGCAGTGGGGATGCTGTGGCATTTTTGCCTAGAAATCTTCTCATCTCTCCCCCTATCTCCAGCTAGACTCTTAGGTCATAAAACAAATCTTAATACATTTAAAAGGACTGAAATCATATAAAATGAGTTGTCTAACCAAAATAGAATTACACTAAAAATAAAAAAGACAAATTTTGGAAATCCCTAAATATTTGCAAATTTTAAAAACTTTCTCTAAATATTCCATGCATCAAAGAAAAAAAAATCACAAGAGAAATTTTAAGATATTTTCAACCGAAGGAAAACTAAAGCACAAAAAAACAAATTTTACAGAACACAGCTAAAGTAGTGTTCAAAAGAAATTCCTTATTTTAAATACCTGTATTAGAAAAGAAGTATGTTCCCACACAAATAACTAAAGCTTATACCTTACATGGAAGTAAGAAAAGAGCAAACTAAATGCAAAATTATCTAAAAGAAGGGAATAATAAAGGAAAAAATGTGTAATGTTGACCAGAAGACCAATGTTAAAATGAAAGCACTCCCACTAACTATTAATTTTACATTATCAAAAATTCTGTGCCTTTTTCAGCCCTTAGTATTTTCATTTTTAACACGAATAAATTAGAATAAATTACTCATAATCTTTCTCCCCATGGAAAAAATATAACATGTTTTTTGGAACAGCCAACAGACCTACAAAAGATATAAATAATACACAAATGAACAAATGATAGTTTATTAGGGGAAAAGGATTGCAGACAATCCAAAACTGAGAATAATCCTCAAAACTCAATCAATATATTACCCAACATTTTGACTTATAAACGGCTAAATTTTGTTGAGATGAATATCAAAATGTTATAATTAATGCAAGATAAGGGAAGAAATGTATTAAGGTGACAGTCAGTTTGGTTGCCTGCAAACAGAGGATAGGATTGGCTAGGATAGGGTAAGATAAAGCAGAATACGACAGGGTAGGGTAGGCAAATGGAAGAGAAGGGAAGAACCCTTAGTTAGTGTCTACTGTATACACAGCCTCTGTGGTTAATACCTAGGATTAGGACAGCGCACACAAAGTTCTCGCCCTCAGAGAGAACAGTCTTTATTTATTAAAATCAAAACCAAAGAATGGGCCTTTTACTTAGTTTGTAATTCATTTACACAAAGATATTTTTTGCCCCACAGAAATGGTAATGTCCTGATTAGTCAGAGGTTCACAGCATCTGTAACACCAAACCTCTCATCTTGGTTAAGGCACTGTAATTAAGAGGCAATTCCTTCACGGGTCTGTCTCTGCTGTATTCTTTGGCCTTGATAAAGATACTAACAAGCAAGAACATTATTCTCTCCCAAGTATACAAAACTAGCCAAAGCTTTCATACCCACAAGCACCTCCTTCTTCAGGTTTTGCCTGGGACTGACTCACATGCTTTACCTTGTTCCTACATAAGGAACCACACAGGTACTGCCCTATCAAAAGGGAGACGATGCAACCCGCTGTGAATAATTCAGCATCAGAAAGAGTTCAAGCATTCTGTCATTCTCAGGAAAATAGGAAGCTTCCTATGATGGGAGAAAAGATGGTCAAATATACAACAGGCGTGACTACTGAAGGTTAGAACCAATACCTAGAAAAAGACTGTTCATAATGGAGACTCTGTGTGGGCAGGATGGATTAATGACTGGGGGCAGAAGGGCTTCCCGCTCTCCTTTAACACTTCTGCATTACAAGTAGTCAGCAGCCTGTGGCTCTAACCCCAAGAAGAGTTGGTGAGCCTCCAGGAAGATTATTTCCTCAACAATGTACATTCTTTTCTTTCTCTGCCTGAGAAACAGCTCTCAACTTTTCAATATAAAAAGCAATCATCCAATTGAACCTGTGTTTTTAACCCTCAAAACTGGCTATGTTTTAACTATAATGATACATAACATACCTGCATCCTAATTGTAGTTTCCAAATTCTATGATAATAGGAGTTATCTAGCTTCCTCCATTTAAAATAAAATTTGCCTACTCTATAATTTAAAATAAACATTCTCTGGTGGAACACACTGAAATCTACCTTATTACTTACAACACATAGTATTAACTGTTAAAAAAAAACATGTTTACATGTCTATGGCAGAATGGTTTAAAATAATTTGAACAGTTTGCATTGTAAGTAATGAAAATATAACAATAATTTAGTACTTAAGGAGTTTTGTTTATGAAGATTATTTAGATCAATGTTCATTTGTTTCAACTTCAGTAGCAATATTACAAATTTTAAATAGTAAGTATTTTTTAAATACAGAAGAGTCAGGAAAAATGGGGTCTCAGAATTCCTGTTAAAATAGGAAACTACAATTCATAAATTATATACAATTAATTTTTAAAATGTACCTCAACCAAGTGATACTGATTGCTACTGCTTCTTTGAACATACATTTTAAAACTCATAGTATTTCCTCTTTTTTTAAGATGGATTACATAAAGAAAAGATATAGTTACCTTTTTCTTTATACATATGTATATTTGAAAAGTTGCATATGAATTAATTTATTTTGAATGTAATGGAATTATTTGCTATTTAAATGATCTCTAAGTAATTTTGAAATAAAATGCATAATAATCAACTCTCAATGTGTATTATTTAAACAGTCTACCATCGATCCATCTCCTCTCCTTTGACACCAGCCAAACAGACACCGGAACCTAACCTGAAATCCAGGTGCTAGAACAGTATCACCCAGAATAACTCAGGGAGTACACTTGCTGATCCATATGGGAATTATCTCAGAATTATGGATGTAGGAAATCTTGTGTTTATTTCATGTTTGAAATTTAAATAAGAAACCTTAAAATGCACTGAAAAGATATTTTTCTTTAAACATTATCCTATCCTTAATTATCAGGTTTTCTGTTCACAAAAATGTACTCTCCCTTCACGGATGATTAAGACAAATAAAACAGATTAATCTCAAACAATTACACATAAGGAAAATTCCCTAAGAACAATTTATTGTGCCAACTCATACTACCAGATATTTTCAGCAGGCTAACAAATGAATTTTTTAAAACATAATTCCTGGATTTTTTATACTTAAGGAGTTTCTGACTGTCAGTTCTAGAAAGATGATTTTCATCTCCCATGTCTATGAGGCCAAATTGTCAGCTGATATCAGTCCCAAGGAAAATACAATATGCCAGAATCCGCACAGAGTTTTACTCAATATGAGGACCTGGCGTCTAATGAAGTGTTCTCAAAGGTTTAAGAGAGTTCGGATTGCCAAATCAGACACTGAATCTCAGATGAGCTTTTTCCAAAAATCCTCATTCCACTGGTCATTAAAAAAAAAAAAAAAATCAATAAATGTATTCTAACTAAAGTTTAAAAAGCTTCTGAGAAGTGACCTCTGCCAAAGTCTGTTGGGCACGTTCCAGCTGTGCAGGGGGCAGGGTGTGGGATCAAAAACCAGAAAGAAAGAAAGAAATGCTTTTTGCAGAAGTGAAAAAAAAAATCTGGCTGCAGGACTAAAAGGGATTAGCTTACATATCAAATACCAGATTTCCACTGCGCTGCTACTTTGCTTTCTCCTCTTTTTTTTTTTTTTTCTGTCCCATTCTTACACTGCCTGTAGTTCATTGCATGAAGCTTTACTTCTCATTTTGTATAAGATTTCAAGCAGAAAATCTGGAGTACTGAGATCTTCAAATTGATGTGCATTATATGCCACAGTAATCAGTGCCTTATTTGAGACTCCACCAATTGGAAATCAGATCAATCTAATGTACAATCCTTAATCAGGAAATACATTGAAAAAAGAAAAAAGTCACACTGCACTAAACTTCAATGAACTTGACTCATGGAGAGGCCCTCAATTAACACTTAGTTATTCTTTATTTTCTATAGAGTTCTTTCAAATAGAAATCAGGGGAGACAGCACACTGACATACTGACAGACAAACCACCACCACAAACACCTAAAGTTCTGAGGAAAACCAAAAGCTACCTAGAAACATTGGAAATGGTTTAATTCAAACTACCAAACATCTGGAGTTTGGCCACTTTAATTGGGTGCATATTTGCCTCAATTTTTCAGAAAGTTTTCTGTGTGCAAAGAACACCTTGCCCAAACAAGGTTCTATATAACTGATTTCTTACACACGCACAATTCAAACCGGTCATCAATCAATAAAGTCAAATTATGCTGGTATTACAATTAAAAGTTAACACCCTTGATAAAGTTTAAAGTATGCGTATACATATGTATACACTTTACACACCTCTCTGGATTACCTTACTTTTAAGTACATCTATTTTATTTCCATAAATTATGTACATAAAAAGAAAAACACATAAACCCACATTTTAAGCTATTTATATATCATGTCCCCATGTGGGGGAAAATTCACATCATTCCTTCCAAATAATGTCCACTAGAATTTTTTTTTAATTGGTTTTTTTGGGGAGGAAGAGTACTTATCCACAGATATTTTAAAAGTAATGAGCATTGCTTAAGCAATCAATACAACTTTAAAAAGTAAGGTCTATAAAACTGAAACAGTATTTTTCACAGATAACAGGTCGAAAAACGTAACATAACACAAAAAAACTGAGATCACTGAATTAAAATATTGTTTTTTTTAAACTTACTTGGTATTGAATTTAGAGTCCATTGTTACTGAATAGAAGGAATTTACTTTGAAGTATGGATTTAGGAGGGATAAAAGGAAACACTAACTGTTAAAATAAAAATATTTTCTATTTTTTTTCTACTTTTCTTCTAACAAATAAAGTTAAATCCTCATATTCATATGAGATAAAGCATGCAAATATAAATTTATTTATAACTATAAATGAAAATAAAGTTTTACATCGCATATTTCTTCAAGACAGCACTGAAATCTAAGTGACCATGTTTTATAGAAAAGTCATATACCTATCCCCTCTTACATGATTATTATATCCCTGTTATAACTGTATGAATGGCAAGCTATACATATTACAGTTAAAAATCAAGATCAAAGATGAACAAGGTATTTCTGGAAGAGTAGGAGAGAAAAAGTTTGAAAAACTTGGCTGAAATCTTTTTTCACCCTTCAAAATTGATTTTTTTTTCTTCTAATCCTTGGCAAAATTCCTACTAATAGGCAACAGCTTTTAAATTTTAATATTTCAACTTGTAATTTTAACCTCCATTCTACTAAAATGGATGAAAATTTAGAATACATTAAAAAGGCAAACTTCTGTATCTATTTAGATTTCAAGTAAGAAAACTTCATAGTCATTTTCATTCAATAATCAATCCAATAAACAAAGCCAGAGTAAACCTGAAGCTGGGTTAGCTAACAGAGCTACAAAAGTGAATTAGACATTACTCCTGCTCCTAGGACCCTCGGAGCCAATTGTGAAAATTCTTCACAATGTACAACATCTTGGTTTGGAGCTATTTAATTATCAATATTAGGGATACAAATAATAACAGTAACAACAAAACAACACTAAAAATTGCTTAAGAGGTCAACTAACTTAATCAAAGCACAATTTAGATTACAATCTGGACAAACTATGTTAATAGCATAGTGAAGTACAAAGGAAAATATACTGAAAATATTACCTAAATGACAAATAAAAATAAAATCTTTCTCTACTTCACTGCAGTCAAAGAAAGTCAAATGCAACTTGATCTAATTAAGCCAATTTAGGATACACAACTACTTAAAAGCCTGGGCTACACTAAGTGATGAAGGCAAAATGGATTCAGTCCAAATCTGCTTTATTTATTTAGATTCTATTTATTACGGCTATATTTTATTATACAGTAGTTAAAAAAAAAAAAACCCTACAAGGCGACATCCTGTTTTTTTCCACTGGGAAAAATGATGCAGATGCACTATTAAAACTCAGCACAGACAGCAGCATGCCAGGCTGCATTCCACTTGTGCCTTTATAATGTGTCAGTAGACAATGATGCTTACGTGGCTAATGATGAAGTTAGCCAAATTACTGCCACTTAAATATTCCATAAAATTGTGGCTTTACAGAAATCTAGAACCTTTTCAGCATCTCTAGTGACTCTATACATATTGGAAGGAAAAGAGTTGTTTTAAAATAAAGCAATTAAGTAGCATCATTTCTTTAAAAAAAAAAAAAGTCAATTTTCCCCCCTCAAAGTACTACCCTATTTTCAGGGAAAGTAGCTGATATTTCATCAGATTGTAAATTTTAAACCCTAGGTCAAATTAGTTATTTAATAAGTCGTCTAATGTGTTGAGAAAGTGAATGAAATTCACAACAGAATTCAGATAATAACTTTTGTAAGCTCAACAAGTATCATCTTTCTTCCTTTCATCATTATTCTCATAAATCTATATTCATCCTTTGTTGAAAATGTTGCAGGCATTATAAGAATTTGACTGTACAAACCAGAAATACTCATTTGTTTTCTGTTTTTTGGGAAGGGGAGAGAAAAGAGAAGGAAAATGAGTTTTTGGTTAATACTTGAAGCTTCTAAGATATTAACTGGTGTTCTACAGTTCTATGCACTTAAGAAAGTATTTTGGTGCAAAGCTTGAGGAGTTCCAGGAATTGCTTTTAGTGCTGAATCAAAAGCAACTTTAGGTTTGCTGCTATAAAGCATGCCCTCAAAACTTCTGTTGATTCGAAAACTGAGGTCCTGACATGCAACAGGACCACTGCGAACTACACTTGGACCACATGAAAACGTACAGCAGGAATGGCACCAAGGATGCATTTCCCTTGCTTCCAGTATGTGGAGGATGTAATTCTTTTTGAGACAGTTTAGCTCAAATGGTCTCAAATATGAAGTAGCCTGTGTTTGCTGAGAGTCTCCTCTACACTTTTTCCATTTCCCAAAGTATCGGTCTCTTCAGCAGTTTCTGTAGAGCTAGAGAAAAGTAGATTTTGCATTTTACAAAAATCACTTAAACTTCTGAGTGTAGACTGCATTGAAGTTGGATTTTTTTTGGCATTGTGATCTCCAAAGTCAAATAGTGAAGTAAAGTCAACAGTAAAAATTTACCTTTTGTTTCCTTCCCCGTTTAGAGCAACCAACTTCAGTTAGGAGGACACCTACGCAATGGTATCCGCATGATCATCATAATGTCATAACCATTGCCTTACGGCTTGGGCATAATGATATTAGCCTATAATACCCATCTCATCTTCCATTCTCTTGACCAGACAAGCATTTTGTGCTGCTGTCATTTAGGGAATCTCCTACTGCTTAATGTTCCCTCTAGAAATTCAATCTAAGGCTAAAGTAAGGTTTGTCATAATTGCTAGAACAGTTTTAAGGACATGAGCGCAGAATTATTGTTTATTACATCTATTATAATACTGTGCAAAACACAGCTGTTCAAAATTTGATGATGCCACTAAAGTATGGTTACTACTGGAAAAAGTACTGCAAGTCACATTACAGTAATCATTATTATTTCCAAATTTTGGTGATCTCTCAAATGCCCTGTCCTCATCTCTAACTCCAACCTGTGTGTACATATGGTGACCCACGTTTAGAATGTCTTTCTTTGAGTATCCATCCATGTTAATGGCTTCATTTATTTGTTCATTCATTTATCCTACAAACTAAATTCATGTATCATCCACCATATGACAAACCTGTAGAAGGCAGAATATATCATTTATTGAATGGCTTGACCACTCCCCCAATCATTTATCACAAATTATATACATAAATATAATATCTAAAAATAAAATAATAATAATGAAAAAAAACAAAGTGCTCTGGAAACAGGCTGCTTGATTACAAATTTTAACTCTGACACTAACTGTGCAAGCTTAAATTACTTAAATTGTTTGTGCTTCAACTTGTTCATCTATAAAATTGGGATTATGAACTATCTTAAAGTACTACTGAGATTTTAGAAAGTAAACCCCATGAAAAACCTAGAGCTATCTTTAGCACATAACAGGCACAACATTTTTAGCTACTAAGGTCTAAATAGATTTAATGGTTTATATACATAAGCTTTTTAAAATCTTAACTTATAAAGTAAATAACATTATCACTGTTCAACAGAGGAGGCATCTACAGCATAGAGAATGTAAACAACATGAACAAGTTACTAAAGGGCAGAGTTATAAGACAATATATATCTACAATATGCAAAAAGGAAAGAAGGAAATGACATGCTAATATTATGCTGGGCATCATAACCTGTGCTCACAATTCTAGCCATTCAAGAAATAAGTGAGTATCACTACAAGAAGAAAACTTACCAGAGTAAAAACAAAGGGCAAAATTTTTTCAAACATTAAAAAAAAAAATCTTACATAGCCAAATATTACTAGCTTTTGATTTGACTTTGATTTTTTTTAATTGAAACCCTTGTCTCAGGAATCCTGACAAAATATCAATGCATTCTTTCTTAATAAATAAAAAAGAACATTTAGTAATCACTTCTGATGATATTTTGTACTACACCATCATAAAGTACTTAAATGAAACTTACATCTTTAAGTCTTTTGGAGTAAGACTATACCATATAACATTTAGATATAAAAATGCATGGCATTTTAGGTAAAATTATGCACTTTTTTTTTCTTATCAAGCTTATATTAATCCTTTAAGTAATTCATTAATTTAGTTTACTAGTTATATTAATACTAATAACTTTTTCCTATAGCCTTAGAAAGAATAATTACAATAATTTGAATATAGTCATTGTTCCAACAACTGAAATGAGAAATTGCCCTCACAGGAGTAGGAAGCTAGAACATCCCTAAGAGTTCCACTAGGCTTACATGATGATTATCACAATAATCTCCTCTAAGACTAATGTTAGTTAGGACAAATGCTACTCATACCAACAAACTGCTTAACTAGAGAAGCAGCCATGCTAATCTCACAGGCTTTCAATATAAAGTTCTGAAGGAAATATTTTAAATTCCTCAAGCTAGACATTTGTATCTACAATACAGAATTCAAACTCGGGGAAAAGGTAGTTAAGTCCTAGTCATGACACACTGGTGTCAGTCTGTTATGCTCTGAATTACAATATGGGAGGATGAGAATATCATTGGTAAATGGCTATACAAAGCTTTGAAAAACAGACATTAACAAAAGACATTGGGATTTATTATAGTAGAAGTATATAGGAAGCAATCACTTTTTTCTTACATACATCTATGTAAGAAATATATATATAAAATAGCATTTCAAAATATATCCTTGTAGCATAAAAGAAACTGCATCCATCCCCAGAGAACTTCTGTACTTCAGCTGACACACAGTTAATTTTATAACTCCTTTAACTGTTTCTGTATATTTGTCTTCAATTTTATGACTGAATATGTATGTTTTAATCTTTATGCATATTTCTAAAAAACACTAAGCTCTGTAGTATTTTTAATAACATTTATAACATTTTTGCTAATTTTAATTTATAGAAATCAATCATAGTTTTCTGTATCTCCTGTTCTCTTTCTGCCAATTTATACTGTTTATTGCTTCCAGAGTACTTGTCCTAAAATACAAGTAAATCCATAATAAAAACAGCTAACTTTATCATATGTTAGGCCCTGTTCTAGGCCCTTCTGCATGCAGCCACTCATCTTCCCAATGTCATGAGGACAGCTATCATTACTGTCCTGATTTTAAGAGACACAGAAATTTATTAGGAATTGACAAGATCTGGGCTAGAAATCAAGGCCGTTTAACCCGAAAGCCCATACTCTCTCAACCATTTCATTTTGCTCTCTACTTTCCCTGGCTGGCTTAATGCTATTTACACTCCAAGGCTCAAATCAAAAGCAGATACTTCAATAAAGCTTTTGACAAT
The DNA here is from genome assembly GCF_036321535.1 of Camelus dromedarius. NCBI lineage: Eukaryota > Metazoa > Chordata > Mammalia > Artiodactyla > Camelidae > Camelus > Camelus dromedarius. The sequence goes on along the minus strand of NC_087436.1, from coordinate 64,174,680 downwards.
CAGGCCATCAAGTCAAAACGAACCTTCCCTCTTTCTACTCATCACATGTGGCTATTCTTCTCTGATCCCTGACACTTATTAATATTCACTAAATGCTAGGCACTGTTCACCTCACAAATGATATAGGTAACATAATTCTCCCCAATTTGTAAATGTAAGAAATGAAGGCCAAAGCATTTAAAAAGTCACAGGAAGTCACAGGATTGGTAAAAACTCAACCCAAGCAGCTGTGTTCCCCATATCATGCAGGGCTCACGGCATTCTACTGTCTACTGGGAAGAGCAGAACAGGATGAGGAGCAGTGGGCTCACATCTGGGCCTCCTGCCTATCAGATTCATGGCCTTCGGTGGGTTGTGGTCCCTCCTACTCTCTCTGTCTTCACTGGTATGAATATTAATATAAAAATAGTGTCTACTTCACAGTACTGCTGGGAGAACTAAAGGAAATAACACCGGCACATGCTCACTGGTGACACTGATACATACATTTTAGTTGCTATTATTATAATCGCTATTTACGTGACATTGCCATCCACCAGGGAAAGAGCTATTTGAAAGTTCACTGCATACACAAAAATGTTGCATCTCTAGTTTTGAGCATACAACAAAAAGATGCTCATTAAATGTCTGAAGGATTTTAGCCTCCAGTATTTTTTACTGTAAGAGAGAAACGTCCACTGAAGGATGTTGTGTCCAAGAGCTATTTTTACTCACCTAAAACCCAAATCCCTCTTAGAGTTTATAGATCCTTTTCAGGAAAAAGCCTTTCTTTTAAAAAAATATTATCATGGAAAGAAAATTTTATTAGTAACATATGCTGATATTTAACAACTCTAGCTGACAGGAAATTTTTATAGCTTGGGCCAAACACCACTTCTTAATTTTCTTTGTTCTGTTTTTGCTAGCTGTTGAAACTCTTTGGTCAGTACCCTTTGTCATATACATAAAGCCTGCCATTTCTCTTCTTCAGGCTAACTAATCTCAAATTCTTTAGAAATTTTACATATATCATCTTTTATAATGATTTTGGTCATTTTTTAGGATTTTGACACCTAATAAATTGTCCCTTTTACATTGGATTGAATATCATAAACTGTATTCATATTTCTTAGAAATATTTACAATCTTTAAAATTACAATATGAAACTGTCTAGGTTCCAAGCAATATCAGTTAAAAAGCCAATACTGCAGATAAAGACTAATCCATGCCATACATAATACTATGTATTAGGTATAATAACGAAAACAAGAACATGATAATAAGAATATATATTCTAAATTGAACATGTACTAAGTGTTTTAAAGTTCATTCATTCAAAAAATATTTAATGAATTCAGCACATGTACTGAGCTTTTCCTATGTTCTAGGCATCTTTTCTAGGTAATGAGAATATAGTAATGAACAAAACCAATATTCCTAACTCCATGAAACAAAAACAAAACATAAGTAAAGTACAGGGTATGTTTCACAGTGTGCTGTGATTAAAAAAAAAGTTGGGGGGTGGAGGGGTTAAAGATTTCACATTTTTCGACAGTATGATGAAAGAATCCTTCACTGAGAAGATGACATCTGAGTACAAGACCTGAAGGAACCAAGGCAGCAAGCTACGTGGGTATCTACAGCAAGAGCATTCTAGGCAGAGGGAACAAGTACAAAGGCCCTCAGGCAAGAGCTAAAAAGGACATTTAAATACCAGCAGGAAGGCTAAAAGGCTGCAGCAGCCTGACTGAGGGCAGAATGGCAGGAGGGACCAGACAGCTGAGTGGCGGGGAGACCTCCATACTAATTCTGGTGGGACTGTGTAGGCTATTACCCATACTCTGGCTTGTACCCAGTGAGGTAAAATACCTCTCTAACAGTCTGAGCAGAGGAGGAAAATGGTATGACTTATATTTTTAAAAGATGACTCTGGATGTTGTGTTGAGACCAGATTATAGGGAGCCAGGTGGATGAGCTAGAAAAATGACAATAATCCAAGTGAGTGAGGAGGCTGACTTGGTTACAAGGTGGTGGCAGTGAAATCAGTGAGAAGTGGAAGGATTCTCAATTGTAAATAAGGCAGAACCAATAGGATTTGGCTGTGAATTGCCTATGAAGTATGAGAGACAGAAAAGTCAATGTTTTTTACTTTTGCAACTGCAAGTAAAGTGTCACCATTTTTGAGACTGTAAAAGGCTTCAGAAAAATTCATTTTAGGTGTGAAGAAAGAAAGAAAGTTTAGTTTGGGATATATTAAGCTGGAGATATATAATAAAAATCTTAGTGGAGATATTTGAGAAAGTAGCCACATATCTGAGCCTAGAGCTGGTGTAAATGTTTGAGCTAGAGATAAAATTCAAGAGTAATCAGGATTTAGATAATATTGAATGCTAAACTAAAAGATCACCAGGGGAGTGAATGTAAACAGAAGACAGAAAAGAAGCAACGACTGAGGATCTCCAAGATTTATACACTGCGGAGGATGAAAAGAAACCACTGAAGAAAACTGAGGGAGATGGCAGAAAAATACAAGGGAAACTAGGAAAATGGGATGACCTGGAAGATAGCTGAAAAAAGTGTTTCAAGGAGGAGAGATGAACTGCATCAAAGATCAAGTAAGATGAGAACTTAGAATTTATCTCTCAATTTAACAACATGAATACTGAAACAGTGTTCTGGCAGAATAGTCAGGATTAGAGCCACATGGAAATGGGTTTAAAAGAGGATGAAGCAGGACAGTTCTACTAGCCCTTTTCATCACCGCAACGACTTATAATGCCCTGTGAGAATGCCGAAGCTAATTGTCCGTAATCGGTCATTCTGGTTCTAAAGTCTGTACCTTAACCACTGGGCCATATTCTTCTTTAAACCTTGAAGTTTCCTTCACATATCATTTGTAAGTAACTGCTTCTGATTTATTTTAATTTTTGTCATAGAAATGTTCTATTTTGCACATATTAAGTATCATTTCTTTGGGTTCTTCATTCATTTTTGCTTTTCCCCAAACAGATCGGTGTTTTTTGATTTTAAACAACTTTCACATTTATCTGAAAACTGTTATAACTGTGTATATTCACCAAGAGGCTCCCCAGGTACTAATGCTACATAGCTATGAAAAATGTGGGTCTTGATGCTTAAATGAAACCATTCTCAATAGGAAAAGTGTAAAACAGTCTTAAGAATTATAATACAATGTGAACCAAATAAAGCAGGAAACCAAGGTAGATATAATATGTAGTTATTAAAGTTGTTTCAAAAGTAGCTATAAAAAGGATAAAATAAAATATATTGAATATTTTAAAAATTGGTGACCTCGTAAATCAAAATTTCTCATTTTCCTCTTTTCTTATTTGCTCCTTAACAGAAATGCATTAATATGATAACAGAAAAACAGCAACATGCTCTACTATTATCATTCAGTTTAACTCAAAAAATTCTACTGCTTTAATTCTAATTATACCAAAAGTCATGCCCTTAAAAAAGCTTTCTTATTTCATACTACTGTTTTAATTAACCTCATATACAAAGAGAAATATATACTAACCTTTAATAAGCAGTTAATTTAGTATACTCATATTGTAAAATCAGAAAACGTAATTATTTGACAAAAGGCAGCTATGGGTCATTACTTTCCCCAGAGCAACATGATAAAATAAACTTTAAAATTCCCTAATGCCAGTGGGTAACGAACTGAATGTGTGATGACAATGTTTAAAATCAATGCCACTTTAATTGACTGATTAAATCACTTTGCACATATAATCTCACTAACATTTTATTGAAAAAATACATATAAACTACTATATTTTGTCAAAAGTGTAATAGCAAGTTGCCAAATACCAATGAGTAAGTTCAGATTCAGTTTAAAGTGTTCAGGGAGGAAAAAGTGCCCAATGTTCTCACCAACTGCTTCAAACAGAAAAATACAGAACTTTTCAGGGCAAGCCTTTGCAGTCATGGTACTTTAATTGGTTGTTTTTTCACGCTTATCTTTTTCTTTCTTAACGATTAATGATAAAATGCATTTGCAAGCCATTTTATTTACGAAGAGAAACTGCAAGGAAAATTTTAATGTTTGTTTTTAATTTAAACTGAAACTAAGCAAAGAAAATTAAGAAGCAAAAATTGAAGAAGCTATTTAATGCAGTGACCTTGTCAAATATCACATGGAATGAATTGTGTTTGCTTCACTAGAGTACTACAAATGCTTGCAAAATGGAATAAAAACTATGATTAGAATTATGGAAATGAAAAAAGCTACTGTATATGGTCATTAGTTACATAACTGAATTTTTTTCCTCTTTGAAGAAAAATAATCTTGGATTCTTCCTCTTACTGTGTGGAATCATTTTTACTGTATTAACAGAAACAATGTACCATTTCACTAATGAGGTGCCAGAACACAGTACATTTGATGTAGTCTTAAGTATCTTGCAGAGGAAAATTCTACTTAAAATATTTCTTGGGGCTTAAATGCACTTGTTTCCAACATCATTGTTTCGGAATGCAGAAATCTACCTACATATCAATGAGAATATTAATAGGTGGGTAATCTGCCTAAGGAGTGCCAAATGTTCTTCTATTTTTAGAGAAAAGAAAATGAATTTATCACAGATAAAAGAAACAAAATTGTGGTCAAAAGTGTATAACGTCCTCTATTCACCAGTTGTAAATATCACATTCTACATATGAGGATCTAGTATCAAAGCTTTCCTACAGAAATAGCATCTGTATACAGATCTTTGTGTGGATCTAATAAAAAATGAATCATTAAATTATTATTACTACTAATTTTAAAAAAGAAACAAATTAATACCACATTAACAGACTCAGGATTACACATCAAAACTTGAATATCACTATGAACATTATCTCTGAAGCCAAAGGACTACCCTTGAAACAAAAACTTGTGGAATTTATTCTTCACTCATTTAACCAACATTTATTAAAAATGTGTCATTCCTTTTCTTCTCTGCTAGGTACTCATAGGTGAAATGGCCAGCAACCAAAAAACTACATAGATACATACATATCCTAAGGAGAGTGGGCCAGTGTCTGCGCTGACTGCCAAGGCACATTTTGTCCAGATAGACATGGCCACAAAGAGCTCAGCTGCATGCCATCCACCAATTAAAAACACCCAATTTAATTTTCAAATTACCACTTTTCTAAAGATATTACCTACCTATTACCTTTCTATTTTACCACCGGGGGTGTCCAGATTTTGATATGTACCTTCTTTATCTGAGGACTTAGGAAATGCTTTTAAACCAAGCACAATCGCTGTGCTTCTGTAATAGGAGCCATCTCAATTTCTGTGTGGTGAATAACGCCTCATGATTATTTAAGGATTACAAAATTATCAAAAAATATATGTTACAGATACAGAATATATATATATATATTCTAAGAGCAAAATGCATATCCTTGAAAGGAAGTCTTTTTGGAAGAGGCTTAAAATTAATACAGGAATATTAATAAGAATCAATTATAATAATAATATAATGCACACAGATGTGGGATCCATTTGTAGCTTAAGAAAATGTTTTATCTTACTTGATTTTACTTTTCTGAATAGTAAACAGGTTAGATTTCATCTTACCAAATTTTCAGATGAGAACGTCAAAACTTACCTAGTTACATGTCTTGTCTGATATTACCCATCAGGCCTTTAAAGAATTGGTAACAGAAAGGAGACTTCTATGCTCCTATTTTTAAAAAATGAATCTAGTCTTTATATCTTTACTTCTAAGAAACTCCAGAAAGGGCCAAGGACAAATTATTCTGGTCCATTGACCTTAAATATTCTGATCAATTCAGACTGTGACAGAAGGAAAAGTTGAAACCAGAGACTGACCTGCTCTAGCAAGTATAAACTGAAAAGAGAAAAAAGGCCATAAAACTATACCACTGTTCAAACCAAAGCAGAACAGAGACTCAAGGTGAACACTGGAAGCTTTTTAAAGAGTCTTAGCAAGGTCGTGCTGATAAATTGAAATGAATACGACTTGGAACTACTAATAAATCATGCTAATTTCTTCAGAACCCACTGTCCTGGCCTCTCTGAACCCAGAGGTAATGGGTAGATCATTCACATTCCTGATTAATAATTTTGAAAATTTTATATATCTTACAATAGCTTATTGAGTCAGAGTTCAAAGTTTGAATTTTATTTGGGTCACTAAAGCATCAAGAAAAGTCTTACCAACTTCGGGGAAGAGCGGACTTTATTATAAAGTCTGTAATATATGCCATCATGCTTTATTTCCCAAATAAACAATCTCAGCCATTACAGTTTCTTCTCAAATTAACCCTTCCTTCATTTCTATAATTATTTATATTCCTCTGAACATAATTTTTGCTTGGAAGATTTTGTTTCAGTCCATTTTATATTGTAATTTGGTATATGTACTGTAATACTTGGAACATCCAAGTACTTGGAATAAATGATTCTACAGAAGCAGCATAGTGCAGTGGTTAGTAGCATGAGCAATGTAGACAGACAGCCAAGGATCCCATCCCCAGTACTCCAATGACTAGTTGTGAGATCAAAGACAAGCCACTTGACTTCTCTATACCTCAGTTTGTTCCCCTATGAAAAGGCAATACGCCATTACTTAAATCATAGGCTCGCTGTGAGGATTCAAAGGTTTCCCAGAAGTCAATCACTTAGACCCTACACGGCAAACAGCAAGCAACAATAAATATGTGGTATTACAGTTATTATTTATATGGTATATGTTTCTGAGAGAAAAGAAGAGAGACAAAAATACAAAATATGGCTGGGAGTAGGTTTTATCCAGACAATAAAAATGGGGCTATTAAACCCATTTGTGGTATTAGAAAGAAAAGTAGAGAACCATAGTGATAAACTTTATTACTTCACAAAAAACTAATTCCAATCAGAAAAGTAAAGAGAAAAAGGCAAAGCACACACTTATACCCATCATCTACATTTTGGAAACTGCTAAATATCTTCCCACTTCATCTCTTTTGCGATGGTGGGTGGAGGCTGAACTATTTTCAAATTAACTATACACAAAATGCCTTTCATTTCCAATTACTAAAAAATGAGAATGTTTTCTATTTAACCACTACTCTACTTTCACACCTGATTTAACAATCACTATTTAATATCACCCACTATCCAATTTATCATGGTTTACTTGCTGATTTTTTCAAAAAGGAACAAATAATGGTTTACATCCAGTATTTAAATAATAGTTCTTAATGATGCTTTAATCTAGAAGAGAACTTCTCCCATTGTGATACATTTTTAAGTTACATCTTTCCTATGTTAATTTTAACTATTAATACACCACAGCCACCAATTATTTTTAAACTATACAAAATTTTGTTCATACTTCTTAATCTAATCATAAATACTTTTCAAAATTTTCCAAGGTTTCCACTTCTTTCAATAAACCTGCCAAAGGAACCACAACTTCTCAAAACAGAATTGGAAGGTTCATATTTTTACCTACAACTTAAATTTTGTAACCCTCACTAATCACATCCAGTAATGTCACAGGTCAAATTCTTCCTTACCTATTATCTTTTAACAAATTTAATATCAAAACCTAAATGTAAACATTAAAATAATGTATGGAAAAACAAAATAAGTTGCTTCCCTTTTATCCTCAAAGTTGCCAGTAACTAACTTAGATAATTATACAAAAATGATTAAAAAATACATAAGTAAATTAAAATAGGCGTTTATACAAAAACAGTTTGAAAGGTAAAGCTACCTATTGAGACACCCCCTTGGGATGCAACAGACAACATACTAATGGTCATTGATCTTTTTTAATCCACATATATATAAATCTCTAAACAACTAAATGGGCTTTTTACCAGGTTTACTGTGGAAACAATTCATAACATAAAGTACATTAGAAATAGAAATTTAGTAAAGTGGCACAGTGTAATACATTTTTATACATGTATATGTATAGAGCTATACACACATATCACATATATACACATACATACGTTTGTACACATATAAATATATGCATGTATGAATAATGTTTGCTTGTATATATAGACATATATGCAGACTTATTTACTTATTCAAAACAGGAGACAAATAAATGACTGCTTAGATCACCTGGACCACTTTGTCCAAAACATCAGCAAATTCCTTCATCTCAGAAGTGCTAGGGCCAGTCTCCCTAAGCTACAGGTAACTAGACCTCAGATTCCTCTCTTGGGATTTGTAAACCTGGAGTCAAAGTGATGGAGAGACTCAGGTCCTTTCCAGTTATGTTGAACTACAAGCCTGGGAAGTAACGGGCATTGAATATTTTCAATTCATAACTTTATCACTCAAATCATCGGATGCCTGAATGGACAGAAGCAGTAATGATGAATAACAGAAAGGACACTGCATCACTGCTTTTAATTTTATACTTCTAACAGTACAGTTATTGTGAAGGTCTAAATTTGCCTAGGCAGAAAGGAAATACTCTATGAGAATATTTGGGGGAAGGCATACCTTTTCATAAAAACTATACCCTCTACTTCATAATTACTCTTCAGAATAGAATTCAACATCCAAAAAGGAAAATAAGGGCTGTATTAGCTAAAAATATTACATGTATGGATTCCTGCTCCATGGATGTCAGATCTCAAATAATTTCCTCTGGTTGTTATCAGTATTATGTTTGAACTCATTTCCCTGCTTCCAATCTGAGTCCCTTCTGAAACATTCTCTACAACACCTGGCCCATACCTAGAAGAAGTACTCAGCATATATTTGTGAAAATAATGACCCTTTAACTAAATGTATCCTAACCTACTAACAATTTCAGAGAGCATCCTTGTTCTGAGTGATTACTCAATAAATATTTGTAGCATAAATGAAAGAAGGAATGCATGTTTTTATATTTTCAATGGCTAACTCAAAAACAAGTAGGAGCAAGGTAAGTGTAAAAATCTACAAAGCATTCAATCATTTATTTACTGATTCATTTAACAAATATCAACTATGGGAAGGCACAATTTTAGGAGCCATGGATAAGTATTACAGAGAACAAAGCCCTATGGACCTCATAGTTTAATGGAAAATAATGATATCTAACATTTTTGAATTTATATAAATGTACTCATACTTGTTAAGCACTGTTTCATTGATTCTCACTACAAACTATAAGACAAGTACTGATACTATGCCATTTAACAGAAGGTAAAAGAGGTTAGGTCATTGCAGCCTTATGTGAGATGCAGCAAGGAGACTGGATTTGATCAAACTTTATAAAGGGACACTACATCTTATAGTATGGTGAGCGTAATATAAATAGAATATAGAGAATCGTGGCGAAGCACATTGGGAAGAGGAAGAGATTTATGGCTAAAATAACCATAGGTTATTATCGTTGTGTTGTATTTTCTTTAATCACTCAAAGAAAAGCAATAACCAAATGCTTAATTACCTTTCAAGTAAAAACGTATCATAAATGTTTCTCCACAGAATGAAAATATTTGTAAATTGTTACTGTTTTCTGCTATTCAGAGAATAGAAGAAAGGAATCCACATATTGATGGAACACATCTCTAAATACCAAAATAAAAGCCTGTTTATTCATCAAGTTTCACTACTTCATAAGATTCAAAATGTTCTGTTATTTTTAAATATAGCACTGCCATTATATACATGAAACTCGAAACTTCTGATAAAAACTTTATTTTCTTAGCGTTCAATCATCATCACCCCTTACAGAAATAAGATAAATATTTTAAGGCAGATAAATGAAATGTATATATCTTAAATGACTAACCTCCCAACCCATCCACCTTTGCTTCAAAATTCTCTTCTTAAATTATATCAAGAACTTGGTTAAAATAATAATTCTAGATTTAAGTCCAGAATTTTGTACTTACATTTGTATTATTACTTTGGCATGACTGCAGACTTCCACATTCCTGAAGACAGATTTAGCTAACTACTGCAGTAGAAGACAAAGGAATACTTTATTTAAAAAATTAACCACTGAATATTAAAAGGCAGATTTATCAGATTGCCAGGTCTTCCAGTTTATGAAACAATGTCTAATAAAATGGCACAGTCATGATTTACTAAGGTTTTTAAATTCATTATTATATCTACCATATTTTACACCTTTGACTAGTCCTTCTCTCATATTTAAGCTTTCTGTATTATAGAAATTTATTTTCCCCCATTAAATAGCCTTAATTCTGTCTTGTAAAAGTTTAATTTGAAAATTATGCTTCCACGTTCCAAAGAATATAAGTTTTGTTAACACATTTTAAGAACATACATTTATTCTGGCAGTACTACTAGCATATTCATTTGAATATGCCATGTTTTTTTCCATAACTCTGCTTTGCAATAATAAAGAGTATTTATTACATGATCTCATTAAAGTGCTCCGGAAAGAATAATTACAAAATGTTGAAAGAGCAAGCTCTGACTTTTTTTTTAATAAAAAGATTAACACATGTCTCAATGCATATTCAAATATCACCCTTCTGGCAATTTCAAACTATGTGATATAAATATATGCAAAATATAGGAAAATAATCATTTTATAATCATTTTGATTTAAACATTCAGATGTACATAAAAGAACAAAAAGTGTCTGTCTTTGGGGTTGGGGATTTGATTTAATTTGGTTTCTTCTCTTTGGTAATCATATTTTCTATTTACTCAATAATATTTGCTTTTAATACAAGCTTAGAAAAAAGTGCTAAAATTATCTAAGAGTATTTTCCGGCAGTTTTATATGATGAAATATTAACAAGTCAGCTTGTCTGCCTGTAATAAATGAGAGACAAGAAATGGTCCATTAGGGGTAGAATAATTCACTAGCAGAGTCCTTTTGAGAAATAAGAAGAAAAATTCTGAATATAGCCTATTTAGATAGCTACAGAAAGAATAAAGATAGAAGCTTTCTAACAATATTGTAGCAAGTATCTCAAGCTGACTTTTTTTACCATAACATAACTGCCAACTCTCCATATATAAGATGTACAAAATATGGGTTAATGAAGAAACATACCATGGAGCAAACTGAAACCACCTCTTGATTCTGGTTTTTGCAAATACAAAACTTCAACATTTTTTCTCACAGAATATTCAAGATTTCCAAGTACCTGTGATAGGTCCTTTCATCTGAATCAAGTCATTACTCTCCCTGGGACTTTAAACATGAATCAGGAGGTTAACATAGGCAGACATTACACTGGCTGGTGTTGCTTTGGTGAATTCAGGCATCATACTATAGGACTGTAGTTCAAAACACCAATCTAAGTAGTTGTGGGTTGTATACACATTGGTATATTAACAAGGCAATGGGCACTATGAATTAGAGGATGCATTAAATGATACCTCCTGGCCTGAAGGAGCTTATGCACCTTCCCACAGCTTTAGGAAGTGACTCAGTTACCAGGGTGAATCAAGTTGAATATACCTTCTTCCTACTTGGTAGAAAGAAAATAAATTATATATGTACATATACGTATATAATATAACTTATGTTTTTCTTTCTAAAGCTGGAAATATCCCCTCTGGTGTAATCAAAGGCACATAATGAGTTTAAAGCAATTCTCCTTATGACCAATCTAAGGAAGTTTCACATACCAGTGCAGAAGCTTTAAGATTCCTAATACCCTCACTGTTTGTAATTTAGGGTATTCTGAAAGTTGCACTAACTCTCACAAATATTCTAGACACTTACAGCAGGGCACAGAATAGGAAAAAGATGTATTATGGCAACTGCAGGCATCAATACAGAGCTGTCATATCCCCAAGTACTCTCTTCCTTAGGCTAAATAGTCTTTCAATATTTCTTCTATAATATGGTCTGGAACTTCTTCATCACCGTTAATTTTTCATAATTAGGATTTGTAAGAATGGCCCTAATTCTTAAGCTTTTTTCCTTTCAGTACTACATATAACTGCCTTATTCTGGATAATATTAATTATCATTAAAGACATCACCGCAGTGTCAAATTGTGGTAAGGTTACTAAAACCTCAAACTTCCAAAGTGATGCCTATGTTAAAATGGTTTTAATTCTGTTTCTATGCAAACCTGCTACTTCTGACAGAGCACCTCTACTACTGAGTATCACGAATGTGTGTATATCTATTCCAGCAGTTACTGTAAGTGCCTTGGGGCACAGGAGCAGCTGAACCTGGGTCAGCCCTCAGGTTTGACAAATGAATAAAAACTCCTCAGTCCTACCCCACAAAGCAGCTCCTAACCCACTTCATCATGATGTAGTATTTCCTCAGATGGTTTCATGAAGAAAATAAGATGCCATAAACTTCTTCTATAACTCATGCAAATTTTACAGCCTTATAGACCAATTTTGGAATTTATTTCTAAAATGTAATATTTTGCTACCAGGTAAGTGCTGTGTGCAAATCTGCAGAAACTGCCTTTGATATCCTCTTCAAGTTATTAATGAAGTGTTGAACATTTTATAACAGGACAAAAGAGACAGAAAAGTGTAGTATGTCACTAAGAACTTCTTTTCAGAAAGTATCAATGACCATCCTCTTGGTATAGTTTGTGAATCAGTTAGTAATATTTGTAACTGATCTTGTATTTTAGACCACAGTTTTTATTCTTCTTTGTGTAATAAACATATAGAGATTTTGCCATGCTGTGTCATGGACTTTTTGTTTGACTTAGAAAATGTTTCCTATAAAACAAAAATCAGTAAATTAAGTAAGAACTAAACATCACAGCCAAGAAAACAATTCATTTTTAGAAATAACAAAATATGTAATTATTTAATCATAACAGTTATCAAAATTAAACATAATTTAATTGCTTATTCAGAGTCATTAATTATGTAGAGTCGAAAAATTACACTACTAAAGCAATCATTTAATCACTAGAGCTTGAAAAATATCTAAGCACTAATTCATTATTTCTGCTATGCTCTTGGGGAATTATATCCTATATTTATAATAAAACCAACATAATTATTTTAAAATGCATAACTAATAACATCCTCATGAATCTTTAATATGCTAACTTAATAATGAAAAGGGTCAAATTTAGAAGTATGTGATCAAAAAAATAAATTTAAGACAATGAAATAGGAAACAATAAATAAGGGGACGTATACAACTTAGAGCTTTGATTCACATGTAGTATCCTTAGTTAACTTAATTAAAGGCTAAATCTCTATTACTTAATGACCAGAAAAGTCTCAACTATCATTCTCACCAATCTTACGTTGTTTTAACTTATAAAAGATTTTTTTAATGTCTCATAGCTTTCTTGTCTTTTATGCTGCCAAGAAAAATCTAAATTTGAAAATTCTCTTCAAGGGAACAGCAGACAGAAGCAGGACTTTTGGCTGACCTTTTAGGGGACATTTTTCAAGGATTCACATGCTGCAGAATTACAATTAGTCTCTGACAGTGACTTTTGTTAATCAAGTTTGCATTTCCTTTGAACTTTACAATCCTGTACTTGCATGCATCTGTTTAACTTGTACTTACTCAAGCAACCTATCAGAATCACTAAATTATGCAAAGCAAGTATTGGCAATTCTTATATATATGAATTCTCCCTCCAAATGTATCTACTTTTTCATTTAAGTGACTTTGAAGGAAGGTCTTAAAGAAACCTTCATTTTCAATGAGTGATGGCTGTGGAATAAAGATTACTTGCCACACTGTAGTTAATAAATCATAGGAATTGTTTCTCTTTCTCTCTGATACAGCATATAAAATACTGCTGAGCTCAAAAGAACACTTCCTAAAGAAGGACCACTGTCAATGCACTGTTATTGGTGAGTGATATGTAGCATAAATCCATCTCACTGAATTTCCAAGATGCTGAATATCCTAGATATGCTTAGTGACTGAACAAGCACATAAAATGAAGTACAGAATCATAAAATTAAAGATCATAAATAAATAATGCCAAAGATAATCTGGCCCAACATTCCTCAAAGTGTGTTCAATGCAACCCAAGTTCTGTGGGTATGAGTTAAGTGTGTGAAGTCCCATAGTCAAATAGTTGACAAATGCTGAAATGAATAATGTTAAATTGCTTTTTTTCTCCCTATAGGAGTTCTCAGAGCCTTTAAGATATTATTATGCACTGTGAATTTGTAAAAGGGAATAATATGCTGTGTTTGCCGAATGCATTCGAATGTGGAACTCTTTTTCTGTTGTTGTTAACATGTAACATCTGGGTCTATTGTTTATTATGTTTTAGAAAATGATCATCTATTCCAAACATCACCATTTATATAGCCTAGATTAGTGGAGTGACTTGCCAAGGTTATACCACTAGTCAGCATGAGAGCAAGGACTAACGCCTGGCGTGGCCAGGGTCCTTCCAACACATCATTTTTGACACAGGGTATGGCATCTTGCCAGGCTAGTGTGATGGAGAGAGAGGAGCAAGGTTTTCAAGAGTATCTGCACAAGGCTGTAAGAAAAATGATGATCCAGGGGAATCGAACATGGATAAGGACGAAAATCAATGCTTTAATGGTGCTGATGCTAAGAGAGTGCCTGAGAAAGCTGGTTGGAAGGAACAGGGCTGTAGTCAGAAGTAGGTCTGATTTCTGTGGTTTTGAAAGCTGAAATATCTGGTCATGATAAGATTTAGGATAATCATGGCAGATAGGTAACATTGTAAGAGATGGTTAGGCTTCAAAACTGAGCTGTATGAAAACCATGACTGAAGTTAAGGGTTAGGTGAGAGGAGAGCCACGAGACTGACTGGAAGGTTCCCTGAATGAGAAAGTGATGAGATCAGTCAAGGCAGCAACAAGAGGAAAGAAGGTGGTAAAACCTAGCAGCAAGAGCTTCAAAAGAATCTTGGCTTGTCACAAAAAGAAGGTAAGTATGAGAGAGGAAATGGCAAGTAAACAAGATACTGACCCCCCCACCTTTTACTTCTCTGAGGTACCCCGGGTGTATGAAGAATCAATGCAGAAGACACGGTCTCCTCAGGGATCACGCAGAAATAAACAAAGTTGAAAGGAAATTTTATGTAGATGGCATTTCTCTGGGGAGAGAGTCTAAGTCTTCATTATCACCATTAAACATTTATATAATTCTATAGTTTATCACTGGTTAGCCCACCCCCACCACACACACATGCAACACATATAAAACTACACAAGTAAACAGTCATGAAGGGTCTAATAATTTTAGAACTGACAGGCTCAAGAGGTTTAAGCCAAGTTGAAACTTTAAGCCAGAAGTATACTGAAGTTCCTATAACAAATAAGAACTAAAACTCTTAGACTCACAGAAGTGAAATGGACTGTAGCCCTCCAAGCATCATAAAAACCCTTCAGCAGCAGCACGGGAATGCTGAAATATGCATACTTAAATCCTACAGAAGGGACTGTAATTGGCACAATCTTTGTGGGGAAATAATTCGGCAAAGAGCAACAAAATGCATTATAACATTACTAATATTTAACCTAATATTTATATAACTTTTAATATGCGCTGAGACTAATATGAAATACAGAGAAAGCTTTACATGAAAAATACTTCTTGTTATTTATGACTGCTAAAATAGAGACATTAAATGTCAAAATAAAACAGAGGCATAAAGTTTAGTAATGCTAGTGCTATATAATAAACAATGAGGTAATAAGTATTTGGGTGTTTCAGTGTTTCTAACAATGCAGGTATACATGCCTATGCTATAATGCTAAATAAGAAAATCTGAGTATCAACACAGTAAAAATTATGCATAGGAAAATATGGACTGGAAGTAAATGTATCAAAAGAGCAACAGTGTCTGCTTCTAAATGGTAGGATTATAAAGCTTTTCTTTTTATTCTTTAGCATTTCTACAATTCTAAATTTTCTACAATGAATATACATTATTGTATAATCAGGAAAAAAACGTACTTTCTCTAAAATACCAAAATCCTGGTTTTAAAATAACTGTGGATAAGAAAGTACTCCTGCATTTTAGAGAGTATTTTGGCATTATTTAGCAAAACATGTATTACGTATTTCATAATTTCCCCTATAACTCCAGTTCTATAAATATAATCTCCCCAAACACTTGTACCAAGGCACCCGTAAGTATGCCCACGGTGACTGCAGCAATAATCAAAGTAGGAAAAAACTGAAAACAATGAGAAAGGCCAAGAAAAGGAGACTGAATTGTGGAACTTGTATATAATGAATCACCACAGAACTGATAAAAATGGGAGAAAAAAAGATTATACATACACTAATAGGAAAAGATTTCTAAGATGAGCTTTGAAGTGACAAAAACATCTGAGAAAGTTCTGCGTAAGTCACATTTCTATTTTTAATGATATTTTATGTGCTTTAGATGTACATACACTATATATGTATAGACATATATTACATACATAAATACACTATTCTACATATGACTGTATATACGTATAGGAGGAGGTGGAATTTTTACTCAATTTGATACACCTCTGTAGTCTTTGACTTTTTTAATAAGAATTCGTAAATTACTTTATTCATAAGTTATTTTGTAATATGTTAAAATAAAATTTACCCAAAGGAAAATAGTAACTAATATCCCCATATTAACAAACATCTCCCTAGATTAACAGTTTTGAAAATATGCAGTGCAGCTATTCCTCAAAATTATGTTGTTTTCAATAGATTATACATTTAACAGAATGGTTTTGCAATAAAAACTAGAACAACAATAACAAAAAATACCACACAATACTCATTATACCAAACATAAGAATACAAAACATACATACATTTAAAAAAACCTCAATGTTATTTTGCCACAGTTGCATCCAGAGGGTGCATTTAAAGCAAACTCTTTTAAAAATCATTACTAAATCTTTCACTTCAAAGTCATCTTAGTTCCTCAAACTAATACAGCTGCCACCACTGCGTGTCCCGTCCCACCTCTCACACACAGACATCTCAAAGGGGAGAGAAAAAGAAAACTATAAACACCAACAAACAAACCTGAAGAAAGTCCTTTGGCTCTTAATGTATTATTTATTATTACAGTTGCTGTTATTCACTAGTGAAAAACAGCTTTGCAAAAGTGTTTTTAAAGGAGAAAGTTGAGCAGAACTCTCCAGATGAGAGGTAGTATTCCAGAGCAAGATAAATACCTTAAGAGCAATGGACTGGTGGGTGGGGTGTATAGCTCAGTGAGAGAGCGCATGCTCGGCTTGCAAGAAGTCCTGGGTTCAATCCCTCGTGCCTCCATTAAGGAAGAAAAAAAAAAAAAGAGCAATGGACTGGTATAAATTACATTTAGTTACACCAGACAACAGGAACATTGTTCACTCAGGACCAGTCTACCACGGTCTACCTTACAAAGAGGTACCCAAATGACAGGTTCATTCGTTCCACTTTTATTAAGCACTTAGTATGTGCCTGACATTATATTAGGACCTTGAAACATTAAAGCTGTACATAAAGTGTATGAAAATGCCCAACTCACTCTCCCTGCCCTCCAAAAGTGAGGGCAAAAAAAGAACAGAAATCACTAATTGCTATAATACAGAAGAACAAGGAAGATATGGCAGAAAAGAGGAAGGTGAGAAAGGATTTACTGAGAAGGTAATATTCTAGACTAGACTTTCAAATGAGGATTAATCGGCCCAGTCAGGCTACCCTCTGGTAAGCAGCAAGCAGTCAGATGTGAGTAGAACAGAATTATTCCCTAGAGCAAAATGTCCAATTTAGTTTGAATCTGAGGGATGATGGCTCTGATGCATGTCCTGTCTAAAGTACAAGCCTAATCACCACATCACAGCTACCACATGAAAGCACTGCATCCTCCGATGGAGTTACATTAGAAAGTGCAGAACAAGCAGTTAGCCGCCCAACCCCAATCCGTGCTCCTCTTCACATGGCAGCCGGCGCCAGCTGAAAAGGAATTATCCTGAACAAGGATTCCAATAGCATTGCCTTTTAATTATTTTGACCAACCCGACTGCTTGTATCTATCTGCCTGGAGAGTTACTGCCAGAGCACCTCCTCTGAGAATAAGCCAGCTGGCAGCAGACTGGCTCCAAAACACCTGAGCTTCACAAACCCAAGGACCAAGAGATCTAAGATTGCCCCCCTGGGCACCGTCATCATGCAGAACCACTGCCAAACTACAGAACCAGCTCTGCCAATGTATATTAATATACAAAGTGCAAGACTATTTTAGTTACTGGGTGTTTAACTATCTGTGGAGCTATATGTTTTTACAAGATCCAACTCAAAAAAACCCAGTAAAAATTTAGCATAAAAATGTTTCATATTCCTGCTAATATTTCAAATACATATGAAATATCTTACACAGTGTAAATGATTATCAAATGGTTGCTATTCAATGATAATAACTCAACCTCTGTAAGTTAAGGCACCATAATTTAATATTCAAAAATAGAGTGAGGCTAGAAGAGATGTATTCCATAGCTGGAGCAAGTAAACCTATTCCAATGCCAGCTCATTCATTATTCGGTATGAATTTCCTCAGCTTATGAAATGAAAGACGGTGGCACGGGTGTTTGCTTAAAAATCTCTACGACCTCTTTTAATGTAAAATAAACCAATCTTACTGAATTGTTCAGTTTAACAAACATCTAAATAAAAGTACTGATACCCAAAATCAACAAATCTGGAGATTTTGTGTTTCCTTGACACTCTTGACCACTAACTAAACAATTATGGAAGGTTTAGTGTGTGAAGCATTGTGCTAAGGGCTATGCATGTAGGTTTTCATCAAGTTTCAAAATAAACCCATGAATTAGAATTATTTTTCTAACTGTATAATAGGAAGTACTGAGAAGTATCTTGAGCAAAGACTAGAAAAGAGTGAACTTGGATCAATCATTGCTAGAGTCAGTCTGATAAGAAAGCACTTAGATACTATATTGGTGGACTATAAGAGTAAAATCTTTCCAATACTACCATCAGTACTCATTAATGAAAGAGGTGGCATGGATTAGGAATTAATATATATGCACAAAGTGGAATTTATCATGTCAAGTTAGACACAGGGAAACAGTTACTTGATAAGCTCTACCTAATGTAAAATACATTTTCATGATACTGTTATATTCTTTTAGTTTACCTAAAATTTGTCAGACGATTACAATAATGCATGTTCATATAAAATATTCATTATGATTTATACACTGACTTTCACTTAATTGTTATTCAAGTATTTTGAATTACAAGTGAAAAATAATATATGTTATCTATAAAGCATTGCAATACATATATACAAAAAAATGACTCTGTATAAAATTAATTGTTCTCCTGGTGATCAAATTTAGAAATGCATAGCTAAAATAGCTCAGGTGATATGCAGAGCCTAACAAAGAATGATACCTTTAAAATATTAGAGGTCACACCAGATGACTTTTCTCAGTGGTCCTCAAACTATGGTTTCTGAGCCTCTTGTATGAAAATCAAAATGTTTCTTTAATACGTGTATCTCTGTGCCACCAAAATACCTGCAAAATCAAATCAATCTCTTCTCAATCTCTGTCAAACACACCATAACACCAGTGAATCAGATGCACATAAAATTTTGAGAACCTCCTACAAACATGAAAAACAGGAAGATAAGTTTCCTCCATTTTATGTTGTCATGAAAGTCCTTAAGGTACTACTCGAAAGATGTATTAAAAGTCAACATTAGAGAGACCACCATATAACAAGGACTTTTCTTTTAACTACAGTAGCTAAAAGGCCTAGGACCTGCCTTGCATCCATCTGTACTTACTAGGACATTAGCATACATTGCTATCGTTAGTATGTGTACGTGTGTGTACGTATATATTATATACATACATATGTGTGTTACATATATATGAATTTATGCAAGTCAGTGCTCTGCTCAAACAACTAAGGTACAGTAATATGAACAGACTTACAATTCTTAAAAAACCAAAGGCTCTCCAAAGGAAGCTCTGACTTCCATGGTCACATATAAAATAAGTTCACCAGGTAAATGAGAAAATACACATGAAGCAGACTGCTGGGCAAGTGCTCAACAGTTTTATGTGATCATTTAAATATCAGTTTACAATGGTTTTTCATAAGAAGAGTAAATATATCATTTCCACCCAAATCAAGCATTTCAACAGAAACAAGACAGACAAAAGGAAGGAAGGAGGAGAGTACCTCGACCCTCACCAAGTCCGCGCCAGCCCCCGGGAGGGCCAGGAGGGCAGCATTTCTCTGAGTTGCTGTAGCATCCCAGCTATGCTGCTCCTCCTCGTAACTCAGGGCTCGAATTCTGTCCCTACAGTAATGGGTAGGGGTGTGAAGGGAAGGAAAACAAGCCTTCCTGGTTTCATTTGTAATTGTCACTTGTCTGCGGATAGAAGATTCTGTCATTCCTTATTCTCAAAACCACTTCACACGCCCAGAGACAAGACATAATAAACAAGACTCGGAGGAGGTAACCATAAAGAGGTCAGAGGCACATCTTCCTCTGAGAAGGGAGTTCAGGGTTAAGAATTCTCCGGGACTCCTGTGGACAAAAGCCAGAGCTTACACGGATCAGAGAGGCGCTTCTAAAGCACATGCCAAGAATAATCAATGCAGCCACCTGCCCGGCAAGGTAACAGCAAGAAAACAAAGGCCAATTCACCCACACCTCCACAGGGAGAAAACGAGCCTCAAAATGTAGCCTACTTGAGCCAGAGACACATCAGTTTTTAAAAATTAGAAACTTACCCCACTTCCTAAACATTGTATTATGAACATATGGAACAGCTTGGTAAGTGCATATATTTTCCTGTCTATTTGCAGAAAATCTCCTCTTCAAAGCTAGTTTGATTTTTGTTTTGTTTTGTTTTGTTTTGTTTTGTTTTGTTTTTAAGGGATTATAAGAAGACCAAGAAATACAAAGGATGCCTTTGTGGCTCAGCACACTGTCTACAGACCCAGATATCATGAAGCTTTGCATTCAAACCCCAGTTGTAATGAAGTTCCACAGAAGAATGGGTACAGTGAATGCAACCACCATGGATGTTAGCAGATTATGATACAAAGGGCAGTTATCCCACAGAGAGGGCTGGCAGGGTGACAGGGGACCAACAAACGAATACACTGAAAGGCATAATGAGCCGGATTTCCACCCTCACACCTCCCCACATACTACACAGCGAGGCAAGAAAGCCACCCAAATAACCTGCTACCCTCTATGCCCTCTACTCGCTTTTTAAGGCCGAAAACTCTAAACAGATAGACCTCTTTAAGACAGCACAGTCCTATCCCGAGAATGAAAATAAAAGAAAGGAGCAGAGACTCGGCCTTAAAGACTTTACAGGACTGAGTCGACTTACGCGAGCCACACAAATGGGTGTGTAGGAAGGTTATTTTCAATCCACCTGGAATGTGGGTAACAACTACCTCATACCTCAGGTCCGACTCATTTTTGAAACGGACCAGAAAAACAGCCACCCCAATCCATTCTCTCATAAAAGGAGGCTTTTCAGAGATTTGAGAAGCTTACTGTTTGGATTTGATTGCCAACTTGAACACTGTGTGCTTGGGTAGTCTTTCATTGATCCAAATACTGTTCACTGTATTCTCTTTTTAATTTTTAAGGTGCACAATGTGATGATTTAATATATGCATACACTGTGAAATGATCACTGCAATTGAGCTACCATTCATATTTACAGTATTTTAAAGCAATTGCAATGGTGTACATTACAAATTTCATATATTACAATATAAGAACTTATAGAAGATATTGTATATATTCTATATTAATATATAGAATCTTTGTTCTCTATTCAACTTCTTTTCCAGGTACATATGCTATTCTTGGTTTCTTCCTTATCAATATACACACAATAAAATAAAATTCTAATCAATGAAAAGCATTTCATGATAGTTTCAAATATTCAGATGTAAACAATAGTTAACTGATAACTTCTTTACTTTCATGCTATCACAATGACACCCTGAGTTGCAATACAAAAGTCACTTAAGAGTTTGATATTTAGAGTTTATAGGAATGAAGAAGTATTTCTCAAACCCTGAAATGTAGGAATCAGATGCAACTTTTTATGTCCACATGCATGGATCTTTCTGATCAGTGCTTCCCTTTTACCTCCTGCACTGTCCTAGAAACACATAAACTGTGAGCACCCTGACACACACCTGAACATTTACTCCTATTTCCTCAAATCATCAGCCAGTCTTTGCCCTGATGCCTGCAACTGTCAAATCTCTTGCTTTTTTTGCTGGGTAAATTGCTATAAGTAAAAGAGAAGCTGCCATTCTACTCTTCAAAAATGAAGCTTTTGACATTTCAGCATGTTAATAGATGGATAAACTGTATAACAGGAACATCAGCCCTGAAAGAGAACTTGACCTGAATAGTCATACACTGCACTCATGCATTTATTATTGCACTAGGAGATGAATGAGAAAAGATGAAGAGGAACCATTTTTCAAGATGCACGCTGTGATTTCTCATTACAGGGATAATCTTAAACAGTAATGATATTTCTTTAAAAGCTGAATAACTTTAAGAGTAAAACAGAATGAAAGGAATCTATGCACTAGCACTGCTTTTCTAAGTATCCCCCCTAAATGTGAGACCAGTCCGTCCTCATAATCCCAGATGCAAATTCTCCACTAAGAGATGAAATTTGTTTAAATGTCTCCTCTTCAAACAAAACATAGATAATTGGTTATTAACTGAACATTTTATTAGTTTTTAATAAACCAGTTTTATTATTTTAAGCAATCTTTTCCAAGGAAAATCAGAAATTATTCTTTTCTTCACAGGAATAATTAGTTTATAAATGTAAAGAGAGAGTTTTAAAAGAGAGAGTTATGAATTTAATCCATGTGGATTATACAAGTTATTCTTTTATGCTTAATGAGGAAGCAGATATTGTATCTGCCATATAAATTTGGGAAATTTTATTCAATAGATACAATTTAAGACTAGATTTTGTCCCCATTTAACCGATTAGGGTAACAAATCTCTTTCTAAATCCAATTTGATGAATAGAAAAATCCAACTAAAGCTGTCTCACAAATCTAACTCAACTGAATTTGAAAAACATGTCTTTTACAGTCTTGTCTCAGAGTCTGTTAAAATATATAACATTCTATTCATGTTTGTTGTCTCTAACAAAGGGAGAAAAAAAGGAGATTAAAATAGTAAAACACAAGTGGAGACATCTGCAGAAGTCTCCCCAGAGTCCTAAAATGTGACTAGAAAAACCTTGCTTCTAAGGCACATGTTAGAGACCTCTGGGAATGGCTCACAGTTTATATAAGGAAAGGAAGGTTGTCCCTGAAACATTTCCTGGTGGCTCTTAATAGTGACCACTCTGGTTTTTTCTTTGAAAACATTACGTATCTAAAGTTTAAAATGCTTCCTTTTACCTTCATTTCATGCCAAATATACCTTTTTACATTTTGCTGCACATAATTAATACCTCTCCACAACACAGCTATGTTTCTCAGAGTTTCATTCCTGATTATACCAGAGGAAGGGGAGCAATTTACAAAAAGGTCCAAGGGTGGAACTTCTCTCCCCAGTGCTCAAGAAAATCTATTCCAATCCTGAAATAGAGAAATAAATTTCAATTACCTGCAAACCATGAAAAAAAAAATTTTAAGTTTTTGCCAATGAAATTTATATTGAAGGATGTTTTGATAATCAGGAGGTTCAATAAAGTTGAAAGGTTAAATAAGAATTAAATATGTTCAGATAAAATGAAATGCATTTAAGTGGCATTCCGAAATAAAATTAAGACAGCTTCTAATCTAGGATATCCTTAGGATATTATACCACATATTTTGTGATGTGTTACCTGTGTCCTGAACAACAGAACAAAAAATAAAGTAGAATCCCATTGGTTCATAATTATAAGGATCCAAAAGTTTCAGGTTCAAATCACGTTCCCTGAGTGAATACAGCTCTTTGTACTAAAGACATGTTACACACCTAGTTTATAATAAATAAATTAGTTCTGCCAGCAATATTAGTATTATTTACATCAGAGTTAAAATTTCACAATGTATTATTTTTCATTTGATTTACAAGAGTCTATGAGTCTAAAGAGAATAAAGTTTCATTAAATATTTCCATGTGCTTATAACTTGGACTCAAACAAGCCACTTTTATCTATGGTTTATTGACAAGGAGACAGCTTTTTAAGTCAAGATAGCCATAGGTACCTTGCCTCATGTTCCTGAAGGAGAGGAAATAAATCACATCATTTTATGTATTTGTAAAGTACACTATTTATTACATGGGTGAGAAGTTCACCCATTAATGGAATACAGATTCTTTCACCATGCCAGCAACCCAATTGTCAGAGTCTTCAAAGACAATAAATTCTTTAACCTTGATCTAACAGGTTAATAGCATGTTTTTCAAGACAAAATCCACAGAGCTTGAGATGACAGCTTTATTTTCATTGAAGCTTACTTTATACACTTTTTTCCAATTGAATTACATGAAAAGTAGAATGAAATAACACACTACTTTTAACAGAATTATGGAACAGCTTAACTTTCTTCACATGTAAGTGTGCATGTTTATAAGTTAAAAGCAACTTCAGATATATAACATAATAGGAAAGAGCACCTGATTAATTTTAGTGATATTTTTATTTTTTTTCTCTCAAACCCTAACCATTTACTTATCTGAAACAATGTTTCTATTGTTCACTTTGGTCATTAGCATCGATCAGCAAAAGAGCTTATATTTAAGACTTATTAAAACCATAATTATCAATAAAACCCCAACTATGTTAAACTCTTTCTTATTGTATGTAGTTTTTAAGAGAAAAATAAATCACAACAAAGCATATTATAAATTATTATTCTTAAAACACTATCACCTAGTGTAGGTCCTGGACTCAAGAGATAAGTCACTAATTTCACCCAGAACCTGTAATTACAATTAAAAGCTTCATATTTCAAAAATAAAAAAGGTCCTCAGGTTCTGTAAGAATCTCTATCAAAGAGGATATATCATTTTTATAATGCCCTACTTAAAAATTAAAGTGCTAAAGCATTTTAGAAATATTTTAATACAACTGAAAAATTGAAGTAACTGGCTCAAACTATAAATTTGAAGCTCCTTTAAATCAGGATACTTAATTACTCAAGAATTCCATTTATTAGTGATTTCTTGTAAGTTTGAATATCAAATATTTGCATTCTTAATAGTGGCACAGGCTCACTAAAGATTTCCTTTTTAGGATGTAATCAAGATATAGTCTGCTTTTAAGTCAATTTGTGATGTTAGTGCAAAACAGAAATAATAGATTTCCAAGTGTTCTCTCCTATTCATAGGTGTTACTTCCTCTTCCTACTTCACTTGCAAAGTACATGTGATTATCTTCTACTTTGAACAAATGCTTATTTAAAGTAAATGATTTAAATTTTTTTGGAATGAAGTCTTTACAGAGAGTAAATTTTAACAAAAATTTAGCCTAATTAAGCCAAAAAAATGTGTCTACTGCCAAACTGGAGGATAGATTTAGAAATCCATGATGGATTTAAAGCCTATATAAATATCTCTTCTGTGAAGAGGACATATACTAAGATTTTTACAAGATTCATTCCAGAGAAAAGAATGCCAAGACATAATCCAATGTTTGTATAGTTTAAACTGGTGGAAGGGCAGTTTGTTCTAAAACTGCTCTCAAGGTTCTTACCTTGGTGGTATTTTCATTAAAAATAGATCAAACAATAATTAACCTTCACTTACAGAGGGAGTACTCTATAATTGTTTATCTACTGAAGTAAACATAGTCCCTTACCTTTAGGGACCTTACAAGCTAGAGGCAAAACAAGAACAGAAAACTAAAATACAAGACTGAGGTAAACTCCTTAATAGCGATATGAACAGGGTTTTCTAGAATTTCAGAAGAGGAACACTTACCCCTATACCTCGGGCTTCAGGGAAGACCCCCAGGAGGAGAATATACCTGAACTGAATAATGAAGAGTGAGTTTGAGCTGCTGAGGTCAAGAAACATGAGAATGGCACTCCTAGTAGAGGAAAGAACAAGACCCAAGAGAGAGTAACACGGAAGAGCGGAGAGCAGGACTCCTGTGGTTGTTTATTATGAATAGAAGTGTGAGGAGGGAAGTAACCAGTGAAACAGTCTGACAGAGAACAAGTCAGATGATAGGAGCAATTGTGATACACAGTCTATAACACAATGAAGGCTTTGGATATTGTCTTAGTAAACAAATGTGCTCAATATTGAAACCCCGGTTGGATGCTAAAAGGTGGCAATAACTATTGTCCTATTAATATGGTTGTTCCCATTTGTGGCTATGACTCTAGGAAGTTTTCAGTACACATAATAAGAGATTTAAGCTAAAAGGCATTATACCTTCTAGTAGGCAGTAATAATATAAGAAGAAGAAATGTCACTTGCCCTCATGGATATCACAGGAAAAAACGGTGTTTCTCAATGGGGTACCAAGGGCAAATATGGGGGAAAATTCGTTGTTCTAGGAGCCTGAAGCAGGCATTGCAAAATGTTCAACATCCCTGTGTGTCAGTCACTAAATGCCAATGGCAACTCCCAGTCAATGTGACAAAGGAAAATGTTCTTGCATGTTTTCAAATGCTGCAGGTGTGGTACCATTCTAGAGAAGAATTATTGGCCTGGATGACAAATACTCATTAAAATATCCTTTTCCCAGTTAGAAGTTAGAAACCAAGTTTCTAAAGCACAGGGTCTATATTAGTTTAATATAAATATATGATATAATCAGAGAAAGGACAGGTTTTAAATTCAGAAAGAACTAAATTCACATTTCAGTTCTATCATATACTAACTACATAGTGATAAGAAAGTTCAGTTCATTTCTCTAAACCTCAGATTCTCCACACATAAAAGCAGGCAATAATACTGTCTTACAGGGTTGAAACGATGAATAAATAAAGAGCACATGTAAATAGCCTGATAAATTATAGATGCTCAATACACATTTGTAGAAATTACACTTGAAATGCCTTACTTTACAGCAGCTGAAACAACATCCACAACATCTAAGAGACTTATTCACTCCTAAGGAACAGTGAATGTGCCCACCTTTGTAAGCAACAATAGCATGAGGGAGCTTCAAATTTTATGCTCCTATTTTCCCAAGTCAAGAAAGAAAAGACTCGTCTGAAATTGCAATGTATGCATTTGAGTTAGAAAAATGACTAAACTCTGCAAGTAATTACATACATTTAAAAATCCATACTAGCAATTTATATCTAGAAATGTTAGAAACTATTATTTATAGGTGAAATTAGTTTTATTTAGTATGTATGTTTCTCTAACCCCCAATTCCATAATGCTTAATTGTCTAAATAAAAATTTAAATGTCCATATAGCAGGACCATCATAAACAAGGTTGAAAGTCTAAATGGAAAAATAATTTCTAATCAATGATAGACAAAGTTTTAATAACCCAAGTGTTAAGAAAAAGCTCTTATAAACTTAGCAAAAGGTGATCATAGAAAAAACTCATCTATAAAAATGTAAAGAGAAGGAAAAAACACTGGGAAAATATGTAAAATAGTTTTAACTTCATTTCTAAATACAATTTATTGAAACATAATTGGTCGTAATTTTTTGGCTATCATAAAGTTCAAAGTTAAAAGATTGAGAATTCAGTGTCATTGCCAAGCATCAAGGAAGGGAAGCATTTTAGATACTATTGGAAGGAAAGTCTACCAGAACAAGTTTTCTGATAATCATGTTGGCTGGATATGTTAAACTCTACAATATGTACCTTTTTTCTTGAAATTTTACTTTGAGGTTTTTATCCTAGGGTTATAATTAGACGAGTACCAAAGTACATGGAAAGTCTTCTCTCCACCATCACACCCTCTCTTTAGCAAAGTGGTACATATACTGTCTCCACTGTCCCTGCTAAGTGCACAGTCTGCATTACCCCTCCGCTTTAACCTAACTAATCAGAAAAGCAGAAGCCACTTGACTCATGCTGACCAAATACTGTTTCTCTCCACAGAATTTGGAAATAAAAAATGAAAACTTTCATCAGTCTTAAATCATGAGCATATGTAGGAGTGGAACAACCATTTCCCACCATATACACAGTTGTAAAGTCAGCCAGCAGATGCCAAAGACAAGTTAAGACAACAAAATGTGCCTCAAAGTGAACCCAATTTATTTCTTGATTCAGGCGTTAAAGGAGACCCAAAGGCACTGAATATCCTGAGGTGCTCTGAGGTGCACCTGTCTCCTGATGTGCTCAGACAGCCTGAATAGCTCTCTCCTGACACCAAACAACGAGTAAGACAGTAATTCCTCTGCTTTATTTACGATTTTAGAAAACTGGAAACACCTCTTTATGCCCACCATTAGAAAATCAGTTAAATATCTGAACCCAGTATAGTCACACAAAGAGAACACAGACCTATATTTACTGTCCTAGAAGATGGTCACAACATACATTGAGTATAGAAAAAAGTTTACTGAACACCATCAATTCAATCTATGAAAACAGAGAGATATCTGAAAAGACAGCGACCTAAATTTAGGGAAATTTATTTTTGTAGAGATGTCAGGTGATTTTATTCTCCTCTATGATTTTCTGCATTGTTAGTTTTTCATTGAGCACCTATCGTTTTTTAATAAATCAGGAAAAATCAAATTGCTACATTTGAAACAAATCATAATAGAAATAAAAGAAATGAGTAACAGAAAGAAAAGGCTCAGGGAAACATCAAAGGACTAACATTTCATTTCCTACAAAGGATGGTTTGATCCTTATAGGAAGGAAATGCTGACATTACTATCAGCTTTCAAGAGCAGGTACAAGCAATGATATAATGTTGTCAGATTTCTTTGAATTTCTATTAGCCAGCTAAATTTTTTTATAAGACTTGTTTTATTTTATAAAGTTATTTGAAACCATATCAGGAAGACTTGCAAGAGTAGACAAGTATTTTACTTAAATGCTAAGAGTATAGCTTTTAAATTTGTATCCTGTCCTCTAAGCTGTTCAGAAGCAAGGGGGTTAAAAATCAATAAACACCAGTCCTTCATCTCTGCTCAATTTAGCTCCTTTGGTGAGCAAAGAATTCCTTACGGCTAACATCCAAAGCATCCAAATTTCAGGCAGCTTGACAGGGCTTTCAACCAGGTCAGTCCAAACAGAGATAGTAATCAAGTCTCCCACGATGGATTTCATTCACAGAGCGGGACTGATTACGGAGCAGGTCGAATCACTGCACTCTATTGACTGGAGATCAATTTTCAGCTTGAGGGACTATGGAGAACAGTACACAATAAAGCAGGAGGAGGACCAGGAGAATTCAACAGTGTAAGAAACCAAACTAAATGAGATCCTCTTAGTATAAAGAGAGGCCGATCATATCACCTAACATTCCTGCCATATTTATCAGGAAAATATTCTGCTTTAGAAAAACAATGATTTAAATAAGCAAATAAAGTTTCGTCTAAATTTTATATAATTCTGTTTAATACATCTCCACAAAGTAAATTAACCTAAATTTAAAAACAGAAAACCTTCAAATCTAGCTATTTTCTCTAGTGATGAATGGTGTTCTCTTTGCCATGTCCCTTTACAGGCTGGGGATACGCACCTAAGTAAAATTTGTTTAGAAGGTCGTATGCTATGTTTCTGTCTTTCCATTTCATTGCAAGGAAGATACTCTTTAGTATATAATGAAACAATTGGCATAGGCCTTATAAGTTTTTCCTCTGCTTTATAGTCAGTCATTGGGAAAGTGTCACTGGGTCCAATTATCTTAGGAACGAATGTCACCATGTTTTTGCTTTCTGTATCACCCAGAACCCTAGAAGTTCTCTATGCTATCCCAGCCTGTCCAAATTAGAACTGAAAATTATAAAGCTTAATTCCCTCTACTGTAAATAGGGTATCTACTATATCCTAGTTTGCTAGGCACAGTTCCAGTGCACGCCAATCATCCTGGAGTAAATGTTAATAGCCCCTATATACTGTCAGAGGTGACCCAGTTTGGACTATAAATTAATCCATCTTCCTAGTGAAAAAAGTATGCAAATCCTGCCCATGCAAAAGACACAAATCAACAACAGAATAACCTCTTATAACTCCTGCTCCATTTCACAGAACCATCAAACTCGATTCCTTCTTCTCGTGGACAATTTCTTAAAATAATTTTTGACAGTTTTAATGGCAGCTTCCATTTCATTTCCAATTATGCCTCCATATTTTAGAGCCCAAGTTCTGTCTCTTAAAAACTACTAAACACACTCATGAATTAACAAATTAAATTGTGTTTTCTCAGTTGATATGCCAAGAGCATAAAGAAACACTGGATATCTGATCATTTCATCTCTCTTAAAGTTGTTTCTTTCTTATTTATCATTTTTATAGTATCTTTTTAACTCTTGAAATTTTCTTTGTCTCTTTCTCTTTATTTGTATGATTTCTCCAGACTTTTCACCTCTTATACTACTTCCTTTTCTTTAGTGATCTACTCCAATCCTAGAATTTCAGCTACCACCTCTATGTTCATGACAGGAGAATCAGTCCCTTGAACTGACTTCTCCCCCAAACCTAAGAATTTCAGTTTTGATCTGACTGGAAGGCACTTCTTTATGGCATCCAGAGGCATGATGAACTCAGGAAGTTCCAATAAGTTTTCATCACTTTTAAATGTGCAATCTCTCTCCTACCCCAAGTGCTTTATTCATCTTTCTATCTTGGAGAGTGTATCTAATGGTGCTTTAGGCGAGATGGTAATATTCAATACCCACAGTAAAGTGAATCAAAAGGAAAGTGTTCTTGACATGGGGAAAGCTAAACTTAGTAAGTTAGGCCTGTTGTGAAATTAGTCTATGATTCTTTTACCAAAGTCAAAAAATACCTTCATTACTACCCACTACCACAACATTAGCAATCAGAGCAAAACTTGGTATGTTTCTGACTTGAACTCTGCTAATCAAAAAGCACTAGATAAGAAATGTTCTATAGTTTTTCTTCTGTGATCAATAAATTATTTTTTGGTTTACTATTTAAAGAGTCACAAGGTTCTATAACCATCTAAAACAGCTTATAAAACAGTAAATATCTGATAAGTTAGCTTTACAATAGGTTTGATTTCTCGAAATAGAGCATTTTTTTTATTTGAAGTGTAGTTGACAATGTTAGTTTCAGATGTACAGCAAAGTGATTCAGTTATACATTATATATATATATATAATATATATATACACACACACATACATATACACACAAATATATATATTTCTTTTCAGATTCTTTTCCATTATGTTATTACAAGAAATTGGATACAGTTCCCTGTTCTATATAGTAAGGTCCTTGTTGCTTATCTCTTTTATATACGGTAAGTGTCTATTAATCCTCAACCCCTAATTTATCCCTCCCCATCCTTTCCCCTTTGGTAACCATAGTTTGTTTTCTCTGTCTGTGGGTCTGTTCATGCCTTGTAAATAGAATTTGTATCATTTTTTTTTTAGATTCCACATATAGATTCTGTCTTTTTCTATGTGACTCACTTCATTCAATATGATAATCTCTAGGTCCAAAATAGAGCATTTTAAAAAGATGCAATGGCAAAGTATTTTAATGATAAAGCATTTTAGTGTTAAATAGAATATGAAAACAAGCTAGGAACACATTTTTGCAGTGCACTTTGCCTCAACCAGCAAAATGAAGAAAAAAATGAGCAAAACGCAATGTGTAGCTTACACTAGGTAGAATGTTTTTGAAGCCTTGGATGTACTCAGATTAAAAATAAGGACAATAGGGAAAAGAGGGAAGCTCTAAGAATATTCCTAGCATATGGCACTACATTAACAAATCCACTGGGTGCTCTCACTCTGTGCCACAGTGGCTTCTTTTCAGAATCATAGCAAGGAGTAAAATGAAGTCAAAATGAAGCACAGCATCTTTGTCCTGTTTGGAGTAAAATATATAGTTCAGTTCACTGAACACCACTGTTTTCAATATTAAGCCGTAGCACATTAGATTGGAGCTCTATATAACAATTCACATAACCCTATATCAAAAATATTTTAAAACTATAAAAATATATATTTATATTGTGGCCCATAATCACTCTATTTTAGCATCTTTGATAGCTGAAAAACTACTCAAACACTGGGGGGATACATTTTCAGCACAGCATGAGCAGATTTAGCCTAGAGATTCCCATTAATGTCAATGAGGGTTGCATGGTTCAATCTTAACACACACTGCGTTGAAAATTTACCCCAAAGCATCTCAGCAAAAGCTCCCCAAAAGAAAGGAGACTTAAAGTTTCCCAACACAAATCTATCTTTTTTGGTATAATTTACCCATTCACCATTCTTAAACTCAGAAAGTACATTCTTGCCCCTAACAATAGTTGTTCTACCTTCAAAGGAAAAACAAAACAGTTGAGTGGCAAGTTTTAATATGACGGGCTCTACCCCATTAAGATTAACCTCCAAGAGAAAGTCTTCCAAATATTTCAATTAGAGTTTCACTCAAAAATTCACTATTAGCTGGCTTAGTAGTCTTGTGCAAATGTTTATATGCTTTTTTGATCTGCTTACTTTTAAATGTTACTTTATATGACTTTCTTTTAACTATGAATAACTTTCAGTACAAGAAGAGCATTAAATATGTTTTTGTGCCTTATTTATTCAAATTTCTGTTTTAAACATTTTCCAAAGTTTTGGCTTACATAAATTTAAATTCATGTTTGAATTTAGAGCATATTGTATAAAATATGAAAATAGATGGGAAAAAACACCATTCTCTGACAATATCAATTCTCAGACAATTCTTGACTAAATATATTCCAATATCAAACTCTGAATTCCTTTTTTTCTAATAACATTTTTAAACTAGAATAACTGGCTAGCTGAATATAACACTGCAAAAACAATTAATAATTAAAATCTAATTCTTCTAAATAAAATCTAATAAATGTTCGTGGATTTTGCTATATTAAACAAATAATTGTAGCTACTATTAGGAGTAATATTAGTTGGCTCCCCCAATTTTTTTATTTCTATCTTTTACAATGGTTTTAAATAACAAAATAGGTATGATTATGAATACTTTCTCTCTTAAAAATATCTAATAAAACAAAGCAAATAACCAGCTATGTCCTTATGTGCCTCAGACAGCATTTAAATGACATGAATAGATCTCTAAATATTAGCTCTTAAGGAAAGAGACTGGCAAATTCCCCCTCTTATACCCAGCACACAGCAAATGGTAACTACTCAAGAAATGCTTATTTTAAGACTTTGTTAAATATATAGTATTTTTTATATTAACAATATAAACTTTTTATTACATTGACAAACATTTTCCATGTGTGTGAAAATTAAGAAAAAACGGGTAAATCTCATCTACAGAAAATGATTTCATTCTTATAGAGATTCAAACTTAAATTTCTTGATTAAAAAAGTTTACAAAGGGTCTCTTTTTCTACAATTACACAAGTAATGTTTATTTTGCTAAACAATTCTGAAATATTTAAGTGCACATTTAAAACTTATATGCAAATCATGTATTTCCTAGAATTCCCAGTAAGACGCAGACAAATGAGTCTGTTTTATTACCTACATGTGGATTCCAATAGGTTATGACGGTTTTGCGGTTAGAGGATTCCTTCTTGTGATAGTTAATACATACAAACAACATGGCCTAGAGACTTCAAATTCCTCCTAATACAGTACATATGAATATCATGCAGACACTAGAAACATCTCACTCAAGAAAACGAGTAACTTACAAGCCAAGATGCCACATTTCATTTGCGTTAAGAGTATTTATGTTGGAATGAAACACACCTCGTTTCCAGTCTCAGCTAAGGGTCCTGCTTCCTCATCTGTACAATCACAGGCAAACAATTTCATTCTCTAAGGTCCCAGTTTCCATCTGGGCCTATTTCTTAATTTGCTATAAGGAAGTTATGCTACTCAGTGTAATAGGTTCTATTATTGCCAAAGGAACATGATTCTCTACAATATGCAAGTAATCAGGAACTTTGTATTCACTCAATGACCCCCTTCTCTTTCTATTTCACAGTAATCTATTTAATCCTATTAGTTCTAAATTAACTTTTGACATAATGATTTATCACATTAAATATACTTTTACTCCTCTAATTTATTTCATATATCCAGTACAAAAGAATAATACCATAAAATTATCAGAAAAGTTTAAAAATATCATACTAGTAAAAAAGAAAAGTCTGGAATATGAGATGTGTAGGAAAAGAATCTTTTATAATTTGTTAACTTGCCCTCAACACCTACAATCTTAGCTGGATTAAATATTTGTTAAATGAAAAAATTTTTAAAAGCAAAAGCCTGTTAAATGAGAATTCACATGCAACTTTCAGAGCTACTGAAAAAATTCTTTCTACTCACATTTTAATAGTACTTCTGCCTTAGTTCCTAAGCACATGTTAATATCCAAATAATGCATGACAACATAAATAAAATAACAGTACAAAATTTGATAAAACTGTATATAGACTATTCTTAAGCAAGGTATTCAGTAATCTGTAAAATGAGAGTTCCACACAATAAGAACTGTATTACAACTATGACAATAAGGTGATTATTTGAGGCTTTTAGAATTTAACATCGTATTTCATATATGATTTAATGGATTATATTACCCAGGTGCTTACTTTCTGTATGCAGAAACTTTCTGTAAATATTTTCAAATTCAATATAAAGATATATGATCTACGCTGCTTCCATATTTTCCTGTTGAGCTGCAAGGTCCTAAGAGGTGAAATAGTTGGCAGCTTACTTCTCATTTCCAACAATAAAAAACACAAACACAAAATGAACTTATTTACAAACCAGAAATAGACTTGCAGACATAGAAAACAAACTATGGTTACCAGAGAGGAAAGGGGTGGGGGGTATAAATTAGGAGTCTGGGATTAACATATACACACCACTATATATATAAAATAGATAAACAACAAGGACCTACTATATAGCACAGGGAATTATATCAACTATCTTATAGTAACCTAGAAAAGAAAAGAATCTGAAAAAGAATATATATATATGTAAATGTATAACTGAATCAATATGCTGTATACCTGAATCTAACACAACATTGTAAATCAACTATACTTCAATAAAAATCAGAAAATTAATAAATAAATTCACAAACACATATCTACACCTGAAGTTGGCTCAAGTTGATTTGGTAAACTAATCTGGCTTTGCTTTTGATTTTCTACTGAGAATGTTTAATATTTAATTATAAGGTTATATATTCTTAAAAATAATCAAGTATACCTTAACTCTTTCTTTTTCTAAAACTCCCACACCCTCCTTCAAATCAGAAGAAAGTCAGCACACAATCAACCCCTCTGTCAAGTTCTTATTTTAATATGCTCATTAACAATTTTGGTGATGCTTTTTCTATTTCCAGGCATGAAGTATCTTTTATTTAGTACATAGATGTACAAGTGTAAAAAATATCACTGTGTCACTAAATTTCAAGATAACTTAAGACAGAAAACGTAACTTACTTTGGGTTGCACAAAACCTAAAGAAAAGCTACGAAACAAACTGCTAATTATTATAACTCTCTTCTTCCCCTAACCAATTCGTATCATTTTCAATTCTCTAAAACAATCACAATTGAAACTTGTAAACAAAATAATAACAGATAAGTGAGCTGTTTTCTTGATTATGTGCTAATCACTCTTCTGAGTGCTTTACAAGTATCAGCACAATGAATCCTTTCAGAAACCATCAGTTCAATTTATAGATGAGCAAACTGGGACAAAATGAAGCGGTGAGTTCAATTAATTAGAGGAAGAGCTGGGACTGCCAACTCAGGTGGTTTCACTTAAAAGTCTAGTCTCACCAATTACCATCTGCTTCTCTGACCACAAAGATCAGCTAGTGAAGTATGCAGAAGAATGTCCCCTACCCTCAAGATGTTCATGTCCTAAGCCCCAGAAGCTCATCAATAACTTATATTACATGGCAAAGGGGAATTAAGATTGCAAATGGAATTAAGGATGCTAATCTGCTGACCTTTAGACGGGAGAGTATCCTGGATTATCTGTGTGGGGCCAATGTATCCACAGGGGCCCTTACAAATGGAAGAAGGAGACAGAAGAGAGAGAACTGGGGAGATGGTAATATAAGGAGGACTTGGCTTTGAAGATGGAGGAATAAGGCCACGAGCCAAGAAACGAGGGCAGCCTCTAGAAGCTGGAAAAGACAAGGAAATGGATTTTCTCCTAGAAACTCAGTCTTGACAACATCTTGCCTATAGGCCACTGAGAACCATTTCAGACTTCTGACCTTCAGACTGCGAGAATAAATTAATGTTGTTTTAACAATTAAATTTGTTATAGCAATGTAATGGTTAATTTTATATTAACTTGGATAGACAACAATGACCAACCATTTGGCCAAACACTACTCTAGATGTTTCTGTAAAGGTATTTCATTGTGATTTACATTTACAATCAGTTGACTTTAAATAAAGCAGACTCCTCTTCCTAACGTGGGTCGGCTTTCTACAATAAGCTGAAGGCTTTTAGAGCAAACATCAAGGTTCCCCAAGGAATAAAAATATATACCTCCAGGCTGCAACACAGAAATCCTGAGTGACCACCTTCAGTTTCAAGACGGTAACTTCAACTTTTACCTGGATCAATCAATCTCCCTTCCCTCCCTCCTTCTCTCTCTCTGCATAAATTACTACTAATAACTTGCTACTAGCTTTACTTACTACAACTACCCTTAGGGACATTAGTATACTGAAGCAAGTATATGAGTGAGTTGGGGCTGCCAGAACACAATACCACAGACTGAGTGGCTTAAAGAGCAGGAATTTTTTTCTCACAGTTCTGAAGGCTGTGAAGTCCAAGATCAAGGTGCCAGCCAAATGGATTCCTTGTGACACTCTCCTCCTGGCTTGCAGACAGCTGGCCTCTCACTGTGTCCTCACATGGAAGAGAGAACTCTGATGTCTCTCTCCCTTCTTATAAGGACACTAGTCCTATTTGATTAGGGCCCCACACTTATAACCTCATGTAAGCTTTATCACTCCCTTACAGGCCCTGTCTCCAAATGCAGTCACACTAGGGTCAGGACTTCCAACATATGAATGGGCGCAGGAGATGGGGTGGGGGGAGGATTCATCCCAAAGCAGAAGAAAAACAATTCTTCAAAGCACATGCACATATTTTAGTAGCTTTTATATTTAAAACTTAAGAAAATCAGACAGATATGAGCATCTTAGCTTAACTGCTAGGGATCTACAATTTATTACATAATATAATTATTTACATAGCATTTGATGGTTTCTAAAACACTCTCAAACAGATTAGAGAAACATTAATAGTTATTGTCATTTTATTATATGACCAAATTAGACCTCAGTGGGATACACTGAATCTCAATCCTTTAGTCTCACAAATAGTGAGCTGGGATTGAACCTACATCTGTTGATTCTAAATGTTACAGACTTGGCATATTCAAAACTGCTCATCAACTGTGACGCAGGGAAGAAGGAGGAAGAATTTATAGACTAACACAATATGTTAAAGTCAATTTTCAGAAATTAGTCATACTTTTCTATCCCTTCCTTAACTCTAAGCATAAACATAGAAATATACCCAGGGTTCTTAATAGAATAGAAGATAAACTTTGAGTATCTTGGACATACAGGAGAGACAGTAATACTGATGTGAAGACTTTTTATCAAATTACTTAGTAATTTATTCCAAGTGGTTCTCGAAAAGACTGAAATTTTCAAATTTTCTTTCCCCAGAATGAAATAAAAGTGAAGGACTGTCATGTTTTCAGTAAGTGGTGGGTTGTTTTGTTTTTTTTTTTTTTTTTTTTTTTGAGTTTCTGAAAATGCTACATTTCTATCTAAAATTTTTCTTAAATTTTTCACCAAAAATGACCCTGGGGGGGTAGTATAAGGTAGCATTTCACTACATATTTTAAAATTGGGAACCCTGGTTTGCAACTGCACCATTTACCAGTTGTACCCTGGACAAGATATTTACTATCTCTAAGTTTCAGATTTCTTTTAACTAAAATGGGCACGATAATGCAAGACTATTGTAAGGATTAGAGAATTTCTAGACCTTGCCAAATATCTGACAACTAATACATGCTAAATATATAAGACATTTAATTAGCATTGTGACTGTCAACAAAATACCTCTACTTAAAATATTTTAAATTCTCTGGAATAGTAAATTTGCCCAGGGTAAAAAACACAGACAATTTAAGTCAGGGAGTTTTCATGTTTGCAAAATCTTACAGGGTTTGTAACTGGACAAAATTGTGCACTGTAATTGCAGTTGCAGCGTACTGGGGTGATGCCGGGCCATCACCCTGACGAGGGACTCTGAGGCTCATCTAAAGACTGCGTTCATAGTGCCTGTGTTATTTTGTAGACCAGCATGGGTTAACTCCACAGAACACAGTGAAAAGACAGTTCAGCAGACGGTGTACGTAGTTAATTCTTTTGAAAACGGACGATGACTCAAATCATGGGACCCATAATGCTATTGTCCTACTTCATAATTCACTAACTTTTCCAAGCATTACCTCATTTGATCCTCAAAACAGTCCTGACATGAAGACAAGGCAAATACTATTGCCCTTTTGCTGCTAGGGGAACTGTATTTCTAAGAAGGTAAAATTTTGGCCCATTAGCAAAACCAGAGCTAAAATCCTTATCTCGAGTCTCCTTGTGCAGTGTAGTTTGTAACAAACAAATGTCTTCCAAAGTTGAGTAGATTGAATTTGAAAAAACAGCACTTATTTACAATAAAATCCTTTTTTCTTTTTATAATGCAGATAGAAGCCACATTTTTCACTTTTGCCTTTTCTTCCCCAGTCAAAAAATATGATTGCGAAATAAGCTACTTGGCTCTCCACTAATCTGCATTCACATTTCACAATTCATTCTTACTGTGCCCTTCAAAACAGTACCAAAGCCAATGAATAAAGAAAGCCTTCTAATATATGACTTATGCAAGAAGGAAAAAAACAAGTTAATAGCTTCTGATGTAGGGAGATCCATTTCCAGCCATCCAGAAAACCCCTTAAGGATCCTGGCTGTACATAATGAATGTGCTCTAACTACTCGCAGAATTACAACATGGTGAAAGCTTTGTAAGGATCCCATTAATCTTTGGGTCAAAAGTGCTTTACATCCTACTAGGGTAGTTGAATGTGGTTCCACCAAAAAATCTGTTTTGTATTTTTTAAAGTGCAAATAACTGCTACTTCTTTAGCAATACTGCTGGTAGCTAGGATATTGGTCTGCCAGATCCCCTCCCGGATTTAGCTCCAAGAAATGTACTAACATGCTTGAAGAACGCATAATCCAGCTTCATGGTTTATCATACAACAGTCACACAAGCAGAAATTGCCCAAAGAGCTCTAAGGGAATTTAGAAATTGGTAGTGCTTTCATTTCTACAATTTCAGAGTTTACTCCCCTCTTCTACCTTTCTAGATAGTAAAACAAATACCCTCCAAAGGTAAGTCTGGGTGGACGCTTAGAAGTTTCAAAGCCGTAGGAAAAAACTTCAAAAGAAATCAATTTACACCGCTCAATTTATCTATTGTCAGGAATTTTACTACAATCTTTAACAAAAAACATCTTGAAGAAAAAACATTAGGAAAATGGCCTAAAATTCCCTATTCCTCTTTCCATAGTTCCCAGAAATATAAAAAAGAAAAGAGAAAAAGAGGCCACATTTTATATACATATCTATGTGTACATACATATACAGACATATATATATATAATACTTGTTATTTTGACAAAAATGTACCAAACTATTTTAAACGATTCCAAGGTGAAAAGTCCTAAAAACAGGAAAATAACACAGAACCGAATGGAACAATTCCAAGTCATTTCCTGCATCAAACTAGCTCCTTTTATAGTTCACTAGCACAATTCTAGCAACTTACCATTATCTCTCACCTAAAAAAACTGCAAAGGGCTTGTAACTGATCTCCTGCCTTCTACTCATATTACCCTCAATTCACTCCCAGTTCATTATTTACAAGGTAAATCAGATACTGGCATTCGTCCTTCTAACTCTCTAAAATGATTTGTGAGAAAGTAGGAGAAAATCCAGATTTCAGCACCCTACATAATTTAGACCCTGTCTCATCTTCTAATTTTACATTTTACCTCACTTGGCCTGGTACACTGAATGCCAGCCATTCTGCCCCTGAGATAAACCGAATTTATTTGGATCTCGGGGCTTTTGCTTTTATTCCCTCAGAGCCACAAAAAGCTTCTTTATCACTTGGTCTCATCTCAGATCTTAGTCCCTAACGAAGCCGAGGTTAGCCTCATTCCCAGATCGCTCTCTGTTCCTTTCCCTTGTACTATTTTATTTGTGTTCAACACTATCTGGAATTACTAATTAGACTATTTTTACATTTTTTCATAGTCTGTCTCCCCCAAGTAGAATTATGTTTCATAACAGCAGGGATAGATTTTCATTTACTGTTATATCCCAGTGCCTCAAACAAACTTGGTACATAGGAGGTAATAAATATCTATGAAGAATATAAATGAGGATACTTCCAAGATGTATTTTTACAGGATACATAGCTAGAAAATGGGGAGAAAATGAGACAAACTTATCCTTTAAGTTCATTTGGCATTTAACTTGCTGCCAAAAAGTAGTGTCATCTTGAGGACTCTTTACCATCTAGGCTGAGATTTGAGAATAGTTTTACTGCAGTTTAGAAAACAGCATTTAAAACCCCACAAAACCCAAGGTTTTTAACCTTCTTTCACGGTTTCCAGAATTTGCTGATAAGAGGAAGGTACCTGTTAAACCTATATATGCAAGACTTAAAATCAAGACCAGCCTAATTCTTTGCCTCTGAAGCTCTTCCTTTAA
Source organism: Camelus dromedarius (assembly GCF_036321535.1). Lineage (NCBI taxonomy): Eukaryota > Metazoa > Chordata > Mammalia > Artiodactyla > Camelidae > Camelus > Camelus dromedarius. The sequence continues at coordinate 64,133,833 of NC_087436.1, read as the reverse complement.
GATCACTTGAGCTACGCTTTTAACAGTGTCATTGGAGATTTAGTCCCTAGCCTCACAGAAGAAGGCTTTATACAGAGCTCGTGCCTAACCTCCTGAGGCTCGCCACCAGGGGACTTGTGACTAATCTAGGTTAGACATCAGAACTTCCACTCAACTCCTCTGAGTGGTATGGAGGGACACACAAAGCCATTAGTTCTGTGTCCTGGAATTGGGGTAGAAAATCAATCACTTAACTGTCCATGGCCAACCAAGGGACTAGATAGATATCTGATCAGAAGTAATGGAAGGAATACAGGGACAAGGTATCTGTGAGTTACGATCTTAGGTTAGAATTGAGCAGTTTCTTCTCTTGAGAAATCTGCCCTGATTCTTATCAGTCTCTGAAGAATGTCAGCTCTGCTTTGAATACTGTTCGCTTGCCACACTCTTCCCCATCTCAACTCAGAAGGTTCACTCTTAGAACCTATACATGTACCCAACAGTGCAGTACCCTATAGAACAGTTTCACTGCCCTAAAAATCCTCTGTGCTCTATTTGTTCATCCTTCTCTCATTCTCCTGAGTCCCTGGCAACTACTGATCTTTTTACTGTTTCTAAAGTTTTGCCTTTTCAAAAATGTCATATTATTGGAATCATACAGTGTGGAATCAGACTGGCTTCTTTACCAGGCAAAATGCATTTATGATTCCTCCATGTCTTTTGTGCCCTGATAGCTCATTTCTTTGTATCTGTGAATGATATTCTGTTGTCTGGATGTACCACAGTTTGTCTATACACACATCTGTTGAAGGACATCTTCCACGTTTTGGCAATAATGAATGAAGCTTCTACGAATAAGAGTTTATAAAAAGCTTCATTCATTAAGGTAAATACCAAGGAGCATGATTGTTGAATCATACAGTAACAGTATTACTAAAAAAAAAACTCAAACTGTCTTCCAAAGTAGTTGTATCATTTTATATTCTCATCAGCAATGAATGAGAGTTCCTGTTGCTCCACAGCCTTGTCAACAATTGGTGTTGTGAAGTGTTTTGGATTTTAGTCATTCTAATAAATGTATAGTAGTATCTCATTGTTTCAATTTACAACTCCACAATGACAAATAATTCTCCGCATATTTTCATATGCTTATTTGCCAACTGTATGTCATCTTTGGTGAGTTGTCTGTTCAGATCTCTTGCCCACATTTTAGCTGGTTTATTCATTTTTATATTGTATTTTAAGAGTTATTTGTATATACTGGATATCAGTCTTTTATCAGATATGTTTTGTAGATTTTTCTCCCAGATATAACTTCCCTTATCATTTCTCTTAACAGTGTCTTTCACAGAGCAGATATTTCTATATTTTAATGAAGTCCTACTTATTGATGTTTTTCTTTCAAAGACTGTGCTTCAGTTGTTGTATAAAAATTTATTCACCAAACACATGGTCACCTAGACTTTGTCCTTTATTATCTTCTAGGAGTTTTAAAGATTTTTGTTTTACATTTACATCTTTGGTCCATTTTTGAGCTAATTTTGTGAGATGCTTAAGGGCTGTTCCTATTTTTTGCATGTGGATATACAGTTGTCACAGTACCATTTGTTAAAAAAAACTATCCGTTCTCCATTAAATTGCCCTTGCTCCTTTGTGGATGATGAGTTAATTATATTTGTGTGGGTCTATTTGTGGATTATTTTTTCTGTTCCACTCATCTTTTGACAAAAATAGTTTGTCTACTCTTCCACCAACACCATAGTAACTTAATTCCTGTAGCTTTATAGCAAATATTGAAGTCGGGTAGTGTCAGTCTTCAGTTTTGGTCTTCCCTTAATGTTCTATGAACATCAAGATACATAATGTATCTAGGTATGAGTAACAGAATTTGAAAGTGTCTCTGATGGCAAAAGCATAGGTTGTGTTATATGAGTTTATAAGAGCCCTACCTAGGTGCAGAGCCAACAGAGACTATTCACTCACGGCTACATCTTCCCAGATATACGAAAAGAGTGCTTTTCCCAGTTCTCCTTGCAGTGGTGTTGCAGGCCAGGTAAGTTCTGGTTTAGGAAATGTGGGCAGACCTGGCCCTCAAATACAGCTCCTGGTCTAGCTCTTTTTGTATGACCACAGCAATGTTAGAAGCCATATATTCCATAAAGAATAAGAACAAAATATAAGCAACCTGTGTCTACAAATTATGACTTAGAGAAGTGCCCAAGAAAAACCACCTGATGTGAAATGGATACAAGCAAGGAACAAATCTATATAGCGTTACAATCTTTATCTGTCACCGCTACATATCCTATACTATCCTGAATTATACACTAAAAAGAGTAGGATGCTTTTTTAGTTTTGTTTTTTGGTCAGCATCATTTAGTCAATATAAGAAACTCAGAACACATAAGACTTATTTTACCTAAAGTTGAAGTTTGGCACAAAGTAGAATGTCCTTCCCTAAGATCTAGATATCCTTTTTCATTCCCCCTCTATCGAAATAACACAAAACACCTAAGATACTAACCACTCATGGGAACTCACAACCTTAGACAGGAATATACCCATTTCATTCTTTCTAACTGCAGTATAGCATGCCTAATTTATTTAGAGGCATTGAATTCAGAGGGTCTATAAGCACTTACCCTGAGGTGATTCAATTATCTTCCCCTGAAGTGGGACAAGTGAAAAACAGCAGATGAAAGAAAAGGGAAGAAAGGAACTCTAAAAAAAATAAAAAATAAAAAAATAAGCTGATCTTCGGCATGGAAAAAGGGTTTCATAGAAAGCAGTCATTGTAATGAGGCTGCTCATCATTTTCACATGATGTCTTTATCCCAAAAGAGCTCAGAGGACTTTGGATTTGATCTTGCAATTTCAATACACATGTGACTGCTTGAGAAAACTAATAATTCTCTCAAAATATTCTCTTTGAAGGCACCAAAAGCAGGATATAATTATGTGTCCCGATGGACTGATCACTTGACTACACCCTGGAATAACCCGTGCCCTTGGCAAAGAATGGAAACTCGGTATTATTTTCACAGAGAGAAAACAGATTTAAGCAGTCATTGTGTAAAGTCCAGGGAGACAGTAAAACTATCTGTACATATATCAGTAGTCAATACCGTGAGTAAAGTTTACCAAGAGCCTAAGAATTCTATTCTTCTATAAATCTGGTCATTTAATAAATAATCTCTGAAGGGTTACTCAGAATAAGAGTTGGTCCATTTTGTGTGTTTTTTAAATCAAATTTTAGCTAAGGAACAGAAAATCTCTACTTCTGTAAGAGCTCCCAAATTCTGCACATCTTAGTAACTGGGCAGCAAGACAGACTACCTGGAATGTTTTATAGACCTTAACCTTCCCTTGACTTTTTCATATTCAATAAGCAGAAGACCCTTTCACAATATATTGCATTTATATCTGATTAAAGGTTAACCAGTGCATATACATTCAGCATACAATTTGTGCTATGTACCAAGTGCCAAAAATAATAACTTAGATCCCAAAATGAATGAGCTCCTTATATATGTAAAACTGCTTGCAAAGGAGAAAAACAGATAAATTAACATAATTCGTTCTTTCCTCAATATCCTTGGCAGCAGAGAACAAAACCCCCCACTGGTAAAAAGCTGTTCCATCTGCCATCCAATTGCAAGAACAGCTCGCTTTCTTGGAAAGATGATTTATGGGACAACCAAACCATAGCTTTCATTTTGAGGGGCGATGGAAGATTGTGGTAGTGAGGTTTTAGTGAAAAATGTCCATATACTGCCTAAGTACACTGGTGACAACTTCTAAAAGCCAATACTCTGAACCAATGAATTATCAGCAATCTACCTTTCTTTTCCTTCTAACATCATTAAAACATGAGATTTTATTCTTATCTGAAGACACTGCTATGCTAAACATGATTTATTAGAGTTCTGTAATAAGGAAGAGATTTTTTTAGTAGGATAAATGATCATTGCTACATAGCAATATGGAAGCATTATGGTGGAGGCAATTGTCTTGCTAATTTTCACACGTAGACAAGGAGTAGATAAGGTGCGAGTAACATACTCCAGCCTTTACTTCCAGCGTTTTAATTTGTAGAGGATTGGTAGAGGAGAAAAGGAAAAAAAAAAAAAGGTGTTTAAATGACCTGACCCAAATCCCCACTGTACAACAGTAGCAGAGCCAAATTAGGGTACCAGATGTCCTGACCTCAGATATTGAACTACATAGTGGACCAAGCCATCTCTTAATTTACTGAATTCAAATAGATTTCCAGAAAAGTAATTGACAGATGTGACTTTCCTATTTCCTCCCCTCTGTAAAATCAATTAGAAATGAGCAACATTTAAAGCTTTACATTTTCACAAATCAAAATATTTGGACCTTAATTTACTTTGAGGCCATATAATTTGAAATATTCTTTTGTCTACATGTGCAGCAAAAATATAATTAAAGAACTTGCTAAATACATACTTTATTTGGAAGAAAAATAAAGCAGAAAGGCAAAATAGTATTGTTTTCTACTGTATTATCTTTTTAAATAAAATAGTGAACTGTAATACCCTGTTGCCAACCCAATAATGATTGTGGAAATTCCTCCCTCCTTGGCTTCATGACCTTCAGAACTGCAATCTAATTGAAGAGAGGAAGGTTTCAGAAACCATTCTAAGACAAGGTAAATCTTCAGAACTATTATTTCCATTCAGTTTTACATGTGCGTTTTCATTTTTCTACTTTACGGACTCCATTAATCTCTCATTTTCAACGGCCCCCATTTTTAATTAAAGTACTAGTTTTGCAGACCTTATTTGTATTACTGGCTGATACCTTCACTGAGGGTTTCTATTTTCTTGGGAATTTCAAATGCAGTTATGTTGCCAGAATGAATTAACACACTAGCAGCTGACTGAGGTGAATGAACAGGTTAAGCACAGTAAGGGTCCCCTAAGGAAGTCTTAAAAACATTAAAGTATGAATACACAAACATTTTCCTGTCATTTACAGTGAAACTTCAAGGTGCATGAGAACAACGAGCAACAGTTAAGATAGGACCCTTCCTCCCGCCCTCTCTGCACTGCCACCCTTCCAGGGAAGTGCTGGTGCTTCCCGTCATCCTTCCACTCTCAGGAGCAGTGTCAGAGTGGAAGACTCTGCTCTCCCTCCATCCCGTATCTGTTCCCCTCAAAGGAGAGGAAGACTTGGGTGAGTCATATACTCAATCTGAGCATAGTAACAAATGTTAACGATCACACTCCTATGTAGGTCCCGGCCTGGGCTCCTTCCCTTTTCACAGACCACAAGGCCCACAAGCACCTTTTCCTTCCCACTAGGAAGAGTCACTAGGACAAGCCTTGAGCTTGCTTTCAGAGAGATCTTGATTCTCCAGCTTATCCTTCTACAAATGGGTGGGTGAGACCATTTCAGGGGAATAGTTTGAAACACTATTTTTTCACTCAAGGTGCATCCTCTTAAATTAGCTTCGATGATTCCAAAAAGTTTGATCTTAATTTCCCAATTGGTTTCTAAATGAGACAGAGCAAAGGGTGTGATTAGTGTGTACTACTCAACCCCAACCAATGGGATAAAAAATTAAATTGCTAATTATCCAATTTCTTGACTACAGAACTCACCCTTCAGTAAAATATGGTATATATCTTAATTGCACTATAAATTTTTTAGTATTATATTACATTTATATACAAAATATATCATTTTTCATCCATATTGTTTCCATACTTTTGGTAACACCTATATTGTTTGCATACTTTCATATTTCATATCCATTCATTGATATCCATAAACATATTTGTCGCAGAATGAATAACTCATCAGTTTTCTTTCAATATAAAAGTCACTAATATTAAAACATTAAAATATAGCAAATAACAAAATAGTTTTATAAAAAGCACAATCTTTAAAGATTCCTGTTTAAATTCCGGCTCGACGACTCATTTGAAATGTGAATTTGGGCAAGGTATTTAATATCCTTAATCCCTATTTTCCTAATCTGTGAAATAAGAATAAAAATCCTACCTAGTAAATTTGAATGTGAGGTTGAAAACAATACCTCAGAATAGTGTCAGGTAATTAATCAATGACCAATATATTTTAGATATTGTCATCTTCATATGGTAATCATCATATATAACCATTTTTCATTATTATATTAATATTCAAAAATACATTTCCTGGCTTATGGTAGAAAATCTTTACAACTATGACTCTGTTTTTTTCTTTCTCACTTTGGCTACTAATTGTTTGACATCCAGCAAGTCATCTTTTCATTGAGTCTCAGTCCCTGCATCTAGAAACTGATGCTTTAAAACCTGCAGAATTTTGCACACAGGGATTCAATAATGAATATTAAGTGGTCAGCACAGAGTAAGCATTAAACAGATATTATTTCCCATCCTCCCTTCCCTTGACCAAAGGAATGAGTTGTTTTCTTTACAGCAGATTGCCAATGGTAGTTGTAGCCTTTAAACTTCATCTGATCTGAAGACAGAATTTCTTTGCCCTTTAAAATAAAGTCCTTGACGGGAGGGAAGCAGCTCAGTGGTAGAGTGCGTGCTTAGCAGGAACAAGTTCCTGGGTTTAATCCCAAATACCTCTATTAAAAATAATAATAAAACAAAATAAAATAAAGCTCCAGAAAATAGATGCACACATGGGGGATGAGGAATTGACTGGAAAGAGGCACCAGGAAACTGTCTAGGTGATGAGAAGGTTCTAAATCTTGTTTTAGACGATGGTCACACATGTTGTATATAACTGTCAAAAATAACTGAAGAGAACACTTAAGAGGTCTGCATATTTTATGTTAATTATGCCTCAGTTTTTTGTAAAACTCAGGCTAATCCAGGAGTTAGAAAACAAAAGACTTTATAAAACAATACATGTTTTCTTCCATGAACCATTTATTATTAAATGTTTATCAAAAATTTTGAACTAGTAGGCAACATTGAAAATCTAGGAAAATGCACATGGAAATCTAGATGCCCTATTTCTCCTAAAAATCAGAAGATCTGATGAAGGCACATCTCCTCAAGGCAACAATCATTAAAGGTGAATAAAAGCTAACCTTTTGGAAAGTTTGTCCCAGACCTTATCAACTCTAGCATTTCCTACACCAACCACACATACTTATGTAAACAGAAGCCTCACCGATGTTATAATCATTCTATGACACCATATATAATGTAGGTATTTTGTTACTTTAAACTTGCTCTCCTCAGAAGGGGTACAAGATGCTACATAAGTTCTGTAACTATATAGTAATGTAGAAATTCTATTACACGTATCCTACCACTGAAAACCCAAATGTAGATTAAAACTCATTTTTCCAAGGAAGATAAACACAATTTAAGTGTTGTAACTAAAGTATATCCTGTTTATTATAGACTTAAAGTAAGATAGCTGAAAAAGGCATTTGCAACATCTGCTGTTTCAAAGAATTAAGTGCTCCAAATCATTCCTGCAAATGGTTTACACAAGACACAAGACTTATGATTGGTAACAAACACTGGGTGTTTGATTTTGAATAACAGAATCTGTCTTCAGAATTTAATAATTTAATCTTGTCTTGTAACTTAATAAATCTGACCCGGAACTCTGCTTTCTCTGCCTACAACTTGAGCAGAATCCAAAGACAAAGGATTCTATGGTTGGCACCAGTGTTGCACTGTTGAAACTGATTCACTTCCAAGACTGTCAGGATCACTTCACGTGACTCCTAAGATGGGAAAAGCCGTCCTATCAAAAGTCCATGACGCTCCGAGATTTCGGCAAGCACTCACTATAGCAGTAATACTTGTTTATGAGATTTAAATCAATAAGAAGACACCCAAGAGAAGTTGTATCAAGGTCCTATGGAGCTTGTTAAAACAGACATTATCAGAAACATGTTATTACAAAGAAGCCAAACACACACACACACACACACACACACACAATTAACTTCACCTAAAACAAAAATCTGAAGAAGCACAAGAAGAAAGCACTAACAAGCATACAAAAGCCAGAAGACGTTCATACACTACTAAGTGTGATCAAACACAAAGTAAAAAGCCTCAGCCACAAAGCTTCAAAATTAAATTTCTGAAAAAAGGCCTCCTCACTGTTTGTAGCAATTCAGGAGAGTCTTCCAGTAGCACAACCCAAAGAGGGTGGGGCATTTAACCACTTTACCCAGTAACATAAACAAACAAGCGGGAAGCCCCCTGACCTGCAGTGCAAGGGGAGAGTTTCATCTACCAGAGTGCAGTGGGAATTCCCAGCAGAGCTGCACGACTATTGGATTAAAATCAAATGCATTGCACTACAAAACGAGAAACAAGGATTGAATCAATTACCTGAAGGCAAAAACCAATCCCATGACGAGGTCTTTACCACTATGAATGCAGCAGAAGAGCCAGGCAGGAGGGCTACCGCACAAAGATTCCACAATTATCAGCAGCAGCTACACAAACAACATTGTGGCTCTATTTACCTGGAGAGCCTGTCACATCTGTGCACAGCAGCCACAGCTGCTACCCAAGCACAGAATGAACATGTTCACACCCTTGAAAAAACAAGCTATCTATTATCATCTGCTGATTCTGAACATGATGCCTGTTAATACAGCAGAGAGTCTGTGCTGTGGTTGAACTGTGATTTTTGCAAGGTTTAATATTATCTTTATTTTTCCACCACATCCATGTTTTATGGAACCATCCAAAACTGGTGTGCACTCTTTAAAATTTATTAAACTAAAATGAGGGAATCAAACTACACTAGATAGCCTGTGGAACCATTCATAAAATTCACCACAAATCCCTTACTTTAAAACCCTGAGAACGAAAGCTGCGCTAACCTTAAAAAATCCCACATTTCACACATTTAAGGATGCAACCTGAAATGTAAAATATATACACATCTCAGTAATTGGTCTTTATTGTAGAAGTGTAAGACTCCAAACAATCAAAGAAAATGACAGATTTAGTCATGTAACAGTACTTTTCTAGAAACAGTTTCTGTCACAAGTATTTTCAGGTGAAAATCACAAATAGGACCATTTAACATTAAATTTACCAGTGCTGGAAAAAAAAAAAAGACTGGATAAATTCAACTTTATCAGTATTAACTTAATAACTGTCACTATTTGGATAACATTTACCATGTTCAGGGCACCATTCTAAGCACTTCACATGCAGTAAGTTATTAATCTTTAAAACAACCTATAAAGGAGACACTATTATTATTCCCAATATTCAGAGGAGGAAGTTTATTACAGGAAGACAAAGTGATTTTTTCCCCCCTAGGACCACAGAGCTAGTAAAAGCTGAAGCTGGCCTTTCAAAGTAGGCATTCCATCTCCCAGGCTCTGAGAATCTAACTACCACACAACTAGTATCCACACTACTCTCCCAAGAAGTGAATACCGTATGTGTTAACTCCATACAGGAAAGTTATAAACTTGGATAGCTACATGAGTTGATATTCTAAAATAAACTAACTTACTTTTTAAACGCTTATTAGAATTTATACATCTAGGGAATGTGAGTCCTTATAACTCACCTTAAAAATGTATGCAATACTAATAGAGCACAATTTCAATTAATTTAAAAAAGGGTACTGGAACCCCTCTTTCAATTTAGCACCTCTGTTAGACTAAAGTTTTCGGGGTCCTTATGAGGTTCATATTACATGTTATAGTATACTGCTATCTGTGGAGAGTAGATTTCATTCATTGAAAAGTTAAATTTATTTTGAGCCAAGCCAGGTGAATAAAGTGACAAAGAAATAGTTCATACTTTTTTTTGGCAAAACAGTGGGATGTACTCTCTTATCCATTACTGGTTATAAAGATAATTCCAATGAGAAGTTTCAAAAATGATTTAGCAATATCCTGATCACTAGAATAAGAGTAAAGTCTTCCAAAATGACCATTTTCAAAAATTGCCTTATTTGCATTAATTGTCCTAATTCTGGAAGTTGGGTTTTTAAAATCACATTATCTTGTAGTTATATCTCATAATCGAACACGAATAACAAGTTGGAATTTTATTTTATGGATATTTTTAACCATTATTAAAATGCATAATGATATATGCTAGCAGTTTTTGAAGCCCTGAATAATAAAAACTCAACAAAACATTAGAGGTAGAATTAAATTTTATAAAAAAGACCTGTAACTAAAGGAATTTTTTTCAGTGCTAGGCAAAAGAAAGAAAAGGAAGGAAGGAAGGAGAAAAGAGAGAAAAAGAGAGAAAATATAAGGTTGTTCAAGAAGAAGTAAACAATGCTTAGTTCCACAAACTGTTCAACTTTTAATAAAACATCCCCTATACATATTTGTCAGATAAAAACACACAAGGACAGGATGTAATTAAACTGTTTGCTTCAGAGTCTTCACTAGCCTTCACTTTGCTGTCTTGAGCTCTGGATAGTCTCACTCTCCAAGCAAACAAGTGGCCTCCTCTTGCTATTCCTTCATCTCTTCCCTTCATTATTCTCACCCTACTATTACCCATCATCACCCTTGTAATAAAATCCTCCTACTCTAGGAAACAAAGATTCATCCAGTCTTATCTCAAACATAATCTTCTGCCACTGTTTTCTCTCAATTTACAACTGCAATAATTCCAAGCACTTTTGAGTGTCATCTACTTTAAAGAAAACTCCTTTAGACCACAGATTATGATATAATCTTTATATTGTAATCCAAGAGTCAAGTAGGTAATTACTCCCCAGTGTTTAAGCTTAATAGCTATCTTCAAAGAAATTTCTAGGCATGTATTTCTTGCCTCTACCAATCTTCATCTGTTAAGTTTCCGAAGGTCAAATTCTGGACTTTCCTTCTTCAAAAAAATAATAATAATAATAATAAAATCTCTAGCAGTAAGAACTAAATAAATTTATTACACAAGTATTTGCAGAACTATTCATGGCTTATAATTTTTGACACTTTTCCTATTGTTGTTATTGTTTTTGTTATTTCAGATTTGTCCTCATCAACAGACAAACTGAGATTTGTTCTTACTCCTAATATTCAAAGAAATCTCTCTTTCTCTACCAAAGTTGCTTATCTGGCTATTTCACCACTAGGGGAGTAAGAGGAGACAAAGAATCAAAAAGAGTTATCTGCTGGCCCTTTGGGGAGAAAGAAATTTTTATACCAGTTAAGAAGGTTGTAAGTGAATTTAAAATATTGACACAAGATTGGCAGCTGTTCACATTCTGCCTGAAAGGTTTATGACTGGCATGGACTCCCAGCAGCTGCTCGTTTGAAACGTGAGAAAACATTTGGACAGTTAGGATAGCCTAATTTTCCCCTTAAAATCTGTTTGGCAAAACTTCCTGGCAGTTAATTTGATCCTGTGAAAAAGCTTTAAAAAAAAAAAAAAGTGTTCACATCTCTTCACAAAACTTGTTTTGCCAGTAGAGACAGTATTTTTTAAAGTAGTATTTTCACGTCACAACCTTTTTATCGCTGGCTAATACTGTTCTTCATTTAGTCAATACAAATGCCAAGTGAATGACAAAGTATGTTTTTATAGGAAAATAATTAGATGGTCCATAGTGAAATATCTTTAAGAGATGATCAGTATCCTCCATGAAAGTTCATTTTCTTACACCAAGTTGAGATTAGAACAGAGACCAGGATCTATGGCTTTACCAATGAGTACAAAATCTTTATTAAGAAACTACCTTAACAATGCTGAGATCTGAGAACTTGTTCTTAAGCATTAGGGCAAATGTGCAGGATCAGTCCAAACATCTTAACTGAATTCTGTAACAGTCACAGAATGAAACCCAGTATGAGCCATCTCATTCATCCGTGCACTCTGCATTAAATAACCAGTGCCCAGGGATGTGTGATTTGTGTACTCAACTTTTATAATCATTTTCTAAACATTACCTCTCCTTAATGGGTGTCCCTCTCTCACTTTAACTGCCTTCCTCTCACTCACCTTCGTATGTCATGGCCTCTGCAGTGCTACCCCTTATCTAAGGCAGAGCAATCTAAGGATATTGATTTATGATGGCCATGTAATTTACACTTTCTGCAATTTTCCTGTATGATTTATTCAAAAAAATAGATTGTACATTAAGCTTGGCATTCATTAGGCTGGCCCATTCCAGTTTCATATTAATCCTGTATCAGATTGTTTAGAAGATTTATGCATTTAGAGCATGTATATTTGTTTTACAGGTTTTAAAGCATTTGCAAAATGATAGTAACCCTTTAGAAACATATGCATTGAAACACTAAATGAAGACCATGACACGGGTAACTTGAGATTAAATAGAGGTAAAATACTGGCATTATACATGAGAATGAGCTACTCAGTCAGTGAACATGACTTTTAAGAAGTTGTTAAATTTCAATTAAATAAATTTTCTTTCATTAAAATAAAGTAAGAGAACTATCCAGTATTAATAAATATAAGCTGAATGTATTCTTAAACCTATAAAAAATCCACTCTTCCACAAGATGCTATGCTTGTCAAAAAAAAGAAAGCTGGATCTCAATATTTGATGATAAGACAATAAGCAAAAACCTGAAAGGTAATAATAATAATAATATTATTAATAATAAAGGATACCATATACATTTTCTACTATAAACACTAAAATTTTCTTGGTAACCATTTAAGAAATCACATCTATTATGCTGGATTTGCCAATGAACAGTGAAATTGTTCATTATTAAGCTTTTGCCAATAATTGAGAAAATATACAACATAAATCTTTGAGGAAAGTTATCCAGATTCTTAACAATAGCCCTCACAAACATCAAAGAAAAAGGAGTCTTCAGGTCATCTCTGACACAGGCGGCTTTTTTTCATATAACCAAAACTGAATTTAAATACACCCAACGCCCCTCATTTGCTCAAGTTGATACTGACTCCGAAAGTAAAACAAATCTTTCCAAAGATGTAAAGTTTTCAGCAAAAGGTGGCAATATTGTGTATAAATTGATGCCTCTAATTCCATACCTGACTTTACAGCAAATTGCCAGCAAACTGATCATCTGAGTCAGCACTTACATCTCATTTCCTTTATTTCTAGAATAAGAAGGAAATTAAATGAGGATGCTGACAAAAACATGGGTTTTCATTTAAGACACCAGCAGAGAAGAACACGATCAAGGACATTTCAATAAGGAGAACCTGACATTACACAAATGAGTTCTGTGAGAGTGTCCCTGACACAGTTTCACAATGATGCTGTATAAATTAATATTTATACTTATGCTTTGATTGCAATATATGAAGTGTTACTTTAATGTTCTAAACAGTGATATACTATGGAATGTGACACATCACAGAAAATGGGAAAAAAAAGACAGGGAGGCTGTAAACAGTGGGAGAAAGACGAAGAACTTGTAATTTGTAATTTAAAATAATCATTTTCTTAATAATTTAATCATAAATAAATTGTATCACATATTCAGAAGCAAGCTAAATGTTCCATATGTAATGTGCTTATTATCATGAATGGAGAAAAGTGGACTCCAGTATGTGTGTGCACTAAAGTTATTTCAAAATATATGATTACTCTAATGGTTACAGATTTTTGATTGCTCACTCAATAAACTACAAAAACAAAAGCCAACATCTGATTAAGTTATGGTCGCCTATAATAAATCATTGGGAGTCATTTATTTGGAAATGGAACCCTTTATAACCTTCCCTATTATTAAAACATATCAATCTAATAAGTTTAATTTTCAACACAGATACTGCTTTTCCCTTCCTGTCAAAATGTACAATGGGGTATCTACTGAATACAAGTAATTAATTTTTAACTACAGAAGTAAAGAACTCCGCTATTTAAGGATTTAATTTTATTATTATTTTTAATGTAGCGATGGTTGTCCTGATGATTATTATTTGGCTGAATGAACTGAAGTACGGCTCCCCGGGCAGCTGCTGACATAATGACTGATTGTGTGCAGAGCTGAGAATGTGAATGATAAATTCTGAAAGGCTCTGGAATTCGTGAATAACAAAAGTAGCTACAGTTCCTAAAATCTAACCATTTGTTCTCCACAACAAAAGAAGACTCAAAGGCTTTTGTTTAATGAAATGATTCAAAAACAGGATACAGAGGAATTAGGGGTTATCTCTCCCAGCACAATACAGTGAGCAGCTTGTCCGCCCAAGTAGATGGCTCACAAATGCAAGCTGGTTAACACGGTATAAATGGAATTAATCTGATTCTATCCCCCTTAATGTTATTATTGATATTCTCACGACAGCTTTCTTAATATCTTCTTGCTTTTGCCAAAAAAAAAAACCAAAAAACACATAGACGTAGGAACCATTTAAATAACTTCTGCATAGACAGCTTAATGATTAATTCCAGAATATTTAAGAATTAGAACACATACTCAAATTCGTCTGCAACAAAAGTGCCATAAATTACCAAAAATTTATTTTTTTTGAATTGCTGGAGTTCTTGGCTCTGATATGCACCAACTATGTGAGCTTGAGGAGCTGGTTCTTCTTACACGTTTCCATACGTGTAAAATGGCTACCAGAAGGATTATACAAGATTCTGCAAACAAAACACATAGCAGAAGGCCTGGCAACTGATAAGGTTTCTAGCACTGGACGGTGCTGCTGCTGCTGGGAATAGTGGTATGAGTACCAAGGAGCATTCCAGAGGGCATCACCTTATTTAACCCTCACAAGAAACTCCTAAGTTAATTAAAGCAGACCCTTGAAGTGTGGCAGAGTATACACCTCAAAATACGACTACAGGAGTTCAGGACATCTCACCCCAAATGATGCTGCCGTGGAACGTGGGGTGCCCACGTGGAACACCGATTACTGGGAGCTGCAGGCCCAGCAAAACAGCCACTGCAGGGAGAGGCTTTCTCTGAACTTCCCTCATCTACAAAAAGACAGACCCTCCAGGAAGAACTCAGTGTCATAAACCCCTTCCTGGGACTTTGATTCATAAGGAAAGATCAACACTTGTCACAGAAGAGACCAGAAGTTGACACCACACCCAAACACTCTTTGTCACAAACTATCATACCTCCTTCCATCTGTCCTTCTAAAGGCCCATTCTTCTCTCCTAAAAATCCCCTGCTCTCCCCAGCATGCAGGCCTGCACCCCTAGCCTTTCTTTATGAGGGTGGTATTCAAGACAGAATTCTAAGCCACCTCAGGGAGTTACTACTCATTCTTCCTAAGTATCTCCCATGGATGCACAAGGGATACATGTTAATAAACTTCCTTTGTTTTTGTCTTGTTAACCTGTCTTTCATTACAGGGGTCTCAGCTAAGAACTCAGAAGGGTAGAGGGAAAAATATTTTTTCTCCCCTGTATCCTCACATCAGAAATGAGAGAATGGAGTCATCTGACTGAGGTGAAAGACAAGGTTCTGCCTCACTCAAAAGCCCTCCTTTTCCCCAGGACTCATTTTCCCTGTGCCGTCAATGAAAGGGGTATGATTCCAGTGAAAAACAGAGGGAAGAAAATTCATCTGTTGGGAATAAAAACTATACCCTAACGCTCTACAAAAATTCAAAGTAGAAACTAAACACGCAGCAGACTTTTATCATCGCCATTAATAAATTAGAAGTTAACTTTCCGTGTTTTTGTTTTTTCCTATAGGTTTCCAAGGTACATATAAACATCCCCATTCCACTGACAAAGGCTTGAAACGTGTGATTTGGCATATATTACCTAAGACATAGAGCCAGACTCATGAACTGACTCAGTGCGATTGAAGGGACACCAAACACATCTCTGGTATCTCTTCAGTAATGGTCTTCAAGGTAGCCATTCAGAGGTCAGAATTATCCATTTTATCCAGGAAATAGAATAACTGTACAACAAACTGTTACCTATGCAGTCAAAGAGCACAACAAGCAACATCAATTACAGTGCTGCACACTGATCCACTGTTTCTATGTTACTTATGGTCTCTTAAGGAGACGTCGGGGGAATGTCAACTGCTATCAAACCAATCTTCCCTCTTTGAAATGCCTTGGCTATAGTTTTCAAATCATATGAATGTATCAAATATACCAGCCTAATGCATCTCTAACTACATAAATATAAGTAATGTAACTTTAAAGTAATGAGCTAAAGAATAGACATAAATTACATATTTGAGCACTGCTACTTTGACAAAGTAATATTTTATAAACATAATTTAACAAGCTTTGCTTTGTGTAAAGCAAGCTACTTACCTTTAGAAATACAGGTACACAAAATCTTATCTTATAATGATAATTTATTTTGGAAATATGACAATCTTCATTTCCAAATGAAGTTTCAAGTAAAGCCTTTTGCTATTTACACTTTCTCAAGACACTGTTTTGACATGAAGTAATCTTGGTTTTCTGGGAAAAGGAGACCAAATAAATCCCTTAATTCTAATCCCGTGTATATCATCCTTACTGTGGATGGACTGTAAATCCTTAAGCAATTTACCTACCAAAGCATAAAGCAAGGCACTCACTCCCGAATACTGATTTTTATTTCATACACAACTGAATTTACAAATCTGCTGAAAGGCACACCAGGGCATAAAAAGCTCCCTCGTGACCAGGTTTACATGAAAGGGCAATGAGTTTGTCTTTGTTGCCAGCCCCAGACTTGAAGTGAACCTGAGATGTTTTCTCAGCAGAGTCAGTCTACTTTCTGTTTCATTTCCTGGGATTCTCAACCTGTCACGTTCTGATCCTGATTTTTCATTGTGGCACTCAAGCCTCCCTCATCACATTGTTTGCCAAAGCAACAGAAGAAACAGTGTTATGAAGGTAACTGTGATTTTGTTTCTTATCAGAAAAATTAAATAGCCCCTATTTCACAGCATCCTTTGTGTACTGCACATAGTAATTACACGCATCCATGCTATACAGCCACAAAAATCAGTCTACCTTAGATGAGAAGCTATGAAAACGTCCATTTAAGAACACATAACATACACTGTCAAGTCCAGACTGGATGGAGTCTTCTTTTTTTCACCCTTATGCATTAAGCAGAGATCAATTGTGAGGTGTGAAAATATATGCAGCAAAATCATAGCAATTACTAACTTGCTTCGTTACAAAAATTTCAGTACCTTTATTTGCTTTACATTTGTGTCTACATTTTATTAATCAAAAATAATTTATATTTATATATATACATGTATATATATTTAATTTGAAAATCAAAAAAGGAGCCTAGATTGAGACTTGGATGGTCATTAGTATTGAACAGTGGCCGAGGACACCAAATAGCGGTTCCACAGAAAAAGAAAAGGAGCTAACAAGGAACACCTATTCCCATATCTGTAAGATGTTAAGATACCTCTCACTGAAGGGCAGACTATTTAGATACCACTTTATGAATCATATTTCAAAACAAAAATTAGATGCCTCTGACTATAAGATAGAACATAATTTTATGTACCATTAAGGAAAAAAGCATGTTGCCAATTAAACTGATAGAATATCAGATACTGTGATGCATCCATTTTCAGATATGTTAAAATATGAATGTAATACAGGCCTTAGAGTGGGTAAGTGACAGTGTGTCCCAGTCGCTGTGCAAAACTCTTAAGTCCTTATCTTAGGTTCTTATCCCTAAAAAGCACAAGAGAGCTTTTCATACTTATAAAGTGAAGAAACTGGCAAAGAGAGATTTAGTTACTTGCTCCAGTAACACAACTAGGAAGATCAGAGCTAGGAATTAAAATTAATCCCACGTTGTTTGAATCCTCCTCAATGCTTACTACTTGCTAGATCTGAATTCTTAATTAACAGACTTAAAATTAGATTTGCTTATTAAACACTGAGTAAACAAATACTTGGGGCCAATAGAATATGCTTCCCTATTTTGTCACTTTCTTCTAAGTATTATCCCCAGTGTAGCATTAATCAGAACATTCTTATCTGAATCTATTAATTTCTGATTAATGAATGCAGATGTGATGCAAACACATAGGTAAGGTGTTTGCTACAGCACAACTGTGTATGTGTATCATAACAAGTAAAGTAAGTCATAAGTCTAAATTCTGAGCACCTCAGCTATTTATATACTTCCATTTACAGGAAAAGGTAGAGTTTTGATAACATTGTGAGGAAACGAAAATAAATTCACCTGTCTGAGCAATGCTTTAAATCATATGGTTTGCAAGCGAATCAAGAAGGCTTTATTCAACAATCAAATGTAAGATAAACATAGCAGAAACCATGTCTTAGGGAGATCCCTCGATTACCAAAGTAATTAATTACCAACGTAATTAAGGGGAATTAATGGTTTAAAAGACAAAAGAGGAAGGGAATGCAACTATTCCCTCCACTCCAGATATCATCACTCTTCCTTCTGCAGAGTCAGCTCCATGGTTTTATCCCCTCAGTATAAGTAGGGCTTGGGCTTGACTTTGGTGTCTTCCACTTCACAGAACTCCAGCTGCTACATCATGTGTCTCAGCAGTTCGCCAACTCTGTTTCCTGCTCATCCCTTGCTTTGCTGAAGCAAGTGTTCGGTGTCTGAGAACTAGCTATATTTGGGACTGTAATAGAGGCACCAGAGAAGGTTCACTGGAATAGTCTGTGAAATCCCTCCTTACTGTTCTGTTGAGGCCTCAAATTGAACAGGTGATCCCAGGAAATGACAGGTCAGAAGATAAAGTCAAGTCACTCAGGTACACATTTTGTTCAAATGAGTCTTGGTTGTGAGTCAAGAAGATTCTATTTGCCTTCCCAGCAGTGCAATCTGAAGACCAGGAGCACTTTGAGAAAAGGCATCGAAGAGAATACAGAAAAGCATCAAAGGTCTCCACCTTTGTGAACTAGATTATTTCCTCCCTTCCACCTACCTCCCGGCTTTCAGGATTTTCCCTCTTTGACTCCAGGTCTCTTATTTTGCTATTAACAAAGAAAAGCCCCCAGGCTGACCCTCTGCACTTGGATTCTTCATTCCAATAGCACCATGCACTCACTGGAGCTATCACAGTCATGAAGGGACTATGCTACAGGCAGTCTTAGGATTCACAGGTATTTTTTTTTAATCTTCAAATTATGGATACACAGTTACACACACATGTATGTTTCCATATAAACAAAAGGTAATTACAGGCAATGATGCAACATTGCCATCTAGTTGAACAATAATCTGATTCCCAAACACTACCTGTGCCTTCCAGAAAACTACAGTCAATGTTAATAGTCTTATAAACTATAACCTCAAAACTCCCAGAGATTGTTTTGTGTTATTATATTCCTTTTGCCATCAAATTTAGAGGACTTTCTCTTTGAACTAAATAAACTAGATTACATATTCCAGAATGATAATTTATACTTCAGTCACAATGAAAAATAAGAATATTTCAGTAAGCCCCATAGGTAGTTTTAATTATAAGAGATTTTGGCTTCTCTATACATTATACCTGTTTATTTATTGAGATCAATGCTGACTTCAATATTAACTGTGGCTCTGTACTTTTGACCCTACAAACTTCATACCAGTCAACGGACACTGGAGAAACACCGTTTCCATCTCATTTACTCTACTCTAACGGGGGCAATATTTGCTCCTCCTTTCTTAATTGCATGATTCAAAAATTAACAGTGATTAAAACTCCAATTTTTAATATCAGAGCCTAAAACTGATGCTTTCAACAAAGAAAAGCAGTGTATTTTCAACTTGCAAAAAAAATTGTCCTACCATAAACAGTGTAAAGACTTAGCCTACAGAATGCAAATTAGATGTAAAGGAAACAAAATCTTCTCCTAAATAATTTTAAAACGGTCATTATATTATTCTCATTATGTCTTCATGTTATATTCCTATCTTGACAGTAGTGATTTTTTATATGCTGAAAATGATATAAGGGCAAGTAACATCTTTCATGAGAAGTTATTGTTTGACCTCTGTATTAAACCATTCATTCATTTACTCAAATACACACACACACACACACACACACACACACACGTATATGAACCCAGGTAAAATTTTAAGCCTTTGAAATTCAAAATAACTACACCACAGTTGCTATTTACAAGGAAACACAGTGGCATGGGCAATGATCTTTCTTTCACAACTTCTAAATTCCCCTTTTGGTCAAGATTGGTATTTTCACTAGTGTCCCTAAGTGACTTAAAAGAAAGGTAGCAGTCCATTTTTAAGAAATCAAGTACTCACATTTTTAAAAAGCTTATTCACTTACAACTTGTTGCATTATTTTTATTTAGAAATTTAACTTTTGGAGCTAAAAAAATAATAATGTGCTGCAGATTTACAACCGGGAAAACAGGAAATTAATCAATGGTCAATCAAGGTCCACCTCATTGTAAATAAAATCACATGTGAGGATGAAAATAATTTTATAGTCTTGTGTTCCTTAACATTATGTGTGCATGTCTGTGCGTGTAAACATAGATAAATAAGGAGACAAAATATGTCAACACATTCATGTTTTAATTATATGACAATGCCATATAATTAGAATGCTGAATTTGACAGGTAACTATTTTAATTTTTATTGGCAAAACCAGCTGTATGTTGCGATAATACATGAATGACAACTCCAAGAGGTCATCTATTCTAAATTAATCTCCTTTAAATTTTGAGGAGAAATTACAAAAATTGTGACTGATTAGGATGGATATAGTCATGGAGCCTAATGAGTGTTCAGTCTTTTCATAAGTATAATCTAATATTCCATGGACACATGAAGATCCACAATGCTTCTTTAGTAATCAGAGGTGAGGTTTGTTTTGTCTATTTGTTCTCCATTTTTCAAAATGTAATGTTAAGTATCACTTCTACAAGTTTTACAAATTAAATGATGACAGCCACTAACAGTTCCTAAGTGCTTACCATATTTCAAGCAGTATGCTAAGTGCTTACATGGGTAGTTTCATTAAATCTTCACAACATTCATTTTTATAGAAAAGTAATCTGAGGAACAAAGAGCTAAAGCAAGTGACTCAGGGTCACACAGCTCATAAGTGGTCAGCTGGGTTACTAGCCTGGACACCCTGTCCTCAAGTATCCTATTACTATCTTACATTATAGCAGAACCACTAAATTTGCCTTTATTCCTTTTTTGTTTTTGTTTTTTAATTTATCTAACCTGAACCAAAAATAACAATCATGGAGAGAATCTTTGGTATAGCAACATCCAAATATTTGCCTTGTTTAAAAGTTTCAAAAAGATTGGTTTAGAAGTTCTGATTCTGATAGCATGAGAAAAAAAATTATTATGTTAGAACTTATCTCTAAATGGGTGCCTTACTCTCATATAAATTATGACCATGCCATAAAGACAATCATTGCCATAATGTATATCTCTGGAATTGACTATGCAACATGTTCATTGTCTTCTAATGTTGGAAGTGACCAGTGAAACAAAATATTTATGTCATAATTATTTAAGTCTGGTACAATGATAAGCATCTTATTAGCCAGACATACAATGAGAAAAAGAGAAAGGTGGGTGAAATGTTATAAGCAAACATCTCTCTGGGAAGACACTAATATTTTCTATGGGTGAAAACATATCTAAAGCATTTCTTGCTAATAGACTGCACTGGTCATATAATTTGAATGGAAAGATAGTGGTATCTGAGCCTATGAAAGGAGAAAAGCTTGGAAATCAGTAAATGAAAGGAAAATATGATGAGGCTATTTTAAATTACTAAATTTCCTCAGTTGTGCTACATCATGGAAAGGCATACCTCCATAACACATGGTAATATGTACACATATCTAGGTATGTATCTTATTCTGTGTGTATATATATGATCATTTTACTTTAATTTTTGCATAATTTATTTTGACCCAGCCTGTTTTCATTATTAGCACCTTGGTTGAAGAAAGAAGCAAGGATAACAAGTTTAGCATAACCAACTTCCATTATATTAAATATTTTATTAAAATAACACTATCCAAAGATTCAGAGCAATCAAAAAAGCATAAGAACTAAAGCAGAAAAAGTGGGTTTCATTACAAAGTCTTCAGTATGGGATTAGTCTCATACTTCCATGATTCTACATAAAACAAAAGAAGCTGTCTCTTACTTACTCTAAGCAACATCGTGGGAGACATTGGCCATGCAGCTGTTCTCAGTCACATTCTACCTGGCACAGTCCCTGCTATGAGTGGTGAATACCCTGATGTTTATTTACACATCGGTCTTCAGCTAGGAATTATTATGTGCCCTAATTCTAGTTAAAGACTTGTAAGTGGGGTTTGCTGGGTAACTTTAAAAATTATTTGTCCTTGTAATGAGCTGTAATGGAAAATAATCTGAAATATATGAGTATATTGCATATGTGTAACTAAACTGATTCGCTGTACAAATGAAACATTGGAAATCAACTACACTTCAATAAAAATATATCTCAACCATTAACCATTTAAACAATTTATTCTAGCTTACTAAAGTTATGTAAGATAGGTATTATTCCTCAAGGATAGGTTTTTCTCAAGTTACCAAAAATCTGAATCCAAATCCTATAATATCAATTTCTCCTGTAGAGGTAGAGCTATAAAGAGCACCTTTGAAAAAAATGCCACACAAGCATGGCACCAAATTTCTCTGCTTCTGATTACCATTCAGAAAGCTGCTTATAGAATTATTGCCGTTTAATGAATGTACACAAAACAGTAATATTTATTCAAATAATCATTTTTCTATAATACAGAATAAAACAGTAAGTTAAGTTGCCTCTAATCCGTTAGAGTGGACATTTTTACTTACCAGGTAATTTTTTTAATGTTTCAAGAGAGTATTAAAATTATCCTCACCAGATAGGTATAATGCATTAAAATGAAAATGTCAATATACTGGAACAGGATGTGTCACCTTAACAACATCATCAAACATATTTAGACTCTTGGTGCAGGGCCATAGCACAGATGACTGCATTAGTAGCTGTCTATTACTAAAATCCTAAGATGTTCAAGAAGGCAAATGGTCATCAAAATGCAACTTCTATACCACTACACTTCCACAGGATGACTGCAAGATCCACAAATATTTTGTGCTTGGGCTGTTTTGTGCTTGGTGCATTAAAATGTATTTTCTACTCAAGACAGAAAACATGGTCTTTTCTACATATGGAAAATCTCTACTAAAAAGAGCCCCATATTTGTTGGTGATATTCAATCATTAAACATGAGTCAGTGAAAGTAAAGTTGGACCTGTTTATCTTCTCATAAATTGACTTTAATGATTACTAAAGAATATAGACATCTTGTTTAATAAAAATAAGAGGATAAAATTTAAAAAGAAGGAAATGTGCATAAAACTAGTGACCTCTGTTTAAAAAGAAAAATTACGGATTTTATAACTTTGAAAGAAATATTATCCCCAACATTGGACACCTAAAAGAGAGAGTGTGTGTATGTATGTGTGGATAGAATTTTGGCGGGTTTTTTCCCCCTTTTGTTATTCAAATTAGGACTTCTAGAAAGAATATATCACTTTAAAAAAAAATCAATGAATATGATGAATTTACATAAGAATTTACAACCATCCGCAAGGTTTATCTGGGCATACAAAGGAGGGAAAAATTCATGTTGCACTGAGTATTTTATTTTCTATTTGCATAGTTTCCCAATTCATTTGTTGAATATGTAATTCAATCAATCGCCTTAGTTATACAGATACCATCTTATGTGTCAGACTGAATTTATCTTCTCTCATTTAATGACTTTTGTCATCATCTGAAATGCTCTAAAATATTCTAGAAAATACTTTTCAATTTGACTTCCAAAAGAAAATGATTGTCAAAAATCAAACATTCTTTAAAAATTTCATTGCCAAAGCCAGCTGGCTTTCATAACAAAGTGAAAAATCTTAACTGTTGTAAGCAGCACTAAATAAGGGACTCTATACTGCAATCAAAAAACAAATTTCATTGTTTTGTTCACGAGGATGACATGAATTTGGCAATGCAATCCATGTGAAATATTCCATGGGTTCACATATTTGAGCCAAAAAGATAAATCAAGTTTCAAATAACTGTATTTTTAAAAACACACTATATATCCCCATGCCAAGATGCTGTGAAATAGTTGACCACAAAGGAGATTAATTTTACTGCAGAATAAATCAAAGTATTTTAATATATTTAGGATTTTGTTTTTTTTTTTTTTTTTTTTTTAAGGATTCTGAGGGAATTAAACACCCTTCTGTAGTTCTCCTATGCATGAGCTGGAGGAAAGAAGAAAAAGGAAAAGGAAAGGCAAAGTAGAAGCCCAAGTCAAAGCTGTCAGGCAGGCAAAGCAAATGATTGTTTTAATCTCCTAAGAGGGACCAGCCCGCTCTCCATTCTTAATGGTACAATATTAATGAATTCAAGTTCACTGCAGGGTAAGGGGAGCACCAAAAGGACAAAGCATTTCACAGAACCCGCAACAATCTCTAGCATAGCACCAGGCTCCAAACTGGCTTCTTTTAAACCTCTAACTAAAGCAAGAATAGATTAAAAGTGAGGTTAGAGAACACATGTTTTCCATTGTTTACAACAGTGAATGTCCTGCTTCACCACCCCTTTACCAAATGGCCCAGGAGAGCACCTGGCAAGACACTGACATTGGTTTTGCAAAATGTGACTGTGGGACAACGCTGCTCAATGAAAATCTAAATACCTGAGGATTGAGTCAATGGACTTATGGGCAACCTAGGTGCATAGTCAAGAAAACTGAAAAAAAAGTGCTGATAAACACTTTCTATTTTAGAAAATATATTTTGTCAAGTTTAACATCAGAAAAATTACTTATTTCTAGCTACCGACAAATAAATTGTAAGAATTTATACACATCTACCCCTCACTGTGTGTGTGTGAGTGATACATATATCTCACCTGAAACTCAGCAGTTACCTCAGGGATGAGAACCATGTAGCTCAGCTCTTCCATATATTGATCAATATTCTGCATTTTTAATTAGTAAGAGAAGCTCAATTTTTAAAGGTTGATTTAATCAATGCAGGTGGTAAATTATTCTGTTGTAATTAACATCTAGAGACGTGGTCTTTTTCTGTGTGGTACCCACTTGGTTAAAGCATTGTATTAAATAAAGCCAGGGTCATATTTCTTTCTCTACACATTAAGCACTTTCTCTTTCATTGCTAGAAATCATACCCACCTACCTGTAGCTAACCATCTCACAAATTCCTATTTTTTAACATTAAGATCATTAAATAATAATAGAAACATTAAAAAAGCCATTGGTAAAATGCACACAAAAAATACAGAGAATTAAAAGAGGAAGGCTAACTTGAAGGAGAAAGAAGGAAGGGACAGAAGGGAGGAAGGAAACGAAGCACGAACTGTTCACATATGCTGATGCCTTTTTCAGTTTTACTTCCCACCACACCACAATATGGTACAATTTCACCATTTGTTTAGGTGTTTTAAGGAAAGCACACATTCTTTCAAGGGGAATTCTTCCATTGCCCAATATGATTAATGAATATCCCAATCCTGAAATTTTGAATATATCCCTCCAATTACTTTCGCAGCTAGGCAAAGTTCAGTTAAGAGCAATTAGTTATGGACTTCTAAAATTTTGATATTAATTAAAGCAAAATATTTTTATAAATAAAAACCTCCAATTTTTTTGGTAGTCAAAAACACTGATTAATAAATAAAAACTCGGCATACTTTCAGAAAAAGAAAAGATACATCTCCAGATCCATCACTCATTTGCAGCTTATGAGCAATGCGGTGAGACGCTTGATAAAGACTAGGTGCTGAGCTTTAACGTGTATTTGCCATACAATTTTCTGTACCTATGGGTGCAGACTCTGGCCCTGTTAGGGGAATATAAAGCAAATAACTGCCAATTCTTTCTTGTGGGAAACCTAAAAACAGTAAAATCACCTGGTGAAGATATTTCAGAAGGGAAGTCAGTGGACTCTGGTTAAGGAAGTTGGTTACATTTTTTAAATGAGTTAATACTCTGTAAATGTGTTACAATGTTATGGTGTTTTGTTACTTCTGGAGAGAGCCCTATGACTAAAAATTGGTGCTTGTTTAAGTGGTTTGCAGGAGATCTGGAGTAAAGACTCCAGTTAAAATGTCACTTCACATCAATTAACAAGCCATGGAAAGACACTGAAATGGGCAAGTTCTGTTATCAAGGATAAACAAGACAAGATGTACTGGGTTTGATTATGCATTGAGAACAGGACCACAATCTTATAATTGTGGATGCAGCAGGAATGGTTACATACATAATTGTAAGACTAAATGGAAAAGGATGCTTTGGAGTATGGACCTTCACACTCTGAATCATTTCCACATCAGGGGAGCTAAGGACGTGGGCATGGCCCCCTCTGATTAGACCAGAAGGCAGAGGCACTGAGGTTTGCACCTGAAGTACTGTACTTGGTAGGGTAAGCTATCCCAGAGTTTTGGAAACAGGTAAGGAGCTAGATAAGCCTTTGAGATCTGAGATTTCTTTAACAATATCTGTGAATTACTGTGTGTGTGTGTGTGTGTGTGTGCGTGTGTGTGTGTGTGTGTGTGTGTGTGTGTGTTTTTCCTTTGTTATCCTTGAACTTTGCCAGTATATTCTGATCTCCATTGTACTCTGGAGAAATGAAGAAAGAATCTGCACCATTTCTGAACATTAGTTGCAAATAGGGTGAGCAATGTCTCTTATTTCCTAGGTCACAGAATTTGTGATCAGCAAAGCTGAAGGGACAGACAAAGGCAAATCTCACTAAGGTAATCAGCACCTGAAGCAGCTGTTGCAAAATAGAAACAAACAAACAAACAAAACAGAGAGAGAGAGAAAGAGAGAAAGAAAGAGAAATCAAGAGAGGGTAAAAGAAAAGAAAAGGTGAAAAAAGAAAGAAGCTGGAAGTGAAGAAACTGAAGGTTCTGTTCATGAGCACCACTCAAGAGAGAGGCCTGAAAAACTCTTCATTCTTAACTGGCAATTTCTGGGGAATCTAAATTTTAGCCATCAAGCCAGAGGGAGCTATAATCACAAACAGGAAGGCTAATCAATTTCTATACATTCAAGCTACACATTTGTCACTTAACTTGCAAGAAAACATAAACACAAAGGAAACAGAGAGGAATACTTTTATTTTTCCAAACTGTATAAGGTAATGTGTGATAAAATTATTGGTGGCCTTACAGAAGACCCTAACAAAGTGTGACTGGCTACTTAGCTAAACGCAACCTTCTACTATGACTGTCTTTGGCATAAGAACATATTACAAAAGAAGAATGGTGTAGATTTGAAAAAGTAGCTGGACAATGAATAAACAAGCAAACAAACAAAAAAAGATTTGACCTCCAGTATGAAAAGTAGCTGGACCATGATTAAATAAAACAGTCTCCAGTGTGAAAATTCATGTTTCATATTAAGAGGAAGTCCTTCACATTCAGTCTTTCAATGAATAATAAAATCTTTGGATCTGCCAAGTAATTGTAAGTGAATGAAGTCACTACCGTTTGTCACACTCCAGGCAACAAATTCCAACCATTCCTTAAGTTTAAATCGTGAGTCTAAAGATCAAAATCAAATCTCAATTACTGTGGAATTTCAGATTTTATCTGTATCAATGCTATTTATTTTAAATCTATCACCAACGATCACCCTCAATAAACAGTTCTAGGCAGTGTCAGATAAGATACAAAGATGTATAAGTATAAGAACTAAAAAAGAATTTGCTATGTTACACATAAAAGGTGTTGGGATCTCTTTAATGAAGCCACAAATCATTCAAAAGTTACTCAAAAACTCATAAGGTATTACAAAATTAAAAGCCCTATGAATCTACCTTCCTCACTCCCACAGCCAACTTTCCACTATGCTTGCTACACTACCACACGTGCAAAAAAAAAAAAAAAAAAGAAAGAAAAAAAACTCACAAAATTATCTTAAAGAGTATTAAAGTGATTACCAATCAATTTAGTAACCAAATGTGGATTTTTAAATGTGATGTGAAACTTCCTTATACAGTCCTGAATTTGAGCTTGTGAAAGTAGCTGTTAAACACACTTTAAAATCATGAGATTTACCTTTTTTTAATCCTCTTTAACTGAAAATTTTGATTATCAGAATCCAGTACTATGAGAAAAGAATGAAGACATATAAATGGCATTCTCTACAGACTACTCTGCCTACTACTTCGAACTTCAAGATATGCAATTATTCCCAAGCTTCATCCCACTTAGAGGAGACTGAAGTTATCATTTTTTAAATTTTATTACATTCTGTTCTATTGTGATGTTCCGTATTTGGAAGGCAAGCAAAGGCAGCAGTGCCTCCCCATTTTAGAGTCTAGATAGTAAAATAAAAAATAGGTTAGATGCAGTTCCCAGAGTTAGACGACCTAGAGACTAAGGGTCAAGTGCCTTACCAGCCCAGGGAAACAAAATGGGTAGTTTGGAACACACATTCACCCTGGTGACTCTGGAAAGATGATACTGACAATAACAAACTAAAAAGATTTTCTGAACCTTGAAAAATACCTACTTTCCTAATCTAATACTCCTATTAAAAATGCTTTTTCCCAAATCAATGTTACAGTTTTGTCAATTAAAAGAAATGGAATGCTGCACAAGAAGACTGTAGCCAGACAAACAACCAGTGCTGGGTCAAGGTCAGCCAACATGGCCAGATCTAAAAATGAAATTCTACAGAATTACTTCACTCTATTCTCTCCTGCCTTTGCACCCTTGGCCTTAAGGCATTTCGAAAGAATCAAAGGGAAGGAGTGTTTCAGCCTGAAGACTCTGAAGTCTAAATCCTGACTTCTTTTCCACATCTGTCCATAACTTAATGCTTCATCCAAGAATCAAGTCCCCATAGGTATTCTCAATGCTTAACAATTCCTCACTGCAAAAAAAAAAAAAAAAAAAAAAAAAAGAGCTACCTCCAAATCTGTAAGTTCTCGTAAAATATTTACTCCTCATTAGGATACAATTTCTCATGCAAAAGACACTACTCTTCCAATGTCAAAAGGTTAGGTCAGAGAAATATTGCCAGATTCATAACAAATAGAAGCTTATATGTGAAAAGCTTAAAAGTTATTGCAGCAACAAATATAACTAAAAATCAGGTTTGAATATCATATCTTACTAGTCTTTGGAACAGCATCCCCATTTAGGAAATTCAAAGAATCCCATATTTTTCCAAAAGAACTAAAAATAGCTTTATTCTTTTGTCTGATAATAAAGTAGTATTTGCTAACTTGCAAATATATATATATATACTATATATATATATATATATAAAGGTATATGTTAAAATGAAAAATAGCAGAAATTACCAGAAGCCTTAATTAAAAATAACATTTTGATATACAGTATTTTAAAACATTCTGTATTATTATATATATCAATATGTTTTAGTCATACTATGTGACCCATCTTTCTTATTCAGTAAAATATCATAGCTATTCTCCAGGTCAATAGGTATAAATTTTGAATCAACAGTTTGAATTGTTGCAAAGCATTCTAAGTGAATCTCTCACAATATATTTAATTAATCTCTTTTTTGTTAGACATAAAAATTGATTCTGATATCTTGCTAATAAAATACATATCTTTTCATGGACTTCTGTGGTTAATTGTCTATTTCCTTTTTAAAAAGTATGTAACACCTTTTAAATCATTAAACAATAACAACTTTGTAATTTAGAAAGGCTATCTACGCTGAAATAATCTTCTCAGGAAAAATAATCTCAGATAATTAAAAGCTGTGCTTTGGTGAAGGGATTTTAGTTTAACATCATCCAATATTTTAACCCCTATTAATGTCTCCCAAAGTGACATGGTATATTTAGCGGCAACATAGTATATAGGCATATCAGAGACAACAAACAGGACTTTATACAGAAACATATTTTACTTCCATAAATGTATCTTTTTTCTTAAAAAAAATACTCTGTACTTATTTTAGAGATAAATGAATCAAATGGGTTAAATCGTTTCTTATAGTGTTAGCCTCTCCTGAGGTGAAGGTACCAGAACACATTATATTCCCAACATATTTTATACTTCTCAGAGACTTTCACATGAACATTTAATACTGAAATATTAATAACCTCCTAGCACTCTGAAGTAGTTACATAATTATCTTCATTTTCCAGATGAGGAAACTTTGTCCCAAAGAGGTTAAGTGACTTGGCCATAACCACACATTTATTAACAGAACCATTATAAGAACAATGCCTTTGACATCAATCTCCTAAAGCCAAGTGCTTCTGTCATGAAGCAAAGACAAGTCGAGGGGCAGGGGGAGACGGGATAAAATAAATAATAGATGTGAAAGTAGGTTAAATAAAAAGCAGCTGCAGAAATCTAGTGAGTTCTCAAACTGTAAAATAAAACCATGAACAACAATGGTAAAGCCAGTCATAGGAGGTTAGTATATTACTCATGTACACATAGAATCACAGAGGTGACCTTAGATATCACCAAGCCAGCCTTACAGAGGTACAGGGCGAGCTCTAACGTTTTAGGCCTGAGCTTAAATGTCATCCCTTTAAAGATACTTTCCTTGGTCACAGTCTCAACAATCTCTCCTATCATATCATTTATATAAGGTGCTCAGTAAATGTACTCTGAACGGATGAACGGAAAACAGTCAGTCTGCCGATACAAGACAATGAATGAACCTAGTTCAGGGAAACAAACATTTTCACCTAATAAACACAAAACAAAACATCACTCAGAAATGTCAATGAACACCCAGT
The DNA here is from genome assembly GCF_036321535.1 of Camelus dromedarius. Lineage (NCBI taxonomy): Eukaryota > Metazoa > Chordata > Mammalia > Artiodactyla > Camelidae > Camelus > Camelus dromedarius. The sequence continues at coordinate 64,103,184 of NC_087436.1, read as the reverse complement.
TTTTGATACAGCAGTTTAGTTATGTACCAATAAACTAAGTTTCAGAAGTGACACCCTTTTGGCTTCAAGGCTCAGTCCAAATAGATCTATATTTTAAAAGGAGCTGCCTCTAGGCTGAAATCTTACAATTTCCATTATCAAATAATGCAATATCTTTTTGAAACCAGTCTAGACAGACACAATCTGCTGGAGTCTGAAATATTTCTCTTTTATGATCACGAACAGACATGGAGAAGCAATATACTTAAGGCACTAAATTGTAGCCACATAAGGACTTTATTATTAAAGGAGTTTTGTTCAATGTGAACTAAGAGTTGGCATGTCTGTATGCAAAATATACCTAAACCTGTGGTATAAATCAGACTTTGATACTGTACATGTGCATATCTGTTCCACTTACATATAGACGCAAAACCATTTATTCCCAACAAACTGTTTCTTTTTCCTGTGACATACCAATGCAATGTTTAAGGTTTTTCAATTTGATATCACATTTTTTATTTTCAATTCAGAAGACTATTAGAAATAACATAAGAAATATTTCAATAGTCTTAGAAAAGCTAAAATTCACTGTGTTACTAGCTCATTAATTATCTTTGCTCAAAATGCCAGAGTTTTGATCTAAGGAGAAAATTCCCTTGAAGAAAAAATACTTTTAGATCTTAGCTGCATGTTGTGGGGCAAGAAAAGGGCAGATAAAAGAGACCATCTTTTCAGAATATAAACATGATTCATGCCATAACTACAGGCAGCCAAACCCAGCTACAATAGTTAAATAAAAAAATTAAAAAATTTAAAAATGAAAGGATCAGCTGTCTCAGTTGAACAATTTCAAGTTTAAAGATCCAGGGGAAACATTACCCAATTTTACTTTAATCTGCTCTCTTAATTTCCTGACCAGCCCCCTCGGAAACTGTTGACTGCTCAGTCACAAAGCCTTACAATTGAGAATTTACCCAGCAGGTAGAAATTCTTGGCTGGCTTCCCTCCCAGGATTAGGCCATTACTCCTTCTTCTCCAGGTTTGAGGGTCCGTCTTCTCCTGAAGTGTCCCCTCATAGTATTTGCGTTGCCTCGCCTAATCTGGACAACAGCTTCATTTATTTTTATAGTGCAGTAAAGCTTATGATACATTTTGACATGTATTCATTTATTTGATCCTCACAATAGTCTTTCCTGGTGTTACAGAGCATAGACATTATTACCTTATTTTTATAAATAAGTGGTGGGTTTCAGGAAGGTTAAGTAAGTTGTTCTGAACAACACAGCTGGTAAAGTGTGGCTCTGGGACTGGAATTAAGATCTTGAGACTCCCTAGTCAAACTTTCTTTCCACGATAGTCCTGTGATTGTAGATTCCGGACTTTAGTCAAGTTCTATGCCAAGATGTTGACACTTACGTAAGTAACTGAAACTTTGACCAAAATATAGCATTTAAAGTAAAATACATATATATATATATATATATGCCATAACTTAATAAGGGGAAAAATAATTAGTATCGACATGTCTATCCAGATCATGCCATATGCTAGTTACTTTATGTTACCTACATTCATCAAGATAAAATAATATTAACCCCTTACTGAAGTATTTGAATCCATGTGCTATTCTATGATTCACATGCATAACTCAAGCCCATATAACTCAGCCAGGCTTATATTATTACCCACAAAATATAGAACTTGAGGCTCAAGAAGTTAAATGACTTATTTGCCATAGAATTGATGTGCAACTTTGGGAAAAGTCAGAAACTGAAATCAGGTGGCTGGCCCTAGTAAAGTTTGAGGAAATATCATGTATATATTATAACCCTCACCCATAAGGAGCCAGAATCCAACAAAAAACACTTGCTGAATGTCCAGACATTATTTTTTTAAATAATAAAAAAAAAAACCTGAGGGATTTCTCTTCTAATAGCTACAATAAGAAAGAAATAAAAATTTAAACTTATTTAGTACTTCAGAGTTTCCAGTTTCTGTTCACAATCATTAATCATTTCAATCTCACAACAGTATCTATTATGTATAATATTCCTACTTTAAAAATAAGTATACTATAATTTAAGAAAGTTAAGTTACAGGCTTAAGATTTCATGGTTAAAACTTTTAGAAAAAGAGAATTAAAATGCAAGTTTTTCTAAATTTCAGCCTCCTTCTTACTAATGTACCAGCTTGCAAAAAAGCAAAACTGGGAAGACTGTCCTGAATAAGGAAAATAGGTAAACATTAAACAAAACTCAGTTACACATCACCAACTAAGTTGACTAAAAGGAATTATAAACAAACAGCAAGAATTCCAAAATCTATAATACAAAATGATTATTCAAACACACCTGTGGAAACCCCACTAAAGAATGAAGTACGTTATAGTCCAGAAAGCCAAAAACAAAGAATAAATACAATTAAAATCTGTAAAATCATGACTAGTGAGAATAGACATTCTCTAAAGCCATATATAGCAGAACTGAGTGCTGCTCTTTTAACTTTGAAAGAGGTAGACATATAACAAATAAAAAGAAACATTTCCTATACTGCAACCATTAAATGTGAACCCAAGAAATTGTACAGATTGAAACCATAAATGGCTTAAAAACTTCCAGACTTACGGTGACATGCCTTTGATGGGGTTAGTCAGGGAAGCTCTAGGGTTAACATGGGGAAGGAGCCCTCTTTGTTGTGGACAGCAACATTTTGAAGATGCTGAAAATAATACAATGGATTCCTCTCTGCCCAGCAGCACGACTTTTATTGAAATGGATTGGTTTGCTGAATAGGATGATCAGCTTCTTTTGTCTAACAGCCTTTGCCCCCAGGTTCCTAACGCCTCATTTGGCAGAGTAACTCCCATCTTTTTGTTTTGGGCCCAGACTCTCATATCATGAACTCTGATGCCTGCTTATTGTCTTTTTCCTAACATCTGCCTTTAGCTTGTGGTATAGTCTCGGACCTAATGCTTTAAGAAAAAAAAAAAAAGTAGCATCACAAATGTCTACTTCTTTAATCTTTATTTAGTTTTCTACTTCTATTTTTAAGAGAATAAATAGATCCAACAGGAGCTCCCCTGAGGCCAACAGACATCACTTTTACTTTAGATATGTAAGTAACTGAATGCCCACCCCGATCTGTCTAGACATGGTTCCAACTCAAGGGCCTGCAGGAACCAGGCAGGCTACATAAATGAGTCAAGTGGGCTGGGTTGAAGCACCGGGAAGAAGTGAGTTATGGTAAACTAAAGAATGCACGCTCCTCTACAGGGACCTAATTCAGGTTTGTAAAGAGCACGGAGAGAGAAACTTCGCAGACGGGATAGATTGTGAGGGACATTCATGGCGTGACGCCTGGAGAACAGAGAAGAACCAGGGGCCCAGTGCTTCCTTTCTGACAACACAGTGACAGGACGGTATATCCTTATCAACAGGAGCTGGTGTTATGTGCGGCATGATAAATTAAAAGCAAATACCCCTCAGTTACCATGCTGGTCAGATGCTCTTGGAAAAATTCAGTTATTACCAATAGGAACACTTTTTTGTTATTAGTGAAGAAAGCATTTTGTCAGGTATAAAAAAGCACTATGACAGGCAGCAGTCAAAGTTGATAAGGGCAAGATGCCTACCCTCCGATAAGCTTCTATAAACTTGTAATGGAGGAGATAGTTATCTGATAATACAAGAGAGAGAAGAATGCAGGTTTAAATGGCACAGCAGGCAATACTGACAGCAAAGAATAATTACTTTGTCCCCACCGTATGGACAGTATGTATGGTCTGGGACAGTACAGAAAGTTGCCCCTAACCTCTGTTAAAGTCTGAAGGCTAAATTCTCAGCCGCAATTCTAGACCACTGTTTTCCAAAAAGTAGAATAAAAAGAAAGTGACTTGTCCAAGGTCATAAAACTAGTTAGTGGCCAAGCCAGCAGCAGATTTCTAAGTGTCCATCTCCTATTCTTTACTGACCAGCACTCTACCTCTGATAACCAAAGAAACATCCAGCGGAGATAGATTACAAACCCTAAACATGTTATTTTTAAATCATTCATTCTAATACATATAGTCATTCATCCAGCACATTTACTGAAGAGAGCTAGGCTAGACACTGGGGTATAAGTTGCTAAACACAGTGTAAGGAGTCCTGTCCTCGTGGAAATTCAGTGCCCTGGGGAATGAGCTGTCTGCAACATGGGGCCAACATAGTTTAAGGCTCATAACGTATTTTTCCCTTCTTGTCTTCCACTAATGGGATACAATTTAGAACTCCTCGATTTCATACTGGAGATGGCAGTTTCTCCCGCGGTTTATGTAATAATGTTAACATTTATCATTTTTGTATTTGCTCATTAAACTGTTAGAGACTCTTCATGTTGAAAGGTAGGAAAGAACTCCTCATGCCAGAACTCTGTCATCAAACATTTCTCTGACTTCCACACTTTAGCTAACTTCTTCTTGCCAAAGCTATTCAAATTATAGCATCTTCTTCCTCTAATACTGCCATATAGGCACTTCAAGGTTTCTTAATTCTTTGCTCATTTATTATGCTGATGCAGATTCACCTTTTAATAAAACGATGGTCATTTTAGCATCCTTTATTATAACCGAGATTGCTGAGGACAACAGATTATTTATTGGAAAAGTCAGAATTTTCACAGTCTTTCAGACCATTAATATTTCTTATCTCAATTTCTCTTAAAATGGCACTCATTATGCCCAATAACAGATACCCTTGTGGGAAGAAATATTTTTAAAATACCCATTAAAATATATATTAGGTAAATAACAAAGAACCATTAAGACTTGTACCACAAATTCTATTTGGGGGGACAGATGTTAGTTAACAGAGAAACTACTCTTTAAAACCTCGAAATGTTTTTATTATACACAGCTGTGAACTGGTAAATTCGAAACAGTGAGTGTGGAAACCATTCTCTTCTCATGCACCGCATGGTGGACGGTGGGGGATGGGTCATAAACAAAAATTTTACCACAGCTTTTATAAAACTACACTTCCATTTTCTACTACCACTTCCCTCTTATTTTTCCTTTGTCTTTTAACATTGACTAAGAAACAGATGGTAGTAATTCAATTCCACAAAATATGCCACAAGGCCTTTCCACACAAGCGTGTTTTTCAGCAAGTACAGGATCTCTGGAGGACTCTGAAGAAATGGCTGGGTGGATGGGCACATTTGGAGCAAGAGTGGCAGCCCTGCCACTCACACGGAGTCCAAGGCACTAGGCTAGCTTTTTCCAAATCCAGGACAGGACATTTTTTTTTTTTTTTTTTTTTTTGCTGGGGCTGGGGGGAGAGTTATTAGGATTTTTATTTATTTGTTTTTTAATGGCAGTACTGGGGATTGAACCCAGGACCTCATGCCTGATTAGCATGCACTCTACCACCAAGCTATAACCACCCCCCTCAGGACAGGGTATCTTAGCAGTGACTTGTCCCTGCCAACTGCAGAGAGGCAATACCTGGCAAATTTCCTTCAAATATCATACTTGGGAAAAGAGAGCTTCAGACTAATGAGAGTGGTTTTACTTAAATATTTACGTTCCTTTCCAAATCATATAAATTCAACACAGGAAGCTGAAATCTGGTCCTGAGTGAGTCAACATGTGTCTTTACTCTCTGTTAAAAACAACAACAATAAGTTTTGGCTAACATTTATGCCAAAAATTGTACTAAACATTTACATGCGCCATCTCATTCCACGCACCCCCTGACCCAGAAAAAAAAGCAGTTTTTATCATCATCCCTGTATATTGATGAGGATATTGACACATAATAGTAAGTGACCTTCAAGCCACACAGCCAGCGTGTAGAGGACAGAAGCAAATCTAGACAGTATGATATTCGAATCCACAGTATAATATATACACATCACTCTAGAATACCACATAATAGTTCAAAGTACATTTTATTTATCTTCAACTCACTATCTAGGTAGAATACACCGTATACAGCAATCTGAATGCTCTTCAGTGGGCATTTGATTATACAGAATTTCCCCAACTTTAAATGAAGATTCTTTTCTCAAAAATACCAAAATAAATTCAATATTATGGACAGTTAAAGTCATTCAAAACCTACTTTTCGTTCTATTACACATGTCAAAAAACCAACAGAACCAGGGTTAGTTTTAGTTAGCATACATTACGGAGGCCTCGTGGAGGCCACAGCAGGATTCTCACTCGCAGTGTATCTGAAGCTGTCCAGGGAAATGTTAGAACGGCGTATTTCTACTTAATGAAGATCATGACTGCATTTTTTTTTTAATTTAAAAAGGTTGTTCAAAAAATAAAACCTAATCTATAGCCCTCATTACATAAAGTGCAAGGTTTACACAGATTTTGATTTACATAAGTGAATGCAACATTAATCTTACCAATAAATTATGTTAATTTTGTTTGAAAAATGTAAGATATGCTATCTCTCCCTTTTTCAGATTCAGTTTTTCTGGTTATTTTAATACATGACTTCTGAGCATACTTACGTTTATGAGCATTGACTTTTTTCATTAAAATTTTAAAAGTTTGTCACTGATATCCAAAAAACAGACACAAAAATTTTAACCTCACTGTCAGAAAGCCACAACTTTTTTGAAACTCTATAGAAACTCTATTTTAGCTCAAGCACTAATTGATATTAAGAAAGTAAAATGTTTTATAGTGTCCTACGAGACACCATTACTTAGAGAAATCAGTTGTTCTAAATAATTCCCAAATATCCAAATTACATGGAATTGACTATGAATTATGAATTCATTTTGTTATCTGAAGATCTCAGGAAGGTCAATCACTTAAAAAACAATGTATTTTCACCTATGATGGTAAATGTAACATATACAGAAAGGTTCTCTGTTAAAGGGACACATCACTTTCTTTCCTCTTGCTTTGCCTTAAACATTACACAAATGAAGAGCAAGAACCCAGAATTACATGGAACTATACTATATTAGATGGAACTCATTCCTTCTTTAATGAAAATGAACGTCTATGAAAAGGAAACCCTTCCACCATTTAGCTCAAATAGAAGCGCGAGAGGTTCATGACATCTAAAAATCTACCTCCTCCAATGATAAGTGACGGTTTCCTCTGCCCCAGTTCTGGGAAAGGTCACTTACACATTAATTCTGGGCTGGCCTTGAATGTTGCTTCTGAATAATCTGAAGCTCAAAAGCAGTGAATACTCTCCCATAAATTAGTGAGCTGGGAAGCAGCTGCCTTCAGCCAAGAGTTCAGAAGAGGAGTAGGCTTCTCTGTTGCCTTACCCATTTCAGGCTTTAGTAATTTACCTTTTTTTTTTTCCTTAAATACCACAAAATCAATCCTACAAAGACCTACTTTACACTGACGTGTACACAAAAGTGCTAGGGGCATGAGGTAGATTTCATTTTGCAAATTTTTCCCATTTATTGTAATATCTGAAAAACTAACAAAACTTTAACAATACTTATTCTGAACCCTCAAAAGCTCTAGGGTAATTATATTTCTTAATGTCATAGCATAAACTCATATGAGATGAGATATTTGAAAAACTAGGTAACATTCAATTCCAACAAATCTTTGAAGGGCAAGGATTTAGACATTTAATACAACAGTGATGAGCAAAGATTTACAACACATATAAATTTCAGTTTCATTTTACCTTCTTGGCTCCTAAAGGCATTTCAGTTTACAGTCCTGACTTGGACTCTAAAAATCTGGATCTGAATTCTGGTTCTACTATTTCTTAGCTATATTTCCCTGAACATTCGTTTTATAGGAAAAAAACCCACTAAAACTTAACTTTAGCATTTTCTAAGAGGTCTCAAATTCCTCTCATATAAGGTGTACTCAGTAACTGCTACTTCTTTCTGTTGTTTCCTTTAACCACACATTTCCTCAGTCTATTACGAGACAGAGTTTTCTAGGAATGAATGTACCATACAAATATTATCATTTCCTATATGCACAATATGAAATAAGTTTGGAACCCACCAGCATCAAGTCTTCCAAAATTAAGTCTCAACAGAACTGTGGTCAATGAAGGAATTAATCAGAAAAGTCTGATTAGTTAAGTTTATAAAAATAAAATTAGGTGTTTCTGGCATAGAAGGGCTGGACTCCATATTTAAGGAAATGCTTGCTTTCTTACTTCATTAGCTGCCATAAATGGCAGGTGTTTAGGACATTCTGCATTCCTTGGCCTTCTTACATTTCGTCTGCCTGTTGGCAGCAATAGTAAAAACACGCTTCAGATAATATTAATTTCCTGACAACCTCTCCAATTGCCTTTGCATTTTATACTTTTCCTCTGACCCAGTGTTATCTTACAAGCAAATCTAACCTACTATAATTGCCAATCTCCCAAGATACTTAGGACCTTCATGATTAGACAGATACATGCTTCCAGGAAAGTCTAATCTCAGATAAGACTTGGATTTTTTTCTTATTAAGAATATTAACTGAAAAGTAATACAAATAGTATGATTCTGGTGTGGGAAATTTGGGTGCTAGCAACATATAAAATCCTCTCAAACTCCTCCCTCTAAGGTATTAAATCAGTCATGTAACAAAATTCTGTAAGAATTTTTAACCCTATAAGTTTTCTTTTATAGAAACATAAAAGTGAACAGGGTCCCTGCACTCAGGAGCTTACAATTTTAAGCTTAAGCTTGGAGGCTGTATCTATCTTTTCTGGACCTCTAACATTTAACCTTTACAGATTCTGACCTTTAAATGTGATTGTTTTTGCAAGCTGCACAGGTCTAAATTATTTGTACTCTGAGAATTCTAAGTAAATCAGAATCTGAAAACAAACTTGTTTACATAAATAAATTTTAAACAATTATTGTTTCTTGTAAATAGTAACCAGTCTCTCTGACATGATACTTTGAAAAGAAGACTGGGTTGGGGGAACTCATTTTTCTGGCAGCAATTTGATATGTATCTTTGGGTATGCCACTTAATTTCTCTTGGTCTCAGTTTCTCCATCTGTAAAACAAGGGGGCAGAAGTAAGTAATTTGGAAAGTTTCCTGCCAGTTCTCAGATTGATGATCTCATTTAAATCTTTTACTCAGATGAATTAAACGGCAAGTTAATAAATCATCTATTAGATTAAATGTGATGGTCTGAGTAAGGTTTTGCTGGGGAACGGCAAAGACTTGCATTTTGGTTTAATTTGTTAAATAATGCCTCTAGCCAAATTTAGAGCTAGTCGAATCTGACAGCTTGTTCTGCAAATGACATTATTACTTGAATAGAGCATTCGGCCATATTTGGGAAGTGCTTCAAGTAGCAAAGCAAAATAGATTTTACTATAGCTTTATTTAATGCCATGCTTTGGAAAAAATCACAAATCAGTTTCATTAAATCTAAGCAAAGATACATTTAACACTTGGCAAAGGTAACTATGCTAATGATGAATGACTATTTCTCTACCTATCTGGTACCACCAGTCGGTATATTACATGATAAGATTTAATCTATTCAAACTGGAAACAAATGGGCTCTGTACAGAGTTCAAGTGCATGATAGTTAAATTTCTCAAAATCAGACCTATTGTTCTCCAAGTCTCTTTTAGAAATCCCTTCTAAAAAGAGCACACACAAGAGAACAGGGAGGAGAATGTAAAACGCACTAACAAAGCATATGTGCTACTAAAAAGGGAGAAAAAGAACATCTGAATTCTTACTCCACCTTGATCTTCTAATTAAAATCAGTCATACAGCAGACACTGCACCTGCCAGCCAAAAGTTTATAATGACCAGAGAGACTTACTGCAGAGTCTCTTATCAGTGTAGCTCCCTTGGGGACAAAAATATTGATTCCTTTCATTGAATAAATACTAAAGTAACAACAAGAATCCATTATGTCTGACCTAACAAGAATTTTTAATTGAACAAGGTACTATCTGAATGGCCAAGAAGCACTGGATATACTATCACTTAGCATTCACCTCTTAAAGCTCTAAGCGTAAAGGGCAAATAATGAATAATTATTCATTTTCCCAAGAGCGCTCCCCAAATAAATGTCCTTAGTTTTAAAGAATTAATATAGTTTTTGCCATCTGAAAAACTCAGTCGTATTTTCAATAGGATAGTAGCAGTTTATTTCTCAAGAAATTGTCTTGCCCAATTAATAAATGATGTATTACAGGTCTAACACTTAATTTTACATGATGTCTTTTTCCAAATATGTGTCAAATTTTAATATGTTGCACATAACTAGAATAAAATGAAACAGAAGGCCATTTCTTTTCCTTTAGACTAGGTTATTAGCACCAAAAAGGTATGCCAGCAACTCGACGTTAAATATTTCATAAGGCATTTCCATAGGAAATTATGATATCTGAAAATCTTCTTTAAACCACAGAACTAACCTCCAAAAATGGCTGAGCCTAATAAATTTTTCTACACTTTATTAGACCCTAGACTAAAACATAACTGATAGTAAGAAGATGTAAATTTGGTTAGTCAACAAGTAAAATGGATAACTGTTCTTGAGATAAAGTTCTCTTTTCTGCATCTACAAAGAGGGAAAAAAGTGAATTCAGGAGAGAAAACCTGCAGTTATTTCAAATTGAAATATTAGGCCTGTGATTTTACACTAAGAAGCTGACTTTGTTCACTCAAAATATAGATACTTTTCAAAAGAACTGAAGCAATATTAACTTACTAAGACATACCGTTTTCTCCCTAAACTACTTAGACTTTTTTTCATTTTGATCAGTTAATAAATTGGATTCATAACAAAAGCAAAATAAATTTTATAGACTCTCTCTAAAAAGTGAATCCCTATGTTTTAAGAAAACAATCATACATGGGATTATAAAAAATGGCACATTGGCCAATCCGATAATTATACATATTCACAACTTTAAAAATCAGTTATCGATGTTCTCTTGCCAAGACTGTGGACTAAGAGCATGCTCATATGCTTCCACAAAGCTTACCTGATTAAGATTCTGTATTTTCAAAAGCATTTCAACACCACCCTGTAGATACTGGTACACTGCTTATTATATAAATACAATACTTTAATCAAAAGTATCAAAATAAAAATGTGAAGACAACTGAAATATTCCATGCCCAATTCCGATCTGGGACAGATGATGCCTTGACTGAAACAGATCCAGAGATTCAGTCCATGTACAGCCTGCCTTTTATTGAGTAGCTCAAAGACTGTGTGAGCCAGGACCTGAAAGGGAGAGACATCCTTTTTGATGTTAACCGTGATGTTAGGAGAGGGATAGCCTCTTTATTTACCAAGCTGACATCAACTCGCTTTAAATGTTCTTCCTGGTCTGTGATGGAATGTTGAGGGTAGCTTTTAGGTGAGCTACGATCAAAAGAAAGATGAGAAAACTGACCCTCTCAGTGCAAATGAATCAAATCTGGGCCGCCTCAGTTCTCCAGGGCTGATGCAGCAGGAGAAAGGAGGAAGGTGTCTCAGGTTGGCCAGTCTCTGAGATGGTACAGTGGTATTACAAGTACTCTCTCTGTGTAACTCTTACTTAAAACATATAAATCTTTTGGAGAGGAGGGGGCCGAGACTTTTATTCATGCTAAGTTGCAGCTGTGACCCTTACTGAAAATAAATACTGGTTGATGGCTCTTAAATATCACATGCCAGCAATTTATTTTATAAGATGTTAATTTTGTTTTTAGAAAAGGTTATTATAAATATATTCCAATAGAGTTGAAAGCTTAATTTTCCAACTAGAACTGTAACTGCTTTCATGCATGCAACTGGAGTCTGTTGAAATCTTTTCAATACGTTTTAAAATATGGCATTCAACACATCAAAATTGCAATTAAGCTCAGAATTATAATACTTAGAAAAATATAATAAAATACTATCCAAACTAAATTAAAATTCATTTATTAGCAGTAGTCCAGCACATTTTCATTACTAAATGTACAATTCTGAACACTAACTCTCCACTGCCTTACAATAATGTTCCTGTGAATTTATTGTTAAAGAACAAAGGCGCTGACACTAGTCCATGGCTTACTTTAATTACTGGATTACTATCATTTGGATCAAAACAATGTTTGAGTCAGGCATAAATATTTTGGGAATGATTAGATTCTTCTGACATATAAGACCATTTTCACTTTACAAAAATGAATGACTAGAGCAGAAAAATTACTTCCTGAAAATCCTTATCCCTGTATTTTTTAGAGTAGTCTATCAAAATGTATGTCCCACAAATCTCAGTATGGGATCCACTGCAGAACATTCCCTGTCCATAAATTCTTGTCCAAGGATGTCCAAAAACATCCAGTAAGGATTGAGTGAATCAAAGCAATATATGACAAATCTCCTTTTCCAATAGAAATGTTAAGATTGAATGGCATGTTCTTAAGAGTCTAGAATGCCTACTCTCTCAAAATCTCCCCCAAATAAAAGAGTGAACTTTTTATTCTGCCTTACGAATACGTATGAGTACAAATTAATCTTTCTAAAGTATCCCTACATGCATTCAAAAGTTAATATTGTAGTGAAGTGCAGAAAAAGCCTAGAGAATGGAGCTCCGTCCAAAGCAGTCCCAAGTCACAAAGACCATGAAGTGGAGAGTCAAGTCCAGGACAGGAAGACCCTGAGAATACAGTTGTGCAGGTGGAGGAGGCATGAGGGAGAAGCCCAGAGAATCTCTCTGAACATGACATCACTGTCAGACTGACTACAAAAACAAAACTATAACCTGAAATGGTACAAATTACTGTGGAGTTTGCCACCAAATTGTAACTGCCTGAATAAGAATCTGGAAAATATATCAAGACCAAAAGATGTAATATTCAAAAGTTAATATGGCAGAATTCCTTATGAAATTCCCACCACTGTGGATAATTTTCCCAAATATCTATGTGCATCACTATCTGTTTTTTGCAAGGACTAAGGAGAAGACAAATTCCAAAATGCAAATTTTAAAACTCATTATTTTAAGTTAATCTCTTTTAACTTTGACTGAAATTGTACTGAAGGTCAAAAATCTTAGCCTGAAGCTAATTTTTCACATTATCTTCCTATGTGTGCCAGGACCTCCCACTGACTAGAGCTGACTGACCTCCACAGTATGTTATATTGTTTTTATTTTAAAAGTCAGTTTGATTCAGCACTTTTCATCCTTGTTCAAGGCTAGTAAATTTCAAAACTTGTCCATTTTAGACAATTACCTTTTTCCTCCCCTAGCAAAACTCCTGGTGTTATACTTTTTTTTTTTAATCTTATATTACTTAGAGCTTTTGCTCACAGAGATTAGAAGTTGTTTACAACAAGAGTTGTACCCATTACAATCTTCTGCCGCTGTTCAAAGCCACCTTATCAACTACTCTCCTCCTTTTATTAGACCAGAAAGATAGGAAATAACTGCCACTGTCACGAGGTAGACATAAAATGAAGAAGATACAGCCTAGAATCCTCAGGGATACGGCAGCCCTGCCACAGAGCCAGGGAAAAGTGAGTCAATCAAAACCAGCTTAGAAATAACCCTTTTAACTGTGAACATGATAAGTAAACACCATCAGCAGCTGATGAACTATTACTTACTAAAATCCAGTATCCATAGCCATGATAGGAAGAGTTTTTAGCAAGTTGCTCTTTGGTAAATTCTATTTTTTTCAGAAATATAAAACATATTAATCAAGTTGATACAATTAATAAAGTTTCACTCAAATATATATGTGTATAAAGATAACATCTATTGACCATTCATGTGAGCATATCTTGAATTGCCTCTTACTAGCATGATCAACAATACAACTTCACAGATGACTGGCTGTAGCGATGGCACATACGATGCCCTTTATTAACACACACCCCTCCTGGGACCTCTGACCTGAATCTTCCTAGCTTGTATTGGTACTTACTCAAAAGGCTTTGTTTATTTAAAGAAACACTTTTTTTCCAGATATAATGTATACTTTCAACAGTGTGTGTTTTTTCCCCCTCTCCCATTCTGGAGAGCACAAAACATAACACATTTTCAGTCCTAGCAGTAACGGTCATAGGTCAATTATACCACTGATAATTTGGCATTTCATGAGGAAAGAAGTATGTTTGACCAAGTTTTCAATGTCTTTCAAGCACAGCATTTATCATTATGGATTTGAAATTTGATGTAAAGAAAGCAAACCTGTATGTAATACCCACTGGTCTTGCTTTTGCTGAATACACACATCAGTGACTTTTAGAAAGGAAAAAAAGGAGAGAGGGATAATCTGAATTTTAATGGATTTAGAAAGACAGAATATCTTTCATATCTTACGATATGTCTCAAACATATTTTGTCATGTCTTTCTAACTATATAATCATGCTGAGCAAAATCTGAATCCAGATAACATGATCCTCTGCTATGTTGCCCATTTGGAGTTCTGTGTGGAGTAGGTAGTTTAAGAAACAGGTTAATTAACACAGCTGCGATCTACACAGAACATTTTCTAGGCTAAGACCATTTCAATTCAGCTCCCCTAGAAATCAGTTGACTGGAATTCTTGGCTTTCTCCCAGGCAGTTTCTTAAAAAGGTTACCAGCTTAATTGAATGAAATCAGTGTCTGCAACCGTCAACAATTATCTTTAGAGCAATACTTGTTATTAGCCTGAACAAAATCAAAGTTAGAAACCAACCACAATGATTTATGGAGCAGTGATTCCCAATACTGGCCAGTTTGATTGCATCCGTAACTAGAATGGAAGCTTCCTGAAATCTACTTGTTTTTTCTTTCATGCAGACACCACACAGATAATCAAGGATATCAACAAGTCTATCTCAAAATGATTTCCATTTGTTTCAAAGAAAGTCAAAATTAACCTGGAACAAACGAGGAAAATCTACTCAAAATGGATAAATAAGCACAGTCTATTTTATCCACAATCATGATGCACTCTACATTACGTTTGCTCTTAGCCGGTCACCTCTACTTTATGGCAAGTTTGGTTCTCGTATTTCAGTACTTATGTCTCCCTGGCCCTGGAAACTTTTTGATTCGTTTGAGAAACTAGTGCCCACAAGTTTTGATGGATAGAATTTGAAATGACGGAGTACCATAGTCCTAATCACGTTGCACTGAATGCCTCATTACACGACTTGCAGCACATCACGTATCATATAAGGCTTTTTCTGGCACCTTACAGTAGACAGACACTCCATCCAAATGAGAAAGTTTAGAAATATTTTTCCTTCCTGCAACATGAAGGGCTAGAATTACATATAGAAATTCAGAGATCAGACTTTTCCAGAGTCTTTTAAAAATTGTACTAGCTATAAAGACAACTGCTTTATAATTTATATTTAATTACAGCTAAGATTAAAAGGATTAAACCCCAATCACCAGGTTATTTCTCTTAGGAATTTCCCATTTTTTTAAATGCCAAAGTGAATTAACGAATTATTTTAAATCCCTTCTTTCTGGGAAAATTAGTGGTATCTTTACTGCAAAGCTCAATTTTTGTAAGTAATACTTTATACACTGTCAATCTCATTCCTGTTATTTTCATTTAATGATGTTAACAAAATGGCATATAGTATACCTAGGAAATAATATAGCAGAAAGCAAATCGAGGATAAATTGTTTTTGCAACAACTTTACATTTACCTAACATTTTAGTTTAGTTATTCATTATCTCTCTAGTGCATTGCATTCAACAATTTTCAGAAACCTCAAATATGAAATGTTCACCTTTATGCTAGAGTCTAAACTCATCTAAATATGCACAGTTCCTAACGCACCTGGGCACTACTGAGTAAGCGTTCCTTGCACTACCACTTGAAAGCTGAGGTGCTGGCAGTCTGTCCAGAAGTATTTTAAAAGACATACCCTCTTATGGTTGAGTCACAGCAGTCTTTAAGAGTGGTGGCAGTGCATCACAGGATAAAAATAATGAACTGATTTTTTATTGTTCAAAATTAAGAAAGACAAAAAGTCTCTAGTTCTTGGCGAACAGGGGGCATTGTATAAAGTAGGACAAAATTAGAGAAAAGAGAGAAGTCCTCTGCTCATTTTTTTTTCTCTTTTCTCTATCAAGGTAAAATACTCTTAATATTGACTATTATATAACAAGTATGACTAGGAGAAAATTAGGGCCCAAAATTGAGAAGAAAATGGAAAGAAACCAAGAAGGAAATTTTTTTAAAAATTCAGGGCCAGGCAAGAAGCAGCCCAATTTAGTCAAAGATCAGACAGTGGTGATTACTAATATACTGTTGAGTAAATGTGAAAACCAGCACTGCCTGAATTTTTTCAAAAGAATGACATCTATATAAAACACAAGGCTAAAGTTAATAGCTCTTCCTGGCAAAATTGGAACAGATATGAAATAGAATTAGCAATTACAGGGGAAGCGGTGATTCCTAGGAAAGTCAGGCCAAATCAACTTTATTTTCTAATTTTGAGAGAGTTACTCCTATCAGGCAGAATTCTAATACTCAGTATGCTGAATTTCATAAAGGCCTTTATTTAAAAAAAAATAAAATAAAATGCATAATGCAAAAGAATGAAAATCATGTTATAATTACATAATTAAGAGATGGTTAAATGACACCACATCAATGGCTATGAATGAGCACAGATTTCCCAGAATCTCTGGCACTGCTAAAAAATACAAATAATAAGTTTCATAACTATTTCATATTAAAGATGACCCTCATAGGTAAGTCTGGATTACTTCAACCTGGAATAATGTTGAAAGTCGAACCTTCTAACCATGGTTTGCTAAGTCCTTCCCTGATCTCTGTTTTATCTCTTCAATCTATCATCCCTCGCATCTATACCTCCCACAGAAGTCTAAGGGCAAGTTCCACCATTCAGGTGTTTGAAAGAACAGTCCTCACTTAGATTCAGATCGTTCCTTCTGTCTCAAATACTTTTGTCCCCACGCTTTGCACCGCAAATCCTCGATCTTTTAGAACTCAGTTCAGGATGTTACTTCTTTTCAAAGATGTTATCCTTGACAGCCCTGGCTGGTTCCAAAGTCCTTGTAAATTCTAAATTGAAACACTGCATTGTACTTTGTATCATACTTTACTATTTACTATGATTCTTTAATCATTTGTCTCTTTTATTCAGCACTGTGCTTGTGAATCAGCTCTTGAAAAAATAAAGATCCCTGATTTGCGGTGTTTATCAATTTCCTTAGCAAAATATCACACCCCACCAACTTCCACCCTCCCACACACACACATCAGGGCCAACTTCAAAATAGTAACCAATTAAATCCTTAAAATCATCTTGTTAAATTGGTATTTTTCTCTTAGTGCAGATGAAGAACCTCAATTTGGCTGCAGAAGATTTCAAAGGTCCGAAACAGGTCTCTCAGTCCAAGTCATAGCTAAATTTGTATGCACGTTTCACTTACTCTACTTAATTCTCACAAACACCATGAAGTACATATTTATGGATAAAAAAATATTAAATAACTTTTCCAAAATCAGAAAGGACATAAGTATCAAAAATAAGAGGCAAATTCACACTGTTGACATTGAAGCCTCTGTCCTCTCCACTGCGCTCTACTTCTGACATGAGCTGTACTTCTCTACACGCTCTAGTGTTTTCATTATTTATTAACAAGTTAATCAAGCGATGTCCAGGGAAAAGAAGAGAAATGTACACTTTGGGTTCTTTCTATAAACAGCTGTTGGCTAAGTGCTTTGGTAGGAGATACAGAATTTATACAGTTCATTTGAGCCTTTATCTAGTCTACCTTTTATCCATAAAGTATAAAATAACCAAATCATTATTATGATCCCAGTACCCTTCAAAACTTTCACATCTTTACAGGTTTAATATTCGATGAAACCATCTTCAAATATATGAATTAATTTAATCTCCTCTGACTCTGGCCTCCTGTGGTATAATATCTACTATGTCCATCACCCATTTTGACATTTAATCATACACATCTCGTAAACACCAATGAAACTGAAGTTCCTTGATTGTAAGAACCGTCTTTATCCTTCTTTGGGAATCCCTGAAGCCTCTAGCACCATGTTAGACACTAAGCACTTATCAAATGTTTCCTAAATTGAATCATAAAGTAATGATTTTTGAAACTGTAGAAAAGAGGAAATCTAATATGACACTGGCATATATCTCAGTAATCTATTTGAATCTGCACTGATTTGCATCATTTTATAATAGAATCTCATAGATTTCCAATGAATGTGTTTTAGAATATAAATATGTTCAAAGAAAAAAAAAAGGTACAAAAGAAAGACACAAAAAGGCAACAATATCCTCGTCCTCCTTTCTCTCACCATGTCACTGAGAGACAAGGACTGACTTGCAGCTCAGTGACACTTCATGCAAGAAAACACTGAGAGGACAAAACACTAGGCTCAGAGAAAAAGTGCTTTGCTGTGTTGCCTAGATTTAGGAAGAAGCCTGACAAATTCTGATTGTCAAGTTGTCATGCTGTTTGTCTTGATTTAAAAGTAATTAAATACAGTGACAATGGGAAGATGCTGGTGGAAGATTTTATTGGAATATATCGTGAATTAGTTTTGAGATAAGCTCAACTGACGGAGAAGCATGAAGTGATATTAAGAACTAACAAAGCAAACAGCGGAGTGCTTAAAAATCTTGGCATGCAGAGAGGAAAGGCCACATTAGTATATTCTTACCTTGGACATGAGATAAAAGGAAGCAAAGTGTATGAGGACTATTTTTGCACTTGCAATATTCAGTATTAACTAATTGTACTTCCAAAACTGTTACTTTATTTTTTAGTATATATATATGAATAATATGTGATTATTGCTGAAGTAGTTAAACTTATCTACTGTCTACAG
Source organism: Camelus dromedarius (assembly GCF_036321535.1). Classification (NCBI taxonomy): domain Eukaryota; kingdom Metazoa; phylum Chordata; class Mammalia; order Artiodactyla; family Camelidae; genus Camelus; species Camelus dromedarius. Next base: position 64,084,417 of record NC_087436.1, on the reverse strand, counting down.
ACACACTGTTGTTACAGGTCTAAGGGCTAAAAAGGAATGGCTATGAAGAGTACTCTAACTTTACTTTTCCTCCGGTTAGATGTCTCAGGAATGTCAATGACTATTAATTGATTTCAAGAACATTGACTGAACTTTTACTATGTGCTTGATACAGAACTAAGCACTTCATATGTATTCTGTTATTTAAATAGTATAACAATCAGGAAGCAGATACTAACTGAATTGCCCTCCTACAAGGAAAAAAAAGAGATCAGGAAGGTAGGTAACATAACATCCTCAAGGTCACACATCCCAGAAGAGATCAAAAACTTGCCCCTAAGGCCCCATGAACTACCCTTTGAGGATGTAACATATGCCATGCGCCTGTGCATCCCTGGTGGGTTCTAAATATTGCAAGAGCTGTATACAGAAAGGACTCTAGTACAGTTGGGAAAATGATCATCAGTGCCAGGTTCGTGGTGGCTTGTAGAGCAAAAAGCATCCTCATTTGGGGATTCTTTGATGTTACAAGAAGGAGGTCTTTCTTACTGGAACCCAGACTAAATGTCATCAAGGGATCTGTTCCATGAGTCCATTCAGTGTTAACAAGAGTCCCTGGGGTTACCAGTGTTTTAGTATTGGTGGGGTACAAATGCTAACACTCAGTCTAAGGTTTACAAAAAATACTAGTCCAACAAGGGGGCTGGCAGCTAACGTGAGGAACTTGAAGGACCCTAACCTGTACCTATTCACTCATCTCTTCTTACTCTGGGGATAAACAGGCAGTTGAGACCACATACGTATTTCCCTCACAAAGCAACGGCTGTGCTTTCTGCCCAAAAGTGCACCTGCACAATGTATACACACACACAGACACACACACAGCTCTACCTCAAGTAAGCAAAGTGGAACAAAAAGTGGTATGAAGTGAAATAATCTTTAATAAGTTCATATAAACTGATACAGAACACCAATGACAACATAATAACATTATAATATTTTATCTGATTTTTATGTCAAGACTGTTAACATACAGATGGCACATGAAAAGATGCTCAGTATCACTAATTATCAGAAAAATGCAAATCAAAACTACTGTGAGGTTATCACCTCACATTGGTTAGAATGGCGATCATTCAGAAGTCCACAAATGATAAATGCTGGAGAGAGTGTGGAGAAAAGGGAACCCTCCTACACTGTTAGTGGGAATGTAATTTGTGGTGTAATAATGGTGCAACCACTATGAAAAAAGGTATGAAGATTCCTTAAAAAACTAATAGAGTTACCATATAATCCAGCAATCCCACTCCTGGGCATATATCCAGAGGAAACCCCCCCAAAAAAGATACATGCATCTCAATGTTCACAACAACACTATTTACAATATCTAAGACATGGAAGCAACCTATATGCCCATCTATAGATGACTGCATAAAGAAGATGTGTGTGTGTGTGTATGTGTGTGTGTGTGTGTGTATAAAATATGTGCGTGTATACTATATTATAATATATAGTATATTATATATATATAATTACATATATTATATAGTGGAATACTACTCAGCCATGAAAAAGAATGAAATAATGCCATTTGCAGCAACATGGATGGACCTAGAGATTATCATATTGAGAGAAGCAGGCCATAAAGAGAAAGACATATACTACATGATATCACTTACATGTGGAATCTTAAAAAAACGACATAAATGAACTTATTTACAAAACAGAAGCAGACTCACAGACACAGAAAACAAACTTATGGTTACCAGGTTGGGCGGGGTGGGTGGATAAATTAGGAGTTCAGGATTTACAGATACCAAATACTATATATAAAATATATAAAATAAACAACAAGGTCTTACAGTACAGCACAGAGAACTATATCCAATATCTTGTAAAAACCTACAATAAAAGGAATATGAAAAGGAATATATATGTATATATGAATCACTATGCTGTACACACAAAAAAAAACAACATTGTAAATCAACTATAGTTCAGTTAAAAAAAAGACTGTTAACGATCATCAATAGTAGGTTTTTTAACTGAATGTTAATACTTACCTCCCTCATCTAAATCCAGCACTCACAGCATGCATTTAAAGTGCTCCTGAGTTGTCCTATTTAGTATGTCCAATTCACTGAACACTGATCATTTTAAATACATACCTGGCCTATGAGATTCACAGGCCCACACAATATAAACTTGCTACCAAAGGATCACTATGGTTTTTAAAATAACAATAATAAACAGCATTAATTAGAAACCATGAATAAACATTAAAACTATTGTTTCAGATAACTTTTTCTTCTCTTCAAAATCTGGAAGCAAATCAAATTTTTTATTTCTTCCAACAGAGTTAAAAATTGGACCAAGATCAGCTTCTTGACATTGTGATCCATCACGGACTACAATATTATTCACAGGAGGGCCAATGTGTCAGAGACAGACTTGGCAATATGGATCAAATAGACATACTGCATTTCAATTCTGAGGAATTCAAGATATTGAAAGGTGAAATAAATGCACTGAATACATTTTACAATGAAACTGCCTCTAAGGACTAAGAGTAAGATTTGTCATTGGCTTTGTGGAATGTACGTGAAGCTTTTTTCTGTACGCTTCTGTGTTCAGCTGGGCATACTGTGTTCTAATTTTCACATTTCAATTCATCCTGAAATTTGATTATGTGTGTGTGTAAAATATCCCAAACATATGAAATAAGAATGGCAATTGCAAAAATGTTAAAGTTTTTAAAGGAAAATATTAAATTTAGTTTTTCAAAGACACAGATTCTTTTTCCACAAATACAAATGACAGGATCTGAAACTACACGTAGTCAAATGCATTATAAATTTGACTGGCTTTGCCTTTAAACATGGATTCTTCCCTGGATGTCCTCAATCATCCTAAGAGTTTAGAAACTCAGTTTGTTCTAGATCATACTTAATGAAAAACAAAAATTAACATAAAGTAAAGCAACCACAAAGCAGGGTAAAAATGTGCTTTCTGTGTTTGATTTCCTGTTTATTAACTCAACAATAGTTCTTCACACAAAACAAACACACAAAAGGAGCTAAATTTTGGAGATTTATCTTGAAAGATATGAATGATATTCCTAAAAATGCCAAGTATTTTTATTGGTTCACACAGAGGGGGAAAAAAATGTTAGTAATTACTGATACCACCTCAGAGAAAACTGTTGGAGTTTTAGTAAAATCTAGTCAGCTTGGCATAAAGGTAATTTCTGATTTACTTTTAAATTCTCTACCAACTAAGTACCAAACATGCACTGCAGGAGTGTAGAGCAATAAGGAAACACCCACAAACAAGGACAGAAGAGGCATATATTTTTTAATTAATGGTGTAAAAAATAATAGATAATTAAAAGGATGATTAAAAGGCAGCCAAACAACTAATGATCATACCGGCTTAGAATTCTCCATCAGAGAAGGACCACTCAACTGGAAAGAGCAGAAGGAAAACTGGTCAGAAGGAAAGGTGAAGCTGAAGATAAGAAATGTGTTTTGCGAAATACTCTGCTGCTGGCAAAGTGTTCCAATCTCCTGGACCATTTGATTAAAGAGCAGGTTTTTTGAGAGGACTTGCAAAATAGATCCAACAAATGCAGTGATCTTTGAAGGAACTTAAAAGACTGGCAAGGGGCCAGAAGACATCAAGCAGGCTCAGACGAATGCATTTTCAGTTTGGAGAAGAGGAGAAGAGTAAATTCTTCAAAATATCGACAGAAGAGTTTCTCATTATTCTTTAAAAAGCTTCCATGACAACTTATTAGGAACTGATTTGTATGGTGCCAGAGCAGGATTTATTGTTTGTCAGGGGCCGTCCTGGCTACACTAAGTATGAGTTACCTGAAATGCAGTGATGAGAGACAGACCGAGGAGTGCAATGGTTAATAGTGAGAGCTCCCAGGACTAGTCACCACCCGTGTGATCTGAGCAAGTAATTTCCACTCCACGCAACTTGGCTTCCCATTTGCAAAATAGTTATAATAGCACCTCTTCATAATATTGTTGTGAAAATGAAACGTATTTAATAGGTCTTCATTACAACATGAGGACAATAATGAACATCTTCCTCAGAGTAAATAATCAAAAATGTCATCTCTAACTATAAGATCATCCTTTCTGAACATACCAGATACCTAGAGAAGGGAAGTGCAGAAGACTGAGTTTAACTAGTCCTGCAAGGCAACTGGCAAGATCACTCATGACAGTCTCGTCCACGCAATGGGACATACAGAAATAAAATCGAACCAGTGTTTAATGAGAGGAACCCAAAAAGCCTTTCATAAGAGGACCAGGTGAATCATTTCAGGAGCTCACCAGTCTGTGTACACTGTCACTTCCGTACCAGAAGAGCTACCTCAGAACAGAAGCCCTTTTCTTGAGACCGTGCCACTTTAAAAATTTCCCCAAAGCGAGCAAGTCTATGTTCAAGTGCGAGGGGATATCCACCCTGACTGCCAACAACGAATGGACTCAGCAGTCAGGTAATGTCATTCTAATATCAACCCATAGCACTGCTCTTGAGTCTAATGTGTGGTTACCATATTCCTGCAACAATTTAAATCAGTTTGTGTACATTATCCACCCCATTCTGTCCATTCATGCAGAAAAGTGCAAGAGGGTTAAAAGTGGTAACAAGGAGCACACCGTGACAGAAACGAAAAGATAACAAGAATGAAAGAAACCACTGGTGCTCAGATGAGCAAGAGTCAAGAGCAGGGATGACTCCACCAGATGAAGAATAAACGGAAACCACATAAAAAGATCCAGGAGAAAGAAAGAAAAGTGACTTTTGTAAAAAGGAAGAGCTTTGGGTGCAAGGATAACCCAAGGATGGGCATCAATCCTGGATGCCTGTGAGCCTGGTGTTAGTGCAGAAACAGAAATTTGTCCAGGAACTTAACAAGCACAGTAATGACTAACTGAGGAACTGGTGTCAAAATCCAGGGCTAATTATAGTGTCCAGGCAAGTCTGCACTTGTACAACAGAGCAGTGAAGAGTGCAGATCCCCAGGGGGAGGGGTCTATGTGGGGGCATGATTCACAACAGAACATCTACCAGCAGGAAGCTGAAGGGCATGGCTGGTGCTAAAACAGGTTATGGAACTGGTAGACCCCATCTTGTGGCGTCATAGCACCTTTACTCCTTTTTTTCAAAATAATTTCAAATAGCACCAAGAAGGCAGAATATTTAACAATAAAAATCTAGGTTTCTGGTTTCTAGAAAAAATAATCTGAAGGTCTAGCAGCAATTACACAATATGTGCCTCACTCATTCAGAATATCCGTTAGCCCTTGAAATGTCTGAGTTTATGGTCCTAGTTTTCAAAATTTCAAAGGACTGAACTACACTCTACAGGATGGGGAGTTAATGGGTGATGGAACAGTAAACACTTAAGCACTTTGACTACATCCAAAGATTCTGAATGTAAATGAAGTCTTTAGCTGGAATGAAAAAATGCACAATGAGGTTGAGAAGTGGTTAACGTAGGAAAAGCTGAAGGTAGAAAGCTGAAGGTAGAAAGCTTTCCTCTTCCCACCATTAATACTGATAACGCTGCTTGATGGCTTGTGCAGCACTTTGATCACGTTACTGTTTACACTCATAATTAAGCAAAGGGAAATAAAGGTGGAGGCTCAATTCTAGAAAAATAATCAGGGTCACAGAATTATAGGGATTTAGAATGGCAAAAGCCTTTGCAGATTGTCTAAGTCAATCCTCACAGATGAAAGAATTAACTAACTTATATGTAAAACCTCAAAGCATTTAAAGCTTCCTTTAATTTTAAAGTACATAATAATTCTAGAAATGAACTTAGTAATGTATAACTTTGTCAAAAGGCTGTGACTATATACTAAATCATAAATACATTCACGTGTGAATGAAAACTGCTGCCTGCCCTATCAGTAAGCAAAGGATGTTGAAGCCATCAAGCCATTACAGTCGCCCTGATGGTGAGCCTTGAGGGCACTCCAGGTGGCAACAAGCAGCCTGCTTGGTGTCAAGCCCCTGCAGCCTCTCCAGTGGTCCACCCAGAGGGCATTCAGGATGGGAAAGAACAGGCCCTAGATAGCTATCATGCTTATCAAAGGAATGCTTTCTATGAGCCCAGACTCTTGCATCTTCCCATACACAGCCAAGTGCTAAGTTCCTTAACTTGAGATGCCTGGTTTTCTTTAATTAATAGTAACCTTTTGATATTCCCACTACCTGGTCTTAATTGCAAAAACTCCTATAGATCCTGGCTCCTCTCTTACCTCTTCAGAGAGGGCCCTCAGAGCTCCCTGAGAGGCTATCTCCTGGGCTTGAAGTTCTCAGAAAATCTGCCCCAAGAAATGTAATTCTCAATTTTTAAGCTGTGCAGTTTCTGCAGTGGACACATATATGAGTGAAACTTAACATGTAAACAGAGTTGTACACATGTCCCAAACCAGGCCCCTCTTGGCTCTCACCCCTGTGAGCCAGTCAGGATGGTTTAATGAACACCCGAGGGGATTCTGCAGCACAGTGTATTCTGGCCTGTTTGGAAGTCAGACAACAGTCCCTCTTGGAGTTAAGTCTTTGGTTCAAAGATTTTCCTCCCTTTTTCCCAACTGTGTTTACCACTGGAGTAAGAGAACACCGGTTATCTGCCTCCAATCCATACACTGAGTCAAAGCCCTAGAGGTCTGAGACAGTGAAGGACCCTGATACTGAAGGTCCTATTCATAGAGCAAATACAAAAGTAAATTAGCAATAATAAATGCTGTATCTCTGGAATTTGGAAAAGCCAGCTTAAAAAAAAAGAAGTCTTGTGCATGAGTCACAGAATCATTAACACAGTGTTGCTGCGCCTGTGAATTTCTGGCAGGTTAATTTTTGATCACTGGGGACGAGCAAAGCTCCCAACCAATTTTCTAAATCATCTTTAGGCAAACATCTAGGGGCAATCACCTAGACTCCTTCCTCAAGACCCAGGTATGTTTTGAGAAAGCAGTCAAGATTCCTGAATGATTTACTAAGCTAACTGTCAGAACTGCTCATATACCTGGCTTAGACTGAGAATGAGTAACTAAAAAATCATGCATGACACCCTTTAGCCTCAGTGTCCTCACCTCACTCAGAAATCAAGCATCAAGAAAAGATAAATGTACCCTGGCTGTTCAAAAAATTTTTAGACTCCTGCTTATGCAAGGTACTCCTAGTACGAGGTCACAATAAATAAAAATGAAATAGTACACGTGATAGTAAGCAGAAGACAGCATGGTCATTTAGATGTAAATATATTTCCTTTCCGCTTTTAGTAAGTTTAGAACAGCATAATTAACCACTGGGTGCTATAACCTCAGGTTCTGAAACAAACTACTGGGGTCCCTCAAAAAAACGTTCTTTAAATTTGAGATGACTGAAGCACAAATAAGAAATTATGCAAAATAAAACAATGTGAACAAATGAGCTATTAACCAAGTTTGATGATATATTTTTGCTTCCAAATAAATAACAAAGATCAATTTGGAAAATTAATGAGACAATCACATCTGAAATATAACTGTAGATACAGTCCTTAGAAAGAATCATCATTCACTGTAATTTTAAAATTTGAATCACTAATTTGTTGACAACAAATTTCGATCCTTAAAATAAATTTATCAAAGTCACTTCTGTTTCTTTTTCAAATCTTTTGGGAAAACATTGTAGTGATAATCTTAATGGTATAATATTGGAGCCAAGACATGGAAACAGCCTAAATGTCCATCAACAGATGACTGGTTAAAGAAGATGTGGTATATTTATACAATGGAATACTACTCAGCCATAAAAACCAACAACATAATGCCATTTGCAGCAACATGGATGCTCCTGGAGAATGTCATTCTAAGTGAAGTAAGCCAGAAAGAGAAAGAAAAATACCATATGAGATCGTTTATATGTGGAATCTAAAAAACAAAAACAAAAAAACAAAGCATAAATACAAAACAGAAATAGACTCATAGACATAGAATACAAACTTGTGGTTGCCAAGGGGGTGGAGGGTGGGAAGGGATAGACGGAATTTCAAAATTGTAGAATAAACAAGATTATACTGTATAGCACAGGGAAATATATACAAAATCTTATGGTAGCTCACAGAGAAAAAAATGTGACAATGAATATATATGTTGATGTATAACTGAAAAATTGTGCTCTACACTGGAATTTGACACAACATTGTAAAATGATTATAAATCAATAAAAATGTTAAAAAATAAAATAAAATAAAATAAAATAAAATAAAATAAAATAAAATAAAATAAAAATATATTGGTAAATATTATATTGACTTAAAAAGAATTTACTTCCTATTATTCCTTATGGCACCTTAAAAGGGATTTATAGGCATTTTTTTAATGTAATGAATACTTATATTGGACTTACAGTATATATACCTGGTACTGTTCCAGGCATCTTAAAAATAGGCAGTTTAAACTTCATAAAAACCTTAGGAAGAGGTAACTTCTATACGAGAAAAATAAAATGTGCTTGCCTGAGAATCACAATGACTAATTTTAAGCTTTTAAAAAGAAAGGTTTATCCTGGAGTTGAGAGTATAAAGGTTCAATATTAGCAGGATTAAAAGCTAGGATTACATTTAGTGACTTTAGGCCTTTGATGAAAACCTTTAACTGCCAGCTCAAATTAGATGTTGACAGATTAGAGTTTCATTACTTTTGAGAATGATTTACAGAAAAACTATTAGCAAACCAAATTATGTTTATTCCCTGTCATCTTTCACCCTTCTATAAGGACAGGAGGGCAAGGAGGAGGGCCCCACATCCTTTCACACCCCTTCCAATGACACATTATGTCCCCTCTCCTGGGATCTGGGAGGGCTAGCGATCGCATGAACTAATAGACTTTGGCAGGAGTGATGCTATGAGCCTTCTGAAGCAATGTCATGAAGTGCCATGCAGCTTCCCCTGGGGTAGCCTGGAACACTTGATCTCTGAACGTCCCCCCTTCAAACATAGCTGTCATGCTGGGAGAAGTCCAAGACACATGGAGAGGCCATGTATAGGTTCTCTAGCTGACCGTCCAGCTGGACACAGCCTTCAAGTCCCACAGCCGGGAAACCAGGCCTGTGAGTGAGGGAGCCTCAAGACATTCCAGGCCTCAGCCTGAGGCCCTGAAGCCTTCGGAATCCTCCCCACTGAGGCCCCAGACCAGTGCGGCGCAGACACAAGCCCTCTGTGCCTGTCAGAATTCTGCCCACATGATTTGTGAGCATAATAAAATGGTGATGGACACTTTGTTACGTACCAATAGATAAATAAATGCACTGTCACCCTAGTTAAATCAGCGAACTCTCTAAGTCCATGTCCATAATAGTAACAGGAGTAGTACTAGTGATAAAATAATAATTGTCATAATCTCTTGCTCTGGATAAACGGTTAACACTTCACATTCATGGTTTTCTTTAACTCTCCCTCCTGGACCTATAAAACAAGTATAATAAATATTCCCATTTCTACAGATGAGATTTTAACTGATGTCCCAAAGCCACAGAATGAGCAAACACCAGAACCATTATTTACTTGGAGTTATTTGGAAGAATTTAGTTGTTATAGTAAGGCACTGCTCATTTGGGAGGAAAAAAGTCCAGCTCCTTTCATAAAAGTGCATGTCAAAAATGTATTAATATAAAGGAAAATAATGTATAAACCTATAGCCATTTTTACAACAACAAAAACGTATTAATGTAAGTATCACTTAAGTATTTCATTCTCAATAGTATTTACTTGGAATAGTTCAAATCTGAATACTCTGAGATTCTTAGAACTCAAGAGCAGAAAATAAAGAAGCCCATATCTCAGGCAGCAAAATTCAATGGTATAAAATTGCAAAGCACTTCTTAAAGCTTACCAGATCAGCCCACCCTCACGATTCATCTTCATATGAAAGGTAGCAAAACCCACAAGACCTACATGATCTTAAAAGATCTGAAGAGAGTGGAATTCCTACAATTATATTGCTGAAAAGGAAGAAGGTCCTCAGAGATCAGCCAATCCAATCCCTCCTCTGACAAGGAGAACAGTCATGTGATTTGCCCAGGGCTGCCCTTCTTTTCTGACTCCCATTCAGTGCCCTTTACTAAGGAGCAGGCTGCTTCTTTAAGAAGACCAACTATTTCAGCGAACTCTGTAGTCCCCAAAATTTCAGAATAGATTAATCGTTGCTGTGGCTAATCCTTTTCCACTTCAAAGAGTGGCTAATCCCCAGTTCTCGGTAATATTTGGGGCATGAAGATATAACGTCCCCACGCTTAGGCATTATAGAAGACAGACAATACAAGGAGACACCAATTGCAAACAAAGCACATGTTAGTCCAGAAAGTGAAGTAATTCACAAGTTAATGTGGATATCATATCTTAAGTGTCCATAAAGCCTTATGTTGCAGTAATGACAAGGGAAATGAGAATAAGAAAAGCAACCATGATAATGTTTACTCTGTTCCAGGACTAAGTATCATTCATACAGCATTCCCCTGTAACCGTCACAAAAACACCACGGGGAGGATACTCTTCTGCCCATTTGACAGATGAGAAAACTGCAAACTGGAGAAGCAACCATCGCACATGTGAACAATGACAATTGCATATAAAATCCATTCTCTTTTTTCTCTTTATTTCATTTAAGGGGGCAAAGCACCCAGTTAGACTAGGTTTCCCAACCACATGTTCAGCTGGCCATGTCATTACATTCAGGCCAATGATAAATAAGTATTGGGTGGATTTTCCTAGAAGGTTGTTGATTCAGCTGAAAATGTATTCCTTTTGTGTTCTCTGCTTTGTATCTTTCCTTCCTGCAACAGGGGATGGAGATGAGATAGCTTCAGCTCCAGAAGCCACGTTGTGACATGAGGTGATCCTGGGAGTGAAAGCCAGAAACAAAATGAGGATGAAGGAGGCAGGAATCTTGGTCTCTGAAGATCATGGAGTCATGACCTAGGGCCCACATTACCCACTGATAGACTTCTTTTCCCAAGAGAGAGAAATTTCTATAATGTTTAAGTTCTAATATGTTGAGTTTCCTGATAAATGTTATGAGACACAACTAATCCTTACTAATGTATTACCTTTACAGAAAAATATCGCCAAACAAAATGCTGAAAGCTCCTAAAACAATTAAAAAATCAATTTGTACCTCAGAGTCTACTTTACTATAATTCCTATTTCATCCTGCAGAGGAGCTGTACTTCCATTTCAAGGCTAAACGTACAAATTTAAAGATAGACACTGAAGACTATCATTGTCTAAACGACATAATTCTGCCTGGATCATATTGCAGGCAGGAAGGTGAGATGGGGAAGGGAGCTTAGCAAGTAAAAGATGGATTAAGAAAGAATCAGAAGTGCTACAGTTAGTTGACTCTAAGCTTTATGCTGTGCACGTACAACACAACCAACCAAGAAATTCTACCTATTGTTTACGCAGTGACAGATCAAAGAAAATGAGGTGTAGCTCGATAAACAAGCTCTCTCCTAAAGCAGATTTAGACACTATTCATCCCCTTCTTTTCAGTCTTGAAGTCTGCTTAGCTGGAACTGTAAAATAAATTCCAGCACTCAGAACATTTCAAGGAGGAATAATTTTCAAAACTGGCTCAGGCTTTATTTTACTTTGAAATTGATTAGATGTGCTGTTAAAGGAAAAATTGGTTGGTGTCTCAAAGAGTATTTTAGACAAATATAAGACAGCTAATTTTGGATGCTTTAGCTATTACCCATTTCTGCCCATGTGTCATCAACCCAGAAACAAATCATGTCAGATTAGGTTTAACTGCATATCAAATTATACCAAAAAAGGTGAAACAATCAATCTATTAGTATTAACACAGTATTTGCTGTTTAGTCAACTGATTATAAAATCAGCAGTGAATTTTTTTTAAAGGACTTTAAACAAACAATAAATGGACTAAGGCAGTGAAAATAAAATCACTGATGAGTTGCTTAGTAAGTAATGGAAATCAAACTCAATATACTTGGAAAGAAATGTTACATAAGGAGTAATTTAATTTAACTTTTCAATTTAGAGGATGCTTAGTCATATGTAACTTTCTAAAGTGAAGCATTTCAACAACTCATCATGAGTCTGTTTTAGAAGATAATCTGAAAATCGATAAGAATGACAAAAAATTTACTCTCCAATACCATCTGATCTAACTGCTAAAGAAGCAAAGACAAGCAAATGAGAATGTTTCAACTCAGTGAGTCAACACTGCATTTCACACATACAGCAATTTGCTCCTCTGAAACTTTTAAATGGGATTCAAACTAAGTTACTCCTCTCCTTGTAGGGGGTTTCTGGAATAAACAGAAAAGCTCTAAAGCATAAATCACACTAATTCTGTTTTGAATGGTTTCATGTCTCTTTAAAGCATTACTAATAAACTGAAAATTCAAATTGGTTTCTTTGCTCTTAACTCTGTGAGCAAGGAATAATCACAGGAATAGAGTCAGCATGCAATAAATAATTTCTGAATGAATAATGAGTCAGTGGATGATGATGCACCAGACTGTGTTCCATCAGATCTGGATATGCCAGCTCCGGTATCTCATTGAATTGTTAATTCATGCAAGGGGGACACAACAGTATGACAGAAAGACACTCCAAGGAAGTTTCAGAGGCAGATCTGGATTCAAATCCTGATGTAGCCAAGGCTTGGCATTTACCATCCCTAACCTTCCATTTTCTCAACTATAAAAAGAAGTTAATAATGCATAACTTCCACAGGCACCATGCTGTATAGTTCCTGGTACTGTTTCTGACAAATATTTGTTCCTGATCTAAAATGACAGGTTGTTATTATTATGATATGATGGACATCTTTGAGTATTATTTTCTTATCTGAAAAAAAGGAGCAATAATTTCTGGTATACCTACATTTCAGGGAGGTTGGGAGGATGAAATCAGGTATTTTAGGTGAAAATGTATTAAAACTATAAAACGCTATAGGGTATAAATGACAGCAGAATTCTTCTTCTATTATTCAACCCCTGCAACTGACTGAAATTTGCCAAACAGTGTCATTACTTAAACACCATTCTGTGGCAGGGAAATGGACAACTGTGAACTCTGGCATTAGGTGGGAAGTATGGTGGGAAATAAGCCCTTTGAAATATTTTTGACTCCCATCACAAACAATGCAAATGGCGTATTTAAAAACCTACCCTGGTTTTACAATCTGTACTATCAAAAACTGAATGTCCTGTGAACTTTTACAAAAGAACTAAAAAGTTTATAGAATTTACAACACACAGTGCCATATGCATCTTGGTCTGCCTACAGGAGGGAGTATACAGGCAAGATTTCTGTTTCTGAAAGCACTCCTGAATTGCAATAGAATACGATGCAGGCTTTTTGTGTGTCATACTCATTTCTCTATCCACAGGATGTAGTTCAGTGTCTGGGAAATTATATGCTAAATTAACGGCTAAACGAATTCAGCTAAAACTAAACGTGATTGCTTTCCATCATGCTTTAAAAAGCCAATATGCTCATGACAAAGATATCTGAAACTAAGGCCTATAGAAAAAAAATAAGGGTTTCTTTTTCTTTAAAAAAATTCTCAGTCTCAGATTGTTATATTATTGTCGTGTTTGCTTGAAAGATAATCAGCAGTAGCACTCAATTGTGTTGTCTTATATATTGTAAATTGAGTTTCCTTCCTGTAAGCCGATGGTGAAATTTGGTGCCCCACAATAGGTTATCCTAGTAAAAAAAGCATTCACCCCAATTCTGATCCATTACCCCCCAAAACTGAAACCTCATTTTAGTTAAAATATTATATAGTTAAAGGACTATTATCATAAATCTTTTATTTAGAGCACAGTGAATCTTCACTTGTTCTGGACAAAACAATATTAAAATAATAACATGACAAAAATAAGACAAGAAAGAAAGTGAAATCTGCATCAAATTGGGACATCTTCAAAGCCACTACTGCTAACTTCCAACCTAAATACATATTTAAGGTTAAATATATGGAGAAACTAAACAACTCTGGATACATGCAAATAATCAGGTCCTGGTGGTTTGTAAAGTTCTTCATAGAAGAATACCCTTTAGGAATCCCAAGTCACAGCAAAAGAGCAGTGACTAAACTTAGCCCAAAGCTAATGTCTGCTCTCAGTTCTATTAGGCACCACCTAGCTTCCCCCAGAACTAGTCCCACTATTAATCAATCTAAGGAAAGGCTTCCCTGGTCACCTGTTACAAGACAGCTAGCAGCTGGGCTACTTTACGTAATAAGGGACTTGGTTTTCAAGGTGGTGAGGGAAAAGAACCAGAAGCTTGGCAGCTGTGAACCAGCAGCCCCACCCTTTCACCATATAACAGAAAGCAGCTGTTGCCTCAACAGCTGGCAGGTGGTCGATGAAAACGAGCTCTGAAAGGAGGTGGAGACTGTATGCAGAGTTGTGAAAGAGTCACAGGAGGCAACAGAGAGTAGCAAAGAGCAGGGTGGAAGAGAAACAGAGAAAAGAATGAGAGAAAAGGTCAGCACCCTGGTGCGAGTGAACTGTGGCAGAAACTACTCATAGATATTATGGGAGCTTGCAACCTGAGAAACCTTGTTTGAAAAGAAGAAAGAACAGATAGATATGTGCCGGAAGGTATTTCATTACCCTATCTGAAAGTAGGAAAACTGGATTATCATTTGAACTTTCTCCTCACCTTTCCACCCGTTTACCGCTTAATGCTGTGACTATGTAGTGATGCACTGTAAATAAAGTATGATAATTATACACAGGAAGAAATTTGTGACAAATATTAAGAAGATGATGACTCCGACTTCCCCAGCAGTCCATGTTTTGAGACCGATGCCATATTCACAGACATTGATTTACTCAGCAAACCTAGACTGATGTCAACCATGGGCCCCCGACTGGGCCAGACAACAGCTCATGAGGCACGGACATGGTCTCCAGTAATTGCATGTGGGAGAGAAAGGCTTCAACACCAACGATGATGCTACTTGTGATCCGCTCAAAGCATGCAAAAGAAAGACAAGAACTCCACTGAGGACAAGACCTGCAGAAGATGGGGGTAGAGGGAAGGGGCAGGCTGCAAAGCTTCAGAAATTGAGGGACCATTCCAGCTAGCCTTGAAGGATGACTAGGGTTTATCTGAAGAGGAACTTTTTAAAAAAAGTATTTCAGGGAAAAAACAGCACATGCACATGCAAATATAAAGACCATGATAGATGGAGAAGGAAGCTGAGAGACAAGTGAAAGGATTTGCTGAGGCTTGGCTGGGGCTAAAAGCCTTACACGTGTAATAGCACTGATCCACAAATCTATCCGATTTTTCTTCAGCTGGCCTTGACAACCTGGCAAAGAAAGCCAAGGTAAGGACAGCAAACTTGAATGTGCTTCAGAGAGAAGAGGAGGAGAAAGGGAGAAAGACCATGCTCCGGATGCTGTCTCTCCATCTCCCGTGGTCCAACCCTCTCCCCGGGTTTCAGCCTAGTTCTTCACACCAGTATCTGCATAAGAGCAGGGAAACCGGGGGATTACGTGGAGAGGGCCCCCTTTAGTAAACCCTTCACTTTCCTCTAAACAAACATCCTTTCATCAAAAAAACAGCAGCAACAGAATAAGGTATAATAAGCCAAGATGAGTGGTGGAAATAATAGCAT
Source organism: Camelus dromedarius (assembly GCF_036321535.1). Classification (NCBI taxonomy): domain Eukaryota; kingdom Metazoa; phylum Chordata; class Mammalia; order Artiodactyla; family Camelidae; genus Camelus; species Camelus dromedarius. The sequence goes on along the minus strand of NC_087436.1, from coordinate 64,068,754 downwards.
ATAAAGCAGATCAGGAAGCTGGCACAGGAGGCATCCAGTGAAATCACATCACACTGCAAAGGGCAAACGCTGAGATGAAGATTATCAGGCTGCCTACTTCTCCAGTCACTGTTTAGTGTTCCTGATACCATTCTATCTCTGCCAGAGTCCATAGCTTCTACCAAGTTCCTAACTGGTTTTCATGAACGATGATTCCATCTGTGTGTTCCCAATTACCAACTCAGGGTGCATTTGCCTCAGAGCAAGAAATCCAAGAATGGGTTTTATGGGGCTATATTTAAATGAATTTGTTATTGCACAATAATCCTAAAAGATTAAATGCTAGTTTTATTTTCTCAGTATTATAGATTTAAACTCACATGATATAAGAGAACATGCCATACCTACAGTTACACATGCATACGTCTATTTTAAGGGAGAGATGACACATTGGTTTTATGTTTATTACTTCTAGTTATTTAGGCCCCACAGAGAAAGAAAACCAAATTCAGCAATTCTTTTATAATACTATTTAAGAGACTTTTATTTCTATTCTGTCAAATGGACATGTATGTTATTAAAGCATTTTTATAAGGAAAATATACCCCAGAGAATAGACGACTTGAAATACAAGTTTAGTTTCCAATCTGTTTTCTGATCAGTAAAACACAATTCCTCCCCTTTCATCATATTTACTACTGTATAAATCACTGTAACTGAAGTCAGCTAATAAACTTTCACAGCCAAAGTCTCACGCTGAACTCCATAACCCACAAATATTTGCTCTATAAAATATGACAGGTTGGGAAAGTTGGGTAGATCTGGATAGCAGCAAATGATCCTCATTTTTGTATCCTATCCATGAATTGTATTTAAAATTGCCAACACAAATTTACCTTCAATACAGAAAGATATCCCAAGTCCAAGGATAGTATTTCATCAAAATATTCTAGCCGTAAAGTAAAACTGAATTTAAATCAATCTTAATAGCGTGGTTAGCTTTATTAGACTGCACAGTGAAATAAAGTCCTTTAACTTATTTTATGGTGATGGTATTAAAATCAACCTTGGGTTTCATTCACAAATCAGACATAACAGCCTTATAATATTATTTGCCAAAGATTTCCACTAATACAAACATAACTTCCCTTTAAAGGTCTTTGAAGGAAGAGGAACTAGAATGGCAATTAGTTTTCCTTCAAAACAAAATGACAGCTGTAAAGAGAAGCCAATATTAGAACTAACAAGGCCTTATTTAAATATTACAAGTAACATTTAAACTTTAAAAGCTATTTTCTATTAAGATATGTACTGTTAGGGGAAACCCTAATCCCCTCCCTCATGCAGAAACTTCTACTCCTAAAAGGAAAACACATTTGACCATCTAATCTTCACTCCTCACGAGAGAAGCAGAGATTACATGGTGGGCAGGACCTTGAGAGTCTATTACTGAATTCTACATACTTCAGTTTAGCAAGAAAAAGGTGTAAAAAGTCTGCCCATGACGTGGGTGCCTTTTCTCACTTGGTCTGTTTAACTTAAGCTTGAGGGGGAAGTATCTGAAAAACCACTGGCTGCAGGTCCAGACCATGGTTTCTCATGGAGATCTACCAATAATATAGATAGCTTGATTTCCATCTGATTCCTGTGTGTATTTCCCCGTTGGTTTGAAATTGAAGTCCCTACTCCTAACACACTGTGGGGCCACTGGGTTCTTACCAAATCACCTCCTGAAATTCTACTCGTCTTTAAATGTTCATGTCTAATATTACCTATTTTGGTGAGCATTTAATTGATTCCCTTGTTGAAACTGTTTCTCCTCAATGTTCGCATGGCACTTTGCAGTGCACTTGTCCTATTTCCTCACTAGCTTACAAATAAAGCCAGAGACAGTAAATTATTGGTATGCCCTTTGAACAGTGTCTTGCATAGAACTGTTCAAAAACTGCTAGATTAAATTCTAAAATGCATATACTCCTTAATGTTAAAACATTGAAATTAAGAATGTGTTTATGAAGTATGATGAGGATAGTCTACAAAAATGAAATCATCATATATATTCTATTTACCCAACAAATAAGAGCGCATTCCTAAACAGTTTAGGGAAAACTGTTAGCCAACAGCCCTCAGGCAATGATAACTTGTGTACTGGGAATTCCTATGTATTTTCTGCACTGCTAGTTCTCATGAAAAATGTAGGCAACTTTTTCACTGGAAAGGTCCTCACTGATAAACCCAGGCCCTAGTTTTTCTTGAGATTTCAGTCATTGATCCTAATTTTATGCTTATATATACAGAAGAGATTTAGTTCTTAAAATAATGCAAATGTCCTTTGATTCAAATATAAATCAATGTATGAAATAATAGAAAAAAGAAAGGAAAATTGCAGATGCACTCAAATAGCTATTCACAGGCTTCCTTGTGGCAATCAACAATCCTCCATGTTTAAAAAACATTGAAGCACAATTTCATCGGTCTGGAAGACATTTATTCACCTCATTGAACAGTTACTGAACACCAACTACATGCGGGTCCTCTGCAGGAACTGGAAGCACAGCAGTGCAACATGACAGACACGGTCCCCATCCTCACTGAGGTTACAACTGTGCAAAGCCCCAGATGTTAAACAGATAACCAAGCAAATAAAACTGTGACTCAGTGTTGCCCAGGATAAAAAGGAGTTAGGTGAAAGAGGTGAACGAGGAGCTTCATGACCAAATATATTCTGATAACCCAAATCAAGCCACACGCAACTGCAAATTTAGTTATTTTTAATGTTTACATGTAAATATAATGAAACACAAGACATATTTCTCTCAAATAGTATATTGCTAGCAAAATATAGAATTCAAACTATACTAAGAAGGAATGACATACCTGAATGTATTTTTGTGCTCACGAGTAAAAAAAAGTTACATTATTCTGTAACCAAGCAATAGATAATGGTGATGTTTACTAAAATCTCAGAAAGATTCTGGTTAAAAGTGGACAATGGAAGACAGGTCATTTCCAATTCAAATATAAGTAACTAACATATTTTACAAAAACCAAATATAGAAAGCACAATTTAAAAAATTCTTAAAAATATGAAAAGGAATATATGTATGTATATGCATGACTGGGGCACTGTGCTGTACATCAGAAATTGACATATTATAACTGACGGTACTTCAATTAAAAAAAAAAGATGCATTCATAAAAAAAATTTCTTTACAATACCCATCCTAAAAATAAGAAAAGTAATTTCCTTCAAAAGCATTTCCAAGTCACTTACAGATTAATCTGCCTAAAATGGGTATTGACGAAAGTAGTTTCAGTATATTGATGCCTTATTCAAGAATCTACATGGTATTTCTTGATGAGGTATTACCAATTTCTTGATGAGGTAAAAAATCCTATGCCTGTCACTGAAGATCTTCTGGAATCTATCCTGAACCACATAACCGCTTCTGAAACTTCTACCCTAAACATTTATGAAAACTATCATAATGTCTTTGTCATCTTTATTGAATGGTCCTTCTACTTATTCATCTCATTGCTATATTGGTTCTATCCTTTAAGGCCCAACATGTGCTATGTTTGTTCCATTAATTAATTTATCAGATTATGTCTAGAAATTATCAAAGATTTATACTTTCAGTATAAATCTCACCACATTTCGTATGAATATACGTGTATAAAGTTTTTTAATCTAAAATAATTATCATAACAGAACACAATTCAATAATTTAAATAAAATAATGGATGAAAGACCAAACAGTAAATGCTCAGTAAGTATTATATATTATGCAGATACAACAGCCACTAAAATCGTAACCACCATTAGCTTCAACAAAATCTTTCACCAATTCATTCAACAAATAATTATCAAAGATGTACTATTCAGAAAATTGTAATGAACAAGATAAATTTATCTCTCATGAAACCTTAAACACTAAACAAGTAAATGCATGAAAAAAAAAGTACATCCTTTGGCAAGTATCGAGAAAGAAATGAGCGGTTACGAAGAACCTGCCGGTAGCTCATGAGTATATCACCATCAAAATATCTGTATAGAGCTCTGTATACCCATGAACTTCCCTAAAATGTGCCATTAGTAAATGTAGAAAGCTATCACCTACTCAACTACATTTTATTTCAGCATTAAAAGAGTAAGAAAACAATGACAAAGACCTTTACATCTATTTTATATACATTAAAGTAAGCTCTGCTTTGCTCTCCTTTACTCAAACAATGAACTTTTCTTCATACTGCGCTTGCAAAGCAAAGGTCTTGTGGAGACAGGCAGAAAAGGAGCTCTTCTGAGATCAGTTTGGAAAACACCCCAGTGAGTCAGATCTGAAAACTGAAGTGGTTGCCAAGTAATCAACCGCGTTATTATCTTGATACTCCACTAAATACACACTCGCATATTTCAGTTTATGAACTTTATGAACTTGCAGCAGCCAGTTCTTTCTCAAGAATGCCTTTCTCAACTGTTTCTTAAGTCTAAAGTAACAACTGTCCTACTTCAATGTCATATTTAGTTTTACCTATTTTCAGTGGAAGTGATACTCTAAAAGAAAATCCTATTCTCTTCATGTTAAAATTTCATTACATTCAAGTACCACTTAAACCCTCTCAAAAAAATAAAGCATTATATCTTGTAGCTTCTTCTCTCTCTCTTTTTTTTTTTTTTTTCTAGACATCTACTTTGACTCATTTGTTATTCTCCCCCTGTGTTTGTGTTTAAGTGGGCACGCAGCAAACACTCGGGATGGAGATTTAGACTGTCAATTATTCTGCTCACTCAGAGTCTGTGTTCTATTTGATGTCTCCTGGGAGAGCGTAACATCCATAGTAACAGATGTACAAGCACTTACTTTAGGGCTGTTCTAAATGCCATCGCTAGTTTTAAAAAAACTCTACCTAGGACCCTACCAATTCAGGCACTAGGAATTAGCAATAATTTCCTCTTTAAATACCAGTGGCTAAAGTCTCACTACACTGAAATTCGATATACATTAAGGAGTCAACCACAAGGTTAGCATTCCATATAAAATATCACCCTGTCCTCTACCTTCAACCTAAAAATGTAGTCCACATTGTATATGTGGCCAAACGGACTTGAATTTATATGTCATCATTCACACTTTGATTTTTTTTCCCTATCTTTTGTTGCAGAAACCATTTAAAAAAAAAAAAAAAAACAGCCCCTGCTCAGCAGCAGTTCTGGAGAGGACACCTCCGCCGATCTGTCAAATTCCTAAATGAACACGAGCTGAATGGACACAATGGACAGGGCTGTCTGGAGAGGAGGCGGAGGCACACACGATGCTCACAAAACAGTGTGAAATGCAAACCTATCTGGAAAAAGAAGATATATTTATTTAAAGGGGGTTTAACAACAGCAGGGACCTACTGTATAGCACAGGGAACTATATTCAATTTCTTGGAACAACATATAATGGAAAATAATCTGAAAAAATATATATACCTATGTATGTATATGTATAACTGAATCGCTTTGCTGTATACCTGAAACTAACATTGTAAATCAACTACACTTCAATAAAAAATAAAATTAAAAAAAATAAAGAGGGTTTAGTTACCCTACAGGTGTTTAATAATTATCTTCTTTGCCAAGCTTAACTAAGCTAAATCTTTTTTCTGTATTTTTAAAAATATAGGTCATAATGAGTTTTACTTAATATACATGGTATGTTTTTAAAAACAGTAACAGTTACTTGTCATTTAACGTACACTACATGCTTTATGTAAAATGCCGGTTTCAATCTTCACAGCAATTCTATTACAATCTTCATGTTACAGTTGAGGACACTGAGAATTGAACTGTCAAGTGATATGCCCTAGGAAGTGGCATAGCAGGGATTTGAATCTAAGTTTGCCTGAACCCAAACTCCAATCCTTCACCCCTTCACTCTACTGTCTGTAACTAGGACTCATCAATTTTAAGCTGATTCTAAAGACCGCTTTTGAAATAGAGTGAGTGCTACTGAAATGGTCAGTCTGGAAACCAAGACTTGGGACTATTTCAGATAACTACATATTGTGTGTATACACACACACACACACACAAATAAGAATTTAAACTTTCACAAAATAATGTTTAAGTTTCCTTGTAAAAGTTTAGGGAAACCTTGAAAATAGAATCATACATATATACAGATAGTCTAAAAGAACTGAAGAATAGATATTTTCTCTCAAGTGAATCCTCAATTTGTTAAAATGTTTTTAGTACCACAGTGATTAAGTATTTCAATAATTATTAACCTCTCCCATAAAGAAGATCTAAAGAGGCAATGAAAAGTCGACACAGTAGCTCTACTGCTTTAGCACTTAGTTTGTGCTCTTGTACTATAAGAACAAATGCTAATTACTGTTCAGCCCTAATGCTAATCTCAGCATCTGCTAATTAAAAGATCACATCTTCTGCAAAGTCAGCATTACCATTCAAATGAAAACATTAATCAGCTTGAAAAATTCAAAATCAATCAGCTAAAAGGAGAAAGCTGTCAGCCTCCAATGAACTGACACCAGCACAATCTCAGAAGTGCAAAAGAGCTAGTGTCAAAGTATGTGCCTCAGATCCACATTGTTACAAAAGGTATTCCGAAATGTTTTTATTGTGTTTCCGCATTTCATCCTGACCATTCACTTGCATATTGTTTTCATATGCAATATCACAATATCATCTGGCTTTTAAGAACTTGTTTAACATTTAATGCACTAGAGATGTGATTACTGACCAATTTTTAAAAATAGATGTTGCAGTTTTCAAAAAGCTAATGCAAGTTAGTGAAGTATTTCCAGAACACTAATAACTGCAGAAAAGCTCAGCTGCATTAATTATTATCTTACAGCTTTTTTTTTTTTTTTGCTTTCTTAAAGCTAACGGTTAGGTCTATCTTTCATGATCTCTATCAATATTCAGAACATCTAAAATGCAGACAGGGTTACACTTCAGGTCAAAGAAAAAAACGGCATTTCTCAGCTTCACTCATGGAGTTGTCATAGACAAAAAACTCTAGGATTTTGTTATTGGTGATCTCTGCCGTCTCATTTTGTGTTTCTCCCTGTGTCAAAGAATAGAGCGGCTAACGGACTAACTGAGAGTCTAATACCTCTGTCCCTCCTTCCCCCAGTGGAGGAAAATGCAGCTAACCCAGAACTGATGGCCAAAACATACTCAAACGTTCAGCAGAAACCTATCCACGAAACTAAAAAGTATGACATATGTATAGGTAAGAGATAGTAAAATACATAAAACACATTATATAAAGCTTTCAATCTCTTAAATCTGAAAAGTTTAAGGTACCTAAAATTTCCAGCAGCCCAAATGAATGTATACTTGGAAAATGTGAAGAGTCCTAACATTTTCAGAATGTATTGTTCATGCATTCACAAACAACAACAACAACAACACGTTAAGGAAAATAAACAAGTGATTCCTTACTAGTCAGCAACAATCATGAAGTAAAATATAAAACCATAAACTCAGATGGAATACAACTACAGATGAATAAATACATTTCTTTTCATTTTGAAAACAAATGAGTGAAGAATTATATGTAAATTCACACATGGAGCAAAAGATTTTAATGTAGTAAAATCTGAACCAGAAAGTCAAGTTCATAGCCTTGTTTGTGTAAAAGGACAGGAAGAATGCCGGCCTAGACAGATTTACAGTAATGATTTCACTGTGCAGACAAAAGAGTTTTGATACATACCCCACTGAGGAAACTTAGTTCTAATTCACTTTATTGAATTATGAAATAAATAATATTTTTCCAAAACAACTTCATGTGACAATTGTAATTCAGAGGAATTATTACTAGAATTTATCATGGTTTTCTTAAACTTAATAAGACAGACTGCAGAAACCTATATATCTTACACTGACCTCCACTCACAGAGGCTAAAAATCACTAAAAATAGTTTGTTATCATATTATTGATGCATGCTCGCAAAAATTTATTTTATATGTATAATCCCTAGAAAGCTTTATTAGAATAATATTCATATGTAATAAAGACTGTCTTCATATAATACCAAAGAATAAACAAGAAGAGTTTCAATGGTATAAATTTTGTACCTCCATGGTGCACAGGGTAGAAAAATGACTGATGGGGCCAGGAAAAAGCTGCAAGGTGTCTCCTCACTGCCACATTGCAGAGAGAAGGAGTCACTCTCACATGCTTAGATACACTGATGAAAGCTGCACATTTAGGGGAAAAAAGGCTTCTCAAGAGCAGATTTCACTATACCCAAGCCCACAGAGACTGATACACATAAACAGAATGTCAACTTACTAATTTACAAGAAGAAATGACCTTCACTGGGACCCAGGTATCAGAGGTCTCTCATCCATCAGTCCCCAAAGGCAGACTTCAGGGCAAGTCAGACAAACAAGAAATTAGAACAAGAGGCATCAGTTGATTCAAGTATTTAAAGACCTCCACAGGTGGTCAAGTTATCCAGCTCAGCAAAGTGATGGTCTCACCAATGAGCAAAGAATCCCTTTTCTATATATTCACAGTTACCCAGCTCTTCTCCTGAGTGACGCACTACTTCACCAGATCTAGTCATACTTCAACTCAGTCCTAGCAAAGAGCTTCAGGCCAGGGAGCAATTCAGTCACTTTGAGATGGTTTTACACACCTATGTTTTATCCATTCTGTGCTTCTCACCATTTGAGGAATCTTTATGTCCCTTCTGTCTCTATTTCATAAGCAACAGTTTGGTCCACAAACTCTAGCACGCTGCACTATCATTCTGAACTACAAGTATTATATTTGTAAAGCTTTATACAATCAGTGACATCACCAGAAAAGATGTGGTAATTAAAAAAGTTAGCCAAATCATAAGCTTAAACTTGGCAAATTAAGAATTACAGATCAACCAGCTCAACCCTTCTTATATTATCATAAATGTAGGGTAAAGTAAACACAGTGCAGTTCAGTACTTTCATTTACTACGTATCTGCTAGTGCAAACTCTAGGTCAGCAAGGCACATTTTGGGAGTGAGGATTTGGTGGCTGAGTGGCCCTAACATCTACTGAGTGCCTTTTACCACTAGGCATTTAACTAGACAAATGAGCACATACTCTCTCAATAATTCCTTACAGCCTTAAAGTATGTATTTTTATCTCTACGTGCAGAAGAACAAACCAAGGCTCTCCTTCCATGTCTTCTGGGACCTCGCTCTGTTAAGTTCTGCTTTTACTCAGATCTTCTTTCCTGAGTGACTTGTACCATTCAGCATCACATTCCAGCCTCCCTTATCACCAAAGTGCAAGTGAGCGGAGCAGCAAACACATAAAAACCAACCCTCACAGCTGTCTACAGTTCTACTTTGGAGGCTGCCAAAGCTTTCTCTTCTTCTTTCCAATAAATGGGGAAATAATTTACACGTGCTGTCTGTTCTTATTCACCCCCTCATTCAATCACCAACCCCCCGCAAACATCTTTCAGCCATCAGCACCCTTCAGTAACACTGCGCTGGAAAAAAGTCACTAATTACATTGAAATAAGAACTTCTGAAACACTGTCTTTGGTTCCATTTTTAAACTAAAGTGTTTCTCCTCCAAGCTCTTTGACCATTCCTTCTTATTTCCCTTTTCTAGTTTTGATCCTTCAATGTTAGAGTTCCCCACGAACTTATCCTTGGCTATATCCTACGCCTGCACTTTATGACTCTTCCTAGTAATTTAATTCATAACCTTGGCCTCAACCTCTGCACAAAGATGCCAAAATCTAAATCTCTAGCCCAAATCCCGCCTGTAGCTCCAGAAATCTATATCCAGCCCATACCCATGTAGAAAGGAAACAAATGTCCTACAGTGAATGCAATCTTTCCCAACAAAATTTTTTCATGGTCTTCTAAGACCATAAAATGACACCACAATCCTCTCTACCTCCCAGGAAAGCAACATGTAAATAAACCTAGATTCATTCTCCTTTACTATCCATCTTTGATTTAGTCTTTACTCCTAAATGTTTTACTTCCTTAGAACCTCTTATACCAGTACACTTCTCACCATCCCCATGGCTACTGCCTGGTTAGGTCCTTAACACCTTTCCCAGAGGCATCTCTAAACCAGCCTCCCTCACAGAACTACATATCCTCGCTTCCTCCACCTGCTAACTGCAGGAAAGTCCAAACTCCTTATCAGGGTGTCAACACCCAGCAGCTGGCTGACACCCACCTCTCTTGCTTTACTCATCAGAATTCCTGACTCCTCCTAAAAACCCCATCAGCACAACACCCATGCACACACACACACCCCCAAAATTTCCAAAAGCTCATCCTCTTTCTGCCACACCATTCAGCACAATATTCAGGTCAATGCCACATTGATCCAACATCAAATGCAGTCTCAGGAAACCAGTTTCAACTTCTCTGTTGACTGGCCTGATCCACAATATGTTTTAAAACCAGAGCATGATTATTGACATTGCAGCATTCTCCTTGCAGTTAAGTGATAACAGATACAACTCGCACTTTGGCAGCTTAGATGTGCTAAACCACAACTGCCAAACCACAGCTTCTACCATAACAGGAATTTTGAAGGAAGTGTATTCTAATACTCTTCTCTGTCACAAGTTAAGAAGCTTTTCTACCCGCATCCTCCAGTATTAACAGGGCTCATACTTTACTACACTAGGACTTGTGAGTTACTTGGCAGTTAGAGCTCACCGTGGTGAAAAATCCCTACCCTCATAAAATGTTGTTAATGTTACTTAGATTGGGAATACTGAATATGTGGGTGTACAGCTTAGAGTTATTGGCAAGCACTTCTGACATTTATAATGACTTCCAGTGTCAAGAAACAAGTTAAATTTGATGCTGAACCTGGAGGGCAGCCCCTGCACTCGCTCAGATTAACATTAACAGTCTTTCATAAGCAACTCCACACCAAAATTGATGCAAATGTCATTAGAAATCCAGTAGCCATTTCACCAAACATATTTTAAGATATGATAAACTTACTATAAATGTGAAAAAAGTGTAATATTTCAAAAGGAAAAAAAATCGTCTCTTCTCAAAGAGGCTGTTTCCATGGTGGGAGTAAGGAGAATGCCAAAATCCTTAACCTGAGCAAGCCATTTTATCTTTCATCCTCATCCTATCAATACATTTTGCCTCACTCCTTATTAGTAACTGAAGTTTTCCCTAACAAGTGTCTTTGAAATCTACTTTTCACCTCTAGAGCAGGGTTCATAGGTATAGCTATGGATTACATGTAACAATGTCTAAACAGTAGAGATAACAAATACACACTCCTTTCTTTATTCATTTCCTAACTTCCATACAATTAGAAATTGTATAGAAATTTGGATTAAACTTCCTTATATGTTGTGACATCCTTCAAGTCTTATTCAAATGTCACCTTCTCAATGAAGCCTACCCTATTTAATGTGACAACCTGCCTTCCATTCTCCTCAACCTTTCATTCTAATCTCCTTATCCTGCTCTGTCTTTTTTTCTACAGCACGTATCTTCCTAAAGGCAATGTAATTTACTCACTTTTTTAAGTTTATTATGCATTAGAAAACTCCCCTCTAGAAAAATTTTCAAGGACAAAAATCACTGTTGTTAATTTATGATCCCTAGTAACCAGACCAACGCCAACGGTTTTTAACAGGTACTCAAATATGTAATTGTTGCATGCTGAATACACAATTTAAATTCACCTGTTTGTCTCATTAACTGGTTAATAAGCATTACACAAATCTATGATGAATTCTAATTGCAACACTGGAACATTTCCATGGTCAGCACAGCAGGAACTAACCTCATTATATCTTCTCATGTATTGTCTGGACGACCCTCCAGAGTTCCCCAGCTCCAATCTAAAGAGCCTCCACCTCCCACAGCACAGAGAGCACGGCCACATGGGCTACTTGAGCCAGGAGACATAGTGGCTTTCAGGCTAACTTCATTACTGTTGTTCACAACTTCAACTTCTTGGTCTATAAAATGGAGGATCTGGATGGTAAATACAATATTTCATCCAGCTCAAAAAGTACAAGCATTGTATTATGTTAGCAGTAAAGCCTGGGAAGAACAGCTAACACATCTTGCAACTAAAGGGATGAAGGGAGGAAAAAATATAAAATGTGTATCTGTTATAAAAGGGCTGAGAGCAATGGCCTTGAAAAGAAAGAAGGCAGAAGCTCAGGAAACTAAAATAAAGGAAAAGGAGATTAATTTAAAAAGGAAGAACTGTAGGGATTTAACTCACATCACTCCATACACTCAAAAGTAAATAGATGACATGGTTCTAAGTGAAAAATGTGTACAGAAGCACTTAAATAAAACTCAAATAAAAGTAATTTTAATATGCTGAATACAAAATTTTATTATTATTATATTTGGTATTTTATATATTATATTTGATATTTACATTTTCACTGATGTATTAGAATAAACTAGATGGCTTTTCTCATAATGGATTTTAGTACTAATTATAAAATAAAGAAATCTGTTTTAAAAGGCAGTAATAATAATTACTCGAGCACTTAATTCTGGAATAGAGCTACATTATAGAACTACTGAGACACCACCTCAACCCACATTCAAGCTTACACAAAGAACAAACTCACCATGACTGATGACAACCTCAGGTGGGTGGTGGTGCTGGGGGCAGTTCCACATACGACGTGGCCTCCTTTGGTCATAGTCTGGAGACTGCCCTGATGAAAGCTGAGGGCCTGCCTCTTCACACAGTATTTTTAGTGTCTCTGCCTATACTAATAACTGAGTATCTTAGAGCACATGTTCAAGGGTCAGGCACTGTTCTAAACATGTCTTCAGCCATTTAGTCCACAGAACAGCTCTGTGAGGCAGCCGCTATCATTAGCCCACTTTCAAGATGAATAAACTTACTTTTCCAAAGTGACATCACTAGTAACTGGCAGAACTGGAATTCAGACCTAAGTGAACAGGCTCCAAAATCGACATTCTCTTTAAATCCAGATAAGACTACATCAGAGTGTATAATCTAATATATATCACAGTAATTGATCACCTACCCTGTAACAAGCCTGAGTCTGGTTTCTCCACACTTAATCCTCACACAGTCCCAGCTGGGAGTTGTCACCATCCTCTCCAAGGTTTTCAGATTAGGAAACTGGGGCTCTGGGCGGTAAAGCACCTGCACAAATTCACACCTTGGAATTTTCCTCATCTATCTGCCTAGGAACGCTTCTCTCCTTATTCCGAGCTAATGGTCTCATTCTGGCATTGAAACAGCACAGCGCAGTCATACTCCTCAGTGTTATACGCTCAAATATACTCCTACGCAGGCACTGTAAACTGCCATGCAGTATATGAGATTACGGATACCTTTGATTAACTTACGCTTAGCATTTACCATGTGCCAGGCAGTGAGACAGCCCCAGAGGATAAAACAAAGAGCACACGTACAGTTTGTGGGAAACAAAGCAGGTAGACAGTGACCAGAAGCGCTGAGAACTGCTACAGCAAAGGGAGTGCAGTTGCTAAGGAAATTCAGGAAGGACGACCTTATCCAGATTCAGGGGAAGGGGAAGAGGGGGTGACTTCTAATCTGACACTAAATGACATGCCTGAAATTGCCAGGTGAAGAGGGAAGGATGGTGAGATGGAGGTAAAGTACAGTATTCCCAAGGAAAGGAAAGGACCAGGGCCTAATTCTGGGAGACGGTTTGTTTTTGTGTTTTGTCCCCTCCCAACAACCTCCATAAAGTATTGCCCTGAGTGAATCACTAGTCAGCTGCTGGCCTCTTCCTGCTTCAAACCCTCTCTCCTGGAATCACAGGATGTCTTCCGGCTTCAGTTTCTGCTCCACCCACCTGCCAGAGGAGACTACAGGCACAACAGCAGCTTCAGTCCACCCACTGGCATCGCACGTATCTCCTTTCATTGCAGCACAGGGTTCATCCGGCACGCCTGGTCCAGCCCTGCGCACTGCTGAGGCTGTCTTCTCCTAGGGATCCTTCTAACAAGCCTCACTGTCCTGGGCCACTGCACCCAGCTGGGCTGCTGCGTCGGTTTCCTTGTCCACCGCAATGAATACCAGCGTGGACTGGCTGCCTGCAGGGGACAGAAGCCTGCCTGGCTGAGCCCAAGCCACACCACCCCATTCTTATCGGTGCTTTCCCGCAGGAGACAATTCACTTTTATATAAGACTAAAATCTTTGAGAGTGATCGACAAGCTTGATAAACCTCAAGATATTATTATGCATATCAAGATACACATTTCTAATAGGCACACAGTAAATATTTTGTTGAATGGGTAACTAAAGCTATGCTACTATAAAACTCATGTGACAGGTGGTTCAAATAAACAGTAAATATGTTATCTGTTGTAAACCTAACTGTGCAAATTAAAAAAAAAACACACAATGGGAGTGAAAAGGTTTAAAAACATTGGGGAAAATATCTCATTACACTTTCTTAACAACTTACGCAATTAAGCCCACATTACAAATTCAGAAATAAGAAGGGCTGCGATATTTGGAATATATGCAATTTTTGGAAGTTCTACTAAGTACTGTTGCATTTAACCAAACTAGGACCAATCCTGATGATCTAAAAGAAATGCAATCCAATACAGTAACAATAAGGACAACAGCAGAATGGCTACCAGACACGGAGGATTCATTGTGTGCCAAGAACTGTGCCGAGGGCTTCTGCAGACAGGACTAGTGGCCTATCATTCACCCGCCTTTTCCAAAGTAACAGAAACTTCATATTGTTTGGAGTAAGAATGTGCTTTTTAAAAAATTACTTGATTCCCCTGAGGCCCTTGTAGCTAGGAGTGGCCCAGCAGCTCACCACTGATGAAAGACATACAGGCTGAGTGTTTTCTAGGGAGGTTTTCCTCTCCCAATCCTAGTTCCAACACTTTTGCACAACTTTCTCCTCCCTCCCATGGCTGACATGAACGCCTGGAATGTAAGGGGCTGAAAGGAAAGCATCCATGGTGGGCCCATGAGAGCCCAAAGGACATAAGAGCAACATGACCGGGCTATAAAGCAGTAGCAGTTTCAGGTCTGACTGTCATCACCAACCTGCTGCACTAGTTTGGGACTACTCCCCTTTGGAATGATTTTTGCACCAAGAAAGAAGACAAAGCTGTATTTGGTTAAATCTCTTTATGCATATTTGTCTTCATTATCTCATTTAGATTTTCACTTGGTTGAATTTAGCAATATTCTTATTCAAGGAGCCCAGTAAAATGAAAATGCCTCTGTGGCAGCACTGTAACTACTATGGTAGCAAGGGGAAATTTACTAGTCACCATCATCTGACAGCTCTCTTCTCCTCCTGTTGTCATACTGTTCCTCGCTTGTTCCCATCTCTCCACTGCTCTTTATTCTTAAAGTTGCCTGATTATCTGCCATTCTCGGATAAAGCACTTACATGTTATGATAATCTCTAAATTTATTCAAAAGTAAATTAACAAATCTCTTCTTTATCTAAAAGGAAAATAACACATACCAAAATTAAATGATATAACTTTAAATAGTGTAACTTCTAATTCCCAAGCAATGATATGTTACACTAATTTATCCTCAGTCCTCTCTCAAAATATTATCATATGGTATACGGTGATTTAAAACACTAAAATGATGCCTTCTTTAAAGAGTTATATTAATATTTATTAAGTCTTCCGTGTGGTCCAAACACTGCACTATGTGATTTAGGTCTCTTATCTCATGAACCTTAACACTACTGATATAAGTCTACTTAGGATCCCCAATTTGCAAGAGACTCAGGACGTGCCAATATCATATAATTGCTAGAGCCAAAATCTACACTCTAGGCACTCTGATTTCCAGAATTTACTTAGCCCTCACTTAAACAACAGATGCTGAAATAAGTTCTTTTAAAGTACATTCTGGATTTTTGATTCATAAAGTCATTTGAGTTAGCCTGGCTTTTCACACATTTATAAATTAAAATAAATTAAAATTACCACATGTATGGTTAAAAGAAAAAAATTAAGGTAAAAAAATGTCAGATATCCAATGTCAACCTGAAAATCAAGAAGTCTAATATGTACATTATAATTCAAATGTTAAAAAAAAAACCCTGCTACCCAAAAATTCAAGTTTTCTCAAAACATTATGAAATAAATAATGTCTAGATGGGCTACCAGAGTATTTCTTTTCATTGCCCTATTAATACTTATTTGGAAGATTTTATTTCAAAAATTTACTATATATACAACTTATGTGGCAGAGGCTGTTTCGTTACTGCTCACTACCCATAAACAGACAAACGAGGCTTCAACAAGCACAGGAGCAAAGACACAAACACACGAAATACCGTGCATAGCAGGCAGACCACTAGCTGTGTGGTGTGACTAGGTGACAGGGAGGAACGTTCCAGAAGATTCCCTGAAAATGCTCAGAGCCTGGGCCTACCAGCTGGAAGATAACTGAGCAGGCCTCTCAAGTCCTTGCTTTGCCTCTAGACCAAATCTCCCTCAGGTAAGCAGACACTGATTGTGCACGTGTGCCAGATACCATGCTCCGCTGAAACCCGTAACGAAAAAGAAGAGCTGAACCTGCCCTCGATGAGCTGACAACCAGTTATCATCGGTTGCCGACAAAGAGGGATTTAATCTATGCTGCAGCATACAATTAGACACACAGGAAAATTTCCCACATAGCGGGCTGTTAGATACGTTAAGGACTAAGGAAGGCCTTTTACCAAATAATCAAATTTTTCCTCTATCACAGTTTGCTATGCTTAAATTCCTCTCAGTCCTGTTTTAGTCTGAAACATTTACTTTTTACCACTTACTATCTTCTACTATAAGAATAGTGGTTTTTATGATTGATGAGATTGATGAAGTATACATATAGCTTTTATAGTATGACAGATCTAAAATCAAACTAGGATATTTAACTTGATTCTATAGACACACTGACTCGGAAGTGCAAAATTTATCATGCTACGGAAAAGATCGTTTAAATGGTGATACAAATAAAACGTTAACATCAGTAACATTTAATGAATTCCTAAAATAATAATGGTATTCCTTTTCTCATATGATAGCATTCGAATATGAACTCCAGGATAAGAAAAAAGGAACACCATTATTACAGCATCATGTATTAAAAGAGGCATGACCTGTCATTACTATTTTAAGAAAGTAAACAATGGCAAAAATTATCAGTCTTACACAATTCCAACTATAACTTAATCGACATTTTAAAACTCTCCTAGTACATTAGTGGAAAAACTAATGAAATTTGAACAAGATCTGCAACTCAGAATTGAGTAAATGGTATTTTACCAAAGTTAATTTCCAGATGTTCATAATCAAACTAAAGTTACTGTCTTAGTCTGTTTGGGCTGCTATAACAAAATACCAGAGGCTGGGTAGCTTATTAATAATAGAAATTTACTTCTCACAGTTCTGGAAGCTGAAAGTCCGCAATCATGGTGCCACAGATTCAGTGTTTGGTAGGGTTTCCTGGTTCATAGGTGTCAGTCTTTTCACTGTGTCTTCGCAGGGTAGAAGGGGATGGCTAGGGAGCTCGGTATGGTCTCTTTTATAAGAGCACTAATGTCATTCATGAGGGCTCCACCTTCATGACCTAAGACCTCCCAAAGGACTTATCTCCTAATACTGTCACATTGGACATTGGGATTTCAACATATAAATTTCAGGGGGACACATTCAGACCGTAACAGTTACATAAATGGTAACATTAAGGCACGCTGATTAAGAGGTATATGAGAACTCCTCACACTATTTTTACGACTTTCCTCTAAGTTGAAATTGATCCAAAATAAAACATTTAAGAAAATTCCCAGTTCTTTTTTTAGAGTAGCTTGCTGAGCAGTCCAGATGTCACAGAACGTCAAATGACGACCATTTTAAATATTCAAAGCTTTAGAATATCAGCATATCACAGCTTCTACTGACTGTGTTTAACAATTAGGGCTTATTACCCTCTGATTGTTGACAGCAGAATGGTTTTACAAAGATAGACCCATGAATGAAAAATGAAAATCTAAGTGCTACATTTGAAAGTGAAAAGGGAAACACTGTATTTTATTAGTCATAAAATTCCAAGGCCCAGTCAGCCAAGGCAAGAATTAAAAAAAAAACCAGATCATTCATTTCCATTAGGATTGTAATATAATTCTGAAAGATAAGAAACACTTTACAGGAAAATATGTGGCCATAAGGAAAGGTTAAAATTCCCTAAGCCATCTTTCGCAGACATCTTTGTAACTGCAAGACAAAGCTTTACCCCTCATTCACTCAATCTGCATTTATGAAGCATGTATTATGTGCCAGGCACTGCATTTCATGCTGAGCTCCAGAAAACAAAACTGTAAATAAAAAAGATTTTATGATCATTTAGATATATAACTTGCTTCCAAAGCACAGATTAGTAAAATAATCAAGTTCTAAGTATCTTAAAGAGGTCAAATATGATTTATCAGTAGGATATATTTCCCATTCCTTCTTCGTTAAGAGTTTAAATAATCTCTATTTATGAAGATAATGAGGCTCCACTTTCATAAACCTTTTATTTATTCTAAGGGTAGTAGACAAGAGTTGGATTTTGTAGAACATCCCTTTTCCATCGTTTTTTTTCCAGCTAACACCTACATGTCTCCAGAGTGGGGTGGAATTACAACTTCATGCCACAGTCCCACCTGAGCTGTCCCCTCAAGTTGTTTGCTAGGCAAATTGAAGCAGAAGTAGAAAATCCCCCAGGATTTTCACTTCCTCCTTTTTCCCTTAAAGTGAGATCAGTAAACAAAGGTCAAATACATTCTACTTTATAATTCAAAGATTATTCACCTCAGCAGTGGTATTTGCACTTCATCTAAGGTCAAGAATCTAAAAAGAGTCCCGTGAAATGAATGGTCTTCTGCTGGCCACTCCATATCAAGATCTCAGCTCTATTAACGACCCTAGAGTTAGAATAATCACACATGCACAGAAAACAAGTGGTTTCTGACAATGAAGAAACTAATATGACATTTCAGGAAAAAACAAAGAGAGAGGGAAATTTTTCTTGTCTCGCACACTTCAAAATGAAATGATTTATTTACTGTTACAAATTCTAAAGATTCTCTAGTTATAGCCAAAATAAACTCTAAAGTGAACTCGTGGTGTTTTCTTTTAAAGAAGTGATCATTAATCTCAGCCATTCGGGTAACTTACAGGCTCCGAGACGCCCCTCACCGAGCCAAGGTGAGGGGCCGTCTAACGTCTGATGGGAGCATGGTAATTATAACCGGCTCAGAAATGACCATGTGTACGCTAATATGTGAACTGAAAAGGAACAACAGAAAACTAAATCTAAGTCTGGCACAGTGACTCACCTGTCACCCACGAAGAGTCACCATAAATTCTAGATGGTAATTCTTGGGTAGACAAAGACTGGGGATGGGGAGCATTCTGAGAGGCTGTTACAGAAAAATGAGAACTTGAGAGCCTTCAGCAAAAGAATTCTAAGAACAAAAAGGGAAAAAAGCAGTGATGGAAAAGATAAGTGAAAGTAGGGAACGTCACTGGATTTTCACTCTGACCATGGGCCAGGAAAGAAAAGAGATACATAGGACTGAACCCAAAGAACTTGATGAGCCAAGGTTGTTGCTGAAAGACCAGTTCTGACTGTTGACTGGGGCTCAGAAGAAAGGGCCTTGCTTCTCTAAGAATGAAGTAAGCTCAGCTCTGGAATTAAACTAGATGTCACTAAACAAACAGAAGGAAGTAAAAACAGAGATGTCTATTAAACAGATGCCTGTTAAAATGTATTAATCTATATTTTGCTGAAGTGAACAACAAGGTGGTATTTGCAATTATCTGCACAGATAAACACTGGACTATCTTGCCCTATTACTTGATAGTTAAATGACATTATATTTATGTCCTAGGACAACACTGAGGTTGAAGAGGTTAAGGCAGGAAGGATAATGTCCCTGTCAGAATGGAGATGGGAAGAGAAGAAAAGGGAAGGGCAGACATTGGCACAGTAGCTATGTAAAACTGGGCATGTTTCTACATGTAAGACAAGGTTCAGTCTTACATAGCCTTTCAATCGTGGGACCATCAACTCCAAGAAGGTGGGTTTGATTGGGAGCTAACCAGCCCACAGTACCACCCAGGAAATGGCACATGTCACAGTATGATGCCAAAGGAACACGGCTTTTCCAGTTCCCTGGGGTCACTGGACTGCCCTTCTGCTCTACCAGGCAGCTACACTGAAAGCACCAGAGGCCAAATTGCTTAATTCCAGGAATGGCTTATAACTTTGGGATGAAATGATAAAAATCTCCCCCTCCTTTTGCAAAGGGATACGATACACATAGATTTTAGGCCATCAGTGAGAGGACTGGTGAGCAGAGTTAAAGGAGCATGAGAGAGGCACTCTGCCCCCCTCCAGCCTCCGCAACGACTGCATGCTCCTGCAAGCAGGGGTGGCTGGTGCTCTATGCGGAAGATGACATTTAATGTGTAGAAAGACTGTCTTTCTTTTATAGATTGTTTCAAGTTCCCTGGCCATACAGAGGCAACAGAAATGGTGAAGTGTCACTACCTAGCTGGAGAAGGCAGTGGGTTGGTGCCTCCACACCCTTGGAGTCGACGCTTCCCTGCACAGGTGCCCTGCCAAGGATTTCTAATTGTCGATGAGCCCAGGGGTGCACACAAGTTAGCCAAGCCGCTGAGCCTGGACCGCGTCTGCCAAGGATTCAAAGAGATGCCCTCAAACGAGCAGCTGGGTGCTCATTTCTACACCTCCAGGTGACCACTACGAACTGTTAAACCTCTCCTCATACATTTTAAACACCATCATTCCCTAGGCATACACATTTTATACACTATTACACTAGGCATACCTTAAAAAAAATGTAAGACTTTTCTTTACTTCCTCCAGAGAAAATCTGGAAGACTCAGTCCAATTTTTCTTTTCTTTTCTCTTTTTTTTTTTTTTTTTTGGCCTTCAGTTAAAAAAAAAATTACAAACATACAGGACTTTAGTAAGAAGCAATAAATCTTTCACTGAGGAACTTTCATTTGTGTATCAAAATAAATTCATACATTTCAAGTTTCTGGCCACTACTATATCAAAATTGTAACCAGTCTTAAAAGAATAAAGAGTGGCTTCCACATTCATGTAGCATACTTTCTAATGTCAGTAAACACCTGAGTAGAGGCACCTAAACACACCTGAGATACGAGTAAGTCCACCCAAAGCTTATAGCTAAGGAAAATAAACACCTTTAAAGCTTTCTGAAAGCTGGAAGAAAGAGCAATGATAAAGGTCTTTCATTAGATAGGAAATTTACATCAGATCTGTCTTTGCAACCCCACTCAGGTACACACAAAGATCCTCTCTGGAAATAAAAAAAAATAAAGTATGATTCTTAAACTTTATTCCAAAAATAAGTTCTAACTTACCAATATAGAAGTTTTATGAGTAGAAAATGTATTTAAAGGATGCATCAAGAATTTCAAGTGAAAGAAAGGTTAACAAACATAAAGACACTTACCTAGTACTCTGTGAACTCACATTTCTGAATGTAATATTTGGAGACTTCCACAAATAACACTTTTCAAGTCTGGGACCTTTTCATATTTTGCCCTTGGGAGCTGATCACTTGCTTCTAGGTTGTCATTTCTATTGTGCTTCCAGAGGCACAGGGAAGACAGAAACTAGGCAATGTAAGAAAGACAAGGCGACTCCAAACCACCTACCTCTTCTGCCCAAACAATCACTAGGTCACAAACATTCAGACACACACCCTCAGCACAGAGGAAAAAAAATAAAAACAAAATACAGGTTGTTACCCCATAGTGTGTAGGCAAAACACCCACAATGTTGACACATAAATCTGAAACCCAAGTATAGGCATATGACTGACACCACCACTCACCAATCTGGTTCTACACGTACATTCAAAACCACTGTGTTCCAGGAGATCTTAAGAGAATTGTTTTATTTCTCTTGCGTCAAGTCACCAAAGCAGGAAGACCAATGAGAAACCCATAAAAGGAAAATTCTGCTTCACTTTCTTCTCGCTGTTCATGTTGTACAAAGTATCCTAACTGCAGAGAGACCATTAAATGTGCTTTCCACTCTTTCCTCAAAATGCTGTAATAAAAGCAAAAGGAGATAAAACTACACGTATGATTTCCCCCCTCTTTCTTGGCATCTCTGTCTCTCTCCAAAGAGAATTTTGTGAAATGTTTCCAACCAATTTTCTATCTACCAATTAAGAACACTTTCAAAACCTGCTTTCTGAAGAGGACATGAACAAAACTGAGATAAGAGAGTCTGACCTGAAAAAAAAAATCTGAGTCACATGTTTCAGAATTATTCTTAGAAATGGAAATAAAATTCCAACTTCAATCTTCACTTTCTGTATTTCCTCGATGACTAGCCTAGACAAACATCCACATAAACTGGAACAATCAATTAGCTCTGGTAATTATTACAGCTAAAGTGGTTTTCTACTGAACTAACAATTTTCCCTACAAGCTTCCCATATATATGACAAAAATCATCAGTTACAGCCATGTTGAATCCCCTTACCACA
This sequence comes from Camelus dromedarius, assembly GCF_036321535.1. NCBI lineage: Eukaryota > Metazoa > Chordata > Mammalia > Artiodactyla > Camelidae > Camelus > Camelus dromedarius. The sequence goes on along the minus strand of NC_087436.1, from coordinate 64,046,204 downwards.
GCCCTTCTATACAGCAATACTGAAGGCCCCTAAGACAGCAAATAATTCAAAACTTTTATTAGTATAGAAAAGTGATGTTGTGGGTATTAAGAGGTAATTATTCACTTTATGGCCTGAGGTTTCCTTTCCACCTTTCCCAACTACACAATAAGAAGATACAAACATATAAACTCATTCTTTACCAGTTGGGTCCCTGTACCTATCATCCTTTCCTGCCATTCTTCTCACTGGCATTTCTAATGGAGCTTGAAATTAACATTATTTTTCCTGGCCTTATGCCTTGCTTTATTTTGTTTTGTTAGTTTGCTTTTTGTTTTCCTTTAGTGTGTTATTTTATGCACCATTTTCTGAGAAGTCGGCAGAGCTCTGGAAGTATTCTGTCTTAAGTAATGCTACAGAACAAAAGAGAACAGGGAATATATAAAATACTACTATTTAAGTTTCTCCCATGAATTACAACAGATTTTTTAAAAAGGTAAAAACAGAAGTGTAGGTTTTAAAGACAGAGGCTTAGGTTTGAGAGGGGAAAAAAAAATCTCGACCATGTCATAGCCTTATGTTTGCAGAATAAAACCACCCAACAGTGTCTTTTAACAAGTAGCCTCAAGATAATAAAAGATGAACACAAACCTACACGGTCATATAACCGAAATGAAAATCAGAATCTAACACGATGCCTCCAGAGGATAAAAAGAAGTAAACTTCATCAAAATAAAAAATCTAAAAGGCTTCTCTGCAATTATGGTTATGATAAAATTGGCACAGCATGGTTTTAACCACATAGAAGATTAATATTTATTTTCAACAAATGTAGCTAGAAAAATGTTATGATATCCCCTCCTTTTTCCACTAGGAGCATGCTGATTGAAATGGATTCATTTATCTAAGTTGACAGCTAGACAAAACTATATTGCGAATATTTTTTATCTCTGATTAAATTAGAACTTAGCAACATCTGGTTTGCTACAATTACCCAAAATTATTCAAAACAAAGTTTTTTTTTATACACTTAACTGTGTCACACTGTGCTTAAGAGTTCTTTTTAATACAACATTCAGAAAAAATAAATAATAAAACAACTTAATTATGGAAGAAATGATTACTTCCAGTAAGAGATTTAAAAACTCACAGAAAAATTACTAATTCACTTTTAGAGCAGTCAGGATTACAAGTCATATCAGATATTTGATTGCCCAGGACAAGAACTGGGGAGTTTTCATGGGGGGTGAGGGGTATAGCTCAAGTGCTAGAGCGCCTCTTAACACACACAAGATCCCGGCTTCAATCCCCAGTACCTCCTCCAAATGTAAATAAACGAACGAACCTACAAACAAAAAAAAAAATTTAATGTTCTTTGAAACAGTCCCTTCAGCTGTTGAGAGGTTTAAAACTATATCTCTTCCACATGCTATAATCAGAGAACAGGGAATATCTTATATTGAAATAGCGGTTCTTCAAGAGGACACAAACACTGACATCATACTACAAGCCTACCTTTGAAAAGCAAGTTCTCACAGGCCATACAAAGGGCACCATGTCCCAGTTCATACACATTTGCAATTGCTTTCAGAATAGCTGGCTTCAAATTATTTTTCCAAAACTACACTATTTTCATTATGCATGCAACTGTATGCTTTTTTTTTCTCAAAACTACCAGTAATTTTGCTGAATGTTACCCAATTATGATTCCTCACTGTTTCAAGGTTTTATAAAGCTGTACTCCATCCAACACAAGAGAAGTTTATTCAAGATGAAGTACTCTGATCTCACACCTTGTCCTCCTTAACAGTTCATTCTTTGTGACAGTAATCCTATTTTCTCAGATTGTCACTTTTAAAATAAGCAATGTTCTTCAAATTCTAAAAACAGTTGATTTCAGGGAAATGTACACTGGGGACAGGGGAAGACTACGTCTGCCCTGAAATACGACATATACAAATTACATTTTATAGCCTAAATGTATTAGGTAGATATGCCTATAGAATGTATTAGAAATAAGTAATAAAGGCATTTCTGACATTCTTATCTGACAGTGCCTGCCAGTGTTCTGGATTCCATTTGTACCTCATAAATTGCGAGATAATCATTCCTTTCAGAATAAGTCAGAGATAAAAAAGATTGTAGTCAGAGATTTAAAAAAAAAAAACTGTATAGTGTACATGAAGTAACATGACAAAATGATTCCAAATGGAAGGCCATGAGGATTGAAGACAACAGATATAAAGTGATATCAATCTTGCAAAAAGTTTGGGAACAAAGGATAAAAAGAGATGGCTTGAAGCACCATGTTCCACTCCTTCCTGCTACGTGCAAGGGTGACAGCCCCGATTTTCCCCATCCGGCTCTCACATACAATAACCAGACCTTATGCAATGCATTATCTGACAGAAACTAATTTAATTCTCATAAGCCCACGATGAAATACATATCATTAGCCCAACAATACAGAGAGTAAACTGAGGCTCAGAAAATGACTCAACGTCACACAGCTATTATGGGGTACACAGTTTCCAGGTTTAGGCTTAAGTTCATGTGATCCTAGAGTCCATTTTCTAAGTCACTAAGGCTCATGGACACAGCCAAGTAATTATAGAGTCTGTGCTATTAATTTTTTAAACAAAAAAGACATATCATATATGACACTTAGCTAACATACTACATCTCCATCTTTGAAGAACTCAACCTATCAACATAAACCACCATCTCCACTGACATAATCAGGTACTCCAGGTTATGATAAAAGAGACTAACCAGTCCCTGCCTTCAATGAAATTATATTTCCACATAAGTATGAAACAAGAAGAGAAATAATCAAACGCCACGGCAGAATGTCATAAATGCCATAAAAGAGATATAAAAGAGTTTAGGGGAATTAGAAAACAGAACACAAAGGGGAAACAAAATATTTACATTATTAATGAAAGACACAAGTAGAAAAACATCTTATAAATTCTTACATAATAAACAGTCAACTTTTTTGCATTTGTCACTCAGACTATCAGACCGCTGTAGTGTTACAAGAAACAATGTATTACTGTCTTTTCAGGTATCGTTAAAATAGGAAATCCATTTAATGACTTCAGGAATGAGGATTTACAAATAAATAAATCACTTTGCTCAAAATAGAAGAATTTTGTGACATAAACCCTCTTAACTAAATTAAATGTAGTCCCAACATCTGATTTTATGATTTTTGTGTAGCATTTAAAATACAAACATATAAAAATTCTAGTTATGGGTATAGGTCTCCAAAGAATAGACTTAACCTTTTAGGTAAAAAAAAAAAAAAAATCTAACTAAATAATTGGATATAGCATTATAACAATATATAAACAGGAAGATGAGTAAAAATTAATAACAAGTTCCTATAAGGTAATTTAAATAATGATCACATCACTTAGCTTTTTACAATAAAATGAGAGTACAGCATATTAAAGTTGAAAGGGATATTATTTAATACAAACCCTTTCCTTGCACCTCAATAAGCTGAAGCCAGAAAGAGGCAAGCTCTGGCCTACACTTCCCAGCTGGGAAGGGGTGTAGCAGAAGCTTAGACTGGCATCTAACTGGTTTCTCCACCTCCCCTCTTCATGCCTCCTCCAATTACATCTACACAGAACAGCCAACGTGATCTTTGTCAAACGAAAATCTCATCTTGTTACAACCTGGCTTAAAACCTTTAATGACTGCCCACTGCTCCTAAGATAAAGGCCAAAATACTTAAAAAACAGACAACACATTATGGACTCCCATTTACTTTCCTAGCACGTTTCACGTCACCTCCTCTCTCAATCCTGTGTTCCAGCTACTAGGACCTCCCCGCAGTTTCTCACATGAGCTGAGCTCTGTCTCACCCTAGGCTTTGATTCCCTTCTTCAGGAAGCCTGTCTGCTTGACCAACTCCTTCACATCCTCCAGGGCTCAGCAGGATGAGAAAATCTCTCATCTGGATGGCCTGAGATCCTTAGAGAAAATATTCCCGTAAAACTCATTATTTTCCCTTTTCTAATCTCTATCACAATTATACTTAATTTTGTCACACAGGAAGCACACAATAAACGTTGACAAATGGATGAAAAAGATAAATGGTTCCAAACTTACTATCTTCTTACTATTTTCCCTATATTAAAAACTGTATTCTGCTAAGATAATTTTCTTAAACCACACTTATTTATCATTTTGCTCATAGAATTAATGAGCAATATCTTAAACTAATATCATTTGTTTTCTAGAACATACTTTACCATTATTTTATTAATATTCGATGATTTGTTCTAAATAAAAATACAGTCAGTTTTATCATCACACACTGTGGAAAGCCTTCAAATATTTAAATGATAAGTTTAATTCTAGCAGTGGAGATATGACAGTCTACTGTCTTTACTAAATGATAATCTCTCTTAACAGCTGTTTTCCAGATTGGTGTTTTACTGCTGTTCCTTGACAAGTAAGAGTCATAACCATAGCACTGCCAAACTTGAGCACTGGTATTCCTAAAGCTAGTTCCTACATTTCTACAGAGTTTCTGTGGACGTAAGCCAGTGGGGACAGGGAGAAGTTAGACTAAAAATGAACAGAAACCAACCTTCTGGAGTAAAACTCCCTCCTAGTCACAGACACACATTTATATATCTCTAAAAATAAACTAAGAAATCTTGGTTTCAATATCTGTATAGATTTGACATACCCTCCTCATCTCAAATTACAGTGCCTTGCCCATTCTTTATGGTCAACAGATAGTTTATGATATTCTGAAATTTAATATTATAGGCAGACAACTGATATTAAACCATTCTGTGTTCACTCAGTTCCTCTGTAAAATGAAAAATTCGGGGGTGCTGTCCCTATTGCCAAATCAAGGTAACTATGCTTAATTTTCTTCCCTTTACTCACCTCTATTAACCTCCTCCACTAGAACATGCCTGGGTCTGTGATGAGCTCTTCCGATGACAGAATGTGAAGGGAGCAGTGAACCAGCACATTCTCCAGGGCTGCCTACTCAACCTTCACATCTTAGCTCAAATGTCGCCCGCTCTGGGAAGTCTCTGCAGACCAGCCCACCTCCAACTCAGACAAGGTCTGATCCTGCTCCACCTCACAGCATCCTGGGCTTAACCTTTGTAGCACTTACCAGATTTTAACAAATAATGCATCATAGATACCTCGCCTAACACTTCATTTCCATGATTTTGCAAGTGCTAAAGGCAGAGGCTCTTTCTGCCATGTTATGCTCCACAGTCCCGGCACCCAGCAGACATCTGGTACGAACAAATACATAGTGAATGACAAAATTAATAACTTAACAAAGCTGGCCTTTTGAGAAGTGCAGGAAAGCAGAACAATTTAGAGTTCCACTTAAAAGAAGATAGCCAATTCAACAACCTATTAAAATTAACTATAAAAGCGGTCGGTATGCTATACATTTTGTGTACATCATCTCATTTAATCCTCACAATAAAGGTAAGTATTATTTTTATCCCCATTTTGCACATGAGAAAACTAAGGCTTGGAGAGGGGGAGTAACTTTCCCAGCATCATATGCTATACAGAGAGAGGGTTGGAAATCATGTCCTTCTGTCTCTTTTCTACTTTACCTCTTTGCTTCTCTCATGAGCATACGTTACATTGCTGCATTTTGTACTTCTCTCCATGCGTATTTACTTTCAGTAAAGATCATCACATGCAAGTTAATGCTTAAGCCTTAAAATAATTTTAATACTTTTAAGTAAATAAATCCAGCCATGTGAATAAAAAAGGAGTCAAAGAGAAACATTAAGTATATACTAAGTGTATCAATGTATACGCTTCCACTTTATAAATGAAGAGATGGTGAAACTGCCTTTGTACAATGTAATAGTACTGTGAGCCCAAAGCTCTGGATGTAGAATTTATTTTATCTATAAACATAAGGGAAATAAAGCTGATATAAAAAACGCTATCAAATCCTATTTCATATCCTCAAATGATTTACTATTAAATAAAACTTATTAGTATCCTCAATAATAGGGAAATAAAATATAGAGAAATAGGAGAGAAACGTACTAGATTCCTTAACATTTGTAAAGAATGTAAAATATCTTCACCATGCACTTTCTTTTAAACCTTCAAGAAAAGAATGTATAACCTATTTTATCTTTTGAAAATATGCTAATACCACAATACCATAGCTCAGCTCTTTAAGACGAATGTAATGTGAAAATTCTTATAAAATCAACTACCTATTAAGGTAAGTTTTTGGAAAGATTAACTTGTAAACAAAGGTATTCTATTCTAATGAACTTTATCCATGTTATTTTACCTTGTGGATGTTTTGGAGAGAAAGAACACGTAGTCCTACTCCCTAACTACAAGGAAACAGACCTTGAGAAGTTACATGACCAATGTGGTGCAGCTACCGAGAGATGATGCCTGAAGTCAGAAATGAGAATTCTCTAGAGCAAGGCTGAGAAATCCACTGATAAAAGGCAGCAAGTGCTATAAACCATCCACGTCACTTTGGGCAAGACAGTTCAATTCCTGACAACTAGTTACTTTTATTTTTATTTGTATAAATACCCATTGATTAGTAAATGGGGAATTGCTAATCAACAATTTAATTTTTTTGAGCAAACAGAGCGTACAAGAGTGTGTCTTTTAAGATTCCTTCCATGCCTTTATTATTCCACATGCAGGTACAGAGCAGTTTTCAATGGCACTTGAATTTATCTTGCAACAGTAACTTCAAAAATTGCTTTCATGTTCAATTGTTTCTTCTAGGTCCATAAAGCACATTCATGCAGTTATACATTCATTATTAATCTAGCATTAAACTTGGTCTCATAAATATGTTCTGATACAGATTTAAAGAAAATAAAGAAAGTGAAGTAAGAATTGGTTTCCAATTTGACTGCTAGAAATGTACCTTAAATATATGTCTTTCAGATTGGAAGCAGAAATCACAAAAATGCTGCCTGAAGTAGAACTCGTTAGTCCCTCTTACTGAAAAATGAACTAATGAAATTAAATTCTGTAGGTATTGGCATTATTGTAAAAATGATAAAAAGTTGCATCATATGCCTACTATTTTCCTCTTCTATTTGACTTAAGCACTACTAAATACCTCATATTTTGTACCTCACTCTTATTCTTATAGACAGACCTCCACCTGAACTTAAATCTAGCAAAATTTGAGTTCTTGTTCACTAATTATGAGCCAGAATGTTCTGTTTAGTTACTTTTCTTTACTGATCTCTCTCTCTCTCCTTTTATAGACAAACTTCAATTACTATAAATGTGTTTACTGACAATTTACTCCTCCTTCTCATCCTTAAATTTTAGAGTAGCCCACACCAAGCCCACTGATTTTCTTGTTCCCTTAGAGGTTTGGTACAGAAGAGCTCTGTTAAATTGATTTTTTTTTTTAGATGAACTTAAGAGATAAGTCCACTCAGAGTGGAGAACAAAACTAAGAAAGTTTATGGGAACATAAGGTAGATGCTGGACCTCTTAATTCTTCATAAATCAGTTTCATCGTTTGGTTTTGTTTTAATATTAGATTAAAATCAAAGACTTTAGGCATAGTCCTATTTAAATGTTAATAGTCAGTAAATTTCATTTTTATTACTATTTAGTTGCCCTCAGATTTTATACATTGATATAAATGAGTTAGTAATTCCTAAGAATTATCAAACAATTGGTAAATACTAGCTTTATTAACTATAAATAACCAAGAATTATTAACTACTAACTATATACAACTGAGAGTTAACAATTCTCAAAAATTTCCCTAAACAAACTTATGGTTACTTGGGGGGAAAGGGTGTGGAAAGGGATAAATTTGGAGTTCAAGATGTGCAAATACTAACTACTATATATAAGACAGATAAAAAACAAATTCCTTCAGTATAGCACAGGGAACTGTATTCAATACCTTGTAACAACCTATAACAAACAAGAATTTGAAAACAAATATATGTATGTATATGTATGACTGAAACAGTATGATCAGAAATTGACACACTGTAACTGACTCTACTTCAGTTTTTTTAAAGAAATAACTGATAGGCTAGAAAAAAAAAGGAAAAAAATTTTCCCAAAAGAAGATGAGTATGCACAGAGGACAGTAACACATGTGGATCATTGTAACCAAGCAATAAAAGTCAAATAGTCATTATTTATTCTTTGTCCTAATAATTTGACATTTGTAGTACATTTGTGCTAATTTGAATCTGTGCTACAGAAATCATCAGACAATGGGCCAAGCTTTATGTTACTTATCCTAGCAAAATATTAACAGCCCACATGAATAAGGAAATGTTTAAATAAATCATAGTGTGCCCACACTATGAAGTATTTTACAGTATTAAAAATGGTGCTCTCAAAAATTAGTGGCATTGGGAAACTGGAGAAAATTATACAAACTGTATACATATTTTAACCTCAATTCTACTAAAACAAACACACACCCACATAAAATACAGATAAGTCATGGATAAAATACATGGATAATCAAGCCAAAAACGTGTGAAAAAACCTCTGCACACTGAACACTGCAATGAACAATTATATTATGATATACTGGTTGTTTTCCATTTTGACTTTATGTATCTCTGTGTTTCACAAGTATTCAATGTGAGCATCTACTATAATCAGAAAAAAAACTTTTAAAAATATGATCATTGAGAATGTGGAATAAGGTGCACTGGGAAGAATAAATAGGAATTAAAATTCAGCTATTACTGGCACCCAAGTAGAATCAAAAGAGCACACATATATGATATACATGAGTGTAGCACAAATCCCAGAATAAATCTACCAAGCTAAGAGTTGCAGAAAAGGAAGTAACTCAGCAAGATTACTAAAACAAAGCAGATGGCTTAGCATACCATCCTTTGACAGTGACACTATGAGTCCTTCACACAGAGCGTTCATTCACTTGTAATAATGTAGGTTAATTTCTCATTTATAAATCTAATGCTTTCTTTCATACACCATTACTTTTTTGTTGTTGCTCTATCTCAACCCCTATTTTCAAGGAAGAAAACACACATACACACTACTGCAATTTCACCATCATCCATTATTCAGTAAGAGTCTCATTGAATAAGTGTCTGCTTAGAGGCTCTAAGCAAATTTCATTTCTGAACACAACTGTCTGCAGCCCAGCAGGCTGTTTCGCCCAGATATGATCACACATTTAATCAAATGCACCAAAAACAGAAATACTCCCAAAGTCTGCTTAATAATGTCAAGTCATAAAAATACAATGTTGACAGCCTACTAATTTTTAGGGCTCTTTCTTCTTCAAGGGTTTGCAACAATGAGGAAAGAGTTCTTCTAATTAGGGTATCTACCTACCTTTAAAAATTCTCCCAGATTATTTTACATTACTATTTATATATAGTTGGTAATTTAAAATGAAAAGTCAACACAATTTTCCATTTCAAATAAAGAAAAAAATAATAAAAACCAATAAATGTAAGAGGTTCTCCCAACTTATATGAATGATGGCTTTAAAGCACCATTTTACTTCGGCTGGCCAAGAGGCAGCATTAAACACTACCCAGACTCTAGGTTTTGTAATAATGGATCCATAGTAGACGTCTGTCATTTCAATAACATTATTATTGGATAGGTTGAAGTAAATTCCCATTGGATTCTGTAGCTAATAAAGTTATCCACACAGTTATTTGAAATATTCTACATGATGTACTTTTGAATATCCTGCCTCTAAACATAAGGTTTATTGAATAAACATATATTCCCATCAGTAGTATGACATAATGAGTACACCAGCGAGTGTAAAACAATTAAATGTCTCAAACAGATGGATGGATTCATATCTGTAAACCCACTTTTTCTGCTTTTACTTCTATTTGCATTTACTTTATGCTATATTTATTCCCATGCCATAAGTTTTTGTTTCTTCAGTTTCTCCTGGGATCTTTTTCTTCTGTGAAACTTCCACTTCTGGTTTAAGTATAATGTGTTCCTTTTCAGTAAGAACCATCCCAGTGTAGCTGGTGGAGTTCATACATAAGTTATTTCAACCATCAGTTCTGTGCCCAGTGGCACATTTTGGGGGCTTTTTCACCTGGATGTACTCAGTGCCTAAACAATCTTTATTTAAACCTGGCAGAAAAAGATGAAAATGGAAAATACCTCTATCTCGGTTCGTGCCCTTTTCATGGGCCTCATGTTTTAAATACATAGTTTAAATCTTTTACTTCAGCAGCAGAAAAAAAAATTTTTTTTCACATTTAAACTGGCATTTTTAAGCATGAGTAACAAAAATTCAGCACTCTATGTACCACTGAACCTGTCTCCAGTGTCCCTGTTTGGCACTGAACACTGGTAACTCCACCACTGAATGACGAAATGGCATACGTTGTTTATGTAAATGACGGCTTTCAGATATTTGGTGGCTTTTCAGATATGCATAGCCTTGAAAACTTGGGCAGTTTCACAGGTGTTCTTAAATCCAAAAATTTGAATCCTTTGATTTGCATGTTTTTGTTGGGTTTTCTGGGTCAAGTGAGTAGGAAACCATGTTCCACAATCATTTTGGCTGCTTACAAGAAAAGAGTAACCCATTTTTAATGGTTTTCCTAACCAGTCCTTCTAAAGCCTGGTCTGTCTGAGTTAACAAAGGATCACTGTAGTGGACATTCAGGTTTTATCAGCCCCTCTACCTTTTACTACAGACAAGATCCCTCTCTTAAATAGGCCTTTCCTTCATCAAGCCATTTGTCCTCCACAGAGGAACTGCAATATCCTTACTGACTCCACTAAGCTGGTAACAGTAGACCAATTTAAAGCTGGGTACTTAATTCAGCCTGTGGTGAAAGGTTTAGAAGAAGGAACAGTGGTGGTGTGCATAGGGGCATGCACCTGGTACAGAATCTTAGTGGTATTCAAGGTGCTAATTTCTTCTGATACCCAGGTAAACCCTGATCCTTCCCTAAGATTTTTTAAGTGAGAAACACAATAACTTCCCAATAAATTAATCACTATGGTCTAAAGCTAGTTGGAGGTGTCTTTGCAATTAAAATAAAAATAATGAATACACCCATTCTATCAAAATTTTTAAGTTGAATTTAAGTCCATATGACAACTGAGGCATTATCATAAAATATGCAGCATTTTGGAATAATTACAAAATAATATTTAACAATAATATGTAAAATTTATTGAAAATGAAAGTAAAATTTAACAGAACATACCTCAAATTCAAAAAACTATATTATTTTAAAAGACAATGGATGCTACAGCTCTTCTTCCAAAGTCAATTTTGAGTGAAATGATTAAAATTCAACAGACAAATTCAACTGAAGAGTTAAAGCCAATATAAAGACAGTCTGTAGATATAAACATGCCTCATGTTAACACAAACCTATTTCTCAATAGACTCTTTGTCCACTCCTGGGAGTCATGATCAGTATTCTGAGTCAAGGTTCAAACAACAAGTATCAGCCACTGACAAATCAAGAACACTGAAAATATGAAAAAACAAAAGACAGAAATGTAAACCGTTGAGCCCTTCCATTCATTCCAGAAATAAAATCTCATTCAAAAAGATGACCATCCATCAGGACCATTTGCTCTCATCCAAAAAGTATTTGGAAGAGCTTTGAGGAAAGGAAAAGGGGAAAAAACCTAACCAAACCAAAACAAAACAGGAGACTGTTGAAAAACCTCTTACAGGGTCAGCTGTCAATGGAATGCATTTTAGTATTCAGGTTACCCACCCACGCAGAACATCAAAAACTGGGCTTGAGTCTCTCCCCTATTCTCACAGATCCAGGCTACTGTGCAGCCACTGGGGCTGTCTTGAATAGTAACACACTTTGCCTCTGCGGGGTGCATAAACACCAACACAAGCTGATCAAACAGGAGGGGGTGTCGTTTCCACTTGGCTTTGGTTTTCTTGAGTCACACTTTAAAACACTTAAGTCTGGTACAATTCGGCAAGTCAGCCGTCCAATGTGCAGTTTATTTTTTCATTCATTTTTACCACCTGCCATGTTGTACTCTTTCCGCCTCAACATAAACGCGAAATGATTAGATGTTAAGAGACACACATTTTAATAACTTCCCTTACTGGCAATTGTCACTGAAATACAGATGTGAATTCCAAAATATGGACTTAATTATGACCCTTTCCATACTTCTAGCATTTAAAGCAACTTTGGAATCTGAATTTTAAGGGTTCATCTGCATTTACAGCAATCTTATGAGGACTTGAACTTTGGGATTATAAATCTTTTAAAAGTATGGGAAATTCTTCAATCTTGGAAGTTTATGATGATTTAGTTACAACATGGTAGAAAATTCTGATGCAGTTAAAGCTTAAAGAGCTGCTGACACCATGTGAAAAGATGATCAGGAGTTTAATTTAAAATGTCTTAAGTTAAATTGCTACTTTCATTTTATACCTGATTTAAAGTCGATCTTCAGCCATGGCACTTGGTCGCTGTCAAAAATATTTTCCTGTCAGGATTATGATTTGGGGGGAGAATAAGTAGCACAGCATAACATTTTAAGTTTAAGAGGAAGAGCTCAGAAATAGGTACTTAACTAAAGGTTAAAAAGGAGAGAGGGAAAGAACACGGAAAAGACAAAAGATACATGTGAAACCTTTCTCTCCTGCCTAAGAAAATGCTATTGATTTTCATAGCTCATCCAGAATTCTTCAATAAGAAAATGATACTTAATTTAACGAAGTTTGCTGAGTACTAGTAGTTAGGGACATTTCTAATTATACTATGACTAATAATAATAGGTACCATTTATTAAATGCTCTTTCTGTCAGGTACTTTTCTATTTACTTCCTATTCCTCACCCCAAACCAGCAATGTAGATTTTATCACCTTTATTTTACAAACAGAGATGACAGAGCTAGCAAGTCGTGGAACTGGGACTGTATTCAAATGTCTTTTATTCCAAAGGCCATTTCTGAGCAGTTCATAATTAGAGACAGTGGCCAGCTATGCCCACTAAGGAGCATAATGTAGTTTCAACAACACTAAATCAGGATTAGCCAAAGTGCTGCAGAAAGTCAGTGCTACACTACTAATTTCATAGTGGAAGGCCTGAGTCAAGAATTACACTAGCCATGAAATATGCCTCCTCAAATATATATATATAAATAAACGTATCTATGAAGATACATATATCTATGAAGTTTTCAAATAAATGTCAGTGCCATTCAGAAGTATTACAGGTCTTCTTTAAATCTTAGCATCTAGTGAAATGAATCTCTATGTAGGGCTTCTGTAACTCACTGGGCCTATCCCCACTTATCAACAAACTGAACTGCAGTATATAATTACCCAAGGATCCTTTTCATTGAAAATGTCCTATTGTGATGCTTAGATAATGATTAACACACTAGGAGTATAGTGAGTCTAGATATCACTTCAGAAAAGTGATTTCTTCCCTAATAATTCCCAAGATACATAAATATTCAATTAGGGTCTTTGAAATCTAGTTTTAATTGGATATTCAACCTCTACTGAATTTCAAAGTTTGCCCAAGCTAAAAAAAGGTGTTTTATTAATTCTTACTATACCAAAAAAAAAAAAAAACCAAAACTCTTCATGAGTTTTCAGGTGTAAGGGTAAAATAAAGCCAAGATTATCATTTATATGAAATTGTCAAATTTAATAGCATTTTAAGACATACTCTAAAGCAATAAGGTAAAACATAATTGCATGTCTGAATCACATAATCACATGGGGAACTGATTAAGTTTCCTGTGATATTCATGAGACATAGTAAATAATAATAATGATAGCAAATAGTTGCATGCCATATTACATACCTGGAACTATTAAGAAATTTGCAAATATTTTCCCATTAAATTTTCCCAACAACCTATGAATTAGGTACAGTTGTTGTACCTACCCACTGAAAGTTACCAGGAAATTGAGGAATAGAGATAGACTCAGCATACTGTCCAAAGTCAAATAATTTACCAAGCCTAGGGAAATATACCACAGAGTCCCTTCTCTTCAGGACTACACCATTCTGCCTCTCCAGATATCAGAATATCAAGACCTACATAATAAATTTTCCCAGTAGCTCCTCTGCTGGAGACCTGCAGCTTTAAAGTTGCCATTTCACTAACTGGGAACCAAAAATACTAAGAACAAGCTTTCTTTAGAAAGAGAAAAGTGAAAATGTCAAATAATTAATAAAATACCCATCTGGCTGTGTCTCTAAAGCTTAAGAAGCTACTTGTTTTCTCAGCCTAGATAGCCCTGTATATGGTCCAATGAGATGACACTTTTGAGTACAAGGAGGCAGATCTTGAAAAGTCAACATCAGCGGTTCTCAGATTGATTCCAGGATCCTTTTACACACTTGAAAATTGATGACTTACAGCAACTTTTAATTACGTTGGTTATAACTATCAATAGTTACATATTAATAGTTAAACTGGTAAAATTTTAAAACACAGGAATACACCAGCACACATGCCATATGCCATCAAAGCAATGATGTCATCACGTATCATGTTACCTTCTGGAAAACTCCACTGTACACTTGTTAAGTATGAGTGTGAAAGGCAAATAGCATCTTAGCATAATCATGAAAATGCTGTTCTCTTCATAGACCCTCTGAAAAGGTCTCAAAGACCCACAGGTTTCCCCAGAACACACTTTAAGAAGAAAGGACTGTCTGTTCTACAAAATAACTGACACAGAAGATTTACCAGACAACAATATTCAGTTGGTTGATTTAATTTTCCATCCCCAAGATAATGTTCACAATAATTAGGATTACCACCAACAATATTCCATTTAAATTCTTAAATATTGTGGACCAAATGTTAACTTCTTCTAATATATACTTATAATCATTCTTATGAAGAAATCTGTTACTATTAAACTACATTATTGTTTTAATAAGACATAAGATAAATTAAGATCTATAGAATCTGTTATGATCAAACATAGGAAGAACTCTCCCTTTTCACCCATTCCCTAAAACAAATGGAGAATTTCGATTAATTCAGAGTAGGACAGCTAATTTTTTTTTACATATTTTTTATTTGTGAGTGCACAAGCACACTTAACAATTCTAAGAAAAAAATTACACCTGGTTACTTCTGCAGTAGAAGAGTTACTTTTATTGGGCCACACAGACACTTAGACTAGGGTAAAGTTATTAAAGGATGGGGGGATATGCATATATTTCAACTCATCAATGCTATTCACAGGCATGCCTGCACTCTTCTCTCAAACTGACCAATAATATCAATATCCATATCACAGTCAAAGGAAAATCTGGATTTTTCCCCATTGATCAACAGCTCCCTAACAACACACACACACACACACACACACACACACACACACACACACACATGCATTCACACAGATAAGAAAGGAAAAATGTCAGGAGGACCTTATTCATATTTGAATGTTTTAGCTTATATTTCATAATAAAATATTCTACAAAGAAATGTATTTGCATGAAAGAAAAAGACATAAATGCAACAGTAATCTAAGGGTAAATATGTCCTTGAAGGCAAACAAATGTTAAATTACAATAGAGCCTCGGTCTTGACGGTTCCTCCCTATGTAGCGACTGCATATTTTGAATGTGATGCAAATCTAAGAAATCAAAGGGGAAATAGTCATTTGCAAAACTTAAGGAAAGATCATCTCCCTCCAATTCCAACTGCTCTAGCCTTGACACCAGGCTAAAGTAAGGCTGCATGGCATTTCTCAAAATCACTCTTCATTTTTAAATACACAGCTTTCCTTGATTTCTGGGCAAAAATGCCCTACTTCTAACAGTAACTGTCACTCCTATTTGGAAGCTCTTTTCAAAGAGAGCTTCAACAAGCAGTTAAAGCAGCCCAAATCAAATGTGAAAAACAATTCAGTTTAGCATTATATTATTTGACTAACTTCGATTCTTTTCATTTGATAACCTTTTTTTTAACCGTCTATTTAGGATTAACTTGACTATAAGGAAAACAAGTCCATAAGAATTTTGCCTCCTCTAATTACTAGAAACAATGCCAGGCACAGTAGCCGGAGCCAGTAAGTCTCATACTCACTATTATTCCCGGTGGAAAGGAGTATTTAAATTTCCAAACAGCAAGAAGATCATCATTAAGGAAATCACCTCTAAAAGACCCTCCTTTCATATTTTCCTGGAGGGCTCTTAACCTAAAGGATAATCACACGAAGCAACTTAAAATGTGACATCAAAAGCATTTACCCATCAAGCAAATCACATGCTGGCTTATCACTCTGGAGGCCAGGGATGCCTGGAGCAGCCTAACATGCCCATCTGAAAAATTTACATAGTTCACAAAAACCTTATACTAATCACTCCTCCTACCCCAAGTTTATAGAAAGAGTCCAGTCAACCATATGCACCAATGGAGCAAGTTACTGAATATTTGATTATGAAGAAGTGCTAGCGAATGGCATTCAAGCACTTCTGAAACAGTCACCTTCAGCTAGAGACAGCACAATACACTGACACAGTCCTAATGACATCAGGACCTGTGGAATGTATGACTGCTAGGAAACACATGCCGCTAGGAAACAAAGAACAGATCTGATCAAAACTTGTAACGTAAGGACTGGGAATCATTGTGATTAGATCTTCTAAAATTAGAGGAGAAGTATCCTTTCATCTTCAGAAATATTTGCAAGTTCAAAGACTTTGACATATACGTTCTAGAAAGGAAAGAAATATATGAAGCTAGAGTCCCATGAATGAAATCACAAGTCCCTAAGTTTCCTATTAAGATGACTACCACTAGCACTATCATAAAAATATCACTTAATCAAAATCAGGCACCAATGATTCAGTATTCCTGCTTTTTTCCTCAACCTAGGCTTTTTCAAGAAGTCAGCACCTTAAAATTGAAATGGTACCTAGAAACAAAGTATCCTTTTACATACTTTTTTTTCAACAAAATAGAACACAGCCATTTGCAACAAAAACCAAAGCAATCTGAGCTAATCTCCAACTAAGGAATTTAATGTCTTTTTAATCATTGAAACTGAAAAACAGTTTAGCTTTCCAACTTTTTTAAAAACTATTTATCTTTGTACATTTTAACCCTTGCTTTGGTTACCCAAAAAAAAAAAAAAAGACTCGGTAAAAGAAGGGTGAGGGATATTTCAATGCAAATATCCTTTTAACTCCTACACAAATTACTTGGAAACTTCTTTTGGTGATACCAAAAAAGAACTGAGAATTCTAACTGTAATCTATATTCTGACAAACGGGCGGTAGAATTCCAGGTCATTTACCACCATTACCGATTGAAAAATAAACCAGAGAAATCTAGCTACATTCTCTTTAATCTCACAGGAAAATAAAGAGCATTCTCCAAGTGAAAAATTACTAAAAGAACTGTTTCTTTGTAGATTCTACAATGACATTCTTTAACTAGTGTTGATAGCCCATATGACACTAAATTAGCAGACCGCCTATTTACTTCAGAGCAAAACAGAAGGCAATTTTTCCTTCCTGCCAGAGTCTATGCGTCTCCTCATTTCCCCAGCAGCTGGCTGGAAGGATGTAAAATCAGAGGTGCAAGAAGGCTACTTCCTAATGAGTAATCTACCCAGGAAAGTAAACACAACAGACATCATCAGGTTCAGCTCTAAAGGAGACTGTGGCAGGGCTGCTTACACAGTTGTTTACAGTGTGCTCTAACTACTGCAGGCAAGATCACACACAGGCACAGGGAGGAGACACCCAGAGGTGGCTCGCAAGCCTCGAGTTCTCCCAATTGCTAAGGTATCTCTGGCCATAAATAAAGCAGCTCACGTTTCTATCGGAAAGTGGCCAGAGAATTCCAGGGACCAGGGGTTATGCTGGCCTGACTCGGTTATTTCAATCTGCCCGAGAGACAACTACTCTATCCTTCAGTCCTCATCAGGGCCAATTTGGGGTGCATCGCGCGCTGCACCACAGACTCTCACGCGCCGCACGCATCTCGCGGCTGTGCTCCTCGCTGAGGAGAGAGGGGACACAGAGAGGCTTCCTCGCAACCCCTATGGGGCCCCGGCGGCCTCCTCAAACCAGATTTTCCAGTTAAGCGGATCCCAAGCGATTTCGATAAGCAAGCTCAGCTCAAGTAGCATCAGCTCTGCCATCCTCACAAATATCTCCGGGCTATCCCTGGAGCGCAAGAACGCGCACACAGACACGCACACGCCAACCCTGCTGCCAACTAGCCCCTGATACCAGAGGTACCCTCTACCCTCTACATACACACCCACCCACCTATACTGCTAGGGGGCCTGACACGTTTAGCCCCCGAGCTCCAACGTCGGACCATCCACGGGGCGCGGGGGCGCGGCGGCATCGACGCTCCGCTGCAGCCCGGAGCCTCCCCTTCTCCCGTAAGAAGATTCAGGGCGCCTGCCCTCCTACCTGTAACCCAGCCCACCGCGGCTGCCAATGCTCTGCCCACCCCGCCCAGGCGCCCCGGCCACCCCGTTCGTGCAACACCGCCCCCCACCTCGTGCCCACTCCCAACACCTCGCCGCCCTGGGCCACCCATGAAAGTGCCAGCTTTCTCCAGCCAAAGCCGCCTAACAAAGCCGGAGCAAGCAGGTCTAAACCAAACTGCCGTGAAGGGGACACAACGGGCGGGATGCGGGGAGGTAGCGCGACTCCATGGCTCAGGGGAGCGACCTGGCCAAACGCGGCTACCATGGATGCTGCCGGCAGGCGTCTGGAGAGAATCTTGTAGGGCTCACCGTCCCGCAGTCTTTATTACCCCTGAGCCCAGCTCCTCACCCGGTCCCTGTCGGTCCTCCAGCCCCCTCCCGCCTCCAGCGGCACAGGCCCTGGGCCGGCGAAGAGAAGGCGCCCCCTGTTCTGCCTTCAGCTCCCACCAGGGGATGACACTGGGGTGAGAGAGGAGGGAAGATCCCCAGGGTGGAAACCGTTCCTATCCCCCAGAGTGTTGGACTGCGAATGCGCCCTGTCTACTCTCCCCTCTCATCCGCCAAATCGCCCAATAGCTGGAAAAACCTCAAACCCATGCCAGCCCCCAGCGCCCACCAGCCATGAGGTTCTCTTCCCGCCCCACATCACGACCGGATGAGTGTGTGTGCAGGCGAGTGTGTGCGGGCGAGGGCGAGTGGGAGGGTGAGTGTGCATGGACCTGCACCCCCTCGGTTGCCCGCCGGGCGGACGCAGCTGCCCGACCCGGGCCAGGGCCACCACTATTAGGAAGAGTGAAAAGAATAAATTACCTTTCGTAACCGCCGGTCCCCGAGATCGTCCCATCAGTTGTTCAACAACCTGCAGCCGAGTGCAGTTTCCACAATCCAGCCATGGAGCCCGGGGCAAAAGACCGAGTGGCCCCAGCGAAGACTCCCCCACCACACGCAGCCACGAATAACCAAAGCGCAGAGAAGGCAGCAGGAAGGTGGAGACCCCAGCCAAGGAAACAACAAAAAGTCTTTCCTTCCCCCTTTCTTCTGCTACACAGCCATGGAGAAAAGGGAAGCGGGGGGGAGGGGGGGACCAAATGCTTGTCTTCCTTTACGTTTCCTCGCTTCACACACCAAGAGGGTAAAAACGGAGCAAAGAGAGTGGAGGGTTCAAATGTCTCCCCCGGTCCACAGTTGCACAACTTCGGAGTCAGGTTCTGTCTCCAACAGCAGCCAAGGGACCCAAGCAGCAGCTATTAACATGCGGCAGTCATAGCTGGGGCTGCTTTTCCTCCTCCTGCTGCTGCCGCTTAAGAAAAGGCGCTGCTGAAGAGACCAAAAATCTTCCACCATCCCCCAAGCCGATTTTTATATCCAGTTCTCCCACCCCACCCCCTTCTCTTTTTCTTCTTCTTCCTCGTCCTCCCCTTTCCGCCTGAGAGCGGGAGCGATGGAATAGGTAGGGGGAGCTGCGAGGGCCAGGGGTGGCTTCTTCTCCGCCAAACCCTCCTTCTCCCGAGGTTCTCTCCTCGCCGAGGGTCTCTTCTCACGCCCGCAACCTGCGCGGAGAGCTGGAGCGAGGGCCAAACAAACTCCTTCCCGGGTGCACAGCGGGGGCGCGCGGGCGGAGCGGGCGCTTTGCCTCCGAGGGCTGCGTCCCGGGGGCCGCGGAGCCCCGAGCCCGAGGAGTGGCTGATTAACTAGCCGGTCGGGCCGGGCAGCTGCGGGCATGTGGGAGCTTCATCGCACGGCCCCGGGCTCCGCGCCGCCGCCGCCTCCTCGGTTCTTTCTCTTCTTCGACTCCCCGAGAGCGAGCAAAGCTCTGGAGCTCTCCAGACACGCACACTCACGCGCACACACGAGCGAGCTCCTGCCAAAGCCAACCGTGCAACCCGCGCGCGCGCACACCCGGAGAAAGAGGACGGAGGCAAAAAGAGAAGAAAGAAAGGGGAGGGGGCGAGTCACAGGCGGCAGCAGCAGCAGCTGCGGGAGTGTAGGCAAGGAGCAGTCCGGGAAAAGCCGGCAGCGGCAGCGGCGGCGCCCACCCGGACGAACGGCAGTATCTGCATCCCCGCTTCTGGGAACTGGGGCGAGCAGTGCCGGGAGAGCGGGAGAGCGGGAGAGCGGGCGACGCGCCGAGAGCCGGCCGAAGCGCTGGCGCGCCGAGGTCGTGCAGCCTGCGTGCGGCGGACGCAGCCGGGGCCCGAGCCGAGGCCAAAATGAGCCGCGGGCGGGCGAGCGCCGAGTGCGCCGAGAGCAGAGGAGGGGGTTCGCGCCGGGGGAAGGGGTGGCGGGAGGCAAAACCCGGATCTGGAATGCGCTCGGGCTCCGCCGCGCGCGCTCCACCTAGCAGCTCGACAAACGCCTGGAGGTGGGAACGGGAGAGCTGCTACAAGAGGCTTTCCTTTCAGGGTTTGTCAAACAAAGGGTACCTCTCTTCGCGGCTTTAAGGCAAGCTCGCTCGCGCTCTCTCACTCTCTCTGTATCTCTCTCCCCTCTCTCTCTCCCTCTCGCGCGCGCGCTCTCTCTCTCCTTCCCCCCCAAACCCGCCTTCCCTCGTCCCTCTCCCTCTCCCCTCTTTCTTTCTTTCCGCCTCTCTCCCTTCTTTTCTTCCTTCACTCCACCCTAGGTGAGTAAGCGACGTCAGACTGAAAGTACGGCTAGTGTCTCTTTTTACAGGTGTAGATTATTCCGTATTTTCATTATGCAGGTACTGAGTCCCAGTGCGGTTTCTGCCTTCGGTCCATTTTATGTTCCTTCAAACTTACATCTACGTGCAAATTCATTGCAGACTTTAAAGTATCCTTCTCTGATAATCCGATGTGGGGATTCAATGATTTCATTTCACATCAATAAAAATGACCATAATGGATATACAAAGGTGCCTATTCCAAAGCAATGCCTTCTGATAGAGGGAAAGTCTGCTCAAGTTAACTGAGTGACCCTGATCAATTACTGAACCCCTTTCTGCCTTCTTTGTAAATGAGAAGGTTAAGTAGGTAATTTCTAAGGTCTTTTCCTAGTCTAAAATTTCATGATTTGAAATAGCTAAAGTGTTATTTTCTGTATCAGTACATTTGAGTTACAGTTGTAAGAGAAACTAAAATTTATTATATGCATCCAACAAGCACATTTTATCCAAATTATTTTTGAGTGTATATATTCAGAATGATCTAATGCCCTCCCGGCTCTTAGGGAGGTAAAGTTAACCACAGCACATCTGAAGAACCAAAAAGCTCTTGAGAATTAACAGACCATAGCCAATACAAGTGACTATAGAAATCTGATTCATTCTTCAAAGCTCAACTCCAGTACCAACTGCTCCAAAAAGCCTTTTTTCACCAGTCCCATTCAAAATAATCACCCCTTCCATTATATTCCCATAGCACTTTGATGGTATCTCTACAAGAACACCTATTTCATTCTGCTTTTTTCTTGTTCTTTTAAAATTATTAGTTCCTTGTTTATATGCCTCCTAGCATTATAGGCTTTTTTTCTGGAATGCAAATTACATCTTTTAATCATCAGTGTAACTGTATACACAGCATATTGTAAGTTTTTTTTTAATGGGAAGCGGATTCAATATTGATATTGTTGATCTCTGACCAATTAAATGTTCACAGGCTCAAGTTAGGCTAATTGAATTTGCCTAATATGGGGCATCTATGAACTCCCGCGAATACCAAAAAATATATATATAAATTGACGTCTGGGGTCCCTTGTTACTTAAATAATTTTGGAAAGAGTTAACTCTAACCAATTGTGACAAGAGGATCTTATTTGTAAAGGAGGCAAAATGGAAAGTACTCAATTCATCTCCCAAATGGATATGCGTAGAAAAGTAGTAAAGTAATAGAATGTAAAATGAAAAGTGATGTATAGATATTCAATGTTATTAGTGATAGCAGCAGAAATATAAATAAGCATTACCTATAGACCAGTTTTTAGAATCAGACATCACAATATGGCAGGTCTGGTAGGACATGTGAAAGGAATAAAATTTCAAAATAGAATTAACGTATTTACCAAAATATGAAACACATTAACTGAAAACTAAGCATATTAATTTAAAAAAGTGATGAAAAGTATTCACCGCAGAGGAGTTGATTGCAAATAAGCAAAATTACAAACAGAATAATGAGGGAGAAAAAACCAAGAAAGAAAAAAAAAGTAAATAAAAAAACTGATAGTTAATGAAAAGCAGTGGAGAGAAAAGAATAGGTTAATTGTTTATACAACTTAATCAAATGTCAAGGTAGCATTTTTTTTTTTACAGCAGCTACCTGTATTTTAGGCTCAAACTTCATGTTTCCAAATCATTTTTAATCTGATGGGCATAGTCTTCTATATTTGATTTAAGATACAAAGTGTCAATATTCCATTGCCAGGAAATCCATGACTCTTGCCAATATTTTTCTAAGATGAACCTGCCACAAAAATAAAATCAAGCGAAACACTGTGCCCTCTTTGCTACACAATTCTATTTAACACCTTCTTCTCAGGGACAAGATAATATAACAGATGATGTTTGAGCAAAGATGCTATTATACTCAGTAGTTCTGTGTGCTAGAGTTGTTTTTGATAAAGATGGCACTGTT
Source organism: Camelus dromedarius (assembly GCF_036321535.1). NCBI lineage: Eukaryota > Metazoa > Chordata > Mammalia > Artiodactyla > Camelidae > Camelus > Camelus dromedarius. Next base: position 64,023,199 of record NC_087436.1, on the reverse strand, counting down.
GGCTTCAATTCCATTAAAACTGAAAAAAAAAAAATCAATATTTACCAAATGGAAAAGAACCCCTCCCTAACATCTTTTTAAAAAGCCAAATGGCCAATCATACAGGATAACCACAATTAAAATATTTTAATAACTTTTAAAATTTCTTGACCAAAAGACCTTTTTCAGATTAATAAGAAATACACTAAGATCTCCAATAGCATGAAAGTTAGAAAAAGAACATGGATAACCTGTTCACAAAATAAATGTAAATGGCCAGTAAATTTAAAGAAATATGTTCTGCCTATACAAGTCCAATACATAAAATGTACACAATTACCACATCCCTTATGTTTCATGTTTCACCCATGAAATTAGCTGAAAAGTAGCAGTGTCCTACTGCTAAACTCTAACAAAACTGTGCTGAGACAGCCCTACCTCTATGCTAGTGATGTACATTGACACAATTTTTCTGGAAAGAAAGTTGACAATATATGTCAACTGCTTTATAGAATATATGTACATCATTAATCCACTGTTTCTATTTACAGATATCACTTCTACAGAAATAAACAAAGGTATGAACAAAGATTTTGTACAGTGATACACATCTCAGTTGTAATTGTTATATAAGGAAAGTAAGTATGTAAGTTATCTTGTTTTTTCACCCTCAGTAAATGGCCTCTTATCTGATTGAAATTGCTAGTTATTCAGCTAGTGGAGAAAAAGTTGGTAAAGCAAAAACAAATTTTTTTGAATGATCCACGTATTCTGTATTAGGATTCATTTTGGTTGCAAGCAACAGAAACCAAAATAACAGTAAACGATATAAAAGTCTCTTTTTCAGGTGAATGTCTGTTTTGATCCTGGGCTGTTGTGGCCCTCCAAAGCATTGCAACGTGAAATAGATACCTTCTTTATCTTCTTGCTCAGCCACTCATGGCCATGATTCCCAATTCCAGTTCTAGCAATCATGCCTACATTCCAGGAGCAGAGAAGAAAAGGAGGAAAAGATGGCAGGCTCACACCCACAGACATTTTCCTAAAGTTGCACACACCATTTACCCTTTCATTTCCTACTCAGAAATGGTGAGCTGGTAACGCTTAGCTGCAAGGCTAATAGGAAAAGTTGACTATTCCAGGCTGTCATGTGTCCAGTTGAAAATCGGAATTCTTTCCTGATTTGTCTTTTCCTCAGCTGATGGCTTAACACTGTGCACTGCCCTAGGCTGAGCTTTCCATACTTGAGGTTTTCAGCAACTGAATGAATAGCTACTGCAGACACTAGACAATGCCACCTTCACTTGAAATGACCTTCTACCTCAACCTGACATAAACTTTCACAGAATTTTAAATTCCTGAGCTTCTGTCATTGGAAAAAATGCTCTCTAATACTCAATCAAATATCTGCAGTTACTCTCTTAAATGCTACTGGGCCTAGATACACTGACAAATCAAGGTAATCAGGGTTAAATCACATCTGCAAAGCAAGCAGCAGTACTCAGACTCCTACTAGGCCATGTAATGATTAGAATTCTAAAGGGTCTTGGGCTCAGTAGAATAATGACTCAAATTTAGATTATATATATTATCAGAACGTATTTGACTGACTGACAGGATAGTTTAATTCTAAGAATCCAGTGATGCTCTCTGTTCTCTGGAATGTACAGCAAAGGACCAGACTATAGACTCTTACCCGGGTGATATAGCCTTGCTAATTTGATATCCTCTATTCTCTCCTTGATTCAAGCAATTCCCCCTTATTCTTTTTCACTCCAAAAGAAGATCTGTGTGTTCTACATCTTAATGACCTGGAAGCTTACCTATAGATCTAGATAAAGTAAATAAAGATCTAGATTTTTTTTTGGTGTTTTTGTGGGGGAAGGGGGTAATTAGGTTTATTTATTTAGTTAGTTAAATGGAGTTACTAGGGATTGAACCCAGGACCTCCTGCATGCTAAGTGAGCGCTCTACCACTGAGCTATACACCACCCCCCACCATCTAGATGTTTTTAAAAAGAACTTCTGCTAATTAAATGGTTAACATTTTTTACATCCTGACTTTTTTCTTCTCAATGGAAGAGTCTCCTTAGAACCGTTTTTTCATAATTTCTCTAATGTTTGCATACATGTATGCCAGTTCTGGACAACTGTGAAGGGAACAATATGCTGCTGGTTCTTTTTTTTTCCCCTGTTAACTTTCCTAGCTACTTTGTCTCACATCATACAATTAAATTACCTTTCATAATTTAAATTAGGTTTAACTCCAAATGCTTTAAGCTACTTACTATCAATGTTAGCAGTAGAACACAGGTTTTTGCAAAAGTACTCAGCATTCATACAAAGTTGCCTTAAAAATGTCACATCACAGTTTCTAGATTCGAGACTCTAGAAATATGAAAATGTTCAAAAACTCAAACAGTTTTTGGGTCTCCCTCTTATAAAGGCAAAGGTGCTTTTACTTTACAAATGAAAATATCGTGGTCAACCAGATGTTTAATAATGACTGTCATGGCTTATAACAGAAGGGAAAGACTCTTTGTTTCTTTATAAAATATTGCCACCCTGTTAGATTCTGCTTCTCAACCTCGTTCCTTTAAGTTAATATTAGACACCAAGAGGAGATACCTGACTCATAATTACTCCTCCTTCTCTGAGAATGGCTCCTATACGTGTGTATGAGGCTCTGTCCATACTACTTGGCCCTGTCCCTTGACCGTGTTTGATCCGGCCAAGGGCAGCTGACCCAAACTTGGCTAATCAACATCCTTCCCTAGGACTTTTCAGACTATATTATGCAAAGGCTTTCAACATCCCTGATGGTAGAGGAGGCTCAGTAGCTATTCATGGCCATGTTTTCTACGATGTGGTGCTATCTAAACCTGACTTAGTGCAATATGTTCCTGAAGAATGTCATCAGATTTTTACAGTATTGCTAGCCTTAATCAGAAATTCCTTCTTCTTTTGCATCTATATCTAAACTGCCAAACAAGGGGGAAATTCTGTATGGACTTGCAGGTATTGTGCTAACATACACTCTGTATGAGGGTGATACCCAGGACAATAAGTTTCCTGTAAAATTGCCTGCTGGATTTTCCTGAAAGCTGAGCCCACAGAAGGCAAATTGCATTATTCTTCTCAGAATATTAGTCACATTATCTTTGTAGTACTCCCAGTTAGAAGATTTTCTCATTTCTGGTATCTGCTTTAATCATATACCTCACCTCTTATAAAAGCAAAATGAAGAGTGGTAGGAAAAATATTGCCTATTTAAAAATACGGTGCTCAGGACCATATAAGATATTCAATAAGATAAGTCAATAAATGTTTCGTGAATGAAATAATTCAAGGCAAGCGTTATATGATATATGCTATAAAATACATAAGATGTATCTATTAAACTATGATTTATATTAATAGATCTATCATTTATTAAGATTACGTATTAGTAGATGTTATATATCAAAATGAGCGCTATCAACTTTAAATTAGTCACCTTGAGTAAAGGAGGCTGCTGTTGTTCAAAACAAATTGAACCCTTTTGAAATCATTTTATGCTATGGCATGCTTTGGAATAGCCTTGAGATATCAGCAAATCTCTTGCTTTTAAAGTACTTTTTTGGCTAGTGGTTTAGAATCAACAGGAAAAAAAAAATCACTGGCATCAAAGAACTGGAAAAGAGCTTGGAAGTCATCTAATTAGTTGTCAAGCCAGGAGAAAATATTTTTTTGTTCAAAAATATATAAAGTATGACTAAATTTTCGTGTGGATTAATTTTAGACTACAACTCCTTTAAAGTAATGACCCTTACCTTCTGTGGGCGGGGCCTCATCCTCCCAAGAAACCAGCAACATAGGTATTATCTCCACTTCGTTAACATCATTATTACTCAGTAGAGTACGCCATCTGGACAAGTGTGTCTTACTAAACCTCTGTGTACGCTGATAGAGATTCTAAAAGCAAGTTTTTACAATGAGAGCCTTCCTCCTTGGCTACAGTTCTTTCGATCAGGAAGGGGAGGAGTTAAGTTGCTTGATCAACAGCTGGCTACTCAAGCCTTCTTCCTGGGGAAATTGGAATCGGGGCTGAGAAAGTCATTGCTTCGTTCTCTGAATAGGCCATGTAAGTCACCAAGCTGTGGTGTGGCCCTCTTTTCCTTGCCACTTTAATTCAAGAATAAGAGATGTTTCACTTTTGATAGGAGGCCTGGACTAGTCAATCATCAGTTGAACTTGCCTTTAGCCACCCAGCAGAAGAAGTGAAGAGAACGCTACTCTGCAGAAAGAGCATAAAACACGGGCGCAGAGTGAGCCTAGATGAAATGCAGAGAGAGAGCTTTTGGATGGCTTTTTGGACCAGGGTTCTATTTCTCTCCTGCGATCCAGCTACATTTCTGTACTTTGTTTCTGAAGAACAACCCTTGAGGTATTATAGTATATTCTCCTTTTTGAGGAAGCCAGCATAACTTTGTCATAGTTATTAATGAGTTTTGTCTGGCCATTTCCATCTTCCTACTTTTGAAAATAGCATGCCTCTTCCGTAGGTGTCATTTTCCTCTGTGCTTTATATATTAGTAATGATCTGTCCATTGCAGTACCCAGCCCACATAGGGAAGGCAGATGATGCAGGCCAAATCATATATTGTAACCAGCTCTACCCCAGTGATCTGTTATAGATGGCCAGATGACTTAAGCCAGACTATTCAGAGGCATTCCCTGAGATTTGCAAAATATAAACACTGGAATAGAGAAATTTTACCTCCTTCGCTGATGTGTTTTCAAGTTGGAATTATGCATATCTGAAGTATATATGTATATATGTATGTATTATCAGTTAATTAGTTATATTATTTCAAGCCGCTTCTCAGGTATTTAACAATGAGAAAAATAAAATAATAATTTTCTCACAAAATGGTGAAAAGATTAAGTGTACACATGTCAACAGCTTGGTATATCTTTACCTTATGTTATTTAATATTAGATTTTAATTAGATATATTAGTTATGTCTACGTGAAATGTCATGAAACAAAATTCCAAATCTATACTGTACCTCTTACACTGAGGTATGCATACTGTGTTTCTGATTCTCTAATGGTTAAGAAAATCTTGGATTAGGACTCTAAACTGAAGAGGGTGTGGTATACAGGTAAGATACCTTTGTTGCTTTCAAACATTCAGAGATCCCGGTTAATGGCGATTCTGCCATCTTTAACACATGGCTTTCTCCACTGCACTGGGCAGACCATGGGGAAGAGAGGTGAGGGGTGATTTCTTAGCATTTTATTTATGGGCCTGCATGATCCTTATCACCACTCAAATTCCCACAAGAACTCAGTCATATGGCTACACTAACTGTAAAGGAGGCTGGCAAATGTAATCTACCTTTGGATCCAGGAAGAAATTGATGTGAGTTTGATAAATAACTATGCTGTTCTTGCCATATACTCTCTTGGCAGTTCTGAAATAATGAAGCATAAAAGAATATTCAGAATTGTGCAGCATAATCACTGCCACTTAACTGAAGTAATATTCTGGCCGTATGTCATGGTACAAAGAACTCAGGACGTGGATTCAGAAGATGCTATTTTCAGTCTTGTCCTTACCACTAATGCACGGAGGATTGGGCAAGTCAGTTGATATTTCTAGATTTTATCTACCCTGTTGGAAGAATTGTTATTTTAAAATATCTGTCCTACCTGCATTACAAGGTTAATGTGGCCACCAAATTGTGTATATTATAAATTTAGAGCACTGTGCAAATGGAAGATCCTTGCTAGGACACACACACACACACGCACACACACAACTACACCATTTATACGCATAGAACTACGTGTGCTATACTCTGATTCTCATGTTTTCCCATGCTGCTTGAATGTCTTGTCCATAAATGCTGTATCCTCTTCTGGAGATGATACGATGCACCTGCATGTTTCTTCTTCCCAGGACCAAAGTATTAATTCCACAGCATGAAGAATGTAAGCTGCTCACAGATGAGTTCCTCAAGTATTCCCTCCCTCTGTTGAAGGGAGATATCTTACTCAAGATGATATTCCCTCCCTAGGAACATAATTCAACATCTGTCCTTCACAGCAGTAATTATGGTGGGTTCCTTTCCTACTTCTAGATGACTCTGAAGGACCATCTCATGTTCCTGGAGCCCCCACTGAACTGATGGTGGCTCCGTGAGCCCCACTCTTCCCTCTAGCCAGTTCTGAGTCCCTCATCCCACACCCCCGTCCATCCCCATTCCCACCCTGAATTGTTCCTTAGAGCACTTCTGGATAAATCTGTGCGCATTCCCATCTTAGAACCTGCTTCCTAGGACCCTTGACCTACAGTAGCCTCCTAGCTCCTACCTTGCCTTTGCTATCGTTTTTTCTCAACACTCAGCCAGAGACATGCTGTTAGAACAAAATAACTGTGTTAGTTTCCTAGAGCTAACGTAACAAAGTACTGCAAACTGGGTAACTTAAAACAACAGAATTCTATTGTCTCACTGTTTTTCTAGAAGTTGGAAATCAAGATGTTGGCAGAGCTAATCTCCCTCTGAGACTCTAGATAAAGCCCTTCCTTGCTTCTTGCTAACTTCTGACAGTGGCCGTCAATCCTTGGCATTCCACAGTTGGCAGCTACATCCCTCCAAATTCAGCCTCTTCATCACATGGTGCTCTCCCTGTATGTCTGTCTTTGCATGGTGTTTTCCTTTTCTTATAAGGAGGCTGGTCGTAATGGATTAGGAGTCACCCTAATGACCTCATCTTAACTTGATGATATCTACAAAAACCCTTTTTCCAAATAAGGCCAAATTCACAGGTACCTGGGGTTAGGACATCAACATACCTTTTGGGGGTGCACAGTTCAGCTCCTAACAATGGCCTTGCCTTAAACCCTCCAGCTGTGCCCTCTATCACTCAGACTAAATCTGAAGTGGCCTGCAAAGCCCTGCAAAGTCTGACTCCCACCAGCTCCATGGCCTGATCTTCAGCATCTCTCCCCAGAGATCACTTTGCTGCAGTCATAGTAGCTTCCTTGTTGCTCCTTCCACATTCCAGGCACACCCCTGTCTCAGGGCTCTGCATCTGCTAATCTTTGCACCTCGAGTGCTCTTCACCCAGAGGTTCACACCGCTCTTTGCCTAACTTCCTTCAGGTCTGTGAACAAAAGTTGCTTCTCAGGTGCTTTTTCTAACACTCCACTTAAAATTACAAACAATCTTATCCCACTTCCTTTTTTTCTTCCACAGAACTTCTCACCTTCTAATACACCACATAATTTACTTATTCACTTGTGTTTATTGCAGGCCTACAATGTGACTTCTGTGGCCTCAAGGCTCTTTTGCCTTAATGATCCCCTTCCTCCATAAAAATATTTTAAATTATATTTTATGACTGCATCGGTATGAAGAAAAATATAATTCAGATGGATGCATTATTGTAACATTCTATTTTTCCTTCTGGTTTTAAAACACATTAAAATTAAAACATTCTCGTGGGCCCTTCATAGTACTGTGGGGCTTAGGCCCTGTAGGTAATGGATAAGTTGGCCCTGATTTGTAGCTGTTTCCCCATCAGAATGTAAGCTCTTGGAGGATGAGAACTTTTGTCTGTTTCGCTCATTGATATTTCCCCAGCAAGTAAAACAGGGCCTGCCATATAGCAATGTTCAATAAATATTTGCTGAACATATGAATGGCTAAAAATATCATTTTGGTTTTCCATTAAACTTAGTTTTCCATTCCCTTAGTGAAATTGGTTTGTGTGGCTTAACCTAGAATGTGCTGTTACTTCCACTTCAACACTTAAAACTTCAAGAATAATTCTGCAATAGGCCAACCAGGCTTTGAACTAACCGCAGGTCTCTAGCCTTACACAACTCTTGAGAACCATGGGATGCTTATGGTAGGTGAGCCGGAGGAATTACTTTTCTGTAGCCCACCTTGGTGCACTGGGGAGTTCTTATTCTGTCAGGGAATTATTACAAATATTATGAGAAACATTTTTTGAAATTAAAAAAAACTTCCTTAAATAATTACAAAAAAAAATTTGCTGGTACCTTGAGCTAAACCATAATCTTGAAATATCTCCTAAGTAACAAAATAAATCATGAAAAAAAACTTAAAATAATTTTACAGAACGAAAGTAGTGTGGTTGCCGTATTACAGAGATTTGTTTTAATGAAAAAAGGAAAAACAAAAACTGTATGAAACTGGTGGGTCTCAGGTGGTGGAGCAAGGGTAAAAGAATGACTAAATTTGATTTGTATTTTATTAGAAAAGGAGAGATCAGACCTCCAATTTGATTTGGGAAAACTGAAGTTAAACTTGCAGGGGTATAAATATTGCTTATTTTGTACTGAAGAATCCTGGTACTTATAAATTTCTTGGGATAAAAATCACTGAAACCCTTTTGAGAAGAAATATCATTTCATGAGATGCAAAAATCATTACAGTGCTGCATACATTTATTAACATGTAGAATATTTTAACGTACAGAAAATTAGGAAACATCATTATTTCTTTACCCTTTCTAGAATGACTAGAAACTTTTCCATTTGTTCTACATTCCACAGCCTCATGTGTTTTCCTCAGAACTTGGCTAATCCTCAAAATTTAGTTACACATGTCTGTCCACCATTAGACTGCTGAGGAAGCAGGTAAAATTTATTTTAGCGCATATATTACCCAGCATGATGCGTTTCATATGGAATAGATATTTAATGAATGAACTGTTGAATAGGAAGCAATTTAAAAACTACAGACACAGGGTTATTTCTTAAGGTTATTTTTACCATATAAATATTTAGGAAATTCTTTCCTTCGAAGGTTTCTTTTTTACTACCCGACACAAATGTGTTCATTTGCCTAGTTAAGATATGGAGTTCCAAGCCCATCAAAGCACAGCAGTAATATTGATCTAATACTTGCCTAGAAGTTTGTGGAGAACATTATATACATGATCTCATTTAATAATAAAAACAACTCAGAGATACAGGAGTTATTTACTTCATATTCTAAATTAAAAAGGCCAAGGACTGGCTAACTTGCTCAAGGTCAGACAGGCAGTAAGTTGAAGAGCTCAATTCAAACCTAAGCCTGAATAATTCCAAAACTAATTCCTGTTCCTTCTCTTACATTTGCAAAAGATCAACTCTACAAAGTACTGTGGCATTTTGGAACAGAGCAATCTTTTTAAGCAAGATATTAAGAGATAACATAATGAACTTTTATAAAATAGTTGAAATTTTAATTTAGTAACCAATACATTAAAATAATAATTCTGAAACATAATGACTTTTGCCAGAGAGACCTATATGAAAATGATGAATATATTTCTAGGGAAGATGTAGACATTTACAGTGACAAATATTGGTTCATAGTATTTTACATCATTTTAAAATCTATATTTTTTCTTGTCCAGTTCAATTGTGAAAATGATTCTACCACTTTTATCTTCTTTGTGCTTCTTTATCTTTTGTGATTATGTATTTCTGCCTGTCTCCTTTAGTCTTAGATGTCCCATCTTTGCTTCTATTGCTGATTTTTTCTTCCTTATTTCTATGAATTCATCATTCATCCAAAGTTTCTTTATATCTTTTCTTTTTTTTTGTTGTTCTCCTGAAAGACCTTATTACCATATTGTCTATGTGGCTTTAAAAAGTTTCAATGTAGATCTGTGCAATGTTTCTTCTCAGATTTCAGAGCCAGGGAAATATCTCTTTTCTGATAATTTGGTTTTCTACTTATTAGCTATTGAGGGCTATGTATCCTATTATGTTCCCCTTTTGCTTTGAATGCCAGAAAGATAAGCATTTGGTTTTGTGCACAATAGCAATAGTTCCCCTAGACTTCGTTGTCTGGGATGATTATGGTTCTCATCATTACTTGTCTGTTGTCATTGTTCAAATGATGTTACAGTTTTGTTATGTGTGACCTTAATTTGTAAGATCCCTCCCTTTCCTGTTGAAGATAAGGAAGAAAAAGAGGAAAAGACGAGAAAGAGACTGAAAGAGAAAGGAGAGGTAGGCAATTTTAACACTTCATCAGTTTTGCTGCAAGTCTGGTTCTGCCCTGTTTTCTTCAGTTTAAGTTAATGATTTCTGTCTTGATTCACTGAACAAGTTCTTGCTCTGTATCCAACTCAGTGTCGCTGGGATGGCTGCTTTATTCTTTTGTGCTCGACATGTCTTCATATTTCATTTCCTCTGGGAATGGAGCATTTCTTTATGACAAATTTTTTCTACAGTCTCTCTTCTTCCCAGATGGAAGCCCTGCTTGTAAAGGCCAGATCTACATAGGTAGTCTTATTATCCTTGGCCAGGTAGACCCTATTCTGAATGGGAGCCTCTCTGTCCATCTGTCTGTTGCTATATATACGTATGCACACATACCTGTGTGTACACACGTGTATATACGCACATACATGCATATTAATAGAATTAAGAGTCCAATAGGAGGTGCTGGTGTCTATTCACATTAATGCTAACCACTTATCTAGGCCGTTTCTGTTATCTGTCCCATATTTTAGTTGGTTGACTTTTCCTCTACTATTTGTCTTTCAAGGTGTCTTTTACAACTTAGCATCTATGCCTAGTTTGAGATTCATGCCCAACACTGCCAGCCTCAACCCATGTCAAGTATTCCCTTTTTATTCTCCTGCTAAAAGCTTTATTGTTTCCATTTGGTCCATGGCTTGGGAGAGGGCTCCAGGATGGTTAAAAAGCTGCCTGGTGACTGCAGAGAGAGGCGTCAGGCAGAAGCCCTGACATCAAAGGCTGCTGGGTTGCAGAGGCTCATAGTCGTGCTTGAGGGTGAGCCTTTCCAAGAGGTAGTCACCCAGCCCAGCCTGGGGACCAGACAGCCTGCAGAGGTTAGTCAGGAGGTCGCCTATCTTCTTGATGAGTGTCACCTCCTCATCTAGGAAATGGCTCTCCCAGAAGTCACAGAGGTGGGGGTCTGCACAGGCAGAACCCAGGGCACACAGATCCAAAAGGGCCTGGTTCAGGTTCTTCTCTCGGAGCACAGTTGCTTCCGTAGCGTCCTGGGTCTTATCCCACTCGTCATGAGGTGGCTTCTGCACGTCCTGGAAGAGGGTGCAGCCACTGTGCTGGTTTTGCAATTTCAAGAGCCAGTCATCGCCTTCTTGCTTCTCCTCAGCCAATTCGTGGAAAAAGTGGCCCACACCCTCCAGAGCCACATCCTCGCAGTCGAAATAGAAGCCCAGAGAGAGGTAGCTGTAGGAAGCCCACAGATGCATGCTGACCAGGCGGTTGAAGGCAGCCTCCACTTCGGTGGAATAATTCTGACGAAATCTGGGTGCTCATGATTGATCAGTAATAAGGAGTTAAGCTCAAAAAAAAAAAAAGTCTGGTCCCAGAGGCTGAGGATAGCAGAGTGGCTGGTTCCAAAGGTTGTGACTGGAAAAAAGGCTGAAGGGTGGTTGGAGGCTGGAGCAAGGGGCATCCCTGGGTCTGTTCGGTCCAAACACTGTTGAAGCAAGAGACAGATCCGCAGGACCGCTGAACACAGTGCCAAGTATTCCTTCTGTTGTTGGAAAATCTAGCTTGGTTTTAAATTCTTTTATCTCTGTAGAAAGTTAGAAAGAAACCTCACTTCATAGCCCTCTAGTTTGGTTTGGAGTTTGATGCTATGTTGATTGTAGATTACATCATTCTGTGTGCATGTACATACATATGTTTATAAGTATATATTTATATTCTGCCTTGTCCAATAAAAAGGATATTCATTTCTATAAATTAGTTGTGCCACTAACATATTGTGTACCTGTAATTCAATTCATCAGAACTCTACTGAGTACAAGGCACTATACTAGCTCAATATAATACATATGAATAAGACATTAAGTCCATTCTTTACGGAGTCACAATCTACCCTGGAGACAAACATACCTGTAATATAAGCAGACAGAGATATGGATCTTGACAGTGATTCAAAATCTGTGACTGAAAATGTTTCCTAGTGGCACACATCTGGGGTAGACCCGCATATTGGTGTGAGTTCCAGAGTACTGTCACTGTGACCTTTTTTCCTTAGCAGTCATGGTGGACTGTTTTAGGAATAATCTTGAATTCAAACCAATGTATGCTAGTTAAGTGAACTTGGGCAAGTTACTTAGCCTCTCTGTAACTTATTTCCCTGTTAATAATATGTAGTCGCATATATTTATTAAATGAATGAATACATGTATGTGCCTGGCCTCAAGCCACACTAAGGGATACAGTGGTGTACATGTACAAGACAGCCAAGTTGATATTTCATGAAGATTAAATTTGAAAGGACATCCATACTGATCAAACTATAGTAGCATATACTTGCATACACAATACATAGTGTATTATAGTAATGTTTTATGCCATTATTATAGCATATTTGGGAGATCATTTATTCAATGTATCCTATATATTTCTTTAGGTTTACATGTAACAAAAAGTGAAATTTTTCTTGCATCACCCAGGAATCAAAGTGGCAAAGATATAATCACCAAGAGTTACATATATCATGTATATTGAATGTTTTATCTTAAGGAAGAGAATACAACATAGTAAGCGTATTCGGCAACTTTCCCTCAATGCAGAGATACCACAGTTATTATTAAATGCTGCTTGATTTGACATTCCACTGATTCTTGACTCTGGCAGTGGAGAGGAATACCAAAGTTCCCAATATGCTATATTTTAGGTTTTAGATCACCTCTGGCTCCTCTGTTATTCCCTGAACTTAATAAGGACATGTGTTTTCCAGATCTCATAAAGTGTAGGGAGATGTGACCTAAGTTGTTGGAGAAAGGAGTCAGTAGATACCTCAGAACAGCCCCCTTCATCCTGATTATAGCACATGAGATGTCAACCTAGATCTATACGCTTCTCCAGTAGCTGGAACCCAGAGTAACTTCTGAGAAATACTGACCTCTGGACTGGCTCTATGCAGAGATGGAAGAAATGTGTGTGTGTGTGTGTGTGTGTGTGTGTGTGTGTGTAAAAAGCAGTGATTAAAGATTTGTCAGGCTTTCTCCTGTTCTTTCATCATTTACTCAAACCTATGAGTATGACAGTGAAAGGTTTTTGTTAAAATGTAAACAAGTGAGATATGCTTAACAATGTGTTCAAATGTTTCAAACTAATAACTTAAAATTTTTTCCTAAAACTTTTTAAAATTGATGTACAGCTGATGTACAGTATTAAATTATTTTCAGGTGTACAACATACTGATTCAACATTTAAATATGTTATAAAGTGTTTACTACAATAAGTCTAGTAACCATCTATCACCATTCAAAGTTATTACAGTATTATTGACCACATTCCTTATGCTGTTTATTACTTCCCTGAGGCTTATTTATTTTACAACTGGAAGTATTTATCTCTTAATCCTCTTTACCTATATTATCTAACCCCCCATCCTCCTCCCCTCTGACAACAACCAGTTTGTTCCCTGTATTTATGAATCTGTTACTGTTTTGTTTTTTTTTTTAATTTTAGATTCCACATATAAGTGAGATTATGCAGTATTTGTCTTTCTCTGTCTGACTTATTTCACTTAGCATAATGCCCTCCAGATTTGTTCATGTTGTCACAAATGGCAAGATTTCATTCTTTTTTATGGCTGAGTAATATTCCATTATATATATATATAAATCACATCTTTATCCATTCATATATCAATGAACACTTAGGTTGTTTACGTATCTTAGCTATTATAAATAATGCTGCAGTGAGCATAAGGGTACATATCTTTTCTAATTAGTGTTTTTGTTTTCTTTGGGTAAATAACTATTCAGAAAAGGAGTTGCTGGATCATAAGGTAGTTCTATTTTTAGTTTTTTGAGTAAACTTTGTACTTTTTCCAGAGTGGCTACACGAATTTTCATTCCCACCAACAGTGTAGGAGGGTTCCCTTTTCCCTTCACCCTGGCCAACACTTGGTATTATAAACTAGTAACTTTTAAACCGTTTTACTCAGCTAGAAAAACAATGTGAATATGGATATAGTGGACCTCAGCTTACTTATCTGTACACAGGGGCAATAACAGAAAGTCCTTGTGAAGATTAAAAAGTTACTATTTGTTCAGTGAAGTGCTTAGAAAAATACTTAGCCCATAGAAAGCACTATTTATATATGCACACACAGATATACTACATATATATATATATACACACACACACACACTATATATATACATATACACTATATATATATTCACACACATATACACACACTATTATTCCTAAATTATTTAAATGCAGAGTACCTATTAATTATAAAGTAGCTGCTTGAAGGATATACATCAAAATGTTAATGACAGATCTCAGGGTTATGTGATTACAAGTAATTTTCTTTTCCTTTCCTATATATCTGTATTTTGTAAATTTTCTGTGATCAATATGAATTTTACTGTGTGTAGCCAAGATGATGTAGGAGGAAGAGCCTGAACTCACTTCCACCTATAGGCACACCAAAATTAGGACTATTTACAGAACAACTAAGAGAATGACCTGAAGACTAGCAGAAAAGATTTTTCACAACTAAAGATAAAACCACAGCTGGGTGGATAGGTGGGGTAGAGATCCAATACAGACAAGACCTATGCCCCCAGGGAGGTGATTCACAACTGGAAGGATATTACAACTGCATAGGTTCTCCCCAAAGAGTGGGGGTCTGAGGCCCACATCAGGCTTCCTGCACCAGGAAGATGAGACCCCAGAACATCTGGTTTTGATGGGCAGAGGGGCTAGCATACAGGAGAGCTAGAGAGCTCTAGGAAACAGAGATTCTGCTCTTAAAGGGCATGTGAAAAATCTCATATGTTCCAAGTCTCAACACAGAGGCAGTAAATTGAAAGAAGCCTGGGTCAGGTCTACTTTCTGATCTTGGAGAGTCTATTGGAAAAGGAGGAAGCAACTAGGACTGCCCCTGGGAACACAGATGCTGATGGCAGCCATTTTGGGAAGCTTGTTCTAGCACAAGGACACTGGTGTTGGCAAGCACCGTTTTGGAGTCCTCCCTCTAGCCTATTAGTGCTGAGGGCTTACTGCCCATCATGGGCTGGCCGCCACTGCATAAGGCAGAACATGGCAACCAAATGGGCTGGGGCCATCTCTGTCTACCACTGTGCCCACAACAGACAACCCACCACAGCAGAAGAGCCCAAACAGGGGGTACCCCTAGAGCAACTAGCTCTGGTGACCAAAGGGAAGTTGGCTGCCAAACCCCATGATTTTTCAGGAGAAAGTTTGCAGGCCCGAAGAGAGTAACATGATACATTCAAAGTGATGAAAGGGGGGGAAAAAAACCTACAACCATGAATACTCTACCCAGCAAGGTTATTATTCAAACTTGAAGGAGAGAGAAAGCATTTTACGGATGAGCAAATGCTAAAAGCATTTGGCATCACTGAACCAGCTCAACAAGAAATATTAAAGAAACTTCTAAGTAAAAAAGAAAAGGCCACAACTAGAAATATGAAAATTATGAAAGGAAAAAAATCTCACTGGTAAGAGCAAACATGCTTTAAAGGTAATAGGTCAACAATGTATAAAGCTAGTAGGAAGGTTAAAAGACAAAAGTAGTAAAATCATCTATATCCACAATAGATATTTAAGGGATACAAGAAACAAAAAGATGTAAAATGTTATGTCAAAAGCATTAAACATTGGGGAAGGGAGTGAAAATACAAGGTTGTTAAAATGCATTTGAACTTGAGAAAGGAACAAAAAAGAATTACCAAAAAACTCCACACAAAATGATGAACAAAATGGCAATAAGTAAACACCTATTCATAATTACTTTAAATGTAAATAGACCAAATTCTCCAAGCAAAAGACATTAAGTTGGTGAACAGATTTTTTTTAAAAGACCCACATATATGCTGCTTGTAAGAGACTTACTTCAGATCTAAAGCAAAGCCTGAAAGTGATGGGGAGAGAAAAAGGTATTCGATGCAAATAGAAACAAAAAGAAAGCTGGGGTAGCAACACTTTGACCAAATAGACTTTAAAACAAAACTGCAACAAGAGACAAAGAATGATATTACATAATGATGAAGGGATCAATCCAACAAGAAGAGATAACAATTGTAGATACATATGCACCAACATAGGAGCACCTAAGTACATAAAGCAAATGTTAACAAACATAAAGGGAGACATTGAAAGTAACACAATAATAGTAGGGGATTTTAACACTCCATTTACATCAATGGACAGATCATCCAGACAGAAAATCACTAGGGAAACTCATGCCTTAAATGACACATTAGACCAGATAGACTTAATAAATATATATGGAACATTTCAACCCAAAGCAGCAAAATACTCATTCTTTTTAAGTGCAGCTGAAACACATGAATGAAGTGCACATTCTCCTAGGTAGATCATATATTAGGCCATAAAACAAGTCTCAATAAATTTTAGAAAATTGAAATCATACTCAGCATCGACTCTGATCACAACACGATGAGACTAGAAATGAACCATAAGAGAAACTGCAAAAACACAAACATGTGGAAGCTAAACAATGTGCTACTAAACAACCAATTAGTAAAAAAAAAAATTTTTAATATTAAAAAGAAAAAACGTAATAAAAATTAAATTAAATTAAAATTAAAAAAAGAAAAAAACTTAATCAATTGGTGACTAAAGAAATCAAAGAGGAAATTAAAAAAAAAAAAAAAAAAAAAAGGAAAGAAAGACCCTAAAAGATATATCATGACTTAGTAGGAAGTCAGCGAATGGCAAGAAAATTTGTGTCAGGGGCTGGAAAGATTGAGACCCAAGATAAGCAGTGGCGAAACATTTGGCAAAAATACTGTCTGTGAAAATCCTAGAAGGCAGACTATGTGCATACCAGATCTGCATCCATCTGTGTCCTTGAATAAATGGGTGGGGTAAAGCCTCTGCCCCACCTATTGTATTTTAAGTGAGTGTAAAAATTAAATTCTATTGTGTTAAGCCACTGAAAAATTCAGATTCGTCTGTTATTGCAGTTAGTACCACCTTAATTAATACAGTCTTTTATGTACATATCAATGTGTACATTTTGGTTTTTATTTTGTTATTAACCAAGGACTTTTTTCCATGAATTACTTAAGTATTACAGAATTTTGTCCAAAATTATTTTGTATATACTAGAGATTAGGAATAAAGGATAGTTGTTAAGCACTTGTTTTTTTGGCCAGGTACGCTACTAAAATACTTATATTATCTCACTGATGCTTTATAGCGTGACCCATAGCAGATATACAATTCTTATCTCCATTTTACATTTTACATCCATTTACAGATGAGAAAACTAAGATTGAGACAGTTTAAGTAACTTTGGTTAAAGATATAGCTGGTACATGGAAATTATTAGATACTTAGCACTGTAGGACAGGGTAAACATGAGACTGATGGTAAACTTATGACCATGGATGATATTTCCTCAACAGAGTCTGTTGTATGGGAGAGAAAAACCAAAAGAAAAAATAAATAAAATAAAATAAAGAGAAAAGAGCCTGGTGCAGTTCTTGAGAAATAGCTTATGTTAAAGCACTGGTAGAGTAAAGGAAGCTGTCAAAGTGAGAGTGATCAGGGAGTCAGAAAGGTGGGAGGAAAATTTAGAGGAGTACGCTTTAGTGAAACCTAGGAAAGTGAATGTTTCAAAGACCGAGTGATCAAGAGAGCTAAATATTGCAGAGAGAGCAAATAAAATAAGGACCAAATGAGAAGTTTCATTAGAATTAGTAGTAAAAACATACCTTTGGCAAGAGCAGTGTGAGCGATGGAGGCAGGTCAGATTTGTGCAGTGAGCCTTAAGCAGAGGTGAGGAAATGAAGACAGTGAGTAGAGACAACATTTCAAAGAAGTTTGCAGAGGTACAAGTATAAGTCAATAGCTGAAGTGGACTATGGCGTTAAGGGTTTTGTTTTTGTTTTTTGCTTTTTTTTTTTTTTTGGTTTTTTGTTTTAGTTTGGAGGAATATTTTGTGAAGGAAGCAGCAGAGATGGGGAGGTTGATGATGCAGAAGAGAGAACAGGTAATTAAGTAAATCTGAAGGTCTTCTGAGAAATGTGAAAAAATGGAACCCAACATGTGGAACAAGGACATATTTAATCTGAGAGAAGGTGAAAAGGACAGACAATGATGCAAATTAAGTAAAGAAGTGTGTGTTCTATTTTTTTCTCAAAAGAAGGATCTAAAGTCATCTGGCTGATAATAATACGAAGGTTTGAAGAGAGGGGTCATGATTTTCAACATCTTCAAAAACTGGAAAGAGAACTGATAGTAAAATACACACGTATTACAGGTCTGCAGCTTAGAGGACCAAACAGAAGTTGGAAGACAAACATTTATAAAGACCAAGGGCACTAGAAGTTTGCATATTCCTTGATCTACTGTGTTTGGATTAGAAATTTATCCTAAAGAAGTAATTATAGATGTACCCAAAATAGAGCCATAAGGGTATCCATGATGGAATTTATGATAGTGGAAATCAAACCAATTTAAATGCCCATTGATAAGATTTGTCTAAAAAATCATGGTACATTTATAAATGGAATATCATGAAGCAATTAAAATTGCTTTCAAATATTTAACAGCCTAAAATATGTTTGTAATATGTCTAATGAAAAATTGGAGGTTATAGAAGAGAACATGCAGTATGATTCCTTTTTTTATAAAAATGAACTTACATCGATACAAAAATGACACATAGTGTTAAAAAGTGGTTACCTCTATGAGTGATTTATATTTCCATTTGTTCTTGTTTATACTTCTTTCTATTATAAGCATTTATAATTGCTATCATTAAAATACTTTATTTTTATAGGATTTATCAGGAGTTTTTTGACAATCTAATAAACAATTCATGATAGTACAGCATACTGTAAACCATTGTTCTGAGGAACATTATTCTACGTGCTGTTAATAGGTATTCTGGGTATAAATGCTCACAAATGTTTGTAAAACTTCACTTTAGTTAAAGCTTCACAGAAATGATTTTTAATAGTAAGAGTTTGCACAGAACTTCTAATATGTTAATTTTCATTGAGAATCTTCTTTGGCAGTTTTAATTGACACTGAATTCTTTATGCCTTAAATATTTATCACCATTCCTTAAAACTAGTATTTCTTATACTACTTACATAAATGGTGTTAGCGTATGTTTCCTGAGGACCATTAATGGTCTTTACCTTGGATTCCTTATTTTCATGACACTGATAAGCAAGAGCAGGGATATGAATTTTATGGGCTGATAAAAATGGTCATTTTTTAGAAATCTATCTTCAAGAGTGCACTATTCAATATATACAGTTTAGTTTTTCTCATTTCAGATATACCATTTTTTAGGTGACAGAACTTTTGCACTGCTTCAGAAATGCAACCGTCGTGCCTTTTAACCAATTTAAATCAATGAAACGATGTGATTGAACAGTGCTCATAAAAATCATTTCTAAGAGATAGAACAACCAGTGTTATAGAAAATAAAGATATATAAAATATGCTGACATAAAACTTTAAAATCTAAGCTTTTTTCTTTAATGGCTTCTCTCTTCATCGTGTTTGTGAGATTAAAATGAAGGCTGAATTACACTTTTTACCTTTTAAATTTAAGATGTGTAATCTTGAACCTGTGGTGGTATGTATAATTTTCCTCTTGTTACTTATTCAAATATTCTACTTATCATAGGTTACATTTTATATTTTTAAAAACATATGCCAAAAATTCTATATAATTCATTGAGTAATGAGGGAACCAGTAAGATGTTATAACCAGTTTGCAGTAAAATCTAAAGAGCAGACACCTTACATAGGCTCTTGTTGAACATTCAAAAAAAATTGCAAAACTGGCAAAATTGGTCAATATTCACAGAGCAATAATCAATTTCATTCCACCAAGCACAGTTAATTTGCCCTTCCATGGTCAAGAATCATTCACACTGATATGCTACAATTTAAAAAATCATAAAATAAATCAAAGTGATGAAAAGTGCAAATCCCTTAGAGTCAGAAAACCTGGAAAAGGTGTGCTCTAGACAATACATGATTTTCCATTGAAGACATCTAGTAATCTTTCTGGTACCTTTCAAAGTCTCTCACAGTTTTCCCTGACAGTTTCCCCTTACCTTGTAATCACGAAAACCCCAAAGAAAGATTTTTTTACTTACAAAACAAGGCTGGTCTCAGTAGTTTGGCCTGATTATTTACACAGGTGCAGTAAGAGTATTAATTTACTACACAGACTTTTTTAAACCTCTTGCAAATCGAGAACCATACAATAATTAACAATTACAAACACCAAAGGGTTAACTTCTGCTTGGAAATTTTCATAAATTATCTCAGATTTGACTTATAAAATCTTGTGTTATTTACTAGCTCAAGGTGATGAAATGAAGCCCCAGATACTCTCTCCACCACATCCACCTGCAGTAGCTCTAAATTGGTGAGATTTTTCTCTCTTCTCACAGTTCCTCAGATTTTCTAATGTTTTTGATCTATCAGGAAGTAACCTTCCTTATTACCTCTAAGACAGGGCCCTCTAAACCAGGTATCTGGCAGTTTTCCTGGGAGAGGTTTGTAGGCATTGTCTCCATAATAAAGTTAGCTTTTGTTTCTCAAAAGCAGCTTGTCATATCTGATTAAATGAGCATTGTTCTCAAATATGACAGTCTTGAGATAAGGCCATGGTTGTACAATCATCTTGTTCTATTATACTCTGGTAAAAAGGAAGACATTCTTATCAAACCCATACAAATAACTATACTGGCATAAAAGTAAAGAGAAATAGTAAGAGTTTCTGAATTTGGTAAGTGAGAATTAGGTATCATTTAAAATAATTCCTTTCAATTTACAAAACCAGAGTTTATTCAATTGTTCTGAGTTTCAGAGAGCTTCAAAAAGAGAAAACACTTCATTATATCCAGGAAATAGAACACTAAAGCCATATTAATAATATTCCCCTCCCTTAAAAAAACACATTAAAATTTCCTCATCAGCTCATTCAGTCCTCTGTAATTAATTCTTGTTCTGTTGGATATTGGGTTAGCATTTTTATGAAGCCATCTGCTTCTTGAATGAAGAATTCTGGAAATCCTGACTTAGTCTATTGGTACAATCTAAAACTGGTCTAAACGATGTCAGGTCAGAAGCATGTATCCAACATTCTTTTCCTTGAAGTGTCAATAGTGTGAAGTACCTAGAACAGTCTTTTCCCACAAGTCTTAGGACTGTCCTTCATTGTAGGAGACTGATCTTTTTTGTTTTTAAGGAAGTCAGTGATTGTTTTATCTGATTATTTAAAAAATGGATGGAATTTTTTATAGAAGAAAAAAATCTTGATACAACATATAATGATCCTGAAACATAACATACATATCCTTGGTACATGAAAAATACCAAGTAAACCCTGGAGTAAGACTTATACATTGGTTAGTTTGATATGAATCCCATTTAGAATCACTGGCCTAGAAGCTAGTAAATCCAAATTAAAGAAGGTGGTGGTCCGTAAACATTTTAAGTAATAATTGAAATTATGACTGATAACATTATGCTGTTATTGACTAATATTATTACATAAAATACCAACAGAAACTGAAAAATTCAGAGAAACTTGAAAAATCTATTTCATAAGCGTTTTGATCAATGTTTTCCCTGAGGTAAGATATATTATTGGAAGCAAAGGCATTAACAAATACCCAAAGACTTCCCCTAAATTGTGAAATTTCTGGAATATTTATATTAATAACATTTTACCAATATCAATTTAACCTAAGGAAAGCTGAGTGTCTTCTGATATGACAAATCTGCCTATGCAATTCATCAAACAAACCCAGTTAGATACTTTTAGCATCTCTTTTTAAGAGATAAAAGAACAAATCGTTGTGATTTTCCAGGGACCCTCTGATATAGTCTGATAATTTTAGATATAAAAATAACTTGAAAATTTTATCTTATTTTTCTGCATTTAAGTCCTGATTTTTGAAAGGTAAATTGAAAAACGTTTTTAGGAGAAATTTGGACACTTGATTTAAAAAGAGGATCATGAATACCTGAGAAACAGTACTTGGTTAACCATTTAGTTAAAGTGACAATAAAGCATAGAAAAAATTCTTAGATGGTAACAGGATTAAGAACCTTGCTGGAGACTGACCTTAAATTTACCAACTTCATATAATTTATTAGGCCTTAAGTATATGAACTTGGAATCTTAAAACATTTCTGAGTTAGTTTCTGTAAGAAGACTTTTTTTTGTCTAGCATATTTAAAATATTTAAAGTTAAATTTTCTTATTCTCCAGAAATTTTAGGAATATTTAATTTATATATTCATTTATTTACCTCTAAAACAAATCAGAGCAGAGCTCTCTTAAGTAACTTATAATCTAATTATTAATACTCTCTGGAAATAGAAAAACATTTCATAGTAATGGATCAACATATAAAGGCCTTTTGAATTGCCAACACATAGAAATGAAGACATACAATAAGCTTATAAGGTAAAATCTACAATTTTAAGATAAAGAAATACAGGAGGCATAAAAACACACCTCAGAAATCCATATACAAAGAGTTGTTTGTTATCCTTTCTGGTGGACACAACATTCTTGAATTATTTGAGCTCAAAATAAATAAAGGAAGACAAATCAACCAGATTCTCCATGAGCTCTCACCCAACAGAGAATAAATCTCTATAATTTATTAATCTATTTTCAGAAATCACTAAGTGATCAAACCATAAAACCAAATTGTCAATCATTGATGCCACCAATTGATAATAATTTATCTGCCCTCTGCGCACCAAAAACTAAACAAAAAATTAGCAGAGAAAAGCTAGAGAAATAGAAAAGTTCTATTGATATTTATGATTCATCTCTGGGAGCTCAAGGAAAAGTATGCCTGGGCTTGCCATCTATTACATGCAGTCATCTGGCAGCACATTTTATCAGTCTCTGTCATGTGAAGCCACTGGGCATCTTGGTGGATGGGTTTTAAGATGATAAAATTAAGACTTTCATGGAAATATAAAATGAACACATCAAAGATTTTATTTAACTCATTACCTGATGAGGGACCCAGTAAAGATGTTACAATTGATTCCTGTGCTCTTCTTTTTTACTTCCTTATGTTAATTCACCAAAGCTTTTCCATTGATTTGTGTAACTTACTATCTTTGCTTCCGTATCTTCAGGCTGATTCCCTACTTTTGTCAGTTGGCTATTTTTTAGCTTATTTCAAAAATAATTAAATTTAATCTTCATTTTATAAAGAGGTTTTCTATATTATGTTGAGAAATAGCTCTCAGGGGTTTTATAAAATTTGGATTTTGAGTTTCCAGGGTAATATCAGTTACCTAAAGGGGAAAACACCTATGTCCGTTTTTCTCTTTTCAAATTTTTCTTCTAAACCATGTTTTGCTTGTCAAACATTATTGCTGAAACCCTCTTTTGACTTAGTAATATCTGGAAATATTTTGCATTCTAGTTATTTGCTTACTATTGTTAACAAATTTCTCTTGGGGATGACATGAGGATGACTAATACTCAGAAAATAATAAGAGATATAACAAAATCCAAGGTCTCAAGAAAACAAAATGAAGTAGAAATGTTGCCACATTTCCTCCCTCCCTCCCTGCTTCTTTCTTTCCCTTCTTTCTTCTTTCCTTCCTTCTACCTTCCTTCCACCTTCCTTCCTTTCTTCCTTCCATCATTTTCATTCATTTATCTTACAGCAATTCTCTCTCTCTCTAGATATTCTGCTCCTTGAAGATGAAGGCAGTGAAGTGTTCAATTTGTATTCCAGTCAACACTTAATGGGAGCTCAATAAATGTTTGCTGAATGGTTTCAATAAAACAGACAATCTCAGAATTCCATGGTAGAGTTTGCTCTCTCTCTGTGAGCTGTAAATTTCTTTGGACTCTCAGAGTTATATTTAAAAATTAGGCACTTGAAACATTTGTATGTATATGTATGTATGTGTTTATGTTTATATATATTCACACACAGGTTTTAATGGCTCTGTGGTTTTATTACGTAATACTTAATATACACCCTATCCAGGTTTTGTAGATTCTGAAGCTTATAAAATTTTGTTGGCTCATTAAGAAAATGAATATAAAATTACGTATATAAAATTAAGTATGTAAGGGAACATTTACTTAGAATGAGAAATCACTGCAAATATCACAAGGATCATAAAATCCAGGAAAAATAAAACATCTTTATTAATTAAATGCATAACATACCTCTGAACTACTTTCTTTTCCTTTTCTTTTGTCTTCATACCCTTTGATTTGCCTTTTTATGGCAAGAATCGTAAACTGTCACTTACTACAGAGAGAATAGAAAGATAATGTAGTGTCCCTCTAGCATAACTGATTGGTTATTATTTTTTAATAATACATTAGAAAAACTTCTTTAGCATCACAACTCATTATTTATGACATTATTGATGTCAATTTTTGGGGGCTGCTCAAATTTGGGGAAATCTTTATGGACTTTATTTCATGTATAAGCTACAAGACTTGGAAGAATTTTCTAGAAACTAGATTCTGGCTGCATACATTCAAACCTTGTTTCTTCTCAACTACCCACACACTTCCACCACCAGGTGCTTCAGTATAAGTTCATCCTTTTGTCCTGTACCATCATGTTATGACACTGGACAAATCAGCACAGTATGCAAGGAGTAATCCTGGAATATATTCCTTCACCAGGATAGTCAGTAGTACCTTAACTATACATGCAAGCTATTCTACAACACCTTTACTCCCCAACTCAGCTTACCCATAGCTGGTTCTGAAATACCAGGGCCACTCCAATTCATTCGACATGAAAGAAAGCTGATGAAAAGGGAATCAGAATGGAAACAGACATATGTCTTAAGAGATTATAGATAAATGTTTTATTTTTGCATATTTATAAAAAGATGTGAGCTTGTGAAACATTGCAAGTGTGCCTCCCAAGGCTTGAAATGAGCAAGGCAAAGAAACAAACCCAACACTAAGGTTTACAGCTTCATGGTAAATTCAACTCTGGTGTCAGGCACTGTACTTTTAAGTGGCTTACATGTATTAGCTTAGTTAATATTCATATTAAATACTTTGATACTAATGATTCTCCCCACTTTATAGATGAGGAAAACTGAGGCATACCTAGGTTAGGAAACTTGCCCAAGTTCACAAAGTTAATGAATGGCCAAAGAAAATGAGCTGAGGCTCTTTGGCTTTAGAACCTGCACTGTTAACTCTGTTCATTGTTGTGCTTGCTTTGGTATTACACACTTAATTCCTTTTAGAAGTCTCCCTAAAATATGCCTTAAAACATCTATACTGTTTATCTGCTAGAGTTGCCAGGTGTCACCTGGCACAGTGCTGTACCTACCTTCTAAACCTTATTTTGAGAAGCATGGTCAAAGCACGTGGTACTGTTGTCTTCTATTTATCAAAAGTGAATAAAGCTGGGACTATGTGACTCCTTAAGTTACACAATTATATGCAGTACCCAGAAATGTGTCCATTTCTTGTACCATATCTAATACTATTTAATATAATGCCAACATATTGCCAACCGGCTACAAAATAACATGTGTTAATTTAATCATATTGTCTGACTACTACCAATGCCAATCAAACATGATAGTTACAGTCAGTTGTATCGCTTGTGACTATGAAAAAAGAGAAAAAAAAATTCTGGTGTATCTAGTAACTAAAACTTACCTGTTTTCCAAAAAAAAACTTGACTCTTCAAAAATTTTAAAAAGTCACAGGTACATCTTAGATCTTCAAAATCTTAAGTAAATTTAAACGAGGCATAATTTAAACTCTGAGGTTATCTATTTTATTAATTATCACGCCACCATCAGTGCTCTTGGTAATTGCAATCAGCAATAGCTCCTGTATAAAAGTCATCACTAATTACACTATCACTGTTAATCTTGATTGAATATCTGCTGTGTATCAGATAACATATACACTTTATCTCAATTGATCTACAAGAAAATTAAAAAAAACTTGTAAGGTGGGAATCATCATATCCTCTTTATAGTGAAGTTGAGGCTAGGAGAAGTTAATTAATTTACCCACAGCTACACATCTAGTAAAAATGGCATATTCAGGATTTAAATTAGGATTAAAGCTCAAATTATCTTCATTAAAGTCCACTCCAACAGAAGAGGTAAACTGTTGAAGACATCTTTTTGACCACTGCATTAGTTTCTTAGGGCTTTTTATAACAGATAATCACAACTCGGGGGTTTAAAAACAATAGAAACTTGCCTCACAGTTTGAAGTCTGAAATCCAGCTGTCAGCAGGGTCAGGCTCCCTCTGAAGACTCTAGGGAAGACTCTGCCTCTTCTTTCCTTCTGGTGGGTGCAAGCAATCCTTGGTGTTCCTTGGATTATAGCTGCATCTCTCCAGTCTCTGCCAGTCAGAGGGAATAAGCTTTATTTGCCGTGTGTATCCAAGCATCTCCAAATCTCCTTCTCTTTATAAGGACACCAACCATCGGATAGCATGCCCACCCTAATCGAGGATGACTTCAACTTAATTTGATTACAACTGCAAAAATCCTATTTCCAAATAAGGTCAATTCATAGGTACCAGAGGGTAAGACTGGAACCTGTCTTTTTCAGGACATAATTCAACCCACTAAGACTCTCTTCACTCTGGAAAGTCTGCTGGTACTCTTCTCTCCATCTTGACTTGTCAATACATTTATACCTCCTTTAAGACAGCTCAGATACTACATTTAGTCTTTTCTCACTTTCAGCTGGAAATATTCTTATTTTCAGGATTCATGAAGTACTTTGTTTCATGAATACCATAAGAATCAACAATTTTTTCATTCAGTTACATGCCTTGTTTCACTTAAAATATTGTTACCTATTAAAAATATAAAATTATTATTTCTTAAATGTCTTTGTTGCCCATAATGTCCATCCTTGAAGTAAATATAATATGCATTCAACAATTGTTTGTTAAATCAAATGTCTTCACTTGATAGTTTCACAAACTTATCATTTTTCCTTTAGGTATTTCTGGATTTTGATGTTGAGTATATAGAATACTTCTCATTTAAATTCTCTATGAATTTCAGCAGATTATTTTCTTTAGGTTTAAGAAAAAAAAAACAGATTTCTCCACAAGACTGGAGAAAGAGGGGAAATCTTTAAATTATTTAAAAGAGAATAGCAGGGGTGAGGGTACAGCTCAGTGACAGAGTGTATGCCTAGTACGCACAAGGTCCAGGGTTCAATCCCCAGTACCTCCACTTAAAATAAATAAGTAAATAAATAAATACACCTAATTACCTCCCCCAACAACAACAAAAGATAAAATTGAATAGCAAATGTTAGTACTATTTGTCAGAAACTGCAAATTCTCAAAATCAGAAATGATAAACCACTGAAGATTGCTGATAAAAACTAGGCCCACCAACAAAAATTTATTTCGTAGAATGCTATTCGGGTCAATTCTATTTGACTCAGTTTGATTTAATTTAATTCAACAAATGTTTATTGAGATCCAATTATGTACAAAAAGATTTAAGACTTTCAAAAATGAGTAAAACATTCTATCTGTTTTGAAGAAAATTAGATTTTAACTAGTGTTTGAGGTAGAAAATAGTACTATATTTACAAAATATACATCAGTTGTCAGAAAATATTCTAGACATTCTATTCATAAAATATTACATTTAACTCATACAGTATCCCTGAAAAGAAAGTATGGTTATACATATTTTAAAAATCAAATTTGGAGATTTTGATAATAAGAATAATTATATAACATAATCCTTATTATTATAAAAGTTAATATTTTAATGCATTTACCATGTACCAGTAACTGTTCTAAACACTTAACATGAGATATCTTATTTATTCACCACAATATTTGTATATTAACTAAAAACTGTTGTTTTCTGCATTTTATAGATGAGAAGATTTGGACATAGAGAAATTAAGTGTCAAACAGTATGTAAGTAATTGAGCCAAGATTAAGGTAACTTTTAAGGCCACACAGTCAGTAATAGTGAGACTGGAATTTCAACTTGAGCTTGTGTGATAACCAAAGTCCATGTTCTTTTTTTCTTCATGCTGTTCCCAGGTGCTTAAAAAAAATGAAGCCATGTACATACAAAACTGTAATATAAGGCCAAGTATATGAGGTGAGAGTGTTATAAATTGCCATTGGAGTTCTGAGGAGGACTCGGCTAATTAGGGAAACTTTAATGGTAGAGTTGACCTTTTAACTGAATCTCAGTGAGTCAGATTTAGCAGTGACACATATCTTACATAATTTCACTAAGTGCATTCATGAGTGCCCCTAGAAATTCTATACTTCTTTTGTATGAATCCTCAATCTGGAAAATGAACTTCAAACAGGATATAAAGACCACAAGAAAATAAAGTCACATATACCTCAAAGCATGCACAAGAAAATTAAGGAAAACAAGAATTTTCCTTGAAAGGGAAGGTAAGGACTGGCATTTTTGATGGAAGAGGCTGGAAAGGAGACATACACTTACACACACATCACACTTCCTAATTTTTATGAGCAAGAATTGCTTCAGAAAGAGCAAAGAAAAGGGACTAGCAATGTTATGAATAGATAGAGGCTCCCCTCATCTAAGGCTGAAATGTGCTCCAAGCAAAAGTGTCTTCAGCATCTAAGTAAGAGGCATATCCAGGACAAGACCTGGCAAAGCCCACTATGAAAGCAACTGTTTGAGGTATTTATCATAACACTTGTGTATTAGCTAAATGAGGAACGTTCATTGCGGGATTTGATTCCAAGAGGCAGAGCACACTATGAGTTTTAGTCATTTTACACATACCTCAGATTTGGTTAACGTTGTTTGCTGTTAATTAACTGTTTTGATTTGCTGAATAGAATATTTATCAATAGAGGGTCAGGCTATCCAGGAATTGAATGCCTACTATAGACCAAGAGTTTTAAATACGTATTTGTATTCTCTTGGAGATCATGGCAGGCCACCCCAAAATATGCCACAATGGCATACTGATTACTTTGAATTGAAGTTGCTTGAGAAGCAGCCTATGCAGGAAGGAAACCATGACCCTCCCCTGTCCCCCGGAAAGGGAAAAATAAGTATCTCATATGAAAGGTGCACTCTCTGCATCCGGAGGTGGATGGACACTCTTATCACCAAAGATAGGGAATTTAGAGCTGGAAAGCCTATATAAGCAAACCTTGTTACTTTACTACCCCAAGCCCCAACTCTGTTTAGATTCTTCACTAACTGAGCACCCAAACCCCAAGTTTCTTTGTCCTGTCAATTTCTCACAAATTTATTATTTGTCTAAAACGTATAAAAGCTGCCTGCTTTGGCCACTTCTTAGCTCCATTTCAATGGGAACTCTGTGTTCATGAATTTAAAATTTGTTTCTTCTTCTCCTGTGAATCTGTCCTGTGTCATTGTTTTTCTATTAGTCCAGCCACAAGCACTCAAGAGTGGTAGAGGGAGAAATCTCCCCCTCCTTGACAATTCCTATATACGTAGGAATACCTACAAGTGTATCACTTCATGAATGAAGAAACTCAGGTTAAAATAAATTAAAGAACTTATTTAATTTCCAAAAGTTAACAAAGGGCATGCGCAGGATTGGAACAAAGATTTGTCAGTTCCAAAGCTCAGTCTCTTTCATCTGTATGAAGTTGAATACTTTTTCCCTTAGTATTGAATGGGGGCTTAGGCCAACGAAAATGTCATTCTTTCTTTGCCTTGCCTACTGTAAAATAAAGTAGACTGCAAGCCCCAGGCATCTCAGATATAAGAGGTTCATAAAGCATAAACCATAAAGCATATTTAATCATGATAAATATGGGTAGTATATTTCTTGGATCTTCCCTCATTTATTTAGTGTTTATCAGTCATTCTTCAATCCAGCATTTAAAACCTGGAAAGCTGGAACCCTCAATATTATTTGCTTTGTTAAATCATTTTTAGGATACGTCTGTAGTGCACAGTTTAAGATCTAGACCAGAAATAAAATCTATTCACATACTAACATGGCCACCAGGGCAGGAAGGGGATGGGAAGTGATAAATTGGGAGTTCAAGATTTGCAGATACTAACTACTGTATATAAAATAGATAAACAACAAGTTTATACTGCATAGCACAGAGAACTATATTTAATATATTGTAGTAACTCATCATGAAAAAGAATATGAAAACAAATAAATGTATGTATATGTATGACTGAACTATTACCCTGTACACTAGAAATTGACACAACATTGTAAACTGACTATACTTCAATTTAAAAAAAATGAGTACACACTAGGATAAATGAAGTCTCTGAAAAAACTCAGTCAATAGAAAAATTAGTATACTTTAAGGAAATGTGTAAAATTCAGCAGTTATAGTACACTAAGAAAACACTAATTCCTGTGTGCCTTTAGATTTTTTTAATATTTAAAAACATTTAATTTTTTTAAATATTAAAGGAGGAAGTTTTATTATTTCTACTGCAGCCTATAACATTTTAACTGAAATTTAGAATTCTTTGTGTTTATTTTAGTTTTTAAGTAGTCTTAACCAAGTTGACCCCTTACTTCATTTTAAAACACATACGATTAATTTGAGAAGAAATTGGGAAAAATTAAATTCTTTTTCTAGCTCAGTTGAATTAGGTGCAAAATATGTAAGTATCTGATGTTTGGATTGCACTTAACTATTCATAGGAGTATATGCGAAATGCCTACAGGAATCTGGGCAATTAAAAAAAAATCAATTAATTATTTAATACTGTTAGCACTTGAACACACTATAGAAGCAACACTTAGGAAGAGATATTTTTTTAAAAGATGTTTCATAAATCTTAAAGTAATGCATTTAAATGACAATGCTAAAAACAGGTATATGTGAAAATTCACCATAGTCTGCGGCAAGCTTTGTTTAAATTCATTACAAATCATAGTATTAAAATGGTGTTTAGTAAGTACCACCTGTGCATACTAATGTGTTAAGTATTTTATTTAATACATTGTTAAAACAAATGGTATTTTCTTAGCCTTGGATCTCAAGAAAGATTTCATTTTGAATTTTGTTTTACAGAGGTTCTTAATCTTTGCTCTGTGGATGACCTTTGTGATGTAAAACTCTTCAAATTAACCCCTCCTTTTCCCCTCACCCTTCACAAATAGCTTTGCAGAAATGAGAGGCCTTCTTTGTTTGTAGTAAGAATGCAATAAGAACTTTTGATGAACACAGATTATGTTTAAAATTTATTTGCGAAAAAAGTATAGATAATGTGTTTTGTAAATGTGATTTGAAAGACTAGGCAAGAGATGGATCATTCATATGACAGAATGTGGTTAGAAGAAAATTTTAGAATTCACTTGCCTATGAAGTATATATAAGCACAATGTCAAAGATAAGAGAAACATTGATGAATGATAAAGATGTCTCAGTGATAATTAATATGTGTTTGAGCTGCAATAATTATCTTCAGGCTACACTTTGTATTATTCTTAACTTCATGGGATTCTTCAATGTTTCATGGATCAGTCTAGTAAATGGTTTATTCTGTTCACTCTCTTTGGAGCAGTATAGTATAGTGGACTCAGAGAATGAGCCTTAGAGCCATTAAATGTTTTCTTATGTGTGTTTGCCTGAAAAAAACAGGAAAGACCCACCTTGAAGGGCTGTGAAGATTCAAACACATTTAAGCAAAGCAACTGGTATCAGCGTGCAATTCTCAAAATATAACCCAAAGCAATTATTATTTATTGGAAAGTTTCAGTAAATGGAAATTTTAGGAAAGTAACTTCAGTTCAAATTTAAAATTATCACCATTCATTCACTGGACAATCAGGTTTATATCCTTATAAGTACTCAGAAACGTTTATTATCAAAAATTGTTTTTGGCACCTCACTGCAATAACTCCAGGACTCAGAATGAGTTTCTGAATGTTTGAGGATATTTATAAGTGGTCCTACTTTCCTTGGCACTAAGTTGTAGAGTCGTCAATGCTTACTACTACTTAAATAGAGCCATAATTTCAATTGCTGTGCTTACATTAATTTGTTGAATATGTTGAGACTGAACTCTGATATTCCTGAACTCTCAATAGCTCTAAGGATAGAAGCCATAATTTTTTATCACAGACTCTCCCTTGTTCCTAGAAGCTAACACTTTTGAGAGTATTTCTAGTCATGCAGATGTTAGGTAAATACCAAAAATATAATTCCACTTTTCTATAGAGACACTCAAATTGAGAATAATCCGAAAGCAAATGTTTCAGGCTAGGATGCTAAACAAATCTGTTTCACAGTGGAATTGTTTCAAGTAGGGCTATCTCTGTACAGGTAATTATTGTTATGTGAGGACTCAGACCAGATGTGGAGTCCAGGGGCTTAATGAAGAGAGAATTTAGGAAGGGGTCTCTAATTGAAGAGGTAAGCTCTAGGATCATGGTGACAAATTGTGGTGAAGGGGAAGGACAACCACCAGGGACATAGAGTAAGAGGAGATCTTCTAGACTTGAGGATTAATTTTAGTTTTATTGTTATGTTATTTCTTAACACTTAGAATGTTCAATTCAAAGGTCTTAGATGAGTGGTAATTTAAATGATAGAGGGAGAGGTTGGTATGTGTATTTTGTAGTGAAAGTGAGTCAAAGAGACCCACAACTTTTTGAGCAATGGGCATGCACTGATCAGAGATGAACAGCAAATACCAAAACTACTGGTAGAAGGGACCGGATATCTAGTAGTCATCAAGGAATAGTCTCTAGGTAAATAATGTTTAAATTTCAGGGTAGGTTGAAGGGTGACATAGAAGACTGAGAACTTGGGGACACGGCTACATAGGAAAAAAAATGTATGTGTGTGTTTTTCACCTCATTCAAATCTGACCATATTAAAAGGACAGGATGGGGAATGAGGGCTAGAGGTGTCTATTAATGTTAAAGTTGAGTAAGTTTGTACTTCTAAGGTTGTTCTTTACATTTCTCTATTCCGCACACACTTAAAATCAGTCAACATTTATTGATGACTTATTACGTGATAAGTGGCATGCTAGACTGGAGGGTCAAAGATAAGTGAAACTCTATCATGGCCTTCTATTTCACAGTCAGGTAGAAGTAATTGAAAACATGAAATCAGTTATTCTGGCTTCCAGCAGTACTGTCAGAGGCTTATACACAGAATAATGTTGAGAAAAATGAAAAAAATGGAGTGATGACTTCTAATTTGGTAATTGGGAAAAGTCAAATGTTACAGAGGAGCTAACTGATCCTAAGCAAAATTTGCCTCTTGGATTCCTTTTTTTCTCATATGTGCATTCTTTCTTTAATTTCAACATCTCTGATAATTCGGTCCTACATTCATTTTAAGCTCTAGATGAGCTTAAGGCAGGAAGATCTGAGAGTGAGACTCTTGTACTGTGAGCAAGTGTCTTGCATGGATATCCTGTAAATTGTCTTGAAAAATGTTTTCCCTCTCTTTGTTCTTTTCTTTTTTTCCTCTTCCTCTCTCCCCTCCCTCTTCCCTCTCATTCCTCCTTTATTTCCTAATCCCTTCCTTCCTTCCTTCCTTCCTATTAAAGGAATACATTTAGCAGTTATTCAAGGGTTATACTTCATTTAGCTTTAAAGTATGACTTTGACGTATTTATTGGTCACCTCCTCTGTTTCTGGCACTGTTTTAGATACAAAGGATAAAATAGTGAAAAAAAAGTGGATAAAACTCTGACCTCATGGAAGTTACATTCTAGTGGTATGTATTAAAAAGTAAAACAAAATAAAGAAAAAATAGAGGAAGTGTATTGTATGTGTGGATGTGAGAGGAAGGAGATTAACTTTTAGAGAGTATGATCCCAGTAGGTTCTGTCTGCTAAAAACAAGAAATTTAAGTAAAGTCTCGAATGAGGGGAGAGAGTAAGTATAGGGATGTCTGGGCAAAGACCATTTGATGCAGAGGAAACAGTAAGTACAAAGGCCCTGAGAAGGGAATGTGCTTGTTGTATTTGAGATGTAGCAGGGGAGTGTGAGTGTCTGCCTGCAATGTTTCAAGAGAAGAGATTAGAGAGATCTTTAGGGCCCTATAGATTATGGTGAGGACTTTTGGCTTTTACTCTGAGATAGTTGGAGAATAACTAGATCAGATTTTTTTAAATCACCCTAAATCCTGCCCTGAGAGCCAAGGCAGAATCAGAGAGACCATTTCGGATGTGAGCATGTGAGAAAAACAGCTCCCAATATTTTTTGGCTGAGCAACCAGAAGAACAAAGGCACAATTTACTGAGATGAGGAATCTTGAGGCAGAAGCAAATGGTTATGCAAGTGAGAGGTAGGAAGGTTTATCAGCAAACTTTTTTTGAATATCCTAAGTTTGTGATCAAGTGAAGATTACAAATAGACAATTACATGTGTAAGTTTGGAGTTAAAGGGGAGAAAAGTTTTTATCAGAAACTATGTGT
The DNA here is from genome assembly GCF_036321535.1 of Camelus dromedarius. Taxonomy (NCBI): domain Eukaryota; kingdom Metazoa; phylum Chordata; class Mammalia; order Artiodactyla; family Camelidae; genus Camelus; species Camelus dromedarius. The sequence continues at coordinate 63,988,779 of NC_087436.1, read as the reverse complement.
GTGTGTGTGTGTGTGTGTGTGTGTGTATACACAAAATGTCCTGTTACGTACTTCAGTCCTATGAGAAAATTTTTCATTGCAAAGTGGAAGGTGCAGATGTTCATATAAGGATGAATGTAGAAATATATTAAATGCAGGAGAATTATCTTGATGTGGTACCACTATGCAAGTTCTTAGCAGGATGTAACCATAGAGAGGAGTTCTAGCCAAAAAGAGTAAGAAGACAGGGCTGGCCTTCCCTACAGTCAGCCCTGCCTTAATCCTGAAGTCAGCTTTCCCTTCTCCTTCTCAGGTGGAGTTGTACGTCCCCTCTTTCCTCCATTTTCCTTCTACAGGCTTTTGTATATAACTCCTTTGTTTTTAAGGAGACCACATGTCATATTGATTTGTAATTGTCTGTTTACAGGTCTAACTCCACCATTAGGTTGGAAGCCTCAAAAGAGTGGGGTCATATTGATTAATTTTTATACTTTCCGTGTCCACCATAGTGCCTGATATATTATACATACTCAATATCTATTCATTGAATGAATAATTAACTGGAGCTTCTCATGTGTTCCAGAGACTAGGATTTTAAACTACTTGCTGGTTATTTCTAGTTGAATGTCCTATAGTCAACCCAAATAAAACATCTTCAAAACAGAATCAATTTACTTTTCCTGAAAACTTACCTTTTATTCTGAATTTTCAGTATCACTTAGGGACATAACATTGCAGGAAGATGTTCCAAATGAAGACTTTCCAACCTTAACTCTCTTACCCAAGTCTTATAGCATTGTGCCCTGTGTTCTATTAATTCAATCTCTGGAGTGTCTTTGGACTTAGTTCCTCTAATTAATTCACTCATACATTTCCTCCCTACCTCCTTTCCTGTGTGCCTTTTCTCTTTTGCTCAATTACTTATTCCCCCAATATCACAACTGGTCACAATCCTTGAAGTCTCAACTTAAACCTACACGTGGCATATAGTTGTCCTCAGTCCCACAGTCGGCATAATTTTCTCCCTCTCTAATAGCACACTGTAGCTCTCTAGCATGTTTGGCATTAGAATGGAGAAACTGGCATGTTTATTTCACATCAGCTTGTGGTTTTCTCATCTTTACATCCACCTAGTACATTGCCTTTCATGAAGAAGATAGTTAATAAATGACTGTTGAGTTCAATGAGTGCCTATGGACCCTGTTTTACTGATTCTTTGACATAATTCTCTTCAGTGGAGGAGTAAGTAATTGCCACTCATCAAAAGTCATTCTTTTGACTATATTTGCTCTTCACTTATATTCACCCTCCTATTCAGTAGCAGGATATCTCTAAAAGACATTTTTTAAAACAGTATTTTCCAGGTTGAAATAAAAAAGTAGTGTTCAGTCTTTGAGCATAAATTATTTCCTCACTTGTGGGAGGTCTGATTGGAGACAATTTTGTCAGATTGCTGCACCAGTGCATCAAAATGCCACCCAAAATGTGTGAGTCCTTTACATTTTAAAGATTTTGTGACATACCCTTTGTCTGATTAGAGAAACACAACATTTTAAACTTTTATTTAAGTGGTGCTAACAGATACTTTGTCAATGCATTAGAAACAGAGTTATGCACATAAATATTTCACTGTGCACTGATTATATTTATCATCCTTTTAGAGCATGAGGGAAATATGCTGTCAAGTTATTTCCAAGAGCAGAGAAAACAGAGTCTACTGTCCATCAAGAAAAATGAATAGTGTTGCATCATCTAAAAAATGAGGATGTATGGCTAAATGTTTACAAATTAGAGTGAACATTTATAGAAAAAATGATGTTAACACTAATATAAAGCAAAGTGATGCCCAAGATGCCTAAAGCCAGTAAACCAAAAACCTTTAGGGTGCAGTGAAATTCTATGGCCAGTCACCTAGGCTTAAATTTGATTCACCCCATGAATGAAATACTATTCCAGATAAAAGATCTAATGCAGAAATTACTTACTGAATAAGTGCTCTACATGGTAAAAGTATATTACAAACTATGAATCCTAGAACTCCAGATTCCATCTTATGCATGATCATATTCAAATAGGTATGCAGAAAACTAAATGTAATGATACTTCTGATATCCAAATTTTGGAACTTTTCATTTCCCCTTTTCTTGTCTCTCTAATTGTCTTCTACTCTAAATTGCTTTGGAGTCTGTCTTTCTCTAAAACCAATACATCAAAATATATTGAGTATAAGTAAGTGATAAAATCCCCCTTTTCAATACCTCCCAATCAATGCAGATTTTTCCTGATTTATTTTTGAGTATCTAGTTACTTCTATTATGTAGGTAATTTTAGTGCCTCATAAAAGGCTTTCCTTACTACATTTACTTCTTTCTTCTTTCTATTATCTGATTCTGCATCATGATATTCTGACAAAGACATACTTCATCGGGGGAAACTAAATAGGGAAAGAGTACATTCTCTTTAATGAGATAAAAAGAACGGGGAAATTTATGAATTAAATTTTTTACCCTTGTAACATATTGACCCTGGTCCATCCTTACAGTTGCCTTCAAAGGCAAATCCGTTACTTAAATGGCACATTTAGATGATCCTTGTATTGACAAACTGACTCCCTCTTTTCATTCTTTTACCAGGGGCAGAGGAGGAGGACTTGGCGAGTACTGTGTAATTTACCTGGAGAAAATCCAGAAACATCGCCAAGCAGAGCCTTGTTGGGTTTATCACAGTCTCCCCTACTCTCCACATTAGGCTGGGGGAAGGGCACTTGCCAATAATTTCCTGCACTTTCCAGACGTCACTGAACAGTAGTTTGAAAAACTAATTCTGCTTACTTTATAACAATATTGTTATTTACCACTGAAAGATAGTTTTCTTTGCCAAAACCAGAGCAAATGTGTAACCAGCTGAGTTCTGAATGCAATTTTATCCTAACTGAATTCTGAATGCAAGCACAGTATTCTCCTTAGGTCCAGTCCTGGCTTGTAACTAGCAGAGTCCACTGAGTAAGGTTAGGGAAACTGTTTATTTCAGCCCTCTGGACTTTTTTAACTTTTAAAGGCGGAGACACTTTTATCCTTTCTGGTTTATCAGATTTATTCTCTACTTCATTTTGAATTTCTTTAGTTGATCCGATTTCCTGAAAGCTTCTAATTTGTCCTTATTTTCCTCTTTAGCTCTGATTTGCTTCACCAACAGTGAGAATCTGGGAGATTTTGAAAGAGCAGGGAATTTCAATAGAATGTATGACTTCTTTACTCTAAATCACTTCCATTTTAACTTACTTCTGAGACTTCATGTCTTGTTCCACAGTCCCTTGTGGAATTATCCACGAGAGTTAATACAGCCTATCCATGAAACCAAATACGTTTCTCTGGCTTTATGTACATCTATGAAATTGGGAGAGGCAGAAGTGCTATCTACTCTATTCTTGTTTCAGTACAGTGGTTGGCAAAGTTTTTCTTTTTTTAAAAATATATCATCTTAGCTATTTTTAAAATTTTATTTATTTACCACTGTATTATTTAATTATTTTATTTGGGGGCAGGTAATTAGGTTTGTTTATTTTTTTAGAGGTGGTACTGGGGATTGAACCCAGGACCTTTGTGCATGCTAAGCATGTGCTCTACCACTTGAGCTATACCCTCCCTACTCTTGGCAAACTTTTTCTGTAAAGGATCAGCTCATAAACATTTTAAGTGGTACAGGCCATATATGGTCTCTGTCCCAAATTCTCCACTCTGGCCTTGTGATATGAAAGCAACCATAAATAATATGTAAATGAATGAGTGTTACTATGTCACCGTAAAACTTTACAACAGACCCTGAAATTTAAATTTCATATAATTTTCCCATGTCACCAAATATAATTCTTCTTTTGGTATTTTTTCTAACCACTTAAGATAAAAACAATTCTCATGAGAGGTAGAAAAACAAATAAGCAAACATGTAGTGGGCTGGTTTTAGCTTCTGAGACATTATTTGCCTACCCCTCTTCAAGGGACTTAGTCCCTTTATAGATACACTGTTTTTAAAGCTTTAAATCCCAATGCAAAACTTGAAGACTAATTAAAAATGATGGCATTTCTCTGTAAATTCTGAGCAGCTCTTGCCTATTTTCCAAATTCTTTTGGCAAATGACATACATACATAATTCAAAACTTAAAAACAAAATTCTAAAAAAAAAAACAAGTCCCTTTTTAACACCAAGCCCTTCAAAGATTTGGTATTGATGATGGAGCAATGGGGAGAAGCCACTCACTTACCACACAAGGGTGAACTTAGAACTCTTCTTCTAATAAAGACTCAAATTTCTTAAACTTGATTGTATTATCATGCTAAATTCTGAGCAGTCCTGATTTCTATCCCAGGATTATTTCAAACTCTTAGATGAGCCATTCAAATGTATCTCTTTTGACTCCTGGACCCATGTGTCCAGAGAACTCCAGTGTCTGAATGATAAAGGTCACTTTAATAAAAACTCAATATACAGTCATAATCTTTTCTCACTCTGGGTTTCATTTACCTTCACCACCCAAACATCAAGAAATATCCCTCTCTCTTCCTGCTTCTCTAGCACATGTGGCTTCTTCCCTCCTCTTTCCTTCTCAGGTTTATCATATGTATCTAGTTGGCCTCTTGTGGCAACTTTTTTTTCCCTCATTCTCACAACTTTTCTTTCTCTGCGCAGTGTTAGATTCTGCAGCTCAAAAGAACTGGATTGCACAAGGTAGGATGTTTGGTGGGGAGAGTCAGAAGGAGCAAAGACAGCATTGTTTGTGATCACAGGACTTGGGTGTGTGCAAGATACTAGGAGTATTTGCATATTATTCATCTTAGGATTCATCATATAATAGATAAATAAAGGAAGGGAGAACCAACAGTTTCTTTCAAATAATAATAGTAGTAATTATGATAAAAATAAATATCAGAAATGTTTTGTTAAAAATGGAAGAATTGTTGATTCATGAGAACTAGAATGAATCTAAAGTTAATATTCATTAAATATTAAATGAAATAGAAAGTGGTAATACTTATGGGTCTGGAAGGACTCTGACAGATTATGTAAATTGCTAACCCAGACCTTACAACACTTAGCTTACACAGAGTTTCTCCTCACACCTCACACCTAACAGAAATGTCTATAGTAACTTTTCGGTTTCAAATATTAGAGGTCTATAAATATCAAGCAATTTGCATATGAAAAATGCACCAATGTTACCAGTATTTTTTTCTTAAAATTTGTACTTTAGTGTCCTAGTCCTTAAAACTAGATTTCAATATAGAAAATTTTTTATGAGGCTGCAAAATTTCCTCACATTGGCTAGCATAGGTCCTGATTTTTCCACTTGTCCTTTTCAAGGGAAATGTGGTATTCAATATTTATAAATTCTCTCCCTGCCCATCTGACCCTGAGGCTGCTTCACCACCTGAGCCACACATCCCTTCTTCCATGGCGATCAATCCATTCTCACCCAGTGATACTTCTTGTTGGTCTGTAGAATGAATTGTCAGACCAGGTTTTTTAGTGCCTTTCCTTTTATGTCTCTGCAAGTTCAACATATGGTTATTTTCCACTTTTGCTCTGTCTTTTCCAAGCAAACGTTTTCTTAAACAAGGCAGGTTGGAATGGCAAAGTAGATAAAGCTGCTGAAGTGGTCACACCACAAAACAACACTTCTTACTGAGCAGTGCTTCCCATGCATTCTTTCCTCTTCCTCACCAGGACTTTATCAGGTGGGTGCTATTTAATTCTTGTTTCAAAATGAAAAAAAATGATGCATAAGGGGGTGATGCTTATCAAATATAATTTAATAGTAAGTGAAGGAGATTGAAATACTTCACTGTAATTATAATCCTGCTCCACATTACAGGCTGAACTATGTATTAACTTGATTCATGAACCTGCTCTAGTTCCATACTTTCTAATTTTCCAGTTACTGATTTGTTAAGTAAAGATAACAATGGTTTTCCTTCTCACATCACATAGGATCAAACCCACTCCACAATGATAATATGTAAACATCCATCAAATGTAAAATATTTGCTTGTGTGACCATCTCTCTACTTTTCTTTACTCTTCTACTTGCTCATTCTCTACTCATCCTTCACTTTTGCCTTTATCCACAGAATATACTATTTTTTTCTTTTGTCTTAGAGAGAGAGACAGTGAGAGACAGAGAGAGAATGAAAGAATCATGGCTTCTTATATTAGGGAAAGAAAAGTCTTACAGTTTGAATTTGAAATTATAGAAAGTAATCTCTAAGGCCTTTCAAGTACCAAGAGGTCTCAATAAGAATACTTAAGAAAGCTTCCTATTCTTTCTAAATTAAAATTTATTTTATTCCAAATATGACACACACATACTTCCATGTGAAAATTTGGAAATAAACTAAATTATTTTATTGAATAATTGCTCTTCTTCCACTGGATTTGGAACTAGAGATACAATTATTAATGAGGCCACATTCTCAAAATAATTACCATCTATTAGAGGAAATGCACACCCATACACTCATAATTACAAATTAATGAAATAAATGCTAAAATTGAGTGCTGTGTTTAGCAAGCAAATAGATTCATCCATTCTGGATGGAATTTGGAGACGGCAAAGAGAGGATAGGGAAGGTAAAGAGCTAAGTATTGGGAGGAAGGGTGGAGAATAGTTCAGAAAACAGGTGACTTGTGACTTGCTCAAAGCAACATTGCAAAAATTGGGCAAATAAATCAGGGATTGTTCTATGCTGATTAAGGTAAAAAAATAGAATTTTTATTGTAATATATCTGTTGTGATTGGAATTTTATGTCATTGAAGCATGCGAGAATTTACAAAATCCAGCTATTCGTAAGTTTCAAGAGAGCTATCAGATTAGAACTTCCTTGTCTTTAAATGGATATGTGAAGAAAGACTTTAACATTCATGTTCTTGAGAACTTTGCCACTGAGCTCAAACTTGACCATTTCCTCAGGCCTAAACTTTCTCTGTTAGCTTTTCTGGTTCTAGACCTGTTTCAGGAATGTGGATACAGGAGTCACACAGGAGTATGACTTCAACCCTGATTGATTATACCTCTTTTAAGAACTGACAAATGGTCAGTTTAACCTTGAAGTTCTTAAATGTAGAAATTACCCTGGGCAGAGAAAATGAGTCCAGATTTCATCACTCATTCATTCATTCATCCACTCATTCATTATTCTTCCATCTGAAATGGAGCAAATCCTTTCAGAGAAGAGCCATGGTACTCAATGTTTAGTTATATTTCTTGTCAGTACACACCATCATAATGGGAATTTTCCCATTAGAAATAAGCAGCTATTGATACTCCGTAGAGAAGACATTGGTAGATACAATGACACTTTTCCCCCTTCCTCTGTTTTTGTCTTTTTAAAAGAGAATTTATTATTCTTTGAGGCTTTTAAATGGCTTTCTCTGAAATGCCACAGTGTGATCATGTGATCCAGCTCTGGCCAATCACAGTATATCATCCCCCTCTCTCCCGCCCCCAGGCACACTGATCAAGTCAGGAAAAGACAAATGTGTTCCTATTAGTTGGGACAATCAAAGTCCCCAGGATACAGTTTTTCTTGAGCTATTGGTAAACAGGCTCTTCCTCTCTTTGGTGTCTAACAGGTAATATGTAAGCTAAAACTGTTATAGAACACGGTTTTTGTTATATGTAGAAAGTCAGCCTGAGAACAAAGCCAACAGAGGGGGAAGCAGAGGAGAGAAGTAGAGAGAGAGAGAGAGAGAGAAACTCTTGAATCTAGCCAAGTGTATCCCACTTTCATCTCTGAGTCTACTGCATTTTGCTTAATTTAGTTGAAGCTGTATTTCATTCACTGTAAGATTCTTGACAAATATAACACCTAAAATATACTTTGATGATGAAAGGAGGAGAAGTAACTCATCTCTTTTTATTTTCCTGGTGATTATAAAAAGATGGCTCTCCTCTAATATTTAGAATCTTAGAAAAGGAAGTAAAAACGTGGTGTGTTTTTACTTTTTGGTCTTTACGGTTGCATTTTGGATCAAAATAATTTCAAAAAATATAGACTTTAATCTTTTGAAAAAATACAGATTTTAATCAGAGCATAAGTTATATTTGGCATCTAATTCTTTAAGGAGTTTCCCATGCTTTTAAATTTTATTAAACTCTGATCAGCCATTATGATTAATATTGGGATTAGCAGTTAATAAGTGAAACAGTCAAATATGGAAAAGAGCAGCTGTGCTTTAAAAATATAGTTATGTAAATATTGGATTAAATAACATTACAGAAAAAAATCCTTGAGAATACTGAAATGTACGAAAAGCCCAAGAATCAAGGAGAAATTTTATATATTGCTTTAGGTCCATATCAACTAAGCACATTTTATTTTAGAGGCGGGATGATGGGCATAAGAAAGAGGAGAGGGGGAAATGGAGTTCAGTGAAGATCCAGAAAACAAGTAGAAGCAGAATCTTAAGATCACTGTGTAAATATCAAAGTAGCCCCTTGGCTCTCAGGGACCAGAGGTATACTGAAGTCAGTGGATGGAATAATGGGGACCCTGGGTCATGCAAAACTGAAGGCCAAGGGGAAGACCAAGAAGGTTAAGCCAGCAGCTACACAAAGGAGACACACACACACACTATACGTCCAGTGCTAGAGGAAAATAAAGATGAAAAGCACCACAGAAAGGACAATTTTGTTACACTGTTTTTCTAGGGTGTGGTTATACAAGGGTCTAGTAGCTTAAAATCTGATGCTGTTTAAAATTTTTCTAGAGTTGCCAGATATATTTAAGGAGTCAAGAAGTATACCTACAAAAGGGGAACAAAGCACAAGACTGGGACAGATATGCATGAACTTTCCTGAGGGAAGAGTGAGAGTACACTCTTTATCATATCGATAAGCAAAGGCAAAGAGGTAAACGGAATAATCCAGCTGTAGGAGTCTGTTTCACCCAGGCAGAACTTCTCTTCATTCAGCATAGTTCAACACAGCAATTGGCAAGTCACTCTGTAAAGAGCCCTATAGTAAATATTTTACGGTTTGTAGGCCATATGATCTGTGTCTCAACTACTCAAATCTGGCTTTGTAGTGCAAAAGCAGTCTTAGGTAATACATAAATTAATGAGTGCAGCTGTGTTCAAATAAAACTTGACAAAAATGTTACTATAGTCTGTAGACCCTGATAGAAGAGATAAAAGTACCCATTAATGGTGTCTCTGAAGATAAAAATAATTGCCCTGATGAGGAGTGTTTGCTCAGTTCTGTGGTATAAATACCACCACCACGGCCAGTTTCCGATTGTTTGAAAATCAACTTTCAAAATTTCTGAAAATTAACAGTCAGCATTTAGGAGCCCATTCAAGACAATTACAGGATTCTATAAGAAAAAGTCCCACCTACAGAGAAGTAAAAGAGCTGGGGTCCTGACACAATTTTTAAGATTCTGCAATCTTACATTACTTTCCCGCCATCTACGTTCTCCTGTCCTTGCTCCCCACATCTGCTTTCTGGAGTCACATTCCCAAAAAAAATCTGCATGTAAGCCTCTGGCTTGGGCATTGCTCAACCTCAGAGTTACAAAATGTTTATATTTTATATTCTCATTTATTTAATGGTTCCTTTACTTATATTTCTCTAATATGCAGTGATGAGATTTTTGAGCAAGTATCTATATTTATCAGTGGGTTATTTGAGAAAAATAGACACCTAGAGTTCAATTAATGACTTTATACTGTAGACCTGTAATAGAAATTACTACATATAATGAGGTATTCAAAATCAAAGGAAACATAGTATAAAAGAGAGCATGTTTAGAAGGAGACCACAAAATGGGCTGAAAGAGAGCATAATTACAAAATAAAGAAATGAGAAACAAGCTTGGGCTCTTTAAGGGATGGATAAAAACTCTAGGTCCAACTACTCTTTATTAGACCATTTTCATAATGAACCAGTTCCAAAAGAGTCGAAGTAGATATGCACTTGGTGCTAAATGAGTTTAGAAATAAAACAAAGCTGCGAAAGCCTTCTTTTATCGTCTGTCAAATTAGAAAAACCAAGTAGGTCTTTGTTCTTGTAATAGTCTATTTGCTTAAATACATCGACAAGTGGCAGGGGAATCATTTAAATGTTTGCAGGCAGTCAACCGCATTAAAGAATTACAAGAAAACAGGCTGAACTCTGCAGTCAAACTGCCAACTTTATTCTAATTAATAACTCTAAATTGTGTAGCTATTCATAGATTGCTTACATTTGGGAATATGAATGTTAAGGTTAGAGGCTGAAATTAGAGGTAAAATAAAACTATCACTGTATGTGAAATTTTGAGTAATCCATCTAGAGGTAAAAGGAGGCTGAACATCTTTTGAGATTTAAAAAGGTTCTGTGATACAAATGGTATGTGACAAACAGAAAGCTTTTATTTCATAGTTTTCTCATAGTCTTATCTTCAAGGTGTTTATCACTCACTAGTCTGTCATGGAATCATCTGTTATCTGTCTCACCTGAAACTTCCCTCCTAAGAGTTGCTTAGAGATGCAAGATATGAGAATGGGGTGCATGGTCTACAAAAGATCACTACTTAGTCTTTTAAAATATGTGAAATCCTGAATATTTAAGGTAGCAAAATTCAGTTTCTGTTCTCTGGAAACTTACTGTTTCTATCTCCATTTTCCCTGCTTCCCTTTTATAGGCGGACTTTGCTTCAAATTTTACTCAGATAAATGAAGGTTTGCATAAAGTGGATTGGAATTTTAAACTGTAAATAATTTCTGCCTTAGTCTGATCAGGCTGCTATAATAAAAATACTGTAACTGCTGGATACGTTTATTTCTCACAGGTCTGGAAGCTAGGAAGTCCAAGATCATGGTGCTGGGAGATTTGGTGTCTCATGAGAACCCATTTCCCCATTTCTCATTGATCATCTTTCCACTGTAACCTCAGGTGATGGAAGGAGTGAGGGAGTTTTCATGGCTTCTTTTATGAGGATACTGATCACCTCCCAAAGACTCCCACCTACTAACACCATCTCTTGGGGGTTAGGATTTTAACATGAATTTGGGGGCTGGGGTGCAGGAGGCACAAATACTCACTCTATAGTAATTCCTAAGTGCAGATAATGGGTCAGACCCCACCTCCTCACAACCATTGGATACTTCATTAGAGTGCCTGGACCACAGTGAGAAAGTAATAAACTTTTTAAAAAATGAATTTTAAGTAAGTCAGTGGAGATTTAAATAAAGAAGCAATTATACTATATTGTGATAAGAGCTTTAAGAGATGCCTTTTCTGGTTGAGAGGTGTAAAGCAGCATGCTCAAGATCACAGGGATATGTAATGTGAAACCTAGGATTTCACCTAATTTTTATGACTCCTTTTCCTGTGCTCTTTCTACCTTTTCACATCAGAGAAGAAATATACAGAGTAATTTACAAGAGTTGGTAAATTTTGTTGAGAAAAGTTTAAGAGTGGAAAAAGGACTACAATAATTTCTTTAAAAAATGGTATCTAGTAGCTGAACAGCAAAACTTTACTGTCATAGACTATTTTGGAGTCATTTACTTTGCCCACAAGCCTCCTCTTTCTTCCATGGAGAGGGATCCTGCCCTTCCACAGAGAAAGGCAGGAATTTTTGTTCTACATGATCCTAGGTCTTTGTCCACAGTCACCTGGGCCAATTGGTCTTTCTCTCCTGGGAATTTGGAATTAGCATTCAGGAATGGCTATTAAATCTCTACAAACAGCTGAAAATGGGATATGTATTAAATGCAAACCATGGAGAGCCTTTGTTAATCGCTGGACTGAGAAGCAGAGAGAGGAGGTCTACAGAGAATGGAGGAGACGTGCAGAGAGAAGCAGAGACAAGCCAGGGAGAAACATAGCACCACCTAGTTCTTGGAGGCTTTCTGGCTGTTGATTTTAGAACCTTCCTGAAGCCAAGCTAAGGCCTTTTCTTGGGTCCTGTGTGAAACCACATTGTTCTTATCTTAGTAGCCTTAATTGGTTTTTATTAATTGCAAATTTGGCTTTTATTACAAATAAGATTGCAATTTGAGTTGTTTTGTTCTGTAAATTATCTCCTTCATGCCTTTGCTCAAACATCACCTTTTCATTGAAACCAGACTAGATCACTCCATTTAAAATTCTAATATCACTCCTCCTCCTGTTGTGGGCTGAATTGTGAGCCCCTCAAAATTTATATATTAACGTCCTAAGCCCTAGTACCTCAGAATGTTACAATTTACAGATAGGATCTTTGAAGAAGTAAATGAGTTAAAATGAGGTCATTGGGTGAGTTCTACTCTAGTATGACTGGTGTCCTCATAAGAAGAGGAAATTGGGACACAGATGCAGGCATGGAGGGAAGATAATGTGAAGATGCCAGGAGCCAAGGAGAGAGGCCTGGAACAGATCTTTCCCTTAAGGTCCTCAGAAGAAACCAATCCTGCCAATACCTTCATCTTGGACTTCAGCCTCCGGAACTGTGAAACAAGAATCTTCTGCTGTTTAGGCCACCCTGTCTGTGGTATATTGTTATGACAGCACTAGCAAACTAATACATCACCTTGCAAACTGATCTCCCTAAACTTGTACTGTTGCATTATTAAATATATTTCTCATTTATTTTCTCTCTCTCTCATCCCTAGAATGCAAATTTCAATGAAAGCAGGGAGTTTTGCCTATTTTGTTCACTGGTGTTTTTCTCAGAGCTTTGAACAATGTTAAACACATGCACACATATACAACTGTATTCATACATAAGAATTTTTAATATTGCATAATCTTTTAGGGTAAGCATTAAGGACAACACGAAGATCACTGTGTTACTCTAGGTAAATCAACTCAATTTATCAAACTTTAAATTACCTCATGTGTAAAAATGAAATGTCTGGACTCTTAAAATACAGAGAATCCCAATATTCTATGAAGAGATGAACATTCAGGTTTTACCGTTCTGCTGCTAAAAAGACTTTTAACCTTTGTACTTTGAAATACTTTGATGAAATTCTTTGGATCCAGAGATTTCATTTCTTCTACTTTTCTGTAAAGACTCCAGGGAATATTTATGTTCCTCCTAGTTTCTATAAATTTACCAGTGAATCTTCTATGCGAGGACTTGGGAATGTAATAAATACATGTGTATTTAAATACTCAGTTTTATTTGCAAAATTAATAGTAGGTTGAAAATTCTTGTTAGTTTTGGTAGGAATTTAATTTTTCATTAAGAACTTTAAGGCTATTTGTGAAAAGGAATAAGTATTATAGAAAATTTGCTTTCACAAAATTACATAAATTCCTAGTCAGTCTCATTGGTGTTCCTTTCTTCCTTTTATTCTATAAATTAACTAGTTAGCAGGCATCCTTTAAGCTCATCCAATCTCTATTTTGGAAGGAGTTACGATGTCTATTGCAAGGTTAGTTCAAATTTTATTATTTATTTTATCCTTGACCTCAGTGGTTAAAACTATTAACTTAAGTAATGCTAATTGTGCTGGTGTTTTTTGATTTAGACACTTGTCCACCAGGACTTGGACTGAGACCAATTCATTTCATTTTGGCCACTGAAAAGACATCAAGCTGTAATGATTTTTGGTCACTGTTCAAGAGTTTACATTAATATAAAGGGCACACAGGGTAAAACTCAATAATAAATACCATTCTATACATTTAAGTAGATGTTTATGTACTAAACTATATGAAGTAATGGGGAAAATTATGAATATCTTTTAATATTTTGCAACTAAATATGAAGCATCATTATGTATTTTGTTTTGATGCATACTTTTCCACCATATTATAATGACAGTGCATATAAAATCTTTATAAAAGACTAACAAAGAAATTACTTGTTTTATTCAACAAATATCTAATTGCCTGATATTCTTAAGCTACTATAGAAAGAATACATAGGATCCCAAAGTGAATAAGGCATGATCATGACCCTCAGGAGGTCCACCGTTTAGTAACAGTAATGAGATAAGTAAATGGATAATAAGTGGCAGATTTAAGATAACTGATAACATTTACTGAAACACTCATCATGAGCCAGACACTCTTCTAAGCGCATTATATATATCATACCAATTCAACCTTTTAACTACATTTTAAGGAGAGTATTGTTTTACAGATAAGTAAACTAAGTCACAGAGGGTTAAAGAAACTTTCCAACGTCATGAAATTAATAAGTAAACATTTGAACTTGTGACTTTGGCTCTTAAGTCACAGCCTTAACCTCTCTATTTTGCCTCTAGGGTAAATGCTTTAAGAGCAATATAAAAACCAAACTAAACTAAACCAAACCAAACCCCTCTAAACATGTTTAACAGTTCACCTATGGCAGAAATCACATCTTTGTTGGAAGAACCCAGAAAACTTCCCAAGAAGGTTGCATTTGGATTGGGCTTCAAAGTATTTGGAACTGTAAAACGAGACATTGTCTTCAGGTAGTGAGACTATGTCTCAAACTAGCTAGTTTGTCACCAAACCTTCCTGTGCATAGAGTGACCCTGTTTTTCTCATCCTCTATTATAGATATGTGTAACTCTTACCGAACCAGGTTCCTTTGCCCGCAGTGCAGCAAGCCAAATGCTGAGACGCCGAAGTTTGCAGCAGAGAAAGGGTTCATCACAAGGCAGACAAGCAAGGAGAACAAATCTCAAATCTGCCTCCCAGAAGATAAGGGGACCGACATTCATGGGATAGAGAAGCAGGGTGGTCTGAGCTGTAGAGTTGTGGGGAAAGGGGACTGGAAATAAAAAGATGAGGTAATCGTCCTGTGCAGGTGCAGCTGAACTACGGGCTTCTTCATGGGACGCATGCTCAGAAAATGGCAGATGCGAGCCCTTCTGAGCGAAGGCGGAGCTTTCGGCCCTCTGAGGTAAAAAGGTCACGGCAGACACTTGCGCATGCCCAGTTGGAGGGTTGTCAGTCTCAACCGGCTTTAACCGGCTTGAGCTCAAACAGGACACAGTTGACTGCAAGTTCCTGACGAACAACTCTGGCAAAATAACTTATTGTTTAGCGTACCTGTCGCTCGGAGGATGTGCAGTTTTTGTGAAAACAAAGCAAGCTTTGTCAATGAAGGCAAGTTATAGTTTATTATTTATTAAGCAAGTTATAGTTTAATGGATCTGACTGATGACTACCCTCAGTTTCTTAACCATTTGACTGAGTTCTGGCAAATGAATGTATGTTGTACAGACATTGTAACGTATATAATGTACAATATGTATATAGTAAAAATGCTATTAAGTCTGCAGACTTCCAGGTCAGGCTTACAGGACCTCCCGCAGGTAATTTTTTTTTTTTTTCTCTGCTCTTCTGCCTGTGCAAGACGGTCCATAGATCTTAGAAGCCATGTGCTAAGGATAAGAGATCACATTCACAGTATGAAAGAGGTCTAGGTCCCTGTGTCACAGCTTGAAGGGGAACCACCCACAGACTGGGAAAACTCAATTTGAAGGATTTTTGAATAAGAAAGAAATGTTTACTGTGGTAAACTACTGAAATTTTGACATTTGCGGATTGCAGCGGTTAGTCTACCTTCATTAATGTAGGGAGCATAAGACGCCTGAGTATCATACAAGGAGAACAGATTAAATTTGCTTCTTGCCAGTGGATGGGAAGTGTAATGTTAGGTCCTAAAGCTCATGTGAAAGGTTAAAATTGCACATAGCAAAACTATCCTTGAAATTCCCTGTAGAATTCTATGTATAAAATATAGTACAATATAAAATATACATAGTTACCTTATACAAGCTTCTAGAAGATTATGTTAATTCCTTTCACTCATGCAATGTTACTGTATTTTTAGTGTCAATCAATGTTTTTTTAAATGGAAGAGAAACAATTTTTCTAAAATGTTTGGTAAGATGTACTGGGTATTTCAGCTGAGGTTTCCATCACTGCCTCAGACAGACTTAGACATGATTTCATGGAATTGAGAGGCAGTTTATTATCTTAAAGCATGCAGTCTTTACCTGCCTAGGACTTCAATTTGAACCTGAACTCTAGCTTTAGTTGTGCTGCAAATCTTTGGTAATTTACTTAAATTTCTAACTTTTATTTTACAATTAGTAAATCAGAAATAAAAACACATACATTGTAAAAGTGTTCTGAAGGTATTTATTCATAATAATGAATATTTATTGAGTACTTATCACATTGCACATTCTAAAACCATTGCTCTATTGTAAGTTTATAGTATTTTCTAGGTTTCTGTGTTTTAGAAACATTATTAGTTTTGGTCTGTATATGTCACACGTTCTTTTAAATTTTTGTAGAATTCCTAACTCAAGAATACACAACACTTTGGTTTATTTGTTTTCTTTCTCTCTTTTCTCTTCCCTTTTGGTCCATTTACCATTATACCTACTTATGGCACATCTTTAAGTCTGCTCCATTTCCTTTAAGATTGATCACTCATATTGGAAACATCCTTTCATAATATGTAAATTCTTAAAATTTTAAAACTTTGCACCTATGGCAACTCTAATAACTAATTAAGGAAGCTGTCTTATTTTCATTTGACAAAAGAGAATAAGTAACTTGCATAATGTTTGACATTATTTAGTGACCAAGCTAGGACTAGAACATAAATAATTTTTGAGTACTTACAATTTGTCTAGAGCTTTTCAAATATTAACTAATTTCATGCTCATAGAAACTCTGTAAGCTAAGGGCTGTCATTATCATGAAATCATACGTGAAGTAAAGGGGTCACAAGAGATTTGAGTAGCTTCCCATAGTTACATAAGTCCTCAGGGATTGGTCTGGTATTTGAACCCAAATATTTGCAGGTCTAAACCATTCTATGCTTATTTTCATGATAGTATATACAGTCTTTGGTGTTGTGACTAATACATGCTATCAGTAAGTGAAAGATATTGTTATTGGACTATTCTGCTGTCTGAGAGGGTCAACATAACTAAATCATCCTGTTATTGTACAATAGCAGAAGAAAGGTTAGCTAGGAAGATATGGTAGGCACACGGATTAACGATCATAAATGCCATGTTTTACATCCACATATTTAAATATCAAACATTATTCTTGTTTAATTTTTTCAAGCTGAAGATAAAAAGAAAGAACAAATGTATAACGTGAAACCAAAATGTCTTCAATTCTAGGAATGAACCTAGAAATTAAAAACAAACTAAAATATAATCCCAATTGCACACTTACTGGAAACTATTATTTCTTACTATGGCATATAATAAATTTCAGCTTTCGGAAAAAATGTATGAAAGTAAAGGCCAAAAAATATGATCTAAATCATTAAATTAAAAATTCTGATGTGCTAATTGCTTTGTACTGACTATTTATGTTATGAGAATCTGTATAATATATGTATATATTGGTCTAGTGAGATTATTTTTGACAGCTATATGCATTATAAGACATAGGCAGGAAAATATTTTCTGTAGCACTACAGTCACCCTTTCTGGCTTTGGCTAAAATCTGAAATGCATCAGAAAATACACTATCACTGCTTTCATATTTATTCTTTCTAAGTGATTTCCACAATAAAAAGAGTTCATTTGAAAGTTAAAGTTTGTCATTTTCCAGCTGACACTGTGGTCTCAACTTAGGGCTGAAAATGAAACTGCTTCTTCTCCCTCTCAGGTAGTTATGAGAAACATGAATTCTGCAGCTGAAATTCAGCTGATAAATTTGGTTGTGATCCAGGAGTCATACTCCTGTAAAATAGGCAGCAATAGGTATGGTCATAGAACTAATTATATTGATTATGAATGTGCTATTTTTAAAAAAGTGACCTTTGTAATTTCTTTGTATATGATATATGATCCATTTATTCATGAGTAATGATTAATTCTTTCTGATATTTAGACATGCATATAAAATAACTATTTTATGTAATGTATCCAAGTTAAATCCACTTTTATACTTACATGTACTCTCATCCTACAGTCTTGCTTAAACATTTGTTACTTAAAAACCTTAATATTCAATAGCTTGTCATCTAACTAGTAGGATGATTCATTGTGGGCCAATGAGAATATTTTAAGAGAAACTCGGTAGCTTTTTACTTCAATCAAATTCAATTAATATATTTACTGTTTATTTAGATCAAAGCACTAGGATTAGAAGTGATTCCAGAATATTCATTATGGGTTGTGTTTATTGGTTGCAATCTGGTGGAAAGGTGAAGTTAGACTTGTCTTGACACTATTTTTGCATAACAATTATGCTCTGTATTTACATTATAAACTGAGGATGAGGAGGAGGGAGTGACTGTATAGCTCAAGTGGTAGAGTGCATGCTTAACTCACACAAGGTCCTGGGTTCAATTCCCAGTACCTCCTGTTAAAAAACATAAATAAATAAACCCAATTACCTCCCCCTATAAAAGCAAACAAACAAACAAAAAATAAACTGAAGATGAGGGGAATGGAGAGCAGTGAGAAAAAATTATGGAAGGGGATACAAAGCCAGCTACTCATGTAAATTAGAGGGGATAAAAATAATTAAGACACATTTTTTCCTGTTCTTTAATCTTCTGCTGGCTATAGATGCCCACAACTAATTCTAAGACAGTGAATTTATAATAAAAGTATAAACTGAGTGTGTAAATTAGCAGAGTGAAAAATTGATTCTAATTAGTGGCTTATAATAAGTATCACCAAACATGTTACATTTGAACTGAGTCTTGATGAATAAATAAAATTTCAAAAGATAAAGAAGAGGGGGAAAGATCTACTGAACACAGGCAACAGCATGACCAGAGACGTAGAGGCAGGGAAGCATGTGATAGTACAATAGTGAGTAACCTTCTATAACTAAAGACGGATGCGAAATTGGGTGGAGAGCAAGGGGTAGTGGGAGACAGCACAAAATCTAGGCATAGATTTGACTGTAAAACCCTTCAATGCCACTCAAGTATGTGGATGTTTATTTTTGGTCTGTCCATCCATTGCTTTTGACAAAAGCACCTCTTTTGGGGGGATGGATCTGAGATTATTTTACAGAAGCCTGACAAGGGTCTGTCCTGAAGACAGTTCTTTCTCCGGAATGTGCAGTGTTTGAAAAACTCAGGCCTATAGAAAACTGCAGAAATAGTAGAGAATTGTGTCCAAAATGCGAGCCTGTATCATCAGCAAACCAGAGCATGGGAGGTGAAGTTTGAAGGAAAGTATGAAGTTACCATAAGGAATCATGAATTTGGAACCAAAAGCATAGAATGTTGCTTTTCATTTGACAAAAGAGGAAGAGTGTGGGCTTACAAAGGGGCTCAGGTCCTGAATCATTGCTTAGCTGTCATTGTGCTTTTATGAGCTTACAGTGACTAGATGCAAAGTCAGCTTAATAGGGACAAAACCCAAAAATAAAGTCAGGGACAAAACTGAAATAACCGGAGAAGGATAATTAAACATCTAAAATTTTTCTCCATTTGTCCCTGGAGTAGTTAGCTCTTGCTTATTTCCGCTTCCCATGATTCCAAATCCCCAAAAGGAGAATGGCCTGCCCAGAGTTAGGTTAAACACTTTTTTTGTTGTTATTGTTAAGGGAAGAGAAAAAGCAGACCTTAAGGTGGCAGGATCAGCAGGTGCTGTTTACATAATAAATACACTGACTCTTATCTTTTAGCTAAGTCTCTCTTCTCCAGTGCTTGACAAATTGGGTAGAATTTGAAGATCTATATTTTACACTTTAAAGTGAAGGAAGCTATATCCTTTTCAAGAGCAAATTTTCTTTGTGGGTGGATAGAGAAACACTAGTTACACTGGGTAAGTGAAAAGGAACTACCGTTTCCATGGAGCCAAAGACAATACTAAGTTGAGTGGCAGACACTAAATATATGCTGCTTCATGCTTTGGCATGGAATTGATCCTTCTTTTGTTTCCACAGGATCAAATCAAGGCCCCCTTTGTTATATTCCTGTTCTATTCCAATGTTACCTTTCTGACCTATAAGCCCTCAGCCAGAGTCCTTACTCTTGACCTCTCCTTGATTGCCTATCCAGATTGCTAATCTTCAGCTGCTTCCCAGATATAACACAGACTCTTCTGTGTCATATTTGTAGAAGTACAAAATTCATCAACTGAGCAGGTGCAGATTCCGTTTCATGTGAAGGAATGCTCCAAGTGGCTGGATACATGCAGTCCTCAGAGGGATTGGAAATAGGGAAACTAACTGGGTATATTTGCTTCGGAGTGACTCTCTTCTTGTAAAAGTGTGACTAATAAAGTACCTGACACATAGTTGAGGCTCAATAGATGTTTATTGTTGGTAATCAAGGCCAATGACTTCTTAAGTAGCTTATGGAAGAGAATATCCTATAGAGGAAAATGCATGAATTGTCTAATTGTCCTCAGTGGAGTAATGAACCAGCTGTAGCATGAGTTTGTAGTGCACAAGAACAAAATAAAAATATTATTTTGAGGTTTATTTGGAAAATAGACGTTTCCCAACGACCTGCAAATTGTGGGCTGTATTTTAGCCTTTGTAATCTTGTGTGATAGCTCTTTAATCTGCAATGATCAAAACACAGTATTTCAAGACAAAGCTTTGCTATTTTATTATTTATAAGAGCAACTTTCATTGTTAGTATTTTGCAAACTTCCAGGGTGGTGAAGTATATGTGAATCAGTATGTTCTCAGCAATTTATAAAAACTATATGACTAAATGATGGATTTTGAAGTTCTATATTATAATAGAAAAGAGAAAATAGCAAGTAATAGGAAGGATACATTGAAATATTGATTCCTTTTCTCCAATCACTGCATTTTTTTTTAATATACTGCTGTAATGGATAAGGATCCTTATCTCCATCAAATACTTTGGAAGTTTTCTCCTTAACCTTTCTGATTGTTAGAGATTCAAAGTTGTCATTCAGACTATACAACAACCAATAAAATATTGTAAATTCACAAGAGAATACGAGGCTTTCTTTATCACTTTCTAGATACAGCAGCCCCATCAGGTTGCAGTAATTTTATTTAGTGTTCTCTAGTCCATCACTTTGCTATCTGAAAGGCCTAGCTAACAAGACAATCTCTTAATTGATATGAAGTTATACATTTTCCATCATAAGCTAATATTTATAGAGTTGTTCTTTATTATAAATTATTATATCCATGCTCTTCAATCCATTTATAAAGATGAATCAAAAATCATTTGAAAAACCTTGTTTCCGCTGTCCATATTTTTTCCTCCGTCCATATTTTTTCCTCCAAAATCTGGACTAGAAAAATAAGTTCACAAATAAGGAATAAATTCTTAGAGGAAAGCTTATCCTTATTGTTACAGAAATATCCATTTATATTTTTTTAAAAAGCTGTAATTTAAATGCCTTTGTGTTGTCTCACTATTCTAAGTGAGAAACGGATTAGCAATTAATATATGGCCGTTCTGTGATTCCTTAATAAATGGAAAGGAGCTTTTCCTTACAGCTTTTGGAGCTCTTTCACAAATTAATTGACTCTAACAGGTGTATGTTAGAGTTCCATATTCCAAAGAGGGAAGTGGGAATAGCCAGCTTAAAAGAATCGTAAAGTTGTAGAACATATCTAAAAGCCAAATACTTCTGAGAGGTGAATTTGGGGACAGCTTTACATTTTCATGTCCTACTCTGGTGAAAGAAGGTGCTATTTCTATCCTTTCATTCTGACCTCGTATCTAGAAGTGGTTCATCTTCAGTTCCAGGCCTGTGGGCAGACTTCTAAGCTGTATTTCCACGGTTATTTTAATGAGCACTGCATGATTGTACTGAGTTTGGGTTTTTTTTTTTTTTTTTGATTACTCTTTTTTGTACCTACCTACATACAACATTCCACATTTAAGGGTGACATACTGCATATTTCATTTATGTGAAATTCTGGAAGAGATAAAGCTATCGCCCGGAGAACAAATCAGTACTTTATAGAGGTTGGGGCATGCTGTGATCATAAAAGGTAGTTCCAAGGAATTTTTTTGGGGGGGTGATGAAACTATTCTAGACCCTGATTGTTGTGGTAGCTACAAGAATGTGTATTATGATTTCTTGAACTGAACACCAGAAAGGGTCAAGTTTACTGAAGTAAATTTGCAAAGTAAAAAAGTTTTTAAAAGATGATTTGATTTTTAGTACTGTCTTAATTTCCACTCTTATCCAAATGTTTGAATGATGTTTTAATGTTTTGTAGGAAGCACTGATAAAAATATTTTCAGAATGAACAATAAGGTCCTACTGTATAGCACAGGGAACTATATTCAATATCACGTTATAGCCTATGATGAAAAATAACATGAAAAGGAATATATATATATAAACTGAATCATTATGCTGTACACCAGAAATTAATGCAACACTGTAAACTGACTATACTTCAATTAAAAATATTTTCAGAATTATTAATAAAGTTCTGAATATTCAAATACGTTTTCATTTTATTGCTGAATTAAGAGATACTGTGAAGTCTTTCTATAATATAGTCCTCTAGGGATCAGAGCAAGGGATCACCTTAGAGTTAAGATCCTTTTTCTATTTTTACCTTCCAAACATCTCTGGTAAAATGAAAGATAAGCTTCTATCTGCTGAATTCCTTTTAGGATTAAAGTGGTATAGTGAGATTTCAGTGTATTTTGCCATCCATTTTTCATACTTTTTGTATGTATGGAGGGTAGAAAGTTATTATATTTTAAAGTTATGTTTTGGTTAATCTCTCTATCTTGTATGTCTGGGTTCATCTTATTTAGCATGGTAAAACTACAGTTTATTGTTTATATCTTCATATTCTCAAATCTGAACCACATATTTCATAATAGGATAAAACATATTAGAAGTGGAAGAACCTTATAAACAATAAAAAAAACACAGAAAAATAATGAGGTAAATATCAGTCCACTCAAACTGACAGCGAATCTCAAAATGGGCAGCTTATCTCTAAGTGGGAAGCTTTCAAGTTCTAATTGAATTGGATTATTTAGCACTTCCTTATGCCTGCCTGCAGAATGTACCTAAAAACCCATCTCTCCCTAGAATAGTTTTGATAAACAATTAAATATTTATACTGTAATTTATACCATGCTGAAATTAGATGATTTTTTTCAGTAATAAATGGCAACTCCAATGGTGTCTAGGTTTTATTCCTTATTAGCCTTAGAGCTTTTCTACTCATATTAAAAGATAATGATTTCCTTCATAATTTAGCATTTATTAATTTTCACCCTCAGATATTCAGTTTCTTATAAATTCCTAATGAAAAAAATCATTTGAAATATATGTATATTTTTGAATGCATAGGTTGCCTTAAGAATTTAATTTTTTAAGGGAGGTAATTAGGTTCATCTATTTATTACTTTTGGTGGAGGTACCAGGGGTTGAACCTGGGACCTTGTGCATGCTAGGCATGCACTCTACCACTGAGCTATATCCTCCCCTCACAAAATATTTTTATTTATTATTGTATTATTTAATTATTTAATTTTGGCAGAGGGAGGAAAATTAGTTTTATTTATTTTTAGAGGAGGTACTGGGGATTGAACCCAGAACCTTGTGCATGTTAAGCATGTGCTTTATTTACCACTTGAACTATACGCTCCCCCAAGAATTTAAGACAAACAAAAATAAATGTAATTTTGGAATTTGCTGAATATTCAGTTTAAAACACAAATTTCAGTATTTGCATTGTTCAGGACAAGACTGAGGTTGCCAGCCAATACTCTGTTTCTCTCTCTCTCTCTCATTGATTTGTTTGCTTGTTTACTGAAAATCTAGCTTACAATTTTCATGAGCCCAAAGTATACTGAGATGATGGTTTTTACTAATTTCCTATCTTTTGAAGTTGCTATTATAAATTCTCCATGTTGATGCTTGTGCAGGATCATCCCTAGAGGAAAGGGAATAGTGAAAGGAAAAGATTGAATTTGAGGAATTTGCGGGAGAGGAATGATAATAAACCCATCTTAGTACCCCTTTGGACCTCTCTGGTTAACTCATTGTTTACAGTAAAATTATTTTAAGTTTAAATATATGTTTATGTGAAATCAGTTTTTAATTGGAAAAGTTTTCTCAACATGGTATAGTTGGCAAAATCTCCCCCCACCAAGGATCTTCCAGTTGTATTAATTATCAAATTGCACTTGTGTGTCAAATTGTGTGGAGATGAATTTGTATTTATCCATTTTAGATTGGTAAGTTGAAAACAGTAGGGCGAGAAAAAAGTGTAGCCACGTTTTGTGGGCAGATTCTAAGATGACCCTGAAGATTTCATTCATTCCCCTCAAGCATGGGAAGGAGCTGTGAATGTGATGGTATATCATTACTGTGATTATGTGACCTTATGTGGTAGAAGAGATTCTGCAGAGATAAGTAAGTCCCCAATTACCTGACTTTGAAATCATCTAAAGGGAGATTTTCTGTGTGAGCCTGATGCAATCATTTGAGCCCTTAAATGAAGTCAGCAAGTCAAACAGCAGATTCTTTTGCTGTCCTTGAAGAAGTAAACTACCACATGGTGAACTGCCTGTGGGGGTGAGGCTTTGGCAGGTTCCTGAGGGTGGCCCCTAAGAGCTGAGAGTTTTCCATTTTACAACTAGCAAGAAAATGGAGACTTCAGGCTGTACAGCCTCAGGGACCGAGTTCTCCCGACAACCAGTAAGTTTGGAAGCAGACTCTGAGCCTGAAATGAGATTGCAGTTCTGGCTAACACTTTGATTTCAGCTTGGTGAGATTCAGAGCAGAGAATCCAGCTGGCCTGTGCTTAGTTCTTGACCCAAGGAAAACGTGAGAAGATAAATTTATATGGTTGTAAAAAGTTAAGTTTGTAGTAATTTGTTATATAGCAATAGAAAGCTAATACATTGCAAACGGTTCATTTAAAAAGGGCATAGTATTTAATGAAAATAAACTTTCATGGAATGATACTTATGAAAATTAGTATTTGTTAGCATGAAAGAGGTACTTTTTAAGGAATATTAAAAATCCTGTGCTTGGAGATGCTCTGATCAGGCAGGTGTTCAAACTTCTAGACAGACTGACGAAACTTCTGGGAGGCCGCATCACTAGGCACACATTTCAGTGGCAAGGGATAATTGTTTGTGTGTTTAAACATTCCCTCATCATTATAAAGTGCAAAATGAGTAAGTTACTACCTTAGTCAGTACATGATTTTGGCTATTCATTCTTCGATGAAGTTAAACTATCAATTCTCAAATGAAATATGATTCATATTTTTTAAGTTCTGAACTATTGCTCTCACTGTGGTCATGAATTAACTACATTTATTTTATAGGAAGTGCTTGGCTAAGTTTTAATGCTTATTTACACGAGATATTGCTGTGTATATTTTTGATGTATATGGGCACAAATAACTAGAGATAAGCCCTAATGCTCTAGTTCTGAAATTTTTAAAATTAAATTGTTTTATATAGATGAAATAAACTAATAAATACACATGAGTTACAAATGCAGGCATTGAAATCTATTAGTGGAGATGATTTTTAATTTTGTTTTCTTTTTTTATTGGAGGATACACATTTTATGAAGTTGTAATGCGCCTTCAAATATTGCTTAAGTAGTCACCCTTGAATACCTCCTCTAAATGTTTCACTTGTGATAAATCTACCAACATGCTTCCTCATACCTAGTAACAAGCAAGGTGATTTTAAGAATGCAGTGACCTTGCTCTTCGATCTTATACTTCTATTCATTAGAGTCATAAAAGTGTATTTTAACATGGGTAATTTTGAAAATTCTCTGTGGTAGGTTGTTTTATTGTTCCTAACTCTTCTATTCCTTCTCTATTGAAGGATTACGTATCTCCCTTCCTCCCTTCTTGCCACATGGCTTGCCAATCCTTTCATTTAGTTAAGTAGACATTCTGACCACTTGGTCAGTCATGGACAAGTAACTTGTGGGAGCCAATGAAATTGGAGCCAAAAAGACCTTGTTTCACTTTTACCCAGAGGCTTTAAGAACATTGTGCATTGCTGGGAGCTCTTTTTGATGTGCCATGAGAAGAGGTGTGCCAGATTGGAGCTGGATCCTTCAGCCTGATCTGAAAATGAAGAAGTCTCGGGGAGCAAAAGTGTAGACTGACAGCTAGAACTGAGCTGCAGCTGACCAGCACCATTCACATACAAATCTTTTGTTGTTTCATAAGCTTTTGATGTTTGTTTCTGTAACAAAGGTGAGCGGTGTAGTCTGAAATTTAATTTTCTTTGAGACGAAAATATGATCATTTCATTTTTCTGATTAGCACTTCAATAGCTTTCTATTGGCTTTAGACAAGATCAAAGTCTTAATTGGTACAAAATCATGTATGTTTGGGCCTTTACTGGATTTTTAAAAATAGTTTGAGGATTGACCATACATTCTCCCTGTGTCAGGAATTCTTTCCCTCTTCCCTTTCCACTAGCAGACACAACATATACAAAGATTTTATGGTTATGATTAAATTATTAGTGCCTTTTTTCCTACTTCATTTTCTTTCCAAGATAATAGGGATTGTGTTGTTTATCCACAGTACCTGTCACAGTGCTGGAACATAGTAGAAATCTAATAAATATGTTAAATGAAGCAAAAAATAAATTTTTTTCATGTAAAATAATTTTTTCATCTATATCCTGAGACATCACGTGTTTCTTCAGAAATAGGGCCACTTTTTCTTAATTTTTTAAAAAATTTATTTCTAAAGACTCATAATGTATCTATAAGAAACATGCTTTTAAATATTACTGGAATATTTATTAAGTCAAAAGTGTAACTAGTACATTACAATTCCTTTTTTAATATTTCTCATGAAGTAAGAATCCATTTTCACTTTTCTTAGCCTAAGACTAGTTGAATGGTTTTCTGTTGTCATGGTAACAGTTTTTACAGTGGTTTTCCCCATATTTTAAACATTACATTATTTCATTAAAGATCTTAAAAATTTTGAGGCAAATAATATTGTCTGTTCTTGATGGCTAAAATACATACAATTTCATATGCTTTCTGCATATATTTAAATTTGACTTTTAAATTATACTTATTTTAATGGAACTACACTTTCTTTTATGCTTTCAGCTTTATATGTTCCAATTTACAGAGTCAATCTTGATTCTTTCTTAAGTTTATTTTTCTCAGTATATATTTTTAATAAAAAAGCATTGCTTGAATCCATCAAATTTAAGGTTTTGTTATTCAGTCCTAAAAAGAAACGTGGCATAGTATAAGGCGAATTCGGAATAGAACAGAGGGCAATTCTGTAAGGCATACTCAGAATTTCATTATACTTGTCAAAGGTTGGAGAGCATATGGCTAGGATGTTGACTGGATGCTACTGTTTGATACAGTAAACATGAAGGTGTAATACATTGGTAAATATGGACCAAGATGGAAGGATGCCTTACTGATTCCTAAGCAAATAAAGCTAGTGTTGTTTCTAGAAGGCATATGTATACCATTAACGGAGAGAAAATGTTGGAAAGGGGACATAAATAACTTGGATATGGTAGTGGTAGATCTTTCCACAAATTAGTGTTCAGGGTTTTTCTAATCTATTATTAATATTCAATGCTTTACCTTGATAAGAAGTTTGGGATAAAATCACAATGAGTGCTTTACAAGTAGATAGCTGATTTTCTGTGTGTTTCATGCTTCTATTTTGCATCTGACAGTTACATTTTTTCTCTAAGTGCTGAGACAATATTTAGGGAATTTGTAAACGTGCAGCTATGAAAATTCATTAAAGAGGCCATCCATGAGATGGTTAGAATTTTGGTAGCCAATTTTTCATATTTGATAGTGCTTGTTAGATGACTTAGTACTTTGATATAAACTGAATGTAAAATAACGCCTTTTTCCTTTTCGCTAGTCACACTGTAAGTCTGATCTATTTTTCTTTTATTGAAGTATAGTCTACAATGTTGTGTCAATTTCTGGTGTACAGCATAATGTTTCAGTCTACATGTACATACACAACATACTCATTTTCAAATTATTTTTCATTATAGGTTACTATATTGAATATAGTTCCCCGTTCTATACAGTATAACCTTATTGTTTATCTATTTTATATATAGTAGTTAGTATCTGCTAATCTTGAACTCCCAATTTATCCCTTCCCTCCTGCTTTCCCCTCTGGTAACCACAAGTTTGTTTTCTATGTTTGTTAGTCTGTTTCTGATTTGTAAATAAGTTTTTTTGTCTCTTTTTTAGATTCCACATATAAGTGATATCATATGGTCTTTATGTTTTCTATTCTAGAGTGAATGAGTTTTTGAGACAAGTAAAGGGACTGGAAAATAGAGTTTGGGGAATGGGATGAAAGACAAAAACAATGAAATAAACAAAAGTCAGCAAATTGGTTTTTTTTTTTTGAATATTGAATGAACTTTAAATTTTTGGAAATGAAGAAAAGAATGAAAGAAAGGAAGGAAGAAAAAAGAGAAAAAGAAAGGGAAAGAAAAAAAAGAAAGAAAAAGAAAGAAAGAGGAGGATGAGAGGGAAGGAGGGAGGAAGGAAGGAAGGAAGAAAGGGAAACTTTTTGGTTATTTTATGCTTCCAAGGCCACAGATTTATTATTTGAGTATACAAATTTAGATTTTGTAGAGAAAAAAAGTATGGTGTTGTGCTGATGGAACTCATACACTATAATAGATGATACACCAACATTCTCTATATTGTGAGACTTGTGTTAGGGGATATTTTTTGTTCCCTGCAATTAGTGCTTTGTGTGCCCTAATTAACTCAATGACCATCATTAGCGAGTATTGTTCACAACCTTAAAAAAACGCGTTTTAGTAAATTGTGCATATAAATGCTAGATTATGAAGTAATTCTTTTTAGTCTCGTATTGACTTGAATACTGTTGATGGTGATGATAATAAATTAACAATGATTTATTTTGTGTGTAATATGTAATGGATATAGTGCCTTTTCATCTTAACAAATCAGTGGGGTAAATATTCAGTTCTAATTTTGCAAAGACAGAAGCACAAACAAATTATTTTATCTTTCATAAAAATTATAAACCTTATAACAAGAATTTTGAGGGATTTGATCAAATACTTTGGGGGATTTCCCATGCTTTTTCTATTATACCACATTTTCGACTTTAAATGCGAAGTTAACAGATGTAAATGAAGAAAATGGTAGAGTAGTTACATGCCTAAAGTGTCTTGTCTTTAGAACACTAAAAATGGATTCTTTTAATTGTAATATAATAATAGGTTATGGTTAAATGGTATTTCTTCTTTGGAGCTGTATTTGGAACTGAAAAATCAAAGGTCATGCATTCAAATTTATTTAGAATTATTATGCATTATTTTAGGTCTTGGAGCAGAAAAATTACAAAATAGCTCACACAAAACAACAATTATTTTGCATAAATTTTGTCCTTCAACAACTGTGTGAGGGTGGAAGGCAGGTTATCCTTTTTATATGAAGAAATTGGGGGAAAATAGTGTTCTTCTGAATCATAATGGAAGGACATACACTTGAAAAATTACTATATTTGAGATTAAGAACAATGCACATTCATTCCTAATGAATCCCAATAATTTGGCCACTAGAGGTTTCTGAAAATTGGAAGATGTTGTTTTCTATTTGTACAAGTCATGTGATTTGGGGTACATATAGTTGGAAGTTTTGTGGGAGACCAAAAGCTTTCTAATTTGATGACTTGGATGACCTACTCAGGGGACAGAGAATGTTGGCTAAATAGCATTCCATTTATTAATGAGGCAGCCTTGCCTAGATGTGGAAAGTTCAGGAGCTCTGGAGTCAAATATATATGTATTTACAACCTGTATGTCTTTGGGAAATTACCTAGATCTCTCAGAGCTTCCGTCTCTTTGGATGATACTAAATGTATGGCAGTAATACTTAATGTTTAAAGTGTTAGGCATATAGGAAATTTCCAATCACGCTCATTCTATCCTTGTCAGTTCCCTTTACTACTTGTTTGATCTATGCTGTTTTCAGATTCTAGGCCAGAATTTCCTTCTCTTTTTCCCTTCTTACTCAAATTATAGATCTCAAAAGGCATGGCTTCAATCTTTTTCAAAGTATTTCAGTGGTATACTTATATGAGTGATTGTCATGGAAAATATGAAGATGTTTATGTCAGGATTAAGCCAGTTTCCCTATTTCCCTATCTTGCCCACTATTCTTTAGAACTTCAATGGAACTAACTTGTTCCTCCCTTTTAGATGGGATAAAGGGAGGAGAGATGCTTACGCAATATGTAGAGTTGACAGAAAGGAAAGCAAAAGGCAAAAGGGAGAGAAGTAAGATGGGGAGAGAGAAAGAAAAAGAGAGAGGGAAAAGAGAGAGATCTTCCTGTTGACCACGGTAATCCCTCTCATTGAACAAGAAGCAAGAAATTTGACTGGGAAGCTTTTGAGAATTTTAGCAGGAAGAATTTGCTGAGGTAAGATGAGAGAAAACTCTTAGTATATCGCTATGAAATAGATAAGAATTTCTCCTTAGATGTACTGAGAGTAATTAGTTACATAAACAAAAACCAAGATCAATAACTGTGAAGTAGCTTATTTCAAAACAATTAGCTATTATCTGTCATATGGTTGAACACAGACCAGCTGTAGAGAGAGTCTATTCTGGAGAGTTTCTGAACACAAGTTCAACTCTGACATTACATCTCAACATTATACTAATACCTAACTTTGACTCTTCAGTAAATTAGGTAAATTATCTTTATAATTAGTGTAGTAAAAATTCCATTTGCTTGAATGTTGTGATTATCTGATTTTTAAAAATTCCACACTAAAAAAGCTTCAGGAAGCTAACTTAAGCTACCAAAAACTCAACAAATAATCAATAATCAGGAACCTTTGAATTCAGAGAAAAAAGATTTTTGGACTGTTGATAGCTACTATTATGACAATTTTTTTTAATACAGAATATCCAAACGAGATTAGGAAAGCAACTGAACTTTTCTGAGCACTAACTTTGTGTCAGACATTGCTGTATTATAAATTATCTTAGCTAATTGATTAGGCAACATCATTGCTTTAAAACCAGTCTCTTAAAGTCCATGCAATAGCAGGAGAGAAGTTTCAGTGACTGAAAGGAGTTTTTAAGTGAGAAGAAAAATGCAAAGGTACTGTCACATTCTCAGAGTTTCTTATTACTTTCAAATTCTTTACTTAAATGGTTTTCTCTATCCCCAAATTTTAGGAGTACTTTTGTTTGGCTGCATAAAGATACAACTATGCCAGGAATAGATTAGATGCCATTACCCATTCTGGAAATTCGCTATGCCAGATATATTTCCTTGGTGCTCACGTGTAACTTCCATTAGCGTTAATGGGAGTTGCATTCATGCATGGAGTAGAGAATAGATCCATTATCTTTAAAGGGCAGTTTCCCTTTTAATACATTGCTCAAGTTTTATTACATGTTTCCTTTTAGTTTATATTATGGAGTCTCACTTCTTCGTTTATAGAAAGTGGCATATAACCATGGGATGAAACACTATTGTTGGAGGCTTCTTCCAGACAGTTTTAAGGCCATGAAAGTATGGAAGAATTATCTTTTAAAGTTTCTGTTCTTATAAGACAGTGACTATCATAGATTCATTTAGAACCAATAAAACAGTATAGATTTAAATCAAACAACCATTCCAGTAATTACTGAATCAATTATTGATATTTGCAATCATTTTCAAGCTTACAGGAATTAATTTCCCCAGCAACTTAATTTGAATAGAAGGACAAGGAAGCTGTTAATGAAAACTTAGGCATTTCTATAATGTTGGGTCAAATTATATAGTCTCAAGTAAAAATATTTTGGATTTTTTTCTTGTAGATTGAGTCTTTAAAAAGAGAAAGGAAAGGAGTGGGTTTGTTTTTTTGATGATTTTACATGGGTGGATTTAAATAATGATGGGAAATAATCATGAAGAAGATCATCCAGTTATCTTCTATACTCTTCTACTTCCATATGAATTTCCTCTTAGACATTCCCTCATCACTGGTATGTGTGATGAAATGAGCTAGCCTTCAAAGAGGTAATTTTTTATTTTCTGTCTCATGTACTAGACAAAAATCTTTTGAACCAATGTATTTACAAGCACTCTGTGAAGAGTCTTTGCTGCTATCCTCTTCAGATAATTTTTTTTCTGCATCCTGCCTCTTGTCTTTCACTTTGAACCACTTTTTGCTTGTTTTTCCTTGTTTCTATCCTGTTCAGTAACACCTGAATTTTTTCTTTCAAAATGTTTGTGTCCTTCTGACTGGCTTTTTCAATAGACTAGATCTTAGAAATGTTGCCATTGGAGCACCTTCATATATGCCACATACTACAAATGGTTAGTATTTTAATGCTGCTCTCAATGCCATTATGCCCTGTATCACTGTGTACATCTATCACCAAATTCCCGTGATTCTCTCATTGCCATATTTCATTTCCATGTGGTTCTGTATATCTCTTAATCTCTTTCTCTTCATCACACAAAAGACTTACACTGTGACCTCTGGAGCCTTGATTTTAGTTGGGTACATCAGTGCCTAGAGTAAGATAATATATTGTCTAGTTTTCCTTGCAATAGGGATTGTCATGCAACTAATTCTAACTAATGTGATATAAATGGATCTGTTACATGAGACCTCCTGTGTAGCTTAAAGAGAACTGACACGTGAAAGAGCTCCTTTCATGAAAACCTGACTTTCTTATTTCTAGCTTGAATTTGCATGTATTTGCTGGATTAGGTCTCATCTGGACAATAGGTGACATTGAGACTGAAAAACACGTGCCAGGATAGCAGACCATAAATATGTGAACTTGAATCTCCCAATAATATTTTGATTATCTACCTCCAGAATTGTTTTGTATGAGATACAAATAAGCTTACATATTTTTAAATTTGATTATATATTTTGGTTCCTCTGTTATGTACAGACAAAAACAAGTTCCTACTGATATACCTCCCAAACCTGCTCATTCTTTAGTCTTTCTCTTACATGGCAATTTTCCTTTCCCAGTTTCTTATGCTCAAACCCCTGAAGACATCCCTGATACTCTTTCTCACAGCTTTCTACTAGTATGTAGAAAACCCTATAGGCTCTACCATCAAAACATATCTAGAATCTGACTACTTCTCATCACGTCTACTCTATCATCCTCTTGATTCAAGCAACGTGTATCTTTTGATTTTCTCTATTGTTTCTCTTCTGTTTTAAATTTTATTGATTTCTGTTTTTGTCTTTATTATGTCTTTTCTTCCCCTTGTTTATATTTATATAGTTGTTATTTATTCAATTTCTGGAGATAGAAAATGTAGGGGAAATAATTTTCCCTATAGCTGTATGAATCTTAGCTGAGATCCCTGTAATAAAAAACAGATTAATAAGAGAAAAAAAAAACAGATTAACAAGAGAAAAACAAACAGAAGCATGGGAGATACCTAGGGAAAAATGAGTAACTTAAATAAGTGGTTTAGAATTCAAACTTGAGTACCATCTTAATAGGGAAACAGTAGTGGTTTGTAGGTTTCTTAGGGAAGAGTAGATAATTTTTAGGAGAGATGAATGGGCCCTTAGAAGAATAGATGGAAAGTATGATATTTTATGACAGTTATTCTGGGTGTGGTGTCAACTTTTAGTCTCATCTCCTATGATAAATGTCAATCTTCCATGGCTGATGAGACTCTTGGGCAGAGAATTTATGACAACTGAGTTCCTTTTGGAGGTTCTGTCTTTAGGTAGATAAGGGGAGTTCAGAAAAAGCCTCTCCCTGTATTTGCTATATTTCAAGTGTCTACAGTTTAAAATAATCAGTATCCAAAGCTGACATATTTTGGGGAGGTATACTGTGCTTCCTGTCAAAGTTTAGTTTACAGATTTTTATATCCTCCATTCCTGTATGAATATCTGGTGGCATAATTTTCACACCTTAGCTTTTTTCCTCAAATTTTAATCGTTGTATTTTCATTTTCATTTAGTTTAAAACAAATTCTAATATCCCTTGATACACTCTGTTTAATTAGAGTATGCTATTAACTTCCAAATATTTGGAGAATTTTCTAATATCTTTTTATTGTTTATTTCTAGTTTATTTCCATTATGTTGATTCTTGTTCCAGGTAAAAGTAGTAAGCATATTTTACCCAGTTTCTTCTCCTGAGTGAACTATAAAACTTGGACACAGTGTATGAAGCAGTGATCTGAAGACTCTGAAAATTAAATAGAAGCAAAAAAAAAAAAAAAAAAAAAAAAAGACCAAGAATTTTAGTAACATTTGGATTGGTAGTGAGTTTACAATTTTCTCCCAGTTATTTCCTAGCCTAGTCTCAAGGCAATCTGAAATTCAGAAATGGACATCAGCACAGACAGAAAGCTCTAGGAGAAGCACTCTATTACATGGTGATGGGCAGGAAAGAGATCTTGTAGTAACAGTGGGATAGCACTGGCCAACTAGTGCCCAGAACTGAGAGGTAGGAGCTGTGCTCCCAAGGGGGTGGGGTTAACCCTGGTTGCTGTTCTCTCTCTCTATCCTACTATGATTCTATTCCACATCAGGAAGTGTGTGAGATAGTCAGGTAAATAGAGGCCCAGATTTCTGCATGGAAGACTGGAAAAGGGAGCCTCAGTGAACTGAAAAGTACCAGGGGAATCATGGAGAGGAAGGAGCTTAAAAAAGCAACTTGTATAAATTTATTATGAACTCTTGGGATTACCCCTGAGATATATATATCTGTGATCCTAAATAGCATACCAGTAACTTTGAGCAATGAACTAAGGGGTAGATACTCACTCAAGTCCTAGGCTGACCAATGAGCAACAAACACACAGGACAGATCCAAATAATACTGTGTAGGCTTTAAAAATAGAACAACCTATGGAATGTTGGTCAGATCTTGAAACCTGTACCCACTGATCTTGAAACCCGGACCTGCTAAAACAAAATCATCAGGAATATCCACAGTGTTTAAATAAGATCCAAAGTCTCATAACATAATATTGAGATTGTCCAAGGTAAAATCCAAAAATACTCAGCACATGAAGAATCAAGAAAATCACAACTCACATAGAAAAGACGATCAACAGACTCCAACCTCAAGATGTTGGAATTGTCTACAAAGACACTAAATCAGCTATTTTAAAACCAGTGGGTAGATGATATCAATATGACTTTTTACTATTGGTATTGATCTTGATCACTTGTACCAGATTAAATACTGTCTCACAAATTCTTGTCCACCTGGAACATGAAAATTTGACCTTTTTTGTAAATAAGTTCTTTGCAGATGTAATCAGTTTAGATGATGTCATACTAGATTATATTGGACCCTAAATCCAGTGACTGTTTTTCTCTTAGAGGGAAATTTGGAAATAAACACAGATAGGCAGGTAAGAAGGCAGAGACTGAAGCGAAGTCAAGGCCTTCCAAGCATTGGCAGTAACCATCAAAAGCAAGAAGAGGGAAGAATGGATTCTTTTTTAGAGCCTTCAGAGAAAGAAGCATGGCCTTGCTAACAATTTGATTTCAGTCTGTTAGCTTCCCTATGAGAAAATACTTTTCTATTGTGTTAAGCCAGAGTTTGTGGTACTTTGTTACCATAGTCTTAGAATACTGATTTACCACTTCAGGTGCCATTTAAGGTGGTGTCTGCTAAGCTTCTCCACTGTAAAGTTACTGTATTTTCCTTGTTACATGCAAGTCACTAAACCCAACCTAGGTTCAAGGAGAAGGGAATTAAATTTTAATATCTAGCGGGAGAGTAGCAACAATTTGTGGACACATGAAAAAATTATTAATAAATAATTTTTGGGAGATACTTTGAAGATTTGCATACATTCTTTTTCTCTTAAAGGTTTTACCTACTAGTTTTAGCATTAGTCAGTGGGCTTTGCGGACAGCAATTACTAGTAGTGTTCTGTTTCTCTCATTCCTTCTACATTTATTCACTGGAATTCTTCTATAAAGAAATTTGTTCCTCCTCCCCATTTGTTGAATCAATATTTATATTACCATGGATGTATAAATATTTATTATATTCTTTGGGTTTATAATTCAACATATTTATTTATTATATTACGGAAATTTTTCCAGCTTTGGCCAATAGGAGCTCTTTCTGTTTCTCTTCTCTGACCTTTTTTTTCTTTGGGTGGGGGGCTTATTCTATTAAATTTAATTAATTAATTAATTAATTAATTTTAAACTTTTTTTATTGCGTTATTATAATCAGTTTACAATGTTGTGTCAATTTCCAGTGTAGAGCACAATTTTGCAGTTATACATGAACATACATATATTCATTGTTGCATTCTTTTTCACTGTGAGCTAACACAAGATCTTGGATATATTTCCCTGTGCTATACAGTATAATCTTGTTTATCTATTCTACATATGCCTGTCAATATCTACAAATTTCAAACTCCCAGTCTGTCCCTTTCCACCCCCCTCCCTCTGGCAACCACAAGTTTGTATTCTATGTCTATGAGCTTGTTTCTGTTTTGTTTTATGTTCATTTGTCTTTTTCTTTCTTTCTTTTTTTTTTTTTAAGATTCCACATATGAGTGATCTCATACAGTATTTTTCTTTTTCTGGCTTACTTCGCTTAGAATGAAATTCTCCAGGGACATCCATGTTGCTGCAAATGGCGTTATGTTGTCATTTTTTATGGCTGAATAGTATTCCATTGTATAAATGCACCACCTCTTCTTTATTCAGTCATCTGTCAATGGGCATTTAGGCTGTTTCCATGTCTTGCCTATTGCAGTTAGTGCTGCTATGAACATTGGGGTGCAGGTGTCATTTTGAAGTAGGATTCCTTCTGGATATATGCCCAGGAGTGG
The DNA here is from genome assembly GCF_036321535.1 of Camelus dromedarius. Classification (NCBI taxonomy): domain Eukaryota; kingdom Metazoa; phylum Chordata; class Mammalia; order Artiodactyla; family Camelidae; genus Camelus; species Camelus dromedarius. The sequence goes on along the minus strand of NC_087436.1, from coordinate 63,952,065 downwards.
AATTCCTGGGTCCTATGGTAAATCTATTCCTAAACTTTTGAGGAATCTCCATAGTGTTTTCCACGGTGGCTGCACCAAACTTCATTCCCACCAGCAGTGTAGGAGGGTTCCCTTTTCTCCACAGCCTTTCTTACTTTCTTATACTGTAATATGCACAAGACTCATCTTGTATTTTCTGAGTTCCAGCCTTAGAATAAGTCATTTCTTCAAAGCCCTAGTTCTTTTCGGAATTAGGTATTGAGAAAGCAGATCTAGGTGTGAGGTGTGCTTATTGTTACTAGATGTCAGTTTTTAGGTCCTTAGCTGATAAAGCTAGGAAGTACATGTATATGTACCAGCCCATGTATACATATGTATCTATGTTACTGAACCTATATTAAAATAAAAATAAGTTCATATTGACATCTCTGAAACTAAACCAGCACTGTGACATTCATGATAGACTTTCTTCCTTGCTTGTTTGTAACTATATTTTCTGGCAGTGAGAAACTAGGTCCCCAATTATGTATAATTTAATTAATTATATGTTTAACCCTATATACATGTAAAGTAGTTTTAGAATTGCTAATCCATACCTCTTTGAGAGATAAATTTACCAGTAAGACTACTGGTTGTATATGGTTCTTTTTGTCTTTAGCCTTATAGAATCCAGTCAAAACATTGTTTTAAAGTTATTTAAGTCAGCTTGTTTATTTCCTCACCCCCTTCAGTGAAGTTGTGTCATATATTTGTAATGAATTTGACTTTTTGTTCACAGTCTACATCCATCCTGAAATCTGATATGCTGGTTGATTTTTTAAAAATTTGCAAATAAGAGAGTTCAATCTTGTATATAATTCTGTGTATCTTGGCAAATGCATAGTCTTGTATCTGACACCCCAGTACTATGTAGAAAATGTCATCACCTTAAAATTTTCTTCTGCAGACCCTTTGCAGGCAACTGCTCCTTGTACTCTCAAACTCTGGTATGACTGATCTTTTTCCATTCCTAAAATTTTGCCTTTTCCAGAATGGGTCATAAGGTAACTGTATATTTAATCTTTTGTGCAACTGGCCAACTGTTTTTCAAAGTGACTGCACCATTTTACATTTTCACAAGCAGTGTATATGGATTCCACTTTCTTCCCATACTCACTAACATTTTTATTTTCCTTTATTTTGATTTTAGTCATTCTAATGGGTGTGAAGTGGTATCTTATTTTAGTTTTGATTTACATTTTCCCCGATGACTCTTTTTCATATGCATATTGGCCATTTGGATATCTTCTTCGAAGAAATGTTTATTCAGTTCATTTGCCCATGTTTTAAATTGGTTTATTTCACTTTTTATTGTTGAAATATAATAGCTTTTAATATGTTCTGGCTAATAGACCATTATCATATATATATATTTTGCAAAATTTTTCTTCCATTCTTTGTGTTTTCTTTTCACCTTCTTGTATTATCCTTTGAAGTATGAAAGTTTCAAATCCTGATGAAATCCAGTTTGTTTATTTTTTCTGTAGTTGAGTGACATGCCTTAGAATATCACTGCCTAATCTAAGGTCTCAAAGATTTATGACTATATTTTCTTCTACAGTTTTATAATTTTAGGTCTTACATTTAGGTCTTTGATCTATTTGGAGTTAATTTTTATATATGGTGTGAGATACATGTTCAACTTCATTCTTTTGAACATGGCTGTGCAGTTGTCTCAGCACCATTTGTTGGAAAAAACTATTCTTTTCTCATTGACTTCCCTTGTAGATAATCAGTTGACATTAAATGTATGGGTTTATTTCTGAACTGTCAATTTTATTTTGTTAACCTCTATATATATATACTTATGTTAACGCCACACAGTATTGTTTACTGTAGCTTTCTAGTAAGTTTTGAAATCAAGAAGTGGAAATTCCCCAGCTTTCTTCATTTTTCAATATTTTTTGGTTATTCGAGGTCTCTTGTATTTCCTTTTAAATTTTAGGTACAGCTTGTCAATTTCTATAAAAAAGGCCATTTGGGGTTTTGACAGAGATTGTGTTTCCTCTATAGATCAGTTTTGGGTTTTACATCTTTTTAAGCCTTTTTTTTTTTTTTTCCAACCTAGCTTATCCTGTAGACTGATAAATTATTTAAATCCATTACAATGTCATGACAGAGGAATGCAAGGAGACAGGTTGTGGGGTAAGAAAGATAACATAAGATGGCAGTTTATAAGACATGGTGAGAAAAGTGGTTAGGAGAATGCATTCAGTGGATTGTTCTAGAGTAGTGATTTCCATATACTTGTGGAGTACTGTTTTCACTGTGAAAAATTACTACCTTTGCCTTGAAGCTGCATATGATAAGTCTAAAGGACTTGTAAATTCAGAAATTATTTCTCTTACTTTTTAGTGTTATGATGTCACTTAAAAATAATATAATGTTGAAATGTCATATTTTAATATGATGTGTTTGCCAGCTCTATATTGGTTCCATCAGTATTTAGTTTCTTTATTTTAGTTCCCTAAAAGCTTCACATTCTGGAATATATTCTTTAAAACTTCCCTGTATCAGTCAAGATTCTCAGTTGTAAGAAACAGAAAACATTTGAAAAGGAGAATGAATTCTTTAAAGGGATATTGGATATTTCATTACCTCTCAAGGAGGGCAGAAAATTATGGCAGACGCTTCAATTGTGACCACACTGGTCACATATACTAATTCTAGCCTACGCCACAGGAAGTTTCCAGAAGACCTTGATAATCACGTTCTGAGAATATGAATCTGCCACCATATTTTAGGGTTTAAAGCTGGCACTTATAATGGAAACTTTTTAAGGCTCCAGTTTAGTTTAAAGCTCTCTGTGATCATTCAATTAAATTAGACAAATGTGCATTGACCACCCACTATGAGCTCTTGGCTTGGCTCCAATCATGAGTCCTGCTATGTTTGACTTGGCTTGCAAACAACTTAGCCATGTTAAATGTGTTTCCTTGCCTACCGTGAATGAGTAAGGGGAGCTCTCTGACTCTGCTGGGTTTTGATACTAAACAGCACATCCCTGAGAGCCCTGCTGCACCTGATGTATACACAGAGACTGGAAACAGGAATAATTACAATCAGGCTTCTGCTGGCTGTGCTTAAGATCAACGAGTCAGCAGAATGCCAATCAGCGCATTTTTGCAGGAGCTTTTGATAGGAGCTACCCTCTCCTCACAGCAAGATGGCCAGTTTATGGGAAACAAACAACCCTTGCGTGCTTTTCCAATCTGTGGTGTCCCCACTTAAAAAAAATCACAACAAATTGTGAGTGCAGAAGTGGTTTTCTGTGGTGTTAAATATAAGGAATGTCTTCAAGATGTTGCACTTTAGAGTTCTTCATGGCAAGTAGGCAAACCAGCAGAAAAACAATCAGCCTTTATGAATTTGCTTATGTGTTATGGTAAAGATCTTAGCCAAGAAGCACTGTGTGTTAATGGCAAATTTACTTCCGTATTTAGTGTCAGGTACAAACTTTTCTGTGGTTCCTGAGAATGCCTTTATGTACATGAAAATAGAAACTCTTTGTTGGTAACATAAACTGTGTTAGTCATGGGAAAACCAAATGTCTGAGTGAAAATGGTTTATTTTTTAATGACATACTTATGTAATAGAGTTGGGTTTATTCTTAGTAAGTAGATGCTTTACATTAAATTTATTTTGTAAATACACAAATATTTAGAAAGTAAATTTAATTCCTGACTTTTAGATGCAATAATTTTAAAAATTCATAAAATTATAGCAATTTTTAATGTGTAATGAAAGTAACTATGAGGAATTATTTAGAGAAGTTGAATATTTTCTGTGTGCATTTGGGGTAAAAAATAATTTTTAGAATATGTTTTTCATTTGTATATGTACAGGTGCATGTTTGTGTGTGTGTATGATAAGGTAGTGATGACAATGTGCATTTTAAAAAATAAAAGGTAAAAAGTTGTCAGTATTGTATTAGTTATCTATTACTTTATAACAAATTACTCTCTAAACTAGCTAATTAAAACTATAAACATTTATTATCTCGAGTTCTGAGGGTCAGTTTAATTAGGTGTTTCTGGCAATTGAGTTTTCTCATCTCTTGCAAGCAAGATGTCAGCTGAGGTGGTATTCATCTGAAGGCTTGACAAGGGCTGAGAGAACCACTTTCAGGATGGTTCATTCAGTATGACTGCTGTCTGGAGAAGGTCTTCGTTCCTTACTGGCTATTGGCAGGGTGCTTCACTTTTCTTCCTATGGACCTCTTCATGGGGGACCATGTATATCCTCAACATGTAACAGCTAACTTCTCACAGAGAAAGTAATCCAACAGGGTGTGAAGTAGAAGCTGCTTTCTTTCTTCATCTAGTCTTGGAATTCACACTGTCTTAGCCTTAATACTGCATTAGTTACATATATCAGTTCTATCCAACGTGGCAGGAGTTATACAAGGCCATGAACAACAGGAAGTAGGGAATCCACTAATTCAGTTTTGCTGCAAGAATTGACCATGAAGAATGCCTTCAGATTTAAAAAGAATATCAACTTACTTGCTAGATATTTCTATCGGAATAAAGAATTAGAGAACAGGTATAATGATGTGCTTCTGGAAAAAAATTGTAGGGCAACCTTACTTTTCTTTCCTCTCTGTTTTTCTATAGAGGAAGAGTGAATTGGGGATAAAATATCTGTATTTCTTTGGAAAAGAGTCTCACAATATAACAATTCTTGAGAGAGGACACAAAAATGGCCTAACAACCTTGAAAGTATTCTTTTAAAGTCTATTACATTCTGAAGTATTATTTCTAAATGGAAAGCTTTTTTCTTGCTTGATAGCTTTGATTTTCCAATATTGTGTATGATTGCCTGCCTTAGTGTGCAAATTCAAATTTCAAAAGGCATTTTATTTTTCTCCAAGAACATTCAGGTTGTGTTTTGCTTTGTGTTTTAACCTTGATTTCATTTCTAGTCAGAATATTAGCATTTTAGGACATGACTTCAAGGTGTTTATATTATTCAAATTTTTATCTACCTTAATATAATTCTATTAATGATAAAATATATAAATATTTCTTTTTAATTGAATAAATGGAAGTTTAATGTGATTTCAAATATGTTGTAAATTACTCTAGTTTATAATTTTTTACTATTATTTATTGCCTTATAATTTGTTACATGCTATGTAGGTTATTAAAGATATTAAAACTTCTATTAACTAAAGGAGTAAAATTCTAAAACACTGTTATTTTGCTCTGAGTACCTATCACTTTCAGCCTTAAAGTGGAATAGTGCTAATATGTTAGATAAATCTGTCTTAGTCAAATGCTATGAACCTGATTAATTCCAGAAGGATCATCAAACTTGGATCATGGAACTGATGTAAGGTGAGGATTTTCTGCACTCCCAAATATAACAATTAAGATAGTAATTCAAAAGAGGTACTTTAGAATGAGTAGTGTCTGAATCTGGTTGGGGTTTTCATAGTGCATTCTTCTAAATGAAAGTTATCTCCAGTGTAGCTGCAGATAGTAAGCAAAAGAGATACAACTCCAGATGTGGCTAGAGTTTTATTTGATTTTCTGAAAATGTGTGTGTGTGTGTGTGTGTGTGTTAACAAACTTGGAAGCCAGTATGACCATCCTCTAACTTTTGATCATCAAGGGTCACCGGAGCATATCTAACAAGTCTTCAGTCTCTTATCTCCACTTCTTAGTCACAGAACTTTTCAACTCACAAGAATTTTGAGAAGAGTTTTATATATATATCTTATTTTGGAGGGGAGAGGAGCAGGCTATAATTGTTCCAAAGCTTTCTTCTGTGACTGCTACATCACTTAGCTATCTTTTTGTGTCTTGTGATGATGATGCCTAAAATCTTCTGGGAAGTAATGATATCCAGTGCTCTTTCCTTCAAGAATTCTTATCCCAGCTCTAGTTTGCCTTATTGTCTCTCTTTTCTGAATATCTAATGAGCTTGCAATCTCTATCACTCATTCAGTCTTGTTTTGAAACTATGTATATATATTTGTCTTATTTATTCAATAACATTTAAAGCTTCATATAAACTGAACCCATTTTAATTTTTTCTCTCATATTTTATCCAGCACCTAGTATAGCACTGGAATCATTCAGATGTTCAAAAGGCATCTGTCAGAATCAATTCCATCAAAATCTGAAAAGAGTGAGACACAACTTTTTAGAAAACAAAAACATGTTTCCCATTTGACTTTTACATCACTTTTGGAAACACACCCATTTCTCATAGCTCTCAAACATGGAATCTTATATGAGCCTTTGCTTTTATAGTTTCTCCCCCTGCAGTGATTTCAGTTGAATTCGATTTCTTTATTCTTTTTAGTGTCTGAGTCTGAATAACATCATGCAGGAAATTTTAAATCAATTTCTTCTGGATTAATTTCTAAAGGTTATCTTTATGTGGTGTAAAATTATACACTTTGTTAGTTTAAGCAAGTTCTCATTGTACATAAAATCCTATAGTTCCTCCTTATCATCATGTGTATCAAATTTGAAAATTTTGCAAAATTTAATTTCTAGTCTTTTCATTGATCTTTTCTTATCTTCATCTTTTACTATTAGCCTAGAGTCTTTGCACCAAAGTGGCCAGTGAGGCCTTCTGGTTTCTATGTTCAATCTTTCCTAGGTCCCAGAATATCAACTTATTAATTTTCAGTGATAAATTTATATATTGCATAGTGAGAACACCTGAGTTTGCATGATCATTGCACTTTCCTTTCTTGGTAATTGTCATGGGAAGTCATATTATAATCTAAACCACTTATTAATTTGCCATAAGAAGCTATTGTCACAGAAACCCTAAATAATCTCAAATCCTTTTGATCAGCACATTCTTTCCCTGTTGCAGAACCACATGGGAAGCCAATTCCTAATCAGAAGTTTGCTTGGTAAGTGTGGAATTAGAACAAATGGCTTTAGATGATTCAAATATTTAATGGGTTGAGGCTAAGATTGCTTCTGAGCAACTGTACACTTACAAGGTTTTCTAACTGTGTGTTCTGAAGCTGTAAAAGTAAAAGCTGTAAAAACTATCATACAGAAGCTACAGGTAGCTTCTTTAATGGGTAAAGACTTGAATACTCCTCTGGAGCTGAAAGTTCCTTCACTCTGGGAAAACCTCCTGAATGGACCTTTAATTGCACAAATGTAAAGTAGGAGTCATTTTTGAATTATGCATTGTTCTTGGAGAAAAATTTGAGGTAATTGTTCACCCAAATGAAAACGTTGTGGACCGAGAAACGAAGTAGGCTGTTTGCTAATGTATGATTTTGCCTTTGTTTATGCAAGTTAGTGAACCTCTCCTAACCTCAGTTTTTTCCTCAGTAAAATGGGGGCATAATATTTCATAAGGTAAAGTAATACAAGTAAACCTCTTCCAGTACGGTCTCATATCTGGTAAGTGGCTTAGTATTAGTGATGAGTATGTTTCTGAGAATATCACTGCTTTTAAAAGAAACACTATTTCTCTGTCTAGATTGGGACTGCACTTTGCCAGTAAACAAATTTTTGTTCTTCATGAAGATGTGCATCCTTTGTTTGGACAGAAGACTGCAGAATGAACTCCAAGGCTGACCCTTGCCTCTTGCAGGAGGACTACATGTAAAGTACAGGGCTGCAAGGGCAACACAGAAACCGCTGTTGATTCTACACATGACTAACCCAGATGGAGACAGTCATATGCACTACTGTGCTCTGACATCTCTGCCTGTTCCTGGAATGGAGGTTTTCTTGAATTGACTTTTCTGCTCACAACAATCTTTAATAGAGGAAGATTCTGGCACAGAAAATTAAAAGGTAAGCTTTTAAGTGAAGTGGAAGAGGAATTGATTTTTTGCTCTGATTAACTGACTCTTTGGGTGTCTAGATGTAGACTTGAGTCGAGATTCTCCTGTGTGATGTGGAATCTAAGTCAGTCACTATTCCATGAAATTAGGTTGGGGCTAATGCCTATTGTGATTTGGGCAATCTTGCTGCCTATGAAAATGTATTCTTTTTTTTCCGTTCGAATTGGAGTGTTGAGCAAATGATCGATAAGCTGTACTGCATTCCCAGCTTCTTTGCAGTTAGATATTGCCTCATGACTGAGATGTCCCTAGTGTAATGTGATGAAGTGATACTTCCCACTTGCAGACCTGGCCTGTTAGCCTCCTGAGCATTTTGCTATGCTCTTTCCTCCTTCTGCCTAACCTGCATGACAATAACCAGCGAGGTCTTGGAACTCATGTGTGTTGAAGATGGCAGAGTCGCCATCAGGCGAATCCCTGTATGTTGGCATGGAGAAAAGCCAGGGTTGCCCTGGAACTCCTATCCTGACTTTTATGAGAGAAAGATTATAGATATGTTTTTAAAACTGCTGAAATTTTGGTGTTTGTTTCAACCAATTTGCCTCTAGTAACCAATCCAGTTTGGGCTATGGTGTCACAGTCTGAAAAGTTGGAGAGATACATGATATCATGGCAAAACATTGGCATTTATTAAAACTATCTCCAACTATAATTTGGAATGTAGTCCACATGCTCGTATAGTTTTAGGTGTACTGGTTGGAAAGAGCTGGAATATTTATATGTGTTGGCTGCTATTCATTGCTTCAAGTGAGATATTACAGGAATTGGCTGGTTTGTGCATAGAGATTGAAGGGGAGAAAGAGAATTCACAGATTAAGGGCCTTAACGGAGCTGGAAAAGCTAACTGCTTCTGAAACCCAAACAGGAAATAAGATATAAAAAGGCTTCAAATGCAAAGGCCCAATAAGATGTCTAAGTTGAATTAAGGCACTTAACTTTGCAGCAAAAATCAGGGGAAGAGTGATATCTCCCCACCCAATAGTTTTAGATGTCCTCAAGGTAGCTGTTGTTAAATTCACACATGCATGCACGTGCACACACACACACACACACACACACACACACACACACACTTTGCACACTTTACAGGAAAATTAAAACAGATGAAATTTTGGGGGTGTGGTCCCTGCTTCTTGGAAGGGACAAGAAATAAATAGACCAAAGACCTATTTAGTTTTTGAGGGAATTGTACTGCCAAAGAAACCAGAAGCCTCACCTGAGAAAGCTTTTGATCCTCTGACCTGTAAGGAGGGCACATACTCAGAGTTGATTACAGATGTGCCATGGAGATGGTGGAGAGAAAAGAACCTCTCAGAAGGCAAATCCACAGGCTTCAGATGATAGAAAAGGGAGCTTCTCCCAGGGAGCAGAATCACACCTAATAAGAGCATCCTCTCTGTCACCAGGGCAATGTCTCACCCAATGCTAGCCCAGTGGGAGTGCATCGTTTCAACAAACTATGGTTGTGGAATTTTCCCCAGTCTTCTCTTTAAAAGAAATAGACATTTTTTGTTTTCTGTTTTAGAAATTTTAGGTTTATGGAAAAAGCAGAAAATACAGAATTCCTATGTATTCCCTCACCACTCGCCCTACTGTTAACATTGTCCATTAGTGTAGCACAGTTCTTACAACTCATGAGTCAATTTTGTTACATTATTAACCAAATTCCATAGTTTACATTGGGACTCACTCTTTACATATTCTATGGGTTTTGACAAATGTTTAATGACATATATCCACCATTATAATATCATATAGAATAATTTCTACCCTAAAAATTCTCTGTACTCCACCTATTTATCTCTCCCTTTGTTCTCTAGCCTTACCACCACCACCACCCTTGTCCCACCCTAGCTTCTGGCAACCACTACTTTTACTGCTGTCATTATAGTTTTGCCTTTTCCAGAATGTGATATAGTTGTAGTCATACAGCATGTAGCCTTTTCAGATTGGCTTCTTTCATTTAACAATCTGCATTTCAGGTTTTACCATGTCTTTTCATGGCTTGATAGTTCCTTTTGTAATTCACTGGGTAATAGTCTATTGCATGGATGTACCACAGTTTGGTTAGCCATTCATCTATTGAGGGACATCTTGGTTGCTTCCAGCGTTTGGCAATTACGGATTATTCATGTGTAGGTTTTCATGTAGATGTAAGTTTTAAGCTTATTTATGTATATATCAAGAAGCTTTGTTGCTGGATCATACAGTAAGAATATATTTACTTTTGTAAGAATCTGACAAACTGCCTTCCAAAATGGCTGAACCACTTTGCATGCCTACAGGTAATGAAAGAGCATTCCTATTTCTCTGTGTGTTCTCCTCCTTTTAATAGGTATTTTTGTTGTGGTCATCCAGCTCCATCAACATATATTGACTGAGGCTATGGCAGATAACATTTGTTATTGGCCTCTATACCACTAAAAACAAAACAAAACAAAACATCCAGCCCTGGAGGAGAAACTTCACATTTCAGAGATACTGGACTTGGAACTGGTTGCAGCAACTGGATAAGGTTTTGAATTGTCTCCTTGGGGAGGGAATGAGTCTATTTTATCTACTGACAAATCTTTGTTGGTCAGTAAGTGGACTGTGGTGGAGATGGCTGTCTGCCCCTCAGAACCTTCTCCCCCTTTCTTCCATTGTAATGAGGGATACATATGGCGAGCCAGCTACGCCGTGTTTCCCAAGTTTCTTTGCACTTAATTAGGTGCTGTCCTGAGATTATGCTCTTCCAATGGTTCCACTGTTCTCCTATATGAGTAGGAGTAACGTGTGCCATGTTCCACTTCCGAGGCTGATTATGAAAACTCTGTGACATGCCCAATCAGGTTCTTTCTCAACTTTTTTTTGGGGGGGGTGGAGGGTGCTGGAATAATGATAATCAAAGGTGTCTAGAGAGACACCAGAAACCATACATTATAAACGATCAAGCCCTGTCAGCCTGGGTCCCTGACTAATGGCGTCAAGGAGAACTAACCTGCTCTTCCCCTGGACCGTTACATGAATGAGTAATGAACTTCTACTACATTTGAGCTAGGCTTGGTTCTATTCACAGCGGTAACTTGGTTCTGATTGTATCTATTCTAATTAATGCATATGCATAATGTGAAGTGCAATTTTCTTCTTGTCCTAGGCTCTCATTACACTGCCCGTCTGTTTAAAAACTAATGGTCATGAACAAGGAGGTCACATTCTCACTCTAAAATCATTCTTTTCTGAGTGTTGTTGATGGTCTGAGATGTGATGTACTGTAGAAGTAAAGCAATTGCCATCTGTTAGTTTCTTTACTACCTATACCTACCTATATTTAAATGTCAGATTTTGTTAACTAGGGGAAATTTCTTCAACTTTCTAAACTTTAGTTTACTTATCTGAGTAAGGGGGAAAACAGTATGTATTTCATATGTTTGTTGTAGAAATTAGTTGAAATAAATCTCGTGAATAATTAGCATATGATTTGACACTTTCGTGCTCAAGCAACATTAGCTACCAGCTAGCTCGTAACTCTGTAAAGTTGGATTTTACACCCTCGTTGAGTGGAAAGTCTGGCATTTAAAATAAAATAAACAGAAAATGCTCCTGGGTGGAATACCTTTTGACTTTAGTCAGATGTGAGAAAATGAGGACGTATAAAAGACAGGGGTTTTGTTTGATTTCTGGGGGAATAGCCAATTCCTCCAAATAAAGTAAAATAATAGCACCTCCCACTGGGCTGAGAGTTTGTGAAGAGAATTGCTGAACCTCTCTATACTTGAAAATCCAGCAGTTAAGGCAGATGCCAGCAGCAGCACTAAGGGGTAACACAACGAATTGCGAATGTGTACAAAGAGTTCAGCAACTGGCAACTGCGATGAAAACTGCAGTGAGCATGTGTTACATGGAAGTTGTCGGCAGATTAAGTTCAGAAATCCAGCAGCAGCTGAAGCAGTGAAGACAATAAATAGTTTAAATTGGCAACCAAAACTTTCACCAAACACTTACTTGCACATATTGAGGGCAAGAGTGTGAAAGAGAGAGAGTATGAAGGAGAGTGGGTATGGGGGTTATTGGGATTCTTAGGAAGGTCACAAAGCCCCAGTTTCTGGATTAACTAAACTATGCATCACAGTGAAGGGCCTCTGCAAATCCGCTCCGTAGCACCAATGAAGAAAACAGAAGAGCAGAGAAGCAAAGAACAATAAGTCAAGACTTATTTTCAAAAGGAGGACAGTGAAAAAAATTGGAGGGAAGAGACTTTCCAGTGTCCTAGGTAAGGAGGAATTGATGGTTAAATCCAAACTCAAAAAGATATCTTACTCTTTGCCTGGTAAATTCATTTAAGGTAGGATTAAGACATTCTCAATTAAATTCCTCTTTGTTATAGTTCCCAATTTATATTTCTCATGGGAAATTATTCTATACTTAAAACAATGCAGAATTTGGACCCAAAGAAACATCTGTCTATTATAATGTCTAGTCAGTGATTAATATATTGAGTTAAATCTATCACTTCTTAACCTATAACAAAAAAGGAGATAGGCTTGAACAATCAAAGTTGAATTTAAATTCTTCTCTGGTATCCACATCAAGTGATGGTGGAAAATGAATCAAATTTAAGTGCAGAAAAATAAATCTGTAGGTGAATAATTCAAAGAAGCAAGGATGCAATTTTTGTCTTATTATGTTATCTTTTCCTAAGAATGTAAACTTTTAGAGATCAGAGATAGTCTCTGATCTTCTGTTTGTTTTACAGCAGGATAGTCTAGTAAATGTTATCTTTGTTTTAGTCAGTCTATCTTGTCTCCTACTGTTTCCCAACATGAAGCTTCCAGTCCAAGAAGGCTGGCTGCTCCTTCTGCTTCACAACAGCCATACCCCTTGCTTCTGAGCATCCCCACTGCCCACTTCTATGTTCATACCATTCTCAGCCTTTCTGAAGCCTTTCAATTTTTCATTTTTCTCTTCTTCCAAAACCTTGCTTATTCTTTAGAGCCCAGTTTAAATCTTCTGACCACCTTCCTATCTTTGAACTTGTGTGTCACTTAGTTCTTTGAACTGCATAATTTAACACTTTATTTTATTTTATGGCCCTTTAAACATTTCATGTATGCAAATCATGTTTTGCCAATAAGATGATACGTTCTTTGAATAAATAGTACAGGTCTTCTTTCAGGTATGTGGTAGATATTCAATAAATATTTATTTATTGACTGTTTAATGCACATCCTAATGCATATAAATAACTCTCAGGAAGTAATTATACAATGGAGGACTCTCACTAAAAAAAAAAATTGATGCAGAAGGAAGTTGAGCAGAGAATTGGATAAAAACAAAGCTTACGTTAATGGTAGCAAATGACGTGATTAACACCTTTTCTCGCAGCCTTGCAGCCTGAATTTGATAAAGGAAAGTAATTTCTCCAAAGAACCAAAAGCTAAATTGAATGATTGAATTTAACTCTATAGTGTAAGGCTGTGTTAGTAGAGTTTTAAAAAGATGACATTTGAGTGTATTTTAAGTGCAATACATCAATCTGCCATTGAGCTAATGAACTTCAGTTAAAAATCACTGAGGAGTTTGGTACAGATGACTCCTTCAAGTATCCTTGGGGAGGCAAGATGCTTAGATAATTGAATGAAAATCTATCTTGACTGACCCTAATGACAGCAGTGTCCAACTCACATTACAAATCACCTGTAGTCTTTAATGGACTACTTTTTAATTGCTTTAAAAGTGTTAATGGTGAGTACAAGGGAGCAGAGTGTTTCTTATTTGTCTATTTTTCATCAATAAAATAAATTTCTAGTGGATTTTTCTTTTCTTTATCACTGGCAGTTTACAGTCAACTTCAGTAGTTCTAGTTTAAATTTCATCCAAGGAGAAAAAAAGCACATTTGGTTGTCTTTTATTTTCCTAATCTCTCTGTCTTTATGAATGTCTTGAGATTATGGAATCAAATTAGTTCAACCATAAAATGTAGGAATTAATGAGTAATTGGTGACTGTAAACTAATCAAAGGGAAAATAAAACAGAAACACCTTTTCCTATGAGTTCTAATAGGGCTTCATCCAAGTTCACAGCTCAATTAAAATATGATTTTCTGTTTTTCTGAAGGGACACATAAATGTTTAGAGACTGTTACACAAAATAAATATGTTTTTGAGAAAGGGTGAAAAATCATGTAACTGAACAACATTAAAATATGTAATAATATTAATAAAAACAGAAACAATAGCTAGACTATTCAAATTAATGTTTGACCAAATATGATTTTGCAGTACATCATCAGAATTACTTGCACGCTTGAAATGCAGATTCCTAGATTACAGCCCAGTTCTACTAACTCAGAATTTCTAAGGGTGAATTGCAACAATCTATATTATAAAATAGCGCCTCTGATGATTCTTTTTTTAAAATATACTTTTATTAAAGTACAATCAGTTTACAATGTTGTGTCAATTTCTGACATACAGCACAATACTTCACATAGGATGATGATTCTTATAAATGCAAGAATTAGAAAACTATTAGAATCCACTTCATTACTTAATTCTCAACTTTAAAATATGTCTAGAAAAATAGACATCACACTCTTAATAGCATTAATTCCTGACTGCAATGTTGAAAGAGGGCAAACTCTCACATTTTGATCATAGATCTTTGCATCACTTTCCCCTCAAATCTGGCATCTTGCAGTAATAGAGAAAATATATGCAATTTGATGGCTTCTGCTATCATGAGTTTCATTTTGTCTGTAGACCCCCCCACCCCCAATCATTTGCTTAAGAGGGGCATATTGGGGAAATTGTGGTGTTGTAGTAGTTAAGGAGTCTAGGGTTTCAAATCTAGGAGTTAGATGACTCAGGAATCCATAGCAGAATACCACAGACTGGGTGGTTTAAACAATAGGAATTTATTTTCTCACAGTTCTAGGAGATAGAAGTCCCAGATCAAGGTAGGGCAGAGTAATTTCCCATGAGGCTCTCTTCCTGGCTTGTAGATGGCCACTTTGTCCTTACGTATCCTTTCCTCTGAACATGGGCAGAGAGATACAGCATGTATGAGCTCTCTACTGACTCTTCTTAAAAGGGCACTAAACCTATTAGATCAGGGCCCCATCCTTATGACCTCATTTAACCTTAATTACTTCCTTGCTCCAAATACAGTCGTACTGAGTGTTAGGGCTTCAATATATGAATTTTGGGGAGACACAAACACTCAGTCCCTAACAAAGATCATCTGATGTATCTGAGTGAGCCATGGGAGGTATGGAGGAATGGAATGAGTATCTTTGCCAAAATCCTTGAAGATAAGCTGTGAATCAAAATGTAGAGACCAAATGACGAAGTTTATGGGGGTAGAAATAAGATAATAGAAGTAACATAGAAGAGGCATAAAGATTAGGAGGAGTAGGATTAACGTGAGAAGGAACCAGAAAGATGAACACAATCACACTGGATTTAGAGGCTAACAATTTGATAGTAGAAAGGGGTCCAGCTAACTTAAAGTTTCAGTATTATGGGCTCAAGTGTCATAAATGGTCCCAAGTTTGTTAACTTTTTTCATTGTTTATCTTTCTAAATAACAAAATTAAAATAATATTTAATTAATCTGTATTTTAAAGAATTGTGATGCTTAGTTTAGTATAAATGCAATGAATTTACTGTTGAAAGATCAAATTGTTGATTGTAAATATTTCTGAGTAAAACGTAGTCTGTTAACAAGAGGTATAAAAACAATATAACTCAGAAACATCTGTAGTGAAAATCTGGAATGATCTTGTTATATTCAGGGACATAAATGGCTAAACTTAGTTCATCTAGAAAAAAATCTCTAGTGGGAAAAATATAGAGAAGATAGATATCTTGAATTTTCTCTTTTCACCCTATCACTTTCTCTTCTCCTCTGGATGTAGGTTTGTGGGATAGGAAGGATCTTGTTGACCCAGACAAATGAAGACTTTGTTATATATATGGGCTGGTGGTAATTTCTGCTGCTTCCTTTCCTGATCAGCTGTGGTCTTCCCTGCCCTTTATGTGAAGATGCATCCTTGCTTAGTTCCTGAAATCATGTTAATGAATATCAGGAATAGGTTGGTTATTTCAATCCCATTAATGTGGTAAGGTCTAGAAATAATTTTGATGATACTCAGTTAGGATCTGGTATGACTGAAATAAATTTATTGGGTCTACATGTCTTCCATATAGGCCTCATTAGTTGTCTCAATTTTGCCTTCATGGACTGGTAAATACTAGTTTTCACCTGGAGTTAAGGGTTGTCCTGAACAGCTTACCTGGAAAAGAACTCTAACACTTTGATTAGCTTTTGGTATTGCCATATCATCAGGAGCTATATCTTGTTCCTGGTATGGTCATTGTCTGTTTGGTGTCTTTTGAATGACTGCATAACCTGATCCCTGGTTGCTATCATAGACCTGATTAAAAGTCTTGTCTGCTTCTTGGATAGAACCTTGGCTCTGTGTCTCCATTTGCCTGATTGGAGTTCCTCAGATTTTGGTGGCTTTTGAAACAAACTATGGTCTCTTTGGGCACTCTTCTTTGTATAATGGGCCCTCCTTCAGAGCCCTGCCCTACAGAAATGTAGATTGCTTTAAGTTATCTCTTTTACATGATTCTAGTGTCTTCCTCTTGCCCACTGGCCATGCTTCTTATTCATCACGCTTGCTGTGAGGCCAAGCTCATTCAACATGTAGTTAAAAGAAATTTTGAGTTAATTTCCAGAGATACAGTGCTTTAGGAAAAGCATCTGGTCCCATTGGAAGGGATATATGTTTTTGAATCATTCATGGACTGGCAGAATTATCTATCTTAAGAATTCCCCAGGGCTTAGCAACCTCCCATCATTTGTGTAATGAGATTGCTTAATCATATAAATTCAGGAGAAGAGAAAAAAGATATTTCCTTGGGGAACCTAGTTAACAGAACATATCCTTCCCACTGGACTTGTATTTTTGGGGAATGATGGACTTGGTGCCAGTGATGATTCCAGTTTCTGAAAGACTGATGCAAACCTGCATTTACCCACTTCCTGAGCAGTTTTTGCTGTTTTGTGCTGTGCAAGATCTCTTGAGAATGAGATGTTTTATGCTCCAGCTCAGTCTCCCCTCTACATTTATCAACACATACCTGGAGTATAAGAAAGCAAGCCATGAATACAATTTGTATGACTTTAAAAAATAATATTCTATTAGCATTGCTGTAATGCCATTTTTCTTGAATACAAACATAGCAATAGCATTCCTACTTTATGTCTACCTACGCTTTGACTGACAATCACATGCTTTTACTAAATGATTCCCAATAAGCTTACATAATCGTACATATTCAGATTGAAAAAATGCCACTGGTAGGACCCCTTACTTGTGAACCCAGTTATATCCTCATGTGCTTGCTATGCACTTTGGCATGCAGCTTCTTACAATGTAAGAATTTGTGTGAACTCCACTTCTCTTTTTCCCTCCTTTTTAAAAAACCTGTCTTTATTTATTGACCTAGCATAATTTGAGCTACGTGTGGACCATATTCCCCTTGCCTTTATCACAAGGAACCATTTTCAGATAAACTTCTCTGAACCTACACCTTCTTTTCCTTACTTACTTTTGTGTAACTAGTGGTTCAGCTGCTGGTCTGTTCCCTTTTCCTTAGGCTCATTTCATAGAGTATTTCAGAAGAAAACCTGGAGGAATATTGTCATTTAGGTGCTGTATGTGTCACTGTCTTCTAGATTACAAAATACGTTAATTTTATTTACAAGGGAAAAATATTGACCACCAGAGAGCTTAAGTGACTTCTCTAAGGCAAAATCACTAGCAAATAATAAAATCTGACCTTAAAAAGGGTCTTCTGATTTCAAGTCCAATTGTGTTTCAATGATACTATGCATTAATCAGTATCATCTCATTGCTTCTTTTATTGGTAGGAAGGTAAAAACATGAATTTATAAGCACTCATTGACTTTTTAGGTTTATTTATTTTTAATGAAGGTACTGAGGATTGAATCTCATGCATGCTAGGCGAGCACTCTAACACTGAGCTGTATCCTTCCCCAAGGTAGTCATTTTGTGTAGATGGAATCACTGAAGGATGGTAGCAGGACCTCAAACTGTAACCCAGAACTGTCTTCATTCCATTATAATTCATCTTTGCTGAGGTCTTGATCTAATTATACTGTCATCACTCTGTTAAAGTATAGTTAGGGTGCATTTTTATGAAGTTTAGGCGGAGAAAATGAGGAAGTAATTATTTGACATAAGAGTATCACAGATTTCTTTGTTGACACATAATTTGAAAATTAAACCATTCTAGAAAAGAGCAAGAACCACTTTCCTGTGAAGTAAAGGGGATCCACTGGGGGAAAATACCTTTACATATAAATCTAGGACTTGAAAATCCAGGTAATGGTTTGAATTTTACATTTCTATTTTTTAATTTAATTTTTAAATAATGAAGAACTATTGGAAAGATTTAAAAGTTATGACCTATTTATTTATCTGTTTGATTATGGCACAAGTAGAGATCTAAAGGTTCAGCCAGCACTAGAATTTCAGAAGAGTTGGTTTAGCTGAATATATTTATTTTTTGATTAAAAAAAACTTTCAGTGCAAAATTGAATCTAAATATAGATGCATATTCTTTATTAAACCAAAATATCTGTGGGACCGAGTTATGGGCTGGGCTTAGTTCTAGACAGATTTCAGCCTTTGACCTTCTCGAGTGTAGTAGGCTGCTAGTGGCCCAAGTTAAAATAAAATAAACATAATATTATTACCACTGGTAATTATTAGTATTGAAATTGCTTTCATCTTCAGATTGAAAACTTTGGAGAAATAATCGAATCTTCCTATTCTTCAGACTTGATATCAAATTTGACATGCATCACCTTAATATTAATATATAAAGAAATTACTTTCTTAATTTCTGAAATTGCTATGAAACTTACTGTTTTCTCATAGTGACATCTTCAGATTGAAAACTTTGGAGAAATAATCGAATCTTCCTATTCTTCAGACTTGATATCAAATTTGACATGCATCACCTTAATATTAATATATAAAGAAATTACTTTCTTAATTTCTGAAATTGCTATGAAACTTACTGTTTTCTCATAGTGACCTTTAAGTTAATTTATTCTTCAATCACTTTAACCTGGATCACAGCAATATCTGGCTCATCTTCCTGCTTCCAGTCTCTCTTCTTCAGACTTACCATATTGTCAGCTTAATCAGGCTAACATACCACTTTCTTCATGTCACTCAATTAAAATGATCAATAATTTATATTGACTTTAGGTATCTATAAAAAACCAGGTGGTGATGTAGGTGGTAATATTGAAAACTAGGCTGTGAAGTTCAAGAGAGAGAGCTAGCAAAGAGATAATTAAGGGTTGTAGATGGAAGGAGAGAATCAATATTAAAGAGATTGGTGTAAGAATAGAAACTAGCAAATTAAACTGAGAAGGAGTGGTTCTAGAACCATGGCTTGCAGAGTGTTCACCATGACTTGCAATGAGAAATACATTTTATATTTTGCCCAGTTATACAAAAAAATGCACAGTAGCCCATCTATACACACACACACACACACATGCACGCATGCACACGCCTACCCCCGAAACAAATACGTCAACAAACAATATTTATTATAATTAGTGATGATGTGTCTGCTTTCAAGTCAATTCTATTTTATTTTATGAGAAAAACAAATTTGTGGTGGTGCTCCATTAACTGAGTCCACTAGTGAGTTTGGATCTGCAGTTTGAAAAATACTTCTACAGAGGAAAGTAGCTTCAAGTGTATGTTGTTAAGACTGAGAGGAAAGAGTTTCAAAGAGTGATTAATCAAGGGAGTCAAAGGCAACAGAGAGATTAAGACCTCAGATTTAGTAATCATAACATGGTAAATGGTAATTGAGGTGTGCCTGTTGCAGTGCTGATTCCAGTGATGAGGAGTCGGATGAAACCAGACTGCTAAGGGGTGATCAAGTGAAAAAGTTGTATCTCTAAAAGAGAAATTTAAAATGCACATGGATATTGTTCACCTCTACTTTACAAGTAAGGAAGTGGGTTCACAGAGGGTAAGACATTTACCCTCACTTGCCCAAATAGTGGTAACAGAACAAGCATTCAGACCTGACCAGATCATACTCTGCAGCTTGTTTTTTTCATCTTGTCACAAGAGGGGATGGCTGAAGAAGGCCCAGGGTGGGACTGATGCTCTGCACTCATATCTTGTCCTCCATTAGGCTTTCTCTGTTCATCCAGCTGCATCCTTCTTTTAAGCATCTATTGAAGAATATCTTTTATACTTATTAGGCACTTTTCAAATAATGCCTTTTACTATAATTATTTTACATGTCTTAGCTGTCCCACTAGGTTTCAAGTTTCATTTCAGCAGGAATAATGTCCTATGCTTATTTTGTTGGTGATTGTGACCAGGGACTGGATACGGTGTGTTCTATCACTTAGAGCACTTAGCATGCTACTTTATATTTAGAAAGCATTCAATAAACTTTTGTTGAATAAGGACAAACACTAGATGCTGCCTAGTCTTTGAAAAGACTGTTGCTTTATGAATCAAGATGGAAAGGTTATTTCATAATTAGGATGATTGGCCACATGCTATGAGTAATAAATAATACTAAACTCTTAACTATCCTATTTTTTCAAAAACTTCATAGACAGGTAGTGTCTGAAAATTTTTTTCAAGGCAGCATAATATTTGTTTTTCCTCTTTTCTTTCTGAAACTACCTCTAGCTCAACTTTGCTAAGTTAGAAGTGGTGTTTTTTCCTTTTAATGAGCCAAACGATATCCTATTGCCCTGCTTTTCTGCCTTCATCATTCTTTTCCATCAGATTGGAGAGAATCTAAGACGCAAACAACTCAGCAAATGTCTCACGTAAATATCCTGATTATCCTAATATCCTAATTACAGCAATTTTTCATTTTTTCTGTGTGAAAAATCTAGTGGTAATTGGATATACTAAACCTGCATCTTTATTTGTTTTTTTTAGTGCTGTGTTTTATTTTGGTTGGTGTTTTTTATAGGAGTTGCAAAATTTATAGACTAAATATACATCTTAAAACTTAAAGTTCCAAATTAATTTCTCTGCCATTAAAACATTTCTTGTTTTATGAATTTTGTAAGCTAGCTCTATTAAGCCAAGTCAAGCTTAGCATCTTTTCTTAAATAAAAATCCAGTGCATCTTTTATATTTTCAACCCTGTTCCTAAGAAATTGCTTTTTATTTTAATATGAGAAGACAACTATTGAAGACCGTGCTTCCTTTAGCAGCAGCATCCGTGGAGTGAGGACGCTATTTGGCTCTAAAACAATTCTTTCTTAAGAATTTTGTATCCTTTTGATATTAAGGTTTTTCTCATCTTTCAATGAAAAGAGCTTTTCTCAGTTCTTAGACCATAGGGCGCTGTTCTGGGTTCCTATCATAAACTAATGGGAAGCTTTCACAATGTCCAGAGCTGTTGATTTTTTGCAAATGAAGGAGGAGGATGCCCTCAAATTCCTGGCATCAGGAGCGTACTTAGGTGGCACCAACCTTGACTTCCAAATGGCATGGTACATCTACAAAAGGAGAATTGGCTTCTATATCATAAATCTGAAGAGAAACTGGAAAAGCTTGTGACATTGTTGTCGGAAGCCCAGCTGATGTCACCGTCATATTTTCCAGAGACACTGGCCAATGAGCTGCTGAAGTTTGCTGCTGCCACTGGAGCCACCCCTATTGCTGACCACTTCATTCCCGGAACCTTCACTACCCAGATCCAGGCAGCCTTCCTGGAGGAGGTTACTGATCCCAGGACTAACCACCAGTCTCTCACAGAGGCTGCCTTATGTTAACCTGCCCCTACCATTGTTCCGTGTAACACAGACTCTCCTCTGCATTCTGTAGACGTTGCCATCCCACACAGCAATAAGGGAGCTCACTCAGGGCGTCTGAGGTGGTAGACGCTGGCCTGCAAGTTCTGTGACCGTGTGGCAGTACCTTGAGGGAACGCCCCAGGAGGCTATGCCTCACCTCTACTGCAGAGACTCCGAAGAGACTGAAAAGGAAGAGCAGTCTCTGATGAAAGGCTGTGAGCAAGGAGGAATTTTAGGGTAAATGGACTGTTCCAGCTTCAAAACTTACTGCTACCACCCAAGGTTGCAGGCTGGTCTGAAGATGAAGGTGCCCTCTGTGCCTGTCCAGCAGTTCCCTACTGAAGACCGGGGCCTCATCCCGCCACTGAGGACTGGTCCCCAACCCTGCTGCACAGGCCACTGAACAGGTAGGAACAACCACTAGGTGGTCTTAAGCTGCCCTTCCACAGACTCTTAAACAGAAAGTAGAAATAAGGTTGACAGAAATAAACAGTTTCTTAAAGAAAAGAGAAAGGCCACTTATTAGTGCCTACTCTATGCTGTTTACAATGCTAGGTACTTTACATTAAATGTACCTTTAAAATTTAATTTTTTTCAGTAATTGACACATTTATCTATTACAGAAAATTCTTCAACTATAAAGTGTATTTAGTGAAATATGTCTTCTTTTATCCCAATCTGCCAGCTCCTCTTTTGTTTTCTTAGAGTCAAAGCTTCTTTCTTTTCTTATGCATGCTTTTGGAAATATTCTATATAAGTGTTAAATGTGAAATTGGGTCTTTTTCACTATAAAGTTTTTACCCTTTCCATAAAATGATGACTCTCAAAAATATTATTTTATATATCAAATTTGTTTTAGATAGCTTAGCGTCAAAACTGAGGAGGTAAAAAATGGGTCAATGTGGTTATCTCTCAGTCAAATTTTTGTTCCTTGGGGTTGCAAGTTGTTAAACTCGTGCACATTATGGAAAGTGCATAAGCTTTGGTGTGCTGTATGGGCTGAGCTTGGGAAGCTAGCCTTTGGCCCATTAGTTGTGGGACTCTAGGGACGTTGTTTGAATTCTTGGAACTTCAATTTGCTTTTGTGTAATTTGATTGCACAGTATTACAGCCTGCAGGGTAGAAGGATTATCTCTGGGTCAAGCATCCCAGAACATGAATCTTGGCTTCATCAAATTTTTTGCCACTGGGAAAATTACTTAACCTTTCTATGCGTTGCATTCTTTATCCATAGTATGGGGATATTTGTACCTACCTTATAGAGTTATTGAAAAATACATGAGAAAATACATATGCTGTGCTGGCTTGTGGTATCAGCTACTTTTAGATAATTGTTATTTATTGTGTTGATTAAATTTGATAATACTTGAAAAGTACTTGATACATAGTGAATAGTCAATAAAATTCCCTCTTTTTCCTGTAAATCACTAGTGAGTTGCTTTATAAGTAAGTGCTCTGTAATTTTATATTGGGGCTTAATACAGATAACATTTATTTTTTCAGTATGTGATATTAAAATAACAGGAAATCAATTTAATAAAATGTTTAGAGTTAACATTCCTTTTCTATTCACTGTTTCATGAGAAAGGTAGCCATGATACCATTAGAATTTAATAGTTATCTAGTTTGCTCTATGGCTATAAAATATTTGTCTTATTGTACATGTGTGGGGAGGAGTGGGGTACGGAGAATATTTCCTTATGTAGATTATGGAAAGGGGTGTATTAAATAGTCAAAGTTTATGTGGAAGGGTGACGAATGAACTATCTTAGTTGCAGCCCTTAGGGGAAGACATGGTTTGTTTAGAGAAAACCCTTGGCAAGTCACTGGCTGGGGAGAAGAGAGCCAAAATTCGAGGCTTGTAAAACTCAGTAGAAGAAAAGGTCCCAAACTACTCTGCAGTGGAATTTGTGAAATGAACAGCGGGATAGATTCTGAAATTTCAGCTGAAGGAAAAGTAAAGAAAATTTTTTGAAAAACATTTGTTTTTATGTTTTTTTCCCTATGGCATGAATTTCCTGTCTTCAGTATAATCTTATGCACACAAATAATTTGGTGGAAATACGGGACAATGATTAAATTCCACTTGGGTTTATCTATGCTCTATAAACGGGGACATACAAGAGAAATGAAGAAGTGGTTCTTTTTTATTGAAATATAGTTGATTTACAGTATAGTGTTAGTTTTAGGTATACAGCAAGTGATTTACTTATATATATATATTCAGATTATTTTCCATTATAGATTACGGATTATTATACGATATTGAAAATAGTTCCCTGTGTTATATACAGTAAACCTTGCTGCTTATGTATTTTATGTATAGTAGTTTGTATCCTGTAGAAATGTTTTCTATACTGAATTATTTCAGCAAACAGAGATGGAGCTGACCTTGAGAACCACGCCTAGTCTTGCAGTCCATTCAAGTTTGGGGGAAGAATTGATTCTTATAAACAGTGGACTGGGGATTTGCATTTGTGATCTTGATTTTAGAGGCAAGGAGATTCTAGCTGTTATCTGGGTTATACTTAGTGAGAAAAATATTTCTAAGTGAATACAATATTAGTTTGTTAATAAAATAATAAAACTGCCATAACAAATACCTCACATTTAGTGGCTTAAAACAATACAAATATATTATCTTACAGCCCCATAGTTCAGAAGTCTGACGTGGGTCTCTGGTTACTAAGGGATTGGCAAGGCTGTGGTCCTTTCTGGAGGTTCCAGGGGAGAATCTGTTTCATTGCCTTTTTCAGCTTCTAGAGTCCCCCCACATTCCTTGTCTCATGTCTCCCTGTCAACACTTTTAAAGCCAGAATTAATGGGCAAAGTCCTTTTTGCATCTCAGCTCTCTGACCTCTTTTCATAGTCTCATCTCCCTCTCTTAGTCATAGTGAGGAAAGGTTCTCAGCATTTAAGGACTCATGTAATCTTATGAGGCCACTCGGATATCCTGGATAATCATCCATCTCGAGGTCCTTGATCTTAGTCACCTCTGCAAAGTCTCTTTTGCCATGTAAGGTAACATTTCATATATTTCAGGGATGAAAATGGGAACATATAGTGGGAACAATATTCTGCCTACAGCATATATGAAAGCTGAAATACCAGAGAATGAGTGTGTCATATATTCAATATTATTAATTTAAGGACTTTAGCATTTAGTTAAGTAATACTTTAAAACCTTAAATATGAAAAAAAATGACTGTTACTCTGTCAATAATGATAACTTAACAGCAAACCTATTATAATCCGTTTTCCCAGCTATCAGGGGAATGCTGCACTTTCCACTGTAGCAAATGTGTTGTATGTGATGCACTTTCACTGTAGAGAAACACCAAAACTTTTTGGGGGGTTTCCTTGTTTATGGAGCTGGCACTGAGATGTACTCCACGCAGTGAATTTAAACTTTGTGCACTGTTTCCCATTGTGATACTTCTATGAATAGCGATTAGATGCTGAAATACTATTAATATTACACTTCTACCAAGTTCTAGGTAAATACACTTACATGGGCTAGCTTGCCTAGAGGCATAATATTACTTTATTCCCGGAGAAAATGTGCCGTTTCTCCATAACTGTGTTATAAATAAGCACAAGCTCCTTGTCAGTTAACAACAGCCTGAATTTATAATCCCTGTTTTTGCATATAAAGTTATACATGCACAATAGAGGAGGCAGTGTAGGATATTGGGAATAGCCCTTGATTGGGAGACATATGTCCCAAATTCAAGCTCTACTACTGAGTAGCTGCAGGAGGAAATTGGACCAGATGATCCCCAGGCTCTTCTATTTGGGGCATTCTGTGCTTCTATTTCACTTACTTACTAGCAGAAATCAGAGGCAGCTATTAACTCTACCCTGTGGTGAAAGTCTTAGGCTACATGAAGAGCTACTGTTGCAGACTGGTCAGCCTTCACGGCGACTGTTAGGCTGCAGTTCCTCAGTAGATCACCTGTCTTCTATCTCTTACACTTAAACATCTCCACCATGATCTCTGAGCATCAGGACTTTCAAGCACATCTTAGTCTGAAACATATTTTTTTCTTTAACTGGAACTTAGACTCTTGATAGCTTTGGAAAACATGGGCATTAAGAGTTGAATAATTAAGGGTCATTGAAGGAATTGAACTATCATGTCATTTTACAGATAGTTTTTGAACATCTGTGTGCCAGGCATTATTTTAGATAGACAGTATGGTAGACACAACTTCTGCCCTAGTGGACTATACATACTAGTGGAGTGGGAAATTAAAAAAAAACCCATAAAAGTAAGTAAAACTTATAGTATATAAGAAGACAGTGAGTTCTAGGAGATGACAACAAAAAATCAGCAGGATGAGGGAAATAGGATTTGGGGTGAAATCACAACTTAAAATAGAGGATCAGATCAGGCTTCATAGGAATGGTGAATTCTGAGCAAAGACTTGAAAAACATGAAGGAAGTAGCATATGGATATCTGCAGGGAAATTGTTCCAGGCAGAGGGCATAGCCATTGCAAGGGCCTAAGATGGTGATCTCTAGAAAGAACTTGGAGGCTGGTGTGTCTGAAGTAGAGTGAGGAAATTGGATAATAAAAGGAGACATGGTCTTAGCGTTGTCTTGGCCATATTGTGTAGAGGTTGTTCTCCATTGTTAAGAGTTTGGATATACCCCAAATGAAATGGTGACTTATTCAATTTTCCTGAACAGAGGAAAGGCCAGATTTGATTTTCTTGTTATTATGCTTACTCTGGCTGCTGTGCTGAGAATAGACTGAGGCAAAGGAGAAGCAGAGAGAGCTATTAGGAAGCTTCTGCAGTAATCCATGTAGGAGATGAAGGGGCTCAGTCCAGTATGATAACACTGGAGGTGGTGAAAAGTGGTCAGATTCTTGATATATTTTGAAGATAGAGCCAGTAGGATTTCCTGACTGATGTGCTGTTGTGTAATAGAAAAAGAAATCCAGGATGACTGTGAATTTTGTGGCTAAAGCAACCCAAACATTCAGATCAGAAAGATTGGAGTTCAGTTTTGAAAAAGTTAAGTTTAAGATGCCGACTAGGTAGTTAGAAATAGGAGTTAGAATTCAGACTTATTTCAGGTCTGGAGATATATATTTTGGAATAATTGGCAAACAGTGGATACTTAAAGCCACAAGACTTGATGTAGATCACCAAAAGGAGAGAGAAAGAAGATCAAGGACTGAATCCTGGAGCATGCCAATGTCAAGAGGGTGGGCACATAAGGAAAGGCTAATAAAAAGACCAGAAGGAGCAATCAGTGGTACCAAAGAAAAATCTAAACAGTGTGATATTCTGGAAAATGGGAAAAAAAGATAGTATATCAAGAAAGGAGCTAACAATTTTTTTCAAATTTATTTGATACAATAACTAACAAAAGGACTTAGAACAGACCAGTGGGTGAGCAATGTAGAGGTGTAGTGGCCAGTGTAACCTTGTCTTACCCCTGTGACCTCAGTAAGAGTCATTTCAGTGGAAGGGGTAAGTGGTTTATGAGAGAATCAGATAACCAGAATTAGAGACCATGAATATCACAACACTTCCAGGGAATTTTGATGCCAAGGAGAATACCAAAATAGTGGTTGAAATTGGGTGAAGATAATGTTTTTTTTGAAGGGGAAAAATAATAGCATGTTTGTGTGTGGATAGGAAGGATATAATTGAAAGAAAAACTTGATAATTTTGGAAAGAGAGGTGAGAATTGCTAAAATGGTGTGTTCCAGCAGGTGAGAGGAAAATGAGCTGGTGCACAAGTGGAAGGTTGACTTAATTTAGGGGCCCAGAGAGTGGATCTGGAGCCGTGCTGTGCAGTAGAAAGAGAATATGAGCCATCCATGTAATTTACTTTTTTCTAGGTATCACATTTAAATTAACAGATGAATTAATTTTATAATATATTTGTCCGGTATACTCAAAATAGTATTTCAACATGTAATAACATGAATATTAATGAGCAATTTTACAATCTTTATTTTGTGCCTGATCTTCAAATCCTGTACTAGATCTTCAAAGTCTTTTATGTCTACAGAACATCTTAATTTGGTCATGAAATTTTCATCAGAAATACTTAATTGGTATTTAGATTTCTGGAAAAAGAACTGTTCAGAAAGTGGATTTATATACACAGGTATTCCAAACATGTTTAGTATTTGCCAGTGGCTGAACTGAGTATTCAGCTTTAAATTTAAATTTGTAGTAAGTTAAATTAAATAAGATCACCCATTTGGTTTCTCTGTCATACTAGCCATATTCAAGTGCTCAGTGGTCACACATTGCTAGTGGCTGTAATATTAGACAGACAGCTCTGGACTCTCAGGCAGGATAGCAGAGGATGTTGAAACAGATGCTGGTAGGTAGGTAGATGTGGTGGGGCAGGTGTTGGGAATTCTCTTTTGAACATACTGGTTTTCTGGTTAAGTGCCAAGCAGCATCACGGGCTTAGAATAACTGTATTAGTCTGACCACATCAGGAAATGGAGTCAAACTCAGTTGGTTCAAGAGTCTTACTAATTGTCTGGAAGGGCTAATCACAAAGAGACTAAGACCAGCAGAAAGCTGTCTGACTGCTGGGCCTAAAGGAGAAAGGGAAGAAAGCAGTGGTAAGAGGAGGAGCTGCCCTTCTGAAGCTGTAGATTTGGGAGGAGGCAGCGGCTGGCAGAACACAGACCACAGCAGGCAGGGAGAACAGGCTTCTTTCTTTTGCCCTTTGGTATCCTACCCCAAACTCCCACTTTAAACTCTGGGAAGCCAGGCAGCAGGCTCCCTAGACGATGCATTTAGATGGGTTAATTCCTGGAGGCCAGAGGAGCAGAGAAGGGTAGAGCACCAGAGGTGGGAGCAAATGGAGACAGAAGCAGTTTTGGGGAGGAGATACAGGTTTCAGGAGAAAGAAGTTGTGAAATAGTCATCTAGGATAATGAGAGAGTGAATGAACTAGGACTTTTCTCCTCTCCTTTCAACAAATACATATTAAGCACCCACTGCATGCAGTATGCCCCTGGACTTGTTTTAAGCCCTGGGACTAGAGTGTCGAAGAAGACAAGTCTCGTCTACTAGTGTGGGACGTAGCAATAAACAAGTGAACAAACAAAAGGCAAACTCAGTGATAAATTCCACTTAGACAACTATAGTATTGGGAATAGGACTGAGGCCATACTGAGGCTGTGCCAGGATGGTCAAGAAGGACTTCTTCTGGGAAGTTGTATTTGAACTTGTCTCCAAATGATGTAAAGGAGTCAGCCATGCAAAGATCTGGGGAAGAATACTTTTGACACATTAAGTGCAAAAGCCCTGAGACAGGAAAACTTTGATGTCTTGGTGAGAAAAATATCAGAACAGTGTGGCTGAATGGTAGAGAAGCAAGATGGGATTGGAGAGGTGAGATGGGATGTGAAGATCGTTTTCTTGTTGCTCTTGTCAGTGTAAAGGCTGGAGAGATTTTCTCAGAAAAGTAATATGATCTGATATGCCTTTCAGAAAGATTATTCCAGCAGCTGTATGGAGGGTGGACCGAACAACACAAAACTGAAAGCAAAAAGACCAGAGAAGCAGGCTGTTGCAGAAGTCCAGAGGAGAGTGATTTGGATGAGGGTGGTAGCAGCTGAGATGCTCAGATGCTGTTAAATGTGAACTCTATTTTGGAGTAGAGTTTATAGAACTTTCTGACTTTGCTTCCTTCCCTCCTTCCCTCTCTACTTTCTTCCTTCCTTCCTTCTACAAATGCTCAATGGAAGGGCGCTAGTACTAAGGATTCTAAGATGATTCTGGTACATTTCCTGACCTGAAAACAATCCAGTGGAGGGAACGGGGTGAAAGTGCAGGAGCAGACATGTACATGAGGATGTATACCTTATGCTAAATGTACTACGATGGATACACCAGAAATAGGAGAGTGGTAATTCTACTGGGGCAGACGTCCAGGAGGGAGAAACTCTTTATAGAAAAGGTAATGCTTGAGCTGAATTCTGAAAGATGAGTAGGTGTTTGTTTGCTAGGCAAACAAAGATGGAAAGAGTGCTCCTGGCAGAAGAAGCAGTGAATGCAAAGGCCAGGCAGCATGAAATATCCTGGCGTTTTTAAGTACTGCAAGTCATGCAGTTTTGTATGGTTTGAAGTTAGACGAGTGGGTGGATGGTGGGTAGAAGGAAATGAGAAGCTAGATGAGAAATGTAGCTGAAAAGGTAGGCTGGGGCTTGGGCACTGAATGTCTTCTGTGCTCTGATAAGCAGTTGGGCTTTGTCTCTTAGGCAAGTAAGAATCTTGAAAGAGATAAATAAGGAAGCTTTTGATCAGGTTTGATTTTTTAGAAATGGCATAATGTTAGCAACATGGAGAATGGATTAGGAAGAGGGCAAGACAAGAGATAAGTCAGAGAATTAAAAAAAAAGATTTGTATCAAAAATTATTATTAATATTTAATAATTGATTACAATTCACAAATAATTCACTTAGGATTGTTTTCCTCTGTTACACTTAAAAATGCCAATTAAAATCAAAGAAACTTATTTTTATATCCATGTGTGATATTGTATAGAAAATGTCCAATTTCTCTCATAACTTTTAGAAAATTTGTGCAGCTGCATGTTGGGACTCGGCAGCCAGATGTTCTCTAAGGTCCCCTTTGACATTCTGTGAGCTTATGACTAGAACTAACAGAAAGCTCTTTCTCTCTTCTCTGATGAGTCCAGTTAAGATAGAATCTATGTTGATATTATCAACTACAACCTTAAGTTAGTTAGTGAGTGAGTCAATTGTGCTTAGAAGTTGCAGCAACCTAACTCCACTCTCGGTTGGCAGGGTTTGAGTGTGAGCCATATGAACACCACGTTGAGATATGTGTATTGTCATGTCTGAAAATGAGAAAGAAAATTGACTCAGAGTCTGTGTGTCATTGGAAGGCCAGCAGCATAATACTGTTAACTGCAACTACTGCCTTACATTTTTATAGAATTTTCTAGTTTCCAAGTTATCTTTAAAAATATCCACAAACCCAATAGTATGCAAAATGTCCACAAGGCGGTCAATTTCTGTCATCATCTCTGTTTCTGTAACACCAGATTCTTTACACTTTGGTGATTATCAAGTGACAGGACAAGATCAATGAAAACAAAAGCATGGTCCTAGAAGATAGCCAATTTTTAATGCTTACAATTCTCATATGCTGGATGAGGCATATGTGAAAAATGGAATATAGCAGAATATCTGAGTACCTGCTTTAAGTTCCATTGGGACAACTGTGGTAAAGGCATGAGAAAAGGCTGATGGAATTCTGAGTTGCACAATCCTAAACCACAAGGCATAGCTCTAGATAGCTCAGAAGCAAGTGTAACTGGAAAATCAGGCAAGGGGTGTCAGGTTTGGATCAGCTCTAATGACATAAGGGACCGACCTTGGGCCTAAAAGGCAGCTTCCCCAAGCACGGTTGAGACATTCACCAAAATTGGATCAATTTTAATGGTCCACAGGATGGAAAGTGCTGTTAGTTCAACATCATCACCTTCCATCTTTCCCCTACACAAAGATTTTGGTTCTTCTTTAACACTCAGGAAAAATGCCATTGTTTCTGTGAACCCCAATCTAACAAGAAGGAATAATTTCTCATTTCTCATGATAGGCATGTTAAATGAATAAAGCAGTATCACCTTGAAAAAGATAAAAACTCATATCTTCTCAGATATCTTTATATTCATAGACATACATGACACTTCAATCTGAACACACACTTAACAATTTGAAACATGTTACACTTTATCTCTTTCTGGTTCCATTTCAGTTCAGTTTCCTCTTTAAAATTTCCCCTTTCTCCTAAGTACTGTCATCAGACAGTTATCATATTCAGATGCTTTAGTGAAGATTTTTATTTCCATTTGCATTCTCTGGTCAATTTTGAGATGGGTGTCTGCTTTGCTGTGATTAGTATGGAAAGGAAGCAGCTGTGAGTAGGGAAGTGCTAGCAATGAGAATTTTTGATTTTTATTTTTTTGCTGTTGGTAGAAGTTGTCTAAATAAGAGGTGTCTATCATCATAAATGTGAGAACATGTTATTTTTATCACTATGAGGACCGGATCCAGCCTCTAGGTACTCATCTGAACTCAAGAGAGAAGTCAGCTGTACCCAGAGTCCCTGAGAGTAGATTTCATGTATATGTTTCTGTGTTTTGCCCTTCAGTTGCTTCCATATTTAAAAATTCATCTCCTTGAGCATTTCTACCAACTTTTGCCACAAATCTCAAGAATATAAACATACCATTTGCTTTGACATAATACCAAACTTCCCTTCAAAATGGAAACAGACTATTGGCATTTAGCACCTACAATTATAAGCAGCAGATGAGGTCTTTTCAGTCATTCTGAAAAACACAACCCTCTGTCACTAGTCTGCCACCCAGCCCTGAGAACGTCTGATGCTGGGTTGAAACACTTGCACGTTCCAGAGATACATTTGAAGTACTTTTATGCTAGTAGCAACACACCATTAGCAACATGCACGATATTAAAATCCTTTCTTATTAATTATTTTAGTATAAAGTGACCAATTATGCAGAGTGGGAAATCCTAGTGCATGAATGCACAGGAAAGCACAGAGCTATGCCTCACGCACAACTCTGCTCTGCATACTCAGAGTTCAGATGGCATAGCAAATCACTCTCTTTCCAGTCATTTAGGTCATCAGCACCCACTCGCTGGGAGTACATAGCCTTTTAATTTAGCAGTGCAGCTTCTCTATCTAAAACAGCATGAGCCAAACAAAGTATGACTATAAGAAAAACACAATGTGCTGACTGCTATAGTCCCCTTGGCATGTTATGCTGAGCCATGATGTAAAAGGGAAAAAGGAGTATGACCACTAGATGCCACTGAGCAAGGATAGAGGTGGATTTTAAACGTGATATAATGATGATTCCAAACCTATTGAAGATGGACTGGATGGATGTATATTTTATAATCTCTGGTAGCTAATTCTAGGAAAAATTATGTTTTCTTTTAGAGTTAAATTACTTGCTGCCAATGGCACATTTTGTTCGTCTGTGTATAGCCACCTTTTGTTCTTAGCAGTGCTGTGCTCATCCTAGGCTTTCGATAAGTGTTTTACTTGATTTGAAAATGTTGTCTAAAAATTAGTTCTCTAGTTAATTATATCTTCTATTTTTAGTAATTACTGAGAGCGAGAACAGTCTTTTGTGTTATCTATAAGTCTTATCAAAGTGCTTTATACATAGTAGTCTCTTGACAAATATTTTTGAATTGAATTTTATTGTATGACTATTAAAAGAGTTTTTTGTTTCCAGTAGGATTAGTTTAACAAGTGGCTTTAATATGCGTCTAGAACTTTTTTTAATGTGTATCTTTCACTGCTTAACTGGAATTTGATTCCTCTCTATCCCTCCCCTACCCCAATTGCAATATAAAACAAGTTCTGTTTGGTCTACCACCAAAATATAGTCTGAATTAAAAATTTTTCTCCATCCCAATTACTATTTCTGTAGTCTGAGCCACTTGGACACTCTCCTTGAGAACCGCAAGCCTCACCATCAGCCCCTGTCCCACACACCTGTCCCCCTGCCCTCTATCCCTGACACTGTAGCTGGAAGCATCTTAAAACAAATAAACAAACAAAAAAACAGGTAATTTCACTCTCCAGCTTAATAGTATCCACTAACTTCCTCTTGGACTCAGAATCAGATCTGAGTTCTTTCCCAAGGCATAAAAGGACCACATCATTTGGCTCTTTCTTGTTTCTCCCCTGTTGCCTTCCTGCTCACCTCCTCAGTCACTATCCTGCCGCCTCATCAGTCTTTGTTCTATTTTTCCAGTGATCTGTGCTTGTTCCTCCTACTTCAGGGCTTTGAAATTTGCCCTTCCTTGTGCCTGGAATGCTCCTCCTTCATATCTTTGTGTGGCTAGATCCTCGGCAAAATTCAGGTCTCAGCTCAAAGATCACTTCTTCAAATGGCCTTTGCTGCCTTCTTATCTGAAGTGTCATTGTGTCATCCATTCACCGTCCTGTCATCATGTTCTATTTTCTTTATAGCACTCATGCTCATCTGATGTTTATTATTTTGTTTGTTCATTGTCTTTCACCTTCAACTAGAATTTAAATTCCAAGAAAGCAAAGACCTTGTTGGTGTTGTTTAGAGTGGCATATAGAAACATTAAGAAAATTGTTGAATGATTTGCAGGGCATATTTGCAGGGCAGATTTAACTCTAGTAAGGAAATGTAATGAAAATATACTGTCTGTGATGATCTGCTTTAAGTAGAAACCCGTGTTAATGACTGGATTCAAAATGAGTGAGACCAACCACTTTTTGGTTTAATGTTTTAAAATATTTTAGCAAATGACCTGAATTTCAAACCAGAGAATATATAAATACATATACACATGTGGAAATATATGTTTATGGTTATGTATATATATGTGTGTATGTGTGTGTGTGTGTGTATATATATATATATATAGTTTGCTCATGAAACCTTTATATAGAATTATTAGACAGTTGGTAGAGTACCTATAGAGTACAATCTGAGTTTAAAATTACTCTTTTTAAAAATTTATGTGTATATTTTTGTTGAAAGATAGTCAGTTTACAATGCTGTATCAATTTCTGGTATACAGTGTAACGCTTTAACCATACATGAACATACATATATTTGTTTTCATATTCTCTTCCATCATAAGTTACTATAAGATATTGAACATAGTTTCCTGTGCTATACAGTATGAACTTGTTGTCTATCTATTTTATACATATTAGTTAGTATCTGCAAATTATTCTTATTAACTTGAAGAACTTGTCAGAAACAAACAGATTGAAATTCAGCAAGAAAAAGTGAAGATAAATAAGTTTTTGAATTAAATGAATTATTATTTTTACACGTCTTATTATTATTTTACACGTCTAATTTACACGTCTAAAATATTTTATGCCGGATTTATGTATTATGGTAGATAGTTGCATGGATAATGTGGTTTTGGTTTAGATATTTTTATTAGAACAAGAAAATATAAAGCCTTCCTTACTGTATCTCCCCATCCTCATACATCTCTATACCATATGCCATCCTGTCTGAAATTGCACCACTGCAGAGTCATTGGGTTTAAGTCTTATTATTCCACGTTCTCCTTTGAAATGACTTTCTTCTTCCAAAGCAGTTTATTAGACCTCTGGGCTCCTGATCTCAAAATGTGAGGATGGTAGAAAGGGAGCCAGGGAGCCGATGGTATTGGCATGTAGGACAGTGCCAGGGTCGTGGGCCACATGTGGAAGTACTGGGTGCTGACTGCCTGGAGGCGGGGCATCGGTGGGGATCAGCAGGATGTGGAAAATATTGGTCAGCAGCTGCTGAAGCCAAATTCACTTGCCTTGAAATTGTGCCTTAGGCAGGCCCTGTCATCACACTGCTTTTGGTGCTAAGCCCAGATCTGTAGGGACTGATTAATGCTGAGTACCTTATGGTTCTTGCATTTTACGATCCTACTCATGTATCCCACTATCAGGTTCCCTTTCTTAACTGTAGTCCCATATTGGTGACCCATTGTCATCTTATCTACTGTGATTCCTGATCCTTTTCCTCCAGCTTGTGCAGCTGGTCCTATCCCACATTGTAATTGGACAACCTTTTTATCTGAGGCACTACATTTTTTTCTTTCATATTTTTTAAATGAAAAGACCTGAATATATGATTCTGTCAGTATAAGCTCTGCTTATAATAAATTGAACTGCCAACCTGAATGAAACATACATCCATATAAGAACTTAAAGATCAGAGTTTGAAAGTAGGCAGTAATATATTCAACCAGCTTTTGAGTACTTGGTATTGGCATCAGGGACAAAGGAGATTACAGAAAAAACAATACATGCAGGAATAAACAGTAAGAAGCAGCAGACAGAGCATGTAAGGTATATGATAAGAGAAACCTAAGCAGGTGGTAAATGAAAAAGGGCACAAGACCCTGCCTGCTTTCATCCATCTCCCATTAAAAAGCAAAAACCAAAAAACAAGACAAGACAAAAAATGAAGATTAAAGGGGACAGAGAAAGAGATAAAATGTAAAACTTTCCTTTTAAAAAGGAGTGAATTTGATATGCAAAAGTAAATTCTTCCCTGGCCTCATTACATCCATTCTACCAACTCCACATTATTTATTTCTACCAAATTAATTTTCCTAAATCACAATTATGACTATGTCTCTTACATGCTTAAAGTGGGTGTACACACAGACACACACAGCAGAGACACACCACTTCACTGAATAACCTCCTTTCCTCGGCTTTCAATGTCCTTTACTTTGTCACTACATAGGGTGGTGCTGGTATTAATAGAAAAATTTCTCTCCTTGTTCTTCCCAGATTGTTACCAGCTTGTGAACTCCATCATGTAAACTTCCTTAATATTTATCATTGTATTGCCAGTTCAAAACCCAGTGTCTGGCCCACAGTAGAGTAAGTGTGCGCAGCTCTTAGTGCTTCTGAACTTTTGCTCATGCAGTTTCTGTTTGGAATGCTTTCTTCCATTTACCTGTAGATACTATGATTATACAACATTCCAGAACCATTTCAGTTAGTTTTTCATGGTTCTACCCAAGTGGAATCATTTCACCATTTCTGTATCACTTAAACATATTTTTAGTATCTACTTCCATATTCAATCTTATGTAATAGTTTTCTGTATTATTGTCTCTCTGCCTAGGAGACTGTAAGCTTTTTAAAGGTAAGTCTATTTCTTACTTTTGGCATCTACTACAGTTCTTTGCAGACAAATTTGCTTGGTATTTCTTACAATGAACCAATGAGTTGACCAATAAAGAAGTAGAAGAGGCCCTCAGTTTAAATAAATTATTGTATTCTGAACTCACTCTGGATTTAAAAAAATAATTTGTTTATCTATCATATAGTTATTCATGCTTCTAAAGATATACATATGTTTCTGAGAACTCTGCTATTCATTTGTATAGAATTAGGAATTTAGGATGATTGTCATATCTTCCAAAATTAAAGACTGTATGATTCATCTCTCAGCTGTCTTCCTAGGATAAACTATCCTTCCTATTAAAGATAAAACAATGTAAAACTATCACTCTTGAATGAGACAAAAAGTTAACTAAAACAAGACACTAGAGGGATGCTACTCAGTTTAATCAATCTGAAAATTTATTTCACACTCTTTTGTGAATTTGTGGAAAACTGTGTAATTTGGTAAACAAAGATCCAGAACTTCTAACGTTTAATTACACAGGAGTACCACCATGGGTATTGTCACAAATAATGCGCTAATACCATGCAGAGACAGAGCACTATTCTGAAACACTGATAGAATTGTTCTTCTAAGATACACAGAACCAATTTGTGCCGCCACCATCTTGTCAAGACAAGACAGCAGTCCTCCTCCTCAGGGCGTGTTTTTGTTTTCCTCCACACTAGTGTTTCTGTATCCTACTGTTTCCCAATGTTTCTCAGTCTATGAAACATCTGTGACCTTGCCAGGACTAACAGGGAGATGGGGTTTGGATAAAGGAAAACGGAGGAAGAAAGGAGATGACAACTAGCAGCTGCAAAGGTCTGCAAGCACACACACCTACGTATCATATCCATCTGCCAGCATTCCTTCTCACTCCATGGAGGTGTCACCACCCTCCATCTTCCTGGTTAAAAAGCAGACAGAAAAGCAGTGAGGAAATCCAGAATGTCCATAAAACAAGATGTCCTATAGCCTTCTTTAGAGACAGTGGTCTATGACAGTTACACAGGAATAAAAAACTGAACAATTTCCTAACTCAAAACAAAAACACCCTAGTACTTGATATTATTAATTATGAAACTTTAAAAACATTAACTTATAAGAACTCCAAGAAATGGGTTTGTAAAACAAATAAGATGGAAAGTATTCCCCTCAAAAGAAAAAAAAGAAAATTCCCACAAAGAGCAGGTGGAAAAACAATACAAAGCAATAACAGAAATTATCAAACCAAGACTAGTATTTCAGGGAGTTTTCTTAAAATCTTGACTTTAGGCAGTACTTAATATCTTTTATGATCACAGCTATTTTATATCTGGACATCTTCCTTCCTGTATTGAAAATAAAAGCTTTGTAATGGATGGATGGAATCTTGCAAAGCACTTTTGAGTTCTTCAGAAAAACAAAATGGCATGTGAGCTTAATGTGTTACTACACTTTGAGTGCACACACATTTTTAAAGTTTATTGCATCTAAGTATTTTCCCAAATCTTGTTAGGTAGTGATTTAAGAGGTAGTGGCTCTTTGTTATCTTTGCATTTATGCTTTTCAGATTTATTAATTATATTCATCCCAAAGTAATTTTGTTGTATGAAGTTGCTAGGTATACTCAGTATGTCAGGGGAGGATTATTATAGTCCTCATCCACTCTCTCATCCAGCACTGGGCATATAGACATTGAGCTACTAATGATAAAATAAATGTTTTCATTACACTTACAAATTTTATTTGAAAGGTAAGCCTTTCAAAACACAAATATTTGGGTCCTCCTTTTGACCATATAGAACTGTTTTAATTTATGCTCTCTATTGGCTCAGAGTTTCCAGCCACAGACTGCATTTGACTTTGCTATTCCTCATTTGCCAAATCAATTCTTGCTCTTTCTCTTACAAAGTCTCTTTTCAACAGTTTCAGAAAGATTAAGCTGACTTGCTCCAGGTTACACAGTTGATTTGTTTTCAGAGCCAGGTCTACAGTCTATGTCTGTTGACATCTAATCCACGGCTCTTTTGACAATATCACTTGGCCTCTTAGTTTGTAAAAAAGGATATATACTATTCTCTGGTGAAAGACTCTAGATATTAAATATTTCTCCAGAGAAATTTCAGGTTCTGAAGATTAAACTTTGCCAGTTAAATATTAAGCCCTTTTCCTATGTTGCCAATATTTATTTTCTTGGCAAGAGCTGTGTTTTCATCAAAAATGTCTGAAAAATCTTTTCTCTTTGAACTATGTAAAATAGTATCTAAGTTGTGCACTTTCATCTTGAATAGACAGAAATAGACAGGTTCATGGTAATTCAGATGCTGGGGCAAGTCAGGTAAACGAGGTCAAAGGCCAGGCAGCACATGCAGAGCAGGTCTTGGGAAACTCACAGAGACTAGTGCTGCATGATCTGTTGTTGACCAGCACCCTCCAGGACAGCAAAGGAATCTATCAATGCCAGGAGACTGACACGAGGGCATGGTCTGTTAAGTATCATGATTAGGAAATGATGAGTTCCTCCCATGGCATGCGTGATCAGTACCCAGCATGCAGTAGCAACATCAACGAATGGCAGATCCTGATTTTCAGCCCTATTCCACTGACATGGCAGAGAGAGCACCAGACCCTCCCCTGGTGTAGTCATGGAAGATACGTTACAAGATTTCTGTCACAGACTTCCTGGGTGCATGAGTGGAGCAGCATACCACCTCTACATTCCACTAAGATTGAGTGGCTTAAGCACTCAGCTGTAGCCATTTCCACTGGGTTCTGTGGGTCCTGTCTGAAGATAAACAGGCAGTTTAATCCTTACCTCTCACAGAAGAAAGATAAACAGAAAATAGTGTCTGAGGTTACTAAGTTAGGTCTTACTGAAGTATCTTATTTAGGTAGAACAAAAAGTCTGGAGAAAAAGGGGTAAGTCTAATGGTCATCCTCAACTTTAGTGTTTATAATGACTCAGTCAGATATATGACTCAACTTATTTGTGTGTTTGTAATATAGACTTTCTGAGAGGGGAAGCATTTTCATTTGTAGAAGGTCATCCTGATGATCTTTCTATATTCTTAAATTAACTTTGTCTAGGTTTTAAGAAACAAGAAGTAAAGATGATGGTTAGACTAATAATTTTCTTATCCGTAAAAAGGCTTATTTCCATGAGTTCATTCCAGTCTCTTAGAGAATATATTTTGAAGTGTTTAAAGTGACTTTCCCTTCGTGATCACCCAGATCTATGCCTAGCCACAGTGTAATTAATTTCAGCTAACACATGCTGGAGGTGTAAGTGCTTAGATCACTCAAGTCGCCACAATCAGCTGCGTCCTTCGGTGGCTGTTGATCATGACCCCAGGCCCTGGTAGAACCACCCATTTAGCCATTGTCATGATTGATGTTGTTACATCAGCCTAACAGGGGTTGATATCAGCTCTTTTGCTGGATGAAATAATGGATTGATTGTGCCACAATTCATATATTTCATAAGTAAAGATGAGACTTTAAATGATGTGATCAGAAGAGGGACTGAAATTCCAGGCTAAGGTAGAATTGAAGCAGTCATGATGAAAAATTTCAACATACAAATCAAAAATTTTTTATATTGTCACATTTCAGTTGGAATATGAAATATATATATTGTCTTTGATTTGAAAGTGTGTTTTTGGCACTATTTTTAATGCTATTATTATAACATTAAAATGCTGGAATTCTGGGATTTTGGTAACAATGATTTCAATAAAACTTTATCTTTAATACTTGATAGAATATATAATATTATAATATTATAATTCACTGTTGTCAAAGTAAATTTTGAGCTTTAAAACAATGAAAGTCTTTTTTGCTTTGTAACCCAGAACTGTAGACTCAGTCCCACTGAGTCCAATGGCAGAAATCATAGTTAGATGTTTTTTTTTTCCCCAATTATACTAATCTTTAGAGGAAGGCAAGGCTACTATAAAGAAGCACATCATAGAACAGACTAAATTTTATCTTTATGATTTCCAGTTTGACTCATTAGGCTTCGAATTATTTGGTAAATTAATGACATTTAATAGTCTGATGAATAGGCCACACTGGTTTATTTTTTATTTAGTTAAAGTTAAAC
Organism: Camelus dromedarius; assembly: GCF_036321535.1. Taxonomy (NCBI): domain Eukaryota; kingdom Metazoa; phylum Chordata; class Mammalia; order Artiodactyla; family Camelidae; genus Camelus; species Camelus dromedarius. Next base: position 63,911,513 of record NC_087436.1, on the reverse strand, counting down.
CTCACTTGAATGCATGTTAGAATAAAAATGAACTCAAGTTTTAATTGTTAAGGATAGTGTAAAATTTTGAGTCCAGATCGTGTAACTCTTCTAATAGAAATCCTCTGGCATCTTGGAAGAGCTGGAAATAGGAAAAATATAAAAATATTTTGCTTTTGTTTAAATATTATCATTTTTGAAGTGTTATAAAATTCTCAACCTTTTAAAATCAGACATTTATATGACAAGAGTACCATGAGGTCAAAGACAGGTTTTTATAAATGCTTAGCTTATATTTCTGTACATCTATAAAGAAACAGAAAATTGTCACCAAAAAAAGGTTAAAGATAAATGGGTTTGTTATTTGATATTCTTAAAAAGAACAAATGGAGCTGCCAATTTACAGTGTGCTCTTTTAGAACATTATCTTTTTGTCATTATTGGTAACCATATGGTCCTTATAATTGCTAAATATGTTGATTGTTCTATTATTCTTTCTACCAAGAAGGTTTTCTGATTCTCCTCTAGCATAAAGGAGATTCAAGCCAGGCAAATGATACTTGATGATAATTCATTATTTTATTCCAGAGGACATAAAAAAATCTAACATGGAAAAAAAAAAACTTCTGAAATCAAATAAGTTTGAGAAACATGAAATTGAATAGAGTTTATTTGTGCAGGATTTGTTTGAGTCTTTACCATGCTAGTGTGAAGTATGACATCAAATGGGAATTTTCTCTTTGCCAATGTATTTTATAACCCTCCCCATCTCCACAAAATACCTGTTGGTTCTGATGTTCTGAACAACACACTTTAGGGAATGTTGCTTAAGTTTAGGAGGTAAAGGGCCTTGAGTAGATTTTCTTGCATTTTTAATAACAGAATGACTCATATTTAATTAAAGTTTGTATTGTATGCTTCTGATATGTCAGGCAAAATGTTAAATGCTGGTGTATTTGTTTTCTATTGCTATCATAACAAATTACAATAAATTTAGAGGTTTAAAATAGCACATATTTATTTTCATCCAGTCTGTAGTCTAGAAGCCTGACATGAGTCTCACTAGACTAAAATCAAGGTAGTCTTGACTTCCTTACTGAAGGCTCTTGGGGAAAATGTTCCCTTGCACATTCCAGTGTTGGCAGAATGCAGCTCCTTGCAACTGTGGGACTGAGATCCCCATTTTCTCGCTGTCAGCTGAGGGCCATTCTCAGCTTCGAGAGTCCTCCTACCTTTCTTGGCTCCTCCTTCCTCCATCTTCAAAGCCCCCAGTGGTGGGTATCTCTTTCTCCTAGCTCATCTTTCTGAGACAGGAAATGTTCTCCACTTTTAAGGACTCTTGTAATTAGATTGGGCCAACGTGCTTAATTCAGGATACCCATCTGTAGAGTCCCTTTTGCTATGTAAAACAACATTCACAGTTTCCAGCTATTATTCTACCTACCACAGCTGCCAACAGAAGACTGTGTGAGATTCAGACTCTGCCCTCCGGTGACTTCCAGTTAGCGTGGGTCTCATGCTGCTAAACTCATAAGTAAACATTAGTCAATCACCTAATAGAATGTTTAACAAAGTTATGATGAGATCTGAAGATTACAATACTTATATATCTCATTATCGGAATACTTGAGAAGCTGCTAAAGAAACAATGATATGTTTCCACGATAGCCATGAGTGGATATGGTTAAGGGAAATTCCACCCTGGCTATGGTGAGGCCTTATCCTCAATACATTCCCCAGAATTTATTTGGAATGGGTTCTCTCTCCCTTTCTCTGCCCACCCTGCTCTCTCTCCCTCCCTCCCTGTCTCTCTCTCTCTCTCTCTCTCAGGTTCTAATACTCTAATATATGAATTTGGACCCAGTATGTTTGAGGCTAAGAAGATGTTCTTATACACAAGAAACTCCATTCATAATCCTTTGAATTACATTTTTCCCCTCCATCCAGGTCAGATATAGAAATGGGATTTGGTAAAAACAGATGCTGATAAAATTGTTTTGAAAATACACTACTTTTTACCTTCAGTTGTTGTTTTTGCTGGTTAGACAGTTCTCACTCTCCTCCTGCGAAACATGTTTTTGATTTTCTAGTCATTATTTTATCCTTAGTTTCTTTTAATGTTGTTGGCCCTTCCAGCAGTAGTGATTCAAAATAGTAGTGTGTGCTTTGGATAGAAATTAAAGGCTGCATTTCTCCCACCCACCTTTTCTTTTAACAAAATAGCTTGCTGGTTTTTTGAGCTTTGAGTTTTAAATGAAATAGGATGAAAACTTTTTTTTTTTGAGCATGCACTTAAGTGACAAGAATGAACTCTTTCTCTAATCAGATCTAGTTTCCATTTTCCCTATGAAATGCTGCATAAACATGCCAATTTCTTTCTCTGAGCTGGCCTCTCTAAAAGCTATGCAAACCATCTCTCTAGGGTTAACACATTCTTCTCTCACCTTTGGATGTGCAAACGAGTTTAGTTATCCTCCCTTGAGACTATCTCCTGGTCACTTGTATTAGCATTTGAGTCTCCTGATGTTTGACCCACCATTCTATAGATTATATCTCAGGCTGGGTTACTTCTGTAGCCCTTTAAATCTACTGAGTACTTATATAACCAAATGGATTGTGCATATGGATGGTTAATTCAGTCACATCTTGTCTATGAATACAGCAGTGTATATAAGGCATGACCTTTTTCATGTCTTTGAGGTGACATTATTTCTTCAGCTTCCACTGCTTCTTTCTTTAGAAAAAAAGAAAAACAAAAACAAAAGCAGTCTTTTGTTTTGACAGAAGATCCATACATTGATAGATTTTCTGCATCCTGTAATGTTATTTATTGCTAAATAAAATGATAAAAAATATGGTTTCTGATAAGGAATTGGCCAACTGTCCTGCCAATGCATCCTCAATACTGGCAACATTTAAAATCAGTGTTTTTCAGAGAATGGGCAAGCTATATCTGTTCCAGATATTCTAGATCTATATTCTGTATTCTATATATGTTCCAGATATTCTTACCTAATACTGTTACTCATTTTGATTAGACCTGTAATTCCTATACAAGTTTTGGAAAATAATTACCTGGAACATACACTCAATGTGAATCTTATTCAGTGGAGAAAATAAGCAAAGCTCTGGTTACTGATAGACAACTACTCATTATAATCACTGGTTCTTTGAGATCTGTTCATTGGGTAGCAGATCATTATGTATCATATAAAGAGAAAATAAAATTAGACAAGTGTCCTCAACCTTTTCGCTCAACTCTAAACTATTTAAGGCTTCACTCTAAATATATATTTTAAAAATAGCATCTTTTCTGATAACAGATTGGCATCTTTAAGGGAGTATTGCTGACCAATTAGCATTGCTGAAGGGGGCGGCTGTGTCATTAGTGTGTGAGCATTGTCAGAGACACTCCCTGCCCAGTAGGTGCCAGAGCTTTAATCAACTTCAGGTAAGGCGTCCTGGTGGGACTCCAGGATTATGGAGAGGAAAGGAGGCATCTGCGATATTAAATGATTGGGAGCCTAGAAAAAGGGAATGCAACTAAAATTTTTCTAATTCGATTTTACCCTAAATTCCAATGCAGAGAATTTGGGTAACTTGAACTGGATCACTAGAATGCTTCTTTTTCCTAAGGTACATTTTCAGACCAAAGTCGTGGGGTATTGCCTGCTTTATTTTATATCCCCTCTGTCCATCCTTTCCATACAACATGGGTCTCAGATCATTTCACATTTCACTAAGTAAAGGAAAGAGGCAAAGCAGCTTATGTCCTTTCTGTAGGAGTAGGCTTCATTTAACACTAGATTTTGCTGCATATAACGGAAAGTATAAAAATAACACTGGTTTAAATAAGGTACAATTTAAAGATTATTTAGAAATAATCTCTCTCAAAATTAAAGCCACGAGGTAGGTGATTTTCAAGGCTGATTTGTTGGTTCCGTAGCTAGCAGGGCTCCAGTTTCCCTACGTTTTGCTCCACTAGCCTAGACACACAGCCTTCATTCCCGAGATTGCTGCATAGACACAGATGACTGTAGGAGCTCCCGCCATCACATCTCCATTATAGGAGCAGGAAATGGCAAAGGAAAAAAAAAGCCTTTAAGCAGACATCTTAGAAGTCTCACAGCTCTGATGCTTAGATATTAATTGTCAGAACTTAGCCATATTAACATACCTAGGTACTATGGAGGCAGGAAAGTTAACCTTTAACCTCTAGGCACTGCCACAATGGAAATTTCAGACTCCTCCATCTCTAAAATTCTGAATTTTTCTACTGTCCTGAAAATATTTAAGAAGTTTTGAGAATTCTATGATGTTTTGAAATCTAAATTGATGCTAACCTGAGGAACAAGATATATAGATGTGATTTTCATTGTTTCAAAAATCTTTTAAAAATCTAAGGCAAGTTGCAAACTTTGGGTACACCATTCTTTCCATACACAGATGGAAACACTATATTTTATGGCTTAGCAGCTGACAAAAATGTTTTGGTTTTGTTTCTGCAGTTGCTGAGTGTTATTTTATGTATTGTTTTAAATGATGGTGATTTGTTTCTTTATTATCTTAGACTTCCTCCCCCAACACATATACAAAATTAACCAATATTAAATTTTGTGACAGCTACCTAAATGATATTCATTAACTGACATACCGTTTACTGTGTGTCAGCTACTGTTCTAAGGGCTCTGGATATTGGCAGCTTGTGTCCTTATAACCTCCCTGTATGATGACTGCTAATATTGTTCCTATTTTATAGGTAAAGAGATTGAGGCCAAAAATGATAAATAATCCATTCAAAGTTGTACAGGTGGTGCTGCAATTTGAACTTAGGCATACTGATTGTGGAATGTATGATAGTTGGTACCATTATGCTACAAAATCTTTAGAAATACACACTTCACTTCTAAAATACCAAACTTACTTCAAGAACATTCCGTTACTCTTCTAATTAAGCACAGCAATAATTATTTGATTATACAGATCTAGAAACTCCAGGAAGAATAGGTGAAATGTTTGGTTTTAGCTGATAATGTCAATCAGAGTTGTAAATAGAACTCAGGTTTCCTGACTTCAGACAAGTGCTAAAATAGCATGAGCCCTCTCATCTATTTGCAGACAGCAATATTCATGACATTCTTCTATAGAAAAATATATTCTGATCTTTTTAAATTAATTGTTGAGAAATGAAATGTGAATCCAAATTATTTAAGCTTGTTTTCTTTCCTTTTTACAGATTTAGCAATTTTGTGGTCACAAGAATACTGTATGTCATGAGGTAAAAAACCAAAGACTTGACAGGGGAAAATATACTTCTTTTGTTCCTTACCAAAGTATACTATTTGTGCATTTGAAAACAAATTACTGGAATTCTTATACCTAGAGCCCTCCAAAAGTGAATTATGTCTCTTTTCCAGGGAGTATTTGTATTTATTACTTGATTTACTTTACTTTATTGCTTTAATCTTTATTAAAGATTTCCTATATAAAAAGATAAAGCAATGGCAAATCTAACATTTGAAACAGATCAAAAAATCAGTTTCGAGCTTATTGAATCCTATCAAACTTAAGCATGATTCAAACACCTCAGATCTTCATAGAGACAATTATGAAATGAAAATGTTTACAAACCATATGCAGCATGTGTTTTACAACCTTTAGATTTTGTTTCCAGGAGCTTCTGAATCATTGCTGCTGTTTATAATCTGCATCTGTTATAAAATCAAATAAAAATGATAAAAATCTGTTTATATGAATAGAATTAAAAGAAAAAAAAAACAAAGAGAGTAAAAAATGTATTTGTTTTAGGAAGGAAATGAGACAACAGTCAGGTTAGGGTACCTTGAGGAAAAACCTTGATTGTAGTCCCCATAGGAAGACCCCATAGGATGGAATTACCTGGAGAATTCATGAAGGTTCAGGTTGTAAACTCAGGTTTCCTGGGTCTCTGACCAGACTTGAGGAGGCAGATGAGATAATTAGAGACATTGGAGTATATATAATTATTATACCAAATTATTGAATATACTCTTTTGGCTTAAGCCTAAGAATATTCCCTCTTCAAATTCAGATACATCTGAAAATCTCAGACAGATAGACTGGGCAGTAGGTGTTTCTAGAAATCTGTTTGTATAAGAGACAGAGAAACCTTCTAGGAGAGACTACCTCCTAAGAGATAAGGGAGTTCAGCCTCTTTTCTGATTCTGAGAAAACATGGTGTTTGTCACATAAGTTAACCGCCATCCTACTTTACATGAACTCACGTCTAAATCCTAAGTCAAGAGAACTCTGCGTAAATAATGTAAAACTCTGAGGATTGTGGCCACACTAAGTTCTCCTTGAGAGTGTGACTCCAAAAGGGAAGAGGCATTCTCTCTTGTGTAGTCAAAGATGACAGAGCTTCGGCTGCTTAAGATTGCCCTTGTACCAACACTATTGGCAGTGGGGAGCAGCAGTACTTGTCAGAAGAATCAGTTATTAATTAAAAACCGATGGCATATAGTGAGAAGACAGCAGTATTTGAGTGAGCTGGACTCTGAGAAAAAGTGGAGGTGTTCTCAGAGGGGACAGTACCTTGTAGAAGTGGTGATATAGCAGAGGCAGAAGCATTGTCTAGAAGAAGAATGATGATAGCATGCACTCAAAATAGCAACTCTGCTGTCTCATACATCCTTCTTCCTGGTGTTCTGACTGTTGTTTAATAACAACCGATAGTTCTCCCTTTCTCCCAAGAATTACTATTGGACAAACAAAAGTCACCTCCTCCCCCACCTCTTATTAGTAGACCTTGGCCAATGACTGTAGATCATGGGTGTTCAATTTAAATGTCAGAACTTCACTGTGGGATCAGAACAAAGCCACTCTTTAGCTGAGATTCATCCCTGCTTAGCTTTTCTTCCTGCTCTATCCTGCTTTGCTCATCCGGTTTCTTATAAAAGCACTCCCCCAAAATACCACTCGAAGAAGAATCCTCAACTCAGGCTCTGCTTCTGTGGAGCACAACCTAAGAGAGTGGTGAAGTATCTTCTTGCCTTTCAGCAGGAAAGGAGTTATTGACCCAAGTCATGACTGGAGGCAAACCCAAACAAATAACATGAATGAAATTATTCATGGGCACATGAAGACAGCTGTTGGAGCATTCCTAATATAATCGGAAAAGATTCTGCAAGAATTGGAGAAACTGCAGGTCACAACAAGAAAAAGTAAAATTTACTGCTACTATGTCTCCATTGTATACCCTGAACTAGAGTAGCCTGGGAAACGGGCTACATTACCGTAAGAAACAAGCATTCCCAGTCATGGGATTGCTTGTTATCTTCTATTCAGATTACTCTACCTCTTGTTATATGTGGGAAGTCATTGTGGTAAACCAAAGATGGCTTATTATGCATGGACTCAGGTCTAACAGAGTACACAATTTTGAGGTGTATTTCTTCTGGGCCGTGGTGAACACCAATGAGTAACATCTACTCAGTTTTGTGATTTACCTGCATAGTACTTTTAAACACCATAAACTTGAGCCTTACAGCATTGACATAATTTTCCTATCTTCTGCTATTAACTTTCTCTTAATCAAATGTTTTTCTAAATATTTTACTTAATTTCTACTTTTTGAACTTGGAAGTTACAATCCAACTTCCCTGAGATATCCCTAGTGAAACTGACTTTGTGGGGTTTTCTGTTTGTTTTTATGTTCCTAAACACATCAGTCACATATGAACAGATAGTTTTAGGTTTATTTCCTCCAAAGCTACTAACATTTGTTTTGTATGGATTTTATTGGTTGAAATCTTAGAGGAATTTAATTCCTTCAATTGTAAGTTTTAAGTTCACATCTCATTCTTTTCTCCCCTTCTCAAAATCTACTTTCAAGAACTGGGCAGAGCTGAAGTAAAATAAAGAAATGACCTGAATATCAATCACTAGTAAAATACCAGTACATTTTTATCTTAGAAGAAGGCTGATCACAAGGATTTTCAGGGCTGTTAGTCTATCTTCATGCTTTCAGCCTGGTACTAAACCTAACATTTGAGAGCAGGGAATTTAATCTCTTTTTAGTTTATCTTTAAACTGAAAATGATTCTTTTATATTTCAGGATTAATCTAGAAGCTAAAGATATCACAATTCTCTCAAAAATCACTATCATTTCATAACTATCTAACAATCAGGAGATCCTTAACACCTAAAACAGCTTGAATAAACTTCTATTTATCAGATAGTTGATGCCTGTCAGTTAGGACTCATAGATGGCCTGATGTACCCCTATCAGTCATTTCTGAAACTAGACATTTCTTTTACTCATAAATACTGCCAGATTTGCCTGTCAAAGTCACTATGGCTCCATCACTAGAGATTTGTTTGTTTGGCTTAGGGCTTTGCTTCTCTGTGATTCGATTTAACAGGCTGGATGTTAGGCATCTAGGCTGAATTGGCTGGCATCCTTATCTGGGACTGTTTTTGCACAGGGGAAAAATGGTATTTTCCTTTTGGCCCCATTCTTCTTTCTTCCTAAGACTTTAAATCAGAACAAATAAGATAAGAATAAGATTCCTAAGGACAATTTTCCCTATCTACCACATAAGACTAGTCCTGTATTTTCCAGCTGTGATCTGTGGAGATGTTAATAAATGATACGGTTTTCTTTGAATTTACTCTATAGCACAGCAAAGAATTACAGTGCAATTAGAAGTATTGAGAAATGTTACGGGAAAAAACTTGTTTTTTTCTTTAGACTTTCAACTGTTTTTCGAACTTAAATGACCAATAAATAATTTTGATAGTACATTGTTTAACCTCTTGCAAGCCACCGAAATTGGGGCTACTAGTTTGAAAATACCAGTTTAGTATAAAATCAGGGCATTTATATTCCAAATCAAGGTGACAGCCTGTCTCTCTAATGTATGCACCTCTGCAGTCCCTCTGATCCACAGACATGTGAATTATATGTACAGGGTCCTCACGTAATGCCTTCCAACATGAATATGATCACTGTGGGTTTCTGTATTAATTAAAAAATACTTTTATTATAAAATAAATATATATTCAGTATTTACAACATAGAATTAAGGCTAATTATATAGGTTGATATATAGAATTAAGATTAACTTATATTAGTTAAAGTCTGTAGTTACAAATTCCAGAAATGCAACTCAAACTGGTGATTTGCAATTTAAATCAAACTGGTGAGTGATTATCAGGTGATAAAATTGGAAGATCATAAAACCAAAGAAAGAACTTCGGGACTGAAAACAGATCTGGGGAGTGTCAGACTCCAGAACCAGAGGCCTGGCACGTTGGCTCCCTCCAGCTTCCTCTCGTTTGGGATTGCCTTTGCTTGGCTTCATTTTCCCTTACGTCAGACAGCTTTTTCCCAAATAAAGTGAAAGGCAATGGTTCCCAGTAGCCACCAATTTATGTTCTTCAAACTTTATGACCTGAAGTGAAAGGATGATTTATTCTTGCTTTAAATTAAAAACTCAGGGCAGAAATCTGTTTAGACTACATTAGATCATATAACAGGCGTGGACCAATCACTGTGGATGGTGGAATTGACAGAAAGAATCTAGAGCTGGATCATATGCTTACCTTTTAAACCTGGATGATGGGTTATTGAATATCTCTGAATTGAAGGAGTGGCTTCCAAAAGAAAAGGTTGGGAGAAGGGAGGGAGGAGGGGTTCCAGAACAGGCAAAAATAAAAATATTCACTACATTTCGTCTTTGATAGACACATCTACACCCTTTTACCAATACTTAAACTTGCAAAAATGCCCATACTGAGATAAGGCAATTAGTTCATGTGTGACTGAAAGCATGTTTATTCTCCTCCATTAGAACACCACCTGAAATCTTGTTCAGTTACTGCATTTAAATCTCTGGATTGTGGTTCAGTTCCCTCAATCAGGTCTGAGTGTACCACTTCATGATCTGGCCACTTTGGGGCTAAAATATTTTAAAAAAAATCACCTCCACATATGCATTTTAAAATAAAAACAAGAAGACAAAACAAACACAGTAAGACCTCTTTTTAAAAAAACAGGGAAAATGAAAAACAACATGCAGCAATCAGAGCACCAGGGTACAGATTGTATTCTACTAGGTAATGGTCTCTAAATTATTTTCCACTTGGCTCAACAATGAGTCTACAAGGAAGCAGCCATATTTCCTACACATGAGAATGGATGGAGCCTCCTTCTCCCAGTGTTCTCCATGATCACTTTTCAAGGGGATATGGGAGGATTTTTGTCTGTGGATGATACTACCTTGGAAGTTCTCTTCCTATTTACATGAGTTTAGGAAATCTTGAAACGGCTTCAGGGATTAAGTAATCATAGGCTTCTGGTAGCCAGCCAGGTCTGGGTGGCAAACACGTCTCTTAAATCAGTGGGATGCCAGGCAATTTGATTCCACTCCCCCCCCCCCCATTTACACTCACTTCCTCATGTATTTTCATGGATTTAAATATAGCCCCTATGTTTCCCTTGAGCATCAGAATTGCATTTCCATCTCTTCCTTGGAGCCTCCATGGAGGAAGTTCAAATTTAACGAGGCCGGACTGGTAGTTCTTCTCATAGTCTTTATCTGGCCCTGTAATTCACCTATTTTCTTGGGCAAAACACTCTCGTAAATCATATACACAAACCCAAGTTTATTCAGAATCTGACTAATTATCACCATTTCTACCGTCATCTCAATTTAAGCCAGTATAATCCCCTGCCTGGACAACAGACTTCATGTGCAAAAGCTTCCTAACTAGCCTGCCACCTCTACTTCTGTCCTACGACTGTAAGTTCACTACATAACAACCAGAGTAGATTTTATTTTGAAGTTTTATGTCAGGTCAAGTAAACGCCTCTGCCCGAACAATCTTGTCTTCTCATTATTTAAAAATAAAATTTAAAATCCTGACCATACCCTGTAAGGTCTGGGCCACAACCGTCTCTGAAACCTCATTCTCTGATGAGCTCTACCTTGCTCAGTCCGTTCTAACCACACTGTTTTTTTGCCGTTTGGTGAACACTTCAAGCTCATAATGCCCCGGGGCTTTTGTACTGCTGTTCCCTCTGGTTCTATTTTTCTGACCTCAGGTATAAACATGATTTTCCTCATTTCTTTCAAGTTGCTTCTCAAATGTCATTTCTCATAATTTTTTTTCTTCATAGTGCTTATATTTACCTATTATATATTATTTGTGTATTTTCTGTCACCCCACTAAAATGCTCGAATGTGGTCTCTCACTAAGAGGCATGTTCTGTTTTGCTGTTTGCTGTTTTTTAGAATGGTGTCTAGAAATTATCTATATATATACACACATATAATTGTATATATTATAGCATGTAATATGTTAAATATATATAATTATATATCATATATAATGTGTGCATAATTATTTTTATAGCTAGTAACCAGTGCCTAACTAATAATCATTTGATGTTGAGCTGCCTTTTTGGTTTTTGTTTCTTAGCAACGAGCTAACAGGGGCTCTGTCTTTACTCTTGTGTCTAAGTCTAACAATAAGTGTCAGGCACTGTTTTAAGTTTATGAACAATGCCTTCACTCATTCTTCCTTCTCAGCAGCCCTATGGGGTAAGTAAAGTAGTATTATCCCCATCTTGGAGAAGGAAAGTGAGGCATAAAAGGGTTCACTCATTTCCCCGTTTTGCGCAGCTAATAAGAGGCAGAGCCAGAATTCATCTGAGGCAGTTTGGCTCCTGAGTCTGTGCGTGCGACCACGCTCATGATACTTTGTCCTGCTCAGGCCCTGGCTTCTTCCACAGAGCAATGAGCAACACTGGGCCGAGAGGGAGAGTCAAGGGAAGCAGCATCCCGGAATGTCTCTCAGGGCTTTGTCAGGTGGCATGTGCAGCTGGCTCGGCTGGGGCTTCAGACTTTCTCACTTTCCTGGCACCACCGAGGTCCCAGTCCTCACTTCTTTTTGGATTCCTACTCCCTAGTCCTTGCTCAGTTGCTGAAATTTAAAATGATATAGAGAACCATGCTATTATAATGATCCAAAGTCATGACTGACCTTCAGCAGTTTTGTGCTGTAGACCATAAGCAGACAATGTCATTTGTGCGAAAATTGCGTTCTGTTTCCTTTACTGCTTTCAGTTTGGGTCACCTCAGTTTTGGTTCTCAATTCTGTTTGTACATTTGAGTCACCCAGGGAGCTTTTAAAAATACTTGGCCCAACCACATAACAATTAAATAAAAATCTCTGAGGATGGAGCCAACCCTATTTTTAAAATTCTCTTGGTAATTCTAACAAGCAACTAGGGTTGAGAACTTTTGCCTTATATCAGTGGTTCTCAAACTTTACCACGTGGCAGGATCACCAAGAGGGCTGACTGAACACAGATTACTGATTCAGCATGTCTGGGGTGAGGCTGGAGAATTTCCTTTCCCAACAAGCTCCCACGTGAGGCTAATATTGCTGGTTTGAGACTGCAGTTTGAGAATAATTGCCTTAGACTGAAGGTGGTCCTTCTTTGCAGTACCTCACTGAAGTTTTAGAGGAGCCAGCCTTTTCTGATACTCTGATATTTCCTACCAATTCTCCTAAATTTCTAGCCTCCACAGGACCAGAATCTAAATACCAGTATTTAACAGATATATTGTAACAGATATATTTTAACAGATATATTTTAACCGTTTGCTGGAGGGAGTCATATCACAACCTCCTAAGTTAGTTGATTTTTGTTTTGTGTCTCCAAATTTTTATTATTACCAGTAGTGTCCAGTGAGCATCTTTGAACATAAACCTTATCAGCCTGTGCAGGTGGTCTGCATTCTCCAGTAGGAAAGCCATCACTCTCATGTGGCTTTTTACATTTAAATTCTTTTTCTCTGTCACATTAGCCGCATTTCAAGGGCTTAACAGCACACATGGCTAGTGTCTACCATATTAGACTGTGCAGCAGAATATTTCCATTATTACAGAAAGTTCTATTTGATAGTGCTGGTTAGATGTTTGTCAGACGTGTTTCCTTTACCTAAGCAGGCAGCTAAATACCTTTTCCCATCCCTTACATTGAAGCCTGGCCATGTTAGTAGGTATTGTCCGTGGAGTTTGAAGAAATGGTATGTCTCTTCTGGGCTAAGCATGGAAGAAATCTGTGTCCCTGAATGATTTCATGGAACAGAGAGGGTGGGCCCCCTTCTTCAAGCCAAGGTGAATTGTGACATGAGTGAGAAATAAATCTTGATTGTGTCAATCCATTGAAATGCTGAGGTGTTTAGTTACAATATTTAGCCTAATCTGTTTAGTTCATTGCCCTAAAAAATGTTAGTAATTGTGACATAGCATTCTTAAGTACCAATACTTTTTTTTTCCAAATACTACAAGCATTAATCCATTTTATTGTTATTTATTATTGTAGAGTAGATAATTGAATGCAGTTTTATTTGATGTAGGTAAGCCTTTTCTCTTGATATTTGCAGAAATGTTCTTCATTCATTAAAATACTTATTTTTTATGTATGTATACATTTATTTTTATTTTTTCTTTGTCCTTGGTGAACCCTTTAAATATTCAGGCTAATGTTCATTTTCAGCTTAAGAATGTTTCTGTTATTTATTATTTTGGATCTGGTGCTTTATACTATCATGAATTGTTTAAGTCCTTTTTTTCCCCCGTAGATTAAGTTTCCTGGATCTAGCTCCTTTTTCTTTCATCCTTGTTTGTCAGTCTGCTCAAGCTGCCATGACAAAATACCACAGGCTGGGTGCCTTAAACAACAGAAACCTTTTTTCACAGTTCTGGAGGCTGGTCCACGATTAAGGCTCTGGCAGATTTGGTTTCCGGTTGAGTCTCCCTTCTTGGCTTGCAGATGGCAGCTTCCTAGTTATGTGTTCACATGATCTTTCTCTGGTGCATGGATGCAGGGAAAGAGATACAGAAAGAGAGCTCTCTCATTTGTCTTCTTATAGGGACACTCATCTGAGGGGATCAGGGTCCCACGCTTAAGGCCTCCTTTAACCTTAATTCCTTCCATCTCCAAATACAGCCACACTGCGTGTTACGACTACGACATAGGAATGGGAGATGCAAGTGTTCATTCGGTCTGTAAAAATAATTTTTAAAATTTCTTTATGAACCTCAGAATTGTGGGTAAATTCTAATAGTCTTCGTTTTTACTAATATATTTTCTTTAGTTGTTAACTTGTTTTTCAAAGCCTACATTATATTTGAAATTTTGATCTTGTGTTTTTATGTTGTTGCAAATTTTCCAGATCTCATATTGTTTTCCTTTTCTCATGATTAGTTGCTCTGATAGCAAAGATGTGTTTTGATTCTGATGATACAAAAATTCAGTGAAGTTTATTTGCTGTTTTAGGTGCTAGAACACCAAATCCAGTGAGCAAAAAAGGGACTCATTGAAAGGATCATGGGTTAACTTAGGAAACAGAAAGGCAAACTAAACCATGAAGCATTAAAAAAATTCAAGAATTTTATCATGTAGAAAGGTCATCAAATATCTCAACTCCAACTGTGTTCATTCTCCACATGATTCTGCCCAAAATTAAAATTACCTAGAGATAAAATCTCATTAACCTCATGAGGTCATATTTTCTCTTTTATGAGAAATTTTGAGGATAAACTGTGTTATATCCAGTTAAACAGACAAAAATGATCACTGTTAAGGGGGAAATTGAAATGTTTTTCAGTTACACTTTTCTATAGCATATTTTCAATTTTCCAAAGATGACAGATATTTTTCTAATAGTATAATTTCTTGTAGGAAATGTATTACACAGGAAAGATTTAAAAATTTTTTTTTGGATTGACTTTTTCTTCTTCCTTGTGGTATCATTTCATTACTTTTAGTGTGGTGAGGTGGTTTATTGTTTATTTTGAGAAGAAATCAAAGTCCTCACCTGTCTTAGAGAATACTATTGTGTTACATTTTTAGGGCCTTTTTTTCCCAGTTATTGAGCTATTATTGACATATGCCATATGCCAGTTTAAAATATACAGTGGGATGATTTGGTATAAGTATATATTGTGAAATGATTATCATAATAAGGTTAGTTAACTTTTCCATCCCCTCAATTAACTTATTTTTATGGTGTTTATATTTAAGATTTATTCTTCTAGCAACTTTAAAGTATATAATACCATGCTGTTAGTTATAGTCACCATGCTTTCATGAGATACACAGAACTTACTCATCTTAAAGCTGCAGTTTGTTCCCTTTAATTAACTTCCCCCCATTTCTCCCACTCCCAGCTTCTGGCAACCATCATTCTACTCTCTATGAGTTCGACTTTATTAGATTCCACATACAAGTGAGAGAATGCAACATTTGTCTTTCTCTGTCTGACTTATTTCACTTAGTGTAACACCTTCAAAATCTATCCATATTGTCTCAAGCAGCAGGATTTTCTTCATTTTTATGACTGAATAATATTCCTTTGTGTGTATACACATGTATATGCATGAAAATATAATATAAATTATATATGTACTGTATTATATATAAAATATATGTGTATATATATGTTACATTCCTGTATCCATTCTTTCATGCATGGACACTTAGTTTCCATATCTTGGCAATTATGAATAATATAGCAATGAATGTGGACTTGCAGATATCTATTCAAGGTAGTAAATTTATCATCTTTTGAAATATCCAGAAGTGGGATTGCTGGATCATATGGTAGTTATGTTTTCAATTCTTTGAGGAATCTTCATACTGTTTTCCATAGTTGCTACACCAATTTATATCTGTTAGCAGCATACAAATTACCTTTTCTCCACACTTTTGTGGATACTTGTTCTCTCTTGTCTTTTTGATAATAGCCTTTCTAACGGGATATCTCATTGTGGTTTTGATTGTTATTTCTTAGCACTTTTTCATGTATTTGTTGGCTATCTGTATTGTCTTCTTTGGAAAAATGTCTGTTCAAGGCATACATCCATATTTTATTTTATTTCTTAATTTTTTTTAAATTTAAGCATAATCAGTTTTCAATGTTTTGTCAGTTTCTGGTGTACAGCGTAATGTTTCAGTCATACATACATATACTTGTTTCCATATTCTTTTTCATTATCGGTTACTACAAGATATTGAATACAATTCCCTGTGCCATACAGTATAAACTTGTTGTTTATCTATTTTATATATAGTAGTTAGTATCTACAAATCTTGAACTCCCAATTTATCCCTTCCCATACCCTTCACCCTCAGTAACTATGTTTGTTTTCTATGTCTGTGAGTCTTTTCCTGTGTTGTAAATAAGTTCATTTGTGTCTTTCTTTTAGATTCCTTGTATAAGTGATATCGTATGGTATTTTTCTTTCTCTTTCTGGCTTACTTCGCTTAATATGATAATCTCCGAGTCTATCCATGTTGCTGCAAATGGCATTAGTTCATTCTTTTTTATGGCTGAGTAGTATTCCATTGCATAAATATACCACAGCTTCTTTATCTAGTCATCTGTCAATGGACATTTAGGTTGCTTCCATATCTTGGCTATTGTAAATAGTGCTGCTATGAACATTGGGGTGCATGTATCTTTTCAAATTAGAGTTCCCTTCAGATATATGCTTAGGAGTGGGATTGCTGGATCATATGGTAAATCTACTTTTAGTTTTTTATCTATTCTTTATACAACTAATATTTTTAGTTTTTAAAGGAATCTCCATACTATTGTCCATAGTGGCTGCACCAAAGTACATTCCCACCAACAGTATAGGAGGGTTCCCTTTTCTCCACACCCACTCCAGCATTTATCATTTGTGGACTTTATAATGATGGCCATTCTGACTGGTGTGAGGTAATACCTTATTGTAGTATTGATTTGCATTTCTCTGATAACTAGCAAACTGAGCATTTTTTCATGTGTGTATTGGCCATTTGTATATCTTCATTGGAGAACTGCTTATTTAGGTCTTCTGCCCATTTTTGGATTGGTTTGTTTGGTTTTTTGTTATTGAGTTGTATGAGCTGTTTGTATATTCTGGAAATTATGCCCTTGTTAATCAAATTTTTGTGTTTTGCTATTGAGTTGTATAAGTTTCATATGTATTTTGAATATTAACCCCTCTCAGATATTTGGTTTACAAATATTTTCTCCTATTCTGTAGGTTTCCTTTTCATTTTGCTGACTGCTTCTTTTACTATGCAGAAGTTTTGTCATTTGAGGTAGTCTGAGGGCCTTCTTTATGTGTTTCCTGTGTGCACATCTCTTTCAGAAAGATGTGGATGATCAGTTGGTCCCCTATGGCTCCTAGTCTGAGTCAATCTGCATTATATAATTTAGAAACACTTTGACAATTTTAGGACATGGATAGTACATTTTTCATTTCCAAGGTCAATACATATTTCCCCCATTTTCGTATTTTGAAGGCCATTTGCATTGATACCTAGAAGGGGAGATTTAAATATTGAGATTCCAGTATCAACCAACACAGGATTTTTCAAATCTCTTTTAAATGAAAGTTGCCAAACATAACATATATTTTAAACATTTTAAAACTTAACCTCACATAATATATTAGTGAGAATGAAAAAAAATCACAGTATATATTTCTCTCTGAGGGGTAACACTCAAGGCATTTATCAATCATTGACACAGTATTAGGCAATAGACCATCAGATATATAACAGGGAATATAAATTATGTGTGGTAACAATGTCAATAGGATAAGTTGTGGAAGCAAAACTCAATTAAGGGCTATTGCTAGGAACGGCAGACTTGGAAATGAGAGCCTTCGAGTAGTCATTTAGTTACCATGTAGAACAATCTGATTTTTCCTTTGAGAACTTTTTGTTGTAGATGGACATGGAAATCATGTGCTAGCCTATAGATGTGCTTAGTAAGAAAAACAGTGAAAAGAGAGGAAAAAACTTCAATATACATTTGTTTCCATATGCATATGGATGCATGTATCTGTATTTGCATGCATATATCACCTATGAATATGGATATGTTGTATATGCACATGAATTTATAAGGGAATGAATATATGCATAGCCAGATGAAACTAATAACAGGTTTACTGTGAATGAGGTTATTAGCATGATGAGACTGGATATAGCACAACAGCATGTCCAGCTCCAGGTGGTGCCATTCATGAGTAGTTTTATATCACACACCTATGTAGCCAGAGGTTGCAGCCTAGCCTGGGAGGAAATTTTTTCACTGTTTATATTTTCATATATTTTAATTCTTTGAACTACGTAAATATATTAACTATTGAAAGTAGTAAGTGAAAAAGTAAATTGAATCTCTTCAGGAGAAAAAGTATGTGACTTTGAAAACAAATTAAAATTGCATGAGACTTTTATATCTGCCTGATACCACAACAAACATTTTTCATCAAAAGAACTATTTCTTTTAGGAAAAAAAACTCCTCTTTATAACTTTTGCTTTTTCTTATTTTCTCTAACTTTTATTCCATAACAGTGTAAGTCAAACAGCATTTTTTGTGATTACTTCAATATGTGCATCAAAATTTTTCGTGGCAAAATAGTAGAAATTACTAAACTATTTAACTAAAAGAAATAGAAAATTCATTTTTTTCAATAAACTGCAGTTTTATTTTATAAAGCAAATTTCATAATCTTTTTTTTTCCCCTCAAGCATTTGACTGGATTGTTGGGTTTCCTAGAGCAAGGACATGAGGCATTAAAACCAGATGCTTCTCATGAGCAATCATTTCTCTCTAAAGACAAGCTGAACTATCTTGAAATTTGAATTGATCAATTTATTTTCCATTTTAAACAAATTTCAACCTCAATTTTAATCCCAGCAGTCATGTGTTCAGTGGATACTAAATCCAGAAATATCAGAACCAAATTACTTAAACATTGCTTGGGAAAGCCCATGGTGCCCTAATTTCACTCAAATTGCAAAATAAATGTGTCATTTAGGAAAAGTTAGGCTGTGCTGTGATAACACACAATCTGAAATTCTTAGTGGTCTGAAATAACTAAGCCTTATTTCTTGGTTATGCTTCTTGTCCATTTCTGGACAGCTAGGAACTACCATCCAAATCTTCCTTTCTCCAAGCTAGGGTTTTTTAATGGTGGCAATGTTGACATTTTTGCCTGGCCAATTTTTTGTTGCCTGAGGGTGGGAGAGGTCTGGGTTGTCTTGTGAGTGCTTGTAAAATATTTAATGCAGACCTAATTTTTACTCACTAGATGTAGGTAACATCCTTTACAGTCGGGCCAACCAAAAATGTCTCCAGACCTTGCCAAACATCCCCTATGGTGGCACAAGTAATACTTGGGAACCACTGCTCTCCAGAACGTGTCTGTCAGGACAGAGGGAGATAACGCATGGAGACCTGCATGTTGGCTCTTTAAGCATCTGCCTGGGAATGAGTCACACCACTTCTGTTTAAGTTTGGTTGGCCAAAAGATGGCCATATTTAGCTTCCTGGAGAGAGGGAAGTACAATCCTACCAAGTTCTCATGAGGAGAAAAAAAAAATTAGGATGCCAGCACTGATTATCGGAGTTCTGTTGTATGTTTTGATAAGGAAATGAGTATCTTTGCTTTTCCCCATAAGTTGTATATTTTCAGCAATGGATCATTGACTTTCACAAGTTTGTTTTTTTGTTTTGTTTGTTTGTTTTGCGGGGAAGTAATTAGGTTTATTTCTTTTTAGAGGAAGTACTGGGGATTGAACCTAGGACCTCCTGCATGCTAAGTATGCAGTCTACCACTTGAGCTATACCTTCCCTCCTAGACTTTAGTCATTAACAGTTTCATATATATGTGTATATGCAGTAGAGCAACTATTTCCCATATCTTTGGGGTATATTAGAAAATAATTACTAAAAAACTAGTGATGATACACTAGTTTATAAAAGTTATAAAGGAATACCATATTATCCTCAGCACATTTTGTGTTGAATGTTTACCATACAAGGAACTGCCCTAAGGCCTTAGGTTCACAAAAGGTAAAAGGGAAAGAACAAACTTTTTTTGGCATTATGAAAGATGATTTTTATGTATATCATATTTAATTCCACAAAAGTTTTTTGAAGGAGGTATCATTACACGCCTTATATCATTGAACAATCTGAGCATCAGAGAATTTGAGTTGTGACCACATTTATTGAGTTAGTAAGAAACAGACTGAATTCAAATTCTGGAGCCCTCTGTCCAACTCTGTGCTCTCTTTATTATATTATATCTTGACCTGGTAGCCTCCACATTCAAGAAGTTTATGGTTTATTTAGATGTGACATATATGCAAAAATGTCTTAACAACAAAATGTTTAGAGGAGTTATCTCCTTGTGCTTGAGGTTATCCTAAAAGTTGGAAGAATCTGTTGTCTCGTAAATTTAGGAATGATATTAAATGTCATTCAGTTAAATCATTCATTTAAAAAAATGTAGATGAACTATATAATTATTTTAATCCAAATTTCTGGTTACTTAAATACAAAGTATTTAAAACTTATAAAAATATCATAAGGTATAATCATATTGTCTGATGTCTTTTTATAGTTTAATATCTTTTAATAACAAATTTACCAAAAAAACAGAAAACAGAGAACACTGAAAACATGTACTTGCTTGTAAGACAACTCAGAAAAGTATGGTGAATCTACTGTATGATAAAAATGCTATAAACACCATTTAACTGCCACCAGTGAAAAATTCACTTGTTTAAAAAAATCCAAATGCTGACATCGTCCAGAAAAATGTAACAGGCTTATTTATAATTGTAAAATTGAACTGCTGAAGCTTCTTCACTGAAACTTTTTCACTTGCATTAATACTTTACGTCCTGCACTCATATTAAAAGTCCACATACAAATGAAAGTGAATAAACTGCTAATACCTGATTTCTGGCTCCTATTTTTCCACTTACAGTCATATACACTTAGGTGCTTTTTGACTCCATGGGTATCATCATTAGGAAGTACCAGTAACAGGAAGAAGAGAAAACTGTTTTTGAGAACTTGATAGTCAGAGTATAATGGTCTCTCATTAGGAAGGCCTCTCCTGCAGGTGCAGGAAAGGCGCGCGTGCACTCCAGTAGCACCAGAGCTGCATCTGGGGGTCCTTCAGGACCAGGTAGATCACGGAGAGTTTGACATACTAGTGACTCCTTTGCACGCGTCATTTTCAGAGACTGATTTGTCCACTCTGATTGACCTGAGAGCCTCTTTGGAGGACAGTTTGGTAGTTCGTGAAAAAAATTAAACATAAAGTTACTGTATGACTCAACCATTCCACCCCTAGTTATATGCTCAAGAGAACTGAGAACAGATCCACACTGAATGTGTCCATACTGATAGTCATACCAGTGTGACTCATGACAGTCAAAAAGTGGAAACAATTCAAATGTTTATCAACTAATTTATGGTTAAACAAAATGTGGTGTATATATATGGTGGAATTTTATTTATTATTTAGCCATAAAAAGAATTTAATCATTTTTTCCTGTCATGTTTGCATTTTATTGGACATGGATTTAAAAAACTTGGGAAAAGGTCTAAATTTTTCCTTTACTTTCTTTTACTGACATTTGGAAATGTTCTTGTACAGATGTGTATCAGTTAGGGCTCTTTGGTTGCTAATAGTTTAAACTGACTCATCTAATTTAAGTAAAAGAGTAGTTTGTTGAAAATACATAGTGAAGCTCACACAATTGACAGGAAAAATCTGAGCAGCCAAATTTTGAAAAGGAGAGAAACTAGGGCAGCTTCAAGTATCAGAAAAATCTCCCATTCTTTTCTTTAAGGAGGTTCAAAAAAAATTGGTTTTTTTAACCCCCAAATAAAAGGTCTCACACATTACTGAGCCTACCTAGTTGTACAGAAACATAGAAACAAAGAGGAAAATCATTATTTTACCACTAAAACAAGTCCAACTGTCCAGATAGTGGTGACCTTTTAGCTGGTTAAGGTGAGATGCTAGTGACCTTGATACAACATCAACATGTGGGCCATCTCATATGCAGTTCCTTATAGACACAACTTGGTTCTTCTCCAGCATCTCCTCTTGTCACTGTAGTGATTTTGTTACTAGTCTTCATCTGAATCCACTGGGGAATGGGATTGTTCTGCTTTTGTTTTGTCCAGCAATCTCTTGATCCTGAAAGTCTTGAGAGAAGACATGGTGAAGAATGGAGTCAACCACATACACCTTGATGAAGGAAAGAAGGGGCAACTTCAGCTGTTTTTTAACTTATGTCATTCTGCTCAAGACACAAACACTCAGGAGAGATTCTGATTGATCTAGTTTAGGTCATATGACAGTCTTTGGCCAAGGGAGTTTGACTGTCCTACCTAAATTGCATGAAAGAAGGTGGGGTAGTTTCTCAAAAGACATTCAGGGAGCTCTACCCCAGGAAGGTGTCAGGTGACAAAATTGCCTCTGAACTGGCATCATTCCATGTACATGTTGTATCATTTCCAAGCTCACCAAACACCAGCAGAAACCACTAATAAGAAGTCACCAGAAAAGGTGCAGTTTCACCAGATGGGGAAATAAATTATATCTCTTAATTTCACTTTAGTTTATTACCTGTCCACAATTGGACAGGAAACTTACCATTCTCTAAAATTTAGGGAAGTGTGGAGCAGACAATTTTAGTGTAATTGGTTCAGATGGGAGAGAGTCCTCCTCTGGGTTATAAAAAATAAAACAAAATAAAGCAAAGCATATTGCTTAGAGCACTAAAGCAATATAGTAATTGCTTAAAAAAGGTATTTTGCAACCATTTAGCTCATATATAATTTGGTATACTATTACTGTTTACCCACATACACAGGGAATTTTGCTCTGCTACCAGGTAGTGACACTGCTTCATTAAAGCGGCAGGAGCCAAGACATTCTTACTTTGTCATTTTTTTTCTTTAATGATACTGCAAAAATGATCATGTTTTTAGAGCTCATGAGTTCATAGATAATAGGCTATTACTTTTAAAAATTCATGTATGTTCTGATGGAGACCAGGACTTTTTGGATGTAAAAAAATTCAAATATTATAATTATTTTTGCATATCTTGCTTTTATCCATGCACTTAATTTATCCTTATCTACATTTTCATCGTTTTCTTAACAGTTATTCAGAAAACTCTAGGAAATGACTATTTCCTAAAGTACACATATTAGCAGTGCTGAGAATTGGTAAAATTTACTTTATAGGGTCCACAATTTATTATATATTTTCTTTTATAGTTTATTTCTTCATGAAAGCTTCTTGAGGACAGCAAAAATTTATATAATTCTCTAATATCTAAAAGCATTTTAAATGATAATAGTTATAAATAACTATGTGAAATGTCTTATATATTCATCCTATGAGGTAGGCAATATTGTCACCTCTGGTTATAGATGAGGAATTTGGGGCTTAGAAAGGCTGCTTATATTACACATGCATAGAAGTGTAAATTTCAAATATAGGAAGTTTGACTCCAGGGCCTTAATGTTTTTTAAATTATAAAGACTTCTGCTTTAACTTGATCCTAAACATATATTAGATACTTCATAAGTACCTGTTGAGTTGAATGGAATGACTTTATATCCTCATCAATTAGAATATTTGTTAACTCAACAATTTCCATCACTCTGGATAAAGAAGAATTGCAAGCTCTGTGGATTCCTTTAATGATAAAACGTGCTTATTTATCTACATCAGTCAATATTCTGTTAAAAGGAAAGCTCCCTTTCATGAGAAGAGCAGGAGCCAGTAGCAATGGTATTTCAGTAATATTTTAGAAGGAAGCATTTATCACTGAAAAAATGAATACTTTCTCATTAGGAACTGCAGAAACCATACCATATTCCCTAGACAGAGCAGGTGGTTCCCAGAGACACTGACAGTCAGTAAGCTTCAAGAAGAGCAAATAGCAGCCAGTCTCCCAAGTCTGAGTGTCTCTCAGCAATGGAAATGGAAGCAGTTACTTCAAGTACATATGGGGTAAAACAAAATCCAGTACTTACCAGTTTTCCAGGCTCCTGGGTCTTCACCTGCGACAATGAAAAACAAACACCATTCACAAATGAGTGTGAAGAAAGAGCAGCAGTGAAACTGAAGAGGAGGGGAAAAAATGAATTGTTTTGGGAGAGTGAATGTGAGGTGAACACAGGTCCTTGGAGTGATGTGCTTTGAAAGAAGTATTTGAAACCATGTTCACAGGTTAAAAAAGAAATATCAGTAACCAAATAGAAAGTCCACTAATAGTAGGATACAAATGTAAAGTTTTATATTATCTCTTATTAAATGACCTCATGTTATTTTCTGTTATACTTACAGACGAAATGTTTTGCCATCAAAGGAGCATCACACATTGACAACTTGCACTGTATTTCCTAGATTCTACTTTTGAAGTAGTGTGCTGGAGTTAGGATGCATTATGTTTCCCAATGTCTCCCTAGCGTTAACTAAATCTGCATTTCTTGCTATTGTTCCATTTGTAGATATTTCAGGCATCAAACATAGCTTCTAGAATCCTAAATTGGATTAAATTTAACTATATACCATTTGAGAAGTTTCTTTTAAACATTGTAATTCATGTTCATAGAGGTTGTTTAAAGATGGCAGGGTCGGTTAAGGAGAAAGAAACCATACCAGTAATTTGAAAAGCATTAATAAGTTATGAAGTGGGACTAACTGCTAAGAGGGAGTAAAGAGAACCCTAGAGAATATTGGGATAGTATATTTAGGTTTGAGGGAGTATAATTAAGGAAGGAATAAACTTGAAAGAGATACAGTACACAATAGGGCTGAGACGCAGTCTTTATAGGGAGTATGCAGCTGTGGAACACTGGATGAAGGAGGTTTGCTGAGGTGTCACAGACTATGGCTGGTGAGAAGAAAACACCCATTGGAGTTCCAGGGAAATTCTCTAGGTAGCTGTCCATTTTGATTCTGCAAAATGTGCTAGGAAGCAACGTGCTATGTTGGTGATGGAATTACCTAGAAAGTGTCCGGATGCTGTGTACTGGGGTGCTGATAAGACTTTCTAGGAAGATGTTGCTGGGATGCTGATGAGAAGAGGTTAAAGTTCATCCAAGTTAGAGGGTCTCAGTGGAAACCTCAGGTTTCCCATTGAATCCCAAGTAGGTTATCAGAAACCCACAGATAACTCAGATGTTGCAATAGCTGATCCAGCACTTCCCAATTTGTGATTACACATAAGTGAATAGAAAATACTACAGAAAACAACAGTCTTACCAGGATGAAATGACACAAGTTGAAGTTTGGATCTACCAGATGACTGGAGATTGAAAATGAAGAATTACTGTGACTTCTTTCCTTTCTATTTTATAATAGTTAAGAAAGTATACCATCTGTGGCAGTTATCAAAAGAAGCCCTGAATTATGATACTGGAACTGGACCTAACAAACATTTTTTTCTTTACCAGATGACATAAGGTTAGACACTGTCAACAAAGGGTTCTGGTAGGACACTGTAGAAAGAAAGTCATCTTTTATGGATCCTTATGGTTTTATTTTTGCTCTTACAGTGCTGCAGCCAGTAAGTAGTTTACTATGGGTAACCCAGTGACACATATGTAAGCTCAGGATGGAGCTATGTCCTAGGATTAAGGGAAAAAGAAAAATAGAACCACTGTAACAAAGACTAAAACTAAGCTTCCATAAAATCAATGTAATAACCTGGTAATTTGACTGCCTGTCAGAAAAAAAGCTGATATAATTAGAGGAAGGTAACATACTCCAAAGTTTCTACAATATATATGGTGCACTCAATTGAAAATTACTACACATGCAAAAAAGTGGTTAAATCTCACCATAATCAAGAGGAAAAAAGTCAGTAGAAGTAGACTCAAAGATGACTCAGATGTTGCAATTAACTGACAAGGACTTTAAAACAGTTATTATAAATATTTTGAATAATACAGAAAGAGAGAGAATTGGTAAGCTAATGCAGGATATTATCAGACCATCCAGACTATAACAAAAAACAAGTAGAAATTTTAGAACTAAAAAATTACATCTGAAATAAAAAGTTTATTATATAGGATTTTGAGGAGATTGAACATTGCAAAAGAAAGAATAAGTAAACTTGAATTACAGTGTTATATAACACATGTATAATATTTCATATAAATTAAATATACATGTATATATTAAAACACATATGATATAAATTAATAAATAGTATTAAATTATGTAAATTCAAACACACAGAAAATATTTATTGAAAGATAACAAACTGTGCCTGTGTAGCCAGTGGAACAGTAACACATGGTCAAATGCATATGTAGTCAGTATTCCAGAGAGGAAAGAGGCAAGAGGCAGAAAAAACAATTTTAAGTGGCTGACTGTTTTACAGATTTGAAGAATAACAACACACAATTCAAGAAGCTCAATCAAATTCAAGTAGGATAAGTACAAAAATGATACATATAGGAATGTCAAATTTAGACAGCTGAAGACCAAAGATACAGAGAAACACTTGAAAGTAGCCAGAGGAATAAAGGACATGTAATAAGATGTACTGGAACTTTACATCGTCATCTTTCAGAAGTGAGGACAAAATGACAACATTTCAGATAAACAATATTTGTGAATTAGAAACACATTCTAAAGAATGTAACAGAACTTTTTATCAATCTGAAAAGAAAAATATCAGGAAGAAAAATTGAATCTAGAGAAAAGAATTAACTTTATTGGATAAGGTAAATATTTAGATAAATGTAAAAACATTCTTCATATATAGATAGATTCTTCAAAATACAGTTGACTAAAGCAAAAATAATAAAGTGTTGTGGGATTATAACATGTAGAAGTAAAATGTATGAAACTATGAGCCAAAGGATGGGAGAGGGAAATGGAAATATAATATAAGTTACACTATATACCTCAAGAGGTGTAGTATTATTTAAAGGTAGAATATTATAAATTTTATTTATTGCAAATAAATACAAATATTTATTATATATTGTAATTACAATATATAAGGACTTTATATAATATTTCAATTATAATATATAAAATATACTTGCAATTATATATAATATATATTGCAATTTCAAATATACATATTTACATACCTATGTATTTGCAAGCCCTTGAACATCACTAAAAACAAAGCAAAGCAAAACAAAACACAAAAAGGTTTCACTAGTAAGAAAATAGTGGAGATAAAATGAAACTTATATCCTCAATTTATTTAAAGGAAGGTAGAACACAAAGGAAAAAAGAAGTTCAGTTGAAGTGAATAGAAAATAAATATCATGACGGTGAATTGAAATCCACTCATATTAATAATTACATTATCTGTATAGATCTATAAATCCAATTAAGAAGCAGAAATTGTCAGATTGGATACAAAAAGCAAAATCCAATTGCTGCTTACAAGAAACTCACTTTACATACAAAGGCACAGATTGAATGAAAAGGAAGAGATTGAATGAAAGTAAATGACAGAAAAGGATATACATAAAGAATCTGGACTGTTCCTGTTAGTTTTGGACAAAGTAGATCAGGAGAAGAAATAGTACCATGGATAAAGGGGAAAATTTTGTATGATAAAGAAAGTTATTTAAGAAAACAATCCTAAATAAATATGCATAGAAATATGATTTCTTTAAAATATTTTATGAACTACTTGTACACTTAAAATGCAAAGTATTGTTGAAAGAAATTAAAGAAAACCTAACTAAACAAAGAGATATTCCACATTCATGGACTGTAAAACTCAATATTATAAACATATAAATTTTCTGAAAATTGACCTATGAAGCAGTCTATTCAAAGTTCAAGCAAACTTTCTTCTAGAAATTAACAGGTTGATGATAAAATTCATATGGCAATGCAAATGATCTACACTTCGCAAAATAATTTTTGAAGAGAACAAAGTTGGAGGACATAGACTACATAATTCTAAGATTAATCCTAAAATGGTATTAATGTAGGCTTTTGGTGTTGGTGTAAGTATACCATAGATCAGTGGAAAGGCACATATATCGTTAATTGATTTTTGTGCCAAATCAATTGAATAAAGAAGAATAATATTTTCTCAAAATCTTTATTTTAATGAAAGACTCTAGACACAAGAAATTCTATACTATATGATACCATTTACAGAATTCTGGAAAAAGTTGAAAATACAGTGGCACAAAGCAGACAAGTCAGTGACTGTCAGTGAGAGCAGAGGTTTGACTGAAGCAAGAAAGGAGCACAAGATAACTAAGATAACTTTTGAGGATCGTGGAAATGTTCTATATCATGATTCTGATGGCTTTTACATGACTGTACATATTGATCAAGCTAACTGAATTGTACACTAATGTTGATTTTTAAAAGGTAAGTTTTATCTCATTAGAATTATATTCATATAATGTGATTAACCACATTTACAGAATAATGGGCATAAATCATATGACTACTGGAGTGGATGAAAAAGAAAAAGTGAAACTAAAACATAACAGATTTGATAAAATTCATTATTCAATCATAATGAAAATTCTCAGTATTTTAGGACTAGAAAAGAATGTCTTAAATCTGATAAAAAGCATATACAATCTTCAGTTAACATTATTCTTAATGGTGAAATTTTGAGAGCATTTTCCTTAAGATCAGGAAAAAAGCAAGGATATCTGCTTTCACCATTGTATACAGCATTGTTTTGAAAGTCTTACGAGTGCAATAATTTTTAAAAAATGAAGAGCATAAAGGTTGGTTGTAGCATCTCCTCATTATATGAAATCAATTTATTAAAAAAAACTCCATTTCTGTATACTAGCAATAGTACATTGCTACATTATGTAGTGCTGCACAGTACTACAGTACGTTACTGAGAAAAAGTAGAGAATAAGTAAATAAATGGAGAGATATGTCATGTTTGCTATTGGAAGACTCAATGTATAAGATGTAAATTCACTTCAGATTTAGCTATAGATTCAGTGATAACCCTATCATACTACTAGTAAATGATTTTCTTTAGAGAATGATAAGCTTGATACTAATATGTATAGGGGAATGCAAAGGCCTCAGAAGAAACAAAATGACCTTGAAAAAAGCAAAGTGAAAATACATAGTTTTTAGACATTGTAAAGCTGCAATAATCAGAAGAGTGTAATATTGACGTTAGTACAGAAAAATAGGTCAATAGAATATAATAGAAGTACAGAAATAGATCCACAATATATGACCAAGTTATTTTAAACAAATGTGCCTATATAATCCAAAGGGGAAAGGAAAGGCTTTGAGACAAATGCTTTTGAAACAACAGGGTAACTACAGAAAAAGAAAAATTACTCTTTTCAATAATATTCCTCCAAATTAATTCAAGATGAAACACACAACTACTCATGTTAAACTAAGACTTTAAAAAGTTTTAGATCTTAGATTAGATAAATATTTCTTATACAAAAAAAAATAAAAAATAAATACACTTAATCAAAATTAGAAACTTTTCCTAATCAAAGGACACCTTTACTGAAAAAGAACAAACTGAATAATAGGGAAACATTCACAGTACATATATCTGACAGAGAACTTTCATGAGTGACGAGAACTTCTACAAATCAATAATAAAAAGAAAAACATCAATAAAATAATGGGAAAAAAGACGTGGCAGATCATTACAAAAAAAGTATAAAAATGGCCAATAAGCTGTAAAAAGATGCTTAAAATAATTTGTCATCAGGGAATTACTAAAATAAAGCACAAAGACATAACACTTCACAATTGTTCTAGATTGTTAAAATGTAAAGGTAACAGCAGCAAATGTCTGTGAGGGTATGGAGCTTGTATATAATAAGCTGGAATGCTTACATATTTCTGGGGCCTGTAAAATTGTACAACTACTTTAGAAACCTATGTGACAGTTTCTTATGAAGTTAAACACACCCTACTCTATGACTCAACAATTTCATTGTTTATATCCAGGAGAATGATAGCAAGTGTCCTCAAAAGAATGTAGACAGAAGTGTTTATGGAAGCTTTATTCTTTGCAAGTCTTAGAATTAAAAGAACCCAAATGTCCTTCAACAAAAGAGTGAATAAACAATTTAAATCTATCACACAAAAGAATAGTTCTTTACAATAAAAAAGAAGGAAGTCTGATTCTAGACTGGTTTCTATAGAAGAGAGAAAGTTCACATAGAGGACCTACTTGAGGCCACTGACAATATTAGAATATAGGATAATTTATTAAAGAATCTGATTGTTGTTAAATTTATTGAATATAATATATAATGTGATTTTTGTGTAAGAATATCTATTTTTAGGTAGCCCACCTAATATATATGGATAAATAGCCATGATGCATGTAACTTTTCGAATGTTTGAGAAATTTTTTATATATTGGGTAAAATGTATATATGGAGATATTTATATAGTTGCATATATATATGTATATATATGGATGTATGTATGTATATGTGTAAATATATATATATATACACACACGAAAAGCACACATAAATGTTAAAATAAATCGTGAAATCCTATCAAGTAAATCTAGCAAAGAGGCATATGTTTTTTTTGTGTGTTATTACTTTAATTCTTGTAAATTTTTTATCAGTATGAAATTACTTCCAAATAAAAGATTAACTGTTTTGGGGGAAAAAATGAACTACTGAAAAAGACAAAGATGAATGTCAAAATACTATTTTGAGTGAAAGAAGCTGAAGACAAATGTGTACTTACTATGATTCCGTTTCGATAGTGTTCTACAGTGGATAAAGCAAATCTATAACGTTAGAAATCAGAACTATGGTTGCCTGGGCAGGGAGTAGAGGGATGTTTTTATTAATTGACTAGAAAGGAAACAAGTGAGCATTCAGAGGTGAAGGGAATGCTCTATAGCTTGATTTTGTTGTTAAGTCGCATGGTTTATATACATATATACTCATGGAGCTGTATTAGGAGCTGTGCATTTTACTGTATGTAGAAGATATTTCAGTAAAATTAGATAATTATAAAAATTCATTCCAGCAGGCAACATAGATAAGCAAAATTCAGGTTTCCTTTTGGCTCTCATTGAAGGGTCTGTTTTGAAAATTTGCTTTCTGGGCCTAATATTAACCTCATTTTCCAGCATCGACTGTGACTAGTTATTTTATTGTTTTATACTTTATTTTATTCATCAGTAGAATATATAATTCACAAAATACGACTAGGTTTCTAAGAGTGTGCTGGTAAATTAAAAACCTGCATTTTGAAAAGAAAAAAAAAAAAAGAATAAAAGAAGTCTCCTTGCAAACACTTCTGCAATGGCCAATTTTAACCACCAACATGATGTCACTAAAGAAGCAGAATTAGGGAGAGATAGTTAATACCAGCAGTGGTGGTGGCTTCAGCACATCACTGCCTTTTTCTGTATACATTTCATGTCTACCTATGTAAGGAACGCTTTTTACAGTGCACAGCAAGATCTGAAACAATAAGCAGATCACTACTGCCTACCTGCTATTTGGCAGTTTGGATACTCTTGGTTACTGGTGATCACCTATCCTATTTTGATTCTTTTCTTTTCTAGTGACTTTTCTTTCTTAGCTGAATTTTCAGCTTCTTTACCTTTGTAAAGCTTGTAGCTGACATCTAAGGAAAGACCGTTTAGGTCCATGACTAGCTGAATAAGCATTGGATACTGCTGATGGTGATTATCTTTTACCTGGTGGCATTCGGAGATGTTTGCAGACACTGACATTGTCAGAATACTTATCCTTTACTGCAGGTATTGCCCTGAAAAATCTTGATTTTGTGTCATCTCTGATTAAGGAGGGCCTGTCCTCTTCTCCTCAGCTCATGAGGGCGTTCTTTCAGGTTTCAAACCTGGAGCTTCTTTGAAAAACGTATGAAAAATACAGCTGCTTTCCCCATCTCTTCTCCTCTTCCTTTTCTCTAGGGTGTTTCCACTAATTAAAGAAATATAGGCACTGATCTTAAGTCAGTGAAAAGATTCAGAATTTTTGAAGAAGTTGTTTTCAATATATGTTGACAGACAAACCCTAAAGGCATTTATGATTGTAAACAAGAATTTTGCCAGTTGGTTATCTGATTGGCAGCTTAACTTTATACTCCCTTCCCTATTGTAGGTTTTTTTTTTTTAAAAACCCACCAATTCTAAAAAGCTCATTAAGTTCCTGCTAACATTTCCCATGTGCAGTTTTTTGGTTTTTTTTTTTTTTTGAGGAAGTATGTTTCTCCCCTACTATCTAGACTGGCCATTATATCTGCACTGTTCTACAATATTGTAGGAAAAAAACTAATCTGTTTCATGATGTCTACAAATATTCTTTCTCACTCTAGTTTTTTTTTTTTAAAAAAACAATTAGTATAGTTTATTTTAATTTTGATTGTTGCATTTTTAGCATTTTATAGTTGTATGATTGTGACTCAGATGACAAAACAATACATGGCAAAATAACTCCTTAAATTTATTCTAGGGAAAAATTGCAGACTTAAGTTTATGAAAGTTCATCTCAGCATTATTTACATGTGTGAAAATTCCAACTACTAAATGCAAAACATAATGGTAAACTACATAAAATGATTCATATTTTATGAAATAAACTGCAGACATAAGAAGAAGGATATAGAAGAATAAAAACATGGGGATATTATTGATATGTTAGGTCAGATTATAAATAATTATGTAGGTTATGATGTCACTTTTATTTAAAATACATCAAAAATCATTATCAGTAATCCTCATTAGGTGGTAAGATGGTGGTAGGATTCATTTTTTGTGTGTGATTTTTTATACTGTCTAAAATTTTCAACATCAACATATTTTTATACTAAGAAACTTAAGTAGATTAAATAATTGTGTGCCAGGACAGTAGAACCTAAAAACAAATGTAATTATCTGAGCTTTTGCTTCTCTTTCTTAAATCTATAAGCGTTCAGGCTCTTGGATGCCATTACTGCTATGCCTGTAAGAGTTTCCCTCCCTCCCTTCTTTTCTCCCTCCTCTCCTTTCATCTTTTAATCATTCCTTTCTTAAATACTTTATTGAGTTTCTACCACATTCTAAGCACTGGGAATGCAGACAAGGTCTCTGCCTACATTCTCCTGGAGGAGAAAGATAACATACCTTAACTATTAAGCAAATAAGAGAATTGCAGGTAGTGACAAGTGGTTAAAAATAAAATAAAACAAGGTGATGAGTTAGTGACTAGCAGAGGGGCTTGGGGATATGTGAGGGTGCCTTAGCGTGGGTGGTCAGGGGAGTGCTCTCAGAAGAGCTGACATTTGATCTGTTTTGAACCAAGAAAAGATTTGGAGGAAAACAGTTCCAGGTACAGGTGTTATGTGAGTAGGAGGGAAGAATGGTTCAAGATGGGCTGGAGCAGTAGGAACTGGGTAGCTCATGTGGGACCTTAGATTTTGTTCTTAATGCAATGGGAAGTTCTTGAAGGATTTCAGTTAAGGTGGTACAATGCAAGCTTTTAAAGACTACACACTGGCTATTGTATGGAGAATGGCTGGATGCCAGTGGGCAATCATAACTCAGGGCTACAGTTAAGATGTTACTGCAGTGATTTAAATAGAAAAGGGCTTATATCTTCTGTTGACACATTAGCTATCTAGCTTCTATCTTCCATCTAATCATTAACTAATTTATTCTCCTTAATTATTTTCTTCTTTTGCTTTTGACACAATTTTTATTCCCTTTCCTTCACTCAATATTTCAATACCTCATAGCTTCTCTGTCCTCATGAATTTGGCTCTCTGGGATTGCTCATTCCAATTCAACTTCCCTGCCTCTAAGCCCTGATTGTACCTCTTGATCATTTATATGTAATTGTTCAGCTCTGTGTCCCTCTGTCAGTTGCTCAGCTCTATCCAAGCTGTCATGCCAGAGAAAATCAGCTTAATTATGCTTTTTACCTTAATATAGCAGGCAACATCATGTGTTGCTGGAGTGCCTGTAGATTACTGTTGAACTTAAATATCTGTTTCTGATTTGGCTAAGAGAGGTCTAAGACAAGTTGTACGAGTTGTAGCCATCAGGACTACCCTCTCATCAGGAGCTGCAAATAGAGTGATTTCACTTAAAAAGATGGTAGTACTGGGCATCAGATTTGGCTTGCTGGGACAGCTTTGTGGCATTTTTCTTTTGATTGATTAGTAAATACTTCTCCTAAGAAATCCAGTTAATAAGAAAACTTGTGAGTAGAAGAGACCTATCACTGACAAATAAAGAATAATAAACTCATAGTTAGGGACTTGGATCCTGTGTGTGTGTGAGTGTGTATAAGAGAGTGTGTGTTTCTGGTTAGTATGCCACACTGCAAGAGGAAGGCATGACTTATTGTTTTGGAAGTCTGAAATTGTAGGCATAGGACAGAAAATAGTATTCAGTTTAGAAAAGTCTGTAAATGCCTCAATTTACTAAAGGACAAACTATCAAATATGAGTTGATTGAGAGTATTTTGTACCTGTTTGGGTCCATGATGATCAAGAAGTAATTTTGGTAAATTTGCAGATTTAACTAAAGCTAATATTAATAATGCCTAGAAATGTCAGAAGTCTTGAGAAGATCTTTGTGTTACACCTATTTTTTTCTTCACCAGAATGGCCAGTGAGGGTGAAATGTAAAGTATTAATCATTCAACCTATACTTTAGTTAGATCTCTGTATCATCTCTCTTGTTAAACATGATTGGATGATTCTAGTCAGGTTTTTCCATATCATTGGGATTTCTTATTTTGGGACTATATACCTAGGTACATGTAATAATAGCTAAACAGTGTATTTTCTGATAAATTTATAAATAGACAAAATATAAGTGGAGCCAAAATAATAAAAAGGTTATTTTTTAAAAGTATGGGTAATTTAAAAAAATATAAATTAGGTAACAAATTTTCCAATTTGTACCTAAAAGCAATTTGGTTAGTAATATCGTATCTTATTTTGAGCCCCAAACACAATTGAAGAATTTCTTGCAAATAGAAGCAAGTATAACTGTAACTCACTTATTATTTCTTAGCCAAGATCTGGGCTCTGCCATGCACTCTCTCAACAACCAGCATTTTTGCCTAAGAGGAAGAGCATTGTGTCATCGATTTTAATTACACATCTTGTGTTTGGCAGTAATGCTACTGTTGGTTCTGCCAAAGCTGTGAGTCTCTTTTCAAGGATATTTCTTGGGATTACATTCAATGTTATGCATGATTGAATCAGAATTGGGGCACAGAGAATTTTTGGCCACATTTGAAAACTTCATACAGATAAAAGGAAAGGAATTAAGTTATAAGTGTTTGCCTACTTTGCTCTGTGGGGCTGATTGGAATAATAGGCAAAAAGAATTGACTGAAATTTATAAAGGCTAAATTGATCTACATAACATACAGCTGAGTGTGAGGGATACGGAGAGGGCATATAATAATAGAAGCCAACGCTGAAGCACTGAGGGAGTTTTGGGAGAAAAGATTTTTGGAAATCAAATATAGGGTCAGAGAGAGGAGACATTTTCTGAGCAACCCATTGTGAATATTCGGAAACAGAAAGTAGCAAAAAGAAGTTCTAAAATATGTTACTCTTTGTCAGCACTGTATCTCCCTTTGTTCATCTTCAGAAACATGAGTAAAAATATATTTCATTACATGTTGAATGTGATGGAAATGTGCCACAAGGCAGAAGCAAGAAGGCCCAGTTGCATTCAGCTTACTTAGGAAAAAACACCAGTCCTGGAAGACACCTCAATTTTCCAGCCTAATCCTCTCAGAGAGAGAAGTGAGCCCAGAGAAGTTTAAGTGTTTGCCTGAGGTCACATGGCTAATAGAAGGACTCCAGTACTAGAATTCAGGTTTTCTTCTTGTGTATTAGCACCTATATGTAATCTCAGCTAATGCTACACAGTTTCGTGCTATTAATATATTGAATTTATTATTGGATATCATTAAAGCAATTGATATCAAATATAAGAAAAAATTAAATGAATGTTATTGTATAAGGAAATAATGAAAAATAGTAATAGATCTTTTACCAGTTGCTTTGAACCAAGACTAACAATGACAAAAGAATAGTGGGCTACCAGGATACCATCATGCAACTTTCAAATAACTGTCCCCACTGGGCAAATTTTACTGTTGGTTTAATTAATAGCATTATTGGTGCTTGGCTTAATTACTTGCTTTATTGACATTTTTTTTCCACTTCTTAATTGTCAATCAATTATCGATATTTATTAACCTTCAATAGTACCTTTATTTATATAACAACACAGATCAATAATATATTTATTTATAGATTTATATAAAAATAAACAACAGCAGTACCTGATGACATTCCAGGTACTGCTGTAGGAATTCTATTTATATTAATGAGTTAACCCTCATGATAAGTTTATTACATATATACATGTACCCTGTTTTCCACATGGGGATATTTAGGTAAGAGAATTTATTTGTTTTTTCATTGTGGCAAAAAACATACAATATGAAATGTACCTTCTTAAGCAAATTTTAAGTGTGCAGTACAGTATTGTTAACTATATACACATTTTTGTACAGAAGACCTCTGGAATATTTTCATCCTGCTTGACTGAAATTCTATACTTACTGAATAGCAACTCCCATTTCCACACACTCCTACCCCCAACCCCTGGCAAGCACCATTCTACTTTCTGATTCTATGAGTCTGACTACTTTAGATACTTCATATAAGTGGAATCATGCAGTATTTTTCCATTTGTGACTGGCTTATTTCATCCTCAAGTTTCATACATGTTATAGTATATGACAGGATTTACTCCTTTTTTTAAGGCTAAATAATATTATAGCGTGTGAGTGTGTGTGTGTGTCTGAGTGTGTATCTCACATTTCCTTTATCCATTCACCCATTTATGAGCATTTAGGTTGCTTCTACCTCTTGACTATTGTGAATGAAGCTGCAATGAAAAGTAAATTCAAATTATCTCATGGAGATTCTATTTTCAGTTCTTTTGTATAAATACTTGGAAGTAGGATTACTGGATCATGTGGTAGCTCTATTTTTAAGTTTTTGAGGTTTGTCTAAATGGCTGTTCCATTTTATATTCCAACTGTGCACAAATACTCCATTTTCTTTACATCCTTGCTGCCACTTATTTTGATTTCCTTTTTTATTATAACTATCCTAACAAGTAAAAGGTTACATCCAATTGTAGCCTTCATTTACATTTCTCTTATAATTAGGGATTTGAGCATCTTTTTATATACCTGTTAGCCTCTATGTGTATTCTTTGGAGAAATGTCTATTCAAGTTCTTTGCCCATTTTTAATCAGGATTTTTTTTTTTTTTACATTTGAGTTGTAGGAGTTTTAAAACATTTTAGATATTAACACTTTATTACATATAAGGTTTGCAAATATTTTCTCCTAATCTGTAGGTTGCCTTCATTCTGTTGCTTGTTTCCTTTGCTGTGCAGAAGCTTCTTAATTTGATGTAGCCTCATGTCTATTTTTGCTTTTGTTACCTGTGCTCTTAGTGTCCTATCCAAGAAATTATTGTCAAAATCAATGTCATAAAACTTTTCCTTTGCTTTTCTCTAATAATTTTATAGTTTCAGGTCTATAAGTTTTTAATCAATTTTTCATTGATTTTCATGTGTGATATATGTGTCCAACTTCATTCTTTTGCATAGTGATATTCAGTTTCTCAATACCATTTGAAGAGACAGTCCATTCCCTATTGTATTATCTTTGTCATTTTCGTCAAAGATCCTTTGACTGTATATGTACAGGTTTATTGATGAACTTTCTCTTCTGTTCCAATGGTCTGTATGCCTGTCTTTATACCTATATCATACAGCTTTGATTACTGTAGCTTTGCAGTATATTTTGGAATGAGGACATATGATACCTCAACTTTTTTTTTTTTTTTAATTGCTTTGGATAGCCAGAGTTCTTTGTGATTACATATGAATTTTAGGATTATTTCTTTCCATCTCTGAGAACAATGCTGTTTTCAGAAAGCATTGAATTGAATTGTAGATCACTTTGGATAGTATGAACATTTAAATAATATTAAGTCTTCCAGTCCATGAACACAGGATGTCTTTATTTGTGCCTTCTTTACCTTCTTTCAGCAATACTTTTGTAGTTTTTGTGTATATGTCTTTTGTCTCCTTGTTTAAGTTTATAGCTAAGTATTTTTTGATAGTATTGTAAATGGACTAATTTTATTAATTTTCTATTCATATTGTCAGTGTACAGGTATGCAACTGAGTTTTGTATGTTGATTTTGTTTCATGACACCTTGCTGAATATATTATTAGTTCTAATATTTTTTTAATGAAATCTTTAGGATTTTCTACATTTAAGATCACATCATCTGCAAACAGGAAATTTTGCTTCTTTCAAATTTAGATGCCTTTTATATCTTTTTCTTACCTAATTACTCTAGCTAGCAATTTCAGTACTATGTCGAATAGAAGTGGTGAGAGTGGGCATCCTTATCTTATTCCTGATCTTAGTGGAAAAGCTTTCGTCTTTTTACTGTTGTATGTGCTGTTAGTTGTGGCTTTTATATAACATTTATTATGTTGTAGTAATCTTCTATTCCTAGTTTGTTGAGAGTTTTTATCATGAAAGGGTGTTGAATTTTGTCAAATAATTTTTCTGCATCTTTTGAGGTGATCATATGATTTTTATCCTTTATTTTTTAATGTCAAATTTACTGGTTTTCATATGTTGAAATTTCCCTGCATTCTAGGGATAAATCCCACTTGATCATGGTGTATGATCTGTTTAATGTGCTTTTGATCTCAGTTTGCTAATGTTTTGTTGGGGCCTTTTACATCTATGTTCATCAGGGATTATTGTCCTATAATTTTCTTTTCTTGTAGGGTCATTGTCTGGATTTGGTATTAGGATAAATCTTGCCTTGACAAATGAGTTTGGAAGTGTTCCCTCCTCCTTAGTTTTCTGGAAGAATTGCAAAGGATTGCAGCTAATTTTTTTTTTTTTTTTTTTTTTTTTTTTTTAATTTTTGGTAGAACTCTCCAGTGAAGCAATCAGGTCCTGGGTTTTTCTTTGGGAGATTTTTGATTACTGATTCAATCTTCTTACCCGTTATTGGTCTGTCCAAACTTTCTATTTATTTATGATCCAGTCTTGGTAGGTAGTATAATTCTAGGAAATTTCCATTTCTTCCAAGTTGTCCAATTTGTTGCCATATAATTGTTATAGTATTCTCATAATTCTGTTCATTTCTGTAGCATCAGTTGTAATGTCTGCTCTTTCATTTCTGATTTTATCTATTTGAATCTTGTCTTTTACTTTTCAGTCTAGCTAAAGGTTTGTTAATTTTGTTGATTTTTTAAAAAGCTCAGTTTCACTGATTTTTTTCTATTGTTTTTCTATCCTCTATTTTGTTTATTTGTTCTATAATCTTTAATATTTCCTGACTTCTGATTTTTTGAACTTACTTTATTCTTCCTGTTCTAGTCTGTTGAGATATAAAGTTAGCTTTTTAATTAATATTTTATATTCTATCATAATATTAAATATATAAATATGCAATGTAATTAATAATATATAAAATTAATTATATTAATATAACCAATTACATTAATATAATTAATTAAATTAATATATATTATATAAATATATTAATATAATTGTATAACATACATTATATAATTAAATATATTAACTATAAAATATGATAATTAATATAATATCAATATAAACTATTTTATATTGTAAATCTATTGTAACTGTAAGATGTTGTTAACATGTATTTTCTCCTTCTATAACACAAAGAAAGAAAATGAAAGTATTTTCCATTAATATGACCCAGTACTTTCTTATTCCCTGGAAGTGCTGCATTATAATTACTGAAAAAGCTGTTTAAGTCTAATTTTTGGCATAGACTTTTTATATATCACTCTTATGAATATGTTAAAACAACTATGGAAATGCAATTAATTCTTCAGTGATTTCTGAAATGTCTTCACATTCAGAATCTTCTGAATCTATGTCATCAGAGATTATATATTTTCAGATAATATTGTCCTCTGGGATGTCAAGAGAATTAATGGTACAGTAGTTATGAAATAGTCCTCTGCTATAGTCTTCAGAACTTTCTATCAAACAGCTCCCACCCATTCTGTAAGTTTTCATGTTGCTTGTTTGGTTGTTAGTACAAGGACTGACAATGAAGCTACATCATTGACCTGCCAATAATACTTACGTGACACTATTCTGATTTTAGATATGTTAAGATGTGAGAAAAATGTAGGTCTTAAAATCATTAACATTTGGTAGTTGGAAAGCTTTCCCTGGAGGATGTGATTAATATATTAAGGCCAACTTTTAATATATTTAACATTGTGCCACAAGACTATGCCCTCTGCCCTGTCCAAAATAATCATTAATATCCTGGATGATATGAATGTCAAAGTTACATATTATAGGAAGGTGGAGTGACTAGTCAATAAAATAGTCTTTATTATCTAATAAAGAACACAGTCAAACACGAG
This sequence comes from Camelus dromedarius, assembly GCF_036321535.1. Lineage (NCBI taxonomy): Eukaryota > Metazoa > Chordata > Mammalia > Artiodactyla > Camelidae > Camelus > Camelus dromedarius. The sequence continues at coordinate 63,871,162 of NC_087436.1, read as the reverse complement.
GAATTTAATAGAGATTTACTGTAGTAGTGAACTGCTGCCTTTGCTCACAGGGAAATTTCCCCCAATTCAATTTAGCTTACCTTAGTGAAAGGGTAAGCTCCTTCCTTCCCTCCAAGTTCAAAACTTTGTTTGGAGGTAGGTGGGAAGAACTCTGGTGGCAGATTGTTCAGTGTGCTTGATCAGCAGATTCTAAACAGGTACTGAGTTGGTGGACAGAATCTGTGCTAAGGACAACTCCAGGTCTTTTTGTGACTCATTGTAAACCAACAGCTCTTTTCCAAAATCTTGTTTAACAATCCTTTTCCTTTCTACATAACTTTAAAAATCTTCTTGTATTTTCAGTGTCAGTGAGGACTTTGAGTCATCCCACTGGTTCTTCACCACCTACTTTGAAATTTGTTTGTAGTTTGATGTCTCACTTTGATGTTTGACATTCCTCATCTTAACAGTCTCAGCTGAAGCTTCCATTTTAGCATTGTGTTACAGGGGTGCATGCAAGATGCTGCACTAAAACATGTAGACTGTTACTGGAGAAAGTTGGAACTTCAGATTCTGAGCTTGAATCTACAACAAATTATATTAGAGGTTTTCAACATTGTTGTTTTGTCAAAATGCACACAGTAAATGAAAATTACTGTTGTGATACATTCTCACACAATATTTTCAGCATCATAGTCATAAATCTAATACTTTTGCACTTACTGAAAATAGCATATTGACATTCAGGTAAGAAAGAAACAAAAGAGTGTAGATGTAAGCTTATAAAGTCTGCTCTAAAAACCTGAAAATAGTTAACAAACTTTTTTCTATTATTAATCACACATTACTTGTAATATGGTTCAAAACTGCTAATGACAACAGTGTGTTGAGACTCCTTGCTGAGAACTCCTATGCTATGTAATCTTGACAAACTTATTTTGATATTTTGATCCTTGACATTTTCTTCAACTGAAAATAAGAAGTGATTCTGAAGGTTCCTTTCAGTTCTAAGATAATTTATTGCTATATATAGGATGAGGAGTTATGATGAATTGCAAGACATGTAAAAGACTTATGTATTTTAGTTGTTATATAAACACAAACATTTAAAAAATAAAAGGCAGTGATTATAAACAATTTTTAGTATTTAAAACTTAATATAATTAATTGGTTTTGAAAGAAGAAAACATATACAAGATATATGTTAATTAAGATTTTCATCTATATCTTCAATTTTTCACTTTCAGATTGCTCAGGTAAATACCTTGAGTATTCCCAAAAAAAAGGGTAGAGGAAAGAGTATGCTGTAATTGAATTTACTTCATTACTTCTGAAAACTGCTTATTAAGAACTATTACCTCATCTAGTTTGATGGTGTGGCTCCTCTTATGTGATGAGAGCCCTCCAGGCAGGTTAGTTTTTATAATCCAATCTAGATGATAACAGAAACTCTAGGAAAATGATCAGCAAATTGAAGATCTACTCTTTAAGGCACTATTGTTCCATGATTTCAGTATTTTAACTTTTCATAGGATATTTAACGTGCTAAATTCCCATCTTTGATGTTCTCTTTTGTCACAGAATAACATCTTTATGCTTTTACCCGGTAATTGTGATGAGATATGATGCTACTTTAAAAACATTTTTTTTTTCTGTCTAATTGATGGGTCTCAACCTTGGCTGCAAAATTGAAATAATCTGGAAAATCTTTGGAAAATATACTTTGTCTCAACTGCAGAAGTTCTGATTCTTTTGCTTGGGGATGGAGCCTATGCATTAACTACTTTTGAAAAGTTTCTTAAGTGATTCCAATGTAGAGTATGGGCTGAGACCCACTTCCATATGTACATTTTTATATTTATTTATCAGAATTATTTTCTTTCTTATCATGAGACTGGTCTGTATATTTCACTAACCTCCAGCCCAGAGTCATATTGTGAATAAAGTTTCTTATTTCTTAATCAGATATGAATGTAAGTGAAAACATATAGTGTAAAAATAGTCAAATGTAGGAATAGAAAAAACATATGTACATATGTAAATGAAATCCCAGCCAGGACCTAATAATTTTAGGTTGGGATCTGAATAATAAAACTCAGCAGGAGACACTTTATTTTTCAATATTCCATTTCCTCTGTTTTTGTATTACTAGTACAATTAATAGTATTTTCTTCATTCTTGTGTTATTTTTTATTATTTGCTGCCAGTGGCTTCTCTTTGCATAGATGGGATTTACATTTTAACCATTATTTTATTTATCTTTTTATTCATTATTCTTTTGAGCGAAGTACAATGGGAGGTTGTTTTCAGTTCAGCAAACCTTAATTGAATATCCATTATAAACAATGCATGGATTTGTCTCTGTGAGGATTAGAAAAGTGGTAAGACAAATACCTTGTCCTCAAGTGCTTTGTAACGATGAGAGAGACAACAGAGCATCAGTATGTTGTTCAGAGTGCTGGGAGTACTGTAATAGAAGCATGATGTTGAGTATTAACTCTTAAACAGCTATCCTAATTTTATATTTTCAAAACTATAGAGCATGCAATTTTTGCTCTAAAAAATGCTTGTCAGACATGGTTGGTTTTGACTAAGCAGAACAGAATATGATTATGGTCCTCACACATAAAAGATATTCAAGCCAATCATATAAATGTGTCCTAAAAATTATAGTGTTTTGACAGTTTTTTGAGATTTGTTTTTACACATGAGGCATATGAAATGTAAATTTTGCAGAAGATGTTCTTTTGATATTGTAATTTTAGGCTTGCTATTAAGAGATAAGAGACAAACTTTTCTAAGTTAAAAAAGTAATTTTAATGAAATACAAAGATTGCTGGTTTTTGCTTGTCATGGATATTGTTGGAGTCTCATGTACCAGTGACTCACCTGAGACTAACTGTATTAGCAGGGAAATTTCCAGTGTGCTAGTGGCTTTCCACCTAAAGTGGCTGTGAGTCTTTTCCTCTTTGCCAAGGGCTTTCTCTGGCCTCGTATGAGCTTGCTCTGTAGCACATGGGCAACCAAGAAATAAGAGATAGTGAATGTCTTTAGAAGCAACCCTTGTCCAATGGGAATGAGGGTCTTCAGCCAAGGCGTTAACTTCTCATCGTCATGTGGGATGATTCCGATGCATGTTTCGTGTCATCTGTCCAAGTGTACCCAGAGGACACTAACCCCACGGTCCACAGAATTAACCTGCTTACTGGTGCTCAATTATTTGGAGGTTTTCTTCTCACTTTTTTCATTTCCTTATTTGTGCTTCCTGAAATCACTATCTAAAATCACTTCCTTGGGTCAGCATTTATTTTAGGGGGAACCAAAACAAAGACTTCTCTCAATATGTATTCTAACCCACTCTCAGTAGAATAAGAACCTTGAGTTTTGGCTGTGTCATGGCTTTTCACAATAAAGACTACGATATTTTTCTCTGGCTTCTTTATAGCTATATATGATCATGTGACCAGCTTCTGTTAAATATAGTATGAGTATAAAGTTTGATTGCACCTTCCAAGTTGTGCTTTCAACTGTTGAGGATATCATGCCACTCCCCCCTTTCTCTTCATTAGAAGGAGGTGAGCAATCTTGACTATGTATTAGAAGGCTTACCACTTTGCACATCTGGGGAAAGACAACAGAAGCCTCGGTATCAGACACTGGAGAGCCTCTGTGCCAGGGTGAAATGCTTCAATCAGGCTTTGTTTAAAAGAGAAATATGTTTTTCTCTTATTTTTGTTTCATCTCTCTGCTATAGCAGCCTGAACTATATTATAATTATTACATTGTCTACACAAATTAAATATAAATACATGGGATTGTATCTAAGAGAAAAATTACATTATAATCACCCTGGAAAGATCTTTTATTTAGTAACATATATCACACATCTATATAGAAATAAGACAATGGAGACAATTCTCTAAGAGATGATACATACCTCATTTTGACTGCTTTAAATGTGAGAATTTTAACTGGAATTGTCAGGTAGATTTCATCACTCCAGGAACAACTTAAAAAGTACTTGGAATAGTTGTTTTGCTTAAGCAATTACAAAATAACATGGGATTAGAAAAGTACAATTGAATCTTCTTTCTGGATTGAGAACATTATATATTTTATGGATGCATTCGCTTAAACATACAATTGTTTAACAACAATAAAGGTAGTTTGTTGGTTGTGATGTGAACTTCCAGTTCTTCTTAAGTAAGGACTTTTTGAGGACGAGGTTACTGAGAATCATCTGCAAATTTTTAAATTACACTTGCCAGGTTAATAAATACGTATTTTTGAAAAAAAAAAAAAAAGTCATCTCCAGGCATTCCTACCAGAGGATGGGAAACAGGGCTTTAATCAGCAGTACTGAAGGCTCTTTGTGAACTGCCTGCGCTGTTATTTCAGAATCCTTATTTTCAGTTTTCAGAAGATTTTTGTCTCTCACAATATTTTGTTTCAAGCACCAAGTTTTTATCACAAGTTTTCTATAGACATGTATTCCCTGTGATATTTCCTGCAAAGTGTCTATGATTATATTTAACTTGAGTATGGCTTCTCTGTCTATTTGGAGTATGCTGTTCTGCAATATTGGTTGTAATTTTCTGTGTCCTGTGTGATCTTGGGTTGATCAGAAGGACTCTACTTATTCATTCATTTATTCAGTCATTCACTCACTCACTTACTTATTCGTTTACTATTTCAGGCACAGTAGTAAACAATTTCATTTTTCCATTTGGAGATCAAGCTAGAGACAGATGCCTTCTTTGGCAGCATCATGACGTTGCTTTGAATATCCCAAGCACCCACTTAGTGGCACTGGCTATGGTGGGATTACTCTTAACTGTCTCATGGCCATGACAAGGACTTAATTTGTTCTTCTAGTCTTGCCTTTGATGGGATATTTCCACTGTAATCATATACTAGTAATACTGTTTTTTTAAAATTAGATTTTCTTTTTTTAAGATAACTTTAAGTCGAACTTTGTTATTCACTCTGGATATATTCTCCAGTTTGTTATTAATGACTTATTTTCACCTTGACATATTTGAGATTTCTAGTATATGTTACTTTGCTTAATTAAAAAAATATGATGGCTTTGTTCCTTCTCAACAAGGTGAAGAAGGAAAATGCAGGGTTTTTGCCAGAACAGGCTGTGGAGAATCTGTAGAGCCATCAATAGAGAGAAAGTTTATATTCTGAAAAGGTCAGTGACATACTGGCTGCGATTATTTTGAGCCCTGGTTTCCTTTATCATCAAGTTCTCCTGAATATATTATTGTTAATCTCTTTGTTAACCTAATGAATTATTCCATGTATAATACTCATGCTTAACTAAATAGTGTTTTAAGAAGAGAAGGGGTTTTTTTGTTAACAGAAATGTGCAAATAAAAATACCAGATGAAAAGCAAACTATTCTGTTTCCTATTGGCTTCTTTGTTGACTTCAGTGAGAAGACAGCAGTAAAAGCTTAGTGCTATCTCAGTTTATCTCTTATAAAAACAACTCTGTGTCTCCTATTTGAATTTAATATAAAATTGATATCCTGCATGCAACCCAAAGTATTTTAGGATTATAAAATCTTCGTTTTTAAAGTCATGAGTTAAACTATACATATAAAGATACTTGGCTTAAATGAGGTATTCACAATTTCCTCATTGAAGTCTGATAGAAGGAAGGAGGTGTCCGCTAAGGCATGTAGGGATGAAAAGTGTGATAAACATTCTTACTCTGTTCCTTATGCTACCTGTAAATACTGTTCCGTGAGGAGACTCTGAAGTGCATGAGGCAAAAGAAATTGCATCTTCTAGTATATTTAGATCACATTTCAAACTGCCAGAAGTGGTTCGGCATGTATTCTCCCCACAGCCTGGCAAATTAGGCTATTTTAATGTGATAAAATACAGTCTTGATGAAAACTTTTATTTTTAGTTTGGTATCTTACAAAGGAGTCTTACAGCATCACTGTGTCTGTGTATGTGAGTGTCTGTCTACCCCCATATGCTGTCAGAGACAGTTGGCATTGCCTTGGCAACTTTACAGGATCAAATTGCAGCCGTGTTCAGTATTCAGTGAAAGCAAAACTAGCGTGCCTTATCAATCTCTATAGGTTTGAGTCTTTTTGTTGTAGTCAGATAGTTATAAAAATTATAATAAGCCCCTTTGGAGCAGGGACATGTTTATTTGATTTTGTATCGACAGCACCTTGCCAGTACCTGGCTTATAGAAAATATTCGATAAATCTTTCTCTAAGTCAGTGGATTAAAAAAAAAAGGAAACTGTATCATTGCTTTTGGATTATTTTAGAAGTTATAAAGAGTGTAATACACTACTTGGTGATGACCACAGCTTCAGAACTGAGGTGAGTGACTCCCAGGAGGCTTCTGCAAAATCTCATTTCTGCATTCCTTCTTCCTCCAAATCTCGCATGAATATGTGTCACTGGTGGGAATTAGCTCAGATATTCTGGGAAATGTAGTTCCCAGGCTTTTAGCCCCTTTGATACAGGGGAAGGAATGGAAGTGGGTGACTTGCTGAGTTGCAAAAAGGTAATTCAAAGCAGCTTTTTAGGCAGAACTTCTATAAAAATTACCTGAAAATGTTGTATTAGTGCCAGGCATAAGCTGGAATTCAGTACGACTGGCCCAGATCTTAGACTTATACAAGGATTGAGTGCATGCAAGTTTCAAAATGCCCTTATTCCAATGTTGCACCGTACAATTTGAGGTGACACCAGTATATACAGGCAATTCTTGTGCATGTCCTTCTGGGATTTTTCTTATGGGTTCTGCTCATTGAATTGTTACTGTGAGGAGTCTTTGTAAACAAGAACTAGTTATGGGAGAACCTGGAGGAAATGCTCCTTGTGGGTGCTGAGATTCTCTGATACCTCCAGGTTAGGAAAAGTAAAGTGGACCACTGACTTTTTTAAAGTGAAGTATAGTTCACTTACAATATTGTGTTAGTTTCAAGTGTACAGTATATTGATTCAGTTATTCTGATTATAGTTCATTGTGGGTTATTATAAGCTATCAAGTATAATTCCCTGTGCTATACAGTAAATCCTTATTTATCTATTTTATGTATAGTAGTTTGTGTCTATTAATCCAATATTCCCAATTTATCCCTCCTCCCTCCCACTCCCTTTTGGTAAATATAGATTTGTTTTCTATGTCTGTGAGTCTGTTTCTGTTTTGTACAAAGATTCATTTGTATTATTTTTTAGATTCCATATACAAGTGATATCATATAGTATTTGTCTTTTTCTGACTTACTTCACTAAGTATAGTATTCTCTAGATCCATCCGTTTTGTTGTAAATAGCATTATTTCATTCTTTTTTCTGGCTTAGTAGTATTTCATTTTAATATATATATGTATATTCTACACATGTATATTCTATATCCATATATTCTATATATGTATATTCTATATAATATGTATATTCTATATATATATATATATATATATATATATACATACACACACCTATATATACCACATCTTCTTAAGCCAGTTGTCTGTTCATGAGCACTTGGGTTGTTTCCATGTCTTGACTATTGTAAATAGTGTTGATACAAACATTGGGGTACATATATCTTTTTGAATTAGAATTTTTGATTTTTCTGGATATATACCCAGGAGTAAGGTTGCTGGATCTTATGGTAACTATTTTTAGTTTTTTAAGGAACATTCATACTGTTTTCTATAGTGGCTACAACAATTTATATTCCCATTAACATATATGAGTGTTCTCTTTTCTCCACACCCTTTCCAGTATTTATTATTTGTAGACTTTTTAGACTGTTGAACTTAATAAGTTAAACAGGCTCTGTTGAGTCCCCCACCCCGATGTGTAGATCCCTTCGCACCTCCTAAGTCAGGTTAAGTGACTATAGTAAGGGAAAAACGTTTATAATATCTACACATTTTCTCTTAAAATGTTCACTTTGTTTTGTAATCATTTGTGCTACGTTTTAGAATGTATTTATTAAAAACTGGATAAATGTGTCCTCTTTACTGTCCTGAATGAAGTATGCCATCCCCAACCCAGTCTCTGCCCTTGGAAAGAAATGAAAGGAATTTGAAAAAACTCTCTCGCCACACGCCCAACCTTGAACAGTGCTGGTGCTTAGTAGGTCCACATATATTTTGCAAAATGAACGAATGTATGAATAAAATAAAACATTATTATTTAGGGTATCAATAGTTAGAATTTTTTTACCTTGTTTTATTTAATTATGAAGCATCTCTTTGACGTGGCTGATGGCTGAAAATGAGTTCGGCTTCTTTTTATGTTATTCTTCAAATTTGACTCAATGCTACACAGTTTCCCAGGAAGCCATCTTTGTGGAGGAGCCAGTAAAGCTGACTACCGGATCTCTTCTTTCTGTAGGTAGGAATAAGACGTTTTGGGGATTGATGTAGGAATTAGTGCTATAGTGCTTCAGGAAGACAAACGAGTTGCAAGACCTATGCTAGGAACTGTTGGTCATTCATCAAGACTCAGGTTTCTATGATTTAAACAATTTCTTGCCTTCTTTTTCCTTTTTCTCTAATTCCTGATATTTTATACATACCTCAGTTATTCCATGTTCATTTTGTATGAACTCAAACTTACCAATATTTATAGAATGCCTGCATTGTATTACATGTTATGTTAGATCTACTAGGATTAGCATACAAACAAAAATATAATATCACCCATCCTTCCAAAAATTTGTAGTTTAGTTGTGGAAATAGATGGCAAACTAGAATGTCAGTATTTTTGGTGAAATACAGGCATAGAGATATCTATTCGCTGCAGTAAAAAGACAAAACATTGCATTTAATTTAGAGAGACATTCAGGGCCAGAAGGATATATTATTAACTTTGTACACCTAGAAACAATGAATAGACTCTCAATTAATATGCAATACATTGATTAGTAAATAAATGCAGCATTATTATTAGTAGTAGTAATATATAATTAAAGTATATTTTTGATTGATGTAAACACATGACATATTTTTAAGAAAAATTTTAAAATTTAAAATGAGTATAATTCTATACTGAAATCTAACTTTATCCTATACATTCTGTTTTCTTAAACCGAAGTTCTTTTGTGCACAGCATGTTAAAACCCAACAGTGCTTCTAAACTGAAGGTAAATTAGGACGTTTGCTTTCATTCTTTGGCAGTGATGGAAATACAGTGTTTCCATATCTTCGAAAATCGGTCCCTTCTGTGCTACCATGGCTACCTTCAGTTTATATTTAACTGTGAAGGTAATGCTGGAAGTGATTCCCTGGATTTTCCAATGGGTAGGCTCAAATCTAATTCCAGATAGACTGAGAATAAATCTTTCCCCACTTGTACAAAAAATGTTTCTGCCTGTTAGGTACATACTTGACTCACCCTTAACTCATAAACTTATGCATGTTCCCGACACATCACACCAGCCTCCTACAGCTTTTCTTCCCACAAACACACTATGAACTCCACATGGCGCAACACCCACCACTTCTCAGGCCAACAGGATCACTATAATATATTTTCACAAAGATATGCAAGAAAGAACACACACAGCTCTCCCACACAGCACGGAACAATCATGCAGAATGAAGCACAATCTATTCTGGTTTCATATCCCTGTTTTCCAAAGGTGAGTAGGCAGATACAAAAATGATGCTGCTGTAATAATCTTTATCTTCATAAAAGGTTTTTTAAAAATACTCAGCAAATACATTCCTAGGGTTATTGAATCTCTAAAACTAACTCTTAGTTGACAGAGACCAATTCACCCAGCGGTATAGGGAAAAAAAAAAAAAAAAGCGAGGTCTTTTGGGGATAAATTCTTCTTCTTTACTATCTAGTCTCCTCCTTATATAGGCACCCAATCTAGATGGCCAAGAAAAGCCTTCTCTTGCATTTCAAATGCCAGTAAGGGTTATTATTGCCAGCATTTTAATTGCTATTAAAAACAAAAGAGAACCAAGACAATAAGTTGGGGCACATCCAAGTCAGAATGCTTCACAGATACCAGAAACAAGAAGGTAATTGTTAACATGTGGGAAGGTGTCCTTTAGGCATTCAGGTATTTACAGGCTACCTCAGTTCCAGCATTGATATTTCATGTCTGCTCTACAGCAGTAAATGAAGAGCTTGGAGACCTGGATTCTCATCACAGATGTGCTGCTTTATGTTTGTGTCACCATGGATAAATCATCATATTTTTTTAAAGTCAGTTGTCTCCTAAGTAAAACTAGGTATCCAGATTTATATGAGGGTGTGGGGAGGGATAAAAGTAATTGAACATCTACTATTATCAGCTTATGTAATCTTCAAAATGACCTTAGTGTTGGACCTTTTCTTTACCCCTGTTACTTACTTACTAGGAAATGGAGCCCAGAAAGCAGGGCCCCATGTGTAATGTCCTCAAACTGGTAAATGGTGTAAACAAAAGCTCATCTATTATTAAAAACTACCTGGAATTATTATTCTCTGACAAGATAGTATTTTAATTGTAAGTGACATACATCAAATTTTTAGGAGATAGTTCAATATTTAAGGAAAACTGTTATTACTGATAACTTTTGTCCTTATAAAAGCATTGTATGTTACAAGGGAAATAATCTTTTATATTTGAATTTTTGACTTAATTTTTGAAAGCTATGTTAAATTATGGAGCAGTGGACATTTCTGTACATGCATAATTTGCACATATTTCTGGTTTTCTTTAAGGAGAATGTCTAGTTAAAGGATATGAACTTTTTGAATCTCTTTATTCAACTAAAATTTATTTTCTAAAAAGAAGTTATAAACAATTACACTTTCACCTGAGTATATGATTGTGTCTATCTCCAGCACCTATTCTAGCAATACAAATTATTATTCCTGGGATCCTACTTGTTTGATTAGTGAAAAAAGAATGCTGTTTATTTTTTGTTTTAATTTATAATTATTTAATTCTATTGAAGGTGAATATCTGGTTTTATATAGGTTTTTACATTTGCCAACCTAATCTGTCTGGGATTTATTTTGTTGTCTGAGGTGAGGCGAGGATCTATTTGGAACTTTCTCCTAATTTCTAGGCTAATTTTCATTATTATTTGTTTCTCAGCTTCATCTCTTTATTGACTTGTGTTACCTTATTTATAATATGTTACTTTTTTCATTATTAATACAGAGGATGTTTTTGGAGGGTATATAGCCCTTTAATATTTTTGCCATAATAGCACTCTGTTTTTGTAATTGTAACTTTAAAATATATTTTAATAGCTTATGGTAGATTTCTCTTACTTTATTAATATTTTCCAAACTAATTTTTGTTATCCTCACTTTATTCTTTTAGATGTATTTTAGGATACACACACACACACACACACACACACACACACACACACACACAGACCCTTTTAAAGAAAAACTCTTGTGTTTCCTTTATAAGTGTAATATATTATTTAATAAATCTGATGGGGATTGACATCTTCACAATATTTAATCTTATCATTCAGGAACATGATATATGTCAGATATTCCAGTCTTTTTAAAACTTTTGCTTGTTGGAAGTTATGAGCAACAAGTGCTATGGTAAGTGGAAACATCAAGAAGGAGGGTAGAATCAAGGTCATAGGAAGGAGGACAGCCAGAAGGTAGCTGAGTCAATTAAACGGAAGAGCAGCGGAGAAAAGGCTAGTGGATTCTTGTTTCTGGTGGATAACAACACAGTGAGAACTCTGGAGTGCCTTTAATCATCTACACCAGCCCAGTTTCAAATAATGTCTGTCTGCAATTTCAGTAGTATCCTAAAAGGTGTCCCAGGCTTTTGGAAGCCTGGCTATGGAGCTGTTCTTGTATTCTTTTTTTTTAAAGACTGAAAATATATATATTTAAAGGTAACACAAGCTGTCCTTGAAAGCAATTTAGTTAAGATCATTGACTGGCAGGAAAAAGCACACGATGGAAGTTAGGAACAGAGGACCAGGGGCAGCCCGTCCCCACCCCGAGGGGCAGCGGCCCAGGCACACGCCCGCAGAGGAGAGGGCCAGCGGGCGGCAGGCTGTCAGAATCCGGGACTAGAAGTAGGACAGCTCGTCGTGCCTGGCTTTGTTGGTCTGGTAGCTGGCCAAGGCCGGGGGCTTGTTTTCGTGTGGGAGGCTCTCAAATACTCGAAGGTGCACGAACTCCTCATCGTCAACCTGAACCTTGATGAAGAAGTTTCTGCCGGCGACCACCTGGTTCTTGAACTCCACAGCCTTAAACAGGGAGAACTTCTTATTCTCCTTCTCCTCCAGCTGTGCCTTCACCTGGTCGGCGACGGCCTGGATCTCGGCCGTGGCCGGCTGCGTGGCGGAGGGCGCACCGCACATCATCTCGGCAGCGGTCACTGGGCGGCGGTCCCGAAACAGCAGCGGGCACGTAGGAGCGGCGGACACTCGCCTGTTGTATTCTTATATTGCAATTTATTTTTTAAATTAATGCCTATCCTTTGAGGTAGCCTCTTCAAGTGGTTTTTTTCCCCTGTAATATGAAAAAGTGTAACAGATAATCATTACTTATTATTTTACTACACTACTGAATTTGTCTTGCTAATGTTTTCTTTTAAAATTGTGCCTCGTATTCATAAGTGAGATTTTATGAGTATCACAGTGGACTTGGCCACCAATTCCTTGATTTGGGCACCTCGGCACTCCATAAGCATTGAGAGTGATTTTTACATAAAAGAATGACACACCTAACTTTATGGTTGATGACCACTTGGAATATGTGTGTTTTCCCTCCAGCATCTACATTTCAAACCAACTCCCTTTCTTAAGTGAAAGTCATGTGATTGTCTCTGATCCTGACTGATCTGGCCTGGGGCACGGGCATGTCACTGTCTAGTCATACTGGTCATGCTCAGATTGTCCAGGTTTAGGTTTCATGTCCACTCCTGGAACTAAAGATGGAACCAGCTTTATTCAAAGCACATAGACTGAGAGTGGAAGAGGTATGGTTGCTCTGAGAAAAATCAGAAGTCGAGGAAGTGGGCCATAAAATATTGAATGTCCAGTGTAACCTTGCAAGCCATTTTGAAGAGACTGTACTTTCTCTTGAGAGCATCAAGTTGCCACCAAAGATTTTTTATGGTGTGGACTGACATACTTATATTTGTATTTTAATATATTCAGGTGTCAGGACTAATTTCAAAATTTTAAACTGTTGTTTTCTGTGAGTTTCTCTGCCCCTTAGCACTCATGGATTCTTTTACCTGCACCTGGAGGGCCTTTTCTCTTGCCAGATCACTCTGGTTAGTATGACTCACAGATTCTGAAAGCACAAACAGAGACTAGGACTTAAAAGAAGATTCTGGCCAAGATTTCAGACAGAAAGATTTAGATGCACATTAGCAGAGCAAGTTTTTCCACTTCTAGAAACTAGATAAGATTCAGACTTACAAAGGAGGAAAAAGCCATTACAACTGAAAATGAGGGGATGACATTTAATCCTGGAACAGGGGTGGAGCAGGGCATGGTGGATTAGTAAAAAAATTTTCTTTTAGAGAGTAATTTCTCAAACTGTAATGTACATATGTATCATCTGAAACATTGTTAAAATGCTTATTTTAATTTAGTAGGATTGGGATGAAGCCTGAGACTATGCATTTCTTCCAAGATACCAAGAGATGAAATTACTAGTAATCTATGAACACCATTTTGAGTAGTAAGGATATAAAGTACTAGGCAGTTATTTAGAATTTGACTCAGTGTCCAACTCTCCTTCTTTTAACTGTCCATGCAATATTAAAATCTGCAGTGCTCAGCTCACTGGCCATCAAGTCAGAATGACTTTTGCCTCACAGCTTTTGCTTTCCCTCAACTCCATCATCTCGTTACTTGTGAAGAACCTAGAAACAGGTGGCCCTAACGATTTTATTTGAGCTCTCTATTATGATAGAAAGTAGAGATTTAGACAATTTGGTGGTGGTGGCAAAGGACAGCCTTTTTTCATGTCCATTATAGGACTAGATGTAGTCAGTTTGAAATTTCCCTCTCAACTGGGGTAACAGTAAATATATAAGCCTTTTATTGATTTAGCTCCATACGGGTGATGGATTAGAGCAGGAGGCAAGACAGGAAAAAAAGACACAGGTTGCTGTAATATTCTAGAGGAGAAATGATAATGTTCTAAATTGAGATTGAGACAGGCAGTTGAGATAGAAAAATGAGATCTACTTGGAAAGATATGTCTGTGGAATTGATGGAATTTAGCCCTTGACTTCACATGGGCCATAGAGAGGAGGAAGGAATAATTTTGAATAATATCCAGGCTTAGAATTTGGGAAACTAGATTTTAATATTGTTTATTGAGTTAGAAAACATTGGAGAAGGAGCAGGAAGAGCTGTTTGAGCTAAATATTCAGGAAAATATCTATGCTGAGTGAATTTTGTTTGGAGACTTGAAGAGAGAGTGGGAATTACGCAGACAGAGAAACGGAGTTGGTGATGTTGGAGATGATGTTTCCCAGCAGAATGAATGACAAGTGCAAAGGTGTAGGGATATGAAATGTCATACATGGCTCACTGTGCAGCTGGGGATGGGCATGTGTGGGGCAGGGAGTCAAGAGTAAAGTGAGCTGTGAAAAGTAGGTAGAGGTAAAATGTCAGGTTTTTGAATGCTAAATAAAGATTTAGAAATTGTTTCTGAAAATTAAGGGAAGCCATTCAGGAATCTGAGCAGATGAATGACATAATCTAATATAAAATTTAGGAAAAGAGGAAGGGAAACATCATTTTATCAATGCATTTTTATGTAACAGGGTTTATGTTAGTTATCTTCCATGGAAGAGAATGGCATTGGGCTCCTAAAAAACTGATGATGAATTGCTGCGAGTCCAAGCATGAGAGGTGGAGCTCCATTCATAGGACACAGGGAAGCTTTTCTTTAAGAAATGCACCCTGTGTTAGTATTCATTTTCATAGTTAACGTGATTATATTACCTCTTAATACAATGACCTGGCCACCCTGCACACCCCCACTGTAGTTACTTTTTCTAGGTGGTGGGTACAAAGTCTTCCATGTGTTTGTCTCTAATACACTCTAAAACTTTTAGAAAATCTATAATGCTCCTATTGATACATTTATCCATATAAAGTTAAATAATTTTTTTCTTGGAGACATCTCTCCTATAGGTCTTTACCTATAAAATACAGACTTCTCTCCAGGCTGAAATATAGATGCTGTTTTTGAGACTTCCTTTTACCTTAATTTTGTGAAATCCCTTTTCTCTGGTGTTGAATTGCCCAGTTCCTAGATATCATCTCTTCCTGTTTTGGTTTTACTCCCACATTCTAGTGAAGTACACTCCCTAGTAGGTTCCTGACAAATGATGCATAGGAGATAAAACTTTCTGGTATTTGTATGCCCGAAATGTTTTTATTCTATTCTTCTGATGACTGATATGTCAGGTGGAAATAGGATTTTATATTGCAAATATTTTCCCCAGGAAGATTAGAGATACTGATACATTGTCCTCTGTCTCTAGTGTCTCTGTTGATATGTTCTATACCATTCTGATAGCACATATTTCATGTGACATTGTTTTTATTTTTAATTACTGGAATTGCTTATGATGGTTTATGTAGTGCCAGAATTTACACAGTACTATGATTTATTGAGAGTATATTTTCACTTATTTAACTGGGCAATGGATCCTTTTAATTTGGAAACATTTTTTCTTCATTCAGAGAAATGTTATTTCCTTTCTAAATTTATTCTTTAATTCTTAGAAATTTTAATGTTTAAATGTTGGAGCTCCTGGACTGTGCTTCTAATTTTTGTAGTTTTTTTTTTCTCATTTAATATCTACTTTTTCCTTTTGTCACACTTCCTTTACCACCTTTAAAAAATAGCCCCCATGATATTATCTACCTCCTTTCATTTCCTAAATTTGCTGAAAACAATAATCTACACATCCAAGAAGCATAACTAGCTCCAAGTAAAATAAATACAAAGACAATCACACCCAGATACATCATGGTCAAAATGTTGAAAGCCAGAAATCTTTGAATGCAGTAAGGGGAAAAATAACTCATTTCATACAACATACAAGAAAAGCCCAGTAAAATTAACAGCTAAGTTCTCTTCAGAAAGAATGGAGGCCAGAAGGTAGTGGGGCAACATATTCAAATTGATGAAAGTAAAAAACAAAACAAAACAAAACAAAACTGTCAACCAAGAATCTTATATTCAGCAAAACTATCTTTCAAAAATTAAGGTAAAATAAAGGCATTCTCAGATAGACAAAAGCAGAGAATCTGTTGCTAGCAATCCCACTTTATGAAAATACTATAGAAAGTACTTAAGGCTGAAAGCAGGTGACACCAGACAGTAATTCAAATCCACGCACACACCCAAAGAGTATCAGTAAAGGCAATTATGTGGGTAATTATAAATAACAGTATAATTGCATTTTTATTCTTCTTTCTTTTTTTAACTAATTAAAAGATACTTGCATAACTATATATATATATATATATATATATATATATATATAATTATATTGTAGGGCTTTTAACATACAGAAATGTAATGTATTTGATAAAAACAGCAAAAAGGAGGTGGGTGGGAACAAAGCTTTATTTGAGTAAAGAAATGATATCAGATGTTAGCTTGAATTCATAGGAAAAAAATGAAGAGAATCAAAAATGATAAGTAAGATTAATATAACAATCTCTATAAATACATTATTTTCTCTCTTATCTTTAAAAGACATATAAAATGTAATAATTATAACAATGGATTGTAGGGTTTGTAACATTTGTAAATATAATAGAATAATAAAAAGAGAACAAAAATGGGGGAGAATGCAGCTATATATGAGTAAAGTTTTTATATTTCATTGGAATTAAGTTAATATAAATCTCAGTTTGGAAGTTAAGAAATATATGGTAAGCCCTAGAGCAATTACTTAAAAATAATTTCAAAATATCATTAAAAATTATTAAAGGAATTAAAGTGTTACCAGAAAGTATTCCTTTACCACAAGAGAAGGCAATAAAGGAGGAAATAAAAATGATGTGATGCATGTAAAATGACAGATGTAAATCTAACTATATTCATAACATTAAACATAAATGAATTAAGTAATCAAATCAAAAGTCAGACATTATCAAATTGAATTAAAAAATAAACAGGACCCAACAATATGCTGTCTACAGAAGACATTTTAGATTTAAAGACACAAATAGGTTGAAAATAAAAGGATGGAAAAGATATATCACGTAAACAGAAACCTTAAGGATAAAGACTTAAAACAAATAGACAAAACAAATAAAACAAAAAGACTTAAGTAAATTGACTTATAGAAGTCCACAGAATGTTTGAGCAAAGACTACTTTTCCCTAAGGAACCAAATTGCAGTGACTGAGGGCTTTTTGCGGAGGCTGGTCAGTTATTCCAGAGAGAAAAATTCCAGCTCTTGTCAAGGGCAGAGTAGGTACAGGTTCGGTGGTGTTGTGATCTCAGCCTCCTAGGTGACACTCTGAGAGCTTGGGAGTAGGTGGCCCAGAGAGAGACTTCACCATTTCAGATGTGACTTTTCCATCTGCATCTTTCTTCTACCCTAACCTGTGCCCACATTCCCAAGACTAGATATTTTTCATGTTCAATTTCTCTAAAACTGGAGTCCTCTGCTAGTTTGAGATGGAGTAGTTGCCTAAATAGAAAATGTAGGAAAAGAGATTTAGGGGGGAAATTTTTAAGTTTTCAACCTCAAATATTTTTATTCAATTATATTTTTAAAAACCTTGACCCATAATTCAGCCTTAATCTTTTCTAGACTTTCCAACTGGAATTCACTTTCTCCTAACTGCCATGGCAACTACTTTCCATCTGCTTTTCATTTTCCAAATATTTACCCTTCTCCACCTTGTCTTCTTGCCTTTTTTTCTCCCCCTTTTATTGTCATTTTAGTGGGGTTTTGAAGACAGCAAAGATAAATGTACACTTAATTTACCATGTTTAATCCTGAAGTACAACCCCTCAGAAATAGGTCAGCAAAGTAAAAATAATAAGCTTTTGTTTAAGTACTGAGTCAGTCACACTGATGGTGTTAAATGAACAGGTTACATATTTACTTTGTTACATGTTTTCTCAGCGGGAAGACATACATAATAATACCTACCTCTAGGTCTGATGTGAGAAAAGATATGTACAGAGCTTTCATGGCTTACTTCTTTGTGGCTGTAATCAACATCATCATCATCATTATTTTGGCTCCAAATAAAAACAGTTTGGCCCAAAGTGCTTATATCAGTGTTTGAAATTCTTCAGCTACTTAATAATATAACATTATTATTAAATTTAAATAAGATTATTCAAGTAACCAAGGACTGATATATTTCAAGCTATTGTTCTGTCTTAGTCATAAAGAATTTGCTTTAGAGAGAACATGGATCATAATTTTGTGATCTATTAAGTCTGAACAAGAGATGAGAAAGCCAAATTTAGTTTTGGACGTTGTGGTGGAATGAGGTAATAATAATGTGACCAGAGTTGTATTAGTACTATAAAAATTTAAGTCCTTAGAAATATGAGATTTGTGAGACGTTATTACTTATATATGATATTTGAGGAGAAATTCAAGATATATAGTTTTTTTGGCCTAGTATGCTAATCACATTGTTTAAATGTACATTTTCCTTTTTCTGTCTTTAGATTTTAAATATGAAGGCTTTATGGCAATAAGTCTTCCTTGATTGATACTACTTGCTTGTATTCATAGGTAGTGTTGTCTTTAGTAATGAATAATTCATTTGTAAAATAACAAGCATATTTTCATCATTCCAAATTAACCACATGAGTATTAAATGGAAAGTTAACCAGCTCCTTGACATTCCTGTGAACCAGTAGCCCCAGAGTAAAATATGATTGGCAGAAATTATAAGAACTAAGAATAATAAAAAATACTCAAATTTTCAGGAATGAGAAGTAAATGCTGATAATCAGTCATAAATAATAAAAGTTTGCTATTCAATATTTAATGTGTACATCAATATATTTTAAAATGTGATCAGTATCAAAAGCAAAACACTTCTTATTTGTACAACATTCTTTTCTGAAAAAGAGCCTTCCAATATTCATGTGCTTCATAAATGTTTCCTCTGTGTAGAGACAGCTTTATTCAGGGAAGATAATTTTTGAATGGAAAATTATTCCATTAATGAAATATTTTTCAGGGTGGCTGCTTTGCACACATTTCATTCTACTTACACCTAGAATTGCTGTGTTTTGATACTGATTAATAAGTTGTCTATGTATTTTGTAAACCTTCTCAGGGAAGGTAGTCTGTAAAACAGTAAAATTGCTGGAGCACAAATATTTATCACTGATCCAATAAGATTTTACGTACCCTGTAAATGCAATATTACATATTTTATGCTTCCTCCGTCTTTGGTGCAATATACATTCAGTTTTCTTCCCATGAAGTTTAATTTCATAATCAGTAGATATCTCTGAACATTATTTTGTTACAGCTTCATGGGTACTGGATGTTTACAGGGAGTCATTATTTTTCCCTCGGGTAGTGATAAGGAGCCAGACAAGCTGAACTCACATTGTTTATATTTTGAAATCATGCTTGATATATGTGCTTCTGTCTTCCACTTACTTTGAAGTCTGTCACTAGCTCACCTAACAGATTATGTAGTATCATGGACATCAAAGTGAAGTTCAGAAGAGGGTGCATTTAATTAAATAACAAAATGAAGGAAAATCTGATTCAGTTTTTGGTTTTGGTGGTTAGTAGGGAAAAAGGAATTTTTGATCCTTCCGATTGCTTGAAAAATCTTGTATTACATATTCAAGTATACACAATTGAATATTTGATAATGTGTATGTATATACATGTACACATTTACATTTATATATGCACTGCAGTATAGTAAACCAGTTATAATAACTAGAATTAGTTTTGTGAAGAAGAGGGTTATTCAGTAAAAGAGGCTGGATAAGAAACAGATTTTAAAATTCGATTGCCAGTTCTGTCACTGAACTGTTTTGTGAACTTACACAAATAACTCATTCTTTTTATTTCTTCTCTAAAATAGAGATTGCCACCTCACCTCACTAATGGATTTGTGAGAGGGAATAAAATGAATAATGAATAAATGAATAAAAAAGACTTGAGAAGTAAGTGGCTAGTGACTGCTGTTGAAACACTTCATAGCCTCGAGACTGGAGCTGCAGGAGTACCTAACTTTTTGCATTATACATATTTGAGTTATCAGGGTCTGTAAAGTCAAGTCTTGGTTATAAACTCTGAAGGCAATTGTTCCTGAATCTTGTTTGCTTTAGTGGAAAGAGCAGTAGCGCTAGGTTTCACTGTACTGAGCTCTAGCCCGAGCAATGCCACTCATTCTGCAAGGTCAGATGATATTTCTCAGGAAACATTTCCTCATTTGGAAAGATTGGATGATCATCCTTTTTATTCATATGGTTATTGTGAAGATCACAATACTTTGAAGGCCAGGAAAGCTGTTTGGAAAATGTGAAGTGTTCAGAAATCTGCAATGATTTTCAACTCAAGAATGTTCATAATTTTATTTGTTTGTTTGTTTATTTTAGTTAAACAATTTTCCTTCTACTAGGAGTTCCAACAATGGTTATCAAAGCTCAGACCACACTTTTGTAAACTTCTGGGTCGACTACTTTATCATTGTCCTTTTTTTGGAAAAGTAAACTTTTACTTTTTTGGAAAAGTAAAAGTTATATATATATAAACTGTATATATATATACAGTTTACTTTTATATGTATTTTATATATATATATATTTTTTTTAATGTACCCATATAATCTTTATTCTTTATCAGCCATGATTTAGACAAATTCAAATGAGACCATTCTGTGATCACTAATAACTGTTTAGTCACCAGAATTGAAGACTTCTTTTCACTTCCTTTTCTTATTATATTGTCCACAATATTTGAAATTATTAATTATTCCTATTTTTCAAAATC
Source organism: Camelus dromedarius (assembly GCF_036321535.1). NCBI lineage: Eukaryota > Metazoa > Chordata > Mammalia > Artiodactyla > Camelidae > Camelus > Camelus dromedarius. Next base: position 63,850,212 of record NC_087436.1, on the reverse strand, counting down.
ATTGTTTACTTGTTTTATTTAAAATGATCCATGCTAGTACATCCATGAGTTCTTTTCCCTTCTCTTCCTTACATTTCTATATCCACTCTTCTGCCCATGAAATGTAGTTAATACTCAAGGTCTGCCCTCGTCCTTTTTTTCTCTTTTCTTCCCTTACCCATTTTTATTTCATTATTAAATTCTTATATATGGCTTCAACTATCATTCAAATGGAGTTAATTGCCACTTCTGTCTCTATCTTTAATATCTACTACTTGTCTCTTCTAACTGTCTATTACTCCCCTAAGTACCTTTCAGATTGGAGAAACTTCCCACTACGTCATCAATGTGTCTGCCTTTTCTCACTTATAGTACCTGGGTCATCCATTTCCCCATCTTTGCCAGCTGGAATGCTGCACATGCAGTTGTTGCATACATTCTTTGGTTTATAAAGCCTTTTTACCAATTAAATTAAAAATTGGAAGTTAGTAATTAAGTAAAAATATACTAAATTTTAAATAAAATTGGTTGTGTACATTTAAAAATATGTATGTAAAATTAGAATTGTAAAAAAAATTAAAAATAAGATTACTGTAGGCTAAACATTTATAATAAATTTTGCTCAGTTTTCATGAAATGAATTCAGGCTCAGTGGGAGTTGATATCTTTTTCTACCTGTTTCTTTAATGGACAGAATGGAGTTATATGGAGAGTCAAAATTTAATTCATATCTATAGTACATTGTGTTAACTATATTTTTCTTTTACCTTGTTTCTTAATGAAGGAGACAGATACATATTCTATCATCCAAAAATACTAAATGAATGCTTAAAGAATATGTTTTCTGTACTAGGGATTTTGGAGGACACAAAAAATCAGGCCCAGTTTTTGTGTCAAGGAACTTATGGTCTTGATGTAAACGTATATGAGAGGAGATGTGTGAAAAATATTTATAGGACTAGATAGAAAAAATAAGTGCCTTAAGAGAGAGAGGAAGTGCTATGTGAATTTTATGATATATGGTAAAATATGCGTGCCTTGGTTTTTAGCCTCATATTGAAACTGCAGTTTTTATTTTCCCTAAATGTCTGCAGTTTTTTTTCCCTTTTTTCAAAAATTTGCAATATAGTTGATGTACAATATTATATGTTATGGGTAAACAATATAGTGATTCATAAATTTTGAAGGTTATACTCCATAGTTATTATATAATGTTGGCTATATTCACATGTTGTGCAATATATCCTTGTAACTTATTTTATACATAATAGTCTGTACCTATTAATCCCCTGCCCCTATATTGCCTCTACCCCCCACTCTCTCCCTCCTGATGCACGCTAGTTTGTTCTTTGTATTTGTGAGTCTGTTTCTTTTTCATTATTATCACTAGTTTGTAGTATTTTTTAGATTTCACATATAAGTGATATCATACAGTATTTGTCTTTTCTGACTTATTTCACCTAGCATAGTACCCTCCAAGTTCATCCATGTTGTTCTGCAGTTTTTCTTAATGAGAAGCTGAATTGTGTGGTGGCTAGGCTCATGGCCCCTAGACCCACACAGCCTAGGTCACATCTGTCAGCCATTACCCACTAGTTATATGCTCTTGGCCAACTTAAGATCTCTAAGTCTCATTTTCCTCATCTGTAAATGGGGATAATAAACATAGCACACACTTCACATGATCATTACAGGATTTAAATTACATGTATTTATAAAACACTCAACAATGTCTGCTTTGTGGTAAGTGGTAAGGACGTGAAAACTTAATTTCTTAGTGATAATTACTTCTGGTTTTACTTGGCTTGGATTTATTTAGGTCTCATATTTACTTACTTCTAAAACTTCAGAATACTCCCATCTAAGAATCTGACAATAGGCAATGATAAAAGGTTTTGATCATAAAATCAAGCAGATATTGGCAGATTTCATCCAAAATTACGGATGAAAAACATACTATCAGTATAAAATTATATGTTCTAAGCAACATAAAGTATTTTGATTTTAAAAGGTATAATTCAAGCAAAAGAATTTTTAAATCTCAGAATCATAAAGAAGATAATTTCCCATTTCTCCCCAGTATTTGTCCTAAAGTATGTTATCTGGTTTTTGTAGAAATCTCTAGGGACAGGTTAAGTTAAGAATGCTATCAGTATGTATGCAGTAACCACTTTTATTCCAGTCTCTTTCAGCTGTAATGGGTAGTAGCAGCTCAAAATGTTCAATTTTAATTTCCCAGCTCTCCTTTAAAAACAACCTTTACCAAGTTGGAATATATGCATTTATTTATTAACAATACCCTGCAACATTAATCCCTATTTAATAGTGTTCCAAATGCAGTGGAATTTAATTTTACATATTAGACTTGTGAGAACCTAGTTGAAATATGCAAGTCTTGATTACATATAGCTATATTTGAAAGCTGAATTTCATTTTAATGTTTCAATAGCTATTTCTCAGAACTTCATGATGAGATATGACCATTTTCCATTATTTCTACAGTATGACATTAATATTATAGCATCCTTTATGTTGGGAAATTAACATAAAAATTTTGGTGGCGAAGTATATATAATTCATTTTTCAGTTATGGATAATTTGAATTTGAGAATTTTTTGTTGTTTCTGAAACTATAGTCATTATTCACATTTGCAAATTGAAAAGGATTTGAGATTAAATTCTTTGGACACAAAAGTCAACTCCACAATTTGTTCAAAAAAATCATGAGCATGCATGATGGGAAAGAAATGATAAGTGTGTTCAAATAGAGATATGATATATTTCATAGCAAATTTCTAATCATTTACAGGAATATCTGCCAAATCATTTGGCTCAGAATGTTTTTATTGTATTATATATGAGATGTATTATTATAATAAAATATATCTTTTGAAAATAACAGTTTATAAATATATAACTTATATGAAAATATAACACATAATGCTTCATTATATGATCTTAAGGTGCAATATATAAATACAATTATATGAAAATTTAGGCATGGAATCTATGTGAGTAGTCACTTCTAGGTGTTTTTAAAAATGTTTCAGAAGTAAGTCAGAACTAGAGTTTAAGAACCTGTTTAAAAACAAGAGTGGCTGAATCCTATGAGTATGGAACCAGAGACCCTTAAAGCCCGCATAATCAAAGGTGAAGATGATTCCAGCTTGAGACTGAGTTATCTTAAAAATGGTCTCAGCTGTAGAAAAGAAGAAGGGTGTAAAGGAAGGTCACCCTGAAAGAAAATGTAATAAAGCAAATATTTAAAGTTAAAGTAATCAAGAAAGGGACCAGAGAGGTGGTGCCAATGATGATGCATATATGAAGTGGAAAAAAATGAGAAATGTCCAATATTTATGATCAGTACAGATAAATACACACAAAATAGTGACAGAACATTAGAGATGGTTATTAACTAGAATGTGGCTCTAGAAGATAAGACTGAAATAACTTTGGAGTAGTCCCCACTGATTCTTACCTTCATCCTTCACCTTTATTCCAGAACAATGAAGGAGTTCAGTACCCTCCCTTATTCTTCTCCCCTTCTTCCCCTCCTTCTCTCATCAAAATATTTTTTAGCTATTAATTGTACTAAATTAGTCTCAGGAATATAACTGATTGATGTATCTATCATATTATATATACGGCTGCCTATTCTTTCCATTTGTTATATTGACCTTGGGCCTAATGTTTTCTCTCCTTTAACCTGGAATTTTCTGATTTCAAGTTTTGGATGGATTGACTAAATCTATCTGGTTAAGCAACTCCACATTCATGTCCCTCATTTAACCTGTCTATAAAATGGATTGCTTGCTGAAGTACAATATCAAATAAACTTTAAAAAATTTTTGGTAAAAATGTCTTTCTTTAAATCACTTGTAAAGTAAATAATAAAGAAATATCAATGTACCCGAGACATTAGAATTTTTCCAGCTTACAGTGCAAAATTATGTAATTACATGAAACTGGCTAAAGGATAAATTGAACTGTAAGAAGTATTCAGATGTGATAACCAGGTCAATCAGTTCTGCCACCTGAATTGCTGTGACGAAAGTTCTTATGCACCTGCTCAAACTACTAATATAATTATTAAGAGAGAGGAATACTCTTGTTCATGCGGATTCTAATGTAATATGATTTTGTCTACCTTTTTTTTTTAATGAATGAGAAGATAGCATAATTCATCCTTAAACATAGGTGCATCACACACCCAGTCTCTCAAATGGACAGATAATGCCTAATCACATTTTGAAATGCCTGATACCTATTTTGTTCAAGCTTGAAACGTATTTGATTCTGATCATTATTCTTAAACGTAGTTCTTGCCTTGATTTAATGTGGTTATATCTTTCTTACATTTAAAAAATCCACTTATTATTTATTATTTAATTTCCTTGCATTTGCTACATTATTAGTAGAATATTTTAGTACCTAACCCTAAAAGTAGATTCCTTCTTTTAAAAGAGTTTCAATGAAATAAAAGGGAAGCTTCATGATCTCCTAAGTGTTTAGTAAATGTTCTCAATGGTGATAATAACTTTTTGGTAGTTTAGGTCCACCTACAGTATAACTTCAGACAGATTTGGTCCAACTTACAGTATTATTTCAAAGCAGATTTGAAAGGGAATCTTGATTTTTATTTCAAACTCTTTTGCTTACATTTATATAATTTTTGAAGATAATTTATGAAGATGATCTGATAATAAATTCCTTCTTAAACCCTTTATAATGATTTTAGAGTTCTTTCAATTTAATAATTAATGCACACATTTATTTTAAAAACACTCATTTTTAAATTTTTTACCTTAAATTACAAAAATGAAATGCATTCAAAGGTGGACAAAACTAAAATACAGTGAGACTACAAGAAGCCATGCATTGTTTAGAAATGAATAATCATTTAAATATGTTCTATTTAGGAAGTGACACAAGGAAGTTTGATTTACAAAATTGGTTGAAATATGCTAATGAAATCAAATAGCAAATAGAACCATAATTTTGTTTGCTACTTTTTACTGTCACTGATTTTAGTTGTTGGTTGAAACAGAGGGATAGTAGATGCCTTTTTAAAAAATCCATGTTTATTTGTTTTTATATTGATTGTCTTTCCTAGAATTTAAATCCTTTATCATTCTGTAAGCATTGTGAGGATTGCCTTTTTTCAATCACTTTGCTTTCTGAAGCACCTTCAAAAAGCCTCTAAATACTTCTAGATGTTCAAAATCCTCAAAGTTATATTAAATGATATCTATTTTTTTAGGTAGGCGAAAGTAGCAGAGAAAGACTGGGTACCTTATCCTTAGTTATAAATCCGAAATAATTTAAATGATTTAGAAGTTAATTCGAGAAAATAATTCTTTTCAAAAACCATATACCAGTTATATAATAAACAAAACAATTATTGCTATCTGTCTGGCTTTTGTTGGATATTACCTATTAATAGAATAAATTCCATGCTTTGAAATGAAAATAAACTGAAGATGGCTGCACAATTCTAGGAAAAAAATATGTGTTCTTTCAATTTACCAGAGATTGTGAAAGCTTATTATTGAGGAGATCAGGATTATACTTGTAAAGAATTGGATGTGAAACCATAAAATACATGCTCATTGTTTCATGTGAGTGTTCTTAATAATGCCTCAAGATTTGTGAAAATCAGGTAAAGCCATATGATGCTGCCACAAGTAAGTCTAAAATGCTATTAACCAGGTCTAGTAAAACTCCAGTGTCTTTTTACCACAGATGGTACAGTTATTTCGATGGAATTACAGCAATATACTTAGCAATTATATTGCAGGTATTAATGGAAGATAACATTGCCTTAGAACTAATGAGTTAATAGTATTGATACTTTGGGATAGATAGATCCTTAGGGAAGAATATCAGGTATTAGTTTACTAGATAATTTTATGCTTTTATTCAATGGACATTTGAAGATTTTCTATAATTTTTGTTAAATAAACTTGAATAAGACAAGTCCCTAGATATAAGGAGGTCAGAAACTATGGGGTTAGGGGTCTCTAAACAAAGAATGAACTTCTAAGTGGACACAGTAGTGGGAGAAACAATTCCATCTGGGGTAAGCATTTGTGCTTTCAGTAACAAAGACTATGAGAAAATAGCTGACATTTTAGGTTTATAGGATATGTGCAAAGGCATAGAGATGGAAGATATCTTTTTTATATATATAAGATTATGTGAAGTAACTGAAAGAAGCTAGAGTCTTCAGTACAGTGTAAGGAGTGAGCATTGTATGAGTGGAGTTTGTAAATGGGGGTAAGAGTGAGGAAGTAGATGAGCCTGGAAAGATAGCTCAAGGAGATTGCAAGTATATTTGAATGGTGAGTTGTTTGGAGTTTGTCTTGTATGAAATGAAAATCCATAAAAGTTTCAACAGGGAAAAGACAAGACCACAACTGTATTTTAGAAAGCAACATGTGGTGTCAGAGTGGAGGTGTGGGAGATGAAGAGATAGGATAGAGGAGAGGAAGGCTATTGAATGAAATACTTCAGTAATAAAATAGGCTCTCTTAAAAATGGGCTTAGATGAATTAGACATAGAATATCCACACTGAATGGCATAAGGTTCCATCAGTTCCGCCTTAAGGTAGTTATTAAACTGCATGGGTTTTCTGGAGATTTTTCTAGAGTTGAGATTACCAGGAACACTACTCCACAGTGTAGTCTTATGTTCTTGGGGCTGGCACTTGTTCTTTTATAAGGAATGAAATAACAGAATTATAATTTCCTGATGTATTTTTAGGTGACTATTTTACCTTGCTGCTATTCATCTGGCAAAATGAAAAAATCCTTAGGAAAGAACGAATTTGCCTTTTGACACTTAAGAAATTACAGGTAATAGTCAATTATCTATTTGACAGAGATGCAAAGTGTGGATTTTTTTTTTCTGCTCTGTGTTGACATTAGAGTGACCTTTGGCTCATCTGGCACAGAAGGTTCCAGTCACATTCAGTATGGATTATGACCCACTGAGCTTGTTCTTAACATGTTCTTATAGTCAGCAGATCTCAGGAGGGACTCTCTGTGGAGTATGTTGTAATCTTCCACTGGATGCTTTTTTCTTTTTTCTTTCTTCTTTTCTTTGCTTTGAAGAAATGGACAAGAAAGGTGTCTCTGCTGAAAGCTGAGTAAACCTGGAGGGCAAGTACTGACATCCATGAGATCAGAGTCACTTTTGCAAGAGCCAACCAGCAGGGTAAACATTTTGCTATCGCTTTAATAAATGAGACTAGTTGGAATGGCATCGGATTGGTTAATCTGAACAATTTTCATTTTCATAGGCAGCTAGTAGTCACTGAGCTTTCCTTATCACACAATTATTTTTTTCTAATTTCCTTTGCCTTTTCTCTCACTTAACTCCTCAGTCCATATAAACCAAAGGCAGCATTCTGGAAAGTGATGTGATTATTGGGAACATTTTGTTGATAAAAGATACTCACCCAACAGGAAGAAATTAAGTTGTTACTGACATTTTTCCATAGAAAGTGGAATTCTCTTCAGCTGAAATCCTACACAATGGAATTTCCACTTAGCAAACTCTCTAAGACTGTGAGAACTTCCTGGTGATATTAGATACTGCAACTTCAGAAATATAGACTTAAATGAATAAATGGCAGTGGTGAATATGCTGTGGTGCAGAATTCTAGTTCTCTAGGGAGTGTCCAGTATCCTACATAATAAATTACAGGAAACAATTAAAAATAAATTAGGACAATGCTGTACGTCTATTTTATACTTACACTAAAAGCCTTGGAAATGTTTGAGAAAAGTTTGTTTTTTTACATTACGTTTTCAGCCAAGTAGCTATGAAAAAGCTGGATGAACACTACATATGTGAGAAGAGTCTTCAAAAACAAAATGTTTTAAATTTCACCCAAAGCCAGGATTTAGTTACAATCCAAGATTGTATCAGCGGAGTAGTACCCAACGATGCCATAAATGTTTCCATCCACAACGGTGGCCTTGAATGTTTTGAAGGCTTTCAGATACATGGATTATTATCTTCGCATTAAATTAGAGAAGGAAGGCTTTCCAAGGTGGCCGTTTATACCTTTTGGTGGTATAGTCTGAACCAATCATAAGTCATCCTTTGAAAACTTCCTTTAAATTTTATTATTGATAAAGTCCTCAATGCCATGGAAAGACCAAGTGTCTCATTACAGGATTTAATAAATGATTAAGTAAGATAGCATTTGTTTTCCTCTAGTGACACAGCAAGATTCAGGTTAAATCTATTTCTTTAAATTTGTAAACTGGTTAATGTCAATCAAAGATGAGAAAATTAGAAAATTTGTCTATGTTGAGATTTCTTTCCTCAACCTTATGGTGATTTCAGATATCTAGGGTGATATTTTGATTATGTTATTATGATTTTCTCTTTTTACTTTCTGTTTATAAGTATTTCCAATTAGCTAAATTGAAACTTTTGTTGGTTTCAGAAATAGGGTAGGTGGTATTAGGAATTTTATAACAGATATACAAAGATCAAGATAGAATTAAAGTTTAATTTCTGAAAACCAGAAAAGAATTTTCCACAAAAATAATAGATTTGAAAGAAGAACTTGGAATGGATATTTTCTAAATTTTCTTAACATACAATGCCCAGACATAAACAGCACAGACCATGGAAATTTTTCCCTGAATACAGAGAGGGCACACCTTCTACCTTCATGGATAATCCTTATGGCTTGGTAACCACAGTAGGAAGATACCGTGTAAGAGCAGCAGATAGGTAGCTCAGAGCCTGTCCTTTTTGGCCCCAAAGAACTTTGAGAGATAAAGGTGGAAAAAAACAGATGAATAATGGAGTGGAGAATATGGGCCCCAAGCTCCCATTTTCAGACTTTGTCTTGAACAGAAGGAGGCATGTTATATAAGTTGAAGGAATTGCCAAGGCTAAGAGCACTTGCCTTGATTCATTTCTGGAACTCGGGAAGGAGATTGCCTCTCAGATGGCCATAAAAAACCTAAATGTTGGAACTTAGCATGGTTAGGCTGAAGAAGAGAGGTGGTTTAGCTTTCCTGAGTTGCTTGCCGTACCTTGAGATGTGGTTTGAATCCCCAGTATTCTTGTATGACCTTGTTCCCAGTGGAACTTCTGAGATGATGTGACTCCACTGTAGTGGTTCGAAATTACGGGTGTATTGATTATTTCAGGCTCTGGATGGAAGATGTAGAAGAGATTCAAGGAGATTCTTAATACCAGCAAGGGCTGGGGTGAGGCCCTGTGAGTCAGAGCTCGCCACCAGGCCTTGATGAAGACTTGCCAGCTCTATCTATGAAGTCCAGTAGGGGATTCCAGCAGGGAGAGCAGCTGCCAGACAGATAAGAAACTCCCTCAGAGACCAGAGAAGCCAAAGGGCACAGGACGTGCCAGCACTCCCTCCCTCTGATGTCATGAGAACACTGTAAGACTCCTAATATACCCAAACCCCACTCTGAGAAAGAAAAGAGTAAAGGGGCAAGAATATAAAGAGGGAACATCTTTCTAAAAAGTCTGAGCAGTGCAAAAAAGACTCCTTAAAACAGTTCTGTGAGGAATTGGGACTTTGAAGTATAAAGCCAGAACTGTAAAAACCAGAAGAGAGTGAAATACTGTTATTTGGCAGGAGTAAGTTTTCTTTTATATGGGGTGGGCTGCCATAGAAGATTAGGCCAGGTTTAGAGAACAAAGACACTGTATTTTCTACATATCTCTGAGAACAGTGTGAGAAGATTTAAGAATCCTCCATATATGATGTTCTGTGCTCATCTGGGTCTCATAACCAGAGCAGAGTATTGCTCCTATATAAGACAAACATCCCAAATTGGAAACCTCTGCATTAAAAAAAGAAAATTTATTAGTATATTAGGAGTCTATTGCTTTAGAATGAATGATCATTAAGTTTAGCAGCTTAAAACAACATAAATTTATTCCTCCTAGTTCTGTAGGTCAGCAAGCTCAATGGCGTTCTTTGCTTAGTCTCCCAAGGTGGAAATCAAAGTGTCAGCAGACCGGGGCTCTTATCTGGCTCTGGGGAGGAATCCAATTCTAGCTCATTTATCGTTGGCAGAATCCAGTTCCTTGTGAACTGTAGGTCAGAGGTCCCAGTTTTCTTCCTGGCTATCAGGCGGGGACTACTCTCTGCTCCTTGAAGCCATCTGCATTCTCTCTCATGTTGTTCCTTCCATCTTCCAACCAGCAATTGCAAGTCAAGTCTTTATCCTGCTTTGAATCTTTCTGAGTTCCTTTTCTGCTACCAGTTAAAGAAAACTCTGTTTTTAAAGAATTCATGTAGTTATTCACTGGAATAACCTCCCTTTGGATTAACTCAAAAGTCAGTTAACTAGTAACCATAATTAAATCTGCAAAATCACTTTTGTCACATAACCTAACATAAATACAGGCATAATATCTCTTCCAGTTCCTAGTCCCAATCCTGTGGATTAGGGTGAGAAATCATGGGGACAGGGAGTGGGGAGAGGAGAATCATTTTAGGATTCCTCCTAACACTATCAATTTTCTTGTGTACTTTTTGGTATAACAGCAGGCCCTAATAAGAAACGTACTATTGGTTAGGAAAATAATGCTGTTGATAACTGCCATGATCAGTTACTGACTATTGATAGTACTATTAAAGATTCATGAACATTATATATTGCCAATCATGAGCAAATATTTATTGAATATTACCAACTCTGTTACGTGTGGAGAGCATGCTCAGGCAAAGTGAACACAGTGCCATCCCCTATAAAGCTCATAGACATAAATAGATGATTACAGAACCATTGATAAATGTTATATATAGCCCATATAACATGTGCTATGGAAAGACAGAATCAAGTGATGTCAGAGAATTCTTTGAGAAAATCATGTTATTTGCTCAAAGTCTAGAACTTTCCCTCCCAATGATGAAAACAACACAGGCCTACTGCAGAAAAGTGGAAAACATAAAAGAGAATAGAATGATGATCACATACAATCCCATCTTCTAGAAAAACCTTTATTTACATTTCAACATATTTCTTTTATGTGTTTCACATATACGTTTCATATGTATTTTACATAGTTGAGGTTGAAATTCATATACAGTTTAGTATAGCTCTTTTATATATAAATGAGTAACATTTTTCTGTATCTTAAGAATTTTATAAATATTATTGTTGATTATGTAGTAATATTTCATCATGTGGATGGACCAAATTTTAATTATCATTTCATCTATTATTTAATTTTTAATTTTTTTGATATTTTATAATTATAAAGAGCTTGAAGTCCACTGTTTTTTCCACATTATGGTCATAGAATTTGTTCTAGGGCAGAACTGTGGGTATTCATTGGCCATACAGAAAACACGGTAAAAGGAAAACTCACTTTATATATATTGAAAACAACTATAAATAATTATAGACTAATTACTAAGATGAATACAATTAATTACTTATGTGAAGGACTATATAGTTTAAAATAGTCAAATAATTTCTTTTAACTGAAGCAATGAGGATATTGTATCTGAGGATAGTCAAATGACTTTTCTTCAAAATTGTTTTTTTCATACTTCATATTTATGGATTGTATTAGGTAGGGCTTTTCAGAGAAAAAGAACCAATAGGATGTATGTATATACAGATGGTCCCCAATTTATGATGGTTCAACTTAACAATTTATTTTTTGTTTGTTTGTTTGTTTGTTTTTACTATAGTAGTGTGAAAGTGATACGCATTGGGTAGAAACCATACTTTGAATTTTGAGCTTTGATATTTTCCCCAGCTTTCAATATGTGGTACGGTACTATCTCATGATGCTGGGCAGTGGCAGGGGCCACAGCTCCCCGTCAGCCATGTGATCTTGAGGGTGATAATTTTGCCCAGTTATAGGCTAATGCAAGTGTTTGGAGCATGTTCAAGGTAGGCTGGGCTAAGCTGTGAAGTTCAGTAAGTTCAGTGTATTAAAATATTTTCAACTTGTGGTGACTTCATTGGGACTTACCCCATCATAAATTGAGGAAGATTTGTATGTCTTTATATACGTATGCATATTTTACATATTCGTATGTATAATCTATACATATGTATATATGTGTGTATATATGCAAGAGAGAGAAATAGAGGGATTTTAAAGAATTGCCTTAAGTGATTGTGGAAGCTGGCAAGTCTGAAATCTGCAGGGTAGGTCTGCAGGCTGAAAACTAAAAGACAAGTTGGAGTTTGAGTCTGCAGGCAGCCTGCTGGTAAAATTCCCTCCCTCTTAAGGGTGATCAGTCTTTTCCTTAAGGCCTTTAAGTGATTGGGAGAAGCTCACCCAGATTGTAGAGGACAGTTTGCTTTACCCAAATTCTACTGCTTAAAATGCTAGTCTCATCTTAAATGAAACATCACAGAAACATCTGGAATAAAATACCTAGGTACCATAGCCTAGCTAAATTGGCATGTGAAAATAACCATTATGCAGACTCATTCTCAACTATTGGCAACGGATATGGCTGTTAAGGTTTGCATGTGAGTTCCTTGTAATCCAGAATTCAGTAGACTTAATATTTCCTTTCTGGAAGACATTATGACATGAGATGAAAAAAATCCAAGAACTAGAAGGCATTAGTCATTGTCAATATAGAACTAGTAGTAATAAATAGGACTCATAAGTATCCTTAAAGGGCAAAAATTATTTTCTGCTCTTAAGTGTCCTAGTAGGAAGATTAAATATTATTTACTGATTTGATAAAAAATCTATTCAATGAGAACTCTTTGTAGTAATGGTCATTTTAATAAATTAAGATTTGAATTAGACAATATTTAAAGGAAACACAGTGTTTTAATTTTGGATGCATGTAATTACTCAAACAGGAGGAAATGAGTAAATGGACTAGCCTAAATGCTTTTCTGAGTGCAAACCATTGGGGAACTTTCTTTTATGAATAACTAGGGAAACATTGTGATTAATATATTTCCTTGTATAAATTGTAGAGAAGCTTTCCAAAATTGGTCTTTAACTTGCTTATTTAAAATAAATTCCTAGCTATTTTGTCTATACCATACATTTATGGAATCTGAAAAGGATTGGATAGATTAAGTAAGATAAACTTCAACTTAAGTCCCTTCTAAATTATTGAAAATTCCAAGGGATTGTGAGTTAATAAAATTTATCATGCTTGTGTTAATCTTTGGAATGTAAAATTTTTTTCCACAGTGGAATTCTGTGGTTTGTTGTTTGTCAAATGATTGTTTTATCAAATATAGTAGCAGGAATATTATTGATAAGTAAAAAGTGATAAATTAGAAAAAGTACATATAATGTGATTTTTGGGAATTTGTTTAGACTTTTAGTCTTATGTATAGGAATATCTTTTAATGTGGGAATAAAAATGCTTGCTGTAGGCCTATAGGAGTAGGCCATTTTAAACTGGCAGCATTTAGTACCTAGCAGTATTTTTTTTTAATTTTTTTATTGAGTAATGTTATTTTACAATGTTGTGTCAAATTCTAGTGTAGAACACAATTTTTCAGTCATACATGAACATGTATATATTCATTGTCACATTTTTTTTTTTGCTATGAGCTATCACAAGATCTTTAATATTTTTCCCTGTGCTATACAGTATAATCTTGTTTATCTATTCTGCATTTTAAAATCCCAGTCTGTCCCTTCCCACCCCCCACCCCCGTGGCAACCACAAGTTCATATTCTATGTCTATGAGTCTGTTTCCGCTTTGTATTTATGTTTTGTTTTGTTTTGATTCCTCATATAAGCAATCTTATATGGTATTTTTCTTTCTCTTTCTGGCTTACTTAGAATGACATTCTCCAGGAACATCCATGTTGCTGCAAATGGCGTTATGTTGTCAGTTTTTGTGGCTGAATAGTATTCCATTGTATAAATATACCACATCTTCTTTATTCAGTCATCTGTTGATGGACATCTAGGCTGCTTCATGTCTTGGCTATTGTAAATAGTGCTGCTATGAACATTGGGGTGCAGGTGTCATTTTGAAGTAGGGTTCCTTCTGGATATATGCCTAGGAGTGGGATTCCTGGGTCATATGGTAAGTCTATTCCTAGTCTTTTGAGGAATCTCCATACTGTTTTCCACAATGGCTTTCCTTGCTTCCCTCTCCCACTCTTAATGATTTAGATGTCTTCTTTTACAATTTTGTGTTTATTCTTTTTGTAATTCATGGCAGTTATCTCCTTTCCAGTTATGAGTTTCTCATTTTTGTAGCATCCTGCTTCTTTTCTATTTAGAGTAGACCTGACAATATTTCTTTTAGCATGGGTTTAGTGTTGCTAAACTCTTAGTTTTTGTTTGTCTGTGAAGTTCTTTATCCCTCCTTCTATTCTAAAGGATAGCTGCATCTTTTTTTCATTCAGGACATTGAATATATCTTGCCACTCCCTTCTGGCCTGTAGTGTTTGTGTAGAGAAGTCAGCTGAAAGCCTTATGGGGGTTCCCTTGTAACTCACTCTTTGTTTTTCTCTTGCTGCCTATAGGATCACTTCTTTATCCTTGACTCTGGCCATCTTGATTATGATACGTCTTGGTATGGATCTGTTTGAGTTCTTCCTGTGTGGGACCCTCTGAGCCTCCTGTACTTGGATATCTGATTCCTTCTTTAGGTTTGGGAAGTTTTCAGTCATGATTTCTTCAAAGACCTTTTCAATCCCCTTTGTTCTTTCTTCCCCTTCTGGAACCCTTATTATGCATAGATTGGCATGCTTTATATGATCCCATAGGTCCCTTGTATTGTATTCATTGTTTTTTATTTATTTTTCTCTCAGCTTTTCTGATTGGGTGCTTTCTGTTGTCCTGTCTTCTAGGTCACTTATTCATTCCTCTGCATTATCTAGCCTGCTTTGTACAGACTTTAGGTCAGCTCTCATCTCAGCAAATGAGTTTACTAATTCTACTTGGTTCTTCTTTATAGCTTCTATTTCATTTTTGACATATTTTATATCTCTAAACACTATTTCTTTTAGTTCCTTCAGTACTTTGATCACTTCTTTTTTGAAATCTTGATCTAGTAGGCCATCAATGTCTATTTCCTTGATCATGCTTTCAGGGGATTTCTCTTGATCTTTTAATTCGGAGTGGTTTCTCTGCTTCTTCATATTGCTCATATCTCTCTGGCACTGTGGCTTAAGGAGTATCAGTTGTCTAGTTCTCCTGGAGATGGTGAGCTCTTAATGATTTTATAGAGAGGTCTTTGTGTCTTCATCCTGTTTCACGAATTCAGCTTGCTGTTTCCAGAGGCCCTCTGTTGGCGCCCTTGTCTGTGCTGCTCCCAGTGGCTGTCAGCTAGCAGATCGTGCCCCCTCCTAACAATGGGTCAGAAGCTGAGCTCTTACCCAGTGGGCGGGCAGGTCAGTCCCCCTCCTGATGCCACAGTCAGATGCTGCATTGGGAGGAAGCAGTTGGGCAGATTGCGCCCCCTCCCAGCACCGTAGTCAGGTGCTGCATTCCTGCCAGGAAGTGGGGTGGTTGCCCGCCCTCTCCTGGCGCTGGTCAATCCACTGCTCTGTGCAGCTGCCCACTCTGCCTCGGGGTCGATGCTCTGAAGGCGGGCTCAGGGAAGACCACGGATTGGCCCTGCCCCTACTCCGTGCCAAATCTCAGCTCCTTGTTTGTCTTGGCGGCTCAAGTTTCCTGAGGTGCCAGGGCAGAAAGATTCTATCTGCCTTGGGCTGTGAACAAGTCTCAGTCCTGCCTAGGAGGTTGCAGAGCCCCCCAGGTCTCAGCCCCATTCCTGCCCGGGTGCTGTGCACAGGAGGAGATGATGGCTGTGGCTGAGCCCCGCCTCTCTTCTTGTAAGATGCACCAGTAATGGCAGCGCAGGTCTGAGGAGACAAAGGCTATGGCGCCCCCCCCCCCCCAGGGCACACCAGCCATGTTGCTTTGCTTTTTTTGCAATTTATGGGGGACCAAGGTTATTCTGCTCTGTATCCCCTCCCAGCCACGGTGTGCAGCACCCTGCATTCCCCCAGGGCTGCCTCAGTGCAGCCACCCCAGTCCTCTGCCTGGCTCGGGTGGCCTGTCCCGGCCCCAGCTGCCAACTTGCGTCTCAGGCTGGGTGTCGCAGGTACACTTTGTGCCCGTTTAACTCAGTTCTGTAGGTTAAGGGGTGCTTGGGGCAGATCTGAGCCTCAGAGGCTCCCCCCCCCGTCCCACTGGCCTCTCTGTTGGAGAGGGGATACCCAGTGAATGAGCACCAGTCCTCTTTTGCTGCTCCCTCCCCGTGGGATCGGTCCCACACTGTTTTGCTTTTTCTTCTTTTTCCTTTTTCTCCTCCCAGATTTTTGGCGTCTTTGTCTTTCGAAGAGGGTGATGTTCTGTCGGAGTTCGGCAGGTGCTCTGGTTGGCTGAGAGGTCCATAGATGTGAGTTTTGGTGTATTTGTGGGAGACGGGTTACGAGTGTCCTTCTATTCTGCCATCTTGCTTCTCTCTCTCGTACCTAGCAGTATTAATTGAAATGGATCTTCAATGAATTTCCTCCAGGTGAAAAAAACTGCATATTTTGATTCTTATGAGGGATACTAAGCTAACCATATCAGGGAGTGAACTTCAAAATCAGTAATGGAATTATTGGTTTCCTGACCTAGCTGACAATTTCTACCTTTACTAGTACTTTTTAGTCCTCTGTTTAGTCAGATAATTCTAAAGTGTATGGCCTTTATGTAAGGAAGGTAATAAAGGGTTAGTATATAGAATACAAATCCTATCAGCCATGTAAAATGTCCAGGTACTTCAATTCTAAGTAATATTTAAAAGAAGTTGTTTGATTACATAAGACTAAGGATTAAAACCTACCAGAGTGGTAGGTTTAATTTAGTATTGTCACTATTCTGTCAGTTTTGAGGTTTTGAAAACTACAAATGAATAATACATTATACATTAATCCTAAAGATTATTAGTTCTTTTTAATTGCTTTTGGGTTTACATTCCAGAACAATGTTAATATTTTTCCAAGTGAAGCCAAGAGGAAATTAGCATTTATGTTTTATTCTTTTTTCCCCCAAATTATAAATGTTTTTCTGACCTTTAAATACTAATGAAGGGAAATAAAATGAACATAAAATATTTGTCTTAATTGTTTTGTGTTTTGTTGCCTAATTATGAATCTTCCCTTAATAGCTTAATTAGTCCCAGTGTCATTGTAGGGGAAAAAATATCAAGTGGCCACTGAAGGGACACTTTTGGGGGTTTCAAAACAATTTCTCAAAGCAAATTGAGAATCAGATAGGCAGCATCATTTATTAATATAGATAACTTGACTGAATTACTAATAATGCAGCAGTTACTATTTTTATATCAATGTCTTGGGGAAAGAGGGAACTGTTTTCATACCATTCTTGTAATGAATAAGGCTACTTTTTCTGAGGCTGGTGGTTCCTCTAGAGAGATTGTGATTTGGCAAAGTATATTATACTTTTTGAGATTTATTTTACTGTAAATGATTAATATCCTTTTCAAGGACTGGGGATATCAGGGTGAGTTCTTTATCTGCACAGTTTTATATAAATACACATTTACAAATAAGACCTTAAAATTATCTCTAATTAGTGAATCTTGGAATTTTTAATGTAATACAAAGATATGTACTTAGGGTATTCTGCCATTGCTTTAAAAACTGCTTTTCTTCTATAAAGTGAGAAAATACATCAAATATTTTAGAAAATACTTTACATATATAATATCTAACTGGTGGAGTGCTGAATGGTGGAAAGGTACTACCTGCACAGAAGCTATAACTTCTTGATTTATTTAGTCAACAGTATGAACAGAAATGAGGTGACTAAAAACAACAGACAAGAATGAAACATGTTAGTATGGCTTTCCCTTTGTCCTTTGGCACCTGTTGGGCACACAGATGCTTTCTGTATAGGAAGGACTCCGCCAGATTGAGAAGGAAGTCAAAAGCAGCTTTGTCTATTCTCTTTTATTCTCAGATTTAAGCTAGCATTCATGAAGAAAGTATATCTTCATTTCTCTATTTAATGACAACAGTTATAATATTATGACTATGGCTACAAATATACATCCTAATCTTCCTAATGATAATGGTAACATTTTACATTTACTATGTTCCAGGCACTGTTCATCAGGCTGAACACATACATGTTACCTTATTTGATTGTGAGAACAGTCTCATAGTTAAGTGCTGTTATTTTTCTCTTTTCATGCATAGGGAACAAAGGCACTGAAAGTTTAAGTAAATTGCAAATAGTAACTCAGTTTAAGTGGCCAGTTGGAAATACTGGACTTCTGAAAATTTATGAGTTAACCTTAATAATCCCTATAACATCTGATTTTGTAGCTCAGAGAGAGACCTATCTCATTAAAAGTTCTTCCAGCAGCAGCATTCCTTTTATCCCTTCCCACTTTCTTTTCAACCATACCCCACTTCTTCACCTTAATCTCCAACACATTTTCCCTGTTATTTGCTTTTATCATGTAAAATGTGATATGTACAGAGCAACAGTGGTAATACTTATTGTGGTGATCAATTTTGTGTCGAGTTGATTCAGCCATAGTACACAGATATTTGATTCAAGATGTTTCTATGAAGGTATTTTTTGGATGGAGTGAACATTTAAATCAGTACACTCCGAGTGAAGTGTTGTTTTGTTTTGCTTAGTGCTCATAATTTTAGTTGTCTAAAAGTTATTTTCAAACCCCAAATTGTGCTTTAATAATTCATGTATGCTGTCAAAAGTAGTTGTAGTTTATTTTCACTTCTCTATAATATACCACAAGTGAACACACTCTAATTTTTAACTTATTCTCTTGTTTTTTAGACATTAACAAAATTTTGTGCAGATCTTACACATCTTCTATTGGAAAAATTCCTAGGTACCTTTTCAGCTGCTAATATACCAAGTGTATTTTAAAACAAATATGTGTTCTATGTGTTGTTAATATTATAGGAGTGTAATTGATTTTTAAAATATCAATTTTTTTATCTTGCTACCTTGCCAAAGTCTATGCTTATTTCTAATAATTAGATTCTAGAGTATTTTGACTTTTCTATGCAGGCAAGACAGTCAAGTCATCACAAAGAAACAAAACAAAGCAAAATTTTTATAGTTTTCCAATCCTATGTCTTTATTATTTTTCTTGTCTTAAAAAATGTTAAGAAATTTTAGAACTATTTAGGCTAGAAAGAGACTTCACCATAAGCAATATATCCAGATTCTGACCTCATCTCTCCAATTGCCTAGTACCAACCTAGTCTAAGACATCTTTACTTCTTGCAGGGATTACTTTAATTGCTTCCTTGCAGTTTATTGATGTTACTTTTGCTCCTACTGCATTACCCACGGTCTATCCTCAGTAGCACAGCCATATGGTTTCACAACCCTCTAATGGTTTTACATTTAGCATAGAGTAAAAGCCAAGTCATTACAAGACAAATCCCCCTTCCCTTAATCTGCTTGCCCCCAGCTTTTCTCCATTCCGCTTGGTCTTGCCACTTGCAGCAGACATTGTCGATTCTCCACCTCATATCATATAAACCTACCTTTGAGTTCACTTATAGCTATGACAATGAGTTTTCAAATGTCCACAAGCACTGTCCCGCATCAAATAGTATGTCTCTTGACTCTTGCTTCTTTGCCGAAGGGCAGACTGTCAGCACAGAAGCTTGCCGAGCCCACTGTAGGGCAGCCCAGAAGTGCTGGAGATGTGATGCTGCAAGGGTATCCCTCAGCCTGTGAGGAATGGGAACTAGTGGATGCATACTTTTGCTTCCTTCTCTTTTGTTGAGGAATTCTGAGATGCCATGAACATGCACCTTGTTAGTCCTGAGCAAGTCTGAGACTCAGCTCACCTTTTAACAGCCATTCTTCTTTCTCTGCCTTAGATTTCTCCCACTCTTTTGCATGCTCCTCGGGATCACCTCTTGAATAAACTGTAAGTATCCAAATCCTTGATGATTAATCAATTTCTTATGATTAACTTCAGGAAAACCCAGTCTAGCGTAACACTTTAGCCATGCTGGCTTCTGCTGTTTCTCAAACATAAAATCATGTTACTGCCCTAGCACAGTTTCACTGCCAAGAATCCTTCCAGGTATCTGTTTGGTCTCCTTCATACCTTTTGTATGATTCCTAAATAACTTCTTCTCAAAGAGGCTTAACATGACTACCTATTTAATGCTACGACCTGTATTGCCCCTGACTCTTACACCCCTGATTTACTTTCATCTGTTTTACTTTTTATTTTATCATATTTCAGATTCTAACATTTTTTATCATATATAATTAACATTTATAAATATTTATCATATTTCAAATTCCAACATCCTTTGTTAAATGTATTTGTTACTTGTTCTCTATTATTTCTTACTTGAAATCAGGGATCTTTGTTTTATTTCACTTGTGTATCACAAATGCCAGAGAGTGCGTGGTATAGGTTTAATTAACATGTTTTCAGTAAGTGAATGAATGAATAAATTAATCCGTGAACATTTTTGTCTTATTTGTAATGTCAAAGTAAAACATTTCAAAGTTTCTCCATTAAAAATATTTTACTGTAAGGTTTTGGTAACAAATCTTTATCAGCTTAAGGAATTTCATTTCTAACTATGCTTTAAATCAGGGCCTGTAATTTTTCTCTCTTTACTATCTTTGTCTAATTTTGCTTTAATGAAATGAGCAGAGAATGGTCACATTTTTTAACTGTCTCGGAGATGTTTTATAATGATGGAAGGACTTTTTTTTTTTAGGGTTTGGTAGAACTCTCTCCTCAGACTATGATCTTGCAGGTTATTATCTTTGTGTGTGTGTGTGTGAATATACGTAACAATTGCTTTTATAATTATTAGAAGACTATAGAGTGTTAAGTTAATCTTGCTGTTTTAATTTTATAAGAACTGCTTACTGCATGTAAGTATTCAAATGAATTGGCATAAAATTGTTAATCTTATTTTATTATCTTTGTATTCTCTGTTGCATCTTTATCTATGTCCTCTTTTGTTTTCCTTATTTATTTATTTCCTTACTATTTATTGAGTACTTCTCTATTTTCCTTATCAGACTTTCCTGAATTCTGTCTATCATATTATTTCTTCCATTATTATACTTTTTGGCTTTATTTTATCTTGGCTTCTAGAACTTTTATTTCAATTTTTATCTTTACTATCTTCTTCTTTCCACTTTCTTTACATTTACTCTGTTCTTTCTCTACCATGTAAACTTGGATACTTATTTCATTAATTTTATATCTTTTTCTTTTGAAATATAACCACATAAAGCCATAAATTGGTATTGATTTAATCGTAACCCACAAGTCCACTCCTCCCCCAACTCTCCCAAGAGAACTGAAAAATGTTTTATTTTTAGAATTTCAAAATAGCTTTAATAAATTCAGTGAGATTTTAAAAATATTTTTTCTACACCAGAAATAACACAACATTGTAACCTGACTATACTTCAATAAAAAATATTTTTCTACTATGTACTGTGTCCTATAATAAAGAAGTTGAATAATTCATAATCCTAACTCCAAGTCCACTGTGCTTATATTCTATTGAGAAGAGACATATAAAGCACACAGTTTAGGTGTGGCATAGGTGCTGCAGTTCAGGGGATAAAAGGTAGTATGGAAGTACATTTAAAAGTTAATGTCCTTTCCAAAGCAAGCAATGGAAATTACTTCAATTACTGAGGAAATATCTTGAAATGCTTCAGATGTGGTCTTTAAAATGGAAACCAAAATTGCTACTTTTGCATCATGATGAATTTTAATGTCTAGGGGACAAGAGGAATTCCTCACAGTTACTTCATAAGTTTTGATATATAATGTTGTCTGAATCATATAGTTGTAAGTATTTTAGTTTCCACTATGATTTCTTTGACTCAAGGATTATTTAGTCATGAATTTCTTATTTTGCAAATGTATGAAGATTAAAAAATTATATTTTATTGTTACTAATACCTAATTATATTAGTCAGGGTTCTCCACATAAACAGAACCAATAGGATGTATATCTAGCTCATGTGGATTCTGGAAGCTGACAAGTCCCAACATCTGCAGGATGAGTCAGCAAACAGAAGATCCAGGAAAGCCATTGTTTCAGTTGAGGTGGAAGGCAAGAAAAATCCATGTCCTAGATTGGAGGAAGTCATACAGGAGGAATCCTCCTTTACTCTAGGAGTATCAGATTTTTGTTTTATTTGAAGACACCCCCCTCCCCCCATACACACACTCACATTAGGGAGGGCAATCTGCTTTATTCAGTCTACCCATTCAAATGTTGATCTCTTCCAGAAACATCCTCTCAGACACATCCAGAATAATGTTTGACCAAACGTCTGAGTTCCCTGGGGCCCAGTCAAGTTGACACATGAAATTAGCCACCACACTAACATCATTTCATAAGGAATGTGATCTCTATGACAAGTATTTGAAATTTGTTGAGAATATATTTATGGCCAATTTGTGATCATAATTCATTCTGGCTTGAGAATAATACATATTCTCTAACTGTTGGGTAAATTTTAAAGTGTGTTTAGGGATGGGTGTTGTGGTTGAGTGCGTGTAAATATATGACTTTGAACAGGATAGTGATTTCAGTACATAGAAAACCTTGAGCCATCTTTGTTTAAAATTCATGTGGCTAGGAACTTCAGAACTCAAACCAACAAAAATGATGTTAGACTCCTGGTCTTATCAATTATGTACTGCACTTTTATTAATCAAATTTTATATTTAAAAGCAATTGAGGATCTATCCCTTAATCATTTATTTAGTGTTGTATTCATGATATTATCTGCATGATCAACTTCCTTTTTCTCTGTCAAGTGTCCTTTCTGGTTTCTACAAGCTAAATGTTGGAAACATAGAAGAGAGAAAGGGACATGCTTACTTTCTGCTCTCCACAATTGTAGCTTTTCCCTGAAGCAAAGAATACAGAATGGCCAGGGTGAGTGGATGGAGAGTCTGGGAAATTGTGGAGAAAGAAGAAATAAAGGGAAAAATAAATCCCCAAATATTTTTGAAAAGTTATTAAGTTAGGTAGAACTTTCTTCCCCTACAACTAGGGTAAATTGGCCATGCCTGTGCTCCTTCTGAATATGAATATGCCTTCACAAATTTACATTCTTTTCAAATTTGTTTTGAGATGAGTTTACCTATTTGTCTCACGTGGACCTTTGGTCCATGTAGGGCTGAGACTGTAACATAAGTTAGCAGGGAGGTGTCTGGGGGCAGCCTAAGTCCCTTGTTGTTACCAATAACATGATCCATACTAATTTTGAAACTTAAACATAAGTAAGCAAATGAGACTCATAACGCTCTGAGTCTAATACTTCTGCTGCTGTCTTGCTGTGCTTCAGTTGGCAACTTGAGCTTCAGACTGAAAATTATCATTGAAGTGTTTTAACCCTAGACACAATGAATAATTCCATGATTTAATGATTTCTTTTTCATGAGAACATTAGCGATGTGTATTTCTCAGACAGCTTAATCCTACTCTGATCGTATCTTTCCCTTTGTTATCTCTGGTAGGTATACAAGCTTTGCTACTTGTTATGAAAAAAAGGAGAGTAAAACTCTATCCGTATATATTTCAAATATGACAAGTAACTACTGGAAACTTATTTATTCTTCAGCAACATTTTTCATATTCTTTCTGCCTAATTTTAGTCATATACAGTATTACAATTGGCCAAATTTACATCTTGGAACCCAAAGAAGAATTATTTTGTGTGCTTCACTTAGATCTCTGAGTATTCCTTTCCCTCATGTGTGTGGAGGGCACCACTTTGTTTGCTTTTGCTTTCAATAGCTAGAAGCATTTAAGTAGGAAAGACTGCCCTTGCATTTTGAAGGCCTCTTTGCCCACTTGGATAATGCTACTTAAAAAATGACTGATGGAGGCTGGTGTTTGCAAGCCCCAGCCCCCTTGCTTTGGCTGAGGACGACTGTGAGGCACAGCTTACACTCCAGAATATCTCTATGGGGTCAGGCGGAAGCTGCCATTCTGGGACTTGGGCTCAGATGGCCTGCCTACTGTTCCTCCTCCTGCTTTCCTTACTGCTTTAATGGTTTCCCCAAGAGCCTTTCCTTTTAAATCATTTGCACATAGATCCTCAAATCTAGGTCTGCTTCTGGATACTTAGCATAAATATATTTAACCTTAAAAATCATAGGTCAAATGAATCTTTTGTCTCATCTTTAATTTGATGAAAAGTGTACCTGAGTTTACTCTTTAGACTCTCTAATAGTCTGTTTTGAGGCTTCATTTCTGCAGTACAAATAGTAACACTACTTTACGCTTGGTGTTTCATTCATAATTTATCAATGAATTCCTAGTATACAGATGATTCAAAAGCCATAGCATTTCAAAGCCCCATTTTATCAACAGAGATATAATAAACTGAACTTGAGAGTACCAGAAATTACCAGGATTGTCTGATGTGTACTACAGAATGTGCAGTCATTTATTCCTGTTGAGTTCTATGTGAGAATGTGAAATTCTTTCAGACTTCATGGTCATTTTCAGAATTCTCAGACTGTGGAAATAAACTGACAATCAGTCCTATTAGCATTAATACAGCTAGACAGGTCACTGAGAAAAGCTGCAAAAACTAAATATTGCTTTTTTCTTTAGAGAATTTTTTACATAGTATATGGCTAGGGAGATGGTACTCTTCAATAAAAGCAAAAATTAGTCATTTGATATTGACTAAGCGCAAATATTTGTAGTGGGTCAAGCTTACTGGTGGTTTCCTAGGAGGAGAGTGTACTGCTGGGAGAAACCAAACAGGAAAAAGAGGGTTTTTTTTTTTTTACAAATGATCAAATCATAAAAAGATAAAACAGAAATTACACACCTAAAAATCATTCAGCTGCTGTCACAGAGTACAGGAGACTGAGTAGAATAGCAAGTGAGAAAAGAGCAAAAGACAAGTAAATGAAATGAAGGTATTTAGCCAGATGGAAGAAATACTTATTTCAGTCTATCACAGTGGTCATAATATGATGTTATATGGAACAAATTTGAGTTATAAAATTATAAATCACTCATTTATAGGTTAACTCAATTTTTTATTGTAAAACCTAGATTCCATTTACTTTCTAAACATCTATTCAGTACTTAACGAAGTTCATTTCTACTCAGGCCACAAAGAAAGTCTTGGTAAATTATAAACATTCAAGACTGTGTAAGTCATGTTTTATATTATATTTATTTATTATATATATTTATATATATACAGATCTATGAGGTTATTTGAAAAAAAAAGACATAATAAATAAAAAATCTACTGGGTGAAAAAAGGAGATACAAAGTATAATTTTAATTGCAGGCCATCAGCTTCCCTCCATTTTAGAGCATTCAAAACTAAATATGTGCATGATTTATTAAGAAAGATAATATGACCCCATATAAAAACACTGATGAATAAATATGATTTTTTGTTTTAGGTAAAATTACATTATAAATATATGAACCGCTTTCTTATATATGTATGTGAACTTAATTCCATATAATTGAACAACTACTGGTCCCATTTGTGTTGAAGTATTAGGCAAAATTCTAAGGTTATCCTCAATAACTCTTGCCCTTGTATAATGTCTTCCCCATGGATGTGAATAGAACCTTTGAGTACAATACATGATCATATTATATTGTACAGCAAAAAGGAAAATTTCCAGATTGGGCCTGACTTAAGCAAGTTTTTTAAAAGCAGAGAGTTTCCTCTGGCAGATAATAGACAAAGAAGTCAGACAGATATACCTCTCCTGGCCTTGAAGACATAAATGGTCAGGCTTTCAACTGCTTATGAGGACCGTTTCTCAAGGAATACTGTTTGGCCTCTGGAACCTTAGAGCAACCCATAGTAGAGCCACAAGAAAGCTTTCCCATGCAAGGAGATGCATTCTGCCCAACCCCAGCGGGGCTGGAAGCAGGCTCTTTCTGAGTCAAGTCATTCTGAGGTGAGAATGCAGACTGGCTGACACTGATTTTTCAAAGTCTGATTTATGTTTTATTTTATTTTTATTTATTCATTTTTTCATTTAAGTTAGTTGATTTACAATATTATATTAGTTTCAGATGTACCACATAGTGCTTCAGTATTTTTATAGATTGCACTCCATTTAAAGTCATTACAGCATAATGACTGTATTTCCTTGTGCTGTTCAATACATCCTTGTTGCTTATTTATTTTATATATAGTAGTTTTTATCTCTTAATCCCATACCCCTATTTTGTCCTCCCCTTTCTTCTCCCCACTGGTAACCACTAGTTTGTTCTCTGTATCTGTGAGTCTGTTTCTGTTTTGATGTATACATTTATTTGTTTAATTTTTTACATTCTACATATAAGTGATGACATAGAGTTTTGTGTCTTTCTCTGTCTGACTTACTTCACATAGCATTATACCCTCTAGGTCTACCCACATTGTTGCAATGGTAGAATTTCGTGTTTTTTGTTTTTTTAATGGCTGAGTAGTATTGCATTGTATACATATACCACATCTTCTTTATCCATTCATCTATTGATGGACACTTTCATATCTTGGCTATTGTGAATAATACTGCTGTGAACATTGGAGTGAATGTATCTTTTTAATCAGTGTTTTCATTTTCTTCAGTTTATACCTAGTGGTGGAATTTCTGGGTCATATGGTAGTTCTATTTTTAGTTTCTTGAGGAAACAGCATACTGTTTTCAATAGAGGCTGCATCAATTTACATTCCAACCAACAGTGTACTAGGGTTCTATTTTCTCTACATCCTCGCTAACATTTGTTATTTTTAGACTGTTTGATGATAGGCATTTTGACAGGTGTGAGGTGATATCTCATTATGGTATTAATTTGCATTTCTCTGATGATTAGCGATGTTGAACATTTTTCTTGTGCCTGTTGGCCATCTGTGTATCTTCTTTGGAAAAATGTCTATTCAGGTTTTCTGCTCATTTTTCACTTGGGTTGTTTGTTTGTTTGTTTTTTAATATTGAGTTATATGAGCTGTTCATATATTTTGGATATTAACTCCTTATTGGTCATATCATTGGCAAATATTTTCTCCTACTCAGTAGGATGTCCTTTCATTTTGTCAATGGTTTCCTTTGCTGTGCAAAAGCTTTTAAGTTTAATTAGGTACCATTTGCTTGTTTTTGTTTTTGTTCCTTTTGCCTTAGGAGACAGATTCAAAAAATATTGCTACAATGTATTTCAAAGACTGTACTCTGTTTTTTTTTTTCCCTAGGAGCTTTATGGTTTCCAGTCTTATATTTAGGTCTTTGATTCATTTAGAGTTTATTTTTGTATATTTTGTATTTGACAAAATATTCAAATTTGTTCTTTACATGTAACTGTCCAGTTTTCTAGCACCATTTGTTGAAGAGACTGTCTTTTCTCCATTGTATATTTTTGCCTCCTTTGTCATAGATTAATTACACATAAGTGTATGGGTTTATTTCTGGTCTCTCTATTCTATTCCATTAATCTGTATATCTGTTTTTGTGATAGTGCCATGTTGTTTTGATTACTGTAGCTTTGTAGTATAATCTGAAGTCAGGGAGTGTGATACCTCCAACTTTGTTCTTTTTTCTCAAGATTGCTTTGTCAATTTGGGGTCTTTTGTAATTGCATATAAATTTTAGGGTTATTTGTTCTAGTTCTGTGAAAAATGTCACTGTATTTGATAGGGATTGCATTAAATATGTAGATTACTTTTGGTAATATGGACATTTTAACAATGTTAATTCCTCCAATCCAAGAATACAGACTATCTTTTCATTTTTTTGTACCATCTTCAATTTCCTTCATCAGTGTTTTATAGTTGTCAGAATATAGGTCTTTTACCTCCTTGGTTTAGTTTATTCCTGGGTATTTTATTATTTTTCATGTGATTTTAAACGGGATTGTTTTCTTGCATTCTCTTTTTGATAGCTTCTTTATTAATATATAGAAAAGCAAATATCTTTGTATATTAATCTTGTATCCTGAAATTTTACTGAATTCATTTATTAGTTCTAATAGTTTTTTGGTGGATACTTTAGGATTTTCTATATATATTATCATATCATCTGAAAATAGTGACAGTTTCACTTCTCTTCCAATTTGTATCACTTTTATTTCTTTTTCTTCTTTGATTGCTGTGGCTAAAACTGCCAATACCTAGAAGAAGTTTAAAGAAGAAGCAGTTAAAGTGAGCAGCCGTGTCTTACTTCTGATCTAAGAGGAAAGGCTTTCAGCTTTTCACTCTTGAGTATGTTAGCTGTGGGTCATAAATGGCCTTTATTATGTTGAGATGTTTCCTCTATACCAACTTTGATGGGAGTTTTTTATCATGAGAGGATGCTGAATTTGGTCAAATGCTTTTCCTGTGTCTACTGAGATGATCATGTGATTTTTATCTTTCTTCTTTTAATGTGATATATCATGTTGATTTTTGGATACTGAACTATCCTTTTGACCCTGGAATAAATCACACTTGATCATGGTATATGAACATTTTTATATATTGTTGAATTCAGTTTGCTAAAATTTTGTTGAGGATTTTTGTATCTACATTCATTAGAGATACTAGCTTGGAATTTTCTTTCTTTATGGTGTCTTTGTCTGGTTTTGGTATCAAGGTAATTGTGGCCTTATAGAATGAATTTGAAAGTATTCCCTCCTCTTCAATGTTTTGGAATAGTGTGAGAAGGACAGATATTAGGACTTCTTTATACATTTGGTAAAATTCTGCAGTTAAGCGGTCTGGTTCTGGACCTTTTCTGCTGTGTTTTGTTTTTTTTTTTAATTGCAAATTCAATTTCAGTGCTTAATGATTAGTCTATTGAGATTATCTGTTTCTTCCTGATTCAGTCTTGGGGGAGATTGTATCTTTCTAGAAACCTGTCTATTTTTCTAGGTTGTCCAATTTGTTTGCATATAACTGTTCATCATACTCTCTCATGACTTTTTGTATTTCTGTGGTATTGGTTGTTATTTTTCCTCTCTCATTTCTTATTTTTTTTATTTGGGTCCTCTTTCTTTTTTTCTTGATGAGCCTGGCTAAAGGTTTATCAATTTTGTTTATATTTTCATAAGACCTGCTCTTGGTTTTATTGATTTTTTTTATTTTTTTAGGGGGGGGTCTTAACTTTATTTCTTTTCTCTCTGATCCTTATTATTTCCTACCTTCTGCTAACTTTTGACTTTTTTCCCCTACTCTTTCTAATTCCTTCAGATGGTAGGTTAATTTGTTTATTTGAGATTTCTTTTGTTTCTTTAGGTAGGCTTGCATGGCTATAAACTTCCCTCTTAGAAGTGCTTTTGCTGCATCCCATAGATTTCAGAAAGTTGTGTTTTCATTTTCATTTGTCTCATGGTATTTTCTGATTTCCTCTTTGAATTCTTCATTGACTTTTTTTTAATAGCATGCTGATCATTTTCCATGTGTTTGTGTTTCTCCCATTTTTCTTTCTATAATTGATTTCTAGTTTCATACTGTTGTGGTCAGAAAAAATGTTTGATATAATTTCTGTCTTCTTAAATTCGTTGAGACTTCTTTTGTGGCTTAGCATGTAATCTGTTCTGGAGAACTTTCCATGTGCACTTGAAAAGAATGTGTACTCTGCTGTTTTTGGAAGGAATGTCCTGTGTGAAGACCAACTGGTCTTCTGTAGGTTGACATTTTGATTTCAGCTTTTAAGACCTTGAGCACTCACAATCCTGACTCATAGAAAACATGAGATAATAAATTACTATTGTTTTAAGTTGTTATATATATAGTAATTTGTTACACAGAGATAGAAAACTAATACAATTGGATAAGTGGTATCTTTGTCAAGCCATTAACAAATTCTACTTTTGTTTTTTCTGAATTCATAACCATGGTAAGCCCTAACGCTGTGGCAAGAAGGACTTTTGTTTGGGTTACACACAAAATGAAATATTGATTATTCATCAAAATGATATTTTAGAAGTATATTTTTGATGTAAAATTATGTTCTAAGTATACTGTTAATAAAAACAGATTCTAAACATATTTAGTACTTAATTCCTTTTTATTCTTCATATGTGTTTATATGGTTATAAGCATATATGCATGTAGAGGTGATTTATTTATATTTTCTTATTTTCTATAATAAATATCGTGTAATTAAAAAATGTAACTAAGCAAGCTAATCAAACACTGTCCTATCAGCATTTTATGATATTTAATGTGAGGTCCTGGACTTTTACTTTCCTTTCCCTTTTCAAAAAATTTCAAGATTATTATTTTCATTAAACTGCTAAAGATGTTTGTAATACCTGTTTATTAGTCAGAGTTCTCCAGAGAAACAGAAGCAATAGGATATATAAGAGGAGATTTATACTAAGAATTTTCTCACACAGTTAAGAAGGCATGAGTTTCACAAGCTGCTGTCTTGCAAGGTGGAGAATGAGGAAAGCTGGTTGTGTACTTCAGTCTGAATTCAAAGGTCTGAGAACCAGCTGATGTAGATTCTGGAGTCAGAAAGCTAGAGAACCAGCAGCTCTGATGTCCTAGGGCAGGAAAAGATGATGTCCCAGATCAAGAAAATAAAGAGAAAATTTGCCCTTCCTTCATCTTTTTGTTGTATTTAGACCCTCAGCGGATTGGATGATGCCCTCACATAATTGTGAGGGATGAATCTCTTTTCTCTGTCTGCTGGATCAAATGCTGGTATCTTCCAGACCCTCAAGAACACACCCCCAAATAACGTTTTACCAGCTATCTGGGCATCCTTTAGCCCAGGCAAGTTGACCCATAAATTTAGCCATCACAAATTGTTTAATATATCAAAATAATGCTTATAAATAGGGGTCACCCTCAAACCACATATTGAACAGAAAGGCCACAAAAAAAGTCCCATGGTAGATCTGTCATATACAAATCAATACCAAGGATGTATTAATGCCTCAACAGCACTCTTACAAGCACTGGGGACAACAGTGAGGCAACGTGTCCTTGTCTGATTGATGTTAGAATACTGTTTATGCACTGTACACATTTCTTTGTACTGTATTTACATAGCTTAATGGGGTTTAGAAAGGTCAGAATCAGCGCTGTAGACATTTGAAACTGTGAATTACATACAGAGGGATTGTTGAATTCTTAATTATATTATTCAAAGGTTTACACAAGTCTAGTTTCTACCAAAGAATATAGGGCTTTTGGTATCGATTAATTTAAAACTTGTATTTTTACTTGTTTTTCATACCTCTATATCAAATGAGAAATTACTACATGCCAGGTTCACATCAAATAAAAGTCTTATCCTCTCTTGTTATTCTATATTTTCCTATAGTGTATTTGACTTCTTTCTTTCTCTAATTGGTGAACACCAAGAATTATCACTGGAACAAGATGAATGTGTTTTCTGAAAGTATTATGGGAAGACTTTGGAAATGGAATGCTAACTGAATAATGATACTGATTATTTTAAATTACTTTCCATTACTTTTTAAGTTTCTCATCTGCATTTTAAAATAATCCCAGAATGAGGCATAGAAAGAATTGAAGTTCCAAGTGACTTAAAGAAAAATGACTATGCCAATAGGAATTATGCAGAAAGTTTGCAACAACAAAACAAGCAAAAATTTTTCCAATCACAGTGACTTTATGCTGGTTCCCATTAGAGTACATGTAAGAATAA
This sequence comes from Camelus dromedarius, assembly GCF_036321535.1. Classification (NCBI taxonomy): domain Eukaryota; kingdom Metazoa; phylum Chordata; class Mammalia; order Artiodactyla; family Camelidae; genus Camelus; species Camelus dromedarius. The sequence goes on along the minus strand of NC_087436.1, from coordinate 63,818,619 downwards.
AGTTTCCTGCTTTTAGTTGAAACAATGTTATTCTCTGCTGGGAGAGGTTTGTTCTTCATCTACAAATCTTATGAATTAGAAGGTAATAGGTGAATAAGTCAGAACGGAAGTGAGTCTTTACCAAGTAAGCAATTTCTTTGCAACTTTAATGGAAAGTGAATGTTTGAGAGGCAGATGAGTTTTCAAAACCATTTTAAGTTTTAAGTTTTAATAAGTTTTGCCTGACTGCTTTTGTGAGGATAAAGCATAAGATGTTTTGGTAACCTTAGGCTGACCATTAGACTGAAAACATTGTTTTAGTTCAAGAATAAAATATTAATGAACAGAAATTGTTGGATGATCACAATAATAACATACACCATACAGTGCTAAAAAGATAGCTAACATGTAGGTTGAAAGAACAGAATTTAGAAGACTTTTGACAGGTTAAATTGAATGAGATAAAATTTACTGTATATAAATATATAGCTTTTTATAGATCCAATAATAGAACTATAAAGTGAAGATTTAGGGAGATCTGACTGACAGAAGTTTGTGAGAATGAATTTTGAGTTTTGCACTGTTCTTGCCTCTACTAGAGCAGCAAGATTCCTAATATTGTCTGCCCAAGTTTATGCCACCTTAAACTATATTAATACTGGTGTGGTCCTTAGATAAAGTGAGAAGATCAATCCTTAGGGTTCCTCAAGTTTGGACCCCAGTTATATCACATCTCACCTATTGTATTCAATTCTGAAAAGTTGCAGTGTACACATAGAAGAATACAAAAGACAGTGAAGACACCTCAATTCCTGATTATGAAAAGTGGCTGAATAAAATGTACTTGTTTGAGAAATAAAGATTTAAAGATAATATGAGAGCTGTATTATTACAGTACAATAGTTAGCTTTAAGAGCTATGCATCCAGGATCCTTGGATTTGATCCAGTGCCATTGGGCAAGTTACTTAACCTTTGATAAATTACTTCAATATCCTTTCCCATTTCCTCACATCTATAAAACAATATTAATAACTGGGTCTTCTTTGTAGGATTGTTGTTAACATTAAAAGATATGTGCAAAGCATATAGAACTGTTCCTGGAAGAAATTACTCAATGATTTTTAGTTATTACTATTATTGTTCTTGTTGGTACAATTGCTACTAAATATTTGGAGAGAAGCTCATGTAGAGGGGAATCAAGAACTCTGGTATCACAGGGCAGAACTATGATTGGTGGGTTAGTCTCAAAGTGAGGAAGATTAATTCAATATGAGTCCTTGAAAACAAAGAATCATGGTCTTCCTAATGATATAATGAACCTTTATTCCCAGACTATTTTTTAAAAGCAGATATTAGGGACATATAAAAAGGAATCCCAGAATGAATGGGAGATCAAGGAGATAATCTCAATAGCTCATTTTGGCATTAGAAATCTTGTATTTGCAAAATGTTTTAGATAAACATTTTCTGCTTGAGAAAATAAATACGTAAAGTATAGGTCAATTATACCTCAATGAAGCTGGGAAAAAAGAAATAAAATAAAATATAGAATATTTAACTTATGAAAAGAGAAATCGTATATATTATCACTTAAATATACTTTTCTTTGTTACTAAGAAGCTGTTGGTTTGTATTTTATGTTAAGTAATATTGCTGTGAAGTCATTCTGAGCCCTGACCAAAAGCAAAGATGGCATCGATAAAGCAACCTTTCAAATTGTTGTGGCAGTGAGTCTGAGTCAAGAGTTTAGTTGACAAAGAGAAAAATTTGATTCTCCATTCTTGGATGCTTTGAGAAACCACATTTATGAATATAAGAATCCTCATATGTAAAAAAGACTATTAACTGTCTACTTTTCCAAGTTTTTTGAAAAAATAACAATCATATACACAATGATTACTCACATGTTAACTTACCTATGTGGGTATTTTTAGAGAGTTTCATTTAATGGTAAAATTATTTTTGTACTCTGATGTAAACTCACCAACTTGCCAAATGGGGGTTATCAAGTTGAAAGATATTAATTTGCATGTATATTATAAATGAAATATATTACAGCTTAAATTAGAGAGAATGGTTCCATTTTCAATAAGGAAGTCTTGAGTTTGTAACCACAGTAGAGAAACAAAGTAATGAGTACATGCTGTACATACACTAATTTGTATGTGCAGGTCATACCATATGTATGTCCACTAGCATATGCACACACACACATACACGCACACATTATTGCCTATGTGTAGCCAGAGAAGACTTCTGAATACTATTAATAGACTGCATACATACTATCTCTTGGAAGTTACTATACATGATCTTGTTAATCCTAATCTGAGTTAAATCTGAATGGATTCATTCACAGAAAATTTTGAGATTAAAATTCAAATTTTGTTTTTCTTTCATCTCTAGGGCATAGGAGGCAGCTGTGAAACACCATTACAATACAATGAAAGAAACAAGATTACTTTACCACAAAACTAAATTTCTTGTAGACAAAAAGCAAAAGAACTTCGTAGATGTAGCTACCTTTTAATTTATTTGTTGACTTAGATGAGCTTTTCTCTTTAAAGCAATGACGATGAAACCAGTGGCTTGGCACCACACACATTACAACCAATAAAAAGAAAATGAGCTAACTCCCTCAAAGGGGCATTACCCTTTTTCTGATTGAGCTCTGTGTAATGCTGTGCTCTGTGGAAATTTTAATAGTGTCACACAGTAAAGCAAGCTAAGGGACCATAAAACCCTGTACCTTTCCTGTGCTTGAACAGTAACCTAGCGTTGGTCTTTTTGTAGTGCTATGCTAAATGCAGGTGCAATTATGAGACTGAACCTAATTTAACATGTGGACCTACCAAAGTAGAATGCCAGCCAAAATCAAGTTCATATTCTGCATGCATTCTAAACTAATACATTTCACATTTGCATTTGAACAAGTATTTACCATCATACTTTTGAGGTCTACACTGTCCTATATAGCAAAATTGCCAAAGCTCATATGAAAATTACTTTCATATTGAATTATCTTTGCATTGTTTTTGCCCTCACTGAGCTGTGCTTTTTCTTTGAGATTTGTTGCATGTGGGCAGATGTTTAACTTGGAATGATTTCTAATTTTTTTTAAAAGCTCATTATCAGAGTGCTCTTCATTTTATAAAACTACACCAGCAGAAATGAAGATACAATTTGGTAAAAAGTAAAAATCTATTCAAATAATTCTTTTTATTTTGAGGTAGAAGGAAGAATAGATGTTGAAAATATAGTGAAAGCTTGCCTAAAGTAATGTTTCTCAGTGTAAAACTTCTTACTTGATAGCAATTAGTCTTATTTATATATGAAAACAATGTTTTTTAATCCCTTATAAATTTTAAGTTTGATAATATTAGACAGGAAAAAAAACTATTTAGAGGTCAGAAATAATTCAATGAGGTCAATTACTATGAAACAAAAGTGTTAACATTTTATTCAAAAAGGAGTTTGAACAATATTCTTTAATATAATTTAATTATATTAAAAATATAGCAAACAGAAACTTAGAAAATGTTAAGCAAATAGAAAAGACTAGAAAAAGGAAACAAATACTCAGTTTAATCAAAAACAGTCTATATCTGTATAAATAAAGAAGGAAAATTATCAACATCGGAGATTTAGACCATGTCCATTAATGAAGTTATTACCTTACTGAGGAGAATTATATTACTCCACCTCTTCTTCATTCAGTCATTCACTTATTCATGCTTTATTCGCTTATCCACTCAACCAACAAGTATTTATGGAATGATGAATATATGCAATCTATCCTTGTAGATTGTAATTTTCAAAAAAAAAGTCACAAATTTTCTATAGTTGTATCCACACTGCTTGAAATATGATTTTGTAGTTGGTGCTCTCCCATCATGTGTTGGAGTCTGTTTCTCCACTTATTGATTCTGAGCTGGTGGTGTAACTTGCCTTGGATGAGAGAATATGGCACAAGCAATATTGTGCCAGTTCCAAGCATAGGCCTCAAGAGCCTCTCTGGCAAGCTTGCCCAGCTACCACAGGAACCAGGCTGAGGAAAAGCCTGCTGGATGATGACCTTACCAGGGTCTAGTCTACTCTGTTTCCCCACACAGCAGCCAGCCAGCCCTCACAAGCACAGCTACCTCATTGGCCACAGAGCCATAAATGAACCCACCTCAAATCAAAAGAACTGCCTGACTGTGCCCAGGCTTAGCCAACACACAGAACTGTGAGTTAAAGATTGCTGTTTTAAGACAGTGAGTTCCCAAAAGCTAACTGATAGGGTTAAGCTACTTACTTATAAGATTGTGTGTGTGTGTGTGTGTGTGTGTGTGTGTGTGTACATATATCATTAGATAATTTTGCTTTTTTAGCTGGGTTTTACACATTGTCCTTATTGCAGTGTTTTCACTTTGTGCAGCTAGAAATATGAACCTAGAATTTGGCAAATAGGTATTTTTGTTCATTTTCTTCTTTGGGTTTTGTTTAATACAGTGAAAGCATTGCTTCCCACCAAAATTTTTCCCTATTTTCTCACCTCAGGAAGGAGTTTTCCTTATAGCAGGAAGAAAATGCACTATCATAAACTGTGAGAGAACAGTCTGTGCTATACAATTCTGGAATAAAATAGCCATTGTTTTACATTTTGTGAGATCAAGAAATATTAATCATTTTATGTATTCTCCTACTTTTATACATTAATTAAAAGTAAAGTTAAAGCTTCTATGCCCCCTATTTCTTTTTCTTAACAATGCAAGCATATGTCAAATTATTACTGTGGCTTATTTACTTTATTCAATGAGATATTGAAAATTCTCTACTGTAGTTCTTTTAGAAACTATTTGATGCCACTTTAAACCTTGTATATTGGAAAAAATCTTTATGTTTTTGAGAAAATGAAATTTAAAAAAAGGCAAAATACTGAAAGATAGATGATCAGTAGTGTAGTAAGTTTACATAAAATATTCTCATAATCAGCCAATAATTTTAATGGGGACTAAATTCATCAATATTATTGCAACATTAACTTACAGCAGAGATATAAAATTGGGAACCGTAAAGTATTTGAACTTTCTAAATACCTGAAGGGCATAGTTTACATAAAAAGACTTATTCTAGACTAGTTATCTAAAATCTTAAGTGAGTAGTTGATTTCCTTTATTATGGTCAGTATTTCCTATGACGTATGTGCTTATTCAGTGATCTTTATATTACCTTAAATATTCAGTTAGTAAAGTTAATTTCTTGGTGAGATGTGCTGGGGTTAATTTAATTTATACCTTTTTTGTTGTTGTTAATGTAACTCTACTGTTGGCTTTTGTTTGCATTATCCTTGAATAATGAATTCATTTTTATCCTTAATATGAATATTTTCAATTGATGGTATTCTCTGTTGAAATTCTATTATAGTTATACTCTCTTAAAATTTATTTTAAATGATTGTGGTAAAGGGAAATTGGGGATGGTGAGTGGGGTGGTAATTTTGTGTATAAATATGGTTGTGCACCTGCATTTATATATGAAGAAACAGATCCAAGCTAAGTGGAAATCATGGCTTTTCACTTTGTAGAAAATAGACATGAGATTTATTTCATTTATCAATAGATAAACTAACAAATTATAGTTTGCTAAATTGGGATTTTTCTAAACTTTTAAAAATATTTGAAAATCTTTGATTTTAACTTTTTATGCAATGTCTAGTCATCAGACTCATTTGACATAATTTATAATGTCACATATGTTATATGTATTTAAATAAAAGTAACATGGAAAACAATCTAATTAGCCACCTATACTGAGACTTCATACTTTCTGACTTGGGTTCAATTTTTATGGATGTTGTAGTCATGTATTTCATATTTATATTTTAAAATCATCAGAAAGATATGTAAACACATATTACCATCTCAAGTTATTCAGCAGATTTTCAAAATTTTGAATGGCTTTAAGTTTTGAAAGATTTATTTTCTTGCCAATTGGAAAATATCAAGAATCTGAAAGATATTTTCATAAAGAAGGAAAATGTAGAAATAGTGGAAAAGTGAATAGCCTTTTCTAGCACATTTTAGAACTAAGCAATACTGGCAACCTTTAAAAAAAGAAATTATTTATTTTTGGAGGTCAAACCCAAACAAAGTGGTTATTTAATTTAACAAGATTTGGAAATTTATGTTTGAGTCTTGCTACAAGGCACTAAGCATTATTCTTATTTAATATTTTATAAACAAGAGTTCTGGGGTATTGATTTTTTTATGTTTGAAGAAAAATGTAATTTTTGGAAAAGTTTCTCAAATGCAGCTTTTTAAGGTAAGGAATCTTAAAAAGAAAGGTTGCATGATTTTCTTAGGATAATGAGGTATCCTTAAAAACAAATCTCGTAAGTAGAATGTAAACATAATTTAAAACAAAGTTTTTAACTCCAAGACTAACTTACATTGTCATTTGTTTTATAAATAGTTTTACAAACTATTAGACATGACAATCTTTAGTAATATAATCTATTGATTTAGACACAGCAAAGTGTCTTAACCCGTGCTGACTTCAAAACTACTTTCATTAGTAACTGTAACTTCATTAGTAACTGTAACTGTAACTTCAAAAAAAATAACCATTTTGTAAAATACACTATGGAGATTTAAGAAAATTTATAGGTCAAAGTTGCACAATATACATTCAACTCTAGATAATTGTCTTTCAGTGCTATAAAACACAAAGACATATATTTTGTCTCCTTTTTTGCAGTCACATTTCTTAATTTTTTCAAAAAGGAAAAAATTTTTGGATCTTTTAGAAAAACTGAAGTTGGGTATATGTGCAAAATACCTGTTTTGGGCAAAATCACATGAATTCAGAGAACTTCCATAATGCAACAACAATTTGCCAGGGACAGTGTCAGGCAGTTTGTTATATGTGGCATTTATGATGTGGTTCAAAAATGAAAAATAAAAGGTAAAAAGAGGGATGTAAAAATAGGGATATGGGTCACTGATCTCCATTTTCAAATCATTTTTCTGATATTTATTTCTTCTTTGTATTGATTTCTCCAAATCATTTCTGTGGAAACAAAGCTCTATTCACAATTAATAAGCTTGAAAAAAGGCTAATCATTTAAGTCTGCCTAAATTTCAGATATGATTACATTGCAACCCTTTTTTGATCTGTATAAATGTAATGAAAACAGTTGATAGTGGCTTTGGTGAGCATTTTTGAATGATAAGATAAAATAATATGTATTAATAATGTTGATAGTAAAGAAGATGAGTTCAGGCAGAAGGTATGATCTCTGAATGACAGAACATTGTAATTGTAAGTAAAACAATTTTGAGGCAAATCTCTTTGACAGACTACTGTTTTTCTGCTTTCTAATATCTATTCCAAAGCCTATTTTGTAAGGCCACCTGTACTTGGTAAATATTCTGGCGAAGATCACATGTTTGTTGTCACAAACAGAGTAATAGCTTGCACCTGGACCAAAGGAAAAAGAAAATCACTAAGAAGACCTTATTAGAAAGGAATTCAGCCTATGAGAGGGTGGCTTATGTACTTCTCTCTCATCAGGCCTGTTGTTATTTATGCCTCTTTGGGGCAGGAGTATAAAGTCTCCCTGTATAACTAGCTAGCCAAGACTTAAAGGGTAAAGAAGTTTCACTTCTTGCCTTTCAGTGTACCTATTCAACACACATACACTACACCACCCACACACACCCTCACCCACACACACCCATAACAATAAAGGAACAAATGCTTACTCAGTGTAGTTTGACTCAAGATCCAAAGCCTTTAGAAGTATGCGTGGTGAATACGAAGCCAAATCAGAAATGTTTCTTTTAATGACTTTGAGTCACTGTGTGTTATTTTTGGTTGTTTTTCCTCTTGCGTGTTTCAGAATGAACATTCAATTATCCAGGTGATTTGTCTGTGGGAGGAATGGTTTAGGCAGGAGTGGATGTTTGACCAAAAATCCCCAAGGGGCTCAAAAGGAGGGGGAGCAAAACAATATCCATGATATTTTCACTTTCCAAGTTGTTGTGGAATGTGCTTTTATTATTGCAACTTCTGGAGTCCAATAAGCTGACTAATAATTGTAGTCATCTCTGAATAGCTCAAGTGGGAGCAACTGTTTCTTACAAATTCCCAAGTAAAATTCTGTAGTTATGAGCTGTTCCATTCTGGGTACACATGAGGGGTTACAAGTGCTGGGTTTTATCACAGAATTGATTATTTTTGTAAGACACAATGAAGATATAGATGAGCGCTTTCCCAAATAGAGGATTAAAACCAAACTTCCCAGACACCTTTTCTATTCTCCTTTCTTATACAGAAGATTTTGGTACCAGAAATTGGGACAAAAAATAGTAAAATGGACAAATTTGATTGCACTGACTGGCATCCATGCTGGAGGAAAACAGGAATAGTGGGGAAGGAAACAAAAAGAAATATTACTTTATGAAAGCACACAATCAACACATCAGAGAAAACATTCCAATAACTTAGAAAGTAGACATTAACATGCTGAAAATTGCATGAATACTTCTGAAGTATCACTCTTTATAATGTTGGCTTTGTATTTTATTTGAATGGGTACTTTAAATACCAGCTTTCCTCGATAACATTTGTAGCTGCAGTAAATTATGACAGACCATGGAGTAGCATTATTAATCCATACTTAAAGGTCTGATTCTGCTTTCTATGTTCTAGGACCACATGGAGTCTACAGATGGTACAGAATGAAATAGGCTTCAATTACTGGTTAGAGCTATCCACAAGGAGATCACATCCTCCTAACCTTATACTGACTATTCTGAACTGAGTTCTTTACAAGTTACGACACTTAGTAAAATAGCACCTACTGGGATGAGACCAGTTTATCATATTCTCTTCCTCCTTAGCATTCAAAATTTTCTATTTACCATTTTGTGTTATATCCTGCACATTGCCATAGCAAAGTCATTACCATTGAATTCATAGTACATGTTATATTTTAAGAGTCTCATGCTCTACTGACTGAGCTAGCCGGGCAGCTTCCTACACGTTATATTTTAGAGTGTATATGGTAACATGATCACTTTATTATTAGTAAATCATAGGGATCCATGGAAGTGTGATACTGATCCTTAGCATAGCACCATAGTGGAAGACCAATTAAATGTTTAAATTAGTTATCAAGCATCCCGTGGGGCTTATGATGTTTATGCCATTATACCAAATACGAAGTACATAGTGAAAGCATAGTATCTTAAATCCCAAATGATACTCAATAAAGTTTTCATAAAATATTTAGATCCTCAAATTTTTTGTGGTAGCTTCATGTAAAGCATAATCATCTATCTAGATGTGTTTTTAAGAACCATGGTATTCAGAATGTAAAACTTCAGTATAAATTTGATGAATGAGTGGATTGATTCAGTTATTAATTACTGTATTATTCAGTTAATTACTATATCTATAAAATGAGGTTAATACCTATAGAATGTGTAATATATGTATTGATATATATCTTATTATTAATATTATTGGTGCTTCCTGTTAAGAATAATGGTTAAAAATACCTTGAATAGTATTTAGGCTGGATGTACATATCCACCACTCCCTATTGTAAGACATCAGCCTAGTCACGTGTTTATATTACCTGCCTGGTAACATAGAGCATTTTAATTTGCAGTTGCAAAGCTATTTAAGCTGTCAAAATATGAAGTAGACATACTGAAAAAGCAAAATATTATAGCTTCAAATTCCTTGTAAGCCATTTGTTTACGCCTACAGTGCTCCTATAGTCTGTAATTCCTGCGGCATTGCTGTTAGTTTATTTTGTGTGAGAGATACTTTTGAAAATAAAAACATTGGTTGTCTTTCAGCTTAGAAGTTCATCCATTTGAATTAACCATCTGGCCTAATTAAGTCTTCAAGGACAAAACTCAATTTCAAAACCGTGTATATCCTAACAAACCATTGATATTGATACCTGGTATAATATTTGGGGAGAATTTTTAAAGATTCGCAATGGATGTCTTAATGATTTCCAACAACATACTGTTGCAGATAAAATGAACATGTCTTATTTGTTATTTCAGAGTTGGTACATAGACAGTTCCTTATATTTTCTTGAGTTTTCCTTGGACTAATAAAATACATGAATAATTTTTTATTTCTGTCTTGTGCCTTATTAGTTGTGTTACTTTGATCAATTTATGTAACCTCAATAAGCATAAGTACTCTTTTAGAAAGAAATTGTTATGAGCATAAAGATTACATGTGCAACGTATATGACATTCTGTGTATTGTGTCTGTTACTATTCCACACTAATTAGAAACACATTGCAAAGCAATGGCACATAATCAAATCAACAGATAAATCAAAGGCTTTGCTGTTTTGCTCTACTATGTATTATGTCTTTGTATACTTGTTCTATACATATATTCTTCATTTGCATTTTCTTGAGTAATATCACCATTGGTTTATCTTCTCTGTATACATGCCCTCAGATTACTGGAAGCTATTATCTTGAGTGCCAAAGTACTGGTGGGCAGGCATTATTAAATGATTCCATGGATTCTTCATATCTAGGTCATTAAGAATAAATTATATGTTACTGTCAATTCATATTACCAAATGACGCTAAGATGGTGTTAAACTGGTCCACTGTAGTCTTGCATCTTAACCTGTGTTATACCATTGCTCACCTGCAGTGAACAATAAGAAAAACACATAAATCTTTGTACTCAGCTCTTCATAATTGGTGCTAAATAAATCATGACAATTAGGAAGTAAAACAGTAAAATGTTAAATAAAAAATTCCATCATTTATCCTATGACAGAGTAAATTCCATACATTCTTCCTTTCCCTGTGTTGTTACTTAAGAGATAGTTTTTTGAGAGCAGCATCAAACCCTATATATACATTGATCATAGGCAGAGAAATGCAACTCATTGTAAATAATTTTGCTCAATTAAAATGTATGTTCTGGTTTAAAATAAATATTTACGTCTCAGGGTTTTAATTATTTTGAAAAAGACTGCAGAATATTCTAGATTTGACAACATTATACTTTCTTACCACAAATGAGAATGTTTATTGCTTCTTTTCCTCTCCAATCTTGGCACAAGGTATGAAAAATAATTGTTTCTACATTTCTTGCCATCTGTTGTATGGCATTAAGATCAACTGCCCTTTTTTTTCTGTTTGTGGTGCTTTTTAAGGTTTTTTTCTTTGGTACTCAGGTCACACCATCTGATTTTTGGTTTTGTGCCCATGGGTGGACATCTGGAATAGTTGGCTTAAATAAGTTTGTGCTTATTGCTAGTTTTAGTAGAGACAGTTCTCAGTGGTTATTTCCTTAGATTATCTGGTGGAGTAAATTGGTTTCATTCCAGTAGAATATCTTCCATTGCACTTGTTTTCAAAGCCATCAAGTCTCTTGTGTTAAGATTTTGGTTTCTTTCCAATTCCTTCAGCTGTAGGCTACCAGTATGGTTATGTATGAGTTGAATATTTTCAATTTTATATCCATGCTTTTAGTTTTTGTAGATTCCTTATGAATAATTTAGGAAATAATTTCTCTTTTACTCTAAACATTATTTGTTCTATGAGTCTATAATATAAAGCGACTTAAGTTCTAGATTGATGTTAATTTGGGGTCTGAAGAGTGTTTGGTTTGACATAATTATGAGATTTAGTAAGCTAGTTGGATTTTGTGAGTCTTTTGCTAAGTTTAGTATCTTCGGGTTTTCTCTGTAGGCTGCTTGCAAGGCGGTAATATCTGATTGCCATAGCTTATTTGTACCTCCCTGAATGCTCTCCATTTCACTGATGTCAGTGTAAGAGAAGGATGTCCTCCATTTGAGGATTTGAAAATAAGTGAGCCAAGGGAGAGTCAGTGTAGAAAAAGAAAGGCAGCAGAGAGAGGACAGGCCCTTGCTACCACAGATCCAGTAATAGGGAAGTGTTGTTTCAAGAAAACCAAGAAAAGGAAGGGTGTCAAGAAAAGAGTCAGAGAAAATTTTGAAATTATTATCATTAATTATGTTTCTTTACCTTGTGATTCAAAATATAGAGTAATGGCCATTCTAGAACCAAAATGAACAGGGAACTATTATTTTTCCAAGTACCCAGAAATGAGATTTTTCTTTTAAAATATATTAGCTACATTTGACCCCATCTCAAATAAAAATGTAAATACTTGGCTCAAAGCAGTACCTGAACTCATCCTGATTTATCAGTTGCTCTGCCCTGAATTGCCTGAAAGAAAGCTGATCCTACATAAAAGGAAGTAATGTTCTCCTGTTGACATGATAAATTAACTTATCATGTGCTGCACAACTATCATGATTTGCACTCCTTAACTTCTGTGGAGCTCACGTAGTGCTGAGATCTTGAATATGACCTGTAGTAAGTATATCATTTGTTCCGCTTCAATCTACTCCCCAGACATGAAAGTTCAGTATTCCATGTTCTGCCTACGTTATTATTATTTTACAAATTAAATGAACGATTTCTATTGTTTATGAAAACTTTTTTTTTCTTCTTCAGTGTAAACTTCAAAATATAACAATTCAGTGCTTCATATAACCACCAGGAAATTCCAGTAACCAGTTAACAATGACCAATTTTATCATATTAAAGAAATTGTATGTAGATAGCCTTAAATCCAAGTTCTTACAATGATTTCAAGACTTTTTAGTTGTTTTTATTCATTCAAAAAATAATTTATCAATTATGCATCACATTGCTGTTTTTGCAGGTTTGAGTATAGGAATAATAACAAAATAATTATTTTAAATTTTATTTCATTTTCTGCTAATTTATAAGCTAAATTTATGAGTGAAATAGATATTTGTAACATTCATTATTGAAATTAAACAATGTATTCGTATAGAATTCTCAAGGAAAAAAATATGTATCTTCTGCCTAATCAGAGCACTGCTTTTCCCCAGATGTTTCTTCTTGAATATATAAGAAAAATAAAAATCTCAGAATCTGCTAGACAATTCTGATGGTAACACCAGCAACCACTTAAGACAGGAAGAGACAGAAACTAATTAAAATTTTATTTGAACAGTAATTCTATGAATGGTTAATTGGTTGCTGTTGCAACATCCCCAGGGAATGTTTGATTATTTCAAGAGATGGAGTAAAATTCCCAACCACATCAGGAAAAATTACTCAATTTAATTTAAAATATACAACATCAAACCTTACTTTGGAAATCAGACGTCTATACATCACAGCCTTTGGAAAGATAAATGTGAATTCAGAATCAAGAAAAAAAGATGATAATCTATATGAGCCTACATACCAAATTCTAAGGAAAAACACTATACTCTGTTTGTTTTCACCTGTTGAGTTAATTAATGGAAAGACACTTGAGAGGAAAACTTTAATTCTCAGAAAGACACCATTGAGTTGAATTCCATTTTTGAGAATGTTAGATAATAAATTAGTATTTGTGAATTTGTGGTTAAAAAATAAAGTACAAAAATAATTTCATAATTAGAAGGATTAGGTAAAAATTTAAAAAAAAATCTAGCTTCTAATATGGGTATAGATGACAAAGAGACAGTTTTTCCAGTCTATACAAATGAAATAACATATTTGTAGAGGAGAAAAGTTGTGGATTAAACATTCAGAATTGAAACATTAACTACACAAGGTAGTTTCAGGAGAAGTGTGTCATGAACCAAAATAATTTGCTGTAACAAATTTTAACAATATTCCAGATACCTGATTCTTAGAGATGTTATTACTTTTGATAGTGAATATCAAACATTTTACTTGGCTTATTTTGTAGAATTACCAGCATAGGGAGATGAAAAAAATGCACTTTAGTTTAGCTTTATTCTCAAATTGTGACCCATGTGGGTCATTTTATTTCTCAGAAATATCTTCTTCACTATTCTGCCACGACATGCTCTCCCAGAAATGCTGCTTAAATCCAAGTTCTTATAATGATTTCAAGACTTTTTAGTTGTTTTTATTCATTCAAAAAATAATTTATCAATTATGCATTACATTGCTTCTTTGCAGATTTGAGTATAGGAATAATAACAGAAAATAATTATTTTAAATTTTATTTCATTTTCCGCTAACTTATAAGCTAAATTTATGAGTCAAATAGATATTTGTAACATTCATTATTGAAACTAAACAATGTATTCATACAGAATACACTAGTGGGCCCTGCTAAATGTTTTGTGAGCCAAGTTAATGTGTTGTTTTAATCTACTACTATTTGGTATAAATTGTTATGCAACTATATTTTTAAGTATAAGTTTTATTAACATTTAGCTATGGCAAGACCAAAAGATCAGAAGAGGACTGCCAATTAAAAGATTGTTGTGTGCACAGTTCCCAAGAGGAGGTGGCATTCCAAGCCACAGAAAGTCCCATGGGGAAACACCATGGTCTATTGGGAGGTAGAGGAAGCAAAGAGAAGTGTGGACAAGAGACCTTACTGTGGTTCCACAGGAAGGAATGGACAGAGTTAGCAGGCTTAAGATAGACTAGTTTGAATAATTGTGGTGGGCTCTGGAGCAGAGTTGTTGTTGTGTGGGCTCTAGATTGCTTTGGGTTTTTTTTTGAAAGTTACACTCAAGGGTGAGTTGTTTAGTACCTGTAGGAATTAGCTAGTCCTGGGAGGGGCATTTCCTCTAGGGACAGCAAGGCCCCATACATCAAAGCATGAAAATACAGAAAATAACAAATAATGGTTAATTAGACAGCCAGAATATATATGTGTGTATACACACACACACACACACGCACACACATATATACATATATTTGTGTGTGTGTGTGTGTATATAAATATATATATGTACACATAGACTGTGGGGTAGGAAACAGCTGGAAGAACAAAAGAAAAAGCCCAATGGTGTATGAGTTGGCTGTTGATGGTTGCTTAAAGAAAAGTGAATGAGATGTTATTGGAAGCTGGAGACTAGAGAAAACTTGTGTAGTGGTACAAAGTTTCACAATTGCCTACAGTAATGTGGAAAATAGAAAATATGACTAATGAACTGATAACCTAGCTAAGGAGATTTCAGGTAGAGTGATGAAGGTGCTTCCAGGCATTTTCCTGTTGAGTATTATAAAATTAAAGAGGAAAACTATAAGATAAGAAAGAACTAGCAAGTACAAATCAGCAAGTACAAATCAGCAAGTACTTGTTAGGCTTGAAAATAGATTTGTTCCCCATTCCCAGATGGAAACAATACTAAATTTAAGAAATCACTTCCAGACAAACATTGTATCAGTGTATTGTCATAAAAACATGGTCTGTAGATGAGGACAAGAATGTAACTATATATCCTCTTGTTAAGAATTCAGAAGGATTTGAGGTAGTACTTCGATGAAACAATATTTCTTTTTAGTGTCTCATATATTCTGTCTGTTAAAAAATAAGGCTTCTAAGACTGTAAGGGGCATTGTCCTTAAATAATTTTATAGAATATCCACAATACATAACGTCTTGTTTCAAGGAGATTTATGGGTATAGATTTTATCTAATGAATTAAATTATAATAGGATTTACTAGAAATCTATAGATGCTGTAAGAGAATAATATTGGTGGAAACACTGCCAGCTTGAACTAAAGGACACAGAGGTAGTGTCAAATGAAGACACCTTTGGATCCTCAAACTTCTATAGATAGGAAGCAGGCTGGAAGAATCATTCATCTGCAAACACCAACAACTTTTTATGGCAAATGAAGAGTAATTTAGAGGAAGCTACCAAAAGCCCAGAAGGCAATGCCAAGAGCTGTAGATTATCATTACTGTCAGCGTGTGTCCAGCTGGAATTTAGAATTTCTATGGACCTGTGATTTCTTAGTGCCTTAAATTTTCCACCCATTAGACTAAAGGATCTCTAGCTTGTCTTACCATAGTATGTTAGGGTTGTAGTTTGTCTGTTTAGTTTACAGGTCTTCAGATCAACAGGAAATATTCTCTAGAAGTTACACTAGACAAATTGTACCTGAGGAGCTTCACTTATAGTTGAAACTGTTTCAGAAGATCCTGTACCTCAATCCTGAAATGAATGCCATAATAAGACTCTGTAGGATGTTGAGAAAGGGGTGATTGCATTTTGCACATGAGACAAATATGAATTATTATGACCAGAGAATAGACAGTGGTAGATTATGGTTTCTAAGAAATGCTCTCAGCAATATTTCCAGACCTCATGGACTTCCAGAAGCTTGCCTATTGTTTTAAGCTACTAAATATGGGATCATTTTTAGTAGTTTAATGAATTTGAGCAGAATGATCCTTTCAAGGTAAATAGAAATTCTCACTCTGTCCTTACCGTAATGTTTATAAATATGTAGATTAAAAAAAATCTCTTTTTGATTGATAATTATAGGAATATATGTAACTTTTCACATCCTGTAATTGCAGAAGCCAGGATTCAAATCCAGGCGATCTTATTTCAGAGGCTTTGCTCTTAGTAACAATGCTATGTTGTTTATTTATCATTTATGGAACACCTCTTTTATATCATGCACCATACTGTTTTGCAACCAAACAAAAAGAAACTTATTATCATTATTTAACAGTTAGAGAAAACCTACACAGCGAAGTAAAATTACTTGCTCAAAGTCACAGAGCATGAGAGTGGCAAAACAGTCTTGAACCCAGGAAGTCAAACTTTAGAATCCCTGCTTTTAAACAATGCCGTATACTGCTGCTATGGCTACTGGTTTAGCACTCTTATCTTTTTTTTTTTCTCCAGCAGATCTCAAATTCATTACTTTCTTTTCAGAAAACAGAATAGATAAAAAACTAAAGCTGTAGCAGCACAGTTTGGATGCCACCAGATTATCTCCTAATCATTGACTCTACCCTCAGGTAGTGAGATGATTTACAAAAATAGCCTTTTCCAGGAGGCTCAATTTTTCTCAAATTTCTGCATTGTTTAAATAATCATTTAGATTGTCCTAAATATAGACAGGCAGATATTCTGGTGATTGTAGTAATAGAAAGGTCCTGAATTTCAGTGCTTGTCATTAAAGATGTGCCTTTTTGAATTGCCAGATTACTTTTTTTTCCCTGTGCTTCTGTCTCATTTTTTGTAAAATTAATTTTTAAAAAAACACATATCCTGACTACTCGTCTGCAAAATCCTTTCAGTAGCCATGGCATCCAGAATGTAGAGTGTTAATATAGATTCAATGAATGAACGGATTAATTTAGGGTCAGATATTTAATTAGTCTATCAAATAGGGTTAGTACCCCTCCCCGCACACTTTTTTTTTAAAACAAATAATTTTAGTCTAGACAATGTTCTAATTGCTTTACAAATGTTAACTCATTTGTTATCTAAATAATTCTATGAAGTAATGACCATTATTATTCTCACTTTAAAACTGAAGAAACTGATACAGAGAAAAATCAACTATCAAGTAATTTGCTCAAAGTCACTGGATAGGTAGGGGACCTGGAATTTGAACAAAGGCAATCTAATTTCAGAATCTATGCTCTTAACCCTTAGAGTATGATACATATGAAGTGATTCAGTATTGAGTCATCAGACATAGATAAATATATTAGATTGAACTATATTTTGACCCTTAAAATGTCAATTTTATGTGTCAACCAGTAATAGTTGAAGGTATAATTTGACCAAGGAAAAGAGTAAGTAGCTTTATTTTTTGTGGATGAGAAGTCACAATATGAAGAGAATAGACAAGTTATAAAATAGTATATTCTCTAATGCTCCCATGACAGCTGTGTCTTCAAAAAGTAATCGAAAGAGTAATTCTTTAGTGCCTCAACTTTCTAATCAATTTGACAATCCTGCAATGGGCAACAAGAGGAGACAGCAAGGATACTATAGTGCATATGTAAATAGAGCTGCAGCAATTCAGTTTAGTGAAGAGTCAAAAAGACTGCTTTGCAATTAGACAGATCCATGATCAGCCAGTCTGGGGGCTGATTGATCAACTAACAGCAAATCCCTAAACAAGTTATTTCCTTGGTGAGGACTCTTATTTCAGCAGGAGATAGAACAACAGCACAAAAAGCGTTCTGCTGTGAACTTTGTAGGCTGACAACAGTCTTTTGCATTGCTTAAATTTTGACACAAGACATACATATTTTTTAAGATGCTAGGCGCTGAGTTCGTGCTCTCCACCTCCTCCCCCAACACCCCTCCCCTTCCCTGCAGATAAATAACTTATCTTGGAAATATATCCTAGTGGAGAAAAAGGTTCAGTGCCTGCACTTCTAGAATCACCTGCTGCCTTTTAAATTCTTTTGTTAACAGTGTAACTTGGGACAGAACTATTTCTCTATGTGTTAGTGTTCTCAATTAAATTTATTTTACCTAATTTTTCAATTACCATATAATTGGTAATTGATCAAGTGATTAGGTGATGTGTCTTTTGCTAATTAATAGGGGACGCCAAGACAATCTAGACAGATCATCTGCCTCTATGTTTCAGAAAAAAATTTCAAAAAGTCTATGAAATAACAAATGAGGATTTTGGGGGAAATGTACAATGTAAATATCACAGTATTTCGGAACAGAAATACTGAGCACCCACTCTGGGTATGTCTCTAGGTCTTGTCTTGGCTTTGAAGTGACAGTCATCACAAACTTCTCTTTCTTATTGTGGCATCCAGTATTTTCTTGTGGACCCAACACTATTAGCCAAGGTTCTCAGGGGTGGTACTTCTATGGAACAACAGGCGTAGGTGGGATTTAGAATTAGTTACAGAGCATACATAATTAATGCTCACTTTGATGATAATAAATTAAGAAAATGGATTTTGCATAGGAAATTTAAAGCAAACTTCGCCAGTGTGATGAGAAGGATGAATTAGGCAAAATGTATAGATTATATACTCACATTACATTAATATTATATAGAATAAGTGCCTAAACATGTACTCTATTAATAGATCTCTAGATTAAAATGTATCCATATATTTTCTTAGGTGTTAATTTAATTATAACCAGGGTATTAAGACATATCATTACACAAGCTTACACTTGACTCAACATCTTTTTTTCTTATTAAAGAAAAGATTGAGGGGAACCAAAGAAAAAATTCAGACTCTCAAAGACAAGCAACGAAATTCAGCTTGTACGTAGTGTGGAGGAAAACAATATCTGCCAAAGGCATACTGAGGAGTAAAGAATATTGACTCAGAAAATGAGTCCAGTGTTTAAGGAGCATGAAATGAAAAACCATATCCAGTGTGCTGTTGTAATGTTTTAAAGCATTATGGGCTATGTGTTGGTGTTCTTGGTAACATCGAATCTGCCTTAGAAACTTATTTTGACATTGTCTTGTAATCAGGATGCATGTCAAAGAGTCTTTGCTGTCTCAAGTCCACCTGAATCATGCTTGGGAATAGCTGTCATTTCTTAGTATCCTCAATAGTCATGTTTTATCAGACCTAAAGTATGGTCAAGTTTTTGCAGGATCTGTTAATAGGAGTTAAATAATAATAAATTTTACTCTCTAAAAAGCACAACATAGACTCGCTTGTGTAAAGTACAGTCATTACCACATATTTGATTGGAATATCTCAGTAGACTTTCTGAGAATTTAGGCTGCAATAAAAGTGAATTAGTGATGACATTAAATACCTTCCTAAGTGAAAAATAGTTCTGTAAAGTCTATTTTAAGAGTAAAAATTATTTATTCATTCATTAATCAACTTTATTTTTGGTAAACCTAACAGTAGCCAAGCACTGATTACCATTTGCCAGTTTCATTTTAAGAGAAGTGTGAATAAGAAATCTTGTAAGTTCATTCTGGGTATCTTTTACTGCATTTTAAAAAAATGGAGACTAACCAGCTCATTATAATGCCTCACCCAACATTGTGTAAGCCTAAAATCTTACTTTTCATTTTCTGAAAACAAAATTTATTTCAGCTTCAGTTTTATGAATTTATCTATAATAAGAATCAACCAACTAATTATAATACATGTGATTCAATTTAAAAGTTACTATCAAGCTTTTGTGGCATAATTCTATAATGAAGCAAATTAATGTATTTTAAGCCAAATTTATTACTATTTGTTTATTCTAGAGATGATTCTAGTGATGGCTTTTTATTTTATTTTATTTTATTTTATTGAGTTATAGTCAGTTTACAATGTTGTGTCAATTTCCAGTGTAGAGCACAATTTTTCAGTTATACATGAACATACATATATTCATTGCCGCATACTTTTTCACTGTGAGCTACCACAAGATCTTGTATATATTTCCCTGTACTATACAGTATAATCTTGTTTATCTATTCTATATATACCTGTCAGTATCTACAAATTTTGAACTCCCAGTCTGTCCCTTCCCACTCCCCTCCCCAGTGGCAACCACAAGTTTGTATTTTATGTCTATGAGTCTGTTTCAATTTTGTATTTATGTTCATTTGTCTTTTTCTTTTCTTTCTTTCTTTTTTTTTAGATTCCACACATGAGCGATCCCATATGGTATTTTTCTTTCTCTTTCTGGCTTACTTCACTTGCAATGACATTCTCCAGGGACATCCATGTTGCTGCAAATTGTCATTTTTATGGCTGCATAGTACTCCATTGTATAAATATACCACTCTTCTTTATCCAGTCATCTGTCAATGGACGTTCAGGCTGTTTCTATGTCTTGGCTATTGTAAATAGTGCTGCTATGAACATTGGGATGCAGGTGTCCTTTTGAAGTAGGGTTCCTCTGGATATACGCCCAGGAGTGAGATTCCTGGGTCATATGGTAAGTCTATTCCTAGTCTTTTGAGGAGTCTCCATAGTGTTTTCCACAGTGGCTGTACCAAATTGCATTCCCATGAGCAGTGTAGGAGGGTTCCCTTTTCTCCACAGCCTCTCCAGCATTTGTCATTTGTGGACTTTTGAGTGATGGCCATTCTGACTGGTGTGAGATGATACCTCATTGTAGTTTTGATTTGCATTTCTCTGATATGGTGATGGCTTTCTAAACAGAAAAATATCAAGGAACAAAAATGCTTTATCTTTCAAAAAATATATATTATGATCCTTAGTCATATTTATATCTCCTAATAGCTTCTTAGATATATGTTTTATATGTAAAATATCTTAAACTTGGATTTAGTTAGAATGAAATATATTTTAAATGGTGTTTTAATATATCACTTTAAATATATTTCTCACCACATATACGACCTCATGCGCAAACCTATGTACAAAATTTCTGTGCCTCAATTTTCTTGGTTAGAAGTGAAGGGTACACATTTTTTAAAGTATGAATCAATACTGGCTATATATATATATATATATGTGTGTATATATATTATATATATATATGGTTGTTTACTACTCAGTAAAAAGATTCATATTTTCAAAAATGCACTGATTATTATTACACATTTAGAAACCAAGCCATTGACCTTCTGACCAATTTTAAGTCTATGATACAGAATAACTTATATATAAATATTCTAAGTAACCAGTGGTATCTCACAAAGGGCTTAGTGAACCTCAGTTTTGCTTATTGAGGTTTTATTGTCTGATTGTCTTTAATGAAAGAGAGCAGGTGCTCAGAAATAAATAAGATCTAGACAGCGTATACATTAGCATGAGTTGTCGGAGTTTTTGGCCTCTTGCACACTGTCTGGGAACTCTTCGACAACTTACGGCATATGGACCTGACATGTCAAAGGAGCATAATAACAATATACATGAAATATCTTTTAATTGGGCAAATATTAAAGCATACATAAGAAATACAATGGGACATGACTAATACTCTATCAAAAGAGTTCTTTTTGACTAACATTTCCTGAATTATTAAAACAAAATTCTGGCAGAAGAAAGACTTGTCTCTGCACACTTTTAGCCAGAGTTTGACAGGTCAGTTTTTCCTTCAGTGTCTCTATCACGTTCTCTTTCCCTTTATTCTGATCTCTGATCACATTATTCCAGTGTGATCTCATCCAGTGCCACAAATTCAAATGTAATCTTCAGGCTGGTGATGCTCAAATTTATACCTTCAGGCCATATCATTCCACCACCCACTCTCTTACACCTTTTTATTTTCTTCATAAAACTGACAAAATTAATACAGGCACACCTCACATATATTGCAGGTTCAGTTCCAGACCAGAGCAATAAAGGGAATATTGCAATAAAGCGAGTCACACAATATTTTGGTTTCCCAGTGCATATAAAAGTTATGTTTGCACTATATTATAGTCTATTAAGTGTGCAATAACTGAAGAAACAAAGTATATGCCTTAATTAAAAGTATTTTATCTCTAAAAAAATGCTAACCATCAGTGAGCAAATGATGGAAAAATGGCACTGATAGACTTGCTCAATGCAGGGCTGCTGCAGCCTTCAGTTTGTTAAAAAATGCAGTATCTGTGCTGTGCAAAAGAACAAAGCACAATAAATCAATGTATACCTATAGTTAGTTCATTGTTTGTATGTATTTGTTTTTGTTTTGATCTTCCTCACTGTAATATAAACACATTTGAGCTTATTTGGTTCATTATGCACAATCAATAATTATAGGCACTTTAGAGTTAACATGTCCAAAACTCTTATGTTTCTCTCATATGCCTCTCCTATTCCTGAATCCTCCTCTGACTAAGTATTCTCTATGTGAATATATGGTACCAGCAAGTACGTGATTACATTAGTTACAAATGTAGGTCCTCACGTTTCTCTCTCCTCCAACATTCCAGTCCATCTACAAGTCCCATCAATTTCATCTTCAAGATATTTCCTTTAGAGCACTTGTTTCCTTATTGTAGACAACTATCACCTCTCGCCTAGATTATGTGAGTTTCTAACTTGCCTCTTTTTCCTCTGCACTTACTAAAATTCATCAGTACAATATCAAGAGCAATTTTATTAAACATAAATCCAATCATGTCATTCCATGCTCAAAAACTTCAATGGTTCTGCACTATATTAAGAATTAAAATATTCCAACATAATGGTGATTACCTACCAAAATCCTGCTTGATTTGTGAGCCCTCATTCTCTTTGTAAAGTCATCCCTTGCCGTTTCTCTCTCTCTTGCTGACCATGTTCAGTCATGCTACACTTCTCTCTGTCCCTGCAGCAAACCACTCTTTATTCTGCCTTAAGCTATTTGCATGCATTTTTCCTGCTTTCTGGATGTTTTTTTCTCCTGTCTTCAAATGGTGAGTTCTCTTTTATCCTTAGTGTCCTGATTTAATGTTAATACTTCAGAGAGATTTTGTTGATCTTTTTCCTTTGATTAAACACCCACACCCCATATATTCCTGCTTGTTTCATTTTGAAAACTTATAAAATTAAAAAAAATAGTAATCATAGTAATAATTTTTGTCTACTTGTTTTTGTCTATCTTCCTCACTGAACCATGTTGATGTAATTTGCTTGACTCATAGTTAACAATCAAAATTATTACTGAATTCCTGAATTCCTCTGTCTTGTGATGTGTCCTAAACAAAAAACACACCAGAGAATCCTCCATAGATTTAGTAAATAGCAAGCCATAATTAAAAAGGACTTTTGGATAGCCCAATTAAATTATAGCCCTACTATTTAGATGTCACATATTCCTTTTTTTTTTTTAATTTTTTTTTCTGGTAGGGGAAGTAATTAGGTTTATTTCATTATTTTTTTTAATGGAGGTACTGGGGATTGAACCCATGACCCCGTGCATGCTAAGCTAAGCACATGCTCTACCACTTGAGCTATATACCCTCCCCCAAGATGTCACATATTCTAATAATAGCATAAGTCAAAATTACTTCAATTGCAAGCAAAATTAATCTAATTCTAATTAGTGAAAAACATGACATTAATTGTTTCATATGATGAGACAAGCCAGGGATTCATTTGAGTCTGGTATGCCTGGATCCAGGGGCTCAAACAATGTTCATGAGTGTTCCATTTTCCTTTTCACCTGCTGGACATTACTGGTTTCCATTATGGGATAAAATTCTCGTATTTCCCAAGACTTACACCTGCCAGCCTGGTAATCCCATGAGAAATAAAATATTACCTTGACTATCTCAGGTAGGTTTGCCAAAGGAGGGTTTTGATGGGCCTGCACTAGTTATTGTCCATTTTGAATAGATAACCTTCCCAAGGGGTACTCCTGTTCCCTGGGCCTTAGGGCGTGTTCTCATTGTAAGGGCAAACTACACAAAATTGATTGACTATAGGGAAAAGGGATGCTATTAGATGAAAAACAAAAGTATGCTAGGAAAAATAAAAGTAAATCATATTTCTTCTACCCACTTCTTGCCAAAAACCATGGCTAAGTTTCTTTTTTATTAAGGTTTGCTAAGTGAATAATTTAATTCTTTAACAGCTTTGATAAATGCCTTCTAATAAATAACTTTTTGTTATCCCCCTCATATACGTTTCATCTAGAATGTTTAAGTCATACAGGCAATGGCTACTCTGTTGACAAAGAATTAACCTCCTTAGTGTTTTATATATGAGACAAAAATAAAAATGTTCAAACAGAAATTTATTATTTAAAGCAATGCATATGGTTGGTCTGTGATACTCCTGGAATATCTTCCTACCCAAGGACACAAGGCAAAAATTAAAATTTAACCTTTTAAAAGTCCTTTTGAAGATGAAAAAAATTTAATATGTACATCAGCATGATTGGAGTAGAATCATTACATCTATTAGTCACAATGCTACATTGACTAATGATAAACTAGATTTCCCAGGAATTCATAGATATTAATATGTAGTTATAAAAAATGTGTAGCAATGATTAAGAGCCTAATAAGATGAAAAAAATTACAATTTTTTTCTATTGTGGTTAGTTGTGTTTTAAAAAAGCATCAAAGAAATGACAGTTATAAAGAATAGAAAAATATATTTTCACCATTGTAGTCCTTCTAGTTGAGAATATGTTAAAGCAGATCTTGCCTAGGGCTCTAACATCCACCCCTAACAGAATAATACATTCAAAAACTTTTGTATGGTTTTTTTTTTTTTTATATTTAAAAGTGGCCTCTTTTAAATTTTGTTTCTATGTAGATATTATTTACAGTTTGTGGGACACAATGAATTCAATATATAAATCAGACTCCAAGAACACAAATCTTGTTGGCTGCCATGTTAGTAAATCAGCTCACCTAAATAATCCTGAAACTTTGACAATGATTCAGGCTGTGGGCTTGAAAATTTAGCTATTGCCTCACTGTGAACTTGATCTTCTGACGTTTTAATGG
This sequence comes from Camelus dromedarius, assembly GCF_036321535.1. Classification (NCBI taxonomy): domain Eukaryota; kingdom Metazoa; phylum Chordata; class Mammalia; order Artiodactyla; family Camelidae; genus Camelus; species Camelus dromedarius. The sequence continues at coordinate 63,793,460 of NC_087436.1, read as the reverse complement.
ATTGAGGTCCTATTTCTTATGGTTCAGTTTATACATGTACATAAACTATTCTGAGCACATCCGAGTTGAGAGCTAAGAGCTGGTGTTCAGGTTTGGAGTCAAACTGTCTATCCTTTGAACTAAGTAGGGAGGGATAAAGTGGACATCTAAAGTGTTTTCATTAAAAGTGTACTTACTGCACTAAATAATATCATATATACATTACAACAAAACAAAACAAAGTAACACTAAAACAATGGATACCTCGGAGATGCTGATATATATCCAGGAATTTCCCCATCTCTTCAAGTCGACTAACTTTATTATTAATTTATTGTATATGCAGTGTGCACATGCATGTGTGTATATGTGTGTGTATTAAAACAAAATGAATGTTGTTACTTCAAAGCATAAAAGCAGCTTCCAAGAACATGGAATCTAATGTTTGAAGCACTTTAATTCTGCTTTCTTCCTTGTGTTTGGAATTGTTCGGCAATAGATTGTATTCTGTGCTGCTTCAGTTATTAGTCTTTTCAGATCTGACTGCACTTAATTACTAAAGACGTGATCTGCTAAAAGCTACATCTGGAAACAATGTCACTCTTGTGTTTGGGGTTTGAAAGTTGGACTTAGGTAAAATGAATACTAACCACAAAGCTTTGAGAAAAAATTAGTATCGCCATACACTTTCTGTGACTTTAGCTTAAAACAAATTGTGGATGCTTTTTATGTATTGAATATTTATTTTGTGAACTGCTTAGGTGTGTCTCTACCTTTATTTTATCCTTATCTATGTAACTGACCATAGTTTATCAGATAATTGCCCCTCTGGTATTAAGAGCAGAACTAGTCTTTTCTGTTCATCAATTTTATATGATGAGCATAGTATGCAAAATATGAATTTAGCCTTTAGAATGTCAAAGGAAATAAAGGGTGTTCCCATTCAAGAACAATTTTAATTTTAGAAATAGTACAGGATTTATTTAGAATCTGTCTTATAGAATTAAACTACATGCTTCTCTTCAGCCCATTTGGACTCTTCCCAGAATAGCTGGTCAACATAGCTCATAACACATGAGCCCACCAGTTGAGCAGGTTGTGTATTTTAAACCATAGATTTACTTCACACTACAAAGATACCTGGGCTTTAATAAATGCCTATGGTAACATTTTTGTCTTGTTTACTTGGGGGGCAGTGAATCAATCCAAAAGTAGCAGTGATGTAAAATTGGTAGTATATTTAGTTAAATATGTATTTTTATAAATTAAAGGTAATCTAGCTACTATTGAACAAGGATAAAATTTGAAGCAAAAACAAGATAATTTCTATTGCCTTTTTTTCCCTGGCTAATAGTATTATTTCTGATGTGATTAATTTTCAGTAACATAGTAAGAGACATGATTGTGTTTTTCTCTTCCCTATGATATCAAATATTTTGCTTATGGCATAAAATCTAGTCTTAGCAGAAATCCCTGGTTCTTTTATTTATTTCCCTAAGTGGTAAGTAATTTGACAAGGCCAGCTTACATCACATCATATTAAATTGATTGAGGCCAGAAAACATGAGAATAAGATATTAACCGAATTCATTTCCGATATGTGATTTATAAGCTAGAGTTAAACTTGCTGATTAAAAGACAATGTAAAATCAGAGAAATCTGAATGACATCATTCACTGATAGAGATATAACTTTCTCAGCCATTTATATTCCCAATTGTAGGCTAATTGACAAAAATTACTAAAGAACTGTTGCTATGTGTCATTTTGGCACAGTAATTAATGCTGTATTTGATATAAATCAGATACTCATTGTCCATCACAGAAGATGATCAGTTTATACCATCAGAATCTGCTAACTGCATGGCAATACATTGCAGGGTAAATAGTTTATATTGTTAATTATATCAACAGAGTATTGCATTATGTCAGCCTATCAATTCTGGAATATTTGCTTTGATGGTAATGTATGCATTATACAGTTGAATCAATTTAAAATCAGCACTGTGCTGCTGTGTAGATTGTTTACATCGTATTACTTTAATAGAGTACTTAACAATGGGAAATAATTTAAGATCGAATGGTCCATAGAGGTCTTCTCTTCAAGTGTAATACTCCTGAGTATTAGAGAATTTTTTTTTGTGGCCAAGAGATGAAAGGACTGATGCCCTGATATCTGTATTTCTATTACAGTTATTCTGCAGTTGAAAACTATTTTCCCTATAGCTTGTGAAATTTATCATTAAAAGAAAAGCCACTCATTCAGATAACGTTCTACAGATATTTGAGGTGACTCTCCAAAGAATACATTAAAGTTATTTTCCCAAGTTTTCTGTTAACTCTGATATATATCTGCAATATTCTCATGCTGTCATGAAGAGAATGCTACTGATGTTACACTTTTAAAATATCAGAATACCATGTAATAATGAGGTAATAAATTATTTTTGATCTGAAAAAGTGGCGAGAACTTGAAAATTTCTGAACTCCCCCCCCCCCGTGCTTCTGGTGAATAAAGAGTACTAGACACAACCTTACATGTCTGGGCTCAATGACCTGCATCCAGTAAGGGTTGTACCCAACACTGGATTTACTCTGCATGCATCTGACCGAAATGAAGCACAAGGAATAAAAGCCCATATGTCTTATATAACTCACCATACTGACATATAATATTGACTGTCTTTACTTGCATTTTGTAGTGAATTTAAAGAAGAGCATGAAGGAGCAAAAACTATTTTGGTATTTTAAAGACACTTTCTGAACAATTTAGTATAATGGAAATAATGTTTGGTAAGCAGTGAAGGATATTTGGTAAGCGTGTCTCTATGATCTCTCTGCAAGATTAATTTTGATAATTTAACTTTTTCCAGATTGTTACAAGATTATACCCTTGCTGTGGGTTAGAGCTGTACTAAACTTGAAGTAAAATTATATCAGGAGGAAACTTCAAAAAATGATGTATCTATACATAGTGTTTTCATCAGTTATCTTTTTCACTTTCATTTCTTTCAAATAGAAAGGAAGTTTTATTTTATTTTGACTAACAAACCATTTCATGTACCCGAAGTACTACTATTTTTAAGGGCAAGAAAAGAATCATTTGCCCATTTAAACGTGTACTTCAACTGTATATTTAATTTTCCTGTATTTGTCACTACATACCAATATTTATTTCTTCTATCACTAATAGTCCTTTCAGATTTCTAGTTTTAGTTGGCTCAGGAACTGTTTTTTCTTAAAGATATATTTGAGCTGCTCTCAATTTTCATTTTTTTTCAGGGTCTCATTACCTTTAGAAGAAATATTTTCAGCATGTTTTCTTCTGCTTTCTGATGGAGAAAAGGAGGCTAACAGATCCCATCCTATCTCCCTGTTCCATTACCCAGTTGCCTTTGGTTTCTCAAGAGGCAATAGTGGCTCTCATAAGCCTATTGCTGCTTTATTTATCTGTAAAACCTTTTATCCTCTATCTCAGTGTCCTTTGTATTCCCCATTTTATTTTCTGCCTTTACTTTCTGGATCGTTTTCGTGTGTTCTTTAAATCAAACAGGCTGTTTCTGCAAGGTTAATAGCCTATGTACTTTTTTTTTCGGTCTTTGATCATTTTCTCCATTTCCCTGGTCCTTCATATGGCTCATTTACAACTTCACATAAAAGTTTATTTCTTTGAATTCCCTGAAATCAACCCGTGAATACTTTATGTTTTCTCCTCGGCTCTATCCCACTTACAGCCCCATTTTTCAATGCATTTCCTGTAGCAGAGCATACATTTATCCCACTGTGCTGTTTTCCTCCTGGGGTTCGTTGGCTGCTCCTTAAGGACCTCGTGTAGGATTTTTGTTTGGGACCAACAGATCCAGATACTATTCAGAATGAAAGCTCTTCAGCTGTTTTATTTTATTTCAAGCCTATTTCTTGTGAGGCCATAGCAAACTTTTCAAAATGCCTTTTACCTCTTCCTCACCACACCAGAGTTAACAGAGTAAACAGTCTCAGGCAGGAATGAGCTCTCTCATTTTATGTACTACTCCTGCCATATAAAAGAATACTAGAGCAGTGATCAAAACCGTGTTTTCATCCAGCTGTGTACAGCATATGCAAATAATGCTGATGCTTTTACAAAGCTATTGCTAAACTTTTAGGTGCATTATGGCAACCTGAGAAAAAAAATCTTCTCCAGAGACTTTTGCAGACTGACACATGCTAATAATCTTCTTGGACTAAATGAACTGCAAGATTGTGTTCAGTTCTCTTCATTAACCACAGAGGATGAATTGACTGAATTATAGTTGAAATAATTTGCAATTAGACTTCCAGAAAACCATATGATTCTAAGCATAAGGATGTGAGGCTTTGGACTGCATCACACAAAGATACTGGAGAATTACCAACATTGGTGATTTTTAAGAGCAAGAAAGGTAAATTCTTTTGAAAAGTATGGAATGTCTCAATATAGGAGAATAGACTCTATCTCATTTGGGAATTCTGTTGTCCCTTCCAGCACTATTATTTTTTTGATTTATTTAGATAAAAGTTTTCTTGATGGTGAGCCAGAAATTCTGTGTGTAAATTTCGCTCCTGGGACTATGTTCCAGCTGCAGGATGCTGAGTTTATGCTCCTGTCAAAACACTTAAATTTCTGGAGAGTAACTTATGGACTAAGAGAATCCAACCAATGGAGTCATTGGCTTTTACTCACTTCATTTAGCCAGTATCTCTATTTAACTATTTTTCAATGCCAGTAAAAATAGTATTTCTCTTAAAAATTCCATATTGATACTTATTTCCACATTTGCCAGTATATATACATATTTTGGGTGAGGAGTTGGATTTTTATGTTTTTTTTCCCTTTGTTATTTTCTGAGCCAAAAGTTCAAATTTCTTTTTTTTCCCTTCAACTTTTTACTGACTAAAAATGTTTATAGGCAATCTTAAATAATGAAAAGACTTGTGTTTCAGTTAAATTTGTGAGTTTCTAACATTTTGTTTCGATACAGGTATAAATAAATGCAGCCTTTTATTGGTCAATTTAGTTTAATAGAAGTATAGCAGCATTTATGTTTCTAAATGTTATTAAAAAAAGCAAGTTCAAAGTATTGTTTCTAATTTTATTCTCTAAATGAAAACAATATCCCTATAAATATTGTGTATACATACATAGAATATACAATTTTTGCATAGCATATACAACATAGCAAATTTTGGCAAACACTAGGAAGGGTTATTAATGACTACCATTTGGTTTATGTGACTAAAGTTCTCCTGAGGGAATAGAAAAGAAAAAGAATGTTTGCTTAACATTATATGCACCTTTATACTGTATCTTACTATGAGTAAGAATTGGTTTTATAATTTATGAACTTATTTTTTATTGCTGTAAAACAAGATCAACTTTAGTCACTATTGTGGAAGCAACTAATTTGCAGTAGTTTATAATGCTCCTTTCCTGTCAATTCCAACTAGAGAAAAAGAAAAATTGTTGAAGCATTTGCTTTTCCTTCTGTTACCTCAGGAATGAATTAAAAGCAGAATCAAGTCACAAACATGTTTCAAAATCCTTTCTAAATAAGTTATATCAATAAAACTATTCTAGTAACTTTCCTTCTTTCTTATAATTTTCTTTCCAGAGAGTTAGTGTAGAATACTAATCATGGTAAATGAGCAAACCCCTTAGTTATGTTTGTTTATTAAAAGTCAGGACAGAGGCAAAGGCAGATGTCAGCTCTTAACCTGATGTGCTTGTCACATTGGAAAGGAGTTGTGTGTGGTTACTGCTGTCTGTCTTTCCTCCAGAAGTGTGTGTAAGTGTCAAACTGAAGAATGGAGGATATCTCTTCTCCTATCTGTCAACATTGTAGGTGGGCTGAATGGGAGAGTTTGGGTTCTGGTTATCTGTCAGGTAAAACAGGGTGATGATGGGTCTCAGAAAGGGCCAGATAGCCTTCAATCTTGCTTGAGTTTTAGCTGCCACAAACTATTTATTGCAGTGGTAGAGAGGAGTCTATGGAAATCTTGCAATATGACTTCTTACCACTCCTTCCAACTGACCTCCACCTAGACTCCTGGCCTTCATTATAGCTTTGCAATGAAATCCAGTCACGCTTTTCTTCACTACAAAGACCCTTCCTCTTAGTTTGGCCCCGATTCCCAAATATACCACTCTACTCAGTCTTATTCCTCTAACAGGAATGTGAAACTTACTCTGCTTTAGTCATCACTGCAAGTGTAAGTCTTGGTTTTATGTGTCATTCAAAGCTCACCTTCTGCCCCCATATTGTTGGATGAAATTGGAAGATTTAAATGAATGTTGGAAACTTCATACTAGCTTCAGGATTGAATACTTGATTATCTAATCTGCCTTAAGAAAATAAATTAAAAGAAAATAAATACTAACCTGAGAAGAAAATTAAATTGTTAATTAAGAAAAAAATTTTAATTTCAGGTTTATGCATGGCATTTATATATGAACAAATCACTTTCCTTTTTCTCAAAATTGTAAATTAATAATCCTGTGTTTTCAAGGCATAATGAAGTCACCACATTAAACCAATACAGTTATCTTCAGCTTGAGTATTGGATCAAACAAACAAACAAATAAGCAAACAGTTTTCTCCATCTTCCATCCAGATCTGTTTCTTCTCAAGAACATAAACTTCTAAGAAAGTAACTTCTGTATAAAGTAATCTTCAATAAATAATAACCGCATTAGCTTAATGGGCAGAGTAAGGAGTATGACAGTTTGTCTATAAAATACATGACTATACAGATAAAAATAGATAAAATATAGTCTTGAACATAGCTCTAAAATGTGGATAGATATGGTCGCAGTTTCACACTCAAAGGCTGAGACTGAGTAGGATATCTCTTTTCAATTGCACTTTACCTATGATTTGCTATCATTTAACTGATTCCATGTAAGTATGGAAAAGTAAAATACTTGCATCAAAAAAAAGTAGAATATTGCAGTTTTAAAATGCATGCAAGTAATATAACACAAGTGTTCCACTTTTTGTTTTATTGAAAAAAATCAACAACAGTGGATACACAAACCAACCAAAAAGAGTTAATTGGGATTTGGAGGAATTAGTGGTATGTTAATCAAGGAAACTCTTACAAGGTGGAGAGTAATATTGTTGACTGATTTAAAGAGTTTGGAAAAGTGTTTTAGTGAAATATAATTTGCACCCCTCCATTTTTCTCATATTGTAACTGAACTTTTTTATTGTTATAATAACCTCCACATTGACCTTCTCTTTTCAATCTTGCCAACATATCTTTTGTTCTCTAGATGATTTTTTTAAAAAAGCCAATCAAATCAGGTCACCTTGCTTTATGAAAGGCATATTACATGCAGAATAAACCTAACACTTTCACCATGGGCTGCAACCTTGTAGGGAACTGTACTTACTTATCCTTCCAGTCCTATTGTTGGGCCACTCTTCCCCTGCCTCCTGTGCTGTAGAAATAGCCATTTTACTTAGTTAATTAATTTATTTTTGAGGTATAATTGACATATAACTTTATATTAGTTTCAGATGTCCAAGATAATGATTTGATACATATATGCATTGTGAAATGATCACCACAATGAATCTCGTTAACATCTGTCATCATATATAATAACCAACACTTTTTTCTTGTGATGAGGACTTTTAAGATCTACTCTCTTAGCAGCTTTCAGATACACAATACAGTATTATTAACTATAGTCACCATGCTGTAAATTATATCCCCCAAACTTATTTGTCTTATAACTGGAAGTTTGTACCATTTGACACTCTTCACTCACTTCTCTCTACCCTCCACCTTCTGTCTCTCACAACTACCAATCTGTTGTCTATCTATAAGCTCTTTTAAAAAGAAATTCCACATATCAAGGGGGCCATGCAGTATTTGTCCTTCTCTGTCTGACTTATTTCACTTAGCATAATAGTCTCAAGGTCCATCCATGTTTTCAAAAATGGCAAAATTTACTTCTACGATGTTCCATTACATGTGTGTGTATGTGTGTGTGTGTGTATACTGAATCGTTTTAATCCATTCATTTATTGATGGACACCTAGGCTGTTTCCATACCTTGGTTCTTTTACATACTGCTGCAATAAACATAGGGGTGCATATATATTTTTTGAGTAAATATTTTCATTTTCTTTGAATAAGTACCCCAAAATGGAATTGCTGGATCTTATGGTACTTCTATTTTTAATTTTTGAGAACTGCCAAACTGTTTTCTGTAGTGGCTGCACAATTTCTGTGGTTGGCTCTTCCCACCAACAGGGAACAAGTGTTCCCTTTCCTCCACATTCTTGCCAACGCTTGATACTTTTTGTCTTTTTGATAATAACCATTCTAAAATATGTGACGTGATATCCCATTGTGGTTTTGATTTGCATTTCCCTGATCATTAGTGATGTTGAGCACCTTTTCATGTACCTGTTGGCCTTCTGTGTGTCTTCTTTAGAAAAATGTCTATTCAGATCCTCTGCACATTTTTCACTCGATTGGTTTACTGCTATTGAGTCACATGATTTCTTTAGATATTTTGGATATTAACCCCTTATCAGATATTTGATTTGCAAATATTTCTTCCCATTCAGTAGGTTGCCTTTGCCTTTTTTGGATGGTTTTCTTTGCTGTGCAGAAGCTTTTTAGTTTGATGTAGTTCCACTTTTTAAATTTTTGGTTTTGTTGCTTTTGCTTTTGGGATTAAATCCACAAAGTCATCACCAAGACTGAGATCAAGGAGTCCCCTTTACCACTTATTTTTCCCTCTAAGAGTTTTATGGTTTCAGGCCTTACATTCAAGTCTTCAATCCACTTAGAGTTAACTTTTTGTATCAGACCAATTTCATTCTTTTAGATACAACTGTCCAGTTTTCCTAACACCATTTATTAAAGAGCTTGTCCTTTTTCCATTGCATATTCTTGATTCCTTTGTCATAAATTAATTGGCCTTATGTATGTGGGTTTATTTCTGGGCTCTCTTTTTCTTCCATTGATCTATGCATCTGTTTTTATGCACATACCATACTGTTATGATTACTATAGCTTTGTAATATATTTTGAAATCAAAGAACATCCTGCCTCAGCTTTGTTTTTCTGTCTCATGATTACTTTGGTTAATTGAAGTCTTCTGTGGTTCCATAAAAATTTCAGAATTATTTTTTCTATTTCTGTGGTGTATCTCATTGAATTTTGATAGGAATTTCCTTGAACCTGTATATTGCTTTGAGTAGTATGAACATTTTAACAATATTAGTTCTTCCAGTCCATAAGCATAGAATATCTTTCCATCTGTTTGTGTATTCTTCAATTTCTTTCATCAATGACTTATAGTTCTCAGTTTATAGGTCTTTTACTTCCTTGGTTAAATTTAGTCCCAGGTATTTTATTCTTTTTGGCGTAATTATAAATGGTATTGTTTTTTAATTTCTCTTTCTAATAGTTTTGTTATTACAGTCTAGAAACACAACATATTTCGGTATATTGAGTTGTATCTGGTTGCTGTTTTAAAACCAATACTAATAAAAATTTGCATTAAAAAGTGAAAATGTGTATAAAAATAATCTTGATTAAAATAAATACTACTAATTCTGCCTTAGGTTCTCTATGTTAGCTTTCCTGCTATCTGGATGTTAATCTGCAAAATCTTTGCATAGTTGACATCTTCTTATCACTTAGGTTTCAGCTTAGATGTCATCTTCTTGGAGAGGCCTCCTTTCATCCTTAGACTAATGTGGTCCCCCAGCCTCATTCACAGTCTATCATAGTATCTTGTTTTATGTTCTTCAAACACGTGTTACTATCTGAACTATCTTTTGCATCATGATTCTTGTGATTCACTATTCATTGTCTGCCTTCTACAACTAGAATGTAAGAGTGAGTTTAAGCTGACAGCAGGGACATCTTCTCTACATACTGGCAGATACAAAGAATATATAAATTTCTTAAAACATCAAGTTGTACACTTTAATATGCAATTTTATTTGTTAGTAATACCTCAGTAAAGAAAAAGAAAATGAGATAGAACTTTGTATTAGGACCTAGTGAAAATCAACAGAGATTTATGTGTTAATTGACATGCACTAGAGAAGCAAAATTTGCAGCAAAGTGCAAGAAAAGATGTTTAAGCAGAACAGAAGAACTGGGGAGCTGTCATGATCCTGGGGTCAAGAAATACATACTTAAGTGTGTGTCTGTTTGAGGATGAATTATTAAGAAGACCTAAAATGTAAGCTAAAGGATCAGCTATATTTGGACTAAGCAAAAAATTCCAGCATTTAGGGTAGAAAGAGTCCTCTTTTGGATTAAGATATAAGTGCAAATTATAGTATTAAATTATCTGCATATTTTGAAATTTCATTATCAGTGTGAAGTGTTCTATATGAAAATGGTTACTAATTGTGTTTTTTGGTTGTCTATTTAAGTTTATACTCAACATTTGCTTGTGCAGTAACTCTCAAATGACTAGATACACAGATTAATATATTTTTTGGCATGTGATAATAATAAATACTGTTTTATTATTGAATAAATAATAATCTATTATTACTGAATGAATAAGAAATTAATCCAAGAATAAAGCCAGAGACAACACTGGTGGAAGACAAGGCTGAGAGCAAGTTGGAATTTAAAAGGTCAGAGAGAAGCTGTGTGAGAATGTAGCAGTAGACTCATCTTGAATTATATTCACTGAGAAAACAGGAGACTACTATATCATTCTCATTGTCTGCACACGGTGTTAGAACAAAGTGGAATAAAGTTAATGTCTTCAAGGGAGAGAAATCTGTCATTTTCCTGACTGCAAAACTGCATCCATAACTCTAACAGGACATCTTACAACTTGAAACATATGGCCAACAAGCTCTGGCATATTGCTGAAAGTAATCTGACTGAGCAGGCAACTTTTACCTTTCTAATGAAAGTAACCATAACTCCTGGAGTTGATGTAATTTTGGATTTAGGGACCAATCTCAATCATACGTGGACATCTTGCTACTTTTCAAAAAGCGCTATGCAAATTGTGCAGTTGTGTTTGTTCAGATTTTTTTTGTTCCAAATTGAACTCAAACTGAATACAGCTTAATGGTACTTTCCTTTTTGCCTGCAAAAACAAGCTATACATTCATATAAGCATATGTAGGAGAAAAAATTGTGAAAGTATATTACTGTGAAATCCCAGTTCACTTTGAGAGGAAGTAGAGAGTGTGTTGATGTTGTATTTAGTCTGTGAGTAATGCATTCTTCCATATTAGGGATATATGATATAATTGTAAGTCATATCTGGGAAGGCTAATAGTCATTTCTAAGTAGAAAAATAGAATAATATTTTAAAATACATCCTTTCCTATGGTAGGTAAATATTTCATTTTCAAGGTTTTCTGAAAAAATTAACATTAAAATTTTCTCAAAAATGATTTACTCTAAAGTTTTGGGTTTTTTTGGTTTTTGGGTTTTTTTTTTAGTATTTTAAAGAAACAGGGCAAGCAAGCTGCCTTGAATAATGTAAGAATTAGACAACTCAGTGACATCCACAGACTTACTACTCTGTTATTTTTGTTGTTGTTCTTAATTATTTTCTATTAAGATCTGTATTAAAATACATATTTAGTAGGTATCTATGAAAATATCAAGAAATACTTAGTGGTACATTTTCATCATTTTATGACATCACTGGGTGTATTACTCTAGACTTCTGTTAACAGCATGCACGGCATGTACAATATGCAAATATCTTTGTATCTTTTTAAAAAGTGCATGTCAAAGCTTTTACGACCAATTGCCTTGATGGAGCACACAGGCTGAAAGGTGAAGATCATGTTCAGTGCACTGGAAGCCTGGAAGTGTTGAGACTGTTTAAATGGTGGTATTAAAAAGGACAGGAGGTGGGATGTGCTGGTTTAGGAAAGCTCAAACCCAACTAGAAAGGGCAGTTGTTGGAAATCTCAAGCTAAAACATAAGCCAAGAAATAGAGAAATAGTAACGAGTTACAAAAATGCAACATTAGGCAGCACAAGCATCTGAGTTTGGAATAATGGAAGATAAGGTGTGGGGAGCAGAGTAAAGGAGGCTGGGACACATTTAAGAGAATATTTTGAACAGAGTGTGAAGGTTTAAACACTTTTCTTTCAACATATAATTCATAAGACAGTAAAAAAAAAAGAAATGTATAAATATCTTAAAATATCTGCTCTCCAGATATTAATATCTCTGGGATATATGAACGATTACGTCTAGTTTTAAATAAGCAAGGCAGAGCTATCCTGCAGGAGCTGGCGTGAGAGAGAGAACACAGCCCGGAAGGAACTCTCCTGAATCAAAGACAGGCAGAACTTTAGATCCCTGCTGCCCTCCATTGTCCAGTCACCCACCCACCCTTCGATTGGCTACATTTCCCTAGAAGCTAGAGGAAAAGGAGCTGGAGATAGAGGTTCAGACAGTTCTGAGAAGAAACAAGCAAATGACTGGCAGATGTTATTTTTTGTATTAGTTTCCTTTTGCTGCTGTAACACATTACCATAAACTTAGTGGCTTAAAATAGCATACAGGCAGACCTCAGAGATAATGCAAGTTCAGTTCCAGACCACCACAGTAAAGCAAATATCACACAAAAGCGAGTCAGAGGAATTTTTTGTTTTCACAATGTATATGAAAGTTATGTTTACATTATACTGTAGTCTACTGAGTCTGCAATAGCACTAAGTCTAAAAAAATGTACATATCTCAATTAAAAAATACATTATGGCTAAAAAATGCTAACCATCATCTGTGCTTTTAGGAAGTTACAATCTTTCTGCTGGTGGAGGGTTTGAAATATTGTAAGAATTACCAAAAGGTGACACAGAGATGCAAGTGAGCAAATGCTGTTGGAGGAATGGTGCTGATAGACTTGCCCAGTGCAAGATTGCTACAAACCTTCAATTTGTAAACAAAACAAAACAAAACAAAAACAGTATCTGCAAAGTACAAAAAATCAAAGTACTATACAATGAGGTATGCCTGCTACTATATTATCTTGCAGTTCTGTCAGCCAGAATCTGAAATGAGTCTCACGAGGCTAAAATTAAGATGCCTGATAGCTTGAGTTCTCCTGGAGGCTGTAGAGGAAAATATATTCCTTGCCTTTTCCAGCTTCTAGAAGCCATCTACATTCCCTGGCTCCTGACAGCATCACTCTGACTTCTAATTCCATTCTTACACCTTCTTTTCTAAAACTCTGACCCACTAGCCTCCCTGTTATAAGAACTCTTGTGATCACCTTGGGCCCATTTGGATAATCCAGAATATTCTCCTTTTTTTGAGAACCTTAACTCAGTCACTTCTGTGAAGTCCCTCTTGACATGTAAGGTAACATGTTCATAGGTTCAAGGGATTAGGACTTTGTGACATCTTTGATGGGGGAGGTGCATATTCTGCCTAACATATCCCTTTCCTCAGTTTTGTAGGTTTTTATTCCCTGTTTTTACCCATTGTTGAGTCATCATATTGTAAGAAGTTAAAGTATTAACAGATTAATATTTGTCTGATTTCCTGGTATTTAGAAACTATTTCAGAAACTTTTTTTAGCAGATTTTAAATGTAGGTAGGACCTAAAAAATTAATAATTTATCAATATTTATTGAATGAATTCTCTGCCATCAACCTGTGATAAATTTCAAAGTAGAGGTTAGATATATATAAAAACTTAACTTACAATAACATGTTAACTTTAGGATATCAAGACATTGCTAATAATATATAACATTATTATCATAATATATATCAACTATGTATTGAAAACTATTAAAGAATACTTTAATAAATTGATTTATATGGTAATCACTCAGAAGAGTATTAAAAATGATCTATACCTTCATCAGAAATCTCATAAAGAACTTGGCTCCTTTTATTTAAGATCTGAATGAGAGCCTTGAAGTTTATGCTGTTTTTTGTTTTTTTTTTCTCAGTTTCCACTCCCAACTTTTTTTGGGTCCAAACTCCACACTGTTGATTTAAGATTTCCAAGATTAAGACTTATCTTTACTGCTTCAATGAGTATAGTTGAATGCATCTAAATTCACAAAGCCAAAGGTAATATTAGGAGTTCCCCTATTTCTTTCCATAAATACTTTTAGGATCAGCTGCTCCCATTCGAAGCATAGATTGTAGTGTCAGGCTGCAAGGAAGTGGTCTGTGGAGTAAGCAGAGGTCCAAGTGTATCCAGCAGATGCTTCATTTAAGAGGTGCCAGAAAAGCAGAAAGCTTAAGGAAGAAACAGACAATGTTGCATGTGAGAAACTAAAAGTACATATTCTGTAGCTCAGTTTCCCAACAAAAGGCAGGAAGGAAGAACAATGTAGCTGTCAACCACCAACTTGAGATAGCATTTAAACTCAGAGAAGGAATAGGAGAAAAAAAAAAAAAAGGAAGGATGGCAGTGATTAAAAAATGAATTACCAAGTCATGAAAAGACACAGAAGAAGCTTAAATGCATATTTGTGTAGAAAAAGAAGCCAGTCTGAAAAGGCTACATTTTGTATGATTTCAACTATCTGACATTCTGGAAGAGGCAAAACTAAAGAGACAGTAAAAAATGTCAGTGATTGCCAGAGGTTTGGAGGGATGGAGAAAGGGGAGGGTGAATAGGTGGAGCACATGTAATCTTTAGAGCAGTGGAACTGTTTTGTACAATACTGTAATGGTGGATAAATGACATCATGCGTTTGTCAAAACCCATAGAACTAACACAGAAAGAGTGAATTCTAATGTAAATTATGGATTTTAGCTAATAATAATGTATCAGTATTGGTTAATCAATTATAAGAAATGTGCCAAACTAATGCATGTTAATAATAAGGGAAACCATGAGGGAGGAGGAAAGGGATATTGGAATTCTTTGAGAAAAAAAGTGCATAGATCTGAGGTCTTTTTAGGTGGAAAGAATGTATGGATGACAGAGTTGACCACTGGACTGACACAGAGATTCTGGACTCTACCAAAGGAGTTAGTTTCTAGGCTGAGTTTTGGTGGAATATAATCTTGCCATAAAGGATCAACAAAGAGCCTGGTTTCTTGTCCTCATAGCATATTTCTCTCCTTCAATTTTTTGTTACTGCACTTTGGACACTCTCTTCACAGATTTTCTGAAGGGAAATTATTTTTATGACTCTCACTGATTTCTTAAAGCAAAGAACATATTCCATGAAATTGAGGCACACCTGTTTGACTTCTGTCTACACTCTACCCATAAGGGTGTTTTATCTCATATTTGAGATACCTTGAATTTGTCATTTGTAGCTCAGTTATAACCATATATATCCCCTCTTGTACCAACTTCTTATGGTAAGAGTCCTCAAATGACTTAAAATTGTCTTGGAGACATTACTGGTTCTCATTAACTCATTTGTGAGTCCTCTGCAAGGAGATGAAGTTTCCAGTATTGATCGAGAGTAACCACTTCACTGTAGAAAATATGGCTAAATTAGCTGAGAATAGGAGAACATTGTCATCAGTATGTCTAAATATTTGTGAGTCTGTGCTCTCTGGGTTAAATATTCCATAAAAGTTAAATAAAAAGTTTTATATAAAAGTTAAATCTGCATTAAGTGGATATATACAACATAAGAAAAACACTTTTTCCAGTGAGTTTAGATCTGTAAATATGACAGAAATTTCTTTTAGGGATTTTCCTTGATTTTTATAGAAAATCAATTGCTTATTTATCTGAAATCAAGATTAATAACATCTTTAATCCTGTACATAAATATTTATAATTAGTTTTAAAAAATATAAAATTGTAAATACTGCTCAAAATAAAATTAGCAACTTGAAGAAGCATATGGTGAAAATAGAGATTTTGCTTATAAACTCCCCAACTCCCCAGTCACACTTCCCAGAGTATTTTCTATATAATAATTTCTAATGTATCTTTCCAGAATTATTTATGCATATACAGACTTCTATATGTATGTGAGTATGTAATGTATATTTGAAAAAAATTTGATGACTCACACACTATATATAAATATATAGACATTTTTCAACATTACCTCATGTAATACTCCATCAATCATGTGTATATGGGTATGCATGTGTAATGTGTGTACATACAAGTATGTTTTTGTGGTTCAGGAATACGCATCTGAGAGAAACATTCAGACTTACCTTTAATGATTAGAATGTACCCCTAATGGTGATCACCTGATACAGCAAACAGCTTTGTCTAGAGTCATGTAGCTCATGACAGAATAGAGAAAAAGTTCCTACAGATCACTAAGGTTCAAAAATGGATTTCCTGAGCCAATGTCAGCCAGTCTTGGCTTCACAAATTTACTGCAGTCTTGGAGTACTCTGAACAGGACACTTACAACACTTCAAAAGTTTATATCTGGCTGTTGGCCAAATAATACAGTCTTAGTTTGACTGTCAGTGGAAAATATTCAATTAGACGAAAGTACGGTGGAATGAGCTCTTCCTACAGGATCGAAACTCAACAAAATATTGCCATATAATTTCAGTAGGACCAGATTTCTCATAAAGAAATGCCACTCTGAATGCTAAATGAAATTAAATGGGCTTTATTTTCTGGCAATAGCCTTACAGATAGATTATAAACCTCCTTCATTCCAAAGATGTCTTATTTTTATTCCAGAAATCCAGAATTAGAAGGCAGCAAATTGTGGTCTTTAGAATCCTCAGGAGAGACCTCGGTAAGTGGAACTATTTGTATTTTTTGGCTACATCACAGGCAGCTCAATAGTTACTCAGTAATGTACTCCATTTTTCCAAATAAGAAACCCTTTGCATATCTGTACAGTTTGGAATGGGAAAGCAGATTTAAAGACCAGTTCATGACTAGATATTTATAAGATCTATTAATATTAGTCAAAGTTTATTCACCATACAGGCGAAAAGTATTAACCATTTGCTTTAGAGCCAGTGCCTTTTAAAGACCTTATGATCACCAGAATATTTTTCCTTGCATACTCAGTGCTACTCTATGCAATAAATTAAACACACCCCCACACACCCCCACCATCAAGTGATTAACAAGGAGAACTCAATTTTAGTCACTTAGCACAAATGCAAGTCATTTGTTAAAAAGGAAAATGCATAAAATGTGGAAGTCATGGGAAGTGAAAAGCTAACATTTAGTTGCCTCTATATAGTTTAATTTAAGGTTGCTTTGAATTTCAGATGTAGAACTTTTGATGATAGGATAACAACAGGGAAGGGGAGCATGAATGAATTACAAGAGAGGCTTGTGGTTGGGTAGGAGAGGTGCTTTCCCCTTTATTTGCTTTTGTGAGAGTCTTTTCTTAATTGCATCTTTTGGCTTTTTCAAGCAACAATTACATTGCTTGATGTTGTTTTATTGTTGAAACTGCCCACAGAGATGGCTTGTGCTAACTCTAGATATCAGAAAAAATGCCAGAAATTGGATGCTTTATTCTATTAACAGGTACAAAAGCAAGATATCAATTTACATAATTTTAATTTTGGTGCAGAGAAATACAGAAGAGCTATATCAGCTTATTCTTTTGATATGAGAACTCCATCCTCTTAATTCTGGCATGTCAGTGGTTATTGTAAATGTTGCAAGACACCCCAAAATTTGAATAGTAAGCCTAGCTAACAGCAAAAGTTGGGACTTAGACAAATTACTGTCCAATTTCTATTTACCCCACCACATGTCTCTCGTTCAGTTCTTCACTAAGCACTATCCAATACTCGGTTTTCCTGCCCTTTTCTAAGTGGACTTGCTCTGCATACATTCCTTTATCTTTCTGAGATTATGAAACTACTTTAAATATTCACTAGTTAATTTTACATAATCCATGTTAGAATGGCAGTGAATATCAGAGGACTGGAGAAAATCATCTTCAAAGACCTATTCTTTTCTCATTTTGTACTCTCATTTGGAAGAATGTACATATATATTATATATATACTTAATTGTAGGATATTAAAATATAAAAATATGTAAAGAGGAAGTCTTCACAGTTTTTAAGCTCTGGGTGGTAGCATCTGTTAACAATTTCATGTCTACCCAAGAGTTTTTATATGAAAAATAGTAATTAAATCTATTTATACTATATATGTTCTCTGTAATATTTTCCATTGTAAATCAACTGTACTACAATTAAAAATGCTTATTTTGTTATTTGTGATCAATTCCCTCCCAAAAGTTTCTCACTGTTTACACTTACACTTTTTTTGCAGTAGTCTTTTGATAGAACCCTGTTGGATATTTGACACCAAGCAGCAAAAGCAGTTTACGAGGGTAAACTAAAAAGGTAACGCAGATACTGTTGGTTGTGCCCTTTCAACTTCTCTAGTCTATGTGATACATATGCAGGGAGGTTTGCCATATTTAAGACAGTGTCCTCCAGCCGAGAAACTTCAAGGGAGCAGTGCTAAATCTATTTTGGCAATCAAGCTTTGAGAGGTTAACTGATCTTATTTTTAGACATTGCTAACTACTCAATAGTTCATGGGTTTGAGTATGAAACTCAGCAGAGAAAGTCAAGCATAGGGTTTGTCAGTATATGTGTTAAATGTGTTCTTTGACTATGAATGAATTTTACTGATTCAAGTGTAAACTATGTAAAATGAAAGATGGCAGCACTTGGGGAGTCTTATTATCAGAGCACATTATATCTACACCTAGAGCTGCAATCCAGAATGTCCAAAATTGATGCTTCAGTGTTATGAACTGGTAAATAATAGTTTTTCTGACTGGACTATATTATATTAGACTTTTTTTTTTTAATATTCAAACAATGCTTTCAATTCTGTATGAGTTCATGGATTCCATCCAATATAAATTAAAAGTACTTGTTTTCTTTTTTAAAAGGAATAATAGGGAAGAGGTAAACTTGACACTTCTGCTTCCAGAAAGTCATGCCCTTATAAAATCTTCCAACTAATTCAATCATTTAGGGTAGTCAGCTGCAATAAACATTTTAGTTCTTCCAAATGGGAATATATTAACATTGGGTTTTGTGATTTCATTAAAAAAAAAAGAAAAGGAGGGAACATTTTATATCATTTTCTTCAAGGAAGGAAATAAACAGAATCTTATTACTGGGGAAAATTCTAAATCAGTGACTTGGCATAGGCCTGAGGGCCAAAATGCGATATCCTACTCTGCCCCACCTCTACTGCTGAAGAAATCTAAGAGAGCGAGTGAGGCAGGGCCACCCTAGGAGGTGGGCATGTTTCCCTACAGCCAGGCCACAGTGAGCACAAAGCTCAAGAGAAAAGATGGAATGGGACTCTCGTGTTTAAAGCACAGTGGAAAAATGAGATCCACTGAATGCCCAGGTTCTCATCAATAATACTGATGAAAGTAATGCTTACATAGTGTATCTCAAGCACTCTAAAACACGCATGCTATATATATGTAGTTTTCCAAGCACCTCCCATAGAGCAACTCATTGAATCCATGTAACAACTCTGCAAGGTAAGCACATAGAAGAAAACTGAGGTCGAATGAGGGTATCTGCCCCAAATCATGTTATGAGCTGGGATTTGAATCTAAACAATCTGATTCCAGAGCCAGTGCTCTTTGCCATTTTGCTGTAATTTTGTCCAAGGGAGAGTGTGAGGGTGGGACAGATGAAAAAGAATTTGGTATCGGTTGACAAAAGGGTGTTTAATCTGACATAAGATAATAAGTTTAATCATATCCAGAACTGATTGCATACTTATTACATACCGGGTACCTTCATTTAACCCTCAAAACAATCGTTTGAGGTATGTACTTATTAACCCTGTTTTGAAGATGAAAAATCTAAGCAGAGACTGAGTAACTTATCCAAGCTCAACAAGTTGATAACTTGTGAAATTAGGAATCATGACTGTTTTCATTCACTATTCTAGTCTGCTCTGCTAGGCTGTGAGTAGGGGGACATATTCCCCCCAATGCTCCCTGATCCTGTGTACTGTCTTAGCGCACTGGATTACCCAGAGAGTCTATAGTCATCCAGCATGTGGTACTTCCTTTTGGTAGGGAGGAGACAGTAGTCTTTCTTTAAAGACAGTCCTCGGTCCATCTTGGGCTTCTGGCTGACACACACACATACAGGTGCGAGCGCAAACACACACATTATAATTATATAATTGAAATACAATTATAATATAATTATATAATTATAATACAAAATGAAATTCCCTTGCTGATTGGAGAAATCCAATTTCAAAGATGTTAAATCCTGAATTCATCTATATATATATTATCCCTTTCAGCAATAGAAGTCTTAATTATATGCTAATATTAGTAGCTTTAGTCTGAGCCTTCTTCCACTCTTAGGGGAAACATTCTAACCCTAAACTCTTCCTGTTTTTCACTGTTCCAAAATTCCCATGGGGAGTTTTGCATTAGCTCCACCATCCAAAGCTGACCTTAGTGTGAGCTCTTCCTGGTATCATAGCCTCCATCTTCACTCGTGAGTAGGGTGCTCTGCCTTTGTAGCAGCTAACTCTTCAAGCAACATTAATTGTCCTGATTCCACGCAAGCCAACACATGCTCTTGTCTATTTTTTTAAACACAAATAGGATCCCCTATTTTTTGCCTTGTGCTGTAGGACCTACCACTTTTACCTTCTAAGGGGGCTTTCTCCAGGTACTCTCACTGAACAACTGGAGGCCATTCTTGACAGATTCCTGAATTTAAGATGCTGTTATTGACATTTCTAAACTTACGTGTTCAACGACTCAGGGAGTAAAAACTATATATATTTTTTGCTGCTCCACAAAATTGTGTTTCCCTTCAGAGTTTTAATTTTCCAAGCCATAATTTCTTTTATTAGCTATTTCAGAAGCACCAGAAAAACATTTTCTACTTCCTTTACTTGTAAAGCAAGGGTTCCATTTTCCAAGGCTTCCATTTTTTTCCTGATTTACCCCAGTCCTCTCAAAAGTTTAAGTTAAAGAAGTCCAATCTCCTTTTTAATTGCACATGTCTCTTGTTTGGTTTTTTATAGGAAGAATACCATATTATTGGTAAAATTGTTATTTTTTTCTTTTTGTTTCAGGTTTAGACATTTATTCCCTGAGAATACTCTTCTATATTCTGCTTTGTTGGTTTCTTTGAAAGCCAATGAATAGTAGGTCTCTCCAAAGCATCTGTTACATTAAACAAACCAGCCAAGGAGCAAACAAAATAAATAAAACAAAACCTCCTTATCCTCTTCCTGATTGTGACATTTTTACATAGGAGCTAAATTTGCAAAACAGTGTTTGACAAAATTGTCTCATCTGGCTTCTTTTTAGTGGATTTGGTCTTTCTTCTGTCTCCCTTTCATCTTGCCTGAGCCTTCACATAGGGCAGATCTGATTCCCCATGTATGATAACTCTATCCCTTTGAAACTACTAAATGGTTTTGGAAATATTCATCCATAATTTTCCAGTTTTCCCTGTTTCAGATATGTTCACATCTAATGAAATTGATCCATTCATGAAAAATAAGTTTCCCGATTGTTCCAATTACTAAATCTTTTCTATGCTTTCAGAGAGAGCCTCAAAAGTGTCTTTGTTATGTCTCCCTCTTGGAAAGTCAATTCAGTTTACTTCGGGAAATCTTATTATTCTTTTATGTTGCTGTGAGTCCTGAGAATGTTCTCTAAGAAAACAATTCTGATATCTTCACTTTTCTACACTCATCTTTAAAAGGATTTGTAGTTGGGTATATCATTTTTCCTTTTTTTAAAATATCTGTCTAGCTTAGCCTCTAGCTTTCTCCTAAGGAAATTTCTGACTTTCCATAGGTCAATTAGTGTGTCTGCCTTCATTTTTATTTCCCTTTCCCATTATTCTTACTGAGAATGTATAACAAATCTTTTTTTTTTAAGTATCCCATATTTTAGTCAGTATGAAAATGGAAGAAATGTGAAAGACAGAGATTGTTAGCTTTCTTTCTGTTCTTTGCCAGACCAGCTGCTATCTAAATTGACTATCTAAATCTGGATTGATCTAAATGGTACCATTAATTAAACAATGTGGTATGTACTTAGGAGTACCTATTAGAAGCGTTAATGCGCACTGGCTATATCCTGACCCCAGATGCTAGGAGACTTTGAACTCCTTTGATTACTTTCTTCCTTAGAATTGGGTTCCAATTATTGGAAATTGAAAGGTATCTATATTACCCTCTATATCCTCGAACATTTTGCTGAGTACTACTCTGCCTCTTTGCCATAACTGAAACTCCGAGAATTAATTTCCTCTGTAGTACCTTTAAGTGGGTTTCATTTCTTTTACCATATTCCATGTAACTCAGGGCCAGCAGTAGGGGTTAGTAGCTCTCTATTGCTGCTTCCATGTCATTCTTCCTCTAATTCCTCTGTATTAGTTTGCCGTCACCACAAAGTACCACAGACTGTGTGGCTTGAACAACAGAAATTTACTTTCTCACAGTTCTGGAGGCTAGAATGCCCAGATGAAGGTGTCAGCAGAGTTGTTTCTTCTGAGGGGTCTCTCCTTGATGTAGACATGGCTGTCTTCTCCCTCCATCTTCACATCATCTTCCCTCTGTGGTCAATGGTGACCTAATTGTCTCTTCTTATAAGGACATCAGTCGTTTTGGATTAGGGCCCACCCTAATTACCTCATTCAACCTTAACTACCCTTTTAAAGAACTTAACTCCAAATATAGTCACATTCTGAGGTCCTAAGGGTTAGGACTTCAACATATGATTTGAGAGGGAGGACACCAATTCAGCCTGAGACACCCTCCTACTCATTCTTGCACCTTTGAAAATCAAGCTTCTGTTGACCCTTGGTTGCTAATAATCTCTGACCTGATTATTCTTCCTTATTTAGCAAAAATGTAAGCACTTTATTTATAAGCCTTGCCCTCACCTTGAATAATTTCAAAGCTACATCAAAGTATCACCCTCCAATAACCTTTTTTAGGCAGTTTTTGATTGCTTCAGTGTCTCTCTTCCACGATCACCCGTTGGACCTGATCATCACTCATAAGTGCTCCATCTCCAAAATGTAAATGTCACCTTGCTCGCTCCCACCTTGCTTTTTCTCCTATTGCCATTTTCATTCTTCCTTGGCACCATCAGAAAACATTTATAACTCTAATTTTTCCCAGTGCTTCAGACTTCTTCTTCCTTCATTGTTCTTTTTATTAAAATTAAATTTAATGATTAATAATTTCATTGTACTCTAACAAATATATCAAACCCTTGTTTCTCATTTAAAAAAAAATCATGTCTGTACGATAACTCCCCTGCCATGGATGGACTCAGTTATATCTTGTCTATATCCCAACACTGAAAGAGGAAGTCCAGTGAAAACCAGTTCCACTATACATGGATGATGCTTATCTCCACATTGCTTGCCAACCTTATTATACTTCTTTGGCCAATTCATTCATTCAAATATTTAAAACTTTTTTTTTCTTCACAAACTCCAACTTCCTTTACTTCCTGCTCCATCCCTGATGTTATATTCTACTTTGCAGAGAAAATAGAAGCACTTATCTTTTTCAGGTCAAACATCCCAGTCTTTTTGGAACACACTATGTACCCAGCTGCCTATGAGATCTTTCTTCTTGCAGATTTTAAAATAACCTCAAAAATTTGATCTTTCCCCATCTGAAACTGCCCCCTTCAATGTGGTCTATCTCCGTGAATGGTTGTTCTATCCATGTAGTAATTTAAGCCAGAAATCTTGATAACCCTCTTTCTTCTCCATCCTTTTATATTTTTCACCAAGCTTTGTAGCTTGTCTTCTAAATATCTTTATCTATTCTTTTTCATATTCTTCACTTCACCATCCTGCTGCATAATACGATTATATATATATCCTAAAATCACTCTCCTATTTATACGCTTAATAATTCTCACTCCATTTTTTCACATTGCAGCCAGAAGAATCTTTTCAAAACACAAATGTAGTAATGGCACCTTTCCTCCTCTGTTTAAAATTCTTGGAAGTTTGCCAGTTTTTCTTAAATCAATGGTAAGTAATATGTTGAAAATAGGACTCAGCATGGTTCCTCCAGCAGCTTCTACTTGCATCATATTTCCTTTGCGTTTTCAGTTCTAATCTACCTTTAAGTTCATTGTACATGTTGTGTCCCTCTTATCACATTTGCACACAGTCTTCCATCAATTCTTTTATCTGTTTTCAACCTATTACGTCCTCCTTACCCAAATATAGTGTGGAACACTCAGAAGATTCTCCATAAATAATTGACAAACTAATAACTGAATGAACGCATGAATGAAGAATGGATCAATATTTGAATTTTTTGAAAGGATAACCTACATATCAAATTCCTAAGACAATTTTAGGTATAGAAATGATAAATATATGTGATGAGTATTCATGTCAGTGAATGAGTTTTACATTTAGTGAATATGAATTGTCATGCAGACTCCTCAATGTCAACTATAATATTCTCTTCACCAATCTCAGCATCAAATCAATCACTTTAATATATCTTTTCTATCTCTTTTGTTTCACCTCACATTATCCTCTATCTTTATAATCATGGCTTTAGTTCCAGACACTATTCTTTTCATCTCATTTCCTGAAAGAATCCTCCAACTGGTCTTTCTGCTTCTAATCTTCTATCTTTCTAGTTCTATTTTTTTAAAACTTTCAATCAGAGTCATCTTTTTAAAATGCAAAACGTATTAAATTACTTCCTAGCTTACATATCCTCAGTGCCTTCCTATTGTCTACAGGATAAAATCTGAAATCCCCAAGCACGGCCCCTCCTCTCCATCTTCTCTGGGATGCCTCCTTTGATTCATTACCTTATACTGAAACTGCTTGTTTTTCTGTCTGTCTTCCTCCCTAGTTTGTTGGACCTTTATGCTTAGCTCAGAAATATGTCACAGGGTAGGTGTTCCATAACCATTTATGCAATAAGTGATTATAAATTAATACATTTAAGATGTTTGTCAAAATAGCAAAAAAACATTATTATGCAGCATTGAGGTTATTTATGTTTCCTTCAGTTTTGTGATAAAGTTAGTTTTACTGCTCTTTGCATAGAAATTGTGTTGTTAGCATTTACTAATGACTTGTGCAGTACTAGTGAATTAATATTGATCCTAAGTTTATATTATGAGTTATCCCAAGCTGAGATTTTATCAAACAGGAAGCAACAATTCATAAGCTCTGTGCACTCAAATCAAGCTGAAATTAATTTGCCTTGACTCTAGAATCCTGAGCTTTTAATAACTTGTTTTCACATGTAGTGGAGTGCCTTACACAGAGGAGTTCCTCAGTAATTGTGTACTGAATAAATAGCATTTTTAAATGTAATAAATATATAAATTAAGTAGGTTCTGTCTTAAATTTATGTATAAATCATCAGATGACTGTTTAAAATTTCTAAAACATATGTCTCAAATTAATAATGTTTTGCTTATTTTCAATTTTCATATGATTCTTTTTGCTTGCTATGTTTCTCCTTTGCTACCAACTGGGTAGACTATGCCATTAACATCTTATAGTTCATAACTTCCCTTTATCTTCTTAAAATATTTGAACCTGAAGAACATGTCTTTATTTGCTAAATCATTTAAAAGTATTGGCAAGATTTGTACAATTCTATTAAAGAGTGAAATAGAATTAGTGGTCATGTATATGAGGAATGGCTGCTAGATTTGAGAAATGACACTTTTTTTCTGCCTAATAATGTGATGACATCATTCTTTCTTGGAAAGAAAGCATAGCCATATATAAGTTCAGTCGATTTCTTGCTAGCA
Source organism: Camelus dromedarius (assembly GCF_036321535.1). Taxonomy (NCBI): domain Eukaryota; kingdom Metazoa; phylum Chordata; class Mammalia; order Artiodactyla; family Camelidae; genus Camelus; species Camelus dromedarius. The sequence continues at coordinate 63,767,758 of NC_087436.1, read as the reverse complement.
ATTCCAACTCAAAATAAACTATAAAGAAATTTATATCCCCAAATCTGTGCTGAAAAATTACTTCAGAAGACATCAGTTTGAAGTGGATGATTCCTTTGAGTCTTCCCTGTTATAACCCTTACCTTACTCTTTACAAGTTCGCTGAAGTGACCAGATTGCCATTTACAAATCTAGTGTTAGGAGTTCAAAACTGCAAAGCTGTCTACTCTTCAACCCTCCTTCTTAGATTACCGTTACTGCTTGATTTGAAATCTTGACATTTGTTGAGCAAATATCCAATACTTTAAATGTATCCTTTATATAGGTAAATATTATTATAAAGTAAATCTACCAAGAAATTTGGAAACAATACAACTTTAAGAGGACTGAATTCATATCTATGCATGAATTGAAAATCATACAACAGAATATCCACATGAAACATACTTACTTTTGCATTTTGAAGTATCACAATGTGAAAGGACAATTCCCAAGAAGAAAACAACTACCATTCTTTAATTTTAAATTTTCAGTAGTTGAAAGCATACAAGAGAAAACAGCAGTCATTTATTTTTATAGACAAAAATATTAGAGCTATAGAAACAAGCTCAGGCTGAGTCTATTTCATATGGAATGATTTTCATAGGTAGCTATGAGAGTAATGGTTGATTGGCAATGTTAAAAGGATACCAGTGGTATAAACAAACAAAAGGTTGATACACAAATAACAATATATGAAAAGAATGATATTATTCAACAATAAAATTAAGATGTGAGAAACATTTATAATAATCAGATATTGCTTGACAAAAATATTAAATCATTGAATGAATAAGGAGACAGTAAAATTACTGCTTTATTTTCAGCTAGACAATTATTTTGGAGCAGCAAAAATTTTCTTCCGTGGCTTTTGAATAAAAAAAAAATATGGTTTTCCCAAACCAGAGCAAGAGTGAGATGAGGGGGTGAGGTAAGGAATGCTGGAGGATATAAGAGGGGGAATTTGCACCATATGCTCTAATTTGGATTTGGACGGCTTTTTGGATATCTTTGGTAATAAACAGGATTTCTGCTTTTTGTCTTCTTGATGTGAGGTTTACATTTGGGGGGAAAAATCTACTAGTTTAAGGAAACAAATGAAAGACCTTCTGGTTTGAATATTTATTTTAATGAGAAGAAAGCCCATTTGGATGAGAAAGGTGAAGAAAAAGCAAGTTTATGCTCCCCTGATGTGCTCTGTGATCATGTCTGTCTTATCCAGCTTAATTTTCTTTGATTTTAACTCATCTGTATGACCAGACATCTGTGAGTATTTATGCCTTATTTTGGTTATGTGCTGTCCCATTCTGGCTATCCATCAAATCCAGAACAGACTTCCCAGCAATGTTTTGTACAAAATGTAGAGTAGAATGATAACTGATTAGCATTACGTGATAAATGGACATTCTTCAGCTGAAACTGTAAAGTGCAAAAACAGCTGAGACAACATATGAGCAGGAAATATAGTGCACAGTCTGTCTCTTGGTTCCTGTTCACGCAGCTAATTTTTTACTGCTACAATTCAAAAGTACATAAAGCTCAGATGCTGTTTATTTCTATTGAACAAATAAAAAAACGGAGTAATGTCCTTTTGTCTGCACATATTTGAGGGAAGAAAGTTTGTTGACATATTACTAAGATGAGATGTTTCTTAATGGCAAATAGAAAAACGTAACAGTCAAGGTTGCTGATTTCATACCTTCTGCTAGAACTCCTGAAGGACATCACTGTCCCCAATGAAATGCTCTAGGACCAAGTCTCATGTTACTTTATTCTCTCAACTCAGATTGATCCCTTGATGAATCTCCGAAATAGATTAACATTTACAAACCAAAAGCCTACATAGTAAAAGAGAAAGTGAGGCTGGGTAGGGACTGAGGTGGGAACTTCCTCTCTACCCAAAGGCCCCAGCAACTCACCACCCACAAATTGTTTCTTTATGCTAATGACTGGACCAGTGTTTCTAAACTTTCCTTTTTTTTTCTAAAAAGGGTAGAATTCATATTTTTTATTCATAAGTTTCCTAATTTAAAAAGTTTATATATTTTTTTCTTTTAAACAAACAGTGAGCAAGCACTAAACATCAACTGCTGAAGAGATTTAATTCATAGGCTGTTGGTTTTTGACCTCTGTCGTAGATATTTAAAACAATTTGTAGTTATAACGTACTAACAAGAGCTGACAGTTAAATACGTAGTTAAAAATTTACCAGACAACTATCAAAGTTTAAGTAAAAGTCTTACATTCCATTGTATTTATAACCAGTTGTGTTGGTTGATTTATCAAGTCATTGGTGTGTGATAGATTATTAAATCTAGTAGCAGTCTATTATAGTACTTTTTCATTAATTGGTACTTTATCAGTTCAGATGGAAAATCCTAATAATAAATTCTCTTATTCAATTCTCTCACTATAGAGATGAAAACAATTAGAGTCAAAGATTAGGTGATGAGCCCAAAGCATTCCAGCAAACTAATGGTAAGCAATGGCCTGTACCCAGCTGTTTCATGTTTCCTTTCAGTGTCCTTCTAATACATAGAGCCTCTAATTGTAATAATGGGAACAAAGGTTAGATTATGATTCACTTAGCACCAACTGTGACATCAAGATTTTCTGTTTGTAATGATGAGTACAAGGGCTAAATTATGGTTTACTTAGCCCCAACCGTGAAGAGGAGGCTTTTAAAGCAAATATCCTAAGGCAATGTCAAGAAGCACGTTTACCCTCATGAAATAAGTCACTATTTTTAGCACTTTAGGTCATTTCATTGTGCTCAGGTCCTAAGAGTGACAGGATGTTTCTTTGGTTTGATAAATACATTTTTTTTTAATTTAATAAGCTACAATTCTTATTAATTTATTTTATTTTTCTTAAAAGTTATACAACTGAATTGCTTTATATGTCATTTTAAAACTAAGAAAGATTTGAATATAAGGATTAAACTTTTTAGCTAATCAAAACCACAAATTTTTTACAATTTAAAAAATTGGCTTGTAAAATTAATATTTCTTTTGCTTCAGAGATTAAACAAATAGTATTTGTCATCATAATGGTCCATTCGTTAATGTCTAAAATCTAATAACCATGTCAAAGCTTTAACGTTTCTAGTTGTAATTCTTCATTGGCCTCTGGGTATTCATTTCCCTCCCAAAGATCATAGTAAATTAAAATTTAGGTAATTACATCCATTTAATCAGGAAATAAAAGTTTTATTTTTTCTTTCCTGTGAACTATAATGCTAGTGTATTTTTATGCATGAAGGCTGTGGACATGTATCTTCTAGTTAAATCATATACTTCTTTTAAATCACGAACTCACTAATTTTAGGTAGGATTATAACAGATTTGTGCATATTTGTATTTATTTTGTGTGGAGAACAGTTTGCAATAACATTTAAAACCTTTGCAACATTTTTTACTGAAATTTTGAGGATATATTTAAGTCTGACACTTAATCTTGGTAAAAACATTTTGAAAATTTGTTAATGTTTTCTTAAGATATGATTTTCCCAAGTTCTTTTTTGTTATCTGATAAGATTTTCACTAAGCCCATTTCAGTTCTAAAATATTCACAAAGATTTATTATTATGTACACATTGAGTGAAATGCCTATTTTTATGCAGGAAAAGACAACTGTAATCATGTTTACATTTTGTCCTTTGAGATACTAATTGCCTTGGGCTGCCAGGTACCATCTTCTAGATGTTTCACCTTATGTATGATTTATGTTCTGGCCCTAACCTTTACCTCTACCACATATTTTGCGTCCCATTTTCCAAAGATTACATGATAAATCATTTTAATAGGTTAATGACTGTAAAATATTAGGTCAAGTAAGCTTGATAGTAGACGTTCCGAAATAGTGCTCTAATCTAAGATAGAAATCCGTTTTTATAGCTATGTTGATCTTGAAGATCCATCCCAGACCTGTTAGCTGCCAGACAGTAAAATCCATCCTTTGTCTCTTTTGTAATATACCTTGTAACCAGTATTAACTATTGCCTTGTTCTGCCTTATGCTCTATGTCCCAGACTGCTTCTAAAACCCTCAGCCACTCCTACCATGAACACTTTTGATGTCTTGAATCTTACTTTATCCCTCAAACTTGGGCTTTAGTGCTCTTTTCCTTGTGTTCATCTTTGGCTTTCTTCTTTGTGATTTGTACTTTTTTTTTTTTTTTAAACAAAGTAGGTTTGTATTGGATGCAAAATTGAAACCCCCAACAATATTTTTAGAGAAATAATACACAAAGTGAAATCATGGGCTTCCAGTGTTGAAATATTGCTTCTGTACTTAGAATGTAAACATGTGTGGCCAAAGGGAACTCAGCTACCTTTAATGTCAAAGATTTATATTGATTTTACAGTGGCACAATAAATTAGTTTTATTATTTCATGAAATGGTTTCAGTTCCTTCTCTAAAGAAATGTAAGTAAAAATATTCCTAGAGGAATGTATGAAATGTTAGTCATCTCTCTTCTAATGTTATCTATCTTGAGAGTCTCTATACAATGTTCCCATGACATTTGGTAAGATTTCATTTTAACTGTTCCACTGTCTTCAGTACTGTTTCCAAGAGCCATGGTATTTTTTTGCACTATATTCTGGAATTTTAATTTATTTTTTTCAGTGAAAACTATTAATGTTCTCTATGTAGTGTAATCAGGGTTTATATTTTCTCTAATCTCAGTAAGTAATTGCTTTAACTAAGCTATAAGATGAATGTATAGTGGTGTAATAAGCAGGTATGAACTTAAAAAGTACAGACAAAAGCAAAGCTTAGGTATTCCCTGCATTCTGTTCTCTCACATATTGCCTGGGGCAGATCGGGTGAGATGAGTTGCCTAAACATTGCTGTTATATTGTGTCATTCTTTCCTCTTTATTTTCTGTTATTCCATAATCACTTCTATTGTTTAATGCATTACATGTTATTTTCTTCCTGGTTTGTCCTCTTACAAATATAAAAGTCAGGCCATAAACCACAAAGATACTTTTCGTTGATGAACATGTATTGCTCTTCAGGAACATGCAAGAACTAGTATATTCAGCGAATGCATGAAGGAATATCCAGGTACATATTTACGTATGTACGTGACTCTGAGGTTATGCCAACATCTGTCTGAAAACAGAAACCTTCTAGGTTGTGTATGCCTAGTGAATACGAAAAGCTCAAAGACTGCCGTGTATATGTATCTTATATTTAAGAAAGTATAAGAACTCAAAGATATTTCTGAAGTTTTGGAAGGCCACATACTACAACCCTTTCCCCTTCTCCAAGTATCCACATCCTCTTTTATACACTGATAGATGCTGGCAGTTCTGCTCTCAGAATTTAATTTCTAATTTACAGAATGTTGGCCTGTTAACAATAAATTATTATTGGGAGATTAATAACTTAAGTGGTTAGTCATTCATGTAAATAAAAAAAATGGAGGACTTTTTAAATGGGAAGCTTGTGGAATGATTATGAGAGTCCTAGCAATCTTAGAAAAAAATAGATGTTAAACATTCCTGCATATGCTTGCATTAAAATCAAGGAAAGAGTTAAAGTGTACACACTAGGCTGTTCATACTGGTTATCACGCAGTTTAGATTTGATTTGCACAATGGTGGAGAGGGATGGATAAGCGGTTTTTTTAATTTATATGTTTCTGCAGTGTTTTACTTGTTATAATAAGTATGTATTATTTGTAATAAAATGTACTGAAAAATGAAAATCAAAAATAGAGTGGAGGAAGGGAGGGCCATTAAACGGGAAGGGATATTTTATGGGAGATATCAATTCTTGTACTTTTCATAATTTTATTCAGAACTACTCTGTGAATACACAGAGTAGCTAACAAATAAATTTAATGTGGCCCATTAATGAATATTTTGTGAATGTAGTATGTAGTTTTGTGAATTGAATGGAAGGTTCAGCTGTGATAAGTCCCAAAACAGAAAGTGTTACAAATTATTCTTGAGTACTGCTAGTTTAATTAACCAACGATTGTAGGTACATGTTATCATCTCGCACTAGATGAGCAACCCTGTAGGAGGACCTAACTTCACTTCTGTGTAAGCAACAGAACAAATAATAGAACTTTGATTTTTAAATGCTGTGTTATAGTAACATTAAACTAGCAAAAACAATTGATTGTCATGATAATATAATACACTTAGGAAGGGTGGCAAAATTTTTACATAAATGCCAATGACATATATATTAGTACCACCCTCTCTGTGAAAGAGATTTGTGTGCTATATAATTTGAAAGCTTTTGGCTCAGAAATCACTTCTGGAAGATAATCTTAAGTAAAAAGTCTATAGCAGAAAAAACCTATATGTATTAAAATTCTAATTTTAGTATTATTTGTATTATGCAAATATTATTAACTTGATTAGTAATAGAGGACTTATATGTTAATTTCAGCACATTGTAATTGTATAATAATTAAAATATATAAATTTGTGTGTACTGTAATTGAACTTATATGGGAAAGAAAAAGGATCAGAGGGAATGTTAAATGGAAATAACTGTTATGATAGTGGGATGATGAGTAATTAAACATTTTTTGAGCATTTATAGCTTTTTTCCCCTAAAATAAAAAGTAATCTTGATATAGGAAGAAGATATCTCGAAGTAATTATGTAGTAAGGCGTCTATACATTTGACAATGAAGAAATGGGCTGTTTGTACTTTTTTGTTTTTGTTTGGGAGCTTCTAAAATGTTAATAATCAAACCATCTTTAGAAATTCTGATTTCAAGGGTATATAGGGCACAATGCTAGAATTTTTTTAATAGTTTATTTACTATTGTTATTACTATTTTATTTTAAAGTGTACAATTCACTTGTTTTATTTTTAAAGTGTACAAGTATGGAATATTGACAAAGTTGTACAACCATCACCATCTTACTCCAGAACATATCTATCACCCCTTAAAAAAAACTCCTTACACATTAGCAGATATTCCCCTTCCTCCTCTTTCTCCAGCTCCTGACAACCACTAATCTAAGTTTCTGTCCCTGTAGATTTGCTTATTCAGATATTTCATATAAATGGAATCATACAATACGTGGTCTTTATGCCTGGCTTCTTTCCTTTAGTGTAATGTCTTCAATGTTCGTCCAATAGCAGAACTTCATTCCCCTTTTAAGGCTAAACAGTATCTCATCAAATAGGTACATCACATTTCGTTCATCTATTCAACAATTGGTGGACATTTGTGTTCTTTTAGCTTTTTTGGCTGTTGTGAATAATGCTGCTATGAACATTCATGTTTAAATTTTTGTGGGAGCATGCATATTCAATTCTTTGGGTTTATACTTTGGAATGAAATTGCTAGGTAATATGGCAATTCTTTGTTTAACTTTTTGAGACACTAGCAAACTGTTTTCTAAAACGTCTATAGCATTTTACATTCTCAGCAGCAATGTCTAAGAATTCTAATTTCTCCACATCCTTGCTGATGCTTGCTATTATCTGTCTTTTTGAGAAGAGTCATTCTAATGCATGTGAAGTAGTATCTTGTGATTTTGATATGAACTTTCCTAATGACTAGTGATGTTAAACTTCTTTTTATATGCTCATTGGACATCTGAGTATCTTCTTTGGAGAAATGTCTAGTTCAATGTCAATTTTTAAATTTGTCATTTGTCTTTTTATTTTTGAGTTGCAATGGCTCTTTATATATTGTAGGTTGAACTTATTTATCAGATATGTGATTACAAATATGTTCTCTCATTCGTTGGGTTGTCATTTCAATTCCTTGGTTGACTTTAATGTAATGGTTATGATAATAAAATATATAAATTTGTATGTTTCATAATTTCACTTATATGGATAGACATAAAATTAAAAGGGGATGTTATAATGAAAATAATTATGTTTTGATGATGGAATGATGAGTAATTAAACATTTTGTACATAATTTTTGCCTATTATTAAAAATAATCTGAGAGATACATGCATATAATAAGATGGAATATAAAAAGAAAGCACGAAGTTTAAAATTTTTATGTCATCCAATTTGTCTATTTTGCTCTTTGTTGTTTGTACTTCCGGTGTCATATCTAAGAAACCACTACCTAATCTAAGATCATGAAGGTTTACATTTATGTTTTCATCTAATAGTTTTATAGATTCAGCTCTTCTATTTACTTCCATGATCTGTATTTTTGTAAAATATGAGGAAGGGATTCAACTTCATTCTTTTACAGAAGTTGTCACAGTACCATTTGTTCAAAAGACTGGTCTTTCTCCTTTTAGTTATTACATTGGCACCCTTGTCAAAATCAGTTGACTCAAAATTTAAGTGTTTATTTCTGGATGCTAAATCTATTTCATTGGTCTGTATGTTTATTTTTAAGCCAGTTCATATTATTTTTGATTATTGTGGCTTTGCTGTATGTTTTGAAATCAGAAACAAATTTGTTCCTCTTTTTCAATATTGTTTGGGATATACTGGGTCCCTTCCCTTGAATTAATATATGAACTTTTCAAGTCAGTTTGCCAATTTCTGCAAAAAAAAAAAAAAGGCAGCTGGAATACTTACTGGAACTGTACTGAATCAGCAGATATATTTTAGGATTATTGCAAACTGTAGTAGTTTCTTGGGACTGCTGTACAAAGTACCATAAACTGACTGTCCTAAAGTGCAGAAATTTATTTTCTCACAGTTCTGGAAGCTAGAAGTCTGAGAAAAATGCATCAATAGAATTGGTTCCTCTGAAGGCTGTGGGGTAAAATCTGTTCCATGTGTCTCTCCTAGCTTTTGGTGGTTTGCTGGCAACCTTTAGGATTCCATGTGGATGGCATTCATCCTGTGTCTTCACACTGACTTCCCTCTTTACACATCTCTTTCTCTTCCCATGGCATTATTTTTATAAGTACACCAGGTTTTATTGGATTAGGAGCCCATCCTACTCAGTATAACCTCATCTCACTTTAACTAATTGCATAATTACATCTGTACTGAACCTATTTCCAAATAAGATCATGTTCCACTGGGGATTAGGACTTGCACAATAGGAATTTTAAGAGAATAAGCTATAATACTACCTTAACAATGTGGGTCTTCTGATCTATGTACATGGAATATTTTTTCCATTTATTTAGGTCTTTATTGTCTTTTGATGATGTTTTGTTGTTTTTCAGTGTATAGGCCTTACATTTCTTTTGCTGAATTTATTCCTAATTTGTATTCTTTTGATGCTATTATAAATAGAATGACTTTCTTAATTTCACTATCGGATTGTTCACTGATAGGGTATAAAAGTACAATTTATTTTTGTACATTGATCTAGTATTCTGCAAAATTGCTGTGCTTTTTTATTAGTTCTAACTTTTATTTACATCGATTCCTTAGAATTTTCTTTATATAAGATCCTGTTATCTGTGAATAATGTTAATTCTTCCTTTCCAATATGGATGTTTTTTATTTCTTATTCTTGCCCTATTGGCCTGGCTGAAACCTCCAATTCAATGATGAATGGAAGTGGTGAGAACAGACATCATTGTGTTTCCTGATCATAAAAAGAAATCTTGCACTTTTTCTTCATAAAGTATAATGTTAGCTATGAGTTTTTCCTTAATGCTCTTTTATTAATCCAGTTGCAGAAGTTACTCTTTATTTTAGTTTGTTCAGTTTTTTTTTATTGGGAAAGGATGTTGGTTTTTTTAAATGCTTTTTTCTGCATCTATTGAGATGATCATGTATTTTTAGCTTAGTCGTATGGTGTATTAGAGTGATTCATTTTGTATGTTGAACAAATCTTGCATTCCTGGGATAAATCCTACTTGGTCACGGTGTATAATCCTTTTTATGTTGCTAGATTTAGTTTTGCTAGTTTTTTGTTGAATATTATTTGCACCCATATTCACAAGGGATATTTTAGGAGGCCCTTACTTAACCCTTCCAGAAGTAGCTCCTCAACACTGGAGTTTTTTAAGAGCTCTTCAATTTTTTTTTAAAATCTTAGTTTAGTGAACAAATCTGACCATATCTATATGTCACAGGTTTGAACTATGCTAATTCTTTACTAAGCAAGAACTGCATTTCTTATCGAATCAGATGATCTTCTAATATTTCAGTATGATTCAGAAATATTAGAATTTAGTTTTCTTCTCCCTTCCTGAGCAGATCAAATCTCTTTATCTTACTTCTCCTGTATCTCTCTCCTGTTATTTTATCTGTATTTTGGATTTACTTTCTCATTCCTGCCAGTCTCAGAACATGTTTGAATACATCCTTATGGATTTGGGCCACCTTATTTTATTTTTACTGGAATAACCTACTAATATTCTACTCATTACAAATTGTTACTAAAGTTGATCCTGCATGCTGTATACATAGTTTCTAACATACTGGTATGTTCAGGGTTTGCTTTTACTGGGAAAAGAAACTGTGCAGGAATTCTTTAATGTTCTGCCTTCATTACATTCACAATGGTATCCCAAATCAATCCAATGGGCTCAGTGACAAAATAAAGCTCTGTGTAATTATATTGAAACATAACTTTGCAATCACAAAGAATTACCTACTTATAATATCTATTTTGCATAAAGATACTAACTGTTCTGAGTCTTATTAAAATACTAAAATCCTGCTCACTCAATAAGAAACGTAGCCCTTGCTAAATAAAGGATAAGTCTAGTTTAAGTATCTAAATACACGATTCTCATTATTTTATAGTCGTCTTTCTTTCTTAGGTACTGAACACCTAAATGGGACAGGAGTGCTTGACATAAACTGTGAAAGCAAAATATGTCCTGGAAAATGAGAGAAGAGAAAGGAGAGAAATACTCCTGGTTTTTTGTTTGTTTGTTTTTTTAAGGTGGGTGAGGGGTGGAGGATGGAGTAGGGAGGTGGTGGCAGAGATTCGTTTATTCCCAGAGTGTCGTGCATACCCTGGATATGTATGTGTTCCTGGTAAAGTTGTGAGAAATGGCTCTGCCTATCTTCAGGTAGCTCTGCTCTGGGGGTTAAAAGTTTCCCAGTGCTCTGTGAAAATCTCTCCCATACATAAATGGATAATATCTCAATGGAAATATGGTGTACTTCTTCAAAGCTAAACAATGGATAAGTCTTCCTGATTCCACATTGCAGTAAAGGGAATAAAACAAAGAATCTTGTCAGTGGAAAAAAAAAATGGTAAAAGAATTGCCAATAACAACAGTAGTGAATCTCTAGGAGAACAATGAAAGGCTCAAGTCCATGTTACATTTTTTAGTGGGGATGTGTCAGGCAGGCCCCTTTCATTTAAAGTATCTGCAAGTTACTGGTGGAGGAAATCCTGATGGAACAAGATGAGGAGAGCCTGAAAAATGTCTGTTACATGTTTACCTACATGTTTTTACAGTTTTCTTGGCTCATTTCATTTTTCTAGTTATTTTATTCTATGGGCCTTTTTTCCCCCATCATATTCTACTACTGAAAATACTCTTGTTAAGCCAACAATGACATAATCGTTCAGTCCAGTTCACATTTTCCACTCCGTTTAATTTATTTCATTTCTTTGCCACATTTAACACGGTTGATTCCTCTCTTCTTGAAACTCCTTCTTCTTGAAACTCCTTCTTCTTCTTCTTTTTTTTTTTTTTTTTGGCTTCCAAGCATATACATTATTTCTTGTTCTCTTTCCTCCATATTCACAACTATTTTTAAGACTCTAACTTTTCTTCTTCTATGTCCCTTAATTATAGAACACTTAAGAGTTCCATCCTTGATCCTCTTCCCCTAATTGTGAGTTTACCTTGCCAATTTAAAGCTGATGATTTGCAAATTATAGTTCCTAGACTAAACATTTTTACTGAGCTCCATACTCATATTTCCAGTTGTCTTTTTGATTGCCTTCCCAATGATAAATTATGTCTTATATCTAATATTGAACATATTTCTGCATTCCAAAACCTGCCCCTCTTCCTGTATTTGTTAGTTTGTTTAATGGCACTACTCTCCAAAATATCACCCAGACTACAATCTTAGAAGCTGCTCTAGCCTACTGTCTACTATTCACTTACAACCAATCAGTCACAAGGCCATGTTTAGTCTATCTTCTTAATACCCCTTGAACCTATTCTCTTCCTTCCTTCACTGCTACAGTTAAAATGAGTTACTTAGAAAAAATTATATATGCATTTTATGGAATACAGGGAGTGAGGGTGAGGAGGAATAAATCAGGAAAGGAAAGATAACCAATCCCTGGACACAATATCTAGCTGGCTGCCACTGAATGTGACTGCTAAACCTTGAAAAAAAAAAACATACCCAAGAAGTCCTATAACCTACATTTATGAGAAGGAGAGAGGTTAAGGAAATGTTGGAAAAATTTGTCAGCTTGTTCTAATCTCCTGTTAGGCAAGGATTTGTCCTAGGGCTTTTATAGTCTCAGACATTTATGTTACACATGTGGGTATTAAGTGGGACTGCAAAGGTCAACAGGGAAGCCTCAGGAGTGGAGGTACAAGGCATAGGATCACACAAGGCCATGTCAGGAAGTGTTGTCAGGTTGCAAATGTCTGAGGTCAGACAACCATGCAGACACAGCTGAGCTTAAGAGGATCTGAAGTGTTTCATCAGAGGTGTCTTAGAGGTGTCCAACACACTTCCTAACTTGTTCTCCTTCTGTACTTCATCTAGTATATTTTCTGCAGTGCTACCAGCTGGATCTTTTAAATTGCAAATCCTACCAATCCAATCTTAAAGAACTTCAACAATTCCACAAAGCTCATATGGCAAAAATAATAAATCTTTATACCAAATACAAGAGATTCATGATCCAATTCTTATTTATCTTTGCAACATTTGCATTACTTATGTGCATTTCTTTTAGGAGACAACCACAGGAAGTGACCAATATTTTATGCCTCCTTGTTGACTTATGCGGTTTCTTCTATTTAGGATGCTGTTTTAGTCATCATTTACAGTGACTCAAATGTCACTTTTTATATGACACATTCTCTGCCATCTCCTGACTTAACTAGTTTTTTTTTTTTTCCCTGAACTTCTCTAACTTCTGGTTCATACTCGAATATAGCACAAGATGAAATGGTTTAAGAATTAATTTACATGTATAGGGTAGAGTTTGCTTTCTTTTCATGCTGGTATTTTCTAGGATTAGCAAAAAACTTAAAACATATCAAAATGTACTGAATGAGGTAGGTTATATGAATGAAAACATTTTATATTTGCTTCTGCCAAAAATTATTTTATCTTGAATTTTAATCTGCAATAATTACTCTTTATCTGATATTTCATACACATTTATGTGTATTTTTATGATGTCAGTTTTTTGTTATCCACTTGATCCATTCATGTTCCAATGTTCTGATTCTTTAGCCAGAGTTTAAACTTTTTAGGAGTAAAGCATTTCTCCTACTTCTTTGTGTTTTCCTTATACATTGTGTACAGAAAATAAGCTCAGTAGTTACTATTGAGTTCATTCAACAAGTGAAAAAATAAAGTGATTATTTCACTTTCATTGAAAGTTTTACTTAAATTGTTCCTTCTTTAAAAATTTCACAAGTTTGAGGCTAAGTTAAGGAAGAATTACTTTTTAGTTGTTTATTTTGCCAATCATTCTGCTTTATTCTACTTGTGGGTAAAATTAGCTATGAAATACCATTAGTAGTTTATTCTGCATTCTACAAGGGTTTTAGATACCGATCACCTTTTAACCCTACGTTAGAGAACTGTCACAGTGTTTTCACAACACTGGGGTGAATCCAGAATGTTTACAGATTTATGTAACAACTGATGAGAATCACCATACCAGAATTGTGGGACTGAAGTTTTGTTCGGGGATTTATTGTGTATATTATCCACATGTCCATGAGTGATAATCACTCAATATTTTTGATATAATGAAGAGAATATTCTCTTTTTGAATCAATTTATATGGAATTTTCATTCTTCTCTCTTCAGTGTATGAAAGAATATGAAAAGGGATCTGTAGAAAAAGTATCATATACCTGATATGTGATAGAGAAGCAGGGATAATTTAAGGAATTGGATGGTTCTATTTGTATAGTGAGACCACTGGTTATGAATATGTGTATATTTTTCTTCAATGACTGGTAGTGGAAAGTGGCTTACTATTTAGGTAATTTTCAAATTAGATGAAATATGACACCTAAAGTAAAGAATATGAGCCCGGGGATTAATTAATGCTATTGTTAGTTGTGTTTTTTAAATCACATGTTAGAAACAGGGAGAATAATTTTTAAAAGGACAGTTCTGTCCTGTCTGTCCTGTTTCTGTGCTATCTAAAATATGCCTGGCAAATAAGAAACCTTTTCTTCCACTTTACTCTTTCCTTCTGTCTTTTCTTCTTTTCCTCTTTTCTTGTCTGAGGGTATGATTGATTTAAGACAGCATGTTGAGAATGAGGAATGAAAGGCTATCAGAAAAAAAATCATTCTCTTTCAAGCTCTGAATTTATTTTAATATGCCATTTTATTTTATTTCTTTATTAATTATTTTTATTACTAACTAGTTACTATTAATTCATCATTAATTTTTGTAAGTTCCTTACATGCAAGAGGTTTATCTTCTATTTATTTACTTTTAGAAGTCTTACTACTTAGAAGAGGGAACTTTGGCCTGGGAGCCTGGAAGTCTATTATATATTAATCAAGTAATAGGTATTACTGACTTGGACTGCGAAAGAAGCTAGTACAAAGTATTTTATCACTGACTGTTTCTGGCTAATATTGGAAGGGTGTACAAAATTATTTCTACCTTCACAGGTAGTAAATCTTAGGAAGGATAGCAGAAATTTCTCTAGTCATATCCAAAGTACCAAATAAAAGACTTATAGGTGTGATATTGGAATTTTTAAGATTTCTGTTATGTTTCTATTGACATCCATACTAAAAATGATTAAATAATAACTTCATGGGAATGGCTTAATAAAATAAAAGCAGATACAGGTATCAAGATATGGTGAATCTTCAACTATTGAAATGTGCTGAAAGAAAACTATTAAAATAGGTAATTGATAAATCATTGAATTAACTTAACTGATTTGTTTCAAATTGGTAAGTAATTTACTTTTGAAGTCAGGTGTGGATTTTAAAGTAAAAAAAGGTGAATTATATCACTATTATTAGAAAAACAAAATCAGATGACTTGAATGAAGATAGGAAGATTAATTTGAACTATCTGGGTAGGCCCAACATAATCTAATAACTAATTAAAAACAGAGTAGGGAGGCAGGAGAGTCAGGTGTCTCAGAAAGTGAAGTTAGAGAGATGTGAAGCATGAGAGGAACTCAGTCAGTTGCTGGAGGAGGACCAGAGGGCAAATATGGGAAGGAATGTGGGGGCAGCAAACAGGAGAGAGATCGAGTCCCAGCTGACAGCCAGCAAAGAAACAGTTTGTAACTGTTTGAGACTCCTTGTAGGAGAGGAGTCTCCCAACACCCTAAATAAGCTAGGGAGAGGTTTCTTCCCTGAGCCTTCCAATGAGCCCAGCTGGCCCACACCTCAATTTCAATCGTATGAAACTTAGAACAGAGAAACCAGCCAAGCCAACAAGACTTCTGACTTAAAGAATGGTGACATGCTAAATTTGCATTACGTTAAGCAACAAGCAAAACAAAGCCAAAAACAGGTGTGTGAGAACTCCATTGTCTGATACTCTGTGTTGGCAATGGATGCAGATGCAGGCCCTTAATAGTTAATCCCTCACATTTGAAACCTCTTGTTTAGGATTAATTCCAAATAAAAGCACACAAGATAATACATGAAGACAAAATAGAATAATTAGGCCTGAATATGAGTGAGTAGAGGGGCCCGTATTTTATGCCTGAAGTCTAAACTTGTCTGGCATTAACTGCTGCTGAATCATAAACTTCAGCAAGACGGGCCAGCTCTTCCTCACCCTGATGCGTTAGTGTGCGGAGGAGTTCTCTATTCATGTGAAACTTCTGTGAATCATGGGTGACTTTAACTTTAGTGCTTAAATAATCTTCATATGAGCATAAATGAACCATTTATAAGCCACATATATTTTTTTCTTAATCACAATCATAAATGTGGCTCCAGAGCCAAGTTAATGGTTGTTATCATTGCCCTCTAACTTTGTCTGTTTAGAGAAAGTATGATATCTGTAGATAGAAATCAACCTGACTCTCTTTTTACTGACACTATTACTTTTCAAATCTTTATTATATTAGCTTCAGTGTTTTCCATTTCAAAAAAACATTGCAGTGAATGCCTTTGTGAAGATACTTGTCAGCATCTCCTATTACCATTATCTGCTAAAGACTCCCAAATACATACTTTTAACTCTGCTCACTCCCCACTGACAGACCCTTTTATCCAGTCATCACACTGGCATATGCTCTAAAACACAAAATCTACAGTAAACATTTCTTCATTTGTCTTTCAAAGCTTTTTTTCCCCCTCAGTATCCCTTCTCAGTAAATAGTAAGCCATCTACTTAATTACTCAAACCATAAGTATTTTTCCTTTTTATTCATTCATTATCCAACCCTCTAATACATGTTCGATATTTATCCGCTTATTTTGCTTCTGCAACTACTATTTTAGTTTGACGCACTCTCCTCTCTCACCTGGATATCTCTGATACTGTTCTTGCTAGTTACTTCCCATCTCCTTCCTCCTCACCACAACATTCACAGTGACATTTAAAATCAAAATTAGATTGCCATTTTTCCCTTGTGGACTGAAATAAACGCACAGCCTAAAAGTTGAGAGTTATGTTTTATTTGGCGGGAGGACTACAGCCGGGATGACAGCCCCTCAGATCGCCTCTGAGGGACTGCTCTGAAGAGGTAGGGGAGGAGCTAGGATATGTAGGAGCTTTACAACAAAGACTAAGTAGTTGGAACAATAAAAGATTATTTGTTAACTAAAGAAAACCAGGCATCTCAAGTTAAAGAATTTAGCGCTTTTCTATGTATGGGAGGAAGCAATCATTTGGGCTCAATGAATTCATTCCTTTGACAGCACCTAGCTATCTAGGGCCAGTATCCTGTCCTTTCTTATTCTGAGTCCCCTCAGAGTGCACCATTGTGAGTGGCTGCAGAGGCTGGGCTTCAGGCTTGTCTTCACTGGGGAGTAGTGGCAGCCACTGATGACTTGGTTTCAGCACTCTTTGTTTACTGATATGGTTGCAGTATTTTCGTTCATACCCTTATATCTCTCCAAATTACTCTTCACTGGACTTCGAGCTAAGTTCAGACTCCTTGTTATGGTGGCCTTTAAGGCTCTACTTGAAGTGGTTTCTGAAAAACTCTGACTTTGTTTTCTATCTCTTTCACCCTTTGTTGTATTTGGCCACATGGAACTTCTTCCTGTTCAACTATGACAAATTTGTTTGGATTTGACTCTATAAATATCAGCTCTTCAGAGGCTATCCCTAACTATCCTGCCTCAAGTAACTTCATTCTGCACCCATTATTTGAATTGATTTTTATTAAAGTACTGTATTATCTGATTATGTATATTCATGCAGTTTTCTGCCCCTGCCCTCTTGAATACAAATTCCGTATTAGTCATGATATTATCTTTGTTTTTGTTACGGAAACGACAGGCCAGTCAAGAAACAAGCACCACTCGGGGGGTTGGAGTACTCAGATGTATTATGCCGGCGGGCTCAGAGGGGCTTCTGCTCCGAAGCTCTGAGCACCTTCAAGATGTGCACATGAGGTTTTATAGGGTAAAGTACAAGCTTGGGGTATTCGGCCAATAGGCAAAGAACAGCTTTAGCAGCATCATCATCACAAAAGTGGAGGCAGGGAGGCAGCAAACCAACATTCCAAAGCCAGATATGTATCTTTGAAAACCCAGCTGGCTAGCAAAAAAACATGAACAGCAAACCAACACAAATTAACCTAGATTTACAAGTTAGTCCAGCAGAACTCAGATCAGTATTCCAATACTTAGATTTGTGAGTTATCTTGTTAGCCCAGCCCAGCCTCTCCTTCACATTCCTAGACCTGTGAGTTATCTTGTTAGACCAGCCCAGCTTTTCCTTCACATTTTCTCCTGGCATGTTCCCAGTTCTTCTAACTCCATCAAGCACATAATATTTCAGTAATATATGGTAAATATATGGTAAATAAATAAATGAACAGTCTTGGAATGAATTCCTAAAATTCCTAGAATTCCTAGACCAAACTGTAAAAAAGTTTGTTTCCTGTAACAAATAGCTAACTTTATTTGAAAGTTATTGCCTTTAATTTTAATTCAGTGGAAGAAGAGTCTGATTTTCAAACATTTGTCAAGTAAAAAAGGATTACATTAAAAATAAATACTGTCAACCTGTTAGGTAAAAAATAATGTCTTGTACAGTATGAATTTTCTTTATTATTGAGGTTGAATTATTTATTATTTATTTTTGAGGTCTCGTTTTTGTTGCCAATTTATTTCTTCTTTTGATCTAGCTTAATGAATAATTCTTAACTTAGGTTGAACATGAAAATCACCTTTTAGGTTATAAAAACACAGTAATATTTAGATTTGACTTCTAAAAGTTCTGATTTAGTTTATTCAGAGTGGACCCTGGCATTTTTTTTTTTTTTAAGTACTTCAGGGGTTATCTTTACCCAGGGTTGAAAACAACTGGAATTCATGAATAAATATTTTATGTTCCTATACATGTAGCTTCAAATTTGAGACTCCCTCTATGAAACTGGGAGAATAAATACAGGTGAAACAACCTCACAGAAGATTTTTCATTATGTTTTTAAGTTCTCTTTATGTGTGACACTTATTAAATTAGTGTCTCAGCTTCAAACCTACCCTTTCATGTTCTGCTTCGTAATGCTGGGGCTGAGATGCTGCAAATCATCTTTTCTCCTTTGCCAGTTGGTTCTTGCTGAGTTCTGCCAGTGGGGGTGCTGCAGGGAGACAGAGGGCTGGAGGCAGAAGACATTTTTGGTTCCTGTCTGAGTCTCTTATGCAGCACTTCACCAAATGGCGGCAGTTGGCGAAGCAGCACATTCCAGATACTGGTTTTCTTAGAATTCCTAGAACCAGCCTCATTAGAGACATCCTTTTCTGAGTTCTGACTCTCAACTCCTTAGTTTCTTCCTCTGAGTTCCTGAGGCTCCAGTAATTCCTGAGTAGTGCTACCTTCTTAGAGATCCGAGTCCCAGTTCCACCAAGACCCCTTGTCCAAGATTCTAAACTTAAATAATTCCAGTCTTTTTTTCTCACAGCCCTGGGTTAGCTTCCTGCAGTTACTACTTTATGAGTTTCTTTTTTCCTTTTTAGTTCTTTAATACCTGATTAACAGTTATTAATATTAAATTCTCTGTTGACATAACTTGTGCAGCCTCTATTTCCTGACTAGATTCTGACTAGCAAAGTAGGACTGGATCAATGGCCCTGGCTAGTTAAAATGTGTAAGGCACAGACGAGGCTATAGTTCAGTTTCTAATAGAGCCCTTGGGTTACAGAAGAAAAAAGTTAAGTGGCCCTCTAATGTTGATCCCAAAGACACAAATTTCAATTCTTTACTGAAAAAGCCTATTTCTTTATAGTAATCTAATTCCAGCCACACATTCATATATTCTCGAATTGCCTGATGAGTTTCTTCATTGTAGACCAGGCAGAGTCATGAGTGGCATATGTTCTAATAAGAGTGCAGTTCAGAACAAAACATGATGAAGAGATTATATCATTAAAAATAAATCAGTAGTATGGGTTGTTTCCAAATTTACACAAGTATGTTTAATTTCTATTTGTTTGTTTCTTCTTCTAAAACAGTAAAATAATTATTCTTGCTCTACTTACATGAACATGTGTTTTGACAAAAATAGAAGATCATCCAACTAAAAGTATTTTGAGAAACAGAAGTTGCTACATTAATAAAAATTATGTAGATGCATGTTAAAAAATTAAATTGTGTAAGACAGAGTCAAGGCACGTTATTAACCTTTTGTTGACTGTGTTCATTCCTTCTCACTTCAAATGCAAGGATTACAAATACAGTCTTATTTAGCATCTCTCCTTATTGAAATGCATATAGACATATACCATTTTGAACTGTGGGTATAGTGTGAATTCTTTTTTTTTTTTTAATTGAAGTATAGTCAGTTACAACATGTCAGTTTCTGGTGTACAGCATAATGTCCCAGACATGCATACATACACATATGTTTATTTTCATATTCTTTTTCATGATAAAGTATTGAATGTAGTTCTCTGTGCTATAGAGAAGAAATTTGTTTTTTTTTAAATCTATTTAAATATATATTGGTTAACCTTTGCAAATCTCAAAACTCCCAAATTTATCCCTTCCCATCTTCTTTTACCTGGTAACCATAAAATTGTTTACTATGTCTGCAGGTCTGTTTCTGTTTTGTAGATGAGTTCATTAGTGTCCTCTTTTTTCTTTTCCTTCTTTTTTTTTTTTTTTTTAGATTCCACATATGAGTGATATCATATGGTATTTTTCTTTTTCGTTCTGGCTTACTTCACTTAGAATGATGATCTCCAGGTCCATCCATGTTGCTGCAGATGGCATTTAAAAATTTTTTTTATTGCTGAGTAATATTCCATTGTATAAATATACCACAACTTCTTTATCTACTCATCTGTCGATGGACAGTTAGGTTGCTTCTATGTCTTGGCTATTGTATAGTGCTTCTATGAACACTGAAGTGCATATATCTTTTTGAATTAAAGTTTCCTCTGGGTATATGCCCAAGGGTGGGATTGCTGATCATATGGCAAGTCTATTTTTAGTTTTTGAGGAATCTGCATACTGTTTTCCATAATGGCTGCACCAAACTACATTCCCATCAAAAGTGTAGGAGGGTTCCCTTTTCTCCAAAGCCTCTCCAGCATTCATGCTTCATAGACTTTTGAATGATGGCTGTTCTGACTGATGTGAGGTGAGAGCTCATTGTAGTTTTGATTTGCATTTCTCTGATAATTAGTGATACTGAGCATTTTTTCATGGGCCTATTAGCCTTTTGTATTTCTTCATTCAAGAATTTCTTGTTTAGGTCTTCTGCCCATTTTTGGATTGGGTTGTTTGTTCTTTTGTTAGTAAGTTGTATGAGCTGTTTATATATTCTGGAAATTAAGCCCTTGTCAGTCTCATCTTTTGCAAATATTTTCTCCCACTCTGTAGGTTGTCTTTTTGTTTTGCTTATGGTTTCCTTTGCTGTGCAAAAGTTTATAAGTTTAACTAGGCCCCATTTATTTATTTTTGCTTTTATTTCTATTGCCTGGGTAGACTGCCCTAGGACAACATTGCATAAATTCTTATTTGAAATGCTAGCCTCTGGATGTCAGAGACTTTGCCTCACAATCTTATTCAATTATACGTGAATAATACCCTTTACATCATAGAAAAAAAAAGTGTTTTGTCATGGTTTTGATGACTGATACCAGGTACTGAGTGGAGGGGTCAGAAATTTAGAGGAATTTTCCAGGAAATAACTGCAAATTTGTCAATATTTAGATCCAAAATTAAATACACAAATAATGAATTTTTGAAGTACTTTGTAAAGTAGTTAGCACATAATAAACATTTAAAAAACATTAAAAATGTTTATTTCTAATACTGTTAACCTTTTGTTCTTATTTGAATAAGTACTACATGATAGTATTGTAGTTTTGACTCTGTCGTCAAGGTGAGGCAGGTGGGACAACAATATAGTGACATCTAAGGACCTAAACCTAAAATGCTAGCTGTTTAATCAAGACACTGTTACTGATTTTGAAAAAGTGCTTCTTTTTTTTCTCTTAGAAAATAAATGAAAGACTATAGACCATCAAACTGTTCTGAGCATTTGGGGGACTAAACATTTAGGAGCAGCTTTTGGACATAATTTTACCTCTTTCCTGTTTCTGGTAATTGGCTCAGTCTCTACCATGGATAACAGCTGTGGCTGCACCACCTGGCACCAAAGGAGGCTCATGTGGAAATATATAGAAACTTTCCATTTGGAGCACAGTTTCTACCTCTTTGCCAGATTTTTGGCCAAGGAAAAAAATATGAATGCAGTCTTATCTATGGCACACTAAATATAGGAAAAATCCTTCCTAAGCATAAGAGAACACATTATTTGTTGAACTTGTGATAATTCCGGGCCTGTCTCCACATCAGTCTTTATAGCCTGAGAGCCATACTTGGTTGAGACTCAACCCTACCTAAACAAGAGGCATTAACAGCAGAGTGTGACACTTGAGACTCTCGGCTCCTTCCTACCAGGTGACCATGAAAACCCTGCTGCTGTCATCCCCTTGTCTAAGCTCCCTTCTGCTTCTATTCTGAAGGGGCCCTGATAGCAGTAAGCCTCAGTGATTGCAGTTGTCTTGGCATGAGCACTCAGCTATTCTGTTTCTGGCTGCTCCTCTGACTATTGGCAGACAAAGGATGAACAGGCTGCAGAATCAACCCCATTAGTGTCAACCTAATCCCCTGTAATGGGATCCACACTGGCCAAGATCAGGCACCATTCTCCATCCCCACCCTCATGCAGTATGTCTTAGCCTAGCACAATATCAAGCAGTTAATAGAAGGGATGATAACACTGCATTTGCCGCCACCTTTTGAGGAAAGCCAGAACAATGCCATGGGGAGTTTGATGTTGCACATGCAAAGACTAGGGGAAATCTGTATTTTTATAGTGAAAGGAAATTACTGATATATATTCATATATATATTCCTAGGTGAACTTTTTTTTAGAACAATGTTGTTAGAGCTGCTGATACTACAGTACCAATATTCAACAGAAAATATTATAATGTTTCTGAACAGAATCGTGTGTGTGTGTGTATGTGTAAGAGCATGAAAGAGACAGAGAGAAAGAATGAGAAAGATGAGCCCTTAAATCACATGTTCACTAAGGGAGGTACATGCAGGAGGAGAGGGACAGGCAGAAATTTAGTAAGTGTTTGCTGAGGGTAGACACTTTGAGAGTGACAAGAGATGGCAGATAGCAATTCTGATAATTAAAAGTCCTTAGAATCTTTTATTAGCTGAGAAGTAAAGTCTTTTCTGTTTCAAGAAAAGAGGATGATCTTGATGAACTTTTTCAGCCTCTAACTGTAGATTAAAATCGCCTTTTACAGCCCACTAGACTTTTGGCCCAATTTTTCCTCCTTTCTGGTTCTGGTCATTTGGAACATCAGACTACGCCAAAATATATAGAAACCGGTGCTTTTGGCAATAATACACAGCAGCCAAAGTCTCAATATCCACAGAAAAACAATAAATCACATTGAATGTTGTTCACTAATGACAATAGCATTGCATTCCCCAAAATATAATGAACAACAAAGAGAGAAGCATCACAAGATCAACAACATGCCTCTGGAATCTTCAGCAGTGACAACAAGGCTACCGACATTTCCGCGTTCTGTTTGTGGAGCTATGACCCTTACTGATTCACTCCAGTAAACCCTGGACCCCTTCTGGTTCAGCTGCTCCTTGATGCAGCACCTGTGTGTGTACCTGTGGGCCTAAAAATAGCAACAGCCCAAACTACATGAAATCAAAAGCAAATCCTGTTGTGTTCACAGTTTGTGTTTTCATCTAACTCATTGTAAGGACACCCACTTAACATACTTCCCAGATTTTATAGGCAGCTGCGGCATTGGAGTCTTTCTTTCCATGTGGGTTTTATTTTTCTTTAAGAATTTAGTTTTAGAGAGCTGACTCGTATTTGCCTAAATGTGGGCCTCCTCTTGAAGATTTACATAATAAAGATTTTTAGTTGAAAGATATAGGGAATTGTGGGCAGACCAAGGTTATTGTCATTAAAAGCATTTGAGACCCATCTCCAGTTAGAGACTTCTGAGCTCAGAAGGAAGAGCCACAGAATATACCTGGAATGGTATACCAGGAAGAATAGGAGAATTCTTGATTTTAGTGAGGCATATGCTCAGTTTGGACCCTTAGGGAAGGTCCAAAGACCCTGTTTATTAGCTTTTGTCTTTGAGTTTAGGATCATTTACGTTAACTATGGGTCATTGGTTGAGCAAGTAGAAGATAATGGGTATAAAGGAAATTTGAATTTCTAACAAAGCTGCCCCTTTTAAGCATGATTACATGGGTATGAAAGGTATGAGCACAATAAATAAGACTTCACTAAGATTTTTATTTCCAACTTCAGCAGTCATTTATTTGTATAAAAAGTCACAATAGTCCATCTGGAATTCAGTTTTGTGATAAGAACTTTGCCAAAGAATTGCAGGCTCATGAGCCAAGAAGATTATATCTTCCATTTTTTTTCTATTAAAAAAAAAAAAAGCCAACCAAAATATGAATTGTGTTGAAATGAGTTAAACAGTAGCATGTACAAGAAAGTCCCAAATTTCCAAACTCAACACTTACTCTTGATTCTTTTTGGGTCTCCTCCACCTGGCCTTTCCCTGCCTTTCTCTTTAAAACCCTTCATGTTTGCACCCATAACTGCAGAAGAACACAGATGTTCCTTGGGTCATCCCCTCAGTGACATTCAGGAGGCAGAGTTGGTTTCAGACAACCACAGAAGCCCGGCAAGGATTGTCATACTGAGAGGAAGCAATCAAACTACTTATGACTCTCCCCTTCTCTTAAGTAGTTCAGTACTTTCTATGACATCTAGAGTGCAGAGATGAGAAACATTGTACTATGAAAACTTGATCTGAAAGAACATTATACAGTATTCCATAGCTATCTTCTGCCTCTCTTGCGTAGGTCTGTAATTAAGGGGAATTTAGGTCACAGACATTTCTGACTTCTTATCACATGTATTATTCAATTGTACTGATAGTTCTTTCCTTCTTATCACATTTATAGTTCAATCAGAATCATAGTTCATTCCTTTTTTGTATTTAACATAATATTTTAGGGATGCTTCTGTTGACAGAATCAATAGTTCATTTTGTAAATTGCTTATAATATATACATATACTACCTATATTGTCCATTCATTTGTTGGACATTTGGGTAGTTTCTAGTTTGTGACTCCTATGAATAAAGCAACTATAAATATTTTTGTACAATTCTTTGTGTGTACAGCTGCCTTCATTTCCCTCGAGTAAATAATTAAGAGTTGAATTATTAAGGCATGGTGAAGGTGATGAAATAGCTAGTTTTCGAAGTACTACCACTATAATAGAAATTTGAGTGTTTAACTTTAGTAAAGCCCAATTTACCTTTTTTTTTTAATGGTTATAACTTACAGTATCCTCTCAAGGAAATTTTTGCCTACTCCAAGGTCATGAATTTATTCTCATATACCAAGAAGTTTACATTTTTATCTTTCATAGTTAGGTCTGTGGTCAATTTCAAATTAATTTTTATATATAGTGTGATGTAGCTCTTACAGTTTATCCTGTTTTATGTATATATCCAGTTATTCCAGTTTCATTTGTTGATTTCCCTTTCCCTACTGAATGGCACTGCACCTCTGATGAAAATCAAGTTTCTGCAAGTTCTGTTTCTGAACTCTCTATTTAGTTCTACAGAATTATTTTTCTCTCCTTATACCAGTACTTCACTTTGTGATTACAATACCTTTTCAGAAATTCTTGAATCAGGTAATGAAAATCCTTTCTCTCTCTCTCTCTCTCTCTCTCTCTCTCTCTCTCTCTCTCTCTCTCTCTCTATATATATATATATATATAAACTTTTTCCAGTTAAAAGATGAATACATTCTGGAGATGTAATATGCAACAAGATGATTATAATTAATAATACTGTATTATATATTTGAAAGTCACTAAGAGTAGACTTTAAAGTTTTCAACACACACACACACAAAAATTGTGATGATATTAGATGATGCATGTGTTAACTAACCTTACTGTGGTAATCATTTTGCAATGTATACATACATCAACTCATCATATTGTATTCTTTAAACACACAATACACAATTTTATATGTCATTTATATCTCAATAAAGCTAGGGAATATATTTTAAAAGTAGTTTTGTTTATGCTAGATCTTTGCATTTTTATATAAACTTGGAATTTATTTCAAAATTGCTACCAAAGTTTGTGTTGGGTTTTTAATTGGGACTATATCACAATGTATGAATCAATTTGGAGAAACTGATATCTCAACAATATTGAGTCTTACAATCCATGAACATGGTATATTTCTCTATTTAGGTTTCCTTTAACTTCTCTTAACAGTGTTTCCACTGTAGAGGTTGCGCTTGTCATTCATTAAATCCATTCCTAAGTGTTTTTATGTGAGCTTGCAAATTTCCTTTCTCTCAGGGATTAAGACCTTGTGCTGCCTCTTTTCCAACGTATGAAAACAGTTGCCTCATCTATTTTGTCTAGTGTTTTATTTGTTTATTCCAGTAGGGTAAGTCTGACATCAGTTACTTTCTCATAACCAGAAATGAAAATGCTAGAGCAATCGTTTTGTAAGAGAAAATATTTTATGTCTCCTCTGCTCAAAACCTTGCTATGAATCCCCATTTCAATTACAGTAAAAAGCTTTACAAATACTCTAAGGTCCTACACAATTCACATACTATCTTTTCCTAGCCAACTCATTGCTTTTCCTCCCACTGCTGCCATTATTTCAGTTACATTAGCCTTATTGCTGTTGCTCAAACTTTCCAGGCAAAATCCAATGGGTCCTTTGCTCAAATGTTCTTTCTGCCTATAATAATCCTACACAGATGTCTGTTTGGTTGATTCTTCTGCCTCCTTCAAGTCTTTGCATATGTCTTACCCTCTCAGTGGGATCTACCCTCATCTTCCTACTTAAATATTAGAAACTGTCCATTCTCTGCCTGGAAATATCAACCACTCTTAACATTATTCTATTTATTTTCTTTTTGCCAATGATATTGATCACTTTCTAACATACTTGTGACTTACTTTTTAAAAAATAATATTTGTTCTTTATCATCTCTCTTAGCATAGCATAACTGTCAGCATCCTACCTAAACCTAGTAGATATTTTACTGTATTCCTGCTCATGCCCAAGTGTCAGTTTCTGCATCTCTGGGCTTTATGACTTCCCTCTGGATCTGCAGAAGGCTGTTCTGTGTGAGGCAGACTGAATGTGTGGAGAAACTTATGCCCCCAAAGCAGCTCTCCAACAACTCACATAAGTTGGTTCATGAATATGCAAGCTCTCTCAGTCCTCACATGGCTAATTTTCAAGCCTACCTTTTACACTCCTTCCCAGACTTTCTGTATGAGACTAAGTGGCACTCTTTCATCAAAATTGACGTAATGGTTCATCATTGATTGGTTGTTTTTCTATTCCTAGTTCAGTCTCTCACTACTGTATCTTTCAAGTCATCTACTCCTGAACAAATTATTTGCACTCAAATACCTTATTCAGAATCTGCTTCTGAGAGAACCCAAACTAAGAAATCAACTATAGTGTAAGTTTCATGAAGGCAGGGATGATGATGATGATGATTACTATTATTATTATTTTAATTGTTATTATCTCAAGTGCCTACAACAGCATTAGGGGCAGAGTACATGTGCAGATATTTGTGGAATGAATTAATAAACTCAGTAAAACTTCCAAAAACATTCTTTAGTAATGATAATTACAAAAAGTGTCAGAGTTTCATTACTTATGTTGAGAATTCTCAATGTCAAGTTTAGCAGTATAGAAGTAAACCTCATTGCTATGTACATTTAGATTTTTTTAATAATTAGTAATTTTTTATTTTAAAGGTTTCTTGTGATTATTTACATGTATTTTGTGAGTTGACTTGTTCTTTGTAACTTTTCTTTTGGGGATGTAAAATATTTTTAAGATTTACTTTTTTGCAAATGTTTTGCCTTGTTTGCTTTTTATCTTTCAATATATTTTAGGTCTAGAAATTTTACATTTATATAGTTAGATCAATTGATCTTTATTTGTGATTCTTATACCTATACTCAAAATATTAACTTATGTTTTCAACTACAATTTAATATATTTTAAATAGATGTTCACTCTATTTTACTCAGAATCTATTTTTATTTGAGATGAGTATTTTCCCTTTAATGTAGATAACCAACTACCACAGCACTGTATCTTGAATATATTGAACTGATTTTGAAGAATGAATAGGGATTAACTATTTAGACAAGGAAGGGAAGGGATTTTCTGCAAATGCAATTGCATGGTGTAAGAGTAAAGTACAATTAAGAAAATAGTGGGATACAGGACCTGTAAGTAATTTAACACATAGTTGGAAAAATTAGCTTGGAAGTCTAACTTAGTTCCAGACCCCATCTCTATTACACTCCTATGCCTTTTAAAGGAACAGATGGTACCTGTGGCAGAGATAGTAATGTTCACCAAGTAGCCCATGTGCTCACCTACATATCCTAGCCTCCCTTGCAATTAGTATGTTAAAACCATGTGATTTGTTCTGTACAGAAAACTGTGAGAGGAAATGATGCCTATCCTGTCTGGGCTGATGCAGTCAAAAGCATGTTCCCACTCTATTCCTATTTTCTCCTTCTGTGGGCCCGTCAGAGGCCCTGTGTTTCAGATCTTAACTAAAAGAGGGCAGAAGCTTTATCACTCAGGGACTGTATAGACAGAGTCCCAAGACAATCTGTGTGGGATATTTAAAGAATATGAAAAATAAACTTTCATTGGGTTTGATTTCTAAAATATGGGACATAACTTTCTGCAGCATCACTTATCCTATGTTGACTAAAATTGTATCTAAAACCACAAAATTAAAACAGAACCCATTATCCTTCACTTCAAATATATTCCCCCATTAAATTTTCTAATTTCTATTAATTTCTTGTTAGTTCCTTAGCTTCATAGGAGTGGGCTGAGAATTAAATAAATGAATACATTTAGGGCACTTAAAATTTAGCAACCTCTCAGAAAGTGTTTGGTATTATTTTTATTGTTGTTAGTTACCTGGCTGTAGAATCTTGGGCTTGCTTTGGCTTAAGCCTTATTTTCAATTACCTAGTTACCAATATATTAATTCTATATTGAAACTTAGCATTAAATCAAGCTTGCTTCCATTTCCTTTCTTGCCACCTTTGTTCAAGCTTGACTTAGTTTTAATAGTCTTATAACTGGTGTACCTGTCATTATAAGATTAGGTTTCCCATTATACAGGCAGCCATATTCCTCTCAAACTTAAAATGTGGAATTGTGTTCATACTGCATGTGAGGGCTAAATTTTCATTTCAGGTTCTCTGTGATCAAAGCCCAATTTACACTTAAGCTTGTTCTTACACCATTCCCTAAGGACCTTTCCCCCTCTCCCTACTTTATTAATAGTCTCAAAACACATCCCATATTTTTTTTTGCTTCTGTGCTTTATTGGGATCCAAGCTTTAGTCATTACATCAAATATTCCAAATCTTATGTAAGTTCCAACTCAAATGTCATCTCTTCCTAAAAGTCTTCCATGATTTTCCTAGTTAGAAGAAGCTTCTACTGACTCAAGGCTCATTGCATCTTCCTGTATTACGACAGATATCATACCTATAAGATGCTACATGTTTAATACAGGAGTTCATCTTTGGTTTTTATCATCACTCACAATAGTATTCTAGATCTCATAGGTAAACAATATATGTTTCTTGAATAAAGATATGGGTGAAAACTGATAAATGATAAGTTAGAAACTTTGCATGCTGAATTCTGAAAAGTCTATGTTTCTTTTACAGAACTTAGTTGTTATTTATTTAATTTATTTATGATTTGTGGCCTATTTTTAAATTCAACTCATTGAATTGAGTCCAGTGCATTTTATTAGTTATTAAATAAAACATTCAAGTTATCTGCTTTTACTTTCCTACAAGGTGACATTCATGCCATTACTGTTTTAACAGAAATTCAATGACAGGCTTAAATTTCCTTTGTTGAAAGTCCTGCATTAAGAAAATACAGTTACAAAGGCACCATGGACTAGCATAAATTAGAAAAAATAATTAGGGACATTAAAGGTAAATACTGCGACACTTTGAGAAGAAGAGGGAAGTATGGAAGGTTCTTTAAAGCAGCTGCAATTAAAAATATTAATAAGAATCTGTGAAAGAACAAGAACTGTTAAATGAGTCTTTTAAGAGGTAGAGAAATATGATAAATTGTGGAACTCTGGATAATCACAATTAGCAAAATGGAGAATAATTAAAGAAACCAAATTAGACCACATATAGTGATAAATGAGGTTAGACTTGTTAAAGAACTGTGTCATTAGCAGGTTTTTTGTGCTGGTGAGGAAAGAATAGGGAGAGAAAGAGAATTTATAGCCCTGGGAAAATAAAAGAGGGGTATCCATGCCCTATTGCACTTAATGAAATGGTCTAACAGTGAGCCATCTACAGGGATGAGAGTTTACAAATAGGCACATGTCCCTGAACCCTCAGCAATGCAGCCTCTGTCTGATGACCGCCACTCAAACAAGTACTTGGAAGATTCAGGTCACTAGAGACTAACCTTTTCCTGACCGTATTTTCTTTGCCAAGTGTGGCTCTGAGTCGCACAGCAGGGAAGGAGTTTGTCTGTGCTTATTAAAGGCTCTCAAGGTTGATCGCATATGGTTTCCAATACCTAAGGCCAACTGTGATAACTCTTAGAATATTTCTAAGGAAATAATGTCCTGTAACATCAATAAGCCTTAAAGACATGCCTGAAATGATATGAATCATTTGAGTCAACCCCAGATTGTTCAAAGACGATAGGAGAATTGACTACTGGCTTAGGAACATGGCCTAATCCCCAACCCCAGGATTTGTGTTCTGTCCATATATAATGACCTGTGAACTATGGAAGTATCAGGCCTGTGCCTGGAGCTCTCCAGAATTGAGCTTCTAGGTGCAATCTGTGTAGAAATGGGTGCACTGACTCATCTTACCCAGTTCTTCCTGTTCAAATTAAGTTAGAGCTACAGACATAACTAAGAAGTCTCAATTATGTGACAACTACCACAACTGTTAGCAAGCCAACAGTTAGGGGCCTTTACACACTGCTTTTCCCTAATGCCTATTGCTTTTAGTGGCTGCCTACCTATTAGAAATGCTTTGGTGTGGGTCAGACACACTCTTCAGAAAGTATATTCAGGTT
Organism: Camelus dromedarius; assembly: GCF_036321535.1. Classification (NCBI taxonomy): domain Eukaryota; kingdom Metazoa; phylum Chordata; class Mammalia; order Artiodactyla; family Camelidae; genus Camelus; species Camelus dromedarius. The sequence goes on along the minus strand of NC_087436.1, from coordinate 63,736,763 downwards.
CCAGTGACAAAAAAAAAAAAAGCATTACAACTGTGCCTTTCACAGGTATTAAAATATATTGACTTGTAATTGTTACCAAATTACATAAATCCCCTCTTAGCCTAAGCCATTTTATCAATTTCCTGAAGAGGCTATCCAAGCCTTGCTCAAATATCTGATACTATTTTCATGCCTATTGTGAAGGGATACAACTCTGTATACTAACACTTTGTTCCTTTGACGTGTATTGAGACACTCTTCTGAGACACAATATTTTAGGCATTAGGTATAAAAATTCAGTAAGATAAACAAGGTTCTGTCTAAAGATTTTATTTAATGGGGAAAGGCAGACAATAAACAAATAGATGAACATGAAATAATTAGTACTATTATGTTGAATATAAAACAGGATGTTGAGCTAGAGGTTAAATGGAAAGGAAAGGTTACACTTAGGAGATAACATTTCAGCTGATTCCTGAATTTTAAGGAATAAGCCTTTCACATATACTAGGATAATGCTGTAATATTTAAATGATGTTGATATATTTAATGACCAGAAAGAAGGTCAGTATAGTTAGAGTGTTCTGAACAAGAAACAGAGCGGTAGCAGATGTGGTTAGAAGTCAGCAGGGGATAGATACTGAGGACTACTGTATGTACATATACCATATTCTAAGTGTGATGGGAAAGATTTGGAAAGATTCTGTTGTTTTTAATCAGAGGAACAATACAACTTGATTTCTATTTTGAAAAAAATCCTTCTGGTTGCTCTGTTGAGAATGGATTGGAAGAAGACAAGAGTAGAAGCAGAGAGATTAGAAGGTTTTTGCAATAATCTAAATGAAAGATGACGGTTCAGATGAGAATTGCACAGATGATGGAAGGTTAAGTTCATCAGAATTGCTGGAGAGTAGGGCTGGAGAAGGGTGAAAACAATTCTTCTTTAGACATGTTAATTTTGAGATGTCTGTTAGAACCCCAAGTGGATATATCAAAGAAACATTTGGGCATACGCGTCTGCAATTTGGGTAAGACCTCAAGTCTAAATGTGTGCATTTGGAGGTCAAAGGCACATCAGTGTATTTGAAGCAGTTAGATAAATGAGATTGTCAAGAAAGATGTGGAGAAAAGAATGGGTTCTGGATCATATCCATAAACAGAGAAAAGTCTAGTAGAAGTGAAGCAGGAGATTGAGGAGTAATCAGTAAAGAAGGAGGAGAACTAGGAAAGAGGCATCCTGGATGTTTGGAGAGGAAAAAAAGTACGAGAAAGAAGATAGCTTGCAGTGTCAAATACCACTGAGTGGCCGAATAATACACACAAACAGTGATTCTAGGACCAATGGGGAGGGGAACGGGGTCGTGCTTATAGGAGGACTCAGGGCCTAGGGAAGGCTTATTTTATTCAAAGTTGTTTGTGTGTAGACTGGCAATGCTCCCACAGAGATATATTGCTGCTGCAGAAAAGAGAATCATTATGGAGTTTAAAGTTATTATAGAGTACTTCTAATTCCAGGAATTTGTTTTCTTTTGGCTGAATTGGTAATTTTAAGCTTGTGCACTGCAAAATTAAGAACAAAACTCAGAATTGCCCAGCATAGTATTAATCCTATGGCAGCTAACCTGAAAAAGCCAGCCAATGTGATTCACTCTATTTCTACAATAGTAGGCACAGTGAATGCAGTTGGCATAGATTAATTTATCATCCTACAGAGTGCTAATTTTGTGGAATAAAATTAATAGTCAAAGTTGTGCTAATTTTATATTATTTAATTAGGAAGGGTAATATAGTGAGGAGAGAATTCTTGGCATTTGATATAACTTAAATAACATCTTGTTCCATTGTCTCTTATTGTGATAGGTGGAAACTTGGCTGTAAATTGCCCAAAGCCACACAAAGCAGTCAGAGCTGGTAGAGAGTTTATGGGAACATGATCATCATATATCCTATTTTTTTCTTTTACTAATAAGTATGTAGAGTGAATGGAATATGTTGATTCAGATTTGTGAGTCATCTAAATCTCCAGATATTTCTATGGAAAATATAATTGTGGTTTATTTACTTTTTTGTTATACACACACAGAGCTCAGGGTTTTTTTTTATTAACCCTCTTTAAGTGTTTTTGTAATGTATTTTCAGAAATGTGTCTTCAGAAATGCAAATAATTGTTTTGAAGGGGTAGCAACATCTAACGACTGCCCTTTGAAATACTGTCTTTACTCAGCAATCCTGATTTTTGGAGCAGCCATTTAATTGAGCACTTTGATGCTACACACTGTGTACATATTACCTTGAAACTTGACAGTGGTCAGCAAGTATTATTTCACAATTTACAGATTGAGGAAATGGAAATCTAGGGGGCTGAAATAACTTTCCTAAGCTCATGTACATCACTGGTGGCTGAATTTTTTCCTCTTATAACATCATTGTCAATGACTGAATTCCCCACAGCAAAAGATTATGTAGTAGTATATAAGTGCCCTTAGATTTGGGTCATTTTAAGATAATTTTTATTCTGACGAAAGGATATAACGGAGAAAATAAATTTTAAAATTTTAGCACCTTAGAAATGCCGTAACATTTATCTGTTGGAAAGTGGTGTAATATGAGAGAACGTCCTGTCAGGGTTTGTGTCTTGCTTAGCAAGTTAACATGTGTGCAGTTGTAGGTAAATTGCTTTAACTCTGAATCTGAGTTCCTCATCAACAGAAGTTTGTTATAGTAACTACTTGAGAGGTTGTGAAGTTTAGATTGCACATATTTGACACTGCATAAGGGCATAACGTGCTATTCCTCAAAACTTGAGGATAAGGTTACATTCTGGAAATAAAATTAATCCACATGTAAATAAGATTTATCAGAGGAAATAAAAATGCCTATATAGTAATAGCTCAATGGTGGCTGGAGCATACTGGAAGATTCTAATTCCAATTAAGTTGTATAGACTTTTCAGTTTAAAATGAATTGTTTTAAAAAGCCATTGTTTTAAAAAAAATTTATATGAGGGAAAGCATCCACAGAATGATTTAACCATTGAAATAAGAAGAATTTAGCCTCACTGTTTTTCAGGGTAGTCTGTAAAAATGGATTTGAATATTCTCAGCATTGAGGAGATACATATATAGTTGAGAAGTGGGGACAGGTAACCAGGCTTCACCATATCCCAAATAATTAAGTTTTTGAGGGTTATTTTTATTTTATTGCAAGTAAAGAGATGCATATTGAATAAGTTAATACTAGAAAGATAAATAACATATTGTGCAGGTGTATTGCAGGTGTATTTTTTCTTAACAGCTATGTTGAATTTTAATTGGCATACTAAAAACTGCCATATTTAAAGTGTACAACTTGGTCAGTTTTGACATATATTATACCCCGTGAAACCATCATTGCAAGCATAATAAAGTGAGCATGTCCATCACCTCCCAAACTTTCCCTGTGCTCACTTGTAATTCCTTTTTTCTGCCCCACCGCCCTCCTCAAATACTCCTATTTTCTTTCACTATAAATCAGTTTGCATTTCATATAATTTTACATAAATTTGAAAGTTACATTTACAAAATGTATTCATTTTGTCTGGCTTTTAAAAATTTATTAAAATGACTTTTACATTATACATGTTGCATGTATAGGTACTTCATTATTTTGATAGTTGATTAATATTCCATTGTGCAGATGTAACAAAATGTTTCTATCCCTTTGCCTGTTGGTGGACATTTGTGTTGTCTTCACTTTTGATTATTACAAATAGAAAATAGAACCATTAGGAAGTTTTAGGTACAAGTCTTTATATGCTTTTATTTTTCTTGTTTAAAGCCTAGGAAAATACCGAGTTAAAGGTAGATATATATTTAACTTTTTAACATACTTCCAAAATGTTTTTTAAAGGGGTAGTAACATTTTACATTCTAGCCAGCAATGTAGGAGAGATCCAGTTGTCCACATTCTCACCAACATTTGGTTATGATCAATATTTTAAATTTGAGGTATTCAAATAGATGCGTAGTGATATGTCATCATTGTTTTAATTTGCATTTCCTTAGTGTCTAGTGGTGTTGAGCATCTTTTCATAAGCTTCTTTGACATCCCTATGTTGTCTTTGCTGAAATGTGTGTTCAAGTCTTTTGCCCTCTTCTTAAGTTGGATTTTTTCTAGTTGTATTGGATTTTGGGAATTATTTATATGTTCTGGATAAAAGTCCTTTATCAAATATGTGTTAAGCAAATATTTTCTCCTAATAGTAGCTGTCTTTTCATTCTCTTAACATATTTCAAAGAGCAGAAGCTTTTAACTTTACGAGGTCCAATTTGTCAGTTTTTTTGTGAATTGTGCTTTTAATGTTATAAATAGCTTGGATATATGCCTACTATAAACTGATGAAGGTTACTATGATTTTTCTAGAAATTTGATTTTTTTATTATGAAAATTTCAAACATATACAAAAGAAAACATGGTATGATTAACTACCTTGTATTCGTCACCCCTCTTCAATAGTTATCAACTCACGGCCAGTCTTGTTTCATCTGTATTCCTTCCGCTTCCATATACTCCCAAGTTTAATATTTTTAAGACATATTATTGATGTATATACACAGAAGTCTACAAATCATAAGTGACCAGCTCAATAAATTTTCACAAAGTAAAAACATTTCATTGTATGTTTTATTTTATGTATGTATATATATTCAGAATCTCAGTCAAAAATTTAAATATTACCAGCTCCCAGAAGAACTCTAATGTTCTCAAAGGAATCTCTGTCCTTACAATACCATGCATGAATTTTGCTTGTGGCTAAGCATTTATAATGGACTCGTACAATGTGTTCTATCTTATGTTTCAATTCCTTTGTTTACTATATGTTTACGAATTTATCCATGGTGTTTCATATAATAAGTTGATTGCTATTTGATATTCCATGGTATGACTGTACCACAATGTATTTATCAGTTCTGACGGACATTTGGATTGTTTTCAGTTTTTGACTCTTCATGTAGTACTGCTCTAAATATTCTTGTCTAGTTTGTTGTTGCTGTTGATTATATACATACATTTTTGTTAGATACATAAAGATGGAATTGCTGGATGTGACCAATTTTAGTAGACAGTAATAGTTTTTATAAGTAGTTATACCAATAATGTATGAAAGGATATCGTATACATATATACCATATAACATTCTGGGTAATGATTTTTTAATTCCCTAATTGCCTTATTACAGTATTCCTGCACCTGTATGTAGCCTCTGGAAAAAAGTATTATTGTATTCTATTATTCCCTTAGCTGCCATTTGCTATTGTTTTTCAGGAGTAATTTCTGTGAACTTGTTTAATTCTTTGGTGCAATAATTGAATTTCTGGAACTGCAAAGTTGAAGACTGGATTCTCAAATGAGGAAATCAACCAAAGTCTTTCTACTTTCTGATATTTTAGCAAAATGTTTTTCAGTCTCCCTAGATATTATGTTTGGTTTATTTCATTATGACTGTAAGTTTTTAAAACAAAGCAAAACAAAATCCTATCTAAAGCCTGGTACATAGATGTACATAAATGTGATTCCCTTCCCTTCGATTACAGTAATCCTTTTACAGTTTCCCTTAGCCTTTTCATATTGTTAACATCTAGCCTTTTACAAAGAGTGCCTCCCTGGCTACAGCTTTAGTACCATTTAGACAAAAAGGAGAAATCCACGGCCATGTAAGCCTTCAAGTTTCGATGACAAATCAATACCACATCTCTATGAAACAAGTATATCTTAACAGTGTTTTCACAAAGGACCTGACCAACTCCAGCTATATGTATGTTTAAGACCAATCCAAATAGCAGTATAGATCTGAGTAAAATGTTCCCACGTCAAGAAATGCTGTTGAATGCTTTGAAATAAGCTCATAATGATGATAAATAAAATAATCATTTTGAAAATTGGAATACCTCACCTTTGTTCTTGCACGTAAACCAGTCACTGATTCATGCTGTTCAGTATACTGAACAAAATTATACAAATTGTGCACCTAGAGGTATCTTATGCTTAATTGGTTATTATTTTAAAATCATAATTTTTTGTGTGTTCATGCCTATATAGATTTGATATGTATTCCAGTGACCTGACAGAAGGCCAGAGGACTCAGTGAACATAGTAGTATAGTGTCGGGTGGTGTTGTCTACAGCTTTGATAATTATTGCCACTTGTGAATACATATTTTCACACTGAGTAATGAAAAGCTGAATTGATTACAGGTTATAAACCAGCTAGGTGGCCCTGAAGTGATTGAGGAACACAAGATTAAAGTTGAAACAAATATGAAGCCTGATTTGCCATAGATTACATAACCAAATGATATTATTATCAGTAAAGTAAAACCACTTACCCTCTTTCTCAAGTCACTTACTAATTCATGTGTAATCCTCTACTCAAATCTAAGGCAAAGCAAAGGGCAAGTGATGGAACTTGATCCTTTGATATTTATTGATCCCAAGTAAGTACTAATTATTACTGGAGGCACTCTTAGAGGAGAAAAAAGTACTCTTAGAGTTTATACTTTAGTTGATCATATGTAATATATATTTAATACAAGAAAAGAATTGGAAAATGTGTAAAACAATGTAGTATTTCTGAACTGTTGAGTCTGACATTAATTTTATTGAGTTTTTAATGAGATAGATGGACTATTGTGTTCTATTTAAAATTTAAACCATTTTTTAGACTCTTCTGATTTAATCTGTACCATAAGGACTATCCATTTCCCATTTTTGTATGTTGTTAGGGCTGTTCAGTAGTTTATTTAGGTAGTACCTGTAGAATCATTATCCTGCCTATGCAGCGGAATCATCTGTGTGCCTATAAAATACAGATTCCTTAATTCTAAAAGCTGGATCTTTAGATTAAGAAGGTTTGGGATAGTGGTTCAAGCATTTGCATTTTGAAAAAGAGCTCCATAGAGAATTCTGATTTCAAGGGCTAGTTTACCATTTAGTTGTCTCGTGTGTGTGTGTGTGTGTGTGTGTGTGTGTGTGTGTGAATAAGTTCTAGCAGCTACACACCAGAATCATTGTTTTCATCTCCCAGACATTGCATTGCTCAGCATCCTTTACAGTTAGGTGTGGTCATGAGGCTAGTTCTGGCCAATATGGTATCAGCAAAAATGATCTGCAATTTCATCAAAAAAGATCTTTCTATTAAGGCTTTTCCATGGTCTTCCCTTTCTGTCAGTTGGATGTGTTTTCTATGACCAGCTTTTATTACCATGATTTGAAGATTCCAGACTCATCTTCCTAAATCAATGTGTGGAGCAGATCCTCCCTGCTGACATGGAAATTCCTTGTGAGCAAGAAGCACACTTCTGTTGTGTTTAAGGCACTATTTAAATTTAGGACTATTTGTTATAATTATAATTAACAAGTTCTAACTATTATAGTACCAAACAATCTGCTAGTTACTAAAATACGTGTGAGAAGTTATTGTTTCTGTCCTCTAAGAAGACCAAAGTTTAAGAGTGTACTAAATAGAAGTATAAAGAATGATAAAATGTGAAAAGCCTTTTTATAGGATGAAAAATGCAGGTAACCCAGCAACTTTTCTCAGGGAGTGAGGGTAAGTCATTAAGAGAGACAGGGAGCTATGTAGAGAGGAGGTATATCTGGAATGGGGACTACAGAATTAATAGGACTTTGCCAAGTAGACAGGGGACTTCAGATAAAGTGTTCAGGCACAGACTTAAAGGACATGGTATAAGTGAACAGGACTGAGACGTAGCAATGTCCAATGCTGGGAGAAGATCAGATTGTGACCTTGATATCATGACATGAAGTTTGGAATTTATTCTAAAGGCAATCAATAGACACCAGTTTTGAAAGAAGTAACACTGTTAGCTCTGTTTTGAGAAATACCACACTCATGAAAGAAGAGAGGCTATAGACAGAGAGCATGACTAGGAAGTTTTTAAAAAAGTGAGTAAGTGATGAAATCATGGCATTAACAAAAGGACAGAGAAGAGAAGACATCAGTCAGAAATCTTTATAAGCAGAAGGGGAAGTATTTAGTAAGGTATTGAATATCTGGACAGTGATGAAATTGGTAGAGCTACTTCAGGATCTCAGCTTGGGCAACTGTGTGGATATTGATGGTCTTCACTGAGAAAGGAAGTTTACAATCAGAGCAATTTATTTTGGATTTGTTGAGTTGGAGATGTCTGTGAGTCATTTGGCTAAGAATTTGTAGATGGTTTAAATATAACTATGTGTTTTATGAAATGAGATCCTTAAGCATAGCTAGGATAGTTGAATATGCAGAAGTAGATGAGATTCCCAGTGAGAAAATGTGTAATGAGGGATTGAAGATGCTATAGGAATGAATACAAATATTTACAGGCATGGCAAGGAAAATAAATCAGTGGAAGTGATAAGTATCAGCACATCAGGAATCAGAGAATTAAAAGGAGATTTAAAAAGGGCAGAACTTGGTTTCATGAACATCTAGGAAAGGAAAGTTCATAAGGGGAAAGATGATAAAAATGCCAAAAGTAGCAGATATTTCAAGTAATATGAGAGTAGAAAGAGATCAGTGGTGGCCATTGCCAGATTAATTTTAAAATATGGGAAGTGAAGTGGAAAGAGTGGAAAATAGAGGTGAGAATATAGAGTCAACAAAAGTCTTTTAGGACCTTTGAGGACATGAAAGTCTCCAGGGAGGGAATTCTCAGGATGAACGCAACTTGAGCTTACTTTTTAAGCTGCATTTTCATAATTCCTGAAAACTATCAATCTTCCAATGTCCTATGTATCCCCAGAATGTTGACTCTAGTCTATAGTATCAATTTCTCACGGAATCTATTTTGTCATATAACTCTCAGGGATAGCTGTTCCAGTTATTTTACTTAAATCTCTCCCTCTGTACTTTTACTCCTATTCTTTCTCTTATATCAGAGGACAGTTGGCTCTTACCCCTAAACATTTACCACGTCTGGGAACATTGTGGATGTCTACCAATTTAAATAAACTTTCAGAGCTAAGAAAATGCTAATGGGAAAGAGTTTAAACCTAGTGGTCTATTATAAAGTTTTAATTTAAAAACAGAAACCAACAACTAGAAACAATGAGGAAAGAAGGTAACTAAAAATTCAGGCTTAATGGAATAAAAATTCTTAAAAGAACAAAGGTTTATTATTTTATATCAAGATTGTTGGGAATAATTACTATATTGAGAGCCAAACTAATAAAGACTTCTCTCCCTTAAACAAATTTACCTCTGTGGTTAAGTGATTAGATTGGCAAGTAAAATTACATGAACTTGAAAACTCTAGGAGTTTTATATGAAGAAGAATCCATATACAAGATATCCCTGGAAGCTGCCTTTTGCCTTTGGTTTATATTTTGATATATAGGAGTGGGCAGAAAAGGAAATAGTACTCATGAAATTGTTACTTTTATTTTCTTTATCATCAAATCACCATTTTATATATTTATTGATCAGTTAGGCCACAGAAATAAAAATGAAAAACCTGTTTTGTCTCCAAGAAAATCATACAGTAATGGTGAAGGCAAACATTTTTTAAAAAAGGAATAGATGGAACATAACTGTGACACATGGCATATGAAGGAAAGGATAGTGATAAATTAGTTCTGGAATACATGGTTCTGCCCCAGTAGTGTCCATTGTGTTCTCAGTGAACAACTGCAAAGGAAAATAGTAGGTTCTGTAGTGGTTATATTAGCATCTGAAAGAAAGTTGAGGAGAATAGCACTGAGATACAAACATGAGCGAGATGCTGGCCAATTTTCTTTCTAAGCAAGAGAGTCTAAAAGTCTTAGGTATGACATTTGTGTGCCTTCCCTAGCTCTTGAGCTGTTTCCAAGCATCTGAAGCTATAAGAACAGTAAAGAGAGAGAAAACAGCAATTCCTGGGAAATGAGTAAGCAACTAAGAGACCTTAGCAAGAATTTAGGTGAGAAACAATAAAAGCAGGGGCTAGTGATGGAAGTTTAGATAAAGAAAATGAAGACTTGAAATTTAAAACACACACACACACACACACACACACACACACACATAACAATAGCAGTTGGTCACAGATAAAGTTAATTTGTTAAGCAAGAGGGAGATGTCCAGGAAATCCCAAATTCCTCTCTTGGGTAATGTCAGTAGCAAAGGAAGAGGTGAGTTTGGAGGAGATACATTGAGTTGGAAATGCCTGTGGGAAACCAGAATGCCAACTGTCAATGTCCATTTGGACTTCTATAACACAAATGCTATTGACTGTGTGGCTTAAACAGCAATTTATTTCTCACAGCTTTGTAGTTGTGGAAGTCTAAGATCAAGGCACTGGCAGACTCCGTGTCTGGTGAAGGCTCACTTCCTGGCTCAGAGCTTGTTTCTCCCTATAATCTCATATGGTGGAAGGGATATTGAGTGCTCTAGGGTCTCTTATAAGCTACTCTCCCATTTGTGAGGGCTCCACCTTCATGACCTAATCCCATCCCAAAGGCCACACTTCCTGATACCATCACACTGGGGGTTAATTCCATCATATGAATTTAGAGGGGAACATAAACATTCAGTCTTACAGCATAACCTAAGATAGGTAGGAGGCACTAATATGTGACTTACACAGTTGCTGATGGAGCTTATTCCATCTGTCAACAGTTAACTACCTAGACCTTAATTTATGAATATAAACAAAGAAAAAAAATTTTTCTTAAAAAAAGGAGACCTATCTGAACAAGTCTTCCATTAAGACAAAAGAGGAAAAGCTTAAAATATAATTGTAGTATTTATTCTCAGTAATATTTGACTGATACACTGAATATCAGGAGAATAACTCCAGGATCAATGGTGAATTGTTTTAAAAATATAAACATAAAACATAGTTTGTGAATTGGAAAGTGATGTCAATAGGGAGTAATGAAATAAATAATCCTGAATAGTAAAGAAATTAAACAGAGGAAGAAATAGAATTCTATTTGAGGAAAAGATAAAAAGAAAATTTAAAAGAAAAAGAATACAGGTCTTTTGCTTCCTTAGGTAGGTTTATTACTACTATGTATTTTATTCTTTTCTGATGAGATGGTAAATGGAATTGTTTCCTTAAGTTGTTTTTTTCCCTCATTTCAAGTTTATTCAAACTTAGCAGGATAAATTATCCAGGTTGCAGATTATCAAAAGATCAACTCAGTCAAGCCCACATTAAAAAAAAAAAAAAAGACAAAAACCAAAAACAATGAAAAGAGGAAAATAACAAAGAGGAGATTCATCAGCAAGTCTCTGAACTTAAAAATTGAGAGAGAGTGGAAATTAGTTTACACAACTCACTCATCAACTTTCGTCTTCATTTGTCCCAGGGGTTGATTCATGATCAAATTTTTATCTTTATCATGTACATGGTCATTTTCTTGACTATTTGACTTTTGATTTTCCTTTTCCACTGAAGTTCTGGTCTTTTCATGCTCCTTATTTTTCAACGGGGAGAATTTTAATTTGTTTACGTGACTACTTTGTTATATTTTTGAGAATGGACTTTGATCTCTATCACTCCTTTTCCCCCTGTTATTATTTGAGCTTTTGAGAGTACATTCTTTTCTCTTTCAGAATTTTTGTTCCTTGTAAACTCCCAATTTCTTGGTCTCTCTATTTTTTTGTTTGTTTGTTTCTGCTTTGACTGTCTTCTCTCTGTAAATCTCTCCTGCTTCTCTTATCTTTGCTACTTGATGTTGCTCTTCTTGCCCTGTTCCATGACCTTCTCCTGTACTTCTTTTTTTAAAATGAAGTACAGTTGATTTACAATGTTGTGTTAGTTTCTGGTGTGCAGCATAGTGATTCAGTTACATGTATATAAATATATATATATTCTTTTCATATTCTTTTTCATTATAGGTTATTATAAGCTATAGCTTATAGTTTCCTGTGCTATACAGTAGGAACTTGTTGTCTATCTATCTTATATAGTAGTTTGTATCTGCTAATTCCAAAATCCTAACTTATCCATCACCCTGCCCCTTTCCCATTTGGGAGAAAGGTTGTTTTCTATGTCTGGGAATCTTTCTGTTTTGTAAATAACTTAATTTGTATCATTATTTTTTAAGATTCCACATTTAAGTGATATCATATGATATTTGTCTTTCTCTGTCTGACTTTATTCACTTAATATGATAATCTCTAGGTTCATCCATGTTGCTGCAAATGGCATTATTTCATTCTTTTTTACAGCAGAGTAATATTTCATTATATATATACACACACACACATATACACACACATACTTATACATACACACCACATCTTCTTTATCCAATCATCTGTCAGTGGACATTTAGATTGTTTCCATGTCTTGGCTATTGTAAATAGTGCTTAATTTCTTTTTTCTGATATTTTGTTGTTAGTGTATATAATGCAATGGATTTCTGTATATTAATTTTGTATCCTGCAGCTTTACTGAATTCATTGATGAGCTCTAGTAGTTTTCTGGTGGCATCTTTAGGATTTTCTATGTATAGTATCATGTCATCTGCAAACAGTGACAGTTTTACTTCTTTTCCAAGTTGGATTCCTTTTATTTCTTTTGAGCATCTTTGTCTTGTTTCTGATCTTAGAGGAAATGCTTTCAGCTTTTCACTGTTCAGTAAGATGTTAGCTGTGGGTTTGTCATTTATGGCCTTTACTATGTTGAGGTATATTCCTTCTATGCCCACTTTCTGGAGAGATTTTTATCATAAATGGATATTGAATTTTATCAAAAGCTTTTTCTGCATCTATTGAGATGATTATATGGTTTTTATTCTCCAGTTTGTTAATGTGGCTTATCACATTGATTGATTTGTGAGTATTGATAAATCCTTGCATCTCTGGGATAAATCCCACTTGATCATGATATGTGATCCTTTTAATGTATAATTGGAGTTCGTTTGCTAGTATTTTATTGAGAATTTTTGCATCTATGTTCATAAGTGATATTGGCCTATAATTTTTTGGGTATGCGTGATATCTTTGTCTGGTTTTGGTATCAGTGTTGGTGGCCTCATAGCATGAGTTGGGAAGTGTTCTTTCCTCTGCAATATTTTGGAATAGTTTCAGAAGAATAGGTGTTAACTCTTCTCTGAATGTCTGGTATAATTTCCCTGTGAAGCCTCTTGGTCCTAGACTTTTGTTTGTTGAGAGTTTTAAAATCACTGCTTCAATTTCTGTACTAGTAACTGGGCTGTTAATATTTTCTATTTTGCATTTCTATACACTAACAATGAAATACCAGAAAAATTTATTAAGGGAACAGTCCCATTTACTACTGCATCAAAAACCATAAAATAGTGAGGAATAAACCTATCTAAGGAGGCAAAAGCTATACAAGACATCTGCTAATGACATGTCCTTATTTTTCAGATAAAAGAAGTCTTTTAGGTACACCAAGACGAAAGTCCATACAAACAAACAAGAAAAAATATAAAAGAAAACTGAGATCCAGACTGGTTTCAGATATCTGATACAGTAATAAATGTTTGGATCATGTGGAGCAATAATTATTGACTTTTGAGTTTACTTTTTTCTATATTCAGAAAAACTCTCTTCCATTTGTGAAGTTGATTTTAAAAGACGAAATAGTTGATCCTCATTTCTGGTCTGTATTTGTGAATTTTCCTAGCACTAAATTTATTTATAACCCTGAAATTACGATTCATGGTTCTTTCATAATCATTCAGAGACGTGCACATGTATGGAAGAGCAAAAAATTGAGGCACCCAATGCAAACAATCCCATCTGAAGTCAAGGAGACTTCAGCCTTTTGATTTCTGCTCTAATACTGCAAACAAGTGTCCTTTTCACAGTCAATTTAATGGCATGTTTTTCACACTTTTGTGCTTTTTGTTGATGATTTTTCTGTTTAAAATAATTCCCAAGCATAGTACTGAACTGCTGTCTATTTTTCCTAAGTGTAAGAAGGCTATGATATGCCTTAATAGAAAATACATGTATTAGATAAGCTTTATGCAGGAATGAATTATAGTGCTGTTGCTGTAAGTTCAATGTTAATAAATCAACAATACACATTAAATATGGTGTCTTGAAAACAAAGTTGTACATTGATAGAGTAGTGGAAACGTTGTGATCTGAGGCTCACAGGAAACTAACTCTGTCTTTCCTTTAAGGGTAATGATTCAATGTTTCCTAGTTCTGCATTTGTAGTGACTTTAAAAAATAAATACTGTGAATAGCAAGAATTGTTTGTACTTGTGGAATAGAAGGATTAGCCATCTCTGAGATGATATCCAGAGAATGAGCAATCTTCAGTAATGAGAAATGATGCTGATGAATCTCACAAACATAATGTTAGACAAAAGAAACCAGACACAAAATAACACATTCAGTGTGAATCCATTTATATAACGTTCAAAACCATGGAACACTCCACTGTGGTGGTAGAAGTCGGGATAGTGATGACCACTGTGGAGGGCATGTGGCCAGAGGACACAAATACTGCTTTTTGGATATGGTAGCATTCTAATGTTAATCTGCTGCTTGGTATATGGACCTGTTCAGTTTTGGAAAATTCATTGAAATGCACAATCATGATTTGTGTCCCTTACACTGTGTATATTAAACATAAATTTTAAAAGTTGAAAAAATTGAATATGATGCCAAAGTGAAAAGGAGTGAACTGGAGCTGCATATATCAATATAAATGAATTTCACAAGCAAAATATTAAGCCAGTAAAGAAAAGTGATTACTATGTGTGATACCATTTATATAATTTTTTAAATGCTGTATTTTAGTTGAAGATAAATATGTAGAAGTTAAAATTATGAAAGAATGTGTGTAAATGTTATGAAACATGAAATTTAGGAGAGTAGATCATTTTGGGAGGAGAAGAAGAAATTAAGCGAAAGTATTTAGAAGCTTTCAATTATATTATGATGTGACACTTTATTTCTTAAGGTGAATGGTAGGTTCATAGATGATCTATTTATCCAGCCATATCTTGCAATCATTTCAGATGAAATGTTTCATTATATTAAAAAGATACAGTTTAAATAAATCTTATAGAATATTCTTGATTATTTCAACAAATGTAGGCTGTTCAAATATATGAAAACGTAGTATTTAAAAGCAAGTTTTTATTTCTATATGATACTAAGGGATGGCATTTAAATTAGGAGTTAGATACAGTTCCAAATTTTCAAAAAAAAAACACAACTTTTAAAATTCAGCTTTGCCAAAAAAGTGAGTGAATGCTCAGGTAGCAGTGGTTGGTCACCTCAAAGAATTTTCAGCCATACAAAGCATATAATGCCACTTAGAGGGCATTTAGTCATCATATGACTATTAATAGAATCTTGAAATTTTGTGGTACAGCACAAATCAACTTGCCAGATATTCTTTACATTTAAAGATTTTTCCCGAGTCTGTTTCAGTCTCAGTGTCTGCATTTGTAAAACTGATACAGAGAAACATTTACCCCACGAACAGGTACGGGAGATTAACTAACAAAGAACAAAAAGGCTGGAGTTTAAAAATGCCACATGAGTTCTAAAGAATGATTTCAAATGTTGGTCAACTATAGGAATTTCTGATATTTGTTCAACATTGTGTAATTATATGATTTGATATAATACTAAGAGAAATTGTTTGTTTGCTTTTGTATTTATTTTTTGCTATTGTTCCTGTCATTAGCAATGCCAGATTAAACAAGAAACCAGCTCTTAATTCATGGTGGGAATGAAGAATTCAACTTTCCCTGCAGAGTTTAGATGAAATCCACTCCCTTCTGACAATGGGAAAAAAGGGTTAGAAGGATTCCTTTTTCCTCCCCAGTCTCCTTTTAGAAAACTGACCACTGCCTTAGGAAGGATGCTAGACTAAATGGATCATTAATATGATTCAGAATGGCAAATCCTTTCCTTTTATGCTCAGATAAACTGACATTCTTTGAAATATGACCTTTAGCCTGGTCTTCTTGAGGACATGCAGTCATCTGTAGACAGACTCGGGATGAGAACAACTCCTATTCATCATCTTGCCAATTATCGCTTCTTTTGGTGGTTGAGCGAGTTACTCATCATGCAGTGCTCTGCCCCTTCCAACTACTTAATACTACATACAGATTTTTGTAACAGTATAGAAGCCACCCACAAAGAAAAGTAAAAATGATATTTTGTGAAGAATCTGCAAATAAAGTAAAAGAGTTTTAAAATTTTTTTCTTGGCCTAATATGCTTTATGTTTCCCATTAGCTTTTGGCTATTCAAATGTTACACAAAAAAACAGGCTAAATAAGACAGATTTTCAAGGAGCCGAGCTGTAAATTTTTTGACATATTATTTGATGAAGGTAAATAGTGTCATTTTCTGCTTTATTAACTTCATGTGATATGCACTCTGATCTTAAAAAATTTATTGTATTTGGAAGAGAGAGGAGATAGCTTATTCAGAATCCCCTCTATCCATAATTTATTAGGCTTCCTACCACTGCTGTGCATCTCAAACTCTGATCTGTTTATATTATCTAGCGTTCGGCTAATGGGATACATTTTCGTTTTTCTTTATCTACAAATATTACACAATAAGACTAAGAAATGTCTTATTGAAGGGCAGTGGTATATATGAATCATCAAACAGGTAAATCACTTTTCATTCTTTTTTGTTTTTGTTTTTGTGTTTTGGCAA
Organism: Camelus dromedarius; assembly: GCF_036321535.1. Taxonomy (NCBI): domain Eukaryota; kingdom Metazoa; phylum Chordata; class Mammalia; order Artiodactyla; family Camelidae; genus Camelus; species Camelus dromedarius. The sequence continues at coordinate 63,720,144 of NC_087436.1, read as the reverse complement.
CAGTCCATTTCTACTTGAAAGATTGTCATCCTAGTTCTGTCACATTTTTCCTTCTTATTGTGATTTCCATCATTTCTGAGCATCTCGTCAAAATTTGACCTTGACATTGTTAATCCTGGCTGTACTTTGCTGTTACTTTATCTCCATTCCCTCCCAAATAGCCTCAGTAAGTAGATCGTGATTAACTAGGCAACAGAGTAAGTTTCAGTTTATATTTGTTTGAGCGTAAGCATTTGATGTGCCTCTTAAGTCCCTAGAAATTATTTAACAGGACACCCAATCATATTAGTGAAAATGTGTAGCATTTTTCCTTGATGCCCAGTATATTTTTTCAATAAGGAGGGATAATTTCTCTAGATCAGTTGTCCTTTATTATCTTCTGCAGAAACACACTTGAAAGTTGCTCTCATAACCAATGTGATCCTATGAATTTATGCTGGAGGACTTTCTATCCCCCATGTGAGTTCACTCTTTTCCACTTGTTCAGAAATGCTCAACTAAATGGCACTAAACTACTATTCTAGGAATAACTACAACAGACTTTATTTAAACATTTTTTAGCAGAGTAAATTATTTGAGAAAAGTGTTGTTTTAAATATTATCAGCAACAAATCGTTCACTATGCCTCCCTCTCACCAGCGTGGCATATCAGTATATTAACTATGGTTGAGAAGTGCTGCTCTAGATGAGATCTAAGACTCTGGGCCTGAACTTGACACTGAAAACTCAGAGGTTGGTAAATGACTATCTTTGTATACCTCATTGATAGAATAAGCTCTTATGAAGTTGGTAAAGATTCATGTTAGGGAGATGGGTAAACAGCCATTTACTAGACTTCTTGGTGACACCAGTAAAGAAATGAAAGCATATTGATACTTATTTTGCTCTTGTTTTTGTTTATACTAAGACTGTCAACACTCAGAATGAAAGAATAAGGATCTCATCAACCTGGAGGAGTCTAAGGATGGAATGGGCTTGATTACAACAAACAAACAAAAGCAAAAAAAAAAAAAAATTAAGTTTCCTCATTATCATGAAATCCTGATTGCTAGAGGAATTATCTGCCTGAAATGATACCTCAGGCAAAGTATGCTTTTAAGTACTTAGTAAATTACTAGGTGCTGTGTTTGATTAAAATTCTTTAACGTTCTCCACTATGTCATTTAACAGCAGAGTTGGAAGCAAAAGCCATTTAAAGCAGATATTTGCATTCTGTTAGATGCACAAAACAAATGTGAGCCAGAGAGACAGCAAATCTAAAAAGAAGAGAAGGGATTCTTACTAACAGGTTTCAGGGATTTCATAAGCCCTGAAAATCACTGCAAAATCATATGTCTATGCACATTTTTCACTAGGAAAGAGTAACCTTTATTGGTTTCTTAAATGGGTTTCATGATCTGTTTAAAAACTAAGGACCAAACATCACTTTAGTATTAATGTTTTATAAGAGACTGAGAGCAATAATTTTGGTAGGCTGGGGAATGCAAAGGACGTAGGTTGCCAAGTTAGATCATTTTCTGCCATTCTGACTAAATTCACCGCAATAGTATTTCCTCTTTACTGGAAGGAAGTTGGACACAACATGCATAATATCAAAGAAAAAAATAATTTTAGGGCTAATCGTCTTGTGAGTATTGTTCTGTTGCTTCTCTCCATTAAATTTATATAAGGATTGGTAAACTATGGCCTGTGGACCAAGTGTGGCCTACAATCTGTTTTTGTACTGTCTTCCAGCCAAGAAGCTTTTACATTTTTAAAGAGTTTTCAACAGAAACCATATGTGGCCTGTAAAGCTTAAAATACATACTATTTAGCACTTTATAGAAAAAGATCGCCATTGCTGCTCTGGGATTTAGACAGCTGATTAAGCCTTTTGGATGGTATCTTAAGTTTATTGAAGGCTACTAACTGCCTAATTATTGTCTTGGAGTTGGTAATAATACATCAATGAGCAAAAATGATCCAAATTACTTGCTTTCATGAATCTCACATCTATTTAGAAGGCACAAAAATAAAAGTAGTAAGTGAATAAATTGGATAAATTATATAGTATGTTAGAAAGTAAATAAAAGATGTGAAGAAAAACAGAGCAAGGTATGGAAATTTGGGAGTAGCAGGTGAGATATGCTCTTGAACAGAGTGGTTAGAGTTGACCACACTGAGGAGGCAATGTTGGTGTCGACTTGAAGGAGATAAGGTAGTGAGGCCTTGGGCTCTCTGGAGGAAGGGTGCAGCAAATAGCCAGTGCAAAGGCCCTGTGGTGGGACCTCGTGGTCAAGGAAGATGGAGGAGAACAATTAAGAATTGACTTTGTATACTGATAAGTCATGTTTTAACTCTCTGTTAGGCATACTTTGTCTTAAACAAGTCTACCTTAAATTTTGTAACATGTAAATCTATCTTTATGTTATTAAAATTCACCCAAGCTTAATGAAACATCTGGATTTCTGATATAAAATGTTATCCACAAGTATTCTGATATGGTAATTCTGCTGAGCTGTGCAGTTCCTAAAGGGATATCAGTATGAGAAGGCATAGATGAGAATTTTTAACTGTCATTAATTCTTGTGTTTAGGGTAGCACAATATGAAATAAATAAATGTAACTGCTGCAGAATACCTACTTGCATATATATGATTAAACACACAAAAGAGATTTTTATTTGTCTTAGGAATCAATTGAATAATTTGCTGAGAATTTAAATGGATATCTTTTAATTCTGCACTGTCCACTTTAGTAACAGACACATGTGACCATTTAAATTTAAATCAAAGTTAGTTAAAATTAAGTAAAGCTGAATATTTAGTTTCTTATGTGTTTTAGCCACATTTCAACATGTGCTTGATAGTTACATATTGGCTAGTGGTTACTGTACTGGACAGTTGATTATAGAACATTTCCAACATCACAGAGTGTTCTATTGGAGAATGCTGCTCTAACAGAAATACTGAATATGAGTACATTCATAGAACTTTAATGAAGAATTGAGACAGTGAACTTATAAAAACGAAGATGTTCCTGAAGATAATTATCCACCTAAGGGAATAATAAATGGGGGAGAAGTGGTCAATCAACTATTTAATACTAGGTAATGCTTTAGATATAGTAAGCCTCTATCAATGAATGAATGATGTCTAAATGAGAAACAATTTTGCAGTATCACCAAATTACTCCAATAATTTTCTTGAAAGCTACCCTAGCATTATCATCTTTTCCTAGAAAAACATCACTTTCAATTCAGTAATTTTAAGTAAATTAAGTATTGCTATTAGAACTGACTTGTTGACTCTAACCTCTTTTGAATCTGTATCCTGCATCTTTCTAACTAGAGAGTTTCTAGATATTTACATATGCTATTTGCATATAAAGTAGGTAGAAATAACTTTTATTATAAAGTTCTAGCCAGAATACATGTAAAAAATATCTAATACTTACCTGAAGATGTAAATTTAATCACCTGTCCCTTGAATTCAAATGTTCAGTGCTCTAAGACAGCCCTGTGATTCCCTTAATTAAGAGAGGATAATTTTCTAGCACCATAATTGAGGCCAGCACTGGAGCAGGAAGTCATTTTGGCTCTGGATTAAAGAAATATTAAATGCTTGCCCCCTGGGGATTCAAAGGGCAAGTAGAAAAAAGATAAACTTCAAAGTACCATCTCATAGATTGTGATGGTCTTTGAAGAAACCTAGACATAAGAATAATGGCTTCACCCTAGACATTCCAAAGTTCTTCAGCTACTGAAAAATTTAAGATGAATAAGGAAAATATGATGAGATAAGTTTTTCATATAAGGAGCAATTAAATGTCAAAGCCCTGAGATTCATATATGAGACTGGTTGTGACTGGTGGCAAGTTGTAATAGAGACCACAAAATAAAGTTGATAAACTGAAGCTGAAGAGAACCCTGTTTTTTTAAAAGGAAACTAACAAACATGGACTAAAGATCTTGAAGTTAATATTTTCCTAATTTTCTTTTTTAGATTCATGGGAGAAATATAAAAAAACTTGACATATTTAGGTATGAAGTCTAGGGAATGATATAATGCTTCTAAAGGAAATTTAATATACACATATAATAGCATTTATAAACTAGGACATACCACACTGTGGTTCACATTCAGACCATTACTCAGTGTACTGGGAAACATGGCCATATACTGACTGACAAATGTTCAGAGCTCTGATGACTAGATGTGGGAAAAATATTTTCATATTAAAATGTATATTTGGTAAATAGAAATACTAACAATGATATTGTAGGTAACCTGTCATAAGCTTCATACAATGAGTACTTATTGATTTTATAAACAGAAGAGAGTACAGAACTGAAAATACAATTGAAAGCTCTGACTCATCTTTCTTTCATTCTTTCTTTCTTTCTTTCTTTCCTTCTCTCTTTCTTGCTTTCTTATTGAAGTATAGTCAATTTACAATGTTGTGTTAATTTCTGATGTACAGCATAATGTTTCAGTCATACATATACATACATGTATTTGTTTTCATATTCTTTTTCATTATAGGTTACTACAAGATATTGAATATAGTTCCCTGTGCTAGACAGAAGATACTTGTTTATCTACTTTATATGTAGTAGTTAGTATCTGCAAATCTCAGACTCCCAATTTATCCCTTCCCACCCTCATTCCTGCCTAGTAACCATAAGTTTGTTTTCTATGTCTATGAGTCTGTTTCTGTTTTATAAATAAGTTCATTTGTGTCTTTCTCTTTCTGGCTTACTTCACTTAGAATGACGATCTCCAGGTCCATCCATGTTTCTGCAAATAGAACTATTTTCTTCTTTTTTTTATTGCTGAGTAGTATTCCATTGTATAAATATACCACAACTTTTGTACCCACTCATCTGTTGATGGACACTTAGGTTGTTTCCATGTCTTGGCTATGGTAAATAGTGCTGCTCTGAACGTTGGGGTGCATGTATCTTTTTCAATTAGAGTTTCCTCTGGATATATGCCCAGGAGTGGGATTGCTGGATCATACTTTAAGTCTATTTTTAGTATTTTGAGGACTCTCCATACTGTTTTCCATAATGGCTGTACCAAACTACATTGCCACCAACAGTGTAGGAGGGCTCCCTTTTCTCCACAGCTTCTCCAGCATTTATTGCTTGTGGACTTCTTAATGATGGCTATTCTGACTGATGTGAGGTGATACCTCATTGTAGTTTTGATTTGTATTTCTCTGCCAATTAGTGATATAGGGCATTTTTTTCATGTGCCTATTGGCCATTGATATGTCTTCATTGGAAAATTGCTTGTTTAGTTCTTCTGTCCTTTTTTGGATTGGGTTGTCTAACTCATTTTCTAATGTAATTTTTTCATCTTACCTTAATAGAAATATCTGAAAAAATGACAAAGGGCACAGAACTTGAACATTAGGTTATAACCATGATAGGAAAGTTGACATTGCTATATAATTGAACATACATTTCAAGTTATATCTGAAATGTTATTTTATTAATATGTCCAATCTTCCTAAATGAGAAGTAATCTTTGAAACATAAACCACCAAATTTCCAGCAAAAGATGAAAATGAAACAAAAGAAAGGATGAAACAAAATATTTTAGGTAATGAATATTTTCTTCCCAACCTCACTCTCACCCTTTAGTTGGTCAGTAAAATGCTGCTAGAGGAATTCCTGATGTATAAATTCCTGATGCTTCACTGAAATGGGCTACATTTATGCCCTGGTTCTCAAATGGTGGGGCAGAGGACAAGCAGACAGTCAGAATAAATTATAAAAACACACACAACAACAACTAATACCTAGGCAGCCTTGCACCCTGTAGATTTAAGATGAAATTGTTACAAAATGCTTGTGTTGCACTATAGAAAATGGTGGGAGAAAACATAGTCTTAATTCAGGTCGCATGATCATTTTCTGTTAAATATTTAGAAGTCCTGCTTTCTTCCACAGCACAACAATTACTCAGCAGAGCGTAATAATTTTACAGTCAATTGAGTCTACCAAATGGGAATATTTATGAAAGCTGATTTATCCTTCATACATGCAATACTGCTTGAAGTGTGGCTTTACCTCCAACCAAACCTGCAGCCAGTAAAACTGTCAGGATGCTTTGCTTTGGCCCCAAAGCAAAATAATAAAAATTCAAGCAATCCTTTTGAAATGAAGGTACTGCATTTAGCTTTTTCCTAAAGCGAGGTGCACTGCAAAGAGGAAGGCAAAGAAAGCAATGTGGTATCTGTGGAAAAGCTCCATAAAAGTTTTATGGCTTTAGCTCATGCCCTGATTCTTGCTGTGGTGAGCAAGTACATTTTTCATTAGCCTATCCCACAAAGCAGTGAGACGGTCTACATTTAAGTAATGACCTTCTCCATGTAAACTCCAGCTTGTTTTCCTTGTACTTCAATAACCAATAATTATTTATGAAGGTTTGCAGAATTACCCAAGATAGTACAGGAACTTGGTCACATTATGACCTTCAGAAGAACTTCTCTGAACATTTTATTTCCAAGTTTCTGAAGAGATACCCCACCTCTATGCCTTTCTCACACATTTGTACAGCTTGCAAGTCTTCATCTTTTCGCAGTGATGTCTTCAGATTGCCATCAGTGACTTTGACACAGCTTCTGTAACACATGGAAATCAGGTGTTTCTCTTTTAGATGCAAAAAAATTCCAGGCTGATATTCTGAGGCTATTTTAGAACAAGTCACAGAATTAAACAATCGGTAATTTTGTTGAATTTGCTAATGAACTGCATGCAGTATATATGTTTTCCTCATTAACTGCTTCATTTTAGCCAATTGCACAAGAAGATAAAGTCTTCTGATTTCACTCAGGCCTAAAGAAAGGGAAATATTTATTTAGAATTAATGAGAGCACTGTCTGGTCCCTGATTTGTCTGTTATTCTTTATCTTCAGGGTCTGAGTACGGCCTGATATGGGGCCTATAAAACAAAATTCCTCTATCTACTGTTGACTTCCAAATGAAAAAAGATGATTTATTCCTTTCATAATACCTGTGCACAGGGGCTCATGTTGGTGGCCTCCAAGCACAGTAAACTAACACATTAGGGTAAACAGATGTTTTCTCTATTAACAGTATCAACCGTCTGGCTGCAGGCCAAATTAAATCTAGGGAGTAATTTCAACTGGTCTGCCTGTTAATGTGAAAACTGACTAATTAAACATTCTCTCCTGCTAATCTTCCCATCCTGCAGATGATATTTCTTCCAGTGTATGAGTCATGCAAGAACAGGAAGGAGAGAGATGATTTCAAAGATTTAATTAATTCTTTGCTGTAATTTTATTCAATTACCTGCTTAAAATGTAAAATGTACAGCTTTCAAGATGCTAAGATCTAAACAATAGGATGAGGAGAATTAGAGAAAACCTAGAAATAAATTATTTTTAAATACTGGAATCAGCTGTGGTATCTAATTTAATCTTTATTTAAAGAACCCCAGTCCCTGAGAGACCATGAAACTAGGTTGCAGACTGCCTACTAAAAATAAAGGAAGAAAACTGACTTTTGCCAAAAATAGCATGACCATCTCACATATGACTTATTTTTAGTATTAAATATTATTTTTTTCTCAGATATAATTGCCATAGTTCATTTTAGCCTTTCCTTGAATTATTCATGAATTACATAAACACAATATTAATAGTGAATTTGCATTCCTAATCTAGTCTAAATTGAATCAAAGAAAAATTATAATTGATAATCATAATATTTTTATAGATGTAAAATCCTCAAACAAGATTTAGTAAAATTAGTTTCTTTAATTTATTCCTTGGCACTTGTAATAAATACCCAACTTTGCAGAATTTCCTTTTATTCTCATTTGTCAGTTCTTTGCCTCCAAATCATTTTGTTTCTATTACCAGGTTAGCTATGCACAGTGGGCAGTTATAATCTAAGAAGAGACATTCTTATAAATGGAAGGATGATTTTTTAGGGCTAGAAATTATTTAAATGATATTGACCTAACAAAAATGACATCCTCATGTGGCTAATACCTGGTGTAAATATTGCTTGTACTGTGTTTCAGAAACCACAAACTGGACGAATGACTAGAAACTGTGTTTTAATGCTTCTAGCTTCAAGTTTACTTTTAATGGCTTTCTAATTATTCACAATATTTCATTACTGAGTCAACTAACAGGAAGATGCAGTTCAGACTGCACCAGCAAAGCACGTTTCACAGTATGGAGAGAACTTGAAGTGAGTAGATATAAATCCTGAATTAGGCACTTAGAAATTGTCCATTCATTGAACAAATGCATAACCAAACTCCTTAAAAATTCATTAAATTCATTACAGTGCTTATGATTCACCAGGTACTGGATGCAATATTTGATAAATCATAATGAAAAAGACTGACATGAGTTTTGACTTCACTGCATGTCTCGTCTAGTGGAAAAAACAGACATAAGCTGGCAATCAACAAGGTAAATAGAATTAAACATTGAGATCCATGCTATGAAGAAAAGTAGAGTGATGTGACAGAATGTAATAGGACTTAGAGTTTGTAGATAAATTAGTATTGGTGGATCAGACAGTGCCTCTCTAAAGGGGCGCTAAACTGAGATTCTGAAACATCTCCATTTGGCAGTCATTTGAAACCTGTAGGAAGTGTGATTAAGAAAAAGGGATTCCACATATAACTGATATCATATGGTATTTTTCTTTCTTTCTGGCATACTTCACTTAGAATAACAATCTCCAGGTCCATCCATGTTGCTGCAAATGGCATTGTTTTTTTTTATCATTTTTATGGCTGAGTAGTATTCCATTGTACAAATATACCACAATTTCTTTATCTAGTCATCTGTCAGTGGACATTTAGGTTGTTTCTATGTCTTGGCTGTTGTATATAGTGCTGCTATGGACATTTGGGTGCATGTGTCTTTTTGAATTAAGGTTTCCTCTGGATATATGCCCAGGAGTGGGATTGCTGGATCATATGATAAGTCTATTTTTAGTCTTTTGAGGAATCTCCATATTGTTTTCCATGATGGCTGTACCAAACTCATTCCCACCAACAGTGTAGGAGGGCTCCTTTTCTCTATAGCCTCTTCAGCATTTATTGTTTGTGCACTTTTTAATATGGCCATTCTGACTGATGCGAGGTGATGCCTCATTGTAGTTTTGATTTGCACTTCTCTGATAATTAGCAATACTGAACATTTTTTTCATGTGCCTATTGGCCATTTGTATGTCTTCATTGGAGAATTGTCTGTTTAAGTCTTCTGCCCATTTTTGGATTGGGTTGTTTGTTTTTTGTTAGTAAATTGTATGAGCTGTCTATATATTCTGGAAATTAAGCCCTTGTCAGTCCCATCTTTTGCAGATATTTTCTCCCACACTGTAGGTTGTCTTTTTGTTTTGCTTATGGTTTCCTTTTCTGTGCAAAAGCTTATAAGCTTAACTAGGTCCCATTTGTTTATTTTTGCTTTTATTTCTGTTGCCTGGATAGACTACCCTAGGAGAACATTGCTGAGATTTACATTAGATAATGTTTTGCCTACATTTTCTTCTAAGAGGTTTATTGTGTCTTGCCTTATGTTTAAGTCTTTAAACGATTTTGTTTACTTTTGTCTATGGTGTGAGGGAGTATTCTAACTTCATTGATTTACATGCAGCTGTCCAGTTTTCCCAACACCATTTGCTGAAGAGACTGTCTTTACTCCTTTGTATGTTCTTGCCTCCTTTGTCAAAGATTAATTGACCAAATGTTTGTGGGTTTATTTCTGGGCTCTCTATTCTGTTCCATTGTCTGTTTTTGTACCAATATGATGCTGTTTAGATTACTGTAGCTCTGCTGTATTGTCTGAAGTCTGGAAGGGTTATTCCTCCAGCTTCATTCTTTTTCTTCAGTATTCCTTTGGCAATTCTGGGTCTTTTGTGATTCCATATAAATTTTAGGATTACTTGTTCTAGTTCTGTGAAAAAAGACAAACTTATTTACAAAACAGAAACAGACTCACAGACATGAAAAACAAACTTATGGTTACTGGGGGGAAAGAGGGTGGGAAGGGATAAATTGAGAGTTCAAGATTTGCAGATACTAACTACTATACATAAAATAGATAAACAACAAGTTTCTTCTGTATAGCACAGGGAACTATATTCAACATTTTGTAGTTACCTATAATGAAAAAGAAGATGAAAACAAATATATGTGTGTTTAAATATGACTGAAACATTATGCTGTACACCAGAAACTGACACAACATTGTAAACTGACTACACTTCAATACAAATATATATACACAAAAAGAAAACAACAACAATGAAAGACAATGGTAGTGAAATCTATGAGAAATTCCATGACAAGAAAGAGTTGAACATGTTGAAAAATTCATTAAAAGAAAATATGCTGCCTTTTATGTAAGATATAAACCTCCCAGAAACTTTGGATGAAAATCTTTAAAAGTAGGTCTAGTATAATGTACCCCAAATACTCCTTTGGGACTAATGATACCTAATGTGCATGAAGAAATCCTATTTAGGCAGTGTTTCAAGCATTTGGCCTGGATTTATTCATTTATATCTCATAGCAAGATAACTCCTCTCTCTCTCTCTTTCTCCCTCCCTCTTTAGATGAGGAATTGAGATTTTTGTTAACTTACATAGTAAGTGAATGGCAGAACTAAGTTTGAATCCACCAATGTGACTCAGGAGATCATCCTCTTAGTTGTAACACTGCATTCCTGGAATGGTATAGTGTAGAAAAAAGTGTCTAAACATATCAAATTTGCTCTTGTAAGTGTAGATATTGTTATCATCATCAGTGCTCTACCTGATATATAAATATACCAGCCTGAGCCAGAATTGCCCTCTCCTGCATGTATAAGGTTATTTTTACAGTTTATCTTTCAAACCTGAATAATCCTGAGAGTAAAAGTGTTTAATTACTTGAGGACAACAGGCGTAAACTAACCCTGCCCCGGTCAAACTGGGACAGATGGTTGTCATATATAAAATGCTGTGAATTCTCCATCATTGGCCTGAGGACATTCTTTTAGTGGATACAGCAGCAGTGCTACAGCTTCATGAATTTCTTAAGCTGGAAGGGAGTTTAGAGGCCATCAATTCCAATTTCTTATTTATTCTTAAGGCCCAGAGAGAGATGAAATTACTTGTCCAAGATAAAAACTGGTTAGTACCAAAGCTAGTCTAGAAACCCAGTGACTCTTTTCAGTATTCAAGGCTCTGCTTGAAGACAAATGTGTATTTCTTCAGCTGGAGTGAAATGAAGTGGATAGCACCTTACTTATCCCACCAAGTCCTAGCAGAGTTTTTTTCCTCTTTTCTCTTTAAGCTAGTAACCTGCGTGATGGAGCTGACCAGGATGCGCAGACAGGAATATTTTAGAGAGGGACGATGGCATTTCATGGCATGTGGCATCAGCATGCCCTAGACATAGGTTGTTAGTTTTACCTTGTCATAGTTGAATTTAATGGCCAAGGGCCTTACTCTTTAAAGCCTCAATTTCCTCACGTTGAGAGAGAGGAAGTAAAACAAACAAAACAAACAGAAACCTTAAAAGTCCTTTTGTTTTTTTTTTTGTTTGTTTGTTTTTTTGCTTTAAATTGTATGAGAACAACAGTCTGAGTTTGGGAAAGTTAGTTGGTAAAAAAGGAAGTGAAGATACCACAGACAGAGTTCACTTTTGCCAAGGGCTAGTCCTGAGTCTGCTGCATGTTAAGTCACATACTTCTTGAACTGGATTAGTGAGTAGGTAGATAGAGATATTGATTAGGACACTAGTGATTATCCAGTAAATCATGCATGACTGAGTTTAAGTAGACCAACAGGATACTTTTGGACAGTTTCCCACAAGATGAACTAACACTGACAGCTCATTTTCTGAAATCATGTGGGGCTACTCAAGGCTTTACAAATGGGAAATAATGGGGATTTTAAAACATAGATCCTAAAATAAAGGACAACTAAAATGCTGGGAAAATTGTTCTAATATCATGAGACATTTTTTAAGGTATTAAGGTCCTGAGATATCTGTTTGTTACTACATTTTATATATAACATGGAAGCAATTGCTAAATGTTTATACTGTTTAATATTTGGTAATAATAGTAAAAGAAAAACAGGTAAAATTTGACATACTTCATTCTAGAGTCAAATAGATGGGTTTACACAGTTGATTACCTCATTTGGCGCGTTGTGGTGGGAATCGAGTGAGAAGATGTATTAGAGTGCATATTCACCCTCACTGAGTTGCAGCTACATTAGCTGTTTTGCCATTCCTTGATTGCATCACACTCTCTTCAGCCACAGAGATTGTGGAATATATTGCACATTGGCTTATTCAACTCCAGTTGTCTCTCTTTTAGCCTACCTTTCTTTAAACCAGAGGCTAAAACGCTGAAACCACGTTTCTTAGGTTTCAGTGCATCAGGATTCCGATAAGACTTTCTTCCACAAAACAGACATACTGATATGAGACTAGGAAGGCAAAAATAAGCACTGGGGACAAAGGCTGGTTGTTTCTTTTCAGAGCATAGTCTGGGAGTCCTTTTATTTTTACAACATCTGTTAGGAGGATTCTGATGTTTGAATAGATGGACTATTGCTTTTCTTGGCTGTCCAACAAGAGGTGGTAGAATCAGTGACATTTGGGGCGGTAATGTTGGGCATATCTTCTGATGAGGTCATTTTGGCTGTTTAGCAGCAAGCTGAGTTCCCTGGACTTCCCCTAATTCTGAGTTAGTAATAGGTTGTAATGAGGGCTCCTCTGCTTAAACCCACCAGAATGGACTCTGTAGTCTACAACTAAGAATCCTGTAGTAATAGGTCAGTTCTCAACATTGAAAGAAGGGCGTTTCATTAAAGCTTATTAATATAAGATAATCTGTATTCACATATATATCCATTCAAAATAATTATTGAGCATAAGACACTGGGTTAGATGTTGCACACAAACTGGTGAATTAAAACATAACCCTAGCTATGGAAGTTAAAATCTATTGGGAGAGACATAATTAACAAGTAAATAAACAAACAAAGATATCCTCAAATAATAATTAGTGCTAAGAAGAAAATCAGTGAAATGAAGTGATATAATAATAATAATAAAAAGCCTATTTGAATTAGAAGAGGTTTATGGAAAGAAGCCAGCTAGCAAGATTGTGGGTGAGGCATATCTGTAGGTCTGAAGGTAAAAAATTTGGTTTGGTACCCTAAGAACTTCTGGTGAATTTTACAGTCATCAGCAATATAACAGGTAGTTAAATAGAAGAGTGATTAAGTAAGTAAAACCTATAATTTGGCAGAAATTGATGGATATTAAGTCAATTAAATGTACTTCTGATGGCAGAGCAAAACCAGCAATATGACTTATTTCTGATAACTGACAACCTACATAATTGTATCTAAATATGAAGAACCTCTCTTTTTTCTTAAAGAAAAGGGTATGGGGATAATCTCTCAGATGACTACATCTTCTAGAAAAACACTACTCAAGTGAATGTCATGCTTTCACTGGAAATTGTGTGACATATCTATGGTGGTGGAATTTCTATATTCTCATGTAACAGAAAAATAAGGTGACGAACTAATTTAATTATAAATAACAAAATGAGCAAGCTAAAGAAAGCAGAATGTTGAATGATCATTTTGAACACTATCATTTAGCCATTGTCAAAAAGACTTCTTGTATAACACTACAAATTTTACATATTAACATTTCTTTTATTATATAAATTTTCCTTTTACAAGATCTTACTGTTCTTAAAGTCTAAGTGGTGTGCTGGAGTCAGCACTTAGTTCCTGCAGTTTTAATGAAAGAGACTTGTGATTAGCACATTGGGGGGCAAACTGAATCTTCAAGTCTTTTGAAGGCTATTGATTATGCTGATCAAATAGTGTGAAGTGTTTTCAGTGTTCACAGTTCAGATGTGGTGTCCTCAAGGATCAGGCACATTTTCCTTACATTTGCATGAAAATTTGCATGTGAAACAAACTGCCTTTCTAACCTCTCTCTGGCTGTACCTTTGTCCAGCTAAACCTGGCAGAGTATCTTGTGATGGGCACACGGCCATCATGGCAGATGGGCCTGGGCAAGCAAGTCAAGAGCCAGAATGTACATCGCATTTGACCAAGAAAGGCACATTGACACCAGTATGTGTGGAAACAGCATTAGATGTACAGTCTTGCTCCCTGTGGCTGAGGGGCTATGACCTACCACTCTAGCTGAGAGTGAATTAGCTTTGTAAGTCTAAAACATTTAAGCCTAATAATTAGAGATCTATTGTGTAGAAAATTAAGGCTAGAATTCGGGACATGTTGGAGGAGAACAAAATGTAAAGCTTTGTTCCCAAAATTTTTTTTGAATAAAATATTGAATATAAATATTTCTTCCAAAAAGTATCACCATCAACCCCAAGAATCATACTGATAATTTATTCTATCCATGCTAGTTGTAAGGTAATGCATCTTATAAACAATTTTTCAGAGAAAATTTACAGTTCCTCTTCACATAAGCAAAAGTGTATTATCTGGCAATTTTATACTTTATATCTCATTTATCTTTATATAACTTATTAATATTTTCCGATCTATTCTTTTCCATTTCTTCAGTTTTACCTTTTCTCTCCAACTGCCCTACTATACTTTACATTCCACTTCATCAGGAATGAATGTTCTGAGAAACTTGTTTTAAACCTTTATCCACCTCACCTCCGTCCTCTTAAACCTTCTGCTTTTGTGATCTCTGCCAATAATGTTACAATTACTCTGGTTAAAAACAGTAAGATGATCTTTGAGATGAATTTATCTTTTATTTCTATACCTAATGATTCTTCAAAATTTTCCAGTAATATCACCAGTTTACCCTTTTAATCAGTTCTCTGATTTCCATATACATTTCTGTTACTTTAATTCTTAGCCTCATCACATCTCACCTGGACCAGGAGAGCACTCCCTTAAGTATTTAGCATAATGGCTTTGAAGTCAGACAGCCCAGGTCATCAATCCTGGCACAGCCCTTAATGTCTGTTGGATCCTGAAGAATTTAGTAAGCAGTACTTATCTCTAAAGAATGTGAGAAGGAATAAAATGACATTGTATATACAAATATAGGTATGTAGATATTACCGATACTAAAATCACTCTGTATTACCTTTATCAAAATCATTATTAATGCATTTTCTGACTGCCCACTACATTGTGATAAAATTCATTATTTAAATGCCACATCTAGCCATATAATACTCTCAACCCACTTCAAATTTATCTGCTATATTCCTCTGTTTTTACAAAATAAAGCCTAAGTACCTTAGCATGTACTGCAAAAGATAGTGGTGTGCTGGTGTCTTGAAGACTGGGTTTAGATTTAAGCATGGCCACTTGGTCTACAAATACTGGTGAACTGCTGCATACCTGGCACTTTGTTAAAGGCTGAGGATAGAAGAGTCAACCAAACAGGCACTACAGCTCCAGACTGTGGTTATTTGATCTTGATTTGCTTAGTAATTCCAATCTCTAGCTTCTTCATTTACAAAATAAGGATAACTAGATTTTGGCCTTGTTTAAGAGATTCAATGTGATAGCAGAAGTGATTATTATAATTTTGTAAAGATATTCCCAATGATAAGAGTAATCAGATTCAAGTCAGGAGCAAAAGTTAAGAGTTGAGAGAGTGTTCCAAATGGAAGAAGAAAACAAGACAACATTCTGTTGCTGCCCAAAGTGTAAAAGTCATCTTCTTATTCTTTGGATACACATACAATCACTTGTTTGTTATTGTTTTTTTAAAAGCCAGACATATATGTATTTATTTTCCACTTATATAATGCACTGTTTTCATTCAATATTTTAGTATTAGTAAGCTAACTTATTGTTGTTATGTTTATATACAAATAAAATAGAAGTATAATTATGTTTTCTTTAAATCAATAGATCATTCTTTCCTAACTTTCTTGGAGGATAATGGCTTAATGCATACTTTCCTTTGAAAGTGAGAAGGGATTGGTTTCAGGAGTTTTCCAGATTACAAAGAGCACTGAGGAGAAGAGAGGAGAGTAAAACTGAGAAATAGGTCACTGGGAGAGAGTAGAGAGATTTCATGTAAGTAAAAGAAAGCAAAGCATTTTTTCATATCTATGGCACTGCATGAAAATGGCTCTTTATTTAGTGGTTTTATTTTTAATTTCTATGTATTTC
The DNA here is from genome assembly GCF_036321535.1 of Camelus dromedarius. Taxonomy (NCBI): domain Eukaryota; kingdom Metazoa; phylum Chordata; class Mammalia; order Artiodactyla; family Camelidae; genus Camelus; species Camelus dromedarius. Next base: position 63,703,967 of record NC_087436.1, on the reverse strand, counting down.
TGTATTTTAATTCACGTTCTCTCACTGGGAAAATATTAGCCTGAAATTTCTAGAAAGAAACAGGAATAACAAAAGACCAATTAATTCTTTCAAAGTTAAGCAGTCAATTAATTAAAAGACCTAGGGTAGAACTTTATATCTTTACCACTCAGAGCAACCCTATCAGTGGTCGTCATCAGAGAAAACTGGGCATACTATGAGGATGTTATATCATAGCTGTAATTTGCCTGCATTCATGTGTCGGCTTATTAATGTGTTTTCCTCACTAGATTGTCAGTAGATCAGGGCCTGAGGAATTTTGGTGACTATCATGTTCCTATCTTTTACCACAGCTCCTGATGCTAAATAGTCAATTCTTGGAGTTAAAATCCAGATTTATCCCTAAAAGACTAATATAATCTCACCTGGCAAAAACTTCGATCACTCCTCCTTCTACTCTTCTCTTTCTCTGAAACCGTAACCATACTTTGCTCCTTAGTATCCCTGGAAAACACAAAGCACATAAACTTGCTTCATTGTTTTTGTATTTCCATTCTCTCTCCCGGAAACTCTTACCCCCTAGATATCTGAATGGCTTAGTCTGTTACTTGATTCAAGTCTCTGCATATGTGCCATATTTAGAGAAGCCTTTCCTGTCCATCGTATCAAAGATGTTGCTTCCTGTCAGTCTACATTTAGCTGCCTAATATTTCTTCCTAAATTTTATAATTATTTTTTCAATATATGTTTATTGAACATCTACTATGTATCAGATACTTATCCAAACACAGGTATATAGCATACACAAACATGGCAAAAATCACTGTTCTTGTGGAACTTAAATTTGAGCCCAGAGATAGACAAGAAAAAAAGGTTAAGACTAAAATATATAATATTTTTGTTAGTGATAAATACCATGGAGAGAATAAATGAGGAAGGGGTTTAGGAAATGCTGGGTGGCCAGAGAAGCCCTCACTTACAGGTGATATTTGAGTAAAGATTCAAAAAATGTGAGGAAGCAAGTTGGGCAGTGATCTGACAAATGAGCTCCGTAGGAGAAGGGGGTAGCAGATGAAAACGCCCACAGTCGGGAGTCCAGCCAGATTAATCCAGGATCACAGAAGAGGCCACTGTAGCGAGAACAGTGACTAAGGGGAGAATGTTGATAGATGAAGGAAGAAAGAAATGGGTTTAGGTCATGGGCTTTGGAGACCATAGGAAGCACAAGTTGTTACTCTGAGACAGCAGAGATTTAAACAGAAGAAGAAAACCACCACTGGTGGAGAGCTAGCTCTCTTTGCCAAGATGTTAACATTTCAGCAGAGACCTGAAGGAAATGGCAAACCATGTAGCTCTCTAAATGAAGGCATCTTAGGCAGAGATAATAGCAAATATGAAGACCCTGAGGAGGCAAGTGGGGATGTTCTTTAAGAAGAACAACAAGAAAGTCAGTGTGGTGGGTGTGCAGCGGACAAAGGAAGAGTCAGAAGAATAAGTCACAGGAGACCTGGCAGATCCTAGGGCCTGTTTAGTTATGGTCAGAGTTTTGGCTCATGCTCTGAGGGAAGTAGGAAGCCATGGTTTTGAAGAGAATTACTTTGGCTGCTGTTGAGACTAAATTATACAGGCACGTGAGCAGGAGCAGGCATGAGGCTACATCAGTAGCCCAGCAGGAGAAGAGATTGGCTAAGGACGAGTGGATAGGTTTAGCTGGAGGTGCCAAGAAGTGGTTAGATTCTGGGAAAAAAATTATATATTTTAGAATCAGCATTTTCCTCAAAATTTATATTCTAACATGTTAAACCTATACAAATTGAAATACTGGTAAAATAAACAACATATACTTTTCACCTAGATTCACTTAATGCTACTATTTTGCTATACTTCCTATATGCCCCCCATATATATGTAAATATGTCTGTATATAATAGTCAACTTTTTCAGCTGAACTTATGCAAAAATATTTAATAGAAAAATCATGATATGTCATTCCTAAACTTAGTTGCAGTGATAAGGGTAAGAACATTAGCTACATAACAATAGTATGGAAATATTTTGAGGGAAGAGCAGAAAGCATTTCCTGATGGATTGTTTCTGGGATGGAAAAGATGATGTTTCCAAATGTTTTGGCGGGAGCAACTCCAAGTATGGAGAAACCATGTACCTAGATGAGAAACCCTGCATGAGAAGCAGGTTTGGGATCATAGAGATTTAATTTCCTACCATTCTTATCTAGAGATTGTCTGGGACAGGGCATAATCCAAAAGTTTGGGGTGTGGAAAAGTTCTTGAAGTCAAGGATATTTTGTATGGGGCAAGATAAAATAGCAAAACCGAGGTACCAGTATATTTATAGTGAAGTAATTTTCTAGGACTCTCAAATGAAGAATGGAGCCAGTCCATTTAGCATGTTTTGACTCTCTGCGGCAGAATGCCTCACAGAGACTGCTGTAAAATTTTAAAAAATGTATAAATTTCAATATGAAGAAATATAGAGAAAGGTAGTCTCCAGAGTTAGTTAATGATTAGGACTATGACCTAAACCCAAGTTCTTTCTACATCTCTGTTCTATCATCCTAATTGTAGACTTCACTTTGATGCTGGTTCCCATTATATTCTTAAAGCAGTTGCTAGAAATACCTAAGGTAAGATTTATTTGTTCATCTCCAGTGGAAGAGCAACAGAAAAGGCTTTAACCTAAGCATGGATCGTAATTCCCTCTTTTAAGCATGGTTGGTCCACTTGAGTTACCATTTCAACAAGTACAGTCACCAAGATCCCTCTCTAGAACTAGGGATGAGACAGATAACTATGAACACATCAATGAATTAAAAAATTAAAGATATTCTGTTAGGAAGAAGAAACAGAATAGTAAGAAAACAATAGAATTTATTATACAAGTTCTCTTACCCCGCCAAGTGCAATCAAGTCCTTAAGACAATTATTCTCATTTAGTTTATCATAGATTATGGGTTTCCTGTTAAAGAAAGCCACATAAATTGAACCATACAGTAGTACTCATTTGGATATGGCTTTTTTGATTCTGTGTAATATCTGTATCTACGTATTGGTTCTTTTCTTTGTTGAGTAGTACTTCATTGTATGAATATACCACATGAATATTGGGTTGTTTATAGTTTTTGGTACTTTGGGATAAAGCTCCTGTGATTATCTTAACAAGTCTGAGGCAGAGGATCTTAGAATTATATTTATTTCTCTGGGGAGAATACCTAGAAGTAGAATTGCTATGTTAACTTTATAAAAACTACCAAACTTTTCTTTGAAGTAATTGTACATACACTGTCCTAAATAACATACAGTCAGAACAAGGTCTACAGAATTAGAATTTGTGGTTATAGACTTGTAAAATAAAATTAAAATGATTATGAACACTGTTCTTTTTTCACTTCCACATTACCCTGTGTAGAGACAGGTAACAGACATAGGTCTTATATACTGAGAAGATTCTTTCCAGGGTTGATGAATACAGAGCTACCTGGCATATGATATCTGAAGCTCAGAAAAGTAAGTGTTGTGTTTCTCCCTAGTGGAGTGAGTACTGAACACTGTCTTAGAGATTCAGAGATGGAGTCTTCAGTAATATTCAGTCAGTAGAAGGGCCAGGACACAGGACTGGAGACAATTTTCATTTTTCAAATAACATGAAACTCTGAGAAAAATTACATCCGCTGAATGACATGTGTTTTCACTGAGTCAGGAAGAGCCTGTTTCCCTGTTAAATTAACAGACAATAATCAGTTTCACCCCCATGCTATGAACAGTCACGCTGTCTCTGGTAGATCAGCCTTTGACTCACCTGCATGTTCCTTCTCTAGAAACTGACCAATAACTTCATGTTTATTTATGTGACGCCATCTATTACGGCCTGAATGTTTGTGTCCTCCTAAAATTCATATATTAAAAGCCTGACCCCTAGCATGATGGTATTAGGAGGTAGGACATTTTGGAGGTGATTAATTAGGTCGTGAGGCTGGAGCACTCACGAATGGGTTTAGTGCCCTTGTTATAGAGACTCCAGAGAGCTCTCCCTCGCACCGGCTAAGCAGCAGAGAGCTGTCTGTGAACCAGAAAGTGGGCTCTCGCCGGGTATGGTATCCGCCAGTGTCTTAACCTTGGACTTCCCAGATTCCAGAACTGTGAGGAATAAATGTCTGTTGTCTTAACACCCAGTCAATGGTAGTTTCATTACAGTAGCCCAAACAGACTGAGACACCATCCATGTGGGGTGTGGGTGAAGTCTAAGACATACAAGTCTAACACGAATATAGAGTTTGGGAAAGTCTATTTATGATGAACTGGTAGTTCTGTTTATTATCTTGGCCTACACTTTACTTCCCTGTGAGTCTTGAAAAATAGACATTTGAGATAATTAGCTCTTTTGTTTCCTCTTCTCTCCTTTTATTTTTCTTTCTTCTTCTTGTTTTTCTTCCTAACAATGACTTAAAGCTGGGTTTTCATCAACTTCTTCTAATTTTCATGACCTTGTAAATGTAGCACTGTGTCCTTCTCCCTTCTTCCTGTTTTCTAGATAAACACTGTTTGTTCTATATGGCTATTTTTTCCTAGCATACCCAGAAAGTTCCACCCTCAGCTCAAAAATGTATTCTCAATACTTCATTTATGCATGTGCTCATGGGCGTCCTGGGCACTAAAGAAAGCTGATGCACAGCCAGACTTTAAAAGTGTCAGCTCTGTTTAAAATCTGTTTCCTTTCCTTCGTGTACATGATACTGTTCTCCACTGGCAGACAAGGCTAAGCAATTGCAGGCCTACTGCAATATTTTTTCCACTCTGTTTTGAATAAAACCACTGGATTGAGGTCATTGTTTTTATTAGAGAAAAGATGATAATGTGATTATCGTATTTCTAGCTTGGGATCTGGGTCTCTGTTCTGAAGCAGTGACTACTGTGGGAGTCATCTGCTCTGTTAGTTGCAAGTGTGACTTTGGGCTCTTTAGTAGCGAGTAGTTGCTTTATTAAAATAATCTCTCTCTCTTTCTCTCTCCCTTTTTCCTTCCCTTCCTCCTTCCCTCCATCTTTCTTTACTCTCTCTCTCTTTCTCAGTCTGACTTTCTAGTCACCTCTACATCTCCATCACTTTCAGGAGGCCTGCTCTTCTAACAAACATTGCAGCATGGGGGACAGGGATATAGCTCTGGGAGGGTATAGCTCAGTGGTGGAGCCCATCCTTAAGATGCATGAGGTTGTGAGTTCAATCCCCAGTACCTCGATTAAAAACAAAAATTAAAAACACTGCATCTGGCTTCACCATTTAAGCTCATTCTCATCATCCGTCTAAACTCCTGCAGCTGCCATTACTGGGACCTAGCTGGCTTGATACTTCCCTTTATTTTCCTAAATCACCACTCACACAAGGTTATTGGGTATAACTGACACTTACCAAAGGGGTAGCAAAGGGTAATTAAAGCCCAAGGAAGAACACAATTCAAATAGAAACCACTGTCCTAAAATGTTATCATCTCTCCCATGCCCTAAGGAATCTATTGCTGACTATATTCTTCATTAGAGCTTAGCTTATCACAAACTCCCGGGTCTCCTAGCCTACCTGATACCCTTCGCTAGTTGCCCCGGGCCACCAAACTCCAAACCTCTGCATTGCTTTTACTTTACCATGTAGAGCAATTTCATCTCCTTGTCTTGCTCTCACTCATGCTGAGAACCTCAACATTCCCAACATTGTGGACTCAGCGAGTTCCTAAGGTTTAATATACTAAAAATGATGAAAACCATTTTCTTTCGTTAAAAGCCATGCTTGATGCTGCTACGTCTCTAGTTATATACTACTTACCTTTTTTCTCCTACCTATTGAGATTGCTTATCCATTTCCTCATTCCAATTATAATTTGAATCAGAGCTCTGAACTCAATGATTTAAATCATTTTTGAATAATCTCAGTTAACAACAACAACAACAAAACAGTGAACGTGAACCACATTGCATTCAGGTTAAATTTCCGTCACATGGTTTAAAATAGTTTCCTCTTCATCTTTAAATATTAAACGCGGCCTACAAGAAAGGATTGCTGAGTGGGATAAAGTGATTATTAACAAACTAGTAAATCGTACTGAATTGAAATACCGATCTTGTATTAATTTCCCTAGCTTTGTAAAGAGCTTGGTCAACTGAACGTCTTGGTGATGTGAAACAAGGATGCTGCTTTCATACAGCTACACCAGATTTTTGCCTTTTCTTCCTTAAATCCATCATGGGAAAATGGACTGACAGCTATACCAAGTTTTACCACTTTAACATGACTCAAATATGCAGGAGGGTAAGGTTCTTTCCCTGTTTGCTGAGCAGCTTGGAAAGAGATGGCTACTCATGACCCCACTTCCGCAGAGTACTTAGAAAAATCCTAGAAAGTGCTCAGATCATGTTGGCTATCATTGTTAGTGAGAGGAAGCAGAGTATAGGAATTATGATATTAGGCTCAGGAACAAAACAGCCTGAACTTGAATCCTGACATAACACTTACATGTTGTGATCTTAGGCAGTTAGCTGAATTTTTCTGGGACTCAGTTTCCTCATCAGTGAAAAAAAAAAAGTCAAAAACAGTATTAGGAGATGGCTCAAAGGTTTAAATTACTTATACATGTAAGGTGCTTAGAATGGTGCTGGCACAGGCTTAATAAGAGGCCCTTTCCTTTGTTTTTGCTTTTGCCAGAGGTGGCCTGGGCTCACTTCTATACTTCATGGAGCTGGTCTTTTAGGGGTTGGTGAAAAATATGGAAAATAGGAAAGAGCTGGTGTTAAAAGCATTGCTGCTGTTACAGATCAGGTATGGAGCTGTCCAGAAAACTTTGGAAGGGAGCCCTGCTGGGGAATCTGAAGTATGTGCGTAATGACACTAGTGGGGATTCGGCAGGGTATACCCAGTGTCCAAATCAAAAAAAGGGAAGAGGAGTCCAAGAGTGAATGAAATCAGAGGTCTTTCATTTGGGACTCTAAAGATCCTCACAACTTTAAACAATTCATTACAGGAAGAAAAAAATGGAAATCGTGCCATGCCTACCATCTCTCCTATTTTTCCTTTAGTGCTCACATTTGGAAATTTCGCTTGTCTAAATGTATATAATGCATCACAGTCATTCATCATGCCCATGTTGTGGCAAGTGGAAGCCATGAGGAGTTTATTAGGGTTTCCTGAGTGGGCTGTGGGAGGCCTTTTTCCTTCCGTTCTGTCCATGTTTCCGCCAGCTTCTGGCACTCGTTAGTGATGTTTATACCTGGAATGGGTCAGATGAACCTTGGTAATGGTTAGAATATCCCACTGGGAACATATTTTGGTTTTATTCAATTCCTTGAGTCTCTGATTCTTCAGTTTCCAGAATTTGGGTCTGGAATGTGTTGGCTCTCTCTGGCAGAATGCAGGTTCCGATTTGTAATCGAGGGCTGGGAAAATATTCAGACATCTGCTGGGAGGTAGGAATAGAGCCAGGGCAACTGCTTGGAAGCATTTGACTTTCAACAACACAGCCCAGGCGTCTGTGCTTCCACATATGCAACTCTGAAAACAAAGGCAGAGAGGGGAGGAGTGAGTGGCATGTGGCCTCTTATTTACCAGAAAGGGACTGTGCGATTTATTGGCATCTCCACAATGCTAGTTATGTGACTCTGTGGTTATATGCATGAAAGTGGGTATAAAACTGAGCAAATGGGCAACAACATGCAAAAATCCCACCATCTTTCAGATAGACCTTGGCTGGAATGAATGAAGTGGCCTCTTTATGAAACAGAACCAAAAAAAAAAAAAAAAAGGATTCAGAAAAGAATTCTTGCCAATGTGATACAAATCTATAAAATCTGAACTGAATGTCTGCTCTTTTATCATGCCATTCTAACATTTTAAAAGCCATAAGCACCATAGAAGTGTTACTGGCAGAGTTCTATCTGAAGGAAACTTTTTCTTGATCTTGCAATCAAGTTGCATGTTTTAATTGAAATCAGACTTTAAACTTTAATATATACAGATTTACATTCTTAAATGGAAATGCCAGGATAATTTTTGATTGTGTCAGGCAGGAACTACATGAATTAACTTGTTAGTTCATTTCACTGATGGTAAGGAACAGATTTACTTCAGCCTAAAAAAAAGAATGTAAGTGGTGGAAATTTATGTTTTTAATGTTGGGAATAGAAATGGCTTTACAATGTTATGATAACTCACAGAGAAAAAAATGTGACAATGAGTGTGTATATGTCCATGAATGACTGAAAAATTGTGCTGAACACTGGAATTTGACACAACATTGTAAAATGATTGTAAATCAATAAAAAATGTTAAAAAAAAAGAAATGGCTTTACAATCCATTCCTTTGGTTGCTTTTAAAAAGGGATAGACTGGGATTTCAAAATTGTAGAATAGATAAACAAGATTACACTGTATAGCACAGGGAAATATACACAAAGTGTTATGATAACTCACAGAGAAAAAAATGTGACAATGAGTGTGTATATGTGCATGAATGACTGAAAAATTGTGCTGAACACTGGAATTTGACACAACATTGTAAAATGATTATAAATCAATAAAAAATGTTAAAAAAATTAAAAAAAAATAAAAAGGTGAGAATTGGATACTCAGTTCAAGTAATAATCCATCAATGTGATTCCTGAGTCACTGGCACTTCGCTGGCTTTAAAGTTACTGTTGCATACCGTTTGTTTCTTGGTCTGGAGAATAACACAAACTAAGGGAAAACCAACACTGAACAAGTAATCGTGATAAAACAGAATTATGCAGTCTCTGACAGAGGCATCAAATATGCATGTACACACTGTCAGATGCTTGGGGTTCAACTTCACCTTTCAATGCTCACAAACACTTTGATCCTCTGTTAGTTGTTTGTCTCTCTGAGCCTCAATTTTGTCTCTCTCAAATGGAGGTAAAATTAATGCCTGCCTCTTAGGATTATTGTGACTTTCAAAGAAATCAATCCCTGTCATATAGGTAACAGTGCCCAGCACATAGCAAGTCCTCAATATATATTTTACTATTATTAGCTTTGGTAATCAGTCTCAGAAATTGGAAAACATGTTATAAACATCTTGTTTTCCCATAATTTCCTGTATGTAACAATCTCACTCATGCATATATCTTATTGGTTGATTTAAGAACTGTGATAATGATGACTGTACGCATTCTAAATATTCATCTCCTCCATGCCTTTGAATAGTAGCTGTGTGCTATTTATAACTCCAGGCTGTACATGTAACTCATATCTAACGTCAATGGCCTTAACTCCTCTTATAAGATCTCACTGAAATACTCAGCATTTTACTTGACTTTATTTTTAGCTAGGATTAGTTTGGCCACATGTGACAAATAACATACAAATGACAGTGCTTGAGCAAGATCAAGTTCATTATTTCCTCAAGTAAGAAAAGTCTGGAGGTAGGCTGTCTAGGGCTGCTTATGATCAGGGACCCTTTTCTAGCTTTCTCCTTTCTCCTTAAAGTGTTTTCTGCCATTATATTTGCATCCCAACCATCACGAAGGGTAAAGAGACAAAAAAGAAGGGTCAAAGCACCCTCTAGCTCTCTGGTGAGGAAGTTTCTCTTTTAGCTTCCTGAGAAGAATTCCTCTTACATCTTTAAGCCGTAACTTAGGCATGTAGCCACAAGTAGCCCCAAGAGAGGCTGGATAGTATGGTCTTCATCAGAAGCATCCATGTATCCAGCTAAGGGTGGGAGTCTAATACTAAGAGGGAAAAAAAAAAAACCAAAAAAAAAAACACTAGTGGAGAAGCATCCATTCATCAGTGAGGCAATTTGGACAGGGCTGAAGCAGAGGGAAAGACTATGAACTCCACAGTGGACTGCTACCTACTGGTTAGGTGTTTTGAGTAAGATGCTTCATTTCTCTATGCTTTAATTTTCTCATCAGGAGCATAGGTCTGTTTCAGGAACAGATGAGTTACTGCACTTCAGCACTTAGAACAGTGCTGTGCATGTGAAAAGTACTTATTTCAATGTATGGGAAGCCACTGTAGAAGACTGAAAAGGAGAATGCTCTCATCCTAACAAAGTATTAAAATGATCACTCTGGGAAATGATATAGAAGAAAGAGAAGTGTAGATGTAGGGGAAAGAGTGAGAAGACCACAGCTGTAGAGGTAGTGATAAGCGAGCAGGATGGTGCCAGTGGAGTTGTGAGGAGGGGTTGTATTTAGACTTATTTTGATGGGTTAGGAAATAAGAGTTAAAAATGATCATTTATCCTTTTTATCACTATGCTTTTAAAACCATCACCTCCCCTCACTCACGGTAAGTACCACCACAATGTCTTGCACTTGATAAGAGCTACACAAATTCTATAGTCAATTCAATTGGAAAGTTAGCTGCCCCCAGTTATCTTGGGGATCTCACACTCATTCTCAGACTCATATTGATTTATGCAATGATTATAAAGTTATAATCATATAAATATTTTGAAAGATATCCTGATTACTATGTAAAGAAATTATACAATTTCAGTGAGTTGAATTTTAAATAATAACCTAACTCCTACTAAGAGCTTAAAACCACTGTTACTGTTTTTGCTACTGTACCATGCTTTTAATTCAAAGACATCACAAACAGATAATGTTACTGTTAAGTTTTATCAGTATGGTGGAGTGAAAAGAATAGGACTTTTTAAACAGTCTGACTGAGGTTCAAATACCAGCTCAAATATTTGGTTTTCTGAATTTCTTTATTATTTGAGTGTTTGTCCCAACAATTTTTCCAATTCCGGGGTCTGTACGGCACATTTTCTTAGATCTCATTTGTCAGGGATTTGGTGTTAATGTTGTTGTTATGCCATCCATTTAAGTTATAATTAAGCTAGAAATCAAATTGCTGGCTCAATATCCTTTTAAAAAATATTTTAGAAGTATTATACTATCTTCCTGTATCCACTGACTTCTGGCATTTTTTGATGCTTGTACCTCTGTAGATGATTTTTCTTCTATAGAGTTATAGAATTTTCTTTTGTCTTTGGTGTTTTGACATTTCATCTTGTCAGTGTATAGATCATTTAAATTTGGGATTTGTCATCTTTGATCTGAGTGTTCTTATGCTTTTTATCTTCCGGGAGTGAGATTATCTGATGTTGGCATATCTAGCTCCCTCTCTCTGTCTCTATATCTCTTTACTGCTTTCTTATAACTTTGGGAGGGTTCACGCAGCTTATCTTCTGACTCACTAAGGCATTCTTCAGCAGGCTCCAATAAAGGCTCCATTATTGTTTTAAATTATTTGTGTGTCCATTTCAGTAGCTCTAGTTTGAATGATATGTTCTCCAGTAAGTTATTTTATGTTTACTGTAGTTACACACCTCAGGTCTGACTTCATGCTCCCGTAGGGAGTAGTAGCAGCTGTGTGGTCTGGATTGTGTATGGAAAGGGCTACAGACAGGCATTAAACAGTCTGTGTTGGGCTCATGGAGTTTAGATGAAGTGAACATTGAGTGCTGGGGTAAATGACTCCATAGCCATAACATGCCAAGAACTTTCTTGGGTGAGGTTGTCATTACAAACCCTTAAAGAGAAGCAGCTTTGTGAGAGCCATTGACTCCGGGCTGTAATCCAACCATACTGGGTATTTGAAGGGGACGAAGTGGAGGAGTGGATTCTCATAGTTCTCTTGTCAACCCTCTTCTGTTTCCCTCAACTCCTTATTTCAGCAGGGAGCAGGGCTTTTGCTCACCTGATAATTATCCTGTGGACTTCTGTGCTTCTGTCTGGATTGCTCTGGGGATGGGCTCAGGATAGTTTTCTCAAGTCTGCACTGGGGGAGAGGCAAAAACAGAATGTAAACCTCTCTGACTGTACTTGTGCCTGGGTTGGCACACTGATCCTCATTTTTCCTGCCTCTAGGACACAGCAGTTCACGAAAATGGTCTGTCTTTCCAGGGGGTAACCATTTTTATTGTTGCCATGGATTTTTTGTTGTTGTCATTTTAAATTTTAATTTCTAGTTTAAGCCCATCTTCTTTGGCGTCTATACCTTCTGGAGACAGATTTCATAAGAGGAAACAAGTTGTGCAGGCCAGTTCATTATGTTGTATGATCCTTTACTTTTTAAACACTGGAGTGCACAGGCCTTTGAAAATCTTCAGGGAACACATTCTAAACTGAACATATCTACTTATAACAATGTGATCTTTCTTTTTCACATGTTTAGGCTTTGATTTTTTTTTTTCCAGTTTTGCTTTAAGCAACATTCAACCCCTCTTCAACATTTTCTCTCACTTTTTTCTAGTCGTTGGACAATAAGTGTACAATATTTGCTTGTAAAACTGTCCACACGTATGTACTTGAAAAGTAAATTAACTTTCTAAAATATAAGCTCTATTTCTATTGTCACACTTGTGAGATAATAAAACAGTAGGCCTAAAATGTGATGCGCTGTAGTTATATTTTAGTCATCTTTATTGCCATGGCCTTGCAAAAACAAATACTTCACCAACAAATAACGTAGACAAAATAGGTTTGGCTACAGAAATATTGCAAATAAAGTTGGGGGAAGTGACAGCTTTCTGCTCTTTCAAATATTGTAGGAACAATTGCTGTGAAAAGGCATTGTTTGTTTTCTACCTATCCATTTATTTTTCATCTTTCTTGAATTTGTTGAAATGTGTTTTTGTTTGATTATGAAATGGTACATATTTCAGTGACCTAAGTACAATATCGGATACCAGGTACTTAAAGATTCATTTAATGCTCGGCTTTTTTGTTTTGTTTTGTTTTGTTTTGTTTTGTTTTGTTTTAGGAGTCCAAAGCCAATTATAATTATAATATATTCCTTAATGTGCTTATCTAGATGAAGCTAATGGACATGATTCATTGGAATTTAAAGAAGCACATTAATCATGGGGATTTCTTAATAATCAAGAAACATTATAGCCTCTATTAGAAGGAGGGAGGTTGAAGGAGGGAAACAAATACGTGCCAGCTTTCTAGGCTAGTTCCCTACTCTACTGTGTAATTTGGAGGTTAACCTGGCACATTCCGCAGTTGTTTTAAACACATTTATTGAATGTTTTACAATTATGTGTTTTCCCTGTTTGCTTGGGTAGGTGACCTTTGGTTCAGTTTCTGTGTATGTACACAATTTTATTGAAGCTTTTAGAGAGTTCTAAGGAAATGGAATTAGTTTTCAAGATGTTGTCTCGGAGAAATCTAGCCAGGAGGCGTGAAGGTTCTGGGGTTAAATAGCTGCCTATATAATGGTAGGACTATATCATTTATTTTCTCTACTCTATCTTTTTTTTTTCATTTCTCTCTTGCCATGTGTTGTATTTTTTTCTTGTTGGTAAGCATGTATAGTGAGATAACTAGAAACCAGGATTAAAAGAACGGATTACACAGGATGTAACATGACCTTAAATCAGCTTCAGTATATATGTGTGTTAAGGAAAAGAGACTGATTTTATATATTATGAATAATACAACCACAAGTTTTGATATAATTAAATGAGACTGGTTTCAAAAAGTCACACTCAAAAATTATATTTAGGAATTATTTCCAAAACCAATGCTATTTAAAAAAAAAATCCTTTTTTAGGGGAAAACTCATGTTTAATATGGACTGGAATTTTTTTTAAATGCAGAAGTTATACACAACCAAGTCTAATAAATAACATAATTAAACATTATATTATCATTGCTAATATTTTATATGGTTGGTAAAAAATGAAACTTCACTTAGAGAAAAGAGAATAATTTTTGTAGGCTCTCAACTGAGATAGCAGTTTCTGAAAGTTCCAGATGTGATCAAACACAAACAACATCATTAAAATAATGTGTACACTTCAAAGGGGAAAATTGTTAGAGCACTTATCTGTGTATTTAAGTACCACTCTGTCTGTAAATAAATCAGACTCATCCTTACAGAGCCACATTTTGTGCACATGTGCAATGAATGCAAGATATTCCCTATCAGTTTCATATGTTGAGAGAAGAGATTGAAAAAAGAAAATGAAAGGAGAGTTAAGTTTTATGTGAAACAAAGCTCAGCTGGACCGAAAACTGTGAAGTGAGGAAATAATCTTCAGGTGACAATAATGTATTACCAACGATTATAACCGATGCATTGAGTTTGCTTGTTGTTTCATGACAAAAGTTCTCTATTTTGACTCATTATGTCTATCAGCTCTTTTTTATTAGAGTCCAGAAACATGGAGAAATTGAGTAAAGTTAGATGCCAAAAGAAAAGAAAGAAAATGCAGTCTAATCTGTTCAAATTTTACCCATATGCAGAATTTGGATATAAATTCTAAAGGAAATCTCTTAACTATGGACTGGTCCAAGGATTACATTGTTTGGTAATGTAAAAAATGAGTAAGGTGCCATCCGCACTCCTAAATGCTTGCTGTTAATATGCAAATATTAGATCACTATGTTGTACACTTGGAACTAACATAATATATGTCAATTATATTTCAATTAAAAAAATGCCATTTGAGAGTATATTTATAATTCGCCCTGCTGGACAATTTAGGATACATTAAAAATCAATAGATAAACAGATTACTTTATCAATAAGCTAAGAATAAATTAATATAACTCTTTTCTTCTCTTCATATAAAAATTCTAATCATCTCTTTTATGTATATTTGTTTACTCTCAATTTAAGGAAACAAAATATTATTAACCTTTGTTGAGTATATACTATGAGGTAAGTGCCTTTGTATATTATATATGTTATCTGATTTTACTTACTGACAATCCTGTGGAGGGTTTTAATAACTACTTTTACATTAAAAAAAAGCAAATTCAGGGAAGTTAGAGCTAGGAAGTGGAGGAGCTGAGAGCAGAACTCACATTTCTGATATCAAAACAAATACAGATTTCAACACAACAAAGTACATGAGACATTCCTTGGAGGAAAAAAAAAGAATTAAAACTCTTACAAACAATAGGCTCATATAATTTGGTTCCTCTGCTTTCAAAAGGCAAAGGGAATGTTAAATCTTAAGCATATGTATCTTTTATAGATGAGAATCGGAGGTGTTGGGAAAGAGTCCTTATTCTACGATGCAAGATAATTCCTGGCAGCACAGCTGAGGCCCTGTTGTCTGCAGAGGAGCAGGGCAGGCAATCCTGGGACCTGAACTGAGATGTATACAAGGGAGTGGCACAGAGGCCACAGAAGCCGGAGCAAGTGTAAAGAACTGGAATAAACTAGAAAAAATATAGTTCTGGGGAGCAGAGCAAAAGACAAAGTCCAGATGGTTCTAAGCACAGGAGGTTGTCAAGACCTGGGCTGAGCTGGAGAGAGTAGCTGATTAAGGCCAAAGGAGGGCAGCAGTCACACCTTTAATCACTTACTCTGATGGTCTAAGCAAGAGGCCAAACAGGAGAGAGTGCTGGCACTCCCACTGCCTCATTTTCCCCTATGGAAGATCACCACGTGGGGATCAGCGCCCATGTGGGAGGTCTTAACCCCTGAGGAGCTCTGAACAAAAGGCTCCTGCATGGGATGGACCTATATGCTTAGCAGAGGGAGAGGGAGAGGGAGAGTGAGGAGAGAGAGAAAGAGAAGGGGGGGGAGGGAGAGGGAGACAGAGGAGGACGAACATTGGAAAAATACTAAGTGCTGAGTCAGAGTGGGAAAAATGTCTTCAAGCTTTCCTCCCCCCATAAACTGAGGCACCTGGGGCAGGCATCAGCTGAAGGTGCCCTATAAAGAGGCTGCGCGGTCCAGGAAGGCAGTGATGCGGGAGAACATGGCTATCCATGGAGGCTGCTGTGAACTCCCTATGCACCAGTTGTGTGTGGGGAGGGCAGCTTCCCCTTTGAGTTCGGCCAGCTCAGCCTTTGAAATTACCTATCATCTGACCTGAAAACGCCCACCTAGGATCTTTGCTTGGAGCCGGACTTCTCTGAGGTAAGAGGGGTGCAGTGTTCTCTCAGAGGCAGAGTGACGTAGCAGGATAACTGGGAGTCGACACTGCTTTTAAAGAGAAGTGGAGTGTTAATAGGCCTCAGGGAAATCTATCCACAGAGAGTGGTACACTCAGCCACTGATCTGACTTTGAAGGACCAGAATTATTAGATCAAAAAATATTTTGAGGCATTATAGTTTACGTTTTCCCTTTTTCACTTATTTAGAAGATGGATGGGGAAAGAGGGAAAGATAGAAGTGTTTGTGTCTTTTGTTTCCTCTAAAAAATTAAATTCCAAACTAAGAAGAGCATTTAAAACTCGAGTGATAAGGGGAAAATGTTAGTTTTCTTGTCTAAAAGGAAATTAGTCTGGTCAGTGGGAAAACAGAAGGGAGAGTACTTGGAAATATTTGTTTTGGGTCCTAGAATGGAGAGGTAGCAACGCCCAAGAGAGGGTTGGTGGCAGGTGACATCTCAGCAGAGAGAATCCATGATTCCCCAGCCACAAGCAGCACAGAAGATAAGGGCAGTTCACAGAGTTGGCTGATGAGCACCTTATTTCCCCAGCCTCCTCCCTAATCAAGAACTTGCCACCAGAGAGGTCTCCGGGTCCCAGCATAACTCTGATGTAGGGCTGAGCACTGAGGGCAAGTGCTTGGCAGCCTGAGCAGAATAGGTTTGGAGTAGGTAATTAAGCTGGAGTTGGAGAAAATTCAGTTCTAATGTGAGCTGAGATTCACATGTGCTGCTGTGATACTGGCAGGGACTAGTGATTAGCCCTTCACTTCAATGAGCATTTATTGTGTGCCTATTGTTTTAAGTGTTTTAAATATTGTGTTAGATCTGATGCTCATGCAAATCATGTGATACAGATATTGCTAATATCCACTTCTTGCAGATGAGCACATTAAATCTGGAGCATATAAAGTAATACTCTCATACTTTGAAAAGTGGGTAAGTGGCTGACCTCAGACATAAATATAAGAATGTACCTCCAGAGATTTTGCTGTTCACATTCACAATGATGTGAAGAAATTAGGTGAAAAATAGGACTGTTTTTTACCAATAAAAAAGACAAACGTTTACTAGATCTTGGATGAAAATTAGAGACAAATTTTCAGTCAATGTTCCTTGGTGCTGTATCTCAGATCTCACTGTTGAAGTTTGGCTTGGCTTAGAGTTGAAGGTTGCGCTGGGTCTTGCACGTGAAAGTCAGATAACCTGGTTGAGGTAGAAGAGTTTTGTGATGGATCTGGCTTAGAGACCACATCTATCTTGTCATCACTTAGTGTATTTCCACTGCAAACACAGTGCCTAAAGTGGTGAGGGGGAAAAAAAAAGTAGTGAATATTTAATGTTAATTGAATAAGTAAACTGATCTTGGGCAATCTGCTTTTCTCTAAAGCCCTCAGTTTTCTTATCTGTAAAGTGGAAAATAAAAATGTCTATAATGCAAGGTTTATTTTTTTTTGATGAGATGATATAAAAGGAGTTTTGTAAAATTGCAAGAGCTATAAAAATATAAGATACTTCTCTTGTAACCATTTCACAAGATAAAATTCTACAGAAATAGGAAATTGAACTTTGAATCATATGTAATCCAGCACTTGCCAAAATCTCTGTACAAACATCTGGCGTCTAAAAAAGTATCTAAAGAGCAGGGCAACTATGTCATCCTCTTTTAGAGAGCAGGCTTTCTAAACACATCCTTTATATTAATTTAGAGCATGATAATTAAAATACCTGAATGATATTTTAGTTGCTTATACAAAGGCCTTTTTTAATATTATCATTTAGTTTCACTTCCTGGACTTTGTCTTCCAAAGCTTATTATAAGACATGGCCTTTTGAAGAATGATTCTGTATCTTTAACAATATCAAATCTGAAAACTGTTCATTATGATAACCTTATACTGGGAAGCAACGTGTGGGGGCTGCCCAGACTTTAGCCCAAAGAATTTGCTTGCTACAAAATGCACTTTGAAGTTTCCATTTGTTCAACAAAGAAATCTGTATTTTCTGTGTTTCCCTTATTTCCTTGGTTGCCAGGAAAAAATAAGAGCTAAATCCAAAGCTTACTTGCAATAAGTAGTTTATCCCACATCCCTGATTAAGTTTTGTACTGTAATTGTCACACACACAGTTTGTAGTATATCTTAGACTCTTGCTGTTAAACAGACAAAAATCATTACTGTTAATTATTGTTTTTACATATGCTTATTTTCCATATAACTTTCACAGTCTTTAAGTTGTTCATACAAAATACTCAAGTCCTAGCAGACAGTAAAGTTAGAGCAAAAGGCTTATGCATTCCCCTCCCAGTCAGGTGTCGGCTCTTACTACCTTGTTTCATTTTTCACATTAACTAGTTTAAGAGAAGGATTGTGGTGACCTGTTTGTCATGTGATATTGGGAAAGATAATTTTCTAAATTACAACACTCTCCAGCACAAGGAGACTTAAATTCTAGGAGCAATATAAATAATACATTATATTACAGTCCCAGTTGATTTCCATTGACACAGAAAATAGTATACATAGGAGTTTAAAATTATCATTACTTTGAGAGGAGAGGATTAAAAAAAGTATAATGCTACAGTTGGCATTTCAGTGCCAAAGCTATTAATATGCTTGCAGAAATTATAATCATGCTTTAGAAACAGATGCTAGAAATTGCAAAGCCCAAGTGATTGACGAACATGCACAGTAACAATAAGACAACATGTGAGGATACTTTTTGCTAAATGAGGATGGGGGGGTCCAGGTTAGAGGATCCTTTCAAGTGACTATACTTAGTTGAAATTCTCCTTCATTTTGATTAACTACTAAACAAGCAAAAAGTAAGAGATCAACATTCAAGTGTGGGCCAGCTCTGTGGCCTGCCTTCTTCCTCCTGAGGCACTCTCCAAGCTCAGTGGTCACTGCTGCTCCTACAGAGCAAGGAATCTCTCCTGTTAAAGCAGACCGTGAGAACAGGCTGCTGCTTTTTTTTTTTTTTTTTATTCTTGAAACCATTAGCCTGGGGACAGAGCCAAGTTATACTTAAGGGTCTCCCCTGTTTTCTAGTAAGGTCATTCTGACATTTTTACTTTGCCAGTGTTATCTAGCTCTGTATTGTTTCTTAACGCTATCATCTGGCCTAAGGTACGTTGGTCCATAGCCCACTATAAATACGAGAATGAAAAAACCAGAAAACAAAGGAAACCCTGTTGGATAGAGCTGTAAATATGCTATTATCCAGGTATTTATTTTCTGGGGTTTCTCCACCCAGAACAGCAACAAAACTTGCTGGAGCAATGTAATCCATTGGTAGAGATGAATAAATTTCTCGAAGGTTGGGGGGAATAAAAACCACTAGATAAATATTTTTCTGTGACAAAAGACTATTGAAGTTTATTTTTCATTTAAAATACTTAGAATTGAATACTTTCAGTTGCAAAAATGAATTGTACAAAAATGTGATTTTTATTTTCTCTGAGATTCACTGTAGGACCTTAGACAAATCTTGATTTTATTTTTTAAGATCCTTTTGATGCTTGTTACTATAAGAAATTGTAATCATAAATACCAGTAGATATTATGTTTATGACTCACAGCATGGTTTATAATAGATATTATTTATTGACAAGATATAAGACTTAGAGGCCTATGAAATATTACCTGGCACAAAAAATATAATCAAATGAACAATAATTTGGCTATTTTTCTTAAGTTAGTTAAATTATGGACTCATCATTTTCTAATATTTTATCTGAATACAAAAAGTTAAAATCATTTTAAATTACAAAGCTCTATAAATGTTAACTTTTTTGTACTGTTATATTCTATTATAACAAACTTTCTGAGATAGCCAGTTCACTTTTTATAATGGTTATTGTTTAAACTTGATGTGATTCTATAAACCACATTTGCTTTCTGAGATCTTAGAACTATATACAGAAATTATGATCAGATTTAGTAGTGGGTCAGTGAAAAATAACAATTAAAATGTTCACTTATCAAAGTTTTTCTGGTTTCTGAACTTTTGCTTTGTGTCGTTGGGCTTCTTGGATTCTTTGATAGATTTGGATAGATTTTGGATAGAATTTTTTTTGGTGACTGAGATTTTAAAAAATACATAGCATAGGGAAGAATAAAGGAAGTTAAAGGTTAATTACTTCTTGGTGGCAATAAACAAGATACAACTTGTTAATTTGCAGCTGTACGTTGTACCACTGTCTTTTCTACCTGTCCATAATACAAAGAGCAAACAACCCAAACAACCCCCATTTCATTTGTTCACAGTCCTCTAGGTCGGCTTCTAGGTGATTCCGCAGGTCTGGGTTAGCATAGTTGATCTCCTATGGTGGCTTAACGGGGGATGATTCTTTCACTTTGGCAGTGGGCAGGTCAAAGGAGCCTGAACTGGTATGGCTTGTTTCTGCTTCATGGGGTTCCTTGTGATTAATTAAGCTAACCTGGGCTTTTTCATATGGTGATGAAAAGGCTCCCAAGAGCAAGAAGGAACAAGCCACAATTTAAAAGTAATTTTCCAGCCTCTTCTTACATCCTGCTTGCTAATATCCAATTAGTTAAAGTAAGTCACATGGCTAAATGCAGATGAAACAGGTGGAGAGATGACGTTTACCTCTTGATAGAAAAGTCACATTGTAAAGATGCATGCTTAGAAGAATTTGTGACCATTTTTTTTTGCAATCTAACAACATACGGTTACACAAAGTAGAACACTCTCCTGTAGAATTGCTTATAAAATTCTCTGTAACAATCAACAATATTTTGTTTCTATGGGTAATCAGCTGGGGTATGAATATAGCTTATCATACAGGGCATTTATTTGTTCTTGCAGGCATTCTAATGGAGCTCCCCCCTATTTTAATCTGTGTTGTGCGAGAGAAAGCGTAAGAATAGAATAATGTTACAAATAAAGTTAGATGAAAACTTAGCCTTTGGGTCAATTGAAAGTGAAATAGCTCAATAGTAAATTTTTTTGAACTTAACTGCTTGTCTGTCCAAATAGAAGCCTCATCACATAAAGCCCATACATGAGAGCTTATAGAAACAAACCCAAAGTTATTGGCAGAAAATACACCAGCAGCAATGAAATACCTAAGCCAACTGTGAAATACCTAAGCCAACTGTGAATTACCTATACAGAAGACAGGATTTTAGAATGTAGCAGGAAAAAAATCTATGTAACATGGCACGTAGAAATAAACAGATGTGCTGACTATTTTAGATGAGGAGCACAGGGCAATTGAACTTTCCACCACTTGGATGCAAATATGATTGCTCAAGATGACTGTGACATTATGAATTGTAATTTGCTTTGTATCTCTGTTCTCACTGTTTGGCATTACGGCTACCAGATGGTTATTATTATTTACTGTTTAAAACAGGAAACCTACATGATGGACCAATCCTAGATAAATAACAGGTTGTAGCCCCAGAGAGCTTACAGTTAAGAGACACAAGATGGCATAATGTAGAACAAACAAGACAAGAATACTGACCATCCCCTGCAACTGAGATCCTTAATAAGGCAGGCAAGCAATTTAGAAATCAGTGAAAGAAGAGATAAGAATTTTGAAAAATATATACATATATATGAGGTTATTACTAATTTTTCCTCAGTATCTATGATTTATATATGTAGAATGCTTAGATGTCATGTTACCCAGGCCAAAAGGGCTGTATATATAGGAATGTCAAAATCAGCACAGGGAGAAAAAAAAGGGTGAGCACAAAACATATGAAAAAATGTATAGATTTTATGAATAGTTGTAGGGAGTGAATCTGCTGCTAATGTTAGAATCATGAAAAAAATTACCCTACAATGTATTTAGTGGCTAACACATGATACATATAGTAGAATATTTTATATGTATATAAATATATATATTGTAGGTAGCTCACATTTTAAAGCAAAATTTTGGAAGTATTTATAAATTCTTTTGGGGACTATAAATTCTTTATAAAGCTGGGTATTCTTAATCTTAAAGATTATTAGAACGACTACCTTAGAGTCTAAAATTTATCCTAAAAAGTATCCCAAATGATATTAAAGGATTTTAAAAAGGGTAAAACTAATCAAATTGCATTCTCGAAAGATCACTGTAGTAACAATGAGATGAAATTTAGTGGAATTAGAAGGATATGACTATAATCCAGGTAATAAGGAATGAGAGCTTGGAGAATGGCTAGAGAAATAGCAAAGGTGAATTGTTTTCAAGGGATTTAAAAAAGGAGAAATTATAGGTCTTTGTAATTAATAGAGGGAGTCAGTCATTGAGAAGGGGGAAATCTAGGGTAATCAGAAGTTAATGACATCAGTTGTGGTGCCATTGACTAATATAAGGAGCATGGAAAAAGGACATACTTTGAAACTTTGAATTGTCTGTGAGACATGTAAGTGACACATGTTCAAGAGGGACTGAATGTATAGATTTGGAGATGGGCAGAGAATTCAAAATTAAGTACACAAGTAGTGGAAAGAGCAGATATTCAGTCCAGACTATCACATGTGTGCAGAGCACCATAGGTACTGGGCCAGGGGCTGATGAGACAGTGATGAACTGAACACCCTCCTCAACTGCTTACAGCCTGCTGGGTAAGGAGACCAGTATTTAGAGGTACAATTGGAAATGGCTGCACTTGAAAAATATGCTTGAATTGACTGGTTGGGTAAAAGTGAACATCCTCATTCACCTGTTTTGCAAAAACTGTTAATTTGGGGCACCACTGGATTTGTCAGAAAACTGAAGTATTGTTTCCTTTTAATGTCTGTATTTTTTAGTGCAAAAGTAATACATAATCATTATGCAACATACAGATAAGCAAAATAACATAGGTTATTCACAAATATCTATAATGTGCCTAATACGTATGAAGTATTGTGATGTACACTGACAATTTCTTGCCCTCCCTGCTCCAGTCCAAAAGAAGTATGCTTCCTTCCTGCCATTCTTGACGCTTGTACATGTGATATCCTAGTTTTTCTTCTTTTCCACTTTTACCTTATTTGTTCCTGTTTGTCCCTCCAGTTGCTACCTCCTGTGTTTCTTACTGTGGGAGTTCTCCTTTGACCCATGGTACCTCCCAGGCAGACTGGGTTATGTGCTTTCCTGGTGTCTTACACTTACTCAGATCTCTTAGTGAATTTCCCAACATGTTGTAATTGCCTGTTTTCTAGCACCAGGCTAAAACTAATTTGGCCAAAAGCATATTGGTCAACGGGACAGTATGCCTAAAATGAATATTTGAAAATCAATATCTCTAGTTACAGGATTTAATTTTTAACACTGATTTCGGCACATGTAAAGGTCATTTATAGCTCTTCATGAATCATCATATTTTGCCCATTCTTTTACTAATTATTTCTAATTTTTCTTTTAAATCAAATTTTTCTCATTTCTCAGCCAACCTTTCTACTTTACAATCTTTGCAATCGTCAGATGTTGACATAATTCACAGGATTATTTCAAGCAAATTAGATGATCAATTATAATGACTGAGATGAGAAGTGGAAAAGCTGAGCAGTCTTACAAGCCATTTGAGACGTGGGTTTCAGCCCATGACTTGAAGATCACCTTCTAGTACTTGACCTTCACTGTTGTCACAGGCATGGTGACATCAAAAACAGGATGGCAGACAATAAATGATAGATACATATTAAAGGTCTTCATTATATGCATAACCAACATCAGGGAACATTTAGCACATGACTCATTTAAAGTTGATGTTCCATCTATAAAATTCAGATGGCCTGGATATGAAATCCCATGACCAGAAAACAAAAAAGCATGAGAGCCAGTGTTTAAAAGCTTCATTATCCCCAACTCAAGGTCACAGTCCCAGGTCCAGAGAATGGGTTATCACCAGGAAATTGTTTGACCTTTTTGCTTCAATATAAGGTGGCTCTTTCTGTAGGTTACCCGAGGTCCCCATGAGATTTTACCCATTTATGTTTTATCTCTACATTGCTCTTGACCTAAATTACTCTGTTGGAAAATAGTAAGAGGCAATATGACCTTTTAAGCCTGGAGTTCCCCAGTTATGTCTGTGTTGGCAACAAACATGCCTGAATCACGGATCATGGGTTAAGCCAGTGTGATGCCACTTTCTGCCTTCCTGCAGTGAGGTACACACCAAGCTTTATCACCAGCTCCAGGGTCCTGATTGGTGGCCTAGAGATACATAGTGGCCCGATGCTGGGCACTTTAAATAGCCAGGATGCATTTCTTTTAGTCATAAGTATATTACAGAACACCTGGAATATCTCTTCGCGTTTCAAACAAAGGACTTTTAGATACAGTTAGCACTTTTTTCTTTAGTTAAAATATTGATCAGAACACAGAGCCTTGAGTTCTACTTTGCACATTGAGAGGAAGACAAAACCAACATCTCGTTCCAAGTTTTAGGACCTTATCCCAACAGATAGTGCCTTGAAGGTAGAAGTGATTTACACTCTGTCTTGGGGGATAGAGCAGTACCTAGTGCTTCTGAAAAGTAATTAGCAATTTCCTCCTCTACATCCCTCTAACAACACATTCATATTGCCATCTATTCATTAAATCAACAAATATTCATTGAGCCCCTAAAATAAGGCAAGCATTACAGCATATGGGGTATAGTAGTGACCAAAACAGACAAAGTTTCTGCCTGCATGGGGTTTAAGTTTTATTTTATCCCAAAACAAACATGTATAGAGCATGTTTTAATGCTTTATTAGGACATATGACTTTATTCAGCTGTGATGCCGTAAAAGACAAGGACATCACAAACTGTCACATTCTTTTATACAGTCTGAACATCAATGAACACGTGGTCAAAAGTGATTTGACCTCAGAGTATCAACTCTGAGAGTTTTAGTTTAACTTGTGCATAGGAGCTAGTAAGCCAGCAGGACTTAGTCTGTTATTGCCATTCTCTTTGTTGATGTCACCAGGTGTACGACGGTAATGGATTAGAGTTAGGGAGCATCTGTCATTGAACTGAAGATTCTAATACCAATGGACAAGTGCTAGGAGGTGATCCTCAGGTCATCTGCTGACACGTGTGTCTCACAGTCACTGATGACAGAATGCTAGGCCATTGGCAAAGATTCTCACTGCTATCATTGGATCTCTACTCAGCGCAGTGACTGGGAGTGGTGCCACTCTGGAAAGGTCTTAAGTTTTCTTTCTTGATCAGTTAGGTTATGTTTCTTAGGCTTTTCTTTATTCCTTTCAGTGATTTTCCATCATTTGATCATTTATATGGTTAATGGTGATAGTGAACATGTGAGAGGGAGTCACATTCTGCTGCAGGAGCTATTTGACCTTGTGATTTTTGACCCTGTATTTTCTAGCATGCCAGACAGTCACATATAGTTCCATGAAAAGTATTATAAAACATACATTTGCCCAGGGTGTGAAGTGAATTTTTATTCTCTGATCCCTGATGACAGGTGATGACCCTGTGCCTCCTTTGTTCCCAGTGACTGAACTAAACTAGAAAAATGATCTTAGATTTTTAAACTCACCCTAGATTTGAGGAGCCTTGTTGGGAGGAGGGAGGAGATGGGAAGGGAGGGGAGGAGAGCTCAGATTACAAAGGATGTCCTGGACCCATATCCCCAGCATATGGGATAAAAGGCCACTGGATGAGAGGGATATATGTAACAGTGAGATGCAGGTGATCAGTGTAAAATTTTGAGGTTTGTGATACTATTGAGCTGTCACAAGGGTGATAAGTCTGCTGACCAGAACAGAAGGGTTTGCGAAGTAGAAAAACAGTAATGGTGTGGAGGTTGGTAAGTCTTACTCCACGGCAACCAACAGTGTTGACCAGGAAGAGGACCAGGCCGTTAACTTGACTTTAAGCATGAGAATGACATCATCAGCATTATGCTTTAAAAGTACTAGTTGTGCTTCAGAGTGAAGACCAGATGTGTGCTAGTAAATCAACTTAAGTGTTTATTAATTTCTGTGATGCAAATACTTGCTCTGTGGCCAATTCAAAGCTACCAATGGTTTGACAATTCACTAAAAAAAAAAAATCCCCATGTATTTAACTGTTGATTCTCATGAGTCAGTAAGAGCTGTCACCAATACACTACTGGCTAAAGAGTGGGATTTTAATTATTATTGTTCTTGTTTCTTAAGACCTCAAGTTTAGATGTAGGACATCCAGGTAGAAGCCTGTTGCAGTCATTTAAACATGAGCATATGGATGATAGTAGATAAAGTAGTGTCATTTTAGGGAGAAAAGGGAAGAATGTTTGGATCTAAAGCCAAAAGAAAATATTTTAGAATAAATGCAATGAATTACGGAATAGAAGTGTTCAAGGATGACTTCAGGGTCAAAACTGAGTAATGGGGTAGATGGTGGTCCCATTCACTAAGATAGGAAAGAGAAGAAAGATGGCTTACTAGGATTTAATAATCCAGTTTAAGATATGTTGAGCTTGAGATACTTAGAAACCTTCAAGGCGACTTGTTCCAGTGCAGAGTTGATGATAGAGCAGAGTCTCCAAAAAGATGAGTGATGAGGACACAGAAAACACAACAGGTAGATACTCTCTCATTGAAGAAGGAAAGTGTGGATTCTAATAGATTTGTTCTTGGCCTGGAAGGAAGTTGAAACAGTGCTTAGCTGCTATCACTGATTGTTCAGTAAAGTAGGCCAAGGCTGAGGAATAAATAATACAGAAGCTCTGAGAAGACATGTGAACATTTAGGGATATCTACTAAGGAGAATGAGTAGGAGAGATGTCTAAAAATTTCCTAGGGAATATTAAAGACCTGAATGAAATTTATATTTGTATTGGTTTTGACTGAATGCTTTAAATAACTACATTCTTAATTAGAGTAATTCAAGATTATATATTAAATTATGTTGTTTTATACTATCCTATATTATTAGTCTCTAAATCAAATCTTTCAGACAATTCTAATATAATCTCATGCTAAGAACAAACCATTCTGTATTCCAAAAGCAATTTTTTTTCCTATGAATAGTTTTTTTAAAAAAATTTGTCCAGATATAGTTGACATAATAGTTTCAGGTGTTGACCATAATTGATATTTGTATATATTGTGAAATGATCACCACAATAAATCTAGTTAACATCCATCACCATACATAGTTACAAATTTTTTTCCTGTGATGAAAACTTTTAGAATTCACTCTGTTAGCAACTTTCAAGTATATAATACAGAATTATTAACTATACTCACCATGTTCTAAATCACATCTCCATGACTTATTTTATAGCTAGAAGTTTGTACTTTTTAACCCCTTTCACCCTGCAAAAATTTGCACCCTTCATTTCCCTCTGGCAACCACCAAACTGTTCTCTGTATCCATGAGCTCAGTTTTTTTTGGTTTATAAGTTTCACATTTAAATGAGATCATATGGTATCTTTCTCTCTCTCTGATTCACCTAGCATAATACCCTTAAGTTCCATCCATGTTGTTGCAAATGGCAGGATTTCCTTCTTTTTTATAGCTGAGTAATATTCCAGCAAACACATGTATGGTGCCTACCTTCTAAGAGTTTTATATATTACTCACTCATTTCATGCTCATAGCAGTCCTAATAGGCAAGTACTATAATTTTTTTTTATTTTGCAGATTAAAAAAAATCTAGTCTTAGAGGATTAGTAACTTCTCCAGTGTCATCTGACACAACCAATTACAACCAGTCTCACTGCCTCCCAAGCTGATGCTTCTAATTGCTTCCCCTGCCTCTCTGTGTAGACTATCTATAGATGCTGTTCACAGACATCAATTATTTTATCATTATGTGAACTATATTAAGGATGTAAACCAAGAAAATGTAAACAAAAATAGGGAGGCAATAAGTTAGCCCCTCTTCTCACTTTCATTTATTGATACTTGAGGAAATAATAGTTCAACACAAGATATAATCACAGATAGCATAACCTTTAAGAATGCAAGAAACATCTTCTATGATGCTCTGTGTAGACGGTGTTTTACTCTCATCAAAAGTTAAGAAAAATCTATAAATTCTCTTTCATCTCGGCATAGAAGTCATTCCCAGGCCATCACATACAACTATGGTGTTTAAGGGAATCCCTACAGCATCAACAGTAACATAAATAAAATGTTAGGGTTATAAGCGCACATGATGAAATCTATATTTTAAGGAATAGCTATTCTGTAATTACATAAGTTGATATAGCTCTGAAATTAGCATGTCAGTATTCTTGTAAAGATATGATCGATCCAGTTGAAGTCAAATGCAAGAGAAAAATTTATGATCAATCCAGTTTAAGCAAAATGCAACAGAAAAATTTAACATTTCCCTAATGACTCATGCATGTAAGTTTTACTAACACCTAAGAACAACGGATTTTATGTCATGCATATTTTGTGGTCTTTATGAATATACTAATATTAAAATGAATTATTTGGATAATAAGTTATAATGACTCTTAATTTCAACTCATCAAGTAAAAATACATAACAAATATTTTTAAGTATTTTAAATATTTTGATTTAAAAAATTTTTAAATATTTTAAATACTTTTAAATATTTTTAAAAAAGAAACATGCAGACCAAACTGACATCTATAGTTAAGATTCTAGCAGCCAGAGAGCTGATCAAGTGAGTTGGAGTCCTCACAGAATATTTTTCTAAGTCTGGTTCACAAATCTCTGAAAAATTACAATAGCACTATACTTTAAGTCATATTTTAAGTTATATTATTATATTTAAAAATTGTATTTGCCTTAGATTTAGTATATGATTATCTACACAACAGACCTTTTGGTAAATCAGCCTATTTTTCTGTGATAGCACTGACTGCTGAGTACATCAGTTTTATTCTCACAACTATTTAAAAGCATCAATCCAAAGAACATCATGCTTTTAAAAATGGCCTGTGGCATCCCAAACTTATTTATATTGTATTAGCTGCTAATTCAGTAATGGGTCCCTTTTTTTGTTGCTCTATAACATGAACAATGAGTTTGAACAAAACTTTACATGGTGCTTACTTAAGGACGAGAATTTGGTATGTTTCTAAAGAGTTTCCCTACTTCTATTTTTTCAGCACATTAACCCATACCATACGTCAATTTAGTTCAATAAACATTATTAAGGGTGTACTATGTGTCAAACAATGTTAATTGCTAGTGATAAAATTGCTGGGTGAGATATTATAAGAGTATATTTATTCCAGGAGTTCACTTATTATAAGAAAAAGAGTATGAGGCAATCCATGGTAGAATGTACTCATTAAACACAGTTACTGGGCAACTACCATGTCCAGAGTCATATACACAGTGTAGTGTCTGAACAATCAAATACTTAACCTTGAGAAAGTGAGGTGAGTTTTCTTGAAGGTGACGTCTAAGCTAGGTGGTACTGCAGTGAAGGAAGAAGCATATACAAAGGTAGAGAGATGTGAAAGAGCAAAAGTCGGGCACAGTTAAGCAGTTTGATGTTGCTGAATTGTGGAGTATGAAAAGCAGAAAATGGATCAAGAGTCACATCATGAAGGGACATAAAATAGATAATCACTGTCCTCTGCTGTCATACCTTCAGGTGTTCTCCCTTCCATATCAAATCCATCCTGAATATTTACATATGGAAATAAAGATTTTTAAAAAATCTGATACTAGCCTACCTTTCCATCTTTGATAACTCATTATTTCACTCCAGGCAAATCTAGTATTTGCTCTTGTCCTAAAAATATTTGACACTCTCTCACTTTGCCTCTTTGTTCATGGTGTTCCTTGTGCCTGAGAACCTATGAATATTTGTCATGATTCCTTCCCCGCTTGAAGCCATAGATCAAAAGGCACAAATGTAAGGGACGGGCAAAGATTTCCCAGCTGAGTATTACCTGTTGTCTTCCTGGAATCCCCCTGGGTTCTGATAATTCAAGATACTATTTCATTTGGAGACCTCTCACAGCACTGAGCTTTTAATTTGTGTGTGTTTCTGCTGCTTACAAGCTTAAAAGTTCCTTTAACCAAGCAATGTGTCATTGATCTTTTATTTCTTGCTTCTTACATCAATTAGAAAAGCATAGGATATAGTAAAAAACAAACAAAAAAAAGAATCCCCCAAAGTAATGTCTCTACTCAATAGAAGCTTATTTCATGCCCATGGAAAAGTCCTGGGCAAGTGGACAGGTTAGCTGTGCAGCTCTCCTCTGCACTCAGGAACCCAGGCTGTTAGACTCTGCAATTTGGAGCAAGTGTTTTCCAAAGCTAACACTGGCATTAATGTTCCAGCCAGCCAGAAGGGAGAATGGGCAGGGGATGTGAGGAAGTTTATGTACGACTGGCACGCCTCACTTATGTTCCTTTAGCTGTAGCTTAGTCATATGGCTACACTTAACAGAAAAAGAGTCATGCATTTCTAGTCCACATAATTGGAGTATGCAGCTACTCATCTCTGCCATATTGGGGAGTCATAAACCTTACATATAAAAATATTAGCCAATATTTATAGAGCATTTACTACATCAGTTTTTCCTAAGTGACTTACAAGTATTAACTTATTTACAAAACCTTATACATGTAGATGCTCTCATATCTCTTATAGTTGAAGAGATTGAAACAGGCAGTTTAAAAAACTTTGCCAGGTCACATAGCTA
Source organism: Camelus dromedarius (assembly GCF_036321535.1). Lineage (NCBI taxonomy): Eukaryota > Metazoa > Chordata > Mammalia > Artiodactyla > Camelidae > Camelus > Camelus dromedarius. The sequence continues at coordinate 63,673,467 of NC_087436.1, read as the reverse complement.
GTATGTGGTAAAGCAAAGTGTTGATCCCAGAGTCTGTATGCCATAATGCCTTCAGGAGAGTAAACTCTCAATATATGATCACTGAACGAATACAATGTAGGTATTTCAAGTAAGTAATCATCTCTAGGAATCAAAGTTGAAACATTAACGTTTGCATTTCAGGTTCCATATATACAGAATGGGGAAATGGTTTATTTGAGTGAAACTCGAGAAAATTGTTAGGGGTCTCCTTGCAAAATGTTTACGAAACACTTTTTAAAGGATACTGGAATGGTTTATAGAATCCTAATGAGTTTCATTATCAACATATTATATGGAAATATTAGGCAATAGGCTATTTTTCATATTTCATTGTTCACTATAATTCTTAATCAATAAATGAAAGTCTACAATAAATATAAAAGCAGTTCACCTACCCTTCATTTAAAACACTGCCTGGAGGTGATTGGTGTGCCAGACATCCTGGAGTCTGTGTATCGATAGCCGAGCCTCTGAGTAAGTCAATGGATTTGTGCCTTGAAACCAGTTCAAAAAGCATTTTACCAATTCACTGAAGAACACTGAAGGTAAAAGTGTAATGGAAAGGTCTTTAGTGAGTGAGATCATCCATTCTTGTGGTTTGTTTTTACTTTTTAATAAAAGGTAACCAATATGTCTTAACAGGTCATCACGTTTTTAGTTTGCTTCAGACTTACACCCTATCCTGTGTGATCCCCTCTACCAAGAAAAGCTTTTATTGATTTCATTTTGAGCAGCCAACTGCAAACTTGGAGTCTCTTGGCTCAATCAACCAATCCCAAAGCATTTTGCAAAGCATTAACCCTGAATGATTTTATGGGATGTTTCTTAAGTCTTCCCTTATTAACTGAGGGAAGTGTAGGTATTGCTTCATAGGCATGACTTAAATATTAAGCTTGTGCTTATGGATGGATATTTCTATTTATGAAGATATACAGTAGTGACTGCCATCTTTTGACTTCCTAACAACTATACCACATACATTTTTTTTGCCTGTTACTATTTATAATTTATTAGTATCTGTGAAATTGTATTTTTTTCATTTATGTATGCATATTTTTTAATTGAAGTATGGTCAGTTTACAGTGTTGTATCAATTCCTGGTGTATAGCATAATGCTTCAGTCATACATGAATATACATATATGTGTTTTCATATTCTTTTTCACCATAAGTTAGTACAAGATATTGAATATAGTTCTCTGTGCTATACAGTAATAAACTCAAAATGGCTTAAAGACTTAAAGACACTATAAATCTCCTAGAAGAAAACATAGGCAAAACATTATCTGACCTAAATCTTAGCAAGAAATAGAAATAAAAGTGAAAATAAATAAATGGGACCTAATTAAACTTACAAGCTTTTGCACAGCAAAGGAAACCATAAGCAAAACAAAAAGACAACCTACAGTATGGGAGAAAATGTTTACAAAAGATGAGACTGACAAGGGCTTAATTTCCAGACTATATAAACAGGTCATACAACTTAATGAAAAACATACAACCCAATCCAAAATTGGGCAGAAGACCTAGACTTGCAATTCTCCAATTAAGACATACAAGTGGCCAATAAGCACATTAAAAAAGTGTTCAATATTGCTAATTATTAGAGAAATACCATATTCTCTTGATAATGATACTTCAGTTTCCATCTGGGGTACCACTCATTCCTCCATCCTTGATTGAAGTAGGTTATTATCTTTTGAGTTTGTGCTATGCACATATCTGGATGGAGAATCACATTGTTTGATTCAAAGATGGTCTAAGGGAATTCATAAGATTTGGACTAGGGGTACTGACACAGATGGACAAACTGTTTTCTGCTGAATTGAAGCTGGAAGAATGAAAAGCTGGCATTACTATAACCATCCCTCATTAACTTATCCATTAACTTAATTATTTACTTAACAAAATATTAACCAACACCTACCATGTGCCTAGCTCACGCACTTGGGATGCAGAAGTGAACAAATTAGACAAAAATGCTGGTAAATTAGCTGTAAGAGTCAGCCTGAGAATGGAGCTAACACAGTTGAAGTAGAGCTGAGAAATTTGAGGATTAGGGTTTGCCAACATTGTGTCCCAGGATCAAGCCTGCTTTAGAAGTTCACACTGGAAGGAAAATTCTATTTCACAAGCCAACACTTTTCCTTCTTAAGTTAGTGTAGGTTAAATCTGTCACCTGTACTCAAATATTATTTATTTTGTTGGGTGATGCAATTAATATATGCTATTACAGAAAATAAATAGAAAAGTATAAAGTAAATAAAAATCACTTCTAACGCTGCAATCAGCTGATATTCTGGTATATTTACTTCCAGGAAGTATATTTAGATAGATATTTATTTATTTAATAAATAACTCCCTTTAAATGACTGATTTCTTTATTAAAATATTAAATGCTTATTTTTATCATGTACACCAATGTTTTGAGCATTTTTCTCTTTTTATTATAAGAATATAAGGTCTTAATGCCCCCCCATCATTCTTAGATATAGCATAAAGTTCCCCTAGTGTCGAAATTTAAATCATTTCTAATTTTCATCATTTTAAACAATACTGCAATGTTCTTTCTTAAATCATTTATCTGCAGCTCTATTTAATAATAAAAATTTCCAGAAGCTCATTTTTAAAATGTGAAGATTATTTTGTCTTAAATTCATTTCATAGTTTATTACTGAAGATAAGAAAATTGTCTTTTGAAGTTTTTCTCAGTTTTACAGTGACATGCTTTCTTACTCACTTTGTATTCTCTGCATAATTAACCTTTTGTCTCTCATGTTTACTGCCAATATTTCTCTCAATGTTTTGTCTTCAATCTGATATAAGAGGTTGTTGGCAAAAAAATCTACATTTGCCTAGTGACAAACTTTACTTTTCTTTGTCATTTGTTGCAGTTGATGTTTGTTCAAAAAAGCCCATGCCCATCCTTAAATCATTTACATAATGTTTAAATAGACCCTCGACAAATCCTTTAGTGTATATGATAATTGAGTTCTAAGTTTAGTTAAACAAACTGGAACTAAATTTGAATTATGATGTAAGGCATAACTTGTGCTTTTTTATTTCTATTTTTCACAAAATCATTTGTTGCTTAACTTATATTTTCTTCACTGATTGTGATGATTTCTTTATTGTATAATTACTTAGATCTAATAAAATTTTTTCTGCCATTGATTCTGGCTTTTTGAACCTATTTACAGATTTTTCTCTAGTATGCTGTGTTAATATCTAGAGATATATCTTAATGTCTATATCACTTTTAAAAATATTTTCTATCTATTTTTAACCATTTATATTTAAAGGTGAACTTTAGAACCATATTTTTAAAGTTCCATAAAAATTCCCTTTGTACTTGGTATTTCTTGAATAGCATATGTCAGTTTAGAAAAATTTTCATACACACAGTGTTTCAGGAAAGATATCTCCATTTATTTATATCTTCTATAGTATCTTTACATCCATATAAAAAATAGATGTATGTATTTAGTTTTCTTGTTAATATCCAACATAATTTTCTTTCCTCTCAGTAAGTATATAGTACAGAAAGAATATGGCCCTTTAGATATTTCACTTATTAGGAATTTTATACAGAAAATTAAGTGCTTAGAATGTGATTAGAAGGGCTAGAGGAGTGAGAATCAGGGGGACACCTGATTTCAAGAACACTCCCATGCCTGCCACCCAGACATCAAGAAACTGTTGCTACTTTTGTCTGCAACGAAACTGTAAAGATTTGGCCACTAGACACAGAGTATGGCCACTAAAATTCTCTCTCAGTACTCATGTCACAATGATACTGCTTACAATCAGAAGGAACACCTGGAAAAGGGCTTGTGCTTGATTCCTGTCTTCTAAATCTGGTAGGAATGCAGTTAATTAGTGAAATCAATTTTGCCTCCAGAACCTTAGCTTCAAAGTAGACTAGGAAATGTAGTTTTTAGTTTGTGAGTGTCTATAGAATTGAGAGAGAGTCAATACATAAGATCAATCATAATGATCTTTCCCGTCACGCTTTTGACAAGTTGCTGCTGATGCATAGTGAATCTGTTCGCATATTTCTCTTTTTGTAATTGAAGTATATCCAGTTTACAATGTTGTGTCAGTTTCTGGTGTGCAGCATAATAGTTCAGTCATAGATATACATACATATACTCATTTGCATATTCTTCATTATGGGTTACTACAAGAAATTGAATATAGTTTCCTGTGCTATACAGTATAGCTTGTTTATCTATTTTATATATAGTAGTTATTATCTGCAAATCCCAAACTCCCAATTTATCCTTTCCCACTCTCTTCCCTCCCTGGTAACCATAGTTTGTTTTCTGTGTCTGTGAGTGTGTTTTTGTTTTGTAAATAAGTTCATTTGTCTTTTTTTTTTTTCAGATTCCACATATAAATGATATCATACATTATTTTTCTTTCTCTTTCTGGCTTACTTCACTTAGAATAATGATTTCCAGTCCATCCATGATGCTGCAAATGGCATTATTTTATTATTCTTTATGGCTGAGTAGTATTCCATTGTATATAGCAGCATTATTTACGATAGCTAAAACAAGTATATAGCAGCATTATTTACGATAGCTAAAACAAGAAAACAGCCTAAATGTCCATTGACAGATGACTGGATAAAGATGTCATTTGCATATTTCTTATATTGACTCTTGTTTTAATTCAAGTTGGTTTATGCAACACTATTAACAAAAATAATATAACTTGTAATTAATGAAAGAGTACTTGCACATGAAACCTACCAAGTTTAGATAGTTATAATTTAGATTATAAATATGTAATTTATATTAACAAATCATGGCAGATTATAACATCAGAAATGTAAGAGTGAAGTCAAAATGGGATTCATTATTGGTAGCTGATAGATTTCATGCGCTTTTTCATTTTTCTTTCCTTCCTGATCTAAAAACCATTAATTCATATTCTTGACTGTATAGTACATAAGGGGACTTTTGTTGTTTTTCATTTGCTGGTTTATTTTACGGTGAATCTTGAATGATAACAATAATGAATTTGATAATGTTTTTCCTACACATTGATGTGATATTCAGAAACCATATTATCTTTTATTGTCAATACAATGAATACCCTAAAATGTGACCAGGTTACACAATTCTGCTTCAGCAAATGACTGACTTGTAGGGGATTTACTCAAGTAAGCATTAAAATGTTTTCAAATTAGTATTTTGTTAATTAAAAATAAGAAAAACATCTTTTTTGAGAAGGCTTTTATTTTTCAAGCTAACAGATAAGATAAAAGTTAGAAAAAATACTATGATAGAGCATTGGTCCTATCACTTTCATACTTTTACATTTAAAAATACACATTTTAAAAATGAGTGTTACAAAGAAGCCTTCTATCCTGATGTTTATTATTGACCATTCTTTATAGCAGTTGGGATGGGAGAAGGAATTAAGAGCCTGCTATTACCAGTCATCTCCCTGGTTTTCTATTATATCTCTGCTTTCAACTCACACTGTAGTCAACAAAAAAAGTAATGATGGCACCAACTATCAACTTAAAAGGATTTCCTTTTATGAAAATACCTCTATTCTTAGTGTGTCATTTTATTTTGTAATATTTATGTGAGTAATGCAAGTAATATTTGGATACAATTCAGCATTCTCTATGATTTCAGTCTAATTCAGTGCAGCATCCTTATAGTAATATTCAATGAGGTTTGATGATTTAGTATTTCTAATTTTACTATCAGATGGAAAAGTTTGCAGGGGAAGGCCTAGTTTCTAATTTATTAATGAGGTACTTCAAAAGGTATTGTCTTGATTATATATGATCTCTGGATATTTTTATGTAGAGTTGTGCATATGAATCCCCAATGATCATCTTTTAACCAGGCATTGCCTTTATTTATTACCACATCTATTTTCTTATTCTTAATCAGCAGCCCTCTGTTCGGTTTGAGTCTTTTTGAGTCAAACACCCTAGCAACTTCAAGGGACAATACCATACAAACTGGGTGTGTAGAGTTCAAGTATAAACTAAATTGAAGGTTTATAAATCAAATCCCCACCCAAATACATTCTTCACAACTGTTTTGTTTCCCCCTACCTTATTCCCTTTTGTCTGCACATTCTGAATTTGAGGAAGACTGTACCCATGTTGCTTTGTGACTATGAATGTTAGAACCTTCTGTAGATATAGTAGCTAAAGTTCACTCTCTGGTATTATGTTTGTAATAGAGAGAAAACTGAACTGAGAATTAGGAAATTGAATTTCTAGCTTCCTCTGATGTGTCAAAATGAAAGAAGCTGTGTTTTCTTTCTTACCTCCTTTTCTTTCCTACCTCTTATACCAAAAAGACAGTTAAAGCTGGAGGGAGAATACTGTTGAGATTAATACTGTGATTGAATATGACAATTACATACAAGATGAAGACAAAGAGATTTTCTAAAGAGGAAGAAAATTGTAGAGTAAGGCTTCATGATGGGAAATGTAAATGGAGCCCTAGAGGTTTTCTATGTGGATAGATAACAAATAATACATGTACCACAAACCTGTTCTATCACCTGGATAATCAATTGACTTAAATAAAAGCCAACTATTAAAAGGACTAAAGCTTTGAGATTCCTTCGTATAAATCCTAGCTTGTTACACACCTCTGTTTCCATGTTATTGAATATGATTAAGTTTTTTATATTAATTAAACATTTACTGAAATTTCACTAACATCATTAGTCTAGGAACTGAGAATACAGTATTAAAGAAACAGAAAAAAAAATGAATATTGCTGGTCTTGTAGAATTTGTTTAGTGGATTTCAAATACTATGTATTAAGATATCCAAGATCAAAAATCCTGAGAATCGACATGTTGAAAATACAATAGGAAAATGGACAAAAAAACTGAATATTCACTGGACAATAAAATTATACAAATGGCCAATTAATACATGAAAACATGTTCATTAGTTATCAGGGACTAATTTTACCTTATAATATACAAAACTAGTCAAAGCGAATCTATGTTGCTGTAAGTAAGAATTGTAGTTATCCTTAGGAGCAGGGGTATTGTGACTGGAAGGGAGCCTGAGGGGTGCTTCTTGGGTGCTAGTAATGTTAGGGTTTTTCACTCGTGGTTTTTATATAGTCCTTTACAGTTTGTAAAAACTGAGTTGTACTCATATGAAACAATTATCTTTCTATATGTGTATTATATTTCTGTATTTTTAAAAAAACTGTTTTCTGACTATACCCTACTGAGTTTAGTCTATTCAATTAACTGGTTACAATCTCCTTGTTTTCCCCCATTAAAAATGCAGATAATTCAAAATCTGGTGTGAGTTTATGACTGACTTAGAAATCTCCATTGCTTCATGAATATTGATAATCATGTGTCTAAACACAATGATAGGACTGAAGAGCTCTTAAAACATTTTCACCTAAATATTAACTACCTAAAAAGACTAATATTAGTACTGAAAAAAATTAATTCCCAAGAAGACAAAATTCACTATCTTTTAAACAGGTAGTGATAATTAATATGACAAATAATTTATATGAAAATAAAAATGAAAAAGTACGTGAATAACTTTGGATTTTTTTGATCAAAGAAATTACTTAGAGGGACTTTGAAAATGCACAGTCCTGGTTCTAATGTGGCTGTGCCACCAGATGTGTAGTTCTTAGCAAGTTATTACATGATCTGAACTTTCATTTCCTATATACTGTGTATTCGAATAACTACATGATGAGGGACACAGATAATCTGTTAGATCTATGAAGACTGTTCTGTATGAGTTCACTTCTGCATCTTTTGAGACCAGTTTTTTGCCTAGTAAGAAAGAGCCCTACTAAATTAATATTTGGGAAATAAGTGAAAATTGTGTATAGGTTCTCAATAAATGGTTTAGTATATATATTATATTGTAGAATTTATATATCTTATTTAATCATGACTCACTGTTCTCTGAGAATGTATTAACATGTCCACATATAATAATACAATTTCTCAATTAGTATGCAGAATCAGTACTCCAACTAAAGACATCTCATACCAAGTTTAATACTTTTCTGACTCTAGAGGAGCAAAATAGATTGTTGCTGTAAATAAATGGAAAGAAACAGTCTCGTGGACTTTCAGGGCTATAAACGGTCTTCATGAATATTTATTCAAGTCTCTGACTGTCAAGCATCTCTGTCAAACATCTCTTGAATATATCCAGTACTAGGGAGTCTCCCTCCACTGGTGGGTACTCTATAAATCCAATGCTAGAGCTGTTAAATATTCCTTATATTGATTTCAAAACTGCCTCCAAAATAAATTATACCCTCCAGAGCAACAAAGAGTAAGTCATATTCCCTTCCACATGACAATCCTTCATCAAGTTAAGTACAGCTAAATCTTGCTTATGGTAGAAATTCTAGACTGCTCACTGTACTGTTTGCCTACCTTTGCTTCTATATTCCTTAGAAAAGCAGTTCCCAGTTTATAAATGATTATCAAAGACTATAATAAGACTACTGAAATATATTCTGCTCTGTGTTTAACCTTGTTTTTGATTCAGCCTATAATTTTGTTGTTTTTAGTAGCCATGTAACAATGTGGATCTATGTTATCTGTGTTATAAAATTTCATTTTCAAACCTTGTCAGGAGACATTTCACATAGGTTCTACTAGGATCATAAGTTCTGTAGTATTATTAAAGGAGAAAAAGACAATTTAAAAAAAGTTACACCACCTTAATGTATTTCACCCAATTCCTACCCTTTGCTTCTGGTGACCACCAATCTGCTCTCCGTTTGTATGAGCTCATTTATTTAGCTTCTACATAATATGTCAGATCACGTGGTGTTCGCCTTTTTTTCTGTCTCACTTACTTCACTTATAATAAAGCCCTTAAGGTCCATCTATGTTGTCGAAAATGGTAGCATTTCCTTCCTTTTTTGGCTAAATAACATTCCATTGAATATATACCATGTTTTCCTTATCCATTCATCCATCACTGGACACTTAGGTTACCTGGTTCCAAATCTTGGCTATTGTAAATAATACTACAGTGAATGTGGAGATGTGGATATCTTTTTCAGTTAGTGTTTTTGTTTTTTTCAGATAAATAGTCGGAAGTGGAATTGCTGGACCATATGCTAGTTCTATTTTTAGTTCTTTGAAAAACCTTCAGGTTGTTTTCCAGATTGACTGCAACAATGTATATCCCCACCAGCAGTATACAAATATTTCCTTTTCTCCACATCCTTGCCAGCACTTGTTATTTCTTACCTTTTCAGGAATAGCCATCATAACAGGTGTGAGGTGATATCTCATTGTGGTTTAGATTTACATTTCCCTAATGATTAGTGATGTTCAACATCTTTTCACGTACTTGTTGGCCATTTGTATGCCCTTCTTGGTAAAATGTTCAGATGAAAAATATTAATATTCAAGTTCATACTTCTTGCGAAAATCATAGTGGATGTATTCATTCATTAAACAAATGTTAATTGATTGCCTTTATATGTGAGTGCTTTTCTAGTGTGGGGATACAGTAGTGAATAAAACAAAGATCCCTGCCAACAAAGAACTGATGTTCCAGTTCAGGAAAGCATCATCTAACACATAAAATAATGAATTGTCATCTACTTTTTCAGAATTGTACATTTTTATGAATAATTTTAGAGCTCCAAGCATCAATTATTAGCTATTATAGTTAATAAAAGAATGCTCTGATATTTAATGAAGGTTATTAACAATCATGTCTTTAGTGAGCAGAGTCCAATGAGTTAATAGCTTTCTATTGTTCCTAGTCAAATAAACTTTTTATGTAATTTCATTATTCTTTGAAAAGAAATGTAATTAAAGCTCCAATTTTTAAGCCCTCCAAATAACGTTGATTCCAGAGTGGAATCCTTGTGAAATCCATTCTCTAAAGTAAAATGGAAAATTACTTCAATGATTCTGTTGAATTAAGTCAAAAAAGGAGGTCATATACTTAATGTTTAATGAGAATAAGGACAGGCACTATACCTGCAAGCACCATTATTTGAATTTGCACCCAGCAAAGCTGAGATGTTAATTTAGTATAAATTTACAGTTCTGGCTATTGCTCTAGTTAGGGTGTAACATCTCATAAATGAGAAATGTGAATAAAATACATAGTGGTAGGGAGACTATACTTACTTTATATTCTATTTTAAGACTAATAATTCAGACCAAAATGTCAGGAGGAAGAGGAGGCTTATCCAAAGGTATAAGCATATGGTAATATTTCCTACTTTGAAGAAATAGTTAAATCACAAGTGGGGTAATTATTTGATCCCCAAATTAAGTAGATTACCAAGGTTAATAACTCTACTACTAACTTCAATCACCACTACATATTTAAAAGTAATAAAATATCTTGTTTGAATTAAGCTATATTTCAAATACAACCTTTAGTACTATGCAATGCCAAAAGCATACAGCAAATATTAGGTTGTGGGCAAATTATAGTTCCAATTGCTGCTTAAGCATAATTCTTTATCTCTGAATACTGAGCTTGCTCATTGTTCATTGTCCCCCTGCAAGAGGCACATGCATTCCATCTTTTGTTCATTTGTTCCTCAAATAGCATATCCTTAAGATCTCAGAGTATATTTACCTTTAATGGGTATTTCTTCAAGTCCTCTAAATTTACTTTGGTGTCTCTTTCCAGTCTCCTTGTACTTGGTTTGATATCACTGTCCATGATTGTGTATTAGAGTACTCAGGCTGCCATAACAATGTCACAAGCTGGGTGGTTTAAACAACACAAATTAATTTTCTCAGAGTTTGGAGGCTACAAGTCTCAGATCAAGGAGCTGGCAGATCTGCTTTCTGGTGAGATTTCTGGTGAGACCTCTCTTCCTGGCTTGCAGATGACCTCCTCCTTACTGTGCCCTCACATGGCCTTTTCTTTGTGTGCATATGAAGGAGAAAGATGGGGGTGGGGATCTCTTGTGTCTCTTCCTTTTCTTATAAGGATACCAGACCTGACAGATTAGGGTCCCACCCTTATGACCTCTTTTAACCTTAATTACCTGCATGAAGACCCTATCTCTAAATACAGTCACATTGGGGCTTGGTGGCTTCAACATATGAATTTACTGGGGGTATACAATCAGTCCTTGATAGATTCTTTTAATAATCCTTTTAAAATAAAATTTTAATTTTAAAAGAATTTAAGTATATAGAAAAATTGTGAAGATAAGTATAGAGTATTCCCCTATGCCCCTCACTCAGTTTCCTCTATTGTTAACATCTCATATTAATATGATACTTCATTACAATTAATCAATGTTCATACATAATTATTAACTATAGTTCATAATTGACTCAGATTTCTTTAGTTTTACCACCTATTTTTCTTCTTTCTTTGTTTCTCTTTCCTTCTCCCTTTCGTCTTTTTGGTCTTGTTGTCCCATTGGGGTTATCACATTACCTTCAGTAGTCATTTCTCATGAGGCTCCTATTTGACTGTGACACTTACTCAAACTTTCCTTGTTTTGAGTGACCTTTACACTTTTTAAGAAGTACTAATTAGGTACTTTATAGAATCAAGTGGAATTTGACCTTTATCTTCTGACTGGCCTTGGTTATGAGTTTTAGGGAGTAAACTGCTGTTTTCATTACATCACGTCAAGGGTACATACTATCAAGGTGACATCCTTGTTGGTGTTAACCTTGATAACCTAGCTGAAGTACTGCTTGTCAGGTTTCTCCACTGTGAAGTTATTCTTTTGCCCCTACTTTTTCATACTGTATCCTCTGGCAGGAAATATCTATTCACTACTCACACCTAAGGAGAGTTATGCTCTTTCTCCTTCCATTAAGAGTTATCTACATAAATTATTTAGAATTCTTTTGTCCTGAAAATTTGTTTGATGTTTGTTTATTTATATCAGCATATACTTATGGGCAATTATTTTATACTTTGGGTTATAATCTAATACTACTTTATTTTCTTGCACAAATTGTTACAGGAATTTGGCCATTGGCAGCTCTTTCACTTGGCTCCTATGTCTCTTTGACATATTCTCATTATTTATTTAATTTTTTAAATTTAACTGAGCAATTTCTTATTCCCTGTCACTATAAGATGCTTTAGGCTCATCTTATATATTTCCTGCTCTCATCCTAGAACCAGCCATTTTTCAAAGGAGCCTTGGTTCTTTTTGTTGGAAAATAGTATTAGAAACCAAGATCTGGGTGTTAGGTGTGCTCACTGCTACTGAGGTGTTGCTTCTAGGCTCTCTCAGCTGACAGAGTAAAGAAACATTTGTGTATATAAAGGTACCCATCTATAAATATCCCTAAATGTATATGAGTGAACTTTTAACTAAAGCTCATATTAATGTTTCCAATTCTAATCAATTACTACATGGATCTTTCTAGCTTCCTCTCCTTGCTTATTTGTAATCTCCTGCTCCAGCAGTGAGAAATCTCATTCCCATAATTTGCTATACATTTACTTAATTATTACATACAAGTATACATGTATATTAGGTATCATACCTCTGTAGTTTATCAACTATAGTACAGTACTTCAGTATAATTCATTTTGCCTTTGTTTTAAAGATTCTACTGATTTTTAAAATTAGTTAGGTGATCAATTTTTCTTCCCACACTGTGAGGGGTGTTTCATATGTTTATAATACAGCTGAATTGTTTTGTCATATTCTACATTCTGTCCTGAGGGAGGCCTCCTCCAATCTCCTGAATGACTTTTAAGCAATTTATATACATTGAAGTTCACTCTTCATGCCATCAAGTTTTATGCATTTTCACAAATGCAGAGTATCACATATCCATCATTATGGTACCATACAGATAGATTCATTCTCAAACAAAACAAAACACTGTTTTTTAAACCTATTAAAACAATGCTAGCCTCTGATCTATTTACCGTCTCTTTAATTTTGCTGTTTCCAGAATTAATATAATTGAAACATTGAATATTTAGTCTTTTCAGACAAGCTATTTCCACTTAGCAATATGTATTTACCAATCATCCGTGTCATTTAGTAGCTTGATAGCTCATTTCTTTTTATTGATGAACAATATTCTGTTGTATGGTTACATGATCTTCATTTTTGATATTGGAATTTATTATCTTTCTCTTTTCTCTCTCTGGTTAGCCAGGCAATAGGTTTATTAATCTATTTGTCAAATAGTTAGCTTTTAGGTTTTTTTTTTTTCTCTCAATTTTTTCCTTTTTTTTAGTTTTTAAGTTCTTTGATTTCTGCTGATATTTTTCTTTTTTTTTTTTCCTTAAAGTTAAAATACTCTGCATTTTCTGTTTTTCTATAATGGAATCTGAGATTACTGATTTTAGATCTTTCTTATTTCCTAATACATGCATTTAACATGATTGTCCTCTAAGCACTGCTTACACTGCATTCCACAAATTTTGATAGGTTGTTTTTTATTATCATTTAGTTGGATTTCCCTTGAGACTGCTTCTTTGATTCAGGTTTCCTTTGATCTCCAAATATTTGGGCAATTTCTAGGTATCTTTTATTACTGATAGCTAATTTAATTCCATTATGATTCCATTGTATGATTTTTATTTTAAAAAATTTGTTGTTTTTTTAATGGTCCAGAGTGTAGACTGTCTTGGTGAATATAATTTTTTGTTGTATCAGGTAATTAAAATGGAGGTAAATAGACCTATAGTGTGTAGTTTTACATTTATCTGGCTAGTATTTATGTTTGCTGTGTTTAATGTTTGCTGTAGGGATAGGTGCCAGAGGCTTCATGTTTCTTGTTTTTGTTTCTGTTCTTTACTTTTGGCTTTCTTAAGTATTTCTCTTTAGTGAAGGGCTACATCTTGCTGCTTGGTCAGTGGCAATTTTCTTTTATTATCATATAACCCTGTTGGTGTAGTGGTATGGATGTGGGAAGGGTTCTGTCATCTTCTGATTAAACATCTGTCCTTTAGTGGGCCTGTGTCTCTAGGCTGGTACCCTCACGTGTATTTTTCCCACATATAGCACTTCCCCTACCTTAGGTAAGATAGGAAAAACTACAGGGAGTAGAGGGGAGGGGTTCTCTCCCCCAGCTGGGATAAGGCTCTGGTAAAGTCTTTCCCAGGCTTTGTTACAAAGTAGGTCTTTGTTACAAAGAATCCTCTCAGGTATATTTCCCAATTACTCTTTTACTTCTTTTTGCCAAAGCCACAAGATCTTTCTTGGTTCTTCACCATAAGATCCTAATACAGAACCCGAGGGTAAAAACCTAAGAAGTTGTGGAGAGTGCAGCTTCCAGGAGTTTCTCACTCATGCCTGTCTGTGCTCAGCCTCAGATAGTTTGTCATTTAAATGTTCCTACCTGTTTGTGGCTCTAGCAGCTTCTGTTCTAGTTGAGCAGAACTCTGCTCTGACTCTGTATTTTCTTGTCCAACTTTTGGGGTGATAATTTGACATGAGACCTCAATTCTCTGATGGGTTAAAATATCACTGGTTTTCAGTTTACTCAGATTTTTCTTATTATAAGAAAGGAAGTGAAAATTTACAATCTATTTACATGTCAGAGCTACATTTGCAGTGTCATATTTTTCTTTTAAGGATTTCAGTGGCCAGATATGTACCTGGACTCTCAATATAAACATCTGTATTTAGACAATTCAACATAATGCTAATAATTATATATATATATTATATACATGTATTCTCAGAGCAAATAGCAATCTTTGATTGCTATAATCAGATTGTATATGATCACTATAGGTACCAATTTGAGTTCACGTTAGAAGCTAAATTTTTGTTCTTGAATCTTTGAAAGTGTGTAGTTTAACAGCTATAGCAAACGTCCAAGTTAAATTTTCAGAATATCCAGAATACTGTGGTAGGTAGAATCCTAAATTAGCCCACAGGATTCCCACCAACCTGGTATACATGCTCTGTATACCATCTCCTCCTTTTGAAATGTATTTGTGATATATTGCTCCTGTGACTGTTACATTATATAGCAGAGAGACTTTGAAGATGTAATTAAGTTCCTAATCAGTGACTTTGGGCTAATCAAAAGCGAGAGCATCCTGGTTCAGCCTAATTTAATCACGTGAGCCATTAAAAAGGGGTCAGAAAGATTTGAAGCAGGAGAAATTTCTCTTGCTGACTTTGAAGAAGCAAAATCCACATTTGAACTGCTTATTGAAGAGGCTACATGGCACAAAATTGAAAGTGGTCTCTAAAACTGAGCATGATGGAGAAGATTGAGCAATAGGCTTATCATCAAGGAAGTTTCTAAAATCAGCAAAAGAAGGAAAAACTCAATACTCAGTCACTTGAAGTCTTTGCTTGTGTATCATTGCTGCTGCTTCATTGGTCAAAGAAAGTGACATGGCCAAGCCTAGTGTCAGTGGGTGGAAGGGATCAGGGCATTGGTACAGAGAGGTCTGAACACATTGGAGACAGTTATTGCAACAGTCTACCATAGTTACTTAAAAGAGAAGCCCCTACATTCCAGCAGGTTCTGTTATGGTTATTGTTTTCAAAAAGAAATGAAAGCACCAAACCTTTTAAAGGTTATGGAGAAAAAGTGATGTAATTTAGTAACAGTCTCCAAAGTCTTGAGTAACAAATCTCAAAGATGTTCTATAGAACGTTGATTCTGAGATACATGCTTTGAAAGGATAGAATTTGCCATAAAAAATGTTTAGAAAACACTCATTTCTCTGACCCACTTCAGTCCTGAGATTTACATATTAGCACGCCTAATGGGTAATTTTTCAGGTCAGCATAACTGGGCCGTGGGATGCCCAGACATTTGAGCAAATATTGTTTTAGGTATATTCTGTGAGGGTGTTTCTGGATGAGATTAACATTTGAATCCGTAGACTAAATCAGATTTTTCTCCCTGTGTGAATGGGCTTCATTCAATCAATTGAAGAACTGGATAGAACGAAAATCCTCAGTAAGAGGAACTCCTGCTGCTTGACTTGAGAGCTGGGACACTGGTCTTTTTCCTGCCTTCAGGCTCACCTGAAAAACTGTCTCTTTGAGGGTTTTAAGTTGGCTGGGTTTTGGGCTTGAACTTGTGTACACCACTGGCTTGCCTGGTGTTCAGGCCTTTGGAATCAACTAGAACCACGCCTCAGCTCCCTTGGGTCTCCAGCTTGTCAACTGCAACTGCATGTCTTGGGTCCTCTCAGCCTCCATAATCTAAACTGGTTCCTTACAATAAATCTGCCCATCCATCTGGGATATCTACATGTATGAATGACAGCTGTGAATATCTATTTATCTATCTGCCTGTATATGAGAGAGAGGTGATATATATTGATTCTGCTGCTTGGTAGAACTCTGACTAACACAGCATATTACTCATCAACATGTTAACACATTAATGCCTCTAAGATTGTCTGAAGTAAAAAATAACTGCCTATCTTTTTAACATAAAAGAAACTTTGAAATGAGTAGGAAAGCCATGATTTAAGTCTCAATTCTACTACTATGTGACTTTCAACATTTACTTAAAAGCTCTAAATTCCTGATTCTTCACCTATAAAATGGAAAGCTTGAGAAAATACTTCTTACACTATTCACATGTTAGCTTTTTGTAGAAACTACTGAATAAATTATAGTTATCAAAATTATTATTACTACATTTATATGACTACTTGAACCTAATACATTTTTTTAACCAGGTAACCCCTTGTTGTACAATATCTATTAATATCCTGAGGAATTATGTTCCAGTGAACATATTTTATAAAATATATTTAGAAAAGTGGAAAGATCAGGAAATGGTAATTTAACACTTTTGTTGGTATGGTGAAATTTTGATCTGCCATTATTTTCACACATAATTTGGCCTTTGTATGTGAGAGAGACACCTTTGAGGACAAAATGAAATAACAAAATGTGCTTATTCTAGACACAGAAGTTTCTCAATAAAGCAGACAAAACCAAGATTTCAGTAAGAGAATTCTTCTGATCTGCATCTCTTCTGAGAAAGGATGATTGCTAGATGTCTTGGGGGAAGATTTCCATGTATCCTAGGAAGATAATAATATGAAGATGATAGTAATGATGATGTCATACAATTCTCAGTCACCATTCAGTTTCAGAGTAATTTCATATCTCTTACTTGATTTTAAAAATGACTCATGGACAAAGAAACAGTGTATATTTGATCCGGCCACATAGTTGCAGACTGCTGGAAGGTTTTGGACGGATAAATTACAAAGGAAGCAGAAAGAGATTTGCTCATTTTGCTAAGAGGTCATGGACTCCTTGACCTTGCAGAGTAAAACTCAGGCTGGCAAATGGCAATTAACACTGACAAAATGGATTATACTAGAATACAAAAACTAAACCTATAGTTTCTTCCTGAATAGTAGTGGCGACAGAAGGACTAACTGGAGATTACATTTTAAAAATATTTCCCTATGCCAACAATTCTCAAAAAATGAAATCTTGGATATTATGGTGTCTTAGTGGAAGTTTTTTTTAAGGGAACACATCTATTCCTTTGAATATACTTCTCTCATAAAGTGTATTTTATCAGCAACCAACTATTTCACTTATTTATAAAAATATGACTCGAATGCTCATTCTTATGCCACTTTCTGCAGTTATAGGCTTCTGTCATTTTGCTCGTACTTTTGCTCTCTGTGACCTATTAGCACATTAATGAGGCAGCAAGAAAACTCTAGCCATGATATTAAGGATCATAAAAAGTTACTATTATGTTCCTAACTGAAAATATAAACTATATTACTTCTTCAACTATATGACTTTAAAAGTAAAAAAAAAAAAAAAAAAAAAGCACAGAGATATGTACATTTTTGAATACTATTTACCTGTGGGTAGTAAAAGTCTACCTGGTGCACTTGATGTTTACTTTTTTAATTACCTTACTTTGTCCTGTCCCATGATCACAGACTAGACCTAATCTAAAATGATTGTTTTCTACTTTTTTTTTTCCCCTCAAAGTTCTCAGGCAAAAAGTTAAAAAAAGAATCCCTATGAAGTCAAAATCTCTACTGAGACAGTAAGCTAATGTGAATACCATAATGAGAGGGAGGACATGAGATTTTATATATTAGAAATGAAAGAACACTCTGTAGACTTCTCCAGTATGAAGCTTGATATCTAGTCACCTCTTTTCCAGACATATTTCCTTCTATTCCTTTTCTCTCCATAGTTTCCAAGATCCTACTTCCTTTGGAAAACTTTTCCTAAATAGTCTTCTGGGAGATAATCTTTCTCTTTTCATCTTCCATATCAGTATTTTCTATCCCGTGTTACTTTTTTTTTTTTTAAACATGAGAGTAATGTCATAGTTTAGAGCTTGGGCCATTAATCTCAAGAGTTGAGGTTTGAGTATTAGTTCAACATTTATTCACTCTATACACATCTGGGCAGGTTTTGGTATCTTCAAACCTGCCTCATTGGTCATCCATAGGGTAGGAAATGTTATATGCCTTTTCAGTTCATTATAAAACAATCGGTATAACACCTAGTACATAATTTGCTTTTTAAAAGATGATCGTGGGTTGTTTTTTTTTTTTTAATCATTATCCTCAACATTCTCAGCATCATTTCTTTAACTACATTTTAGGTCCAAGACAATAAGGATAAGCTCTTCCAGTATTTTTGTAACCTCCACATTGCCCAGTGCTATGTCTTGATCATCGCAGGTGCACAGAAGTTTGTTGTTAATTAATAGGTGTCTGACACTGGTGAAGAAAAATGAGAAAAAAGAAAATATAGAGGGTAAGATGACTTTATGTGGACAGTAGTAATGTTAAAATTAATATCCTGGAGGAGTCAATATTTAGCTTCTATATTCAATCAACAAAGTAAATGTTTAAGTTTTAGACAAAGATTCTTTCAGCTCAAATAAGCTGTCATTCTGCTGCTATGAGTAAAATACTCTTTAAAGTAGTAGAGGGCCAATGAAGAAGTGACTTGTAATGTTTTGAATGTGTAAAATGAGAGAAATATATAAAGTTACATTTAGATAATCATCTGCAATTTTCTAGGCACTATGGTTGATGCTGGGAATAAAATGGTTACAGGTCGTTGCCCTAAAGTAGCTCAAGACCAAAAGGGCAGATGACAAAGTGATGTGTTAGGAGAGGCTGAGATGCCCTGTGTAAATGTTGACATAGGATACTAGGGGGACAGAAAAGAAGGGCATGCAAGCCTGGGGGATGAGACTAGGAAACATTTAGGAAAAAAATATATTTGAGCTAAATCTTGAAGATTCAAGGGAACAGGCTGAGAAGCTGCTGTGATTGTCTAGAAGTATGACAAGGGTCTTAAGAAAGAAGCTAAAGGGTAAAATCAGGCAGGAACTAGAAAACTAATACAGCAAAACTGTGATAGTTCACCCTGAGTTCATCCAAGTTTGGAAATAATGACATTAGTGATTAGCTTGTATCCTCCAACCTAGATTTTCGAATGGTGGTGGTCTAGTCTTTTCCTTCTGGAGGGAACACAAGGCCAAGTAGGGAAACGGCAACAACTGTATCTTGAGAAGATGGGTCCTCATATCCTCGTTATTCCCCTGCTCCAGTGCCTCCAGGGTGGGTCAACAAGATGTGTCCATCCCTAGGTGGATTCCTGGAATCACTGCTTCTGTCTCAGAAGTTCTATCCTATCCCAAGACCCGGAGTTATCCCCATTTATTGTTTACACTGCAGTGGACAACTGCCACCAGGTGGCACCAAATTGCAGACAGGACTTGGAAGGATCTGGATCTCCCAGGCTCAGATTCTCTGACCAACTATCTGCACAGGCTTATCACAGTCATTTCATTGACCTTACAGCAACATGACCCAGCATTTTGTGTGATTGAATTTGTAGACCCTACAACTCATATTGTGGTAAGGCTCTTACTGCATTTTCAAATAAGAGAAAAAAATTAATGCCTTGAGAAGAAAGATAAATGGAAGATAATTTGAATCTGCCGACTCCCCATTGGATGAAGTGGTTCACTGGTGGAAAGGGAAGAAGACTGAGTTCACAGGAGAAGGAAAGATGGAATCCTGGCCTTTTAGCATTTTAGGTTTCTGGAGTGGGCATTCACAAAAGAGAAGCAGAAAAGGGCTAAGAAAGGCCAACTGAGTGAGAGGAAAGCCATCCTACTGGCTTATTCTATAAATGATACATGAAGATTAGAGAAGTGGTGGCATCATCATTTAGAAAAACGGGGGCTTTTAATCTTATTTTTGTTTTGTTTGTATTGTTGCCCAGTTTCAGGAATCTGTGATTACTTCTGAAATATATAAGATAACCTCTATTGGAGAGTGGCACGTGAATGCCACTGCCCCTGATAATAGAAATTTGCAGTATTGGCTCTTAATCAAGAATAGTTCAACTTGCCTAATCTTTATTTCCACTTGAGTCTCCGTGTCTCTGTCTTGTCAGTGTAATAGTGAGTGTGAGCTCTGCCTAGTGACATAGCTTTTTCATAGTCTCATGACAAAGCATTTTTTTGTCCTGCTCATTGGCTAATGTTATTGCCTCTTGCTATGAAATTGCTTACACTGTGAAACTTGCCTCCCAGGGAAACTTGGCCCCTAGACCCCATAATTGATTCCGCTGTGGAATTACCCCCAAAAGATTTCGCGATTGAAGGAACTCTTACTCCGTCCAAAAGTGTCCCACTAGCGGTCCAGCAGTGAGCAGCAGCTTTACCATGCCTGTATCAGCACAGCCTTTTCTCAGCTTTGTGAGTAGCATTCCAGTCCGTATCTTTATGTAGCATCATAATTTGCTTCTGAACTCTGACTGTAATTGGAAAGCACTAAGGGAGTTCTTTTAAAAAATCTCACCCCCCAGAGCTCTTAATTCAATAGATCTGAGCTATGACGGGAGCCTTAATTATTTTTTGAAATGCTTGAGTATGTGCAGTGTTGAGAACCACTTTCCTGCTACTCTAGGAAGGATCAAATGATCCTTCTTAACATTTTAACCTGCGTCTTAGGTTGACCTTTTTTCCTTTCTTTTAACACAGGGATATTGTTTGCTGGAATCGAGTGCCTACTTTTGTTTTACAATTTCTGCTCTTTGGGTACTATATGTTGTTGTTTGTCTTGTTTTATTTTAACATGTTTTTCTAGATTTTTTTCCCTTGGGAGGCGTGCTCTGTTAGTGAGAAATATAGCCCTGCAAACTGTATCCAGTGTTCAAAATGTTTTCCCTCTGCCTCACCGTCAGTTGGATAATCCCACCTAGAAGCTGTTTTCCCATCACACTAATGTCTATGTCAAGCTTGGACTCTGTTTACTATAGTTCTTCCTGATATACTGTTGGTGTGGTTAATTGCAGAGGTACTGCATTTGGTTTTTAGGTGGGGAACTGTAAACGGAGGTGTTCTACCTGCATCTCCATCATAGAGCTCTGTGCCCTTACGTGGCACTGTGTCTATTCAAAGCACAGAAACATTTAATTTGCACAGTTTTACCTTATGAGATAGTAGTGGCCCTGCTTAAAGTTTTCTCTTTCTTTGAAATCCTAATTTAATACTTTTTTCAGTCATCTGTGTCCAGATCACAGGTAACTCTGTACTCCACCCACTAATAAAGGAATCCTTCTGAAATCAACTCAGTCATTCTTCTAGCATTTTACAGTTATCTTTCTGGTCTTCTCTAAAATCTGCTCAAGTTTTCTATAACCATTTGATATGCTCTAGTAATCCACAGGTTTTTAGTTGCTCCTATTTTAGGCCCTCTATTTACATGTAAAAGGGGGCAATTCTCAGTATTTCCTTAGACCCTAAATTTTGCCCAGGAAGTCATTTTAGTTTGCTTTCTGTGATCTTGACATTTTGGGGCCATACTATCTGATTATTAACAACTAAAGCAACATAATCTTTCCTGAGACTCTTCTATAAGAGCAGTTATATTCAGATCTACCTCATTTTCCCTTTGGTATCTCTCTATCCTGCCCTTGCAGATTGTTTTCCAATTTGTCTGTTTAATTTGTAAGTTTCAACTTTTCTCTTGAGAAATTCCTCTTTCCTATGTCGACTAAAAGGAAAATGTACAATGTAAAATTGTGAGTTAAGTTTTATTCTGGGGACTTGCTGAGGACTATAGACCAGTAGGCAGCCTCTTGATAGCTCTGATGAACTGTTCTGAAGAGATAAAGGAGGAGCCAGGATATACTCGAACTGTTTTACTAGGAAAAACACGTAGTCAAGCATAAAAAAAATTACTGATAATCACGAAAAAACAGACATCTTAAGCAATGATTTTAGTGCTTTTCTATGTATGGAAAAATTTTTCCCTAGGTATGTGTCTTGACTCTCTAGGGGCTGATATATTAAAAGCACAGAATGCTTCCTGTTTTTCTCCACCCTGAATTCCCTTCAGGGTGGGTAATTTTTGTGGCTTTTATGGCCTGATCCTTGTAGAACTGGAATGCCAAGTACTTTGTTATTGTTGTTGTTTACACCCAGAATAATTGGCATTTCTTTTAATTATTTTGCTATTTTTTATCTGATGAGAAAATTGAACCATGTTTTTCCAATCACCCCATGTTCTACTTAATTCTCTGAGCAAGTGTTATTCTTAGAGGCATAAGTTCCAAGCACAGATTTTGGAAGAATCTCTTCAGCCTTTGGGTTTCCAGTCATTTCATTGGGTTGTTTATCTGCTTAAATACAAATAGATAGGATATTTTCATAGGCCTCTTTCTTTATCACTGTATTTGTTTATTAGGAAGAATCTGCCACTCATTGTGAATGAAGCTACATTTTACTACTAGAAAACTAAAGTCATGGTCAGAGTTATATTTAATTAAACTTAATGATCAACCTGAGACCAAGAAGAGAGGTTAGGACTTCTGACACCAGGCAGAGCCCACATATGGAGAAGCCAGATACCATAGGTCTGTCTCATTCTTCTAAGCCCCATAATCAGATTAAGTCGAGTCTTTGCTGGGGAAAATGAGTGAAGAGGTGGTGAGAGAATAGGAGAGTTTTTCCAGTGGAAAATTCTGTTATGTGGAAAGAAACTTTAGGAGAGAAATAGATATGTTCTTCTCTGGTGCTTAAGGCTGGGTCTAATGAGGTTTCCTCTGAATGAATGGAATGTGGAGTATGGAGGTAGGGGCAGTGCACTACAATATTAATTGTCTCAAAGCCATTCTGAAAATCTGGAAAGATTTGCTTTGCCAGGAATTCATGACAAGAGAGATCAAAGCATATAATTGTTTATTAATTGGGTTTTTCTTCAGTCCTACAATTGAGAGTTCTCTTTTTTTTTTTTTTTTTTTTTGGAGTAGAGTTGATTTACAATGTTCTGTTAGTTTCTGGGTTACAGCAAAGTGATTCAGTTATACATACATACATATATTTTTTCAGATTGTTTTCCATTATAGGTTATTATGAGATACTGAATATAGTTCCAGGTTCTAGACAGTAAATTCTTACTGTTTATCTATTTTATATATAGTGGTATTTATCTATTAATCTCAGACTCCTAATTTATATCCCCCCTTTCCCCTTGGTAACCATAAGTTTGTTTTCTATGTCTGAGTCTGTTTCTATTTTGTAAATAAGTTCATTTGTATTTTTTTAGATTCTACATATAAGTGATATCATATATTTGTCTTTATCTGCCTGGGTTCACTGATTATGAGTTCTCTCAATTGTAGTGATAAGGAAGAATCCTAATAGAATTTAGGAATATGTAGAATATAATGACATTTATAAAAATATTAAAACATACATTATTTTATAATTCATTTTCTTTCAAATTACAAAATAATGGATTTACTATAGAAAATATTTAGCAATGCTAAAAAGTCTAATTTCCTCAATTAGAAATAACAGTTCATGGTTGCCATATATAAGATTTATTTACAAAAACTATTTTCATACTGTAGCAATATCTGATAATAAATTATATTAAAAATATAAATATTCATTAAATATTAGAATTTACTAACAATATCTAACTTATATGGAAAAACATTAAAACATTATAGGAACTCAAGCACAGATTATCCACTGAAATATTAATTTCAATCCCGAATGTACTTTTAAGTTTATGACTGAAGTAAACGAAGTACCTCTGGGAAAATCTCTCCCTGTTGACAGGAATGTGACTACCTGGAAAGGAATTAAGTAAGTTTGTGTTGGTGGGAAATAACAAGAGGAAGTTGAAAGAGTTTTTTAAAAGATGATTTGTGAATCATCTACTTAGTGGTAACCACTGAGAAGATAGAATTGGTGACTCAGAGTCCTGAGAAAGAAGAAATACTAGCAAGCGGGTAACAGCTTTGGAGAGAATAAATGCTCTTTTAGTTAAATTTCAGAATGAGGAAAAGGAAAAGAAGTATTAAAAAAAAAAAAAAGACCAAGTTATAAGGAGGAGGAGGAGATTCAGAAATATGTAATAGCATAAAACCAAAAAAGGTATTGTTAAGGATGCCAAATATCAAGAGGACATCAAAGAGAAGGGGAACTAAGAAATGCCCCCTGTATTTTAAGATGAAGTTTGGAAATGCATAGAACCTGATGTTAAACCTTGCAGAACAGAAGAAAATACATTACGCTGGGAACTGAGACCCAGATTCCACATTTGAAACTCAGACTTTTGGGACTTGGGAAAAAAATTCCCATAGCCTGCCATGTACACATATCTTAGCTTTTCCATTAGTAAAATGAAGAGTTTAATTTATTGATTTCCAAGACCCATTTTAGTTGTAAAATGTTAGAATTCTGAGTGTGATAAAATGAAGAGAATAAATGTAGTAATGTAAATGAACTAATTTTGACTCATTGTGCACATTCGATAGAGAAGCAAACAGAATGATTTTAATAAGGTCAATTATTCATTTTCATATATAAATTTTGAGCTATACATATTCTATAAAATCATTTTTATACCTTTATATCTTCTACCTAAAATAATATCTTAGAATTTATATAAAACATAAAAAGGAGAGAAAAACAAGACTTTGAGTCATGCCAGCCACATACTTTGCCCATTGGGAAGTAGCAAAGGCACAGACTAGGGACATAGTCGTGGGGTGGAGCCACAGGACATAACAACAAAGGTCCCTGGGACTTTCTGATGGCCAGACGTGTGGGGAAGGCACATTCTTCCTTTGTAGATTTGTATCCAACCCTAGGGATGGTGCAAGGAAATAGGTAGATGCTTGAGATATTTGAGGGACTGAGTGATTTTTCTAATAACACTGATCATTATCTAAATGGAGTCTTTAAATCATGGATTTATATCTTAATTAAGTTATTAAATAGGATCTTTAAATAATTGAATTGGATTAAGTTTTAAACCAAAAGTATCCAAAGTAAAAGTTTTTTCTCTAATTCATGAGTGGAAACTTGGGGAGTAACAGTCATTGGTTATAGACAAACTAAATTAAGCATGATTTCTCACAGTGTATGTGAAATATTGTGAGTTAAACGTTGACACCCACATATGCTGTTTTATAAATCAAATTTCAGGCTGTATTCTGTTCCTGCTGTGTTCAAGTATATTGCTGCCCTCTAGAATACTGCTTATATAAACAAAAATAGATTCTCATATTTGTCCAAACAGTGAAGTTCAAGGCCAGGGACCTCAGTGAGATCAGTCAAAGATGCACTGATGAGATTCACAAACAAGCAGCTTGAACAACAGGGCAGTGTACTCTAAGAGCTTATACAGATGCTTTATTTTATGCTGAGGACATTTCTTCTTAAATTATTTCTCTAATTTATTCTTGATGAGATACCTTCCATTTCCTGAGAACAGCCCTATTAATAGAGGATAGGAATCTAAGGAGGTAAGATGAAGTAGACAAGATATAAGTAGGCCATGTATGGCCCTTTTATTTATTTATTAGATAACTATTGATCACCTAACATACATCGGACACCACTTTGTATGGTGGGGATAAAAGGATGAATAAGAAAGACGTGAAGTTTACATTGCAGTGAGGGACAATAGAGACAATAATAAATAAGATGATTTCAGATTATGATAAATGATATAAAGAAAATAAAACAAATTCATATAGCCAGGAGGGTCATGGAAACTTCTTTAGAACAGAGGATGAGGGAAGGACTCTGAAAGGAAACCATTTTAACTTAAATTGGAATCATATAGTAGAGAGATGGGGGTCAGATCATTCAGAAAAAGGGAATAAACCCACATGGATCAAACTCGGTTGGTTAAAAGAAGAGAACATAGGTTAGTTTTGGGTATGGAGAGTCATACAAGATGTGGTTGCAGAAGAGTCAGGACTGAATCTCACAAAGCCATGACAAGTAGTTTGGATTCTTTTCTAAGTGAGATTATGTAATGAGTAATACTGGTGCCCAAATTCCCTGGGATCTGTATGACCATTTTTGTCCATATTTCAGCTTCAGTGTGCTTTTTTCTTGAGAACTAGCGCCTGTGACTCTTTTTGGATGAATGCCTTTAAGTGGCAGGGCCCTACATTGTCCACACTGCAGAAGAGTATCTGAAATTTATGCCTGTGACCCCCACACCCACTAATTAGATAACTGATGGGTACAACCTCTAGTTGAGGAAACACCGAGGGATAGTTTTCTCTCTAGAGTTCTTCTTTGGGATCAGGCTTAAACAACTCTCTGGGACTTCGCCTATGATAGAACCTTGCCTGGATTTCTCCCTTTCTCTGTTCTGTTCCCCTGGGTTTCCCCTGGGAACAGTTCCTTTCCAGTTTCCCTGGGAACATTTCCTTATAAAATCACTTGCATACAAAACCTCATCTCACAGCCTACAGCTGGGAAACTCAAACTCTGACAGTTGGAAGATTTGGAGGCATCTAAAGAGAAGGACAAAAACTGACTAATGTTTTAAAAATATCACTGCAGTTGCTGTGTGAAGAATGTTAGTAGGGGCTGGGGGAGGTGAGAAAAGGAAGAACAAAGGCAGCAAGCTTTTTCAATAATCTGGACTAGATTGCAAGCTCTATGTTACCTAAAGTTCCCCAAGAGGTGTGTGCTTGGAGAGGATGTTGTAAATAACACATTTAGGTATAAAAAGAAAATAATAAATTTACATTTCTTTGCAAGAATCTAGAAATCAGGAAATAATTTGTGCTTCACTACTCTAATTTGTTGGTATACACATTTATATTTTGAAATAAATTTTTATATCTGAGGATACACTCAAGATTTTGTACTGAGGGGATGAGCCATCAAAAATGTTTGGAGAACATTTAGACACCAACTAGCTTTATGTTTGCTATTTTCATGCAGTCTATTGGTAGTCTTATGGAATGCTTTTCTCGTGTATGTGTCTCTGGTGAAATGTCTTTGCCTTTAATCCTTCATTTTGTGGGAGAGGACTTAATTATTTGGGTGCTCCTGTAGGTTGGCTACTTTGAAGAATGAGACTATTCAATTTCTTCCGAAGAAATGTATAACTAGTTATAGGGGCAAGTCTGATAATGCTCTGTTATTTTCTGAGGATAAGAAAATTAAAAGTGCTCCAGATGCTTCAAGTGTAATTTTCCATCTGCCATAAATTTTCTTCAGAATGCTTTCCTCACACAAGGTCAGGGCATTAGTGCTCATTAAGGACTATATACATGCACAGTTTGAAAATTCATCAGAAAACCAATCAGTTGTTTGAACTCAAAGTCTATAAAAAAACAAAACAAAACTGGGAGCTGGCTTTTTCTCTCTCACTCAGCAATCCACTGCCACCTTTTCTATCAGACATTACTATTTTAAAATGTGGATTTTATTATTCAGGTACAGTCAGGCCAACAGATCAGGAGTTGATTTCCATTGAAGAGACAGTGGTTTCTCACAGTTCCCAAGAGGGGGGACTTGGCATGCCTTGCAGGGCCACAAGGAGAAACATGGGAGTCAGGAAGGAGGCAGAAAGGGCTGCAAGAAGTGGTAAAAGCCTTTATCGTGGTTTCCACAGGAAAGGCATGACAGGGTAAGCCTGTTTAGAATTGGCAAGATTGAATAATTTCAGCAGGCTCTGGGGTATAGGGGCTGTTACAGGTGTCTGTTAGCTGGCTCTGGGGTAATTAGGATGGAAAGAAAGTGGTCTGAGATCTGGGCAAAGGAGAGAGTTTAGGGTATAGGCTTTGGGTTGGCTGATCTGCCTGTGAAAGGCACACTTGCAGGCTAGTCAGTCCCAGCCCCGGAATGTCAGTCTCTCCCATGTCAGCAAGACCCCAAGATGTCAAAGCAGCAGAATGTGAAAAGCATCATCAATGCATTTACAAATAAAGAAAATGGTTCAATGATAGAATGAAAGAAGAGAAAGAAGAAAATGAGAGAGAAATGAAGGGAGCATGTATGAAGACAGGAAAAGAAAAAAGCGTGACTATAGATAAGAAAACAGAAAAACATCGAGGAAAAATGGAGAAAACAAAAAAAAATTTCCTTTGGACTAATTCTTAAATCAGGATGATTTAATATGATATTCTAATAACAACTTTAAAAGTTAATTTAACTACTTTTACTCCTATGTGGATTGACTCATTCAGAGAAAAATGTAGTCAAAGATTTGAGATAACTGAATGACTACATATTTCATAAAAATAATCATATTGAAAATATACTGACTGAATATACTTAAGCTTTCACATAATTTCTTTTTGTAAATTGTATATGCCTGGGTGATTTCTTCCTTAAATGAATAGTGGAGATTTCTAGTAGTCAAGAATTGAGAACCTGATAGGTATTTGAGAAGCTGGAACTCCTGTTTCTGATAAAATACAGAGAAATTATTTTAAAAAATAAAATACCGATTTTATTTTCTCTTTTTTCTTATTTCTTGCTAGACCAAGATTGTGTACATTTGTTTGAGTAAACACCATTTAGTTACTGTAAATATTCTAGGTTTTATAGGTAACACAACATGCTTTTGAGGTCACCTTGGGTTTTGCCTGCTATTGAAATTTTGCCACTACATGAAACAGTTCCCATATACTCACTTTTCCTCATTTATTACTAATCTGAAATCTCTAAACATTTCCCATGTGCTTGAGAGAACGAATATACAGTGGACCATATATGACAACTGAACTTGGACCTGTAATCTGTAGAGCAAACAGCCCAAGAAGACAAACCACAACCTCTGAAGCATTCAGCACAGAACAGTCAGGACTTGGTCCATGACTGCCAGCTTCCCTAATTTTTGTTCCTTAGGGCTAACCAGAGAAAGCCAAGTACAGCCCCCAAACCAATCATACAGGAACACTGGAGCACCACTTGTAGATAGCCCGCATCCAGCTTCCCCCTGCCAGCAAACTCCCATCAGAGCACTTACTAAGCCTTCTCTCTTTTCTTCACTGTTAAGCTTTCCTACTCCCCTCCCTGACTTTGAGTCATTGCCAAGGCAAACAATGGTGGTTGACTCCCTTGGATAGCAAGCTTTTCATAAATAGTCTTTGAATTGTCTTCATTTATTTCCACATGCTTTTTCTTTTCCTGTGATTGATTTATTTCCTCTAAGTCTTCATAATTCTTGCTTTTAAAAAGGTGAGTGACGTTATCTTTGTTCAGTAGTAGGTATTTCTTTAAAAAAAAAAAAATGGGATGATACTATACCAGGCAAAGAAGAACACAAGTAAAAGTGACACTTTTAGGTAGGTGGATTTTTTCTTTTTAAATATCTTACAGTTTTGTCAGTTATACCTCAATAGAACTGAAAAAAAAAAAAGGTAGGTTGATTTGGTGGATTTTTTTTCCCTTTAATACTATTTTGTCAGTTACACCTCAGTAAAGCTAAAAATGGCAAAAAAAAAAAAAAAGAAAACAACATCTAAAAATAAATGTATATATATTATTTGAATATTAAAATTGTGTACAACACAGTTGTTCAAAGAAAGAAAATAAAAAGCATAAGAATTTCTTTTAAATAAAGGCTTTGAGACTTTTTACCATTATTTGTTCTTATCTGACTTCTGACATATGCTTTCTAACTTTTACTCAATGATAAAATTTTTTTCCCTACCTTCTCCTAGTACCACAATTTGTTTCCAAAATATTTTGGGGTAGTAGAAAAAATACAGAATTACAATATTACCTTTGAGTCCTGAATTCAAAATAACTTTTCCATTTACAAATCTACTTAACCTCAGGCAATTCATGTAACTGGTCTGAGTTTTCAGTATTCCAATCTGTTAATAAGACTAATATTGCCCTCTCAGTATATTCGTATAGATCATATTTTAAAAACAACGCATAGAAGTGTTTTGTTAACAGTTAACTCAAAAATATGCTCTCCTCCCCTATTTTTACTTAAGTTTTTAAAAATTGTGGTAAAGTTCACATAACAAAATTTACCATCATAACTATTTTAAAGCATACCGTTCAGTACTGTTAAGTACACTGTTGTATAACCAGTCTCCATAATTCTTTTCATCTTTCAAAACTAAAATCTATACCCATTAAGCCACAACTCATCGTTCTAGGGACATTTGCAAATTACTATACAGTAAAGGCTGCAAGGACAAAGAGGGCTGTTTTGACTATAGATTCAGAATTCATTCTGAAGGAAGATTTTTTTGGGCATGGAACTTTACCCTGGTCCCTAAAATGACCCCGTTCTGACTTTATTGTAATAATTTCTGTCATATTCTGGTTCCATCTTATTAAACTTTTGTTCCTAGAGACGAATCATCTGTCTTCACAGGTCCTTCTTTTGGGCATAAACATTCTGTGAAAGCTCTTTGCTAGCCCCCTTCACTTAGTTATTCCCAGAAAGCCTGAGAGAAGAGTTTCAGCATTCATGCGGTCATCTTGAGATCATCTTGTAATGACAAGACTCCAGTACTCTGTGTGACATTACTAGTTGGGTCCAGAAAAGCTAATACAACTTTCATGGAATGAGGTGTTAATGGAGTACAGAGAGATGATGCATTACAGTGTTTACAACTATCAGTGGCAACAAGAATGAAAATAACACCTACAGTATGAAATTACTTTATATTAGAGCATAGACCAAGAACTCAGAACTGCAGTGGCTGCACGTCGGTAGTACTGTTACCCTAAAAGGTAAAGACCCCAGTTCTAGTCATACCCAAAAGATAAGTTTTCAGTTGGGAGATGCACTGTGTAGTGAAAATTTTTTTAAAGATTTATTTGGAAAAGGAAAAGTACATCTCCAAGAATAGGAGGCAGGCTGATCCAAGGGAGGAAAAGCGGCAGGTTTTGTCTCCCCTTTCTCTTATATCCTCATTTAGAGGTGGTCTCTTGATTGATTGACAGCTTTTGTCCCTGGAATGCTTAGTCATATTTGGCCCCTTTGTGCATGTCCTTATCCATGGTGTACACAGAAAATCTCATGGTGGAGGTGCTAAACCTCAATGTTAATTATAATACAGTGAACATCAGGTCATATCTGGTTAAATCCTTTCTGCTACCATGCAGTCATGGCTGTCAGGTTCTAACTGGTTTTTTGCTGACACTCATTTAGAAGTCTCTTTATACTGGAGGTGGGCACAACGCCATCTTCTGGACCATCCTCCCTCTGCTCCACCGGTCTCCCGGTGCCCCTACTTATCTAACTACCTAACAGTACTGTTCTAAAATGCTAGTGATATAGGTAGCAGTTGAGGAAATGTTTTTTTTAGGTACAACAGAACAATGACCAATTGTTTAACTCTCTTTTGTTTAGAGACTTGACTTTTTCATGTTAATAAGTATCCCTGGGGCCAAGAGTTCTTAATGGTGGATAATGCCATTTCTTTTGTAATTACTTTTTTTTTTTTTTAATGTGGATGACAGCTAACCAAACCAAAGCAAACAATACTAAACTATTATCATAAAGTGTAACACGCAGGCTGAAATCGAGGTTTACTATTATACCAACCTGTGACATGGAAGAGAAGTTTTTGTTTTGGGGTTTTTTGCACATAAAAGCGGTAAGATGTATTAATACCATGAGAGTGGTAAATTATTTCTTTATACTTTGGAAAACAAGCTGTGCTGAGGCTTAGCAACAATCTTAAAATAGAATGGAATGTGTGGAAATCTGGTCATTGTTGTCAACTATTTTCATGTTCTTTACTGTGGTTTCCTTATAGAAGAGGTATTCACTCCAAAGAAATTATGTGCTGCTTGTCAGAACAATGTAAAGTCATGGAGATAGAGGCAGACAGAAGAAAGTAAGGAGTGTTTTCTTCAGGTAACTAGCTATAACTTTTCGGTTTATATTAGCAGACTTGATTGCCAGTAACCACAGTGGTTAAACCATATCCAGAATTTTCACAGATTCCTGGAAAGTATAGCCAAAATTGTTCTAATTAAACATAAAAGAATGAAACTCGTAGGCTTTTAAGTACTTTAAAACTATAATTTATGAATTAATACACAGTAATTAATTATTGACCTTTGAGATAAGGAGGAAACTAGACGTGATTTTTCTTTAGTAAGTTACTTCATTTCAAGGAATAAAAATTACTAAACTGGGCAGGGAATGACAATATTTACAATAGTTATGATTCACTTTTGTCAGATCTAAAGTGACTTTTTTTGGTATAAAATATATACTTACCTTTAAAGAATTAGCTTTTTTGTCATTTCCCATAGTCTATCAAGAGGTTAGTAATTTCAAGGCTTTAGACCTAAAAATCCACCATTTAAAGTTTGGTTTTGAAGAAATAACTGGGTCAAAAGCCAAGCCCATGCAACTCACTATGGCAGACAAATCTCTCCCAGAAACCTTAGCCCACCTCTCAGGACTTTGTCATGTACCTTACCCCTTTATATCCCAGAAACAACAAAGTGCTGTCATTTTCTGCCCATATTTTAATGCTTCTTGAATCTAAATTGCTGTTGATGATCTCACTTGTGTTTGAGTTTCCCCATTCTTACTGCTGTCTCATTACATCACTGAAAATGAATTGGGATTGAAAATGGAATCAGCAAAGTAAATGAGAAAACTTGTAAAATACAATTTTAATTCTTTACAATATGAAGAATGTGAAGTAAAATGAAAATATAATGAAACACAATTTATGCTTTGTGTGATGTACAAAATTAAAATTCTCTGAAATCTCTTCCCTAATTCAAAAAATGACATGTCACTGAATTTAAAGGGCTATTTTAAGATTTAAAAAAGTATATATATCAAGTCCATTGCTTGGTATATTATAAAACTTGAAGTTATCCTGGATTTGTCACTGTTTTTCACTCTACATCTAATCTATCAACAAAGAAAATTGATTCTGTTTCCAAAACATATCTTTGAAACTACCATTTCTCAATACCTATGCCAATACCTTTAGTCAAATGAACAGCCAGTGCAAATGATCCCTACCTACACGCTTTATATTGTCTTGCTCTCTACACCACTTGCCATGATCCTTGAAAATAAAGTTGGTTTACATCATTCCATTTTTTAAAGATTACAATGATTTCTTTCCAACCTTAAAATAAAAGATAAGTCTACATTATACCTTGTAAGACTATACTGTTAGGTCCTTGCCTTACTAGCTAATCTCTTAAAACACCTCAAAACCAAAACCAAAACCAATCAGACACAAATAACAATATAAACAACACTCACCTCAGGTCTTTTTATTGTTACCTTTGAATTGAATATTCAATGCACGTATTCCAGTGGCATATTTCGTTTCATTGAGGTCTTTACACAAATATTACCTCCTCAAGAGTTCTTTGACTATTCAAACTAAAATAGTATGCCCTTTTACTTTTTAATTTTATTTCCATTATTTGTTTTTCATAATGTCACCTAATGCATCCTAACATTGGGTTGTCTATCTGTTTATTTATAGTTTTTTCTGCCTCTAGAATCTAAGCTCTAGGAAGTCATTTAAAGTTGTTTTTGTTTTCTAATTAATCACCAGCATCTGGCATATATAAGGGCTTAGGAAATACTAAATTAATAGAGAAACAGAAGAATTAATGAATAGAATATAAGTAAAAGGTAGCTATTATAACCCCTACCAAAAGTAAAAAAAGAAATACCTCATATACATTACCACATATATTCTTTCAAACAATACTGTGAGGTGGGCATTTATTATATTCTAGGTTTTATAGATAAAAACTGAGACCAAGAAAGCTTGATTGTTTGCTCAATATCTTGCACCAAATGGCTTTTCCAAACCTAGCTTTTTGTCTCTAGATGAACCTCTTTTCTTAACAAGAATACCACTTCCCTCCAGAGGAATAAAGATAGAGCAGGAGCTAGTCAGTGATTCTCAGATCAGGCTGCACATTAGAATTACCTGGGGAAATTAAAATAAAAATTACTGAGAGTCAGATAGAATTTTAGGACAACTGAATCAGAATATCTAAGACTAGGGCATGGTCATTTATATAATTCTTACACAGTGAACACGGTTGTGTGTCTATCTTTTTGACTTCTTGTTTCCTTTGGATAAGTAGCCAGAAGTGGCTTTGCTAGATCATATGATAGTTCCTTCTTTTAACCTTTTGAGGAACCTATATGTTGTTTTCCATAGTATTGAACAAATTGAACATTCCCACCAATACTGCACAAGTTTCCCTTCTCTCGACATCCTCACCAACACTGGTTATCTTTTGTCTTCTTGATGATAGCTATTCTAACAAGTTTGAGGTTATAGTTTAGTTCTAACAACCTTTCATTTCTGTGAAGAAATTTATTCCTAGCTTGTTTTTCTTCTGATGCTATTGTAAATAAAATAGTTTTCTTTATTTCTTTTTCAGGTGTTTCATTATAAATATACAGAAATGTGACTGATTTTTATATGTTAATCTTATATCCTGTAACTTTACTGAATTTGTTGATTAGAGCTAATAGTTTTTTAGTGGAGTTTTTAAGATATTCTATACAAAAATCATATTATCTGTAAATAATAAGTTTTACTTCTTCCTGTCCATTTTGGATACCTTTTATTTCTTTCTCTTGCCTGACTATTTTAGCTAGGACTTCCAGTACTATATATATATGTATTTTTTTTACTCCAAAGGGTTTATTAAGACAAGTTTCACATATAAGTCCAGGGCAGAGGGGATGGGGCTTATAAACAGGAACCTAGAAGGGGGCCAGAGGGCACAGGGTGGAACCTAAAAAAGAGAGTGAAATAAATAGAGGAAGAGAGTGGAGGGCCTGGAGGGGAGACTGACAGGCTATCACACAGTGATAACAACATGGGTGGGGTGGGGCTCCATTAAAATCCCAGTTATTTATACAGATATACAGGGAGTTATGGGGGACTGGGGGGGGGGCCCACTCCACCCTCCATGCCCCAGGGAGGGGCAAGAGAAGGCCATCTCTCCTCATGGGTGACCCCATGGGGGTCTGGGGGGCTGCCCTTGGAGGAGTGTTGGGGAAGGTATGAGTGGACATCCTTATCTTGTTCCTGATCTTAAAGGAAAAGCTTTCAGTTTTTCACCATTGAATATTAACTATGGGTTTGTTGTATATGGCCTTTATTATGTTGAGGTTTGTTCCTTCTAAACCCAATCTGTTGAAGGTTTTTATCATGAAAGAATGTTGCATTTTGTCAAATGCTTTTTCTGCATACATAGATGCAGATGATCATGTAATTTTTATCTTTCATTCTATTAATGTAATATATTAACAGTTTTTGATTTGCATATGTTGAACCTTCCTTGCATCCCAGGAAAAGATGCCACTTGGTTACTGTGTATAATCCTTTTAATGTGTTCTTGAATTTGGTTTGCTAGTATTTTGTTGAAAATTTTTACGTCTGTATCCATCAGGGATATTCGTTTATAGTTTTCATTTCTTGTAGTGTCTCTTTTGATTCTATGCATTTCTGTAGTATCAGTTTTAATGTCTCCTCTTACATTTCTTATTTTGGGTCTTCACTCTTTTTTTTTTCTTCAGTCTAGCTAAAAGTTTGTCAATTTTATCTTTTCAGAAAATTAGTTTTCAGTTTGTTTGTTTTTTTCCTGGTCTCTATTTCTTTATTTCCACCCTGATTTTTATTATCTCCTTCCTTCTGCCAACTCTGGACTTACTTTTTTCTTCTTCTTCTAGTTTCTCATGATGTAAAGTTAGGTTGTTGGTTTAAGATCTTTCTACTTTTTTAATACATGGATTTATCACTATGAATTCTCTTCTCTATGAACTATGCCTGCAGCATCTTATATGTTTTGATATGTTGTGTTTTCACTTTCATTTGCTTTGCAGCATTTTTTAATTTCTCCTTTGACTTCTTCTTTGACCCAAGTGTTGTTTAGAAGTGTTGTTTAGTTTCCACATATTTCAGATTTTCTAGCTTTCCTCTTGTTCATTTCTAGTTTCATTCCTTTGTGGTCAGTTGGTATAATTTCAATTTTAAATTTTCTAAGACTTGTTTTATGTTCTATTGTATGATCTATCATAGAGAATGTCCTGTGTGCACTTGAAAAGAATGTATGTTCTGTTGCTGTCACATGGAATGTTCTATAGGTGCTGATTAAGTCCATTTTGGTTTAAAGTATTGTTCAATTCCAATATTTCCTTGTTGATTTTCTGTCTGTATTATCTATATATTGCTGAAAATGAGGTACTAAAGTCCCCTATTATTCTGTTGTGTATTTCTCCCTTCAGATCTGTTAGTACTTACTTGATATATTTAGGTGCTTCCGTGTGAGATGCATACATGTTTATGATGATTGTTATATCTTCTTGACACCTTTTTCAATATATAATGACTTCTAGGTCTCCTGTTACCATTTTTGCCATAAAGTCTATTTTGTCTGGTATGTATATGGCTATGCCTGCTTTCTTTTGGTTTCCACATGTGTGGAAAATCTTCTACCCCTTTACTTTGAGCCTATTATGTCTTTAGAGATGAAATGAGTCTCCTGCAACCAGCATATAATTGAGTCTTGCTTTTTAATCCATCCAGCCACTCTGTGCCTTTTGACTGGTGAATTCAGTTCATTTACATTAGAGTGATTATTTATATGTGGGAATCTTATTAATTATTCTCTGGTTGTTTTGTATTTTTTGCTATTTCTTTTTCCCTCTCTGCCTACTTTTGTAAATTGGTTATTTCCCATGGTGATATGCTCTGTTTCCACTTTCTTTGTCTTCTGTGGATTTACTCTCCATTTTTTACTATGTGGTTAACTTGTAGATTACATAAAGCATCTGACAGATAAAACAGTCCATTTTAGATTGATAGCATATTCAAAATCTCTAGAGGCGCCAAACCTTAATATTCCCTTTCATATTATTGATGTTATAATTTACCTATTTTTAATGTCACGTATTAGATAACAATTATAGTAGCTATAGTTATTTTTACTACTCTTTTTCTCTTTTACTACAGTTGAGTGGTTAAAACATTGTCCTAAAAGAGAGTTACTGTTTCCTAAATCTGGTCTATTTTTCACCTTTGTTAGTGTAGTGTACACTTATATATGTTATCATGTCACTGATCAGCATCTTTTCATTTTAGCTTAAAGAACTCCGTTCAGCATTTCTCTCAAGGCAGGTCTAGTGTTGGTAAACTCCCTCAGCTTTTGTTCTTTTAGGAAAACATTTATTTCTCTTTCATACTGAAGGATAACTTTTCTGAATAAAGCATTCTTGGCTGGTAATTTTTTTTCTTCCACACTTTGAATATATCATTCTACTTTCTCCTGGCCTGTAGAATTTTTGCTGAGAAATTGCTGATATAATGGGGGTTCCTTTGTAAGTTACATTCTATTTCCTTTCACTGCCTTTAAGATTCTTTCTTTATTACTGATTTTTGGCAGTTTCTTTATGATGTATTTTGGAGTAGGTCTCTTTGTATTTAGATAACAGTATGTTCTATTAGCTCCATGAATGTGTATGTTCAAGTCCCTTCCCAAGTTTGGGAAGTTCTCAGCTATTATTTCTTTAAATAAACTTTCTGCCCCCTTATCCCTCTCTTCTTCTTTTGAAACCCTAGTTATTTGAATATTTGCCTTTCTTATCATAATCTATCTGAAAGCTCTTGTAGGCTTTTTTCACTCTTTTTTTTAAATTGAAGTATAGTCAGTTACAATATGTCAATTTCTTCACTCTCTTAAAATCTTAGTTCCCTCTCTTCTAACTGAATTATTTCTATATTTCTATCTTCCAAGTCATTTGTTTATTCTTCCATGTGGTTTGCCCTAATGTAGATGTTTTCTATTGCATTTTTCACTTAATTCATTGACTTCTTCAGCTCCAGAATTTCAATTTGGTTATTTCTTTATAATTTCAATCTCTTTGATAAAGAACTTTTGTTTATTGACTTTATTCCTGATTTCATTGAATTGTTTTTCTGAGTTTTCTTGTAGCTTTTAGATTTCTTCATAATAGCTATTTTAAGTTCTTTATCAGTTAGTTCACAATATTCTGTGCCTTTTGGTTTGTTTGGTTTCTGGGGAATTATTATTTTCTTTTAATGATATCATATTTCCTTGGTTTTTCATTACTGCTTGTCAAGTGCTTCTGCTTTTGCATTTGAAGTAGCAGATACCTTTTTATTATTTTTTCTATTTTATTTATTTTTATTGAAGTATAGTCAGTTTACAGTGTTGTGCCAATTTCTGGTCTATAGCATAATGTTTCAGTTTTATGTATATATACATAAATTCCTTTTCATATTTTCTCATTGTACGTTACTATGACATTAAATATAGTTCCCTGAGCTATACAGTAGAAACTTGTTGTTTATCTATTTTATATCTAGTAGTTAGTATGTAGCAGATACCTTCTTAACTAAACTTTTATGTCTTCTTACAATTCACCAGGCTGGCTATTTAGAATCCTCTTTTTTGTATTCTAGAATGTGGTGCTAAAGGTCAATTTTGTTGTTCTCCCTTGTCCACCAACCTTGGCCTATTTCTGAGCAAGGTCCCTGTCTACCAGAGCTTACTCTCATGGACACACTCAGTATCATGCATAAGGAGCCAGCAGCATAGTGGAGGGAGGTGTGGGTTTAGCCCTTGGGGCTTAGGGGGTTCTTAGGAATCCAGTGGGAAGATCCTCAAGTTGGGTACTCCTAGAGGTTTGTGGGTGGATTTTCTGTTGAAGTCCTGAAGTGGACAGCAGGAACCATGTTTCTTTAATGCCCTTCAGTATTCTTATATGCTTCCTTTCTTTCATCCTCCTTCCCCTGAGTGATGGAAGTTGCTCCTCAGAAGTCAGAGTAATGCTGGAGAGAAACAGGTTCCTCCAGCTACAACCTGTGCTACTGAGGTAGCCAGGGTGACTCACCACTTTCACCACTCACTTCCTATGCAGGAAAGGTCTCTGCTTTCTACCTCCTCTGTGGGAAAGGTCACCACTGCCACTGCCAAATGTCTAAGCCCTTTGAAGTGTCAGCCTAGGGAGGGGGGCAGTTCTGGTAAGTTCCTCCTCCTCCTCTGCATCCAAACTCTCTCTATCCTTTTCAGATAGAATGCTGAAATCTCCCCTCAGGCAGTTGTCACTTTTACAGTTTCTCTTTCACCTGTGAGTACCTGTTCAGGTTTGCCCTCCCCAAGTATTTTTCTGATCACAGTGAGAGGGGATGGTGAAGGGTCACTGAATTTCTTGGATCTGAAGCTCTTACTGAGGTCTTGTTTGTTTATTCATAGGGATACGGGTAGGCAACAATATTTTCTGGTCCCTTGCTATAAGATATAAAGCACTTTTGTTCAATTTTAGATGTTTCTAATTGTTTAAAAAGAACAGGAAGAGAAGAGAAGAATGACTTACACTTCTATAATGCTGACATCACTCTTCCTGAGGTGTCATGATCAACAGTCTCACTTTGGTTATGCTGGCATCACAATTCTGGCCTATGAATAGTGCTGGTGAAGCAAGATGAGCAGTATTTTGAAAAATCCTGAATTCCAAACCAGAGTTTGTTCAGTTCCAGTTACCTATCCTGAGTAGTTGTGATTAAGAAAAAAGAGAGAAATCTAAGTACAAAAAAAAAAAAAAAAGAGAGAGAGAGAGGAAGACAGGCATTGTGATCTCTACTTAAGAGATGATACCTAAACATCTGAGGTCTGACTTGAGAAAAGTATTTTGTTTGGTGCTGTGTTTATGAGTAGACTTGTAAGTGGATATTTAAATTGACAGTGAATTGCCTACTTAAAATAAAGGTAAAGGAATTGAAAGAAAAGACTATTCAGGTTAAAATGAGAAACACATAAAACAAACAAACAAAAAAAACCCCAGAAAGCTGAAAGGAACAAAGTCAATAAGAAGGCAAATATTGGTGCCTAAGGCAGCAGGGTCAACATTAGTATCTAATAAATAATTTGAGAAGGAAAGAAATAAGCAATACCAAAAGGAGTTATTTTACAGTAATAAATGGAACAGTCCATACTAAAGATGTTACAGTGTCCAGTGTACTGGACAACATAACAAAACAGATAAAGTGAAAAAACTTAAAAATACAGAAGAGAATGACATAACTGACAGATATATAATAGCAGTAAAGTAAAATAAGACCTTGACCACCACCATTCCTGCAACATAAATCAGACAAAAAAAAAAAGATGATAATTTTTTAAAAGTATCTGGTAGGCTTTAGTTAAGTGTGGCATGGCTGTCTGAAATGGGAGTTATTCTGCAACTTTGCATTGTTCCACATTCTTGTCAACTCTTGTTATTGTCAACAATTTTAGCCATTTGGAACTGTGTACAGGAGTATCACATTGAAGTTTTATTTTTCCTTTCCCCGTTGATTGATGACACTGAACACTATATGATTATTAGCTACTCAGATACACTTTTTTTTGTTGTTCAAGTATTTCATCCATCTTTTAAAAATTTGGTGTTCCTCTTATCTTACAGATTTGTAAGAGTTCTTTAGGCATTTCAGATCTGAGGTATTTGAAAACAAAGAAACCAAAAGGAAAAACAAAATAGAGCAGAAGAGAACTTCAACATCTGAAGAAAATAGTCCATATGAAGAAATGGACAGTTAGACATTCACCCATAAAATAATTAAAAGCTCTTATAAAATAGAATCACAACAGGAAATAGCAATTTGAGAAAAAAGTAATAGTGGAAATTAAGCATTTATTTGTAGCTTTAAATAAAGATTCAGGAAAGTTTCAGAAGAGAATTAAAATGCAATAAAAGAAATAGAATAAAATGCAGGAAAAGATAGAGAAATTAAATGACTAATTCAAGATGTTAAAGATTCAAATTTAAAAAAAAAAAGAATCAAATTTTAAGAGTTCTAGAAAGTGAGGTTATAGAAAATTGGTGACACATTACAAATTGCAGAAAACTGAGCCTAAAGAGAAGATCTAATGTTTTTAGGAAATTTGAAAAAAAAAGAGAACAGTTCATGCAAATGATCATGAACCTGCTACTGGAAATTCTCAGCTGTTATAGCTGGAAACTAGAAATATAGAGAGCAACAGTTTCAGAATTCTGTGGAAAAATATTACATAACCAAAATACAAATTGGTATTCCCATAGTAAATATTAAATATTAACTAACAGTTTAAACTAATTTTGTAATTATTTATATCATTTATATTTAAAAGCAAAAATTAAAATATTAACCAACAATTTAAAATAATTTTATCATATATTTAATATATGATCATTTGAGGAATGTTGGGAGGAGGACTGAGGGGAAAGTGCTTATAAGAGAGCTAAATCATTATCCATCATAAAGGCGGCAAATGAAGTTTCAAAATTAAGCATCATCAGCAGATCATTTAAATTATGGAATTAAATATCAGGCAATAGGAACGACTAAGAGTTGAAAATGGTTGTTGAACTGAGTAGGGCTAGGGACTGGGGAAACTATTTTTTATTATAATCTCTTTAGGTCAAAATGACTTAAAATATATACATATATTACTTTAATGATTAATAAGAATTAAAACTATCAACATAATTTTGAAGTATTGTAACTTCATAATTTCATTAAAAGTAACTTGTTTGTGCATACACACACACACACACACACACACATATGATAGGATAAAATATCAATAGGGAAATATTTATTAGACTCTTGATATAGCAGGTTCTTATTAACTAGAAGGTATTTACACATTTTTGTACTTGAAT
The DNA here is from genome assembly GCF_036321535.1 of Camelus dromedarius. Lineage (NCBI taxonomy): Eukaryota > Metazoa > Chordata > Mammalia > Artiodactyla > Camelidae > Camelus > Camelus dromedarius. Next base: position 63,631,539 of record NC_087436.1, on the reverse strand, counting down.
CTAATTAGCAGTTATACAGAGAGATTGGTATCAGTGACCAAGACTGAGAAAATTGAAATGACTGATGGGAGTATTAATATTTGGAACATCATTCTGGTTAATACATTTTGCAATTCTTAAGAGAATTAGAAAGAGTGAAGAATGTGAGTAATTGAGGTCATTTCTCATATAAATCTGGAATTCTGCAGAACTCACATAAGTGGAGAGATTCTTTTGAATTTACTGTTGTAAGCCAAGAAATAGCCCTACTGATTATTAGAAATAAGGGAGACTGTGAGGAGATAATATAATGATTTATGGGCTTTCCTTATAATTAGGTAGAAACATGACTCAAATGCAGAAACACTTATTCACAGGCATTGGACAAATGAGATTTGGTCATTTTTGTTACTGAAGAGTTAATTGGATGAACTTCAAGAGGCTTCTCAGAAAATATCTGATGTTTGTATCCCTGAGGTGTTCTGTGATTTTTCAAAAGTTAGTTATTTTTATGGAGGGTTACTATTTTTTTCAGTTCAATAAATTCTGTTCAGTAAATTAGATCCTTAAATACGTGCTTATAGATACTGGGAACCAAATTGTTCTTTAATCAATGCAAACATTAACTCACTTCATTTCTTTTTTTCCTTCCTTCCTGTTAGTCACCATACTGAGCACTTACTAGATGGCAAGCATTGTGCTGGTGTTTTAAAATACCCTTACACATATCGCAACAACTCAGGGAGTTTCAGGACTATTCTGCAGATGAGGAAATTTACATTCAGAGATGTTAATTAAATTCCCTAGGATCACAATGCTAGCAAATGGAAAAATAAATCTTTCTGAATGCAAATGCAAATCTTTTCCATTACATCATGCTGTATTATTTTAAACACACTTTTTTTCAGTCCACAAGTGTTTATTGAGTGCCTTGTATCTGTCATGCTCTATTCTTGACAACGAGAGAAATAAAATGCAGTCTCTTTTCTTATGATTATCATAGTTTGTTGGAGACAGTATTCACATAAACACATATTTCAGGAAGCATAGAAATTTGGCTTTGACTTTAGTATTCCTTTTTGGGAATTCTGTGCAAGTTGAGAAAATGATTTAAGAGAACAATGCCACTACAAAATTTCATGAGAAAGAAAAGACCCCAAATATCTACGATAAATAGTTTTTAATTATGATATAAAAATAGTGGGTAAGAAGAGAATTTTAAAAGTTGGAGATAAATAATGTACTGAAAACCATATGTTGTTTTCATTTACCAAACTTCAAAACAGAGTTTTCACAAATGATTTAGTAATCTTCTGATGATTTTAAGCCTATAGAGGCAAAAATTTTGAGCAAAGTCTTACTGAAATGTCTGCAAAAGAATACCACACATTTTCTGTGGATGAATATCAAAGAATTTTTAGTTTAATTCAAGCTGTTAATTCTAAGTAACAGAATTCCATTTATAAGACATGTTACTGAAACACTAAGTACTTGACTTACATTCTTCAGTGCATACCAACATAAATGTTAGCAATATTATTGAATTAGTATTTTTCTAACTTTTATAATCACACATTTAGACATAAAGATAAAACCATATATACATATTTTTAAGTTTTACAATGTTGAGTTACTGCTTTACTGAGTGGATCTGACTGATGAACTATTTATGGAATGGAAAATCGGTAAAGCAAATGTCAAATAATTGTGACTGACAATGCACCAAAAGTGGCAAAGGCTAGGAATGACATGTAAATAAGCAGACGATGGGTATTTTTCCCACATATTTCAATTGTATGTTAGAAAAGTAATTATAACACAAAATGTAACAGAATTTCTGCCCTTAGGCAGGGAAATAGTGAGCTAATGTTATCACTCTACTTAATTCAAAAACATCTACATGACATAAAAGAGATGTTGGAACTACTTTGTCAGATATCAGATGCTCAAACAAGATGGAATAGAAGCTACTGCATTTTTAAAAAGATTGAATTAAAGATTTAACACTGCACTCTGCCAATAACAATGCCAGCTTTCAAGACAGCTTGCTTGTAGAGAACATGGTTTATTTGTTAGAACTGGGTAAAGAAATAACCAAACTGGTGTGACTGGAGAGCAGAAGTATTTCTTACATTGTGCCTGCTATAAGGATTTTCCCAACATTTTGCTTCATAGCACATTAGTGTGCAGGAAATGAAAGCTGAGGTGCAGGTGGAAATTTAGAGATTTGTCATATTGCAACCAATCAAATTTCTCCATTGCTCTATTTCTAGATCCAAGATTAAGGTAAATTTTATCTCAGGCAAGTAAGTATAAAACAGCAACTGAGCAAAAATATTCCTGATAAAATAATATGTGAAGACATTTTTAAGTCTTCTGAAATTATAGAGAATCTTCTTTAAGCAGTGCAAACAACTCTAATTTGCAGGATTGATTAGGTGACATTACAGAAATTGAAGAGCTGATGAATCTTTACCTAGATGATGGAAAACTATCAAACTTAGTGACAATGTTACCACCAACAGTAGCCTACACTGGAAGAATTACCCCAAAACATTTGCACACCCACTGACCTCATTTGGAGGTGAGTGGAGAAATTGGTTTTTTCTAAGTTTTCAAACTAATAGAATTGGCTTTTAACAACTATAGCAGTGAAAGTATAATCATAATTGCCTTTTGGGGAACGTATTCAGATTTTTCTTCAAGTTCCGTGTTTATTCTATGATGGTATTAGTTGGCTTCCCTTAATGATTTTAACATTCAACTGTTTGGCATTTAGTTAAAGAGTATATTGAGACAACATTGTAAAATGACTATTACTCGTTAAAAAAAAAAAGTATATTGAGGGCACATCTCATTTAAAATGTGGTGTGATAATTTTAGCCATGGAGACATTAAGGCAAGGTTATTAGGCAGTAGATATCGTAAGTATGGATCCTGTGGTAGGGTATCAAGGAAAGCTCTACACAGAATCTTGAGTAGTAGTCTGCTAAGTGACAAAGTCACTTATATGATAGTATTTAGAAATAAATAAAGTACTGATGATGAGAATTAACTTGATGGAAAGTTCAAACTTAATACAACTGTAAATACAACTTAATAAATCTGCATTGTTTTTGGACAGTTATCATTGTGTCTTCTATGTTGTCTGTACAACCAGTCAAATGTACACTATAAAAATAAAATTTGCATATGTAGACAAGGAGAAGACTGCGATCAGCAGTCCTCCCTGTCACCCCATCCCAAGGAAGCCAGGTGAGCTTCTGCTCTCAGCCCAAGGCCCTCTTCAGGCACTAGTGGCGCTGGTGAAGCAGTGTAGACATCGATGATGCCATTTGGTACTTAAAGTGACTTTACAGTGCTCAGGAGGAGAAATCACTTGCATGGACCTAACTCAGTTCTTTCAGTGTGAGGATTTACATTAATATTCTGTGAATGACCCAATTTGTTTTCCTTTGGATCTAAGCTTTTGAGTACAGTATAATTCTTTTCCAAATTCTTCCAGACTTCATCTAAAGTGGAGCCAACTGGAACACTACAGAAAGGGCCTTTTCTAAGTCCTCTTTACTAATTTTCATATGATTATTCTTTAGCAGTGAGAGAGAGAGAGAAGACCCCATGATTAGGGCTTCTGGGAGTGAGCTATCCAGTATTTGGCTAAACTACCACTGTGTTCTCGATTTGCCTCCCTTTTGTGGTCTAAGAATGTACTTGTCTTACAGTTCCCCTCCCCTTTTATTTTGGCAATTTTTCTCTGAGATCTTGTGAACTCTGTGTGTTTCCAGAATGCATTGACTTTTCACATTATATTTCTAATAACCAAACTCTGATAGCTCTGGTAACCTCCAACAAGACAACAGATTTCTACATTGTCACCACTACCTATTCTACACTAATCTATAGAGATTTGCAGAATCTCCCTGCATACCAATAAGATCAGTAATCCCTTGTAACAAGACAAGCTTCATTTGAAACCATTCTCCGTGTCCATTATGCATGTTTTATTAAGAAACAACAAATTTATTTTTGTGGTAAATTAAAACAGAGATAATAAATAGCATTAATAAATAACTTACTCTAGAATACTCAGTGGTTTATCATATTATTTTCTTTCCTCATTTCTAAAGCTCCTCCTCCACGTATTTTGTGAGTCTCTTTTCAAGTATGTTAAGATGACTTAATATTGAACCAGAGTAATGTTATTGATATTTAGCCCCTAAAAGTCTTGTTTAGTACTGATTTTTTTAAAAAAGGAAATGATGGTGCATTAGTTCAAATGCAGAAGTTTTATGATCAAAAAACTGTGATATTTAATTTTAAAAATACACACTATTCCAAAAGGCCTCTACAGCATGAATGCTTTTCTCTAAATCACTGTGCCATTATTTTCCAGACAGCCTGGCCTGAGGTAATTAGTTTTGCTTCTCTTTGTGAAATCCGTTGAGAACAGGTCAGTGGATAATGAATGTGAATCAGAAAATCTTCAGCACATTCATTTTTAAACAGTTCTCCACAATGACTAGTTGTTTCTGGTGTGGTCCCACTGAACGAGAGCAGCACAGGGGGCAGGATGTGTGACCCAGGTTCCCCTGTGCTGGATGATGTGAATCAGTCTTCAGCATGTTTTAATATTTCAGCTTTTTCTGTAGTTAGGCTCAGATAGACATTTTCTCTTCATTAATTTAATTTAAGTCTTATGAAAACAGATGAGATTGAAATCAAGTAATTTAAGAAGTTTGTTGGAAACATAACTCCTTGTAATCATTTGGGGACCAAGAGACTTGAATGTTGCTTCTAAATTGAACAGTAAGGAAAATGGTCTGAAAGGGAAAGATAAGAGGGTAAAGTGGGTTAGGTGGCATGATTTGTGCCTTAAAATAATGTTAATTTTATTTTATGAGCTCCTGTGAGTAAAAAGAGTAGTAAAGGTCATTTACAAAAAGACTCCATAGTGATACTAGTTTCTCAAAATAATTTTTCAGGATTTCTTAGGAGGAATCCTTCATACAAAGAAAATGTGACCAATTTTAGATTACTTTACAAATGCTGATGGATGGATTCAGCAATTTGAATGTAATTATATTAAATTTAATTTCAGTCATTACAGTTAAGTACCTAGTAACTTACTCATATGTGGTGGATACTTAATGGGAAATATTTTAAATAAGGAAATATGTAATAATGAGCTCTCTTGATTCTAGAAAGCCATAAGAAACATATTAAAACTCCTCTTGTACTACACCTCTGTATTTATTTTTTTAGAATTTTGTGATGACTTTTTTTTTTTTTTCAACACAGCATTTCTCAGTCTGTTTCTGGCCTCCCATTCTAACTCAGGGGTGTGACAGTAGGAGGCATTTTGTGATGTAGGCAAAAGAGGGTTTCTTCTAGTCTAGCACTTAAGTTTGAAGGTGATGGAAGCTTGTTGTTTATGCCAGTTACTAATTCCAGGAGATCACTAGGTGGTCTGCATGCCTAATTTGCTTCCAGGTAAAGATGTAATTCTATGCCTAGGAAGCTATTACCCACAATAGATACATCATTGGACATGAGTCATGGGCAAAGAGTGATAACCTCCATGGTCCCAGATTCTTGTTGCAGGTGTATCAGACAGCCAATTGGGCAATACTGAAGAGGGTGTAGAGGGCATAAGCTTATTCCTGGACAGTGTGGAGGCTCTAGTGTGAATCAGAATCAGCTGTGGTGTTTGTTAAAATTTACTTTCTGCCACCTCTAGAGATCGTGATTTAGTAGATGTAGTTTGGCACCTAAGGAGCTAAGTTAAAAATATATACTTTACATTTTAGAAAAGGTTTAGATTTATGGAAAATTTGTGAAGATAGAGCAGACAATTCTTGCATAGCCACCACACAGAAAGCTGTGTTTTACTAAATAAACATGACAATTCTGAATCATGTGTTTTGAAACTCTCACTTTGAGAAGTATTAGGTAACATGACTGAGGAAGCAGAGTGGGGAGTGTATGGATGTCAGGCACAGCTTGCTCTTCCTGGGCACATCATAACCTGAACTATTGGAACAAAAGTCGAGGAGGTTAGCAAGCTCCAGAGATGGGAATTATAAAGAAGTTGATAATCATTGCCCTGAAATACCAGGACTTGAAATGTCATTAAATTGTAGGTCCTACAAGATTGTTGGGACTGAGGCTGCTGATACATTTCCTCTTTCAAACAGAAGCAGTCCCGGCCTGAGCTGTCAGTGGGAGGCTTCTGTAGCTCCAAGTCAAAGTAACCAGAAGCCAAAGGAGTAAGGATTTCTTTAAATAAATTGAACTAGTTACTAGATATGCCTTACTAGAAGATCTTATTTATAAAAATTCTGATACAATGATATTACTTATAGGATCCTCTAATTAGCCCGGAAGCTTCTGCTATTATAAAATATCATCAAGTCTTTAAACTGTAAATTTTATAATCTTTCAATTTTCTGGCTTTCAGAGCACTATTTATGTATCATTCTGAATACTTTCTTTTAGACTACAGGTAAAATACCCTTTAAAAAGTGATGGTTGGGGATCCATATAACTTAGAAGGGAACTAAGAAATGTAATCTAGAACTATGTTTAAAATAATTTTTAAAGGAATGCTGAACAGGTACTTCTGAACATGGGACTTATAAAATTCATAGCTTAATTTATGGACTAGTCTAATGCTTTAATGGATGTATCATAAAAGTGAATGTAAATCATCATAATGAAAGAATTGATAGATTTCTGACAATGCTATGACAGCTGAATTAATGTGTGCAGAATGTCAGTATTAATGATAAACATTAATAAATACTGCATATGATTGAATTAACAATGATGTAAAACAGTCTTTTGCTGCTATGCAAAACCCATTTAACTAGGCAGAGATACTGTTTTAGGCTTAGTATGAACACTTAATTTCAAGGAGCACCTCCTACAAGTTTCTCAAAAAGATTACATTTATGTTGCATAAGCTTACTTTCATAAGAACTAATTTTTCTTCATGTGACTTTGTCAGAAATCACAACTTTGATGATAGAAGTTCATATTTATATATTTTTATTTTTGAAAATAGAGTAATCATAAAGCACTGAAAAGGTATAAAATTTGTACTACCAGTAAGTCCTTGACTCCCTTGTCTAAATAGTGGGACACCAGTAACCACCTGTCAGCAAAGTCTACATTTCAGAAAGGGGCTACATTGTATATTAGTTTTGAGTTGTTTCAAATCAAAGGTCCTTTGGATTATTTCAGGATTTATTATTTTTGTGATGAATGAAAGGAGGGTGATATTAAAAATAAGGCATACCTACCATTCCCTTTAATCCTTTAGTGAATCATATAGCATCATTTCAGAATAGCTGAATCTTGCTCATGGATAGAAGAAGTGAACTTGATAATTTTTTTGAAAATTTTGAAGAATCATATGGTAACACTATGCCCCCTCCTGTATTATTTGAAGATAGATATATCTCATAAGACCAAATTGTGACTGGAAGCCAGTGCTGTGCAGGATTTTGGATTACCATTGTTTGTAGATTTTGCTACATTTCAATTCTAGCCTCTGCTGAAGTACACATTCTCTTAAAATGAGTCATATCATTGCTTTTGACACAGGCTTGAGCTTGTCTTGTTTTTTTTTCCCCAGCATTCCACAGTTCTGCTCCATGGCTTACAGTAGCTATTATAAAATTATTTGGGAAAATTATACAGTGCTGTTAGATGCAATGGAAAATAATTTTATGCACATATAAACTTGATGCAAATATGCATATAGCTGAGTTTCGTCTCACCCACAATCTACTGAGAAAAAATTAAATATTATAAACATAATTACCTCCATTAGAATCTAAATATTATTTTTCTTAGATATAAAATGACTTTGCAAGTGAAGTATTTTTTTCAGCACTATTAATTCTCATCACGATTTGTCCTAAATGATATTTATAGAAATTTTAAACCATAGACTAAAAAGAGAAATAGACTAGAAAGAAAGGAATAATGAATTATATTCATTATTAGAAAGCACCGGTGACTGAGCTTTAGAAAAAAAGATTGATCATTCAGTTTCAGACAGGTAGCTTTTTTCTAGGAGTTTTTATATATTCTTTTGCATTTATCTTCTCCAAATCTTATAAAGTCGATATTATTATACTGTGTTTTTAATGAGGAAGGGGAAAGAAAGTGAAGAGAAGTGAGCCACTCATGGATACACACTGAATCCTTCAGAATCAGAATCTGGTACCTGACCCTGTGTTTTCAGGTCTAATTCTCCCTCCACAGCACCAGAGGAAGCGAGTCAGATCTTCATGTGAGATCAAGGGATGAAACAGAAAGGTGAGGACAGAAAGGGAAGGCTGGGAGACCAAGAAAGAGGGACACTGCTATCTTGCCATTCTAGATCTCCTTTGGGAGCGGATGAATATTCTTGGGACCCAGGGTTCTAATATCTCTCTCCTGCAGTACCTGGGGCAGATGGTGACTGGAATGGGTGGTTGTTTCATGAGATTTTGTTATCGTCTGATGGGGAAAACAGAACAAGGTGACTTTCTTCCTAGACATAGATGCATCTTAAACATGTCTGAACCATGAATTATCTACCATATTACTAAAATAGCTATCTGTTTTTAACTGTCAGGTGTCAATGGATTGGATTTTATTGTTTAATGACTTTGTTTATACGTTAATTTTTAATGGGGATAATAATTTGCTATTAAGTTGGAAAATTAATGGCTTTAATTAATTCATTAAGGCTTTAATGAATCAGAGGCCAAAGGAAATGTGGAAAGTGCTCTTGATGTTCCACGTCTTCACTGGGATCTTTTTTTTGTGTGTGTGTCATGAGGTTGAAAGCTCAAATACTTGACTTTTTGGATGTTTAGATTCTTCTAATTTTAGAAATAACTAAATTTTATCATGTCATAAAACTATCAAACAGTGGATTTTCTTGAAATTAAAGAAGTTGATCTTTTTTTTTTTTTTTTTTTTTTTTTTTTTTGCATTGCTCTGTTTATCTGGATAGGATGAAGTCATGAGATTTTATTATGGATACTGACTTTAAAAGTCTCTTTTCTGACAATCTCTGGCAAGTTTTCATTAAGACAGCTGAATATCTATAATGATGAGAAATTTATCATGTGCAGGAGTCAGTAAAGACTGCTGGTTAAGAGCAAATACTCTGAAGTCAGAATTTTTGTTGTGAATTACAATCACTTACTGTATCTCATAAGATTATTGTGATGATTTAATGAGATAATACACCAAAATTATTCAGAATAGAGTGCCACACGGTAAATGCCTTATAAGTATTACTATATCTCAAAGCCACTCATTTCATTTCTGAATTGATATACTTTTAAATACTTAAAATGTATCTTTAATTTAGGATGTGGGTTGGCAAACTTTTCTTCTGGAGGGCTAAGTAGCAAAATTTTCAGCTTTGTAAGCCACAGGGTCTCTGTTGCCATTACTCAACATTGCCACATAAAAGTATAAAAGCTGTCTTTGAAAATACATAAATGAATGGGTGTGGCTCTATTCCTCAAAAATGCTTTATTGACAAAATACAGGTGATGGGCCAGATTTGGCTCAGAGGCCATAGTGTGCTGACCTCTTACTTAGGAGATTATTTCAGTTCTTTTATAAAGATACCATTCGGACAAAAAACAGACCTTAAACCCAAGTTGAGAAAAATATTCCCTGTGGAAGGAAATCATGAACTCCGTATTCCCTTGAGCATTAATTAATCTGTGTTAGTCACCTGATCACGACTGCTTACACAGTGGCAGAATGATGGTATTAGAAGGACACTATTAGAGTGAAAACTTGAAAAGGAATATCAACTTTGAGTCTGTAACTAAAATATTAGAGTCTATCAAAAGAATATGCTGAAAAAATTTTCAGCTAGCTTTTAAATGAAGACGTGACACCTCCTGTATTGTATTATCATTTTGAATAGCAGAAACCATACATATTAATATGGTGTATAAAGACCTTGTCTGCCAATGTATTAGAAGAACTCATTAGTATAGATTCATAGCACTTTAATTACGATAATAATATTTTGTATAAATAGAGGCTTAAAACACAGCACAGAATGATTTGGAATTTAAATTAAAAAGGTAAAATATTTAGACAATTTTTTAAAAGTTCAAAACCTTGAAATAACAAGGGTTTGTTTTTGTTTTTTAAACAGTCTTCTCAGCCTTAAATTGCCTACTTCTGGTGATGAGGATGCCTTCTACCATCCTGGTACAGGAAGGTACTTTTTATACACGAGATGTGTTTTCTGCTTTCCGGGGGACAGAGGAAGGTCAGAGTGTCCTTGATGCAGAAGATGTTTAAGTAACCTTTAAAAATGGCTTCTTTTGGGGTGGCATATTCTGGCTTTCCTTCATGAACAGTGGTCTAGTATGACATTAAAAGAATGGGCAGTCATCTTTTTACTTTATCTCCAAGTTTTGGACACTCTATTGCAATACAAAATTTCATCAAAAAGAGTTTAACAGCAATTAGATATCCTAGTTGAAAATTATACATAAAGCAGCTGGAAACAAAAAGAATTAATAATTTAAAATGGTATTCTATTAAAAATAAGTGATCAAATGAATTTTGAAACTGAAAATTAGGAATAGTAGAAAATACCAAGATTTGAAAACAGTTGGTTCTACAAGAATAGTATTCTGAGAAACTTCAGTCTTAAGAAGAACATGTTGAAAGTACTTTTAATGGCTGATATTGTAGGTATATATTTGAATAAGGTTTTGAGCTCTGTATATATATGAAGGAACTTAAATCTAAAAGATAGCAGGATGCATTGCAATTGTGGTCATTTTCCTAAGCGTAAATTGATCTAACATCTAATGCAAATTATTAATAGAATTGGCAGTGGCATTAAAATCCATAATACTTCTCTTGTCTTTCCCTGTAAAAGGTATCAGACTTTTTATTAGGCTACCCAGGCATCCATCTGTGGGAATGGGTGGGGAGGAAATAAGAGGAGATCAGAACTTAGAACAGAGAGAATGGTGGAGAGAAATACTATTACTAATAATTTGTAATATTCTGCTTCTGACATTCAAGACAAGGATCATGCAATTAAGAATAACATTTCAAGCTAGACATTGTTTCAAGGAAACGTTTCTCAAATTTCTTGCACCCCCATTTATTTAGCACCTCAGTTGTCACCTAGCTTGGAGAATTAGGTGCACAGTGGTCAGTAGTGTAGGGGAACATTCTAGGACGCTCTTAGATTTTAGCTAAAGTATGGAGAGAGGAGATGGTTTAGGGCAATTAAAAAAAAGTTCAATCCTTTCTCCCTTTGGGGAGTGCCATGAAGGAGAAAGAAAAGACAAATAGGAAACTGGGTCAACCAGGCAAATGCTCAGTTTCCACCTTTCTGACTCTGGATTGGGAGAAACAAAATATATAAAGTGAAATGAGGAGAACAGTAAGGGACAAAGATGGTCGGGCACTCACCTCTGGCTCTTCTTTGGAACTCTGGAAAGAAACCAAATTTCAAGCTTCACTGTGTGAATATGGGATGTAGCCCCAGAAGTCAGGATTTCAGAGTGAGTTCCACTGAGCCAAACTAAGTTAGCGTTTATCAGTGACACTGATAACTGGGCTAAGAGCTACTGGGTATGCTGTGGTGTCATGTGGGCAGACTTGGTGGATCTCTAGGCCATTAGACTGGGTAGGAGATATGGTTACAGATTTAGGTATCTGAAAAAGGTTACAGTTATGAAAGGGATTACCTCAGGAACATTTCCTGGATCAAAAAAAAAAAAAAAAAGACTCTAAGTTCTTCCTTTTCAGATTTTAGCATCAGAAAATGGCAGGAAAATCAATGACCAAAGGACATGTGACACTGTCCAGCAGACCAGCTTATGCAGGAAGCACATGGCCAAAGTCCAGGATAAAGTCTCCCTTATTTAAACTCACAGTAATGCACAGCCACACATCTATCACACATCTGTCCCCCCTTACTCCTAGAGGATATTCTGAGGAGAAAACCAACCTAATGGTGAACTAAATGATAAACTGAATATTCTTTTATTTAAGAAAGTTTGAGCAAAATACAAAAATAAAAACAAAAAAGACTGAGCCCTATTTGAAGGGTCTTATACAGTTATCACGCTGGTTTAACTTTAAACCAAATTAGACATTCAAATAAGTTTCCCCACCTAAGCCCTAAGTACATGCTTTGATGAAAGTCCAGGTTGATTGTAGACTAATAAGAAATTCTGCACAACTGAAATGTAACATACTTGTATTTTGTGACCCTGCTTCAAGGTCACAATTAGAATTCATAATGCCTTCTTGATTAACCTCATATTAAATACCTCAATAGTGTTTATACACTACAGATAGAAAAATGTCTAATTTATTAACTAGGGTAACTGAAGATAAAGACCTTGGAACTTAAATTTAACAAGTACATAAGTAAGATGTTAGTATGTTGCTTTAATATTCTCTGTCAAATATTAATTTATCCAATGAAAGTAGTTACTTATTTTAAATGCCTATTAAGTATTTTGTGACTGCCCTGTAGTGTCATGGGCATTAAGAAGATATAATGAAAAGTCCTTATACAAGGGAAATTTCTTATTGAAGAGCTACAATTTGAGTACCTGTAAAATTAGATATTAACTCTTAGAAATACCAGTAGATAAGATAAAATATTGTATAAACAATTGTTGTAGAAACTTGGGAAAAAATCACCATCGGTTAACAAAAATTCCTAGGTGATTTGTAAGTACATATAGGGAAAAAATTAGATTAAGGTAGAGATAAGGGAAAAGCAAATATGGAGAGTGATAGAAATGTAACATTAGGAAAGCTTTGGAATGGGTTCAGTTGAAGTAAAAAAAAAGTTATGTTTGGAATGCATAGTAAGTTCAAAAATAATAGCAATATTTGCAATGTATATGTTTAATATTAATGGTTCTATTATTGAATTTTCTTGTATGTAACTTGCCATAGAGCCAGTAAATAGGAGATTCATACTTAAAGTATTTTAGATCCCTGTCCTAAGCGTTTTCCAAAGCTGAAAGACTAAGATAATGTCAGATGAGATTGGGCATTGCATGTCAGGTTGAAGAGTTCAGAATTAATGAAGTAGACGTGGTAACATAAACATATTTGCATAACAGTAACTTCTACTGGGGTTTATACTTACAAGGCTGACAAGAAAAAGAAAAATAAGTAATGCAACAGCAATATGTATGTTAAAACTTTTGGGCTATCAGACCTGGCTCTTGTTTTTGGTTTGCTGCTTGCAAGCTTTATTACTTTGGTGCCTATTTCCTAATCTATAAAGTAACCATGATAATATCTACATCATAATGTTATGAGAATCCCAACACATCAATCCCAAATAAATGTGAAGACGCTATAGATATTTGAAAAAAAATTAGAATAGTTTTCTCAAATTCAAAATAATATTTTGTAAAGTCTTAAGTGTGTGTAAATGTGACAGTCCTAAAGGAAGGGGGGACAGGGGGTCATTATGTCCATGGCTGTGTACTCAGGATTATAAGTCTCTCTACTCCAAGGGTACAAATTAGTGACAGTGCAATTTCAGGACACTCAGGGGCCAGGTGCCCTACCCTTTGGTAAATTAAGAATTAAGAATTTTGCGGGTGATATTATACTAAGAATAATGCCTGTGATTCCAGGTAGGATAAGATAGGATTAATTGGCATGATGTATAAAACCACACACCTTACTAGCCAAGGCATGGCCCTAGAACTGTAGCACATGTATTAATTATAACTTGATTTTATCCCAGTCATTCATGAAGGAGATTCAGAACTTTAGTACTTATCCTCTTGTGGGAGGGTGATGATGAGGTCCAAAAATAAAGAGGTATAGGATATTAAGGATATTATTGAAGACAAAACACCAGGACCCACTTTGCTCTTCTTGAGACATAGCTAAGACTATCTGAACACTACAGAGAGAAGGGAGTGGAATAAATTAGGGTTGAAATTGAGGGTGCACTGTCAGAAATCAATGACAGTGATTTTTAGCAACACAGCACAGAGGTATAGTAGCCATTGGTGGATGCACTGAAAGAGTCACAACTTTGGATCACTGATTTTGAATATAATTTGAAGACAAAGGGGAATTTCAGCAAGCTCAGCAAAGCTAATTTGAAGTGTTGAAAAAATATGGAAACATAATTCTTTTTTTCTTGTATCCCCTTGTCCATCAATGAGGGGAGTGGGGTATTTGTTAAAAACTTTAAACAATGAGCATAATTTTTATGAACCAAAGAGGAAGCTCTTTCCCATACATTTCTTTCTGCCATAATTATTTAAGAGAACTTTTTAGAAAAATAGAATATGGGGGGAAGTTAAGGCATGTAGAATGTGGCATGGCATGTTTTGCAGTACACAGCACAAGTGTCTACGTTATTGGGGATAATCAACTGTCTTATGGGGAACTTGAGAAGATATCTTTGAAGTTTCTAGAAAAGAAAATAAATGATACAAAACTGAAGCTCCCAGACAGTTGGGCACTTACATATTAACAACACTGGCAGAGAGGTTTGAGTGCCTTGAAAATATTTGTAAATTTGATAAAATTACTCTTTATGAACTGCTTATCAATAGGCCTTATTAGTGTTATCGCATGAAAGATTCATCTAATGGCTAGACAAGCACTGAATTTCCTAGTTCTGAGAATCAGCCTGGATTATGTTAGAAAGATAGTCATTAAAAATACATTTGTAATTTTCCAAGTATTAATCAAATACATGTAGTATTTGATATACTGTGTTGCTAGGTGTGAGGAGAGAGTTTAATATTAGAAAATTCCATTATACTCATATTTTCTTAAGGTTTTATCTCTATATGCCAACATTTACAATTTTATGGGGTTTTTAGCTTATCATTTGAGGCAACATGAAATATTTAAAATCCTTGTGAGAATATACAGTCAACTTGAACATATCCTGAAGCAAAATTAATCTAAAGGAGAAAGAGTAAAGGAAGTAGATGTGCATAATAGTTATGGGAAAAAATAATGAAATATAAAATACACTTGAATCTACCAGACACTTACAGTCACCAAAATGTTCTCAGCATTGCCTTAATTATTCAACATCAAGTTAACACTTTTACAACACCTGATCATCACCATTTTCCCATTCCCCACTTAAAACCTATTTTTAAATTAAACGTACTTGAATAAGCAAATGCAATTTTCTTAATCTTTATTACCTTGAATCCTAAGACCTTACTGCAATTCACTTATTTTTAGGATGATTTGGAATTTTTAATGTAAACAATCATATCCTCTATGAATAAAGACAGTGTTACTTCTTCCTTCCTTATTTTTATGACATGTTTCTTTTTCTTGACCTCGAGGAGATGAAAGTGGACATTCTTGCCTGGTTAAACAGTCTCGCATCTCTTGAATAATAAAATTTTCTTATTGTGGATTCTCATACTTTAAAAATTTGCTGGATTAAGTTTTGCTAAAAATTAATTTGATTTTAGACGGATGTTCATGAGAAAAGCCTGTAATTTTCTTTTTTTGTAATATCACTTTGCTTTTGATCACTCTTATGCTGGCTGTATAAAACAATCTTTATATCAATTTTATACTTTTATATAAAACTTCATTAAATATAAGAGTTTACTGGTGGAACCATCTGGGCACGAAGTTAACTTGCGGGAAGAGATTAAATTAACTCAATTTCTTCAATACAGTGCTATTCATATTTTCAAAATTTCTTATTTTTTGTAATTTGTATATTTTTCTACAAATTTTTATCATTTTATTCAAATTTTTAGTTTATTCATAATATTCTCTCATTAATTTTACTATCTGGCACTCTTTAAAATATTGTATTTTTCTTTTTTCTT
The DNA here is from genome assembly GCF_036321535.1 of Camelus dromedarius. Classification (NCBI taxonomy): domain Eukaryota; kingdom Metazoa; phylum Chordata; class Mammalia; order Artiodactyla; family Camelidae; genus Camelus; species Camelus dromedarius. Next base: position 63,615,697 of record NC_087436.1, on the reverse strand, counting down.
GGTCTTTACTAAAGGTTTTAAAATTCTATAGTTTCAAAAAATTAACTTTTGGCATTGTTTCTATTAGATATTTCTTTCTTGTTTTCTAGTCTTATTTTTTCTAACATGTGTTTTTAAAGGTACAGATGTCTTCTTAATTATAGATTCATTCAGCTAAATCCCACAAATTTTGATTATTCTAATAATTTAAAAACATTTCCACTGTGAGTTCTTTGAGCGTGGATTAGTATAGTACTGCTTATTTTCATAATATTTGGAGGATTAAATTCACTTTTTATTGTTTTGTTGCTTAATTTCAGAATGCAATGCATGGTTTTGAAATACCCTTCCACTAGCTATTTGAGCATACAAATTGCCAGTGAATGTAAATGTCCCAAGAACCCTAGAAAACAATTTGCATTCTGAAATTCTAGAGTGAAGCACTTCATATGTGTCAGGTCAATTTGGTTCAACTTTTTCAAATCTTTTATGTCCATGTATCTTGTCAGTTATTGAAAGATATGCTAACCCTTATTTTTGTTGTGCTTTTAAATATCTCTTCTTTTTATTCTTAATTTATGTATTTTGAAGTTATGATACTGGGTGCTTATAAAATTAGAACTTTTACATCTTCTTGGTGGATTGGTTCCTATATCATTTAAAAAACTATTCCTTTCTGTTTCTAGTAGTGACTCTTGTGTCAAAGTCAACTTTCTGTTAGTTATTTATATATTTTTTCCTTTGCTTACTGTTTGCCATTTTGTATCGTTATAATTAGGTATGTCTCTTAAAAGAAGACTAAAACTATTGTTTTTAAATCCAGTGTGAAAATGTTTGTCTTTTAATTGGCGTGTTTAGTCTATTTACAGGTATTTGGATTTAAACCTACAATCTTAGTATTTCTACCAATTGGAGCCCCTTGTTCTAATACTCCCTCCTTCCTTGACTTTTTTGGGATTACTTAGGATTTATGTTACTATATTTTTCCTCTTTATTACCTTGCTATTCATACCTTCTATTACTACTTTGAGAGTACTGTGGAAATTACATTATGCACTGTTAACTAATTTTAATTATTGTGTGCAGTAGTTTGTTAACATATTTCAGATTGTGTTAGAATGTTAGACTCTTGCTCTGCAAAGTGCAATCCACAGGCCAACAGTATTGCCATCTCCTAGATACTTGCCTAGAAAGGCAGAATTCTCAGGCCCCACCCTAGACCTACTGAAATAGAGCCTGTCAAGTGTAACTTATGCTCATTAAATGGGAGGGGTATTGCTTTGGAACATAATTAACTCTAATTACTCTCCTTCCTGCCTCTTTCTATTAACATGGCATGGCTATGTACTTTAATTCTAAAATACTTTTAAACCCCACAAGTAATTATTTAATTAGTAAATAGATTTACCCACCCATTTACTTGCATATTGGATTGAATCACGTATTTACTCTTCTTTTTTTTCTCTCTCTCTCTCTTCCTCCTTCCCTTCCTTCTTTATTTCATTTGGGATAGTTTTCTATTTTCTAGAAGAACTCCTTCAATATTTCTATTAGTGTGGGTCAGCTGGCATGTAATTTTCTCATTATTTTTGTCTTCAAGATGTATTTGTCACTGTTAATTGGGAAATATACAGTCACTAGGTATAAAATTCCAGTTAATCTTGTTCAGAGTGCCTAGCAGAATGTTTATGCCATAGTAGGTGCTCTATATATTTGGGAAATTGTTCATTATTATCAATGCAATTACTGAATTGATTTCTGTTTGATATGCAACAGAGAAATTAAATATTTTTATTAGAAAAAAGTGAGTTTTGCTAAAGACTATAAAGCAAAGAATTCTACTTTTCTACTTATTTGTGGAAAAATAATCTTTATAAAATCTCATATTGATTACAAGAGTCTCAAGGTTTTTATGGAGATCATACAAATTAAACAATTGACTATATTCAACTTCAAAGCTGTACAAAAACAAGTAAATATATAAAAGCATACCTCTATGCAGCAAGATTTAAGTTAAAGCTCAAATACTATCATGCAATGCTTTTAATTTTGTGATGGGCTCAAATTTAACTATAATTAAATTGCCTTCAGCAAACAAAGACCAAAATATATACAAGGAATTCGTTTCTCATGATATGTGTACACTTTAGTTGGAAAAGCATGTTTGAGCCCTGTAACTATAGAAGCATTGTTAAATAGGGAATGAGCTGAAAACTTAAACTACCGCTGCATATCTTACTGCATATTAAAGGAAACATCTAGATTTGGCAATATCGAGTTTTTTATTTTGAGCATGTGTTATCCATGTCATTTTAGTACCTTTTCTGTTCACAACTGACAGCTGTCAGTGTTCAACAAACAAACAAAACTCCTTAACATATGTTCTTGTTAAGCTAGAACTATTCCAATACTTTTTTTTTAATATCCTTTATAACAGGAAGAATAAGAAAGTACCAAATTAACATTTTTTTCCTGAAGCTAATTTTTATTACACTTTTTAGTGTAACTCAAGTGCCACAAATGAGCATACATTATTTATTTTTAGCAAATACATGTTGAGTATCTACTATGTCATAGGTGGAATTTTGGATGATTATTTAGTAAAGCTTAATTGCCACTGATTTAGATTCTAATCTGCTTTGTAAGACAGCCAAGAAAAGGTATTTTATATGTCATTCTAATGTTTGACTACTCTTATGAAAAGTAAATTTATCCAACCTAAGTTCTACATGATATAACATAAGGTCTTTTGCTTTGGTATGAAAAATATTTGAAGTTAATAAGAGTATGAATGACTCTATCATACTTTTACATATATTTTTAACAATTTTACCTGAGTGAGATGGTTTTCTTCAGACGATTTAGTTGTTTGTGTCAGAAATAGGAATACAGTTGACTCTTGAACAACACAGGATTTGAACTGTGGGGTCCATTTATACGCTAACATTTTTACATGTTCTGAGGTGGGTTGAATCTGCTAACGCAGAACCATGGATAGTGGGGAACGGTGGGTGTGGAGGCCTGACTATAAATTATGCACAATTTTTTTTCTTTTTAATTGAAGTATAGTCAGTTACAATGTGTCAATTTCTGCTGTACAGCACAATGTCCCAGTCATGGATATATATACACACACACACACATATATTCATTTTCATATTCCTTTTTAATAAAGGTTACTATAAGATACTGAATATAGTTCCCTCTGCTATACAGAATAAAATTGTTTTTTTTAATCTATTTTATATATTGTGGCTAATATTTGCAAATCTCAAACTCCCAAATTTATCCCTTCCAAACACTTTCCTTGGTAACCATAAGATTACTATGTCTGCCAGTCTGTTTCTGTTTTGTAGATGAGTTCGTAGTGTCTCTTTTTTTTTTTGAGAGTCAACCCATGAGTGATATCATATGGTATTTTTCTTTCTCCTTCTGGCTTACTTCACTTAGAATGACGATCTCTAGGTCCATCCATATTGCTTCAAATGGCATTATTTTATTATTTTTTATGGCTTAGTATTCCATTGTATAAATATACCACAGCTTCTTTATCTAGTCATTTGTCGATGGACATTTAGGTTGCTTCCATGTCCTGGCTATTGTAAATAGTGCTGCTATGAACACTGAGGTCCATGTATCTTTTTTAATTAGAGTTCCCTCTGGGCAAATGCCCAGGAGTGGGATTGCTGGATCATATGGTAAGTCTATTTTTAGTTTTTGAGGAATCTCCATACTGTTTTCCATAACGGGGGTACCAAACTACATTCCCACTAGCAGTGTGGGAGGGTTCCCTTTTCTCTACCCCCTCTGCAGCATTTCATTCATGACTTGAATAATGGCCATTCTGACTGGTATGAAATGACACCTCATTGTAGTTTTTATTTGCATTTCTCTGATAAATAGGAATATTGAGCATTTTTTCATGTGCCTATTGGTCATTTGTATGTCTTCATTGAAGAACTGCTTGTTTAAGCCTTCTGCCCATTTTTGGATTGGGTTGTTTGTTTAAGTTGTATGAGCTGTTTATATATACTGGAAATAAAGCCTTTGTCAGTTACATCATTTGCAAATATTTTCTCCCATTCCATAGGTTGTCGTTTTGTTTTGCTTGTGGTTTCCTTTGCCGTGCTTAATAAGGTCCCATTTGTTTATTTTTGCTTTTATTTCTATGGCCTGGGTAGACTGCCCTAGAAGAACATTGCTAAGATTTATGTCAGAGAATGTTTTGCCCATGTTTTCTTCTAGGAGGTTTATCGTGTCTTGCCCTATATTTAAGTCTTTAAGCCATTTTGAGTTTATTTTTGTGTCTGGTATGAGGGAGTGTTCTAATTTCATTGATCTACATGCTGCTGTCCAGTTTTCCCAAAACCACTTGGTGAAGAGACTAGATTTCTCCATTGTATATTCGTTCCTCCTTTGTGGAAGATTGACTGTAGGCCTGTGGATTTATTTCTGTGCTCTCTCTTCTGTTCCATTGATCCATATGTCTGTTCTTAATGCCAATAACATGCTGTCTTGATTACTGTAGCTCTGTAGTATTGTCTGAAATCTGGGAGGGTTATTCCTCCAGCTTTGTTCTTTTCCTTCAATATTGCTTCAGCAATTCTGGGTCTTTTGTGATTCCATATAAATTTTAAGATTATTTATTCTAGTTCTGTGAAAAATGTCCTGGGTAATTTGATAGGGATCACATTAAATCTGTAGATTGCCTTGGGCAGTATGGTCATTTTAACAATATTGATTCTTCGAGTCCAAGAGCATGGGATATCTTTCCATTTCTTTAAGTCATCTTTAATTTCCTTAAGGTCTTTCACCACCTTGGTCAGATTTATTCCTAAGTATTTTATTATTTTGGATGCAATTTTAAAAGTTTCTTTACTTTCTTTTCCTGTTAATTCATTGTTAGTGTAAAGAAATACAACTGATTTCTGTATGTTAATCTTGTATCCTGCCTTCCCAAATTCTTTCATCAGCTCTTATAGTTTTTGTGTGGAGCTTTTAGGGTTTTCTATATATAGTATCATATCACCCACATATCATGACAATTTTACCTCTTCTCTTCCAATTTGGATCTCATTTCTTTTTCTTGCCTGATTGCTGTGGCTAGGACTTCCAAGACTATATTAATAGAAGTGGTGAGAGTGGGCATCCTTGTTGTGTTCCAGATTTTAGTGGGAAGGCTCTCAGTTTTTTACCATTGAGTATTATGCTGGCTGTGGGTTTGTCATAAATAGCTTTTATTATGTTGAGATACATTTCCTCTACACCCACTTTGGTAAGAGTTTTTATCATAAATTGGTGTTGAATTTTATCAAATGCTTTTTCTGCATCTATTGAGATGATAATGTGGTTTTTGTCCTTTCTTTTGTTGATGTGTTTTATCACATCAAGTGATTTGCATATGTTGAACTATCCTTTTGTCCCTGGGATGAATGCAACTTGATCATGGTTTATGATCTTTTTTATGTGTTGTTAGATTCTGTTTGCTAATATTTTGTTGACGATTTCTTAGGCAGGGATTTTTGACTGCCCAAGGGATCAGTACCCCTAACCACCCTCATTGTTCAAGAGTCAACTGTAGTCTTGAAATTCTAGTTAAGAACCACCTGCTACACCACTGGAATCTGTCATCTCAATGGAGCTAATGAAGATTTGGTCAGCTTTTATATATGACCTCTTTTGGTTGACAACACATAGTAGCATGTTGCAGTACCAATATGGAGAAGGTTAACTTTTTGGAATTGTGTGATTACAGAATAAGAAAGCATAAGTGAGAAGGTACTAGATGTGGGGAAAAAAGCAATGATGAATAGTATCATTAATATTATCCCTTGGTTGTCTCTTATTTTGCCATGGTGTTTGAAATGTTTTCAATGTTTATTCTCTAATTAGGGTTAAAAAATTATCTGTGAGAATTCTCCAACTCCTTCTCATGTTAAATTATAGCTATCTTAATTTGGTCCTAGTTTAAATAGTGTTAATTAGAATGTAAAGTCATGGATTGATGTCTCATTTTCCTAATTGTTGGTATTTATATTTAGTAATACCAGCTTCCAATTTTTGAACCAAAATGTGTCCCTAAGTGTTAAGGACTTTATATGTATTTCTTACCAAAACAAAATTATAAAATAGAAAAAAATTTATCCCTGATTTAAGGATGAACCATCCTAATCACTAGATAGTTATGAACCATCTCTCCTTGACTCCAAAACACTGAAATCAAGTACAGTTTTTTTTCCACTGCATCATATTTTTGAGGGGGAAATATGTCAATCTGAATTAATTAAATTTGCCATTGTAACATTCTTGAGAAGGTCAGATAGAAAATTGTACTGAAACATATTCTTCATATTGAAACTTAGGAATCAGTTTATCTTTGCAGATTTATTCACTCTTTCTGGAAATAAAATAGAAATCTTCCTTTTGCATTCAGTGCTGAATTTAAACAATAAACTACTTGCTTCTACTTTAGAAAAACACATCTAAGAAATGCTGATATAAACAAAAGTATAGTGGATTCTATCTTTTCATCCAATCTGCCAAAATTTTAATAGGAAAATAGGGAGGATTTATAAAGCCAATGGTTGACAACATATCTAAGAAAGATTTATGTTTTATACCTACTCATAGATGAATCCTTTTATTACTTAAAACTTCTGCTCTAGTTTTGATTATCTTGTTTTTAGTTGTCTGATTTGTTACAAAATATGGAGATGCCTTATCTGCCTTTTTATGGGTCCTGTGTGAGGTGAATGCAGAAATTACACTCCCACTTACTCAGTTTTATTTCCAATCGAATTGTTCATTATAATTTGCAGTTGTAAACAGTGATATGAAGGATAAGTAAGAAAAATTGTAAATGAGATGGATAAATAATAACAATATATTATTTATAGACAATATATTCAACATTTGATGATTTATTTTTGAATTGTAGTATAAGTTTTAGTCTGTATAGAAGACCTATAGAGTTATTAATGGCAAAAAAACGTAGCTATGTGAATGCAATAAAAGTTATAAATAATCAACAAAGTATATATTTAGTCTCCAAATGCTAAATTATTGCCTCTATAGTTTTCAAAAATTGCTATCATATGCTTTATACAATTTAAAATAAAAGCCATTGTAAAAAGAACATTTATATTGTTCTTCCATCCTATTTAAGAAAGGAATATAGATGTGTATAAGACATACTATTACTAATAGTTATGCTATCAACATTGATAATAAATATTTATTGAAGATTTATGTCTTACAAATGATATCTAAATTAATTTTTTAAAAAACCCTATATATAATTGTTCTCTCCAGTTTTATAAATAAGGAAACTGAAACACAAAGAAGGTAAGAAATTGGTGAAACCAAGATCCCAACATAGGTAGGTAGATTTCAGAGTCCATGATTTTAAGCATAGTAGCACTGACTTGATTATGATATTTTTACAATATATTTTCTTCGTAGTTGTTGGACCATTGTGCTAAGTATGGTGCCATTACTCTTAGGCAGGTGTCTATGCTGCATTATTTTTAAAGCAGTTCTGATTGATTAGAAGAATTAATGGGAAACACCAAGATAAATTATGCTTGAAAAGTACAAACAGTTCACTCCCAAATAAGCCATAGAGCTGAAAATACCAAATATAAGCCCTGTATTAGTTATCTTTTGATGGGTAAAAGTGCATCACAAATTTAGTGGCTTGTTTGGTTTTCGGCAGAATTTTTCTTCGTGGTTTTATGACTGAGGACCCTAGCCTTTTGCTGGCTGTTGGCTGGAGGCCACTCTCAAATGGTTACTTGCAAAATCATTAAACTGCATTCCTCTGTTACCAAAAAAAAAAAAGCTGCCTGTAGTTTCCTACCACGTTGGCTTCACCTACATGTTTACTTACTTCATCAAGAAAATACAAAGTTATTCTTTAAACTATATTGTACATTCATGATATAAGTGAAAACCAACTTAGGGCAATGGGTTTCAACTTGGGTTATCACTTGAAATCATCTGGGAAATTTTTTTATTGGTATATAACTGACATATAACATTGTATAAATTTAAATTGTATAACCTATTGATTTAATACATTTATATGTTGCAGTATGATTACCACCAGCACTAACACCTCATCACATAAATATCAGTACTTTTTTGCAGTGAGAACATTTAAGTCTAGTCTTTTTTGACAATTTTGAAGTATATGGCATGGTATTGTTGATGATGATCACTATGCTATGCATTAGATCTCCAGAACATATTCATCTTGTAGTTGCACAATTGTAGCCTTTAACAGCATCTTAATTCTCCCCACCCAGGACCTGGTAAACACCATTCTACTCTGTTTCTACAAGTTAAGCTTTTTTAGATTCTACATATAAGTGATATTATTCCATATTTGTCTTTATCTGCCTTGTTTCACTTAGCAGAGTACCCTCAGGGTCCATCCATGTTGTTGCAAATGGCAGTATTTCCTTCTTTCTTTCTCATGGTTTAACAATATGCCATTGTATCTCCCATATAGATAGATGGATAGATACCATGTTTTCATTCCCTCTGGTTATATACCTAGAAGTGGGATTGCTAGATCATACTATGATATAGATCATGATAGTGCTATATAAATTTTTTGAGAAACTTCCATATTGTTTTCCACAGTGGCTAAATATTCCCAGTGACAATGTAAAAGTGTCCTCTTTTCTTGACATATTCAGCAACACTTGTCTCTTGACAATAATCATTTAACAGAATGAGGTGGTAACTCATAGTATTGATTTGCATTTCCCTAATGATTAGTGATAATTATATTTTCATTTCCCTGTTGGTCATCTGTGTGTCTTCTTTGGGGAAATGTCTATTCAGGTCATCTGCCCATATCTTAATCAGTTTGCTTATTTTTTTTCTTATTGAGTTACATGAGTTATTTATATATTTTGACTATTAACTCCTTATCTAACATAGTTTGCAAATATTTTCTCCCATTCTGTAGGTTGCCTTTTTTATTGAAGTATAGTCAGTTTACAATGTTATGTCAATTTATGGTGTACAGCACAATACTTCAGTCATATAGGAACATACATATATTCATCTTCATATTCTTTTTCACTATAGATTACAAGATACTGAATATAGTTCCCTGTGCTATACAGTATAAACTAGTTTATCGGATTTTGTGAGAATCCTCCTGTATTTCGAAATGAGAGATGCTCTGCCAGAATTCAGTATTATTTTGTTGATTATTTCTTTTGCAGTGCAGATTAATTTTTAGTTTGATATAGTCCAACTTGTTGATTTTTGCTTTTGTTTCTTGTGCTTTAGGTGTCATATCCAAGACCACTGTCAAGGAGCTTTTCTCTGTATTTTCTTCTAGGAATTTTACAGTGTCAGTTTTATGTGTAAACCTTTAATCCATTTTGAATTAATTTTTGTGAGTGGTGTAAGGGATTGCCTTACATTTTTCTACATGTGTTTTTATCCAGTTTTCTCTTAACCATTTGTTATAAAAACTATCCTTTCTCCACTGCATGTTCTGAACTCCCTTGTCAAGTATTAGTTGACTATGTGGGGGGTTGTTTCCAGGCTCTCTATTCTGTTCCATTGGACTATGTTTCTATTTCTATGCTAGTACTGTTGTGGGCAGGAGGTTCTTGTCTTGTTGCAGAAAGAATTCAGAGACAAGACGCAGAGGTGAAGAAAGCAAAGCAAGGATTTTTTAAGGGATAGATAGTATGATCTCAAGGAAAGAGCAGACAGACCCAGGTAGGTGGCTGCCCTGAGTTTCCTTGGCAAGCTCATTATATGGATGTAAAAATGAATGGGCAGAATATTCATTGGTCGGGGGGGTGGGGTTTGGGGTCATCTTTCCTGATCTTCATCCCAGCTCCACCTTCCCAGGTGGGGAGGAGAGATTTTTCAACCTTATTTAATCTTGATCAGGAAGTTGAATGAGGTCCTAATGAACAAAAGGTTACATTTAGATGAGGGTATCATAAGCAAAAGGTTACATTTGGACATAGGTCATCATGATCAAAAGGTTACATTTGGATGGTGGGGATTCCTGTCCTGTCCCACCCTTCTGCCCCCAGAACATTTAACCCAGAAGGTATGGTTTTTTTTAATCAGTCCAGAGGATCCTGTTTTTCTTAGTCTGTCCAAGGACACCTGTTGTTCACAAGATGTATGGTTTTCTGCCATTTGCCCATGTCCCCCTTTCTCTACTCATATCTAGCTAACTGCCTGTTCTAACAGTACCATACTGTTTTCAACTATGGTAGATTTATAATATAGTTAGAATTCAGGAAGTGTGATGCCTCTGGCTTCATTCTTCTTTCTCAGGCTTTCTCTGGCTATTCTAGGTCTCTTTTGGTTCCATATGAACTTTGAGGTTTTTTAGAATATTTCTGTGACCAATGCTATTGCAATTTTAATAGGTATTGCACTGAATATATAAATGGCTTTGGGTAGTATGGACATTTGAACAATATTAATTATTCTGACCCATGAAAATGGGATGTTTTTCTTTCTTTGTGAGTCTTCAACTTCTTTCATTAAAATCCTGTCGTTTTAATTGTACAATTCTTTCACTTCCTTGGTTAAATTTATTCATAAGTATTGTGTTGTTTTTGATTCTACTGTAAATGGAATGGCTTGCTTTCTTCTTCAAATATTTAACTGTATCTAGAGACACAACTGATTTTTGTATGTTGCTTTTATACCCTGCAACTTTACTGAATTTGTTGATTAGTGCCAACAGTTTTTTTGGTTCAGTCTTGAGGATTTTCTACATATAACATTATATCATCTGCAAACAATGACAGTTTTACTTCTTCCTTTATGATTTGACTCCTTTTATTTCTTTATCTTGCCTGGTTACTCTGGCTAGGACTTCCAATAGTATGTTGAATAACAATGGGCACCCTTGTCTTGTTCCTGATCTTTGAGGAAAATCTTTCACTACTGAGTATGTTAACTGTAGGTTTATTGTATATGACTTTTATTATATTGAAATATATTCCTTTTATACCTAATTTGTGGACAGTTTTTGTTATGAAAAGATGTTTATCAAATGCTTTTTCTGCATCTATTGAGATGATCATGTGATTTTTTTTTAGCTTTCATTTTTTAATGTGGTGTATCACATTTATTGATTTGCACATGTTGAACCATCATTGCATCTTAGAGGTAATTCCCACTTGACTATGATTATATGTTGTGGACTTGTGCTAATATTTTGTTAAAAAATTTTGCATCTCTATTAATCAGGGATATTGGTCTATAGTTTTCTCATAGTGTTCTTATCTAGCTTTGGTATCTAATTCTACAAGGCCAGCATTACTTAGTTTAGGAATGTTCTCTCCTTTTCTATTTTTTGGAAGACTTTTGATAAGGATTGGAATTAACTCTTCTTTAAATGTCTGATAGAATTCAGTGAATTCTGAATTCTATCTGGTCCTGGGATTTTCTGTGTTGGTAGGTTTTTTATTACTGATCTAATCTCCTTACTAGTTATTGGTCTGTTCGGGTTTTCTACTTCTTCATGTTTCAGTCTTGGTAGATTGGATAAATTCCTAGAAACTTTTTTTCTATGTTATCCAATTTGTTGGCATGTAATTGTTCACAGTAATTTTGAGTGATTTTACATATTTCTGTGGTATCAGTTACAATACTTCCTTTTTTACTTCTTACTTTGAGTCTTCTCTTATTTTCTAAGTTAGCCTAGCTAAAGGTTTGTCAATGTCAACAGCTCTGAGTTTTTTTTGATCTTTTCTATTGTTTTCCTGATCTCTATTCAGTTTGTTTGCTGTTTTATTCCTTCTGCTAACTAGAGCTTAGTTTGTTTTTCTTTTTCTAGTTCCTTAAGATGTAAAGTTAGGTGGTTTATTTGAGATGTATTTCCTTAACATTTGCATTTATTACTATAAACTTCCCTCTCAGAATTGCTTTTCAACATTCCATATGTTTTTGTTTATATTTTAATTTTCACTTGTTTCAATATATTTTTTTGACTTCCCCTTTGATTCTTCTTCAACCCACTGGTTGTTCAGAGGTAAGTTGTTTTGTTTCCATATGTCTGTAAATTTTCCAGTTTTCCTTTTTTGTTGATTCAGAGTTACATGCCATTATGGTCAGAAAACATCCTTGGAACAATTTGTCTTAAATTTCCCAAGACTTGTAATACTTAGCACTTTACAGTTCAAGGATCTTTTTCTTCCCTATTCTTTCTCCCAAGGGAATCTTAGTTGCCAAATACAAGTTCACATATTAAAGCAGCACTTAGTAATATTGGAAGTGGTTTTTCTCCACCCATTCTGCTAGCCACTTCTCAGTTACAGACTGTTTTCACTTGGTCAGGGACACTGGTCTCTCTTCAGCATCTGCTGCTGTTGTACAAAATTCTGCCATGATTTTAGGTTGACTTGGCCTATGGTACATCCTATGTAAATGTTCTTTTTTTCCAAACTTGAGAATTTTTCAACTCTACTGATCCTTTCAGCCATTCACATACCCATCTTGAGAGACAGAGCACAGAAACTCTCAGCAAGGGAAAGCAAATTGCCCTCAAGGTTATTCAGCTAAACAACAGTCTTTCACCCATTACCACTCCATTTTTCTGGTACCTAAATAGAATCAATAATTGAGGGTCTATCCCTTATATCTAAATATTTGAAGACATGATGTTTGAAAGAAATCATGTGTTATTTCAGACAGTAGAACTAGGACAACTATGTGGTACCTTATCTACCTTCAGTCTCTAATTTTCAAATGCACAGCTTTGTTTCTGATGGTGAAGCAAGATAAGCTGTTTGCTAGGTTGGGCCTTAATTCTAGCTCTTCCACAGTCTGGGAGGCTATCCTGTAAGGCTGAGCTTTGATTTCCCTTTTGATTTCTTCTCAGGAAAAAGGCACCCCCAAAACACCTCATCTCAGAAGTCCCCCAGTCACCTCCTTTCATATCGCCCTGCTTTCCTTTCATTAAAGCACATACATGATATTTTATTATTTTGTCTTTCTCCACTTCATGGTGAGAGCAGGAAGTTTTTCCTATGTCACGCTTATCTCCAAAATACAGACTCTGGTCTGGCACATCATGGCTAAATGGTTGCTTAATGAATGAATGATATGTGAATAAACACATATGTTTCTTATCTCTTATTTAATTGTGGCAAGGGCATCAGAAACATAGTTCTGAAGACATTTTTTTTTACTGGCTGCTATTCAACTGTTCATAATACTTCATATTATTAAGTATTTTGGATAACAAATACAGCTAAATCTACTATAGTAAATAGGTTATTAAATTTATGATTATTGAAGCCTGAATGCAAATTTTAAAATAAACTTTGTACTAGAAATTACTTTGTTTTAACATAGTAGAACATTACTTTTAAGTACCAGAGGAAATAATATTTGAGTTCAATTAGAGAAAGTTAAGAAAATTAGGCATTTATAATGTGTAACAAAAAAAATATTGAAATCTAGGAAATTAGAAAGATAATATATTGTAAAAAGATACTATATTAAGACTAGACTATAATTTCACTTTTTTTTTTAAAAGTTACTTATTGAAAAGCTCTTGTAGAAGGAAATAGATATTCTGAAAATGGAGCAAAGAGATGAAAAGAAACAATACAAAGAGTTACTTAGAATTTAAGAAAGCACACTGAAATAGAAAGCCAAATACAGAATGATTATATTGTTCATAAATAGCTTTTAAGATTATTAAAAAAGCATTTACAAAGGTCTCATACTCAGGGGAAATATTCTAAAAGAGAAGTACACCAGAAAGTAAGAACATTAATGATGATGTTAAAATGCATACTGTCATTTTATTTGTCAATTTTCTTATTAAACTGTAGACAAGTGAAAAATAAAGACCTTGAAAAATTGTCAGTTGACAAAAAGTAGATAAAAGAGTAATAATTAGAAAAATATGCCTTATGCAAATCAGTGGGAATCGCTGACCTTATTTTCTAAGATTTTTCAAAGGATTGCTTTATGCACTTACAATTTCTGAAAAGTCATCCAGACACAAGGCTGTATTGTCTGGTATGTGAAAAGTCATTTAATTTTGAAAAGCTCCTGAAAGTCTGTAAGCAGTCACAGTGAATCTAATTAGAAGGATAAGTCTAATGGGGTATCAGAGATTTGTTGCTACATTGCCATGCTTAAAATCTTCAGCAGTTTGGAAAAAGCAAAAAGCTAACTATGCAAATGATCTTTGTAAATGCTAGTAAATAAGCAGACACTACAAAAACTAGTGGAAATTAAAATGTTATAAATAGCTTTAAGCTGTTAGTTCAATTTATCAAATTTTGGCATGCTGTAAATAGCAACAAATCTAAATCTCAAAGATTTCTGAATCTTCACTCTGACTTTAACAGAGCTGAATATTGAATGTATCTTTATATTTTAAGACCTCTCTCAATCATCCCCACTGGAAGATGAAAGACAGTTGATATATTATATTCTTACTCATCTCTCTTATAAGTAAAATTTGAGCAAATAAAGTGATAGGCTATTACATGCCACATGAGAAGCAGTAACTGCTCTTATTGGTCAGTTTTCTGGTTGGATTTTCACCAACTGTATTGCTCCTAAAAAGAAAGGTCCATTGTAAGAATCTAATGGATAGAAGCAAAATTCTCCAACACACCACCTTCCAGGAAAGATTGTAATGCACATCTACCAATTTTATAACAAAATAAGATTGGAAGGAAAATACATGAATCATCAAATCATCAAGCTGGTAAAAGACTTTCGCCAAATGGAAGCAAGATTTATTTGGTCTGCACTGAAGCCCTAATCCCCAATGTGATGATATCTGGAAGCAGGGCCTTGGAGAAATAATTAGGTTTAGATGAAGTCATGAGGGTGTAACCCCTATGATATGATTAGTGTACTTATAAGAAGAGACCAGAGAGTGGGCACACTCTTTCTCACAGTCATATGGGAATATGGCAAGAGGCATCTGTCTCCAAACCAGGGAGAGGGTCCTAACCAGACACTGAATCAGTTGGAACCCTGAGTTTGAACTTTTCAGGCTCCAGAACTGTGAAGAATAAATGTTTAAGCCACTCAGTCCGTGGTAATTTGTTATAGTGGCCCAAGCTGACTAATACAGACTGAATATAAAATGGTAACACATAGTCTCAATAAACGTAGGAAGACTAAAATCATATCAAGCATCTTTTCCAACCACAATGCTAGGATAATAGAAACCAACTACCACAGACAAATTGTAAAAAACCCAACATACTTGGAGTTGAAACAATATGCTATTAAACAACCAATGAGTTACTGAAGAAATCAAAGAGGAAATCAAAAAATACCTGGAGATAAAATAAAAAAGAACACAGCCATCCACAAATCTGTGGGATGCAGAAAAGAAAGTTATATGAGGGAATTTATAGAGATACAAGCCTACATCAGCAAACAAGAAAAATATCAAATAAACAATCTAACTTTACACTTAAAAGAACTAGAGGGAAAAACGAACAAACAAAATAGAAGACGTGGAAAGCATGATCAGACCAATTAACAGTAATGAAATGAAATTGAATCAGTAATAAAATAAACTGTCAATGAACAAAAGTCTTGGACCAGATGGCTTCACAGGTGAACTCTACCAAACATTTTTCTTAAACTATTCCAAGAAAATTAGAGGAAGAAATGCTTCTGAGTTTATTCCATGAGGCCAGCATCACCCTGATAGCAAAACCAGACAAATATATCACAAAATTATCACGAAATAGACAAATATATCACAAAAATATCACAAAAAAGATTAGGCCAAGATCATTGATCAACTTGATGCAAAAACCCTCAACAAAATATTAGCAAACCAAATTCAACAATACATTAAAGGGTCATACACCATATTCAAGTGGGATTTATCCCAGGAGTGTAAGGATAGCTCAGTATCTGAAAATCAATCAATGTGATACACCAAATTAACAGATTTAAGAATAAATATCATATTATCATCTCAATAGATACAGAAAAATCTTTTGACAAAATTCAACATCCATTTATGTTAAAAAAAAAAAAAAACCAACTTTCCAGAAAGTGGGTATAAAGGGAACATGTGTCAAAATGATAACGGTCATTTATGACAAGCCCACAGCTAACATCATACTTATCAGTGAAAAGCTGAAAGCATTTCCTCTAAGATCAGGAAAATGACAATTATGCACATTCTCACCACTTTTATTCAACATAGTATTGGAAGTCCAAGCTACTGCAATCAGAGAAGAAAAAGAAATAAAAGGTCCAAATTAGAAAATTAAAACTATTACTGTTTGCAGATGGCATGATGCTATATAGAAAATCCTAAAGGTACCTCCCAAAACTGTTAGAACTCATCAAGAAATACAATAAAGTTGCAGGTTGCAAAACGAATATACAGAAATTGCACTTCTATCTATTAACAACAAACTAGCAGAAAGAGAAATTAAGAAAATAATTCCACTTACAATCACATCAAAAAGAAAATAATATCTAGGAACAAATCTAAGGAGGTAAAAAACTGTACTCAGAAAAGTATGTCATTAATGAAAGAAATAGAAGACAACACTAACAAATGAAAATATATACTGTGATCATGGATTGGAAGAATTAATATTGTTTAAATGACAACACTATCCAAGGAAATCTACAGATTCAATGCAATCCCTGTCAAAATACCAATGGCATTTTCCACAGAACAAACAATTCTAAAATTTTTATGGAAACCTAAAAGATCCCAAATATCCAAAACAATCTTGAGAAAAACGAACAAAGCTGGAGAAATCATGCACCCTCATTTCAAACTATATAACAAAGCTATGGTAATGAAAATAGTATGGTAATGGCACAAAATCAGAATATAGCTCTATGGAACAGAATAGAGAATTGAACCCACAGTTATATAGTCAATCTACAACAAACAAAGCAAGAATATATAATGGGAAAAAGATAGTCTCTTCAATAAATGGTGTTAGGAAACTGATTAGCTACATGCAAAAGAATCAAACTGGACTTCTTTTCACACCATGTTCAAAAATAAACTCAAAATGGATCAGACTTAAATGTAAGTTTTGAAATCAATTCCAGAAGAAAACATAAACTTTACACTCTTTGACATCAGTCTTAGCAATATATTTTTGAATATGTCCCCTCAGACAAGGAAAACAAATGCAAAAATAAACAAATGGAACTACATAAAACTAAAAAGCTATTGCACAGTAAAGAAAATTATCAAGAAGATGGAAAGGCAGCCTACTGAATGGGAGGAAATTTGCAAACAATATCTGATAAGGGGTTAATATAAAAAACATATAAAGAATTCATATAATTCAACATCAGAAGATCAAACAATCTGATTAATAATTCAGCATAGGACCTGAATACGCATTTTTCCAAAGATATAGAGATAGGCAAATGGCACATGAAAAGATGCCCAACAGCACTATTAATCACAAATACAAATCAAACCCACAGTGAGTTATCAACTAACATCTGTCAGAATGGCTATTATAAAAAAGATCAAAAAAAGAAGTGTTGGTAAGGATATGGAGAAAGAACACTTGTACAACATTGGTGGGAATATAATTTAGTGCAGCCAGAATGAAAAACAGTATGGATGCTCCTAAAAACATTAAAAATCAAACTATCATAAGATTTAGAAATTCTACTTCTGGATATTTTTCTAAAGAAAATGAAAATGGGAATTCAAAATAATACATGCACTTGTTTGTTCTTTGTAGCACTATTTACAATAGCTAAGATATGAAAGCAACCTAAATATCCACAGGTAAATGAGTGGATAAAGAAAATATGGTATATTCAAAAAAATGGAATATTACTCAGACATAAAAAGAATGAAATCTTGCCATTTGTGACAACATGGGTGAACATAGAGGAATTTTGCTAAGTGAAATGAGACAAACAGAAAAACAAATACTGCCTGAATCTATCTATGTGTGGAATCTAAAAAAACAATGCAAATAAACAAATAAAACAGTCATAGATAATAGAACAAACAGATGGTTTCCAGAGAGGAGGTGAGTAGAGGAATGAGAGAAATAGATGAGTTGGATTAAGATGTACAAGCTTCTAGTTACAAAATAAATGGGTCATGGGTATGAAATACATAGTGTGAGGAGTATAGCCCATAATAATATTATGTATGTGTATGGTGACAGATGGTAACTGGATTTACTCTGGTGATGATTTTGGAATGTGTAGAATACTTAACACACTGTTGTGCACCAGGAACTAACACAGTTCTGTAGGTCAATTATAATTCAAAAATGAACTCACTTACTCACAGAAAAAGAGATCAGATTTGTGTTTACCAGAAACAGGGGGCAGGAGAAGTATGAATTGGATCAGGGTTGTCAAAAGGCACAAACTTCTAGTTATAAGATAAATAAGTACTAGAGATGTAATATACAACAAGATAATAACATTGCTGTATGCTATATGTGAAAATTACTAAGAAAAAAAACGAGTTATTACAAGAAAGTATTTTTTTTCTTTTTATTTGATTTTGTGTCTATATGAGATGATAGCTGTTCACTAAACTTACCATGGTAATCATTTCATGTTGGAAATCATTATGCTGTATACCTTAAACTTATAAAATACCATATGTCAATTATATCTCAGTAAAACTAAAGGAAAAACATAAAATGGTAAAATATCACTACAGATATGTATAATTGCTTTTCTTTGCATAATGTTATGAATTGCACAATTCTTAAGCTGTCATGGAAAGCTGAATAAGAAGGGAGAGAAAAATCCCCATTAGCAGAGGATAACTATTCATGTCTTATCTAAATTCATTGACTTCACATCATTTTAAAACTAATCACCAAGGAATCACTGAAAAGTCTACAAATGATGGATGCTGGAGAGGGTGTGGAGAAAAGAGAACCCTCCTACACTGTTGATGGGAATGTAGATCGGTGCAGACACTATGGAGGACAGTATGGAGGTTCCTTAAAAGACTGAAGAGACTTACCATGTGATCCAGCAATCCCACTCCTGGGCATATATCTGGAGAAGAATAAAATTCAAAAAGACACATGCACCCCAGTGTTCACAGCAGCACTATTTACAATAGCCAAGACATGGAAACAACCCAGATGTCCATCAACAGATGACTGGATAAAGATGTGGTACATGTATACAATGGAACACTACTCAGCCATAAAAAAGAATAAAATAATGCCATTTGCAGCAATATGCATGGACCTGAAGATTGTCATTCTAAGTGAACTGGGCTGGAAAGAGAAAGAAAAATGCCATATGATATCACTTATATGAGTAATCTAAAAATAATAACAATAGTAGTAAGGACACAAATGAACTAATTATTATTTTGATTTCTTGAATATGTGTAAGCATATTTGACTGTCCTTTATGATTGGATTACTGCATTCTGTTGATTCTTATTTTGTAGTTGGCTTTATTCCTTTGATAACTATGTAAGTTTAAAAAGCTAAAGATCTAATCTGTTCTTAGAAACAATAATTAGTACATATATGTAAACTAAAAAGTGCAGTATACAGTATATATATTTACATGGAATATAATGTGTATGTGCAGTCGAACTGTAATAATTCTTCCTAATAAAAGGAGGAAAAAGAAAAACCAATCATCAAGGATGTCTTAATACATGCCAAAAGTAGTTCAGTGAGGTTCTGATCAACACCAGTTACATTTTTCAATAAGAAATGTCATATTATGTTCCTGCCTTGTTGGTCCCTAAATAATATTTTTAAACTATCTTTTAACTATCTCTTAATTAAGGCTACAAAGTAAAAGTCAAATAATTGTGTAGTTTTAAGGCTTGTGATGGTTAATTTTATGTGTCAATTTAGCTAGGTGAGGCTATGGTGCCCTATTGTTTGATCAAACATTAGTCTAGATGTTTCTGTGAATGTTTTTTGTAAGTGTGATTAAAACTTACGAGCACTTTTTTTTAAGTAGAGAGGATTACCCTTGTTAATGGTGAGTGGGCATTATTCAATCAGTTAAAGGCCTTAAGAGAAAAAAAAAAAAATGAATCTTCCTGAAGAAGAAGGAATTCTTTCTCAAGACTGTAACTGGCTGAAGTTCTAGCCTCCCAGTCTGCTATGTGGGTTTTGATTCAAGACAAACACCAACTCTTATTGGAATTTCTAACCTGCCAAACTGACCTACAGATTTTGAATCTACCAGTTTCCACAATCAAGAGGCATTCCCCTAAGATAAATCTATATATTTTATCTACCTATATATCTATATCCTATTGCTTTTGTTTCCTTAGAGAATCCTGACTAATAAAGTGCTCAATGCTTTCCTAGGAAGTCTAGGCTATACTAACATCTATAAGCAAACTTTCCTCCTTACTATCTACTGGAAGGACTGCTTTTATACATCACTTAAGCAGTTCTGCAAAGGCCCAAGCCCAGAGACAAAATACAGTGGTGGATTTCTCTGTTTCTTTCTTCTTAAAAACATCTTAAAATGAACATGAATGTAATGACTATATAAAAATACCAAGTTCTATTATTAATAATGCTAAGGATGAGGATACAAGATTAACATACAGAAATCAGTTGCATTTCTTTACACTAACAATGAAATAGCAGGAAAAGAAAGTAAAGAAACAATCCCTTTTAAATTGCATCCAAAATAATAAAATACTTAGGAATAAATCTGACCAAGGAGGTAAGAGACTTATACATGGAGAACTACAAAACATTGATTAAGGAAATTAAAGAAGACTTAAAGAAATGGAAAGATATCCCATGCTCTTGGACTCGAAGAATCAATATTGTTAAAATGGCCATACTGCCCAAGGCAATCTACAGATTTAATGTGATCCCTCTCAAATTACCCTGAACATTTTTCATAGACTAGAATAAATAATCCTAAAATTTATATGGAATCACAAAAGACTCAGAATTACCAAAGCAATATTGAAAAGAATAAAGCTGGAGGAATAACCCCCCCAGATTTCAGACAATACTACAGAGCTATAGTAATCAAGACAGCATGGTATTGTCATAAAAACAGACATACGGCTCAATGGAACAGAATAGAGAGCCCAGAAATAAATCCACAGGCCTACTTGATCAATCTTCAACAAAGGAGGCATCGATATACAATGGAGAAAAGACAGTCTCTTCAGCAAGTGGTGTTGAGAAAACTGGACAGCAGCATGTAGATCAATGAAGTTAGAACACTCCCTCACACAAAAATAAACTCAAAATGGGTTAAAGACTTAAATATACGACAAGACCTGATAAACCTCCTAGAATAAAACATGGGCAAAACATTCTCTGACATAAAACTTAGCAATGTCCTAGGGTATTCTACCCAGGCAGTAGAAATAAAAGTAAAAATAAATAAATGGGACCTAATTAAACTTAACAAGCTTTTGCATAGCAAAGGAAACCATAAGCAAAACAAAACAACCACCTCTGGAATGGGAGAATATATTTGCAAATGATGCAACTGACAAAGGTTTAATTTCCTGAATATATAAACAGATCATACAGCTTAATAACAAAAAAACCCAAACAACACAATCCAAAATGGGCAGAAGACCTAAACAAGCAATTCTTCAATGAAGACATATGAATAGCCAATAGGCACATGAAAAAATGCTCAATATTGCTAATTATCAGAGAAATGCAAATCAAAACTACAATGACGTATCACCTCACACCAGTCAGAATGACCATCATTCAAAAGTCCACAAAGAATCAATGTTGGAGAGGGTGTAGAAAAAAGGGAACTCTCCTACACTGCTGATGGGAATGTAGTCTGGTGCAGCCATAATGGAAAACAGTATGGAGATCCTCAAAAAACTAAAAATAGACTTAGCATATGATCCAGCAATCCCACTCCTGGGCATATAACCTGAGGGAACTCAAATTTGAAAAGATACATGTGCCCCAGTGTTCATAGCAGTGCTATTTACAACAGCCAAGACATGACAGATGACTGGATAAAGAAGCTGTGGGGTATTTATACAATGGAATACTACTCAGCCATAAAAAATAGTAAAATAATGCCATTTGCAGCAACATGGATGGACCTAGAGATCGTCATTCTAAGTAAGCCAGAGAGAGAAAAATACCATATGATATCACTCATATATGGAATCTAAAAAAAGAAAAAAGGACACAAACGAATTCATCTACAAAACAGAAACAGACTTGTAGACATCGTAAACAATGTTATGGTTACTAAGGGGAAGAGGGTAGAAGGGCTAAATTTGGGAGTTTGAGATTTGCAAATTTTAGCCACTATATATAAAAACAGATTTAAAAAGCAAATTTCTTCTGTATAACATATGGAACTATGTTCAATACCTTATAATAATCTTTAATGAAAAAGAATATTAAATTGAGTATATGTATGTATATGAATGACTGGGACATTGTGCTGTACACCAGAAATTGACACACTATAGCTGACTATACTTCAAAAAAAACAATAATGCTAAGAATGGAACATGTGAGGATGTACTGTTGGGGCTTCATGAATTTGTTCTCTTTTTTCTATAAAACAAATTAACTTTATTGACATAGTTATGACATAAAAACTTATTGACATAAAATATAATTAGATAAAAGATAATATAATTTAGTAAGTCTATTATCACACATATGAAATCATTAGAAACTTATCAAATAATGGCAGTTTCTATTATCTATTCTAATTAACATTCTCAGAGTGGAGTTGTTAAAATATACTACTCTCCTCAACTTTGCCCTATTAATCTATCAATAAAAGTAGAATTTCAGAATATTCTGAACAGTGACTTAAGAATTGAATGATTCAAGCCATAATTTTGTCTATCAGTAATGGGATAACATGCTAGAATGGTATTATATGTTATTAAAATCTTCAAACACTACTTATAAAAATCCTCACTGAAAACATTACAAATTGCCAAAATTTGATTCTCAATTCAAGGCAGGAAAGGGGCATGAAAATATTTTTTAAAACAGATGGTAATTAATATGTGGGAGTGTGAGAGAAGTTGTCCCCAGTTAGTTTCTAATATATTTGTACAGTACTTTAAAGTTTACAAAACATTTTTACACATTCTTTCTTGTTTTCATATGTACCTATGATGTACAATAAGCTCAGACAAACAGAATCTTTTCCATAATTGCCCCAATATAGACAAAAATTCATGAATGGAAGTGGATTTTACCCAGACAGTCTACCCAAGAAGATGTGTCCACATTTTACTCTTCAAAAGAAAATGGTATGGCATTATATAAAAGCAATCTTGTTTCATTTTTCAAAAATATAGCACAGAATAAACTTATGGGGAAACATCAAGCACAGAAACAGAGCTAAGAAGGTTGTACATTTTCCTTATTCCTTTCCTTATGTGAGTTTCTCCTTGGGTAAAATCATCTTTATTCACTTCAGCACAAAGCTGAAAAGATTATTACATTTGAAGGCAAGAGGGAAATTAATTAGAGTCATGTGGTACTCACACTTAATCAGTCCTTTATTTCTTGGAAATGGTTCCTAACTCAGCACTCTCATAGAACATTTCTCATGCATTTTAAGATATTTCCTATACTGGAAGCCATTGTTTTCAAACTCGACATCTTGAATTGTTGTTTTGTCAAGCCAGGCTCATATGAGATTTGATATCAAGATCACCATTCACATAATTCATAAAGCTTTAATAGATTATAACTTAATTTCCCAAGGTTGAAATGTTAGTTACAAGGTCAGAGCTTTGTATTGTCAATGTTGTCTGATAAACGTTTTGTTGATTGTGCAAATGTCTTCATGCCTTTTTTGTGTTCCTATTCACAGTTCACGTTTTGATCTTTGCTATAGTCAATTTTCACAAGTCTTCACTTTTCAAAAGTCGGGTTACAATGAGATTGACTAATTTATTCACCTTTAATGAAGGAAAGTTCACTAAAGCTATTTTGCATCAACTTGGATCAAATCTTTTCAAATTGATATTATTTAGTAAACAACTAAAGAGCCAAATATATGCTTCCAGGGAGTCTATATATTCTAGGTAACTCAGGAAAGAATTCCTATTTTGTACCACTAGAAGACCTGCAGTATGCCTTTAAATCACCTGAGAATGGCAAAGACTATTGCCTTCTATTACTCAATTTCAAAGTGTTTATTATTCATAGCATCTGGGAAATTCATAGAGCTATTATGGTATTTCCTCTCTTCCCTCACTGAAGTCTACAGTGCAGTGCTTGATAACATTTTTCACAAACATCCTTAGAGATTAGTATATATGAATACCAGAAAATGTGCGCAAATTTTGTATGCATGTGCATAGTTGCATTTTCCTAGAAAGTATTATTAAATTTTAACAGAGATGTAAGATATCTCTATTCTCACTACTACCAGTTAAAAATCATTTTTCTTGAAAACACAATAAAGTTGTATTATTAGCATATTAAAATAATATAGTTCATTTAACTAGTTAATATGGCTGGTATAGAAAAATATATTTGTGAATTATTTATTAGAAATATGATGTTTTTGTGAAATATTTATTAGAAATAGAAATGTGAGGGTGCAGATAAGGGTTATACAGTAATTTCGTTCTCTTAAATTTATATCTGTTTAGAGAGGTCAGACGTTTGAACACCTACATGATTTTTTTTAAATGCTTTTAATTAGGTAAAAAAGATATGGTCTAAAAATATTTATACATTATATAAATTTTTATGATCAAATTCTATACTAAAAATGAAGAAATGCTATTCTAGTAGATATTTAATATATGACTGCTTATATTTGATAAATCATTGCAAGGGAGTTAGGTTCAAGATGGTGATGGAGGAGGATCCTGAACTCACGTCCTCCCATGGGCACTGAAACTTCAGCTACATACAGAACAACTTCCTCTGAAAGAAAACCCCAAACCAGCTAAGCAACTCCTTATCTCAGGTGAATGAGAAGAAACCCACATCCAAGAAGACAGGAGAGACTGAGGAACAATCTTGCCATGAAATCCACCCCCTGGCATGATGAATCATATCTGGAGGGAACTCAGAAACCTGGGCTTCTCCCTGAGAACAGAAGTTTTAAACCCCACATCTGGAATCCCATGCTTTACAACCTGCACCTGAGAGATGACTCTCTCACATAATCTAGCTTCGAAAGCCAATGGAGTTTCTGTCCATGAGACTCACAAGTCTATAGCAAACTAAGAAATAGTTCTTAAATGACTCACAGACAAAGATTCATCCACCCTAGGGACCAGCACAGAGGCAGCCCATTGAGAGGTTCCCAGACTTTTGTTGAAAAATTCCTATTTATCTAAAAGCATCTGCCTGAGGGGTTGGCATCTAATTTAACACACATAAGGAGAATACTGAAATACTATCCCAAGGATGAAGGCTAGCTGGTACCTTCTTTTCCCTCTCCCTCTCCTCTCCCAGAAAGGAGCTTGTACTTTTTGTCTGGAAACCCCAGTTTTTGTGGCTGTCACTCAGGGGACATCTCTAGATCACCTTATTCTGGTGGCTAGCAGGATTTATGTTCATGGGTTCCACAGGACAAAACAAATGGAGAAAGAGTTCCTAACAAGCTGCCAACCTCAGGGCCCAGCAGAGTGGCAACAGAACAAAGGTCTCCTTAGGATTCCCTTAGGGACACTGATAGATTTTAACACATCTTCAACGACTGGAGCCATTAAGAAGTAAAGGCTGTTAGAAAATAACCAAGGTTTGAGAGACAACTAAGAGCCAGAATAGGGTTGAACAATAAGGTTTACCCCC
Source organism: Camelus dromedarius (assembly GCF_036321535.1). Lineage (NCBI taxonomy): Eukaryota > Metazoa > Chordata > Mammalia > Artiodactyla > Camelidae > Camelus > Camelus dromedarius. The sequence continues at coordinate 63,589,964 of NC_087436.1, read as the reverse complement.
TACATGAGGCTACTCCTTCAAGATTGGGAGAGGTGGCTGTTTTATCTAATGCATAGATACCAACACAGAGAGCTGAGAAAAATGAACAAACAGGGGAATATGTCCCAAACAAAAGAATAAGATAAAAAAAAAACCTCAAGAAAAAACCTTAAGGAGATAAATAGCTTACTTGATAAAAAGTTCAAAATAATGGTCATGAAAGTGATTACTTAACTCAGGAGAAGAATGGATGAATTAAGTGAGAATTTCAACAAAGAGAGAAAATGTGAGAAACTACCAAAGGTAAGTCACAGAGCTGAAGAATACAATAAATGAAATGATAAAAACCCCCAACAATTTAGAAGATCAAGAACAGACTAGATGAAGCAGAAGAAAATACCAGTGAACTAGAGACAGGGCAGTGGAACTCACAATCACAGCAGAAGCAAGAAAAAAATTTAAATTAATATAGTTTAAAGGATTTATAGAAGAACTTCAAGCAGACCAACATTTGCCTTATGAGTCCAAGAAGAAAGAAAGAAAGAGGCAGGAAACTTAACTAATGAAATAATGGCTGAAAACTTCCCTAACCTAGGAAAGAAATGGACATCTAGATTCAGGAAGACCAGAGTTCCAAACATGATGAGCTCAAAGAGACCTACACCAAGACCATTATAATTAAAATGTCAAATGTTAAGGACAAGGAGAGAATCTTGAAAGCAGCAAGAGAGAAAAGAAAAAAAATCTTGCTATACACAAGGGAGCGTCCATAGGATGATCAGTAGATTTTACAGAAGAAACACTGTAGTCCAAAAAAGAGTGGAACAATGTACTCAAAGTGCTGGAAGAAAAAAACTGCCAACCAAAAATGTTCCATATATGAATATAACAAATAACCTGGCAAAGTTAGTTGTCAGAATTGAAAGGGAGAGAAAAAGTTTTCTAGACAAGCAAAAGCTAAACAAGTTCATTACTACAGACAGGTCTTTTAAGAACTGTTAAAGGAATTTTTTTAAGCTGAAAAGGGTGCTAATTAGTAGCATCAAAATATATAAAAGTATAACTCTCACTGGAAGAGGTACATATGTAGTAAATATTAGAATAATGTTGTAAAGGTTATGGGTTAATCACTTGTAAAGCTACTGTGAAAGTTAAAAAAGTAGTAAAAATAACTAACTACAGTAACTTGCCAATGGATACACAAGATAAAAAGATTTAAATTGTGACATTAAAAACATAAAACCTGAGGGCCTGGAGGAATAAAAACGTAGAGCTTTAAAATATGTTCAAACTTAACTTGTTATTGACTTAAGATAGACTAATCAGTCGTTTTATGTAAGCCTCATGGTAATCACAAAGCAAAAACCTGTATTAGATACATAAAGGAAAAAAGGAAGGAACATAGGCCTATCACTACAGAAAATCATCAAATCACAAAGAGAACAAGAAAGGAAAGAGGTAACAGAGGAATTATAAAACAACTGGAAAACAGTGAACAAAATGGCGATAAAGCCACACCCATTAATAATTAAATGTAAATGGACTAAATGCTTCAATCAAAAGACAAAGAATGGCTCATGGATAAAATTACAAGAACCATCAAAAGACTCACTTCAAACCTAAAGACACACAGACTGAAAGTTAAGGGATGGAAAATAATATTCCATACAAATGGAAAATAAAAAGAAAGCTGAAGTAGCAGTACTTACACCAAAGTAAACTTTAAGAAAAAGACTATAGTAAGAGGTAAAGAAGCTCATTACATAATGATAAAAGATTCAATCCAATAAGAGGATATGACATTTGTAATTACTTCTGCACTCAACATAGTAACACCTAAATATATAGGGCAAATATTAACAGACCTAAAGGAGGGAGAAATAGAAAGCAATACAATACTAGAAGGAGAATTTAACAACTCACTTTGAGCAATGGATCGATCATCCAGGCAGAAAATCATTAAGGAAACATTGGCATTAAATTATCTGTTAGGCCAGATAGACTTAACAGACTTATACAGAACATTCCATTGAAAAGCAACAGAATATACATTATTCTTCAGTGCACATGGAACATTCTCCAGGACAGATCACATGCTAGGCCCCAAAATAAGTCTTAACTAAATTTAAGAAGACTGAAATTATATCAAGTATCTTTTCTGACCACAATGGTATGAAACTAGAAATCTATTACAAGAATAAAATGGGAAAATTAACAAATATGTGGAGATTAAACATGTTGAATCTCCTGTAATCTCCTGAACAACAATAGTTCAAAAAAATAAAGAAATTAAAAAATACTCTAAAAATGGAAATATATTGTACCAAAACATATGAGATACAGCAAAAGCAGTTCTAAGAGGTAAGTTCATAGCAATAAATCCCTGCATCAAGAAACAAGAAAGATTACAAATAACCTAATTTCATACCTCAAAGAAATGGAATGAGAAGACAAAATGAAGTCCAAAGTTAGAAGATTAGAGTAGAAATAAAGGTAAAATAGAGACCAAAAAGATAATAGAAATTATCAATGAAACCAAAAACTGATTTTTTGAAAAGATAAATCAAATAGGCAAACCTGTAGCTAGGCTCACCAAAAAAAAGAGGGAGAGGACTCAAAATGAGAAATGATGGAGGAGACATTACAACTGATACCACAAAAATAGAAAGGATCTTAGGAAAATGGCATAAATATACACCAACAAACTGGACAACTTGAAGAAATGGATAAATTCCTTGAAACATAAAACCTACCAATATTAAATCATAAAGAAGTGAAAAATCTCAACAGACTGATTAGTAGTAAGAAGATTGTATCAGTAATCAAAAACCTCCCAACATACAAAAGTCTTGGACCAGATGACTTCACTGGTGAAGTTTACCAAAAATCCTCAAAAAATATTACCAAATCAAATTCAACAATAAAGACTAATTATCACGATCAGATGATATTTATTCTAGGGATGAAAAGATGGCTCAACATCCACAAATCAATGTGATACAACATATTAACAAAATGAAGGCTAAAATCATATGAATATCTTAATAGATGCAGAAAAATTATGACAAAATTCAATAACCATTTATGATAATCACTCTTAAGAAAGTGGTTTTAGAGGGAACATACCTCAACATATTAAAGGCCATATATAAGCCTACAGCTAACATCATACTCAGTGGTGAAGATGTGATAGCTTTTCCTCTAAGATAATGAACAACACAAGGATATTCACTCTTGCCACTTTTATTCAACATACATTTGGAAGTCCTAGCCAGAGCAATTAGGCAAGAGAAAGAAATAAAGTTACCTAAATTGGAAAAGGAGAGGTAAAACTGTTCACTATTTACAGATTCCATGATACACATAGAAATCCCTAAATCTTTTAAAATTAATAAACAAATTCAGTGAAGTTGCAGGATCAAAGTCATTTTCCATAAATAACTTTTGTTTCCATACACTAATAATAAACTATCAGAAAGAACAATTAATAAAGCATTTCCATTGACAATTGCATACAAAAAATACCTAGGAATAAATTTAATCAAGGAGGTAAAAAAAAAAAACAAAAAAAACCCTGTACCCTAAACCATAAGACACTGATGAAAAATTGAAGAAGACACTAATAAATGGAAACATATTCAGTGCTCATGGATTGGAAATTGATAGTTAAAATGCCCATATTGCTCTTAGCAATATACAGAGTCAACGCAATGCTTACCAAAGTTCCAATGGGATTTTTCACAAAAAGAACAAACAATCCTAAAATTTGTATGGAACCACAGAAGAATCTCAATAGCTAAATAATACTAGCATAATTTTCTAGATAAAGGTGTTTTATCTCAAAATATGAAAAAAAAAGTTGCTCAGAGGGAGTATCCCTTTGAACAGATTGGTGGACAAAATTTTCAAAGTTGAAATCAATATTTTTTATTTAGGAAATAGTATATTTCAAAATTTATAATTCAGATGCAAATATTTTGACAAATTAAGTGATCCATTTATTAGAATATTCTATTCAAAAAGCCATATCTTTGTGATATCATTCATATCACAGGATTGTGATATGAATGTTGTTTAATATTTGGTAAATGCATACATACTACTTACTGCTAAAATATGTGAATGATTTCTAGGTTTTTTTTTTTTGCTTGTTTAAAGATAAAATAATGCACTTTTGTGATGCAATACATTTCTGACACAGCACTTATATTTTAGTGATAGTCTAAACAATTTTTTTTTTTACTTTGAAATGGATACTTTTTATAATGAAGCACTATTTCAGAAAAGTACAAGTATTCCAGGAAAGATACTGTATAATATTTAGTTTTAATGTATGCATCTTGCAGTGTTCTAATAGTTTAAACATTACAGTTGTTGGCATACACATTTTTATAATGAATAAAGAATTTTATTCCATCATACTGAAAACAAGAACATCATCTTTCCATGGATTTGTCAACAGTACCCAAGTATAGTACTCATATAGATAGAGAAATAAACTACAAGAACACTAATGAATACTCTCAGAAAATTAACCCAGAGTAATTTTCCTCCACAACATTTCCATTGTTGACAAGCACTTAAACAATAACATCATTACAATCTTGTACTCAATGCAGATGGAGTAACCTTTCACTTTTAAGAATTACGTGGTTTATCATTTTCAGGTCTTCAGAAGGCACAAGAAACAGGCCATTATTTTTCTCTTACAGTAAAGAACTTTGTTTTAGCAGTGCATTCTAACAGGAATTCCCCTCTGAAACGAGATAGCTAACCATTTCTATTCATTTTAGTATCAACCTGACCAATAATTCCTCCTCTGCAAAATTCTAGTGCACTAAATGTACCTTTGTATACCTATTTAAAAACATAAAACTTCAAATTAAGACTGTGATGTGAATAAGTTTTCTTTTTGGGTATAATACAGCTGTTTGGGAAGGGGGATAGGAAATTAGAAGTAAAAGGGGCAATCATGTTAATGCTAGAGAAGCAGCAGATGTATTTCCCAGTGGATGGAAAAGGAGACATTTGGAAATAAGAGATTTGTTTTTAAGCTGTTTGCATTTTTAACATATATGTGTGTGTGTGTGTGTATGGGTATAAAATTTGTTTTGTGACTTGGGGGAGAATGATGGTGATTTGGGATAGTGGCTAAGTCAGCATCTACCTGTTAGAATCTTGCAGTGCCACCTTGGGAGTGACAAAGAATCTGAATCTCAATACTGCAAGCTAGGTAGAAAGGTGTTTAGGATTTTAACAGGTGGTACTGCTTCAAGGCAGACTTCTGCCATGCTGTGGGATCTCTGGAATGACTGCATCATGATCAGAGCTAAGGCCATATAGATCTTCTTACTGGGAAGGAATTTGAGTATTTCCCTACTGCATATAGGTTAACTAAATGTTTCCCCAAATACTTATATTTTTATTTTGCATCTTTTTGAGGTCCTATGAAATCAATCAATAACTTCTAGTCATACAGTTTCAAAAGGCATGTTCAAAATGGCAATCTAGGCACATATACTTAGCTTCAGTTTTTCCTCTAATTCTACTAAAATAAAAAAGTTACATTTATTAAAATGATTCAATTTCTGCAGAGAAGGGAAAGTTGGTAGGCTATTCAATAGTGAATGAAACATTTCAACAAATTTCTCTAGGAAGAAAAATATAGGGAATGTTTGAGATTGATGCAGAAAAGAAATGGCTATAAGCGGGTGGTGGAAGAGGAGCAAAATGCATGGCATTGGAACCCCTAAGATGCTCTTAGGTCTGTGGAGTTTAGAATAGGGAAGTAGGCAGAAAAGAGAATTATTTGTCAGAATATTAAAGCAAACTGAAAACAGGTAAAGCTTTTAATGTATATTTTTGTGTCTAAGACTAGAGAAAACATAAAAATTGACTAGGAGGGGAAACCATCCAAGGAGAAAAATAGTTTAGGGGACTCGGATATTGAAAAAGAACACAAAATAGCAAAGCCAATTTGGTGTGAGTTTGAAGGGATGAGAATTTCTGCCTGATAGGAAGATTATTCTAAAGTAAGACCTGCAAGTTAGCATGCCTTGTCTGCCTCACAACACATATGCAGAACTCCAGTCAGGGGTTATTTTTTAAAAAGTGATTCTTATACATCCAACAGTGGGCCAGTCCTTTATAATGAAAAATTAAGGATCCCAAGGCATATAAAAACAATGAATAATATAAAAGACAATGGCAGTAAACAAATAGAAAAACAAAAGTAACTCCAGAAGAAGCTGTTCAAGAAATTGAAATATATATATATATATATAGTTATTTTTAAGAGTTAAATTAATAAATTCAGAGAAAGTCAAGAATAATTATTTTTATAAATATGGGAACAGACTGATATTTAAGAAAGATAAATTTAAGAAGGAGGTAACACCTTTTTTCCAAATTTAAAAGAAGATTGCCAAGATGAAAAACCAAAACAGAAAGAAAAATATGGCTTAGAAATATCCCCAAACATAGACTAAAAAAACCAAAACACAGCAGTAGGTGATGGGAGAAGATAAAGGACATGATGGGTTAATCCAAGAGGGCCTTTATCAGAAAAACCCAGTTTTCTTTGCAAGTAGCAAGAAGGTAACTATAGAAGAGGATTTTCTCAAAGTTGAATGCATATATTCAATTTTTAAAAACCTACTTGGTGCCCAACAAAATAACATAATACGTATCTACATTTAATGATATCACTATGAAATTTCACAACAGAAAATTAAGAAGAGATTCTGAAAGCTTCCAGAGAGAAATCAAACCAAAAAAACCTAAATTAAATAAAGCTAAACAAACTTCTGGAAGAAAACAAACTGGCATTGGAACGGGTGTATCTTCTCATTGGGGACACTAGATGTTTAAAGACAAAGGAAGCACAAATTATTAGCTGAATACTTTGATCTCACCTTAATTGTCTTAAAGGTATTTGGCCTTGGAAAAAATTATTATTATGCTGGTAAGATAATATACTTAAAATCTGTAACCTCAGGAGTGTGGTAAAAACAGATTGCTATTAATATATTAGACAAGTAAAAAAGGGGTCTTATTGAAATTGCAAAACATTTTGTTGTTCATTAATGTATAGACCACTGCAGGAAAATAAGTTAATGAACTGTGTTAATCTCACTTGGGTCTATAAAAAGAGTTTAGGCTTTTCTGTTAGTAGAAAAATATCAGTCTCTTGTGTCTAGTTTATATCCTTTTGGGATATTTAAGAAAAACAAATGGTAGTTTTAGCAGATTTAAATCTAAATACAACATAAAACTGATTTCTTTGGCACTGTAGCAATACTTTAAAAAATAATAAGGAAAAGGAAATTCTCACCTATAACTCATAATTGAATAATCTATCAATTAATTGCTAGGATATCATAAAGATACTCTCAAAACATTGTGGACTTAGTACTTTCACCTGATACGTACCATTTCTTAGGGAACTATTTTGGAATATGTCCCAGGAAAACTAGGAAACAAATTATGTGCATTTTGAAGAACTCAGCGCAGACCAATCAGCTTGGATGCCATCAGGTGTGCTGTAATACTGGTTCAATAATTAGCTCTGGCTCTAATCCAGAGGAGTGCCATAAAGGGGGCAAGAGAATTACAGGATGGCAATGGCAGCCAGCCCATACTGTGAACATTATAATTTGGAAGAGCAGGAGGGAGAACTGTAAGAGGCAGCTTTCTGGGGAGGGAGTCCGTGTAAAAGGTAAAGGGGACTGAAATGAATAGATGTATGATTATGTAAATTAGAGTCAGGATAGCAGGGTTCACTTAAGGTCATCACCTCTGTAGCCTATGTTACATTTATCAACAGTTCTGTACCCCAGTTTGTTTCTCTGTGCAATTGGGATAATAAAATTATAGTAAAAAATTAGATTATTGTACTCAAAGCAGTAAGAACCATGCATAACACAGGGGAAAACAGGATCTAAGAGCTGAAGGAAAGATGAGGATATGATAATAAGGAAAAGGATTTAGAAAAACTATGTAGAAGAATTACCAGTTTCTGAAATGTGGCATCACTTAAAGAGAATAACAAAGGTTTCTAGTAGGCCTTGATCTAGGTACAATGTCCTTTTAGAGGGCCAGGCTTATTTTTTTCTAAAGGATAAAGAAAAAATAAAATTCTAACTCACAACTTGATATTGAGTAAGATTCATAAGATCATAATAATATCAGCAAATTACTGGGAGCTAAATTTTAGAGCAAACTTAAGAAAAAGTATGATTATTACCATGAAAACGTAAAAGTGACATTAGATACATAGCTGAGAGAATGTGGGCAGGGAAAAGGAAGAAAAAAGTAGTGTTGCTTACTAATAACCTTATCTGACAAAGAGCAAAGAAAAAATAACTTTTCATATATTGTAGAGGTTTAAAGAATATAATTTATAACTATAGAATAATCAATAGAAAAACAATAACATACACACATACACACACACACACATATATATATAATCCTCATTTAATGGTAGAAAATGTTGAAGACAGCAAAATCCTCTTCACTCATGTATCAAGGAGGCAGTGGACACTGCCTAGATTCCTGGTTTATCACTGAATAATGGTAGTAATCTAAATTAAAATCTCTCTACCCACATCTACCAAGAAAACCATAATTCATACCTTTAGCATGACTACAAGATGGAGAACACTCTGAACTTCAAATTACCTATACACATGAAAAGTGAACACCCGATCCACGAGAAACAACTCCAGATCCCACACGTAGGTGTGATGGGTCACCGGTACAGTAACTCTCAGAAAGACAGAACCCACACTGAGTGGTAAATACTGAGAACAAATCTGATGTCTAATAGATCAGAATAATAGCCATTGAGAAATCAAAAGGAAGAAAGTTGAAAGGTTGCAGGGCCCAAGGGAACAGTACTGGGGAGGCACCACTTCTGTAGAACACAGGACTGATTTCTTCCGGACATTCTTAAGGAGAGTCTGTTTCTTGCCTTTTAAAGCTTCTGATGTTGCCTGTGGCCTTGGCTTGTGACCCCTCCATCTTCAAAGTGCATCACTCAGAAATGTGCTTCCATTATCACATTTCTTTCTGTCTCTGGTTCTGTCTCTGTCCCTCTTATACGAACCATTGGGTCTATCCTTATATCTAGGATAATCTCCCCATCTTAAGGTCCTTAATTTAATCACAAAAGTCTCTTCTGCCACATAAAGTAACACTTAAACAGATTCTCAGAATTATAACACACACATAGTTACATAGTTGGAGGCCACTGTTTAATGTGTTCTCCCCCATCAAATAAAATAGCACTGTAACTAAAAGAAACTACACTTTCCTACGCCAAAGAGAGAGCAATCTAGAACTTAAAAACCTAGTTAGACCCCATATTTTTTCCCCTATGATTGTGCACAACTATTATAGCTGGTCCAGGGGGAAATAAAATTAGGAAATAAACAGAAAATGAAAAATAACTCTTATATAAGGCTTAAGAAAGAAAAAAAGAACGAGAATAAAAATGTTTCAAAGTATGAAAATTATTCCACCAATCACAAGGCAAGACTGAAGAAAAGTATGTCACAATATTAAAACCTGAATAAAATATCCTAAACAATGATTTTCAGATATAAAGAGTATCTTGAATTAGGAATTCAAAAACTGAGGACAGAAATACATAAAAACCAGAAGGATGTGAAACAATTAACCACTCAGGAAAAAAAAATATTGAACAAAAATACCACAACATGTTAAAAATGAAGACTAAGTTACAAGCCACTGAAGGGGGACTATGCTCACTTTAAAGTGGTATAGAGGAGATGCTTGAAAACCAACAAAAGAAAACAAAACTTTGTAAAATAAACAGTATAAAATAATAAAGTCAGTCTTCACATCAAAAGGGATTAAAAAGAAAGCTAAGGAATTAAACTATATAAAAAAGGAATACATATACACATGCAATAAATATAACAAAATAAAATAGCTGAGTTAGAACAAAATACATAAATCATATAATTAAATGTAAATAGATTTAACTCACTTATTCAAAGGATTTTTAAACTGACACAAAAACAAAATTCAGCTATGTGCAAGAGACAGCTAAAACAAAAGGACTCATGAAGCCTAGAAATATAATTGCAATGATATATGGGAAGAATGTTTAAACATCAAGAAAAATAGAGGTTATATTCTAGATATCAGACAAGGGAATTCTGGCTAAAAAATGATTAAATATATCAAATAAGATAATTTGAGATTCTGAAAACTCCAATTCACAACGAAGTATTAGAATGTTGAATATCTCTCCCCAAAATAACATGGTGGTAATCTTCATAAACAGAAACTAAAGGAGATTCAGGAAGAAGTATACAGAAACACACTAATAGCAAACCAAGCCACTCACAGTTAAAAAGAGGTCATGTGAACCAAACAATAAGGATATAAAATCATTAACAGCATAATCCTTAAAGCAGATTTTAAGGTAATGTCTCCAATATTATACCCTCTAAGAGAGAATATATCTTCCATTCAAGCATACATGAAACATTAATAAAAAATTGCCTATAAATTACATTTTAAAACACTATTAAGTTCCATATTACAGAAAAGTTACAAACGCTCTGATTAAAAGGTAATAAGTCTGGAAATACATAAAATAGGAATTCAAAAAGGATTTTGCACCTGGAAATTTGAAAGCTTTCTATTAAAAAACTTCTGGATGAAAGAAGAAGTTGAAACCAAAATTGTAGAAGTTGTGAACTATAATAACATAAAAATTTCATACCAACAGTATGCATTTAAAGCAGTGGACAGAAGAAAAAATAATGCTTTAAATATTCTATCAATGAAAATGAAAGAATGAAGGTATGAACTAATTACTGACTCAATAAAATGGAAAAGGCACAAAGTAAATCAAAAGGAAGGGCAAGATAGGAAAATTTAAGATTAAAAATGAATAAGGCAGAAAAAATAAAAATGATAGTTAATCAAAGTGTTTATTTAAAATTTAATAATATAAACAAAGGGAATTAGGAAAACAAATATTCAAATTTATAAAGGAAAACTAAACATAAAAGGAAATTGAGAAATTTTGATGCTTTGCATCAATTAAAAAAATGAAAATCTAGATGAAATGGATACTTCATTTCATGAAAATACATGAATCAAATTTAATGACAGTTAAATGAAAAAAATTAAACAAAAATTCCATGGGGGAAATAAAGAAAATTATTTAAAATATACCCCATAAAAATGTATCAAGTTCGGATCATTTATTGAGTATCATTAGCAACACTTAAAAGATCAGCATATTGCATTGTTACATCAATTGTTCTAGTATACATAAAACTGATACTTAAACCTGAAGAATGGAGTCCCCCAGAGGAAAACTACACACCAGTCTTAGGAATACTGATGCAAAAATCCTAAATAAAACATTAGCAAATAGAATCTATGACAACATTCAGACAATAATACACTGTGATTGAAACTATCAATTATACTTGATAGTTATATCAAGTTATACTTGTTTTTCTCAGGGTTGTTCATTGTTATTTAGAGACTAAAATTCTTCTCTGCAGTCATTGTTTATACAAAGGATTCAGATAAATGACTCAAAGACAGAAACATAATGAAGTCATGCTGAATGACATTTGAACCATAAAACTAGAGCTCTGCAAATGAAACCTTTCTTCAAGAAGAACCAACAACAGTAGTGAAGATCCTGACCACCCTCAATAATCTCTGCTGCAACTCTGACAATGAACAGAATGAAGGTGATAATGAGAGAACATAGGCAAAGTATTCTCTGACATAGCAGTGTTTCCTTAGGGCAGTCCACCCAGGCAATAGAAATAAAAGCAAAAATAAACAAATGGAACCTAAATAAACTTAAAACCTTTTTCACAGCAAAGGAAAACATAAACAAAACAAAAAGATAACCTACAGACTGAGAGAAAATATTTGCAAATGATGTGACCGAAAATGACTTAATTCTAGAATATACCAACTATTTATACAATTCAATAACAACAACAACAAAAAAACCCAAACAACCCATTAAAAAAATGGGCGGAAGACTTAGTTCTTCAGTGAAGACATACAGATGCCCAACTGGCACATGAGAAGATGCTCAATATTGCTAATTATTAAAGAAATGCAAATCAAAACAATGAGGTATCACCTCTCACCAGTCAGAATGGCCATCATTAAAAAGTTCACAAATGATAAATGCTGGAGAGGGTGTGGAGAAAAAGGGAACCCTCAGATACTGTTGTTGGGAATTTAAATTGGTGCAGCCACTATGGAAAGCAACATGGAGAATCCTTAAGAAACTAAAAACAGTTACCGTATGACCTAGTAATCCTGCTCCTGGGCATATATCTGAAGAAAACTCCAATTCAAAAAGAAACACACACCCTAATGTTCGTAGCAGCAGTATTGACAGTAGCCAGGACATAGAATCAACCTAAATGTCCATCAACAGATGACTAGATAAAGAAGATGTGGTATGTATGTACAATGGGATACTACTTGGCCAAAAAAAAAGATGAAATAATGCCATTTGCAGCAACATGGATGGACCTAGACATTATCACACTAAGTGAAGTCAGTCAAAGACAAATATGTGATATCATATGTGGAATCTAAAAGAATGACACAAATGAACTTTTTACCACACAGAAAGAGACTCACAGACATAGAAAACAAATATACAGTTACCAAAGGGGCAGGAGGGGACAAATTGGGAGTTTGGGCTTAGCAAGTACAAACTACTATTTACTACAAACAAGTACAGAATAGATAAACAACAATGTCCTACTGTATAGCTTAGAGAACTATATTCAATAACTTAATTCATAATGAAAAAGAATATAAAAAGAACATATATATGTGTGTGTATGTATGTGTGTGTGTATATATATATATATATATATATATATATATATGACTGAATCACTATGCTGTACACCAGAAAATAACACAACATTGTAAGTCAACTATACTTCCAAAAAAAAAAGAGAAAGGAAAGGAAGAATTCCCCAATACCTTGTAAAAGATCTGCCTCAGAACCCAGTCAGACCTATATAGGGATTCTGAGGAGTGTTTGTTCTGGAATTGCATTACCTGCTGGGAAAAGATTGGGTTGATTTCTTCCTTAGAAGGATATCTGTGTTGGTTCAAAGGCAGGAGAGGATTAAAATTACCTACAGGATTTTGCTGACTGAGGTTGAGTTCACCACAGAATTGCTGACTTTGAAAATATGAGGCAGCTATGAGTTGGTTTGTTTTCAGAAAAACATTCACTGTAGCGATCTGTCACTGATCAATTGTACATGAAAATCACTTACAGGATTACTTGTCATGGTTAAATAACTGCCATTAATTAAAAGTTTTCAATCTCTTTTGGTATCCACTTATAATCATTGGTATAGATGATCTCTTATTAGAACTATGGAAATTCATTATTTTCATCATCTTGACCTTGTTGTAGACAGGAGATGCCCCCTCTCTAGCCAAGTGGAATTAGTTTAATACATTATGTTTTCTGCTTAAATGACTTACTTTCTCATCCTCCACTTGGTCCTGTTGATAAGCATAGATTTCCTCACCAAGACCTCTGGTTCCCACGATGCTTTAGGGATTTATCACTGCAGTATTTTAGCATGACAGAGTTTATCCCTTAAGCACAATGTGGGTTATATTATGTAAACTTACTGAGCTCAAGTGCTATTCCAATTTTATCCTAAATACAACATAGAATACAAAATATTTTGCCTGTCATGTACACCTTCCCAGTTTTCTATTCATACATGTTTCTCCTTTCAACCTTTAACATCTACTCGTAAGGTAGTATGCTTCATTTGTGTTTCACTATTTAATAAGTGAAGTTTTGTTAATAAATATGTTATTTCTTTTGGGAAGAACTGGAAATAATGTATTACTTTTCAGTCAATTATATTAACTTATTTAGGATATATTAAGTATTTTCACCATTGTACAGCCTAATGATAAAATACTGTGGCAGAGATTGATAATTACCTACCCAGAATCTTCTCTCTCTTCATTCAAGTCAGAATCTCAATTTGAGTGCAAGTACCCACTAAAATCCATGTGACTCTCTTAGCAGTCATTGTTAATGAGATGTAATTCACTAGATGGGGCTTTGGGAAAACCCTTATAAAAGTGGGCTGTCTGCTGTCTCATGAGCATTTGTTATTTCCTTCTCCTTTCCTTTTTACTTTTTCTAGAATGCTGGAAGTGGAGAATCACCTTCTGACGTGCATACTCTGAAGACGCTGAATAAAAGTAGTAGAAAGTACCTATGACACAGAAGACATAACACCACTTAGCCAGCTCTGCACTGCTATCCTCTGAATTTATCATTAAATGATGGGGGGAAAAACCTATCCATTTGTTTAAATGAAGTTGTATATGTGTGTGTGTATCTATTATTTGCAGCTAAATGCATCCCTAACTGCTATAAATATCTTTGATTAAATACTATTACTGTACTCAGTAATACTATCTTATAGTCAGTAGGCACAAAATAATAATGTATGATTTTACAGTGACTTCATGTCACATACTTTGGGCATTAGGAAACATAACCAGAGAAGTATTATACTAGAAAAAAATAGAAAATAGGTATTTATAGGCTATACCCTTATTTTTATATGTTGTATGGGACTTTATTTTCTAAGAGTTTGAGTATCTGATTTTGTGTTTTAAGTGGGCAGGATGGTGTCACTGGTCAGTACAGTCAAACAAAAGAATAAAATGTGATTTATACTGGTTGTTTGGAATATATGGACTAAAAAGTCAACTAAACTTTTGACATTTTAAAACTGTTTGGCATCATATAGACATAGTAGATACAGAATACTATAGAAAATAATAATGATACACTTTTTAATGACTCTCTATGGAGAGGACATTGGGATCTGTAGTCATGAAAAATTCAATCACCTTTTGAAACTGCAGTATGACAAGAGCTATAGCTTTGCCTTTATTATCCTTCTACCAAGAGCAAAATTTACTCTTACTAAGTGCCTCTGCCTAACCAACCTTAAAATAATTTAATTTTGATCATT
This sequence comes from Camelus dromedarius, assembly GCF_036321535.1. Classification (NCBI taxonomy): domain Eukaryota; kingdom Metazoa; phylum Chordata; class Mammalia; order Artiodactyla; family Camelidae; genus Camelus; species Camelus dromedarius. The sequence goes on along the minus strand of NC_087436.1, from coordinate 63,574,917 downwards.
AATTCCTTATTAAAATACTAAATATAACAAAAGGGGGACAGATTTTATTGAATATTAAGGAAACTTTTGATTAATTCTGAGCTAGAAGCTTGCAGCCTTGTTTTCCTTGGCATAAGAATGTTCTTTTCAATTATGAAAAAGTGCTTACATTGGAGCATTTATTTAGGAAAGAGTGAGGCAAAATCTTTGCTTTTTAATCACTGCATTCAAATTTTCAGGCCTCCTCCTGCTTCTTCTCCAGGAATTCTCCAAGTTAAGTTTATTTAAACATGTAAATGATTATTATTAAATATATAAACAAGCACTTAAGAAAATATATTTCAAAGTGCATGAATTGTCCCTGGGTCTAACAGCCTGCCACACTTAGGTTCGTTTAGAGGGAATTATATTAAAAATGAGCATTTACAATGACACAGGCACACTTCTTCCAAAGATGAGAATCATCCCACCACAGGTGTAATTGCACTCGGGCCCTGTGGCTTTCAGAGCAAAGTATGTCAGCAGAACAGAATCCTAGTTTTGCAAAAGTAGCTTTTGGCACTTGAGAAAGATTCATACACTTTCTAGGTTTAGTTTCCAAAAATATAAAAGAGGATGTTGACATATACAGTGTTTAAAGTTTCAACCATATCTGGAAGGCAGTGAAATTTATGGGAGGATAATAGGAAGTATAGTTCAGTTCTTAATACAGTTTCCTTCCAGGCCATGTTTGAGCTTCATCAGTTATCTCACTTTTCTGTGCTATAGCACAGCCAGTAGGGAGGGCATAAAGAATGTTGACTTTGGAATCAGAAGATCATAAAAGAACTGAACTGAGTAACAGTTTTACTGCTTACTGCCTGTGCGACCTTTCACAAAGCAATTAACCTTCAGACACTCAGTTTTATCATCTGCTAAATGGAGATTGCTATTCCTCCAGATATAAACAATAACTGAAATAATTTTCCAAGGCACCTAATAAAGTGGCTGGCACACTGTATAAAGTCAATAAATATTAGGCTAATTACAAGTGTACTTTAAAAACATACAGATAAACTCTGACATGGAATACATTGGCTTATTATGACTCATTGATAAGTAGCTGAAATGACTTTATCAGGTTTCAGGACAGCAGGAATTATGTTTGTTCATATTATGACCCCAGCATCTTGAATTATGTTTGTCTCTGAAAATGCTCCCTTCCTAAACTTGAATTATATTAACAAAATAACTATACTCTGAAAAAATACATGGGACAGTTTGTATATTTTGATAAAGGGAAGTCTTAGGAAAAGTATATATGATTTAGGGCTGCACAGCAGAGATTTTCTAAGGGATAAGTCTATGCTGGGACATTCTGAGAAGACTTGAGTTAGCATGAATTGAAGAGGCACATCTCAAATGAAAAGAAAATGAATCAAGCTGACTACAGTGCACTGAAATAAAAGTTTCCTGTTTTATTTCTGGTTAGCCAAATGCTTTGGGGATTTTTATTAGAGGATGGAGAGGTTGTTATTACGGCCTCTTGTGATTTAAATTTCATATTCATTATATGAATATAAACTATAATCAAGGCAAAGTTTTAAATTTTTTTTCTGAAAAATTGGGTGAAATAAAATACTATTTAAATTTGCTAATTGTTTTCCTATACAACAGATATTAACTCACTTTTTGTTTGCTGTGATGTATTTATACTACGATATCCACAAATTATCTATGAGGAAGAGTTTTTAGCTTTCTGTGGTCATTGTTATCAAATCTACTTCTTAGCTTGGATGATTTTTACTTTAATACAATTGACATATTAATTTTTTAAACTATCTGTGACATGCAAACAAAATATAGACTTTTGTGGAAAGGTATTTCTTGCTTATTGGTCTCCGAACCTCAATAGAGTAATAGAACCAGTGTTTCTCAAGCTAACTTCTACGGTTTGGTAACCATGACAAGCTGTATTAAACCAGCTTTTCCTGCTGTCCCAGCATCTGATAAAGCCATTTGAACCACTTACCAGTGATTCATAATAAATCAATGCATTCCACATCAAAGCTTATCTATATGTTTTAATATCTAGTTTAGCACAGATGAATGCCAGTCTAGTGTCTTGTTTTTTTCTTTTCAGTTATAGTTACTGTTTCCATTTTTGTATCTGAAATAGTCAGTTATCTATTCTGATCTACTTTTAGAGTTTTTGAAGACTCATGGTCTTATAAAGGTCCAAAATAGAATTTTAAAGTTACTTGTGTATTACAGCTGAAGTTAAATCAAATATTGTCACTGAGGGACTTTGTGCTTTATTTTTATGCAGCTCTATGATTTTTATATAGATATAAGATTCTAAGAAACTTATTTTTGGTAAAGTATTGTGTATCTGGACAATGACCATTAAACTATTTATGTTCTCAATTAGATGTCTGTGAGAGACTGGGATACAAATGAACAGTGGTTAGATCATATATAAAAATAGGACTCTGACCCACAACCAGCTGAGGAAACCAACCCATCATCTACAACAACCAGTCCAGGAGGCCATTTTTCTTTTATCTGTAAATCAAACGTACAGCAAGTCAGACCACTCTTTCTAAAAAGTAGTCTATATGGCCAAACAATAACCCCCGTAACAGTTGGCTCAAAATGGCCAGGACTTGATTAGTAGTTGACTGTATTCCTAGTATTTGTCCTGTTTCCATCTTAATACCAACCAGAGAGAGCTAAATACGGACCCCTATTCAAACACATGGGATGGGCTCTTCTAGTAAGCCTGCCTACAGCTTCTCCATGCCAACAGCCTCCAGACAGGGAACACCTGAAGCCTTCTCTCTTTTCCACCATAAAGCTTCCCCACTTCTCTGCCTGCTTTTGAGATTCTGTCAAAATGCAAGTGAGAGTGGCTGACTCACTTGCTAGAGTAAGATCTGAATAAATAGCCTTTGCCTGTACTAATTTAGTTGTTTTTTATTTTTACATTCATCTAGGCTATGTAAAATGAGTTTAGTTTAATACCTTTGATGCAAACTTTTTTATATATCAGACTTTGTGCCAAGCACAGACTTATAACAACAAACTACATAAAGTTCACATCTTCACTCAATGTAAAATTGACAACAGAAGTAAGCAGATAAATAGAAAATATTAATATCATGGATTTGACTTTGAAGATAAAGCCAGGCATAGGTTGTTAATGGAATGCAGAGTAATCCACAAAGAGGAAAAATTGTGTAGATAAAAGGCAATAGTACATATATAGTTTGCTTTTGATACAAACATTTAGCAAATTATTTAGTAAGTGTAATAACATGTTTTACTTTCAATTAGTTATTTACAAAAGAATATCTTTTCATTATTATGGCTTTAAAATATTTGTAATATACATTTCTCAATATGCCTTCAGATTTGCATTTATGTTGAAATAGCATATATGTTTCCTTTTGCACTGATGAGATTAAACACTCCCTTGAGCATTATTTAATAGATGTTTCTGCTTAGATTCTCATATGTTTTTGACATTATTTATGGACCAAAAGGAAGATTTTGATAACTTGGATTTGGCAATTAGTATTTTCCAACTATCTCATATTTAAATAAGACCATTTAATTTTAGTTTTTAATATATACTCTGGAAAATTCTGGGCATGGTGTTAGATAAAAATTCTTTCTCCTTTTGGGACTAAGATGGGGTATTGGCTACCCAGTGTATTTCTAGATTGCTCAGTTCTTTTTGAAATCCTAACACTAGTCACATGTTAAAATATTGCCCCTGAAAATACATTCTTTATAACAATTTAAACTATATCTAAAATCTTGAACTTATAATTGTGCCAAATTCATAGACTTATTTTTGATTCATAATAAACTGTAGAAAAGCCTAATGTGTGGTCTTCATCAGTGATTACTCCAATTACGTTTTTTTTCCATTCTGTTTTTAGTATCTGGACAAACAAGTTATAGCCTCAACTGGGTGATATGACAATTCTAGTGATTTGAAATGTTTCTCTCTTATTTATCTCTTATGATGTACTCTATTGCCCACACTTGGTTACTGGTTACTAAAATTTGGGAATGTGCAGTGTGTCTTGGAAACAAAGTGGAGTTGAGAGAGTTAAGGTGGGTTTAAAAAGGCATAGCTGGATCATGAATTTTAAGTAGGATTTTATAAGAGAGAAAACAAGGGAAGAAAATTCATTTTCCAGAAATACAATTTCTAAATATCCACTGACTATTTAGTTATGAAACACATACTAATATTAGAATACATGTATTTTAATTAATTAGTGGTGAAACCTACAAAAAGAGGAATCACTTAGAAGAACTAATCATAGACATCAATCCAAGTAGATAACATGGTGATGAACCCCAGTACTTTTGGAGTGCATCTTTAGAACCAAGTAGCATAACAGTTTCCAAAGACTAAGTATTTTGGAGATGGTTGTGTTTTAACTATCTTTACCTCAGGATGAGAAGCTAGATAAAAGCATCTCCTCACACATATAAAGTCAAAATTCTGAAAATGCCAGTCTGAGAAAAAAAAGTGAGTCAGAAGAAAACTTACTCAGTAGAGGCAGATAGGCTGGGTACTTCTCTGTCTTTTATTAAGCTTTGGATGGAGGTGAAAGGTGAAATTTGAAAAGGCAAAAATAACAACAGTAACAACAACAAAACTACTGCAGAATTTTTAAAAAAGGCACTAGCTTATTCTCACTTGGGTTTGGAATTTAAATGCTCATTATTTGCGTTTCCTCCTCACACTCCTGCTGGAAAACAACAGCCACAACAACGTGGGAGGACTGTTTTAAACTATAGTGGACCTTTGTTTGGAAAACCTTCAGGATCCTGGGAAAACAAACGCTAGAAAAGATGAGCTCAGCCCAGGTCTGCTGGTACCTCTCTGAGGAAAAACCAATGAAAATTGACTTTAACTGTTTAACTAAAGTTAACAACACTCATATAACACAAAAATGGCAAGGCACCTTTAGCTAGAGTCAGAAAAATCAGCAAATTATTAGGAAAAAATATTAACAAAAGGACCAGACTCACAGAAACTTCAGCTAAAGGTGTTCTATATTACACAATTAAAAAAATCTATTCTATGTTTAAAGAAAAAAAGTTTGATTTTAAACAATGAAAAAGTAGCAATAACATATAATCTAAAATGTTTGAAAAGGACATGCAGAGCTTCTAGATACATGATATCTTAAATTAAAAATGCAATACCAGAGTTAAATGGTAAATGAGAAATGGCACAGAGAATTAAACTGAAAGGTAAACCAGAAGAAAATATATATGAAATGGAGTAATTATCTGCAAAGAGATGGAAAACATGACAGAGAGACTAAAAATCATGGGGGTGGAATTTCTGGTTGCCCTCCTGCAGAAAACAATTATAATTTAGACAAAATACATAATGTAGTTGTTTTCATACATTGAAACAATAGGAAGCATAGGACTGAGATCCTTGAAAGAGGGGGAACAGGTAAAGCAAGATCCACATTTACTTCATCATTCCACCTAAAGGCAAATTTTAAAATACAGCATGAGAGGTGGGACACAGTGGACAGTAATAGTTAAAAAGGTAGAGGAGAAGGAACAGATATAGGAGGTAGTAAGGTTCTTGAAACTGGGGGGACAAGGGATCATAGAAGAAGCTACAGGAAATAGGCTTCAGAAATCTGCATAGCAATTTCACAAGGTAGGGGCTCAATATTAATTTGTCCTTGTGTAGGACAAGACTCTGTTTGCCCTGGAAGAGAGCAGGTGCTGTGGACATGGTGGCTGAAAAGAGATTCTGGAGATGATTTCACTGTGCAAGAGAGATAGATACTGGAGTTCTTGTCCAGCAATAGCCTAGAAACATTAGTGAACAACATCAGAATTTGGCTAAGACACCAGGAAGGTTATATTTTAGGAGTAGGGACCATGCCCCAGGAGTAAAGAAAACATTCTAGAACAAAAGGCAAAACAGAAAAAATTTCACAATAATGAATACCAAGCTAAGCCTTAGTAAGATCCAAGTGATCTTACAGAAATGTAATGGGCTGCCAGAACAAAAGTCAACATTCTTTAGAAGGAGTTAACAAAATCCAGAGTCACTACGTTATCTCATCTACAGTATCCAGTATAAAATAAAACAGAACAAATTATGAGATGTGTGAAGAAACACAATATAATACCTAATAAAAAGAAAAAAATAGAAACAGACCAACAAATGACCCAACTTTTGGAATTTGCAAATACATTAAAACAATATATTAAAGGATTTTATGGAAATGTGGATAGAATTAGAAAAGAGAGAAATTTGGAGAAATGGATTCTCAAAAAGAAAAACATATAATTGCACAAGTGGAAAATTTTATATCTGAGATAAAAAAAATTATTGGAAGCATACAACAGCACATTTGACAAAGAAAAAGAATCATAAAATCAAAGAAATGCGGGAGTAGAATAAGGTTAAAAAATTTTCTAAATTGAAGTCTAAAGGTGATAATAGAGATAATAGGAGAGAAGTGACAACCAAAGAAATAATGTCAGATATTTTTACAAAATTATTGATACACACAAATATTCACACCGAAAATTTTATAGACACATTGGTAAAACTTATTTTAAAAACTTAAAAAATAATCAGAAACAAAAGAGAAAAGTTATTGTGGGTGAAAGTTGAATTCTCAAGGTCACAAAAGGAATTCAGATAGTGGGGTAATCAAAATACTGTAGAAAAATCTCAATAAAATTAACTTTTGTATCAACTAAAGCTATTTTTAAAAAACGAGGATGAAATAAAACGAATACTTTATAACCAAGAGGACTTTGCTATGTGAAATCCTTAAAAATTTACTCTGATAACAAACTCATTTCAGAAGGAAGATTGAGGAAAAAGAAGAAACAGTGAGTAAATACAATGGTAAATATGAGGGTATATCTAAAGAAGTATTTGGTACATTAAAAATCACTTAATGTATAGTTTTTGTGACCTGGGAATTATAGCATACAAATGGAATGAGGGAAATGTGGTTGGCATTATTGTAGCTTATGATCCTTATATTTATTGAGCAGAGAGAAAAATTATTGATTTAAAAAAGCACTGTAAGGCTAACATCACAGGTTAACATTTCAATGGTAACTACTTAAGGTATGGAAAGAAAATATGTATCTTCCAACTAGTAAAAATGAGAACTAATGATCAGAGTGTAAGAAGGTAAGTCAATTTGAAAGTATTCAATAATTGAGAAGACACCTAGAGAAATAGGGTATCAGATAGAAATCAGAAAACAAGATGATAAATAGTTATAAAGTAAACATAAATCTAAGTGGATTTAGCTCTCAATTTAAAAGGCATAGATTAACAGACTAGTGAACACACACACACACACAATCTCCAAAAATGTTATTATCAAGAGACATTCTGAAACCAAAAAGTAGAGAAAGGTTTAAAATAAAATCATGAAAAATGCACTAGAAAGTGTTAATTATTAATCATGCTTTAGTATCTATTTTGTTTCATATATATATTGCCATCTAGATTCTAAGGCAACAGGTGATAATAGAAAGACTGTATTCATATCATGGCAAAAGTTTTAATTCATTGGAAAGATACAGCTATTACATATTTCAGAAACCTAATAAGGAAGCTTCAAAATAGATAAAATAAATAACAGAAAATTACAACAAGAAAGTGATAAATCCATTATCATACTGGAATACTTTTATACACATCTCAGTAATTTATCAAGCAGCAACATATTTATTAAAGATATAGAAGATGTAAAAAAAATTACAGTATGTGATCTAACTGACATATAGAGCATTCTGCCAACTATTAGAGAATATAGATTTTAAGTATGTATAAGTTAGTTATGGAACTGAGTATAAATCATGTATTAAAATGTGAGCCAACAAATCCCAAGGAACAGACTCTATACAGACCAAGGCTTTTTTTTTTGTTTTTTTTTTGCCAAAATGCAGTTGTCATAAATCAAAAACCACAAAATGATTAACAAATAAATCTTCATAAAGCTAGATATCATATACTTTGCTAAATAAAATCTGAGTCCTGATGGTGTCAAAATGGAAATTAAATTGCTATAATGAAAATACTACCTATCAACCTTGTGAAATGCTGGTAAAGCAGTAGTTAGAGGGAAATTTACAGTCTAAGACGCATATATTCAGTAAGAAGGAAGATTAAACAACTAAGCATATGCCTTAAGCAATTAGAAAATGAACATCAGTGTACCACACAGAGTAATTAGGAAGAAACCATAAAAAAAGGAAATTAATAAAATAGGAAAACAAGATAAAATAGGATTTGAAAACTCACAAGAGGTGATTCTTTGAAAAGACTAATAAAATTGATATATCTTTAAGTTGAATCAAGAAAAACAATTAGCATAAGTAAAATATTAGAACATAAAAGGAACAGAACTTCCATAACAGTAGTCTTTAAAATATAATTTAAAATACATACTTTCCTAGAAAAATGTAAATTATCAAAACTGACTAAAAATATTCCCAATTCCTATAATTATTAAAAATTAAATCAGTAATTTAAATTTTTCCCACAAAGAAAACACAAGGGTGAGCTAGTTTAGAATACGTGTTGTACTCTACCAGACAGTTAAGAAATAGTTTTAATCTTTAACAAACTCATCAAGAGTAGAAAAGTACAGGGAGTAGAGAAAGAGGGAAATAAAATTCTTTAATGCTAGTATAAATTTATTTCCAGAACCAGATGTAAAAATTCCCCCAAATCTTTGTTATTGGAATAATAAACATTTATTATTTATTTCTGTGGCTCAGGAATCTCAGCTGCTTATCTGTAAGGTTTGGGGTCAGGATCTCTCTCTGGACTATAATCAAGGTGTCTGAAAGGGGCTACAATCACTTCAGGACTTACCTGGAGGACTATCCATTTCCAAGTTCATTCACGTGGCTCTTGGCAGGTGGTGAGTACTCACTGGTCGTTGGAGGAAGACATGATTCCTTGCTGCACGGTTCTCTGCACAGGGCTGCTCACCACAAAGTATCTGAGAGAGAAGTGTGCATGAGAGTAACCAAGATGGAAGTCACAGTATTTCTAGAACCTGATATTGAAAGCGGCATCCCATCCCTTCTGCAATACTCTGTCCACATCACAGAGAAGGATTACACAAATGTGTGAATACCAGGAGGCAGGGATCCAAGGAAGACTGTTTTAAAGGCTGCCCACCATACAAGATAAGGAAATTGAGAGGATTGCAGACAATTTCATGAATATAAATCCTTAGTAGAAGAATAGGAATTAGATTGCATCAGTGATTTAAAATAAAATTACATCCTTACCCAATTGGGCTTGTCCAGGAATACAAAGGTTGTTTAAGATTAGGGGAAAACAAAAAACAAAAAACGATTACATTATACTGTACTAAATATAAAAAAAAGGTGGAAAAATGACTACATGAATAGGTGCAGAAAATAATCCTATGATAAAATTCTACACCCATTCATGAGAAAATAGCAAATTATGGCAAGGAGAGGACTTCCATAACCTTATAAACAATGTGAGCCCAAAATTTACAGGAAACATTATATTAAATGAGGAAGTATAAAAATCATTACCTGTAAAATCAAGAAATGGCCATTACCATTGACTTATATTCATAAATTGGATATTTATCCAGCATTTTCCTGGAGGTCTTAGCCAACTCAGTAAGACGATAAAAATAACTGAAAAATATAAGAATAGGAAAATAAGAAAAAAGTTAACATTGCCATAGTATATGATTGTCTATGTATACATAAAACTACTGAGTAACTTCATAATTAAAAGTTTAGTAATTTTGTTGAATACTAGTTAAATGCAAAAATTGCATTTCCACACCAGAAGTAACTCATAAATATAAGAAAAAATAAGATATTCATTATGGAACAAATACCATAACTAAATAGGAATTAATTTTAAAATAACACACATGAGCTCTACAGCAAAAACTGTACCTATGATAAGGATTATAGACAATTATCTATCTATATAGACAGCCATTACATACAAAAATAGAGCAACAAGAAAATACAAATGTTAAGGAAAATTACATTATTTAATATGAAAACATTCCACTTTCTATCTCTCTCTGTTATTTCATAACATGAATATTAAGCAATCTTGCTTAGTAAAATAAAATTTAAAAACCTAGTCAGTTGAAGAGATAAATTGGAGACTTTTTAAAATGAAAAACAAGAACTGTTTTGAATGAATATCTATCTAAAATATGATAAAATATTTTTTGAAAACTGCTTGTTAGAAATTTGTGAAGAATGAAATCTTGTACTACAAACATAACTGTAGGACATCATGGCAACTCAGTAGCAAACATGCTAAATTAAAGTAATACTGGTTCATTTTACTCTTGGGATTCAACTGCCATGAAAGTTTCTTGTGTGGTATGACAACTATAAGAAATAAAGAAGAAAAATCTGGAATTACATTTTCATGCTCCATTCAACTGAAGAAGTTAATCACCTATTCTGAATTTGGGTCCATATTTTGTATCCTCTACTTTTCATTTGTCTTGCTAATCGACCTACATAATACATTGTCACAGACCAAAAAAAAAAAAAAAAAAAAAAAAGGCAGCAGCGTTTTGTGAACTGAAATGGAAGAGATTTACACTGTTACTTGTTCAGAAGTGTGTGTACACAAAATGATTTAACTAAGGATTTGTGCATAGATGTGTAACAGACTGACTACACTTTTAAGGTAACAACTCAAGTCATACAAACAAAAAAGAAGTGGATTTTTAGATTTATAATTATATTATGGAGAAAACTAATTAATGAAATTAAATAAGGCGGAATTTTTGAATTGATGTTTTTTAAATTTTGATTTCTCCTTTTCTTTTTTTTCTTTGTAACGATTTTTTTTTTAACTGTATGACTGAAAGACAGCAGTATTATTAAAGCACAGATCTTAATGAGTGTTAATGAAGCAGGAACAAGTATCTTCTGATAGATTCAGACATCTCTGTTGAGGATTTTTTTTTGCAGGGGATTAGTGCCAGTTACGCTTTCTTCACAATGATAATAAATTAAGATTATATATTACTTCTCTTTGATTTTCCCTGACATATTATGATAATTGTTATTATGCTAATTGGCAAATTGTATGTTTGTTCACCAGTTTAATTTACTTTGATTTTTTAAAGTACGGGAACAAATTAGCATGGCATATGACACAAAATCACCATAGCAGCGTAATAAGCAAAGAAAAAAAGAATATGCACATATTTAAGTTACTTGGAAGACAATTCTGTTTTATTTTTTGAGATTCAGGATGTCGATTTATCTACTCTTGGTGAAAATTTCCATTAAAATAGGCAATATCGTAGACCCTTCTGAAGTTTGAAATTATACTGACCATTATGGTGACAAAGGTAAATTATTTTCTATTCTGTGGAGGGTTTCCTGCATATTTAAAATTGAAAATGTATGCCACAAGAGGTTTGTCTGTGCTAACATTCTAGAAACTCCAAACCTTCTTGAATGCAGAATGTGTCTGCAGATTATTTATTCAAGGTAGATTAATCAAACACTATGTTAGTGTTTTATGTACAAGAGTAAAAACCATCAAAAATCCTGTAGAATTTTGTTTTTTTATTAAAACTAAGTTTTAAGAAGAATGAAATCAGATTCTTAACTTTTTCATATGCAGAGATAACTGGCATGTAGTAGACATGCAATTAATGAAAAAAAAAAAGAATAAATACCTAAATAGATGAATGGCAACCTAATAACTGTAAATGGTTCTTGCTGTTTTTATTAATTTGCTGTTGCATTAGCAGAGCTAAGTTTCACAATGTATGTAGAGTGACAATCTTGGATTTGCTTTGGGGTAGAATGTGCTGAAAGGGAAATATAATCTCTGGGTGATCAGTCACACATTATATTGGAATGGCATAAAATGATGCACAGAAATAAAACAAGAGTATTGGCAACCCGTCCGGCACATCAGGTGCCAATTCTTTTCCCTTCAGGAAGTCTCTCTTTAGCGAATGTGCAGTCCAGTTCGTATTGGAGTTTGATCTGTGACTGATGAAGGCAGCTCATATCCTGATGCCAACACAATCACTTAGAAAGGAAGGAGATCTGTTGTCATATAGACCCATAACAAAACCTGATGTTTACACAAAGACCCTTGGCACAGTCCACCAATCCTTGAAGCCAAGCAACCTCTGCAATAAGAGGTGGCTTAAGAGAGGAAGAGAGATTGGGATGCTTTGTATTCTTTTGTTTGGTTTGATCAAGCTGGTGTCTAAAAGGTAATTGATACCCTCAGAGGCACAGATGGCCTCCAAGCTCAGATTGAATTTAGGTTTTTGTAGCTGATGTCAATTTTCCTGAGAATTTATTCATTAAAAAAAGTTTTTTTTTCCTTTCACATAGTAAGATATTTCAGACCTGGCCTCCTAAACCCTCATGTTTGGATCTCCTCCAGAAAAGAGAAGACCCATACATGACTTATGACTTACATAAAGCCTGAATTGTCTTTTTTTGTGAAGGGGTTAATGAGTGTTAACAGAGAGTCATCTAAATCCTTTTGCTGGGAAAATTAAATATTTTAGAGTTAGGCCATTTCAAAAGGAATTTCCATAGGTTTCTCAACATAGTTTTATTAAGCCATATACTGAATTGAGGTATGTCCCCGCAAACTTCAAGTCCACTTGGAACCTGTGAATATGACCTTATCTGGAAGTAGGGTCTTGACAAATGTAATCAAGTTAAGATTAGAATAGGCCCTAAATCCAGTATGAATTGTGTCCTTATAAGAGGAGGGAAATTTGGATACAGAATCACCAACACCCAAGAAGGAAGGCCATGTAAAATGGAGACAGACTGGAAAACCAAAGATTGCTGATAATTAACAGAAGCTGGGAGAAACAAAAGAAGGATCACCACCCACTCCACCCCTAGCCTTCAGAGAGAACATAGCCTTGCTGACTACTTGATTTGAACTTCCAGGTTCCAAAACTGTGAGACAAAGATTTTTGATTTTTTTTAAGCCTCCAAGTTTGACTGAGGAAACAAATTCAGATTTTGGTACTGGGAAGCTGGGTGCTACTGTACCAAGTACCCAAATGTGGAGGCCTCAGATGGAAATGAAAATTATGCTATTGGAAACCAAAGGAAAGGCCATCCTTGTTGGAAAATGGCATAAAACTTGGCTGGATTGTTTTCTGCTGTTGAATGGAAGACAAAACTTGTAAGCAATTAACTTGGATATTTAGCTGAGGAGATTTCTAAGCCAGGTTTAGAAGGTACAGCCTGATTTCTCCTCTCTGCTTATAGTATATTCTGAAAAGAAGGAGATAAACTGAATAATGAACTGTTCAGTGAAAAGGAACCAGCACTTGATGATTTGGAAAATTCTCAGCCCATCCAGATAGGTAACAGGGCCAAGTGTGTAGTTGAAAAACTATTTACTAAGGTAGCAGTTAAACATGTAATTACGCATGTGATTTATGGATCCAGCAACCAACTCAGCAGAAGCCAGGAATAAAGATGGAATTATCCAGAAAGGATCTATGGAGAATCTCAGTGTCTAATGGCATGGATCGCCTCAAAATTCACAGAAGACAAATAGGATTTTGAGAATTTTATACCAGCAGAAACACTGCCAGCCTGGACTGAAAGGGACAGAGATGGGATTGAAGTCTGTTGTTTTAAGTCACTAGTTATGTTTCAATGTATTACATCAGTCCTAGGAAACTAATATAACCTCTAAAAGAAGCAAAACTCCATTGGAAGTTTCATGACTAAGGAAGGAATATGATCTTCTAGAGTGGAGGGGAGATGCCTGAGATTAGCTATGTGTGAATTACTGTCTTGAAAAAAATATCTCTAATGTCTTACATATTAAGAGTTCAAGTAGAAAAGATATGTATCTGTCTATACCCATATCCATTGCCATTGTCACACTCATAATTATATATCTATATTTATAATTATATCTACATTTATATCCCTCCATAAAAGAATAAACACTTAACAACATAGGGAAACAGGAACAATGAAATCAAGAGAACAAGATATACTGCAAAAGGTATAAAACAAACAAATGCAGAAAGAGCACAAGGACATTCCATAGGTAGATCACAGGTAGACACCGTGATCGATAAATGCCCGTGGGTGCCATTCAGACAAATGAAATGAATGAAATACATGAGATACTTATTTATATAAACACATAGGGGTATTTCATTTATACAAAGAAATGTGTTCTCTCAGGATTTTCTTGGAACTATTATTCAAAATGCTTTCTGAGTCGATTGAAATTCATCTTTCCACTTTTGACTGAGACACTGGTATGGTCACAGTTCTGTGTGGTATTTATATAACTCTACAGTTACAGAGTAAAAGCAGCCATAGATGATACATAAAGGAATGAGCATGGCTGTATTTGTTTTTTTTTTTTTTTCTTTTTTACAGAAAAAAAGTGGCAGGCTAGGTTTTGTCCCATAAACCCTAGTTTGCTGATCTCTGCTCTACATGACAACAAAATTAATACTACTTTTGTTCTCTACCAGAGGGATGTGTAAATGCCTATGCAATATGGTACCTACCATTAAATTAGAAGTCTAGGCTGCACGTATGAAAGTAGCCATCATTTACTAGGTAGGATTTAGACATTCCCACCCTGGTCCTTGTTACACACTGCTGCCCTGATGTGCAGTTCTGAACATGCTGGTTTCCTACAAAAACATCTTCATATGATTTCCTGCTAATAATAGAAGTTTGCAGCCTCCCAGCTTCCAGACTTCCTTAAAATTACCTCCCCCTCTGCTCCTTAACACATCTTGTTAAATATAAATACTGCCTCCTTCTCTGTGGTTATTCATTTCCTTCCACTTTGATATGTCCATATTCACACAGCTAGCGGAAATGGTACTTTTCCTCTTTTTCTAATGAAATTGTTCCTCATCTTCCAAGTCGATGTCTCTCCTGTTAGAACTCCCACAGCATTTGTTTTATTTATACTTTTTTTCTGGCATTTCATTATTACATTCTGCTCTTATTCTTCGTGTAATACATTATCTCTTTTATTATAATAAGATTTTTGAAGATAGGCTGGTATCTGATTTATCCTCATTTGTTCCCAAAGTATGTCATGAGGTGCCAAATAAATACTTTTTCCTTGAGTTAATGTATGAGGGAAAACTGTGACATAGCTTTATTTGGAAGATTAAATTCTGTATTATTTTATTTATAGACATATTCTAAATCACCCTATTTTGCACAGAACTTGTATCATTCTTCCTGAGGCTTTTTTCTTGCTGTAGCTATTTTATACACTATATATGTATATACATATACATACACACATATTCTTTATATTCTTATGATATATTTGATTAAATATGGGACTCCTTAAAGAAGAAAGGCTCTGTTTAGAATATAATAAGGGCATATTCAAGAACAGGAAAACTCAAGTCAACAACCTTGGTTTTCATCTTGACTCCATTTACCTGCTGACTGATCATGGGAAAAATTGCTTAAATTCTTAATTTCAGACTTTTAAACTGTAAAATGGATAATAAAAATATCTACCTCATAAGGGTTCTGTTAGAACTAAGTGCTTAGCACAGATAAGTCATATCATTGGTATTTCAATTAATTTGGGTTTTGGGATGATTAATTAATAGTGAGTGGCAACCACATACACATATATAGAGAAAGAGAATGCAATATATAATTCTAGGTTTGTATACTCATTCATTAACGTCACTGTAATAATTTTCACTTTTCAAATAACTTAAGCTAGATTTTCATTTCTATTGGTTTCTGTGCTCCATGGCAACAGCTGTTAACCTCTTCCAGCAGTGCCACTGCAGCAGATACTACATATGGTTCCTACGTGGTGTCAGTGACAGCGCTTCTAAGCACATTAACATGTACAGAGGCTATAGTGAGCCAAGCAACGTAAGTATAGCACAAGTTGTAATAAGTCAGCATTACTGTTTGTATCAAGTAAAGCAATTTACAGCAGAATGCAAGAAGTATTTAAGGATGGAAAAATGATCAGAATCTATTCTCAACAGAGAAACACTATAAATTTTCATAGTATTTTTGTCTTTTCCTCTTAAAATAAACCAATGTGAGATACTTCTTTGGCTTCATAGTTTCACAAATTGAAGGAAAATGCTTAAATTCATATTTAACAGATTAGAGTTATCTTATTTCACTTCATAAATATAAATCATTAATAAATAAATCATAGGCCACAGTAAGAAAACCACAGTCCATGCTTAAAGTCTGGAAAATTATTCCATTTTCATGCTATACTTAGGCATTTAATAATTCTTTTCTCCAGTGAATAACACAAACTTTCTATTCCAAATGTGAATCCCTTGAGGATTAGGATTTTGATAGCTGAGTTATTTTCTGGTTTATGAAGCCACTGCCTCTGTGGGAACTCAGAAGCTATAATAACATAAAAAGTCCATAGCTTGGCACAACCCACTACACTATATTCTCAAAACCTGGGACACTCATTAATGTAACATTTAAATATTTTAGTACTAGTTTATTATGTGCCAGTTTAATTGTGAATCAGATTCTCTACCATATCAAAGTATAAGAAGCTTCTCTAAACATGGTGTAAAGAAATGAACATTTTGTCCATTATTTTTACCAAGCAGCAGAATTTAAATACACAAGTTTTGAAAAGTGTTACTCTTGAGCCAGCCAGACAACAGATGCTGCTGTTATAATGCTTCAGGGTCTTCGGTGAAGGAATATCTAGTTAAACGCAGAGGGCAAGACAGTGAATAGCACCGGGGAACAATGTAGGTCAGGCACCCTGAAGCTAGGTAGTAGGCGAAAACTGAAGGACTGGTGGCCTTTCTATTCCACGGCCTAAATGAACACCTCAAAGTATTCCAGGAATCTATCATCATGGACTGAGGTCAAACATAAATGCAGTAACCTGCTTGAAGCCTGCAGTCTTATGAGTCAAGAGACCTCATGTCAAAAATAAATGTCTCGTGATATAAATATTATTTATTTTTTCCAGTAGATTCAAAATCTACCTGTTTACCTCTGTCATTATTGGCTATTTGCTTCAATGATTCTCAATTGTCTTTATCAACCTGAAGGTCTGCATGGAGTTAAGGCATTTGGTCTTGCAGAATTCTCACTCATCACTTTCAGCTGGATTTTGTATTATAGTGATCCTGATAAATCTTAGAAACTGAAATTAAAAAAACTATAAAATAACATGTGTGTATAAACATAGAAAGTTACAGAAGGAATCCCTAAGACATCACTTAGTAAAAGTATTTGCAATTAAATAATGTTAAGGAATCTAAAGCAGTTTATCAATCGTTTCAAAGCATTTGCTATCAAAAATATATAGAATAAGCTTACTTAAGGAATCATGTGATATGATGACAATACTCATTAAACTCTAGGTGTGAATCTTAATGAATTGGAAACAGTGGAGGACATATGCATTTGTCATATAGTTCTGTTTGCTGTAAGTACTATTTTGGCATTAAGTCACACTCATGGGAGGTAATGAGAGTGAGAGAGAGAGAAAGAGAAAGCAAGCAAGCGAGCTCTGCCAGAGAGAGAAGAGAGAGAACCAACCATGCAGGTGAAGAAAAAAATATCCTAACACAAACCAAGAGAATTATGACTCTGTTACAATAGTCACAATGATAGTAAAAGAAGTGCTAAGAGGTCAGGTATTACAGATTACAAAGCCACACTCTCCATGGGTTTGAGTTTCTTTGTTAAGGACATTCAGAGTTTTATATCAGTACATAAGAGTTTTATATCAGGGCTTAAGTTAGAAAGTTTTGGAGTTTGACAAACTTTGCTTAAATCTTACTTCTTTCACATACAACTTTGTTTGCTTAGCCAAATTTATTAAACAATTTGAGATTTGGCTTGTTCAGCTGTAAAACCAGAATACTTTATCTACTTCAAATAATTATTACAAAAATTAAATGAAAAAATATTGGCTGCTCTGAGGACTTTAATATAGTGCTTGGTGTACAATAAATGTTTAATGTTGGTGCTCTTTTTTTCTTTTTCTCTTAATAACAGAACCATACACACGATTCAAGACTCACTTTCACAAGTCCATAGCTGGGACTCTCTTTGTTTTGATTTGGATAATAATCCTACTATGAAGGTGGCAGACCTGTGAATTATCCTTTTGGAATGCTTCTTCTAATGATTTACTTATTATCTCTAGTCATCAGCTGAAACCCCAGTCTCTTTGATGTGAGCAGCAGCAGTAAGCCAGTGCTCTCACCAGGGAATATTGCTACTTAAATACTTAGCTTATTATTTATAATCTCATATTTGGGTTAATATTATCCTGATAATGTATAGAAATCTTCTGAATTTTTGTCTTTTTCTCGATTTGTTATTATGCTTAAAAGTGATACATGGGCCATGTATATCATTGTGGAAAATACATAAAAATATGTCCTAATTTTTTGCAGTGGAAGAAACTTGAGCCACAGTGATCTGGATGTTCCTCCCAGCTGACCTGAGTGTATTGTGTTCTTATTATTTGAAATTTCAATCTTCATCTAGCTCATGGATTTATTTTGTGTGTATGATTACCATGAAACTTGGTTAATGTCCTGCTGAAATTCTGAAATACTCTATGTATGGGGTCCACTTGATCTGGCATTCGAATGTATGAATCAATAAATGAATTGATATCAGACTAGCATTCTGATATCCAGCCATTACTACTTCCCTTTTGAAATATTTACAGGCTCTTCTTTAAATAATCCATTTGAAGATTTGGCCTAGTTCCAGGTTCACTAGGTTATAAATTTTTCCATTATTTTTGCCCTTTCAAAAATTGAAATATCATTTCCCCCATACTTTTCTTTCACAATTTCCAGCTAGCCATGATTACTCAGAAATTACTACCATTGCCTTTACAATCTCACTACAGCTCTTTGCAGTGACCTGGTAGAATTGTTTCTGTGGTTGGAGATTGAATTCCCTGAAGAACATATAAGTTTTCTTTTACTATCTCCTCAATCATCTTTAGCTTCTGTTCAGATTATACATCTATCTTACTTTTTCTAGGTTGAAGATTCTGCTCTCTGGCAGAGGCAATGGAAGTAAAATTCAGATCTCCTAACTCCCTCTGTCTGCTAAATGTAGTTCAAGCTGTGAAAATATCCTTTCTTTGTTCTTCTCAGGCTAATGTATCTAGCAGCACCTCATCCCCCTCCCTTTCCTACCTTATTTTTATAAGACAAGACATTCTGGGTAGGTATACTTGGCCCTGGGTATACATCAGACCTCCTTTCACAACAGAATCAATCCTTACGTATAACCAAAGGTGTCTGGCATCTAATTTTAATGCTAATGTATACGGAAATGCTTGCTCTCTGATAACTATTGGAGATGTTGGCTATGTCAAAGAAAATCTTATTTGGATTTTCTTAAATATGTTTTGAATGGATAACTTTGAAAGGACTTGTGCATTTCAACTCTGGTATTTAGAGTTTCCTCAGCAAAACTGTATGACAGAATGTCCAAAAATATTCTAAGAATTCTGAAAGTAAAAATGAATGACCTCTGTCTTAAGTAGTCTTTCCAGGAAAACAGACTGTGAAATGGAGACTTGCATGCCTGTAGTTTACTAGGGGATGTTCTCAGATCAATTCCCACTAAAAAGGGAAGAGACTGGGACGAGGGGAGGTTGTAATGCTCTACAGGAAGCTCTGAATCTGAGATGTCCTTGTTTTAGACAAAGTGATCTAGATTTCATACCCCTGTATTGACTGGACACAAATGACAACTGCCCATGGGAAGAGGAGAGAGCCTCGAGTGAGGCAGTTTCCTTTGGTGGAAGGCAGTTTTGGGAAAGTGAATGCCTTAGCCCTAAGGATTATCTGGGAGGAATGCCATAGCATCTACTGTAATTCATCCTTTGCACCACTAAGAACCATTTGCTTCATGTAATCAACTGATCCCATCTTTGAAGGGATTCTCCGGAATTCTGATTTTTCCCTATTCCTGGGGAAACTAACAGGAGAAAGGTTAATAGGACAAACTATAAACCACTCACTGTATTTAGTCTTAGGACTGCAACTGATCTCATCTTTTCTCTACTGCTCATTCTTTGTTTAGAAACTCTGATGGTTTTAGGTGACTTACCTAGTGGGGTGATCCAGACCCTCATCCCTAAAAGTTCTCCACCCTCACTCATCATGCCTTTTTCAGGCTGTATCCACTATATTTGTCAATTTATGATAAAATCTGGGCAGGGGAATACCCACAGAAGACACCATGGATCATCTCCATGGCAAACATATTCTTTCTTGGCCCCATGGTATAATAGGAATATATCTTCTCCTGACAATTCTGGTCACAAGGAATCAATTTCACCTCAGACCCTGTATCCAGTTGTCCTTGAAATGTCAGGGTATTATTCTCTGCTCAAGTTCCTTTTAATCTATTCACACTTTATATGGATAAATGATCATAGGTCCCATTGGGGAAGGCATGCAAGGTTATAACCTTGTATGTTTGCTGTAGCCTTGCAGGTCCTTGTTCTTGGGGAATCTGGTCTCTCAGTCAATGGGTTCCAAGCCTGATTGGCTAAGGTCTTCCAACTTTTTTGAGGATTTGCTGTTCTAAGCTCCTGGTATTCAACCTTGATTTCTTACAGAATGAGTAACATCTTTGCTGCCTTTCTATTTTGTGCCTAGGGTTGTTCTGTACTAGTAATCATTTCCATTGCTCTGTGTCTAAGACTACCCTGGCTACCATCTGACATGGCCACTCAGCCAATATTTATGCTCAACAATTTGCCTTTACTTGGGTCCTACTGTTAGGGGACTCAATTCCGTAATAGCATCATCTACTCTCATCCCTGGCCTACAGAGGACAGCCCCTGTTGTGATTACCAATAAAGCTGGTGTGCTCTCCCTAGAGCATTCCTTATTGCTGTAGTAAATGGAGTGTCCTCTGGATTCTCTTACTGATGTTAGTCAGTTTGTGGATTTTCTGACATTATGCTATGTATCTACTCTAGTACATTAGCTTCTGTAAGCCAACGATCTCTTCTTTTACTCTCCGTCAAGGCAGTTCTGGCATTTCTGCTTTACACAGGGTAGGTCATCAATCACTGCTGCTTTCAAGAGCCACCCTAGATTTGCATTAGCACAGTTTCCTGGGACCCTATCAGGGCATTAAATCCCATATTGTGGGAGAGTCCTCCCATATTGATAAGGTATCACTTATCCAGTTTTATATACCACTTTCCTTGATCCAGCACACTTAGGGTCAGCTCTCAAGCATATTCCCTCTACTCTGCTGGTACCTGTTAAAGAGTTTCTTTTAGGTTATAATCACTTTTCTTTCTTAACATATCTGACATTTTCCTGACCAAATTATATTGCCACTTAATTCTAGTGGTGACTTATTGGTCAAATGGCCAGGATAAAAGATGAGGCTAGAGCCTGAGGGGAGTGGCATATTGTCTGTTAAGGCAGTGGCCTCTGAATCAACTTAATGGAAGGAGGGAATGCTAGTTTAAGCGAGAGAAGTGGGTCACGTCTGTAAGCCCAGAGGGTTCAGAAGAACCCGGACTTTCAAAAACTTTGAGTGCAGTAATCCTGAGGCTCCTATCCCAAAACTGATGGTCTCCCTACTTCCTAGTCAGACTCATTTGATTAGCTTTACTACCCTTCTAAGAAAATCTGGGGCAAGATCTTCCATTTTCTCTGTTCTCTGGTTGCAGGATTGTAGTCCCTTTAATAAGCTCCCAAGGGGACCATGTCACCCTCATATTTTACCTTGTGTTGGTGAGTGATCACCTTTTATTGTCCTCCAAAGTATATATATATATATATATATAGTATATATCCCTCCAATATAATCACCAATTTCCACAGTTATTATGAGTAACATTTTCCCCCAAGTCTCACAAACACCTTAGATATTCTATCTGCCAGTGCATTCCTTTATAGGTGTAGCATACCAATTCGTCCCCCGTGAGAGCGTCCACAGTTTCAACACACCTGCAAGCCAAAGGCCGTCAGTGCTCCTCTGACCAGTGAGCTGGTCTTCATTGCTAGCTGACTGACTGGAAATCCAGGTTCCAAAAGCCAGTTTAGAATCTGCTTCCTAAGGTAACTCCTGGCACCAAATGTAGGTCAGATTCCCTAGAAATCAGAAACAAGAAGTAGCTGGATTATTGCAGTGTACTCCCAGAAACAACACTTGTGAGAGATTGAGAGAGGCGAGATTGAAATGAGAGAATTTGAACTTTGATACAAAGGAAACAAGCTTCAGCGAATTCCCCTGGGAGCACTGAAGTTGGTATCTTTTTTTTTTTTTTTTTTTTACAATGATGTTCTGCATTCAATAGTCAGAGGCAAGTTGCCCTCAAGATAAGGCATATCCTTGGAGGAGGCAGCTCTGCTGGCCAGGGAAATTCATAGCTGTGAGCTGTTAGCCTGCAGCTCTCCCAGAAGCTGAGGGAATCAATGTCTCAATCTGAAGGGGTCGTCTGGGCAGTGCAGTACAGCATCTGCTGTCTGATCTCTTGCAGCTTTACAATACAGCAGAATAAAACTTATTTCCATGGGGGAAAAATATAACATAATAAGGCAATATAGTGAAATGTTGTAGTACTTCCAGTCCATATGGTAGTAGTATACTGAATAAAACGTTTATAATTCTCAAATAATATACCTACAAAAATTTTAATTTGTTGATTAAAGATTTCCTCTTTTCCATTCATCTGGTTTTTAAAGAATATTGAAGTAATATCAATTATCATGCTTTCAGCTGCCGGTAATAGAGTATCCAGAAAGTGACTTAAATAATGTAGTTGTCACTTAGCAGTGAAGTGTAAGCAAGCATTTTAGAGGGTTCGTTCAGAAACTCAGCATATCATCAGGAAGCTAGGGCCTTCTGTATTTTCACCCTGTTCTTGGTGACACTGCAAGCATTGCACCCTAACGAAAGTGAGTCACACAAGCGGAGATGAAGTGGGTGCGGGAAAATGCTTGCCCTTCTCTCCATTTATGTTACAGATAAAAAAATTCCTAAATTCCTTATGCTCATTGCCCAGAAATTTTTCACTTGATTACTCCTAGAATGTCAAAGAAGGGTGAGATTACAACAGTTGGCTTAAACAAACTGATTAACTGCTTGGAACAGGGCACACTGTTTCCCAGACCAACTAAATCAGCAACTATAAGGAAGTGAAAAGGGGAAATGGTTGTTGGATAGGCAACTGATTTTTTTTTTTTTTTTTTTTTTGGTTTGTTTCACCATAGTTACTGTAGGGGAATCAAGCTGATGTGTAAATCAGGATGTGGAGGATGAGATGTTCACATTTAAGGAATGATAGAAGAGTGAGCGTGATTGTATTAAACAACATTTTATTAACTCGCACAGGAACAATTTTTTAAAATGCTGTAGAAAACACTGCTTCAGGAGAATCTGAGTAAACCTAGTGTCTTGGTAATCATACGACATATTATTTATTATTTTGCATCAATATACTCCTAGTTTCTCATCATTTCAGTGTATGGCAGGTAAATCAGTATGTCAACTAAAAAGGATGACAAGCAAATGTTCACTTCGATACTCTTTTTCTCCTTAAGTATTCAAAACATACTGTTATTTCAGGAAGACGATGGAGTCTATAGTTCCTTACTGAGAGCACACTTTTTTGTTTTTCTCTGTCCTACAACACCCACACACACAGACACTGGGCTGCTACCCTTTGATAGGTATAGTCTTCAGCTAGGGCATGTACAGTTTAAAAGAATTACTTTCAAATTTATTTATGAATGCCTGAATCTGATGTCTGCTTCTTTAACTTTTCTCTTACCCTCTTCTTATGGCTATCTGACACAACTCAGTTTGGCTTTCTGCCAGTCAAATTACATAAGCCTGGAGCATTTTGGCCTCTGTCCTCTAACAACTCTCTGCTCTTTTAACATTGTTCCCCATTCTTACTTCTTTTCCTTTGGTTATCTGCTTTGGTAACTAAAGCAACACTCACTTGAGTGTGACTGCAGGTTTCTCACCCGTGGCTCCTTCTCAGTTCAGCTTGCCAA
Source organism: Camelus dromedarius (assembly GCF_036321535.1). Taxonomy (NCBI): domain Eukaryota; kingdom Metazoa; phylum Chordata; class Mammalia; order Artiodactyla; family Camelidae; genus Camelus; species Camelus dromedarius. Next base: position 63,550,852 of record NC_087436.1, on the reverse strand, counting down.
CTGAGCAGTCTAGAGGTTCAAGTTCAGCATCTTTTACTCTAAGATTTTAAAGACTTTTTCCCCCTACATTTAAACTTTTTAACAAATAATCTAAATTTTTAAACATTAAACAAATATTCAGAAAAAATTTGTTTTTCCATAAGAAAATCTCTCCAAAAGAGAAATCTACATACATTTAAACTTCAGTCTATATGTTTTTAAATAAAAAGTGATTGTTATTTAATATGTAAAATTTTTTCTCCTTCCATGGTAACATTTTAAGAAAATACTCTACAATGTTATATTTTTTGAAGGGATTGGTTAATGATTAATTTTCATCTCACAATATTAAGATTTAAATGTCCATATGGGTATATCATATGTAATCTGAATAGTGATTAATATAAAGTTTTTAAAATTTTAAATATTGCCATATTTTAATTCATACACTACTTTATTCATTACCCATCCATGAGTTAAATATTGGGAACATAAAAAAGAAATGTAATATTAAGTGTAAATTAGTGTGGAAGTTTCTGTAGTGAAGAATCATGTATCAATCTGCATTCCACTCAAGTAGACTTCCACCAATTTAATTTTATGAAATAATCAATTATTTCCACAAAGACAGGATATAGTTGCAATAGCTGTAGCAATTTACTCTTGCAAAGCATTATGATTATTTTCATTAAAACAAATTGATTCTGTATTGCTTTTTTCTGAAGATCAATGTGAATCATTGAAGATTTATAGGCAAGAGTAACATAATCAGCTAAGCTATTCCTGTGGTATGGCAGAGCAGAGGAGTGGCAGGCTAAGGAGAACAGGGAACAACATTACTCCAGCAATGGCCAGATAATGAACAGCCTCGGTGCCTGAGAGGTGCCTAAGATGGCCTTAAATTGCACAGTTTCAGAGGAAGACTAGCAAGTTGAGGGAGTCCAGCCGTCAATATAGGTATACCGCAGTGACTTGGGGCATGGATAAATGGAGCTGATGCGCAGTACAGGCACTGGAGTCAGATGACTCAGGTTTGTGCCCAGCTCTCCACTAACCTGATCTGTGACCTAAGAGGGTATCACTCTCTAAGCCTCTGTTTGCTCATCTACAAAATAAAAAGAACTGGAGTAGGCACCCCGTTAGCCATCACTCATAAAGTGATGAAGATTAAATTAGATTAAACCAGCGATCCTTATAATGACATTGGGAAGAAACTTCATCATTATTGTTTTAAAGATTCACTTATTTCATGCCTTGCATCCTGTTCCATGAAGTGAAATTTTTTACCGAAACAAATGTGATCGAAGTTTTTCATGTCTTTTGTATGCTTCCTTGTATTTCTTGTATTTCTGTTCTGCTTTCTCCTCCTTTATCTACAAAAACATCTTTCCTTAAGTTGTAAATTTTGCATATAAAAACTGATATATTCTGATACATTAATACCAAGTCTGGAAATCTGACCTGTAATCTTGAAAGGATAGATATACAGGTGGAACAATTATGACATGCTTTACAGTTACTTTGAAACTGTTCAATATTGTTACTGCATTAGCTAGTTCAACTTTATTTTTACAAATTATTAGTTTCCTTAATTTTCAAGCTTGTTTCAGTCATAGTTCTCAGCATCTGATAATTTGATTTTATTTACTTAAATATATTTAATTCATAATTAAGATCTATGATTCTTTGTTTTCAAATGTAGCTTATCAAGTTCTCCTTGAAATACTGTTTTAATGTACTTCACAAAAAACATTATTTTAATGATTTCTCAGACCATCGTAATAGATAAAACCTTGTGTATTCTTTCTTTTTAGTCTCTAGCATCCCTATTTGATTCTTAGCATTTCCATTTCTCTGCTTATTTTACCCATTTATTCTTGCATGTTATCTACTTTCTCCATTAGAGACCTTAGCACACTAATGATAGTTGTTTTAAATTCATGGTCTGATAATTTAAAAATAACTGCCATATCCCAGTTTGATTCTAATGCTTGCATCATCTCTTCAAATTTTGATTTTTGGCTTTTAGTGTGCCTTGTGATTTTTCTGTTGAAAGCCAGACACGATATACTCAGTAAAATAAACTTGGTAAATAGCCCTTTAGTAATGTGCTGTTCTGGTATGGGGGAAGGGAAACACTATACATTCCTATGCTTACATCTCAGTCTTTTAGTGAGCCCCTGCCACTGGGCTGTGAATTTCACAAGTGCTTTCAGTTTAGTCTCCCCTCTTTGTGCCTCCCTCCCCACCATCATTTGGTGGGACAGGATTGCTAGAGAGGACTGGAGTTCCATATTTCTTTTCCCTATGTTTAGTTAGGCTTAGATAGAATTCCAATATGTGAAGTTCTGGCAAAATAGCTTCTCTTGAGGGCAGGTCTTGTTAGAAGAACAGCACGCCCTGGTGCCTTTCCAAATGGCTACTTTTCCTCACCTACTGCTGGAATCACAAGGGAAATTTTTCTCCAGTCTTCACCAAGAGAAGCTGGTAGAGATTCTAGAGATGGAACTCACAAAAGTGTGGAGCTCCCCTTATGACTAGTACCCCCTGGAGGTTTTAACTTTTAGAATTGTCTACATTGAGCCTCCAGCAATTTGTCAGTTACAATTTAGATTTTCCTGCCCTGGTACTGGGTTATCCCAGATGTTTATGCTTGTGGGTGTCTTCTCTGGTAGGTTGTATTTCTCTGTATTCACCTATCTGCCTCTCCAATTTTGGGGGGTGGGAGGGGTGGACAGGACAGTAGTCTACCCTGTAACCTAACTTCTCAGGTGGATCTAAGAAGTGTTGATTTTTAAGGTTTATTTTTTTTTACTACATTACATTACATTCATTACATTCTCATTACATTCTGGACAGGAAATGGAAGTCTGTTATTTTCTTTATAGATCAGTTATGATGACTCATTTGGAGCTATAGCATGAATGGAGTTAAGGTAATAAGGAAAAACTAAAGTTAGTCTAACTGAAAAACATAAACCTGAAAGGTATCTGCTGGATGATGATATAGAAGACAAGATGGTGAAGATCCAGGGAATGTTTAAAGTAAAAAGATTACATTCCTGACAAAAACTCTTAACAAATTAGATATAGAATAAATCTACCTCAACATATTAAAGTCCATATATGACAAGTGCACAACTGACATCATACTCAACAGTGAAAGGTCGAAAACTTTTCCTGTAAGATCAGGAACAAGACAGGGGTGCCCACTCTAACTACTCCTGTTCAACATAGTACTAGCAGTCCTAGACAGTCCCAGACAATTACTCAAGAAAAAGAAATAAAGGACATCAAAACTAGTAAGGAAGAAGTAAAATTGTTTCTATTTGCAGATGATGTGATTCTATATATAGAAAATCCTAAAGATTCCACAAAAACCTGCTAAATCTAGTCAAACTCAGTAAACTTGCAGAATACAAAAGTACCATAAAAAATCAGTAGCTTTTCTATACACTAATAATGAACTATATGAAAAATAAATAGAGAAAATCCCATTCAGAATAGCATCAAAAACCATAAAATACTTAGGAATACATTTAACCAAGGAAATGAAAGACTTTTATACTGAAAACTATAAAACGTTGCTGAAAGAAATTGAAGAGATACAAATAAATGAAAAGCTATTCATAGATTGGAAGAACGTTGTTAAAATCTCCATACTACCCAAAGATATTTATAGATTGAAAGGAACCCCTATTAAGATTCCAATAGTTTTTTTTAAAGAAACATGAAAAACAACTCTAAAATTTCTATGGGCCCAGAAAAGATCTTGAATAACCAAAGCAATCCTGAGTAAGGACAAAGCAGGAAATGTCAATAATTCTATAGTAATCAAAACTGTATGGTACTGGCAAAAAACAGACACATAGACTAATGGAATGGAATCAAGAGCTCAGACATAAAACCATGCATGTATGTTCAACTAATATTTTACATGGGAACCAAGAATACTCATTGCAGAAAATGTAGTGACTTCAGTATATGGTGCTGGGAAAATTGGATATTCATATCTAAAAGAATGAAGCTAGACCCTTAACTTGTACCACTCATAAAAGTAATTTAAAATGGATTATTAAACACTTAAATGTAACCATAAAACTAAATAAAAGAAAAATATAAGGCATTATACTGTACATCTTAAAACTTATACCCTGCTATATGTTATTTATATCTAAATAAAACTGAAAAAAAAGTAAAAGGATTAGAAGGAATATGAGGACACTTCAGGCATGACACTTATTATGTTGTTTACATACATGATTTGTGTGTGTGTGTGTGTTTATATACTGGATCAGAATATAAAATATACTTTTTATAGATTGTGATTAAGAAGTTTGAAGTTACTAGAATAAGTTATCTATTAAAATTTTTCTATTTAATTAACTTCCAGGTCAGAAATAATTTAAAGACATTTTTATTACAAAGTAACAGAATAATATATCCAAAAGGAACTTCACATGATCAACTTGTCCCTACTCAACTCTTTTGAAAAAGTTTAAAATATGTTAACTAAAATTGTTTTGAAAGTCTAAATACGTTTTGCCTATATTTTCTTTTAAGAGGTTTATAGTGTCTTGTCTTAAACTCTCAGCAATGTTCTCCTAGGGCAATCTAACCAAGCAATAAAAATAAAAGGAAAAATAAACAAATGGGCCTAATTAAACTTATAAGCTTTTGCACAGCAAAGAAAACCATAAGCAAAATGACAACCTACAGAATGGGAGAAAATATTTGCAAATGATGCAACTGACAAGGGCTTAATCTCCAGAATATATAAACAGCTCACACAACTTAATAAAAAAAAAAAAGCAAACAACCAATTCAAAAATGGGCAGAAGAACTAAACAAGCAACTCTCCAGTGAAGACATACAAATGGCCAATAGGCGCATGAAAAAATGCTCAATATCGCTAATTTTCAGAGAAATGCAAGTCAAAACTGCAATGAGATATCATTTCACAACAGTCAGAATGGCCATCATTCAAAAGTCCACAAACAATCAGTGCTGGAGAGGGTGTGGAGAAAAGGGAACCCTCCTTCACTGTTGGTTGGAATGTAATTTGGTTCAGCCGTTATGGAAAACAGTATGGAGATTCCTCAAAAAACTAAAAATAGACTTAGCATATGATCCAGCAATCCTACTCCTGGGCATATATCCAGAGGGAATCTTAATTCAAGAAGACACATGCACCCCAATGTTCATAGCAGCACTATTTATAACAGCTAAGGGGGAAGGGTATAACTCAAATGGTAGAGCACATGTTCAGCACCCAAGACTTTACTGGTTCAATCCCCAGTACCTCTTCCAAGTGGAAATCAATGAAGAAACCTAATGACCTCCCCCTCAGAAAACAAACAATGTAACAGCCAAGACATGGAAATAACCTAAATGTCCATCAACAGATGACTGGATAAAGAAGCTGTGGTATATTTACATAATGGAATACTACTCAGCCATAAAAAATGATAAAATAATGCCATTTGCAGCAACATGTATGGACTCAGAGAATGTCATTCTAAGTGAATTAAGCCAGAAAGAGAAAGAAAAATACCACATGATATCACTCATATATGGGGGGAAAAAAAAGATGAACTTATTTACAAAACAGAAACAGACTTTCAGACATAGAAAACAAACATGGTTACCAGGGAGGGGAGGGAGGGGAAGGGATAAACTGGGAGTTCAAGGTTTGCAGATACTAGCTAATATACATAAAATAGAAAAACAAGTTTATACTGTATAGCACAGGGAACTATATTCAATATCTTTTAGTAACTTATGGTGAAAAAGAAAATGAAAATGAATGTATGTATGTTCCTATATGACTGAAGTATTGTGCTGTACACCAGAAATTGACACAACATTGTAACCTGACTATACTTCAATAAAAACCTATATTAAAGAAATCTATCAAATACCAAAATAAATTCACTTTTAAAATACCAAAGAAAAAGAAAGTCTAAATATGATCTGAATAATTAATGGCCTATGATTAAGATTTCTTCTCAGCTATTATATTTTCTTCTAAAATTATAATAAATGATAAGTCATCAATATCATTATCATACAAATACAAATTTACTTTGTGGCAGACTAGAATTAAAACAAAGAATTCTCATTTCTAGCCTCAGGTGTATTTCAAATAATAGTGCTATCTAATTTTAACATTATTTAAATAAATTAACTGAATACCTTTAAAATACAAGATAATATTAAAGCTCTGTGAAAATCTACATTATGTATCCTGACATGTCAAAATTATATACCCTTACTTTTTTTTCTGGAACTTGACATTTTATTAATTCTATTTTTGACTTTCTAGATAAATCATCAACCAACAAAGGAGTATTAATTATTCACAGAATGTTCTTAACTACCCATTACCATACATTCCTATATTGAATTTGCAAGGTTACTTTTGTAGGTTCTTTAAATAGAATTTATTTTGAGATGTTTAATTGAGAAAATTGTAAGAATTTGGCCTATATCAAATAAGTCAAAGAAAAAGCCATATGGAGTTATTATATAATTTTTTTGTCATTTTATTTCAGACAATGATTCATAGCATGCAGCAATTTCAGCATTCCTTGGCAACCAAAGGATAATCTGGTTCAAAATGCCCATTTAACAAGAAGTCAATGTGGAATGAGATTTGTATTTTAATAAAGATTTTTATTTTTTCAAAGTATAATGAGTAATGCCATCATTAAAAGTTAATCTACTTTGTTAATTTAATGGTCAAATATGTAATTTTATTTACAGGTCAATAGATCTGAATTAGGCTGCTAGTGGCACAGCTTGAAATAGTGTGTACAGGAGAGAAAACTAAGTCCAGAAATGAGGACCAGCCATGTTTCCTCCTGAATTGTACTAGCCATGTGCCCCCATTTTCTGTTATAGTTCACATTTATTCTCCCAACATTCTAGTGGTTACCTATGCTGCAGACAGAATGTAAAAGAATAAAATTATGATTGTCAGTGCACATCTTGAAATAATAGATTACCTTATTAGTCCTTTGCATCCAGCTGTGATGTCTAAAAGAAACTGAGCATACTTTCTAATTGGGCTGGCTGAATCCATGTACATATGACTCCTTGGTGTCTCCAGCCAATGCCATGTGTAACTTCATAATAGCTGCTCATTCGTAGCGTTTCTTTGTAAAATTGCATGAAGTCCTTTTAAAATGCCATCCAAAAACAAAGACCTATTTTGTTTAACATTTATTCTTCTTCATTTAGAACATAGCTTCAAATAGGCAGTTTGAGCTTACATTTTCTTGGTATTTTGAAGAAAAATTAGTTGATTTTTTTCTGCATTAGAGATGGGACAGCTAAGCTTTGGAAGCCATGGAAACTATAACTTAATATTATCCACCAAAGTTTTTCAAGTAATTGCACAAGTGATAAACAAAAATAAGAAATATTATAAATTAATTTAGATATAGGGATACCTTATGAGAAATCAAATTCAAATAATAAAAACAAATATATGACTGAGGAAATTTTCTCTATAGAAAACAAATTTCTCTACATTAATTCTACTTATAGAGATTACTGGAAATGTGAACCTTGCCTAAGAATCATTTTTTTTAATTGAAGTAGTCAGTTACAATGCATCAATTTCTGGTGTACAGAACAATGTCCCAGTCATGCATATACATACATATATTCATTTTCATATTGTTTCATTAAAGGTTATTACAAGATATTGAACATAGTTCTCTGTGCCATACAGAAGAAACTTTTTTAAAATCTATTTTTATATATGGTGTTTAACATTTGTAAATCTCAAACTCCCAAATCTACCCCTTCCCACCCTCTTTCCCCAGTAACCATAATATTGTTTACTATGCAAGTCTGTTTCTGTTTTGTAGATGAGTTCATAGTGTCCTTTTTTCTTCTTCTTCTTCTTTGTTTTTTAGATTCCACATATGAGTGATATCATATATTTTTCTTTCTTTCTGGCTTACTTCACTTAGAATGATGATCTCTAGGTCCAACTATGTTGCTGTAAATGGCATTATTTTAAATGGGACCTAATTAAACTTATATAAGCTTTTGCACAGCAAAGAAAACCATAAGCAAAATAAAATGACAACCTACAGAATGGGAGAAAATATTTGCAAATGATGCAACTGACAAGGGCTTAATCTCCAGAATATATAAACAGCTCATACAACTTAATAAAAAAAAAAAAAAGCAAACAACCCAACCCAAAAATGGGCAGAAGACCTAAACAAGCAATTCTCCAGTGAAGACATACAAATGGCCAACAGGCACATGAAAAAATGCTCAATATCACTAATTTTCAGAGAAATGCAAATCAAAACTACAATGAGGTATCATCTCACACCAGTTAGAATGGCCATCATTCAAAAGTCCACAATCAATCAATGCTGGAGAGGGTGTGGAGAAAAGGGAACCCTCCTACACTGCTGATGGGAATGTAGTTTAGTGCAGCCATTACGGAAAAGAGTAAGAATCTTATATTTAAATGTAAAATTTAGTTTCAATGCTTCTGTTAATTCTTTGTGTTGTTAAAGCATAAAGCCATGGGATAGATGGCTCTTCTTTACCAGAGGACTTTAATAAGGTTTTATACCAACATAGATCAACTCAGAGCCTTCTTTGTATTGGAGGGTATTGGCGAACTGGAGTGTTATGCATATTAAGAATTAGAAAAGTGTGCAGAAGGTGGTTTGTCCACTGACATTTGCTGAATAACATGCTTCTCTGAAACCTAAATGCCTAAAACAGGAACTGTGTGTTTATATTCTGAAGACTGGATGTTAGCGTTGAGTTCAGATAGGCATTTTCTAGGCCAGGTTGGGCTGATCTTGCCTGAACTTGCTCATGTATCATTCGTGAGCTGATATGTTGAATAGGGCTGGTGATTTATCATAGCTTCAGCTAGGGAGGCTGGGATGACTGAGGCTTCTTTCCAGAAGGCTAACCAGTGCCTATTTATGTGGAGAGTTGTAGTTACTGTCATAGCCGTAAGGCAAGCCTCCACACACAAGCCCTTAGTCTCCACTTGCTTCATAATTGCTACTTTCCAGGGCGTGTCATGTGGCCTGGCCTAGAGGAACTGTGGGAAGATACTAACAAAGGACATGTTTATAGGAAGTATGGGAGGCTGTTACTGCAGTCAGTTCACTTCAACAGGCTAATGATAAGAGATTGCACATGACCAGGGCAAGCCTGAGACTTAAGGAGGGATAAGGATACATACATTTAGTATAACAGGTACAGTAAATTTATTTCTGGAATAATATATCTAGCATTTTTATTTGGGTTTCAGCTTGCTACTTTGCAATGTGATAATCTCACTTCGATTCCCTAAAATTTCAGCAAAACTTTTTTTTCCTTTTTTTAATACAATAACTATTTTTCCCCTTTTTTTAATACAAGAACTGTGGTGTTATCTTTCATGGGGTTAATTGGAGTGAAAAAAGATTGTGGAAGGAAAGATGTGAAGAGAAATCAGAATCCATTAAAACAAGAAGTTCAGGCAAGAGGCACTTAGAAGATCAAGATGCTCATAGATTTTATAGATGTTGAAAGTGTTTGGATTTCCTACTGAAGGTGAGATGGGCATTTAAAAAAAGAGATAACTTTATTTGTCAGACACTGTTTTGTTAGCCTTTTGTATATATTAAATTGTTTAATGCATTATTCCCTTAAGGTATACTGTGATATTCCCTTTCTATAAAAATCAAAACTTAAGTGCAAAATATTTAAGTAAACTCATGGTCACAGTGCTGGTAGATGATGAGTCCATGAGACCAATACAAATAGACTGCCTTTGGCTCTAAACTCTTGACTAGTCAACTTTATAAACTGTGGGGGAAAGGAAAATGTAACAAAATTATTGGATCATTTTATGAATTCAAAAGCTGATAGAGATTTTAATAATATTGATAATATTGTTGAGATGTTGGAAGACAATCTTTATTTTTATTCTGCATTTGGGAATTCATTTAAAGCAAACATATCTTCAGTTGTCCCCTGTCCCTGTTTATTCCCATCTTGCCTACATATGCCACATTGCTTGCTACTCAAAATGGGTGCTTTTCTCACTTTTTCTAAATTGGGCAATACCAGAGTGGTTCTTTCCTTCTTTTGTAACAAACTTGTTGATATTGTTACTTTCAGATACTTCATACCACATGGATGGACTTTTTAAGCCATTTAACCTTATCTTCTTAATGGCCCTATATCCAAATATTGTCATATTGGTGGCTATGGCTTCAACCTATGAACTTTGGGGCAACACAACTTTTTGAGAACAAAGTGAAATGATATATATAAAATATGTAGTACAATAACACCTTGAAATGTGCAAGAAATTTAGCTATCATTATTATAATAATTATCTATCACAGTCGTCATTGCTCTGTCATTTAGAGGTGACACTGAAAAACTTGAATGAAAATGGATATGACATTAATTCCATATACAGAATGAATAATAGAAACAAACAAGCCATGCGTTCCTGAATGTATGCCTTTTTACTTCATAGGATAAAATGTAGGAAATGAAGTGAAAAGCTATTGTGAAAATATTTTCAAATTTATTTTGTAAAGAACAGAGTAGAGTTATTTCCTTTTGTTACCAAAGACAGAATTTGGATAATCTGGTAGAAGTATTAAGTAGAAACATTCCATATTACTAATCATAGAGTAGGTTTCTTTTAAAAAGTGGCAAGGTTCCCATCCTGGAACTGTGTCAAGAAAAAGGTAGACCTCACGCTCTGGGACGTGGTTGGGTGACAGATTGTTTTAAATGATTTCTAAAGTGAATTTCAATGCCAAAACTGTGATGTTATTGATTAAAATTTTATATTTGTCTAGCAGTGGGTCATACATGATCCTAAGCTGAAAATTTGCATCCCAATGATGGAAGCACAATTTGGAATTTAAAGAGCTAAAGAGGGAACAAATTACTTTTAAGTGAAAATTGGTATAATTACTTGGATACAAGAATGTTCTTGAATAAAGGAAACATTAAATGGTAATTGTAATGAGCTTCAGGTGATAAGCGGTGCTGGGGTATAGAAGTTATGCATGTGTGGAAAGCCGAAGGGAGAAGACTGCAAATGGTGAGGTTATAAGGGAATGAGGTTGTTCTGAACACTGCAATGCAGAGTGAGAATCAGATGTTTTTTAACTCAGTCTAAATTAAGTCAAGCTCAGCAACTGTCTGTAATTTGTTTGAGACTCTTTATCACATATTCTTTGAAATCAGATTTAGTATTAAGATTAACTATACATAATGGATTTTTGATAGGACCTACAGGATAACTGACTTGAGAGAATAATTCTGAGATATCAGTGATCAGCTCGGCTTAGGGAAAAAAATTTGAATAATTTGAAACCAGGGCGAAATCTGTACATATAAAGTATCTCAATAGAAACTGAAATTCTTTGGAATATTAGATATTTCTTGATTTCTATAAGGGAAAATAACTGTGCCTCTCTCTACATTTCATTCAAGTATTATTTCCCTGAAACTAACAACTTAGGTTTAATTTTGTTTTTCCACACTGATTATCTTAACACATCATCAATTTTACATTTAAAAGATTAAATTTTATAAAATTTAGAATAATTTTAATTTAACCAAGTAACATGTTGCTGCTTCTTTTTCATGGGTATTTTCATTGCAACCACTTTTTATCTCTTCGTTTATTTTCACATTTTTAATAGTCACAATTAGGGTAGTTTATACTGCAGTAACAAATGAACTGAAATCTCAGTGAATGATGACCACATAGATTTATTGTTCATACTGTGAGCAATGTAGCCATAGTGGCTTTCCTTGGAATCAATCCTCATATGGTAACACAAGGTGCTTTCCATTCTATGGTGTTGCTTTCGTAAATACTTATTCTAGTGTCACCAATACAGGATGTTTAGAACTAAGCTTCCAAATACACTATGTCCTGCAAATATCCCCTGCTTTTTAAAGTTTGCTTCATGTTACTTCGCTTTTATGGAAGACCTACATTAATACCCATTTTTGCTAACCCAAAGGAGAATTTTCACTTTTAAGAAAAATAAAGAATGAAAGTAGCATTTCGCATTTGTTGTCCAGCAAGCCATTACAGAGGCAGCATGCGTCCTGACAGAGAGTGACACCACCCAGCTCCTTCCTCAGAAACTACACTCAGCCTCTCAGCATCAAGTCGCCACGGCTTTACACTGTGTGAGCATCTATGCTTTTTTATCTCAATTTATTTCCTGCATCCATTATCAAGATGTGTCCTAAGGTAATTGCTTCTTCAGTTTATGCCATTTCAGCTTAAAAGAGGTTTCATGGGAAGGCTTCTACTTTCAAAGAGCAGAGCAGGGGAAACCTGTAGGTCATCTGTCAAAACTCCAGCACAGACCCTCAACCCAGTCACACATACCAAACCTAGAAAGTCTAGTCTTCCTTTGTGTCCAGGAACAAAGAAATGAAAGAGAAATTTGTAAAACATGTAGTATGGTCTCTGCTATGATACTTAAGGATACATTCTCAGGAAAAAGGATGGAGGAGAAGGTCAGAAATTTTTCAGCAAGTGAGATCTAAAGGAGCAGAGGCTGAAAAGGGACAAGACTGTGGAGTAAACAAAAATTTAGGAAACATGTACTGATGAGAATCCAGCAACAATCTTAGACTAGTAAACTAGAGAGGAGAGAGTTAATGAATTATTAAAACAGAGGGTCAGACCAGTTTTTAGAAAGTCATATATGGAGTGAGTAATTGAAGAGACAAGGTGAATGTGCAGGGCTTGCTGTGTAGGAAAGTCAGATGTGGTAGACTGTATCAATTTTCAAAGAGATATTTGAGGTTCTTCCTGAAGTGAGATTATATGTTCCCATGCTTTTGAACTCCAGGATGGAAAGATAACTTGCTTTGACCAATGAAATATGAATGCAAGTAACAGGTGTCACTTCCAGGCAGAAACGTTAAGAGCCAGTGTGTGGTTTTTCATGATGTCTTTTCCCCAATGTCTGAACGTTAAAGCAGTGTTGAAATACAGAATCTGTCAGCCTGATATTTTAAGTGACTGAAATAAATTGATCCTCCTTACCGCCCAGTAAGCACACAGTGTGAGCTAGAAATAACCTCGTAGTTTTAAGTCACTGTAGTATTTTGTTTGTTGGTAATTGCAGAATGGCTTATCCCCCTCCTGACTGATACAGAAGTTGAGACCAGGAAGAGGGTCTTGATATATCAAAAAACGACATTATGTATTTTGTAACTGGATAGTGAATAGGAAGGATTCTATTACTGGGGGCTAGAAAGAGGGTGACTCATATTACGCCAAAATAAAACATGCCATTAGATAACTTGAAAGACAGATGAGGTATTTAATATTTTGAACCTATCAAGAAGAGGAAAACATAAAAGAAACTAAGAATGTGGGTCTTTCATAAAAGTCTGATAAGCTCAAAGTACCTAGCATTAATTCCAGAGTGTAAATATACTTATAGACACAATGGCTATGCTGCTATGGACAAAGAATTCTGCAATAAGGTACACACAGATGATACACGTGGATGACTCCATCTATCTTGTTGATTGCTATTATTCCAAGCACACAGCAAATGCCAGGGACATACTGTATTGTCATAAATATTGCAAAATGTTTCTAGCTTATAGTATTTTTTATTTTTTAAGAAAAGAGAATAAAAGAAATGATACCATACATTACTATCTGTTTGCTTTTTTTTTTTTAGTTCTTTATTCATCTTTTTCTTTTGTTACCAATAGAATTAAAAGAAAAAAGCTTTACTTACGTAGCTCTTTACTCTCCTGGAATACAGAAACACTTGTCCCTTAACACTGCTCACTCCATGGGCTTTGGCTTCTCTGAAATAGTGTCCTCGTAACAGGCAAAGTCTCTGACAGTGTTCCACATTTATTTTTCTTTTTCCTAAAATTATTCCATAAATAACTTCTCCATTATTGATAGTTTCTCAAATTTGCTCATATTTTTGCCCTGGAAATTGATCACCAATCTTTATTCCCTTTATAAATTATGGACAGTCTATCATTTACTGGGCTTTCTACAAATGTTTGGCTTTCTCTCTGTATGTACTGCTATTAACTTGTGCACTTGTATACATGACGCTTCTTTATGTACTCACACATCATGTTGTTTTGTATTTGTGAAAATGTCTGTTAATACATATTTGTCTTTCCTCACCTCTGCCTAAGGGTCTTCCTCTGGAGTACATTTATCTGTAAGTATGTGTGTGTATACAGGTGAAAAGATGTGCTGACAAAGACAGACATATAGATCAATGGATCAGAATAGAGAGCCCAAGAATAAACCCACACACCTATGGTCAATTAATCTTTGACAAAGGAGGCAAAAATATACAATGGAGAAAAGATGACCTGTTTGGCAAGTGGTGTTGATACAGCAGGACAGCTGCATGTAAATCAATGAAGTTAGAACACTCCCTCACATCATACACAAAAATAAACTCAAAATGGCCTAATGACTTAAAGATAAGACAAGACACTATAAATCTAGAAGAAAACATAGGCAGAATATTTTCTGACATAAATCTTAGCGATGTTTTCCTAGGGCAGTCTACCCAGGCAATAGAAATAAAAGCAAAAATAAACAAGTGGACCTAATTAAATTTATAAACTTTTGCACAGAAAAGGAAACCATAAGCAAAGCAAAACAACCTATGGAATAGGAGAAAACACCTGCAAATGATGCAAGACAAGGGCTTAATTTCCAGAATATATAAACAGTTCACACAGCTTAATAACAAAAAAAATCTGATCCAAAAATGTGCAGAAGACAAACAATTCTCCAGTGAAGACATATGAATGGCCAACAGGCACATGAAAAAATACTCAATATTGCTAATTATCAGAGAAATGCAAATCAAAACAATGAGGTGTCACCTCACACCAGTCAGAATGGCCAGCATTCATAAGTCCACAAACGATAAATGCTGGAGAGGGTGTGGAGAAAAGGAACCCTCCCATACTGCTGGTTGGAATGTAGTTTGGTTCAGCCATCATGGAAAATCGTATGGCGATTTCTCAAAAAACTAAAAGTAGACTTACCATGTGATCCAGCAATCCCACTTCTGGGCATATATCTGGAGGGAACTCTAATTTGAAAAGAGAATTAGAGTTCATGCACCTTAAAATTAATAGCAGCACTATTTACAATAGCCAAGATATGGAAACAACCTAAATGTCCTTTGACAGTTGGCTGGATAAGGAAGTTGTGGTATATTTATAAAATGGAATACTACTCAGTGAAAAAAAGTAAAATAATGACATTTGCAGCAACATGAATAGATTCGAATATTGTCATTCTAAGTGAAGTAAGCCAGAAAGAGAAGGAAAATACCATGTGGTATCATTCATATGTGGAATCTTAAAAAAAAAAGACACAAATGAACTTATTTACAAAACATAGACAGATTCACAGACACGGAAAATGAACTTATGGTTACCAGGGGAAAGCGTGTGGGAAGGGCTAAATCAGGAGTTTGAGATTTGCAGATAGTAACTACTATATATAACATAGATATACAACAAATTTCTTCTGTATAGCACAGAGAACTATATTCAATATCTTGTAGTAACCTAAAGTGAAAAAGAATATGAAAACAAATATATGTATGTATATGTATGACTGAAACATTACGCTGTACACTAGAAATTGACACACACTGTAAAGTGACTACACTTCAATAAAAAGTCTATCCCTTCTATTACTTAATAAAGCAAATGAAATGCCATTGTTAGAAATCTTCCTCTTTCTAATTTCTGTTCAAAATTTTTCTTTTATATAGTGACTGTAATCCATTTTTATGGACTCTCAAACAGAAAATTAAGTGCTTTCCCTTATTCCTCCAACAATTAAAAAAATCCTTTCCATATAAATCAGAACTTTTCTCTTTCAAAATACTCCAAAATTTCCAGGTTTCATTTACTTCTGTAGTGAGAAAAGTGGATTTTAAAAATTGCCAACAGTATGATTTTCTAAGCACTTTTTTTTTTCAATTCTGCAGATCCATTTACACTTTTTGTAGTATTGTATTTGGGTAGCATTTATGTCCAAGTACACTTACTTATTCAACCCTTTATCCTTACAGAACATATCTACTGTCTGATGCAATAGCCTTTTCACATATTTTTTCCAGTTTATTGAGATGATTACTATATAACATGTGTAAGTAACTTTCAAGTATAGGCCTCCATATCTGTGGGTTCTGCATCAGTGGATTCAATCAACTGCTGATCAAATAATATTTTCACCTGTAGTTGATTGAATCTGCAGATGTGGAACCAGTGGATACTGAGGGCTGATTGCAAGAGACTTGAGCATCCTTGGATTTTGGTATCCACAGAAGGACCCGGAAACAATCCCCTGCAGATACTGAGGGACACTGTATATATTACAATATTGCAAACTATAGGCAGTAGAAGAAAAAGAAACAGTCTGGTTAAAAAGTTGGCAAAGAACCTGAAGAGATTTTTTTCCCAAAGACCTACAAATGGCAATAGCTATGTGAAAAGCTGCTGAACATCATTAATCATCAGGGAAATGCAAATAAAAACCACAATGAGAGAATGTATTGATTTACCAATGATATAAATGAACCTATTTATAAAACAGAAACAGACTCACAGACATAGAAAACAAACTTATGGTTACCAAAGAGGAAAGCAAGGGGTGGGGAAGGGATAAATTAGGAGTTTGGGATTAACATATACACATTACTATATATACAACAGATAAACAAAAAGACCTACTTATAGCACAGGGAACTATATTCAATATCTTTTAATAATCTATAATGAAAACGAATCTGAAAAAGAATAGAGATATATATATGTATAACTGAATCACTCTGTCATACACCTGACTCTAACACAACATTGTAAATTAACTGCACTTCAATTTAAAAAATGGTTAAAATTAAAAAAAAAACAACCCACGATGCGATATCACCTCACATCTATTATCAAAAAAGGTAACAAGTGTCCTTGTGGATGTGGACAAAGGGAACTCTTGTGCACTGTTGGTGGAAATGTAATTGGTGCATCTACAATGGAAAACAGTATGAGGTGCCTCAAAAATTAAAAACAGAATTACCATTATCCAGCAATCCTACTCCTGGGTATATACCCAAACTTAATCAAATCAGGGTCATGAAGAGATATCTGCACTCCCATGTTCACTGCAGCATTATTCACAATAGCCAGGATATTGAAAAAACTGAGTGTCTCTTTAAAGATGAATGGGCATGGGCGTGCGCACACACACAAACACAATGGAGTATTATTCAGCCACAAGATAGAAGGAAATCTCGCCATTTGCTACAAATATGGATGAACCTTGAGGGCTTTGTGCAAAGTGAGATAAGGCAGACTGAGAAAGGCTAATGTTGTATAATCTCATTTATATGTGGAAACCAAAAAAAAGCCAGACTCACAGGAATAGTAAAATGGTGGTTGCCAAAAGGTGGTGGCAGTAACAGGGAGATGTTGGTCGAAGGGTACAAACTTCCTGCTATAAGATGAATAAATTCTGGGGATCCAATGAACCACATAGCCTGGACACTACATTAGGCTTTTACTCACATTTTGCTCTATTCTAGATTTGGTTGAAATTCCTTTTCAATACTCAAACTGTCTTAACTGAAGAAATGGCATCATATCCTTAAAGAAATTTTCTTTTCCATCTCTTCTTGATGATATACAAATTTAGAACCCTGATATCTTTTCATCCTGACTCCTGACACTTTATAAAATGTCAAATAAAATTTTCACATATTCTAAACAACTATCACATATGGTAAAACTACTCTGGGCTAAAGCTATAATCATGCATCAATTCATTTACTCTGAAAGGATTGTTTGGAGAGCCTCACAGATACCAGGTGCTGTGGCAGATGCTCTGGATACAAAGGCAAGTAAATATGGTGTCTGTTCTCAAGGAGCTCCCAGTGTATTTGGGAGAACCCTGTCTGTCATTCACTACTATTTATTAAGCACTTTATTATCAGATGCCAGCCACTGTTGTAGGTGCTTAGAGAAAAACGGTGACAAAAGAGGCAAATATTCCTGCCCTTACGGGACTTATTTTTTGGTGGTAGAGCGGTAGACAAACAGGGAACAAAAACAATAATAAGTAAAGTGTGCAGTTTATTACATGGTAAAAAGTGCTGTAGAAAAATTGTAATAGATTAAAGGGCATTAGAATATGGGGAGGAGTGAGAGCCAGTGCACAGTATTAATCAGGCTAGTCAGGAAATCCACACTGAGCAGGTCAAGGCTTTGGAAAGACTTGAAGGAAGTAAGGGTGTTAACCAAGCAGATATCTTGAGAAAGAGAGTTCTAAGCAGAGGGAACTGCTAGAAAAAAGGTTGAGATAGACCAGGCCAAACTCTTGCTATGTGTTTAATGCAAGAAGCCAGTGTCAACGGATTAGTATGAACAAAGGAGAGAGAAGTAGGAGACGAGGTCAGAATGGTAACAAGGGACGAGTGCTACAGATTATTTTAAGGACTCTGGCTTTCACTATGAGTGAGGTATTTTGAGCAGAGGAGGAATATACTAGGATTTATGCTCTGAAAGCAACAATCTGGATGTGCATGCAAAATACAAGAAAACATGCAAATAAAGATACATAC
Source organism: Camelus dromedarius (assembly GCF_036321535.1). Taxonomy (NCBI): domain Eukaryota; kingdom Metazoa; phylum Chordata; class Mammalia; order Artiodactyla; family Camelidae; genus Camelus; species Camelus dromedarius. The sequence goes on along the minus strand of NC_087436.1, from coordinate 63,532,203 downwards.
AGCACAACGTTACAATTGTTATAATGGTACACAGCAGAGAGGTAACTCAAGGGAAGGGGCAGTGTGTCTGTCTCTTCACAGGGGTTAGAGAATTCCCTTTAGTCACCTGACACAATGATAATGACTTTTTCAAAACCAGTTTTCTCCTGTGAAGTCCATAAAGGCAGGACCTTGTCTATCTCGCTCTCCACAATAGCCTGAGTGCCTTGCACATCAGCTGTCACATATAAATTAGTTTTTGAAGTATGAGGAGAGTAGGAATTCTTCGGGAGTTGAAGCAGTGGCTTTCCAGACAGAGGAAACGACATGCTGGCAGGCTCTGGACGGCACTGGACTCACGACCTTTATTTACTGTAACTGACTCCTTTTTCAACTCTAGGTATGAGACAGTCTTCTCTTAGTCAATTAAAGTTTATACATTTTTTTCTCCTAAATTGCACAAAGCACTTTAAGTGAAATTATGGCTATATTTCCTATGCGTTTTCCAAGCTCTTCTCAGGCTATGCCTCCCTGAGGGGACTCAACTGCTCCCATTTCAAATACTGTTCCTACGCTGATGCCGTAAATCTGTCTCTAGCTCCTACTCTGTCCTGAGCTCCAGGCCCACAGATACAACCAAATCCTAAATAGTGTCACTTAACTTTCCCACAGATCTTTCAAACTTAACCTGCCTCCCTGACCTGTTTTGTTCTCTATTTAATTGAATGACACTAAGAACCATCCAGTTTATTAAAAACCTAAGTTTCAGCTCATACCCTTCCTCCTCTTTGCTCTGCGCTTTCAATCACCAAATCTCCTGTATTCTAGTCCTAACTCGTTGGTGAACTTGTCACTTCTTTCTACCCCTACTGCCAACTTTCTCTCAGCCCACCATCAACTCAGGGCAAGAGTACCTTACCAGCCGAGCTTTTTTTTTTTTTTTTCCTGTCTCTGATTTCAACTTCCTCCCCACTGCCACCAGGATGATTTTTATAAAATGCAAATCTGCTCTTGGCATTCCCTTTCAGAATGCATTTTATCGCTTTCTGAATAAGAATTTCTTAATTGACTACACAATATTCATTTTCTAGGTCTTCCTTCAAAACAGAACCACAATTGTATTCAGGATAGCTCCTTCAAGAGTATAGGCTCAGAAAGGAGGTGTGTACTTTTGCCATTCTTCCTTTTTGTGCCTGGAAGTTGGCTATGATGTTGGAACTTCAGCAGCTATTTCGGACTATGAGGCTACGAGGATAGAAGTCATGTAGTAAAGATTGTGGAGGGGCTACAAAAAGGGAAGCTGAATCCCTGAGGTCTATGGAATAGTCACCCCAGTCCTGGCCTGCTTACCTTCACACTTTAATGTGAGAGAAACAAAGCTTTATCTTATTTATTCACATACTTGATTTTTTATTATATGCAGCCAAATATAATCCCAATTGTAGGATAAGCTATATAATTTGTAGGGAAGAGTACAAATGAAAATGCAGAGCACCTTGTTAAAAAATTACTAAGACTTTCAAGATGGCATTAAAACCAAGAAATAGGCCCCCTTTAAGGCCACATCCTGTGAGACTCTTAAGTCTAAAATCAGTGAAATCAGATCTGTTTGAACCAAAAGAGCAATAGTCTCTCAAAGTCCTAAGCATGCTTTACTAGACCCTTCGTAATCTGACGTCGCCTGCCTTTACAGATTCTTCTCTCACTTGCAATCTATGATGCAATCACAATGGACTATTATGAGTATTCTTGCATGCCTGGGATATGCCTATTCAAACAACCTCACCGTCTGTTCCTCATCTAACATCTATTCACCTTGGATCGTCGACTTTGAGGTCACTACTTTGGGGGAGATTTTTCTATCTTTCCAAGCCTAGCATAGATGTCCCTGACATGCATTTGCATTGAACTTTATAGTTCCTCTAATTTATGCCCTCATAAAATATGTCATTATTAATTATTCTATGTTCAACTACACTTTAATCTTTGCGAATGAAGCATGTTCCCCTTGCTCAACCTCATATTCTTCATACCTAACACAGAATATAAAACATATAAGCTGCTCAAATATTTACTGCTGGATGTTGAATGAAAGACACATTTGAAGAAGGGAAAGATTCTGAATTTTATTTCTATTTCTAAGAAATTATTCTCCACTTCTTGAACAGGCAAACCTAAATTCTGAGAGTAAAATAGTAAAGCAGACTGATAAAAATTGTTAGCCTTTCAAAGGTAGACTGTTCAATGTCAGGAACATAGTAAATATTCAAAATTTAATGGGACAAAAAAGACACTGTCTATTCCCAGTTGTAGTACTCAGCATGCAAAGTGTCAGATCTCTTGTGACACTGAGCATCTAAAGCAAAGAACCTGAATTAATAATTTTTAAATGTGGTGTATAGTTAAAAACAATGTCCACAGACCTCTTACATAAGTCCCGTATTCATTTAAGAAACATTTTCAGTCCATGCAAGTCTTTTGTGCTTAAGCACATGGCAGACTTCACAAAGTCAGGAAGTATCTTGTGGAAAGTGTAAAGGCCAGTGTGACCCTCACAGACAAGTCACAAGAATTAGTGATTATAGATCCAAAGGAAATGAATGTAGCTGGTCAATGCCTTACCTTCTTAAAACGTGCAGAAACAGGCATCTTTTGTCTAGGTATGTATGATTATCACTTTATGACCTTAAAATGAGCATTTTAATGATATAAAACAATAGATAACCTCTCACTGAATTTATTAAATCTATCAAAAGAGTTGGTTCAAGTTAGAAAACACAAGATTCTTTTCTGTCATTTAAACATCATAGATAGACCTCTGACTGCTTGGAATTCATAATAAAATTTCAAATCATTTCACAATGACTTCTGAAAGTATGTTTTTGGTTAACTATAGAGTGAGTGTGCATACATGTGCATCTGTGGTATGTGTATGTGCGTGTGTATATGTGCACACACGTGTTTTGGTTACATATGGTTTTGGGTTGGTTTGAAATACAGAAGTCATTTTAAATTTTTAAATTGGTTTCCATTAACTTACTTCCTTTGAGTCTGATTTATCTTTCAGTTGTCAAGCTTAATTGCTTTCTCTCTCTCTCCCCTAATAGGTTTTACTTCTATTTTTAATGACCCATTTACCTTCTTCCCCTTCAGTATTTCCCTCCATTTGTTGCTTTAGATGTTTTACCCAACACTCTACTTTTCATCATTGAGAATTCAGGAAAATGCATTTCTCTGGTGGTACATGCCACCTGGCTCCTTTGTTGCTCAAGCCCCCTCTTCTGATTCCTTTCTTACCCTTTGTTTGTGCCTTCCTAGCCTGTTTTTCATTCCGTTTTCCTCAACTTCTGTTTGAAATCCCCATGAGGTTTGATCTTTCTCATTTTCTGCCCCCAGCCCCATCCTACTTTTTTTTCTCTTGAACAGCAAGGCTGGGTCACGTAAGGAGAAGGTTCTGAGCCTGGGATTCAGAGAGTGCTAACTTTAAAGTGGGCTTGTTTCTTGCTGCCTGTGTAGTCTTGGGTAAGTATTTGGCCCTGAGTCCCAGTTTCCACCTCAGTGAAACTGAGATCCTGGAAGCCATTTTGTGAGACTGTTGCCAGGATGAGAGATAAGGAAGTGCAAGACTTGCTGCCTTACTCCACATCAGAGCGCCCCCTTCTCATTTTCACCCTTGCTGCTGCCCCAGTTGGGTTACCGTATTCATTAAAGCAGACATTAGTTTTGCTGATTCATTTCCGCTTTCAATCCAGACCCTTGAAACTGCACTGCTGAGCTTGCTTCCATTTTAACTTGACATGTCTTGGGGGAAGTTTTTACAGAAAGGATTAATCTGAAGGTTACCTTTAATCATTTCTTCATTAAAAACCCACTAATACGTACTTGTCCTCTATACAGAAAATGTTTTGTCTGACAACCCTTATGTTTTTGGACTGTGTTTGTCTGCTAAAAATCAGCTATGACCCCTTTCTGTTCTAAAGCTACGTATGTAATTAGAAGAACAGTCATTTTCTGAAATAGTATATTACCTTTTTAATGCACACTATAAACTAGAAATAAACTCTTTTTCTGAAACTATGATGACATTATTTTTGTAACTAATTCCCAGTGTTTATATGACTATGCATATTATTGGGGATATTCTGTTATTTTAGGACTGAGTTCTTAATATGAGTAATTTGAAAATAGAAATACCCAGAATAAAATTCAGGGACCTGCCCACCAAGTAAAGTTTCTTGGGGCTATGTGAGAAGATTCACAATTCACTCAACTTCTGTGTTAGTAAAACAAACTATTGTCCCTTCAGGTCCCCTTGACCAAAAAGGAAGCCCTGGACCTTGGATTCTTGAGTATTGGACACAGTACCTGTCCAACTGAGGCATGTTCCTTGGTTCCTTATGTAGACTAATATGCCTGCAGTATCTTCTGAGTGGAGCTCAAACCAGCTGACTTCAGAAGAAGCATTCCATCAAGATGTGGCACGATATTCACCATTGAAGCCACACAACTCAAGTGACTTCTTGAAAATACAAGTATCTTTGATGCTTTTTTCCATTTGGAGCCTTTGGAAAGATAGACATACTCAAACTGGAGATAAACTTTAGGATTTGGATTATCTTCCCCACAGATATTCTTTCCCACTGATATGCTTTTTTGGGGGGCGGGGGAGTTATTAGCCTGCACGTCAGTTTCTGGTGAGAGCCCTCCTCTAAGATTTCAGATGGCTGCTTTCTTCTGTACCTTCACAGGGCAGAAAGAAGAGAGAGAGGGAATTCTCTAGTGTCTGTTCTTAAAAGGCCACTAATCCCAGCATGAGGGTCCCACCCTCATGACCTCATCTCACCATCACCTTGAGAGCTGGAGCTTAAAAATATGAATTTGCAGGGAGATAAACATTCAGTTCATAACAGCCTGCTACTGTGTTTCATCAAAACTGAACACCTGGCCCAATACTGTTAGTGGAGTAGAAAATGGGACCAAACTGACTGCTCTCAAGTAATGTGCTATGGACCAAATGTTTATTTCACCCTCACATTCATGTCCTGAAATCTTAATGCCCGAAGTGATGGTATTAGGAATGGGAGGTCATTAGGTCATGAAGGCGGAGCCTTAGAGCTCTTATGAAAGAAACCCCACGGAGCTCCCTGGCCCCTCCTGCCATGTGAAGATACAGTAAGAAATCTGCCACCTGGAAGAGGGTCTTCACTTAAACATGCTGGCACCCTGATCTCAGACTTGCAAACTCCGGAACTGTGAGAAATAAATTTCTGTTGTTTATACCCAGTCTGTGGTATTTTGTAATAGCAGCATAAATGAACTAAGACATAGTCCTTCCAAAGTCAAAGACTACACTCAATTATACAGATTTGGGAACACTGGGAACACTAAGGCTTACAAGCCATCTGGAAACCATGTTGAAGGCAACTTAACCTGGGTATCCCAACTGTTGTATGCCCTATGTGGAAGGAATGTACAGTAACTAACAGCATTTTCTTTCCAGGGGACACACATGTGCACTTAGGACTGTGAATCTTTTAAAGAAGCCAGGCATTCATTTCTCTGCGCCTCAGAACATGGTAGCTTTTACCCTAGAGGCAGCCATAAGAGGCTCCCAACTGTTAAACACTCTACCAGTACTCTATGCAGGCTTCTATAGGAATATCTTTGAAAGCAGTCTACCCTTAATTACAGGAGAGCTCTCCAGAAGGATAATCCGCTAATTATAAACATTCAGGAAATGTTGTCCTTATCTTGGGGGTCATCTAATTAGAAAAGGTGATATGTAATGTTTCCCAGACTTTGGTAAGCTGAGTTCCTGAAAGAAGGATTCTTTACTGGCTGGCTATCCACTAATACATATTTCTCAAGGTTCACTCTTTGCTTTGCAGACTATATCATCCCTATTTCTTCCATGGAGTCCTCTTATTCTGCCCATCCTTTCTACTCAGAAACTCAGTAGGTCTCCAAACTCTATGCTCTTTTCATCATGTCTTTTTTCACCTCCTTTTCTGTCTATTCCTACAGCTTCACCTAACACCTATATCCAACTAATTTCCACAACTACATCTTTATCTTTAACATCTTTCTTATCTATCTCATATATCCATCTGTCAGATACTTTATATATAAATATCTCATTTAATCCTCACACTAATCCTATAAAGTAATTTTTTATCCCCAGAAGGCAAAACTGAGATCTGAAGAGATTCTATTAACAAAGTGGCAAAACCTAATTTTGAACCCATGAGTTAAAGCCTATTTTTTCCCGCTACTTCCTTACTGCTCTGAATTCAAGAGGCTCTATGACATGGACATAGAATGGTTTTCCAACAATTCCCCAGTTGACAACCACTGGTTAAATCATACTGAACTACTTACATTTTGGGGGAAAAATTTGTCTTCCACATTTCCTTGCCCTTGTACGTTTTATGTTCATTGTCTAGAACACTCATTTCTTCCTTATCCTAATAGGATACCTAGTCATGCTTTGGTCCTTTTTTCTCTTCCCCAATCCCGTAACTGCTACCTAGGTAGTGTACCTTACAGTATGCTCCCATATTAAAGCATTTTTATGTGGCGTTTACATGTTTCTCTCTCCTACTAGATTTTAAACTCACTAAAGATAGGGATCTAATCACAATGCAATCTTCATTTAAAGCCTAGACAGCTACAAATCATTTTATTAAATAAATCAAGCAACCATGTTTTTGGCTTGAGGCTTGGTAAATGTGTTAATATATTTTTATGTGTTATTAATCAAAGCTGTTATTTTTCTTATATATGTTCACTTGGTAATAATGTTTATGCTAAACTCTAAGTTTTCTTAGCTTTTAAAATTCTAGACATACATATAATCATTTTCCCCCTCTCTTTCCCCATCTGTTTTGTTATGAACTGAAAAGAGCAGACGTTAAGTCAAGCTAGGATCTGTATCACAGATACAGACTGGGTTTCAGACAGCTCCACTTCCCCATTGCTCCTGGGTTTCTGGCTTCACAGAAATTAATGCAGAGATTTCATTTCATGTGTAAGAGATCATGAGGTCATTATAAGAGTGATAGGAGCTGGTAACTAGATTATTTCTTCTGGGCTTGAAGCCAATTATTACTACAGAAAAAATTTTAAAAAGGATGCAGAAAAAGATGCAGGTTTAACAATTTCATTAGTTTTCTCTTGTTAGCCTTAGTTGCTTCTACTTAGGTATGAATATTTTCTGTTAAAAAACTCCCATGTGCCAAAACTAAAAACTTCATTGGCACAATTGGTTTTTTTTCATTTTTAGGAAATTCATTGATGCTATTTCCAAGTGGTTCTTCCCACATTCTGCCCTGGGATAGACATTTGTTCCTTGGCAGTACTAGAGAAAATATAAACATGGGCTTTTGACACTCAAGGCTTGCATTTGGTCTACTGCATTTCCAATGTTCTTTATCCAGAGTATTTTTAACTTAGCCTTCCTAAACATATGACTTTAACAAATATTCTTTCAGATGTGACAGGTATTAAGATCACTCTAGGGAATTCTCTGGATCTTTCTATTATAGCCCCCAGCTAGCAGATTTTGAAAGCTTCTGCCCACACATGCTTCTGCTATGGTAACTTCTATTCTAATAATAAGATATAAGAATTTGTATTTCAAAATACTGCACTTGAAGTATAAACTTCAAATGGCCATTTTAATAGTAATTGTTACACTATAACTTATAATACATCTATTGATTTATATGTGTATGTGTATATAATCTAGAAAACAGTAAGGAAACTTCACTGTTAAATTTTATTTTTTGAAAAACAATTCTCAGGTTAGTAAGAAAATACTGCCTCTAAGAATTGTTTCCTATTCATTTATATATTTTGTCTTCAAGGAGTTGAATCTGTTGATGCTATTATTGTAATTCCTGATTGCTAACTCTAAATGTATTTTTAAATAGTAGTTTACCCTGAATATAAGGCTAAATATATATAATGTTTGATTTACAAACATGAAAAAAGTGCCTACTTAAATTTTAAAAAGGTTATAATAAAAAGCCAAAAGCTATAATAAATTATTTTTTTTACTCAAGATTTGATGTGAAAATCATTTTGTTTTTTTTGCTTTGTGTTTTACAGAGAAACTCCTAGTATTACAAGAACATTCTGCATATTACTTATGATAATACTATGGCCCTAAAATGTAATTTCCAACAGGAATAGGATTTTTGTCTGTTTTATTCACTGTTATAGTTTGAAAGGACTAGAAATAATGCTTGATGCATAGTAGACACTCAAAAAACATTTGTTGAAAGAATAGTCGCTTCTTGACTATCAGATCAGTAGACATAAAGTTCAGAATATCAACCCCATAATTCAGTATGTTCTCTTTTGCTTGTTATTAACCATACAGTCCCCCCAGGAGACAGCAATTACTTAATTTTAATTCAAGGGAAAGAACAAATAAACAGACAGCTGACAAAGATTGTCTTTCTGGGAACAACACAATGAAAATGAAAACATTTTTTCAAGATAAGGTAGGTTGATTCTATTATATTTTGGAATAAAGATTATTGTTTTTCTGTCTCCTTATTTTTTTCCTACACAAGAAGCACAACAATGAAGTAGAAAAAAAATTGGAGTAAATATTCAAATTCTCTTCTGGAATAGCTCTGAGGGCAGAGGTTGAAAATCCAATCTTAAAAACAAATCTGGAGAATCCCCTTTGACCACTCTTCTACTGGTCTTCTTGGCTCTGCATTTTCTCCATCTGGTAAACCACCCCCTACCACCCTCACACCAACCAAAATGGATCTAGACTTTGCTTAATCCTAGAGTCCTTGAAAACTAGGTTTTAATTTTTAATCCATAAAATTGTCCTTAAGATTTAAACCTGTCTAAATGCCAGAAATTCCCCCACTTTGACAAGTCTAAAAATCCTGAGAAAAATTTTAAACAGCTCCTCATTTAGATAAGATGACTGAGAATGTCAGTAATCAGGGTATTAAAAAAAATTCTGCAGCTTAACTGATGTTTAGATACCTTTCAAGGTGATTTCCACTGACCACTCTGAGGAGATTTAAAACAGCTGCTTGGACATCGAGTAAGGGGTTCCATTTCCTTTTAAACAATGAAACTGAAAATTCAGCAAAATCTGCTATCTCCTACAGCTTGAAATCTGATCACCTGTCACAAATCATTGTTTCTTTAGCCTAGCAAGTAGTAAAACACCCTGAGGAACCCCATTTTGTAGCTATCTGGCAAAACAATTATTAGAATAATGGTATTTCATAGGGGGCAATGTATGTGCAAGCGTTTTGTCAACTCTGCAGCGCTGTATGAGTTAGTTGTTTTCACCACCCATAATTGAAATTGTCATGACTTAAATTGTTTTTGAGGCCGGATGAGAAAGTCTTTATTTAACTTATGCTTCCTTTTGCATTGGCTCAGAAAGTATATCACAGACAGTAACTGGGACAGTTTTCGGGAAAGCTTCCTCGTGTTTGCAATGTCTTTGTGGCAGATTTCTTCAGATTATAGCTAGTTTCAGAATGTGGCATTTTAGTTGGTCAGATTAATTATTTGTGAAGGAACGTCACTGTGCAATGTATCATTGAAAACAGTGAAGATGATGTAGTTTGCTTTTTCTGCAAATAGTGATTTCTGAATATTTTAATATTAATTGAACCTGGAGTTTGTGATGGAAAGTGTTCAGAAACTGGAAGAAAAGAATTGGAGTCTAATGAGCAAATGCTAGAAGGCATGCTCGTTAGCGCCCATTGGAACTGTAGCCACAAGAGTACAGGCGCTTGTTCTCTGTGTCAGCACTAAGTCACACGCTCACGGCTTGACTTACAAAAGGCCAGAAATACAGAATCCTCTCCCTAGTCGTTCTTACTTCACTTGTTATGTGTGTGCATGTGTGTGTACACTCAGAAGTAGTCATTTAGTATTTTGTATATACAATGACATTTTTGGACGCAAAAAAATCTGCTTGAGGGGTATCAGCTGTTGAGATTTTTCCACCCAGCCCCTCATTCCCCACTTATCAATTTGTTTTACTGTAAATCTCTGCTCTTTAAGCAGCTACTAATGAGAGGCGATCCCCCAGCAGGGAGTACAGGCGGATCAGGAGGAAACCCTGCTTGATGTGATCCTCTCCAACAGACATCTGCTTAAATCACTTAGCTCTGGGAATCTCTGCTGCCTGACAGCAGCAGAGGGAACATCAGCCTAGGGGATGAGCAGATGCCATAATCTCAACGTCTGTAAAGAAAGTGATGTTTGTCTGGCAGTTATACTCCAGGTATACACACTAATGTATTTAATATGATCTCATTTTTATGCTAATTTTGAAAATATACACACACACACACATAACCTTGATCTTTCCTAGAATAGTTGTATAAAAAGATTTCTTCTTTCAAAATTAGTCTGAAATGTTAAATTTACATGTTGTATTAGAAGGCAGCGTAAATTATGGGAGCAAGCCAAGCTTTTTGTCCAGTATGAGATAATTTTCCCTCAAATATATACTGTCAAGGGTGTGCTGTACACTTTGGTAAACTCATCTTAAAGGTCTGTAAAGATTACGTCAATTACCTGAGAGTCTGCCCTGCACTTTGAGAATACAATACTCAAATGAAGGACTTGGTCTTTGTAAGGCAGGATTTTCCATTAGTTTCTACAGGAGATACTGCCCTAGTCCATTCAGGCTGCTCTATCAGAATGCCACAGACCATGTGGCTTATCAACTGAAATTCATTCCTCACAACTCTGCAGGCTGGGAAGGCCAAGATCTAGACGCTGGCAGATTTGGGGTCTGGTAAGAGCCTGCTCCCTGGTTCACAGCCATTTTTTCACTATGTCCCCGTATGAAGGGGCAAGAAAGCTCTCTGCTGTCTCTTTTATAAGGACACTATTCTTGGTCATTATAACCTAGTCACCTCCTAGAAGGCTCTGCCTCCAAATACCATCACATTGGGGATTAGGTTTCAACAGATGAATTGAGGGGCAGAGCATAAAATTTCAGTCTATAGCATCTATTAAAAAGACAAGGTTCCAGCCAAAATTTAGGCCATCACAACCTGCTCCATGACACCATCAAGGAACCAGTCTCCTCCCCTCCTGTTCTACCATCTTTGGTATGGCTGCTGCAATTCCAGGCACAGTGCAGAAAGCTCAGGCTTAGAGGAAGAGGCAGAAGCAGCAGAACTGTTTCACTGTCCAGGACTTGGATACAGGACCAACAGGGAAGTAGTGAAATTGAGTTTTGGCTTTTATAACCTCTGACAGTACATGTGGGCGAACCCCTGTCTTTCACAAGTCACAATTCCTTTGTTCTCTTTGCTATTTTAGAGCCTGACTCCTCTAGAAAGCAAGTATTTGTCACTTAGTAGAAATGCCCCAGTAAAAGTTGAAGAAACACTGAAAAATGGCACACATACCATAATTTCGAAATTTGACATACGTTTATAATTTATGAAAATATAACGTATTTGAGGGACAAAAAGAAAGAAATGAGCCTGTAATGACAGAAGTGTTTATCACAGTGGAACACAGACAGGATCTGAGTCTGACCCGGGGCCATCTATCCTACAGTGCAGGCGTGCCATTCTGTGTCCTTTCTCAGGCAAAGCTCCAACTGCAGTCTAGGGACACTGAAGTGCACGCAAGCCAATGAGTTTTATATTCACAAGAACCAGAGAACAAGACTCATTAATGTACTTACAAGGTCTAAAAAGGAGCCAACGATGTGTCTCTTATTTCCCCACTGAGAAATTCATCAGCTTTCTTTGTTCAAGAGCTCAATCGCCAAAAACCTTTTCTGTCTATTCCTGAATGTTACTCAATAGTGATCAAAGAGTAACAGTTGGAAACATTTTCCTAAAATATTTATCCTGTCAATTATTATTGTCAGAGTTTAGACATTTCTTTGCTCCTGTGTTACTTTTTAGCATGGTATATTTTTATAGTAAGCTACGTCTGAGAAGGCCAACAACATTTAAGAACAAAGATTTTTAAAGCTAGAATAAACTTTAAGACAAATTTTTCCAGCTTTCCTGTCTTCAGGCAGGCAAGTTTATACTACATTCATTTTAAGGAGGTTATCCTAAATCCAGCATGACTTTAATCAGCAGTTTATGGGAAAGAAGTTCAAAATAGTGATGAGAGGAGGAGACAGTACTCAGGTCAGCCAGTCAAATCACCAAAGAGCTAGCTACCTGGTTATCCAGGCAGGGCTTAAGAGGCAGAGAGTTTACAAGTCTTCTTTAAAGAAGGATGTCGTCTGTAAGGCCTGACAACAGATGAACTGCCATTGTGTTGTTGCATGAATCGTCAATGACTGGATGAAAAGAAGGAAGGAAGGAAGAAGGTAGGACAGTAGGAAGGGAAGGAGAGGAACTCCAACCAGCAATAGTGTTCAAGAGCAGATCCTCACTCCAAGTGCCAACAGCAAACCATTGCTGAGAGTTTATGTAACTGGAGCGCAGACAGGCAGCAATAAGACAAGGACCTAGTTCCTCAGACTGTTCATTTGCTCTTAGCCAGAGGCAGTTTGACTCCTACTCAGAAGAGTGATAAAGAGACATGTTCCCTGTTCTAATTCACAGCACCAGTTCTAATCAATGAATTTCTGTCTTGTTCCTTGGTTCCTACCTAGAAACAGGAAATGATGAATCTGGTCCAATTTCTAAAACAAGAAGAATTTTCAAGAATCATTTTATCTGAAAAATTATCCAAGGATGTTAGAAGGGGATACAAGGGTAAAAGACTATTGGAAACCCACTAATGATTCTGCTGTAAAGCCCAAGTCAAGAAAGACTGGGCCAGACTGGGGCTTGGCTATGGCAGTAAGGAGAAATGCTCCAAAAATCACATTAGCTCAAATCTGGATTATCAGTATACTTGGCTTGACTCAGTCACCTGAGACTCTTTTTCAATTTTTTTTTTCAAATTGTCTAACGCACAAAGTTCTAAAATTCAAAAAGTTTTATAGGTTAATAAGAGCAATACAAAGCAGCACCTGCCCTGATAGGTGCTTCTTATTCTTGCTTCACAGAGGCAGCTATTTGAAGTATTTATCCTAGTAATCACCTCCATATTTCTAAATCAAATGCTCATGTAATATTGTGAGTTTGCAGTACTAGTTTTAGATACTATCTCTGTCCTTCCTACTAAAGATGAGGATGTTGCTTCCTACCTGACCAGCACTTCTCCTCACATGCATTTGTCTTTTCCCTGCCCTCCCAATATAGTTAGTACATTAGAGTTCTTATTCCATGTGTACATCATAATCTCCATGTAATTATTGTTCATAATTGAACCCTTTGGTATACAAATACTGCATTTCTTTTCTTATGCAACTTTTATTTTTTGCTGAAGGTAAAGACTGCCCAGTTTTTCATTTGTTTCATTTTCTGTACTTTTATGAAGTCACCGTTACACTCAGAGGTGTAAATCTTCCTTCAACATTTTTTTAATGTTCATTTTCACATTAGTTTCACTTCTGGGTATCACTCTTTATTAGAGCCTTGTGTCCCCACTCCAGTAAGCCCTGGATTTTCTCTGATCCTTTCACTATCACCTCCAGGATTCCCATCACCTCCCTCCTGTGTTAAACCTCTGGTGTTCTCAGTTCCATACCATCTTCTTTCTTGATTACCTCACCTAATTTGGTGTAATATATCTTCAGTATGTTCTTGAGAATAAATGGATGGAAGGGAAATACTTTGAGACCTTACATTACTAAAAATTCTCTCCTCCATTCTTGAATGATATGGTGACTGGATGTAAAATTCTAGTTTGGGAATTAATTCCCCTTAGAATTGTCAAGGCATTACTCAGCTGCCTTCTGGTATCCAGGGTTGCTTTTGTGAAGGATAGCACAGTTTGGCTGCTTCCTATTTTGATTTCTTTTTTTTTTTTTCCTCTTTAATTGGAGACTTCTTTCTGTGGAAACTCAGGTTCTTAATTTATGTTTTGTGTTTTGAAATTTCACTATGATGTACTTTGGGGAAGAGTCTTCTTCATCATTTGATATGTTAGTTTGCTAAGGCTGTCATGACAAAATACCACAGACTGGCTGGCTGAAACAAGAGTTGTGTTTTCCTCACAGCTCTGGAGCCTGAAGTCCAAGACCAAGGTGTCAGCAGGTTTAGTTCCTTCTGAGGTCTCTCTCCTTGGCTTGCAGACAGCTGCCTTTCACATGTGTCCTCACAGGGTGTCTGCTCTGTAAGTGCACCCCTGGGATTTTTGTGTCTCCAAATTTCCTCTTATGGGTACACCAGTCAGATTAGGGCCCATGCTAATGACCTCATTTTAACCTAATCACTTTTTGAAAAGCTCTATCATCAAATACAGTTACATTCTGAGGTATAGTATTTTAGGGTTTCAACATATAAATTTGGGGGTTGTGATGCAGATCATAACACTTGGGGTGATCCCTGTAGTTCTGAGATATTCCCTTGGATTATTTTGATAGTTTATGCTCCAGCTGTTTTGTCTAATTTCTGAGATTCTTTATTATAAGGATGCTGGAATTCTTAACTGATCTTCTAATTCCCTAATATTTCCTTTTCAATTTTCCTCTCTGTATTCTTATTCTTCTTTCTAGTAGTGTTCTTCAGCTTTATTTTTTCATATTAATTTGATTCTCATACTATACTTTTACTTTTTAGGAGATGCTTTGTATTATCTGTATCTTCTATTTTTGTGAACTTGTTTTATTTAATCATTTCCCTTATCCCTGCAATACCACAAAACTTTAGGTTTTTTAGAAGAACATTTTCACCTGATGTTTGCATTCTCCCTTTTTCTTTCCTATCTTATATCTTAGAGTTTTTGCTCAGATGCGTGGTGATCTTTGGCTGTCCATAGATATTTAAGAGTGAGGCAATTTAACAGCTGATTGGACACCATTGTCTAAGGTGAGTCTTACCAGCTGGTCAGCTTCACCAGTGGATGCTCTTTTGTTGGGAAAGCCGAGGCTGCTAATATTCATACATTATTTCTTTGAGGCTTATTTTCCCTGGTGACAAGTTCTTCAATTTCTTGTCTCTGGGGATCTAAACTCATATATCAGCATTCCCAGGATATCATGGAATTGGCAACCAGATACAGCTGAGTAGCTAGCCTTGAATTTCATCTCTCTCCTCCAAGTCTCGGACTCCTGCACTCAGTTCTTCTTGGTGTTCTTCAGTCCAGACTTTCCAGGGTTCAATCTCTTTAGAATAAACTCCATTCTCCTGGAGGTTTATGAAACTTGATCTGGGAGACTGTTTCATGCAAAGATCTTTAACCAATCTTACTTTTTTTTCCCCCCTTATTAATCTTCTCATGTCATTTTAATGAGGTTTAATGAAGGAATGGAGGAAAATGTGGGTATTTAATCCACCACAGTTAATGAGGATTCTTTACTCAGGCCCTGAGTAAATCTAGAATCACAAGAGTGATTCTCAACCAGGGACACTTGACAATGTCTGGAGATAACTTAGGTTGTCACAGCTAAGGGTGCTGTATATCTAGTGAGTAGAGATCAGGGATGGTAAACAGCCTACCATGCACTAGATGTCCTGCACAAAACGATCACTCAGCCCCAGTGTCTTTAGTGCTGTGGCTGAGAAAACCTCTTCTAGAGGGAGTTTAAAACTTTTCCTATGGGTGTGGTTTAACATTTTTAAGAAGTGTAATATATTTGAATATGAGGAACAAGTTAGATATTAAGCTTGCAGCAACCAAAGGAAATACTTTAACAAGAAAGAAAAATATCTCCACTTTGAGCATTTGTTTAAAACATTGTAATATTTAAACTAACATTTATGCTGAGATAAAAATTTTAATGCAAAAAGTTTAAAGAAAAGTGTGTACATGTTTTTCTTATCATATTTAGGAAAGTGAAGCTACCATGGTGGTTCTCATCTGTGCACACTTTCCTTTAAAACTAAAATTATTCTCATTTTAAGAGGCAATTTTTTGACTTTATATATCTGTGGTGATTTATTTCTTGTCCTTTTAATAATGTTTATATAACACCTGCTTAGCAGTGGGTCATCTGTCTTAATTCCTTTCACCTTCCATTTAGTTTTCAGTGACCTTCCTTGCATACATAGTATCTGAGTAACTGATTCTTACAACCATATTAAAATATTGATAACCTCCAAATCAGCTTTTAAAGGTGAATTAAAGTAATTAAAACATTTTTCTGACATACTAGTATGAAAACTAAGGACTTTGATAAGTTTAATAAAGAGTATGGAATAACAGAAAAGTCCAAATGAATAATATATACAATTTTTTAAAATACACAATGCTGCATTTTATGTGGCTATAACAATGATATCCAGCTGACGTTTACTGAAAAGTTACTATGCACAAGGCATATTACATGTAATTATTTAATGTAAATTAATTGCACTATTTAATCTAATCTATGTGGTTGGTGCCATTTCAATAATGAAGAAATAAAGGTATAGAAAGAATCAGTACATTGCAAGAGGTCATACAACTTTAATAGGAAAGTCAGGACTTAAACCCAAGGCATTTAATTCAGGCGACTATGTTCTTAACCACTCTGCTACTATCTGGCTGAAGAGCTTTATAAATGCATTGGTGCATGGAATAAAACTTTTGAGAAGAAATACAACCAAAAGCTGGTCTTGTTTGTTTTACTCTGTATTTATGTTATTCTTAAGTATTTCATATTTTTTATTATGAAAACTTACATAATTTATCCCAATGATAAATTAAAATTTGCTGTCACCTGTTTACTCTAAAATATGTATGTAATACAATTATCTGCACAAATACTTTTTTCTATATAAACTTATATTCAGGTATCTGCATGAACTACTTATAGATATAAATTTATAGATACAGACTTTTAATTAGTTAGGACTTATTTATCATTAGGATAATCATACTATTTTGATATTAACTAATCTCTAGCTATTAAAAATTATATAACTCTTTCTTTCTCATAATGGCCAGTGTGGAAAGTTTACAACTATATTTCTTATCCTCTTTCATGCTAAAAACCCAATGTTCTTGGGCTGTCTCTTCATTTGTCACAGTATCGTAGAAAGCCAAGAACTCTGGGGCATCAGACGTATCCAATGTTCAGCGTAAGAACTGCACTTCCTGGCTCTATAATCTTTAGCAAGTTTCTTAATGTCTCTGAACTTCAACTTTTCTCACTTTCAAAATGAGATTAATACCTAACGCACAGTGTTGTGCAGAGACTAAATTAAATAGAATACATAAAAGACTCCGTGCAGATGCAACCCAGCAAGTTGCATCTACTCCTGCCACGGGTCCCCAGTCCCTCTGCCACAACAGCCAAGTCACATTTCTGGAGCAAAGAGGCAACCAGATTCTACTAGTCTGTTTTGCTTTGTTCTGCCACCAATCTTAGCCAAGAGGATACACAAATGCCTACTTTTCAGAAGGCTTCTCAATATGGAATAAGGACAGTGCAGAATTGTCCTAAGGTGTGTAGGGGTGGAGGTAGGGTGTCTAAATATGGAAATGTTATAGATGCTGACTTTGCAGTTTTCCTGTCCTTATTCCTAGGAGTGAATATAGAACAAAGTATGCTCAGAGGAAATGGATAATTTGCTTGGTTTTTTTTTTGTATTTCCTTCTTAAATTGGAAAGTGTGTAGCTTTACCCTTTTTGGGACCATTTCTCTTTACTGTAAGATCATCCTACACTCTCTGAGACCTATATACATTATCTTCTTAGAAGCGCATGGCTTTACTTTTCCCTCATTATGTGAACTGAATAAAATGTGCCATAGTTACCCTAAAACCTAATATTTTAGAGGCTTTTCCAACCAAAATCAGAGTGAGATTGAAACATTTGGGTTCTGAACCCTTAACTAACTATACATCCTGTTCTCACGGTAGACCATTTGTAGACCCCAAATTTTCCACTGGCTACTTTGAAGGCTTCATATGCAGAAAATTGACCTATGTTTCCCTTAGCTTGATATCTGACTGACATATAGATGCATAGAAGGTAGAGGCATAGAATCAAAGGTTTCCAGATAGGAAGAGAACTTAGGAAAACTATAGTCTATGACTTTCATTTTACAGGAAAAAAAAAGTTTCACTAACTACTTCAGAAAAATCCCTTCCAGTGTCTTATTTAAATAGATTATTCAATTAATTTTTATGGCATATATACATTTGTTAAGATATCCAAAATATTTAAACACTTATCTTTGTTATTTCTCAATAAATCTCATAGTAATGATACAATATGATCTTTATATCAAGTGGATAGTATCTTATGAAATTATCATTGCAATTCAATAGTCAATTTCCTATTGCATTTATTTATATATAAAAACACATAGAAGTTAACATTTTAGAAAGTAGGAAGCACTATCCTGGCTTCTTCCTCAGTGCTTTAAAGCACTTACTATAAAATTGTACATATTTTGGAACTGGATTAAACTGTATAATTATGGTTTGATGTATTTGGTTAATCTATAATTATAGTCTTTTTGACTATTGGCACATAGCATTTAAAATTATAGAACAAGATTAAAAATATTACATCAAATTCGTTGCTAAATTAATAGTAAATTGCTGAATCCAAATGTTAATAAGTGGTATCTTTAAAATTTAAAACACCACCAATCCCCTATATGAGAATAGTTAATTTAAAAATTAGTGGTATATGACAATATTCCAAGTTAAACAGAATATAGCTTCAGGAATTTCTTGGCTTGGAATGCTGATTGAGTCTTACAGATCCTAGTCTGATGACTGTCTCAGTAATAGATTTTATCTATTATTTATGTTAGAGCTTTTTAAATTCATGCTGACAGTTTACTGTTTTATAAGTTTTAGAAATAATTTTTTAGATAACACTTTGTTAATTTCCAAAGCTTAAATCTGCCTAGTTTTATCAATGGTCCAGATATGGCATTCTCCTGACCAAAACTATAATTTTTTAAAATTTGTTTTCCAAATATACACCTCATTGGGAATGTTTGTACTTCTTTTGTAATTTCTTACATTCCTAAACATTTCCCTGTTCTTATTTGGAACATTTCTTTATAACTTAGGAATATTGCAAGAATACTGGGGTATCTGTAGACTAGGCTAAAGACTGGTAGGTAACAGTCTTAAGAAAATTACTAAGAACTCAAGAGGTAAATTTTTGTTCTACAAAAATAGGATTTTCAGTTCCCTATATTGCTAAAGTCCTTTTAAAGTAGAGCTAGCATACTGATGACTATTCGGATAAAATTACTTTCTCCTACTTACTGTCATTTTCTTTCTGTAAAGAAAGCTTCTTTGATTTACACATTTCAAAATTCTGCTTGCCTGGTGGAAGCTATTACCTGCATTCATGGTATTTAAATAATAGAGTGAGTAATAGTGAACAAATGATTGAACACCACCTGTTTTTCTATCTCACATTGTTACCTTCTTAATGAGAAGATTTTTACTAGAAAACTAATAAACAGAAGAATATCCAAACATTCAGAGTACAGTATCAAGGGCTACCTATGTTTCCAGAAACAAAATGTTTCATAGTGACATCAAAAGAGAACAGGAGGGGAAAAGGAAGGAGGACATTACTGGTTGGATACACTGCAGAGCACTTTAGTTCAAAAAGATTCTAAGAGAAAATGTAAACCTGTTTCAAGACAGAATATGTTCATTACAATGACTTTGTTTTAAAGTGTCCTCTCCTTAGTAGTGAGTGGGAATCAAAAAAGAACAATAATTAAGTATGAAGACACTCTATTTTGAGGGTTAGCACTGAAGGTACATAACACAGTCTAGTAAATGCAGAAAGAGACAAAGGAATATTGAGCTGCAGAAGGCCAAGTTCCATGCTGTTACTGATATAAATAGCTTGATGGAGACTCTTTTCTTTTTGTGAGACTGCCAGAGGATATGTCTACTGCATCTTGATTATGGAAATTTTATTTATATGACACTATTAAAAATCAATGACATGTAGCAACTTACTTTTTAATATACTTTTGTCTTAGATTGAATTTTGCTCTGTATGGAGATAGATGGTGATTGGCTTACCAGCTTCACTTTGCTCAGGAATTCTGCTCCCACTTGTAAAACTTAAGTCAGTCTCCACTTATTTTCCCTGTCCTCACACTCTCAGGATTTTACAATAACAATATGTCTTGGTATATCCTTTCTCTTTAAAAAAAAAAAGAAGGAAAAAAATGTGTTCTTCAGTCAGATACAACATCAGTCAAATCTTTCCCCACCGAACTCCATCTTTCTGTGCTTAAGACACCGTTGATGGGTATACATCACCTCAAAAGTCCTGCCTACTGTGGCTGTGTTAGAATAACAGACAAGCATTGGTTTGAAACCAGAATTCTACGTCTTTTTTTCTTCTGTAGAAATATTCAGGGCTCCCTGGATCTTCAACTGTCTTATGTCCCATGAGTTTTTGTAACCATAGTAATGCTTTTAAGATTATTCTTTTAAAGTAGTATCTTGAAAAAGAGTAACAGTCCTAAGAGTCTTGTTTATATCCTCAGTTTTTCCCTTTTTCCTAGGCTGTCCTCTCTTCATTATTGCCAAAATGGTTGTGGGCTAGAAGGCCAAAAATATTGAGATGTGGACAGAGCTAATTAGCTCTAGAACCCTAGTAAACCTCCTTCTGTGAGAGCCATAACTGTAAATACAAGCCTGCTTCAAACCACTCTCTCATTTGAGAGCAATCATAACAAGTGCCATCTGCCAAAGGGGAGAGAGAAGGCTGCTTGGAGCAGTTGGCATGCAGGACGAGCTGCAACTTGTATCACTGTGTCCTAGCTCATTGTTTCAAGACAGTATGCTTGATTTGACAATGAGCCCTCATGTTTTCTTTTAAATATTGTTTACATAGGAGTTCAACATCAAATAAACAACAGGCATTGATGTTAAGAAATTCAGGGCTGATATCCTTTGCATTCCTCTTTCATCTAGCAGATTTCTCTATTGTTCCTAGTCGCATTCAAATTATTTGCATATGTTGTAATTAAAATCTTTGAAATTTACTGATTACTGATATGTGTAGGACAAAGCATTATCTTTAATCAATATATGCTGTACAGGTAAATAATATGCATAAAAAACAGTTAAGGCACTGTTGGGTGTACATTAAAATTATCAGATACATTTTTCTATTAATAAGGGCCTATTGTCTAGGTTTCAAGGCAGGATATATGCATAATAATGACAACTAACATTTTCGGTACGTATTATAATTCAGGTAGCTGCTCATTTAGATACATTGTTTTACTGGAAGTCACACAATAACATTTAATTACAAATCAAGACATGATATAATTCAATGGCCATGTGTTGTTCCAAAACTAGTTCTATTATTGGGAGTGGAAAGAATACTGTTGATCAAAGCGGTCAAGACAGACATCACAGAAGAGGGTACAAAAGATTATTACTGATAAATAGACAGGAATAAAATATTAAGGAGACAGAAAAATAGGGAAGCCATATGGAGATTTATTTAGCAAAAGATTATAAAGTTGCTTTAGGACATGGCCTGTTTCAAAGGGCACTGTTTAGTTAAAGCAGAAAAAAATGTCCAGTTGAAGAGGTGGAGCTAGAACTCAAGTACCGATTTGGATAAGAGAGTCATCAGTCACTACAGGCGTGTGCTAATTGTAAGTTGAGAGTAGAAGAGTTCCCCTGCTTTAAACTCAAGGCTTTGGTTGGAGCAGGGATGTAGGGTATGATCATCATCTGGGTACCTCATCAGTGTATCAGGGAGGGCAGTTCTGGAGGATCTACTTTAGTTGTTCATGATTCTGGGTAATGGTTTCACTGAGACAATTACTGCATGTTTAGAAAAGTTATCTGGAATAATATTGAGTGTTGGAGAATTCTAATAATGTCTGGATAAGGCTAAAGCAGGAAGACTAACAAAGAAGGAGAAACAGAGAGATAGGAGGAAATGTAGGTGCTATGAATTACAGATAACTAAGGAAGTGAGTGATGAGTATTAAAGGATGCTAAAATGACCAGTAGAATGAGTCTAAGAAAGGCTGGCTGGATTTTGTGATCAATTGTCCGCTAGTAACTTTTGTGATTACCTTTTCTGAAGAGAGTATGTCAAACTGAATTGATCTAAGAATAAAATGAAGGATGATAGACTTGTAAACATAATGGGAAATTTGTTAATAAAAGAGCAAAGAAATAAAAGGGTAGTCAGAAGGATCAGTGTAATCGACTTAATCAGTCACCACCAGGGAGTGGTTATTGCTCAAACACTGAGTATGTGTCATTCTACTAGATTAACACTGCCCAGTGGAACACTGCAGTGATAGGAATGTTTTATATATGCACTGACCAATGCAGTAGCCACTAGCTGTATGTGCTTACTGAGCACATGAAATATGGCTAGTTCAGATAAGGAAATGAATTGTTAATTTAATTTAAGTTATATAGCCACATGTGGCTAATAGCTACTATATTGGATAGCAGATATACATATTACTGATATAAACAGAAGAATACAATATCACCTTTTGAAATTAAAGTATGATTAATATACAATAAAATGCATAACTCTTAAAGTGAGTAATTTAATCAGCTTTGAGAATTGAATATTCCCATAAAACTACCACACAAAACAATGTATAAAATTTCCCATTGATCAAAACCATTCCTTCATGTCCTTTTCAAATCAGTTCCCTTTCTACTTCTGAGAGCTGCCACTTTCTGATTTTTTATATAAGCAGATTGTTACAGCATTTTCTCATTTCTGTCTGGCTTCTTTCATGTAACAAAGTATTTAATGTTCATGAATATTATATATATATCAATTCCATCATGTGGAATTGACTAATTTGTTTATCCACTGCCCTACTGATGAATACTTGCGCAGTTTTCAGTTTGGGACTATTATGTACCTACTGTTTGTAACCCGGAGGGACAATGTCAGCCATCACCATTTCTGCTTCAAGTTGCAGGACACCAAAATGACCTGGTTTATGTGACTGAAATATCTAGGGGAAGATCTGGCCTCGGACGCAACCTGGTGTAGGTGCTCATGCAGTACCATTAAGATCTAATTTCTTTCTGTCCATCTTAGCTCTTCTTCCTGTCCCACTCAGAGTCTAGCGTCATGGTAGCAAAAAAAAAGGTGGAGCCACTTCAGTGTATTCTTGCATCCTTATAAACATAATTCCATCAGGTAATGTATAAAAAACACAAATATAATTTCAACTGAGATAATTATTTAATAGCTTTTCTGAAAGCCAAATTGATCTCCAAAGTGTAGTTAAACCATCTAGTTGCATGCATATAATACAGCAGGAAATTTGATTGCCAAGAGAGTCTTGCTTTTTGAAAAAAAAAACTTTGATGAGGAAAAGACAAGCATAGTATGAAATATATAATCTAATAGTTACAATTCTGGCCTTTGGACTAAGATTTTAAATATTAGCACTATCACCTATAAGATACATGATATTGGTCAAGTTATTTGGTTCCTCTATTTCTTTATATGTAAAATGGAAATAATTTATAGCACCTGTAACACTGTTAGGTTGTATGACTATTAAGTGCAATGATATATGCAAATGTTAGCATAGTGCCTGGAACAAAATATGTTGATAAATAATGAATTATAATTATTAAATATGCTCAATGAGGCTCTTCTACAAATGTAGAATTTGAGATTAAATACACTATTTTATATTTGAAGACTTGAGATGTCTGGAGCTAAATGGCTTTTCTAAGCTCATGCATTAGTAAGTTGATGAACCAGAGCTAAGACCATTTCCCATTTTTCTTTCCAATAATACATAAACATTTTTTTCAAGTCCTGAACTGTTATATTTACCTACTCTTTTTCTATGAGACACACAAAAAAATCTTATTTACAAATAAGCAGTTACCTCTCCCTGTGTCATCCTCACAAGATATGATGTTAGTAATCAGGGAATAGTTCATTCTTAGGAAAACAACTGGAATAGTTGGCCATATTTATCTCTTTCATTGTTTTATCTGCTTTTATCCTGTTGATACCTTTATTCATTCTCAGTTCTCTATATGGAGTCTTCCTAATGGGGATTCTAAATTATGCTCACTTTTCAGTTTATCCAAGAATCTACTGTGCAGCCAGGAAGGTGTTCCTGAGATGCGAAGATTTCAGTAAACACCAACCACATCTGTACCACTGAGGAGAATGCCAGCCCTGCCAAGAGGTTAACTTTATCACCATTTCCTTTCTCCTCCCTACTGTCTTCTGCATTCTCACGTCTTCCCATGGATTAAATAGGGTACGTGATCCTGTGTTAATGCATTCCTAAAGCTTGTTGTCAAAGGGAACGTCAAAGAAACCAAAGGTAGGAATAGACTAAAGAGGAAAATAAAAAAGAACAATTGCCATGCCTCTAATACACTGCATGCAATTTCTGCCATTCCTTGGAGCTGCCACATATCATATATGGCTATTATTCAATTGGGAGTTTCCTTAAACTGAAGAAACCGAAAATAGTACAGAAGATTTGCTTTGATTCTTAGCAAGAATTGCCCTCCTGGTGGTTATGGCCAATTTTTCTTCTCAAAGTTCTGTGTTAGAGATTTCCTGAAGGGTATATAGCCCCTTCCACCAAGGGAAGGGAAGCATCTGAAAAAATTTTTGCCCAAAACACAGAGTTCTTGTAATATAAAAGGGATGTGGGGAAAGGAAGTGTGGGCAGGGAGGGAAGTAGCATCAGAAAGAGAGAACAAGAGATAAAGTGCTAACAGATGAGTTTGAAGGAAATCAGGTAAGAAAAAAGGCATGGCAGAAAAGAGGAGAGGAAAAAAATGGCTGCTGAAATCAGAGGACAAACCAATGTTGCTGAATCTAAAAAAGTCAGATTAATGGTAGTAACAATGGGAAATGGTGATACTTGCCATGGAAATCTGTTTGATCCTGCAATGCACCCTATAACATTAAATGAAAGAATAATCAATCAAGCCAAAGATAGGGAAAAAAAATGGGTTGAGATATAGAGCTAGCTAGCGTCCCAGACTAGCAAACAGTTGTATCCTCTGGCAAGGAAGGAATGGTAATTCAGTTTCTATTTTTAATGTTTTCCTATAAGCATCTGTAATTAGCTTATGTTTTAAATTTAACTGATTGATAAAGCTGGTTATAATTTTTCCCATATTGTGCTGACTGAGTTATTTTTAAATAGTTTTTTGTTCTGAGATACGGCTTTGAGAATCCTAACCAAGACTGTTTGGAATTTAAATACTTGAATCTGTCCACATTGTTCTCACACTTTGGCCATTATATTTCTATGTATTATTGATGCAAAGGGCAAATTATTATCTTAATTTTCACATAGGCTATTATTGATATATTATGGAAGATAATTAGATTGATTATGTTCTAGAAAGAAAAATCACCTATTTTTATACTACTAATAACATAATTTGGATACAGTGTCCAGGAAAATGAAGTTTATAGCAGTGTAGGACAGGATCACTGGGCAATATTACACTTAGTATTCTTCTGTGTGAAAAGGAGATATACTGTTTTTAAATATTTGACATATATCTTAGGTAGAACTAGTTATGTGTAATAAAATAATTTACCAATATTACACTGCATACATTCAATGTATGCCAATACTCTAAGTATTTGGTATTGCTGATAAAATATGATCTCAATATTTTAGTGTCTACATTTTCTTCTGATTTTTTCTAGAATAAATTGCAACATACCACTTCCTCCCCATTTTGATGTCTTTTATTTAACTTTTGAGTGATTTCTGTATAGTTCTTATTTGGATGATACTTTAACGCCTAAAAAGAGATCAATACATTTTCCAAAATAACTTTTCAATCAACCTCAGTTTAAATTTTTACTTAAAACATTTACATGAGGATTTTCCAGAACCCTATCTACATTGGCCACACACGGCCACATTTCTCTTTGTCAAATGTTGACTTAGTTTTATTATTCCTTGCTATCTTCTAAGCTATTTGTGAGTTTGGTCAGCTGGTTCCTTGCTTTAATGTTTAAGCAGTTTTTCCAGACTTTTTATGCAATCATGGAAATTTTCTAACCAAAACCAGAAAACTTTGATGAATCATAGTGTCTATTTCATATACACATTTCACAACAGCCTTTTATTTGGAGGAGTTTCTGGTTACCATGCTTGGATTATTTCACTTAGAGTCATCATAATAAAAGTCAAGCTATTCAGTCTACTTTAATAGAAGATCCATGACATAGGGACAAAGACAAAAAACAAAACAAAACAAAACAAAACAAAACAAAACAAACACAGGTGGAGCTGTTAAAATGTAGTTTTAGTAAATTATACAATAGTTTTGAATACATTTAAAAATAGAATGGTGGATTAATATAAAATTTTCTGTTTAAAATACATAGGTGTTTTTAATTTTTTTTCTTTCCAGGTAAAAAATAGTATTTGACATTTATTTGGTGATGAGTATCAAAACTCATCCATGATAAAATAGTTCTGGGTTTCATGCTTTATTTTCTACCAAATTTTCCTTATTGCTTTCTTAAAATAAATGTCACATAGTAGCCACTGCTTCAGATTTGAGGACCTGATCTGAATCTCCATACTGCTTTGAGTCCAGAGGCCACATGATTAGAACTTAAAGATTTACCTTTTGTTTCATAAATGTTACTTTTGGGAATTCTAGTATGCTTAATACATAAATACTCTGCACAAATAACATATTCAGCTTATACGGCTAAAACACAAAATGATACATTATTTCCTAGGTCAATAAATTAAGCTTCCATGTTCCTAGCCTTAGGAAAATTGTTACCATATTTGCATAGCTGTGTACCTGCAAGATACTTTCCTTAAGGTTCTCTGCCCACGTAAAAATCCTTCCAGGTATTCCTGAAACAGAAGGCTTCATTGATTGTCTGGGGCCTAAATGCCCACCACTAAGTAAATGACCTCAGAGTGTTACGCTTCAGTCTTCTCTAATCCTAGTTTATTCACCTAAATGTAATCATTCACATCCATCTTCATACTTACTTATCTATTTTCTATTGATTTCATCCAACATCTTGTGACCTCCAGGACCTTGTGCCATCCCCTTCCTTCCTTCTCAGTTCTAAAAGCCTGTGTCCTTCTATAAGATATGCTATATTCTTACAAATTTTAGATCACAGTCATCCACATCTACCTACAAAGGCCTGCAAATGAAAACGCATCATATTTTCTTCAGGTCTATGTAAAAATGTTTATGACAGCATTCTATGCACAGTGTAGCTTCATAGGATGGTTTGAAATCAACTGTTACACCTCAATTTGTTTTCATGGCTCTATTTGATGATGGTGTTATATTACTTCCATTTTTTAGATGAGAAAATGGATACTTAGAGACTTTATGTTACCTGACCAAAATTATTCAATGAATGGGGGCTTTGTATGACTTCAAAGCTAAATCCTTTTATACAATATCATGTCAATATTCTGACCAGAAATTATCTATGAGTTTTCCTGAGCCTGCAATCTAGGTATATATATGCTCAGAATGTGTCATCAGGTATGAAATTTTATTATTCAAGGCAAAGGACGAGGTGGAAGTTTTATTCCACTTAAGCAGAGATATTTATAAACATGACTTTTCTGTTTGGTATTGGTGTTATGAGGGACTGGAAATAAGTAACATACTGAACTAATTCATAAAGTTAGAAAGTGGAGAGAACTGAGACAGGATCCATAAACATGGCATTATACCTGTCAAACATGCAGTCAATGGTTAAATGAATGGGGAAATATGAGAATTAAGATACAATCACAGGTACAATTTATCAAGCACTTCCTATGTCTATACACAGGGAATTGTGAATATACATGTATATGCAAATATACACGTGTACTCAAACCTACAAACTTCCATGCATATGGAGTTAAATCAGTCTTTACAAAACTATGCGAGTTAAATATTTTGTCTCATGCTAATGGGTAAGGAATTTGAAAACTGAAAAATTAAGAGATGTGTCTAAGGTCACATGTTGGTAAGAGACAGCATCAACACCTGGATCTAGTTCTGTTATCAAAGTCCACCACGTTTTAATGCCTCAAGAAGGGAGGCAGATTACTGTAGGACAGCATGCTTAGGGAAACGTTCTTGAAATGGGCGAAATGTGTGTCGGGCTTTTAAGCATTAGGAGATGGGGAGATGTGAAGAGATGGGGGAGAGATTATCAAGATTTGGAGCAACAGTCAGCACAGTGTACCTAAAGGAACGAAAATTTTTATAAGGAATTTAAAGTGTAGTGGGAATATCAGTTTGGTTGGAATTATAATGACATATTGGGAACAAAGAAAAGTACAGACAAAAGAGCAAGCACACTGTTTAGGCTTATAATTTTTAGATTGCCAAGTGGGAAACCAAGAGGACTAATTAAGTAATCACTGAAAAAAATTTTAAATAAAAATAAATTTAAACGTTATTAAATAATATTTTCTTTTTAGAGCAGGTTTAGGTTCACAGAAAAGCAGAGGAAGATATAGAGATTTCCCATTTACCTCCAGCTCTGTAACGTGCATAGCCTCCTCCATTATCAATAGCCCCCACCAGAGTGGTATGTTTGTATAACTGGTGAACTCACCACAGCATATCTTAATCACTCAAATTCTATAGTTTACCTTAGGTTTTACTCTTGGCATTTTATCCTCTATGGGCTTGGGAAAGCATATGATGACATATATCCTTCATTGTGATATTGTACAGAGTATCTTCATTGCCCTAAAAATTCTCTGTGCTCTGCCTATTTAATCCCTTCCCTCTTCTCACCACTGAAGTTCTTTGAGAATGAAAATACCATAATAATATTCATATTTTAGGAATATTAATCAGATGTTGATTTTTCTAGTGCTGGAAAGAATAGAAATATTATTTTTTCTAAGTTATCATTTGGAATAATTCATTCATGTAGGGAATGCAAAAGGAGGGTCCCAAGAAAAAATTGAAAGAAGTCAAACCTCAGTCTCTGAAGAAAGAGAACATGGCATGAAAAGAAAGAGTTTTAAATATAACTAGTAGGGAAAAAAGGAATTCAACTCATTCTACATTTTCTAAGCACCATCTAAGTGTGAAGTATGATGTTAAGAATTAGTTTAACCCTGTCCCAATAGGTATGGGAATTGAGAGAGAAAGGACATCATAGACAGAGACGAGTTTGATGTCATGCTGTAAGAATTATTAGGAATCACTTAATTTAAAGGTTTGTCTGAAATAGGAGATAGAGGTCAATATTTGAAAATTAGAAAATGGCCTTTTTAAGGATCAGAGAATAGAATTTAAAGAAGTGATGACCAGGCCTTTCATCTTGCAAAATAGATCCTTCTGGAGGGAAGAAAGGGGAGCCAGTGAGGAAGATAAAGACCAATAAGTAAAACAAAATGAGAATGTTGTATTTTCATAGAAGAAAGATACTTTATAAATTATGCAAAAACACTAAAGAATCGTTTTTAAGCACTTTGGAAAATGAAAGACTTGTATATTGTGTATTTTTTATTTTGTCTTTTGGTTTAAAGAGATTTTGTTGTGGTTTTTGCTTGCTTCTCAAGCACATATTTTCCCTCTATAAACTGTAGTCTTCAAAAGAAAGCTCAGTTCTGTGAGATTTCTTTCAAGAGTTTCTATAGTGCTCTTACAAAAACAACAACAAAAAAAACCAAAAAACAACTTTGCTGTTTAAGAAGAAAAGATCAAAAACACAGGAATGGATATTTTATTAAAAATATTCTTTTCTAAATAAGTTTGTTATGGAAACGTAACCTACTTTTCATTTAAATAAGAGACTGCAAAAATGTGCAGTTTCTAATCTCTCAGGAATGACATGATGAAAAATCATGATATCCTGGATGAACTGCACCACTTTAATTACGGTAATCTGTCAGCTACCAGAACCAACTTAAAGCATGTAAAGCACTGTTGCCTAAAACACGTCTTTCTGAGTTGCTATAATTTTCATTTACAATGGCTTTCATTATTATGACAATACATATTTCCAAAGTTTACAAAGTAGATGATAATCACAAATTGATTTGGACCCGAACTTTCCTTAAGGAATTTAAAGATGATAGAACTAAAATATAAAATGATTTTCATAGCATGACAGATATAAGTTTGAATTGTGTGATTTGAAATCCACCAAAGTATCTAAGCCCAAATTGTCTTCTTCAGAATTGGTATGCACATTTTACATTGTTTTAAATGCATTCATTGTGTTTGACTCCAGTTCCCTTCAAAAGCAAAGAATGCTGCCTAAGGCTTGGCAGTATAAATCAAAGAAGAGTCCCATTCTATTGACAGTTGCTGCCTTGGGGAATCTGATACTTCTAGGTTATATATATTCTTTAAATTTCATGTTACATTCATTACCAGTTTTTATCCCCCATTTCAAGGAACTCATTTTAGAATTGCCTAAAAATCTGAGAAGACAAACCAAAGATATACCACTCTACTATTCAGATATACCACAGGAATGGTAAAGCTGCAGAAACATGGGCAATACAGAATCATCAGGCAGTCCAAAACTGGTATGTTACTAGCTTAAAATGAAGGCACCTTGGTGAAACAACTTGACATAATGTATAAAACACAAGCAGTTTTTAGTAATAGTCTGTATTTAGTAGAACCACATCTCTTCCTTAAATCACAGGATCATTCTGTGAATCAAATGTGCAATCAATCAAAAATCAAGGACAGAAGATTAGTATCCATTTTCAGATGGGAAAAAGTTATTTGCAAATTATAGCCAAGATATATGGGCTATATTTGGTAAAAATATTGCTCAAGTTGGGGGGAACTTAAGGACTTAACACATGCTAAAAGGTCACCTTGCAAAACAAACTCCTACAAATTGTAAGTGATTAAAATTGGGAAATGGAAGTGACCACAAAGAAATGTTTCTCTAATTCTGGAAACAGCAATGGATAAATGGAAGGTTGTGGTATACCTGAGGATTTTCTCTAAGAAAATTCAGAGACAAAAATACCACCTCTCCTCCCCTAACCCAGTATGCTGAGAGCAGGCCAACAGCAGAAAAGTCTTATAGAAAAATGTCATAACTAATGCAGGAATCTTTCTGTATGTAAAATGCCATGGTTGGGTCAAGCCAGTGAAACAGGAAGGGGGCAGGGCACAACCATTCAAGGAATGATACAGCAGTTAACATCAAAATAGTGGAAGATTCAACCCCCATTAGGCCTTGAGGCTCAAGATGGTGGGAGATTTGACTTCTAGCAGATCTTGAGCTTCATTATACGCCCATTGTAATATATTAACATGGTGAATAACATGCCCCCAGGCACCATGGCAGTCCCAAGGCTAGCCACAAAAGGTCTAAGAGTGGGAAATGGCCAACTTCCTGAGAATCCCAGCCACTTCCCCAGATTAGTTAGACTGGTCCTTCCACTTATTAGCATATGAAGCCACCAAGCCCATAAAAACTGGCAACACTGAGCCTCCCGGCCCCTGGTCTCTCTCTCTCTCTCTCTCTCTCTCTCTCTGTTCGGAGATGGCCCGCGCTCTGTCTATGGAGTGTGTACCGACTTTTACTCTGAGCACCCAACCCTGACACCTCGTGGCCTTTCTCTTGCCTTTTGATGTCTCTCTAAATAAATCTACCTTTACTCAACTGTGGCTCACTCTCGAATTCTTTCCTGTGCGAAGCCAAGGACCCACACTTGGCGGGGCACGTCCCAGAGGTTCAACCGAAGCCTGGGACACAGCCCTTCTCACGCCCCACATCTGTTTTTCCTGCATCACCAGGACACAGAGATCTATGTGCAGCAACTGAGAAGTACACTTATAAAGATCAGAAAGAAAGTGAATGTGACCAATTGTGATGTTCATTTTGAGAATCCAGATTGAGACCACATTCTCACTATTTTCAGTGGTTTTATTAATCTGATAAAAAGTGTGTGGAACATGAGAGCATTATGAGAAATACAACTTTTTGTTTCTTTTTTTACATTCTCACCAGATAGAGAGTTTTGCAGTAACTTAATTAAATTGTATTCACCTTCATATCACAGGGTATATAAAAGTATGTGTTTCAATATAAGTGCTAATTAAATGTTTGGCAGTGAATGAATGACCCCCTTAGGATTAGAGAACAAAGAAGCACATGAAGTCTTTAAAGTATGTAATAGGCACATCAAAAATTGGGGACCATTATAGAAAATGAATCCAACATAAATAATGTGATAAAGGCAATTACAGTGGACATGAGAAGAAAATTCAGTAATTCTTAACCTTTTAGGGTCATTGACCTTTTGAGAGACTGAAGAAAAATGGATATACACACACACAAATACACACTCAGATATTTGCTTTCAACTTAGGAGAATTAGATACCATTTAAGGCCTTTTCTTGGGCCCATGAGTGTTTTGTCTTTCTTTTTCATGTATGATAATCAGCTTTATCCATTCTGTCTTGGATAGTTATGGTTTACTCCTGTGTACTAGTGTAACTATCCATTGTTCTCGCAATGCAGGAAATCAATAAAATGAAAAAGCAACCTACTGAATGGAAGAAAATATTTGCAAATCATATGTGATATGTGGTTAATATCCAAAATATGTAAAAATACATATATACAACTCAATAGCAAAGAACAAATCCAACTAAAAATGTGAGAGGACATGAATAAACGTTTTTCCAAAGAAGACGTACAGATGGCCAGCAGGTACCTACTCAACATCACTCATCATAAGGGAAATGCAAATCAAAACCACAATGAGATATCACCTCATGCCTGTTAGAATGAACATTGTCAAAAAGACAGGAAATAACAAGTGTTGGTGAGGATGTGGAGAATAGGGAACATTTATGAGCACTTGGTGGATGTATAAATTTGGGCAGCCACTATGAAAACAGTATGGAGTTTTCTCAAAAAGTTAAAAGTTGAACTATCATATTCTCTAGCAATTACGCTTGTATGTATTCATCTGAACAATATGAAAACACTAACTCTGACATGTATCTGCATCTCCATGTTCGGTGCAGCATTATTTATAGTAGTCAAGACGGGGAAACATCCTAAGCGTTCATCAATAGATGAAAAGGTAACGAAACGAAAAAGAAAACATATATATATATATACACACAATGGCTGGTAAGCCATAAAAAGAAGGAAATCTTGTCCTTTGCCACAACATGGATGGAACTTGATGGCATTATGCCAAGTGAAATGAATCAGACAAAGATAAATACTGTATGATTTCACTTACATGTGGAATCTAGGGATAAAAAACCAATCTCATACATACAGAAAGCAGACTGGTGGTTGTCAGAGGTAGGGTGTGGGTTGGGCAAAATGGGTGAAGGGAATCAAAATGTACACGCTTTCAGTTATAAAATAAATAAGTCCTAGGGATGTAAAAAGTCTAGCATGGTGACTATAGTTAATAATATTGTATTGTGTATTGAAAGATGCTAAGAGAGTAGGTTTTAAATGTTTACACATCAAGATAAGAAAATTTGTAACTGTATATGATGATGGGTGTTAACTAGACTTACTGTGATCATTTTGCAGTATATACAAATACTGAATCATTATGTTGTATAACTGTATGTAATGTGTCAGTTATATTTTAATTAAAAAAAATGAAGGAAATATCCCTCTAATCATAAACTATCCCTCTCCATCAGGAGATAACATACTTCTGCCTAGAATCACACAAACAGAATGTTTTCATATCACTACAACTCTAGGAGATAACAGGCCACCAGTGCCACCTTGGGCTGCAAGTTTCAGGAACTTGAAAAGGAGACTTCTCTATCCTAGTTCTTGCTTTGGCAGTGTTCTCAAGTGTCAGCATATGATGGTGGGCATGGCATTGGTCTAAGCCACCTTTTGTGTTCCTAAATAACAAGGCTGAGATGCTGTCCTCCTTCACCACAGAGCCCTGGACACTCATCTATCAACCAGCTTGCCTGGGTGTACCTACTATGTGCAGGCCTTTACAAAACAAGTCACTTCTTTATGTAGTTTTTAAAATAGTGGAGGGAAAGATGATATGCAAGATAAGATTAATAAAAGCTCCGATACTACCAAAGCAAAAGATACTCGCCCAAGGTCACAGACTCCAGAAGACATCGGTCCAGGACTTAATTACATTACCCTGAGTTAAGATACAAACATTTAGCAGGACTAAATTCACTGGGACCTGGCCAGCACTAGTCCAGTCTCTTATCTCTGCAACTGGTGCTTCTGGATCCATATCCATCTTATGTTTCCAGATAGCACACTGCTCGTTATGGTCTCCAGGCCTTTGCACAGACTGATGCATGTGCTGGTAACACTCTGTCCAGCGCCCACCCTCTTCACCTGACTGATCACTGGCCACTCTTTTGTTCAAAGCATTAAAAAACAAAACAAAACTGTCACCCTATTGGGAAGGTGTAGATTATATGCTCACTCTATTAATACATTTGAGTATAAACCTACATAGGCACATATTTGTACACACACACACACACACACACACACACACACACACACACACACGAGTACGCACAGTACAATCAGTCAAGTCTTCAATCATAGAAACAGACTAGCAGGAGATATAATTTAAGCGATCTATTACAGGGAATTGGCTTGCAGGATCTTAGGGTTTGGCCGAGCAAGTCCAAATTCCCTGAGGCAGGCTTTTAGGAAAGGCAGGCTGGAATCATACTGGCCATGAATGAAACTGCTGTCCACAGGTTGAATTTCTTCATCAGGGAAACCTCAGCTCTGCTCTTAGGGCATTTCAGATGATTAAATCAGTCACATCCAGATTATTTGGGAAAATCTTTTGCTTAAAGTGACTGATTATAGATTTCAATCACATCTATGGAAATACCTTCAGAGCAATACCTATGTTAGTGTTTGATTGAATAACTAGGGGCTGTAGGCTAGCAGAATTCACACATTAAGAAAAAGAAAGTTGTGGTATATTTATACAAAGGAATACTGCTCAGCTATAAAAAAATAAAATAAAATAATGCCATTTGTACCAACATGGATGGACCTAGAGATTGTCATTCTAAGTGAAGTAAGCCAGAAAGAGAAGGAAAAATACCATATGATATCACTCATATGTGGAATCCAAAAAAAAAAAAAAAAAGACAAACACACTAACTTACAAAACAGAAACAGACATAGAAAACAAACTTATGGTTACCAGGGTGGGAAGAGGGTGGGAAGGGATAAATTGGGAGTTCAGGATTTGCAGATACTAACTAATATACATAAAATAGATAAACAACAAGTTTATACTGTATAGCACAGGGAACTATATTCAATATCTTGTAGTAATTTATGGTTAAAAAGAATATGAAAACAAATATACGTATGTATATGTATGAATATGTATATGTATATGGCTGAAGCATTATGCTGTACACCAGAAATTGATACAACATTGTAAACTGACTATACTTCAATAAAAATATATAAAAAAAAGAAATCGTCACAATAGTATGCACAGTTTGGGAGCTGACATCACTTTTTTAGTTATATAATGCCACATCTCTTTTCCTTATTATAGTTAGCATCTAATATCCAAGACTGAGTTTTGGGATCCTTGGCTCCAAAAATATTATAAGTGCATTAATAAATATTTTCAGAATTATATTGAATATACATGAAAATCATGGAAATAGTAGAGCATCTGTTTTATATTACTGAGGTAATTATCCAAACATACTTACTTGTATTTTGTGGCTTTATGTTTTAATATAAGCCCAGCCTATTTTTCCAGCATCCTAGAACAATTATAATGCTTTTTCACTTAAACATTTAATATATATGTATATACATACACATATATTATATGTATGTACCAATTAGATTACACTAGTAATATAAATCTTATTCCTATTTTATGCTCCCAGCCAATGAAAGCCAGTGAATAAATCTGTGGTATACATCCTTGGTCAAAAGGTTTTTTGCACCACTTCACCAACACCGAGCCTATAAGCACTAGACTGAGCCATCGTAAATTCAGTAAGATGTAAAATATCTGCTGTTTACTGTGGTTTCATGTTAATTAATATTTTCCAATTTGTATGCAAGTGATAGCAATATTAGCACTGTTCAGTACATCCAAAAAGCGAATTTCAAGAAGATTCAAGGAATGTATAATATAGCACACAGAGCTAAAGTTGAATTGGAAATTACAAATTTATAGAAGTATCCACACATGTTAGGAACTTAATAAATATCACTTTTCCTAGGAAAATTACTCAATAATCATATAACTGTAGCTGAAAGTAACTATGATCTAAGGCATGTCATTACCTCAGTAGATGCAAAGAGATGAGAAGAGTGACCACCAATCTACAAAGCGAGAACTTAGAGCTGATTTTAAGAGTTCCTTTGGTGGGGATGCATGACCTCTCCTCTGACTCCAGGCAAAATACGATATGCAAGTGCTAAGACATTTTTAATATGAGCACTGTTGTCTGTGTATTTGGTGCTGCATTTTCGGTGGATAGGGAAACCTACTACTGAGCAGTTTATTATCCTTACACAACATAAAAACCAAATTAAAAGTTCCTAGAATAGTCACCTGAGAGGTGAGCATGATCCCTGATAACAGCACAGTCATGGAGGACAGCAGAAAAAGGTCTACTGTTGTCACAAATACATTGTTATGTGCAAAAGAAAGGTACAGATGAGAAGAGAAAGGAAACCCTTCATGAAAGATGGGATGTTGGATATGATCACAAAGAAAGTGTAGAGTTTGCCTAAACAAAGAGGAGGCAAAGCCTTCTTGTTGAAGGAGGAGGTTGGCAGCTACAGTGTTCCTAGTAGACCTTCAGACTTGAATAGGGCAGCCTGGTTGCTGTGGAAGATTTGGGTACAGAAAGCAGGGGAAGAGGTTGGGAAAGTAGGCTGTGACCAAACTGTGGAGGACCATCAATACCAGGAAACAAAGTTGGAATTTATCCTTACAGGTAACGACTCCTGAGAGAGCCATCAGCACTGTAAGTGGTGACAAGAATAACTGAACATGAGAATTTGAGAGAACACTTTAACTTAATAAATGTATCACATGTATCACTTACCATAATGGACAGAATAAAATGATTTATTTTAATGCTGGTAGTAACACATGAGGCCAGTGTTCTAATGAAAATGATTTGGTTTAATGAATTAACTTGTAAACCTACTGGGCAAGATATCTAATGCTATATTAGGTGCTAGGCTTAGCATACAGCCACTTTTCAAAAAGTGAAATGTAATAATGGGACTTGTCAAGACCCTGAAGTAATAAATGTCATTAAACCCAAGAGCCAAGGAGATTGCTTCGCTTTCATTGACTCAGAGACCTAAAGTCCCAGTTTCTCGGGAAAACCTAAAAGCCTGTTAATAAATTTACATTTAAAAGAATGAATACATTATTTAAAGCCTGATTCAGGCCTTCCCATCCTAAAGGACAGGAAGTTTTACCTACAGTGATTTTACATCTTTCAAAGATGTATGGGAAAACACCCCGCTCCTAATCACCAAATTAAATAGAATTTGCTAGCATTGGTTTAATCAGTACCCTGTAATCAAATCAGGCATGAAATCAAGTTTTGATTATACATTATTCTCCCTATTACGAACAAATTGCCAAATCACTGGAAACGCCCCTAAGTACGGGGGAGGATGGCAAAGGATGGGGGAGGCAAATAGTTTATTTAGTAAAACAGAGAAATACAATTAGATTTCACCCAGTTTACAGTTATTTAGCCTTCTTTTTTGAGCTCTCCCGACATAACTGACTTTTTTCCTGTAACATTTCTTCAGTCTGCCCCCAAAAGGCAGAAACAAGTGGACATAAAACTACTTGCTTTCTATGAAATTTTTTCTAAAAATGCTTTAAAATGTACCACCATATTTTAAAAGCAAAGACTAAGACTTTCTACTTTTCTATAAATATTCTTATTTAATTTTCCAATTTAAAGTGTTTTTTTTTAAAAAAGAACAGTTAATTTAAAAATTTTTGCTTTTTTTCTAGATAAAGTCATGTTTAGGGCTGAACACCATGCCAAATCTTTTACTTACATATTCACATTAAATTCTAACAACCCTATGAAGAAGGGTTCCATTTTACAGGTAAGAAAAAGGAGGTTAACATTCTGGTCATAAAGCTACTAAGTAGCAAATGTGAAATCAAAATGTGCTTGAC
Organism: Camelus dromedarius; assembly: GCF_036321535.1. Lineage (NCBI taxonomy): Eukaryota > Metazoa > Chordata > Mammalia > Artiodactyla > Camelidae > Camelus > Camelus dromedarius. The sequence goes on along the minus strand of NC_087436.1, from coordinate 63,494,080 downwards.
TCCAGAGTCCTGTTTTCTATATTATCACTATAAAAGCCATTTTCCCATTGCAAGATTTATATATTTGCACCTGTTCAGGATGCCAGAAAGGCAGTTGATGGGTATGGGAAAAAGTACCCTCTCAGGCTAGCACACCTCTAATAAATTAAATCTTTTCAAACCTACAAATCAAAGATTTTGACTGACACATCAACTCATTCAATTAAAAAAAAGGTTTGTTGAAGACTTAATGTGTTTCTGCATCAGTTCAACAACGTACAATTATTCCACATAATCTAGTATGCTTTATTACAGGGATTCATGGTGTGGAAATTTTTTTTAAAAATGCATCTATTACTAACTTCATTTTAGTTTTAGTAAAATTGGGAATGGAAAAGGTAAGTGATCTGCTGACTACTGTTCAATTGTTTATTGCAGAATTTTGCTCTGAAAGACAATTATATGCAGAACACACAATTGGGTATTTCATTATCCAGAAAGAAAACTTAGACATAGTCTGGAGATCTCAAAAATCTTATTATTTCTACAAGACATTTATTACATTTTAAACAAGTAGAAATACAAGAAAACTTTGTAATTTGTTTAATGAAGATTATGGTTGAAGACCATGACTAGAATAATTTAATGAGTAAATCTCAGAAATGATCAATGGACAGAAAAAAAGCAAAATGTGGCCAAGTGAATGACAAGAATAAATCATTTGGGTTGAGAAGTGACAAGAAGTTTTAAAAGAAAAGGATATTGTCTGAAAGCAGCAAGAGCAAAGTGTGGCCTGTAATTTCTTCTGGTTATCAGAAAAAGATGATGCTACATCCAGAATTCTGAAGGGAAAAATTATACCCCTAGAATTGAATGTTCAATTAAACCATCATTTCTGTGAGGAGAACTAAAAATCTTCTCAGACATGTACAGACAGAATCATTTACAAGAACCTGTTCTGAAAATATGAGCTTACTGTACTTTTAGAAAATATACACTAAAACGAGACAGGTAGTGTTTGTCTTCATCAATACAACAACATTTATTGCACTTTAACGATGTACTAAGCCCTGCAAGCAGGAGAAGGGTATACAAAAGTGACCAAGACTGATTTTTTTTTTCCCCACAAAGAGCTCAGGAAACAATAGAGTAGCAAATAACAATGTAAGAGGATAAGGGCCAAAGGAAAGGCACAGTTCGCACAATATCCCACAAAGGGGATACATTTGTGGAAAAAAATAGACTCTGCCTAGCAGGAGAAAGGGAAGGGGGATGATCTCAGGGTGTTTTAGACAAGGTGTCACCTTCACAAATATGTCACCTTTACAAATGAGTAGGAGTTTGCTGCATGGAAAAGGGGACAGGTTAGATGAAGAATAGAAAAGGGACCAGCAGGTAAATAGAGTAACATAAACAAAGGCAAAGAAATTAATTCTAAAATAGCTAAGGTAAAGCAAGACCTGAAGAACACATAGAAGTTAATTATCTATTTTAGTTACTACGTTTTACCAAACAGTGTTTCATTCCTTCAAAACGGTAAGCCTCATAGTACTTTCATGAAAGTATGTAAATGATTTTTCCTTTTTCTTTTTTAAACCACAGACTTTTAGTTAATTTCTGGAGATTCTTTTGTTTGGGTAGAGTACCTACATTATTATATTTCTTGACTTAGAGGAGCAAATTTTAAAAAACCCCTCAATTAAGTTCACTCTGAACACCTGTGTTAGAGAAGTAATTAACCATGGACTTAACATCAATACTTTGTGTCCCAGAACAGACTAAGCAGTCTTTTTCAAAATGAGCACACAGATAGATATTCATTGGTTATTTCAATACGTGTTGCACAGCTGCTCACTTTCTATTAACCTACCTAGGGCTTCAGATTTAAAATGGTACTATGAGTTGAAAAAACACATACATAATAAAAAATGTCCCATTGCTCTTTCAAACAAGTTTTAAAAGCACACTGGTAGTATAAATAGAAACGTATTAGAATATCCATTGTTAATTTTGTATAGAAGGGTCTCTTACAATATTTTTCCACTTTGAAAAAAATTGCTTAGAATCCTATGGATCAGTGCATTTAGAAGTTACAAGTTTGTCACTCAGTTTGAAGTCCTTATTACCATCTGGCAATGAACTTTTGTTTCTTTTCTCATCCTGGTACACTCATGTTGATAACAGAGAATGCAGCCAGGCATGTACAGCCCCACACCCACACTTCAGTTAAAATCTTTCTTCCTGTCCCATGAAGCCAGCGCTGCTGAACTGCAATCTTTCTCTGTGTACAGAGATACTCTTTTGAAGCATAACATGACATCAAATTCAATGTCATTTTCAAGTAGATTAAGTTGCCTTCACAGTGCCAATATTGCTAAACAGCCACTGTTGTAGAGATGATGGGTTTTCTATTTTTTTTAAAGCAACCAGTGCACATATTTGGACGCAACAAACACCTCCCTTTCTATACAGAACTTACAAAAGACTCCACAGGATCCCTGGCTTCATGGGCTCTGCGCTAGCAGGCCTATTTACTCCTACTGTGGCAAGCATATGTCTGCACCGTTCACGAACAGTTTACAGCTTTGTCAGGCATCAATTGCAGCAAATGTCTGCTTTTCTGTATTTGATTATACCTTTTGTTCATTTTTTTCCTCAAAGCCTTTAAGTCAGAGGTTTTCAAGGACTAACACAGAAAAGGGCAAGTGGGAAGCAAAATGTGCACACAGGTCACGTCCTCAGACCCCATCTAGGACCCTAACAGGGCTCACAACATTGGGGATCACTGGGTTTTCTGTCCTTTGAACCTATTCCAAGGATATTTGGAATAGAGTAACCCTCTAAACTGGTTTCTAAATATAAACATGTTACAAGCTTTACTTTTCTTACCAGATACCTATTGATATTTTTCACTGTCTCAGCACAGGTTTTGCATAGAACAAGTACATGCACAAATTCTGGAGATTTTGACATTAGCATTCTACTAGATCTATATGTAACAATATAAAGAGGCTAAGAGCTTCGTGTTGACAAAGACAAGATTTCTGTTGCTGTTGGTGACATAATGTTTTTTCATCTAAATTATAAGCTCTTTTGCAGGCTAACATTTATATCCATCCTATTTTAGACCTTGATCCCTAGAAAACAAAACCTGAGGCAAGGATTATTGCTAGTCTTTGATTTAGGAGGTACAATCAAAAGGCAAGAAGAATAAGGGAAATGGCAGGTGAAACAGGGAAGCATGGGAAGCAATGCAAGTGGTACTTCATCAAATTCACCAATAATGCAAAGAGATGCAGCCAGCTGCTCAGCGGGTTCACCTATTCAGCAACATAGGACATATCTCCCCAGCAAGGTGTACCCAATGGTCGGGGAGGGGGGTAGGAAAAAGGGCAAATTTGTTTGCCCAAATCTCTGTAGACTTCTTTATCAATGGCCAATGTTTCCCCATAGGGAAAAAGCTCCACTTTACTTCCAATATGTATGTGCTAACCTTTCTTTACTTAGTTAGGAAGCCAGACCTCATGCTCTATGGTGGGTGCCTCATTCAATTGGTAAGTGGTGAGAGAAATCATGAAGTGAGGTCATGTGGCAGATTGGTGTGACTATATGGAAATAAACTAAGAAGGTCCAGCTCCACTAAGCAAACATCTAGTCTACTCCAGGCAGCAAAACCACATGGGCTTAAGCTATTATACTCAGTGGCTAAGGGTCTGGGAAATGATGGTCCTGAGTGAATAGGAGGAGGCACTTGAAATCTGTCCAATACTCAATAAACCCTGTAGGACGTATTTACTGCATTGTTTCTGTTAGTTCTTTTTGATGCTGCCCATCAGGAAAGAGGTACATGATTATTGATGATGAGGAGGGTGACAGTCAAAACGGCAAGTTCTTAGGTTGAAAAATAGTATTAATACATTATATTCACTGGTTATCAGTTAGTAGATACTTTACATGGGTAACAATTAAGTCAAGGCCAGAAATGAAATAGCCAGTATTATTTGAGAGCCTATGCTGTAGGAATTGGTCTAATTTCTGTGGATAGAAAACTGATTAAAACTGAAACTTCACACTCAAGATTTACAGCTTAACAGGAGTTACATGAAAGTATATTAAAAAGTATGATCTTAATAATTATAAATAAAAGTAACCTCAGGATATTATTGGATTATAGAAGAGGAAAATTCAAAAGACTTGGGGGTAGCACCGATTCTTTAAGGGAAAAGTTAACCCAGTCTCAAAGGAAAAGAAAAGAGTTAATCAGGTGAATAAAACAGACAAACTCATTACAGGAAATGACAACAGATTGTTCAAACAATTGGAGGAATGAAAGTGTTCCGTGTATTATGAGATCAGCAAGATGTTGTACTTAAGGAAACAGTAAGAGTTGAGACTGGGGCCTTGTGTGATCAGCTTAAGAACTTTAGTTCAGTCCCCAAGGCAGTGGGGGCCTGTCAATAGATTCGCAAATCAGTGACAATACAGGTTCTGAGTTTTGGAATATCACTCTAGTTGTAGAACAAAACTAACTGGAAATGTCCAAGGAATGGAAGAGACTAGTCAGGACTTTGTTGTGTGGATGTGTGGAAATAAATGAAGACCAACCAAATGAGAACAAGCAAGGTTATTTATTCAGAGCTTCCTATAGCAAGGGAGTCAGCCACCATCACTTGCATTCTGGCTGAGACTCAAAGGCACACAGAGGTGTAGGAAAGCTTTATAATGAAAAAAGGGAAGACCTCAGGTATGCCCTGACTGCAGGCCATTGGCATGGGGAAGCTGGAGGTGGGCTAACTAGAAATAGGCATCCTGCGTGATTGGTTAGTGGTGCATATTTGGCTTTATCTGGTTGGTCCTAAGTTAGAATCGGGGCAGAAATTAGGGAAGCTAGCAGTTACTAATCAAGTCCTAACCATTTGGGGCCAATTTTTATAGAAGTTACTGTTTAGCTTCCTGGATCGTTACTAGAGATAGTGTTCTGAGTTCCTATAAGTCTGATTTATGACCGATTGGCTCCCTGGGTTTGTTATTGTACATAAAAGGGTTGGTTTTCTGGACAGGTTGCTGCGTGTTGTGAGATAAATTCCTATTTTTATACATTGTCTGGCCATTGTTCATTTGTATATTCAGTTTCTCAGTTGGTCTAGTCCAATTATCACATAGAGACTAAAGAAAAGTAGTAGCAGTGAGGATGGGATTACAAAGATTTTAGAAGAAGTTATAATGTAATTTTTGTAATAATGTGTATGTGAAAGAAAAGATACAGACATATTTGTATTTGAGGTTAAATTACATTTGGTGTAGCAGTAATCAGAGCAAGAGGAACACAGTAACAAAATAAAAAATAATCAAGTGGGGTCACATCAAACTAAAAAATGTCTAGATGGCAAAAGAATGATCAACATATTGAAAAGCAAACCTAGAGAATAAAAAAAAACTTCAAATCATATTTAATAAGAGGTTAATATGTAAGATATATAAAGGACTCATATAACTCAATAGCAAAAACCAAATAATCCAATGGGCAAAGGACCTGAATAAATATTTTTGTTAAGAAGGTACATGAATGTCCAACAGGTACATGAGAAGGTGATCGATATCACTAATCATAAGGAAAATGCAAATCAAAACTATGAGTTATCACCTTATGCCTGTTAGAATGGCTACTGTCAAAAGAGTTAACAAATGCTGTCAAGGATGTAGAGAAAAAGAAACCATTGTGCATTGTTGGTGGGATATAAACTAGTATAGCAAGTATGAAAAAAAAAGTATGAGGCTGCTCAATAGATTAAAAAATAGAACTAAAACATCATCTAGCAATTCCACTTCTGGGATATATCTGAAGGATAATAAAAACACTATGCCAAAGATGTATCTGCACCCCCATGTTCATAACAGCATTATTAAAAATAGCCAAGACATGGAAACAACCTAAGTGTCCACTAAGATGAGTAAAGAAAATGTAAAAAGTATATATAAATATAAAATGAAATACTATTTAGCCATTAAAAGAAGGAAATCCTGCCATTTGCAACAATGTGGATGGACCTTGTGGTCATTATGCTAAGTAAAATAAGTCAGTCAGAGAGAGACAAATACTTATGATCTCACTTATACATAGAATCTTAAATAACCAAAAAAAAACCCCCAAATTCATAGAAGAGGTCAAGTTTGTGATTACCAGAGGAAAGGGAGGGAGAATTGGATGAAGTGGTCTAAGGGTACAAACTTCCAGTTATAAAATATATAAGTACTAGAGATGTAATGTACAATATGATGCCTATAGTTAATGCTGCTCTATGATAAATAGGAAAGTTGTTAAGAGAGTAAATCTAGAGAAATCTTATCACAAGGAAAAATGTTTTTTGTATCTATATGAGATGATGAGCATTAACTAAAGCAATTGTGGTAATCATTTTACAATATATGTAAGTCAAATTATTATGCTACATACCATAAACTTATACCCTGTTGTATGTCAATTATCTCAACTGGATAAAAAGAGGAAGAGAATGCTCTGGAGGTTGGTAGTAGAGGATGAAGATTAGTCTGTTGACTTCAGTTTGGGGCACATTGAGTATCATGTATGACGCTTAGTAGTATCCAACCATGTAAGAATGATATTGTAGGCACTGTATCTCCAGCCCCTCTAAAAATGCCTAGAAAATAGAGCATCCTCAAAACACTTAATTTAACAAATTTAATATCTTTATTTAGCATTTGGGAGAAATATATAATTGAGAGCAAACACATAGGTCACTATTGGTGTTACAAATCATGGTAATGGATACAATTCCATCAGTTAAATATCTAGACTTAAAGTGAAGGCTAAAGGGTCAGTCCCAGGAGAAACCCAAGTGTCAAGGGTAGAAAGAGGAAGGTGGAGAAAAGATTAATGGATGGTAGTAAAAAGAACACTTTATGAAAAATCAAAGACGATAGTATTTAAAGAAGTTCAGTAATTCCTAATGCTTTAGAAAAAAGAGTAAGCATTAAAATGTGGGAATTTGGTGGGTAGATGATGATTGCGTAAAGTGGTGACCTTATTGAGAGCTATTGACAATATATAAGAATATAAAACAAATATAGTAATACAGTCCAAATACTTACAAACATTATGATCATTTTTACATTAAATAAAAATTTTTTTGGTAATACAAATATGAAATATCTTATTTGCCTAAAGAATGAAGTAAAATCTTAAAATATCAATACCCGAGCTACATAGGGACAATTCTGAGAAGCTACGAGACACCCCGGAACTTCGTCTCTCGACCTTAACTCATTTGGGGAATGGTGTATATTAATTATAGTTGCAAGGATTAGAAACATTATTATAAGCTAGAGTAACTATAAACTTGTTAGATGATGACAACACATTAAAATTTAAAATAATGGGACAACCACTAAAGGTAGAGATGTTGTATACTGCCTTTCATTTAACAATATCTATTATCTACTATATGCTGGGTAGTGAGATAACAACCAGAACACAATTTTAAACCAAAAAGACATAAGGTTCCTGCCTCAGGGAGCTTATTACCATGTGGATGAGATAAATGCTAAGAAAATAATCACATAAATAATTAATAAATTAAAATTAACATGTGATAAGTGCTATAACTGAAATGTACAAGATATGTGAGAGAACATAAGAAGAATCAATCCATTTGGGAAGATAAGGAAACGATTCCTTGAAGAGGTGAGTTTAAGCTCAAAACAGAACAGAGTGTTAAACAGATGGCGAGGAAGAGTATGTGTGAGGGGAAAGAGAGCAGGTAAAATAGTCCAGATGGAGGGTACTAAAGTTGTAAAGGTCTGAGGGGAATGGGAGAACTGAGGAGTGGAAAGAGAGTACCAGAATACACAAAAGACAAGGGGATGAAGATGTGTGGTCGTGAGCCCATGCATGGAAGTTCATGTGAATTCATTAACAGAGCATGTTAATATACTTAGTCATTAGCCTAAGCATAATGGAAAGAGAATATGTTTTTAAGTAGGGACAGGGGCATGAGCAAATATGTATTTCAAACCTATTGCTCTGGATTTAATGGATGGAATAGAGGAGGCAAAAAGAACAGAAGTGAAGAGAAACATTAGAGGGCTATTGTCATGTTGAAGCCACAAGGCATAACTTCCACTAGAAATTCAGTTCAAACAACTATATAGATACAGTCATATATATGGAAAATTAAACAAAATATTTGGAACAGAAGTTCTTAAGATGTGATGAGTATGTATATCAGTATCACTGTGGTGCTTTTTTCCCCCAAATTGAATAGGTCAATCTTCCCTTTCTAACTTTCTTGATTCTTATATTTCTTGAAGCTAGAGCTACATACACATTAAAAACCATTTCACAAAGACTCTGATATGTTCCTCTAATATGTTCACCACTAATAACCAATTATTTAACAAGTTACTGAACAACAAATGGGTCAAAGGAGAAATCAAAAGAGAAATTAAAAAATACTTTGAGACAAATGGAAATGGAAATAAAACTTACCAAAACAATTGGGATGCAGCAAAAGCATCCTAAAATACAACCTAACTTTACACCTTAGGGAGCTAGAAAAATAAGAAATGAAGTCCGAAGTTAGGAGGAGGAAGAAAATAAAAATGAGAGCACAAATAAATAAAATAGAGACCTCAAAATATAAAAAACCAATGAAACCAAGAGCTGTTTTTTTAAAAAAGATAAACAAAATTAACAAGCATTTAATTAGACTCACCAAGAAAAAAGAGAATTTAATTAAAATCAGAAATGAAAGAGAAGATGTTATAGACCATATTATAGAACTGCAAAGAATCATAAGACACTACTATTAAAAATAGTATATCAAAAATGGACAACCTAGATGAAGTGGACAAATTCCTAGAAATATACAACCTACCAAGACTCAGAAACAGAAAATCTGAACAGACTGATTACTCCTGGGAAACTGAATCAAGAATCAAAAACCTCCCAACAAACAGAAGTCCAGAACTAGATGGCTTCTCTGGTGCATTCTGCCAAACATTTAAAGAAGAATTAATACCGATTATTCACAAACTCTTCCAAGAAACAGAAGAGGAGAGAATAATAACTTCTAAATACACATTATGAGGCCAGCATTACCCTGTACAGAAACCTGACAAAGGTATCACACAGAAACTACAGGCAATATCTCTGATGAACATAGATGTAAAATCCTCAACTAAATACGAGCAAACCATGTTCAAAAATACATTAAAAGAATCATAAACAATTGAGATTTATTCCAGGAATGTGAGGATGGCTTAACACTGGCATATCCATCAGTGTTACAACACATTAACAGAATGAAGGATAAGGATCATATGATTATCACAGTATATGCAGAAGAAAACATTTGACAGAATTCAACATCCATTTATGATAACTCTCAACAAAGTGGCTATACAGGGAATGTACATTAACATAATAAAGGCCATGTATGACAACCCTACAGGTAACATCATACTTAACAGTAAAAAGTTGACAGCACTTCCTGAAGATCAGGAACAGACAAGAATGCCTACTCTCACCACTTTTATTCAACATAGTTTTGGAGTCCCTAACTAGGGAAATTAGGCAAGAAAAAGAAAAAAAGTCATCAAAATGGAAAGGAAACAGTACAATGGTCACTTGTTATTATATATAGAAAATCCTAACAACTTCACCAACATGAAAAAGAAAAGAAATCGTTTGGACTAATAAATGAATTTAGTAAAGTTGCTGGATACAAAAAAAAAATAAATAAATAAAACTCCAATGTGTTTCTATACCCTAGTAACTATCAGATAAAGAAATTAAAAAAAAAATTCCATTGCAATTGCATCAAAAAAATAGAATATGTAGGGATAAATTTAATCAGGGAAAGTAAAGACCTATACACTGAAAACTCTAAGACATTGATTAAAGAAACTGATGAAGACAAATATAAGTAGAAAGATATCCATGCTCATGGACCAAAAGAATTAATACTGTTAAAATATTTATACTATCAAAGTCAATCTACAGATTCAATGTAATCTCTGTCAAAATTCCAATGGCACTTTTTCTGCAGAAATAGAACAATTTTAAAATTTGCATTTAACTGCAGAAGACAGAAAATAAACAAAGCAGCCTTGGCTATTAAGAAAAAAAAAGATGAAGGCATCATGCGTCCTGATTTTAGACTATATTACACAGCAATAGTAATCAAAACAGTATGGCATTGACATAAGCACTGACAATAGATCAATGGAACAGAATACAGTCCAGATATAAACCCAGCCATATATAGTCATTTAATTTATAGCAAAAGAGCCAAAAATATACAATGGAGAAAAGACAGTCTCTTCAGTAAATGGTACTGGGAAACTGAACAGCTCAGTTAGTTAGTTTCTGATTTGTAATGTGATTTGTAGAAAGTCTGAGGTTATATTGTATGGTAGTGATCAGTGATTCAGGTATTATGTGTTATTGATTGGAGACGGTTCAATGTGCATCAGAAATCAAGCAGCCAGATGCAGAACTGAAACCTTCACACAGAAATTGAGAAGTGTGAAAAACATCTCACCAATATGGATAATCATCCCAACTCTAACGTGATTTGCCCCAATACAATTCTTTTTCATTTTTACAAGACCCTTATGAAGAAATATTTTTATTAACATTGTTAAGAATTAGGGCTAGTTTTCAAGATTTACTAAGTACCTAGCCCAAGGGCTTTTCATTAAATTGACTCAAATATTCAAATATATTCTGACTATAAAGATATAAACTTCATATGCTAAATGTTAAATATAAAAAAGTTTTTATCTTAACATAAAGATGAAATAATTTAGAAATATAGAAACAAATATGAAATAAAGTAGAACTTAGGGTGTATTTTACAAATCTATTACTGTGGATATCCTACACTTAATTCTTTTTCTTAATAGCAAACTGGTGTTCTTTTAGAGATTTACTACCAAATTATGCTCCATCTTGATGAAATTGTTGAAGAAAGTTTTCTATTCTCTCACTACAAAAATTAAACAATAGTCTGATATTTTCTCCACTATATTCATATTCTCAATGTCAATGAGTGCTCAGGCAGTAGATTTACTCTCTAGTCTAAGGGACTGAGAATATAGAACAAGTAGTGCAAGAAAGAAAATGTTACTCAGAGCCTGATGTCAAGTGTTTCCAGTGACCTTCAGGGGCTAACTTATTTCTGACTGTTTTCAAGCCTGTTTCTTTTATTCTTTTGAAATAAATGTGCTTTAAGGATAAATATTTAACAGGCATGGTAAAGGGCTAGCATGTTGCAGTTATCATGAGAATTAATTGTTTCAATTAGGAGTTGATTTATAAGCTAAGTGTATCATTGTCTATATGTCTATGACACGCAGACCTATGTCTACATCTCTAAGTCTAAAAAGCACACCTATTCATGGTTTATATATGTTGAAGAGGTCCAAAGTGTGGAGGGGCAGGAGAAGGAGAACAGCATCTTTCAAAAATGATGTTGGTATTTTCTTTAGGAAACTTGAAGTCAAACTCTAGTATTGCTTCTGCAAGTTCTGTATACTAATGTAAGTAATAATATGAAGGATGTGATAGTGCCTGGAAGAGTCCAAATTTTGTAGAAGGGAAGTATGAAAAGAAATGAACCAGACAGTCAGGGGTTGTCAAAGAAAAGGATAATTTCAGTTGAGGCTTGAATGTGGTGCCATTACTGATAGTGTTTGAGATCTGAATGTACGAATTGATAGGTGAGAAAAGGTGAGGAATAAGGTCACTGGAGGTGAGGAAGTCAAGGAAATAAGATACTAGGGTGCTGGGAGAATCAGAATCGCTATTAAAAATCACAAGGCATGTGTAGCAATGAATAAAAGTCTAGAAAACAGAGTTCTAATGTCTTCAAGGAAGAGAAAGCATAACAGGGAGAATAGCTGCAATGTGCAGAGAGTGCTGGTACTGTGTGTTTTAGGAAAACTGAATTCTCATTAGAAAGGGGAAAGTACTGATCTAGAAATAGAAATAAAAAGCAAAGGCAGATAACAGGTGGTTGTGGTGGGGTTCTGGCTAGGTGTCAAAAGCACGGTGAAATCAAGTGCATCTTCTCCCTTTAACGTATAATGGGGTCTCAGTAAATATTTACAGAATGAAAGAATGGTAAAGTATAAAAATCAATCAATTCAGATGAAACAGAAGGGACTCAGGCCTTATCTTAGTCAGCCTGGACTACTATAACAAAAATACCATAGAGTGAGTGGCTTAAACAAACATTTATTACAGTTCTGGAGGAAAGAAGTCCAAGGTCAAGAGGGTGACAGGTTTGGTATCTGGTAAGGTCTCCTTCCTCACCAAACATCATAGGCCATTTTTTGCTGGGTCCTAATGTGGCAGAAAGACCAAGAGACTTCTCTGGAGTTCCTTTTATAAGGGTGCTAATCCAATTCATGACCTAAATTACCTTCCAAAGCCCTCATCTGCAACTACCATCACATCGAGGGTTAGGATTTCAACATAGAAATTTGGAGGGAACACAAGCCTGAAACTTTGATATTAAGAAAATTTAGATATACTTTGTTTCTTATTGATAAAAAATATTTGGGCTAGATTTGTTAAGTATGATATGTGGTTAAAAATAATATTACTTGGAATAATATCACATTCAATTCTTTAAAGATATTGGCAATCACATAACTGAGAATCTTCTATGAGCATAAAACAAGCAACTCTTTCTAATTTTAGTTCCTAGTACTCCCTGGAACATCAGCCAACACTAGTTACTTTAAAAATGCACATTTTTATACGTTCTCTACCTATTTTTGTTTATTTAAATGTATTTCAAAGTCGTGGGCTTTTTTCTTGAATATCTTCATATAATTAGTAATATTCTAAATATATTTTTATTGCTTTTGTAATTTTTGGATGGAGCTTATTATCTACATTAAAAAGATTACTATAGTATTAATCAATTTTTTTATTCCAGCCTTTACAAGTTTCATTGTTATTTTCTTTAATTATTCTCTTACCATTCTAAAATCCCTGCAGTTATTATTAAAATGATATGGATATTGCGTGCATTTAAAAATATTCTGAGTTTATTTAGGAAAACAGTATCAATAAAATATGCTTTGTTAATTTTTCATAAAATTATTCAAAATAGTAAAAAGAGAATTCAGATAAATTATCATATGGGACTTTCAAACATATTGAATAACATTCTCCTTTCAAGGACGTTTAAACAGAATTTTTGTTGATACCAATGGATCTTGATGTTAGCCTGAAAAAAAAGTTGAGTGGATTAAAAATTTATGAACTCTTGAGATTAGGAACACAGGAAGGCAACCTATGGAGATAAAGGAAGTTGTCAACAAAAAGAAGTTTAAGAAAGTTTGAGGAAAATTATTGAGCTCTACTTTAGGTAGTATACTTAAAGAGAATTTTAAAAAATCTTGTGTAGGTATTTTATAGATAACAGACAGTAATTGAAAGTCTACAAGTTGATGTATTCCTCTAGGAAAAGTAATATGTAGTAACAATGTGAAAGACATAATATCCTGTACAATCCAACAAAGCCAGTGGGAGATTGTATTGAGTACATTGGCCTGTGTTTAAATCACAAAATCGATAAAGATTTGTCTTTATTTGGGAAGGCCCTCAGAAGATAGATTAAGATGCTAACACTAAATGATTATTTTTTTTAATCTTCGGTATATTGAAAATAAAACAATTTTGTAGGTTGTTCAGAAAACATCTTTCAGTATTAAAAACATTTGGAAGAATATTTAGCCATCATCTTTAGTAAACATTTATTAAATATCTAATGCGTATAGAACTGTGCTAAGTCTCTAGATGTAGAACATTATTATATTTTGGTTTTCAACTGGTATTTTTTCCTGTGCTAATACAAACCCCAAAGGTACAGTAGAGTAATAATCATTTAAACTCTTCTTTTAGCCTAGATATTTTTCCCCTTATTTCATATGATTTTTAAATATGTTGCTATGAAACATTTTTTCTTGCATAAAATGAATTCATCCTGAAGTTTAAATACTGTGTCAATCATGCTGTTAGTCTTCAAAATGCAATATGCATTTAACAGATAAAAGAGAAGAAGATAAACCATTTGCAAGCACTCTAAAAAACTTCCAGACATTATTTCACGAGCACAAATTATTAAGGCAACATGAAATGAATTAAGATACAGATCAAGATGACTGTGATAACTGCTTTAAAACATGCATCTAATATCACCAGCCTTAAAATGCTATTGCAATGGTCTTACTGAGCATACTAAACTTCTACATATTTGCTTATTTGGAGCATAAGAAAAATTTAGAAATATTTTATATAGAAAAAAATGGGCAAACATGGGAAACAGAACTGGATTTTCACTACTGAGATAAGGCAATGAGATAGAAAATAAAAGATACTGTTCTGCCACTCAGAGTCCATCCTTCCTCTTACAAACACTTGCACGTGCATACATGCCAAGACACAGAACCTACTGATGAAATAACAAAAAGAGGGGAAAAAATGGAACAGAGGAAATTAGGCCTAGAAATAGTCCTTATTTACACACAAATACAATCCAACACAAGATTTTTTTTTTCATTTTTAATAAGATAATATTCTATTTATTTTGGAAGATTTTTCCTGTCAAGGGGAAAATCTATTTTTAGTACACTATCAAGCAAGACTCAACGCCATTCAGGAGCAAGGAATATTACATATGAAAACAGGCAGTTTCAGCAGCTACTAGCCTTAGTGCAATTATATCTCCTTATTTTCTCTTAATTAGTTGTAAAGGTATATTAGGCTACCACAAATTCTCTTTGCTCTATACCAGCAGTACATATTGGTAGATTTTCTTAGAGCAGGCAGATGGCTAGATATGAGCAGAGAAAGGGGGATGCAGACCAAATGGCAGGAATTGGGCAGAAAAGAGGGGCACAGGCCAAATACAGGAAACCATACATCATGTAAGCACCAGGGGTCCCTGAGTAGAGAAAGAAAAGCAGAAAACTTGGCTGGATAAGTGGTCACACCTTTTGGGCTGATCAGAGACCTGGAGGCTGACAAAGATAGGTTGGAAAAGGCAGGAATCTCCAGTGTCCGAATGTAACCTTTTGTTCATTATGCCCTCATTACAATAAAAGCAGCCTTGCAGATTAGAAGTACCCATCATGCACCAACACTGTGACACTTCCGATCCAGACTAAATAAGGACAAAAATCCTTCCTCCCTTTGGGAAGGTGAAGTTGGGATGAAAATCAGGGAATAGGAATCCAAACCTTTCCCCCACTAATGAATATTCTGTCCATTCATTTCTATACTCTATATAACCAACTTGCCAAAGAAACTCAGCAGAGCTGCTCACCTGAGCCTGCCCGCTCTCCCCTTGAGAGTGTACTATCTATCCCTAATAAATCCTGACTTTCTTAACCTCTGTCTTGTCTCTGAATTCTTTCTGGGACGGGACAAGAACTGAGACACTGGTTACATGTACCGGGAACATTTTCATTATATTTATGTTGAGAATATCCATATATTATTTTCCTAACAGTCTTGACCATGAAGTAAGTTCCCACTTAATACCAAGTTATTCTTTTTAATTTAACTAATCATAATTAGTAGTCATGGTTAATTTGTTTCACAATTTTATTTCATTCGACTTCTGTACAGTTTATCACTTTTACCTTTCGATGATACAACATATTTAATGTCTTTGGTGTGAGAGTTTTAGAAATGTACAATATCTTCCTTTAGAATCGCATAAAGTACTTTTCAGGTGACCACGTATCACCTCGATACTAGTAGATAGTTGGAAGTAGTGACAGTTTAAATTCAGCCATTAATACATTAAAAAAAAAAAAAAGACACTACAAATTCCCTTATCAGCTATGCTATTGTGCAGAAAATCTTGTGGCATCTACAAATGGCCAATACATTTTCTTGCAAGCAGATACAGCATCTTACCACAGTGGCCCTATGGATACTGAATGTAGTTGTCTGGAGTTTGGCACAACTTTTTAAAAAACTTTTTTCTTTAATCCTAGGTCAGTGCATCTTTTCATTAATAATCTACTTATTCTAATAATGGCATCTCTAAAGGGGGCTGGCAATCTGCATCCCATAATACGTCTAAACACCTTGTGTGTGTGTTTTCTCACCATGATTTACTATTCAAAAGAAAGATTGAAAATATTCATTGACAGAACAAGGGAGCATATCTTTATTTATGATGCCTCTTTCCGAGGCAAGTATTGAGATCTCAACTAACTGAGGATTTTTCCTAAATAATTTGCATATATTCAGGCCTATCACTCTGAAGTAAGATGCTGAAGTGTTTTTAATCAGATTAGCTCCTGCGTTGCTACACATTTTAAGACTTTATTTGGCAAATATTTAGTGTGCCTGTCTTACAGCATCAAAAATAAAAGTTTGCATTGTGTAAATGTAGCTTTCCCCCATGGACAGCTACAAAAGATACTATATTCATGGAATGCTATCAAATTTTAGAAATCTTCTGGTCCCCCAAAGTGAATAGATTAGTTCAGAAAACAAGCTATTTATTTATCAACCAGGAAAGATAATAATGGGTATTTTGCTGTTTCCTGATTTGTGAATGACATTGTATTAGGTCCAATGAAGAATGTTAAAAGTAACTGAAATTCATACAGAAAGGGGAAATACAAAGCAAACAAATGTTAAATGTAGGACATAAAATTTGCCAAGTGCCTGTAGAAGAAATTCTGTACTTAAGCTCTGAAAGAGACATTAAGCTCAAGATGACTATCTGTCCCGAAATTAAGTAATTGTTAAAATGAGTGCACCAACCAAGGATTTTTAAATAGATATTTGAAAGTTTGGAGGGAAAGATGGTTGGGGGAGGGGTGGGATTGAATCCAGTCTAGAGCAAAGACTTACACAAAGTTCAGGAACAAATATTCAAAATGTATCAACAAGAAAATAACCACCCTAGATGGACTGGAATGGAACTTCTGCACAGATAATAATGAAAGACAAGAATAATTAGACAAGGGAGACAAGGAAATGAATAGCGTACATTTGAAAAGAGAGACTAAAGATCCAGGGTTTGAAAACAATGGCAAGAACATACTACTTCTTTCAAAAAGGGAAATTTACAACTATATAGTTTACAGATCTGATATCCTGTGTGGAGTTTTTGGTTAAATCATCTCATAATTGACACCCACTGAGCTTGGGTGGTCAAGGCTACAAAACATTCTCTCAATGCCAAAGAACTACTCTTCCTTCCCTGGAATGGGAATTTGGGGATTAGAGGGGTGCCAATGCTTATTAGTAACTTTTGATAGGATCATGAAATGTAGGCTTGGCAATTTTCCTAGGAGGAATGATAAATGAACCATGGATCAGTTCTTTAATGTGCTTTATTAATACAATTAAGACTCATTGATTTGACTAATGTTTTCAGTAATGTAATACTTTATTTTTGTGCCTAATTTAAGGAGCTTCATGAACTCTAGACCACTGTTTGGTTCAACATCACATTGAGGGGAAGAAATAGGGACTAACATTTGGATAGAGAAATGTAATATGACCTAAAACTCTCAGAAGTGAAAAATCACTTTAGAAAACTAAATTCAAATGCTCAATTCAGAGGCAAGATTCTTTATTAAATGTTCCTTATTGCTAAGTTCTAGTCTATTTCCTTTTCATTTTACATCCTCTCCTGGGGTGATCACATCCATGCCCATTATTCTTAATGACCACTTATAAGCATATTAGTCACACATCTTATCTCCAGTTCAGGGATCTCTCATGAGTTTTGGTTCCGTGGTTATAACTGTACTTGGCATTTTTGATGGATCTTTCAAAGGCACTCGAAGTTCAACAAGTCTCAAAATAAATTCATGATCTTTCCCACACTTACTACTTTCTCTCTTTCACTGTTTTGAGTCATACTGAATGGCAGCATTATTTATAAACAAAAGAAGTGTAGGAGCTTAGATTAATCCTCACATCTGTTACTTTCATTACAAGTATACCTTAAGGCTTTTCAGATCTTTTGTTTAGGATAATTTCCCTCATATCTTTATGACTATCCTTTAAATTTTTTATTTTCGTAGTTTATGTTAGTTTTAAAATGTTTTGTTTAAAATGTTATTTGGTTCTAACTTTTGAAAGGTATTTTTGACTTCATATAATGTCTGATGTTGACATTCATTTTCTCTTAGTGAGGTAAGGATGTTATTCCATCATATTCTGGCTTCCATCATATCTATTGGAAAGTTCAGGAGTCACTAGTATATCAGTTCCACTGAAGTTAATTATCTTTTCTTTTTCTGGCTGTTTGATTAGAATTTTCCTTTTGTTTCCCACATTTTAATTTGTTGTGTCTAGTTGTGCATTTCTCTGCATATTTTTCAGAGGATTCAGCTGCCTTCTCACATCAGTAACATATGATACTTATTTATTTATGAAAAACTTCTCCTCTGTTATCTTGTTAAACATTGTATCTCTTTCATTTCCTTTCTCATTTCCTTCAGAAGCCCCAATTGGATGTATATTGCATGTTCTCTCTCTGCTCTCCATGTCTCTACTCAATGTTTTCATATTTTAAACTTGTTTCTCTATTAAATTTTTGATAATTTCTTTATATCTATTTTTCAGGATAAAAATTCTCTTCAAATTCTGGTAGCCTACTGCTAATACTATTTATATAATACTATTTATATAAAACTGCTATGTTTAATTTTTAGAATTTTTATATAAATATATGTTGTATTCATATATGCCTGCCAATTTTCAATCCCTTGCCTTTTATTTAGTTTTAGTTTCCTCTTATTTATTCCTCTTAAACATTTTTAACATTTTGTTCAATAATTTCAATATCTGAAACTTTTGTTCACCTCAGCCTTGTCTTTTTTTTTTCCTGTTATTCATGATGCCCTGTATTTCATTGTCTGCTGTCACTGTTTTTGTATCTCTGTTTTTGCCACTGTGGTATTATTCTTGGAGATTTATCTCTAGCAATTCCTGAAAACACTCCTTAAAAGTGAGTCTTCAAAAATATGTATTTGCTTTGCTTTAACAAGTATCTGAGAGCACTACAATTTTAACTAAATTCTCATCTTGAGGTAACATGAACTCATATCTAAGATTCCTTAAGTGAACTTTCCTCCCTTCTTCAGTAAATTAACCTCTGTTATCTTATTTTTCTCTCCCTATCAGAATATGAAACATAATAATTGACGCATATCTTGGATGATGTGCATTTTATTAAATGCATTTATTTCATACTGCCAAAATCATAAGGAAATAGTCAGGCTCCAAGTGGAATATCTGACATGATTAATTGAGTGCACTGGGTGACAAAGAGTGTAAACAGTACCCTTATCTCCTCCTTTAATTGAAAATAATATAATTCTGTGCCCTGCCTCCCCGTGTTTATCATTCCAGTTCAAAATTAAGTGTGAGAGCAAAAATCTCACCATGTACAAATAAAAGTATAATATAAATAAAATTAAAGGCACAAAAAGATGATAGGCAAAATCTGTTTCAAAATCAATTTCAAACAATTCACAAAATGCTATTCAAATGTGAAATGAAAATAATTTGGCATAAAAAGGATTGTTTACCAAAATTATTTGAAGTCATTAGAAAAATTCCCTATAGTACTAAAACTTCTATTTCAGTATGTAGTATAAAAATACCTCTTGAAGTGATTTCTGGATCTGTTCATCTCGTACATGCACAGTACCATATTTAAGAACTCTTACTGTAGATGAGCAAAGCAATTATTTCTCTGTACTCTAAGTGTGATTTCAATGTCTGATATACTAAGTGCTATCAAAACACATCATTTTAGAAAATGTTTTCTAAAGTCCACTTTACACATAACTGAGATAATGCTGTGGTTAATAAGCTAACTAAGCAACCACTTTATCTGTCTTTACAAGTAAATCATAAAATCCTGTATTTGCAAATGATCAACAGGACCAATATAAAAACAAAATAACAAAAGAATTAAAATATAAGAACTGCACTGTCTTAAGCTGCTATAAGTTAACTTTATTAAGTTAGATGAAAAAAGCTTATTTTCATGAATTGATTGCCAGCTGTTTCCATTTGTTAATTTTAAGAAAAAATTTTGCACAATTGGCAAACAGCTTTTTATTAATAATATTTAGGGTATTTTTCTGTTTAACAAAATAATTCTATTTGATTCAGAAGGCAAAGAAAACAGAAAAGCTCAATAAAACAGAAATGACCTAAAATACCAATATCCCAGAAGAATCATGTCTTTGGAGTGGATCCTTCTAAACTTTTGTCCAAATCTATGACATATGTAGATAGATACATTGTAAAAAAAATATGTAACATATGCATATATAAAATTTGCATAAACACATCTCACAAAACTCACTCAGAGCAGATATAATTTAAAACTAGCTATTTAAAAATACACATGTACACATACACATATATTGGAAATACAGTTCATACAACTGTTCTCTTAATGTATTGATAAGCACAGCAAATAAATACCACGATCCTTTAATTTCACATTTAAACTACATAATTTTAATAATCATAGGGTCTTCCTACCTACTCTAAATGATTTCCACACTTTACACTCTCTCCTTATTACTATAAATAATTCAAACCTTCTAAAGGCAATGTGTTCTAGATTGAAATTTTCATCTCATCTATAAACTTTAAACTTGGGTGCTGATGAACGTCCAATTCACATACAGAAGCCTTGAGAGACTAAACAATGTGAAGGTACCATAACTTACAATAATAGTTAGCACTTCTATATCACTTGATAGTCACTTTTTAATAATATCTGAGGTAGATATTAATAGTAAAAGAACTGTATGGATTTAGGACAGATGCATACCTGGCTGAAATCAGGACTGCAACTTTCTAGTTATAGAATCTCTGATAAGTTTATTAGTATCTCAAATCCCCAGTTTCCCCTCTTTATAAATGGATTATTACCCATCCCCTGTATTCATTAGAGTGAATTTTTAAAAAAGCATATGTGAATTGCTTAGCATTATGCTAGTATGAATTAACTTCTCAGTCAATGTCCTTTGTTATGATCTGCCTTTTTTTCAGATGAAGAAATGGAAGCATGGAGAGATGAAAAACACATATCAGAACATACTTGGTGGTGGTAACCACAGAGCTGGACCTTGAATCCCATTCTTTCATACTTCATACCATTTTAAAATATTGCTGAGTACTCTCTACTGACACGAGGTATGAGATAAATGACAGATCTAATTGTGGCTCTCAGCTTGAAATTGTAGGATGAGAGGAGAGTTAGATATTTTCCCTAGGCATTATACTAAGTCAAATAAAAAGGAGGTGGCTAGAATCTTCAGTGTTTGAATGATTCATAAAATATAAGATGGGATTAACAGAAATGGAATTAAAAGTGAAATTATTCTGCTTTAATGCTGGTTCCAAACACATTGTCCTAAAAAAATTAACAAGGGTAGGGAGAGATTTTTGTATGTGTGTCACTCCATCCAATAACAAACCTATTCTGCACAACCTTATTCATGATAATACACATTTTTCTACAAATTCTAGATTTGGAGTATTTTGCCTTTTAATATTACAGCTGAAAATTTATTTTCTGTATTATTCTGACTAGTTAGTATAAATATTGACAATAAATTTAATGTGAAATATAGCAAAACAATTCTAATGCTCTGGTTAAATGAAATAATGCAGTCTTGATTAAATTTGACAATGAATAATCTCTTAAATAGATATTAACTGGGCTTATTTTAAAAGCAGAGATCACTTTAAAAAATTAGGTTAAAAATATTGATCTAAGAATATTCATATTTAGGCTAAAACTATATGTTAATACTAAAGAGAAAACTATAATATATCCCAAATAAATAGTCTTCTAAAGATGTTGGTCAATGTTTGAGATCTAAAGATCCATCTAATCTATCTAGATAGTGATCTATACTCCTCAGAAAACATGCTACCCTATATGCTTATGTTAGGTAAAATATGGAACACAGTTGTCTTGTTTTTACTGTAAAAATCACAATATCATGAAAATGATTTTGAACCTTTCTATAGCTCTATATCCATTCTTAACTTTATTAAATGAAGAAATAATGCAGAAAGATCAAGGAAAGAGGCACAAAACCCAACGTGGAAAAGCAAGGTAACATGTGACAGCACCATGGAATCATCATTGGCCAGGATCTGGTCCTCAGTGTTTCCAAGTCTGAAACTCCACTTGTGGGTACAGCCAGACTGGATTTGGTCTGAGGAGGCTTAATCGTGCTAATTAACTAACAGGATAATAATTTATAAAGTAGATTCCAATTACTTAACTGTGGAAGGTGTACCTTTCCCAGAAAATGAATGTTCCCCCAACCCACAAACCTTTATGTTAACAAGATCAGAGGATAAGAAATTGATAATCACAATCTGTCCATTGTGTTTGAACATAGTGTCCCAATAAAGAGATACAGATGGCTGTGAGCAGGTGGTCTCAAATGGAGCTGATCTGGGAGGTTGAGTTTATCTTCCCAGGTGAGTTGAAAATTATGTCTGCTTTATTATCACCCTAACACTTCATAAAAATTCAAGGGAAAACAGTTTTTTTGAAGAACTAATACATAATCAGCATGTGAAATCTGAAGAAATTCTTTAGGTAATTCTGATACACAGTTTGAGAACTACAATTTTTTAGAGATATTTCTTCCAGGCCAAGGGATAGCCTGATAAAAATATTCCCTGACATAGTAAGGTAGTTATTTTAGTATAGTTATACTCATGTCTTCCAGATAGTCACTTCCTTTCTTACCTGAGCAGCATTTGATAAATTTGAAACTTATCTCACTTATCTAGGCATTGTGTTTCTTTCCACTGATCATCTCTTCTCATTTTATAGATGAGGGATTTGAAATGAAATAGACAATAATATCATAACTAGGATTCAGACACTTGTCTGCTTAAAATTTGAATCTTTACAACTCACTTGCCCTCAATAGGGACAGTGTTTGATAAAACACGTTATTTTACAAATCACTCATTTTTGCACTTGACAAACACTCTCCAAATTTATATATTTCTATAGACATCATTACATGCTGTTTGTTCAGATAACACTATAATTGATATTTTGGTCATATTTTAATTCTGATGATAAACCTTACTTGGATTCCAGTGACTCCTAAACTTCTATCACAGTAACAGCAGTTTTCAATGAGAGATGGGCCAAGGTGATGGAGTAGAAAGACCCTGAACTCACCTCTTCTCATAAACACACTAAAATTACAACTATTTGCAGAACAATCATAGATTTTGGCCTTTTCATCAACCAGAAAAGATCTTCTACAACTAAAGACACAATGAAGGAGCCACAATGAGACAGGTAGGAGGGGCAGACTTGCAAAATAATGAAGTCCCATACCCCTGGGTGGGCAACCCACAAACTGAAGCATAATTATACTGCAGAGGTCCCACAGGAGTTAGAGTTCTAACACCCATGTCAGGCTCCCTAGCCTGGAAATCCTGCAATGGACCTCCAAAGCATTTGGCTTTGAAAGCCAGCAGGGCTTAATTTCAGGAGTCCCAAAGGGCTCAAGGAAATAGACCTCAATCTTACAAGGTGCACATAAAATATCACACACACTGTGCCCAGGGAAAAAGCAGTAATTTGATTGGAGCCTGGGTCACAACTACTTGCTGGTCTTGGAGAGTCTCGTGGAGAGGCAGGGCAGGGGGTTGTAGCTTTGGCTCACTCTGGGGACATAAACACTGGTGGAAGCCATTCTTGAGAGCTCCTACTAACCCATGTAGACAATGGTGTGAGTGGGCACCATCATGGTAACCTCCCTCTAGCTCATTAGCACAGAGATCTGGCTTCACCCAGCAGGCTATAGTTGCCACTGCTGGGATGTCTCAGGCCAAACAACTAACTTGGCAGGGACATAGCTCCACTGATCAGCAGACAGGCTGCCTAAAGACTTCTTGAGCCCACAGCTGCCTCTAGACACACCTCTAGACGCAACTCTGCCCACCAGGGAGCCAAGACCCAGCCCTACCAACTAGTGGGCAGGCACTGGGCCCACCCTCCAGGAAGCTTGCTCCAGCCTCTGGACCAGCCTTAACCACCAATGGACAATCACAGGAAAACCACTGTCCCACAGCCTGGAGACCTAGCCTGCCCATAGCAGGCCAGACCCTGCTCTGGGACCAGCTGGGCCCTGGCCCTGTCCACTAATGAGGAAACACAAGCTTCAGGACACCCCAGACCTTTACCCAACTGTGTCAGGAACCAGATACCTCACCACCCACCCCACCACTATCCAGCAATCTGACACCAGCTCTGGGATCCCTGGGCCCTGCAGCCAGGCTCCCGAACCTGGGTCTGCCGGCAAATAGTCCTGCACTAACCCCAGGACTTGGATTTACCCCCCAGTGGGTAGGCAACACCCCTGGAGTCTTCTCGACCCTGACTCTGCCCACTAGCAATCCAGCTAGCCCTTTAGCCCCATGGGGTTCTGCAGTCAGCCACCTCATGACCAGACCCTGTCAACCAGCAGCCAGAAGACTCAGCACAAGGCAGGGTTTGGCAATCAACTGGAATTGGGGCCAAACAAGTCTAGGGTGGTGAGAGGGGAGTGCATTACTGGGATACATAGGAAGTCTCCTACAGAAGGTCACTTCTTCAAGGCTGGGAAATGTAACTAACCTACCAGATACATAAAAATATAAGTAGCAACTTAGGCAAAATGAGACAGCAGAGGAACACGTTACAGATGAAGGAACAAGATAAAACCCCAGAAGAAGAACTAAGTGAAGTAGAGATAGGCCATCTACCCAAGAAAGAGTTCACGGTAATGATTGTAAAGATGAACAAAGAACTCAGGAGAAGAACAGATGCATAGTGTAAGGAGTTAGAAATTTTTACCCAAGAGTTAGAAAACATAAAGAACAGAACAGAGACGAAGAGTACAATAATTGAAATGAAAAATGCACTATAAGGAATCAACAGTAGACTAAATGATACAGAGCAATGGAGCAGTCAGCTAGAAGACAGAGCAGAGGAAATCACTGCTCCTGAACAGAAAAAAGAAACTGAAAATAAGAGATCAGCAACTTAAAATAATCATATGTATATATGTTTCTATACAAAAATCTGATGGTAACTATAAACTAAAAATCTACAATAGATAACACTCACAAAATAAATGTGTGTGTATTTATAAATCCAAATATGACACTAAAGATAGTCATCAAATCACAACAGGGAGCAAAAAATAATTTATACAAAAATAACCCCGAAACAACTTTAACAATGGTAATAAGAACATACATGTCAATAATACCTTAAATGTAAATGGACTAAATGCTCAAATCAAAAGGCAGAGTGACTGAATGGCTACAAAAATAAGAACTGTATGTATTTTGCCTACAAGAGACTCACTTCAGATGTAAAGACACATACAGACAGAAAGTGAGAGGATGGCAAAAGGTATTCCATGCAAATAGAAAACAAAAGAGTAGCAATACTTACATCAGACAAAATTGATTTTAAAATGGACATAAAAAGAGAAATCAACAGTATCACAGTAACTGTGGGGAGTTTTAACACCTCACTTACATCAATGGATAGATGATCCAGGCAGAAAGTCAGTAAGAAATTACTGGCCTTAAACGATACATTAGATCAGACAGACTTAATTGATAAATGTAGAGAGAGCATTTCATCTAAAATGAGTAGAATACACATGAAAAATTCTACAAAATTCTACAAAACAGATTGTATGATAGGCCATAAAGGAAGCCTTGGTAAATTCAAGGAAAACAAATCATACCAACCATTTTTTCTGACCACACTGCTAAGAGACTAGAAATCAAGAAAAAAAAATACAACAAATGCAAACACTTGGAGGCTAAGCAATACGCTACTACACTACCAATGGATCATTCAAGAAATCAAAGAGGAAATAAAAAATACCTAGAGACAAATGAAGATGGAAACATGAATGTCCAAAATCTAAGGGATGAAGTTCTAAGAGGGAAGCTTATAGCAATATAAGCTTACCTAAAGAAACAAGAAAAATCTAAAATAAACTACCTAACCTTACACTTAAAAGAACTAGAGAAAGAACAAACAAAACCTAAAGTTAGTCGAAGGGAAGTAATCATAACTATCGGAACAGAAATAGGGACTAAAAAAAAAATAGAAAAGATCAATGAGACAAAAGCTGGTTCTTTGAAAAGATACACAAAATTGATCAATCTTTAACCAGACTCATCATGGGAAAAAAGGGGCCAAATCTATTAAGTCAGAAATAAAAACGATGTTACAATCAACAAAGGATCAAAGGAGATTACTATGAACAATTATACAACAATAAAATGCACAACCTAGAAGAGATGGACAAATTCATAGAAAGGTACAACTTTCCAAGACTGAAGAAGGAAGAAATAGAAAATATAATCAGACCAGTTACCAGTACTAAAACTTACCAGTAAAAAACTTCCAACAAACAAAAGTCCAGGATCAGATGGCTTCACAGGTAATTCTAGCAAACACAGAGAAGAGTTAGCACCTTTTCTTCTCAAACTACTCTAAAAAATTGCAGAGGAAGAAACACTTCTTATCTCATTCTGTGAAGCCAGGCATCACCCTGATAGTAAAACCAGACAAAGATATCACACAAAAAAGAAAATTACAGGCCAATATCACTGATGATTATAGATGCAAACATCTTCAACAGAATATTAGCAAACTGAATCCAACAATACATTAAAAGGATCATATACCTCATGATCAAGTGAGATTTATCCCAGAGATTAAATATCCACAAATCAATCAATGTGATATACCACATTAACAAACTGAAGAATAAAAACTATACCATCCCAATAGATGCATTAAAAACTTTAACAAAATTCAACATTCATTTATGATAATTACTCTCCAAATAATGGTAATAGAGGGAACATACACCAACACATTCAATGCCACAAAGGACAGACCCACAGCTAACATACTCAGTGATGAAAAGCTGAAAACATTTCCTTTAAGATCAGGAACAAGGATGCCAACTCTCACTATTTTTATTCAACATAGTTATTGGAAGTCCTACCCACAGTAATCAGAAGAAAAATGAGAAGAATCCAAATTGGGGGGAAAAAAAGTAGTAGAACTGTCACTGTTTGCAGATGACATTAATATTATACATAGAAAATCCTAAAGTCACCACCAAAAAACTACTACATCTTGTTAATGAAATCAGTAAAGTTGCAGGATACAAAATTAATATACAGAAATATGTTGCATTTCTATACACTAACAACAAAATATCAAATAGAGAAATTAAGGAAAGAATTCCATTTACCATCACAGCAAAAATAATAAAATACCTAAGAATAAACAAACCCGAGGAGGCAAAAGACCTGTACTCCAAAAACTATAAGGCACTGATGAAAGAAATTGAAGAGCACACAAGCAAATGCAAACATACCTTATTTTTGGATTGGAAGAATCAGTATTGTTAAAATGATTACACTATCCAAGGCACCTACAGATTAAATGCAATCCCTATCAAAATACCAATAGCATTTTTCACAGATGTAGAAAAATTATTTTAAAAATCTGTATGGAAATACAAATAGCCAATACAATCTTGAAGTAGAATGAAGTTGGAAGAATCATGCTCCCTGACTTCAGACTATACTACAAAGCTACAGTAATCAAAGAAGTATAGTACTAGCACAGAAGCAGACACATAGGTCAAGGCAACAGGACAGGAAGTCCAGAAATAAACCCTCACACTTACAGTCAATTAATCCACAATAAAGAAGGCAAGAATATACAGTGGAGAAAAGTCAGTCTCTTCAATAAGTGGTGTTGGGAAAGCTGGACAGCTACATGTAAAAGAATGACATTAAAACATTCTCTAATATTAATATAGAAGATTGAAAAATGGATTAAGGACCTAAATTTAAGACTGAAACCATAAAACTCCTAGAGGAAAATATAGGCAGAACTCTTTTTAAAATACTAAGATTTATGTCAAAAGAATCTGTATCCTGAAGTAAAGCAAATAAAAGCAAAAAGAAACAAATGGGATCTGACTAAACTTAAAAGCTTTGCACAGCAAAGGAAACCATAGACAAAAGGAAAAGACAACCTACTGAACTGGAGAAAATGTTTGTAAATGAAATGGCCAATAAGGGATTAATATCAACATGTATAAACAACTCATACAGCTTAACATCAAAAAACCAGTCAAATTAAATAGGGCAGAAGGCTTGAATAGATATTTTTCCAAAAAGGGAATGTAGACAGCCAACAGGCACTGAAAAGATGCTCATCATCACTGATCAGAGAAATGCAAATCAAAACCACAATAAGATATGACCTCACACTTGTCAGTATGGCTATCATTATGAAGAACACATATAACAAATGTTGACAAGTATGTGAAGAAAAGGGGAACCCTCCTACACTTGACGGGAATGTAAATTGGTAATGCCAGTGTGGAAAACAGTGTAGAGGTTTCTCTAAAAACTAAATATAAAACTTCCATATGACCCAAGAATTCTATTCCTCTATATATAACCAAAAATTCAAAAACACTAATTCAAAAATACATGTGCACTGGCAATGGTCATAGCATTATTTATAATAGCCAAGATACAGAAGCAAACTAAGTGTCCATCAACAGGTGAATGGATCAAGCAGATGTGGTATATATACACTCAAATATGAAAAAAAATGAAATTACACCATTTTCAGCAACATGGATGGATTTGGAGGGTATTAAGCTAAGTTAAATACGTAGAGAAAGACAAATACTATATGGTATAACTTACAATGTGGAATCTAAAAAGTACAACAAACTAGAAAATATTCTAACAGAAAAGAAGCGGACTTACATTTATACAGAACAAACTAGTGGTTACCAGTGGTAAGAGGGAAGGGGGAGGGGCAATAGAGTGGTAGGGGATTAAGAGGTACAAACTATCAAGTACAAAATAAGCTACAAGGATATATTGTACGATAGAGGGAACACAGCCAACAGTTAATAATAACCATAAATGGAGTATAACCTTTAAAAACTGAATTACTGTATTGTACACCTGTAACTTACATTGTACACCAACTCGACTTTAAAAAAAACAGTTTTGGTTGGGATTACTCTGCTTATAAGCAGAACTGAAAACATGCCCAACTAAGGTTGAACATCAATTAAACAAATGGTTAATATACTAGCAACTAGACGTATCAGGATTGGGTATGGGCTTGAAGAAGAAATCACTAGAAGACACTACAGAGTACATTTTTGGCCTTAATCTCAGAAATACCAAAGCTTGTCCTTCTAAGTGGAGAGCATTTGTAACTAATTGTTACTTTCTGATAGCAGAAGAGAAACAGCAAAGTAAAATCCAGTTCTTTTGCAGCATTCTAAACAATTTCAAAAGTCAATCTTGACAGGCATTTTTTTTTCCCCTGAATTAACTATATACATTGTTAATCCCTGGAAAACTGTTCACATTTACACAGCTTGAGTCTCTATCTTGTGAAATGATACATATAGTAATGTCATTGGGGAGTAAGTTAGAAGCAAATAGGTTTTTCTAAGACCCAGAAGAAGGTAGTTTAATACCACTTTCACGTAAAACAAACTTTCCATCTCTAGCAAAAATAGGCTATTTAAAAACATCTGTACTTTCAGTGAGTTATGTGAACTCACACGCGGAAGGCTGCATTATGCTTTGTAATAAAATCCAGTGTTAGAAGTACGCTGACAGTATCAGAATTCTCTTCGAAAATATTTCTCAAGTTTGTGAAAAGGTAAAATCTAGAGCATTCTTTCTTAAAGGCTTCAGTCTCCATTGTTTCTAACATTCCTGCCATGACCGGATACATTCTTTCTTTTGGCGTTTGAATGCAGCACAGTATCAATTTCACATAATTTAAATGAGAACCGTGTCTATTGCATTTGTGCTTATGCTGTAAAATCAAGATTCATGAGGGCTCAAGGAGAATCAGTCTATGAATGTGTTATAAGTGAGACTGCTAAAGGCCATAAAACTAAGGAAGTCATGTTATGACAAATTGTGATTTCCATTACAAATACAAATCCGAAAAATATATGCTGTGTTGTTAAAGATTATAATTAATATGCAAAAAATGTACTAATTTATTTTATAGCATTTCAAAGAAAAACATTATTTCAAAAATAATCTCCTGACTGACTGCCAAATATTAGAATGTTTGTGATGATTTATAGCCAAGATATTTTCGGTCTTCACAATGAAACGTGTATGGGCTTTAGTTGACATTCCTATGTAATTGACCTATGCTAAAATAGACCTTTTTCAGAAAGATAATAGTTGCCTCAAGGTATTTCTGAATTCATTCAGACACAAAAGAAAGGTCTCAATTCTTAATTCTACTTCTAGTGATTAAGATGCTAATTCATTTTGTTAAATTTTTTCATCTACCTTATTCCCTCTGCCAGGGTCATACAGTATTTTCTGCATAGCTTTTTTTTGACATTTCTAACAAACAGAATATCTTTGTTACTTAGTGTAGTTTGGGGGTTTTTTGTTTGTTTGTTTTAGACAAGTAGTAGACTGCCTTTTCTTTTTTTGCCAATACATTCTGAATATATTGTATGAATTTACACAATACATGTTGTATTTCTCCATTTGCATTTATATGTCTATATATAATGTCAGTGGTATTACTATAACCCAAACTTCATTTGTTTTACTAGGATTGGTCTTGAGTGGACTGTGTGATACTTTAAGTCATATTTGATTAATTTTATTTATGTATCATCACAGGCATGTGCTTTAAGAATAAGTCGACCTATTTAGGCAAACATTAAACATTTTAATTATATTCTCCATTAAAAAAATTCAAACCAACTTACATTGACATACTTAAAATCAATTTACACTATAAAAGCTTACTGGTACCATATGCTTGGCATGGATAATACTTAGTTTGATAATGGCCTTTGAAATTTTAACTGCATATTGTGAAACAGAGTGATTGCTAACTAAAAATAACATGATGGTCTTGCTTTGTCAAAATGGTTTCAATATAAAGAATTCATATGTATAGTCTCTCACTCTTCACTTCCTGCCCTCTCTTCCCACACCTCTGTTAGGGATGGTTGCACAGTGACCCTGTGCTCTTGCCTGATAAACTCTCCTTCATTAAAGTGATCTATTATCATTTTTTTAATTTATTTTTGTTTTGTTTTAACTTATTACATAGCCCGCTTCTTTCAAACTCAAGGGTAAGGGTTTCACAACCACGGTCTCCTCTGTCTAGACTGCCTTATCCACGCTTCCCTTGGCTCTTTCCCTGCTCTTCCAGTAGGTATTTGTTTAAATGTCACTTACTCAGAGTGATCTTTTCTGGGTTCGTAGTCTTGAATCAAGTTTTTCCTGCTATTTCCCCTCAAATTAAACTGCTCTTTTCCTTTACGTCACTTACACTATTTATAATTGTGTATCTATTTAACTATTTGGTTGAAATCTGTTTCTTCTACTAAAAAGCAAAAGCCAAATGAAACTGAAAAATGTACATGTGGAGAAGTTCCATGTATTTTGGTTTTACTATTGTATTGATTACTCAGTGCAGGAACAAATTGTGAATGTAATAATGAAATATTTTTGGTGTGAACATTACCTTGATGGTCAAAACAATGCTCTGTGAAACATCTAGAAAAAATGCTTTCGGATTATATTCAAACATGATCTCTAGTGAGGAAATATGAATTTAGGAAAGATTCAGATTTTAGACAGTCATTTGAATCCCAGTTACAGTAATTACTAGCTATAGAACAGTGAACAAATAAACAATCTATTCTAGCTCCTTCATCTATAAATGGGAAAGATCCAGCAAAATGCCTGAAAATGCCTGAAAAGTAATACGTAGCAAATAATTAGCAGCTGTTAATATTGTAGAAATATATTACAATAGAACTATACTAAAAGATAGTTCTTTTTTCCTAGATTCCATATCAATAAGTGAAATAGACTCAAACTGTTCACAATTATTATGCTGGTCACCACTGCTTCAGGCAAGTCATTTTGTGATTTTTATCTTACTTGTAATTTCTATTCTAGAATGATGATCTTAACTACAATTCAACGTTTTGTCAGGTTTATGCAGTACCTTATTTTACAGAAATGTTTACAGATCAGGTTTTGCAAAATCTGCAGTAACTTTGGGGAAAAAATAGTTGTGTTTTTTAAACTCTCTTTCACAGCATGATCCTCTTGTTAATTGTGTAAGCTATTAGTGGGGTGTATGAATGGCCTCACGTACATACTATTGAATCTGATGATTTACTAAAGTATCAAACATTCTTCTGGAATTTTCAAATTTCTTTTTGTTGAGATTTAGCTAAAAAAAACAAAGCTGATTTAAACATGTTTTAACAATGAAGTTCTGGGCAAACTTCATGTTTTTGATCAATAACATATGGCCTAATTAAAACAGTAGGTAAAATATTTAACATATTTTTGGTTCAGTGATTTGTTTTAACATATGTTCCTATAGTTGTTTGGTCAGTGAGTTGCTATGATTTCAGGTATTCTACTTACTAACTTTTCTTTCTTCTCTATACCAATTAAAATTCTCATTTCTGTTGTGAGCCTGATACCAGGTAGACATAAAGTAGACAGCAACCAGTACAAATGATTAGAGTAAGATAAGTTAAGATATTAAATCTCCTACCCAAGAGAATATATTTAAAAAAAATAAATAATTCAAATCTAAAGCTGCTGAAAACTATCTGTGGAAATTTTTTTCATGACAACTATCTGGTTTACCTTATTATTTCTTATTATTTTTGGCCCCTTCAACAGCTCTTCAAGATAAAAATGGATCACTAATGGGGCACTGCACTTCTGAGAGATTTCTCAGATCACTACCTTATTTTATATAACATTTACATTATAACATTAACATTGAACTTTATCCTGAAGTTCACAGGTGATCATTTTGAGGATATGTGAACTTCTTTAGCAAAAATAATTTTAAGAATATTTATTTAAGAAGGTGGAATTTATTTAGCATTACGTAACATATTTCTCAGCAAGTTTAAGTCATTAAAAGGCACACAGGAAGCCATTTGATCTATTTTTCTCCCCTCTGAAAGAGTTGACAAATTGAATGTTTTTGGAGACTGAGACCCACAGCAGTACACTGAGCTTTTCTTTGGTTCTCTTATCAGACAATGACAATGATTAAAAGTGATGAATAGCAGATGCATTTGAATCTATAATTGAACTTCTTTAAGCATAATGACATTTTCTCTCATTCTGAATTGGCTTGTAGGATCCTGATGTTCAGCAAGAGCAAACATTCAGCCTAGAATGACTTATCTGTGGTCCCAGGTTGACTCCTCCAAATACTCTCATTGCAGCTGGCAAACTTTAAATCAGAGACTACAGCCAAATCAGAAGACAGCTGAAACTCGTGTCATATTGCAATGTGAGATATGTACCAGACTTAGAGTACTTATTATGCATTTGCTTTTCAGAGGATTATGTTTTTTCCTGCATTGATAGGACCAGATGTTGCCGTTAATACATCTGGGAAGCACATTTTTCTTTGTTTTGTGTCAGATGAGAGGATGCTGTCAACTCTGGCAAAGTATCAACTGATGCTTCTTAAGCTGCTAAGGGCACTAGGAAGGTAGACAGTGATTAATCACAGAATGGAATTGTAGTGTTTCAGGTTATCAGAACTTGGACCAAGGATTCGCATCACTGTATGTTGCATTATCAAGGGAATCCATAATCCTCAGCAATTTTCAGTTAGTACTGGGTGACATGTCTTTTATCTGACACTGCTAGTATATTGCCTGGAGTATGTTTTAAACATACCAGTCATTTGAATTGATGACTGAATGGGTTACAATCCATGATCATTCATTGGTTTTCCTTTTACACACTGAGACTAAATGTGTTATTCATTTGCCTCTATGAGAAAATGAGAGATAAACATTAATATATAAATATACAATATATAGCAATCACAATACCAGAGTTATAGTTCCAATTTAGCAAGACCTTGGCTGGTGGACTTGTTTCTCAAATTTCTTTGAATTATAAAAGAAGAAAGCTGACAAAATAATCTGTTATCCTTTGATTTCTAAGAATCTATGATTTTCTTTGCCTCTGACATTAAGGTAAAATTGTTAACTCACAGCGCACATCTTTTGAACAGAAAACACCATGTTTAAATGCTTCCCATTTCCTGCTCCTTGTCACTCTCTTTCATTCTTCTATTTTGACAGTTAAATTGAAATGTATTTTCCATTCCACAGAACTGTTTAGTATGCCTTTTCCTATTTTCTTATAGCAAAATCTATAGAAGTATTATTATTTTATTGTTAATATTATTATTTTATCATTCTTTTTATAGAGAGAAGGCAGTTGAATGGTTAAATGAATTGCCTAAAATCCCCCAGTTAAGAGGAACAGAACAGTGTCAACCCAAGTCATTTATTTTAAACATTTAAAGCATATTAGTTGGCTCTAAACTTGGAGCTAAAGTAAATAATACAAAGCTTATTACACTATATAACTTCTGTCTTCTGGAAAATTGAAACCTAAGGTTCTCAATGCCATTGTCGATCTAGGTAAAGCATATACACAAACTCTAGAATCACTACGAAAATAACAACCAAACAAACAGATGCAGACAGTAAGCAATAAAATGGGTAAATGCTAACTGCAAAATGAAATATTAGGGAGAATTGCAAGCTATATTTACTTTAGCATTATTAGTCATATAAAGTTTTTTCACTTTCTAGTAAACAGTGAAATTTTCAAGTAAGATTCAAAGTTCAGATAATCGTTTATGAGAAGTTCAAATAGTAGTTAAAGAGAAGCAAATTGAGATCAGCAGTCCTGTGCTTCCAGGCTAGGTACTTACTGCCCTAGGTAAGTTCAAGCCACTCTAGACCTTAGTTTCTTCATTTATAACATAAGGATTAGACTTAAAAACGTTAATGCTTCTTAATTCCAAAGTTTTGTGACATGATTTTTTTTTTAAAAAAGCTCAGTAAATTTCTCAAAAAGTATATCAGGAAGGCAGCAGAAAATTAACCATTAATAGTTCAAGTCCTGATTCCTGAATGTCTCCATTATTAATTGTTGGACAATACTAAACTCTTCAAGCCTCAATTTCCTCAACCATGAAATGAGGATGACAATAATATTGTCTCCCAGAGAGTTTTGAGATGATTAAGTGAGAAAATATGTGTAATGCACCCAGAGAATTGTCTATAATAAAATACCTAACATTTATTGAGTGCTTTCTAAGGACAATAATCTTCTAGAAAATTAGCTATTATTTTTACTAGGGGAAGAATGTAATTTTATGGGTGTATTCATGGTAGATGGATACACATAAACAGAGGCTGGCCACCTTATATCTTGCTATTACTTAGACCAGTCTTTCAACCAAGCTTCTCTAGATTCCTCTGTTTCTTCCTTCAATAATTTTTATAAAATATCACTGAATGTGTGGATTTTCTGTGATTTTGATATGAAAGGTGATTTCTTCCTCTGTCTGCTTCACTCTGCACGTTCCAAAGTTTAACTACTCTCTTTTCAGTATGTTTGTTAGTTTCATGTTGGGCTTAAACCCTAAAATTTCCTCTTTAAAAATAATTATTTGTTGACATTTCACAATCATTTTAAATTTTTTATTTTTAATCTACTTTCCACACTAAGAAGCAATTTCATACTTCCTGAAATTTTTTTCTTTTCATTTCTGTGACATTGGATTTCCTTGGTTCTTCTCTTTGTTAGATATTCCTTTTCAACCTTACACACTTGCTCTCCTTTCCTCTTCCCAACTTTTGAATGTAGGCTTCCCTTCATTTGCAAGCTCTTTTAATCCCAAGACTTCAAATATTACCTTTAGGTAGCTGATGCCAAAATCTATGCCTCTAGCCCCGGCCCATTCCTGAACTCAGACAGCCTTTCTAAAAGCCTGTTACACATTTTCTCATAAATTTCATAGATGCCATTCAAGCATTTCAAGCTCAATTTATTCTATAGGACTCAGTTTACTTTCCATCCCGCTTTTACTTCAAGTATTATTCTATTCCCTAATTTTCCGTATTATTTAATGGCATTTTATTGTACTCTGTCCTGCATTTTTTTAATGTTGTTAAGAACTGTAAGTGTTTATACCTCACTTAGAATATATGGTTACTGTCCTTCGGGTATTCAGTAAGTGATAATGACCATAACGATTTTTCTATTTATCTTCTGGCTTATTCTAAAAATAAGGTACTACAGAGTACCTATGATACAGTAAAATTAATTTTAAAAATAAAAAATGAGTTTAATTTTTGTTACATTGGTTTGAACCATATGCCTATGGTACAAATCTCATTATAATTCTAATTTTGCTACATAAATGCCATTATAAGCAAACATTTGATGTTAACAGCTACATCTAAACTGTAATTGAAGTCTTCCTAGTTTCAACAAGTTACACAAAATTAATAAATGAAAAATGTCAGTGGTTATAGTTTATGTAGTAGATGGATTCTAACCTATATATTAGGATTGATGAATTCATTTCATTTAAATAGCTTTATTATCTTTACTTCCAAGAGTTTTCATTCATAAATATGAAGATATTCTCCTTTTTCACTTTAGATTTATAGTTTTTGAAACTATATATTGCTCATCTTTCTTGATAGGCATTTTAAATATTTTATTCATAGTCATATTTCTAAAAATAGTCAATGTTTTGTTAGCTATTGATTTTCAAACACTTGCTATTTAAACCACTTTGTGAATGGGCACTATTATTAAAATTTTTATATTTTTAATTTATAGATTTATATTTAAAGTGATATTAAATAACTTGGCCAAACCTACATTTAGTATATGGCAGAACTGGACTTAAGATATATCTTAAGATTCCCAGTTCAATGCTCCTTCTACTCCATATATCAAAATATTAGGGGACATATTTTATTTCTGACCTATTTAATTTTTAGAAAAATGAAAGTCTTAAAAAAATTTGATACCGTATGAATCTGGTACCATAGTCAGAATAATCATAATAAATCCTAAATCTGATCATGTCACTTTACTGCTTGGTCCATTTTTGCCCACAGATGGTCCACCTTTCTCAGCATGGGGCTCCTAATAACTGCTCTGTGTCCTCTGGCACACACACAGCCCCCAAGAAGTGTGCATGCTGTTATAAACTAAATGTTATCATTTCTTTAATCTACAAGACTTTATAGCATCCCGATTTTCCCTTGTAGTATTTTCTTTCAGGTAGATTTTGTTCCTACTCATTTTTATGACTGGACTCTTCAAGCCTCATTTATATATGATTTTTTTCTGGGAGTTCTTTCTTGACTACCAATTCTCCCCACTAACTTAAATCCAGCCTAAGTATTTCTTTGGTGGGCTCTAGTAAGACCGTACTTCCTTATCATGGTACTTCTCTCATTGTTTTTAATTCCCTGCTCACATTATTTAATCTTTTCCTAGACCTTGTTCAATTGTGTCCTTAGTGTCTGGCAGTACCTAAAGTAGATGCTGAATTAATGTTCTTTGAATTAATTACAACTTTCCTATTCTGCTCTAGTTTTCTCATTCAAATTCATTTAAACATTGGTAAATGCTTATAATTTTTAGCTTATTTTCAAACTTATGATTTGACAGTTTTAAGGGTGG
Organism: Camelus dromedarius; assembly: GCF_036321535.1. NCBI lineage: Eukaryota > Metazoa > Chordata > Mammalia > Artiodactyla > Camelidae > Camelus > Camelus dromedarius. The sequence continues at coordinate 63,456,375 of NC_087436.1, read as the reverse complement.
GTAATCTATAAGCCAGAAATCTGACATACAAGTTAGGTATTAGGAGCACATTTTGAACCAAATACAGTAGAGTCAGTATTCGTGCGTTTAACACTGGCAGCTTCTACAATGATGTGCTGATCTACCAGAAGGTTAGTATATTAACACATAACAGTTAAGGAAGGAAATGAGAGCAAATTTAATTTTAGGCTAATGTGAAGAGAGGAGTCACTAAACTAGCTATTGAGCCTACCTGACCTTGTGACTTCTGCATTTCAGTGTGGCTTTATATTCCTACAACGTAACCATCATCTTTTTTCTTTTTAATTGTCTGAAGAAAAATCCAGCTCTCAGGGTTTAAGATGATTGAAACAAAATTGAAGAGGTCTGGGTTTTAGCTTAAAGGAAAAGTTTTATGAAGAAAATTATAGGGCATAGATGGTATTAACTCATCTCCAGTCATTTCTGGAAGAAACTGAATATAGGTAAATTAGAGGAAAATAGTAGTATTTTAGAAAATTGATATCCACAAAAGATATTCAGATATATCAACTATAGATATCAAAAGTTATTTCACAATAGCACAGTTGTTCGTTTTACCCCAGAACAGTAAATATCATAGTGAAAAAAACAAAGAGAAAACCAAAAGCAGTATAATGTATTTTAATCACTTGTGTTGGGATTTTTGCTTGTTTTAAATTTTTTTTTGGATGGGTCTATAAGGCATTGTAAAGTCAGGAGTTAACTTAGTTGAGCCTTTCTGTATTTAAGATCACTTTCCTAATTCCCTCCTGTCTCTTTTCTCACTGTCTTCATTCTTGCTCAGTAAACTATTTTTCCACCAACACTTTAACTACAAGTCCATCTCCGGATCTAGACTCTCTCTGCTAGCTGATGTTCTGAATAAAAATCATCAATTTCCTTCTCTACCATTGAAACATGCTAGTCATTCCTTATTTCTTCTCTTGCCCAACAAAATCATCATTTACTCAGTTATTCAGATTATAATTTTGATACTGTCCTCGGTTCTCAATCTTCTACTTAGAATTAATCAGCAAATAATCACATCAGTACAACCCTAAATTTTGTCTCATATACGTCTGCTTTCTAAGATCCTGGTTGCTAAAATCCATCAACCTTAGAATCTTTCTTTAGAACAGCTACCATAATTTTTTACTAAGTTGTTTTCCTGTTGCTTTTTTCTTTCAATTTCAGCCTCTACATTAATTACAGATTTACCAGACGGCTTCCATTTTAAAAACTTGTTAAAATTTCATTTGGCTAGTAGTCTCTTATTCTTTCTCAAATGACTAATAGACAACAAAAAGTGCCATCTGAAATCAGCCTAGTAATGAAATCTTCAAGAAATTTATGTGAAATACATAAAATAATGGAACTAGAAGGAAAGAAACAGTTGAGGACACATGAATGCTCTTCTTAATAAAACAGAGATTACAAAAAAAAAAAAAGATAAAAAGGAAATAAACCAAAGACAAAACAAGGGAGACAGATAAAAGTCAAATATTTAGTTGGATGCCCCTGAAACATCTTCTCATGTGGTATTGCTTTTTCTGGTGACCACTGAATTTTTCATCTGCCAGTAATTCACACCTCTTTTAATTTATTCAGAGACTTCAAGTTTTGGCAAGTAAAAAGGCATTAAGAGGTGACTGGGTCAGGGATTATAGCTAGAAATATATTCCAACTTGGACAAGGTTTATTAACTAAAGATTAAATTCAACAGGTTAAGTGGTGAATGTGAAAGAAATAGAATGGATTCTCATAGAAATGCAGATTTTAGAACACCAAAAACTGTACTTTTAAATTAAGAGAATGTTACTATCACACACAGATTCAGCACTTCTACATTAAGTGAAAAAATGCTAGGCATTAGAAACTGGGTTAGGAAAGATGCACATGACAAGTTATTAATTTGACAAAAGCTTTCATCAATTGATCAAAAATACAATGAGGACAGAAAATAGTCAATACACCTCTGTTTTCAAAATTTGAGCCATATTTGAGAATGAGCTAATACAGCAGTTGACCCATGAACTTGGGGGTTATGGGGCTCTGACCCTCTACACAGAGAAAAATCTGCATATGACTTTACAGTTGGCCCTCCATATCTGTCGTTCTGTATCTGCAGATTCAACCAACCATGGACTGTGTAGTACTGTAGTATGTACTTGGTGAAAAAAAAATCTGAGTAAAAGTGGACCTGCACAGTTCAAACCTGTATTTTTCAAGGGTCAACTGTAGGAAAAAGAAACAAAAGCAAACAAAAAATAAATGAAGGATGTCAGCAAAAATGGCAGAGTGAGGGAATGCAAATATCTGCCTCTCCATAGAGGCAATGAAAAAATTAGCAAAAACTGCAAAAGTCAACTTTTTTGGAACTCTGGAAACTAATCAAAAGCTTGCAGCAATTTGCCAAGTGCTTGTTCAAGAAAAATGGCTGAATCTCTGCAAGAACAGTAAGACTTGTTAGCATGTTAACTTATACTAGTCCCTTTCCTGACTTCCCATCTTAGAAATACAGTTGAAAGTAATTATATTCCCTGATTTAGAACTCATCTTGCACCAAATCATTATCTGTGAGACATTTGTCAAAACATTTGCAGGTAGACAGTTTAATCACTAAGGCAGTGGATAGAAATTTTGGCAAAGACTAAGAATCTTGGAAGAAAAGACTAGGAATGAAATGCTTTGGCGGAATATGGACTTTGAAAAACTGACATATTCCTGGGAATCTAGAGAGCCACATGCATACCCTGTGTATGCTCAGGAAAGACATAAGATCCTAAGCATTCACCTCTATCCAACCTTGAGGCTCTCTGCAAGCAACACTTGAAGACTAAAGTAGAGTTGTAAACTGCCTGCCTGTGCGTTGAAGGTGTACACACAACACATTTGCAGACTACAAAGACTGGGAAATGTTTTCATTCCAGGCGTATAATAATATCTGTCCGATTATTAGCTGACCACTAAGTTAATGGAGCAGAGACATCAGTGACTACACATGACAAGGAACACAGATATCTTTGGGAGGTCATAATTCAGTCTAAATGAATAGCTTTCCTGTTTACCCTCTACCTCAGGTAAATGAAATTGTAACACAATACAGTTAAGAAGTTAGTGGCCTAAACGTTAACAGTCTTCTGCAAATTTATTTCTCTGTCGTTTAGTTAAATGAGTAAGAGAGAACCACAGCCAAATAAATACAATAATCAAATATTCCAGGATACTCTCCAATAAAGAAAGGTAACAAAATAAATTTAAAATCCCAAAAGATAAGGCAAACTTGGCTTTTCCACTTGCAGGAATTCTACCGTAGTCAAGTGATTTATTTACCCCAAGCCTCAGTATTCTCATCTTTTGACAACATGGAGAGGGATCATTTATACATTCCTTAAAGGTTTGCTGCAGTAACTAAATAAGTCAATGGCACAAAGACTGACACAGAGAAAATGTATTATTAGTCAGTATTTTGATAATCATTATATTTTCTAAAGATACTTAATTATTAGAGATTTGTGTAAATACTTACTAAAAAGAAACATTTGGAAAAAAAGAAGGGATTTCATGTATTTCTATTTTTTTTTAGTGCTGTTTTATTCTATAAAGGAATTCCTATCTATACTTCCCTCACAGTATGTGGTCCAGCATCTACCGCTGAGTAGAGAGGAAATCTTCTACAGCTATATTAACATCATATGGCCAGTAAGGGTTATTTTTTTCACTCTGTAGTCATAATTTATTACATTGGCTTTTTATTAGTTTGAAGAAGTCAATACTAACATTCCCAATGCACTAATATAGTCAAGCTCATTGTTGGGAAATAGATATGAAGTTCTCAGTGAATAATGTTCTATAAACATAATTTGATGATGTTTTAATAGCAAAGGCTTGGTGATAATTATGCTTTCCAATGTGCTGAGTAGAGAACTCTTTAATGTCTTGTGCTCTTGAGGTCTTAACTCCACAATATGACTCTAGCTAAATATCTGGCAGCAAGTCACCACAAGGAAGTTAACCGTATGCTTTCTATGTGGGTATGCATGTATTTTCCAAGTGTTGAACCATCTTGTCTTATTTCTAATTGATACAGTGGTGACACCACTTAATTATATGCTTATCAAGAATTAATATGACAGCAGCTGCCATAGACACTGCAATGGTAGTTGATAATTTCCTGCAACATTATTTACACTTGTTGCATTTAAGCTTCTCAAATAAACTTTCTAATGAAGTTTTAATGTAAAATCTTAAAACTTAGTCACTGAAGTAAGAAAACCAATTATTTATGAAAGTTGACACTTGATGTTATATTGGGAATCTAAAGAAAAGTTCTAATCTTTAAAACAATTTTATCTATATGTCTATATCTACATACATACATATTAAAGATGTTACATTAATATATGTATATACAAATTAATGTAACATTTTAAATTTAAATTCCTTTTATCATTTTACCATACATTACCCAGTTAACTTCTCATAAAAGCACTTTTGCCAACTATTAAAACAGTATCTATCCAAAAATAAAATTGAAACTAATTTACTGTCCTTTGATAAACACAACTTCTAATTACTTCAAGTAATAAAGGAAGCTCTCTTATCTAATAATTTTAAAAGATATCAAACTCTATCTTTAAATTCTAAAAATGTTTTATCTGCTTCCTTTAGGTCCTTAACTTTATACTACAATTCTTTCCTTACATTCAAGCACAATAGCCTAAAAACATTTTTCTTTTAATTGACCAAAGACATAACTTTTAAAAGTAATAATAGTAACAATGTATTGGGTGGTCTAGCATATGGATAAGTGAAATGAGTGACAGCAGTGTCACAAAAATGGGGAAGGAGGAATTGGGAATACTCCACTATCAAGTACCTTCTATACACATGAAGTGGTATAGTGTTATATGAGGGTACACTTGGATTAGATAAAAATTTATACTGGAAACTTTATGACAAACACTAGAAAATAATATTATAGTGGATATATAAAGAGAGAATGCAAAATTGAATTCATATAAAATGCTTGATTAAACCAGGGAAGGCTGAAAAAGAAGACATGAACAAATGCAACAAATAAGCAGACACAAACCTAGTGGATATTAATCCTACCATATCAATTATCATTTTGAGTAAATGGTCTAAATGCAGCAATCAACAGATAGAATGACAGAACTAATTAAAAATAAGGTACCTAACTATATACCACATACAAGCAAATATAAATATTAACACTCAAATTCACTAGGTTTTAAGCAAAGGGTTGGAAAACATAATTATAAACAAATCAAAAGAAAGTGGAATTAGCTGTTCTAATTTCAAACAAAGCGTTATTTCCAGAGTATTTCCAAGAAGTAAAATTATCAGAGATAAAGAAGTGTATTACATAATAATAAAGAGGTCAATTATCCAATAAGACAATTTAAGTCTGTATGGACCTAAGAACAGAGCATCAAAAAGATGAAACAAAAACTATAGAACGAAAAAGAGATAGATAAATCTACTATATTTGGGACTTCAACAAACCTCTTTCAGCCATTGCTATGTCAAGCAGGCATAAAGTCAGTAAGGATATAGTTGACTGAATAAGACAATAAATCAACTCAATCTAATTAACATTTACAGAATACTTCCAACAACAGAAGAATATATTCTTTTTAAACTTACATGTAATAATCACCAGGATGAACCACATTCCGTGCCATAAATCACATCTTAAGAAATTTAAAGGACACATAAATTAAGAGTTTGGGATTAGCAGATACAAGCTACCATGTATAGAACAGATAGACAGCAAGGTCCTACTGTGTTTCACAGGGAACTATATTCAATATCCTTTTATAAACCATAATGGAAATGCATATGAAAAAGAGTATATATATTTATATATAACTGAATCAGTTTGCTGAACACCAGAAACCAACACAACATTAATTCAATCAAGAAAACTTTAAAAATAAATTTAAAGGCTACAAACCATACAAAATTATGTTCTCAAACTATAAGAGAATTAAACTAAAAATTATTAAGACATACCAGCAGAAAACCTCCAACTATTTGGAGATCAAACACATGTCTATGTAACATGAAGAACAAAAAAGTCAAGAAAAATTTCAAAATATTTGAGTAAATTATATAATAATAAAAATAAAGAATTATTGGATAGAGCAAAAATACTATGTAGAAAAAAATTACAAGATTATATTCATAGAAACATTAGAAAAATAAAAATCTATAATTATGCTTCCATCTTAGGTTACTAGGAAAAGGAGAGTTATTTAAGACTAAGACAAGCATTTGAAATACAGTTAAAGAAGAAATTAATGATATTGAAAATAGGAAAATAGAGGAAAAAAAATCAATAAATCCTAAAGCTTGGTGTTTGAAACAGCAATGAAATTGATAAACTTTAGTTAGGCCAAACAAGAAACAAAAGAGAAAGCACAAATTAACAATATTAGAAATGAGATAGGGGTAACACGACTGAACCCATGGACATTATAAAGAAAATAAGAGAATATGATAAGCCAACTCTATGGCTACAAATTTGTAACTTAGATGAAATGGACTCATTTCTTCAAAGATATACAAAAATAACTTATAGTGAGGATAGCCACACCAAACAGACTGCCCATAGTAAATAACTCACTACAACAGAAGGACCCATAGGGGGCACCTCTAGATCATGTGTCTGGTGACCAGGGGCAAGTGTGATGTTGGGATGCATAAGTCATCTCCTACAAAAGGCCACTTCTCAAATGTTATGAAACAAAACCAAATTCCCAATTCATAGAAATAAAAACAGCAAATTATACAAAATGAGGTAACAGAGAAATATGTTCCAAATGAAGAAGCAAGGTAAAACACCAGAAAAACTAAGTGAGGTGGAAATAAGCAATCTACCTGATAAAGAATTCTAACAATTATAAAGATGTTCAGAAGAACTCAAAAGAAGATTGTTAAAAACTTCTAATGTCTCATTCCTTCAAAGGATTAGAAAATATGAAGAACAAAACAAATGAAGAATACAATAACTGAAACAAAAAATACACTAGAAGAAATCAATAGTAGATTAGATACAGAGCAACAGATTAGTAAGCTGGAAGACAGAACTGTAGAAATCACTGAAGCTGAAAAGAGAACCAACAACTAAAAAGTAAATAACAGTTTAAGAGACTTTTATGACAATATGAAGTATACTTACATTTGTATTGTGGGGGTCCCAGAAGGAAGAGAGAGATAAAGGAGGAGCAAAAAACATATTTGAAGATGTAATGGCTGAAAACATTCCTAACTGGGAAAAGGAGACATCCAAGTCTAGGAAGTACAGAGAGTCCCCAATAGGATAAACTCTAAGAGGACCACACCCAAGACACATTGTTAATATATAGATGGCTATATATAAACCTCATGGTGACCACAAACTAAAAATCTGTGATAAATACAAACAAAAAAATAAGATAATTATAAATTAAGATTAAAGATAGTCATCAAATCACAAGGCAAGAGAGCAAGAAGAACAGAACAGAAATAAAAAACTCAAAATCAATTTTAAAATGTCAATAAGTAGATATCCATCAATTACCACTTGAAATATCAATAGACTAACCAAGGCTCCAATCAAAAGAGGATGGCTGAATGGATCCAAAAACAAGACCCATATATATGCTGTCTATAAAAGACTCACTTCAGATCTAAAGATACACACAGGCTGAAATTGAAGGGAGGGAATAAAGTATTCCATGGAAATGAAAAGAAAGATTAGCAACACTTATACCAGACACAATATGCTTTAAAGCAAAGACTGAAGAAACAAAGACAGATATTACATAATGATCAAGGGATAAATCTAATATGATAAAACAATAAATATATATACACCCAACATAGAAGTACCCAAATATATAACGCACATATTAGTAGATAAAGGGAGAAAACTGAAAGTAACACAGCAACAGTCGGGGATGTTAACATCTTATTTACATCAACTGGCAGGTCATCTAGACAGAAAATCAGTAAGAAAACACACCTTAAACAACGTAAGACCAATAAAACTTCATAGATATATAGAACATTCCATTCAAAAGCTGCAGTATACATTCTTTTCAAGCGCACGTGAAACATTTCTTCAGGATAGATTACATGCTAGGTTACACACACACACACAAACTCAGTAAATTTATCAAAATTGAAATCATATCAAGCATCTTTTCTGACCATAAAGCTACAGAAGTAAACATCAACTACAAAAGAACTGTCAAAAAACACAAACATGTGGAGGCTAAACAATATAATTCTACACAACCAATAGATCCCTGAAGCAATCAAAGAAGAAATAAAAATATATACCTTGAGACAAATGAAAAGGAAAATAACAACCCAAAATCTATGGAAAACAGCAAAAACCGTTATAAAAGGGAAGTTTATAGTGATACAAGCCTACCTGAGGAAAAAAAAAATCTCAAATAAACTGCCTAACTTCACAGCTAAAGTAACTTGAAAAAGAAAAAAAAACCCAAAGTTAGTGGAAAGCGGTCATAAAGATCAGAACTGAAGTAAGTTGAGACTAAAAAAATAGAAAAGATCAATGAAACCAAAGACTGTTTTTTTTGAAAAGGTAAACAAAATTGATAAATTTTTAGCCAGATTCACCAAGAAGAAAAAGAGGGTTCAAATCAATAAATGAGAAATGAAAAAGGAGAAGTTATAACTGACACCACAGAAACAACAAGGGATCAAAAGAGATTAATACAAACAACTATATGAAAAAAATGGACAACCTAGAAGAAATGGACAAATTATTCGAAATATGCAATCTACCAAGATTGAACCAGTAACAGAAAACCTGAGCAGACTAATTATGAGAAATGAAATTGAATCAGTAATAAAACAACTCCCAATAAACCAACGTCCAGGACCAGACAGCTCACAGGTAAATTCTTTTGAACATTTAGAGAACAGTTAATACCTATTCTTCTCAAACTATTCTACAAAATTGCAGAGAAATAAGTGTTTCCAAAATCATTTTATGGGGCCAGCATCACTGTCATATCAAAACCAAACAAAGACATCAAACACACATACACAAAATTTACAGGCCAATAGCACGGGTGAACATACATGCAAACATACTCAACAAAATATTAACAAATTGAATTCAAATACCTAATTTAGAGTTTACTCAAACTATGAAATTAAAAAAAACTGATTTTTAAACACTATAAATTCAGTGTTATCTTAATACTAACATATTTAAGAGAGGTAATTCAGAAGAAATGTTTTTCTATATCAGATAAAAAATTGCTTAAAATCTCATTTTTGTATATATTTTAATCTTTAACTTCCATAATTAGAAGAATATTTGGAATTAAGTATTACTCTGAAGTAAAATTCTAGAAAATAGAGATCAACATTCCTACATCTTGGCCTTCAAATACATTGGAATAAGGAAAGTAGATTTAAGTTCACTGTCTACCAAAAGTTTAAAGCCTCATTTAACTTAGAGACAGTTTTACGTGAACTTGACTCCCATTGAGGGGAAAGAAGGTTGAATTTCGTCAGTTTTTTCCCCACTGTTTCACCTGCATATGTTGTTTCATATGACTGATTTTAAAACCTCCTTTAAACAGTATTTCCCAAAATTCCTTAATAATAGGAGTCACTTGGGTAATTAAAAAATGTAAACATCTGGGAGAAGCCCCAGGCCTCATAAATCACATGTAAGAGGGAATCTGCAAAGCTATATATTTAACCAATGCCCCAAATGATTCTCATCATCAAGGCAAGTTTGGTAAATACTTCTATGAAAGTGTTAAAATGAAATCAAACATTTAGAAATATTTTATCTCTAAAAAAATTCCTATTTCTGAAACTGTAAGGCACTGGTTTATTTTTCTTATGGATGGTGATCTGACACAGCCAATTTAGCGGAATTTTAAGAGATTTTTATGCTTTTTAGTGAGAGATAAAATAATCTTTGGTATTTGTATATTTTTTCCTCCACTACTTTATTTTACTGTTGTGTCAAGTTTAGTTTTTCCAAAACTCATATTTATAAAAGTACTGAGAATTATATATTTCATTTTTTCTTTCCATCCCTTATACAGTTTTCACCCTGTAATTTAATTCAATAAGATTAATATTCCATTCTACTTAAATTTTAAATGTTTCATATTTTATATTATATATAATTTACATTTAATAACATTTTTATTATTTATACATACACAAATACGTGTGCTTTTCCTTCCATTAGCTAGATGAAAATGCACAAAGATTTTCTATTGGCTATTGAACTTACTCTAATAGTTCCTCCTAGAATATAGAACCCAGAAACAGTTAACGTGAGTTAGTGTAAAATGATTGATTTTCTGTTTAAATAAGACAACATGATGAAAAAGTAGATTTAAAATTCCCGAAAGTCTATGTTAAAATAATAGAAAGCAACACTATTGTTTAGGCTTGTATATGCTTCTTAACACATGCATTTTTAAAAGAGCATTTTTCTTTGGTTAGTTAAATAATATCTTTTTAAGTTATAGAAGTATGTGTGGTTGTTAAAGATTAAACTAATTTAGAATAAAAGAAACCACCCCACACCTGCATTCCTCACATCTGTGGAAGTCACTGGAGTTAATAATTTGGTCAGCTTTTTTCAGACATTTGTTGTAAATTTACAGACAAATATGTACACATTCAATCGTTTATTTTTCTTGAGTGTAGTGTAGGTTAGAATTCTGCTGCTATTTTTCCAAAACCACTTATCAAATGAAAAGAATTGAAAGGTTGCACTGATGGCTTATATCTCTGTGTTGTCTTGAAATTTAATTAGAATATTTCTATCATTTTACCAATGAAGTTTAATATTTATATTGGATACTGAGGCTATATCTGACATTCTTATAATGACTTCTGTTCTTTTCTTAGCTTGCCAAGCTTTACAATGAATGATTGTGTTTATCAAAACTATATATATTTTTTCTGCTGGTCTAATATAGTGAATAGATTTCCCAGAGTAGACCTAATTTTACAATCCCAAATTTCTCATTAAGATATAATATTCTTTTAAAATAGCAATGAATTTAATTTGAAAATATTTCACACAGACTATTTACATGTATATTCAAAATAAATTTCACCTATTGTTTTATTCTTCTAGTTTTCTGCTATTTTCAAATCCAAGTTTGAAAATGTTATTTTTCTGTAGCAGTTATGTTTTAAATTCTATTCAGTTTATCACTATAAATATTAAACAAAAACTCTATTTTACTTTCATAATTAAATGATTCTTTAATCACTTACAAAAGTGTAAGGTCAAAAAGTGCTTTCATTATAAAGTATAATACCAGTAAAATTCTCCTTCTATGTAAGAAATCTGCTTATTTATGCTAGAAGGTTTAGTATTTTCTCCATACCCCTAGACTAAAAAAATATTTCAAAGGAAATGTCTGAATAGAAATAATTTTTATTAATTGTACTTATTGTTGGGCTCTTTAAATCCAAATGCTAAGGTTTTTTTCAGCTGTGGGAAATTATCTTTACCATTTCATTGATTCTATATCTTTGTTAGTGTTTTCACTTCTCTCTATTTAGAGATCCAAAGAGATGGATTATTAAAATTGCTGGCTTTACCAATGACATCTTTAAACTTCTCATTTTGTTTGTAAACTTACAAACTTTCCATTCATTTATAATTTTGTAATGTATTCTCAGAAACTATCAACTAATCTTCCAACTCAAAAATTTGATCTTCTATTCTGTTTATTTCATTGCTAAGTCGAGAGTTTTAAAGTTTTTGCATAGTATGCAGTATTGTTTTATACACACCTTCTTATCCCTTATAAGGCACTGATTAGATAACAACAAAAAATACTTCCATTTCTCCATTAACTTTTTGGATTGTGTTTTTAAGAAAAGCTTAAAATTGACTTTTTTTTTTTTTTAACCTAGTGTATACTTGACCACACAACCAAAGAAACTGAAGGGGTTGTCAAAGATTTGTTCATAAAAATACCATGGTAATACAGTTTTACAGTTATAGGCTATATTTAAAATTAAAAATTGAATCACATAATTCTGTAGTATTCAAACTAATGTAGAGAAAAAGAAAGCTTACTAAATTATGAAGCAAGCAATACTCATTATTAACAACTTATAAGCATGAAAATACAGACTCTTATCCATGTATAAAGATGCCAAAGTTTTAGTAAACCAGGAGGAGATCAAATACAGGTATGAATTTGAAAAATAATACACCACGGCCAAGTCTCTCTTCATCCCAGAAATGTAGGAATTTTCAAAATTAGGATATAAATTACCATGCATTTTTACATGAATAGCTCAATGGAGAAAACTAATATATCAACACATTTACAAAAATAACTTACATTTCAATAATACGTAAGAATTTCTGAATAAAAAAATTATGAAAGGAACTTGTCCTATAATAAGGAAAACCCACCATGATCAGTAGCAAACATTAAACTAAGGAGCAAACTTAACTGGGCTCAAATGTGGCTCCCCCATTTCCTAGCTTTCGTGTTTTGGGTAAATTATTTAACATTCTGTGCTTCAGTTCCCTCATAGTATTCTTGAGAGAATTAAAAGAAAGAATACAGGTGAAGTGAGTACAGGTGAATACAGCTTGCAATACCTTGGCATACAGTAGCATTATTAAGTTTCAGGTGTTGCTATTGTAACTAAAGAGAACATGTCAGTTGATATCTGCTATCAACACTCTCAAAATCACTCTGAAGATTTCTAATGTAATGGGATGAAGAAAAGAAAAGTGCATACTGAAAAAAAAACAATTATTACAAGTATTAAAAGATATCTGTGTAGTGGTTAGTTTTATGGTAAGTATGTGGGGAAAAGCGACTTCCTATGTCTGAATTAATCAGTTTAAAAATGTGATAAGCAAATCTCTTTCATTGGAGATAGAATTACTTTTTGTTTCTAAATACAAACAGAAGAAATGTACAAGATCAATGCAACAAAACCCAGAAAAAACACTGATATTATATATAAGTACAAAAATCAGAAATAGACTGTACATGAGATGATTTAATAAGTTGAAGAGGTAACTTCTGCCAAAATTAGTAAGTACATTTAGTGCAACTAATCAGATTCTCAGTTTTGGGGGCTAAAACACATTGCTTATATATTTCACCTGATAGAATAACTCCAAAACATTTTAAATAAGAACAAAGGGGAGAAATCTGTTTTAACCAGAACAGAAGGAACTTACGTAAGATCAACAGTAGTAGACAAGCCAATCCTGCTTTGAATCAGAGATTACAAAGATTTTTGAATCCTAAAAAAGAGCTCTAACATTCGACTGTATTGAATAAATGTCAATGTTCGAACATAGAACTGACATGCTTGAGATTAAGCAGATTGAAAAATTAAACATTTACCTTCAAAATATGGAGTCAATCCCGCAGGCAAAGGATCCCAGAAGTTAGGCTTGCAACACACTACGCCGCAATAACCTGGGTTATGTATTCACAGAGTTATCGCGAGACTTCCTGAGTAAGACTTTCTCACAGTGGGACGTGGCAATCTGCCTTTCTAACTAGCCCTCCTGGTGATTTCAATGAGCAGAGTTTCAAACACTAATCTTAGCCTTCAAAGGTCATCATTCATGAGAATCACCTGAAGAACGCGACTGTAGAACGTGTAGCTTTCCAAGTTCCTCCGTAAGAGATTCTGCCTCAAGAGATCTAAGAAGGAAAACAGGACTCAAAATTTTAAATAAGCAATTTAAATTGGAGTAGTAAACTCTAAGAGAAATATAACTTAACTAATAGTCATTTTAATTTTTAATTTTATCTCCAAGCTAAATATATTTTCTATGTGCAGACAGAAGTAACTCAGGAGAAGATTAAAGGTGGGTTTAGAAAGCACCCATAATGTGTGATTATTAGAAACAGGTGGTTTTATACAGTATGGCTTTAAGGGTTTGGATAGAATTTATAGCATTTGGTAACTAACTAGTGTCATTAGTAGAAGGAGGAGTCAAACATGGCAATTGATGATGAAGTTAGAACAGGCAGGTTTGAGGAGGTGAACATATATTTGTGTTATATTTATAAACTTTATCAGTTAATAGAAATGAATAGGACTAAAATGTCCCAGGAAATTTAAGGCCCTCTTTAAAAGAATAGAAATGACATTTGAAATACTTAAAAGGAAAGAAGATTGATGAAGAGACAAGCTTAGAATAGAGTTTTTGAAAATGTAAACCTCTCAAAAAGTAAGAAGCAAACGTGACAAATTTATAAAATGAATGAGAATGCAAAGTATTTGAAAATTAATTAAATTTATATCACAACTCCCCAGAGAAAAGCTAAATGTAGCTGGCCTCTACCCTGAAAATTTTCCCACATTTGCACAAAGAATATGCCTATTCTATCAATTCCCAACTTGTAACACAAACCTTCGTAACCTTTACTCACCACTCATTGATTCTAAGTGTTATTTTTCCCCATTAACTATATTTGCAACCCAAATATAGTGTGCAAACACTTGAATAACCTGTTTTTAACCCCAAATAAGTATTAAGTTACAAATTACATATGTCCAGTATCAATTTTAATTTTAGCCTTTGAAATATCTTTTTATAACCACCAAATTTACCTTTAACCACTTTTCATCTGTGTTGAAAAAAGATTCTTAGTGTGTTAGAAATTGTTCTTTGAAATATATGTTCCAAGAGAACTCTTTGAGAATCTCATTTTATAAATTGAATATTTTAAGTGAATAGAATGCTTAAAAATTCTCTAGTGAATTAAGCTGTAGGTGAAAGAGTTTTATAAGGTGCTTCTATTCATCTTTTTTATGTTCTACTTTTCATAACTGGAATTTTCTTATATTAATTCACCAAATCATAAAGTCAGATCTCTTAATCTAATCTCCTATACAGTGAAAAAACTCCCCCAAACTGAACAAGTCACACCATTAAGAAACATAAATATCTATTTTGTATATCATTATGTAAGTATATTTAATATACAATAATTGACTATTTTTTCATTTTACCAACTTGTTTTGCTTAATTTTAAATAAATATACTTAGAAATTACTTATCACTTTATGATGTAGTGCATCTTTAATTTTTATGCTACAGATTTCATTAAAACCCCTGGTATATTCCATGAGTATCTACTTTGAAGCACAGAAAGACTGTTAAGAAATTAAAAGTTCCAAATCAATTTTTTTCCCACTAGATTGTTCTTTTTTTCCTTTCAATCAGTATTGAATCTCTTAAAGGTTCAGCTCTTGTTTTTGTATTTCTCACTGGGAATACTAGTGGTAGGTTTGGTAAAGCAATTTTGAGCTTATCCCAAAGTGAGGCATCCTGTTGAATGTTGTGAGCCACTGGAAATCAAATAATCTTATCTTAGACTCACCCATTTTCATTAAAAAAAAAAAAACAGAAACAAAAATAAAAACAAAAAACAGTTATCTTCAAAACTTGTCCTATTCTAGCCAGGAGATCAATGAGAACTAGACCTGTTGGTATTTAGGGGCTGCTCATCTCATACTATTAGTGTTGAATTTAGACTCTGCAAGAGTGTGTAGGCACATTCTCCATACAAAACTCCAACCATGTGAAATGAACAATCTGAGCCATCCTCTATTCTAGTTTATGATTTTTAATCTGATTTCTTTCTGAAAATGGATCATAACCCAATTGGCCATTTCTTCTGAAGATGAACTCTACTAAATTTTTGCCACTTTGTGTTTTATGTGTCTACAAAGTTGCCCACCAGATAAATTTCTTTAATGTCAAACATGTCAAGTAATAAGATCAAGTTAACCAGATTTCAGACAATTTTGTGTTGGGTTACTGCTCATTCCTCAGGAAAAAGATGACACCCCTACAAACATTAATAGCTCATGAACTCCCTATCACCTGAATTAAACTATAATTCTATTTATGCCATGTCCTGGCTTCAAAATGCCAGCAAGTTTTAAAACTGTTGGCATAATTCAAGATCTTGATTAATGACTTCTTAGAATAAAATTCTTCTCTGTAGGAAATACTAATTAATCTTATTTCATCTTATTAATAAGCATTATTATTCATCTTTTGTAGTTGAACTAATAGCTTAACTAGCAATTTCCTTTTAAAATACGTTTTTTTCATTTATAGTTTATAAGGTTGAAGTCATATATAATTTATTGCAATTCTCACCTTTCTTTTCCATTGAGAAAGTCCTTCAGTAACTCCAACTCCCTGAGTAAGACTGCAAAGTGATGTTCATTTATTTTCTACTATAATTCACCTACAATAGCAAGAAATCTTTAGATACAATTAGCAACTGCATTTCTTAGTGTTTAAATGGTTTGCCTCACTAGTTATTAAATAATGAAAATTAGAAATAAAGTATTTTCATCCCAAGCTATAACCTTTTCCTTATAGTGGGACATTTAATAAAACTGGTCTCATGTTATTTTTTAAAAATTTCCAGACATGATAAAATATAAGTTTACAAAATGTAGAACTCATGTTGACAAAGGGTATAGCAATAGTTTGTAATCAATCCTATTCTAAAAATAGAGTTACCATATGATCTAGCAATCTCATCTTCTGGGTGTATATCTAGAGGAAACTCTAATTCGAAAAGATATATGAACCCCAATTTTCAGAGCAGCATTACTTACAATAGCCAAGACATGGAAGCAACCTAAATGTCCATCAAAAGATGACTGGATAAAGAAGTTGTGGTATATTTATACAATGGAATACTACTCAGCCATAAAAAGAATAAAATAATGTCATTTGCAGCAACATGGATGGACCTGGAGATCATCATTGTGAGTGCAGTAAGCCAGAAAGAGAAAGAAAAATACCATGTATCACTCATATGTGGAATCTAAAGAAAAAAAGGACACTGTGAACTCATCTACAAAACAGAAACTGACTTGAAGACATAGTAAACAATCCTATTGTTACTGGAAAAGGGAGTTAAAGGGATAAATCTGGGAGCTTGAGATTTACAAATGTTAGCCACAAAATAAAAAATAGATTAAAAAAGTTTCTTCTGTATAGCACAGGGAACTATGTTCAATATCTTGTAATAACCTTTAATGAAAAAGAATATGAATACAAATATATGTATATATATGCATGACTGGGACATCATGCTGTGCACCAGAAATTGACACATTGTGGCTGACTCTACTTAAATTAAAAAAAAAAATCTATTGACCCATGTTTTAGTGATATGCCTCATTAATCGTTGATTCTTATTGAATCCATGTAAAAATGTTCTGTGATCTTACTATTGAGTATAAATTGACTGAAAATATGCAAACACTCCTCTGCTGGTTTCCTTGTCTAATATGGTTTCTTACACTTTTTTTTTTATATTTTTGTTATTCTCAGTTCAACTTTAAGTTACTCAATGAGTTTCATGTAATAATTACTAGACATGTATTTTCTTCAGTGAAATAATACTTAAAAAATTGGATTTATAAATGTTCTACACCCACTTGTTATAGACTTCATTGTATTTCTACATCATATAATTAAATAAATTTCACAAAATTCAAATAACTTTGAAGAAACTTTGCTGTGCCCACTGAAAATTTCCTTTATTAAAAATGAAATTGTTACAATGAATTTTAGATGAGTCAGGGAATGAAAAATTTATCACTTGAGTATAACCTCTTGTTCATCTCTTCCATCTCTATGTAGTTCTTATAATATGCTGCTTTGATTTTGGAGGGTTTTATAACTTAAGGTGGTAAAAATAGAAATTCAGTTTTTCCTACCTGTTCTTCACAATATAGGATAAACGAAATAAGATAAATCAATTTTCTAGATATCCAAATCATCACATCTATAAGTTTGTTGAGGCTTAGTTGTTTGATATCTGTTTGCCTTTGGGCATTTATTTGAATGTTAGTTTCAGATAATAGAAATAATCCTGTTCCTCTGGGTGCGGTTCACTTTTATCATTAGTCCACTCACAGGCCCTATCATGTCTAATTTATCAAAATATCTGATACTGAACACTTCTCTTAACCTTAAATGCTAAATAAATATCACTGTTTCAAACTATTACCGTTTTGACATGAGTTAATGTGTTAGAGGTTCTCCTTTAGAGCTCTGCACTGGTCTTGCTCTCTGACTAGAATGATCTCCCGTATTCGCTCATGGATAAACTCTCCAATTTCTTTAAGACTTTGCTCAAAAATCCAGCTGTCAATAGCTAACATGTTACTCTGTAACCTACTCCTGCCAAAACTCTTGAAACTTTTTATTTTGCTCTGTTTTTTAGTACCATGACACTTTAAACTTTCTATAACTTACTCATTATTTTTTCTGTTTACTATCTGTTGCCTTTCTGCCAACGTTGTCTTTTTTTTCTGTTACATTAAAGTGCCTAGAATAATATTTGGCCTTCAAATGACTGCATGAAGAGAGTTTTTACCTTATATTAAACATGTATCTTACCAAGACTTTGGGGGACTATTAATACTTTTTTGTCTACAGATATATGAGCGTGGCACTGTCAATGTAGTGGACCAATGTGATCAGGCTCCATGTTCTTCTGAAATCTTTCTAGATATCTCATTCTACGGTGAATAAGATTTTCATACGCTTCAACTTCATATGTATCGTTTGTACCTCTTTGTCTTGAATAGTGCCTGGCTTTCCTCCAGTTACACCATTTTGCCTGCAGCTTTTTCGGATGGAAACTTCTGCTCCCATAACCCACAAAATCTCCCATTATAATTATCCATCATCCTCATCAGAGTCTGACATAGGATCATAGCTGAGATCAAACACTTCTTATTCCACGTTGTCTTCCACTACTTTTGCGACAACAAGAAAATCCTAGCTTCTCTAAGGTGCGTGGCTTTATTAAAGTCATATGTTATACAGAAAACTGTAGGTAGCAAGCATTATGATCAGAATTGTATGTACAATACAGTTAATGAAATCCACATATGCCACAATCCATTCTTTCTCTCCATTTACATTTTCTAAACTCCCAGTTATTTACCATCATTTTTTAAGTTGTAATTTCTTCTATAAATTGGTGTTATTCTGCGTGGCCTTCAAAATCACAGACAAATAGTTCAATACCCAAATCCTAATCTTCCTTGGCTATTTCTCTTCATTCATCTTTTTCTCTGCTTTCACTCTAGACACCACTCCCCTTGTCACCCCTAAGACTTTCTCATCATACACAACTATTCTATGCCTAGTATCCTTTCTCCAATTGTCCACTAAAAGATTACTTTTCCCTGATCTTCAAATATTCTCCATTAATTCAGCCTTCTACATTTCTTCTGAAATCTCCTCTAGATATTTGGTCCCATATCCCTCTTCTTTTTACTTAACAATGACATTTATCCCATAATATGTGACTATTTCATTATTTTTTCGTTTGCTTCACAAGGCAAGTCACCATCTCCCTATCTGTTAGCCCTCTCTTGCTTTTATATTCTACTCATCTAGCATGGATTCTGCAATCCTATACTTTAACCTGTAGTCAGTTTTTCTCACTTACCCATTATCATTTCATTGCATCACACCCCAATTCTGCAAAATGTTATATGTTTTCATGTCCCTTTCCTATCGATAGGCATTTGAGAGCTGCTGAAGAATATACTGATAATGATAGATAACATTAATAGAATGCTTACCCTCACCATTTGCTATTGGAAGTGCTAATATACATGAATTTTGTAATCTTCAAAATCACTTAAAGTGAGCACTAACATTAAGCCATTTTTTTAAAAAGGACTAACTGGAAATAAAAAGAACTTAAGTAATTTGACCAAGATCATGTGGCCATTAAGCGATGCAACCAGGCTTGAAATGCAGGCAGCTTGATTCTATTGTCTGTCCTCTTAACTACAATACCCTATCATTACCCACTAAAAAAATTTTTAAAAATTAAAAATCACATAGGTATAGGTATGCCTATAGGCAATTGTAATTTTAAAATCTCTAATTTCAAATGAATCTTTCATACTTACTGGCAGTTGATCTCTTTTTAACCATTTTGTTTAAAAAAAATGGACCTTGATACAGAGAAATCAAAAGTTGACATTTTGTTTCCCCATTAATATTATTTTAAACCTACTTCTCTCTAGGATGAAATTTTTAGATGATAAAAAGCCCTCTGTTAACTGTAGTTACAAATCACAGTTTAAAATTCAGTAAATAATAATTCCGTATCATATAGTGATAAAACTTCTGATAGTCATTTTAAATTTCTCCCTCCCTCATTTCTAGCTTATTTCTAGATCAAGCCTGCAGTTAGAAATGAGAGAAATTTGGGCTCTTCTCTATTTCACTCGCTTTCCTCATTCTCTTTGCTTATAGATTTCTAGCTGTGATTTGTAGTAGTTTCAGCTTAGAAAAAGAGATAGCGAGACTATGTATAATGGTATAAAGATCTCAGTTGCCTTTTAATATCATGACATGGCATTACTCCTCTATTAATTTGGAGGATTTAAAAAGGCTGAGTATTTTAATAAGATTGGTTGGCTCATCAGAGATAAACTCTCCCTGGATATTTCTCACTTGTCTCATCTTAATATGGGTAAGCTAACTCTTGCTCACCACTTTGATTTACCTTCATTCTCTGGTTTATGGTGGTCTACCCACATACTATGTGGAGAGCCCATTGCTCATTCAGAAAGTCCTCCAAGGCAGAGTACTTTCAAGATGGCCCCAGAATGGGTTTATTACTTCCACTTGGCTCATATCTAATACACAGGAAATACCTATGCTTCCTTTACCCCAACAAGTTTTGGGAATGCAAACCAAGTCTAATATAGACTCTTCTTTTTCCACCAACAGAGCAGCAAGGCAGGCTGCCACTTCTCGTAAGTGATGAATGAATCAAACAATAGCTCCCCCATCACTCACTCTAGGAGACACATTAAGCTCTCCAGGAAGTTTAAAGCTTTTCTCTAAGATTCTTTAACTTTCATTCTTTTACATATTAAGATAAGGTACATACTAAATACTATAACATTGTTTAAACAATTGCCCTTGCAATGCCTAAAGAAGTTTTCTAACATCTTCAAAAAGAAAAGTGGAATAAGTTGACCTCTATTATTTTGGCCTTCAGCTAAAATAGAGTCAGAATATTTCCCATTTTGTTATGTTTTTCATACATTTATTACTTAGCATCTTGAAAACCTCATGAACTATTTTTAAGACAAGTTTATTGAGGCATATCTTACATGTTATAAAATACTCAAAATAATATAAATGTACCCATTCACCAACTGATGAACATTTTGTTAGATTTCAAGTTTTTGTTATTATGTATCAGCCTATTATGAACATTCCTGTGCAACTCTTTGAGTGGATTTATGTTTTCACTGCTCTTGCTTATATACCTATGACTGAAATGGCTGGTAGTAGTTTTTATGTTTAAATTTTTGAGATCCTACCAAACTGTTTTCAAATGTAGGTGCACCATTTTCCTTTTCTTCCAGAAATATATGAAGGTTCCTGTTTCTCCACATTCTTGTCAACACTTGCCATTATCTATCTTGTTTTTTTTCAATTATAGCCATCCTGGAATGTGTGATGTGTAAAGTGGTCTCTCCTTGTGGTTTTGATTTGCCCTTGCCTAATGACCAAGAATGTTGAATATCTGTATATGCTAATAAGATTTCTGTATATCTTCTTTTGTGAAATGTCTGTTGACATGCTTGTCAATTTTTACTGGGTTGTCATCTTGTTCTTCAGTTGTAGCAGTTTTATTTATCTTCTGCCTACAGGTCTCCTGCCAGAGATGTGCTTTCCCCAGTTGGTTGCTTGTGCTTGTCTTCATTTAAACTTTAGCTAAGATACTCGAATCTTTAACCCTACCACCCATCTTATTTTCCCATCATGCTAAAAAAAACTAGTTTTCTTTTTCCAGAGAATCTACATGCCATCAAACTAATAATACTTATTTTAATGCCAATGCACTGACACACATAGTTTCATCTTTACCTATGATTTCCAAGTTTCTCTATTACAAAGTACTGATTCTTCTCTTAAGTTTAGGTTTCAATTTATGCTTTAGATCTTATACCTTCGTACTCTCTCTGGTACATAAATCTATTAATCACCTCTTGTGTCTTATTTCTTACAGTTTTCTGACCCAACTCTCTTCTTCCCATTAGAATTCAAATATGCTCAGCTCTCTTCAATGTTTAATTTTTAGAACTAAACTAAACTAAACCAAATTCCCTTAGTTCCACATCTTCCCAAAACCAACTCTGTCTCTATTTTCTTTCATAGTAAAACCTCTTTGATGAATTTTTTCACACTTATGTCTCCAGTTACTCATCTTTCATTTTCTCTTCAATCTAATGGGGCTAGTTCTACCATAACACTGAAATGTCTCTCAACAAACTCATTAATAAACTCTTTTTATTAATCAAAACAATGCATAATTTTGTTTTCATTTTACTCGACCTTTACCAGTGTGTGATAATATTGAATTCTCACTTCCCTTAGCTTCCACATTACATGCTTTTAATTTTCCTCTTCCCTGTCTATACTTCTTCATGTGAACTTCTTTACAAGCTCACCCCATAAAATTGGTTTTTATGTTTATAATATTGTCACATTTCTTATCAGCTTACAAACTATTCACTTAGATGATTTTATTACATATTCTGAAGTCTCTAAAGTCTGTATTTTTAATAGAAATCTCTCGACCAAGCTCTAACAAATTTATAATCAAACTACCCATATCTATTTGGATGTCATTTAATCACCACAGATTTATCATTTCTCCTAAACAAAACTCACCACTACACTGAGCCTTCTTTCCCTGCCTACCCTATAACAATAAGTATAACATCACCATCCAAAATTTGCCTTCAGTAGAAACTTGGACATTGGAGACTTCTAGAAGCTTAATTATACCAATAAAATGGGTAAAACTATGAAAAGTGATTTCACTGAGGAAGAATGCACTTTGCTAATAGCATATGAAAATAAAATTTATTTAAATTCACTAGCAATTAAATGCTAAGTAAAATAATAAAATGCTAATTATTGTCTATTTATTGGCAAAATTTAAAAAGAATTATATATTTATACAGTCACTGCCTGATAAATAGGATCTTCATATGGTATTGGTAGAAGTATAAATGATAATCCTTTCTAGAGGACAATTTTGCAAAGTGTTTTTGATTCATGCCATCTATACTTGTACATGAAATTATAACTATTGGTGTTAATAAAATATTTAAATTATAGTGATCTTACTCATAAAATATTAAATTTGACTATACAGTTAGTAGACAAATGTGTAGTTTGTATTTACTAAAGATAGCTTAAAATGTTCATGTTTAATGTGTAAGTATATTAAAAATCCAACATAATTACCTTTCTGGTGATGTTGGATATTTAAGTTATAATATTATGCAATGTGAAGATACTATACTGCAATTTAAGAAAAATGTAATAACTCTACCACGAACCAGATGGTATACTGACATGAAACAATTAAAGAGTATTGAATAAAGTGACTTCACAAAGATATGGTCACGGTAAAGGAAAACAAACAAGGAAAGGTAAAGCCTCCATGCTAGACCCCACAGGGAAAGGAATGTAATCAGCTCTAGTCCTCAAGGGGTCAAAAGCATGGAGAGGTTACCAGACCTTCAGAGAGTTTGTAGACTAAGAAGGTCACCAGACAGAAACTGAGCCTTGTGTTGAGAACCCAGCCACAGCCTATCCGTAGCCAGACAAAAAGGAAGCCAGGTGAATATATACTTCACCCTTGTTGTCACTCTATCCACTAATTTCCTATCCTATAGTTCTGAAACCAGTGGAAAGTCCAAGGGCAAGAGAGCCTGTCAACTTAGCCCATGAAGTTCAGCCTTCTCAGGCACAGAATAGGATGGATAAAGGTACAGAATGATTTTGGAGATAAATGGACAATATTGATGACAAACATTTTCAAAATATAAAATGTAAGTAACTTTTTTTAATGTTCAAAGTATTGCATTTTTAGAATAAATTCAATGAAAAATGCTATTGGGTACTAAAAGACATTAATTTTCTTTTATGTAAGTATAATTTTCCTGTATGGAAGTTTGTATTTTGCTAATTACTACACACAAAAGAACTTTCAACAGTAAACTTTCTGCTACACTGAGACAGAGATTATAAATCCTTTTCAATAACAGTTTATTGCTTGATGTCTGTCATAATATATTTTTGTTTCCTCATTTTCATGGAAATGTGTACTTATTTTAATTGATTAAATAATAACAATATTTTAATTAAAACTTTTATTAGGGAATTGATAATTAGCAATTCCAAATAAATGATTATATGAAGTCTGTCTTTCTTATGTTTTCATTCCTTTCTTTACTTTTCCCTACCAGTTCTTCTAATTCCAAGCATATATTGTGTCTGTGAGAAAAGGCAAAAATGTCTGGATGCAATGTGAAAAACTCTGTCAATTCTTTAGACCTTTTCATGTTATTGAATATTTGCTATGGATAGTTCTAATAAGCAAATAATTGTGGTGTTTTATTTGTTGTCATGCACATATTAGATATTATGTAGATCAGGAAATCTAGTAGCTGTGTGACAAGCAGCCACAATTGAACTGTGACAAGAAAATAAACCTCAATACCAGAACAATTAGCATGAAATATTTAATCTATTATAAACTTAATCTCTTTCAATGATAGCCATAACATATTACAACAAAACTGATTACAATAGCCTTTTTAAATTGCATTTTGTACCTTATTATTGACATATTCAATTACAAGTGTTACCCTTTGCTCAATACCAAGATTCAAATGCTTTATTAGAAAAGGAGATGATAAGATTTTCTAGAAATCCTAGCTAAATAGTGTATGCATTTCTTGCTGAATAGCTTATCGAACATGAAAGGATTTAGCATAATTACAAATTTGACCCCAAATAATTCACAATGAATTTAAATCACAAACGTTCTCATCCATCAAAGACTATAGAAGAAAACAAAAGGAAGCCAAATCATGTTTTGGAAAATAAATAAGTTCAATGCTTAATAGAATTTTATTGAGCACCTGCTTCTGAAATAATTAAAGTAAGAATTATAAACAAATGCAGCTTAAAAAACAAGGATACCATCTTGAAAGAACTGAAAGTATATGAAAAAAAATACACTTATGGTGCTATATGGAACTAATTAAAATAATGTATTGAGAAATTATATATAATGTCTATTGAAAATGCCTATTAATATCTTTTCTTTTTTCACTTTTCTGCCACCCTTCTGATATTTACCCAGTCTCTTTTTCCTATTCACAGGCATCAAATTAATGTTCACAAACATTATATTATGCTTATTTCTTCTCAAAGTTTTGAATAAAATTCAGTTCCTCTGGGTATCAAACTGACTTGAACTGACCATTGCAGATTTATCTCACTCTCTTCTCCAAAATCAGTTATCTGATTCAGTCATGTTGTCCTGCTACACCCACACAAAAAGTCACTGCATCTTTTCCCCTGGTGGTCTGTGAGGAGGTACTTAGTAATGAGCATAAGGCAGTGTTGGTGTTATTATAGTTAGATGGATGTAATGCAGTTGGATTGTACTTTGATTTACAGTGGTATCTGCATCTCAGTATATTCAATTGAATTTATGTTGCACCGAAGACCACCAGGAATAACTGTTAGTAAACAGAGTTGATATTCGATTTCACTAAAAGAAACTGCAGAACATGGGGAACAGGAAATGTCTTGGAAGTTGGTAAAAGAGCCTTCTTACAGGAACTGGGATTGTGTTAAGTCATTTTGGGAGAGTTTGCATATTATTCTTGTTTTCTTTTCTCATGTGAAAATTTTTTGGCATTGTCTTATGACAAATAATATATATTACATTTTTTTGTTCCCTCAGTTAAGTCAGCTTTTGTACTACATTAAGCAATCAACAGATATTTGCTGATTTCAATATTCATTTCTGATTTCAATATTTTATTGCTTTATTTTGAAGGAGGGTGTGTTTCATGTTATGCAAATAAAACTTAAGACAATATGTGAAAATTGTACTATAGTTATATTCAGAGAAAAATAATCAAGATTCTTACTTGTAAATATTTAGTTTAACCAATGTAGCCATTATCATAAAATACCAGCAATAGAAAAAGTTAAAAATTCAGAATACTATTTTATTACTATTCTTTAAAATAGATTTCCTATTATAGGCTTTCAGAAAGGCAGTCAAGGAATGATATACTTTATTAAGATAAAAATGATCAAGAAAATTTTTAGAATGTATAAGCTAGTAATATCAGTTAGAATTACTTTTGGTTGGAAATAACAAAAAATTATAATACAGTGGCTTAAACGATAATAGGTTTATTCATCTCAATAATAAGAGGTTCAATGGAAAGAGGCCAGGGTGGATATGGCAGTCTGGGGCTGTCATAGAAGATCCTAGCTCCTTCTCTCATCCTGCCCTTACATTCTTGGTATGCGTTTTTTTACAAGATAGCTGGTTTATCTCTTGACTTCACATCTATGTTACAGGAAACATGAAAAGCTAAAGGCCCAAACTATCTCCTCATTAAGTTTTGGGGGGTTTTGTTTTGTTTAAAAGAATAAAGACAATCTACTTTATTCTTTGGCCATGGCTGCTATACCTGGCCAGACCTAACTGCCAAGCAGTTTAAAAAGCTGACTTTTATCTTTCCTATGTCTGTCGTAGAGGAAATCAAAGGAAGAAGGAGGTTGTAATTGGCTTCTGGGAAACATTCTATAGTGGTCACATTGATTAAAATACACATACATGCACATATACAGTTTAACTACATACATAAATTATATGTTAGCTTATAAATTCTGAAAAATTTCAAGATAATTTGTATTTCAATAAAAAAATTTATGAATGCCTTCTTGAAACTGATACATTGAAAACACACTTAAAATAATTATATATATCTTTAAAGCTAAATTAATGTATATCAAATTATATATGTATATAGACATATATAAGCAAATAAAATCTATGTGTGGAAATAAATTATTTAAAAATTATAGAATATATCTTTAAAGGTAATAATTACAGCTTTGTTTTCATATCAATATAAAAAAAAGCAACTGTCATTGCTAAGCAATGTTTCATGCTCAGTAATATTAGGAGATACCATTTTAAAATAAAGTAATAAATCCTCATAAAATGACTGGGTAAGTTTTAAAGTTAAATTGAAATTTAAAACCCGAGAGAAAAATTTCAAAATAGGATTTTCAAAAAAATTAAATGCATTCCATTTACCTTGTTCTGCAGTATATTTCCCTAGACTCCATTTTTGTTACATTTTGATAACTCATTCTGGAAGTATTAAAGGTTAATTTAGACTCCTTACTGGTAAGAATAGTAGGTGTGTGTTGTTGATTGTTCATTATCTACTGAGGATGGTCAAATATCCTTATCTGATCCCAGCTCAGGTTCCATGTTCATGGCCCACACATCTAATACTGCCTAGCGTGAATTTACTTATTATTCTCTGATGAGTTCATCTCACATATATTAACTGCTTCCCACTTAGTTCTTATGTAGTTTATACCACTGTTACGGATTTGAAGAGATGACTGCACTGAGTGAGGAAAATGAAATTTTATTTTTCATCCTCCCCAACCCTCAAAAGCCATCCATACAAAAGTAAATTGCTACCTCTATTATGATTGGTATAGAGATGATATCTTATAATTATTAGACTGTTTTAACTTAATCTAGCTTCATCTACTTTATATTTATTGTGGGTTTCTCCAAAATTCTGTCCTTAAGATTTCTGTCTCACTTGAATTTTATTGCTGTTAGATATTACTTCTTTTCTCTGTTTCCATAGAGGTTTTTTTTAAATTGAGAATAAAGAGAGGATGGTTTGAATATGAAAGTTCTAATCGATACTTTAAAAAAGAAAATGATAAAATTAGCTAGCTTGGGGGAAATGAACTGAAATCAATGAGAAAGAAGACAGGAAGATAAAGATAATTTAAATATATTAAAACTGAGAAAATTTTGAATTACAATTAAGATGTCAAATCTATGGATATTAAACACAGAAGTGGACCTAAATGGATTCCAAATGGGAGAATGAGAGTTTAGAATAAGATTATATGAATATTCAGTCTTCTTCATAGCTAATAACTAGATTTTCTATGGGCAGCTTCAATTCCCAGCAAGTTGGTTTTGAAAATTTTTCTTTTTAAGGGGTTCTATTGTTGGATATACTAGTCTTTCCTGACCTGGGAGAGCCTGACTATTAACTTTCAGGTCACCATGAAAGATACGATATAATGAACCAGGATTTTCTTGATTTGATTGCTTACTTAAATGCCTTTAAAAAAAAAGACAGAAAGGGAAAAAGAAGAAAGAAAGAAATGAAAAAAAAAATTAGGAGAGAGAGAGAATGAGAGAGAAAGGGAAATGTTACCAAAAGATCATTTATCTAGTCTACATTACAATATATAAAGTTGAAATAATTAATTATTTGTATATTATTAGGCTTCTTTATGTAACATTTAATAAACTGACACTGAAAATAAATTTTAAGTTACCAATTTATGTGAAAGTATTACAATTTCATTCAAACATTTTGTCAATTGCTTCTCAAATTGGCACTACTAAGAAATGTCTAAAACAGAGACAAATTTTAGGGAAAGTGTAGTAGCACACAAAGGCAAGTTACATCAGTGACATAAGGTTTTATTTATTGATTTAAAATGCTTTGGAATGTCTTTTACTTGCAGTAAGTGGTGCATTCAATACTCATATAGCCACATGCCTATTGATTGGAATGTAGACAAGGATATGGTTCAAATTGGCAAAACTTCTGAACCAAAGGCACTAGATGAGACAAGATGAAATAAAAATGTTCTTCAGTCTGCAAAACTTCTAAGAAAAGAGACTGAATGAGATAAAATAAAAATAACAGATGAGACTCCTTTGCCATATTTAGTGATACACTTTGGGTACTCTTTCTATGTCATTTTTGGCAGTGATGGAGAATGCTAATAAGGAAAAAAATGAAGACAACACCAATTATTCTCGGAGCATGCAGTTAGGTACATGACAACTAACCTGAAGCTTTGTGGATTCCAGATGGGACAAGTAATCAGATTACTTGTGGGTATTTTAATAGTACCCAGAGGGTATCATAAAATCACTCACCATATGCTTAATATCCATATAGCTCTGTTTCTTTGAACTGTTACTTTAGTCTTCCTTTTTATTTACTTTTTATTGCCATACACTTAAACTGATGTCTTTTCTTATCTACAGATAAACTTACAGGCAATATGTGAACACACGTGCACATCTCTTATCTCTCATTTTACTATATGTCCTACTTTTTCCATTGATATTTTAGTCATCTGACCTATAATATGGCTATAATTCAAGTTTTATGTCTGAAGATTTCCATTCCTGTGTCTGTTTGCTGAATTTACTATAGGTTTTGTGATTAGGAGTATAAAGTTCAAAAACCAATTTATGACTGGTTGGAAAAAAATGGAAGCTATAGAAATATAGAAAGTGAGTATAAATTGTATGTAAATGTATCAGAAGACTTTAACTGATTCTAAGTCACATTTAACACACTTGTTGTATGCATGTATGGTAGACTAGCTTACATTATAATGGTCTTAAGTAATATGTGCCCATAAATTCCTTAGTTGTGATAAGGTGACTTAAATAGTGTTACAATTTTTTTTTCTGTTAAATGGGAACGTGTTTTCAAATAAAACTCTGGGAAGGAAGTGTGCAGTAGCTGGAGAACACATAAACAAAGTATATAAAGGAAAACATATTACTAACTGTGTTAAATGCTATTTAATAGTCCAAGTAAAATTAAAGTTGAAAATTGGGTATTGGATTTAGCAATTTTGTGGTCATTGGTGAACCGGCCAAGAGCAATTTGGTTCAATTATAGGGACAGGAAACCTGTCTGAAAAAGGTTAAAAATGTAAAGATAGAAATTGGTGGTTTTTTTCTGGAAAAAAAGAAAAAGAAAAAGAAAAAAAAAAAGCAGATAAATTGACACTGAAGAGAAAATTTTATCAGAAGTATTTTAGTTGTGGTTGTTTTGCTTTGTTCTGTTTTTTTTTTTTCCTTTTTTCTTTTCTTTTCTTTCCTAGAATGGAGAAATAAAAGGATGTTTATATACTGATGATAATTATCCAATATGAACTGGAAATTCAGCAGTGAGTCGATGACAGGGATGATAGCTAATGAAGAGGCAAGGAAGTGGCTTAAGAAAAGAGCATTGAAAGTTTTGTTTTAATAGACAGGAAGGCAGAGTTATGGGCACCGATACTGATAGGTGTCCATATGTGGTATTAGGAATCTATTAAAGTTTTTAGAATTGCTTCAGTTTTGCTTTGTGAATTAAGGAGAAAATTCATTAGCTAAGAATAAGGCAGGAAAAACATGTTCATGTTTTTTTGGGGGGTGGGTTATAGCATATTTTTTCTTTTTTATTGAAGTATAGCTGATTTACAATATTGTATTTGTTTCAGGTGTAGAGCATAGTGATTCAGTATTTTATAGATTATAGTCCATTTATAATTATAAAATAATTGTTATATTCCCTGTGCTATATACTATATCCCTGTATCCTTGTAGCTTATTTATTTTATATTCATAGTTTGTACTTCTTAACCCCATAGGCTTATCTTGCCCTTCCCCCCTTCTTTTTCCCTACTTGTAACCACTAGTTTGTTCCCCAGATCTGATAGTCTGCTTCTATTTTGTTATATGTTTTAAATTTCACGTCTAAGTGATAATATACAGTATTTGTCTTTCATTGTCTGACTTATTTCACTAAGCTTAATACCCTCTAGGTCCATCCATGTTGTTGGTTTTTGAAGACACTAGAGAAGGTGTGAAATAATATTTGGGGAAATTGGGAAAGTGAGGCTCAAGATATGTAATATATTTTCTAAACAGCTTTAAGCCCCCTTGAGGTTGATGTTAATGGTTTTTAAAGGGAGACCAATTAGTGTGAATGTTGCTTTTCTTCTACTAGATTTATCTGTATAAGTTCAGGCTCAAAGTAGGCAGATAATTACATTTAAACAAAGTTATAGATTTTTCTTGTGTATAAGGCCAAGTCAAGTTGAGGGTATATGAGAGGAAGTGATTATGAGAACTGGCCACAAAATTAACCTGGATAATCTGAAAAGAGAGGTCATTAAGATGATCAAGATGTGACAGTAGTTGATAATGACAAGGTCTAAGATTATCACGATGGAAATAAGAGGCTTAAGCAGAGTGAAAGTTGAAATTATTTGAAGGTACAGAATAACACAGGCAGCATGATTCAAGTATTGTTTTTAAGGAATACATGAAGGAAAATTGTTTGCCAGAGTCAAGGAGGATAAGGAAGGAGATTACTCTAACTCAAACATAGTGATATGAAGGAAATGGGAGTCACTGCTTTAGAGGGCTGCAGCAGAAATAGTCCAAACGTTGCCCAGCTTTAGAACAAAAAGGTGATGAGGAGTCTCAGAAACTGAGAATGTAGAGAAATTTGTTGATTATGGATTGGGGAATTAAGGGCACTGTGTCTGGTTTTCATGAGTTAGAGGGTAGTGGAAGATGGAGAAAGAGAAGAGAATGTGCAAAGACTTACAAATATTAGGGTAGGAAAGATGAGGGTGGCCTGGGCTTCTCATGTCAGGTGTCAGCACATACACAGAGCTAAAGGATATAACGAGATTAGTTCAGATGACCTAAAGGCATTCAGTAATGGTGGTGATAGGGATAGAGGATGGCTGAAAGTCTTCCAGTTGATGTAGTTTAGAATATCAGTGGAATTAGGGTCTCGTTCTGAGCTTTCATGTCTTGTCTCTATGTGGGTCAATGGTGTGGGGGTTGAATTAAATCAAAAGAAAAAATGCTTGTATTTGAAAGAATCATGTGTTCTTTTAAATCTTAAAATTTAGAGCAAATTGAAATATCTGCGTACTATCTACAAAAAAAAAATATAGTTGAATAAAAAATGTTTAAGTCAAGTGAAATTTGGAGCCAGAATATGAAGAATTAAAAGCTGCCTTAGAAACCAGCACTATTTAATAGTGTATTGGAGGTGGTATATGCTAAATCCATACAAACTTCTTCAAATATTGTATAATACTTATTTTAATATTTTAATTAAGCTTGTTAGATGTTTTAACTTAAGCATATTAAGTTAAACATACTATAGAGTATTGCCTTGTAGCCTTACATGTTTTTAAATTTCAGCCCAGATAAACATGTTATTTTAATTATTACCTTGGATAAATTGCCTTATAAAGAGTAAGTATAGTTATGCCAACAAGTACAATCTATGTTACTTGGATTCTGTTGCATGCATTGGTTAGCTTTGATGTCACTTTTTATGAAGGCCAGGTGACTTGCCTGACAGATCTGACTTGGTAAACAGAACTGTTTTGCAATGGTAAAAGTTATTTTTTCTCTCTGAGACATGTTTAAGTTCATGATGTTCAAATGTTTATCCCCTGAAGATCTCAAAGGTAACTTACCCATGGGACTCATTATTTCTTTCTCTGCTGGAATTTATGTTTTTATCTCTAGACTTGCATCTGTAAAAAGTTGGCATGGAAGGAAAAAACGATGTTTAGTGCATAATATAGCGTATAGAGGCAGCCAAACAATTTTTATTGCCATTCTGAACACTAACTTTTGTATTGAAGGCATTCAGAATATATATATTTTTTGTAACCTAAATCTGAAATCTCAGAATTATTTAATTTAAAAATTTTTACTGTTTATTATTTAGTTAATATGATCAATAATGCTCTAGCAACGAACTCACAATTTCACTGCCTTAAATTCATAAAGTTATATTTCTTGCCAAGAATTGACTGGATTGTGTCTTTTATTCCTGTAATGTTCTCACTGCAGGACCCAGCCTGGTAGAGTAGACACTCTAAAACACCAGTAGTCATCAAGACAGTAGTAAATAAATTTTGGAGGGATTTACTCTGCGCTTAAAAGCTCTAGCTGGGAGTCATATATATCCCTTCTTACTGCTAATTACAGGTCCCTACCACTTCCAAGGAATTCAGAAGTTCAGTCCTACCCATGAGAGGAAAGTGGAGATTAGTTAGTATTATATAGTTATATAGTACTTATAATCACTATATTTGTGTTATTATTCACTGCATTTTCTTTTTTAAAAAAATAAGGACCATTAAAATTTAAGATTTCTATGGGTGCTGATACAATGTTACTAGAATATGCATATAGGTTATACCTGAAAAGACAAATCAAATGAGACATACCATTAGTGGTAATAGAGAGAACACAGATATTAAGAAATTATTTTGTCCTGAAAAATCTTAATGTTTTTTGCTAATAATAAAAAGGAGAAAGTTTACATTTTTGATTAGGTCTATGCTAAACCCACATATTATTATGAATTTAATAATATAAACATATGTTAGAAATTAAACAGTATATTGTCATAAATAATTTACATAAAATTGTAAAGTTTGTGATTTTG
Source organism: Camelus dromedarius (assembly GCF_036321535.1). Classification (NCBI taxonomy): domain Eukaryota; kingdom Metazoa; phylum Chordata; class Mammalia; order Artiodactyla; family Camelidae; genus Camelus; species Camelus dromedarius. Next base: position 63,422,871 of record NC_087436.1, on the reverse strand, counting down.
GTCTTATTTGTTAAGATTTTCTCATAGCTTGTAAACAAACAGATGTCAGGCTTGCTCTTTTCTGGTGTACAGCATAGCGATTAATTTATACACATATCTATATACATATATTCCTTTCCATATTTCTTTTCATTATAGGTCATTAAAAGGTATTGGATACAGTTCCCTGTGCTACACAGTAGGACCTTGTTGTTTATCTATTTTATATATAGTAGCTATTATTTACAAATTCTGAGCTCCCAATTTATCCCTCTCCACCATTTTTCCCCCTGGTAACCATGTTTGTTTACTATTTTCTATGTCTGTGAGTCTATCTTGCAAATAATTTCATTTGTGTCTGTCTTTCTTTTTTTTTTTTTCTTTTCTAGATTCCACATATAAGTGATATCGTATGGTACTTATCTTTCTCTTTCTGGCTTCTTCACTTAGAATGACCATCTCCAGGTCCATCCATAATCCTGCAAATGGCATTATTTCCTTTTTATGGTTGGAAAAAAAAATATGTACCACAGTTCTTTATCCAGTTATTTGTCAATGGGCATTTAGGTTGCTTCCATGTCTTGGCTATTGTAAACAGTGCTACTATGAACATTGGAATGCATATATCTTTTCAAATTAGATTTCTTCTGGATATATGGCCAGGAGTAGGATTGCTGGATCATAGGGTAAGTCTATTTTCAGTTTTTTGAGGAATCTCCATACTGTTTTCTATAATGGTTGCACCAAAATACATTCCTACCAACAATGTCGAAGCATTCTTTCTTCTGCACATCCTTTCCAGCATTTATTGTTTGTGGACTTTTTAGTAATGGCCATTCTGATCAGTGTGAGGTGATACCTCATTATTGATTTGCATATCTCTGACAATTAGTGATATAGAGCATTTTTTTATGTGCCTATTGGCCATTTGTATATCTTCACTGGAGAAATATTTGTTTAGATTTTCTCTCCATTTTTTTGACTGGGTTGTTTATTTTTTTGTTATTGAGTTGTATGACCTGTTTGTATATTCTGGAAGTTAAGCTCTTGTCGGTCACATCATTTGCAAATATTTTTTCCTAGTCAGTAAGTTGTATTTTCATTTTATATATTGTTTCACTTGATGTGCAAAAGCTTATAAGTTTAATTAAGTCCCATTTGTTTATTTTTGCTTTTATTTCTATTGCCTCTGTAGACTGCTCTAGGAGAACATTGCTATGATTTATGTCAGAGAATGTTTTGCCTATGTTCTCATCTAGGAGGTTTATGGAGTCTTGCCTTATGTTTAAGTTTTTAAGCCATTTTGAAGTTTTTTTTTTTTGTATGGTGTGAGGGAGTGTTATAATTTTATTAATTTATATGCAACTATCCAACTTTCCCAACACCATTTGTTGAAGAGACTGTCTTTTCTTCATTGTATACTCTTGCCTCCTTTGTTGAAGATGAATTGACCATAAGTATGTGGGCTTATTTCTGAGCTCTCTATTCTGATCCATTACCCATATGTCTGTTTTTGTGCCAACACCATTCTGTTGGATTACTGTAGCTCTACAGTATTGTCTGGAGTCTGGGAGGGTTATTCCTCCAGCTTCATTTTCTTTCTACAGTATTGCTTTGGCAATTCTGGGTCTTTTTTGATTCGAGTATAACTCAGTGGTAGACAGCATGCTTAGCATGCACAAAGTCCTGAGTTCAATCCCCAGTACCTCCATTAAAAAAAAAAAAAAAAAAAAAAAGGCTTGCTCATTTTGAATTTTCTAGGGCACCTGGAGTAGACATTCATTCTGAAAAATAGTAAATTAAGTTGCTAAAAATAAAGAAAATGAACTTTATTTTCCCCAAAAATACAAAGAGAAGAAACAAAAAAGGAATATAAATTATTGGCTATAACACAGTTTACTTGATTTAAGAGATAATTAATCATATTAATCTAAAAGTAAACATTGGTTTTGAACATCAACTAAAGGAAAAACATAATTCAAATATGAATGTATTTATTTACACACAAGTTAATGAGTATAGGAATCTGTATCAATGGGTCATAATGTGTATGCATTTTAGAATGTTTATCACAGATTCTCTTTTTCTTCTAAGATGTTAGAGAAAAAGAACATTAAAAATTTTAAAGTGTTCTTTCATACAACAAATGTACATTTCTTTTTAAAAAATCTAGGTTTTTGAATATTTGTTTTTATTCAAATGTTTTGTATAAGAAAGAAGAAATTGTAATTATACATATTTAAGATTTTATAGAAATTATCATAATAAATTTGTACTTTCTACTCTACAACCCATCTTACTCAAAGTTGCATTTGAGAGAAGACTGACTGCATGCATAGACTATGATTGTAGGATGAACCTTTCTTTTGAAATAAGAGGATGGTGTGTTGCTTGAATATTATCTTGGTCCCAGTGATACTCTGCTATCCCCATTTGTAGAGAGAAAAAGAACAACTAATCACACTCCTCTTCTCCACAACAGACTCAATGAAAGGCAGGGGGCCAAGAAACATGAGTATGATCTCTCTGAAGTGCTTTTATAAATAATTAGAAAAGAACTTTTAGTAATCATCTCCCCTGCAGAGTCAGCTTGACAGACCATAAGAATTAGGAGTCCAAAAGTCAATCTTAACAACATAACATAAAAAAGTCTAATTTTTCTGTCTTCTGTTTTTCAACATTTGCTTTAGTTTTCATTACTTAACACCCTGTAATAACCTCTCATTTCTTTAAAGATAACTCAATATTCTTTTTTTCATAGAGTTCTATTGAGAGATATAATTGACATATAGCACTGTGTAAGTTTACAGTATAAGCCTAGTGAGTTTACTTACATACCTTATGAAATGATTACTACAGTAAGTTTAGTGAACTTTATTTTCTCATATAAATACAAAATAAAAGGGAAGAACTCTTAGGATTTACTCTCTAACCAACTTTCATATATAACATACAGCAGTATTAATCACATTAATCACATTGTATTACATTCCTAGTATTTATTTATCTTATAACTGGAAGTTTGTATCTTTTTACCACTTTCACCCATTCCCCCTCATCTCACCCCTCACATCTGGTAACCACAAATATCCCTTTTACTATGAGTTTGTTTGTTTGTTATTTAAAGTATAATTGACCTACAACACTATGTTAGTCCCTTGTGCACAGCATAGAGATTCAATATTTCTATATATTACAAATACAGAATAATTCAATATTCTTCATGTCAAATAGTAAGTAGTAAGTTATCTGACCACTGATTATGTCTACGGCCTCATGTCAAGACTTAGATAAAGAAAATGTGATACATATACATCACATTTATATATAACACATACACACACTGAATATTATTCAACCATAAAACAGAAGGAAATCTTGCTTTTGCAACAACATGGATGGACTTTGAGGGCATTATGTTAAGTGAACAAGTCAGACAGCAAAGCCTAACACTCCATGTTCTCACTTATATGTGGAATCTGAAAAAAAGCTACATTCACAGAAATTGTGAGCAGAGTGGTGACTAACAGAGGCTGGGGGCAGGGGGAGAAATGGGGAGATATTGGTGAAAGGGTATAAACTTCTACTTATAAAATGAATAAGTGCTAAGGATCTAACGTACAGCACAGTGACTACAATGGACAGTGCTGTATCGTGTACTTGAAAGTTGTTAAGAGAGTAGATCTTAATGCTACCGCCACAAAAAAGTAATTATATGAAGGGAAAGGGGTGTTAACTAAAACTTTCATGCTTATCATTTTGCAATATGTATTGTGTCAAATCATCATGTTATATATCTTAAGCTTACATATGCTATATATCAATAATATCTCAATACATATGGAAAAACTGATTCCATGTGCTTGAGAATTTTCTAACCCTTCTCTCCAACTCCACACCCCCCTTACCTCCATTCCAAATACCCTTTCCTGTCAAATGCCTATTTATCTTATGTAGGCTCATTTTCAGCACACTCAGAAGACTTCTCTGAACCTCAAGTTCAAGTTAGATCTCTTACTATAAAGCAAATAGAATTTTGTGCCATGGATTACATAACATTGTACAGTCAAGCTCAAACATTCTGAATCAAGCAGCAAATGCAATAATAGGTGACAGAATGGATATTGTGGCACTAATTAAACTGCCAATTAATGCTTTTGTATCTGAAACAAACTGAATTATTGGGCTACATAGTGTTCTATCTCAGCTCAAGGCATATTCCTTTTATTTCCTTTTCCTTCTAGTTCCAGGAAACTATAACATGTTTTTAGCATACAAAAGAAATAGCCAGTCTCCTCAATTAAAATTAAACCAAATAAATTATCCTTCTGAGATATACAATCTATTTTCCCCCATGTCCCACATTTTAAATAATTAAATGTAAGAATAAACAGTTGAGTCTAGAGTGTTTATATTTCTATTACCTCACTTTGTCTGCAGTTAAATCAAGAAAAATGAGTAAGTAAAATGTTTAGGTCTGAATGACTAAGAAGTCCTCCCAAAAGAATCCTTCCTAAACAAGGAATGTCTGGTTCAAGGACATATTTCTGTACTCATTTCTCTAGAGTCATAGGAAGCAAATTTCTGCTTTCAGGTGCTAAAGACGCAGAAATATTGAAGATTTCTTTCAGCAAATCCTGCTGTGTAAACCAAAGAAAATACTTTTCAAAACACTGGATCATGGGCCCTACTCCCCCGCCCCCACCTCTCATTTCATTACATAAAAAGTCACACTGGAAAACTACCTTGTTGGATACTGGGGGCATAAGTACTTTCTCTCTTTTTCTTTAGCAGAAATCACTGCATGTATGATTATGGATTCATACCTAGGGGCTCCACTAGAATGTAAGTTCCATGAAAGCAGACTCTATGAATGTCTTGGATACAACCCTGTGCCATTACTCTGCCAGATGCTGCTGGTGATATAAATACTCAGTAAATATTTGTGGTTGAATGAATGAGATAAATAAGCAAGTATGTGCATAGAGAAGTGAAAAGCATGTTTACAAAACCATAATGCTACAAGCTATTTTTTTCCAATGTCTTCATTTGTGATGACATTTATTTTTTCTATAGAGACAATTTAGTTCAAAGAAAGTCTTCATTTTTGACAATATTTCTCAGTTGACATTCTTTTGCGAGCATGAATTACATCTCAAAGAATTGTGAAATCATCTATTGTGTGCCTTACTAAACTTTGTTTTCCCATTTCTTAATTTAGGGTCTGTGATAATTCATGCACTCAATAAATATTTGCTAAATATGTATTTGTATGTACTTTAAAAAGAAATTAAGTAACAGCAATTTTAGAGGATGTATTGATTCTGATATGGATTTATTGAGAGATTATATATTCCTGCTTATGTAATATTACTCCACAATTATCAAGAATAAAAAATGCTGCATCTTATTTCTGTATTTTAGTACTCTAAGTATATAAACTATTTTATACCTCCCATTGTGTTATAATTACTTGGAATTCTCTAAATGTATTACTTGTGTGCTTTGTATACATATAATTTCATTATAGAGAGAACTTGCCTGCTTAAATATATTTTCCCAGTGTTGAATGAAAATGTGTTTTGACATCAGGAAAATACGTGGTTTGGTGATAAACAATAGCTATACAGAGTGCAAATGTATTTGAGGTGGATCATAAGATATAAACTCCACACAGTGGTTATTTCCAAACAATCCAGATTCAGTCAAATTCTTCATACCATCACTTTCTGAAGAAACAAAAATATAGGACTTTGATTTGCCTTTGGATTGAAAGATGCAATTGTAATGCTTTGTAACAAAGAATTTTGGTTTCAAGTGGAAAACTAATTTATAAAGCAGGACAGAAACAATTGCTGAGGCCATTTTTACTGCTTTTAATTAGCAGTATCAGAAGCTTTGGTTAAAAGGAAATTCCTAATAGGCACAGAAAATTTAGACTGAAATAATTTCTACCATTGCACTAACTTCCATAGTTTATTCCTTGCATATGCCTGAGTGACAAAATTCTATTAGATTTATTTCTTTTATTAATAAATGTATTCATTTTAGTAACCCCTATGTAAGCCCAATATGTTTATTATTATTTGATACTATACATTAAAAGCATAAACCTTCTTGCCACAATTCATGTTAACCAATGTTGTTATACAATGCATTAATTTCACTGCAATGTGAGAATGGAATTTATTTTAGACAAGGAAACATTGCTGCCTTTCCTACAAAAGAACATATGTGGAAAATGATTAGTCCTTTGGGCTGAATACCTAAATTTATTTAGTAATAGAGCATTTGAATCTTGATATAATAAGCATCTAAGCTCATGGGCTTATTCTTATTTCCTAGGCAGTTTGCTGTCTTCATTGGAAACCTGAAACTTAACCCACATTTATTATTGTAACCTCAAAAAATTTGAATCATATTAGGACTACAAGCAGGCTTAGAAAGAAATGATCATGTCAGATCTCATGGGGTATGGGTGACATTTAAGCTGAGATGTTGACTGTGCTACCCAAAAAAAAAAAACCAACCAGGAAAGATAGGAAGTGTGGATAATACCTGATGTACTTCTTTACGAAAGTGAAATAGAAGAAACTGAAACTGAAGTAAATATTATCATTCTTATGGTATTTGATCTTGAGAGAGAAAAACATAAAAAATATTTATATGTTTTATGTCTCAGTTAAATTACATGTTGATAGTGTAAGGGAAAGATCTGTAAGTTCCCCAAAATAAAAATAAAATAAAATAAAATATTTTCCCATTTACTGGAATTTAAAAATATTAATGTTTTAGAGAGTTGACTTCTTCCCTCCTTCAATTCCCCTTCTTCCTTCCCTCCCTTCATTTTTCCTTCCTTCCTTTCCTTCAACAAACATTTATTAAACAAGTTCTATTCATTAAGCAGAGTCTTAGCTACTGAAGATAAATAGATGAGTTAAGTCACCTCAGAGGCTTTTTGTCACACTGTTCACTGCCCAGTCGGGAATCCCAATCCTTTCCTATATACAGGGAATTCAGGAGAACGCTCTTCAACGTGAGAAGCTGTATGAGGCAGAGCTTACCGTTGCTAAGGAACCTGGAAAAGACAGCCACATGCATTTGCAGATCTTTTCCTGCTTACCTGGACAGTACTTAAGAGGGACCAATTAGCTTCAAACATCCCTGATTTTAATCAGAGCCAATGAGGGAAAGACCCCAGGAAGACGACACTCAGTTTTGTCAGCAGTATCTTGTTTCCTGGGGTAGGAGTGGACTTGGTATCATCGATAATATTCTGAATTTCATGTTAACAGAAGAGATGTCTAACTGGACTGCTTCCATGTTGTGAATTTTGCTGTACTTCTGGCTGTCATCCTTTTCTTTCTTCTCATTAAGGAACCATTTGTTCTTGAGACTTAATTCTTGGTGTTATTTAGTATTCGCTCAATACAATAACTTTTTTTTAGTTGGTTAATGTCATTTTCCTTTCCTGGCAACTAAAAACTCCCACAAGTATCATCTTAGTCCTCAGAGAGCACTATATGGAAGGCTAAGCTAGCCAAGAAGTCTGGCAAGCTGCCATAATTATTATAAGTGCCGTATTTTTTATTTAAATAATAGTAAAGGTGAGATCTCATGTGTAGACTAGAAAGATACGGGCTAAATGTATGGCCTGAGTTGCTTACTACCTACTGGTACTAGACAGAAAGCAACACACAGGAGAGCATTTGCACCATGGTCTAAAGAATACAGAATTTAGATATTCAAAATCTGAAAGTATATCAGAGAATAACAAGCAATTTGGGGTGACTGGAGCTAAGATTGCTTGAAAAAATAAAATGAAAAGTGACAATAGAAAGGTGAAATAGGTTAGAACTCTGCTAGTCCTTGAACACCTTATAAGAATATTTGTATTCCAGAAATAAAGGTGGACAACTGAAAGTTTTTGTGTGGAGGAAAAAAAACTAGAGACAATCACCTACTGCTAACTCCACAGTTTATTCATCAAGCAATATTTTAAAATATTTTAGTTTAAGCATACATTATACTTTTTATCAAAGTATAGCATACTTACAGAAAAGGGCACAAATCATAACTGTGCAACTTTATGAATGTTCAGCGAGTAAACATGTTCAGCTAACCAGGACCACCCTCAGAATCCTAGAAGACCCCCTTATGCCCTGTCCAGTCACTATCACCTCAAATGTGACCTTTCTCCTGATTTCTAAAACAGGTTATTTCTTGAAAATTATACAAATAGAACATACAGTTTGTACTTTTTGTGTCTCCATTCTTTTTCTCACCATTGTATTTGTAAGATCATCAATATTATTATGTATTGTGGCAGTTTGTTTTCTCCTTGCTATATGGTATTCTATTTTTTAGTATACCACCATTAATTCATGTTGCTATTGATGGCACTGGCTATTTTGACTGGAGCTACTATGAACATCTGTACATGTTATTTAATTAACATTATTATACCAAATGCTTTTTAACATCAATAGGATGAGCTTGGACTGAAGACTATCTAAATATTCTGATTTTCAGGAAATGATATATTTTATTCCTGATTCTACTAGCCATTCCATGTGGACATATCAAAACTATATAATCCATTAACTGTATCTCCGATAAAAAATAGTGATCATTGTATTTTATGTACTAAATCAGCTCTAACAATAAAACGTACATAGAGTTGAATTTGTTGTTTTATCATTGAACTGAGATCAGTTTCTAATTAATTTTAAGGGACATCCACTTTCACTTGTGACATGTACAGATCTTGGAAATAATCACTCTGTCTTTACAACAAGAGGATGCCAGACAAACTGAAAATCAATGAGTTTTCTTGGAATAATCAGAGAACTGGAATTACAGGGAAAATTTCCACCTTGAATTCTGGAGAGACAGGTGAATATAGATAGTCACAACCAAGATCTTCTTACTTGGAGCAAAAGCCTTAGGAGCCACAAACTGTGTGGGAAAACATACACGGTAATTCTGAAAATGGATGGAGCTGAGTGTGGACTAGCATGAAAGTAAGAAGCTTGCGGTGTTGTGAGGGGCATGTAGTATTCTGGATGGGATCCTGGAACAGACAAAGACATTAGATAAAATAGAGGAACTTTGAAGAAAGTAGGGACTTTAGTTAATAATGATATATCAATATTGGTTATTATGTTGTAATAAATGTACCACACTAATGAAAGATACTAACATTATAGGAAACAGGAAACATTATAGGCTATCTGAGGGTTTCTGCATTATTTTTCCAAATTTTCTGTACGTCAAAAGCTATCATAAAAATTAAAAGTTTATTTTTTAAAACAAAGCAAAAACAAAATAAAAAAGCAATTCCAGTGGCTTTATAAGTATTAGGTTGGGCACATTTATACTATATCTTTTGGATTTGGAGCAGCAATATACTCCTGACTCTAGCAATAAGTCAGCTTATAAGTAGTTTATAATAAATGGTTTATAAAGATAAAAAATTTTTTATCTGAAAATCTTTGATAAAGAATTCTTCACTGTTCTAGGCATAATTCTACATCTCTATTTTCTATCTAGTGGTATGGACAGAGAATTGAGATAAAACAAGTAATGTTGCGATTTCAACTATAAAATAATATGAAATAGTTATAGTAAGCAGTGATATTATCTTATTAGAGGTACTATAAAATTTATCTAAAAAAGCTTTAATTTGGAGATCTCTAAACAATTATTTATATGCTAGAACTAGATTTTGAAATGGGGAGATAAAGAACCTTGCTTATGTGCATCTGAAGGACTTTTTTGTGAGCAAGTTAGTATGTTAGTCTGGTCTCTTGATTAGAATACCAGACATAAGGTCTGGGTCTTAGATTTTATCCACACGTAGGCCAGGAAACTTTGTTACATAAACTGAACAGTGGCTATCCTGTGATTTTGATTAACAGGGAGTTTTAGAGATTGGACTCTCATGGTCAGCATTCTGGTAATCCTCACAAGTTGTATGTGGAGTACTGTTATCTACAAATGAAGAGACTTTGTGATGTGGTGGTGTGCCATAGGATGCCAAACACTCCGATTAAGGGGTGGAGTCAGTCTGTATTGGAGGTCAGTTCTTTATCTCTGTATAAACTGCCTCCCCAAATTTTAGAACCTGGCCTAGTACTTACGTTTCTTATGTCATATGTTGGGAATAAAACTGTTATGGGTTGAATTATGCCTCCTCTCCCCTCCTTCCCAAAATACCACAGAATGTGACCTTATATGGAAAGTGTCTTTATAAAGTAATCAATTTAAAATGAGGTCATGAGAGTGGTCCCTAATCCAACATGACCAGTGAACTTATAAAAAGATGAAATTTGGACACAGAAACAGATGTGCATAGTAGGGAGAATATGTGAAGACACAAGGAAAACACCGTGTGAAGAGAGAGGCAGAGACTAGAGAGATACTGCTACAAGCCAAAGGATACTAAGGATTGACAGTCACCACCAGAAACTAGGAAGAGGCGAGGAAGGATTCTCGCTTACAGGCTTCAAGGGAGTATAGCCCACACAAAATCTGGATTTTGAACTTCTAGCCTCCAGAACTGTGAGAAAATAAATTTCTATTATTTTAAGCCACACAGTTTTTGGTGTTTTGTATGGCAGCCCCAGAAACTAGTAAAAGAAAAAAAAAAAAAAAAGGAAATTTTTGGATGCACTGAATATTCTCAGACTGCTATACAATCATTTCACTCATCTTTCTATTTTATTTACTATAATTTGGCACAGAATCCATGTTAAGATTTTATCAATTTTTTTCCCATTATCCAAGCTTTATTCACATTTTTTTCATGCTGTCAGTGTCTTCCTCCGATTGATTGCTTTTCCTGCCAATTATGAGGTATATGTTTCTTTTTAAGCTATTGCTTCAGATGTAGTAGAATGTTGCTTGCCTCCTCCTAGAAATGTAACTCTCACTTGATTTCACCACATTAGTTTTTTTTTTAATAGTTTACTACGCCAGTATTGTACACCTATTATGCTTTCCAGTTTCTTACATAGTTCTAGATCCTACCTTTGCAAGGCTTCAGTTAAAGAATTTAATAGTATTACTGAAGAACTCAGCAATATTGGGAATATGGTTATCTTGCTTTATCACAATGTCAGTGTGCATGCACATACCCAGTACTTATATATATTTGTGTTTCCATGTGAGCAAATATGCACCAAATGCTTATCCCTTTAATAATTTTTTCATTAATTGTTAATAATGTTAATTTAAATTCTCCCAGTACACACCTCTAGGGAAAGTAGTAGGGAAGTTTGCTGAGTGTCAGAAGTCTGCCCGTGGCTACATATTTGCTGTAGTAAATTGCCATATAAATATTTGAAAGTTAAATTTGGTAAGTTTCTTACTTTAGTACACTAAAGGATAGGTCAGTTGATGTAAAGATTTAATGCATTTAAGAAATGAACTAATTTTGTTCTTATCAAAAAGGTACTTTTTCCTCCAAAATTTAATTGATGTAGCACACTTCAAGATTTGTTATATTAAAATCCTAGCAATTGAACTGTCAGATTTATGATTTGCATAATTAGGTTAATTAGTTATTTCACTGATATATGTATCCCTGAATTTAAATCCTTTATTTTATATTTTATTTCAGTAAGTCCTGCTGCAATGATTTCTAAAAGTTATATCAGTTGTATTTTAGGTTTCTATAAATTTCTTGAGATCCTAACAGGCAGTGGCTAATGGAATTGCTAAAGCTAAGTCACTTCTACAGCTTTTTCACTTAAGCCCATTTAGAAAGAAAATATATCATTATAACAAAAATGTTCTATTATGTTCTATCAAAGGAGTTCATGTAATTTTCATTTTTAACAACACAAAAAATACTACATGCGAATCTTTTATCCACTAATAAACATAATTTGGTACTTGTGCTGTACATCACTCTAATTACAACAGTATCTTTTATGCTAAAGACAGCCTCAAACTATGGGTAAGAGGAGGCATTTTTTTCTTTCATGAGAGGGTTTAATTATGTAGTCTCAGAATTGTCTTTGTTGCTTAGTATTTGCCTTCCTTTCAAAACACAATACTCCAATTTATCAAGTAATCATTCTACCTGTTCTTTTATCCCTAATTTCACATATTCATCCAAAAGCTTTAAAAATAATTATTTCACAATTCATCTGCATTTGTCTTTCTTTCAAGTAGGATGGTTTATTTCTAAGTGCTTTCAGTTCTAACCTCTACCGTTAGTAAGAAGTATACAACTTCCAAAACACATGAAAATGTAAAACACATGAAAGCTTTTACAAGATAAAGATATTGAAATTCATATGTCAGAGGATGAGCAATGAAATCTATACCCTGTATCTGACAGTTACTGCTTTGAACTGTATGACCTAATTCCATAGTTGTATATATGGATTATACAGTATATGAATACTACATTTTTCTCCTTTTTAGCATACGTCTGATTAAGGAGAAGCAATATATAATAGTTCATCTTCTAAAATTACTACAAAATTAGACTTCTTTTAGTCAACACTAAAATTTTGACTCATAGATGATTCCTTATTTTTTATCCATCATGAGATTTCTTTAAAGTTATAATTTCTATATTTTAAACACATGACAATTATTCAAATGTTATTGTTTTTAACAATATTACATTGTTACCAATAATTTATAAATGTGTTCTACTAAATGTTTAAAGACACCATTTGGGGGAAGATATAAGCAGATTTGTATCTTAAAAGCTATGCAGCTTTAGGTAAGTTAGATGAACTCTGTGAATCACAATTATCTCACCAGTCAGATGAAGATTATATTGGTACACAGCTCAGACAGATAATTTAGGCAAGAAATAAGCATTTAATACCTGCTATCTTTAAGTGCACTTCTGGGAGCTAAGGATACCATTTTTAATAAAATTAGCAAATCTCTGCTGTCCTGGAGCTTCCAAAAGGCAGCATAGTGGTTGAAAGCTAATAAAAAATACATAAAATACTAGGAATTATATGTGCAATGGAAAAGAATAAACAGATTCAGCAGTGAGAAAGTTAGATGGCAGGGTGCTATTTAAATTGAGGATGGTTGGTAGACTTTTTTGCTCTGGTGACATTTGAGTGGCAACCAAAATTAAAAGAAAAAAAAGGGTCAAGAAAGTATCTGAGGGAGAAGGAAGCAGGAAGTGCAAATTTCCTAAGGAGCATGTTGGTGTCTTCAAATTGCAGCCAACAGGCTAGGGAGGAAGAAAATGTCCTCTACCCTTCTAGGTTCTTCTGGCTGGTCTAAGAATAAATTAAATTGACATGAGACACATTAACAGGAGAAAATCAAATAAAAATTTAAAACCATGTATACATGGCAGAGACCCACGAAAACTGAGTAACTCACCAAAATGGTTAAACCCCTCATCTGAAATATCGTCTTCAACTAAAGATAAAAGAGGATGTTGGGAGTTAGTGGTCTGGGATTTCAAAGGGGAGGAAGGCAATCTATATGAAGATGGAAAAGCAAATGTTGGGTGAACAAATGTTTGTAGGGCCATGCAGAGACAATGGGACACAGAGTGGACTCTGGTCTCTGGGCCTACTGGGTGTCCCCACCACATCTAGCCTATCCTCTTTGTGGACACAGCTCAATTCTAGGAATAGTCCCTCAATCTAATTTTTTTTTTTTTGAGGCAATTAGGGGGAAGGTCAACATTTCTTCCTAAATTGTGCCTTGATTGTTTACAGCTTGAAATAATCTGCATGCCAAAGAGACAATTTAGGGTGGCAAATTTTATTCCCCTATACCATATGGCTGCAGCTGAATGAACTAGGATGGGAATGGAAGTAGCTGACTTTCAGAGGTTGCCATGAAGGAACAGAATATGGAAAAAGGGACAGATCATGTGGACCATCAAACAGACCACGGACTTTAACCTGAGTGAGGCAAGAAGTCACTGCGAGGTCTCAAACAGGAAAATGATAGTTTGATTTATATTTTGAAGAGACTGTTCTGGAAGATGGTGAGAATAGATTAGTAATGAGCAAGGGGGGAAGCAGAAAGTTCATTTAGGGTGTAGTCCCAGGTGTGTTCCTGCCTCGGGGCTCTTTGCCAGCTACCTTTAGCCTGGATGCTGTTTCTACCATTCTTTGTGGCTGACTCCCCCTCAGTCATCAGGTTTTGGCTCCAATATTATCTTATCAGAAAACCTTTCCCAGACCACCCTTTCTAAACTCTTTCCACTATCACTCCTTATAACATTATCCTAATGTATTTTCTTCCTTAAAGTATCAGTATTTAAGATTATTTGTATATTGAGTGTTCCTCGTCTCAAGCAAGGCCATTATCAGTCTTCTTCTTTTTTGTTTTCAGCCATTGGGTTTCTCCTTGCCCAAAAATATGACTGGAATATGGTAGCTATTCACTTAATATTTCATGAGGAAAGGATGAGTATTCCAGGTAAGTAGAATTATTTTAAAACAAGAGTTTAATAAATGCATAATAAATTAGTGACAAAGACTCTTTTCTTGGTCAAATTTTAGTCAAGGCCTCTGTGAGCCCTCTTTTAGACTAGGTTTCAAACTTGGCCCCCAATCCTTACCAGGCCTGCATAGATTGACTTTACAGCAAGAATCCTGCTGTCAGTTTAGAGAGAATCCTCCACCCACGATATCTGATCTCTCTGGCCTGTCTTCAGCAAGAATCCTGTTAATCTCCTACCCTTGATGTCTCTCCTCAGACATCCTTTTGGCTATAAATCCTCACTTGTTCTTGTTGTATTTGAAGTTGAACCCGTCTCTCTTCTCTATTGCAATACTATTTCTAAACATTTGGATTGCTTTAATTTTTTTTTTTTTTTTACTATTACTCAGAACTTAAGTATAAATAAATTTCTGCCTGTTTTAACTTTTTTTTTAAAAATTCAATATATATAATGGATTCTGAGGTGTAGTTATGGCAGCAAATTTATTCAATTATTTCACTGAAAATAAATGAAATGCAGGTTTATTGAAAAAAAGAAAAGAAAAAGACATAAAACTTTGTGCAATTTATCATTTTATCAAAATGCTGATAAACTTACAGAATTACCTGGCCCAACTCTTAGTGAAATAAGCTCAGAAAGATAAAGGAGAGCTATAAAGGTTGGTTTTGCTCTGAGAGTATTTTCTAATTCAGTCTAAATGGCTGCAAATTAAAATTTGGTTAGTAAGGAGACACTCTTCCCACTCCACATTTTTATGAGCATGTAGAGACTCAATGAGCCAATTAAAAAATATAAAACCTTGACTGTGTTTAACATCAAAAACAAACATAAAAAGAGAGCACAAGATCTTTTCTGTATCAGAGAAGAAAGAAAGGGAAGAAAGGAAGAAAAAGAAAGAAAGGGAAATTATTAAAATTACTACTACTTACTATGCATAGATTTCTTAGAAAAACTTGTTGGTTTTAACCTCTGGGTCTTTCCTTTGGCCTATTACCTCTTCTCTTCATTGCCTTCCCCTCCCCTCCACACCCCCAGAACACTAGAGTAACTAGTTCATTGCTGCTCTGGAAGAAAAGGGTTCTACAGGCAAATAAGATATGAAAATATTGCCTACTTTCCTTTCTTGGAAATAAACAATGCAAGCATGCACGTTAAAGGCTCTGAGAAACTCTGTAGTAATAAAACCAATATTTTAAATTTACTTTAACCTTCAACTCTATTTCTTAAAATACATATACATATTATTAGCTCCTCAAAAACTCCATGAGTTGCATGTACATAAAATATGTATTAATATTATTTATCCTTTATGGTTATTAATATATCAAATCAAAATGATGGATTTCAATTCCCAGGACCTAGAGCAGTGCATGGCACAAGGTATGTGCTCAAAAAAATTTTGCTGCTTGAACTTTATGAATCAGGTTGTCACATATAAAGTTATGAATTGATGTACAGTATGAGAATATATTATGTCTGCTCTATTAAGTTTTACTTTGAGACAGGAGGTTAGGGGACAGGGCACAACCACTGAAGGAATGACACAGCAATTGAGGGCAGGACAAACTGGTTACAACCAAGACAGCAAAAGGTCCCACTTCCAGTAGACCCTGAGCCTCAGGGCACACCCACAGGCTCCCTGACAGTTCCTAGGCTGACCAAAAAGGTCAAAAAGTGGGCGGGGGCGGATTCCTGGAAATCCCTGCCCCTTCCGCAAAGTAGTTGAAATAATCCTCGTACTTGTTAGCATATGGAATTACTGAGCCTGTAAAAACTGACAATTCCGCACCTTGTGATCATGCTCTCGCACTCGGACTCTCCTCTCTCTCACACCTTCTGAGACAGCCCGCATTCTGCCTGTGGGGTGTGTATCTCTCTAAATAAACTTGCTTTCACTTTACTCTGCCTCACTCTTGAATTCTTTCCTGCAGAACACAAGAACCTATTCTCTAGCAACCACTTCGCCTTCGTTTTTCTCACAAAATCTGAATTTTCTCACAGCATCAGAATTTCCACAGGTGTCACTGGCAAAGCTCACTAAGGTCCTCAGGAGACATAAGATGAAATGCTAACCTCTTCTTTGGTGCTTAGTCCAGTTTCACTTGCTCACAGGGTGTTGCATGCAAAGGTCTTTTCACCGGCCCTTCACACCAGAGTTCCTAGCGCCAAACTGCTGCACCCGACATTTTAGCTCCGGCCGGCGCAGAAGCCTCTGCGCAGAAGCATCACGCGCCACACCTGGGTTCAAGATGGTGGCCGACGGCCGCCTGCGGAGATCTGTGCCCAGCGCTGTGATTAGAGCCTGAGCAGCACAGGTGCGCCTGCGCAGCCCTGGGGCACGCCATCCCCTCCCACCGCCGACAGACCCCTGTGAAGCAACCACACCCACGCCTCTCGCCTTTCGCCTTTCGGGAGAGCCGGAGAGCCTGGGTTCTAGAGTGAGAGCTCGCCGCTCTCTGTTCTCTAATCAAAGTATAAAACTTTCCTTTGCTTCTGAGCCGAACTCGGTCTTGTTCTGTTGGCTGGAAGGACACCGGGCAGGAGGACCCTCGGGGCCGGACTTCAAAGGGTAGGTAACACATGTTCTGTCACAGGACTTATTCATGACAGGACTTAACCCGTACAGAGCCAGGTTTCCAGGCTGTCTTAGGATAACATTGCAAACATTGTCCTTGTGAAACAAGCAATGTAGAAGGCTGAGTTGTTTTCCAAATTTCTTGAAGTGTTTAAAAAAGGTTATTTTTGTCCAAACTCTTATTAGGTATATGTAACAGACTAAATAATAGTGATGAGAAGAATACTAAAGGAAAGAGAGTGTTCTTTGGAAAAATCTCAGAAAATTATATGGATGATAGCTGGGAAATGCCCATATTAACCTAAATTTTTGGAACACGTTTATTAATAAAACAAGAGAAAAAATTTAGAAAGAACAAAAGGAAGCAAAACAAAGGACAGGAAGGAGAAGGAAAAATGATTATATTAGTAATTCTGTGAAGTGTTTTTAATATATTAAGTATTTGTCATTTTGTCAAGAGCTGTATATGTGGCTTACGTTATCTTCATGATTCAACAAGAAGCGTTAAAACTTGGAAGGCTTAAAAAAGGTTTTCAAGGTCCCAGACTAGTATGTAGCACTTGTGAGGATCTTTGCATAGTTCCTTTTGATTCCAATGTAAGTATTAACTCATAACTTTCTCTATGTGCATGTGCCTCATTCTGTAATAGCACTGTGCTGTGATTGTACTGATGGGATTTCTGGGGCCAGACCTTTGGGCTCACTGGAGCCAAGACAGGTTAACTCTGCAACTTGTGTGTGCTCATTTTTATGCTTCCTATTATAAATGGCATTATGATGCTTATAAAAATGTTTAAATGTACGATTTTTGTCAATACTGACACCTGCAGGGCAATTTTCCATTTCAGACAAGTATTGGATTTTGCTTTCTGTCCTGTTTTTACTATCATTATTGTTATCATTATCATCTTAGTCATTATTTTAATTTCAGACCCACATGTACACCAGTAAATACAATACTTCTTCTTGATGATTTTGGCTTTATGGAGAGAAATTGAAAATATAAAAATAGTTTTTTATCCAAGAAGTGTCAGTCTTAACTTGATATGAACTCACTTTGTCCTTGACTTACCTCTTTCTTTGTGACTATGTTGGTTGAAATAATATACCTGCCATTATACTAAATAGTGAAGTACACGCTCCACATTTCTCAAACGACTGAAGAAAAGTTTTCATGTACTCAGATAGATCCAAGACATTTTGCTTTATTGAATTTATCCAGGTCACTTAAAAGAATCTGTAGAATCTAATTGAGTATTTTTCTAATAAGCAGTGTTGTTAAAGAGATATCTAAATGCTATGTAATTTTTAATGAATCAAAAGTTTGCTTTTATTAAATTTGGTTTAATGGTCTAGATTATTTTCTCTCATTTGTCTTTTACTGAACAATGCTTCTTTGAGTATCTGCAGTTTTCAAAGTGTGTGATCAGTTTGTTTTTAACAGTAATATACAGCTGCAGGAGACCTCTGTCTACCTCAACAGAATTTCCATTGCAATTTGCTCTTGAGTTGAACATTAATAACAACTAAAGAAAACACTGTCTTTGTGGGGGAATAATGAAAATTTGATTGATGTATTTAAGAATGTGATTTCAGTCCTTACTGCCCCAGGTTATTAACAAAACATAATTTCTACCTATAGCAAATTGCCCTTCTCTAATGATCTTACTTTGAAATGAAGTTTTAAATAATTTCATTGTGTAACCATTCTCTATTCTTTGTCATTTTTTCCCTTTCAAAAATGAAGTCTGTTCTTTGAAATGATATTTTGTGGGCTATGGACAGAAAATCCAGGCACCTTTTCATATATTGATATTCATCCATTAGTGCTGAATACTTCATGCATATGAATGAATAAACTGGATGGCTCTTTTGGCACACTAAAAATACAGTTAGAATTTTCAAAATGTTATGTTAATTGTTTTTGTTCATGTTGTGTGTGTCAGGCACTGGAGTTTAAGGGTAAACTTGTCAATGATTTGAATCCTAGAATGAGAAATAGAATCTTCATTATTTCCTGGGAGTTATTTTGTAATTAGTGTACCAAAATCTCCATGGTGCCACTTTAAAATATCTGAGATCTAATTTTTCACTACTTTACACTAATCAATATATTATTTTATCCTTCAACAGTGTCAATAGAAATTTCTTTGTGCAAAGCCATTTATAGAACATTTGTGAAACTATGTGAGGCACAACATAAAGAAGCATTTCTACAAAATGTTACCTCTCCCATCGCAACCAAAGCTGCTTCACATACACACATATGCATATGCACACACATTTTTAAACAAACATTTTGGAATATATTAAATACTATATCCATCCGTAAAGATAGAAAGACACAAGATAAATTGAAAATTTACTGAATCCCAACATTTTCACATAGCTTAACCATCATGTCTTTTCATATTAACATAAATTCCTTGTAAAATGTTGTCCTGTGTGTTAGAGAACTACTGATGGTTTTGGAATTTATGAGACTGAAAAAAATTTATGAGACTGATATCTGTGTATATTATAGAATCTAAATATTGCCTTTATGTTATAGGTGATCAGTATGTATTTGCTGAATGAATAAATGAGTGAAAGGAGGAGCCAGATCTCAGATTTGCTTCAAGAAAATTAATCTTGTAATAATGTGTACAATGAAGTGGAATGGGGGATATTAGAAACAGTGTAGTTGGACAGGAAGCTATTACATACTTAAGACAGGTGCTATGAGATCACTACAATAAGTGCTTTGCTTATTCTTAATGCAATGCCTACTCTGTTTATATGCATATTTCATAATTCCATTAATAACAATGCAGATTCAATTTATTTCCTGAATTTCAGTCTTTGTACTCATAGTTTAATAAAAACTACTTAGTATGTTGTTCTGATACTTCAAGTATAGTTTGTTGGAGACATTGAGTTCATATATCATTTCAGTTATTTTAAACTCCTCCATTAATACCACCAATGAGCCATACCTAATGCCACAGACAAAACAAGATCATCAAAGAGCATTTACTCAATCACTGTCAAAACCATTTTTACTGAAACTCTTTTTTGCTTCAGTAGACAGGTGAGACAACCCTAAGTAAATACTAAGTGACAAGTTAATGTGGAAAAATTGGAGGCAAAGTAGAGTGAAAGAATTGCCAAAGTACAAGATTAAGTCAAACTACTCCTTTCTATGTTGCTTCATTTCCCTGCTTTAGATATCCTTTCTCATCAGTGTTTTGAAATCACATTCTTACTTTACAATTCAGCTCAAATCCTACCTCCTTAATATTTCTTTCCAAATATCTTTCACTGCAATACACTTTCCTCTCAAATTTGATTAACTTACTTTAAAAGTGTTTACTGAGCACCTACTTTAAGTCAGTTACTATTTACAGGCTTGAGATACAGTAGTGAACAAAATAAACCAGGAATTTGATATCATGGAACTTACATTCTAGCATGAAAGGCAGACTATAAGCAATAAGGAGATAAAGTTTGGCGAGTAGTGCTAATAGCTATGGAGGAAAAAAAAACACAGAGTAATTGGGTAAACTTTATTATAGAAGTCATGACTGTTTGTGTGATAATCATGTGTATGTATGTCAGCAGCATCATGGGTGAATTGTAATACAAAGTCTGACTCAATCTTTCGGCGTTTGACTGCTGGCAGCTTTAAGCCTCACACCCCTTCCTCCCCTCTGCTCCACGTGTGGGCAAACTGATAAGAAAATGCAGGTGATTTTTCATTTAGCATCAGTGGGAGTTTCTAATCATATAAGCCCTTGCCAGCATGCAGGAATCCCATCCCTTAACCACCATAAAAACCCCAAGTCCATCTCCTTTCCCTGCTCTCTCAAGTCGGTTTTGGACAAGCTTGGAAGGACTAATCTGCTCTCCTCAGAGAGCCTCATTACCCTTTGTGTGTGACATCATCAGTCTTGGCATCCAGAACAAAATTCCAGTGGGGTTCTCTACAGATTGTGCAGAATGCAAGCACCACTTGCAGATATAAATGGGGTGAAATATGAACAAAGCTCCAGAAGTATGACATGTCTGGGTGTTTGGGTGAACTAACAGTTCAGTCTTACTGGAGTAAACATGATGAAGTATAAAGTGGTAGAAGATGAGACTAGAGAGGAAGGCATGGAATACATGACAGAGGAATGACATTTACTTCTTGGTGAACATCTTGGCCCATATAGCAGGGTTGATAAAGGCACAAGGTTTGGAGTCAGAAAAACCTAGAACATAAGCCTACATTAGTGACATTGGGAGAGCCAGCTAACCTCACCCAGTCTCAGTTTATTCCTAACAAGTTACGTTGCATCCAAGCTTGTACTTGTGGCATTTTTCCTTGACAGTACTGTCAGAGTGGTTTTAAAAATGCATATATTTGATACAGGTCCATTGTTTATACTAGTCAGATAGCTGATAGCTTTCAGGGCAATATTCAAGCACTATCTAGGTCCTACTTGAATATCCATTCTTATTTCTTGTCATTTCCTGATACCTAATCTACTGACTTGAGTCATAATAAAACATCTTAGCATGTGCCATGTTTTCTCACACAATCAGTGCCAATGCACCAGCTGGTCTTTTATCTAGAATCTCCTTTCTAGCTTGCCTTAACACCCAACAGTCCTTATTTGCCCTTCAAGTCATAGCTACAGTAACCCTTATTTTCTCGGAATTCTTCCTTGACTACTACACTCAGCCTGAGCGGTTCCTCCTTTCTGGTGTACAGCACAGTGATTCAGTTAAACACATATGCATATATGTTATGTTTCATATTATTTTCCATTATGTTTTATTACAGGATATTGAGCATAGTTCCCTGGGCTATACAGTAGGACAATTTTGTTTATTTTATATGTAGTAGTTTGCATCTTCATATCCAAAACTCCTAATTTATCCCCTTCTTATCTCCCTTCCCCTTTGGTAACCATAAGTTTGTTTTCTATGTCTGTGAGTCTGTTTCTGTTTTGTACATAGATTAATTTGTGTCATATTTTAGATTCCACATATACGTGATAACATATTTGCTTTTTTCTGTCTGACTTATTTCACTTAGTATGATAATCTCTAGGTTCATCCATTTTGCTGCAAATGGCAAAATGGCATTATTTCATTCTTTTTTTATGGCTAAATAGTGTTCCACTATATATATATATGTGTGTGCGTATATATATATATATATATATATACGCACACACATACTTCTTTATCTAGTCATCTGTCAGTGGACATTTAGGTTGCTTCCATGTCTTGTCTATTGTAAATAGTGGTAAACTGATTCTTGATGACTCTTATTTACATAGGACACAGGTTTTAAGTTAAGGGCTCTGGGTTACCTATAGCCACTGTCAATCCTTGAGCTTCAGTTGATGTGAGCCCACATTCAGCTGTCACTTATGGGTACTCTGAGCATAATGCCACCCTCATCTATAGGATTTGAGGTCACTGGTGGTAGTGATAAGTATTGTTTACTCTGTGACTCCCTTGACATCAATACCTGGAGTAATCACACCACCTCCTCTGCAGGTTTCTTGCTGTGTGTCAGGCACTCCTTCAGGATTGGCTGCCTCTGTCTGTTTTGTGCCCTTTAAAGCTATTTCAACCCAATAGGCCTTTGCAGTTAATCTCTTCTCTTGCCCCTGTTGATGAAACAATTAATCAATAGTCAGTCTAAGAAAGAAATGGCATTTTTTTTTCGTGACAACCTGAGGGTTATAACTCGGGAGACAGTTTTTCAGACAGCTCTGAGGACTGTTCTGAAGAGGTAAGGAGGCGAGGCCAGCATATATGTGATTTTGGTTAAGGGGTACATGCAGACAAGCACACATCTTGGTAAAAGTTTCTACTATTTGCAAGGAACAGATATAACTTAAAGTATTTGGTGCTTTTCTAAGTATGAGAAGATGCAAGAAACTGGGTTCATTAAGTTTTCTTCTGAAATATCTAACTACCCTAGGGCCAGTTCTGCCAGTTTTCCCAGAGCACAAAATGAATCATTCTGATTTTTACCCTGAAATTCCTTTCAAGATATACTGTAAGTCAGTGACTACAGTGGATAATGACTTGATTCTTAGAACTAGATGGTGGGCAACATTCTTTATTTTACAGTTCCCTCCTTTTAGTCTTAATCTCAACCAAATTTTGGGAGACATTTTGTAACCAATTTGTCCCACGATGCTAGGAATGGTCATTCTTAGGTCAGGTGAGGATTTTGTCGATAGGGCACTCAATGTGCTATTGCTGGACTAGGTCCCATTAACAACAGCCAAAAGCCTCTGGACCATCTGTCTTTCTAGACTGTCATGGTGTAGAAAATGATTCCCTCTTATTTCTTCCCATATCTAGAGTTACACTATTACAATAATTACCCTTACAGAACTGTTTATTTAATCATTTCAAGTCACCTAGTCATCACTACTTATCAGAGGCTCCGTCACACACTTGGTAATGCAAGGAACAGTATTCTTATAAAAGAGGCAGAGTTCAATATACCTAGTAACATTAACATGGTCATAGGTAAGTATTCTTCTAAGGAGTTACCTGGCTGGTGTTAAAAGAAGAAAAATTGATCATCTTTATAATTGAGCAGATATTTCTGCCATAGGGGAATTCTAGTTAATGCATAGTGCAGATGCACAGTGCACACTGGGGTTGGGCAATGGGCAGAGGAAAATTTTGGTTTACATTTTTCTTGTCTTATTTTTAAATATGAATTTTATTTCATTACCTTTGATCAATGTGGTGATGCTATGCTCTTTTTGTTCACTCTTAAATTAGGCTGAACTAGGGATGGATGTTATTTGCATGAATGGGACAACTCTTCTTGATCCATACATGACCCACCTTGCCTATCCACCCTGGTGGTAGTTGTGTGTAGAGGGCAGGGGAATGGACAAATATAAGCTCTAGAAAAACAGAGTCTTTTTCTGTTTCATTCAGTCCTGCTTCTTCAGTACCTAGCACAATGTCAGGCACATAGTAATAGTTTAATAAATACTGGGTAACAAACAACTTAATGAGTCTTACTTGAATCATCTTCACATTACATTAAACCCACTTCATAAAATATTTTCCCTCTTGTTGTCTTCTCTTACATTTATTCTTTGTGGGTTTTGTACCATTTAAATATTAGTTGGCACCTGGTTCCATTCTTCATTTCTTAGACTAGCTACACTCCTTGAACAGGCTCATCTACTTGCTTGTCTACAGTTACTTACCGTCTATAACACAACCCTGAAATGTGTTTTTCCAACTCAAATTTTCTTCTAATCTGCAGACAGAAGATACGAGATATCTTTACCCAGATATCACACAATATGTCATCCCAATGCATATAAAACTCATATTCCTACCCATAACGTTTTACTTTTCCTGTGTTCCCTTTCTCAAATACCTGGTCAACAAAACCTTTTGCCTATAGATAAGGAAGAGACAATGCAGCATATCTCACTAATAGACTGAAAGTAAGATTAAGGAATATGTCATGGAAAAACTCTAATATAATAAAAATACTATAAACGAAGGAGTAGACCTGACAGGTAGAGCCATTCTCTCTTGTATCCTAGCTAGAATTTTGAGCTGAGAACATGAAAAAGAAACAAGAGGTAAGATTTAAGGTGAAGGGCCCAATGGAAGGAAGACCAATAATTCAGAGTTACCTAGCATACATTTCATTATGTGATACAATTTACTCTTTTCTCCTTTCATCTGAGAATTATACTTTCACAATCCAGGAACAATTTAAAATATTCAATTAAATTTGATTTGATTCAATTAAACAAATAATTATCTTCCTATTGTCTATCAGGTACTTTCCCATTGCATGTGAATAATCAATATACAGAATAATCAGTAGTTAAGACAGATAGACTTTATACTTATTGAAACAGCTAATATTACAGATGATTTGCCATTATTTCTGTGAGTTCAAACAATGTGGTCAAGAATCTTTCCTTTTCCTCTTTCAGCTACTTCTTCCCTTTTATGACTATGGCCTAGGAAGAAAGTGCTCTGAATGCCCAGGTTCAGACTGTTAGCCCGAATCTGAGCCCTGGAGTTGGCATCAATCCTATACAGATCACATGGGCAGAGAACAGGTGAGGGATAGTTTTTGAAAGGAAGAGAGAATGTCTGTTAGCAGGAGTATAAACATGGTATAGGCAAAAGCACAGTAAACCACCTGTATTCTACCACTTTGTTGGGTGCCCAGAACTTTTCTTCCTGTACACTTCACTTAAAAAATGTTTTCTCTTAACATAATACAACTATTCTATATACAATTGAAAACTCACTCATTCTGTCCCCAAAGGAAGATAATACACAGCCTGCCCAGTTGCACATCCAGGGTGATTAACATCCCTTTTATTTGGGTCCCGATGGAGCTCATCACAGTCCAGTAATCTGTGGAGAAGTGATAAATTTTGTAAACTCTCACACATCCAAAACACAATAGTACAGAAGAATGGCAATAAAAGTTGCAATCTGGAATATGGTACAGGAAGAAAGAATCACAGTGGTCTTTCCGGGCAAGGAGAGCAAAGATTCCTGTCTTGGAAGAGGAGTATGTTCTCAGGCAGCCACGTCGTCTGTTTGGCTGACCAAGACTCTCCTTTCAGTAGGAGTCCTTTAGTCTACTGTCTACATATAAAATAACTGTTTGGAATATTTTCCTTCAGGAGCTGCTTCACTACAATTTACCAATTTATCTTGGGTACTAGGGACTTTCAATGATGATAAATCAAACCTGTGACAAATTTAGATTTGGCCTTTGTCTTGCAATATAAGTTCTCAATTCATCTTAGACTGAATCCAAGGATTTGCAACTTGAACACTGAGCATTCTCTTTCCATTAGAATGTATAATTGATGATGGCTAGGATTTTTGTTTATTTTATTCACTCTTGTATCACAAAAGCCAGCAATCTTGCAGTAGTTTAATAAATATGTGTTACATGAATGAATTCTTTCTTTCTTTTATTCTGCCCCAAGTTCTATCATTTCTGCCCACTAAATAGTTCTTGGACTTGGTCGCTTCTCCCTCTTTTCCTTTATCATCCTACCCCAATTCTTCATCAACTACTGTCTAAAATATTGTGTCAGCCTACTAAATGGTCCCTCTTCCACAAGACTTAGCCCACCCCTTTCCATTTTATACACAACAGCAAACCTATAGTTTTTAAACATGATCAGAACACGTTATCCCATCTTTAAGTGGTTTCCCATTGCTTTTAAGATCAAGTTTAAAATTCCTACCATGGCCTATAGTCTGCCTCCTCTTTTTCTCTCTGTACCTCCGCCCTCCCATTCCACTGATCTCTCTCTTCATCCCTAGATTGCAGACATTCTGAAACTTTCTCAATTTATTAAATATTCCACAATATTTCAAATTTATTTCTTTTATTTGTTATTCATTCTGTCTGAAATACCTCCTTTGACCTGCTCTCATCTCTCTGTTCTTTGGCAGATTCCTGGTGGTTCTACACATCAGAAAAACGTCTACAAGCCACTTAATTCCCTTAGTAATGAAGCCTTAAATGCAATTTAATAACACGCATCCCTCTCATAATTACTTGCCGAATGTCTGCACAGTGGACATCTGTTGTGTTAGCCTGCATAGCACCACTTCTGGTACAGAATCCTTTCCTTTTGGGAGTCATCCATTTTACTGACATTTCATTGCTGACAGTTCATGTGAGGTGTCCTATACCCTATTACAGGGCAAGACACATGATTCAGATCTGGCCTTGGAACTCTGCTATCCCTTCTACTTCTTAGCTCAGTGGTAGAGACAGACCTCTGCCTCAGGACAACACTAGGATTAATTTGTTCCTTTCTCTCTATGCTGCCTCTGAAGATGGTTTTATGAAAAAGAGATATTTTTTTTTCAGAGGGCTGTGGGAGAGGAATCTGAGAGATCAAGAATTTCTTGGGTCCAAAAAGGAACAGTGCATCAAGTTTAAATCAAATCTTTAAAATTTTAAGACAGGAATACTGCTTTAATTTTTAATTGACTTCTCTTTTTAGCTTCTAGTTGATAAGATTTTAGAAAACAATTAGGATCTTTGCAGCATCCACTTTTATTTAAATTCCTGGTGGATAAAGTAGTATTGAACAAATAATAATGACTTAGCACATATTTTTTAAATTAAAAAAGAACAAATGAATGAACAGCTCAACATGTTTTCCTATCAATTGTTTCTTGTAGTCAGAGTAGGAAAACTCATTTAAGAGATTGCTTTCCATTCAGACCTCATGAGAATATTTTAGTTAAGATTCTGAGAAACATATCCACCATAGGAAAAGATTAGGGTATTCTGATATATGAGAAGTATACATTTTATGGTTTTAATCACTATTTTTATTTTCCAGGATAGAACATATTAATGATAAATTTCATAAAATGAATTTGAGGGGCTAGGTGATTTTAGTCATTAATTTCATCGTTTCTAATTTTTCACAGTAAGTCTCCTTTTTCCATATCCTGTGACAAAAGTCAATTCACTGAATTATTTTCGCTACTATTTAAAAATCTGGTTCAGTTGCACATATCTGTATTATTTATTCAATTATTGGGTTACAATATGTACAGTATACAGGTGAAAAAGAGTAAAAACACTTCTAAAGTTCTTTTCCAAAGATTCAGAAAAATATTTACATAGGAAAAATACCACTAAAGTCTACTGCAGCTCTAAAAATACAAGTGACAATCAAATATTTGTCAGAATCACAGGTATTTTTAAATAAATTACACCACTGTTTGGAACAAATTAAAAAATGTCATAGATATTTTCCATATGTCTTGTTTCTTAAAAAAATCATACAGATAACTTTATTCACTAGTAGATGTATGTTTAAAATATAATCAAAGATGATGTTATTTAATAATATGGATAAGTTATAAGTTATATAAAGGAGTCTTTTCCTGAACTGTTCACTATGGTGCATCATCCAGAAAAATAAACAATGTAAAGTAAATAAAGCTATTCACCCACTTGTTAGTTTAACCCCAAAATAATGGCCTGATGTATTCTTAAGATATAAACTGCCCTTATGTTGTAAGCAAATACAACATAACTTATAAACAAGTGATTTTTTTTTAACATACCCTTATATACTACAGGTGTAAATACACTGGGAAAAATGAAGTAGCCTTGAACAACTACAATGTAAGGTGTGTCTATAACAGCTAGGGCCACAGTAGCATAAAAAGCCTCTCTGTACCACCGAATAATAGAGAGCTACAGGAGAGGTCTGCATCACCTCAGAATGTGGTGAGAATGTTCACAGACTGGACTGAAAATATCAGAGGCTAAGCAACTCCTTGGGCAGGTCAGGTTGAGGGTATCAGTGAACAGAGGCCATTAGGCACCAGCTGGAAGGGACAAGCTCTCCAAGGGCCTCAAGAGAGACTGGCCTGATCAGTCCCTACAGTAAAAGAGTACGTGCCTTACATGCCTCCCCGCTCTTTCTCCTTTTTGTGAGCTAACATACCTGCTTAATTGCTAAATTAACTTAATTGCTTAATTGACTTCAAGACTCAAAAAGCTTGTTGAATCAGAATAAATATATGTTTACAAATGCTCTTTTGGTTACTTTTTTCAACACCCTGAACTGTGTCTTTGCTATAACCAGAGCCAAAGATTTGATTTCTAATGCAAGCACTTGAACATACTTATTGGATCTTAGCTCAAGTGCAATATATGAAAAAAAACACACCATACCACAGATGAAAAATTGATGGAATAAAACAATGTATGAAATTGTCAATGCAGTATGATCATATAAAGCAATATTGACCTGAAAGAAATAATTCCAAAATCATAGTGCCTCCATGGTGGGACCATGGATTTAATATTTCATTCTTTCCAATATTCTGTTGTCAAAATATTGGAGATTTATTTCTGTTTCAATTTAAAAGACTGTAAGAGTGTATATATGCAATGCTTATTTTATGTCTAATTGCACACCACTTTCACACTTTAAGTACGTTTAATAAATATGATTTTGGTGCTGTTCTAAGATTCCATGCTTATAGGTTGGACTATAGTGGAAAATGTGCCATAGTCAGTCTTGGAATGAGTAGGGAGCAGACCTGAAGTTACAGTGTTTTGCCTGATGCTACAGGGTTACGTTTGTGTTAATAAAATTTGAATAGCATAAGAGTTAAGTGAAGTATTAAACATGGACAAACATGACATAGAAACCGTGGTAAAAACATTAATTAAGGTTGACAGATGTGAATACCATACTGTAATGTTAAATTCCACTATTACAATAGAGCTAAAGAAAAAATAAGGTAGTACCTGCTTCATGGAGTAATTTCAAATGCCAGGTCATTAATTAAGTTTTTAGATGCTTCTATTATTTTAGTAAGTATGAGTTCTAGTCTTTAAGGGAGGATTTAATTTTCATAAACATCTTTAAGATCAGTTTATTGATTTCATAGTTGAGAGCTAAAATTAGTTACAATTTTACCTATGACCACACATGGTGAAGGCACATGAGCTACTTTAGAGATTGTAATTTTTAAACAACAAATGAATTATAAAGCATTAAAATTTATAATTTAGAAAGCTGCTTTTTCAATTTCCTTATATCCTATTTGATTTCTGCTTGCTTATGTAAAACTTTTAAGTGTCTAGTAATCCTGAAACCAAGCTCCTTGTAGTTTGGAATCATTTTTTCCAGCAGATGCAAGCAATGTGCAGCCCCTAATAAATGGAGATAGTGTTTTATTTGTAGGGCTGCTGTAACAAAACACCATAGACTACAGAAATTTATTTTTTCACAGTTTTGGAGGCTAGAAGTCCAAAATCAAAGTGTCAGTCAGTCTAGTTTCTTCTGCAGCCTCTCTCCTTGGCTTGCAGACAGCTGCCTCCTTGCTGTGTCCTCATACTGTGTTTCCTCTTTGTGTGTCCTAATCTTCTCTTCTTCTAAGAACAGAAGTCAGATTGGATTAGGGTACATCCTAATGGCTTAATTTTAACTTAATTACCCCTTTGAAGGACCTATCTCCAAACACAGCCAGAAGTCCTGGAGTTAGGACTTCAGCTTATAGATTTCAGGGGGATGTAATTCTGCTATAACAACTAGGAAGCCCTGCATGGTCAGCTTTATCTACCTCAGTTCATTTGCGTTTTCTGGATTTGTAGTGGCTCTTCAACATAAACTTGAGAACAAACAAACAAACAAAATAACTCGGTATGTATTTGAATATGTGCTAAAGTAGTGAAGTTTCACACAGCAAAAGAGTTCATTAGATATACTTGATACTCTGTGATCCTTATTTTACTACCACTATCTTTTTAGTAAAAATTAGCAATGAAGGATTCACTTACATCACACTCCCAGCTCTTCTGGTACCTAATCATTCCCAAAATATTTACCCAAAATTTTATAAACCTAAAGTATTAGCTTCTAAACCTCCATATGTTGGGAGTTTCTGTGGTTCCCAGATTCCTATTTTTGTTTAGTTTTGGTTTAGTCATTATAACATAAAAGACTTTTATTTTAATTAGCAATACACATTGTTCATTTTAATGCTGTTTTTGCACCTGAACAATTGTGGAGAGCTAATCAAACTATTCTCTATATTATTCTCCCTCTTTTCCTGTCAAAAGGTAGGGCAAATGTTGATCTACTTTTTGAGAAAAGTCCCATGCTTTTGGTGGGAAATACTAGCTTTTAAGTGGCTAATTAGTAAGCTCGCCTCACAAGTTGAAAAGATAAAAATAGAACTCTTTATTGTCCTTAATATTTATTTATTCTTAGTATTTCAATTGCTACCATGTGGCAGGTCAAAAAGTAAGGTATACTAGCTGGCAGAAAATTGTTCTTTCTTCTCCTCCCATGTACTATATAACATGCATGATATTGCATATTGCAGTGTGCTGTAATACATTTTTAATATTTTGGTTATCTCCTCAGTATTCATGTCCCGAAGGACTTTTGTGATAATCAAATGCAGACTGAAACCAAGCTAGCTCAAAGAAATTTAGAAAAATTTACTAACCACTGAAATGGAGATCACCATGGAGATCACCAACACGGTATTATAAATTACATGGTATTTTATCTACAGAATTTATGTAGTTTATGCTGGAGTGGCTTATTACTTTATGCTGGGGAGGTTATTCAAGTAATTCCAGTTTCTCTGGTTTGCATAGAAAGGAGTTTCCTTTCACCTTTGGCCCACTCCTTTTACTCCTCCAAGTTGAGGCAGAGTGAGTTAATTCGATCATAAATGTCAGCCATTGGTCTGCGTTTCTCAGGGACAGAGAAAATTTCAGCATACATGAAAGAGATCCCTATTTATGTCCTCTTTCATTTATCCTGAATGAGGGAGAGTTGGTGACCTGGGTAGATGTATCTTCCCTGAAAACTCCAGCACTGCCTCTGATGAGAGCTGTTCAACTGGCCTGGCGTGTGCGAGCTCTCCCACTGAGGTGTGTCCCGGGAGAGTGCTGTCAGGAATGAAGCAGACATTTCTCCCTCTTTCACTTGATGGTTTCATCTTTTTTTTTTTTTTTTTTTACTTTTACTTCATTCAGAATTTAAGAGGAATGTTACGTATTGAATCTCTCAAACATCAGCTCTTTTTAAACTTTTTCCCCTTGGAAATATTTCTGTCAATATTTTTCCATCAACACGGCAGCTCAAACCATATGTGTGAAGAGTGCCAGGTGTGGTGAGTGTTGGGCAGGGGTTACATGAAGAAAAAGGAGAAGTAGTAAATGATTAGTCATATACAACACATGACAACAATTCAGAAATATTGTTCTTTGGAGGTTTTAACCAGTCAGCTTACTACTTTGTTTGGTTTTGGTTCCTAGTGATCCTTAGACCACTGAAATCACTGGAGAAATCTGTGATGGAGACAGCAGTTCTCAAAAATCTTGACAAAAAGGCATAGTTCAGGCTGACATGTCCTGCATTTAAATGATAAGAAAAAGAACCCTAATGCATAAATCCTACATGTTATATAAAAGACAAATGGCTGAAATAAGCATTCTGTGAAAAAAGACTATGAAATTATTACCAAATCCATCCATCCTTAGATAAGGAAAATCATGACATTGGTGAACCTGGAATACTGTTTAATGTGGAGGTTCCACTGACCAAAGCATGGTGTTAATCTTTTAAACTGAGTGAATATAGTCATCTTAACTCTCCTTGAGCACACCCTGTTTAAGCCTGCCTTAATAGTATCAATTTCCTACACTTAATCATTAGTTTTATTCTGTCTTGAAACTTCTGAACTGAGTATGGGTCTGGTACATAGAAAGTGCTCAATAAAGTTTGAAACAAAGGAAAGGAAGGAGAAGGAAGGGAAGAGAAAGGAAAAGAGAGAAGCAGGGGTCACAAAATGTTACGGTAGCTCACAGAGAAAAAAATGTGGCAATGAGTGTGTATATGTCCATGTATGACTGAAAAATTGTGCTGAACACTGGAATTTGACACAATATTGTAAAATGATTATAAATCAATAAAAAATGTTAAAAATAAAAAATAAAAAAATAAAAAATCCAAAAAAAAAGAAGCAGGGGTAATTGGTAATAGGTTTTTTAATACGTCCCCTTCTTTTGCATCTGAGTTCCATAACACAAATATTAATTGCAAAAGATCTATAAACCTCTTAAAACACATACAATTATACATTTTTCCCCTTAAATTAAATCTATTCTGCATACCTCAATAATCACTACAGATTGTATTTTTGTGATCTGGTACTTATTACAGCCAAAGATCATGTGAAAATATTTTAATATTAATTTATACTGTATGTTTCCTTCTTCATTGTTTAATATGCCATAGCATCTTGAAGTAGGTATATCTTTTTTAAGCATTTAAGGAAACTGAGTGAGTTTTCATTTTGGCTGTCAATATAATACATATTTCAGCAACACATTAGAAGATTCTTTCTCTGTGAATTATCCTTAGAGATTAAAAATAAAAATACGGTGGTATAGAAATGCTGCCAAAGCACGTTATATGACTATTCCTGGATCCCACTCAATTTTTTTCCTATCCAAATGAAGCATCTTTCTGCCAAAAAGATACAGGTGTGGAAGCAGATCTTTCAGTTTGTGAACTCTTGGGTTTACATCTGAAGGATGTATCTTATTTTAGAATATATATTGATGCTTTATAAAAAAATAGAAGTGGGATGTTCTTACGAAAATGAATAAGAAGGGAAGCAGATGTCAGCCTTTTGCATTATGGAAAATGTCAGTGGGATATAGCTACTCAGTTATGCTCAAATACTTGTGATGCAATATTGGGTGCAGTGATCCAGATACACATGTTGAGTGTTAAAAAATAGATCTTAAATACAATCTGCAAAGCCTGCACAATATCATACTAGTTCATAGTGATGTTTGGAAAGATCAATGCTTATAAGTGACTTGTGTTTTATGTTTTGCCAAGTATAATTAATGTGGTGTTATAGTATTTTTGATGAATAGTCTAAAACATTTTATTCCAGTGAAAAGAAGGGATGATTACAATAGATTCTGGCAAAGAGAATGAGAAAATATTCACATCAGAATCCTAAGATCATTTTAGGCATAGTTGAAAATGTGTTCTTATTGTTGGAAAAAATATAGCAATTAAATTGTTGAATAGCAAATATTCAGATTCATGGAGTGTTATTATTTTTGATTCAGTAGTCCTGTCCAATGAATTGCTTTGTAATGATATGTGTGTTTATATACTAAATGCAGCATTATAATTTGAATGATAACTATGGGTCAACTATTATGGGAAGAAACATGTGGGATCCAAAATGGTCCATGGTATGAAATGGTCTCTTTTCTTAATCTTTAGTTTAAAAATATTTTTCTGGTTCAAAAACAAAGAGAAATTTGGTTTTAAACTCTAGTGTGTACTGAAGTAAGGTCATATTACTTATCTTAACATTCAAGTCCTACCACTTTTGGTTCTCAACTTATATTTCATTTTTATCCTCCACTCATCCTCACTTGAGCACACTGTTCTTTTCATCTTTATGATCTTTGTCACATTTTCAGTGATGTGGTGATTAGGTCAGTTATACATCTATTAATAGTGCATAGAAATAAAAGGTTAGTGCCTGTAAATATTAAAATAGAGAAACTGTAAGAATAGAAATTACTCTTCAGTGATGTGATCAGAAAGTACACTAAGTGAAAGTAATATTTGAATTGAGCTTGAAGGAAAATTTTATTTTGACCATGAAAGATGTTGGCAAAATAACATTTTTGACAGAGGGAAGAGGATGAATAAAGATGGAAAAGTGAAAATCATATTATATGTTGAAGTAAATTTCTAAGAATTTTTTAGGGGGGTAGAGTGGGAGATTATTTTGAAAATGCAAGATTAAGATATTGGAAGGAATATGTCAGATGTCAAGGTAAGTAGTTTGTCTCAGTAAATAGCAGGGGGGAAAAACGGTCTTCTATTTTAAAGAGATGGAGCTCAGTAAACTTAAGTTATACTTGTAAAAATTGTCTGAAGGATTTGTAAAGGTAGTCATGTTTGTGCATATATTTCTAGAAACAGTCCATCTAAAAACCAACTAAGTAATGTTTATTAGAGATATGGTTTAACAATAGCCAGTTGTTCCAACTAACCTGTTAATGTTTCTTATTAGAGTAAAACCTCCCCCAGAATACATCAGTGCAAGGAAAATAATACAATAAAAGTGGTTTTCTTTAATGTGAATATGTAAAGTAATGTACACATTACTGAATGGTACCATCATTAAAGGAGTTCTGTTCACAGAACAAGATTGGGAGTTAGGAAACTTGAATTCTTGTCAGAGTTCTGCCATTACATAGCTAAGTTATCTTAATTATTCTTTATTATATCATCTATAAAATATTGATTCAGGCTTAATAACTTTGCTGTTTGGGGCTATACATATTTAAATAATTAAATATACATTTACATATGAAGTATATATTTATATATATTTTGGCACAGTAAAAATTAGCATCAAAATATGCTTACCAAAAATGTATTACTGATATGTATCAATATGTATATATACTTATTACTGATATATATAAAATTTATTACATGATACATATTATTGATATTTTCAGTTTAATTAAAGAGAAGAGAGATTAGCAAATTTTCATCATTTCTGACCTTTCTATCTCAAAGATTTTCATTAACTCATACAATTCATTCTATTCCCTTTAAATAAAATATCCAAATGAACAAGTACTTACAGTTTATGAAGCCCCAATATAACCTGCCATACATTTATGTGGATATTTTATTGAAATATTATTTTGAGATATATTTATTAGGATAATTTACCAATCTATCATTATTTTAATTACTGAATATTAGCTATATTTTCCTTCCCTACACCAAGAAGATTTTCTGATTAGATTTAGGGCTTTCTAAGCTACATGAAACATTTTTCTGGCTTGGTGTTATTGTGCTGACATAGAAAATTATAAGGTACTGGGGAACAGGTTTCTGTTTTGGGAGTTGGCTCAGTCAGAGTCCCAGGTAGAAACAGATGACAATCAATTTAGGATAATTCAAGGAAGATTTATTACCAGGGGCTAATCATAAGATGTGGGCAAGGGTAGCAGGAGACCTCAAGGAACAGGGAAAGCACAGGACTGAGTCATGGTTCTCAAACACTCAGTTCTATTCAGCTCTACTTTCAGCATCTGCAATTTTCTTATGCTCCCTATTTCAAACTAAATGCAAGAACACTCTACCTTACACAGTGTCTGCACTGATTCTGCCCTCAATAAATGGTTATTTGAATTGAACTAGATTAATAAAACACATAAATCAAGAAGACAATTAAAATCTAACTCACTTGAGGCTTAATTTAACATATGTAAGATTTTTTTAATAGTAAAAAGGATGTTATTGCTTTATCTTGGTAAAACATAGAGCAAAATGTTACCTTAGAGAATATCTAAAATGTGTTTTCACATTAGTAGTTGAAATAACAATTACAAAATAAAATAATCATCAATATTGTCAGATATGTACATCATGAATATAGAATACACTTTTTGGGGACCAGTAAAATTTCACATATAATGCCCCAGGAGTTTTACTCCTGCCTATGAAAACTGTTACTTACAAGTACTCTAGAACTCTGCAGATAATTTGGCTATTTTTCTAGTTTCAAGAAAAAAAAATGTAAGCATGATTACAATTTTATATTATCTATCTTGATAAAAATTTCCCTTTTGTTTTCAAATGAGATACCTTCCAAATTTATCTCAGCTCTCATCTGACATTTACTGTTTACTGTTGTCCATAATAGATATCTTATTGCCCTAGATACTGGGTGTTCAAAGTCATCCAATATCTTTCCAACTGTTCTACTTTTATGATTCATCAGCTTCCACTGAAGTCACTTTGCCTCTGTCTTTATTGAAAGATACAACAGGAAATGCTGTTGATATAATTCTGAACATTTATTTGTAGCAACTCATGTTTAGTAACACTCATTAATGCTGTTGGATTAACATGTGCTTTAATTACATATTTGCATTCATTTTCTGATATGAAATGGAATTATTTTTACTCTTAAATACACTGTGTGAAATCTCATAATTTAATATATATTCATGATAAATAAAAGCTTGATACAATAGGAAATAGGACGTTTGGCATAAAGCTATTCAGGAATCTCTTGCAAATGCCAGTGTAAATTTTCTGGAATAGTTAATACATTCTAGAAGTTGGAAAGAAACTGAAAAGTGATGTAGGTCACCTCTGGAGGCAAAAGTTTCCAAGTATAGCCAAATATCTATACTTTATCAACAAAACAGTCATAGAGTCCATAATGATTTTGAAACTTTATTTAAATTATGTTCAGCAGTGGAGTCAATGGTCAGACACAAAGCAAAATGGGGTCTGCAGAAAGCAAAACATAGAAATCGAAAAGCATATCTTTTTCTCAATTTCCACTTTCCAAGTAAGATTTCCTTTTTATGAAACATCTCATTTACATCCTTCCTTAGGTTCATATTGCTGAGTGTCCTTGTGTTTTCTAGTTCCTCTCAATTTTTGAATCCTTTCCTTAGGAAATGATCTCACATCAGCCACTTATGTTTTCTTATATGAAAGGCTTCCCCCCAGTTAAAGGAATTACAGGCCTGGGAAAAGATTGTTGGAGAAGCACTAAGATTTTCCCACAGCCTTTAAAATCACAATGTGTGGACAGGTGCTTGCTGCACTAATGAGGAAGAAGTGGCCTTGCTCTTGATGTGTGAAAAGCTCTAAGGACAAGATCAGCATACGTGCAGCAATTT
Organism: Camelus dromedarius; assembly: GCF_036321535.1. Classification (NCBI taxonomy): domain Eukaryota; kingdom Metazoa; phylum Chordata; class Mammalia; order Artiodactyla; family Camelidae; genus Camelus; species Camelus dromedarius. The sequence goes on along the minus strand of NC_087436.1, from coordinate 63,385,587 downwards.
TCTCTCTTTCCCCAGATGTGTGGATAGAGTAGAGAAGGCTTTTGAAACAGGTAATTTCAATGTTGGATATTGAGGAATTACTTCTGACCACAGTGAGTACAATGAAAATGTAACACTTTAAAAAGAGTGTTGACACATTTATTATCTATATCAGAAATGATTGATCATTTGGGATGGTGAAGAAGGGTACTTGGGAAGGAGAGCAAGTGTGAAATATTAAAGTACTTGGAAGCTACAGCAGGTAAAGACAGAAATCAGTATTTATTCCACTGCAGCAGGTGGTTAACTGAGGGTGGTCAGACAAGACGTGGGAGCCAAAGAAGCAAAATGTGTGAAATGAGCAACTAATTGACAGGAGGTTCTGAGGGCTCCAGAAACAAGGAACAGGAAGCAAAGTCAATGAAGGTGAGGGAAAGATGCAAAGAGAAATAAAAAAGGAGGCTCAGAAAATGGTCTGCTATTTCAGTCCAGTTTTATCCAGTACCATAATCACGATAGTGCTAGACTCTTCCCAACCATCTCCAGAATTTTATTTGTTCTAAAACCAAGCAGCACAAGGAAATTGTGATCTGTATAATCATCATCTGAAGAGTAGCATCTTGTGGAACTGATAAGGTTGATAATGTGGAAAAAATCTCAAAGTCATTTGTTGGTGTTTCAGTCGATGTGTTGAAACTATGACAATTTTTGAACTCCTCTATGAGGGAGGCCATCTAGATTATATTCTTCTTTCACTGAAATATTCTTTGATGGATTATTGTTATAGCTGTGCCTTTATAGTCATAAATAGAGCATTACTAAATGGGGGGGGGGGAGGTATTGCCTTCCAGACACCTGAATAAGAAAATTGGGTATATTTTATATACTGTTAACAATGAAAAAAGTATTCTATACCTAGGCCAATTCTTTAGATGCATTTAACCTTCAGCAGATAGTTAATGAATTAATTTGACTTGTATTTGAATTGTTTTGGAGACAGATTAAACACACACATATTCCCAAGAAGCACGGTTTCTCTTTATGTTATATGTCTGGACCTTATTACTGAATGTAACATAGAAATTAGGCCTAGATGAAAAATCTAGACCATATACAGTAAATTGTACCCCTATTTTCCTCTGCCATCCCTGCCTTCTATTTACTAGATGGAGAAACTGAAGCCAAGAAAGTTAAATAATTACCTAAATGACTTAACAGTTATTTAGAGTCAGAGGCTTGGTTTCTTCCTTCCAAGCTAATTTCATTTTCATTTTTACCATACTACTTAAGTCAGTATGTAAGCAGAAAAAATTTAAATTTGGTTATTACTTATTGCCATATTTTTTCAAATGGTTTTAAAATTGATGAAACAGTAGCTTTTCCCCTTTTAAATGCATAGTCATATATGTTCTAGTTGTTTTAATTTAAAATGTATTCTTTGATATGTATTAGTAGCATTAATTACTTACTTAATGGACACAATCAAGGTTAGCAGCATAGTAACATTTTTAAATCTATTTGGAAATGTTTGATGATAGGTATGGTTAAAGTTTGTGGCATTGTAACTCACAGAATCTTAGACTTAAAGTTGTTAAATGTCCTGTGTTACCTTTTTGTGAGGGGGAGGTGAGGAGACTAATATTGGAGAGAGGAATGGTAAGAATTAAGTGTTTCAAAAGAAATGTAATAATACTATGCAAAGTCTGACTCCATTTCCAGAATACTTTCCAAAGAAGAAGTGATTGTTTCTGTCAGAGGATTTGTCAACACACAGCTCATAGGAAACTGTTGGCTGTTACAGGGAGAATGAGTCCTCCATAGACATACACAACAAAAGCGCTGCAGTGCCAGAGATAGGCTTTTTGGTTTTTGTTTATTTTGTTCATTTGTTTTGTTTTGCTTTTTGTGTTTTAAATAGAATGCGATGGTTCGCCAAATCAGTAGGCAAAGATCAGAAACAATCTGTGGACAGCAATAAAGGCCATAAGATAAGTAAACTTCCTGGAGTACGGCTGAATCACAATATAGTGGGGTGCACATAAGTGGGGACAATCTGGGATAGTGCTGTTATAATCAGTAGATGAACCTGACTCTATTATTTCCACAGATTTAAGAAGTTATGATTTTGGTTAGTTAATTATTTTTAATGTGTTATATTGGTTTAGAGTATATTTGATAACTGTAAAACCCACTGGAGAGTTTCAGACAACCACACGTTTTTATCTTATTCATGAAGTTTAATAGTTATCACCATTTTCTTAGTGAAAGGTTAACAGAAAGCATGTTAAGATTCACTGAAAATAATTTTTTATTTCTGGCATTTATCTCTACGGCATATACCTCTGTGAAGTTCATAAAGGTATGCCACTATATTTGTTAAAGTTTGTCTTCTCGATGCCTAGCATAGGACTTGATTTCTGAGACACATCTGATATAATGAATTCATGAATGATGAATAAATTACCTGGACCAGGTTTGATCTTTCCTAATTAAATCTTACTTTAAAGAAACCTTTAATGTATTGTTAAGTGTAGACAACATATTGGTAAACTCCATTAGTGTTGCTACATTTAGAAATAAGAATACAGGATATACAATTAAATCTGAATTTTAGATAAAAATCAAAACTTTTAGTGTATGTCCCAAATATTGTATGGAACATATTATACTTGAAAAATGTTATTTATCTAAACTTCAAATTTAACTGGACATCCTGTATTTTATCTGGCAATCATAAACTTTATTATTAGATTAAGAATTCTGTTTGTAGTATGAAGATCAGGTTAGTAGAATCCTTTATGGAATGCTGCCTTTGAAAAGATCTATTTCTGTCAGTGTTTATTCTCTGTTAGTCCATCACTGAGACATTGAGATACTTCCATGAATACTTCTAGGCCGCGAATGTTCTTTTGTATTATTATGAATACTTGCCTTTCCTATCCCTCAGTTTTCTGGTGCATGATATGCTTTTAATTCCCATCCCATTTTGTAACAGAATAATTCATTTTGGAACAAGAAAGGATGCCAGGGATCATCAAGTTAAGTACACTTATTTCCCAAATGAGAACACTCAATGTCAAAGACAGAAAGGGATTCACAGTAGTTTTTAGGTCTATAAAAGAGGCATTTCTGCTCCAGTCAATGGACTGTCCAACTCCCTCCAAATAGCAGTTGACTGGAGAATCAAAAACAATTAGGCTGAAATTAAAAAAAAAAGTTTTAATTAGTCCAATAAGATTAGCAAATTTAAGGGGGAAAAAGGAAAAAAATGATTTGGCCAATACTATGTTCCAGACCGTGGTTTTCCTCATTTAATCCTCTCAAAAATCCTGTGAAGTAATTATTATCTCTAGTTTGTAAGTTTCTCAAGAGGTTGAGAAAGTGTCATTTGGAGGTTTGAGAAACTGTCCCCAAAATACATTATTCAAGTCCAGTTCTGTCTCTTCTCCAAAACTGTCCTTTCCTCTCCTCAGAATTTGGCATTCTAACACATCATCAGCTAAGAAAGTATCAGGTTGTATGGAGCTATACACTGAACTGAAATTACAGGTATTTGTCCAAATAGTTTCAGATGAAGAAAATATATAGAATTTGGCAGGGAGGACACCAGGAGACATTACTGCATCGAGTAGAACTCATACTTTCTGCAAAAGAGCAGACACTTTCCTGAGTGTTACATGCCTCCACTGCCGCTCTTAGTTTTGTAAGCAGCTTTCCACAGCTATTAACTTTTTCTTTTCATGGGTCCGAAGGATTGTTCTACATACTACATTTTTAAGACACCATTTGACTTTAAAAAGTCACCACCATTCATTTTTATGTCTTTCCTTTTAAGTTCATTGGCTATGTAAAGAGCAAATAAGGTCATGCCACTTTTCTCCTTTAAATCTTTTACTATATTTTAAGTTTTGGTGTGAAAGTCACTTCTTGAGAGTCAATGCTAACCACCTCCCACAGCCCAGACTTGATGCCTCTACACTTACTCTCATTTGTAAGGCAGCTATGCCAGTTGCTACACTTATCAAACTTGTCTGCCTCCCACCCTAAGCTCTTTGGGGGCCAAAACTTTGTCATATTCTTCATCGTGTTTTTAGTATCCTGAACAATCCTAGTGACTAGTTAGTGCTCAAACTAGTTGTTTAATGAATATTGAGGGTGCAAGTTAAGTAAGTTTATATACATTGACAAGCCTAAAGTTTTTAACTTCTCTTGGGTTTTTCAACTAACAGAGGACAGTACTGTTCAGAATCAGTTTTTAATTCCAGGCTGGACTTCAGGTATTTTTTTTCCTATTTTTTTTGCTAAAATGGCTTCACCCTTGATATATATTCTCTCATTTTCATCTTATGGTTGTTATACATACCTGAGTAGAACAAAGAGCTATTAATGAGGTATCATAGGGATTAAAGCTTAAAATACAAATTATTTTACATTTCCTAGGAGTCTTTAGGCAGGCTATCCTAATACCCAACAAAATCATCTTGGATCATTTCATTACATAGTCACATTAATTATCAATTTGAGATTTGTTTTAGATGCTTTTACTATTCAGAAATAATCATTAGAATGAGAGCTTTTTTTTTAATGCTAAAAATGACACAGAGTATATTGCACATATAAAACTAGGTGGAAAATTTTAATAGAAATTTTAACTGTTCTCTTTATTTTGTGTCCCTATGCGAAATACCTGATGAATTTGAAATTAGCGTCTTCTTTATAGGCAAGATATAGGCAACTAAGATTGAACCCTGATGTTACAGTTAATGGCATTTATCTCTGTTTATGGTGAAGCTTTTCACATACTCTGATAATTTAAAGCAATGCTACTTAAGGTAATATGTTAAACTATATATGGCACTTTTAGGAATTGCAATGCACATCACAGAATAGTGCATCTCAAAAACACAATGTAGCTATTTACAATCAGAGCCTAATGTGGAATGTGATGGCCCATAAAATATAAATACAAATCTTGGTGGATAAATGTGCAATCTCTTCAGTACTAAATTTCCACTCTGAAAAATTAGTGGCTGTTCAGAAAACTGGTTCTCTTCCAGGAGTGGGAGTTTTCAATTATTAGGGGATAGATCAAATCCTGTGATAATTCAGCATCAGCACATTTCTGATTGAAGGGTCTCTCCCATAAAGCATCTGACAAGGTCAAGAGGTTTCGTTCTGCGCTGTTTACTCACAATTGATTTCTTCCCTCATTTCACATTTTCAAGCAATTAATATTTTTCCTGTACTAAATGTATTCTACTCCCTCTTGTTCCCCTATCAAATTCTCTATTTCATGAGTGAAAAAGAGAGGGCAGAAAAAAGGAAAATAAAGGAGAAAATGCAGGATAAAAAGAAAAAAGTTAAAGTGGAAAAAACCATGAAGCTCCTGTTTAAGGAAAATACTTTTGTTTTATATATCTAAATTACTAAACGCTATGTTGTTTTAAATTACTTAAACCACTTATTCAGTTCTCCTCATTATTCAGGTATATATTCTCATCTTTTAATTACCTAATGACCTTCTGAGTTATAACTTTGAAGCAACCTTGAATCTTGTCTTTGTACTTTATTACTTTAAAAATCCTTTAAAGATCAGGCACCCTTAGACTCCAAGAAGCATTAACATCTGAAGGTGAAAGATCTAGAGGATGAAACATATAAAAAAAAATTCAAGGACATGTAATTATTTAAGTAATTAATAGGGGATTGGTGGTTTTCATTATGTCTGTTCTGTGACTAGACAGAGAGATCTAGAGAGAGTGAGGGGGAAATTGAGAGAAGTGTCTTTAACTGAACCCATCGATAAAAGCATATAGAAATTTTGACTAGAAAGGATCTTACGTGTAGTCTGCTCATCCATATTTCAGTCTGAGACACTGATTTTTCCCGTATGATGAGAAATTTCAGGATATCAAATCTTTTGTAAATGACACAAAGTAAAGAGATTATTTTGGCCCGATATTTTCCCTATATTAAGAGAGAGTGTTAGAAATACAGCCAATATATGACAGTCTCTGTTCATTCTGATGTTCTTGTATGAAAAGCCTGTGATAAAATGGTGACAGAGCAGAGTATGGAAAGGTTTTTCATAAATGTTTTATGCTGTGAAATTGACTTACATGACTAAAAACAAAACTAAGTACTTATAATTTTCTTCTTGAATTAGTTTTATTCCAAACCTTCAATGCTGTTATTTAATACATTCAATCTTCTATCAAAATTTAACTAAGTATAAAAATATTTAAAAATTACATTTTATTCAGGATGGTGACCCACTTGAATAGCCAATTATTTTTGTTTTGGAACAAACTGCATAAAAAAAAAAAAACTTATGGCAGCCCCTTTTGCCATGTGAGGACACAAGGAAAGGAGGAAAGGTCTGCAATCTGGAAGAGACCCTCACCCAACCATGCAGGCACTCTGACTTCAGACTTCTAGCCTCTAAAACTGTGAGAAATAAATTTCTGGGTTTTTTAAAATAAGCTTAAATAAGTAAATAAATAAACAAAAGCAGATTATTTTGGACACTTTAATATAATAGACTTGGCTCACTTTCGTCTTCTTCAGCACTTAGAGGTGATTGGTCTTGTCCCTAGATGAATTGGAGGAAATTTATATATTAAGGAAAAGTGTTTGAGCACTTGCTTTAATGTTTCCTTATACTTGCCTTGTACTTAGGTGTCAATGTGTCAAGTGAACCTTGACTTAATTTTCTCTACCATTTTCATGGAATTCTTGGTTGTTTATCATCTAACATGGTAGATTATTGAGAGCCATGATAACAATTCTTTATGTTTTTACAGGGGTCAGGATAGAAAACCTCTCCGTCTCATTGAAATCCATAGCAGTTAGTTAAATCCTCTGCTCTCACATTCCCAAATTCACCCAGAACAGACACTTCCTTTCTATTCTGAGAATAACTGTTCTTTTCACTGACTTAAATGCTCACTGTTGCTTATAAAATGTCTATTTCTTATCATGAAAGTAGAGTTGAAAAACATTGATTGGTATATAATCAACATTGGGATAAATAATAAAGTAAACCAGCAAAAGAAAGCCACACACTACAACATGCACACACACACGCACACACACCAGTGTTCTCCTTTAACCTAACACCTAAAGGGCTTATGTGCTTTGGAAGTCCCACTATCCTGTAAAGTTCCTGCAAAGTCAGTAGGATCGCCTTTCTTGAATTCACACTTCCAGTTCTAAGACAAATGAAAAAAAGCCCACGTTTCTCCTAGATGTTTTCCTAGTACATGCAGCTTTAATTGCTTCAATACAGTCTTTTGCTTAAAATAGCCTACCATTTCTTTTTCTTAGGTCATACCCAGTAAAAGAGAGAATACAAAGCATTTCTAAAGAAGACAGTGGGTGTTTCAGAAAAGAGGTAAGCAACTACACGGAAGGTGGAAAACAGTTAGGCAAGCAAATGATTGGATCAATGCCTGGGAGTGTGAGTGCCCTGCTGGAGGTTAATATGAATGAGATGCTATGCTTCATTGACTAAGTTTACCTAATTCTTTTATACATCAATATTGCTTTTTACGATGCAGTTGCCTAACTTTGTTGCAAGTTTCTACCTAATCTATAATGCTATTATTACTCCAACAGTGATGGGAAAGCAGCAGATGAATGCTCTGATTAAACCTTAATTATTATACCGCCTTTGCTGTATGTACAGTGAGAATGTATGATCTCTACCAACCCTATTACTCTCAGCATCTTACTTCAAAGCAGCAGCTAAAGACACCACCTCAGTTTAAAAGCAAATCTGCTATGTTAGTTTACATAATGAACTGCAAAATCAGAGCAGTTTGTTTATCCCCTCGTACCTTACGATCAAGAGAAGCCCTTAGTTAACCACTAATATATTACACGGTGTCATGGAAAGTAGAAGCTTCATAAATGAAAAACGTTTTGGTTTGTTTATTATAAGATATAGCTAAAAGCTTGATTTTGTATTCTGTCAGTTTCTATAGTTAAAAGCTGCATTAACATGGCTGAAATACTTTGAAGTATGTAGAGATGAAACAAATCAGCAGGCATTTAAACTGAGGGCCGTGAGGTGGAAAAATCACCACTTTCCCTTCGGGTAGATGCCTAAAGATATATCTTTGTTAATGAGGTTTCATGCTGTCCTACTGGGTCCTTAATCATTTAAAATGCAAATCCTGAAGAATGAAGTAAGACTATCATATATGTAAGAAGGTGGCTCATTTTTTAATAAATGTTTATACCATCTGCTTCCCTCATCATTCTACTGACTGTGACATTCCATCTATGCAATTATATGAATTTGTAAACTATAAACAACACACCTCAGAAGTCAACAAATGGAATATTATTTTTCTTGGATTCCCTGCCTCCTCCCCTCAGTTTAGAGTTTGTTAATATGGTCAGGCTCATAGGAAGGCAAAAATTACCTTTTATGAACAACAGACATTCTGCTATTTATGATTCTTATATTATTGTTTTTTATTCAGTGATTTATGAATCAATAAGAAGGACTTTTTAAAAGAATTATTTCAAAGTGACCTACTTTAGATATCTTGAATACTCAGAGATCCTAGCCGTGCCTGCAAAATTTTTCAGGTAATTCTGTGTGAAATCAGGAATGCAGGAAGAGAACTTTGTGTTTTCAGAGGGGGATTTTTATCTCAAGGAGAACTCGGGGTTGACTTTCACTCCACTTTCAATATCACCTGCCTCTAATGTACTTGATGGGTTTCTTTTTATTTCTTGTTTTCTTTTGTTTTTTAATTCCACTTCTGACCCAATCCACACTTCAGCCTCCTTCTCTCTTGTTACGTTGCTCTTAACAGTTACTTTGGGGTCTGTTTTGAGTCACCCCTTATTTCCCTTTTTCCTTCACCTTGAACCCTGGAATTACCATCGTTTTCATCCCCATTTTGTCCCTAGCAAGGGTTGAGAAGGCTGTCTTTACTTCCATCGGCAAATCTCTTTAATTCCTCTCCATAACACTAACACACATTCAATTTTAAAGCAAAGCTATATGAAGCAAAGAAATAAACTAAGCAATAAGAAAATTCCTTGAGTTAGGAAGGAAATAAACACTGAGTCTTTGCAAGATGATAACCCTGGATGCTTTAGCTTTGTTATCTGGCCACTAAGTCCAAATTCTCTGTCCTCCTTAGAGACCTGGTTTCTTAGGAATTGTTCGTTTGGTCTTGGAATCCTAATGGCTCACTTGCGCTTGAATTATCATGTGTCTTTAATATATATTTATAAAGTAATTGAATTTGCATTTAAAATTTTATTATGCTTTGTCCCATCATAAAACAGTGAGTTTTTTTAATCTATCATAAATTAATGTATTAATAAACTCCCCAAGAGATTATGTATTTTTGAACTGCTCAGACAAAATCAAAGAGGGAGTGGTGAAAATTAAAGCTGGGCAATGTAGGGTAAGACTGAGTTCATTTCATGAAAGGTCTTGTATTTCAGGATGACTTTGGAGTATATTTTGATGAAAATGGACACTTATTATAAGATTTGATATAAGGAAATGTCTATCACGTGTACAGTTTTGAATAATCACTTTGGCAGTGGCTGGGCAAAAGGCAGGTTAAGACGGTATTTGGTTCATACTGGTAAGAATAATGACCACCTGTATGTGGCCATATGTGTTGGTGAGGGGGAAAATATCTTAAGAAAGCAGTTGAAGTGGGGAGGGTATAGCTTAGTGGTAGAGAGCATGTCTAGCTTGCACAAGGTCCTGGGTTCAATCCCCAGTACCTCCATTAAAAGATAAATAAAAGCCTAATTCTCCTCCACAAAAATTTTTTAAATTAAAAATTTTTTTCAGTTTTTAAAAAAGCAGTTGAAGAGAGAAGAGTTTGATTTAAAATTGTCAGAATGTAAGTGACAAGACTATGCCTACCTTTTCAAATTTAAAAAGCAGTCCAAAATGTCCCATGTACAATGCAGTCCTGCACATCATGTTCAGCTCCAAAGCCTCAGCCTAATACCTAAATAAGTAGTCAAACAAGGCAACCTGTGGTGTTTGATTTTCCCTGGTATTTAAATCACCTTATATTTGGGTTCAGTATTTCTCTATCCAAACTGGCTTTCAGCATTCTGGGTGAATGACAATAAAATAAATCTGATTCCCTCCCAAAGTTACATTTACGTTATTTCCAATTTCCATGTCATGCAATATAATTTTAAAAACACTTAAAATTATATATGTAGATTATTATATTCAGTTTAATATTATTATTCAAAATCTAATGTTTCAAGTAATTTGTACAAACTAAAAGCTGTGTGTATGTATGTATGTGTGTACTTGGGGTCCATTTTACTTTTTATCAGCGTTCCTGAATTAAAATAGGAAGGCCTGCTTTTTATTTATTAATTTTTGTTTTCACAGAAATTTGTCTTAAAAACTGTGATAAATCCATTATAAATATGAAAAATAGTAACCTATTTTAAGTATTAAGAAAAGTGAATTAGCACAAGTGTATAATTGTGTAGTTTGTAAAGTGGTATTTTTAAAGCTGGTTGTGCATTGATTTTTTTTTTCATTTAATCCCCAATACAGTTTTCTCCATGAATCTGAAAACTTTAAACTCTGATTTATAATGAAAGTTCAGAATTCTACAAAGTGATTATGTAAAATAATAAGAAAAAGCCTATGAATGAATTATGTCTTAGTTAGATAATTGCAAAACTGATTCAAGCTACTCTCTGGAGGATATCAGAGGAAGAAATGGTAGAAAAAAGACTAAATATGCAGTTGTTTTTGTGTTTTTAATGAATAGGACATAATTTCTGCTTCTAGAATGATTCAGGAATGTATGTATTCAATCAATAATAACTTTGTGTCTACTCAGCATATGTCATTATGCTAACTAGCACTATGAGGCATAAACATAGACACCATCTCTCCTCCATCAGCTTGTAGCATAGTAGGGGACACAAAATAATTATTAAACAAGAGAGATTGTCACATGCCATAAAAGACTGAAATATGTCTTTAAAACTTCAGAGGAAAAATAAGTCACTCCTGGTGAATGATGGGGAAAGAAATTTAAAGAAGTTAACATTTTTGCTGATTTGTGAAGGATGAACAAAAGTCAACAGTGGGAGATGGGGAAGAAAAGACACTGTATATGAAATGAACAGCATGAAAAAATGTGTCAGTGGAAGAATATGGGGAAAAATTGGAAATGACATGGTGGCACGTGAACTTTACAAAAGCTATACAGTGACTAGGGCAATGGGAAGGAGGTACAGTTGTGGTGATAAGGGTCACCCTGAGTGATAAGCTCAAGAATTTGAACTAAAGTTTTTAGTAAAGAATTGGACTAAAATGGAGGGACGGATGGGAAGCATTGAAAATAATGAAAAGATGAGCATGGAAGTGAAAGAATTAGAATCATATTTTAGGGTGAATTTGTGGGCTTAAGTAGAGAAGTTAGAGAAGTTGAAAAACAAGTAAAAAATGTAGTGTTATCTATGAAATGAGAAATACTGAGGATATAAACAGTGTTAGTGATAAACTTTAATAGGAAAATTACACGTTTAGGAGGAATTACTTCAGTATAGAGGGCCTATAATGAAGGAGGTTTTGCTTTAATACTCTTTTGCGAAGAATGGAATAGAAGTGAGAACAGCAAATCTATTGGCGACCCGTATATTGTTATGCCCTGGGAGTTGCTAATTTGTATAAAGTTTTGCCACTGAATTCTCTATGCAAACAGGCATATATGAAATGTACATCCTATTAAAGTGCCATGTATTCTGACTGGAAAAGTTAAGCAAGTTTGGGGAAGATGCAACATTCATTCAGTACTTTCAAATCATCCACCTTATTTACTTTTCATATGAAATTTGAGGTGTATTACTTAAATATCAAAATCACCAAATTTGACAATCCCTGTTTCATATTTATCTAAAGGATTGCAGATATTGTATTTAAATGATCAAAACCTGATATACTTTCTGAGCCCCATAATGTTATCAAGGAATGGCCAAATTAAAGTTTCTAAAACAGAAATTACATGATACTATGTGTCATCCATATCTGTCACCTCATTTTACTTTCTTTGGACCCCATATATCAGTGATAAAAAGAAAAGTACCCAAATTTTCAAAAAAACTGTTCATCTTTTTAGTATCATATGTAGGAACCCCCCGGGATATTTATTTTATATTACTACATGTAAAATTAAGTTCTATCTCTACGCATAGATAGATAGATAGATAGATAGATAGATAGATAGATAGATAGATAGATAGATATAAATATCTGTATATATCTCCTCATGTAAAAATATTATGAGATTTTGAAATGCTTAAAACCCACATTTTCTAAATTTCCTTATAGCTAGGATTCTAGATATGAATTACATGTGTGCCCGTAAAAATTGGAGGTCAGAGTCAGGGAAGGCCCTCTTACAACTCTGGCTACCCTTATTATTTTGGAAATTCATGGTCCTCTTGCACTGGGGCCCAGTGCTCCTTGTTCAGCTTTCTGAAAGAAGCAGTAACCACTTCATTTTACTGCTTACTCCATGGGTTACAGCTTTGTGTGTCATTTCAGTTTTTTGCTGTTAAGGCTTCTCTGGAAAGAGACAAGGCATTACAGCCCGCCTTAGAACAGCCTAGCTTCAAAAGTAGGCTGGTTTTAGATTCTCCTTGGAATCACTCTGGAGTCAGCCTTGAACTGGCTCCTTTAGCCTTTTCAACAATTTTGTAAGCACCTAGTTTTAATACTGAATTCTTTTTTCCTTAGAGTGAGTGGTTTCTGTTTTCTGCCTTGGATACTAAATGATGCAGCCTGTGTTGTATTGAAATTACATGATTATCTCCAGCTTTATCTCTTGATATTTTCTGAACTCATATGAGAACAAACTTCTTCAAGTAAGCCCTATTCACTCAAATTAAGTGACTATAAAAGTGGGGAAAAGTGCTTTGTAGGAGTACTTTGTCTGAAGCAAGCTATTAAGCTGAAAAATGTATGGTTAACTCTATTGGACATGCATTTTTGTGAGGATGGCTCTCCTTGCTTTTTAGACTTCGAGTTTGCTGTATTTTTTTCTATGCCCTGTGTTCCTCCGTTAAGCATTCCTCCTTCATCCCTTCTGTCCTTGTCTTTGTTTATTACTCTGTTTTCTCATATTTCTATTATTTTCCAGTCACTCTTTCCATCTCTGTCACAATTCTCCCTCACAACAGTCCAATCAGTAATTTTTATTGAGCACTAAGATAACAGGTTCTTCTGGTTCAAGGCCTGAAAGAGCTGTCAAAATGACAGATATTCTTTAAATGGATCCTCAAATTTTACTGATTTGTAGGGTGCCAGAATCACTGCTTTCTCTGAAGTTTCCTTTCCTCTAATAGAATAAAATTCTGAGATTATGTTTGCTGTTTGTCTGGTGTGTAAAAAAGAAGTTGATATGTACACAAACAAAAATGTCAATAATGGCTGCTTTAAAGAATATGGAGAGAAATAATATAGAAGCATCTATCTAGGCAAAACTGAACTTTAGAAGCCTCTTGAAAGATTTAAGATGTCTATTAAAATGGTCTTGCTGAGGAATTCACTGATTAGATTCACGAGAGGGGCCAGGAGATATTGGCCATTTTCTCGTATGGCTACATAAGGCCTGTTGTGATTCAAAGGAAAGGGATAATTAAGTCAATGGGGAAACCTAACAACACATACTTGTCAAATAAAAGCAAGTGCCTTGAAGTTTCATGACATACTTTCTAGATGTACACTCAGTTCACAGAGTTAGAAAACTTGTCAACTCAAGGCTTACAGAGAAAAATCTTCCTTGTAAATGTTGACAGGATAGTGAGACAAAACTCACAGTCTTACCTTGCTATAGTTTGCATGAAATATTTTTATTTTCATTGCTAGAATTGTGCATATCACAATTATGATATTAAACTGACATGAGAAAGAGTGTATATGATGTACGTCTTAATGATAAGCATCCTTATGAAGCAGCTTTTTGTATTCTACTTGTGCAAACTGGCTTTTCTTACCAATGTGATTTGAGATATATTCATGATAATTTTACTTCTCAATACCTATTTAATCCATGAGTTAATAATTACCCTAATTGTTAATTATAGACTATGTGATTTCCAATTAGGGGCAATTATTCTATGCATGGAATATTTTTAATTAAAAATGATACAAAAATTGAGAGAAAAATACTGTATCATATATCTCTGGATGGACCAACATCTGGCAAACACATTATGGTAATACTCGTTTAGTTCTGGACATCACATGCAGGTTCAAACCTTCAGCATCAATTCTCTGGAGCAAAAATACAGAATACAAAGAAGTTAATGGGATTATTGCATCTAACTGAACATTTTCCTTTCTTTTCATTCCTTTCTCTTGTTACACATAATGAAACGCTGGTGCTCACCACAGTCCTTAAAGCTACGTACAGTCCCTAGAGGTAGTTCAGCCATTTGCCCATAGGAAGCCTCTGCACCTCCAGCCAGAAATCATCACGCTAATGATGACACTAAGCACTAATTAAACTAGTCCATAGTTTTATTTCCCTTCTTCTTTCAGCTGTTTTTGTAAAGTCTCCTGATGAACAGAATTTCTTAAAATCAAGAGTTTTAAAATATAGTATTGGCAAACAATAAGTTGTGCCTATTTAGTTATAAAATTAAACACTTTACATATGTATACATGGAGAAACCATCAACAAAATTAAGATAATTAACATATTTATCATTATAAATTTTCTTCTTGCCCTGCAAGAAACCACTGATCTAATTTCTCACTAAAGACTAGGTTTCATTTTGTAGAAATGTATATAAAGAGATAGAGTATATGTGATTTTTTTTTGGTTTGGTTTATTAATTCAACATAATTATTTAGAGAATCATTCATATTGTAGCATGTTTCAAGAACTCATTCATTTTAGTTTTTGAGTATCTTTCCATTGCATGGGTATACCAGTTTGTTTTTTCATTCACCTGTTATTGGATATTCTTGTTGCTTCCACTTTGAGTTAATATAAACAGTCCTTTAGCATTTGATGTGATCAGTATTTTTAACTTTTAGCCATCCTACTGTGTGCATGGTAGTATGTCATTATGGCTTTAATTTTAGTTTCCTAATAACTAATGAATGGTGATGAGCATCTTCAGTATGTATCTTCTTTGGTTAAGTACCTTTTCAAATTTGTGTCCTTTTAAAATTTTTTTAATTTAATTTTTAAGGTTTTCTTAAGATAAGGAATGTGATTTTATTGTAGTATAATCAGTTTACAATGTTGTGTCAGTGTCTGGTGTACAGTATAATGTTACAGTCATACATATACATACATATATTGTTTTCATATTCTTTTTCATTATAAGCTACTACAAGATATTGAATATAGTTCCCTGTGCTATACAGTAGGAACTCACTGTTTATGTATTTTATATGTAGTAGTTAGTATCTGCAAATCCCAAACACCCAATTTATCCCTTCTCACCCCTTTTCACCTCTGGTAACCATAAGTTTGCTTTCCATGTCTGTGAGTCTGTTTCTTTTCTGTAAATAAGTTCATTTGTGTCTTTTTTTTTTTTTTTAAGGTTCCACATATGAGTGATATCATATGGTATTTTTCTTTCTCTTTCTGGCTTACTTAGAATGGCAATCTCTGGGTCTATCCATGTTGCTGCAAATGTTGTTATTTTATTCTTTTTATGGCTGAGTAGTATTCCATTATATAAATATACCACAACTTCTTTATCACATCACCTGTCAATGGACATTTAGATTGCTTCCATGTCTTGCCTATTGTAGAAGCCATAGTGCTTCTATGAACATTGGGGTGCATGTATCTTTTCAAATTAGAGTTCCCTCTGGATATATGCCCAGGAATGGAGTTGCTGGATCATATGGTAAGTCTATTTTCAGTTTTTTGAGGAATCTCCATACTGTTTTCCATAATGGCTGTACCAAACTACATTCCCATCAACAGTGTAGTGGGGTTTCCTTTTCTCCACACCCTCTCCAACATTTATTGTTTTTGGACTTTTGAATGATTGCCATTCTGACTGGTGTGAGGTAATACCTCATTGTAGTTTTGATTTGCACTTCTTTGATAATTAGGGAAATTGAGCATTTTTTCAGGTGCCTATTGGCCATTTGTATATCTTCATTGGAGAATTGCTTGTTTAGGTCTTCTGCCCATATTTGGATTGTGTTGTTTGTTTCTTTTCTTATTAAGTTGTATGAGCTGTTTATATATTCTGGAAAGTAAGTCCTTGTCAGTATCATCATTTGCAAATATTTTCTCCCATTCCATGGGTTGTCTTTTTGTTTTACTTACGGTTTCCTTTGCTGTGCAAAAGCTTATAAGTTTAATTAGATCCCATTTGTTTATTTTTGCTTTTATTTCTGTTGCCTGGGTAGACTGCCCACAGAGATCATTGCCAAGATTTACATCAGAGAATGTTTTGCCTGTATTTTCTTCTAAGAGGTTTATAGTGTCTTGTGTTATATTTAAGTCTTTAAGCCATTTTGAGTTTATTTTTGTATGTGGTGTGAGGGAGTGTTCTAACTTCATTGATTTACATGCAGCTGTCCAGTTTTCCCAATGCCACTTGAGGAAGAGACTGTCTTTACTCCATTGTATATTCTTGCCTCCTTTGTGGAAGATCAATTTACCATAAGGCTGTAGGTTTATTTTGGGGCTCCCTATTCTGTTCCATTGATCCATGTGTCTGTTTTTGTGCCAATACCATGCTATTTTGATTTCTGTAGCTCTGTAGTATTGTCTGAAATCTAGGAGGGTTATTCGTCCAGCTTCATTCTTTTTTCTCAGTATTGCATTGGCAATTCTGGGTCTTTTGTGATTCCATATAAATTTTAGGATTATTTGTTCTAGTTTTGTGGAAAATGTCCTGGGTAATTTGTTAGGGATCATGTTAAATCTGTCGAATACTTTGGGGAGTATGGCTATTTTAACAATATTAATTTTTCTAATCCAAGAGCATGGGATGTCTTTCCATTTCTTTAAGTCCTTTAATTTCCTTAATCAGTGTTTTGTAGTGTCCTTTTATTAAAGTTGGCATTTTTTTTATTGTAGTATAGTCAGTTTACAATGTTGTGTTAATTTCTGGTGTACAACATAATGATTCAGTTATATATGTGTGTGTGTGTGTGTATTCTTTTTCATGTTCTTTTTCATTATAGGCTGTTACAAAATACTGAATATAATTCCCTGTGCTATACAATGGGACCTTGCTGTTTATCTATTATATATATAGTAGTTAGTATCTGTAATTCCCCAAATTTTAAATTGGCATTTTAAAAGTGAATTTTAAAAAATTTAATGTATTGCAGAGACTCAATTATATTCTTTGCAAATATTTTCTCCTATTCTGTTGTTTGTCTTTCATTATTTTAACTATGTTCTTAGAAAAGCAAACATTTTTAATTTTGGAGAGATCAAATTGATCTTTTCCTTCTTTAAAGAATTGTGCTTTTGGTATCATATCTGAGAAATTGACAAATTCACAAAAAATGTTCTCCTAATTTTTTATTGAAGTATTATTGTTTTAAATTTTATATTTATGTCAATAATCTAGTTTTGTTAGTATTTATACAGAATAAAGTATGGATCAAAGTTCATTTTTAATATGAATATCCAATTAATCTAAGACATTTGTGGAAAGGAATCAAATACGGAATTTTGCCAAATGGTTTTTCTTTGTCAGCTGAGATGATCATGTGGTTTTTCTTTACTAATTTGTTAACATTGTGAATTACATTTATCAGTATTTGAATGTTAAATAAATCTTTCATTCCTGGGGTTGCTCCTATTGGGTCATTGTTTAAAAGGACTTGCTTAGGTTTGATTTGCTTAAGTTTTGTTTAGGATTTTTGCATCTGCTTTGACAAAGTAATTTTTGCATACTACTTTGTAGTTCTTTTCTGTAGTAATGTATTTCTTGTGGTTTTTATATCAGGGGAAAACTCTCTTATAAAATGAGTTGCAATATATTCTTAATCCTTGTCAATTTTCTGGAATTGTTTCTGTAGAAAAAGTATTTTTTTCCTATAAATGTTTACTAGAATTAGCTAGTGAATCCATTCTGACCGATTTTCTTTGTGGGAATGTTCTTAGCTATAATTTCTATGTTCTAATACATACTGTTACGTTTAGTTTCTCTCTTTTTCCCTGATTAAGATGTGTGTTTCAAGGATTTTGCCGATTTGTATTAAGTTGTTGAATTTATTGTCATTATGTAGTTTAGAACTTTCCCTTATTGTATCATTTTAAAATTTATATAATTTATAGTGATGTCAATTTTCTAAATCCTGATAGTTGTAATTTTGTGTATTTCCCCATTTTTCCCAATAAATCTGACTGGAGGCTTGTCAGTTTATTGATCTTCTTAATGAATCATTTGTGGCTTTACTGAGTTTCTCTATTTATTTTCCTGTTTGTATTTCATTGATATCCACTCTTATCTTTATGATTTCCTTTCTTTTACTCACTTTGCATTTAATTTGCTTTAGTTTCTTAAAGGGGAACATAAGGCCTTTATTATGGATAACTTTATGATTTTCTATTATAGTTCTAATGAATTTCAGTATTATCAATTTTCCTCTGTCTACTGCTTTTATATAACATTTTATGAATTTGAATATGTTATGTTTTCACTTTTACTCAGTTCAAAATATTTTGCAATTTCCCTTTTATTTCTTCTTGAGTAATGAGTTATTTAGAAGTATTTTATCTGGTTTCTAAATATTTGAAGATTTAAAAAATGTATCTTCCTGAGATTAATAGCTGATTTAATTCCATTTTTGTCAGAGAATATATCCTATGGGAATATATCCTATCCATTTTCTAAAGTCTATTGCAACAGACGTATTTATATAAGATGGAGAGTATGGCCCATGTGTATATGACAAGCACGTATAATCCATTGTTGTAGGATAGAATGTTATATAAATGTGAATTGAGTCAAGTTTGATAGTGTTGAACAGAACTCTTATAACCTTAATTGTTTTCTGTCTCTTCTTCCATCAGTACTTGAGAGGGGAGTTGAAATAGCTGTTTATATATTTTGATTTATATATTTCTCTTTGCAGTTATACAAGTTTTTGCTTTACATATTTTGAAGTGCTGCTGTTAGGTGCACAAACACTTAAGATTTGTTCTATCTATGATAAATTGACATAGTTATTGCTATGCAGGGGTCTTCTTTAACCTTGATTCTATTTTTTGCTCTGAAATCAACTTTCTCTTACATTAATATAGCCAGTCCTGCTTTCTTTTGACTATTGTTATCATATTTTCTCTATTCAATCTATTTGAATCTTTATATTTAGAGTGTGTTTTTTTTAACTTATTCCATTTTTATTGTGGTGAGAACACTTAACATGAGATCAACAGTCTTAACAATGTTTCAGTGCACAATACACTATTGTTATGTATAGGCATAATATTGTACAGCAGTTTTCTAGATTTTATTTACTTGCATAACTGAATAGCAACTCTCATTTCTTTCTCCCTCAGCCCCTGGAAACCACCATTCTACTCTCTGTTACTCTGAGTTTAACTATTTTATATACCTTATATAAGTGGAATAATGCAGTATTTGTCCTGTGACTGGCTTATTTCACTTTGCGTAATGTCCTCCATGACCCATGTTGTCCCATATAGTATATAGTACATATATAGTATATAGACATTCTCTTCTTTTTAAAGGCTGAATAATAATATTTCATAGTATGTATTCACCACATTTTCTTTATCCATCATTCATTGATTTAAATTTATGTTGTTTCCACATCTTGGCTATTATGATTAATGCTGCTATGATCATGGGAATGCAACTATCTCTTTAAATCATGATTTCAATTCTTTTGAATATATACCCAGAAGTGGAATTGCTGGATCATGTGCTCATTCAATTTTAAATCTTTTGAAGAATTTCCGTAATGTTTTCTATAGCAGCCACAACATTTTATATTTCTACAAAAAGTGTACAAATGCTCCAATTTTTCCACATCCTCTCCAACCCTTATTATCCTTTATTTTTTTTTGATAGCAATCATCCTAACAGGAATGAGGTGATATCTCTTTGTGTTTTTGATTTGCATTTTCCAGATGAATGGCGATGTTAATCATCTTTTCATATACCTACTGGCCACTTACATGTCTTCTTTGGAGAAATGTCTATTCAAGTCTTTTGTCCATTTTTAACTGGATAATTTATATTGCTTGCTATTAAGTTGTTTAAGTTCCTTGTGTATTTTGGATATTAACCCCTTTTCAGCAATATGGTTTGCAAATATTTTTTCCTATCCAAAAATTTTTTTATAGAAATAGTAAAAGCAATTTTAAAATTCATGTGGAATCACAAGAGACCCTCAATAATCAATGCAATCTTGAGAAAGAACAAAGGTAGAGGCATCACACTTCCTGATCACAAAATATATTACAAAGCCATAGTAATTAATATAGTATGGTACTAGCATAAAAATGGACAGATACCAAGGGAATAGAATAAGAACCTCAGAAATAAATTCATGCATGTATGTTTAACTGATCTTTGACCAAGGTTCCAAGAATACACAGTAGGGAAAGGATATGCTCTTAAACAAATGATGTTAGGAAAATTGGACATCTACATGCAAAAGAATGAAATTGGATATTTATTTTAAATAGCACTCAGAAATCAACTAAAAATGGATAAAAAATTTAACATAAGATATTAAACTGTAAAGCAGTTACAGGAAAACATAGAATAAAAGCTTCATGACATTAGTGTTAGCAATGATTTCTTATATATTACAACAAAAGCAAAAATGGACAAGTTGGACTGCATCAAATTAAAAAGCTCTGCATAACAAAGGAAACCATCAGCAATGTGAGAAACCTATAAAATGGAATATAACATTTGCAATTATATATCTGATAAGGGGTTAATAATCAAGTGTGTTTCATTTAGGCAGCGTAGATTTGAGTCTTGCTTTAGTGTCCAGTCTGAAAATCTCTCCTTTATAATTGGTGTATTTAGATTATTTACACTTTACTTTTCTATTATTATTAATGTGATTAATTTTAAGTGTACTATCTCCATCTTACTTGCTTCCTACTTTTACAACCTATTTTTTGCTTCTTTTTTCCTCCTTTTCACTATCTTTTGAATTAATAATTTTTTATTCCATTTTATTTCCTTCTTTGACTTATTAGTTACACTCTTTGTTTTGTTATTTTAGAGGCTTATTCAGAGGAGACATATATATATATATATATAATGTATATGAGATATTTTATATACATAGAAAATATGTATATAAAATATATAAAATCTTTATGTTTTATTGTGCTTCACAGATGTGTTTTTAACAAATTAAAGATACGTGGCAACCCTACATCAAGCAAGTCTGTTGTTACCATTTTATCAACAGCATTTGCTCACAATATTTTAAACTTTTATTATTATTTTTAGTTACAATAATCTGTGATCAGCAGTTTTTGGTGTTACTATAGCAAGAGATTACAACCCACTGAAGGCTGATATGGTTAACATTTTTTAGCAATAGTTTTTTTTTACTTAAGTTATGTACATTGTTTTTTAGACATAATGCTATTGCACACTTAATAGACTAGACTATAGTGTAAACATAACTTTTATACACTTTGGGAAATAAAAAAATTCATGTGACTCATTTTTTGCCATATTCACTTTATTGCAGTGGTATGGAACCAAACCTGCAATATCGCCAAGGTATGCCTGTATAAATATATCTTTGTATATATAAATATATGTTTACATATATATAATTTTTAACATATCATATTTGACCTTTTAGTGATACATTACTTCACCTGTAGAATAAGTACTATATAATGCTATACTCTCATTTCCTCCCTTTCTGGTGATAATCTCACACATTTTACTTTTATATATGCTCTAAATCCCAAATACATTTTAATATTTTTTTTAAAAGACAGCATTTAAAAAAATTAAGTAGTAAAAAAAAAAGCTTTTGGAATAACCTGCTGCTGGGCTGCTCTGCCTGGAGGGGAAGCCTGTACTC
The DNA here is from genome assembly GCF_036321535.1 of Camelus dromedarius. Taxonomy (NCBI): domain Eukaryota; kingdom Metazoa; phylum Chordata; class Mammalia; order Artiodactyla; family Camelidae; genus Camelus; species Camelus dromedarius. The sequence goes on along the minus strand of NC_087436.1, from coordinate 63,363,545 downwards.
CAGTTCTCCAGCCTGCTATCTTCCTGTGGTTCGACTGACTTCGACACAGAAGAAGAGGGACTGGCAGTCAAGATGATGGAGCAGAAAGAGGTCACTTCCTCTCACAGACACATCAAGATCACAACTAACTGCAGAAAAATTATTGATTAAAAAAAGGCTGACAAGTACCAGAAAAGATCTTTTATAGCTAAAAATTTAAAGAAGAAAGGACAACAATCCTGAGAGGAGTCGTGGATTTGTGATATAACCAGGTCCCATACCCCTTGGGTGGGTGACCCACAAACTTGAGAATAATTATATTGTAGAAATTCTCCTATGATTGTGAGAGTTCTGAGTTCTGTATCAGGCTCCCTAACCCAGTGGTCCAGCACCAGGAAGTGAGCCCCCAGAATGTTGGGCTTTGAAGGCCAGTGGGGCTTGATTACAGGAGCTTGGTGGGACTGGGAGAAACAGAGACTTTGCATTTAAGGGTCTCACAGAAAACCTCATGCTCACCTGGGACCAAGGACAAAAGCAGTAATTTCATAGGAGCCTGGGCCAGACTACCTTCTGGCCTTGGGAGTCTCCTGGAGAGGTGTAGGGTGGCTGTGGCTCAACCTGTGGACATAGACACTGTGGCAAACACTGAGGGGTGTTCATCTGAATGCACTCTCCTTCTGGGAGGCTGACATCTTTCTTGGACATCAGCACCATGACTTAAACCCTCTCAACATTTTTCAGACTCTAGTTCTGGGATGCCTCAGGCGAAACAGCTAACTAGGTGGGACAAATCCCCACCCATCAGCTGACAGACTACCTAAAGAATCCCTGACCTCATAGGTGCCTCTAGAAACACCCTTAGTCCTCGTTCTGCCCGCCAGAAGGCTAAGTACCAGCTCTACCCGCTGGTGGGCAGGCACCAGCCCCTCCCTAGAGGAAGACTACCCAAGCCTCTAGACCAGTCTCACCCACAAGGGGGCAGACATCAGTAAATAGAAAACATCATTCTTGCAACCTGCATAACCAGTCTGCAAACACAGGTCAGAATCTACCCTGGCACTAGTTGGCCACAAGCTTCTGGATATTGAGAAGAGAGTGCACTGCTGGGATGCACAGGATGTCTTGTATAATGGGCTACTTCTCCAAGATTGAGAAATATAAATAACCTGCCACATGCATAAAAATATAAATAGAAATTTAAACAAAGTGAGGCAGCAGAGGAATAACTTCCAGACAAAGGAACAACATAAAACACCAGAAGAACTAAGTGATGTGGAGATAGGCAATCTACCCAAGAAAGAGTTCAGAGTTATGATCATAAGGATGATCAAAGACCTTAGAAAGGGAATGGATGAAAAGATAGAAGTTGTTAGCAAGAAATACAAAAAATAAAGAACAACCAATCAGAGTCAAAGAATACAATAACTTAAATGAAAAATACACTAAAAGGAACAAAGAGTAGACTAAAAGAGGCAAAAGGATGAATCAATGAGCTGGAAGACAGAGTAGAATAAATCACTGCCAAAGAACAGAAAAAAAAAGAATGAAAAGAAATGAAGAAAGTTTAAGAGACCTCTGGGACATTATAAAGTGCACTAACATTTGCACTATAGGGGTCCTAGAAGGAGAAGAAAGAGAGAAAGGGCCTGGGAAAATATTTGAAGAGAAAATAGCTGAAAAATTCCCTAACCTGGGGGAGGAAACAGTCACCCAAGTCCAGGAAGCACAGAAAGTCCCATACAGGATTAACCCAAAGAGGAATAATGAAAATGTCAAAAATAAAAGATAAAGAGAGAATATTCAAAGCATCAAGGGAAAAGCAACAAATAACATATGAGGGAACTCCAATAAGACTATCAGCTGATTTTTCAGCAGAAACTCTGCAGGCCAGAAGGGAGTGGCATGATATATTTAAAGTGATTAAAGGGAAAAATATACAACCAAGAATACTCATTTTACAAAGCTCTCATTCAGATTATAGATAAGAAAAGCTAAAAAAATTTAGCACCACCAAACCAACTTTACAACAAATGCTAAAGGGGCTTCTCTGGCAGAAAAGAAAAACTAGAAATAAGAAAATTACAAAAGGAAGAGCTCACTGGTAAAGGCAAACATGGTAAAGGCAGGAAATTATTCTTGTCCAAACTAGTAGGAAGGGTAAAAGACAATAGTAGTAAAATCATCTGTATCCACAGTTAACAGTTAAGAGATACACAAAATAAATGTAAAATATGATATCAAAACCAGTAATTTTAAGAGGAAGAGATTAAAAATGCAGGACACTTAAAATGCATTTGAAAATAAGATAGCAAATTAAAGCAATCATATATAAATAGAGAGAATGTTATAACAAAACCTTATGGTAACCACAAACCAAAAATCTATAATAGATATATACTCAAAAAAAGAAAAAGGAATCCAAACATAACACTAAAGAGCCACCAAATTGCAATAGAATAGACAAAAAGAATAAAAGGAAGAAAAACGTTTACTGAAACAAATCCAAAATAATTAGCAAAATGGCAATAAGAACACACATAGCGATAATTACCTTAAATGTAAATGGACTAAGTGCTCCAACCAAAAAACTGGCTGAGTGCATACAAAAACAAGACCCCAGTATTTGCTGCCTACAAGAGACTCCATATCTTGAGACACATAAAGACTGGAAGTGAGAAGATGGAAGATGGTATTCCACATAAATAGAAATCAAAAGAAAGCCAGAGTCACATTACTTAATATCAGACAAAATAGACTTTAAAATACAGACTGTTACAAGAGACAAAGAAGAATACTACATAATGTTCAAGGGATCAATCCAAGAAGATGTAACAATTCTGAATATATATGCACCCAGCATAGGAGCACCACAACATATAAGGCAACTGTTAATAGACATAAAAGGAGAAATCAACAGTAACACAGTAATAGTGGGGGACCTTAACACCCCACTTACATCGATGGACAGATCATCCAGACAGAAAAATCAATAAGGACATAAAGGCCTTAAATGACATATTAGACGAGGTGGACTTAATTGATATTTATAGAACATTACATCCAAAACCAGTAGAATACACATTCTTCTCAAGTGCTCATGGAACATTCTTCAAGGTTGATCACAGGCTGGGTCACAAAGCAAGCCTCAGTAAATTTAAGAAAACAAATCAAATCAAGCATCATTTCCGACTCCAACAATATGAGATTAGAAATCAACTACAAGAAGAAAAACTGCAAAAACAACAAACTTGTGGAGGCTAACCAATATGCTGCTAAACAACCAATGGATCCTTGAAGAAATCAAAGAGGAAATCAAAAAATACTTAGAGACAAATGAAAACATGATGATCCAGAACCTCTGGGACACAGCAAAAGTAGTTCTAAGAGGGAAGTTTATAATGATACAAGCTTACCTAAGGAAACAAGAACAGTCTCAAGTAAGCAACCTAACCTTACACCTAAAGCAACTAGAGAAAGAAGAACAAACAAAACCCAAAGTTAGTAGAAGGGAAAAAAATCATTAAGATTACAGCAGAAATAAATAAAATAGAGACTAACAAAAGTAGAAAAGATCAATTAAACTAAAACTGTGCTTTTGAAAAGATAAATAAAATTGATAAACCTTTATCCAGATTCATCAAGAAAAAAAGGGAGAGGGCCCAAATTAATAAAATCAGAAATGAAAAAGGAGAAGTTACAACCAACACCACAGAAATATAAGGATTTTAAGAGGCTACTGAGCAATTATATGCCAACAAAATGGACAGCCTAGAAGAAATGGACCATTTCTTAGAAGGGTGCAATCTCTTAAGACTGAACAGACCAATTACCAGCACTGAAATTGAATCAGTAATTTAAAAATTTTCAACAACAAGAAAAAATGTCCTAGACCAGATGGCTTTACAGGGGAATTCTATCATTTAGAGAACAGTTAATGCCTATCCTTCTGAAACTATTCCAAAAAATTGCAGAGGAAGGAATATTTCTGAACTCATTCTTTGAGGCCACCATCATCCTGATACCAAAACCAGACAAAGATATCACAAAAAAAGAAAATCACAGGCCAATATTGTTTATGAATACAGATGCAAAAATCTTCAACAAAATACTAGCAGATATATTCCAATAATATATTAAAAGGATCATAAACCATGATCAAGTGAGATTTATCCCAGGGTGCAAGGATTTTTTAATATCTTCAAATCAATCAATGTGATACAGCACATTAACAAATTGAAGAATAAAAACCATATGATCATCTCAGTTGATGCAGAAAAATCTTTTGATAAAATTCAACATCCATGTATGATAAAAACTCTCCAGAAAGTGGGCATAGAGGGAACATACCGCAACATAATAAAGGTTATATATGACAAACCCACAGCTAATGTCATACTTAATGGTAAGAAGTTGAAAGATTTCCTCTGAGATCAGAAACAAGACCCAGATGCCCACTCTTGTCATTTTTTTCAAGGAAGTTTTGGATGTCCTAGTCACAGCAATCAGAGAAGAAAAAGAAATAAAAGGAATCCAAATTGGGAAAGAAATAAAAACTGTTTGCAGGTGACATAATACTATACATAGAAAATCCTAAAGATGCAACCAGAAAACTACTAGAGCTCATCAATAAATTCAGTAAAGTTGCAGGATACAAAATTGCATACAGAGATTAGTTGCATTTCTATATACTAACAATGAAACACCAGAAAAAAAAGTTAAGGAAACAATTCCATTTATCATCACATCAAAAACAATAAAATATCTAGGAATAAACCTACCTAAGGATGCAAAGAACCTGTACTCTGAAAACTATGACACTAAGAAGAGAAATTGAAGACAATAAAAACAGATGGAAAGATACACCATGTTCCTGGATTGGAAGACTCAATATTGTTAAAATGGCCATACTACCCAAGACAATATACATGTGCAATGCAAATCCCTATCAATTACTAATGACATTTTTCACAGAACTGGAACAAAACATTTTAAAATTTGTATAGAAACACAAAAGACCATGAAGGGCCAAAACAATCTTGATAAAGAAGATCAGAGGTGGAGGAATCATGCTTCATGTCTTCAGATTATACTACAAGGCTACAGTAATCAAAACAGTATGGTACTGACACAAAAATAGATACAGATTAATGGAACAAGATAGAAAGTTCAGAAATATACCCATGCATTAATGGTCAATTAATCTACATCAAAGAGGTAAGACTATACAATGGAGAAAAAAGCAGTCTTTTCTATAAGTGGTGCTAGGTAAACTGGACAACTACATGTAAAAGGAGGAAATTAGATCATTCTCTAACACCTATACAAAAATAAACTCAAAATGGATTAAAGACCAAAATATAAGGCCATATACTATAAAACTCCCAGAGGAAACTCCATAGGCAGAATACTCCTTGACAAAAATTGCAGCAATTTTTTTTTTTGAACTAGCTCCTAAAGTAATGGAAATAAAAGCAAAAATAAATGAATGGGACCTAATTAAACTTAAAAGCTTTTGCACAATACAGGAAACCACAAACAAAACAAAAAGACAACCTACAGAATGGGATAAAATAATTGCAAGTGACACGACCAACAGGGGAATAATTTCCAAGACATACAAACAGCTCATACAGCTTAATATCAAAAAAACCAAACAACCTAATCAAAAAATGGGCAGAAGACCTAAATAGACATTTCTTCAAAGAAGACATCTAGATGCCTAGCAGACTCATGAAAAGATGCTCAATATCGCTAATTATGAGAGAAATGCAGATCAAAACTACAATGAGGTATCACATTACACCAGTCAGAATGGTCATCATTAAAAAGTCTACAAATAATATATACTGGAGAGGGTGTGGAGTAAAGGGAACCTTCCTACACTGTTGGTGTGAATGTAAACTGGTGCAGCCACTATGGAGGATAGTATGGAGTTTCCTTTAAAAATTCAAAATAGACATACCCTGTGATCCAATAATCCCACTCTTGGGCATATATGCAGAGAAAACTATAATTCAAAAATACATATGCACCCCAACGTTCATAGCAGCATTTTTTAAATAGCCAAGACATGGAAACAATCCAAACATCCATCAACAGATGACTGGATAAAGAAGATGTGGTATGCATTACACACACACACACACACACACACACACACACACACACACACAATGGAATATTACTCAGTCTTAAAAAAAGAATAAAATAATGCCATTTGCAGCAACATGGTTGGACCTAGAGATTATTATATTAATTGAAGTAAGCCAAAAAGAGAAAGACAAATATCATATGATACCACTTACATGTAGAATCTAAAAAAAAGATACATATCTTATTTATAAACCAAAAATAGACTCATGAACCTAGAAATCAAACTATGGTTACCAAAGAGAAGAGTTGGGGAAGGATAAATTAGGAGTTTGGTATTAACAGATATACATTACTATGTATAAAATAGATAAACAACAAAAACCTACTATATAGCACAGGAAATTATATTCAATTCCTTGTAATAACATATAATGAGAAAGAATCTTAAAAAATTCATGTGTGTATGTGTATAACTGAATGTTATTTTTGATTAGTGTAGATCTTTAGGTTGACTTTTTTTCTTTCAGTTCTTTTAACATGTTACACTGTTGTCTTCTAGCTTGCATTGGTTTTGTCAAGAGATCTTCAGTCAGCCTCATATTTCTCCTGTTTCCTTTTTCTTTTCTGGTTACTTTTGAGGCATATTTTTTCTTTAGCACTGGTTTAGGTCAATTTAATTATGATCTGCCTTGGTGCAATTTTTCTTATTTTTCTTAAACTTCTTGGATATGTGAGTTTACATATTTCCTTAAAATTTAAAAATTTTCATCAATTTTTCTTCAAATATATATTTTTTCCTCTTCATACAAATGCTTTCCCTTGTTGGGAGACACAAATTATAAGTATATTAGATCATTTGAAGTTGTTCCACAGATTACTGACTTCCATTAATTTCTATTTATTTTAAATTTGTTTTCTGTTTCATTTTTAATATTTTATTGCTATGTCTATAAGTTCACTGTTCATTTCTTCTTCAATCTCTACTCAATATAGAGAACTTTTCCTCTTGCACGTTGTAATTTTCATCTCTAGAATTTAGATTTGTATTCTATTTATATCTTCTGTATCTCTGCTTAACTTTGTGAATATATTGATAGAATTATAATAACTGTTTCAATTTCTGCTAATTCTAACATCTTTATTAGTTCTGGGTACGTTTCTATGGATTGACAAATTTTTCATTGTTACAGATGTATTTCCCTATTTATTTGCATGCCTTATAATTTTTTATTGTATACTAGACATTGTGATTTTTACATTGTTTGGTGCTGGATTATTTTGTATTCCTATACAGTTTTTGAGCTTTTTCTTGGATGCTATTAATTTACTTAGAAACAGTTTGATCCTTTCAGGTCCTGCTTTTTTAGGCCCCACTGTAGAGGCAAGACCCTCAGTGTACTACCCCCCATGCCTTGTGTGTCATGAGGTTTTCCAGTCTAACTGATGGAAACAGACACTATTCCCAGTCTTGCATGAATATCAGATACTCTTGTCTAAAACCTGTTTGAGTACTTCTTTTCTTAGTTCTGGGTGGATGCTTTACCCTTATGTGCTCATCAATAGTCAGCTGAATACTCAAAGAGAAAAATTTCTAGATTTTTGAAATTTTCTCTCTGTACTGTTCTCTCCTATTTATATTTTTTCTTGTGAAAAAAATAGCTATCTTGATCTTTCTGTAGTCTCAGCTCTGTTTCTACCACTCAGGGAGTACACTGGAGTCTGTCTGGTTTCATGCTCTCTGCACCATACCTCTAATCCATCCAAGTCTAAGGCTTTGAATGTTCACTGAGTGCATCTTATTTGTTTCTCATCTCATCTCTCAGGGATCACTAAACTTACCTAAAACTCAGTGACTTTAAAACCATTGTTTGATATTGTCTGTTTGTTTTAAGCAGGAAGTAAATCTGATCCTCATTACTCTTGAACAGAAACAGAACTACTTATAGGTTTTTGGTATTTGCATTTTTCAAGATCAGAAATTATTGGAAACAATGGCATTTTTCTCATATCCTCAACATTCAACTGTTTTCTGTTCTAAGTCATTTTAAACCATGAGTTAGGTTCATAGAGGACATGTTTAATCGCAATAGGAATGGTAAAAGTGATTGCTCAGCCCTTAGGTTAACAGGCTATTTTCCAAATAAATCATTATCATTATTAATTACTATGGGTGCTATTGCAGTGGCAGCACCATCCATCTCATTAGGCATGTCAGTAAGCTAGGTGTCACCGCTGACATCTACTTTCCATCATCCTTATTCATTTATTGCCAAGTTCAGTCAATTTATACCATAAATTTTTTCAAAATCTTTGACGTGTCTCAATATCCGCAACCAAAATCTGCCGCCATCTGTCACCTTTCCTTATCCACTCTTACATTCTTTATAGCTGTTTCTTCAGACTGTGATCAGAGGCAACTTTTTGACACAAATCTTTGATCATATTAGCATCTTATTTTAAACACATTATTGACTTCTCTTGCCTTTAGAAAAATTATTAAAATGCTTAAGAAGTCCTATAAAACCATTGTTTTAAAATTAATTTAATTTTAACTTTAAAGACTCAACCTTAATATGATACATTTCTCCTTGTCACTAATCACAACTGTAATTTTATATTAATTTGTGTGATTGATTGATTGATTAGTATTTACCTCCCCAGAAGCTTATAAACAAAGCATTTGCTTATTTTCAAATTTCCCAAACTTACTAGAGTGCTTGACACATTTTAGCAATAATTAAAGATGCATTGATTGAATCATACAACTTATTCATTATATTAGAGCAATTATAAATATATGTATAATAATATAATAAAACAATTTTGAATACTTTGCAAGGCACTGTGCCAAATCATTTACATAAATCATCTTATTTCATACTTAAATTCAACTGGTGAACTATTATTTAAACTATATATAAAGAGGAAAATGGTTCAGAGATATTAAGAAACTTGCTCAGTGTCTAACAGCCAGTAGAAAGCAGAATGGAATTTAAATGAAGATTTGTCCTACTCAAATATATACCCTTTCAGGCACTACAATATAGTCCGTTTTCCCTGTATAAAATCTGAATAAACTGACAATCAGCTTTTGCAAATAAAAATCTTTGCCACAGACTTCTGGTTCATCTATGGGCAAAGTTCTCACGTGCACACATTCTGCTGTCATTCTGTAATAATCCACCCACTGGAAGATATTTAGAAATCATGTAATGTGACATTTCTGACAGTTTCCCCAATGTACAATTACAGTATAATGAGGGAATAATGAGACTGGGATACCTGATTAAAAATTAAAGGCCTGTGTTCAGCTGTAAATATATGCAGACCTTCAGAGTTTTAAATGTAAGAAATAAAAAGCCACTTGGAATCATTCAGGGTCAATGCAGTATAAGGAAGAGGGAAACTGTGGGATATGGTTCTTCTAGATGAGACCCTTAGTAAATGAATGTCCTTTATATTAGCAGGTAATATTGCTTCTCCTCACTCACAAAGTTGGGTGTGTCAAATAGTGAATAAAATAATCTTCAGGAAAATGTTCTATTGTTGCTGTTGTGTTCTAATTTTTTTTTTCTTACACTTAGGGAGAACAAATATCCAAATCACAAACACAGAGTAAGGTCATTTAAGAAGAAAATCTTTAAATGACTACATCCTATTTTTCTGGTAAAAATTCTAGCAGTTTACAGAAGTTCCTTCTGATTATTTTTTCTAATAAACTCAAGGATTTCTGTAACTTGCCCATAATGTACTATACCCACTGGGATGACCTGAATCTAGGTATATGCTTGAGGTCCAATTCTGTCACCTATCACTTCAGGAAATTCTAATTCAAATATTATTTGTATCTTGTGGCTCGTTTGTGAACTTCTGTATTGCTAACACAGCCTGCTAAAACCTTGACAATTCATAGAGCTGAGGCTCTGATCACCTGCTTGCCCCTTCTCTTTCTCAGAGCAAACTCCGCCATCGCTGCCATGAATGCCGATCTTAGAATATTACCCAGGCTGTAATAGGTTTGAGGTCACTCAACACTCCTCTCCTTTGGTCTGCTTCCAATACAGGATATACAACCAAAGAAAACAGTTAAATGGAAAATATTGTGGTAAAAAATGTCCAAGATTCTGGTTTCCCAGTAGAAAGATATAATCAAAGCTAGATTAGAAAACATGGCTTTTACTTGATATTAAGTGGGGCCTCCTGCTTATTACTCTAAAAAGAAAATCTGTGTTCATTTGCTCAGGTGTGCCTATATATTATGAGAAAACAGTAGCTCTAATGGGCAGACTTCAAGACTGGCCAGCTGCATTACTTACCTTGCTTCAAAAGAGAAAGAAAGTACTTGGAGAGTAGCCAAATCTGGCAAAATAGGCCACGCCAGATGTGCTTTGCCACATAGAAGTAAAGAAGTTAAAGTCCGTAAAAGGAGATACTATGCATTAGCTTCACTTATATTTCATGTATTAATAGGATTCTTGCCCATTAGTGTGCCCATTGCCTCAGTCAGGCTTTCGTCAATAACACTAGGAGCCCCCATCATGGGGAGGGATAAATAAGAGGATTAAAAGGGGAATTTCCTCCAAATCTGATGTGTAGTCAGATGGCCATCCATGGGCCAGGACTGCAATGTGAGGATACTGAAAGGAGCACGAACATTTCTCCCTATACTATTGCAATATACTATTGATTACTTGAGGCAGTTTCTTCCCTCTGACTACATTTAATATGAGATATTCTATCGTAAAACTTCCTAGAAAAGGGCAAGTTCAAAGTTTATAGCATTAGAGAAATAATTTTTTAAATTCACACACAGAGAGCCATTGCCCTTCAAGTGCAAGTAATTGGGCTGGATTTGGTTCTAGAGTCAGTTTTACACAGTGCCAGAAACAGTCACTCTGTCTGACAGCTTGAGATCCAGTGCTAAATTAAGAACATCATAGTGCCTGGACTACCCCATCGCATAAATAGCTACTAACTAGAGTACATTAATTTTTAAGTGGTCCATGAATCTATTCTTATAATCTGTCTTGGGACCGGTGTCTGGGCACAGTGTGAGGTGGCAGGATCATTATCAAGATCTTGTACATTTGCCCTCAAGAGGAATCTCTACCTATCTTGTATTTAAGTGATGAGATACACTGAAATGCTGTCAGCGGCTAACATATTAAACACTTTACGTTTTGCCCTATCTTGTGACCTATGTTGGCATGCATTATCTCCTTTAATGTTCACAACAAACTTAAGATTTCAAATATAATTCTTATTTTATGGTTAGGTGTGATGGATAATTTTGGTGTCAACTTGACCAGGCTAAAGGATTTTTTACCTAGAAAGCTGGTAAAATATTTCTGGGTGTGTCTGTGAGGGTGTTTCTGGAAGAGATTAGCATTTGAATTGGTGCACTGAAGGAAAAAGACGACCCTCACCAATGCAGGTGGGCATCATCCAGTCCATTGAGGACATAAACAGAACAAAACGGCAGAGGAAGGGTGAATTTGTTCTCTTGCTTGAGCTGGGACATTCATCTTCTCCCAACTTCAGACATTTGTGCACCTTTGGACTCAGACTGGGACTTACTATTATTGGTTCTCCTGGTACTCAGGATTTCAGGTTAGAACTCGAACTACACCAGTAGCTTTCTTGGGACTCTAGTGTGCAGACAGCAAATCAAGGGACTCCTTGGTCTCCATAATTGTGCAAACCAGTCCCTCACAGTAGACATCTTTCTATATAAATGTATATTTAGCCTATGCCCTCTGTTTCTCTGGAGAACCCTGACTAATACAATGGGGGAACTAAAGCTTAGAGAAAAGAAGCAATTTGGCCAAAATAATATAATCAATAATTAATGGACCCAGAACTGAAACTGCAGATCCAAGGGCAATAGACACTATTTAGCTACATCAGTAAAATTGATGCCTCAATCGGGCATGGATGAAACCAACTCCACCTACCAATTGTGTAATTCTAAATTCCTTGTCAAATAATTTTTTAAATATCCTTTTATAGTTACAATATTATAAAATAATCATATGTATGTGACACAGCTAATTATAAGTGCACATATATTATTTGGGGCAGTAAGTGGTTTTAGCTGACCAAAAACTTGCTTTTTTTTTTTTTTTTTTTTTCCATTCAGAAACATTGTGTTTCATCATCTGAAAATAGAAGTTTATACATGCTTGCTTTTTCTTGCTTTAGACCTGGAACTGATTTCAAGGATGTGACAACTAGATCTCACAGCTTGAAATCTGCTATGTCTAGCCTTAGATGTAAAGATTTTGAAGGGACTTTGTTGTCCAAGAAAACTTCAATACTTGGGCTGTTGCAAAGTAAGTAGAGACATTTGGGAGGAGCAATAACTTTTCTCATTGAGAAAGGAGGACTGGTGGAATATTAGGATGTTATAGGTGTTATTTTTGTTTTAAATATGTTATTTGGGTTTGAGTCATATCATACTCCTGGTACAACATCCAAGTACTTTTCTGTAAGTGAAGCATAGGTAAACACTCAGGGGCAAGCTTAGGTATCACATATAAAATATAGTAAACAAAACTGTCCTTCAAGGGTAGAGTGACTGCTAGAGAGAACCGTCATAGTAAGTCAAGCAGGAGAGAGCACACATTCTGATTTAGAAAGTTATTTGTCTATATGTGTGGCCACTCCAATAAATCACAAGACTATCTATGGTTATACAATGCAACATTGATGAATGGCTAACTTATTATAAATGCTTAGGAATTAACATAGACTTAAGAAGTTCAAAAATTTAATGGTGGGATGACTTCACTTACATTCCTTATTGAGTGTCAGGTACTATTCTAAGCACTATATGAATTAATCCATGCAAAGCTCTGGTAGCACAAATTTGTGCTAAAAATGTGACTGATCTACTAATGCCTTTCTTCAACATAAAAGTGTCTTTGCCAGTAGTGAACAAACTGAAATGGCTAGATGCCAGGCTTAGGGAGCTGAGTAAAGGCTGCAAGTTGATATTCAACGGAGTGAAGCACCAATGTTAAAGGCATAGTTTCAACAGATAAAAACTGGAGCATATACCTTAGTCTCTGTTTTCTCTCGCCTCCATTTCAGTAGTTGCTCTGCTCTCAGACCCAGTGACTTATCAAATACTGAAGGGCAAGTGTCCTATAAGACTGCTTATCTAGATGTTGTGTGGAAGCCCAGTTATGGGAACTTAGAAATCTGAATCCCAGCTGGAGGAAATACCAGATCTAAGCTGAATGCAATTACCTACATAATGAATTACAGGTATTATTTCAAGAAACTAAACAGAAGACACAACTGATAGAGCTGGAGACAGACCCTTGTGAGTGATCCTATAGAGATCATGAATTAAAATCATTTAGAAAAGATATTTCCACTAAGGAATTATCACTAAACCTGCCCTGAGGTAAGAACTGGCACTGGCAGGTGAACAACTGGATTCTTTAAATTTTTAAATTGCCATTTTCCCCCATTAAAATCTTTAAATATAAAAATTCTTTCTTCTTATTGTAAAGAATGGCATCCCTGAAGAAGTACACTAGAGCAATGATTCTTAACTAAGAGCAATTTCTCCCTCAAAGGATATTTGGCAATGTCTGGAGAGATTTTTGGTTGTAACAACGGTGGAGTGGGTGTGGTTAGCATGTACTGGGTAGAGGATAGGGTTAGTGCTAAATATTCCACAGTTCACAGTACAGCTCCTCCCACAAGAGCATTATTCAGCCCCAAACATGAAAAGTACCTAGGTTGAGAAACCATGCACTAAAGTAAAATTAATTTTTACATGAGTCACTACTGCTATGATCCATTTATTTTTAACTGTTGTCATCTTTTAGGTAGATAAATAGTTAACTTGGTAAAATAAGCTGTTTATAAGCAGTTTGAAAATGTTTTATGAAAATTTATAAATCTCTTGCTCTCTTTCTCTCTTCATACACAATACTTATGTATATCAGCATTGGGATTAATATTTAAAAATTGATTTTATTTTTAGCAAGCCTATTAGACTATAAGCTCTTAACTGTTTGTGTGGTCTCATTTATATTCCCAAATCCTAACAAAAGTTTTTCTTCCTGAAAATAAAGTATGTGTAAAATAGACAAACAGATGATCCGAGCTTATGTTTTGTGTATGTTGTATGCAGATGGAGAAAAAAGTGATAGCAAACTAATGAAGTAAGTAATAAAGTATGATAGTTCTGATTATGATTTAGACCTCCTTGGTTTAATCTTGTTTCCTTTATTCTACCAGCAGAGTGATATTGGCAACGTTGTGTAATGCCAATCCCTCAGTGCCTCAATTTGCTCACATATAAAATGGACCTATTATACAAGGTTGTTATAAGAATTAAGTGATTAATGTGTTTTAAAAACTCATAACAATGCTGGGGCACATAACGCATTTTTAGTTGTTGCCATCTGTATCCATTCTTCTTCCTAAATTCTTTTAGATGGTAATGAAATTGGGCAGATCCCAGAACATTCATCTGACCTCAGCATTTCTGCCTGTATGTCTATAAGAAAAATAGAAGTGGTACTTTGTTCTTTGTAAGGAGTGTGAGAATAGGGCCCATAGCAGACGAAAGACTGAGCTTTTCTTCCAGAACACAGGCAAATCATGAGGCCCTCAAGATGCTGAAGTCTCAGCATGTAGAAGCCAGTCAGTTTCACCAGAAAAATACAGGATTTCACTGTGAAAAAGTTAACAGCAGTAACAGTCATGAGAAAGCTCACACATATGCACAATGATTTTCTGAAACAAATGAAATCCCAAGGTTTTCAAATTTTAAAAAGTAGTAGGTCAACTGAAAAACAGGATTTTTACTATTAGGAATAGAAAATTACTGAGGAAAATAAAATCATATGTATATATGTATATTAAAAAATGGTATCTTTTCTTTCTGTCTATAATATGTATGCAAATGGAATTCATGTGGGAAAATAACAGGCACAGAGAGCAAGTAAAGGAAATCTCAAATGCAAATAAAGAAAACTATGTAACAGAAAAATACTGCAGAGATGGTAATTGACCATTAGAGAATTTCCCTAAATTGAAGAAAATCTTGGCTTAAAATTTTTTCTAGAAAATTAATTTTAAAGACTTCTTTTAAGGCACAACAGTAATATTTCTACATTTCCTGGATAAATGGATGTTTAACCAAACTTCAGACCAAATAAAACTTACAGATATATCATTTGATATACTAGAAGCTAAAGACATTGGGAGAACATCTACAGACAGGGAATATGACAGCAACCCCACATCCTTCCTCCAGCCAATGTATCTCTTTACTATCGACATCAAAGTGCTACATAGTTAGACATGCAAGAACTCAGAAAATATTCACCACTATGTACTGTAATCATATGTCAATTGCATTGGTGCAGATATATAAAGACATAAAAGATACATATAAAGATATAAAAGATACATTGCAAACAGTGACTAGTAAGAAGTCTTACACTATCTATGCTTAAATTCAGATGGTAATATTGAAACATAGGTAAAAATAAGTAATTAAGTAATGATTATTAAAACAGAAGATGAAATATGCAAGACAAAATACATAATAACCCAGAACAAAGACATTTTACATTTTGGTGGTATAATCAGGATAAATTAAGCAAGTAAAATAATTTTAAATTAAGATTTCATGTTGGGGAGTAGAGCAGCAAAGTAAAAGTATTCAAAATGTTTCATTCTGATGGAAAAGCAGTTGGTGAATAAATCATCTGGATGAGAGGGTAATCTGAAAGACTAAAGAAATACGGCTCTATTTACTATTGATAAGAAAGGGAAAGATCAGAGCTGAATTTAATAACTAGGAAGAGTAAGAGATGAATGAGCAGAAATGTAGCCTGGTAAGAGGTATTATCAAAAGGAACAAAATCAAATGTCAGTTTTTCCACTAAATGCGGACTGGTTGACTCCTTTATCAAAATGTAGATGTTGTCAGGCTGGGTGTCTAGGCTACGGTGCCCTTTTGCCCAGGGCAAATTTTTGAAGAACTGCAGTGATGCAGGACCTGAGAGGAATGCGAATGGGCCCTTCTCAGAGAAGTTACAAACTTTCAGTAAAACTGGAGTCACCAGACTGTTCTCTAGATTATTTGAAGCCTAAATGCTTAATAGAAACTGGCTGTTGGAACCTGATTATCTTATAATACATCAGCTTCAATTTAGTCTTCAATGCCCTATTTGAAATGTAAAGAAGAACCTAATTCCCCTGGAAATCTATAGGATTAACTAAATTATCAGCATGTGTTTTAACCACTTGAGGGATGAGAATATTTAACTCTATGTCATCTTTGGCTACAGAACTTCTTCTGCTGGTTCTCAAAAAGGTGGGAGATAGGTTGAACAAGTTGTGAGCAATGTTCCCTGTGGAAGAAAAAGAAATTGAGTCCCAACTCTAGAATAAAATCAACCTATAAGATTGGTACGATTTTCCCTTATTATCCATGGGCCATTTGTTCCAGAACACGACCCCTCCCTGGGGGACTCAGCCAACGTCTGCGGATGCTCAGTCAAGTTCCTTACATAAAACGGCATAGTACCCTGGCCCTTTGTCTTCTGGAGTTCTGCATCCATGGATTCAACCAACGGGATGGAGATTTGATCTGACGTGGTCTGCATCGTTAGATGCAGGGCGTGGAGGGTCCTCTGTGTCTTGGAAAAAGGCAATAAGGTAGATGTCATTCATGAGAAACAAACCTAAAAATTAAAGCTAAAGCTTTTATTTGCCAAGCAAATGAAAATGAAGGGAAAAAAATCATACATAGCAATATAAATATCAGACAAATTGCAGCTACGGGCCAAAAGCATTCTGTAGGAGAAAGAGGAGCATGTACTTAAAAAATTTTAAATCCACGAAGATACTAAACACTTATAAACCAATGACAAAAAGCCAAATAAATTTTTAAAAAATTGAAATGCAGGACAACTTCATAATCGCACAATTTTAGTGGATAAGTTTAGAATGTAAGAAGCCAAATATACAGAAAAGTGAATATACAGCAGTAACAGGATTTCAATAATGCATTATCAAAAAGCTTAAATGTTTATGTGTTTACACTTCAAAAGGGCATTGAAGACTAAATTCAAGCTGATGTATTATAAGATAATTAAGCTATTATAAGATAATTAAGCTCCAGTAGCTCCAATAAGCTCCAATTATAAGATAATTCAGCTCCAGTTTCTATTAAGCATTTAGGCTTCAAATAATTTAGAGAAAATATATGTAATTTTCATCTCTACAGAGAATGCACACTTTCTTTTATCCATACTTCCCTTAAAAAAACCTATCATATACTTTATTACAAAGATACTCTTATTTAGTTCCAAAGGGTAGATATTTTATGTCAAATTAAAAATCATGAGTAGAAACATGATCAAAGAAGACTTATACTTTTAAAAACTAAGAAACATTCTCCAAAATAACCAGAGGATACTAGAGATTGCAAAAGAAAATAAGTGCAAATAAACCAGAAAATAATGAAAAGCAAAGCCAATCAGCAGACCTATGGGAATCTAGCAAGAATGTATTTAAAGAAATAATTGTTAATGTAAATGTATTTAGTATAAAAATCCAATTAAGTAAGTTAAATATTTAATAAATTGACATACTACAAAATAAACCAATGAACTGGGAAATTAAATTATTCCTAATAAAATATGGGAAGAAAGGAAATAATAGAACTGAACAATAAAATCAAATTATTTTTTGAACAAGAACAATAAATTACTAGTAGCTTAAGTTATGTTAAAAAGAGACAAAATTTACAGCACTTTTTGCTGTTGTTTATGACTCTGTTAATTCCCTATTCAAGGTCATCCTACCCATTTTTTTTGCTTATAAACTTAAATAATTTTTTACTGTCCTGCAAGTGAGCAAGGTCTTCGGGAGATCCCAGGTAGTGAATTTTGATGGATCTAAACAAACTGATAAATGCAATCATCTTACAAATACTTTGATTTTGTTATGGATATGTAGTGAAATTCTCAAAAATTAAAAAAAAGAGAAGGCAATTTGGTTGCTTTTGAAAAAAGAAAGTTTCTAAAATGAGAAAATGGATGCTAAATAGGGATATTTTATTTATTATAGTCTGTGTGAAATGCCTGAAAAGTTTCCACCTATTTTGAGGGCCATGAGGGGAGTCAGTCTAAGATTATTAAATTATGGTGCATCCAGCAGCATTAGCATCGCCTGGAAACATGTTAGAAATAGAAAATCTTGACTCACTCCAGCCCAGAGCTACCAAAGCAGGAAGCCTGTGCTGTAGGAAGCCCTCCAGGTGATTCTGATGCCTGTTACAGCTTGAGAAGCACTGTGTTGAGAGGAAAAGCATCATCCTAAGGATGGTGGAGGGGAAATATTGAAGGAAGCTGGATCTCAATAATGTTGTTGACCTGCTGAATTAATGAGACCTGGGCCTGTCCTATCAACAGAATTCTCTCTCCCTTCCTTTCCTTTTTCTTTTCCTTTTCCCATCTCCCCTTTTCTTTCCTTCTCTTATTTTTTAAAGCAATTCAGTGAGATTTAATGCATTATATTATAGTAGAATGATTAAATCCATGGTTTGTTAAAACCAAGTATACCTTTATAGAGAGCATTACTTTTGTCAATCAAGAGAGCAAACTACTGAGAAAACTGCTTGGCTCCAAGAGATCCAAACAAGAAAATCCTTGACTAATAGTAAAACTCTGAGGACATAGAGGTCTATGCACAACTACTAGGCTTTGATACCTTTTTAATTTTTCTACTTATCTTTTCCCTTTTTATCTTCTGTTAAAGTTTTTTTATCACATTACATCCATAAGATTTTTCACAGCTAGGTACATAGTTATTAATAAGCTATGATAAAGCTTTAATTAATATATCACTTGTTTATAAACGTTATTTGATTATCCAGATTTTTTTTTACTTGCCTAAAGCATCTTAACTTTAACTCATAAATAGAGAAAAATAAAATAAACCTAGCAATGAAAAAAATGATAATTGTAAGAGAGTATGACATGCAATACAATCACAATACGTTAGAAAATCTTGGGAAAATTGATTCCAGCAAGATATAAACTAGCAGATTTACACAAGAGGAGTTAAAAAAATCAACAGGCAAATACTAATGAAGAGATCAGAAAGATAATTAAAACTCCACCTTTAAAAGAAAGGATATGGAACTCTAATGCTATAACAGCTGACTTCTGTTTGCCAAGTACAGAAAAGATAATTTCCTTATTTTTTAGATTGGAACTTAGTATAAACTTAGTATTCTAAGAAATAAAGATCATCCAAATTTATAGTCACTTGTAAATACAAATAGAGCATGCAAAATAATATATTGAATCCAGCAATTTATTCAAACAACATAATATGATCAGTCAGCTTTTAATCCAGAAAATTTATGGCAAGGAAAAAAAAATAAAGAAGAAAAACAAATAATTCAACAGTATATTCTAGAAAGCTAAATGATAAAACATATCAGTCATTTATAGTAAAATTCTAAGCAAAATAGAAATAGAAGGAAACTAGGTAAATTGAATCAATTTTCAAAGCACATTAGAAAACATCAGATAACATGATGAACTACTGAAGTCTTTAATTCAGAAATAGAAGAAGAAGGCTTTTCCTCACTTACTGTTATACATTATCAGGGAAAATTTAAACATATTTTGGAAAGTGCCAAGAGTGTATTTTTTTGGAAAATGATAGGATTATAACTTGAGTTTCTAGTCAAACACTTAAGTGAGAATTTTTAAGATAGTTGGGTAAAAAGATAAACACAAAAACTAGTTTTTCTCTAATTCAAAAATTATATACAGGTAGAAATAAGCACACATACATAAATATATATTCAAAATAGTGGTCAAAGATGTAAGAGCCCGAGGAATAAATGTAATAAGAAGTATACAGGATTTATATGAGGGAAATGTCAATTTTCAAGGATGTGGAAACTATAAGAAGAAATGAAGATTTACACTATGTTCTTAATGAGAAGATTTGATTTAGAGAAAGAAACAATCCTCCAAAAATAACGTATAAGTATAATGAAATTCCATTGACAATCCCTGAGTATAGTTTTTTAGATTCTAATATTAATAAGGAAGTCTACAGTTCCATTAAACAAGAAAATATAAGGGGGAAAAAAGAATTACGGAGGACAGAGTTTACAAGATACTGAATTTTTCTATAGAAACCACTGTAATTATAACATGATATTATCGTTGGAATAGTGAATTAGATCAGTGTAACAGAATACATAGGTCATAAAGTTTAATATAGAAATGTTTGCATTTCAATTCAGTGGGGAAAGGAGGTTTATTTATTTAATGATCTCATCTTAATTGATTGTCCATCTGAACACAGAAGCACATTTTCTAATTTTTCATTTCACTGCTATAAATAGATAATTCCCAACGTATCAGAGAATTAAATGCAAAAAATTAAATGACACTAGAAAATTAGAGAAAATATTAGGAAAATGCTTGAAAAAACATGAAATGTAGAGTCCCCCCCATGCCAGAAAGAGAACCCATTTGATGAAAAAGGTAAGAATGCATATTTAATGATATGAAAAATTTAAATATGGCAAAATATACAGAGTCAAAATGGAAATGACAGATTTTTCAAAATATTTGCAACCTTTATGAAATAAAATTACTAATAATTCTGAATTTTGTAAGAAATAAAGAAGAGAAATACAGTCTGGAGAAAAATCTGAAAAGAGCATAAATAGAAAATTCACCATGAAAGTTAAGAAAAGATGCTTATCTTTAGTATCAGTACAGAAAATGCAAATTTAAATAACATATAAGATTGACAAAGAGAATGCCTTCCACTGCTAATGAGAATGTTGGCATTCTTATATGTTGCTGAGCTGTTCTTAATTGCCATGCCATATTTGGGAAAATATTATATATACCAAATTTTTAAATATGCATAATTTTTAACTTTGTTACATGAAAATCTGAAATCTTAGACTATAGAAATGAATTCAGTTTTGTGTAAAACAATTATATGTATATTTTATACACAAATATATTTCACAGTACTATTTTTTATGGGTGATAACTGAAAATATTTATTTTCTTAAACAATAAATAATTATCTTGGTATTATAATGCTATATTATATAGGATTCTTTCATCTTTGTTGCATAATATCTAATAGTTCTTATGTAATTTATTCAACCTAATGGTCCTCTAAAGTATTATCATTTCAGAGCTTTCCAGTTCAGTAATATCACAAATTTGATTATTGTGTCAATTATTAGATCTCTTGTGACTAATAAGAGTATAATATCTTTCTTTTCATTGTTTCCATATCATTTGAAATTCATCCCGTAATGTTGGTATACAAGTTGTTTCTTGACTGAATTAGTGATTTTTTTTCCTTTTTGTAATTGAAATATAGTCAGTTTACATTGTGTCAATTTCTGGTGTATAGCATAATGTTTCAGTCAGACATATATGTACATACATTTGTTTTCATATTCTGTTTTATTGTAGGTTAATACAAGATATTAAATATAGTTCCTTGTGCTATACAGTATAAGCTTTTTTTTTAATCTATTTTATTTATAGTAGTTTGTATCTGCAAATCTTGAACTTCCAGTGTATCCCTTCCTACCACCTAGTGATTATGTTTAATATGACTATATTTCAACAACTAATTTACACTGATATTTCAGTACACTTTCAGAAAATAAATTAAGATTAATAAAATTATATATTGGTGGCAACGTAAATATTTTCTGAGATTCAAATTTTAGCTAGATATTTTTGGAAGGGAATTAGTATGAATTTACCATGTCAATTATTTTAGCTGTTGGCTACAAATCGTTAGTCCAGATTGCCACAGAATGATTTTGGAAAGTCAAATACGTATATTTTATATATTGATACTGTTACACCATTCTGTAAAAAAAAAAAAATCTCACTCTGAGTGTAACTGACTTATGTAATCATAGCTGTATCTCATTTGATTAGGTTAATAGAGTGTCTGAAATTGTGTATATCAGAAAGCTATTGAGATAATCCCAATGTGCTTAAACTTCTGCTAATGTATCCCTTTCATCTCAGCATTTTCCAATTAAGCTATGCTTGCCACAAATCTCTTGAAAATAACACAGACAGATAACAAGCAAAAAAAAAAAACGCAAATGAAGCTGTTTTATGGTATCAACCTTTTAAAGCAGCAAAGGACATTAGAACATACATCTTTTGAGCATAATACTACTTTATAAAATAATACACTCAGCTATAGTACCAAGCAAGTCCTTTCTAAACATAATAGACACTCGTTAAAATTCTGCTAAGTTTAATTTAAAAACATATGTATGAAGTCAGATAATTAACAGGAGAGCTCAGAATCTCGATTATATTTTTCTGTTCCAAAGCCCAGTTTGTGTTCCTCAAATATAAATAATTACCTTGTGCATTTGTTAAAATACATGTTCCCAAACTCGTTTACTGGAGACTTCAAATGATTCTGCAGGTTTGCGTACCTGGCTATTAATGTGATCAGGTAAATTTGGGAAGAGCTGTACAACAGGGTTCTTGTCAGTATACTAGGATATTGCCAAACCTTAAATTAAACCTAATAGGTGGAGCTTGGTTCAGCCATTATGCAAAATAGAATGGAGATTTCCTCAAAAAACTAAAAACAGACTTATCATATGGTCTAGCAACCCCACTCCTGGGCATATATCTGGAGGAAACTCTAATTCAAAAAGATACATGCACTCCAGTGTTCTAGAAGCACTGTTTACAATAGCCAAGACATGGAAGCAACCTACATGTCCATCCACAGATGATTGGATAAAGAAGATGTGATACAAAAATTACAGTGGAATATTATTCAGTCTTGAAAAAAGAATACTAATGCCACTTGCAGCAACATGGATGGATCTGGAGATTGTCATTCTAAGTGAAGTAAGCCAGAAAAAGAGAAAAAGTACCATATGATATTACTTATATATGGAACCTAAAAAAGAAAAAGAGGCAAAAGAACTTATTTACAAAACAGAAACAGACTCACAGACACAAAACAAACTTGTGGTTACCAGAGCAAAAAGGTGGAGGTGGAGAGATAAATTGGGAGTTAAGGATTTGCAGATACAAACTACTATATATTAAATACTATATATAAAATGGATAAACAGCAAGATCCTACTGTGTAGCGCAGAGAACTATATTCAATACCTTGGAATAGCCTATAATGAAAAAGAATATGAAAATGACTATATACATGTATATGTATAACTGAATCACTATGCTGTACACCAGAAATTAACACACTGCAAACTGACTAAACTTCAATTTTAAAAAATAATAAAAAAAAAAGATCAGTTGTATCTACTGCAGTGTTTTCTCCTCCACTTATTGTTTCTGTGTAAAGAATTCTCAATTCAGAGGTACTTAACTTTTTTTTTCCTTTTCTTCTTTTCCTTTCCTTTTCCTTTTTTCTTTTTTTTCTTTTTTTTTTAATAAGTTAGGGAACACTATGAACTGTATGCTTCCCCTTCTGACTCCACTCAGAGTTAATATCTATATCTCCTCCTCTAAGACTCAAAGCTCCAACTAAATAAAAAACTCACTCCTGTCAGTTAGTAGGTTCAACAAACTAATTTTAACTAATAGGCATATATGATCATTGTATTTAATATATATGAAATGTTTACTGACCCACAGACATAACAAAACTGTGGGTTTATTAAAATCATAAAGCCTATCAACAAATAATTAAGAAAATATCCAATAAATGTGCAATAAATTTTCTATCATTTATCTCTGTTTATTAACGACAACTTGTCTGACTTTCATTAGCATAATAAGAGAACATTGTGCTGTTACTGATTTTTTTTTAGTATGATATTAATATAGGATAAGGAAATTGTACAGCAAGAAGTGAATTCAGACTTTGCAACAATTTATAAGGTGGTTGACTGAATAATTAGAACAGGCAACAACTAAAGACAACTGGAATCACCACACTAGTGCATATGAACTTTGGATAAAGTATTCATAAGGAATTCTTATTGAGTGTTTATATTAGCCAGTGTTACAGGAGTGTTTTATGAACCCACCACTGCTGACTGAAGAAAATGGAGAATACAGTAGTTACACAGACGGTCTCAATTCAGTGAGAAATTGATATTAGCATTATAAACACCTGGGGTCAATTTTACTTCTACTCATTATTTCTAAGAATTTCTGTTAAAGGTAATTAATCTCTCCAAAATAGTCTCCAAAATATCTGGAAGCCCACAGTTGTAGCTGAAACTACAACTGTCTGCACAACTCAATCTCAATCTACAGCTGTCGACTCATCTTTTTTACAGTCTCAGGCTTACCTGTCCCAAATGACTGAACTTTTCACAATATCTTTTATTGATGGAGTATGTTACAGCCGTTAGTACTAATTATCACGAAGATCATTCTCAGTTATCAAAAATAATAACTTAGACCACAAAAAATGGGGATGACTTATTCAGTAAGGCTAGGGAAAGTTTCAAAGAGAAGATACCCAAGTTTAGCTATGACAGTGGATAACCGTTAAGATATAGACTGGAAACAATGATTCTTGTGGGATGGGAGCAAATAGTGCCAGAAACTTCCTCAGTATATGTACTGCAAAGTTATTTATCCATCTCCACTTTTGATTGCAATAGTAGCCAGTTTATTGTATGTTATTCAAACAAGTGTTTGAGATAGCCCTTATAAAAATTTGTCTTTAAATCAGTATTCTTATGGCAGTTCACATCTACTATAAATATTGGGTTAAAATGGAATATTTAACAATATAGCATGTACTTGAGCCTCTGAGCCAAAAACAAGAAAATCGAAAATTAATAACATATACTTACAACTGCATAGGATTAATATTGATGAATTTCAAACTGTTCTCTCCAAATAAAAAATATGTGATTTTTTGAAATTTCATGACTGAAATTCAAGTGGACTGATTTATTTTATGATAATATAAGACTTTCCCTTGGGCTTTGCTAAATTAAAGGTGTAAGGGGAATACAAGCTCTTAAATGTGAAGAAAACACAGAGGTTGGACAGCAAGAAGAGAGGTTTGATTTCATGAAGTAGAACGTTAATTGAGCGCTCAGGACTCCAACTCAGTCACGCCTACTGTTAACTTCAGCTCAGAGGCTCCAAACTGCCATGGCTGATGGGACTGATATATCCTCAAATATAAAAAAGAATAGATTATTCAAAATTTTTTCTCTCTCTATCCCTGTGTCTATAGCCTCTATTTATGAAAGTGTAAGGGCACTGTTTGATCATAGACAAATTTTACTAAGTGTTTTGGGGGAGCTTCTTCTGATTTATTTCCAACGGTGGGCATCAGATGATCTCTTCTGGATTGGGCGGACTGTTCAGCCTAGGACATCTTCTCCACAGCCTAAGACAGCCTGTGGACAGTCTTTGGAAGCCTTTTGTATGTCTTCCTAGTTAATTTATATAAAAAGATTTATATCAGTTTTCTCAACTTACTTTCTGCAATGAAACCTATGTTGGCTTCTTTTCTTTTCACTGTGTCAATGTAGCTAACTAAGCTGGAGCCACGTTTCACAGATTTTCTTCACTGCATGGTGTCACATTAGGTTGGCCATAAGAGAAATTAGTGTGGGAGGAGAAGCGGCCCTACTTTCCATGTTCTGAAGTTTGGTGCAGAGCCAGGTGCTATTGCTGCTTCCGCATATCTCCACTCATCTGTGGGCTCAGCTGCTTGTTTGAGGACAGCAATCAGGCCTGCAGTCTGTTCTGCTCCCACTGGATTATCTGCTTCAGCTTTGAACGCTGGGCCAGTGGGTGTGCAGATCCATAGGGAAGAGCCACAGGCTATCCTGCAGGTGGTCTGTATCATGAGGTTTGGAGGTGGGAAGAGACAGATAAGACTTCCAGTTAGCCCTTCCTCTCCCCCCACTATGCATTCATCTTTCCTTTCCAACCTCTAGACCTGAATTCCTGCCTAAAACTAGATACAGAGGCCATAGCCAATGGACTATTGAACCAGCTCCCACAAGGTCTAATTCTTGTAATATTTATTTTCCTTTATCGCTAAGGGTGCTTTTCCTTCCCTTGTTAAATCTTAACTAATATAAGAACTTTTATATCATGCTCTTTGGCTGCCAGTCACAAAGATACTTGTTTTCTCTCATCCACATTAAAATATGGTATATTTCATGATCCAGCTTTACATTACAGCTAGATGCATAAATAAAATGAAAGACAAGACAGACACTGACAGGATCTCATTTTTTTTTTTTTTTTTGTGCTGAGGGGTACTGCCTCAAAGCTGTGTGAAGAGGCTTATCTTCTCTTGGGGAACCAATCCAGATGCACACCAGGACCACACCTTTGCAAAGCTTAGGAAGAAATGCTCCACAGAACATGGCAGAATATTGCTTTGTTGTTGTGGAAGGTAAATCTCATCAGATCATACTACTCTATACTCTATAAGGAAATCATTTTTACTTTCTCATGGGGACAAACTTAGTTATTCAGGGTCTTAGAGGGTTTTGCACTGCAAAAGGGAAAGAAAATTGGCTTGACATTTTGTCATCATTTTTGATTATTGATTATCCCAGGCTGAGTCTTGAAACTGCTATTTCATAGATGACTTTTTCCCCACCCTTAGTACACTGATGAGGCCATCAAGTAGCTTAAGGATTTGGCATACACAGAGCAGCTGCTAGTCCATGAATGCCACTGTAGGAATTAGGAAGACCATCCCTCCATGCTAGACAACACCTACATGGTGGCTTTGGACTTACATTTAAGGTGTAGTGATAATCTTTTTTGAAGATCTTTAGTATCTTCCAAAACAAAGATGCTCTTTGTTGGGTTTCAAGGTACCCATCATTTTGAAAGATTTTTTAAATGTTGGTGTACCTTGCTTCTTTAGTCCTCCCTTATAGTTGTCACATGTTTCTATAGTTATTTGTTCAAAGTAGAGCTAATGTTTAATATTGACCTTCCCTAATATGTTTGCTTCTTATGATTTTTTATTCTCATTTATAAAATATGGCTAAAGAGTCAGTGTTAACTGATACACAAGGTTTTGTATTTAAAACAAAGTCTACTGAAAGAAGTCCAACAAAATGATAATCCCTTCCTCCCTCCTTTCTTTCCTACCTCCCCCTCCTCTTCCCCATTTCTTCCTTCCCTCCTCCCTCATACCCTTTCCCACCAGTCTCCTTCCTTCTCTCCCTCCCTTCCTCTCTTCCTTCCTCCTGTCTGTCTGTCACTGATTTCTTCCCTCTTCATAAGTTAAAAAAAAAAAAAAAAGCTTGGCCATGATGGATTTTTTTAATGAAAACCTTATTTTTAATGTTAAGTGCAGCGTCTCCTGTTTAAACTATCTATATTGGTAAATTTCCTCATTCTATCCAAATTCCTTAACTATGCAGTTGGCTTCCTATTGAAAGAGAAGATTGTTTAAACCCTCAAGGTGAAGTACTGTAGGATATTACAAATCTGGAAGAGCATATTCGTTTATTATTAGTATGATAATTAGTATTTTTCTTTTCAGTAAACTTATTGTATATTGGTTTCCCTACTTACACAATGGAGAAAGAATCTGAGGACACACTTAAAAAAATACCTTGGAAGTTGGCACTATATGGTTTGTGAATGGAAAAGAAATGGTGCAATTATATTGTGGACTAGAGAAAACAACAGCTTATTTATAGCTTTCTACCATTCTTCTGACTGAAATATAAAAAGTTCTTATCACAGAGGTCTGTTAATTGAATTATGAGCTAAGTAAAGCACTCAACGATTTAAAATTAGCCATTTTTAAAAATTAAAGTACATTCAGTTACGATGTATCAAATTCTGGTGTACAGCACAATGTCCCAGTCATGCGTATACATACATATATTCATTTTCATATTCTTTTTCATTGAAGGTTATTACAAGATATTGAACATAGTTCCCTGTGCTATCCAGAAGAAAAATTTTTAAATCTATGTTTATATATAGTGGCTAACATTTGTAAATCTCAAACTCCTGAATTTATCCCTTCCCACCCTCTTCCCCCTAGTTACCATAACATTGTTTATTATGTCTGCAAGTCTGTTTCTGTTTTGTAGATGAGTTCATAGTGTCCTTTTTTCTTTTTTTTTTTTTTAAGGTTCCACATATGAGTGATATCATATGGTATTTTTCTTTCTCTTGCTGTAAAATTAGCCATTTGTTATTCATTGAAGTTCTTTCTACTTATCTTTGATTCACAGAAGGCAGGAATTTAATAAATCAATACATTTAAGGCATATTTTATATTTTCCTTTCATATGTTTAAGTGTTTATATTTTTAAGATAATAGGCATAATGTATGTTGAAATATTTTTCTCAAAATTTCAAATTTATCTTAGGGCTTTATTGACATAGTATATATCAATAATTCTGTGAAACAGATGTGTCACTTAAATTAGAAAGAACAGATTTTTCAGGATCTCCAAACATACCTCTCAATATATAATAGCAGAAGAAGTATATGACAAAATTTTAGAAATAAATTTTGAAGGTAATTCTTATTTGCCTTTGCAACTAACAATTACTTGAAATCGGCAAACTACTCGATATTGAATTAATCTTTCTTTCATTGTATAACACATTCCATTAATAATATAGAAATAAAATTTTCTTCTACCTGGCTCTACTTCCTGATGGGTCAATATAATGATGATGTCATACTGGGAAAGATATATACTTTCTTTTTTTCCATCATTTTTGCCTTACGTAACTAACAATTTAACCCATAAGTAGAGATAGTAACCTAATTTCTCCCATAGTTAATACAGGAATATTGTTTTCTTCTATCTCCACTGCCAACAATTCTCATGAATTACTGTTTAGAAAGGTATTGACTCAGAAACCAATTATTTTACTCAAGAAAAATTTGACACAGAAAGTAATTTATCATTTGCTAAGACCTTTTCTTCATGTCATACTCATCAAATAACTGGTATGTCTTAAAACCTCTGTGTTAATTTGGTTATGTAAACATTTGCTATGTTTCAGAGTTAGTGAATTTTTCTTCTCCTTTGTCTACTTTTATCCCCCAAATTAAAAAACTTTTTCCTATATTTTTATTTTCTAGAGACTTGGCTCATATTTATGAATTTTGCTTGGATTAATGTTATTGATGGAATAAAATATCCCTGGAATTTGCCTTGCACCAGATAAATTAGTTTATTCATAATCACAATAAACTTAACTTGCTCTTACTACTTAGCTTCTTCTGGAAGCAGGTCTTCTTCCATGACTTCACTTTCGGCTTGTGTCTATGAAAACCATGTGTCTGCTGAGGCTTCTGTTTATTCATATACTAGCAAAAAAAAGTGTTTAGTGGGTTTTCTAACATTTCCAGCTCTATGTTTTTAATATGTTATTTTTGCCTTTGGGCAACCCAAAGGTACATTAGATATCAAATAATTCATTAATCACACGTTTTTCATCATAAGTCATTAGAATAGTTTAAAAGTCTTATAAAAAGAACAAATATCAAGAATCATGGGTCTGTTTTGCTCAAAAGAGAATAGTATCAAAACATTATGAAAAGTTTGGCAGCAATTTTTTTTTCATTTAGTGTCTTCATTGAATTCAAAGTAAGAAGTAGCTACAGATGACAGGATGATATGTGAGATACAAGAAGACATTTCCATCCAAAGTCAGCATCTTCTTGCACATGACATTATACTAGCTACTGCTCCTCAGCTTTCCAGTTTTCATTTTCTTGTTAGTGACATTTCTAAAGAAATGACATTTGATTTATTTTTGTGTTGCATCTTGTTTTCCCTTTATTTTTAATAATCCTTTGTGGATTACTTTTGCTTTTTTTTCTTAAAACCCAGCTAGTCTCCAGCACCAGAGATAATGATGGAAAACATCTGGGTGAGTACATTCTGCAATTAAATTTTTTTTTTAATTCTTTATCGTAGGATTCTGGAAGGAGACATACATTTTCCTCTCTGGACTCTTTTCATTAAGAAATAGACTCGAAGAAGAAGATTATCTTGCCCAGAGCTATACAGGGGTTATAGCAGAGGCAGGTTCCGAGCATAGCCGGTCCTCGTTCCATTATAACATACTAGTCAATTTCCCATGATTACGAGGGGGTGCTCCCCTCCTCTGCCAGACTTCCCTTTGGCATTGGCAGTGGTGCTTTGCCTGATTAGCTTTCAGTCAGCTGTCAGGGTTCAGCAACCATCTCAAAATGTATTCATCTCATCATTTTTGTGCTTGTCACTCGCTACCTTTTCCCTTTGTCATAATTTTTCAGGTTCTTTACAGTATTCTATCAAGGGTGACACACAGAGATAGTTTCACACTATGGGCTAAGTCCTAAGAGGAAAAGTTCATGGTTCAGTATGTGACCCAAAGAGAGATTTGTCCTAAGCAGTCAAATAAACAGCATCACTTGGATCTAAGGCACAGGTACTAAAAGTGAGCTCACTTGAATAGGTAAGTAACTTGGCTTTCTAGAAAAGAGTGTGACACTCCAGGCTGGAGATATTTGTGGAAAGGTATGAGCCTTTGTCAGGAAGCTATTCTTGTTTGCTCTGAACCCTACTAATCACCTTTGATGTGGGCTGCCCATTGACTTCAAAGGATCTCTAGCCTAGGTAGGTAGGAAGGGTGCCGAGAAAAAGGAAAAAGAAGTCCATGGTGGTTCAAAGTCACATTAATCCTCCTTGATGATTCAGTTAGCCAAGAAAAAGGACAAAAAACAACAAGGGGAGACACTTTAAAATAAATGAAAATAAACGTGGGAATGAAAAAAGGACGTAATTTTTTTTAATGTCTCTTAGGTCAGTGGTTTCTATTTTATGAATTCTTGTCCTATTTTCGATGTGTCTCATTTCTGAAGTTTAGTAAGTATTCTTTCTTTGAGCTGCACATAATATAGAAAGGGAAGGGCAAAGAGGTTTATCCAGCATAATGCCCTGTGTGTTAAGTGTCATCTACTCTGATTAGTTATATTATATTGGCAAAATTGGTTCTTTGTTCTTCAAATTAGATTAAACAATTCTTTTTCTACGCAGTTGATTTTTAGATCACTTTATTTCTTTATGAATGCTTTAGTTAATTATAGTAATAGATACTAGCTGCAGATATAAACTGAAAACATGAATAATTTTATACCTTTTATTTCCATATATATGTATATAGATATATTACTATAACTAAAATAAATTTCCTCTGTCAATAAAATGACTTACATGTTTGATACAGAGGAGATAGAATGTATACACATAGAACTATATATTATAGTAAAATTGTCTTTACTATACATATGCTGTCTTTAGCATTGTGTACAATATGTATTTTAAATTTAGATTGTAAGGAATTAGGATCCTATGACATATGATAAATTATTTAATTATAATTTAACCCCCTGAGCAAGAATTTCCATCATCTTCCCATATATCCCCCACATTTTTTTTTCTAAACAAGTCATTGCAGTTAAGACATGTTCTGAAATAAAAAGGAAACATAATGTTAATCACAGTTTCTTCCCAATACAGCTATCATGTTATTAATAGAAGTTTAATGGTCAGTATACAAAAATAATTTGAAAACTGATTCAAGATAAAATATATGTGACAAAATATGTACTGCCATCCTTCAAAATTACAGTATAATTGTAAGAAAAAGTCATCATATGATTGTAATCTTCAGGTTGGTAAAATCTGCCTCTTTATCTCTTTATTAAAACTATTCTGTGGCAGAAATATTTGAACTTGGGGGTTTCTTTTTCTCAATCTGAAACAAAAAGGAATCTTTATATTTTTTTCCAGAATTACAGAGCTATAATTGACATACAACATTTAAGTTTAAGGTGTACATTGTATGATTTGACACACGTATATATTGTGAAGCAATTACCACAGTAAGGTTAGCTATTATCCCCACAATCTCCCATAATTACCTTGTATGTGTGTGTGTGTGTGGCATGTGTGTGTGTGTGGTAAGACTATTTAAGATGTATTCTCTTAGGAACTTTTACACATAAAATACAGTATTGTTAACTATACTCACCATGCTGTATATCGGATCCCCAGAAGTTATTCATATTATAACTGGAAGTTTGTAACCTTAGATTAACATCTCCCCAGTTCCCCCAGACCTCAGCTTGTGTCAACAACCATTCCATTCTGTTCTGTTTCCATGAGTTCAGCTTTCTTAGATTCCACATATACATGAGATTATGCAATATTTCTCTTTGTCTGACTCATTTCACTTAGCATAATGCCCTCAAGGTTCATCCATGTTACCATAAGAGGAAGATTTTCCTAGTTTCTCAGGCTGAACAATATCCCATTGTATATATTTTATACCACATCTTCTTTCTCCATTCACCAGTAGTCAGATACTTAGGGTATTTCCATATCTTGGATATTGTGAATAATGCTGCAATGAACACGGGATAAAGATATCTCTTCATGATAGTGATTTAATTCCCTTTAGATATATAGTCAGAAATGGGATTGCTGAATCATATGGTAGTTTTATTTTTAATTTTCTGAGGAATCTCCATACTGTTTTGCAGAGTTGCAGTGTTAATTTAGATGATCACAAATAGTGCATAAAGTTTCCCTTTTTCCAACTTTCTTGCAATATTTATTTCGTGTCTTTTTGATAATAGCTATTCTAACAGTGTAATAGCTATTCTAATAGGTGTAAGGTAATATCTAATTGTGATTTTGATTTATATTTCCCCAATGATTAATGATGTTGAGCACTTTTTCATGTACCTATTGGCCATTGTGTGTCTTCTTTGGAAAAATGTCTATTCAGATCCTCTGCCCATTTTTTCAATTGGATTTTTTGGTTGTTATTGAGTTGTATGAGTCCCTTAATATATTTTGGATATTAACTTCTTATCAGATAGATAGTGAAGCTTTCTAGTCCAGGGCTTTTCTTTTGGGGGAGGTTTTAATTGTTGATTTAATCTCCTTATTCATTATTGGTCTGTTTATATTTTCTATTTCTTCATGAGCCAGTCTTGATGGGGTTTATGTTTCTAGGAATTTATCAGATTCTTTGAGGTGACCCACTTTGTTAGCAGAGTCCCTTTTGCTTTCTCTAGCATGGTGCTGTACGTGCAAGTTTGTGGTTTCTTCCATGTTCTCGTATCCAGGACAGCTTTCTGCACATGCTCACTAGCAGTCTACAAAAGCTCTGTATGCTGTTGGGAGCATGCATAGGGAGCTGGGCAAGAGGGTAGGGCTGTGTAGGTGAAGCATGTAGAGCACTGGGGGTTCCCATGGGCCAGTTGGGGGATTCTCAGGCCAGGTGTTTCCGGCAGCTCATGGAGATACCTTCAATGGAGTCTATGGCAAGATAGCATCCTTGTCCCTTTGATGTGTTCCCCTCTGGGTCCTCACTGATGTTCTCCTGGCTGCTCACTAACCCCCAGTCATACTCAGTGCTCTTGATGGGGAGAGAGAGTAACTGGTCTCTCGGGCTGCATCCCACACTGCTGTCGAAGCCAGGCACGCATTCCTATGCTCTCACTTTCCCTGGCAGGGGAAAACCAAGGTTAAGAGGGTTTCTCTTGGCACTGAGCTGTGTAACCTTGAGGGAGGATGACGTGTGTTAAGTCAAATAGTTTCTCTTACTCAAATGAAATCATCCAAGCCTTTTTTTTTAATGTTTTAATTACTTTTATTTATTTAATTATTTTTGATACAGTGGTATACTGGAACTTCTCCACTTGATCCTGGACTTCTGCAAAGGTGCTCTTATCTGTGGGCTATACTCTCAATCAGTGTTCTTTAGAGGTTCCTGGACCATGGCCAGAAAGAGCTAGAACTGGCCCAAGGGCTGTTTCAGGGTCCACAGCTGGCACTGAGGTCTGTCTGCCTTTTTCCCAATGCATGGGTTGGCAAAACCCTTCCCAGATCCGTTAGCACATGGTGCTTATGATAGAACCAAAGTCAAATGGGCCTGCAGCTAGGTTTTCAAGGACGTAGAGCTGTGTGAGTCTATAGTTGAGACAGACCGGGATTGATGAGTTAGTAGCCTGTCTGTGGATCTGTCTTCTCAAAATGGCTTTCCTTGTTTTTGGACTATACCAGGGTTTCATAAACTTTGACCTGGACCATACAACACACAGAAAGGCACATGTTTCCATGGATGATGCCTATATTCTTAGGTGGAGGATATGAACTAGGGAGATCTGTTCACTTGTCTTTCTTCATTCAGTTTTAGATCTTTCTGGTTCTTGATACTACAAGTGATACATTATTGAAACTTGGGCATTTTGAATATTATGTTATGAGGCTGGAGTTCTTACTTAAACCTCTGTTTAACTGGCTTCCTTTGATAACACTCTGACACAAGAAGATGGCTGGAGTTGGGGGGCACTGCCTCATTATTGCCAGATAAATGTAGAAGTCTAGGTTCCTCGGTCAGAATCCACTGACACCTGAGGAGAAGGCTCTTCACTATGGCTGTGTGTATGTGGGAGTTCTGGCTCCCACTAGGCCTACAGTGAGATCTCTCTGGCTGGATGGGTGGGAACACCTCCTTACTGATTCCCACTTAGTTTTCACTGACACCACCATGTGTCACTGGTCTTATTACTGGGTGGTGATAGTGAAAGTCCTGACTTCCACAAGATTTTCTCTGACACCACCTCAGAGGGGAGTAGAAGGTGCAACTTGTTGTTACCTAGTAATGGTGTCCAGGCTCCCCTTGTCATCCCCACCAACAACCATAGGAAAGGGGCTGATTGCTGCCTGGTGGGGTTGAAAGTCCTGACTCCCTGATTGGCCTTTTCTGACACCACGCTGTTGCTCTGAGGTGGGATTCTCCAGAGAAACATAACCACTAGGATGTCTTCATACACACACATACATATGTATTTACTTGAGAAATACCTACATCTATATTTATATGTAAAGATATTTATTATAAAGTGTTGTCTCACGTCATTGTGCAGGCTGGAAAGCTTCAGGATTTATCGTCAGCAAGCTGGAGACCCAGGAGACCCAAGGATGTAGTTCCAATCTGAGTCCTAGGACCTGAGGATCAGGAGAGTTCATGGTGTAGTTCTGTTCTGTTTCGATTAGGTCCGTGACCCTGAACAAGCCCATGTTAAAGTGTAAGTCTGAAGGCATGAAAAACCTGATGTACCAGTTCGAATGCAGTCACAGGAGGGTCAGCCTTTTTGTTCTAGACAGGCTTTCGATTAACTGTATGAGGTCCATCCACACTGGGAAGGGCAAGCTGCTTTACACAGTCCATCAACTCAGCTACTAAGATCATCCAAAAACACCCTCACAGACCAGACACACCCAGAAAAATCTTTGATCAACTGTCTGAGCACCTCATGGGCCAGTTAAATTCACAAATAAACTTAACTTTCAAAGGTGCCTTGTTATAACCTGGCAGGGGTTGAAGTCTTGGATTCCCGCTTGGCCTTTGATAACATGGGTGGAGGGTTTTGTTTGTTTGTTTGTTTTGTGTTTGTGGTGTTTGACTGTAGGAAAGCAGTTACTGTCTGAAAGGTTTTCTAGGCTACCCATTTCCATTGTTTTGGCTAGAGAGAGAAGGCTTTTGCTGGGGCTTTTATTTTCTATGACTGTCCGTGTTTGTAGGGGGCTGGCCTCTGCAGCTCCGTCTGAGATA
This sequence comes from Camelus dromedarius, assembly GCF_036321535.1. Lineage (NCBI taxonomy): Eukaryota > Metazoa > Chordata > Mammalia > Artiodactyla > Camelidae > Camelus > Camelus dromedarius. The sequence continues at coordinate 63,327,810 of NC_087436.1, read as the reverse complement.
TATGAACTAAAAATAAAACTGAGGGAATCTACCACTGCATCATTTTCTGGGTCTCCAGTTTCCTACCCAGTCTGTCTTTTTCCTCCATCTTTGAAAGTCTATGTTTGTTTTATAGATAACATTGAGGTTTTTAGGTTTACTTAGTTGGAAGAAAAGGAAAAAGTAAATCTCCATCTTCCTGAAAGCAGAACCCACGAGAAATAAATTTTTAAATGCCTCGGTCTGTGATCTGATCTACGTATCACAAAGTCAATAAGCAGTTTGGCAATTATCACACAAAAGCTTCTGAGCTGGCATTTTATCCCAAATGTTGGCTTTGTTTTTACTTATATTAACTATAGACAGTTGCCAACTTATCAATTTATGTTGTACTTTGTAGACACATTCTTTAAAAATAACTTTAAACATGTGAATGCTAGTCTCTGGTATTCACGGGCTGTAGCTTTTTTTTCTCCCCTCATCTTTGTTCCTACGAGGCATACGAAAACATATTTGAAGTCAATTGCAGAAGGTTGTTCTACTTACATGTAAAAGCCATTCAAGAAATAGACCTTATGGGAATTGAAAAGATCCAGGCTATGCTGTTTAAAGCCTTAGGGGGAATGTATTTCTACGCTTTCATTTAAAAACCTTGAAATAAATGAAAATGTTTCAAGCATAATTTTTTCTAGATATTTTCACTTCTTCTGGACTGTTTCTGTGCATTGTCTCTTAGCTACAATTTTCTCTGTGACAGTGCTGACTATATTTTTTAAAGGGGCAGAAGAATATAGTTATCAAATGAATAGTTTAACTGATCCTGAAGATTTAGAACTCCATTCACAAATATTTAATTTTTATATCCAGTTGTAGTTTAAATTAGGATGCACTTTATGCCCATGTGACCCTTCAGTATATTTCAAAAGCCTGAATTTATAATAAAACATTTAAAATATAACACTTGAAAATATAAGACTTCCATAACATATGAGAAGATGATTTTAAAATACATGCATGCTCTAGGTGACCATTGTATTTTAAATTAATGTTCATATTTCATTGAACCATATAATCAAGAAGTTGTAAAATGCTAAATTAAAGTTTAATAAATAGGAAAGTATCAGAAGATTAACTTACAATTCTGGATATATCTAAATATTACTTCCCTCTAAATAACTACTGCTAGAGATGAGAATCATGGAATATAAACTTCTGTTTAGATTTATCACTGAGACATGCCCAAAATACCATTTGGTAAATATCATTAAAAGCCACTTAGATTTCATTGTATATGTTTCACTCTGTGAGAAAGTTCTTTCTAGCATTTGGGAAGGGAATCAGGTTTATAATTTCGAGTTTGCCACTTCCCCTTTATTTATTGACAACTTACTTTAAGTTAGACACTTTGTGTCATTTAATCCTTACAATTCCCCAATACATGTGTTACTTGTAGATAGAAAAATGAAAGATTTGATTTAAGCCATTTTTCTTCCAAAACTCTCTCATGTCATGGCACATTGTCATTTCAATTACCTTTTATTAGCATTTTATCCTGAATTTTGTGTTCTAAATAAAATTTTCTTGTGTTGTCTGAGCTGTAATAATTTTTTTTAATTGAACATATAGCTTCTGTTTTCCTTTTGAATTGAAAACATTCTTACGTTATTTTCATTTTTAAAAGTCACTACTAGCTTTCATTTATTCAGATTAGCTTTCATTCCCCAGTTCTCATCAAGTGGTTTGTGACTAGTTCATGAATTTTCCGCTTTGAATAGAAGTATTTGTTTTCCTTAACTAGTGTTTAGCAAGAAAGACTTTTATTCCTCCATTCAGTATACAGATAGATATGGATATGATATAAACATATATATATCATATAGGTACATAATTATAAAATGTAGTTATATAGATAATTGTATATATTTATATATGCAAACATATGTAAAATTTTTTAAACAATGGGGTAGAAAATAAAGGATTTGTTTTAACAAATTATATAGAACTATCATATGGAGAATTTATTGCACCAGCTGTGGCTGATACTGGATTAGACAATCTCACTTTGAACTCAGGAACATCACAAACCGTCACCCTATGAAAATAGCTAAGTGTTTATCCACATAGTTCATCTTTCTCCAAGCTCGATTTTAAGTTCATCTTCCTATGTTCCATGATTCATTTGAAATGTAGAAATATTTACTATTTTCTGGGTAAGAAAACCTTAACATGTGACTAATTTTATCAGGTGGCACAGACGTTTTCTTTCATTTATCGACAGTGACTTATTTACTTCCCCCTTGATAATTTGTGGCCATATTTAGATGGTCAGATTTTAAAATTATGTAAATTATTAATAAGCATGCAGGACTTGATAATTCATCCATTGAGTTTCTTTCTCAGCATTAAAGCCAGCTGGTCTCCACAGATCTTTTTCAAAGCTCGTTTTGTTTTCTTTTATTTTGTTTTGACAAGGCACAAATCTACACCATGCTTTTCTGTGATATAGATTTTCTGACTTTACGTCATGTTTATGTTTTTCTTTTGCAAATGGAGAGCATCTGCTGATTCTAATATTACTGGACATTCCATTTCAATTATATTATAATTAAAATCTCTTCCTTTCAAACAAAATGTTTTTTCAGCATGGGCTGTTTACTTGCATACCACTGAGTAGGAGTTTCTTGGCAAGGTTCTAAAATGGGAGGACACTGGGGATTATCTCTTCTCTGATTTTTTTTTTATTTTATGTTTTTCCTTTTGATACTCTAGTCATTCTTCCTTTGCACTTTAATTATAGTGAAAGCTGTAGACTTGAATTCTTCTGATTAACAGCTGTTTATAACATGTTGTAAAAATTTTATACTTGTTTTAGAGTAACAAACCCTAAATAATTTTCACAAATTGAAATTGAAAATATAAGAACTACAAAGAATACTGTGATATCACCAACATCCAAGTACTTCCTAAAATCAAAAGCAGTTGAAAATGAAAAAAAATTTATTATTAAAGTAAAGCAATCCTAGTGGTTACTGTCAAGAAATAGTATTGGAAATTGGGGAATATGTAGTAATACCTTCTATTTACTTCTTGACTTCTGTATCAATTAAAAAATAAGACAGGAGTCAAACTTACAATGATAAAATAATTAGAAAATATGGCATACATTTGCAGCAACATGGATGGATCTGGAGATCATCATCCTAAATGAAGGAAGCCAGAAAGAGAAAGAAAAATCACTTATATGTGGAATCTAAACAAAAAAGCCAAAAAGAAACAGAAAGAAAGAAAGAGAGAAAGAAAGAAAGAAAGAAAGAAAGAAAGAAAGAAAGAAAGAAAGAAAGAAAGAAAGAAAGAAAGAAAAGAAAAAAGCAAACACTAATTAACTTATCTACAGAACAGAAACAGACTCACATAGTAAACTTATAGTTACCAGAGGGAAGGTGGGTGGGAAGGGATAAAATGAGAGTTTGAAATGTGCAAATACTAACTACTATATATAAAATAAGCAAGTTTATATTATATAGCACAGGGAACTATATTCAATATCTTGTAGTAACCTCTAATGAAGAAGAATATGAATATTTGTATGAGTATGCATAACTGAACTATTATGCAGTACACCAGAAATTGACACATTGTAAATTGACCATACTTCAATTTAAAAAAAAGAAAACATGGCATAAATCTGCTGTCAGATATTTTCTAATATATATCCCCTTCATCTTTTCTCTCTTAAATTGTGTTGTTCTACCTAGAGGTGTCCCCAGAGTAACAGGAAGCTTACTGAACTCAAGAGAAATAAAATCTGTGCATCTTGAGTTCATGTGGTTGGGAAAGATTCAGAGAGAAAGCACAAAGGGTTGATCAACACATGTGCAGTTTATTCCCCTATATTTAATTATGTACCTCAGGTCTCGGATGGGGAGCAGTGAGCCACACAAAAGGATTTTTTCCATGCTTTTCCTTCTTGGGGACTTTAGCCAATGTTTTTTCCTTCTATGAGAAATGGAGGCATACGCGACAATAAATTCTAGTAAATAACATTTTATGAATGCAATTAAAGTTTAAAAGGACATTGATTCTATTTAAGTCCTTAATATAACTTCAGACATATATGTTATCTCTTCCTAGCTAATGTAAGTTGCATTTTAAAATGGCTTTTTTGACAATGACTCAACCTGTAGAGCAACCAAGGTGTTGTGGGTACGGCAGTGTATGTGCACTGTACAAAGGTATCTGGCCAAAGGGAGAGTAGAGAGGTTAAATCCAGCACTTTCCATACTTGTCAAACCCTTCACTCTCTTTTGAGGCTGAGCCAGGATGTAGGAAGGGCTGTCTTGTATTAACATGCCGAAAAGTGCTGCTTGTTTTGCACTTTGCACAAAGACTCTGTAGAAGGTAGTGGAGGCCTTTTTTGACAAAAGGGGGTTCGATAAAGATGGCCATCTAAGAAACTGTTTTAATATACGGCTATCATTTGGGAGCAGATGGGACTTTTAGAGACCTGTAAATTGTATCTCACAGGCCACTATGTTACTACTTAATAGTGGCCTTGACTGTAAAGAACAGTGCAGCATTTTCAGGTTTACTGTTTTTTTTTTTTTTTTCTATTTGAGGCCTTGAGTTGTAAATAATCTTGAATGTAGCTTCTATATGCTTTAATATTGAAACATTTTATGGATGCAAGTGTTCTGAAAGGTATAAGAGGGGTAACTTCCTGCTAGAATAAAACACATGTTTCCTTCAGAGGCATCTCCACCCTGTTCATGTAGCATAATTGCACTGTGTAGAAAGAAATTCAGAAACAAAATAATAGCTATCAGCTATCACTTTTATATAACTCTCCAGCTAATCTTATGTATAACATTAAAAAGTGGCTTTCATTATAGTGGACTTCTATTTCTTTTTAATTGCTTCCATTTTTCTTGAAGTCATTAATATTCAAAAAATTCAGTCACTGCACTTACCTCATTTCCTTTTGAGATCCTTAGATGAAAGACTTCATAAAGCTATAAAATATAAAGAATTATTTCCATATTGGAATCGTTTTTAAGGCAGGATTCCGAAGTCTTGCTTTACACAGAATAAGCCTGGACTCTTTTGATATCTAACAGCTGAAAAATTACTTTTGAGAAAATGTTCTTAAGTTCAAGGACTTTTGTCTCCTCTGATAATTGCTCAAATGTCCGTATTTTACTTCATGTTTTGTTCTCTTGAGATTTTTTCTTTTATTCTAATCACATGCAAAATTCTGAATACAGAAAGTATGTTTTAAATTTAGAAATTTATTTCAAAAACACTGGCCTTTCTCTCTTTAGAGGGCAGTGTTGAAAGTGCTGTTTTGCATTTGCCTTTTTAGTGTATTTTTTGAGTGAACCTCTGTAATGTAAAGACTTCAGTTTCATCTTTACAGTAAGAGGAGATTCACTTATGTGCAAGTTCTGGTAAAAAGGTATTGTTGGAGATATTTTAAAATTTAAACACATAGGTTAGAATGAATAATGTCATGTTTTTCAGACATTTTTTAAGATACATGTAGAACAGTATTTATGTAAGTCCAGGTTAGTGTATTTTTTCAAAGCTATATATTATCATTATTTTAGATATGTTCTTTGCTTGTATGTAAAATCTTTTTACAAAACTTGGGTAATATATTAAGAATACTATTACTCTTACTTCCACTTATTTCCTTGTTATTAATATTTTCAAATATTGTTAAATAATCTTCAAAATTGGTATGGTAATTGTCTCCTTGTCAATAGGTTGGGGTGTAAGAAAAGTCTTACTGTCTTCAGTGTTTTAATTTAATGGTACAAATCACTTTACTACCCACGAAGAGAATGACAATTTCTTCTCCCAGGCCATTCTTCCAGTAGCAATTCTATACCATCTCATTCATACGTCTGTCCAAAGGCTGCCCTGATCACAAATCTATCAGTGATGGAGCCAGAAATTATGAGTAACCACTGTGCAAAGATGCTTCCAGCACCACCAAGCGAGTGATACAGTGCCCAAATGGACACCTAAGAGTTTTGCCCAGTAAGACTGTAGCCCCCATCTGTGATTAATCTCTTTACTTCACTTGTGCTCTTGAGACTGAGTCCTGTCCTATCTTCAGAGGTCTTTGAAGAGAAGGAGAAAAGAATGAACCACTTCACTACCATCTCTGGGTCTGTTCTCTTAGATGGAGCCTAAGTTCCCAACATTATAATACTTATTTTAATTATATAGTATCTTTCCTTAAAAATGCCATCTGTCCCTAAGAGACTGAGTCTAGTGGATTTTTACATTCAAACTCATAACCATTTCCCCCACCTATCACTGGACTGGAAAGAAGTGGCTGAACACTAATCCCAGCTCTTTCTACTTCCATGACAGTTTACATACCCAGGACTCCTTGTCCTTCCGTATTGCAGATACTTGAGCAAAATGATTTCTGTACCTTGTATACATCAAAGCCAGATTTCCCATAGAGGCATCACTTTCCTGAGGGCTTCTCAGTCAGTTCTCCACATTTTCACATATAAAAGTATTTCAGAGCCTGGAGATGATGTCAACCGCCTCTTCCCATTCTAAACAAATTTGAGACTATAATGTATCCTTAAGGAAAATCTTTACAGCTTTTAGAGCAATCGTTTGCAGCCCTATTTGTCAGAGCAGGGTTGCATTTTCTATCATCCCATCAGACTCCTGAGCTCTACATATTAATAATGTATTCCCCAATTAAAAATAAAATTTAAAGATTAATTTTTTTCAAGATATTCACAAAGAAATGATTTGTAAATCTTCTAAAGATTTTTTCTTTGATGAGTAAAGTGATACTTCACTATTTCCAATTGGGAAATGGAATAACAACAAAGAAAAGAGAAACGAATTCTTTTTGAAAAAGAAAACCTTAATACATTGCCTTGTCTGCTTTAGCTAACTCCTTCTGGAGCGGTCTCCTTTTCTACCTCCTCTGACCTGACTCCATGGCTTGTTTGCAGTATAAGATTGGGGTCCTTAAAGTGTCTATATTTCATCAATTAGAAGAAATATTTTCTCACATATTATTTTATCTCCTCAGTAACTCTCTGCTGTCCCCACAGCCCCTTCTCTAAAGACCTCTTATATCATTGGTACTTTTTTCAATTAATTATGACTTTGAATAGGAGAAATACAGTTAATTAATTCTACTGCTTACTGTTATTAGGGATTGGATTCCTTTAGCAGCAAAATCAATTCCAGCTTTTTCATGGGAAGCTTTTGATCTTACTCACATCTACTAACCCGACTTCACAGGCTGTTGCTCTTTCCAAAACCTAGAGTGCCAGGAGCCTGACAACTCCACAATGGGAATTCTGGCACTCGTACTTTGAAAATGCTGAGTCCCCATCTCATCTCCTTTCTTGTCATTGTTGGTCCTTAATGACAATTTAATCTGTTTCCTCCACTTCCATTTTAGCACATCTGCTTTCTAGATCCAACTTCCTCTCCCTTTCCTTCTTTTCTAGATTTTCCACTGCAACCAGGGACCTACTTTCCATGTTTAAATATTTCATCTTCACTTTAGGCCTGTTTCATAGAATTCTTCTATACCTACTTGTCGAATGGAAACTGGTCATTCCTGCACCCCTGCCCTAACAGTCTTCTCATAGCTTCTGCTTGTTCTTCTCTACCCCAGTTACTGCAGAGTTGGGAGGGCATGTCAGCTTCCTCCTCCCTATCCAACCTACTCTCAAATACCATTTCCCCACCCTTACAGAGTGGAAAACTTTATATAATTGAGATCCACACTATCCAGGAATATTACCCTTTTCATCTCTGCCTCACTACTCTAGAAACCACCTCTCAGTTGCTGAAGAATTTGCGTCTCCTTCATGCTGAGAAATTCGTGCATCCTGGATAAAGTCGTCTTTGTGAGGAAATATGAGATATCACACTTCCCTCCTGATGCATTAACCTTCTAAGTCTTATATGCTCTGAATCGAATAGTGTCCTTACCAAAGAGGTATGTCGAAGTCCTTACTCCCAGCACCTCAGAATGTGATCTTGTTTGGAGATAAGGTTTTTACAGAAGTAATTAAGTTAAAGTGAGGTTATGAAGATGGCCCTAATTCAATATGGCTGGTGTCCTTATAAAAAAAGGATAAATTTGGACAGAGAGGCAAACAGATACAGAGGGAAGACGATGTGAAGAGGCATGGGGAAAGACGGTTATCTATAAGCCGAGGCGAGAAGCCTGGACCAGGTCTTTCCCTCTCAGCCCTCGGAAGAAATCAACCTTTGAAATACCTTGATTTTGGACATACAGCCTCCAGGGTTTTGAGAAAGGAAACTTCTGTTGTTTAAGCCACCCAGTTTGTGGTGCTTTGTTACAGCAGTCCTAGTGAATAGGTAATATAGCATACCTATTACCAAAACTCAGCTCGGCATCTAATTCCAAAACCACAACTTGTAATTTAACACCCATGACTGATAAACTCACAATTGTTAAACTCAATAATTCCATACCCGACTACAATCTTTTTCTCTTGATATCTTCTCACTTAATATATACTTTGACTCTATCAAGTCCACTAGCCTTTTGACACGTTATTGTCAGTCAGTTCTCTGTCTTCAGTGATTGCCCATCTAACTTAGGCAATAGAATTCCTCGTTTAAACTCAGCTGCTGTGCCATTGACATTATATTGCATCAAATGTTACATTTTATTCCTGGATTTTCTTCTCCTACATTTGAACTCCTCAGTGTTGCTGGAAAAAAAAAATTCATGTAACCACGAACATGCTGCCTGTACAAATTTATGGTCTCAAACAGCACTAGATCTCTATCAAAAAGTACTAAATCTCTACCCTTCTTTTATTTCTACTCAACTCTCACCATTCATCTCAAGTACAGCTTCAAACCGTCTGTTCTCCTCCCACCTCTTACCCACTTTTTACTTTCAGATGACCTCATCTGTTTCTCTCAGGAGTCAAACACCATCATACTGAAACACCCGACATTCTTCAGTCTCAATGAGAAATCCAGTATCTGCTCCCAGAATAGTTGTAGTAACTGTAAGATAACTGTAAAGTAGCTCCTTTGATGTATGCTCTCTATGTTCAGAATTTCACCTATTCATACCTCCATCAACTAGTCATTCTCGTTTTTTAGTCGTCAAACTTTTCCTTTCCGTTGGCTTCCTTATCCATTGATCAACAGCTGTTATATAACACTCTACTATCTTTCAGCTGCTTCCACTTTTATCCATTCCCACCAAAGCTGTTTTATTACAGACAATTGTCCTCTTTTGCCTGAATTACTCTAACATCCTCCTAAATGTGTCTATATTGTCCAGTCTTGCCAACTACTGAAATCCAATCCATTCTTACACTACAATTCTTGCAATCACAAATATTCTAAAATATAAATCATTTTCTTTTCATTATTTTAACCCATGGATGTTCACCAAATTTAGTAGGAAGCCCACATCCATCAGTATTATATAAAGTAGGCCTGTCATCCATCTTGGTTTGCCTGAGAGAATCCTAGTTTATACTTACTGTCCCAGCATAATTTTTAATTACATCTGTTAGCATTCAGAACATCCTGATTTGGATGATAAATTATCCTTATTACAGATCTTTTTATCTGGCTTTTGGTACAGAGTCAGTTCATCTTTTCTTTTTCTGATTTCTTTTTCAAGAGACACAATTTATTGACATATTTTAACAAATACAAATATTAACTAATATGTGACTATCTTATATGTAAGTTAGAGATATTAAAATGTTTCCCAATAATGCACAAACATACTACTTTTGTTTATATAACAGCTTTGTTGAAGTATACTTCATACACCTTGCTATTCACTCATATTAAGCATAAAATTCAATGGTTTTGGTGTATTTACAGCATTCTTCAGCCCTTGCTTGTTCTTCAGTTTTTGATGCTATCATGATATCGTCAATGTAGTGTATTAGCATACTCAGAAACTGCATGTAGTCCCCCTCCTAGCCAAATTATGACAGTAAGTTGGTGAATTCAAATAACCCCGTGGCATTCTAGCAAACATAAATTGGGCTCCTTCCCACATGAAGGCAAAATTGAGTTGGCTCTTTTTTGAGATCAAGATAAGAAAAAATATTTGTAAGATAAATGATTGAGTATTGGTCTCCTTAGCTCATTGTAGTTTTTCCTGCAGGCGATGAATACAAATTAGTGACTGCTGCTGCTCTAGGTGGTACTACTTAATTGAATCCTCCATAATATATTGTTAGTCTCCATCCGCCTTTTTCGCAGGCTGCACAGGGCTGTTGTACAGCAAACTTGTTGGTGACAGTACTCCGACTTCTAACATGTCCTTAATTAAAGTGGTAAGTCTTTTGTCCACCAGGCATCTGATATTGTTTCATACTAATAATCTATGTGGCAAATCTCTTGGTTGCCATTTAGTGTGTCCAGTGAATACTGAGTGAAGAGCAAACTTACCTGTCTTCTGTTTTACAATACTAAATAAAAGAAATGTTCACCAGTCAGACATAATATCCACCCCAATAGAGTCATGTAAAGATGCAAATGCTTCACACAAAGTCTGTTCAAATTCTAATTTTTCCTCCAAACTTTTACCTTAATCTTATCAACCACTGCGTCTTCACATTATCCCAATTTAATTAAATCTTCATTAGGACTTCATCAAATGTTTTGGCATTACAGTGCACTGGGCTTCTGGGTCAGAGTCCCAGAAAGAATTCTTCTCCACCCCTGGCCACTTTCCCCTGCATGGTCATGTGGTGTTGGGAGACCTTGTTTCCGTCTTCAATCCTCATTTTCATTAACTTCGCACACTATCAGTGTGACAATTCAGGGTCAGATTTCTCATTATCCTTTTTGTCTCCTGGCTTTTAAAATTCCTACGAATGAGGATAAGTAGAGGAGGTTTTTTTAGGGCCCTTCAATGTTGGAGGCTCCCATCAGTCCACCCCACCTCTGATGGTGCTGCATTAAGACATTTGTTTTGATTCCATCAATGTCTGCTTAATTCCATTAATACCATTTCTTAGTAACATTGTTATAATTTCCACCCTGCTAGGACAAATCCCTTGACTATTCCTTCTAATTTCCTCAGCATCTGTAAGACCCGTAAGAGGAAGCTGACACACCAAATGTGATATGGGTTCTCTGACTGTTGCTTGATTTTGCAGCAGTTAGTTTATATTGGGTGTTTATGCTGAAAGGTTCCTTAATCACCTGTTTGTCATGATCTGGATAGGAAGCATACTAATTAATGAATATGTAATGATCATAAGGCCAATCCAGCAAAGAGGAGTTCCACTTGGAATTTAAAGGAGAGGAAAGACAATTCTCTTTCTCAAAGTAAACAAACTTTACAACAGCATTTATCTAGTCCACCATGCTGACTGACCCCTTGGGAACAAACCTGCTGTGTATTTAGATCATTTATAGGCAGATATAATTGTTCAATAACACACAGTGGGTCCTGTGTCACCCAAACATTCTCCTCTATTGTGTAGCATTGAAAACCAGAGAGACAGCTCCTGAATTAGTCAATCTCATAATTTTAGTAAAAGTCCTTTAGGAAGCTAATGTTACCAATCTACAAAATGAGACAACTCCTTCACACTATACACCCAGATTTCAGTAGATTTTTGGTTTTGTTCACCCTCATGCTACCTGCACTAACTTTTTAGTGAACAGAGATCATAGAGGTGCAGTCTCTTTTTCCAGCATAATTTATGATAGCATTTAAAGAATGAAACAAAATATATTTAACAAAAAGTGGTCTAGAAACTGAAACTATAAAGCATTGGTGGAGAAAGTTAAAGAAAACTTGAAATAATGAACAATACATGTTATATTTTTTAAATGTTTACAAATATCAGGGGAAGTCCACAAGGTGAAAAATAAACATTACTGCAAATTTTAAAAAATATTTGAATGTCTATATTAATTATTGACACTGATTGTGACTATCATATATTTCTTATATTGATTAAATGGGTCTAACAACATGTTCCAATATTCTAAATCTCTCATATCATTTTTTCTTGATGAATTGGTGAAATACCTTATCAAAAATACTGCCAGTTGGTTTGAAAAATAGTGTTGGCCTCAGAATCTACTGGTAAGCAGGTCTCAGGAATTAATTTATGATTGCATGTGCCTTAATGTTTTTGCATGCTATTAGGAATGCTTAAATTTCTTAGCAACTACTATAAAGAAAGGTCAATGTCTTAGTTTAACAAATCAGTGTGATATTCTCTAAATTATAATTATTTAGATACCAACAGAATGAGAAAAATAATATTTCAATAATAAAATTGAAAGACAGGCTAAATTAACGTCGTACAACATGAGTGAGCAGCAATTTAAAAAGTCTGTTCCCCAGACCTCCCGTGTCGTGGTCTGCTTTCTGTATAGTAAGATGGGCTGCCTCTCCCTTCTTTATGCATGTGAGTCTCCATCAGCGTCTCAGTCTGATCAGGTTACCACAGCAAAATACCACAGGTTGTGTGGCTTAAACAGTAGAAACTTATTTTCTCAGAGTTCTGGATGCTGGAGAGGTCAAGATCAAGATCCATCAGGGTTCAGTCTCTGGTGAGAGCCCTCTTCCTGACTTGCAAGTGGTCACCTTCTTCTGTGTCCTCACATGCTTTTCGACAGAGAGAGAGAGAGAGAGAGTGCTCTGGTATCTTTTTTTATAAGTGTATTAAAACTATTCAAACAGGGCCCCATCCTATGGCATCATTTAACCTTAATTACCTCCAAAAGGCTCTATTTCCAAATACAGTCATATTGAGAGTTAGGGCTTTAACGTAAGACTTTTGAGGGAGCACAGTTCAGTCCATAGGAATCAAATGCCACTCTTTTTGACTCGAGAACTGGCTAAATCTTTCAGTTATATTTTAAAATTTTAAGGTCATCTATATCCAGTTAGCTCAGGAAATCACTCTGGATTCTACCTCACACATTTTCTTCCCATTTCTGCCAGGCTTTTCCTTAAATGTCCAGTCTATTGGCTTACACCCAGATTGAATCCCCTTGCCTCATAATCTCATAATTTCTGGTATCCTAGTTATTAGTACATTGAACTGTTTCCCTGGCTTATTTTTAATTTTGATTCTGGATAACACCTCTCGATGCCCATTTTAACAGGGATATACTGCAAGTCACTGATAAAGTCCAGATTATCCCCATAATCAGTTTACTTCAGTCTGGACCCAATGTTCAGGGAACACAAAAGTCTGCAAAGGAGAGTGAAAAAAGAAAATGCTAGTTAATTATGTAATCTCTCTGTAGTCTTTTCAACTACTTTCAATTTGTTCTTTTGAATTTACATTTGCACTACTTCAGATTTTCCCGTCTCATAACCAGACTACTATTTTATCTTTCTCACCTTACAGCCCATGTTGAAAAAATTACCTTTATTCTTTGTTCTACTTTCTCACTTTTTACTGACATCTCAAATCATCGCTAATTCATCCAATGGAAATGCTCCTTCCATGCTTAATTCTTGCTGTTAAACACAATTAATGAACATTTTTGTCTTTTTCTGACAAGAGCTTGCTTTTGATTGATCTTCAAAATCCTTTTTCTATTATCATTATTATTACTCTTACTCTTATTTGGCAATCATATGTTTTCCTCTTTCTCTCTGTCTGCCCCTTTTCGGAATTCTTGACTGAATCGTTACCTCAACTGTTGTCATTTCTTCATGTTCTGAATTTAGTCCTGTGCTAGTCTCACACCACTGACTCTCTCCAGAAGACTTTATTACATTTGCTTTTTAATGTCATGTATAAACTGATAGGAGCTAATCCATATAAGTCTAACTCCTCACTGTACGTTTTCATTTAGGCCACTTGCAACATAGTCACAACTGATTAAACCTGTCCTCAGACCCCAATCTTTTCCACCTTCTATATGCATCATTTCACATGAAAGGAACAACGCTGAGCTAGTGTTCAAAGTCAAAACCCAAAAATACTAGTCACAAGTCTCTGCTATGGTCTGAATATTTGCGTCCCTTCATAATTCGTGTTGAAACCCTACCCTACAAAGGTGATGGTGTGAGTAGATGGAGCTGTTTGAGGGTGATTTAGTCATGAAGGTGGCACCCTCATGAACAGGACTTATTCATAAAAGGGGCTCCAGAGAGACCCCTCGTCACTCCGCCATGTGAAAATACAACGAGAAGTCTGTGATCCAGCAGAGAGCCCTCGTCCAACCATGCCAGCACTCTTATCTTGGGCTTCCCGCCTCTGAAATGAGGAATACATTTATGTTGTTTAAAAGCTGCCTAGTCTGCGGTGCTTTGCTATCGCAGGCCCGAAAGTTTAAGGACACTCTCCCTTAGCTCCCAAGGCTAGTTAGTCTCCTAATTTCTAGTGTCCTCATTCATCCTGCTTCTTCTGTTCTTGCCTACCTACCTCTTCATTCTCCACTGTGTTGCTCAATTGATCTTACAAGTCTGGTTCTTTATTCCTCTGATTAAAAACCATCCAATGATTCCAAGGAGCTTCAGGACAAGCCTCCTTATTTTAACATCCAGGATGCTTTCTGATCTGGCCCATATTTACCCTTCCAGTCTCAATTCCTACAGTTGTGTGCTCATATTCTGAGCTTCTGCCATTCTGAACTCCTTGCTCTCTCCCAACTGGATCATGTGCTCAGGTTTTCAGAACATTTAATATGTACCTTTCCTGGGTGAAGCACTCTCTAACACTTTCTTTTTGTTTCTTAGCAAATGTACATTAATCATTTAAGACTCCTCATTTTCTTCCCTGTACCTAACACTTTTCTGTATATTCAACTATTCTAATTTGTGTGTATCTTTCAACTAGCAATTACTGTAATTGCTTATGTACCCATCCATAGGAATGAGGGTGTATCTCGTTCATCTTTAAACCTCAACTTCTGCTAGATGTATGGATTGCCAGATGCACAGATGTTAGCAAAACACATAAAGAGAGCTTTAAACTTCCAAGTGGATTCAGAAGCTGAATGCCAGACTGTATTTTCCCAGAGTTAGTCACAACAATATCTCCTATTCCAACATGCTCTTCTAAAATGTGACTGTGGAACTTCTCCTCTCAAGACCTGTGGTCTATGCTGTCTCACTGCATCACCTCAGCCTTGTTTCCTGGAATGCTCGTGCTTGGAGGCTCAGACTGCCATATGCTAAGTCGAGTTACATTAAGGCCACTATACTCTGAAAGCCAGGACACATAGAGAGGTCATGTGTGAATCTCAGGTCCACAGACTTCTAGTCCTGCCGGCTGGAGAAGTGAATAAATCATACTTCAGATGACTTTGACTGCCAGACATCAAGTCATTGTCAGTATTTGAGTTTTCCTGGCTATGGCATCAGACTTCCTGGGTCCCAGGCAAGTAGTCATATTAAATAGTTGTTGTTGCATGCCACTAAATTAGGAGTGGTATGTTACATATTATTAGAAATTGAAATAAGGGACATCACCAGTAAAAAGAAATAGGTCGAAATTTTAAAAAGGCACAGGCTTATTTGAGACTCAAAGGGTGAGAAATTAAGGATTACTTTAGAATAAGGAAGTACTACTTTAATTGTCTTTCATATTTTCTGCTACTTTTTAAGGAGTTTTAATTTTTTTAGGTTTTGCCTTCCTAGATATTCCTATATATATGTATATGTGTATGTGTGTGTGTGTATGTATATATCAAGATAATCTAACATGTTCAGAGAGCAATTTATACTTTCACATATTCTAGCCATAAAAATCAACCTGCTAAACTGTAGAAACATGTTTTTAATTGGCAAACAAATCAAAAGCAACACTCAAAAAATTATTTTTCACTAGTTTTCTCTGCTCTGTGGTGTTGCGAAAACTTCTAAATTTGTTGCCTAAATACATTTCAAATATACCCTTCTATAGGAAAGGAAATCACCTTGAATTTTGTCTTCATTTTTCTCATAAATGTAAATGTATGGAGCCATTTTACTATATGAATAAAAAATAAACTCAATCAATCCTTGCATAAGTTGATATTTTTGCCTAAAGTTGAAGTTATTTTGTTTGTCTATAAACAGGAAGGAAAAAAACATCAAGTTATTAGACTTTTTCAAGTGTCTGATAAAGAAAAAGAAAAATATTACATCTTATTTGACATGTAGCTTTTGCAAAGACATGATATCATTGCTTTAAGGAATTCAACTGCATATCATTATACAATACACATAATTGTGTATATAATAATAGGAATACCTAAATAGAAAAATTCTTTGGAGATTATTACATTGAAAAATACAAATTATGCATCATACTTTTAAGTAAGTATAATAAGACATTCTTCTGCCCTTTAAATTAAAAACATTCTTTAAAAATGTAAGCTTTTAAAAATAAGTTTAAGACAATGTTTATTTATTTAAAGCAAAAATGAGAGAAAAATTGAGTCATTATTTTTCTGGTCCAAGAAATGAAATGTTTTTATCTTTATACTCACCTTTAGTCAATGTCTATGAATATTCATCAGTTATAGATGGCTGAAATTCTAGAACTTAACTTTTAATTTTATTGTTATATTAATTGCATAATAATATTAAATCTGTTTATTTTGATAATTATCATTTAAAATTATTTCAATAATATCATTTTTGGACAGATTAACCAAAATTAATAAAAATTCACATACTATTAGATATTTAGACCCTTTTTTATTTTGAAAATAATGCTAAAACATCTTTACAGACATGCTTTTTAACTATTCCTTTAAATTATTTTCTTCAAGCGGTTTCTAGAAGTGACCGTGTATTTGTCATAAATCTAAAAATCTCTTCATGACCATTGACAAATGTTAACATATTACTTTCTAGAATAGTTACTCAAAGTCACTGGTATATTATGTGTGTTCTAGGCTAACTGAAACTTTGCAGGCATAAGCTCACATTTTAAGAAATATTGCTAATTTTGAAATGATCTTATTTATTGAAAACACTTCTCATAATTTTTAAACCTTAGGACTCTGTTAAATGTTGACTTTTTATAGTCTTCATATGGGATCTCAATGGTTCCATAAATCATACAGTTTAAAAGTTCTGGTTGTGGAGCCAATGAGAACCTTATTTGAATCCTAGCTCTTCCCTCTAGAGCTATGTAACATTGGGCAGATAACGTGATCTCATTAAATTTCAGATCTATTAACTGCAAAATTGGAATAAGAATGTTTACCACTCTCAAAGTGTCAAGAAGATAAAATGGGTTAAAATATGAAACTCTCAGCACAGCACAGTGCCGGAATAGATTGCACTCAATAAATATTACCTACTGCTGTTGTTATTATTGTTGTTGTTATTGTAATGTTTTTGCTTGTCAGCCAATTTGAACTATAATGTGTTAAAAAAATGAATAATATAACTTATGTGTCACTGTAACCTTGGTACGTAACAGTGCTAGGCACATAGTAAATCCTCTGTACATAAGTGTTAAATAACTAAAGAAGTGAATGCATATACTAAAAACTAGACTTCATGTATACTATTAAAGTTTATTTTAATCAAGCATATTTTTCGGAATTAATTATTCAATTTAATGTGGCCCACATAGAGGTAAAATTGACACTTAAACTTGAAGGCAGTTTTATGGAAATTATCCTATTCTCATTTTAATCTACATGATTAATCTATACTCTATCAGAGACAAACCTACTATGGAGGCTTTATTAAACAGAATCTGTACAGCTCTGTGAAGATTAGCTCTGTGTAAAAACTATACAGTATTTTGGACTTCATCTCTCCAATCTTAAAATTAAATTTCTGCAAAAAACATATTATGATAAAAATTGAAAGTTAAAAAATCCATAATTTCTAAGGAGAACTTGTTTAATTTTTATGTTAGCCTTTTATGGAAGATAGTTTAGCATTTATTGTTATAAAAAACATAAGAGTTGAAAGCTGTTTTATTTGGAGTAGGTTTCGGATTTAGTCCAATCTATCTACAATTTCTATAAAAGCAGTGAAAATTGCTACCATTACAATTGCTTGATTGTAGTCCCATTATAATGGGATTAACATAAAACGTCTTGAGAAACATTTCAAAGTAGTAAGTTTTACAGAGTAATACGATTTGTAGCTGTCGGTCACTGAAGAAATACTATGCCAACCAGCAACATTCCTTTAGTAGGGTTTTCTCATTTAGAGCTTAAGGAGTTGTTAACTATGCTAGTCATCTCATTTTTAACTATTTCAGAGAAAGAAAAATGAGTAAAGAAACATCTAACATAACTGCAACACTGTATACTCTAAAATTTAATACAGAATACATTTTCATTACAGACATATTTTAAATGGATGATAAAAAAGTTTTTTATATCATGTAATAAATTAACTATTTTGTGAACTTTATTGAGATAAAGACCATTTAATGGCTAAATGCAAATCTTACAAATACATATATATATATGACCTGAAACTAAGTTGAAAATAATTTGGAATACAGTGCAATGAGATATAGAGAAGATATGTTATTTTAGAATTAAGTTTTTTATTTTCAAGTAAAAAGGTTTAAATTTTGAATACATTAGATATAAAATTGTATGATTTAAAATATAAAGCCACTCATGTGGAGGGAAAGAGGCAAATAAAAGTGGTAAGAAGGCTAGAAGAAAAACAATCAAGACTACTAGAAAGAGAAGGTTAGTCATAGGCTTTGGAGGGAAAGTAGCATGAATTAGACCAAGAAGAGTCAGTTTGAATTGTTTGTCCTTGTCTACTACTTTATGTACAAGAGGAAAAAAAGATGGAGGGATAAATAATGTCTTAGAGTACATATTAACATAGCTCGGCTAATGGCCTTGCTGTAATTAGAATACTGTTTCAAGTAAATAGGTTAGAAACAAGAAGAGACTAATGAATGATTTGGTGTTAGTGGGGAAATGAGACAAATCAAGGCCTTTTCAGAACAGACATAACCAGTGTCAAAGTATTGTCTCTTCTATTAAGTGGGAATTAATTAAGTGGGAAAGAAACCTGAAGTTGGCTGTTGCTAAATTTCTTAGAAACTACAGAGAATTCTTTTAAAACTACAGCTAAGCTTATACAATTGTATGAGAAAAAGTTTTCTTATCTTGGAAAAACATTCATGCATAGGACGATTTGATGAAGTCTGAGAGCATGAGTGGTTTAATTTAAAATGATTTTAATAATTAAAAAATTAAAAGGAGTTCTTGGTTTGAAATAGAATTGAAAAAAGTATGTAACTTTTGAAAAAAGAGCAAGTTAGAATATTACTTGCAGCATATAATAATTTTGCACAAAAAAGTACTGGAAAGAAATATAGATGAAGATTTATCCATATGGGAGCAGAATTTTCAAAGCACAAAAACACTGGAAGATATTGCAAGGAAAATTTGGTAAATATATACTAAAAATGCTAGTGATACATATTGATCAATGATTAAGTGACTTGATACTTGATTTTTGTTGAATATTAAAAACTTTCCTAAGTATAATTTATTTTTCATGACAAATTGAGACATCATTTAAATTGATAAGCCTTCTCTCATTAAACAATCTGGAAAAGCAGCAGCATCTGTGTACTCTTATTGCCAAAAATGTTTAACCTAATCCAATCCATCCCATATCCAATGTCTAATTTGAAGAAAATATTGAGGATAAAGAAGCAAGTTAAAGGCCAAAATATACATGAGTTAATATTACTGTCCTGACAAAAAGAGAAAAAGAATGTTTAAAATTGAGATATACTGAAGACATTATAAACAAAATAACCATAGTTCTTGAATACATCCTGACTTAACAAACGAGTTGTAAAAGACATTTTAGGGAAAACTGACTAAATTTGAATGCATTCTGGGCATATTAGAGCCTATTTCTTTATCAGTAATAATTTTATGAGAATTCCTGGAAAGTAACTGCCAGACCAAAATGGAAGAGAAAATAAAAAACTAGAAAAGGGAGAAACTTCTAGATTTGTATTAGATTTTTCAGTCAAATATGGTAATGTTAAATATGGTAATGACAGGGACTGTCAGCACCCAAATGTAACCTTGGCCTTACAGTTTCAGTGTGCTCTAGACAATTTCTAACTGTGAATATTTCTATCTTTGTGGATGATAGTTTTTTTAAGGGGGGGGGGGTCTCTCTTTCTGTACATAAAGCAGACCAGAGTGCTGTGGAATTAACAACTTCTGCAAGTGGCCTTCAAGATATGAGTGATGAAAATTAATGTTAAAAAAAGAAAACTAACGTTAGTAGTACAGTTTTCTTGATCCTCAGGAGGAATAATGCTTTGAGTTTTACACCATATTCCAAGTGTTTTCTGTAGGAATGAGTTTCAGTTGCCCACGGAGGTTAACTGGCTTAATAGTATATTATTGTCTGTCTTCCTCTTGGTATATTAATCTCCACTTCCCTGCAGGATATTGCACTTGTGTATTGTCTCTGGGTCTGAATCTATAGAAAACCACAAAAGATTTGGTACCAGAACTGCTCCTAAAAGTAAATCTTCAGGATAGGATTTTGAGTTATATTCTAGGCTAGCCAGACAGCAAGGACTGTTACGCTGTTGGTAAGTGGGGTGGTAATTACTGTATCAGGCCTGGCATGTTGTAGCAGTACAATCACCAGGACCCTCATCTGTGGAGATGTGAGATGTGATACACATCAGAGAAGTGCTGGCTTACCTCATGTCTCTAGAATTTAAGAGATGTGGTGGCAAAAGTAATGATAAGAACATTGTACACTGTTCAGCACCATAAATGTACTGAGGAAGAGAATGTCAGGCTTATGTCAGGCAACCTTCAACCCAGGAGTATGATGAGAAAGCCAGAGGCCTCAGTGACAGCATTTTAGAAGAACTTTATTTCCAAAACTGGAGCTCATTTTGGGCAGAAAACAAAACCCAAGATATGATTGTGATAATCTCAAGAAAAGGCTTAGTTCACAGTTGGCAGCATGTCTCTGAGACTAGAATCAAAGTGCTACAGAGAAAAAGTGAGGTCCTGGGACCTGGAGTGGGAACACTTAGGTGTATGTGCTTGAAGAATTTAAATGCTCAAATCTCCTCAATCTACTAGCCTGTTGGAGGTGGCTCCCTCCTCTTTGCTAGAAGAAATAGCGCCCTCTGGCCTGCAAACTATACAGAGCCTTTCTTGAGGAGGGAGGCTTCCTCAAGATGACCCATACTTCCTCTTATGGCTTCTAGGTCAATAAAGCAGT
This sequence comes from Camelus dromedarius, assembly GCF_036321535.1. Classification (NCBI taxonomy): domain Eukaryota; kingdom Metazoa; phylum Chordata; class Mammalia; order Artiodactyla; family Camelidae; genus Camelus; species Camelus dromedarius. The sequence goes on along the minus strand of NC_087436.1, from coordinate 63,306,638 downwards.
AAGGAGTAAACAAAAGCCTAATGTTGAAGCACTCTTCTTACTTTGGGAGAAAAGATATTATTCATGAAAGGAACTGAAGGACCTAAGTCATTAAGTATGGGAGGAATTAAAAAATATATATGTCCTGAAATGGATCTTGAGGTTGCTAACCTGGGAATGGTATGGTAGAATATCAGGCTAGATAAGGAGGATTTCACTGACGGTGTTACTCATATGTGTATCATGATTTGTGTCCTGACAAGGACACCTGGAGCCAATCTTAATGTATTCCTGGAGGTCTATGTGAAGTTTAGAAAAAACGATGGCCTACAGCAAATGAGGCTTTGAAGAATTGCCTTGGCAGAATGAAGAAGCAGTCCTCGGACTCAGAAAAGTGGGCACACTGGAGTGGATTTGTTCATTCATCAGAGCAGAGAACCTGCCAGCTGACTGTGTTCCCTGAGGGGTTCCAAAGAAATCTTCCTTCACTAAACCAAAAGGAAAATGTTAGTGATATGGTCACTGTCATTATTGAGAAGGTTAATGGTGGCTGACCTCTGTATGCAAAGAGTGGTATCTCTTCAACTCCAGATGCAAGATAGATGTAATTGCCATAATCCGCAGCAAAACCACAATAGCAGCTGGGACTGCTGACCTCCATAGGTCTGTGGTCATGGCTATCATTTTCATACCCAAGTCAGTTCTCAGACTTAACCCATTGCTGGAAGAAGAGCTTAGGACCCCTAAAGAAGGACTGTGCAATGCTAAAGTTTGTATGTACAGCTCTCTCATAGGAGACCCAAAATGCCATCATACCTTCCCCACACAGCTTGAGTGGGAACATGTGGGGTCCAGGAAATAAAATCCTGGCCGAGGTCTATCTCAGGGTGGTTGAAAGAGGTCCAAGGACCCATCCTGTGCTAAGTTACTTGATCCTTGTGGGCACGATGGGATTAAATACACATAACAGCTTTCAGAACCTTGACATTGCTCGTCTAAGCTGTCCAGGAAGATCTGTAATGGTAGAAAAGTAGACAAGTGGAAACTAGACCTTGGCCAAGACAGAAAAGCAGAAGCAATAGCACATCTCAAGCAGACTAGCAGACACCAGTGCCGCAGTTGAAGATTTAAAGCATGTAGCATTATGGTCCCCATCACTACATGACTATGTATTATTACTGTATTTTCAGTCATATATACCTGAGGTCATTTAATTGTTAATAAGACCTCATATCTTTGTAGATGTGAAATAAAAATTTAAACAGCTCTGTATGTCTTTTTTTTTTTTTTAAATAAGTTACCGAGTAACAATAAGATTCCTATTTGCAGGCATTATTTTTACCTGCTGTTGAAGTGCAATACAGTTCTGTGGATTTGAGTTAAGTGCCACTTTTGAAGATGGAAAATATTTTTCCATTTATTAAATTTAAATATGTAAAATTATTGAACATGCACTTGGACGTGTCCTTGTAAGGGATTATACTAGAATAGTATGTAAAAATAATCAGTCTTTTCTTCTGAAGACCCAGAAATTTCTTATCTGTTGGTGACCTAAAAGCCAAATATTTTTACATGCAAGAACCAGTGCAAATGACTAACAGAGGGCCATTGTGTTGGGCTGTACTTTTACAGCTGCATTTTAACTTCTTACAGAGTTTTTAAAGAACATACTATAATACGCATTGCCCACGTAGAGGAAAAAATGCATACTTCTATTCTTAGATGAGTGTTTCATAAAAAGTCTTTATTTTTTCTTTCTTGGAACAGCTTGTGGTGGCTGCACTCCAAATCAATTATGGGTTTAATGGTTAACCAGGCTAAAATACGTCGTATGCCGTTTTCAAAAGTTTCTCTTTGTTTCTTAAGATTAGTTAATATTTTAAAAGTGATCTTTATTACAAATAACCACCTATATAATGTGAGCAATGGTTTGTTAGATAAAGTACATTTTTACCTTTTAAGAGACATGGTCAGGTGTCTCATACTCCCCTTCCTGTTTTCCAACAGAGCCTTTGTCTTAGGTAACTATCTCTCCATCATAGTACCTTGCACATCAGAGGAAGCTGAGCCACCACCAGCTCCAGTGGAGGGCTCAGTATTTCTAAAGTAAGCTCATTCATCTTCTTAATATTCAGATGTGACCAAATTCTGGTCAGTAGAACATGAGACAAATTCTGCTTGGAGCTGCTGGGAGTAGTTTTCTTGTCTCTAGAGGAAACTGCAGGAAGAGATGATTTCCCACTTCACCTGACCATAGAAGGTGAAACCTGGAGGAGTTTTAGCTATTTTGGAACAATCTGAAAGATTTAGCAAAACAGAGGATGGCAGATGGGAGAGATGAAAAGACCAATCAGCTATGAAGCTTACCATATATTCAATGTGCATAAGGTAATATGTTTCCTTATAATAAAGTTAGTTTGATTTTAGTTGTCTGCTATTTTTAGCTAAAACAACCGCATGTTCCACACACTATTCCTTGCGTTGCCCTTTCGTCTTTTCCTTATTTTATATCTTCCAAGTGCTAATTTTTCAATTCTAAAATCAACAATCCATAGAGGCATAGATTACTTAAGGAATCAAATTTCACATCAGAAACCTTAGAATCCAATATTACCTAAAACTGTTTTTTTCTTTTTGAAAAACAATGAAATACAGTTTATTAGTAACTAACTATCGATCTTACAATGTACCATAAAATGTGCCAGGTACTTCTCAGTGCTATTTTTATTTGACTCTTTCAAGCTTATAAGACTGGCATTATTTCCTTAATGCAAATGAAGAAACCAAAATGCATAGGGTTAAGCAACTTGTTCAAAGTTAACCAGAGAGTTAAATGGAAGAACCAGGATTTAAAACCAGTATCTCTCAGTCTAAAGCCCTTATAATGTCCTCAGTGTCATCAGTTTAGCAAAACAGGAAACCCAAAATAGATTACTTGTCATCTGGTATTCCTGCTAACCATTTTGGTGGTGAGAAAACAATTCCATTACCCATTTTGGGGGAAGCAAAGTGCACTCACCTTCTGTGGTAAATATGATCGCATGATTACACTATCCATATTTTACTACAGTAATGTTGTGAAACAAACCTCAACATTTCAGCAGCTTATATCAACACACGTTTGCTTCTAGCTCACACAAACTTGTTAAATTTAGAAGAGTGGTGTGGAGTGGCTGAGGCAAATATGTTCTCAGCTGCAAGCTGGACTCAGATGTACGCTACCTACCACACTTTCTGGGGCTAGCAGGCACATGGGGCATGCACGCACTTCTCACGACAGATGGCAGATAGTAAGGCCTCCAAGGAACTCGCTGTGCCTTTTAAAGCCTCCGGTGACAAAAGGCACACTGGTACATTCAACTGGCCAAAGCAAATCACAGGGAAACTTACATGAGTGGGTCAGGGGCCTGTCCTGCTTTTGTGTGGGTGGCAGAGGGGAAGGGAAGAGTGGGTATTTGCAAACAATAACATAATCTGCCATAAATACCACCGTATTTTATGTATTAGCTGCTACGTCTAAAAACCGATGACTTTTTTGCATTTTAATTACACTAGTTTCTTACATATGAAAAACATGTTTGTATTAAAAAAATGAAAAAAATCCTCAAAAGGTATAAAACAACACTCACTTCCCCATTTTGCTGAAGAAAGCACTGAATTTTGTTCATATTTACTGATTCTTATGAATTTAACTTACACATTATATACAACTATCTAATCTACTTAAAAAATTGACATCATGTATATTAATTTCCAGCCATGAAAAGCAAGACATGTGGATACTCACACAACTCCATCTCTCCTTTTCTTGATCTTTTAATTTGAACAATAATAACCACGGCAAACCTGTTAAATATTAACGCATAATTATCTGACTTCAATAATTTGCAATTATGCTAAGTGTAGGCATAACTCACATAGTTCTTCTTCTGTATGAGTCCTCTGGTTAGAAAAGCCAGTGTGGCTGCACAGTTCCATTATCTGGGTGTCTCATTCTCCTCTTTTACTCCTCCATATCCAGAACCCTCTTCTCTCATCTCCTCTGACTGAGCACAGTTAGAGAGTTTGATCTTTCTGAAAACTCTTCTATCGCTTTCCACTTGTCCTGGAATCCTCACTCACTGGCACTCTGGTGACAGAAGAGGGCCACGGGTCCTCTTCTCAAGCAAGCATAGGTGTGATAAGTGTTTGTCCCTCAGTAAAGCCTCACAATGAACAATAATAAAAGAACTCTGAAGCACAGTACCTAGAGGATCATTTTCTCAGGGAACATTCTTTACACAGCTCCTACCATGATCAAAAATGAATCTGTGTACCCAGAGGCAGAAGAAATCGACAGAATATATATTAACATTTTCATGTTACCTGTAATTCGTGCTAAGATTTTTTTTTTAGTTACATATTTTAGTTTTATGGGTAAAGATGCTTTTTGCTATTGTCTCAGACCAAATTGATTAAATGAGAATGGTTGGAGGAAACAAACATATAAAGGGAATGATTTTAGCTTACTGACTTGCATGTGATTCTACCTGAAATCCTGAGGGAATAATTCCAGAGCAACAGGACCTACATGTACATGTATTTTTCCTTTCCTAGTTTTCTTTAAAGAACAATAGAAAAAGATAACATGTGTAGTCTTGTTTGCAAGGAGATGAAATGGTGAATTTTGTGATAAATTGCTCAATGCTTTGCTGAATAGTTCCATTTTCAACATCTGGCTCATTAGATACAAATATACTGTATGATGAGATATAATTACTGGATTATTCTGCATAAGGCAGTTAGATTCATTGTGCCTAGTATATATGTAAATAATTGTAATTTATCTTCAAATTTCACCGATAAGTTTGCACCATAGAAGGAGGTTTTTTGAAAACAAAATAGGACAAGTAAATACAAGGTTTTCAGATGGGTAAATATAAAACAATCTTTGTCAATATTCCTTGATAGAATTTTATGATAAAGAATAAAGAATTGCTTACATATACACTTTCATGCTTCTACCAAATTCATTACGCAACTTCTCTTAATTAATCCTTTGTAAATTATGAAAATTCCCTTAATAAAAAAATTGATACATTAGACACTGTAGTTCATGCCAAAAATCTTGGCAGTAATGTAGGTATTTAAATCACCTTGTATTTTTGTTTTTACAAGATTGAACAACACAAATATTTATTTTTAATCATTCCCCCAATCTTATAATATTTTGTATATGATTATGATTGTATATGATTTATCAGTGATTCTTTGCCTTTTTGTTTCTCTGAGTCTTCATTCCACCAGGATTTTCAAATGGTCCAGGTTATAAGAAGGAAGGCCTATTTGGAAGGAAAGAAATGTGAAGTGGTATGTGATTGTCTTTCTCAGAAGTGAGTCAATTTTCCACACCTTGTGAAGAGATATTCTCAACTATTGGACACATATCAGTGAGTTAAAACCATTACAGTGGAGAGAGTCATTTGGTGTGACTGTGGCACAATAGGGATGTATTTCAAAGGAATAAATATCTTCACAAATGGAGATTTTGATCAATAAAATACCTCCACACTGAAAATAATTTAATGGAGATGTGTTCTTTTTTTTCTTGGAATGAAAACCACTATCTAAACCCTGATATAAACCAATGTTTACACAGTGGCAGTATTAGAGCTTCTAGTTCAAGATGATAGGATTCAAACCCTCACTTTAGGATTTTCTGATAAAACCAAAGGTCGATAGAACAAAGCCTCATTAATTGATGAATTAATGATCTGAGTTCCCAGTGGTCTGTTCAAGTTCACGAATTTATCTCTACATTACTGCCAAGATTTTTGACAGGAACTACTGATTGCTGTAAAACCTTCCTTATTAGGGGCCCATAAATTATAGATGAAGAGATGAGATAGTGTAAGTAATTTAACTGGAATTCTAGCAAATACAGTTTCTGAGAGAGGTTGTCTAAATATATCTATCCTATACAGTACTCCAATGTATGTCTAATTATCACAAAATGATTATTTCCTGGTTTCTACTCACAATATGGATTTTAATGTATCTATACTGTTTTTTTATGTCAGCACTACATTACCAAAACATATTTAAGCATGGTTCTACCATGTCTTTGACTTTTTCCTGTGATGGTGCTTGTTTGACTAATTATTTTCTCTTCCTTTGCATCCAGTGGCACACATGATGGTACTATTAACATCATGGAAAGATAATTGTGGAACGGAGCTTTCTGATGCACTATAGTGTCTTTAGCAGTATCTGTGCTCTCTACCATTAGATGCCAGTAGCCAGCTCCCCTCCCAGTTGTGACAAATGAAACCATCTCTCCGCACATTGCCAGGTCTTCTGGGGGAGGGACAAGACTGCCCTTGCTGAGAATTACTTGTACATACAGATTTTTAGATTTGCCCTGTTGCATATCATTTCCTTCTTCTCTTTACATTCATGGAACAGGTAACTCATTAGTCACCCAGTCTACGTACATAAAATGTTTGGCTGAAATTCTTGGCTCTGATGTGACAGGACCAAGTGAAAGGGAGGTTGAACTTTTTTTTACTTACATGCCTTTTTCTTACCATTAAATTCATTTTTTTTTTTGCATAGTTAGAATAAAGACATTAAATATTAGAAAGCCTAATCATGTAAGCTACCATTGGGATAAAAGTCATCAGTAATTAGTCACATCCTTCACCACTACAGCTGAGGAATTCAAGTAAACTAGGGAATATTATTCTACCATGTTTAGAAAGTTTAAAACCTTAGGCCTTAGTATGTAGCTTACTTCAAGGATTTCACTCCATTGTTTTCAATGAATTTAAATCCCTACCGGTTTCAGGCTTCATAAGTGCAAGTCCATCTTTACAGGTGCTTCTTAGAATTAATTGCTATTTTATAGGTAATAACCATTTATATAATTAGATTAGGAAAGTTAGCAATTTTAAAAATGGCTGGAATTGAGTGGCATTATAAAGATTGACACTGCCATCATGCTTCTTAAATTTTCTTAAACCTCTTTAAGGAGTTGGGAAAAAAGTTACTAAAACAGTAGTCTATTTTCAAAGAATTTCAGCTTTAAGATAAGTCCAGTAGAATCTTACTTTGTAATTTCCTGATAATTCACCACTGTATCACATATGCTGGAACTGCTTCTTTTCAAGGAAATCAATGATATAGATTAGTACTGTGATTTTATTTCTTTGAGGAGTTAATTGATGGGCACAGTATACAGTAATAGCAGGCCTGTCTGCCTCTGTGCTGGCTCCTGTCTGATGGAGATCCCCTGTTGTCTTGTCCACCTGTTCTAAATTGACATCCAAATGCTCTTTTCCCTAGGGCTTCTTTTCAAAATATTTGCTTAGAAGAAAAGTGATGCCTACTCCCAGTTTTGACATTGTAGTAATATTCTTACTGAGATCTGGGGCCATTACAACGTCCTTTCAGAGGTGATTGAACTTCCCATACACTTACTTCCAAGAGTTTACAGTTAACACACACACCTGGAAGATACAATGTGGCAAGATATTAGTTGACCTGAAGATTAATAAATAATTTATATACATATATATGTGATAAAGTGAATTAAAATTTATTGATATATATTTTTTAATAGAAAGTGTATGAAATTATACCAACTAAAATTTCAGAGTTCTTGTACTTTTTCAAAGAGTAGACTATTTCTACGTATCTACAGATATATAAGTACAATAGTGCATAAATAAATGAAGAGGGGACTATAATATTTAAATTTCAACAAATGAGACACCATACTAGTTAAACAGCTTAAGCTGATTTTTGTGTATAATTTGTACTGAATTTTTGCATCCATTTTTATCAGGCTGAACATTTTCTTTTTAAAACTGAAGACAGAAATAACACTGAGATAAGTAGACTTTATGGATCTAGCAATATTTTATATAAAATATATAGATAGATTATTTATATATATTCATGATATATACAATTATTTATTTTTAGCCAATCACATAAAATATTGTTTTAGCAATTCAATTAATTCTTTGCCAGTCACTTTTGGGATATCAAATTTACCTTGCCCTGTATTTTGTAGGCTATGACCTTTATTCACAGGGAAGATCAGTTTCACATAAAATTGAAATGTATAGCCAAATATAGAGAATGACTAAGGAAATAAGAATTTCCCCAAATATGTTAAAGTGTCATCCTCACTAATGTACAAGGTGCCAGAAATCACAACCTTTAGTTATTTATCTAAAGAACAATCTACTGAAAAAACTTCGAACGTCAAAGATATAATAAAACAGGGTTTAGTGCTATACATTAAGTTATTAGTGGTCATTCTTGAATAAGAAGGTATAAGTGATCAGACTGTCAAGCTAACAGTCCACCTAAAGTATAAGAGAAGGCCATTTTGATGGTAATTTTAAATTGCTTGAAAATAGGAAAGGAGAGATGTTACAGTGGAATATCAAGGGTAAACAGAAAGCAGAATGAGGTCTTTGTTGGTAGTTTTAATGAAAAGAAAGTCAGTGTTGACTAAGCAAGATGACTTTTTATTTACTACCTGATATAGGACACAGTTCAAGCTCCTTAATTTGGAGTACAGGGCCCTCTATAATATTATTCTTTCTGGCTTTCCATTAGTAGAAGAGCACCAGGGAATCTACATCTTAACCTAATTTGTTATACCTCTCTCCCAACTTCAATTAGAGGGGAGTTAATTCTTGCACTAGGAGTAGATATTTCCATGAGAAAATGTTCATTGATTATCTTCCTTCAATTATATATTCTAAATAAGATTTCTTTAATAATCTTGCAGAACAACTGAAATAACTTAGGATTTCACAGTTTAGACAGGTGATTTTATACATCAAATTTTAGTTTATTACATTAATTTTTTTGCCCCTGACTCAAGCTGTCATATACTGTATATGTTAATACATATAAATATAATTGCTTGTATTTATTAAATTTACTTATTTAATATTTCTCACTTGCATTATTGCCTTCTTTGCCTTTCCTATATTTAAATAGTCATTCTTACTCATTACCTCAAGAAAAGAATATGAGAGAAAAAAGTGAGTCACTTTTGAAACTTTAATTTTCAAAAGTCTATACCCAAAAGGGAATAAAGAGGATATAAAATTTGGGGGAAAAAAATTAAGAGCAAGGATGCTGTGACTCCTGGCAAGGAACTCCCTCCCCGTGCTTCTTCCCCATAACCTAGAGGGAAATAGGATTCCCTGAGCAGAAACAAAGTAGAGTGAAGCAAGTGGTACTGAATGTTAGAGAAAGGGGCTCTGTGCTCTTTTCTTTGGCCAAATCCCAGGTAAATTTTTGATATTCAAGCATAAAAGAAACCTGTTTCTCATTTCCTGTGAAGAGCCCTTGGGAGATGGTAGGAATGCAGAGACCAGAAAAGAATGTGTAATGTCTCTCACCATATAAGACCTAAAAAGATTCAGAGACTATCCCAAAACTTGGTCTGGAGAACTCTTTAAAATAGTCATTTGTACACAAGTAATAAGAACCAACAAAAACAATGGTCATCTTAGGAGATGCTAGCATATACACTATCAATTGGACAATTATCTAGTGAACCTCTATTAGGTGCCAAATCTTTATAGACAATGAGGCACAGCAGCAGTGATCAATGCACTTGAAATCCCTGCCTTTGCAGAAATTACATTCTGTTGACAGCTGGGTGGCATTAAGAACCAGATATTCATATGCAACTCCTCAGCACATTGAAAAGCTTCCAGAACTTGAATTGAACTCTCAGGGAAATGACAGTCTATGTAAGTGAACACAAAGAATGGACTATGATGAAAATATTGACAATTAAATTGTTACAGAAAATCAAGTAAAATTTTAATTCATTAAATACCTGAGTTTCTGGAGTGGGTATTGTATCTTCTGATTATATGCACTGTTGCACTAGAGAATGTATAAAACACTTTTATTACACATTATTTTATGTTACTGTTGTTGTCGTGATCATTTCTTGAGCACATTCAACACAGTGCACAAGATCCCAAAAATTCTCCCGAAATTAATGAACTTCTTTAACTCTTTTAAAAAATTATGAACACTAAAATATTCATTTGTATTCAATCAAAGTGAAGAGACACAGCATTGGTTCTTCAGGATCGCCCAAACCCATAAATATTAAGTATGGTTAGCATTAAGGCACAGTACAGTGTAACAAATTCTTCCTCTATACAGATTTAGAGAAGCATAATTTTATACTTAAACATAATTCATGTTCTGGAAAATATTTCTAATTTGGTGAGATCACATTTTATTTTCACCATGTAACTGATGTTAGTGACACTCTTTATCAAGAGTCTTATGTAATATAAAAATGACAAATTACTTCTTTTAACTGAGATATAATTCATGTAACATAAAATTCCCTATTTTAAGGTATACAGTTAACTGATTTTTAGTATGTATGGCAGACTGTACAACCATCACCTTTGTCTAATTCCAGAATATTTTATTACCACTGCAAAAAACAATAACAATAACAAGAACTCTGTATCAGGTAGTAGTCACTCCCGTTTCTGCCCTACTCCCAACCCCAGGAAACAACTAATTTACATTCTCTCTTGAACAGTTTGTCTACTCTGGATATTTTATATAAACTGAAACATTCAATATGTGGGCCTTTGTGACTAGCCCCTTTCACTTAGGATATTTTCTAGGTTCATCCATGTCATGGCATGTATTAGTATTTCATTTCTTTTTATTGCATTGAATGAATTTATTCCATTGTGTTGATATGATGATTTATTTATCTATCCATCAGTTGATGAGCACTTGCATTGTTTCCATTTTTGAGCAATTATAAATAATGCTGTTGTAAACCTCCATCTACAAGTTTTTATGTGGATATGTCTTGGGTACAGAGCTTAGAAAAGAATCTCTGGGTTATAGGACAACTGCATGTTTAACTTTTTGAGGAACAGCCAGACTGTTTTCCACAGAAGCCTGAACACTTTACATTCTTATCAGCAATAGGTCAGAATTTCAATTTTTCCACATATTCAGCAACACATGTTATTTTTTATTCATTTGAATATAGCCATCCTAGTGGGTATAAAATGGTATCTCACTGTAATTTTGATTTACATTTTGCTAATGGTGTTAGGTATCTTTTCGTGTGTTTATTGACCATTTGCATATCTTTTTTGTAGAAATATCTAGCTAAATCCTGTCTATTTGTAAGTGGGTAATTTACCTGTTTATTGCTGAGATATAAGACGTGTCTATATATTCTAAATGGTAGGCCCTTATCGGATATAGATTTGTCTTTTCACTTTCTTGATAATGTGCTTTGATGCACAAAAGCTTCTAATTTCAGTGAAGTCCAATTTATCTATTTTTATGTTGTTGCTTATTTTGTTGTTGTCACATTCAAGATTACAAAGATTGACAAGTATATTTTCTCTGGAGGGCTTTATAGTTTTAGCAATAATTTGCAGGATTTTGGTCAATTTTTAGTTAATGTTTGTATATAATGTGAGGTAGGGATTCAAATTCATTCTATAGCATGTTGATATCCAGATGTTCTAGAACCATTTGTTGAAAAGACTATGCTACCTTCATTCAATGCTTTTGGCACCTTTGTCAAAATCAATTGACCACAAGTTTATTTCTGGAATCTCAATTCTATTTCATTGTTTTTTTGGTCTATCTTTATGCCAGTACCATGCTGTCTTAATTACTCTAGTTTTGTAGTTTAGTTTTGAAATTGGGAAGTACAAATCCTCCAACTTTGTTCTTTTGCAAAATTGTTTTTGGGGGCCTGGGTTTCTTGAGTATTCAGGATCAGCTTTTCTATTTCTGGGGGAAAAAAAAGTAGTTGGAATTTTGATAAGTATTACATTAAATCTGTAGATCAATTTTTAGAGTATAGCTGTCTTAATAGTATTATGCCTTTCAATCCATAATCAAGGGATTTTTTTCTTTTTTTGGTGGTATTTATTTTATTTCAACAATGTTTTTAGTTTTCACCATGCAAGTATTGCACTCCTTGTGTCAAATTTATTCCTGAGAATTTTATTCTTCTTAATGCTATGTAAATGGAATTTTCTTAGTCTCATTTTCAGATTGTTTATTGCTAGTGTATCAAAATGTAACTTATTTTTTAATATTGAGCTTGTGCCCTGCAACTTTTTTAACGTTGTTTGTTAGTTCTAATGGATATTTGTGGAGTTGAGAAAGTTCCTATATATAAGATCATGCCACCTCCAACTAGACATAATTTTACTTCTTCCTTTATAATCTAGGTACCCTTATTTCTTTCTTCGTGCCTAACTGTCCTGCTTAGAACCTATAGTACATTGTTGAAAAGAGATGACAGAATACTGAGCCTTATTCCTGATTTCAGGGGAAAGCTTTCATTCTTACTCCAGTAAGTATGACTTAGGTTTTGAGGAAATTCCCTTCCAGTTTTTTGGTGTTTTTATCATGAAAGGATATTGAATTTTGTCATTTTTTAAAATCTATATCTATTGAAGTGTTCATGATTTTTTTCTAATATGGTGTATTTTAGTGACTCATTTTCTCATACCAAATAACCTTGCATTCCTTGGTTAAATCCTACTTAGTCAAGGTGTGTAATCCTTTTTACATGCTGTAGGATTTGTATTGATGATTTGTATTGATTTTCTGGGGATTTTTGCTCTTATATTAAGAAAGGATATTGTTCTGCAATTTCTTTTCTTTTAATGTGTTTGTCTAATTTTGGCCTTATGGTAATTCTGACTTTTGGAAAGAATTTGGATGTGTTCTCTCCTCTTTTATTTTTTGGAAGACTGTAAAAAAGATTAAGATAATTCTTCATTAAATATTTGGTAGAATTCGCCAGTAAATTTATCTGTCCTTCTAATTTTTTAAAAAAGTGTATACATTAAGATTTACTGTTTGTGCTATAAATTTCTGAGTTTTCACAAATGTGGAGTGTGATATATCCACCACTTAAATATTAAACAGGATAGTTATATTGTCCTAAAAAATCCCTTTTCTTCAGTTGTTTCACCCGCTTCCCTCACTCTTCCCAACCCAGAACACCTAGTAACCACTCATATGTTTACTATTTCTATAGCTATACTTTTTGTAAAATTTCATATAAACAGTATGTTACCTTTTCAGACTAGCTTCTTTTACTTAGCAATATGCATTTAAATTGCATCCAGGTTTTGGTGTAACTTTATAGCTCATTTGTTTCTGTCACTGAATAGCATTTAATTTTATGGATGCATCACAATTTGTTTATCCATTCACTTTGAAGGACATCTGGTTCCTTACACTTTTTGATGATTTTGAATAAAATTGCTATATTTACTCATGTTAAAGTTTTTTTGTGGAATCAATTTTTAAGTAAGTTTGATAAATATCCAACAGAATAATTGCTTAATCCTATGGCAAAATTATGTTTAGCTCTGTAAGAATATTTTGTACTAAAGTGGATGTACCAGGCTTAATTCCCACTGTTAGTGAGAGTTCCTATTGCTCCACGTTCTCACTAACAATTTATATTGTTCGATTTTTGTTGTTGTTTGTCCTTGTTGTGATTTGGTTTTTAGCCATTCTAATGTGTATGTAGTAGTATCTCATTATGTTTTAGTTTGCATTTCCCCAATCACAAATGATGTTGAATCTTTTTTATATGTTTATTTGCCATTTTTATATGTTCATTGCCATTTTTATATTGAGGTCTTTTGCCCATTTCAATTTTTCTCCTGCATTCTTTTTTTGAAATTTAAGAGTTCTTGTATATTTTGGATATATTCTCTGATTTTATTCTTTGTTCTGAAAAGATATAAAACTGTGGTTCAGGCATCCAAAATGGTGACAGGTGGCCATTTTAAAGAGGGTTTCAGACACAAATCTGCGTCACTGAGAACCTGATTTTCTAAACTGTATCAAACTCAATGACCGCTAACCATTTTCAGAACAATATCTGCTAGCAGCTGCCAGTTGCAACCTTATGGTCTCAAGGTCTCCTCCTTTAACTGTGCAACCATTTTGGATCCCAACAAATCCTTGCTTAACAAGCATTCTTACTTCTTGCTGGCTCCAATCCAAATTCTTGACAAAACAACTCATGTAACTTTGTAGGTTTTGCTTATATAAGCCTCCCCCATTTTGCAGTCCAGCAGGATACAATTTGAGTGCTTCCTGAATCTGTGTCTCCCAGGCTATGGTCTCAGTTTGGCTTGAATAAAACTCTTTTCTAGTCCTAATGCAGATTGCTTATTGATTATTTGCATGGGCAATATACAATGGTTTCCTCTGTATAGATGTGATTTCCAGCAAAACAATCTAGCGCATCTTCTTATATTAAAATTCATATTATTAGGGTGAAAAAATAATAGAAAAATACCCCGAATTCCTGAATGTTTAAAAACATTGTTCTAAACACTATCTTTCTAATAATTAACAAGGTTATTAATAAACAGTTATTCCTCAAGTCTATGCTGTTTTGCAAATCCTGAACCTTAATATTTAAGAATATCTTGAACCAATCATACCTAAATTATTTTAGAATTTTTAATTTGCATAGTGGTCTCCTAGATAAGCCAGGGACAATCAAAAGGCTGTAACTCAATACAAAGAAGCCTTAAAGATCACAAAAAATACACAATTGAGTCAAATATCTGCACTATAGTAAATAAATATTTGGCAAAAAATTAATTGAATCAGTTTGATGAGGATGCTAGTTCTTAATTAAGCAAGTAGTTTATCTACGTGAAAGTCTTCATTAAAACATGTAAAAACACACATATTTGTGCTGAAAGACTGTGAGTTAATCTAACATAATATCTTCATTTTAGATATTTAGACATACAGAATTTGAGAATTAAATAATTTCAATGATTTGGTCTATGTTGAAAGTTAAAGAATTAATTGCAGAAATGGTAGTGGATTTATAATCTCCTCCTAGTCATTTTTTCCTCAGAAATATGACTTCACAACTCAAATATTCTTACTAGCCTGTACTTTCAGGCTAATAAGAAAGAAAGTGTACTTACCCAACAAGTAATCACATTGCTTTGTTTGCTATAGGTGGTATTCTAAAAAATGAAAGTGGAGTGTTTTTCTTCAGTTAAAACAAAAACAAAAACTTTTTTTCTTCTTAAAGTATGAAATCTAATAAAAATTGAAGGAGCATAAGACCAACTGCTGAGTGGTGTGCAGGTTATGAGCATAGATTCTAGCATCAGAAATATTTCTGAAAAAATATTAAGCTGCCATAATAGCTCTGAGAATATGCTTATAACTTAATCACAGTAAGCCTCAATGTTCTCATCTGTAAAATGTACTTAATATAATTATTCTTATGTACACTTTTATGAGTATATAGTGAGACACTGCATACATATGACTGTATACAGAATCTAGAGCATAGTTAATGCTTTAAGAAAATGTTGCTTCTTAATCTGATTTAAGTTAAACAATCTTTTTATACCTTACATAGTGGAAAAAACTAAAAAAACTCATTCCTGATGGTATGCATGTGTGTGGGTGTGTACATAAAAGAAGAGGTCAAGAATAATTTTCAGTGCTAACCTACCCATCATAGTAAGACAGTAGACTGAAGCACTGAAGTTTACAGAGGAGACAGATTTTTGGACAGATTGCTAGAAAGTAGAAGAGATAGAGATAACTTTTAGATGAAAAATAATAAATTCTATATATAGCTTGGAAACCTATGTATGATAGAGTATTTCCATAGACAGAGAAGCCATGTAATTTTATAGGGACATAAAAAGGAAGCTTGAATTAAATTTTTAGCTGATCAATCTTTATTTTATTTATCCATTAATATAGGTGAAGATTTTATTTATCTACTAAATATGTGTGTGGGGATCTATTGTGTACGAGTTATGAGGAAGAAGTCTGCTGTACATACAGCAATGCAGATATAGTCCCTGCCCTCAAGATCTTTTCAATTGATGAAAGAACTCATTAAACAAGTACAATAATAGAAATACCCTAAAATTTACAGAGGGAAGTGTTTTCAAGCTCTATAACAGACACACCCAATAATCTTTAAACACTATTTCCTGTCTCACATATATACACACATATATATTTATATCAGCAAGCTTATACTTTTTCTGTCAATTTTGAAAATATTTTTAGCAAGATGCCCTATTAAAGATTTAACATCTGGTGTCTCTGTTGTTTGAATTTTTTACTATTATAGCAAGCAAGTAGCAAGAAAGTTACTCTGGTCATATTTGGGAAGGCAAAAGAGAAGTGATGCTGTTTTAAGTTTAGAGGTCAATCTCCTGGCTGGAAACATAAAAATAGTTTTGGGTAAAAGATTAATGCAGAAACCACAAGGACAGAGCATCCCTGGGACCACCAGCATCTTGTAGACCTGTACATGGGATTAAATGACCTAAAAAGCACAGAAAGATGTGAACAGGAAAGGGACGCTGTGGGCAGAGTTTATCAGAGGAATCAGGTAAATAAAGAGACTCAACAGATCTGTACAACCCCGTAGGTCAACTCCTCTGAGCTTCAGTAGTGAGATAATGCAGCCTTGAGAAGCAATAATGGAGTCCACTGAGCAGACTTCAGAGAATCCCCATTTGGGTTCACAAGAGTGGCTTAATTTTCAGCACTTCATACATTTCCACAATTTGAGGAAATCTAAGGGGAAGGCCAAATGCAAAGAGAGTGATAGTAGAATTTCTGCTCTATTGGCCCATTAGAGGCAGCTTCAATTTGAACATCTAAAAAAAAAAAAGTATATGTGCATTTACTGTGCAGACCATCTATAATGATATATTTTTCTCAAAGTGTTTTACCAAAAGTTCACCTTATTCAAATATCCACAATTTGTGGACTTAAATATCCAAAAAGAAATATCTCTATTTATTACAAACCATTTCAAAATGAACTCAGAAGCCTCAGTCCTCAGAAAGTGGCTAAGCCATTAGACACAAAAGACGAATCCTTGAAAGAATGTCTTCCTTTAATCGTATATATTTACACTTTTCTGCTACTTGCTTTCAAAAAGAGAAAAAGTGACATCATAAATAATTTACTATTTTTTGAGCCAGTACAGTCCTTAGAAGATTATCTGCTACAGTCAAAATTGCTTGCTTTATTCTGTCTGATAAACAAATATTTATTGAGCTTCTGCAAGATTCTGAGCACCCTGCAATAGAAATATAGAAAAAAAATTTAGCTCTAAAAATATTTTATTATCCCATTTCATAGGCAAAGAAACTGAGGCTTGGATAAATTAAGGAACTTAAAGTTTGAGAGATTATAAATGAGTAGAGACTACAACTCAGGTCTTATTCCTAGTGCTGTGTGATTGTCAATACACTAATCTGCTTTGCAAACATAGTCTTAAAGTAACTTTACTATTTCACTTGGTGATTTTGATATTGCCTAGTACTGTTTATTGATTATACTGAATTAATTCCTGTGTATGAAAGGATAATGTTGTCTTGCTAACTTTTTAAAACTTCTCTTAAAGTCAACAGAAAAGAACAATGTGCATATGTATACATCATATATATGTATCTATTTGTGTGTATACATACACACATTCCAACATATATATCTACATATCCTATGATATGACAGAGAGAAATTTCAGGGGAGTATACAAAGACCTTCTTACACTACTGTGGGTGATAAATAGTAGAAATACTATCAAACCACAGGTATACAGGAGCATTTTACCACAAACAACTACCAAATGGGACAGAAGAATTGTTATGGATGCTGAGAAAGTAGCAACACTAATAAATATTGTACATTAAACCTCTAAAAGATAATGAAGCTAGACATTGCCTGTTACTCTCTTCAGGCAAGATTCAAGTTGGAAGCAACACCTTATCATTTAAATGCCTTGTGCTGTACACTCTAAACCATAGGCAATATCCAACAGTGAGATCATTTTTAGGCAATAAAAATCATCTGAATAAAATTACTTAAGCAAGTGAGCATCTGTGCCTTTATCTAAATGACCAAATGCTAGAAATTGAGGAGAGGAGCCAAGATGCTTTTTGTTAAAAGGAGGCAAAACACAGACCAAAAAATACAACATAGTATTTAAACACAGAAAACTGGCTTATTGCTTTTTATGTTCCTTGAAAGGTTTTTTCCCAGCTAATCTGTATCTTTGTC
Organism: Camelus dromedarius; assembly: GCF_036321535.1. Classification (NCBI taxonomy): domain Eukaryota; kingdom Metazoa; phylum Chordata; class Mammalia; order Artiodactyla; family Camelidae; genus Camelus; species Camelus dromedarius. Next base: position 63,288,527 of record NC_087436.1, on the reverse strand, counting down.
TTTTGCTTCTGAAATAATTTGTAAAGTTATTTTTATCTTAGTAAAATAATTTCCAAATATTATGCAAGAAAACTGTGTTTAATCATGTTTTCTGTAAACGTGTGCTTTTTTCCTTTATAAAATCTTTGTACATATACTCTTGACTTTCATACTCAAAAGGTATACACATATTTTAGGGTACATACTATTTTACTTAATAGTGTTTAACTTCAATTTATTTTTCTCAGAAAATATTCTCACAGTATCTGAAAAAAATACTTTTTACTTATTAGTGATACCTAAACCTGATTTTTTTTGCATCCTTTTGTAGGTAAATGATATTAAACTAAGATTATTCATAAACTAAGCTTGTGTCTAAAGAAAAGGACAGAGGACACACAACCTAAAAATAGTAGACATTGTTATATCCTAAGGTAGACCACAAGATTATACAATGATAGACATTTTTGGTACCTTGAACTTCAATTTAATACCTCATGATATAGGGCAAAAAGTAGAGAAGTCTAAGGTCAAAATTCAAGATACAACATTTCATTAAAATAGTTGGAAAATTTTTTTTAAAAATTAAAAGAAACACTTCAGTTTGTTCTTATTAGCTAACTTGCTGGGATGTGTTACATGTAAATGAAGTAACCAAAAGTCAATGTAAAACATAGGTACTTTATTCTCAAATCATTATATACTACTTGAAGAAAGCACTTCTGAAAGACTTTTTTAAATTGCAGATGAACGTTTTTAACAAAGGAAATACATCTTATGTGGAACCTGATTAGCAGGACAGAGGGTCAGAGCATGCCTGGACAATATTTAGAAATAGATTAGTCCAGAAAGAGAAGATGGTTGTTTCAAAGATTCCAAGAAGTAAATAATTAATGGGAATTCAAGTGATGGGTGCTCAGCATGAAAAATTGTACCAGCTATTGAAAAGTAGAGCAAGAAATCTGTACAGACCATGATTGTCCCCAGGAGGGTCCTGTTGAGTCCATGGACGAGCATTCTAGCTACTCCATGGGGACTTTGGGACTCATATTCTGGATCAGGATTTTTAACTTTTGTGTCAAATATATTTGCTACCATTCTCACAACCAGTTCTCATAGAAATCATTGTTTTTGGTTGGCAGTCATGTTGTATGTATGCTACATGGTTTTATTCCTGGGACTTACTAATTAGGCCTGATGCTACCTGGGACATGCCTTGGGCTCATGGGCTGGCAACTCATAGATGGGAAGTCACCTTGACGTAGCCTGCCTTGGAAAGGTAGGCCAAACAAGTTCCCTCTCTGATACTTAATTTAAGAGACCCCAAATGAGCAACACAGTTAATACAGATTGCAGGGTGTGCTGTAACTGCAAAGAGCTAAGAAGAGCAGCCATTGTGTGTCTGCCTTTCATTTTCAGCCAAAACTTCACAGAGAGTTCCTAGGAAGTGTACTTGTCTGAGTATATCTTTCTTCCCTTTAGGATTCACGATATGCGGGGAAGCATTGCTTCATTCTTTGTATTCAGTGTCCAAAGCTGGATGTTTTTAAGACTTAATGTTTTTAAGATCGTCAGGGCAATTTGAATATGTATTGACACCAATTAATTGTTAATTTTGTTAGGTATGATAGGCATTTTTTTTTAACTGACAAACAATAATTTTAATATATTATCAGCTTAAATTCTTAAGGAAATACATACTCAAACCTTCCAATTCAAACAGACATGTTTCACCTATCCCTAAATCCTGGCACCAGGATAAGAAATTTGCTGTATTGTCTCTGGCAAAAAAGGAGCCTGAGGGTGCGCTGGCTTTGCATGGAAACTTCTTCAAGGGCAGATTCTTTGTGGCTTGTTAGCATCCATACTCTCTTTGAATTTCTCCTGCATAGTTCCTGCAAGTTGAGAGAGCAAGACACCATTATCCAATTATGTAAGAAAATATCTGTAGTTTTTAGAGTTGCGTAGGGGATAAAATGATGTAATAGAAAGAAAGAAAGGAGAAAGGGAAAGAGAGAGACAGAGACAGAGAGAGACAAACGACAAACAAATTAAGTATAGCAAAATATTGATAGTTGTTCAATTTAGGTGATGAGTATATGGATGATCATTGTATTATTGTATGTGTTTGAAAATATTTTATAAGATTTGGTGGGAAAAAATAAATAGCTAAAAAGAACAAAAAAAAAAAAAAAAAAAAGAAGAAGAAGAAGAAGAGGAAGAATAGCCATGGGGTTCCATAAGGAATTCATAGTAAGAGAACACTTGTTTTCACATATCCAGAGACACAATAAAGGAGACTATGTGGCTTTCAAAAGAGTAAGAGATTCACAGAGAAACTAGGCCATCCCTAGAAGACATAGATTGAAGCCTTATGTATCTTAAAATTAATCTCCCTTTTGTCTTGAGGTAGTTGTAAAAACCTGTTTCTTTTATATAAAAATCCTAAATAGGACAAGAATTCATGATCCACATACACGGGGGCAAAAGGTAATATTATAAATGATGAGGCTCCTGGGGACAGAGCAGATAGGAGCCGAACACAAAGAGGCAGAGGTAGCAAGTCCCTGGGCTTCTAGGCAGTGACCTGCTCCTGGGGAACCCAGGCCAGGGGCAAGTCAAAATTCAGAATGGAGAGAGGGACAAGATTATTTTGATATAAATATCAGAATTATTAGAATGATTTACCTACCTTATAATCCTTGGCTTCCAAACTCTTGGAATTAAATACATGCTAAAAAATGGAGCTGAATCGACCATCAAGTTTTAAGTTGTACAGGACTGGCTGCATAATTTGTGGGGGCCTAACTGAAAATGAAAATACAGAGCCCCTTTACCCAAAGCGTTAAGAATTTTAAGAGGGCAATAGCTCTGCACTGGACCGAGAAGGGGACCCTTCTTAAACAGGTTCCTGTGCAACTGCCTAGCACCCATGAAGATGACCTTGAGGGTGTAGGGCAATCATATTAGTTTACCTTGGATAAATCACTTAACTGGGATAGCACTCATTTATGCTCAGGCTTCTTACCTGAATATTTTAACTGTAATTATAAGTTGACTTTAAGTCTAGGAATACTTGGATGTTTTGCTTATAAGCTATCTCTTTTAAAACTCAAAAAGAGGCATAATATAATTAGGAGTAATATCCAGGATATTCTTATCATTGGGTTAAACATTCTATTCATCAGATTTCATAAAGTTCTCTTAAATTCAACTGGATAATGGCCTGAGATGGACTCAAAAAGAACACAATTAAAGTAAAATTTTGTTATTGAATTTGAAGGAAAAATAGGAATTTCTGTCAGACATGTATTGGCTATGGAAAATGTTCTAATTTGGTGAGTAAAAATAAAGCACTTACTGTTTAATTACTCTTGGTCTCAAAGTTAAGTTCAAAATTGCCATGTCTGGCTTAAATATCTGGGAATGAATTATCCTATAATTCCCCAAATCTAACTCTTAAATAAAACTTCATTTCTGTTTAGGAGATCTTCCAGGTCTATGTGAGTTTCAGGTCCCAGTATATTTTTTATTCTTTAGGTTCAAGTGGGATGTTACTGTACACTGTTTCATGACAATTTGGAGAAAAAGATTTTTAGTTTGCAATTTCCATTGATTCTGCAGAACTGAATCATCATTTCCCAAGCCCTGGACTCTAAGGATGAAAACCATCTGAGTTAAGAAACTCAGCCTGAGGCAAAAGTCAATTGTCAACTCTATTGTGGAGCAGAATCTCTGGAAAGTTAAGGTAAGAAAAAAAGGGAGTAAGCCTGGGAAGGAGGGGAAAAAATACAAAGTGATACATTACTAGTTTCTTCAAAGCTTCACTAAACACACTAAACTGATTGCTGTTCCTGGAATATCTCCAAAAAGGAAGGGCAAGGGATTTAAGAATGTGCCATCTCCTATCTCTCATTAGTCAAATGTAACCTCAAGCTAAAAGAATTCCTGCACATTTTCTAGTAGTTGTACTCTTTAGGACAGCCACTGAGCATGCCTCAAACCAGGGTGCTTCATCTAGACCCAAGAATGGAGGGAAAGATAAGAGCTACACAGAGCTAAGAGCAAATCTAAGGTGAATAAGTAAAGTATGAATCTTCAAGGTCATGTCAGCTGCAGACTCATTGTTTAGGAAAGAGGGATACATTTTTCTTTGTAGGCAAAGTCACCTTTTTACCTGTAATCTAAGTGTAATATAATTGGTAGTAAATACATTTCATCATGAATTTACTTGGGTCAGTTTTAATTTTTTCATTTAACAAGATACTCTTGACCTTCTATTATGTGCACAGGATTATGGAAGGGATATAAAGATGAATAAGTCATAGGCCTTATTCCAAATTCTAATTAGTCCATCTTAGATTTGCTGCCAAAAGATTCAGAGGTGCAAATTTATCCTCATTCACTGTATTAGTTTCCTATTGTTACTATAACAAATTATCACAAATTTGTGGCTTAAAACAACCCAAATTTACTGTCTTATAGTTTTAGGAACCAAAAGGCCAAAATCGATCTCACTGGACTAAAGTCATGTTGTTGGCAGGCAGTAGCGACAACGACTTAACCAGACATAACCTCATGCTCACTGTAAAATAATTAACATTGCGGTTTGGCACCCCTCCCCCGCCATGTTTTTTTCTGTATAAACCATGGGCAAAGACATGTGCAAAAGGGGACACACATGATTAAGCACTCCAGGGGGAAAAGCCATCAATCAATCAGAAGATCACCTCCAAGTGAGGGTATAGAGAAGGGGCAAACAAAGACTGGAGCTGCTATCCACCTTTGGATCAGCCTGCTTTCCATTCTTGGAGGTGTACTTTCCCTTTGATAAATAAATCCTTTAACATCTTTCACCACACAATACTCTGTCTCCCATCTGAATTCTTATCTTTCATTATGACAAGAAGTCGGGTCTTTTCCTTTCCCCTTTTGGGGTAACAGAAATTTCCCTCATTCCTTGGCTTCTGGCCCCATGACACATTTGCCTCTTCTCCCTCTGTTTCTGTTGTCGATGGCCTATACTGTGCATGTGACCCTCTTGTCCACCTTTTGTAAGGACCCATGTGAACCCATTGTGCTAACCCCTAGAATCCAAGATAATCTCATCTCATGATTCTTAATTTATCCACATTTACAAAGTTCCTTTCTGCCATATTAAGGTAAAATATTCACAGGTTCTAAGGATTAAGATAAGGACATCTTTGGGGCCATTATTCAGTTTACCACGTTAACCAAATTCAGAAGAATAAATAATAACTCCCAAGATATATTATAGGGCAACGATAAACTCTTCTTACAGCTGCAGAATACAGCTATCTTCCTATAACCTTCATTTATGTTCTGAGTTAGTTAGCTCTTACCTGACTTCCCTTTCACACGTCTGTGAACTGGCAACTCTGAATATCTTTTCACTGGATTCACAAGCTGAAGGAGAATCAATAAAACAATCTGTAGAGCATACTTCACTAATGGGCAAATACAGTTAGTTCTGTCATAGAGTATTCTTAAGCCAGGAATTACATATGTAATTATAAGTTTTTACTTCTTCAAACATACAAATAACTAAATCTACAAAACACAACCCCACTAAATTGGAATCATAACTCACTCTATTATATACTTTACCTCTTACCTAACTTTCTGTCTGTCTTTTAACCATCCATCCATTATCTCTTCTTGGACAAGCATTGAGGAACTTTTTCATATAACTTGCTTATATTTGCTATTCCGTTTAACTGAAATTTCACCCCAATGTTTCTTACATTCTACATTTCCCCCTGGAGATCTCTTCTGTTTCACTCCAGTGAAGTGAACTTTGTGGCTTGCCATTAGGAAACCTAGATCAAAATAAAAACTTGAAGATTTCTTTTTTCCATAATTATCTATAGCCTTTCATTTAGCCATTTTAGGCTGAAGTTTATTCCTTCTGTGCAGTTCCTGGGAGTGAAGTATATTTGTCTTCTTTGGCTGAAAAAGACAGTTCAGTTTATCACTTGTTCACCAAAAGGTTTTCAGGTCCTTTGCAAAAGGCAACAGTTTATAGTTAATTTCTTGAAAATTATACCTGTGATTAATTTTATTTTTAGGAACTTAGAATGAAATTTTACCATTCTCATTGTATAAATTGTTCTCTGGTCCCCTGTGTTCTGAATATTATGGGTCAGTGTCCATGAGGCAGGATTGAGGCAAGTGTGGTTCTTGGAGCTACTGCATCTTGGCCAAACCTAGAGCAGCATTGTCCAATAAAAATCGAATATGAACCACTTAAGTAATTGTAACTTTTTTTGAAGGCATATAAAAAAGTAAAAAGAAACTTATGAAATTAATGTTAATATGTTTTATTTAACCCAGTATATCCAGATTGCTATCATGTATACTTGTGATCAATATAAAATAATGAATGAGATAGGTTTTTTTTTAACTAAAATATGTAGTGTATTTACACTTACAGCATATCTCAATTCAGACTAGCAACATTCCAAGTGATTAATGGCCAGATGTGGCTAATGTCTAATGTACTGGACATTGTAATCTTATCATTTGTTTGGAGCCTGGTCAAAGACATGATTGACCATATTACCTAACTAGAAGAGGGACAATAAGTCTAGCCAGGCCTCTAAAGCCAAAAATGTAAGTATTTTATTTCAGATGACACTGATCCACAGGTATAGAACTGAAACTCAAACTCTATTAGAAACAAGCCTTCCCAAAATCACATCTTCTAGGACACACTGTGAGATGCTCCATAAATAGCAGGAGTTTCAAAATAGAATTTGTATCAGAAATATTACATAAGTTATATCTCTTTGGGAGATTCATCATGTAGGTCTGTGAAATCCTGCTTTAAAATGTTTATATTTTTTAAACCTGAGTTTTACAATTTATCTAATGATAGAATGAACACTTTTTCATATAATGTTAGTTTATTTAAATCCTGTAAAATTAGTGTTTTTATAGAGTACAAAATATTTTGAGACCACTCTACATGAAATGGATATTCACTTCTATATAGTATTTTACTTTAATTTTTCTCAGTAAGTTTTTGATGAAACACTGATCCTCTCATTTATATTTAGTTTTATTGAATACTAACTTTGTGTATTGTCCTAAATGCCTTTAGATGTATTTATATTAACTAGAATATGAAAACTATTAGCATATTGGCATATTGTTCATAATCCCATGAGGCAGTTATTTTCTTCACTTAAGAGATAAGAAACTTGAAAGAAGAGGGGTTAAATATTCAGCTAGAAAATTGCAGCACCAAAATTCAAGGCAATCTGTCTCAGTGCCCATTCTTTTGGTCATAAGTTTACTACCTGTCAATGTAACCTTTGACTATAAGTGCATAAATAATAAAATTAATCAACAAAGACTTTAGACCAAACATTAAAAAAGAAGCCATTTCTAAACATTGTGTACAATAACATAAGACAAAGAGTATGAATTGACTAGACAGTAAAATGCCTTTCAAGGAAAAGGGAAGCAACATCTGGTAGTATACACACATGAAAAGGCATAGCTTTTAATGGATGACTGAATAATAGCAAAAACGGGTAAAGAGAGTGATTCTCAGCTTCTTGATGAAATGCTGTGGTATATGAGTTAAAGTAGTCCCCTCATATATTATTGGAACATGAACTGTGTAGAACTCAGAAAACCTGGGAGATCACACAGGAGTGGGTTTATTCCACCTGCCCTGAGGACTGGCTGGGCGGCATGTGTAAGGGCAGACTCTGAGGAATAAGCAAGCAGCAAGACCAATGCCTAGCTCATAGTGGCCATTCAATAGCTAGTTACAAAAATGTTGAAAGCTTTCATTGAGGTTCTTAGGTAAATCCAAAATCAGCATGTTCCAAGGACTCCTTTGAAGGCTGAGAAACTGTGAGAATTGAACCAGAAGGCAACAAATACCAGAGCTTTTGCACATGGAACCTGAAGAGGAAACTACATAGAACAAATTGTCACTTGAGGAATGGCGGGACCTAGGTGTTCACAGAGCCTCTTTTATAATGCATATTCCAAACTTAAACATTTTAAATATATTGTGTTCTGTTAAACTATTTCATTTTATTATTATAGTTATATATTATAGTTTTCATATTGCTGAGTGTGTTGGTATAGCAGAATAAGCCATCTAGCAGTCAGAATGTTAAAGTATATAATTTATTGCATGAAGTATACTTAACACATATATTTATATATACATTATTTGAAATATTATATATTGCTTAAAATTATAATATTTTCCTATATATTTTCAAGCTTTATACATACTATCCAAAAGATTAACCTATATTATATTCTATCTTAACAAACCTTACAATAAAAAGTACAGTTATTAAAATGTACTATTTTTACCTATTTCAAGTAAATCAATTCAAAGTTTATTCACTTCAGGAAGATCGAGTTTTATTAGGTCAAGTATTATGGCTCTGCCAGCCACATTCTTGGGAGTATTTTCAATGTTGCTAAATGATTTTTCTATCACTTTTCTCATAAAAGGATCATGTCTAAGAAATATCATTCATATGTTCTTCATAGATAAATTCAGCATGTAATTATGTTTGGTATGAAACAAGCAGTTTCAGACACATATACAAAAAATAATATTTTCTAAGTAAGATCTTATCAAAATTAACGGATTGTCTTTCCTATATATATCCAAAACCTCTTTGAATCAAAGAAAAATAATACCAACAATAGCAATGATCATACAAAACATAAATAACTGTCACAACTAAACTAATAATTGTTGAACTCTCATCATGTGACAGCTTGTTCTAAGCACTTTGTCTCATTTAATATTTGTAAAAGCCTAAAAACAATGGTAGGGGAAAAAGAAAAAAAGAAGGAAAAGAAACACTTTCTTAAAGGAGAAGAAAATAGAATGGAGATGGGACAAGAAAATGGAATAAACTAAGGAAAAGAAATGTGAGAAAATACATACATCTTAATGCTTAGTGAAGTGGACCTTCTTGGATCTTGAAGTGAAGAACAGCTGCCAAAGCTCTGGTACAGCACTCAAGGCTGCGGAGGGTTTGTAGCACCCTCCTGCTCTGCTTAGGGTTGTTGGCTGCGGCTGCCGGCTGTGCTCTCCGAGCCAGGCAGAGCAGTGAGAGAGCCATCAATTACTCCCTATTCAATGTGCGGGGCCAGAGCCTGCCCTCCTGAATGTGTGTATAACTCCCTGCAACTTGAATGAAAGTTAGGTGCGTGTAATTGAGGGAAGAGTTTGACCCCATGAGGTTGAGTGAGAAATGATTGATCGGTTTGAACTCCAGTAGTTCTTCCTGAACTAATGGACTTGAACAGGGCCCAACTGGCCCCTAGGGATTTTAATTCTTATTTTCTCCAATCTTAGCTACTTTGTGCGACATTTTCCCTCCTCTCTTGTTTACTGTCCACTGTTCTGGTCGATTGAGTTGTTCTATTGGCTGAGTGTTTATAAAAGACCCGTCTATTCTTAAATAATTCTTGAATTTAAAGAATTTGCTTAGCAAATCGGAAAATAAAGTATTATATAGTCTACATATGCTATTCAGCACTGAGTGAATTGAGAACAAGAGCACTGCTACCCGAAATATAAATCTATAGATATCCCTCTGTGACCAGGAATCAAGTTCTTTTTTCAAATACCATATAAAACGGAAGAAACTCAGCATGGAAGGTATTTTAAAATGTTTTCTAATTGTTCCATAGTGGAAAAGTAATTATTGTTGTTTTTAAAATATTAACACAAAGTATATTTTTCCTACACATATAATCTCTTAAAGTTCTCTCTTTTAGCTGAAAATACATACTGATGTATCATTTTCAGGACTATCTTTGACATGTTTTACTGATTGTTTGATGAAGATCTCTCTTCCTCATTAATGTGTAAGGTCCAGGAAGGCAGGGATTGTGTCTATGTAAACTTACAACTGGCTATCTGATTCTTTATTTCTGGTGTTTCTGAATTTCTGGTATTTATTTCTAGTGCTTAATCCTGACACATAAAAAACAGTAATTTTCTAAAATTAAATTAATCAATGAATAATACATTATTTCAGAATCTTTACTATACCCAAACCAACTGCTAATAGATTTTTTTTTAATTTTAAAGGTCCGATTGTGTTCATACCATCATTTGGAGACAGATGAAATTCTGTGGAAATACTGCATTTGATGCCATTAGTTAAATAAGGACAAGTGATAAATCTATTTCTTCTCTAAATGATAGCCATTCTTTCAGACAAAGATTCATTTATATCAACCAAAGTGAGCTACTAGATGCCTGGTCAAGGATATGGCATTCTGTTCTAATTAATGAAGTCCAGAATCATTAGATGTGCCAGGGTTCAACATTTCAAAAAGAAAATAATTGTGTTCCCTTATCTTTGAAATATAAGTGCTGCTGTTTCAGAACATGAGGAGATTCTTGCATAGTTTATAGATAATACACAAGCATGGGTCACTTCGATGAGCATCTGAGAAGCCGGGGCCACATTACTTTTCTAATTTTAGTAATGTGTTAGTAAATCAAAGCAAGGTTTAAAAAAATCGTTTTTGTTTTACTATTCTTTTTATTTTTTTCCTAGAATTAAACCCTTCTGCTGGCACCCAAAGGCACTAGGTATGTGTATTTTCTTATTCTACTTTTGCTTTTTATAAATTTTGAAAAGTTATATTCTCATTGTCTTTCTGACACTGGGCATTCTTCCAGGTATCTCTTTATTCCTCATTACACATTTTGTGCAGACTGTTTCCATAGACACCATGAGTGCATACAATATCCCTAGCAACTGTTCTTAGATTTTTCTTTTAACAAGACAATGTCACCATTTGCAAATAAAACTGTGCCCCATTGTTTCAGGAGATGTATAACAGGTGCTTCTTTCTTATAATTTAACACTGAAAAATTCAAGAGATGTGTTGATTGTGCCAAGTTGCTGCACTTTAAGTCACTATACATCCTTTTATTTTTAAATAGCACTTCCAATTTGTAGAGTGTTTTGCACAGCATGAACTGCGTTTGAGCTATGCAAATATTAATAAATGTCACTCTCCAATTTACTTAGATGGAGCTAAGTTAAGAGTATATCAGCTTTCAACTACAGCAAAAACTGAGACAAATGTTGTAAATCAAGAGCAAGGTCTACTGAACAGTAGACAAACAATGCATACCAACCTTGAGCTAATTCAGTTGTCTCATTTCAATGCAGTCCTACAAATATTTATTGAGCACCTACTTTTGGCAAGACACTATGCTTGGTAGTATTGTGTAAATAGAAATAAACAAGATATGGCCATTGACCTTAAAATTTATACCCATCAGGTGAAACAGATATGGATACAAATATAAAATATTGGGTGAATTGATATATGTGGTACTAAAAATACAAACAAAATGCTGTGTAACCCAGAAGAGAGTGGGATTAATGTTGAGTAAAGACATTTGGAATGATTTATTGGGAAGCCTGACATTGGGGCTGTACTAAAGGATGGATAAAGTTTAAACTGATGAAGATGACATCTTGTAATGACAAATGCTTTCAATAATGAGAACAGTGTAAACACGGGCAAGATAGCAGCAAATAAAAGGAAACAAGCAACAGGGACCGAGGTTTAATGGTGTGCTTTGTTATAAGGTGGAAGGCATGGTGAAGGGATGATAGGATGAGACAGAGGCACAGGTGTATTTGAGGCCAGATCATGGTATCTATAAATGGTACATAAAGAACTTCAGAGAGTCCAACTTGTATATTTTAAAAAATCTTTCTCAGAATAGAGTTTCATTAAAGGACCTATAAGTAAGTCTCTTGACCATGTGTATATTTTTTCTTACTCAATCCACCAGGCTCATTTAAAACACGGAGTAGGTATTTACACACACCTGCACACACATAAGTGGTAAGATTACTCTTTACTATTTAAGCAGTTTATAGTTATTCTGCAATGATCACGTTCATTTATAAATAAACATGGCACCCTTGTTTCTGTAAAAGATCTTATAACACCTCACCTATCTGAAATTTATAAATCTGCAAATCTCCTTTATGAATGCAATTAAGTACCAATCAATAAAAAATATAAGTTGGTTAAGAAATATTAGTGTCACAGAGTCAATGGATGGAATAGCTTATTCTTTATTACAAGGGGTTCTTTCTGGATATTGCTTGAGGTCTATTTTATTTTATACACAGTTCTAATATGTGTGATGATTTGGCCTTTCAGCCCAAGAAGTAACATATTAGCAGAGGGAAAAAGGGCCTTATAAAGGGGTCACTCAAGGCTAGTGGGAAGTGGCAATAGTTGAAAATTAAAATTATACAAATAATTTAAAAGCATTCAAATTTGACAGGTAATTTTGTGGCTAGGCAAATAGTTGCAATAATTTTTAAATGTCTGGTATTGTCACAGAGTATAACTAATGAGTATATAACACTCTATATCCCCTAAAAGAATTTAGATCTCTGTGATCATTAGAAAAATATCCTTTTGGTTAAATGTTTAAAATAAAAATAAAAGCATTTAATAATTATAAAGCTAAACACTTTAATACTGAAATCATATCATGCCTACTTCCAAATAAAAACTGTTTTAACAAATGAACTTAAAAAAATTGAGCTATGTGTTTCTATTCATATACACGTAATCCAGAAATTGTACTGATATTTTTTCTATTGGTTTGAATTGACCTGTTTTCATTTCACGTTGTTTCCTCCAACTACTTATCTCACTATCTGATTTCACCCCACAGTGCCTATATTCTAATTATGATTAGCATGGTGCTAAGGCACATAGTCGACTCCAGTAAACATAAGATGAATGAATGCCAGCCTCTGCTTTGTGGCACTGGGCTGTGTTCAGATCATTGACTCTATTAAGGAGGGAGCTGCACAGTTGTAATATATAGCCACTAAGTCTAAGTGCATCTCCTGTCTTATGGGCATTCAGAAGTAAGCGATGACAGGAGGAGCTGTTAACATGTGAACCTCATCTATTATATGTTCAATTTAACTACTGGAAATATCTGTGACAAAACATAATTAGTTTGATTGGTCTACTAACAAAATTCTTCTAGCATTAGTGATACAGTCAATTGGAATATCACTACAAAGTTAGAATCACTGTCTATAACTTTCTTTTCTTCTAATTTTTCCTACAACAGCAAATTTTTTGGGAGAAAATTGATAACAGACTGTAGGAGGAAAACACAAATCTTTGCAACATTAAAAAAAAACTTATTTTGCTTTCTTTGTTACTATTTTCCAATTCCGATGTTTCATATTTTTAGAAAATGAAAATAATTATTTAAAAAAAATGTCTATAGTGATCTTGGATCATCTAAACTAGAGTAGATGAGCCACTGAGGTCATTGGAAGACTACATATGTGAAGGATGTGTGAAATACAGTGATTTTATTTATTTATTTTAGTCATCACCAAGCAGTAGTGAGTATTGGCAGACAAAAAAAGTCATTGTCAGCCTATACCTGACTCACATGCATGATTTAAATTTTCAACTTACTGAAGTCTGAATCTAAGTGTGTATATGCATGCTTGATAGCTAAGGAAAATGGAGAGAGTCAAAATATAAGTAACAGAAAAAGGAAACATCGACCACACTTTTCTTTTCTCGTTTTATGTGAAGCTTCATGATATTAAGTCCTGTGTATTTGCTAGCACTTGGACTGTCACAATTTTTAGAGCCCTGGCACTATATAGTCCATGGTCTTTGCAAAAAATGCAAACATCCTTTAGCATTGTTACAGGATCTGGTAACAAGAACTATGTTTTCCACTGTATTTTCTTTTTAAACAAAAGTCTGTCTTCATGACAGCACAATAAAGGAATTCTAAACTTTTGATTTCTGCCCATGTTTTGTTAGTATATTCATGCTTTGAGTGAGTGGCTTTAAATGGCAGGGTTTTTTTTTTTTTATGATTCTAACATGCAGGTACACCTTTCAACTGTATTTTGAAAAAGCAGGAAACTATATGGTTCAACCTACTCAAAAGATCCTTACTAACTTCTTATCTAACTGATTACAGGCATATATTTTGCTGACAGGTGACATTTGGTACATTAAACAAAAAATACATAATCTTCAAGTATTCTCTCTTGTACTGTCAGTTCATATTATGAGGACTAGGCACTGTAATGTCTAATTTACAAATCACCAAGGGACTGAAAATCATTCAAAACCCAGCAAAGAGTTATTTAGTGATGATATAATCATCACTTCGATTCAGGAGTGATGATAATTTACAGTTCTGATAATTTTCCAGTATTCTCTACAGTTAATCTAATAACAAACAGAAGAATTTCTTTCCACCCTGAAAATGAAAAATAGTCACTAATGTAACTGAGTCAGCACATCCTAGAAATTGTAACAGATGGAGAGTGTGCCCCTAGAGACAGGCTGGGTTCTTGCTCCCAAGTATCCTCCCCAGGACCAATTCCAAATCAACCTCATTTTGTAGTTTTCTTTTTTTTTTTAAGGAAATATATGTATTTTTAAAGAAAATATATTTAGAAATATTTTATGAGAAAAAAATATATATTTATGTATGTATATAGGTTTCAGATACTCTCCTCATTTTGCCTTTCTTTCCAAATTTCCACTTTCTTCCTTTGCACTTGAGTCTCTGACCTGTGCCTAGAGGCTGACAGGCTGCTAAAGAACAGGAAGTAGGATGTCTATTTCTCCTCTAATGACTATTCTAAAAAGTGAATACTCAACCTTTTGTATTTTTAAGAGGGTTTAATGCTGGTAACTAAAAGATCGTGACAAATAGTGAGTAAATCAAGAATCACTTGAAGAATTACTTAGTGCCAGAAATATAAAAAAGTAACAGATTGGTCATTCCTGAGTTGTATTTAGATTTGTTTTAAGTGAATTTAGGTGTTACTGGTCCTGTCTGTCATGCTCCTCTCTGAATTTACAGCACCTAAAGCAGCATATTACACATCTCAGGTGCTAAATAAATATTTGCTTAATCGCTAAATGAAGACCTGCATGAGACTTCCCTTCTCATAACTCTGTGTCTTGCGTTACTATCCTTGCATCTAGATTTGTGCTTCTGTGACAGTCAGCATACTGAACCACATCTAAGTATATATATATTCTTTACTTTCAGGTCCATGCTGAGTGTCGGTCTCTGTAATCCTATCACTTACTCATTTATCTTTGTACCATTTTGCTTTCCTGTAAGGTTTTGACTGACCATTATTTTAAAGTCTACTTCTACTTTGAAGTAAAGCATTATTCTCTTGTTGTTTTAAGTAAGGGCCTTTGCAAACTGTGTTCTTCAGAATATTAGTTGCAAATGATGCTTTATGAAATGGAATTTTGTAGCCTAATCATGATTAACACCAGCATAATTATAGGTCTAAAAAGTTCTGCAGTGAAAGAGCCCATTTAATTATGTTTAAACTGATTCTCTATCTTTATTTGACCAGAGGCAACTTTTTTCCCCAACAAACTCAATATTCGATCCCAATAAAAATATTGTTTCACAAGATACAAATTATTATTCTCTATTCTCAGGTAATAACCGAAAGGTCATTTCACAAAGAATCATGTACCACATATACTCTAATGGAGAAATCTACTCAAAACCTACAAGCTGTGACAAAACTGTCTCCATTTTTTTTACCTCATTCTCAAGTTTCTGAGGACCTTCAATTCTGAGTTCATTGACAGAAGATGGACGAAGGCCACTCTCAGACTCTACCAATGATTCAAACCACCTATGGTCACCTACTATAGTTACCTCCACAGGTTCTTAGTATCATGAATATCTCTGCCTAAAACTCTACATATAGGTCTCAGATTTATATAATTACAACTTGATAATAAACTATTAAAACTACAGTTAAAATAACACATGCAATTCATCTAGAACAAAGGAGGTCTATTCTCTCACAATGTCTTAATATATTTATTCTCAAACAGAATTTTTTCAGAGTTAGTTCAGGGTCAAGGTGAAGAACACAGAGCTCATAACTAAATTCATATTCCATGAGTGTGTACAAGAGATTCAGGAAGGCTTGACACAATTCTAAAATATAGGATTGGTTTAAATATTTTCTGATGAGTCATGGTTCTATTTATTTCTACTGTACAAATATGAGTGGAATAATAAAATTAATATATTTTTGTACTACAAGGTGAGCTATAAGATTTAGATAATTTTTTAAATAGTTACAATGTGGGTAGAATTCTTACTTTTAATTCTCTATTCTTTTACTCAATGAGCTGAAAGCAATTAGAAAAATCTGAAAATAACTTCTAAGAATGCCTTCTATTAAAGCATGCTTCATTGTTAGCATTTCTTATATTAACACCTATTATTTTCTAAGTTAGAACTTAGGACAAATGTTCAGAGAAGGCAAGTGTACCTTCAGAAATTTTTTAAAAAGTTTGCTACTGGAACTGCCCTAGAAAAATTAATAGTAACTATTGTGTCATAAAGCATAGGTATAATTGTGGGGTGTACCCTTTGCTGTAGTAATTACTCTCATTAAAAATTAGTTACCTCCTTCAATATTTGACCACCTCTTTGTAACTTTTTTCCATTAATAATTTAAAAATTGTTAGTAGTTTTGTTAAATTCACTAACTACAAAATATTAGTCACTCTCTACTCACTGAATATCGCTTTTTTGCAGGAAACCATTCTGACTGGCCTGAAAACTTATTTAAGGACTTAGCATAGTACTAACTTACAGCATAGCTGACACCTTTGCCTAGCTGCGCGTGCAGGGAGGTTTTGGCTAGCAATCCTAATCACCTATTCAGGAAGTTGTCTATGAGCATGGCTGCTGCTATGTAAAGTATCAAGGACTCAACCCTCAAAAAGGACTTTCCTGTACTATTGTGTGTGTGTGTTTGCTGATAAACCTACTTGATACCTTTTCTTCCATGTAAGACTTTCTGCCCCACTGACGTTTACAATCTGTTGTAGGGTATAGGTAATAACACCATACACATGTATGCATGTTTGTGTGTGTGTGAGTATAGTAATGTGTAGTAATGGCAAATCCTTGAAAAAATTAATTAGATTGAGAAGATAGGAAGTGAAAGGGGCTACTACCCATAAGGTAATAAACCAAAGCTTCTCTGAGGTGGCACTTAAAATAAAAACAACTCAATGAATGAAATGAAGGAACAAACTATGTAACAGTTTTGGACAATAATGCTCAAATGTGGGAATAGCAAATAAAGAGCCATTGAGAAAGAAAGCATATGAGAAAAAAAGCGTATGTGAGGCACAGCTGAAGACACAGATAGCCTTCTGATTTCCTTAGAGAAATGAAATGGTCACTGCCAGTCTCCTATGGATATTATAACACTGTTAAATCTCCAAAAAGTGTTTAGGTCTTTAAGGGAACAGTTTTGCCTTCAAAGTGAGAGACAGCAGTTCTGGCAGAGTCTTTTTTATGGGTCTGAATATTTTAAATTGACTTGTTTAATGCCAGCAGAAGAGAAAGTAACAACTTCATTATTTTATTGAGACATTTGCCCACAACAAAATGTTGCCAATGCTATTTTCAGTATAGAAAATAGGATTTTTGCTCAGAATATTTCCTTTCTTCAATGTATATCTTTAAATTTGTTGTATATAGTGTTAATAAGAAAAAAAGGTATTTTAAAATAAAAGAATGAGTTGCTCTACAAAATATAATCAGGACAATAACCAGGGTAGAGAGGAGAGAGAAAGCTAAATGGTTCATATATTTATGGTGTAGAGTTATTATTTGTTGCCTTGATGGTTCCCTGAGTGCTGACACCCACCTTGCTTGTTTTGAACTTTTACCTAGTTGTTGCCTATCTCTAAGTACTCCTTTCCAACATGTATGTTCAAGCAACAATTCACGTGACGATTTCCCCATGTCCTTCCTTTTCTTTCCATGTTGACCCAGTTACATTCAAATTACCCAATGTAAATGCTTCTTGCATGCCGCAGCTACCCCACCCAGAACCCACACTACAGACATGTACTCATGAGTCCTTGCTCTGCTCCTTCCCTTCCTGCCATGACCAAGCTTAGAGCTTCTCATGACTTTGTGTAGCCCTCTGGGCATGCCGTATCTCCCTAAGACCTATCCTCACAGGATAATAAATCCTTTAATGTCATACGCCTCTCCTCATGTAATTTCAATGGTCATTTTGGAGTGACCCTTAAAGACCCCACAAGGGGATTTACTCTCCCATTTATAACACAGTGTTGGAACTCATCATATAAATGGAGTGCTAAAATCAAAATGACTTGTTTATTTTCAGAAAATAAACGCTTACTCTATTTTTGGAGATACAAACCAGACCTCTACATTTGAGAGCCCTTATAACAATACATGTACCTTATGTGATTAAAAAATTAGCAACTCCCTTTTGATCCACAAAGAATTAAATGTAATTTATCAAAACAGGCATAGGAGAGAGTATTGTTCACAGAGAGAGAACAGCTGGAGAGACAGGGAAAGTCCAGGTAAAACGGACAAGGAGAAGCCCTGATCTCGGGCCTTTCCCAGAAGCCAGTGGTCGAGGCAGAGTTAGATGAGAAGTCAAGATGTAGTGCTTATACAGGTGACAAAATAGATGACAAGGCCGTGGGGAAAAGCTTTACAAGAATTTATGGAAGCAGGCCATACATAATACCAGAGATGCAAGCAAGATGAGTGTCAGAAATGAGACAAGCAGTTGAGAAATCAGAAAGGAGCCAGCAGTGACAATGAGAAGTAGAAGGAGCCGTGATATTTACCTCAGACGGAAAACTTGCAAAGACCTCCTGGGATAGCAAAAGCCAGTTCTAGGAAACAGTCTGAATGTGCTGTGAAGGTAGGAGTCAGTGAGTCACTGCAGGACAATAGCAACCTGCTCAGACTAGGCATGTGTTGTAAAGAGTAGTTCTGACAGGAAGTGAACAGGCATGGATTTATGGACCATTTCATGAGGCTACAGGGAGTTGAGTTGCTCCCATAATGTATAGCTGGCTGTATGACTTGTCTGAATCTGATGTTTACCAGTCACCTTGCCTTTAGGGTCTCTTTAGAGGAGTCAGGATGTGGGGCTGTTTATTTAAATGAGAGAAGACATATATTTGAAAAGGATCTTACAAGCATTTCTCTGTGACTTTAAAATGATCTGCTTTTTCTCACCCCCAGATGGAATGAAATTAGACTTTAAATCTCATTACTGAGATTGAATGCTTCACCTGGATTATATCTGTTGAAAGGAATATAAATTCTTCACTCCCTTCCTGGGTTTTGGAAAGCCTGGCTAAGGAGACATACCTGTGGAAATGAGGAGGTTCTAACCTCATCAGTTTAAGTGGAGACCATTTAAATAATTACCTTGCACCAAGTAATATATTCTGCTGTCCTATGAATCAATGCCACTTTTTTATGTCTTTTCTTTTCATTTGTATTAATAACTTCAATATCCCTTTATTAAAGGTGACCCCCAAATATATAAAAGATTAATAATGTCATTTCAGTGTACAGTGACTATGATTGAGTTATTAATATTCTTTGAATCCACAAAGAATGCTTACTACCTAATAACAGCATTTTCCTCTTTATTCTTATTACTCATCGTTGGAATATATACTTTTGGGATATATGTGATGGGGAAAAAGCCATGAAAATATCCTCAAGGAAATTATAAACCTCAGAATAATACATAGAGACTTAAGTTTACTCTTTTATTTTACTCTACAGCCTAAATATTTCCACATTTAAAAATTATAAGCATATTCCTTTGTGAACAATTTTGGGCTTTGTTTTTGAGACAAGATATCCTATAATGAAAAAAATTTAAGAAAACCATGGGGATAGAGGGAATCAGTAAGTATTAAGCACCTACTATATAATAGCCCTCTCCTGCGCTATTTACAATCAATAAATCCTCACAACAGACCTGTGGGATATGGACTGTTAAACTCATTTTTCAGGATAAGGGAACAGACACTGAGGGGATAAACTCTGTCTAGGGTCACTCAGTGGGATAGTGGCTGGGTTTCACATCCAGGTCTCTTTAAATACAAAGTTCATGCTCTTACAGCCTGGGTAGCCAACAATGACTGTGTGACTTCTGGATTCTCAGGGAAGTGGGAAATGGAGCAGATCTAATACTAACACTTGAGCAATGGGGCTAGCAGCAGGGGAGGAATAGCGGTCATCTGGAATAGATTGTAGTATTTTCTGTCCTCCTCCAACACACAGTCTGTATATAGGGGCAAGATGTTAAGTTTATTTTGGCACAGCTTTGAGCTAGTCTAAGAACTGGAAAACAAAAACAAAACTAAAGCTAGCATATTCAGTGAAATTAAAATTTTTTTATTTTAATGGAGCTACTGGGGATCAAACCCAGGACCTCGTGCATCTAAGCATGCATTCTACCACTAAGTTATACCCTCCCCTTTTCAGTGAAATTCTTGGAAAGCCATTGTGGTGTACCATTTACAAAAATGACCACAAATCTCCACCCACTGCTATATCCACCCATTCTTTGCAATGCTACTCTTCCAATAGTTTCATCAGAAATTAGAATCTATTTACTCGCCTCTTTAATATGGGCTAGCCTTGTAACTTGCTTTGTTCAATAAAATATAGACAAAGTAATGGTGTGCCAGTTCCAAGATTTGATCTCAGAGAGCTTGTGCTCTTCTACGTGTTCTTTTGGATCCCACCATTGCCGTGTGATGAGCCTTCTCCAATAACAGCCAGATCACCAATAACCACTTGAAACTGACTTACCTAGAGTTGCAGCCTCCACTCAAACCCCCAGCTGATAGCAGATCCCAAAGTGAACCCAGGTGCAGAGACAAGTCTGAACCCCATCATCAGATGTACCCAACTGATCTATGACAATAATGAATGTTTTTTTTAACTTTGGGGTGATTTGTTATGCAGCAGTAATTAGCTAGTATAGGAGGTAAACTATATGGCTTAAAAAAAGCAACACATACTCAGGTACTCAAATTCACTTCAGGCAAATAAATGAATGTCAGTGTTTATTGGTGAAAGCCAAGATGGCCTAGGAATTCTTTCATGCACATAACGTTTGACATTGGCACTATGTAGTATTTTCTGATTGCTATAATTTCTAACATGACTCATAAATAAGAATAATTGTCTGGTATTTTATTATTTCTCAGAAGTGAGGAATTGGAGCAGGCAATGGAATGTGGTGGTTTTTCCATCTGGAAATATTACATGGAAAATAATATCCAGGAGAATTTGTGTACAAATGCAAAGTTATGAGGATTATATGTAAATTTTAAAATTTCACTGTCTAACTGTATATGATTTCTCTCACATATTATAAAAATGATTAATTCTCAGGTATTCTGTGGTTTTAACAACTGAAAAAAAAAATCACACTCTCAGCCTTCTATTTGTGTCCTACCTTTATTGACACGCCACTCTGAATGGGTCAAACCTGTCAGAAGTGTTACAAATTTTGAAATGAAAAGTCTGGCCAGAGAAAATAGATTCAGTTTCCGCTGAATAGAAGCATTTGAGGAAGCAGAAAACCAGTGTTCCCATTGTATGTCATTAGAATTTAATGAACTGTTAGACAGATTTGCATCAGTCAGAAGCGTTTTGATTTTCTAAATGTCTGGTACATAAAGTATTCTGCAAAATATGCACTATTGAGTAAAGTTTCATATTTATTTAAATATTGTTAACCCTGCCTATTTCCCTTAACAATTTTAAGCTATCTGTGTTAACAATAGACATATAAAATAGGACTATTGAAATACACACCTGAAAGTGACACAAACATAGTTTAAAAGGAGGAAAAAATAAAATTACTCTAGAGATAGGATGACATGACTATTATAACTGAGTACAAATATGAGTTTTCAGTTTTCTGGGAGCTTAGGCATAGTAAGAGTTATTGAGGACTCATTAAGATTCTACTACATATTAGGCAATCCTTTAAGCAATTTATCTGTTTCATTTCACATAATCTACAACACAATAATCCTATGATAGAAATACATAAGGTTGTATATTCTATTTTGTAGCAGAAGAAGTACAGGATTTATCACCAGATGCTCTAGTTCATATCCTGGCTTTGCTATTTACAAGCCATATAACATTCTCAGGCTTCAATTTCCTAATCATTAAAATGGAAGTAATAAATAACTCACTCATTTTTTATTTAATCATTCATGCAATTAACGTACATAGAATACTATTTTGCTACAAGATAGAGTTAGCTCGTGTGTGTGTGTGTTGTGTGTGTGTGTGTGAGAGAGAGAGAGAGAGAAGGTATATTCAAAATACATAAACATGCCAAGTGTTTTCTACTCATCTTCTAAATCAGGAATGATTAACAAACCTGTAGGTAGCTCCCAGCCTACTGTCAAAGACAGGTAGTTATACAAATACTTAAGGGTCAAAAGAAAGTGTTTTATGTATAAGAAAGTGTATGAGTTTGATATTGCTATGTAGCAAATTACTAGGAACATAGTGGCTTAACCAATAACATTTACTGTCTTGAAATTTCTGTGAGTCAGGACTCCAGGCATGGTTTAAGTGGGTCCTCTGCTCAGGGTCTCATAAAGCTACACTCAAGGTGTTAGCCAGGCTGCGTTCTCATCTGGAGGCTCCATTGGGAAAAAATCCACTTTTAAATACATTTAGGATGTTAATAGAATTTATTTTAGCTTCATGGAGGACAGTGGGTTTTTCCCTGTTCCTTGTCATGCGGGCTTCTTCAACCTGGCTTTTTACTCCATCACACTCATAAGAAAAACCTCTAGCTACAGTTTGCTAAGAATTTGTCTCATATGACATAACGTAATTACAAAGTGACACCATATCATTTTTGGTTTATTTAGTTGATCAAAAGCAAGTCATGGGTCCTTCCAAGACTCCAGAGAGGAGGGTTACTCAAAATTATAAACACTAGGAAGTGGGACTCGTGGAGAGTCACACTAGTTCTGTTTCTCACGCTAGTGTCTTTCTCTCACAAATGCACAGAGAAGAGAATAAGAAATTTGACTCTAAAGTGTGTCAGCGAGAGGCTTGTAACTAAAATGACAATACGACATTTGAAGCTTTAAAATATTGATGAAATTTCACCTTGTGAAGTAGAATGACAGGAGGGGAGGTGAAAGTATTCCAGGTAAGTCTTGAGAAACTTATTAAGAGTAGGAATAATGTAGATAGATATACAGGCTTCTTCTGTATAGCACAGGGAACTATGTTCAGTATTTTATAATAACCTATAATGATAAGGAATATGATATGAATATATGTACAGATATGTATGACTGAAACATTACACCATTCGCCAGAAATTGACACAACATTGTAAACTGACTATACTTCAATTAAAAAAAAGAATAGGAATAATGTTTCATAGATCTTATTATCCCTCAAAACTCTAATAGTGTCCTGATAGTTAGCAAGATCAATACATATTATTTTAATCTAATGATTTCACTTATGTACACATTATATTCTTACTTGATATTTCACATAAAGTAAAATTTACAATGAATACAATAAAAGGAAAACGTAAAACTTATAACTAGTTATCTGATATTTTGGTTTTAAAGAAAATTCTTAAATTTAGATGACTTGATACTTATCAGTATTGTTCATATTTTTTACTTCACTTTTGCTTTCTAATTTGTAGTATGTTGTGTCCATGTTTTGAGCCGTTCTCAATTTGTCAAACTTTTTGTGTATTATCTATGTCTAAATCATATGAGTATCTTTTTCAACTGTTCAACTCAAAGATATTTTTACCAATATAGTCCAGTTAATACTGTTCTTACCGAACCAACTAGATGAAGTGATAAGAAACAACTTCATCTTTAATCTATGATGCTGTGTTTGCTACTTGCCGAATCATGTTAGCCATGTTACAGAAACACAGTTTGGACTTTTCTTGTCTTTGACAGATGAATTTGAACTCATTGTATCTAACTACTAAATCAATCTATTCAGATATAAATTTAAAATTAAAGCAAAAATAGAAATTATAATCTGAGCTGTTAAAATATTTTAAATTTTTTAGGTGGTCACAATAATATGGTGCATACTTTGAGGAAGCATTGTAAACCTAGATCTATTATGACAATAAAACTTTTGATTGATAGAGAATTGTCAATTATGGTCTGATTAAAATATCAATAAATATAAACTATATTTTCATCTTTTTTCTTACTGATATAAATTCAGTGTTTGCCCCAAAGACTCATGTGATGCTTGCTTCTCATCTAAGTTATTGAAATATAATTATTGTAATTTAATTAAATGAATATAGAAATTCAGTCTTTCTCTAAGTAAAAGTACAAGTTCTGGGTCTAGGTCCTTAAATACAAATACTCTACCATTATGAGTTGTGTGATTTTAAGCAAATTAATAAAACCTCCTGTTCTTCAATTTGCTTATTGTACATTTAGGATAAACATAATATCTCTCTCATATAGTTGTTTTGAGGTTTAAATGATTTGCTACCCATAACAAATTTAAATAAGTGCATGAAGTTTCATGAGTACACAAAAATATTATTATTATTATTTTGTGAAATTTTGAAGATACAAAAAGCAATATATTTTTATTTCTAGAAATATAAATGATTTATCTTTAGAAAGTTTAAAAAGATAACTGATTTTAACATTGCTAAAATATGCCTAAAATAATTTAAAGGCAAATTTGGAGCATGCTACTATGAATGTGATCTAAATCAGTAAGAAACAATACATTTGTCTGTAAGATTTTTGATGTTTTAGTAATCTATCATTTATATAACATTTATGCTTTATGACCTTCTCTTTCAACATATTTTTGAGAAATGTTTCTAAAAACTATGCAGTTAACCAAAATAAATATTTCTATTATCAAAATAATGTGTGTTTCTAGGACTTTAGTTTCCAAAAGTCATAGTATTTGTGAAAATTTAATTATGAAAACATCCTGAATGTTTAGGATGTAAATATCCTAAATATTTCTTAATATTTAGTATATTCATTATATGAAAAATATATACTTCAGAAATTTATATATACTTTGAAAATCAAGTTAAATGTCTTGTGTTATCTTGGAAATGTTAGTCTCTCATTTATTTATTTGTTTATATTTTATAGTGTGCTGTCATCTTTCCAGAGCCAATAGATACAGTGGCTTGTTTCTGTTGCACATTGGGAGCAGTCAAAATTGATTTTTTACATTCTGTAGCTATTGGTTAGAAAATAAATCTTGTAAATTTCTATGAAGTCTTTTCATTTGCCAAAGTTATTTATTAAATATAAGTGATCCCCTAACATTTTCAAACACACTTAAGTCTCTAAACTAGCTCTTTTAATTTATGCAGATGGCTAAACTCAGTCACAGTAAGCAAGAGTAAGATTCATATTAGTTTTATATCATTAGTTTTACCTTATGTGTGTATATATACACATATAGAGAGAAAGAGATTGACCATATTGAATATATTTTTAGATGAATAAAAGTAGACTGTTAATAAATAATTAATAATGGTAAGTGTTTAAAGAAATATAATTTCTACAGGTTTATCATAGAACACACAACCAATATTAGATTAAGATGATTAATGATATGATTAAATATTTTCCTATTTGATTCAGGAATTCTTTTAATCCATTAGAGAAATTTTACCTAATTACTCAGATTAGGAGAAATACCTCTTTTATGGTCTCAGAGTCCCATGTTTCTTTTCTTGTCATTTTTTTTTCAGACACAGATGTATGTATTGCTCTTTGTGTAAGTTTTTGACTGATATCTTCTTCTTCCTCTACTTGTAAGAGGGCAGAAAACATGTCTGTTCTTATCCATATTGAATCCCAGCAGTCAGGACCTGTCTGGCACACAGTAGCTGCTTAGTAATTGAATGAATGAGTTAGGGTGTGAAATTTCTTATGGATGAAAGTTAAGCAGAAGTAGTGCATTTTCAGAACTTAAGCTTACTTAAATTCAGAAGAAAGATGTAGGCACATATAATGAACATTTTATAAAATATTTGGAAACAAAGCTAGAGGAATGTCCTACAGATAACCACTGAAATTGCTTCCAAATTCATCAAGAATATCACTGATAATTCTGAAATAAAATTTTTTTCTGAAAGATATTTTTATCTCTAAAATTTTTGATTTTCAAAAATTTGTGTATTTTAAAATTTACAATAAATCTAAGTCATAATCTCTTGCTCAGTGGTTCTTTTTTTATAAGCAATTCTCCTTATATCCTTATCTGTAACATAACATTTTTGCACTGAATACCAATGTGAAGAACTTAATTTTTTTTTAATGGAATAGAATTACTTAAAGTGAAGGATCTGAGGCTTAAATTACTTACCATCTGATTGCCCTTAGGCTCTTGCCTCAAGCTAGTGTTTCCTGACAGAGACATGAACTTTGTAACCCTACAAGAAATGGGGAAAGCAAGATCAACCAGGGTAAATTAGAGCTCCCACTACTACCGTGGGCTTGCAAAGAATCATCCAAGGTCCCTGGATTGCCAATTTTTAATATTGTATTGGGAACATTCACTTTTATAACAAACCCAACCAATGCTTCTTTTAAGTTCAGCTTATCTCCAGGGGTTTATTTCCAAATAATAAGAAACCTGTACCTATTTTACACTTGAAGGAAGTTTAATAATAAATGGAAGTTTTGTTCTATTAATGTTGTTTTATTATCACTGTTCCAGTAGTTTTCTGAACTAAAACATGGAATAAAGTCAGTTGAATTCTACAATTTATGACTTGCTGTATTCTTTGTTTCAGTAATGGGATGTCTCCCTTCTTTCCTCTTAAATTTTCAGGGAGGCAAAAACAAAATAATACGTATCTGAAAATGAAGTAAGTAATACATGGACAAGCATAATGGTGAACATGTTGTCTTCATTCACTCACACATGCACAATTTATTTGTTGAGTTTTTAGGTGCTGGGGCAGCTAGTGGTTCTGGATATGGGGCAGGGGGGTTGCATACACACACATACACACACAACACACTGTTACCAAACATTGACACCCTATCAGGTGGAAAAGGCATTTAATTAAATAATGATTATAGAAGTGCCCAAATGATATATGTCTTAAGGGGAATAAGAAATACTTAAGCAATATATACTATTAGATACTGTTTTAAGTTCTTTGTGTATATTGGTTTGTTAAATCTAACATAAGGTCTGCATGGTAAGTGATATTATTACCCCCACTTAACAAATGAGAAAGCTGAAGTACAGGGAATGTAAATATGTAATTCAAGCCACACAACCAAGTAGGGAGTGAGGATCAGACCAGACGGACTCTGGAATCTGTGGACATAGTCACACTTAGATTGCTCTAAGCATGCTGTAGGGTTATGGTGAGCATTTGACCTTGTATCCTATATCCTACACAACCTCACAGCCATATGATGTTCAAGACTATGTTTGCAGAGGTAGTTCTCCTATATCCAGATGCTGAAGGTTAATAAAGTGTAGATGTGGTAGATGTGGAGGAGATGAGTAGTTCTAGACGATGACTAAGAGGTAATCTATAAATAAAAATAAAAGTAGATATTGAGGCCAAGATTTTGAATAAATAAACATTTCAAAGATTTTGAATGAATCAACACTTCACAGGCTTTTAAAATCTTATTTTTAAGGAGGTGGCTTTTAGGGTATTGGCTACAAAGTCCATGGACTACCTGAATTCAAATGCTGGTTATCTATGTGGCCCTTTTACTGGCTGTGTGGCCTTGGACAAGTTGATTAACCTCTCTGACAATAACAGTACATACTATTTTGAGGATTAAATAACTTAATGTGTGTGATCATTTCTTGGTACTAGTAAAACAATAATAAACTCTTCTCAATTATAATACCACACTGAGTATAAAGAAAAAGAAAACAGACTGAATGGACAAACATACTTCAAATAAGGCTGCTTGTGTTCACACAGACGAGGGATTTATTATCTCCTACCCTAAACTTTATGTCTCAAATAGTTCACAGATTATTTTTACCAACTACTTAAAGGAACCAACAATTCCTATTTTATACAAGTTATATCAGCAATTAGATTTCAAAAAAGAAAAGGGCTTAATTTTCTTATGAGGCTAACATTCTTTTTTTTTCCTTTACTTTTTTTATTGAAGTATACTCAGTTGCAATGTGTCAATTTCTGGTATACAGCATCATGCATATATATATATATATATATATATATATATATATATATATATACATATATTTATTTTCATATTCTTTTCATTAAAGGTAATTACAAGATATTAAGTATAGTTTCCTGTGCTATACAGAAGTAATTTGTTTTTTCATCTATAAAAATGTCAGCCTCCTCATCTAAAAAACAGAAACAGACTTGCAGATATAGTAAACAATCTTATGGTTACTGGGAAAAATGGAGTGGAAAGGGATAAATCTGCAAATTTCAAACTCCCAGATTTATCTCTTTCCACTCCATTTTTCCCAGTAACCATAAGATTGTTTACTATATCTGCAAGTCTGTTTCTGTTTTTTAGATGAGGAGGCTGACATATTCTTAATATAAATAATGCCATCATAGGAAAATATTATAACTCTAATTTATGTAGAAACATAAATGTTAACTGTCTGAAGAAAATACAAATTAATTGAATTTAATAGCCTATTAAAAATGAATTCTAATCAACTGTTGCCTATATCATAAAGGTAAAAAGAGTCATAATTAAAATATTTAGCAATGCAATTCATCATATTAATAAAAAGTCTTATAATTAACAAGATTTTAAAACATATAATTCTACCCTGTTTATAGCTAAAAATAAAAAGAATGCTTAGACAAAATAAGGAGAGTAAAAATGCTTATATACCTGATGGAGAATCTTTAGACATATTATCTTTAAAAATAAATACACCATAATAATGCTCACTATGGTGTCTGTGTTTTAGTTCAGTGTTAGAGGCTGTGACCAATGTTATATGAAAAGTATCAGATATGTAAACATAAGAAAATAAAAGAAAAGTGTCATTATATGTGAATTACATAATTATTCCTTTAATAAAATGCAATAAAATGAGGAAACAAAAATCTTGTAACCAAGATCAGCAAGTCTTAGTAAATTCTTACACATGCAATGTTTAAAATTAAACTTACAGTAAGTAACTATGTTTTCCTATGTCAACATTTCTGAAACAGAGATTGACTCTTTTCTCACTATTAAGGCAAAATACCAGTATATAGTAATCAGCCTGAAAAGCATGGAAAATATCTTAATGGATAAAGCATTTTAAATCTTATTAAGGTGCATGAAATATTTGAATTAATTTGATTATTATACAATATTTCTTACTGGGACACATAATTATTTTTGTAAATATATCCTCACAATTAAAATCTTCCAGTAAAAAATCTTAGCTTGATTTTTTTTAGGAATTCTATACTCACTCTTATGTTTAAAAAATATAATAATAGTTAAGAAAGAGCTATTAGACTTTGAAAAAGAAGGTCACAGAAGGAGGATTACCTTAATGTAGAGTGTTATACTAAAAAGTTGTAGAATAAAACCAGTTCACTTTATGAAAGTATAAGACTCAGATCAATGCAAAGAATAAAATGTTGAGAAGCAATCCAATGTCTATATATGTACTTGATACATGATAATGAAGGTGCTACACAGGGAGAAATACCAGATTGTTTAGCAGCTGGAGCTGGGAAAACTAAGTTTCTGTGGAGAAAATAAGCTCAGGCCTAGATTTTGCACCATATATAAAGAAGGATTCGGAAAATGAATAAAAATAATGAAGACGAAAAATATATGTATCCTAGAGGAAAGGAAAACTCATTGCCAAAAGAACAGACCTTATAAGATGAAAACTGATAAGCTGAATTTTATCCAGATTTCTCATCAAAGAAGAGCATCACTGATCATGAAGCCATTTTCCATGTTTCTGAAGACAGCTAGGTATCCATTAAAAGGGGAGTAGTTAAATGAAGTGTGCTGAATTCACGTGATGGAAGCAACATAATAGTAATTTACAACAGAGGTACAGCAACAGAGAGCTCAAGTTGTTGAGTGAGAAAAATAGGAAAAAATAATGCCAACCCTTAGTGTTATTTGTATACATATGAACATGCAAAATGTCACTGCTTATTTTACAGAGATACATACGAGCTAAGAACATATATCAAATATTTTAGAGTACTTGCCTTTGGAGGGGTGATGGCAGAAGTGGAAAAAAAACTAGAGAAGGGATTTACATGCACCTTGATGACACATGAGGTAGAAGAGTGTGGTCCCTGAACTATCTACACAATTTTTTAAAAACAGAAATGTAAAAAAATCTGCTGTGAAAGGATTGATTCTCTAAATAGAATACATCAGCCAGCATTTTCCTAGAACAACACTACTGTAAAATAACAACAACAATAATAATACATTCACTGAGAACGTACTATCTTTATTTTACCTACATATAAAAAGTAAACTGTAATTCCTATTATGTATTGCATATAAAGTAATACATTGGACAGATAATATAATGGTACATTCATCTCAGTTTATTCTCTAAGCAGAGACTGATTTTCCCATCAAGAAAACACTGTCTTTTCTTATTGTAAACAATGGCAGAACATGCTATTCACACAAGCAGAATGCAGCCACCAGAAAGAACAAAGGCATTTCAGGATATAAAAAATGAAGAATCGCATTGTCAATTGGCCATTTGCATTATCCAATAAACAGGTGGCAGTTTGAAGAGCATAACCATGGAAAACAAAATCATTCATAGAAATAAACTGATGGTACTCTGATACTTAGAGACACGTCTTTAAGCAGCCCTGTGCAAAGACCATGACTAGCGATAAGTGCTGGAAGTAAAAGCGCACGCGACATGCACAGAGAAGTATCCCCAGGAGAAAATCCAGGCAAAAATGTTTCTTAAAATGCACTAAGTAGGGGGTTTATTATCTTCTTTATTGGAGAGATACTGAAGACCTACACAAGAGCACACTGTATCCTTTCATCCTTTTTGAAGTCTGTGATTGTGCTTATGTTGACTGTTTATGATTTTACTTTTATAACTCTGATGACTCTGATACTGATTTACTTGTCAAATGTACAGTGTATTATTCTTGAAACAATTTTTGCCAACCCTATGTATTTTTCTCTTTGTTTTCTATATATATATAGAAATATATACATATATATATATATAAAAATATATATTATATAGAAGTATAGTCAGTTTAAAATGTTATATCAGTTTCTGGTGTACAGCATAATGCTTCAGTCATACACGAACATATATATATATATATTCACTTTCATATTCTTTTCACCATAAGTTAGTACAAGATATTGAATATAGTTTCCTATGCTATACAGTATGAACTTGTTTATCTATTTTATATATACGAATTAGCATCTGCAAATCTCAGACTCCCAATTTATGCCATCTCACCCTGTTTTCCTGTTGGTAACAGTAAGTTTTTTCTATGTCTGTGAGTCTATTTCTATTTTGTAAATAAGTTCAATTGCCTTTTTTCCCTTGATTCCACATATAAGTGATGTCATATGGTATTTTTCTTTTTCTTTCTAGCTTACTTAACTTAAAATGACAATCTTCAGGTCTATCCATGTTGCTGCAAATTGCATTACTTTATTATATTTTTATGATTGAAAAGTATTCCATTGTATAAATATAATACAGCTTCTTTATCCAGTCATCTGTTGATGGACATTTAGGTTGTTTCCATGCCTTGGCTACTGTAGTGCTGCTCTGAACAATGAGGTGCATGTATCTTTTAGAATTAAGGTTCCCTTTGGATATATGCCCAGGTATGGGATTGCTGGATCATATGGTAAGTCTATTTTTTGTCTTTTGAGGAATCTCTGTACTGTTTTCCATAATGGCTGCACTAGACTACCTTCCTGACAACAGTGTAGGAGGGTCCCCTTTTCTCCACACCCTCTCCAGCATTTATTATTTGTGGGTTTTTAAATTATGGCTATTCTGACTGGTGTAAGTTGATACCTCATTGTAGTTTTGATATGCATTTCTCTGATACTTAATGATACTGAGCATTTTTTTCATGTGCCTATTGGTCATTTGTATGTCTTTATTGGAGAATGGCTTATTTAGGCCTTCTACCCATTTTTGGATTGGGTTGTTTGGTTTTTTTTTATTATTAAATTGTATGAGCTATTTGTATATTCTACAAATTAAGCCCTTGTCAGTCTCATCTTTTGCAAATATTTTCTCCCATTTGTAGGTTGTCTTTTTGTTTTGCTGTGGTTTCCTTTGCTGTGCAAAAGCTTATAAGCTTAATTTAAAATCTTAGTATATTTCTGTTTTCATAAGACATTTGTTTAATGCATCTAAATTCATCTCATCACATGGAAATAACTATTGTTTTTGTATTTCATTTTCCACATTTGCCTTAAATTCTCTATCATTTATATACTTTTGTATCTATTTCTGTGCAGCTAGAGTTCTTCTTAATGGTTTTCCATATCAAGAAGTTCAATTTTCTTATTCTGGTCAAATATAAAGTATTTATTAAAATGGAGCAGAATTTATCCCTTCCCCCTAAAATATGTCTCTTTGGCATAGGATTATTTTAGTCTGATTATTTTTAAGAAACAGTAGATACAGGAGAAGCCCTTAAAATCCAGTAGGAGTTACCCTTTTGTAAGAGACATTTACATTTAGAAGGGAAATCTCCACTTATAAAGGTGTCTTCCTTGCTATAAATAGGGAGGGTAGAATCTCTTATCAACAGAGAAGGCAGAGACTTAAATCTGCATAGCAACCATACCTTAGTTTACTGTGCTTTGCTTAAAAACCTCTCAAAATTCTCCTGCCCATGCACACCTGAAATGTCTTCTTTTGTCTTTAGCTGGAGAGGTTATTCAGGGGTGTCTTGGGCCATTTCTGGGGTATTACCAAACCAAACTTGGGTTGACTCGCCCATCATGCAGCAAAGCCAATCTACTGGCCACGGGTTATGGTGAAGGAAAGTACAGTATTTAATGCAGGGCTCCAAGCAAGGAGAATGGGCAGATCATGTTTAAAAGACCCAAACTCCTGATGGCTTTCAAAGGAAGAGTTTTTAAAGGCAACATTAGTGTGAGTTTGCAGGTGTATAATCAGCTTATGGACTATCTTCTGGTTGGTTGATGATGAGTTAACAGGGTGATGTTTTGGGAATCTTACTCATCAGCCCTCTGGTTCCAACCAGTCTTGAGTCTGTTGCTTGTGGTCAGGATGTAGTCACCATCCTCCACCTGGGTGGAGGTCCTAGTCTCTGTTGCATAACTTAAAGATTTGCATCTGATTGCTATGTATATCCCTTGAGGGGAAACTAGGACTCTTTTATCATTGAATATTTATTTAAGCTATCATTACTTTTCTTGACTGACTGCTTTTCCTTTGTTTCTGCATTCCTTCACTTCTCTACATTTTTGTGCCTACTCTATGGAACTCAGGGAAGGCCTAGGAGACTAAAAGCTTTTTTTTCCCTACAAACAAGAAACAGGGAATATGGAGGGGCTTTTTGTACCTGAGAAGGTCCTGCAGGATCCTACTTGGTTTCTGGAGTTACTATTTTCCTGAGTATCCCCCATATATACAGAAGGTATATGTTGACTGAAATAAATGCATAGCCTAAAAGTTGGGAGTTATGTTTTATTTGGTGAATGTTTCTGAGGATTCGAACCCCTTTGAGCCTGGAATGATAGCCTCTCAAATCGCTCTGAGGGACTGCTCCAAAGAGATAGGGGAAGAGCCAAGATATATAGGAGTTTTCCAACAAAAACCAGATAGTTGGAACATTAGAAGTTTACTTGTTAGCTGAATAAAACCAGACATCTCAAGTTAAAGAGTTTAGTGCTTTTTTACATATGGGAAGGAGCAGACATTTGGGCTCATTGAAATCATTCCTTTGACAAGCACCTAGCTATCTAGGGCCAGTATCCTGTCCTTTCTTATTCAGAATGCACTATTGTGAGTGGCTGCAGGGGGTGGGCTGCAGGCTTGTCTTCACTGGGGAGTGGCAGCAGAGGCTGATGACTTGATGGTTTTAGTATTCTTTGTTTACTGATATGGCTTGCAATATTGTTCATTCAAATATACATATTATTAAACTTCTGTTTGTTTTTCTCCTATTAATCTGTCTTTATTACAGGGAGGTCTAGATCAAGAATCTAAAAGTGTAGAGAAAAATTATTTTTTCCTTCCCTACAGTGTTTTACTATGCAGGATTTGTTTGGTATCAGTCTTGTTTCTAGAAAACTTACATTGTTTAACTTTTAAATATCTTAATCTTATGTTAAAAAGCAAAATTCAACCAACAAATTTGAAGATCTAATTGGTTTTATTCGACTATTCATGAAGCTGGCAGCATCCCATCTAGGGGCTGGAAGGGTGTTCCAAGGGGGAAGGTGAGGCAAAAGTGCTATTTTTGCCAAAAGATCAGCCTGTCCCTGAGGAGCCAAATAACTCAGAGACAGGGTCTTGGAGCTTAGATGAAAAGAGGCAGCTTTATTGCTTTGCCGGGCAAAGGGGAGTCACAGCAGGCTAATGCCTTCAAAACTGTGAATCCATCTTGGGGATGGGGCAGGGTGACTGTATAGCCATATCTTAAACAATAAAGCATCGATAACAATCAACAATCAAGAATTATTTTCTTCTCATAAGACTTGAGTGGCATCTTGGTGTTTCCAGGTGACCAAGTCTATAGAGGCTAGTGGTTGTTGCTCTTTCGATCTCTTTATCTTTAAGCGCCCAAGGCATGGCCTTCTTGGTAATTCAGGCTATTTTGTAAGGTTACAGTCCTGTCACCTTCTCCCTAGAGATCAACTCAGAGACCAAGCATGATTATAACTTTTGATAATGGGAATAAACTAGAAATAGTAAGATTAATAGCTTTAGTTTTAACAATGGGCCTGGAGCTGTGAGTAGTAACTGGCCAGTCAGGTTTGTTGACTGTTTTAAGAACAAGCTTAAGAAAAAGCAATCTGTTAGCCTAAGTGCAGCCATTTTATTTTTTCTCCTCAACTGTTAGTGAAAGAAAAGAAAGGATTATTTTTAGGCCAGGAAATGTTTTTTGAAGAGAAGGGAATGGCATGGTTTTATCATGCAGATTGGCTTTTCTTCCTCTAAGCAATGGAGAGGGCCTGAGTGACAGATTACTTCATTAGTACTGACCAGAAAAGTCCAGACTGGCTGATTAAGATTATATTTCTGAGGAAAGTAGAAACTGCAATTAAGTCAGGGATTAAGTCTCGGTTTGGTATCATGGCCACCAGTGGCACAAGTGAGGCCATTTGGGGCCTGGGGTTTTCTCTTTAACACTTTTATTTGTACTTCTTGTTGCTTTATTTCCTTTATCCACATGTTAATGTTACTTATTGATTCATTATAATGCTGAATTTTATCAAATATTGTAAAAAAACTTCAAATATCAAAAATTGAACATACATATCTATATATGATATTTATTTTATACTCAATATCATTTTGTATAATCTTGCCATTTAATATTATTATGAAATAAAAGTATTTTGGTTTATGTAATTCTCACAAGTAAAAAATGTTGGCTCTTTTGAAAAATTAATAATTTTAGAAATTTATATATTAGAAGCTTGAGAGAATTTTTTTCATTTTTATTTTCCTCAGATATATTTGTACTGAACTTGAATCAGAACATTTATTCCTCAATTACATATTTCTAAGTAAATTTTCTTTCACTCTGTGTTCATGGTTATCTATAGTTATCATTTTTTTCCTTGAAACAAGTTTATTTCTTGAAACCTTTTCTCAAAAATCAGTCCTCCTAATCCCCAAATAAACCTTATAGCTCTCCTCTATACTCTCTTAAGAATTTGAGTCACTGTTCTTCATTAGGGTTAAAGTCTAAAACTGGAGCTATTTCAAAGCTGATCTTATGAGGGCTTTGACCAATGGCAATACTATCTCCCTTGATTTATTTCTGATTATTATGCTTATGTAACTTAGAAATTTGCAAAGTGTTCATATTGTTGACTTGCAAAAAGAGCTCTATGTTCTTTCCCCACCCCACCTCCAAAAACATTTTCATCTTTTCAAAATACAAATTAAGCATTTAAAAATATGTTAATGAGGAATGAAGCAAGTGTCATCAGTCCTTATTCACAACATTTAGGTATGAAAATGGAGTTTTCTATTAGTAGAGCTAACTATCAAACTTTACTGAAGATGACGTGGAAAACTATCAATTGAATAATATCCTTAACATCTCTAACAAACTTGTTAGATTTGAAAACAAATTAAAAAGTCTATTAGTGGTTAAATTGACATGAAATTAGAATGATGTAGAATGGGGATAGGAAGATAAATTGGAAAATTATTAAAATTTTTAGAAATATGAAATAAAGAAATTAAGCCAAGTAATATGTTAGCATTTATGTCATATGTTGTTCTTTTTGATAGTCTTCAGTTCTCAGAATTTCCTTAAGTTTACTAATGTATTTTCCTCTCCATTATTTCCCATCATCTGCAACCATAGTTGCATCTGCAACCATCTGCAACCAAAATTTGCCTGTTGAAAGTTTTGACAAATTGCCACAGGCATAACTTCTTTTGATTTTAGTACCACTTCAAGCAATCATCTGAACTGGAAACTATTTATCTTTTTGTTGAAAAAAGGCAGTTAGAAAATAGTGAATACACCACTCACAAAATTTTTTTTTCTCAGATCTCTCAATTTCTCTCACTTCTAATTTATTGAAGTAGAAAATAAATTAATTTCCAAAAATTTCACCAATTTCCAAAATTTTCTCAGGAATGTGGAATAATTTCAGTAGCCATCTCTATGGTAGAAAGGGAAAAGGGAAGGAATTAACATACTCACATACTCACTTTATTTTATTTCCCCTGCTGATCCAACTTAAGTAAATACTTCCTCCTTCCCTGTAATGTATGTGTCTTATTATTTGTTAATTTATTTATTTTTCTACTTATATCCTTCTTATATAAAAACATAAAGAACATCATTTTTATAAGAAATATTAACTCATGTGCAACTTCTTAAGCTTTGGACCAGTTACTTCAAAGAAAGTTAGGTCAGCAATGAAGAACAGCAACCACTGAGGAAAAGGAAGACTAAATTCCCAGGGCTATCTGCTCTAGTTATATGGACATATCCATGAAATATCCAGTTAGGATAAGCTTATATTTCATTATAGACTATGGAAAGGAGTAAAGATGAATTTGGGCACCAAGAAAACTAGCCTTAGTCAAAATGTGTGGTGTTATTTTACAATTTAGAATTCTTCTGTATGAGAGTACTCTTAAATAATCTACCTTTGTTCTTTGTAGGTGAAGGCCATCACCTACCTTTGTCTGATTACCTAAATTCTCTGCTATCCTAAAGCATTTTCTTTCTAAACTATCTCTCCACTTTCCAAAATGATGACTTTCTTCCTCCTTAAAAAAATAATAGATGTTCAAAATAATTCACTTAAATTACTACAGCTTCACTTAACCTGTGTGGTCATTCAGGTGTTTGTCTTTTCCTTTCTTTCATGGTATGTAAGTAAATCTATAAGGCCAATTGTCTCCTATTTTGCTCTCTGGATTGTTTATCTCTCATTTCCTCAAAAATCTCACTACAATAATTAAAGACTCTTCCTCCCATGTTTAAAAATGTTATAAACAACTATAGCATATACTGTGCCAAAAATTTCCTCTGTTCAAATTGGAAGAAATACCTTATCATGGAACAAAAAAACATTACACATATAATCTTTTATCTTCCAATACTCATTGTGATGGAGAAACAAATGAATAACTATGAAAAAATTTCCTTTTTCATTTATCTGTTTCTCTCCTAACTGGTTTAGAAAGTCTAGCATATTTTCTGATTTTATGTAATTCTTTTCTTCTAATATCTAAAGGACTAATGAGAATGGCAGAACTACACGAAGGGGAAAAAATCACCATTCTCCACTGATTTTTTTAGGAAAGGAGATAGATTCACTATAAATCAAAAGAGAGCTCTCTGTTGACAATATTACAGTATTCTGACCAATGCTTCAGAAATTTACAGTCAATGAATTTCAAAATTACTCTTCAACTTTTGAGCCTGTAGATTTTAAAGTATAGTTCTTCTGATTTCAAAGCCCCTTAATGTTCCCCACACCATATTTCCTATAAGATATTGATATAGAGAAGAATTAGTCAGATTTCACAGCAGTGAAATTTGCTGTTTATGTCGCAAGTAGGAAAAATTCACGACTCAAATGAGGAATTAAGCAAGATGAAATCTGAGAAAGTAGGACCAGATAATCATTAAACACAATCACACATTAGACCTCATTTTTATCACCTATGCGTTGGAGAAAGTCATCAAGAGGATGTGATGACCAGTTAAGTCAGTCCTGGGCAATTGGAGGTAACTTATGCTCTCCCCTGTCCTTGGAATGCATGTTCCACCCACTGTTCCCACACCAAGAGCCTCTTTAAGGATGCAGCCTTGAGAGAGTACTGTGTTATTGAGATTATCAGGACAGTACACATGATTGAATCCCATTAAGACTTCTACATAAACTCAAGATTCTGGAGGGTGGGCACAGAAGTCTACTGATCTTGCAGTTACAAAGATAAGCCTCACGTGGAAGTTCTCTTGCTTATTAAAACTGCATCCAAGAAGGAAATCCCAGGTAGGCCGCTGACCTGTAAGTGTGGAGGGGTGGCCCATAGGTTAGATGCTTGTAGACCACCACAAGAGTACAGGGTCAAACACTGTTTGGTTTAATGCATTTGTTTGAGAAACTGCACATAGCACACTGCAGCAAAGAAGGGAAATGAATGGCTGTGCAGCAGCCTGGCCTCTACTGTGGGCAATTCTGCTGGCCACCAATGCCCAAACAGAGGCTGAAGCTCCAGTTAGGATGTGGGAAGAAGAACTTAGGTTAGAGAAGGACATGCAGTTGTCTACTACTGTACTAGCTTCAGGACTGGCAGACAAGGTTGGGGAGCAGGATAATTAAGTTGGAGACCATCGCGTACCATTTTGCAAAGCAGGGGGGTGGGTGTGGTGCACAAGCTGTCAGAGATTCAAGGCTCAGGCACTGCTGTCAAGTTTTGGGAACTGGTATGATCCCAACTCTGAAAAACTGCTAAAACCCAATATATCTCCACAGAGCAGCAGCTCCTAGCAATGTATGCAGTACTCCTACAGGTAGATCCTCTCACAAAGTAATGGCGTGTCATAATAAGAACCTTCCTTCCTGTCGAAGGTTAAATTGAGAGTATGTTCCACCCACCTCTGCCACGGCTCACACTCCCACTTTGACTAAATGGCAGCCTATTTGCAGCAGGGGAGCACCCTGTCCTGCAGCCTGCTGTCTCTAGAATGCAGGCTCGGCTAGACCCTGCAGAAAACAGAGATCCTATAAATGCCCCCACTCATATTCCTATGGTGACCCCCACAGCCTGTGGAGAGGGAATGGGGGAAATTCTCACTAGTGCCTGGTACACAGATGGGTCTGGTCAGGGAAACCACTCAAGTGGATGGCCATTACTATTCAGCCCAACATTGATACCATCTGGGTGGAGATAGGAATGAACCACAGTAGGTAGTGGCTGAACTCAATGGTTTGACTGGTCATCCATCACTCATGAGCTCTGGCCATTAACCTTTTACATGGACAGTTGGGTGATTCTAAGGTGAGCGTAGATGATCATAAAGTGGGCCCTTGTGGGGTCAGTATATGTGAAAAGGCATTTGGGTTCATCTCTAAAAGCCTCAGTAATCCTCACTGTTTACCATGTCTCAGCTTTTAAGGCTCTGACTCTCCCTTGCAATCAGGAAGCTGACATTCTAGCCCATATACAAGCTCTAGCAACTAACCCTTTAGAAGACACAGCAGGTTGGATGCATAGGAAGAACAGCTACTGTAGTTCTTGGTGAGATGGGATATTGCCAAGGATGCTGTATTGCCCCTGAAATACAGTGACTTAGTTAATGCAGTAACAGCGTGTCCCATGTGTTTTACATAACACCCGAGACACTGCCAAAAGAGTCCGGTGCCATCCACTGGAGTTCCCAACTGTTGAGGGATAGGCAAATTGATTATATCGGCTCCTTCCTTGCAAGTGAGTATTCTAAGAATGTCTCATTTTGTGTGGACGCTTGGGCATCATTTCTGGCATAACCCAAGCTTTTCCTTATTGCCACACAAAATAGGCTGCCACCATTAGGGGATTGAAGAAGCTGAAGGTCACGTACAGATACCCTTGTTGAATAGACAGTGGGTCACATTTCAAATGTAATGCTATGCAAGACTGAGTGATTGAACATGACATTGAATGGAGGTTCCAGCTTTCCTATAGAATTATATAGGTTGTAATCTGTAAGCAGCAGTGTTGGTAGAAGGAAAAATGGAATGTTAAACCAGCAGATTAAATTACCAACAAGTAAAATCACCTTGGCTGGGTGGACTAATACACTATCCCAGGCTTTAATACATTTAAATACTTTAATGATCAACCAGTAGGGCTTGATGCCCCATATACCAGATTGGGAACTCCTGCTGAGACAATCAACACTCTAAAGGTATAGAAGTCAGGAGAGATAGTCTTTGTCCTGAATCTCACTGTGGATCAAAGTGCTATTTTGCTGAGAACACCAAGCCCATCATGCCTTGGATAGGCATCTACTGGAATTTGCAATGAGATGTCCCACCAGAATGAGTTACTTTGTACCCTTGGGTAAGGGAGAACTACTCAGTCTCCACTGCTGCAAGCTGGGCCTCTTGAAATGCACTCTACCTGGAATGGAACCTGTGCCATTGAAAGCAGGGAGGATGTGGGAGTCCTGGTCTGGCATATTTTACTCCTAGTCTGTCTCCTCAAGCCTATCAGTGAGCCTCCCCCAGTGGCTAACATGTACAGTGCCCAAACCAGGTCAAATTTCTAAAACTGCAGTCCCATTAACACCTAAGGATCAGGCCACAAGTGTAGCCAGACAGCTGACAAATGAACCACCTCAATCATAATGAAACCCCTTGCTGAATTCTCAGGGCACATTTTCGAAGAAGGGGACATATAAGATTGTAAGAACCAGCCATGAGGGGTGAAGTTCTGAAGGTCATCATAAGAACACGACCAGCAGTTAACCTGTGAGCTGGACCTGGGCAACAAGAGGTTCTTCACCACATCCCCAGTTCTTGGAATGTATATTCCACTCATTGTTCCTGCCCTAGGAGCCACTTCAAGGTTGCAGCCTTGAAAAAGCAATATGTTATTGAAACCATCTGTACTATAAGTGTGACTGAACTCAGTTAAGTAAACTCTTAAGATTTATCCGGCAGGTGCGGAGATCTAGTTGTCTTGAGGCTGCCCAAGACAAGCTTCCTATGAAAGTTTCCTTCCTCATTAAACTTCCACCTACCAATCTGGAGGGGTCTGCCTCTTTCCTCTGTTTCTTTTTGCCTGCCCTCTGTGTATGGGTCAGTTTCAGATTTCACAACGTAAACTCTCCAGGCAGCAAATCAATACTATGTAATATGCGTTTTCACTGGGGACAAGAGTAAAATATATTTTGTTATCCTGAGAAATTGTCCTCTAATATTTTAAAAGGTACTCTGAGAGCAAATGGTAAAATCCCAGGGAAGTGAGTTGACTGTAAAATTTATGCCATGCATTTTTTTAATAGTATTTTTTCTACCTAGTTTTTTTTATAGTAAGTATTCCTCTTATTTCTCTCGCTGAATGACTAGGAGTACTCATTAGAATTTTTTTTCTCTTGATGAAATTTCAGATTGTAAATCTAACAATTAAGAAATACTTCATTAATTGATTGAATTAATACAACAAAAGAATCCAACATAGGAAATTCCTTGTCAGTACTGCTTCTAGTAACATCTTTGAAATCTTTTTCTATCTCATTAGAAGCACATTATTTCCTATGGACTCCCCTTTTTATTACCTTACAGTGATTTTTCCATCAAGAGTAATAAGGAATAATATGGAATGCCATTATCAATTATCAGACACTTAATTACTAAGTTGACAAAGTTGGAAACTACCATTATATTTTTAAAATGAGAAGTCTGGTCTAATTATTGTGGAGTTCACTATTTCAAATGAAATATGCTTTTTATATATTAGCTAGAGGATATTTTCATTTAAAAAATTGTAATGTGGATTTTTACATTTTTCATTCCTACTATTATTATTTAAAATTCTTGAAAATTTTACTGAAATTTACTGCTGTAGAAAACATTAAGGATATTCAGACTCTGGACGACAATTATTTTGACCAATAAATTCACCATAAAATAAAAGAGTGCTAATGAAATACATAAATTTTCCTATTAGGAAAAAACAATAACAAGGCTGAGTGGGTGATAATGATTTTTAATGATGCTATCTGGAAGAGTTATGAGAGCTGAGGGCTAAATTCCTCATATGTTATTTGTAAATACTCTACAGTTTTATTCACTATAAGCAAATATAATTTGTCAATCTGCTGCTCAAATATGCATTTTATTTTGTCTCTATCTTGTATCAAGAACATAAAATAGTTTTAGGTTTAACATATGGAAAACCCTTGATAAAGGATTCTAGTGGTTATATTTAAGAGTGTAATTGATAAAGTCTTCTGAGGCAGAAGGCATTATTCTGTTTAACATTTCTGACCTGAATATAATAAAGTAGAAAGAGAAATAAAGATTATTTAGTTTAACCAACTTATTTCACAGATAAGAAAGCTGTAAGCTGAGACTTACAGAGGCTAGTTTATCTGAAAAAAGTTATAAAGCTAGCTATTGGCAAAATTACAGCCAAAACTGAAGTTTTCTGACTCCCAGTCTACTATTCTGTTCACTATTTCATGGGCCTGCGTGTATAATAAAAACATAATATTAATTTTTTAAAATCTGCTAATAAGACATTTTCTTTTAAGCTTATATTAAGATAATAGTTTATATGAGTTTATAGTTTATAGTATATAAATAGTTTATTTATATAATGTTATAGATTTGTAAATTACCGCATACAGGGAGTACAATCAGATACTTGCCATTCTCAAGTAAATTTCCTGGTTAATGTTAAGTGAGTACTTGAAAAATCAATAAAAGTGAAATGAAAAAGAGTGAAAATGTATGTTCTCTGATTCTTGTAAAAGAAACCAAATACCCCTTCAGAATTTATTGAGGACATAATATGAAGCAAGAACTGTACAAGGCACAGAACAATCAAGCCAGAGATATAAGTGAGTTTTATATCATGAGTGGTTTTGTTTTACACCAGGGAAATTAAAGTTTTCCTGAAAAGTATGAGGTGCCATTTTCTGAAGAAGCTACAATGAGGGATAGCACTGTGTTTTATATAGATTATTCAGACACATGCAGGATGAAATTAAAGGCAAGAAAATAAGTG
Organism: Camelus dromedarius; assembly: GCF_036321535.1. NCBI lineage: Eukaryota > Metazoa > Chordata > Mammalia > Artiodactyla > Camelidae > Camelus > Camelus dromedarius. Next base: position 63,245,155 of record NC_087436.1, on the reverse strand, counting down.
GGATTATCAATCAATGAATTAACATGAAAGTTTATAAAGTAGTCATACAATGGACAACGCAATAACAGTGGAAATGGAGAGGAAGAAAAGGGTCAAAGAAATAGTAAACAAATAAAATGCTAGGCTTTGATAACTAAAGGAGAAACTGAGAAGGAAAAATAATCAAAGATGAATCCTTTCTTTAATTTAATTTTTATTGAAGTATTTTCAGTTTACAATGTTGCATGAATTTCTGGTGTACAGTATAATGTTTCAGTCATACATACACATACATATATTTGTTTTCATATTCTTTTTCATTATAGGTTACCACATGATATTGAATATAGTTCCCTGTGCTATACAGTAGAAACTTGTAAGGATGAATCCTTGATGTCTGGCTTTAGCTGTGTGAATCATAGTACATTTAGAAAGAGAGAAAATAAGGAACAATTAAGAAAAATTGAATGTAAAAATGGAGACACTGAGTTTGAGATATCTGTGAGTCAGTCAAGTGATGATAACATGAGGGTAGAATTTAGAAATACGGATCTAGATAAATAAAATGTTAAAATCATCATTGTATAAATGATAGCAGAAGTCTTGAGGTAGATGAGATAGCTGAAGATTTGGATAGAAACCTTGAAGAACCTAAAGCTGAGGATGAAGCTCTGCTCTACATTTACTTTTAAGGGTCAGGTGGAGGAATGGGAACTTGAAAATGAAATAGGAAGTAATTGAAATGGGATAAAAGCAAGGGAGAACAGAGATAAAAAAGCACACTCCAAACAATAGTTGGAACTCAGTGTTCCTCTTTACTAATATATTTCCATTAAGGATGAGTCTACTTAAAGGGCAATGTTATTTTTCTGCATAAGACATGGGAATGGTCTCCATTTTGGGATTTGTTTCTTTGATTTTTCTTTTATTTTCCAGGAATATGTTCTTAGGACCAAAATGCTATCTTTATCCAGAAGGGTCTGGGTATACAATACCCAGAGGAACTCTAGGCATTAAAACAAACCAGTCTCCACTCCCACTACCTCATCCCTGTCCCCATTAACTTCCATCAGCATTACTTTCTCAGAGTGTGATTTGTGGATCGCTTGCATCATAATTACCTAATTCAAATACCAGAATCAGAACAGAGTGAGTGGGTGGAGCTCTGGTAAAGTGCACTGGAAACAAGTACCCTTTATGTTTCATTACATTTAGGCAATTGATTTAGATGTGACATATCAACAAAAGCCCGAGAAAACAGGGCCATGAATTCCATGGTCTAAACCATGGTCTAAACCTTTGCTGTTTAATATGGTGGCCAGTAGCCACTAATCATTTGTAGCTATTGAGTTCTCAAACTATTTCTGGTGTATGAAGAACAGAATTTGTAATTTTATATAATCATAATTAACTTAAAAAACTTACAGAGATACTGTAAAATGTTTAAATATATTTGGAACAACTTTGTTATGTGAACTTATTTTTTCAACTATAAATTTTGTAAAATTTAAATAGATAAAATATTCCTAACAAAAATCTAGTGTCTGAATTGGTTAATTCAGCACTATGTGTGAGTAAACATTGGATTTTGAAGATCTGATGTGGAAAATAATTTTCATGTATTATAAACAGTCTTTATATTGATTGCATATTAAAATGATAATAGTTTGACTATATTGGGTCAAATGAAATATAAATATATAATATACAAAAATTATAAATATATATCACATAATATTTATTCAAATTAATTATATAATATTTTAAAATATACTATATAAACACAAATAATAAATAACATATAAATATATTAAATAAAATATATTACTAAAATAGTTTTCCCTTTTTCTTTTTGCTGTTTTATAAATAACAAATATTGCTTACATTATAGTTGTCCTGAATACACCGGTATGAAGGAAAATAATATCACATATTAGCTTTCTATATTTGCATAACAAATTATCACACAGTTCTTTGTCCTGAAGGCCTCTCCACAGGCAGTTGACAAAATGGCTTCTTGCTTTTTCATGGCCAGCAGAAAGAGTGACTTTAGTGTCTCTCTCAACAAATGGAGATTCATATGCTATGATGCCAGAAGTGACATTTCTTTACTTTTGCTGTAAAATGTAAGCTAGTCATGGGAGAGAAATTCCCTCACCATTGCCGTATTCTAGGGGTTAGGAGCAAGTCATAGAACCCAATCACACCCAGGAAGAGAGAGAATCACACAAAAGCAAGAGCACCAGGAAGTAGACATCCTCGGTGGTTTGTGCAGGGTTTGTCCGCCACATATCTGTAGTGTCATTTCTCAGGTTAATGTCACTAGAGACCACATTGTTGGTTAGCATATAAAATTCTCTTGTTGCTCAATTTTTATGAGAGTAATTGAATTTAGCTTTAGCAATCCTCTTGGAACAACTCTGCATTATACATAATCATAAATGTATATTGATGCTAAATATGTAGGAAAAGGTTTCCAGCTATTTCACTTGTTGATAGGATGACAGTCACTGAAAAAGACCATAATGGTAAATATAAATATGTAAGAGGCTCTGAATTTAAAATAATTCTTCTTTTGAAAGAAAACTAAAGGCCATTTCTCTTAGGCAAAAGTAAGTTTTCTGAAATGATGGGTACATTTAAGTTGTATTGCTTCTTGCTTTTAACTCACCTTTTAGCTACTGTGAATTCATTTTAACAGAACCTTAGAAAAATTTTGTAGAAAAATTAATTTTGTTACTAAGAAACCATCTATGTTCTAATCCTCTTTTGCTGATAGCCATTTTGTGCTAATATAAATTTTCTAAAAGCATAATTATATTGTTATAGAAGAACCATGCATAGTAAATAGAATGACTTTACATGGAACAATCAAGTGACTGTGACAGAAATGGCACTTGGTCAAGTATCTGAGGATCCCCTGAGACTGGATACAGATTCCACAGGTTGAGGAGATAAATGGAATCACAGGAGGAATGGGCTTTCCTCTCCTAGAAAACTAAGCTTACATAGAAAGATTTCAACACTTTCAAGCGTTTGTAGTCTAAGAGATTCTTGTCAGCTCGAGGAAGTATGGATCATTTGAGTATGCATACAAGAGCATAGTAATTTATATTTCTGGTATCAGTATATCTTACTCATGAGTACTGATGGGATGAAGGCTACTATATTCTTGACATCTGGGATAGTGCTAGGCAGAGCAGAATACAAATAAGAGAGAGTGACAGATAATTAAATGTAACTTATACAATCAACAGCTATGCCAGTAAGGTATTAATACAATATATATTAAGTGGAAAGTAGTATTCTTCATACTGCATAAAATTTCAGATAAATTTGTCTTAATTATATAATTCTCTAGTTGCTCTTTCTTATTATAAAATATTTTGACTCTTAATTTATTTTAAGTCATTTTTCTAAGTTATGAAACTTTAATAATTATTTGTATGTTGTACCTCTATTTATGCAAAATAAATTAATTAACTAGTATATAATAGTAAAAAATTTAATGAAAACAGTTTAACAAAAATTATTACTAATGTAAATTCAGGATACATTTAATTTGGGTCATTAATCTCTGTGTATATATCAACATTTATTAAGAATAAAATATAGAATATTAAAAATAGGAGTAGAAAAATTACCACTATTATTGTAGTTCCTTTTTTAAGGGTTACTGTTTGTATGTGATGTATTTATAAAATGAATATCTGAAAGAGGACTCTTAGAGGAACACAGATATTTGAAAAAAATCAATTTACCTTTACTGTTATATTTACCAAGTGCTAAGAATATATAACTGAAGAACGTAACTGAAGAATAATATGGAGACAATATGGAACAATAATATGAAGACTAATTATCTCCGTATTATTCCTAAAGAACAATGCTATGGAAAAAAGAATAATAGACTATATTCCAACTGAGAATATATTACAAATTACTGCCCCACATTTCAAAGACATACTTTTTTAGTTCTTCTTCATGAGTTAAGAAGAACAATTTCATAAGAGCTTCAAAACGTGCTCTAAGATAGCCAACTTGACAATGTAATAAAATGTTAAAATGCTTCTGAGGCTGGTGTTTGGAGAGGCTTATTAACAGACTACTCAGCAATAATACTTTCTCAGCGCTGGGAATAGGGCAGCGTGGTTAATTTTACTCAATTAATGGTCAGTGTGTTCATTAGTGATTCAATATTATGTTGATAACAATGTTGGAGATGCCATTAAATCATATTTGCTTAGGAAAAGAATAACAAATAATCTCACTACCTGAAATTATATTATATTACAGATATTATGTCATACAATATTATTTTATTTTATGCCATTATAAATCATATTATAATATAGGCTTATTGTTTCTTTGAATTATTGCTGAGTAACTAACCATCCCCAAATTACATTGTATGAAATAATGATCTTACTATTTTTCATAATCTGGTTTGTCAAGAACTTGAGCAGGGATTGGCTGGCTGGTTTTGCCGCCTATGTTATTAACTGGGGCTCCTCAATCAGCTGCGTTCAGTTGGTGGCCAAGCTGGGATGGCACATCCCAGATACCTTTACTCTCATGTTTGTTGTGTCAGAGTTCTTCCATATGGCATGTCTATGTAGTTAGCTTGGGCCTCTTCACAACATGATGCCCTTAAGTTAAATCAACTTCATATATGACAGCTGGATTCATAACTGAAAATGGTATCTTGGATTCTTAAAGGCTAGGCCTGGAAGAGGCATTGTATCACTTCTGTTGTATTCTGTTGGCCAGAAGGAGTCAAAAGTTAGCCCAAATTCAAGTGCCTCAATCTTATTGAAAAAAAGATTAGGTTTCTGTCTTAATGCATCCTCTTCTGTCTTCTCTTTTCTCACCAGACTCTGAAATAGGCATCTTTTTATTGTTTCTTCAAAATAAAAGTTTTGCCATTTAGGACTTTCATAATTTTTTCCTTTTTCTGTTTAGATTGCTTCTGTATAGCAACCACATAAAGGTTGCTAGTCCCTTATCTTTCAAAACCCAGCAAAAATGTCATCTGTAGAATGCAATCTTTGACCATCCGATTTTAGCAGCTATCCCATTCAGTTCTTCATTAGTCTTTTCATAATTTTCTTCATTATTTATAATTATGTCCATATATGTACATACAAATATGCTGTAGTTAGTTATTTGTCCAATTAGTCATTGTTCATGGCCTGTCTTCTCAATAAGAATATAAATTTCACAAGGTAACAGCAAGTAATTTTTTGTTTACAGCATAAATGGCATACTGATGTTTGCTTAGTAAATATTTGTTGAATGAAGAAATGACAAGAAAACATCTTGATGATTTAATGTTAAATAAAAAAGGAGACAACAAAACCATGTGTGGGGTGACATTGTGTGTGTGTGTGTGTGTGTGTAGAGAAGTCTTAAGTAATGGAATAAGATTCACTGAATGTTACTTTTAGTTTTTATCTTTGAGTGGTGGTATTACTGGTGAATTTATTTTATTTCTATTTTTCTATTAAAATACCCTAAATACAGACACATACGAAATGTATTATATAATAACAATTTAAGAAACATAAACTTAATATTTTTCTCCTTAAGATAGTTTTCTTAGAAGGTTTGAATTTTTGTCTCATTTACTCTCATACTTTTGATATCTTGTGTGCCAGATGAGTTGAATTCTAAATTCTTATGGCTTATTTTCACTGAAACGTTCTATTTTTCTATAGCATACATGTAACTCATGCTATGGTTTTATGTACATTAAAGCTAATTTTTAGGTTTGATCAACATACTCATTTTCTTTGGGGAAGGCTTCAAGAAATTGTACAAACCATAGAGAAAATTAATACCCACATTGCCCTTGGCATGACACTTTCTCCTTCTGCTATTTAGTAAAAATGGATCACATAAATGTTAAATTTGTGCTGTTCTGCTGACAGTGAAACTTAACGAAAGCCCCCATGCTATTAAGCTAGAGTTAAAAGAGGAGAGCTAAAGAAATTTCTCTATTGTAAGAGAAATGTGAGCTTTGCAGAAAGTAAATTGGCTAGGAGAAATTCAATGAGGTGCCATCTAAAATGAGTAGATAAAGTAAAGAGAGTGCTTTGTAGAACCTGTGAGAAAGCAATTTAGATATTCTTGGTGATAGCTCAGATGCCTGGATGCCTAGAAGTAATCTAAATCTGAAACTACTTGAAGGCTATTGAACAGGAACACTCTGTCTTGCATCATTTTTGTGTTTATCTTTGCTTGCTGATCAGCCATCACTGGTAACCTTTCATTATTTATTATATCATTCCATTTAAAAGAGTAGGCAAAGTCTTAAAACTCCAAAGTCCAAAGTAGCTTCCATGTGCAGAAAGTTTCTCTGTATGTCCAGAATTCATGAGCAGTGCTTAATTTGCCATTCTGTTCCAAATGGAACAGAAAACATTCTAACGAAATTAATTTCAAGTCTATATTCATATATGTTTTGACAGTAGTTATCTCTTTACTCTCCAAATAATCAAATTTCTACATCTAAATGAATCTTTGGTAAATTATAGATGGTTTGGTCTGTACATATATGATCTATACTCACATACATTCTTAGTAAGTATGAATCCGTAAGTTTTCCTCCTCATCTGTTTTTATTATTTACTGTCAGCAGGAAGTCTGTTAAACCACTTATATGTATTATCTAATTTAATTCTTACAAGGCCCTAATGAGCTAGATACCATCAACCTTCTTTTAAAGTGAGAAAGTGAGACTCAAAGATCACTGAACATGTTTAAACTTTGGACTAATAATGGATCAAGTTGCTATTTGAATCTAGTTCTCCTTAGGCTAAAAGCCAAATGAGCTAATAATTTAAGTGTTAAAAATAAAATAATAGATGTATTAGAATATAGATGAATACTTTTTAATTTCAGGGTTAAAATGGCTTCCAAAAGTACAAGATGTAGTGCAAGGAAATGTAATGATAGATTTGCAAAAAATGATTCTATATGACTTGGCAATAAAAAATATTAGTAAATTACAAAAAAATTAGTGTCATATGTGATGAATAGCAACATAATAAGCATATAAGGCACCAAAGTAATTAATGAAAAAAAATACTCAATAGAAATAGGAACAGAGACATGAATAAGACTTTTGCAAAAGAAAAAATACAAATGGAGTATTAACCTGTAACAAAATGTTGAAATTCCCAGTAATTAAATATGCAACCTGCTTTAAAATTGAAAAATCATTTTTAGCCTGTGAGATGGGCAAACGTCTGTGAAAGAAAGATACAGAGACTAAAACATTTATAAGAGAAATTTGCTTTCAAAGAACTGGAAAAAAATTCCAGGCGTCAAAAGCACTGGTCATCAAATTAAAAAACAAAAAATAAAACAAACAAAAAAACCAGTTATCGAGTTTTTTTAATGTACAGCAGGATGATCAAACTTACTGAATTTACGTTTTGCTATGTTTGTGGTGAAAAAACAACCATTTTCTCACATTGTCTTCATTATATCCGCAAAGGTAAGCTCTTATTTTCAGATGAAAGATGTCAAAAATAAAGGACAGAGTTTTTCTCATTAGGGAACCAGCAAATTATAGAAAATACCAGGGACTATTTTGACTTTGGAGCCTAGAACTAAACAAGGGGATCAAGTATTTATGGTTTATCCTTTAATGCAAAGTGTTTTGTTTCGTTTTGTTTTGTCTGTGGGACATAATGCACAGACTTTTCCTAATAGATTCAGGACTGTATCTATATTGTTTCCACAATTTAAACAATTGAAACAGGCTTGTGTTGTAAAAGATGTAGGAAAATGGGCAAAATCATGCATGGCTAATCCAAGAACAAATCAACACACTTCCCATCTTAAAAGGAATTTCTAAAGTAATAATGCCTTTTAACCTAGGAATTTCCTTCCAGAAGTATGTAATAAAGATTTGAACAAATGATTCACAATTTATATATCAATACAGTCATATTGACATTGTCTATAGTATCCAAATATTGGATACAACTTCTACATTTCACTCTTAATCAGATGGGTTAAGTAAGTTCTGGCATATCCTTTAAACAGAAAAAAATTTACAGATTCATATGTATATGATTTCAGTGCCTTTACAGGAAATTAATGAAGTTATCAAAACATGTTGATCACAGTTTTGAAAATATTTACATAATCAGTGTAGATACGAAAGCTTGCACACCAAATGGTAACTATAATTAATACTGGATGATCCTTTTCTGACTAGTTTATATTGAACATTGATTTATATCTTGAACATAAATAAATGAAAAATCTATTCCAAAGACATTTCCTTAGAAGTGTGAAAATAGAATGAAATAACACAAGATTAGATTCTCTAATCCTGCTAAAATTTAAGCTAAAATTTCATTTCCAGCAGTTTAAATAGTGAAACCTATATTTTCAGGTATTCCTTATTTTATTTGAATCCTTGTTTGAGGATTTCAGAATGAATAAGAAAGCATCCTTTAAAGGTGAAATAATCTTTGCCAAAATGATTTTCTTTTAAGTAAAATGTAAAAGGCTTCAAATTTTCTTATGCTCCATAAAAGATGCTATTTTGGTTCTTGCCAGCTTAATAATAATAATAATAATAGTTTTTTTTAAAGCTTTAGTTTCCTTTTTTTATGCTTACAGGGGAAATAGTGACTTGGCATGCAAAAATTGTAGGTTTCTGACAAACAATATCCTGCATTTACCATTAGAAGAAGAAAAGTGAACCTCAAGTGCCTAATAAGGACTTGATAGAACAGTATTTTATTATAGCAGAAACATCCTGTGTGAGTCCAAGAGGATGGGCTCTCCTAATACCCTCTCAAGAATAATCATATGCTTTCACTCTGCTCTGACTCTGCAAATTCTTTCCTCTCCAGCTTTCCATGCATCTTTTTGTTGTTGCTTATCTTCATTTAATCTAACAGTGCAAATAAATGCATTGTACCTTAACATCCAAAATGGAGCACATTTTCTCTATAAAAATATTAAAGTATATTTTTGTCCTTGATTTTCCATATTATGTGCCTGAAACCACATATACTCTCCAAAAAAGAAACAAATTATGTTTCAGAACATTGTTAGTGATGGGTAGCTAAGATTAATATGGTTTCTGACCTCTAATTCTTCAAATCTGCTACTTCTTTTGTATTTTCTGTAATAGTCAATGTTGACATAATACATCCAGTTGTCTGAACTAGAAAGATTGGAGTGACCCTTGATGTAAGCCTACCTCATTCCCCCAGAAGGTCATCAAAAACTTTACCATTAGATTTCCTTCTGTTTCAACTGTCTTGTCTTTAGTTGAGATGCTCTTTATTTCACACTGAACTACTATAATAATATCCTAAGTCATGTGTATGTATCTGCATATATGTGTATATATACTATTTATTTTTCAAATATGTAAATCTGATATCGTCACCTCCCTATTTAAAAACCTGTATCATTCCCAGTAGAAAGTAAAACATACATTCTTGGTTTAGTCAAGTATCTTTTTTTGTTTTAAATCATCACTTTGTAAATTTTATTTTTTATTGTAGTTTTTAACCTTGTTTTCGTTATTACTGTTTTTTTAATAGAGGTACTGGGGATGGAACCCAGGTTGTCATGCATGCTAAGCATGCACTCTACCACTGAGCTATATCCCTCCTCCCAGTTCAAATATCCTATTTCTTTACCTCAAACTTTATAACCAATAGATCATCACTTTACTGCTGATAGTGTCTTTTAACTGTTACCCCAGTTCCCCACTTTTATTCATCCCCTTTGCCATTATCTCAGACCAGTTTTCCTAAGGGGGAGAAGACTAGGGTTGGCACTACAATGAGATGGAGGGAGGTATTTGCCCCCAGGGGACATTTAACAAAGACTGCAGATATTTTTGTTAAAACTAGGGGCAAGGATGATACTGGTATCTAGTGAGTAGTAGCCATGGGTGCTCCCAAACATCCTACTATGCACAAGACAGCCCCTGCCAGCAAAGAATTATCCAATCCAGAATATCAATAGTGCTGAGGTTGAGAAACTCTGCCTTAGACCAAGCCATCACTAATGTCTTCTAGATAAACCTAGCAACCTGATAACTGACCTCTCCTTACCAGTCTTGCTCCCATCCACATCATTATTCACACTCCAACTACAATGGCCTCTCTACAACTTACTATGAACCTGTGTTTTGTACTTAAGACTTTAACTGTTCCTGAGCATCAGGTCTGAAAAAGGCTTACAAGATTTTTCATGATTTGCTTCCTTATTTACTGTAGTTTCTTCTGTCATCCTTTTCCTTTCTTATACTAAGCTTCAGCCCTACTAAAGCACAGGAACCTTCCATTTTTTGAAGACCCATCCTCTCTCCTCACTGTCTGGCTTTTAGCATTTTAACATGCTATTCCCTTCCGCTGATACTATGACTCTTAAGTGTCAAGCCTCATTCCCTAGGACAAGTGCCTGCCACTAAGGAAAAGTGGAAAGTAACCGAGAATAGGCACGATAATCCTTGTATCCCTGGAATTTCTGAGAGAACAGGTTGGGCTGTTTGAGCCTAAAACTCAGTCCATTTTCTACTCTAAGTGTTCAACAGCTGTTTAGTATCATTGTTGTTTTTGGTACTATTACTGCTTTGTTTAACATACTATAAGCATATTGAGGACAAAGTTTTTTCACCACTTGTCTTGGCACTGGAAACAACTTATCCCATTGGGGCAGAGTGGCTAAGGAAGATACATTTCCCTTCATTTGCAGGCTCCTGGGGAGCGGGGGGAGGTCAGTGTGGGTGCCAAGCTGTAAGCAAATGTGGAGAGTCAAGTGTACATTGGATACCAGTCCATCTATTCAATAGCCGGAAAGTCACAAAATAATAGAGGAAAAGATGGCAGGTTTACAGATACTGGGAATTCCTCCTGACAAACTTTGAGCCAGAGAAAATCAACAGGAACAACATTCTTGGTGATATTAACTGGTATAGGAAAGATAGGGAATAACATTTTTTTTTCCTTTACCTTGTTTGACTTCAAAAGATGCTGGAATGAGAAACATATCACTTAAATATCAATGTTTCTATTTTTAATTTTAAAGTATTTTTATAACAAAGAAAAATCAATTATTTTGCCAATCTGAAGGAATAGTGCTTTGCTACCAAGAGTAAAAACAGTCCACTGACTGCACAAATAGAATCCACAGTTTTCTTACAACATACTGACTGATTTTTGTTAACACTACTGCCCGGTGTCTTTAGATTTATTTTTAAATCCTCTTATCCAATTTATCCAAGTAACTTCATAGCAAGTTGAACATACTTTTGTTCTTTCATGATACTGTGGAAATAAAGATCATGAAAATATACATCAACAATTTCTAAACCAACTTTTAATAATTATCATTTTCATGTTTAATTTAAAAAAAAAGAAACCTCAGATACTATTCCTTAGAAAAGTCTAGAATTTGAATTTCTATGATTCTGATATTTATTTTAGTTATCCAGAGTAAAAATAGTAGCTTTTAAAGGGGAGGAAAAAAAGCTTTTATCTTATTGACATATTGAAAAAAGGAAATGAGTTCAAGTTTGATAAAAAAGTCATTTTCAGAAAACGTGTAAGTTTAATTTTTTTAAACACTAAAGCCAAGCATCTCTAAGTGATAGCTTTTAACTATTCTATTGTTTAAAATTATTCTCCAGATAAAAGCAGGCACTTGCAAAGCACTTCCAAAACCCACAGAAGCATTATTTCTCACTAGTAAAACTCAAGTGATTTGTATTTTTTTCTTTTGTTTTATTGACTATTAGAGAGGGATGGAGATGCTAGCTTTGAGAAAGAAGTAACTGTGAGACATTAGTTATGTACAGAAGAAGTATTTGAAATTGCACCTCTGACTATTTTAAAAATTGCCAATTAAAAAAGCACCATGTAAATGCCATTCTAATTTTATCCTATTTAAAAGGGAATTTACTGATATTCAAAAATAATCTAGCTAATGGGAGGTTAGATTATATTGAGTAATAAATAGGATATATTTCATGGAGAAATCAGTATTTAAAAAATTGTGTGCATTTGCAATGTGAAGTTACTAGAAAAGGATGCATTGTCAGAAATGTATTACAAAATTAAAAAATGAATATAATAGTTTTGATCTTAGATATGATACAGAGTAAAGGAACTATTTGAGAGCTTTAGATATCAGAATATTCTTTCATTCCTTTTTTAATATACTAGATGCAAAGAAAGACATATTTAATTCTCACCATGAAAGAGTTCATATCATAGTGAAGAAAATGTCAATTTGCAAAAACTGAGACAAGGTGTGCTAAATTTTATAATGAAAGTTTTTACAAAAGACAGTGGAATACAGATTAAAGAACTATTACTTCTATTAGAATGGAAAAGGAGTAGGGGTGTTAAAGAAACCCTTACAGGTGAGACAGAATTCACCTGGAACTCAGAAGAGGTGAAGGCACTATGGGGCCATATTGACAGAGGTTAAGCATGAGCAGAGGCAGAGAAGCAGTGAAAATACAGAGAGGTAGAAATTAATGAGGGAGGTGCAGGGTATATTATAGATGGAAATGTGTTGGTGGGGCAGAATTAGTTACTAAAGAGAAGTTGGAATTTTATTTGAGATCATGTTTGAATAGGCTTTAGGGGTCATATTAGTATTTTGGAGATTATTCATGAATAATAGTGTCCTGTTACCTTTTTAAGCAGTGTGTTGGAATGAGTAAATGTTAGTTTCAGAAATTCAAAAAACTCTGAGATGGGAGTGAGATGGGATATTGGGCAGAGAGGCTAATATCAAGGATAGCAGCCAGAAGCCATCGCTGTTATTTAGGACAAAGATAGAAGAATGACTGGCAGGAAGCACCAGCAATGGTTAATAAATGAACATATTTGGAAAGCAGACGAAACTTAATGGCTTGTTGATGCAGGAGGCTGAGGAGTGAAAGGGAAGACGGAATCAAAGATGACGCTAAATAGCCCAGTTTTTCTGACATCTGGTCCTGGAGAACTGTACTTTCTTCTAATCTCAGATAGCAACGCTGAAGAAATTTGCATGACTTCATGTTCTTTGCAAACAGTTTAATTTCTCCTTCTTCTGGGTTGCATCTACCCTTTATATATGCTTCTGTTGTTCTAATCACATATTGCATTTGTTTAGACCTCTCTCAAGAGGGAAAGAGGTAACAATAAGTGAAAATAATAAGCAAGTTACTGAAGAGTCTAAGTGAAGTTATTTGAACTATTATCAAGTGAAAAATTACTCTGGATGCTGCTAAATTTAAAAAGTAAAGGCTAAATTTACATATGACATTCAGTTCTAAATCCATAAGGCATAGAAAGTGGAAAGGATTAGTGGTAAGAAGTTTATTTTTATAAAGCATATTAGAGTTATGAAATTTTTTTGTTTTCAGTGCTATCAGTTTAATGCACAGAGATTAAATTGTCATAAAACTATTTTTTCCTCCTTCTTCAGACATACTGTCTTTACTATTTAAGCATATAATTTCTCCTATTTAACCATGAAACAAGTCTTTAAAAGTAATGGTTATGTTTATGATTATAAAACTAATACATGCTTACTATAGAAAATTTTAAAAACTGAAAATGTATAAAGGAAAGTAGAATTGAAATATAATCCCACTACAACAGATATCCATTATTAACATTGTAGTAATAATTCTTATTGATCTTTCTCTATATTTATGCCTACTGTCTTCTTGTATGAATGTATATGCATGCCTCTTTATTGATCAATTATTAAGAATTTGTTGATTGTCTAGGATGACATATCACGAAAATATTGCCTCTTTTCTTAAGATTCTACATTATGTTGTAAGAGTGTGTTATGATTTAGAAATTTCTTAGGTTTGTTTTTTAATTATAGACAAAGTGCCACAAATATCATAGGGGCGATTTGTAGTAAGGCTCTTTGTTAGAGTCTATACTCAGTCGTTTTTCGGGTAATATTTACAACATATACAGATAAGAAAAGGAGAATCAAACAAAAAGAAAATTTGGGTAATGGAAATATTCCAAAACTTTAGTTTGAAAGTTAGTAGCATGTCAGTTTAAGATTTATTAAAACATGTAAGTGTTGTGATGTCTGGATTTGAAATAAAAGGCCCAGAAATGTATAATTTCCAAATTGTTCTGATAAGTGGGAAAATTGCAATGAAATTTATAGTCATGAATTGGTTCCCTAGAGAGAGGATCTTATAATTACAGCTCTTTCCTCTTTAACAAGCTAAGCAAGAAACAGCCCTATCAGAACATAATATTTCATTTAATATTTCCATAAATTTGGAAAATGTAATGATATTTTAACTTTTTGTAGCAATTCTATTAAAAATCATAAGTATTGTTAATTTCACTTGTTGAATAAATGAACGAAAATATAATCTTCTCTGCCTCATGAGCAAAATGTAGAAGATACACAATTTTATCCCCTCATCTTGTTTTCCTCCGTAGACAACCTTCAGCTAATCAAATTATTCAAAAACGTTGAATGATATTATTTATGTTATGCTTATATAGCTAAGTAAATTTAATTAAACATCACTTTTTATTCTTATTATTTTTAAACTCTTCACTTATTATTTCTATTAGACTAATTTCAATGTTAACAGCATTAGCAAGTCAAATGTAAGAAATGTCAGGTATTGGAAAGTTTGGTTTAGAAAAATGGTGTGGGGAGACAAAAATTGCCTTTACCATAGAATTTCTAAATATAACCTACCAGCCTGTGCTTTAATTAAATTGCAAATATGTTTTTCCTTTGAGTACTAAGTATTAACAGCTAGAGAGTTGTTGGATTAGTAAAGCTGTATATGGGGGCAGGGAGAGAGAAGTTAGTCATTTCTCCACAATGTCTCATTAATTTCCAATATTTTTTAGCCCACTTACACATACTCATATACATGCACACACATACCATGTTCTCTTATATTCTTCTTTTTTTTGGTACAGGAGTACTAGGTAGACATTTTGAAATTGCTGAGTTACATCTCATGTAGAAAATGGCCAATAGTGTGTGGGACCTCCCCAAGGCTTTTATTAACACACTGCTAGATCTCTATAATTGCATGGGGAGATGTTACTGGTAGTCCAGCTGGCCAATTTATTGAAACCAGGACAAAACCCCAGTTTCTATTTAATTATCTGTGACATTGCTATAGCACTAAGAAATTGGGTTGCCTGGTAATTTTGCTGCATTGCTGAATCTGTTCCAAGGTGAAAATGGTGATTTCAAGAAATTCATTGAGTTTCAGGCAGGAATGAAAGTTTAATGCCTACTTCATTCATCTCCCTGCCTTAATCCTAGGTCTGCAGTAAAGTAATCCCAAGAAGATAGACATCTTATTTTTATCTTTAAGGAATGAGAATCTGCAATCTTATTTGGAACCCAAGTCTCACATTTCTCCATCATCTCAGCCAGAAAGTTCTTCCAAGCATCTGTGCAATGTTTAGCCAAATTACTATTTGTTGCCTCTCTTTGAAAATCAATTGAACTTCCCACTTGTGTAACATCTTGAAGATGTAATGTCTGTTACCAGAATAAAGGTGAATGTATCTATTAAAATTTTCTTAAAGTCTTGCTATTTAGACTCCTATTATTTGTAACGTAGGGAAGTTTTAAATTCCATTGATTCTCTCCTGAATGCTGTGTTTTAACCAAAGCCTCCTTATTATTGAGATGGAGAAGTATGTAAATAATCTAGGTTGCATCTCAGTACTAGTCTTGTCTTTTCTTAAAATACTACCAGATGATTCAACTGTTGAAATATTGTATTATCTAATCACCATTCATAATTATATCTACCTTTTAAATTCATCTAACTATTTGAACTTTAATTGAATTTTCTTAAGTGCATTACCCTTCCCAAATTTGGCTCAATTAATGAATATAGTGAACATATCTTTATTTTGTCTATTTTAAAATTCTTTATTCTGTTTTGTGTTGAATTGAGATGTGAAATTTGAACTAAAAAACCAGAGTACTTAATAATAGCTACTACTTTCTATTTCATAAAAGAGGAACTAAAACTCAGAGTGATTAAATAGATTGTGAGTAGCTATGTCAGGACTACAAAATTCTTCCCTTACCCTTATATCACAATAATGGTTTCTAAAATTTAGAAATGTAATGAAATATATCATCCTAACTAAAAAGATCTTTATTTCACTTTTTGAAAATACTTGTGTCATTTAAGACAAAAAAAAAAGAGAGGTAACCAATAAAAAAAATAGAATATACCTCCATTATTTCCCCTGGTGCATACACACAGTGGTACTTATAAAAATTATCTTTTGTGAAACAGATTTCATGGCAACATTGCTTCCTCTGGCCAAATGTGTAGAATCCACAGCAATGTACTAGGGCTCAGAAAACGTAACTAAAACAATAGCAATAACAACAACAACAACAACAAAGCCCATAAAATAATGAACTGAAATCAAATAAATGAAAATTATGACCTGGTATATATGTGACAGCAGCCCAGCTACTTCTGTCCACATCACTGAATATGGACTAAGAAGCTAATTGGATCAAGAGCTTGAGATGCTTACAACTACCAGGCAGCAAAGAAACCACTCCGCTTGTGCTGTTGTTTGTTTTAACCAGTGTTTTCTCCAGTGTTGTTCAGTTTCATATGTATAACTCTAGAATGCCGCATAGATGAGATCTTTCTGTGAAGTCAGAAATTAAGATGGAGAGTCACAAACTACTAAAAGTAAATGGGGCACGTGCTCTGATTTTCTGATCTTTCATAGGAAGGCAGCCAATGCTGAATTGAGGTAAAGCCAACAAATGAAGAGTTCAAAGTTTGTGAATATTCTCTTTAACAGGAGCAGGTAGAAGAAACTGGCTATGTAAGTCCTTGAATAGTACCGTAAGTTCTGAGAAAAGAGGTAGAAATCAGTATCTCCCAGCAAAATTAACACTCCTCCACCAAGGCAAGACCCTGACTTGTATGATGGTATTATGGAGAACTGTACAATCTTTGCTAGAGTATCTGGGGTTTGGGACTAAAGTCATTATGAGATACACTGTACCACTTCCTACTCTGATGCCACCATGTAGATGCTAAATTTGTATATCTTTGGCTAAATTAATTAAGAATGTGGAATCTGAAGTATATACTTTTTACCAATGTATTGTACAAAAATGCTACACATGACAAGTAAGAATGTGTATAGATATGTGCACATGTGCATATTAAGTCAATGATAATATAAACAGGAAATGTAAAACAAACATCTTAAACATTAGGAAATGCATGCAGTCCTGTGTATGTATTCTTGTGTGTATGTATACTTAAAACTGTGTACTTAAGATGAAAATCCAGTCCAAAGGCATGATCATTTGATGTGATAAACTATGCGTGAAAGATTTTCAACCCTCTTAGAGGAAAAGCATAAATTTCTTATAATTGTAAGGAAGTTATTTTATAACACTAGTCATTTTTCCTTTGGTTCAGTGTATACTTTTAAAAATCCACTGAAATAGTTTTGCCTGATTATGTTATACCTTTGATGATGGTGGCAAAGTTAATAATACTATAAAAGCAAAAGAGAGTCTTTTAGCTATTACATGAAATGCTTTTATGAAAGTGCAAATAATATTCAAAATTATAATTGCCAGTATTTATATTGCACTGCCCTAGATGATTTAGTCATAAACTTACTTAATTCTAACTGTAACCCATTGGATGAGGTCCTCACGAGGACCTGACCTCCTGTTGACCTGCGAGTTGCTGCCAGACAATGGAGGCTCCTCACCTCCTTCCCTGTCCTTATAATGTAAGTTCTGTCCACTGTTCCCACAGCTATAGCCATTTCCAAGGATGTAGCCTTGAGAGAGAATGGGTCATTGAGTGCATCTGGACTGAATACATGACGGAACCCAGTTAAGGTCTCTATATAAACTTTTAAGATTCTGGTATGTAGGTGCAGAGATCTACTTTTCTTGCAGCTGTCCAAGACAAGCCTCCTCTGTAAGTTCCCCTGCTTATTAAACCCACCACCCACAAATTGGAGTGGTCTGCCCTCTCTCTTTGGTCCCCCTTTGCACTCATGTATGGGTGCCAATTTAAGTATCAACAAACCCTATGTGATGTGTACTATTATTATCTCCATTTTACAGATGTGACTTGCTCTGTGAGGTTAAGTAATTTTGTTCAGCAGTTAATAAATGTAGGGCCAGCATAAAAATTCTAGGTAGTTTGGCTGCAATGTCTATTTTTTTAAACACTACAAAATAATTCATCCCACTGGTGAGAAAAATCACACCTCTGCATAGACTGGAGACTCTAGAACTGTATAATGTTAATCAAAACTGGGCATTTAGCCTTGCCAGGAAAATCTGTATGGAACTATTATGTTGAAAAGGAAAATACAATAGACTGTAATGATAAAGTAACTTTATTCCTCCCATAACAGTCCTTTTAAACCTATTATGTTTGGCCAGTTCCTCCCTGACTCTTGGATGGTATCTGGGGAAGGATCTATGAGTTTTCTGCTCACTCTCTCAAGGTTATAAAATGTTCTCTAGTTACTTTAGTCACAATTAGGTCTTATTTTTGTATGACAGGGTTCAGGACATGCTACTCCAAATTATGGCACATTGGCATATTGAATACCTTAAGGTGAAGAAATTTGAGAAATGGCAGGTGCAGGAAGGAGTCTCTGACATCCCCTTCTCCCCAGAGTAGGTCATGAGAGGTGCCTGCCCCACAGCCAGAGGAAAGGAGAGTCCTTCTTTCAGAGGACTGAGGAATGCAGGAAGGAATGAAAATGAACAGAACTTGCTAAGTTCCCCCGGTTTATCACCCGTAGCTCATGTTCTTTTGTCCTACCACATTTTTCCACGACCACACCCTTCATCAAATGTAGCATTAAAATACTCAGATTTAACAGCTTCTTCCGGTCTTCATTTTCTTCTTTAAAAAGTTCCCACATGGACTAGTAAATAAACCCCTATACTTTTCTCTTGGGAATCTGTCTTTCATTATAGACCCTCAGCGAGAACCTAGAAAGATAGAAGAAAGAAAAAATGTTTTCTCCGCCAATGGTTTTTAGAGTATCCATTCTCGTGTAATAGTGAGGACTCTAAACTTTAAAATTTATGCTTCCTCCATTTGCAGTATTTCAGTTAGAGGCCTGCAGTGGCTGGATATAGTGGTCAAACTCAGCTTTTTTCAGTTTTTACTATGGGTACTTTACAACATGTATCAAAGTTGAAAAAATGTCTAGTGGAAACTCAAATACACGCCTCTAGATTATACCACGAATCTTTTCATATTCTTGCTTCATCATAAATCCTTTCCTTTATCCATCCTCTGTTCATTCATCAATCTTATTTTTTGATGATTTTCAAACTAAATCAGAGACATCAGAACATTTCTAAATATTTCAGCATGCAGGTCTTAGATAGAATTCAGTATTTATATGCCTTTTTTTCCCCTGATGTCAAACTTACAATTTGTGTGTATTGAATCTCACGAAGTTTAGCGTATGCTTTCTGAGTTTTTACAAATGCACACACTCTTGTAAACCAAGTCAAGATAAGACTATAATTATCATCCCAAAAAGTTTGGCCATGCCCAGTACACTCAACTTACGCCTGCGACATGAGGCAATTATCATTTTGATATTTTTAGACCACATGTTACTTGGGTCTGTTTCATAACTTTAAATAAGTCAAATAGTATGACATCTTTTTAGCGGTGAGCAGCAGCGCTTTGTATGGTATTCAGCATTTCATTTAATACAGTCACCTGTTAGTGGACTCAGCTCTTTCCAGTTTTTAATCATGTATAAAACAGCTTTGCAACATTTTAATGTGTTTTTTTTCCCTTACATATATTTTTATTTGGGGGGTTAAATACCTAGTAATGGAATTACAGGATTATTGTGTTACCGTGGGAGACGACAGGGCCGCCCTTGACCTCCGTTCTTTCGTGCAACAAAGAATTGAGAAGCCACGACAGTAGCAGAGTATTACACAAATTTATTTTGAAAGGAAATACATTTCAAGACAGAGGTGGACCAAGGCAAGGGAGGCAACGGCCCGAAAAGCAGAGTACCTTAGCTTTTTAAGCGTCGGGTTTGCCCCGGGGAGCCGCGTCATTTGGTTGCCAGCCGAGACTTACGTAGCGGGTATCCGAACTGCGCATGCTCTTCCCAGAATTCACTCTGTTTTAACGAGATTAATGTATGTGCGGAATATGTAACAGGAGATAATAAATATTTAGGAGGGGAGGGCCGTTTGAGGGCACGGGTCGGGGCTTTGCGCATGCTCAGCCAGGGGACTTTCCCGCTGTGGTGTTTAGTCGCTTCTCTGAGGGTTGTCGTTCCTTAGGTGTTACCAGCCACGAGCAGGACTGAGTCTCTTTGGAGTCCTTCGGACATTGTCCTCCTGGGCCTGAACGCTCAAGGCTGACCGACTGCCTACCAACTGGATAAATTATGTTTAGTTACATGAGATATTGCCAGAATTTTCTCCAGAGTAATAGGCCAAGATAGGAGAGTTTATGGGTGATCCATACGCTCACCTGCTTTTGGTGACGTCAGTCAGATTCATCACTGAGGAGGTATGTAATGCCGTTTCTTATGGTTTTATTTTTCATTTCTCTAGTAATTAATGATGTTGAACACCTTTTCATGGGCTCACAATGTGTTTTGCTCTTGTAGATTAGAATGTTCTATAAATGTCAACTGGGGCAAATTGCTTGGTTGTTTTTACCATCTGTCTCATATCGAAGGCTGGTTCTCATGATTACTTTGTCTCTGCAGAATTTGTTCTTCCTCGCCCTTCTGTATGTCTCGTAATTTCTTATCGGAAGGCTGAAATGTTGTTGTGTGTGACAGGAGACCTGAGTTAAATATTTTGTTTTGCTTGTAAAATTGAACTCCTTTCGTTCTGCCAGGCCTGTGAAGTGGGGGTGGGAGTGGGGGTGGGGGGGAGGGGGTGCTTCTGAAAATCTGGTCAGGGGCTGAGCCGGGTTCCAGGCCCCTTGTGGCTGTGGTTACTCTCATTGCACCATAGCCATCAAATTCCACTGTAACCGTGGCTTTGGGATGTGGGCCAATTTGCAGAGGTTTTGGTTTATTTCCTCAGTATCTGCTCCCTTCTTGGCCGTGAGCGTCTTTTCTGTGCTCTGGCCTGGAGAGACTCGTTCTCTCGCAGTTCTCCCAGCTGTATTCTATCACTGCCTTTCCTCGGTGCTTATCAGCCCGGGTGGCACGTAGGGTGGGGGTGATCTTGGTTCAGATTTACCCTCAGTCTTGGCTTGAACTCTGTCCCTGAGACTTCATATATGCTACTTGCCTTCTTGGAGCTGGAGTACTGGGCCGAATATGTATTCTGGCATCTTCTTTTAAGAACAGTGCTGGGTTTTAATTTTGTTTAGTACTCTGCCCCGCTAACTTGGGTTTCCTCCAATATTCTAAAGGCCCCAGGTAACAGTTTTTATTGCTTTCCCCCCTACAGATTACAGTTTGTTATCTGAAAGAAAGATGATGGAGAACCTTCTCTGCAAATCCCGTCAGCAGCCGGTGGTCCCCTCCCCCACGACAGGAGAAGCTGCTTCTGGATTTTCCTCAGTCTTCTGTGAGCACCCGGTGGGGTCTGTGGAGGACAGGTCTGCAAAAGGTATGACTCTACTTCCCTGTATTTGTCACTTCCAAGGGTTTCACACTTTCACTCTTGCCCACACTTGACTTCTAGATGTTCTTTAAAATGTTGCAGTGTACCCTTTTACTAGTTGATACTTTGTTCTACTGCATCTGCCCCAGGTAAGCAAATGCTGGAGTATTGTTCTTTCAAGGGCCTGTGTTTCTGCAGATTCTGGGTCACTCGTTTGTTCTGCAATTTCTGTTCTGTAGCGGGTTTAAGGGGAGTGGTTGATTTGAATTTTGTCAAGCGTTTGCCTTGTTGTAATGGTAAGGGGGATACTTATATGTGTCCCTCTACAATTCTGAACTGAATCTGGAAGTCTTTCAATTTTATTTTGATTAATTATGTCTTCCTCAGCCTAGTATATTTTTCTCCATCATTTTGCTTTTAATCTGTTTGCATCGTTATACTTGAAGTATATTTCTTATAGGTAGCATGTAGTGGAGTCTTGCTCTTAATTCCTGATAATTTGTGATTTATTTAATAGATTTAACTATTTACATTTAATGTGATTATTGATACAGTTTGGTTTAAGTCTACCATCTTGCTATTTGTTTTTCATGCGTACCAGCTATTCTTTTTTTACATTTTCCCTCATTCTGACTCATTTGGGATTATTTGAATATTATTTATGATTCCATTTTATCCCTGCTTATTAGCTCTGCATCTTTAGGGTTGTAAATCTTTATGTTGACTTAAGGTTTATAACATTTTAAAATCATCACAGTCTACTTTTAATTGATACTGTGCTACCTCACATATAGTATAAGGACATTATTAGAGCAATATATGTTTCTGTTTCTCCCCTCATGGACTTATGCCATTGTCATAGATTTTATTTCTCTCTCTGTTGTAAAAATCCACAATACATTGCTGTTCGTTTAAACACTTATATTTTGAATAGATTTAAAAATTTATTTTTTAAGTAGAAAGTACCAGTTTCAGTGCTTTTTATTACTTTGTGTCCATCTAGGTTTCCATTAGTATGGTTGTTCTTTTGCTTCAGAGACTTCCTTTAATATTCTTGTCATGCATAGAAGCTGGCTACTAATTCACTTGGCATATTTGGCATTTTGTATCTCTTTAAAAGCCTTTATTTTTGGAAGATATTCTTGTTGGCTAAAGAATTTTGGGTTGGCAGTTTTTTCTTTTTTAAATATTTTAAAGATGTTTCTCCACTGTCTTCTGGCTTGCTTTTTTTTTTTTTTTTTTTTTTTTTTTAAAAACAAGACATCTGCTTTCATCTTTCTTTCTGCTTTTCTGTATGGGTTATGTTTATTTTGTTCTAGCTGTTTTTAACATTTTCTTTCTCTCTTTTTTTTAAAGTCCTTGAGGACAGGGGGCATATCCGCTTTGCTCCTTACTGTTTCCTCAGCATTACCCCATTGCCTGACACATAGTAAGTGCTTAGTAAATGCTTATTTAAGGCTATGACTCATATGGTGCTTAGCATGGTTGATTTGACTGGATAAGCTCATGAAAACAGGTAGCCCAGATAAGAAGCCACTCAATAAAGACTGAGTTCTGTTGTGAGTGACATATAACATAAGATAAAAGTTTCTATCACTTTCAAATAAAGGAAATTCAGATACAAGCAGTTGTGAACTGGTATAGCATCTCCATGATCAACAGGAAGTCTAATTCCTTCTATTCTGTTGCCTTGCCATTCTCAAAATATAGCTTCCACCTCACATCCAAGAGGGTTGATTGAGCTCCAGCCATTACTTCTGCATTCCAAATCTGTGTCACATGACACTTTCTTTTATATCCTATTTGTCAGAATTTAGTCACATGGCCACACCTAATTACAAGGGAGGCTGGTGGAAATGTAGTCTTAATTCAGATAGCCATATGGCTAGATAAAAATCAGAGATATTATTACTCTGGGGTAATAGAAGGATAGAATAGATGTTGGAAGACAACTAGCCATTTCTGCCACAGTCTCCAATGACAAATATCCATCCTTTCAGGGCTGTAGAGAGGAGGCAAGGCAAGTAGGCATATGTTGGTTTGCTATTGTCACACTAGTGCTGCAAAACAACCACTCCAAAGCTCAGTGACTTTAAACAGCAGTCATTTATTTTCTTTTATGCTTCTGTGAGTCAGCTGGACTGGACTTGACTCCTCATTATGGGCTGAGCTCAGATACGCTCCATGTGACCCTTCTGCCAGAGCAGAACGGTCAGCATCTACCTGGGAAAGTTCTCACTGGAATGAAAGTGTGGGGGTTTTTTTGTTTGTTTATTTAGTTTTTAATTTTGAAATAATTGTATATTCACAGAAAATTTCAAAGATAGTCCCATCTACAGAGAGGTCCCATGTACCTTTGACCTAGTTTTCACCTAGTGTCCCCCGATAGTTGCATCTTATATTTGGTACAGTATCAAAAAGAATCTGACATTGGTCTAATGTGTGTGTATAGTTCTGTGTCATTTTATCGTATGTGTAGACTCATGTAACCACTACCACAATCAAGATACAGAACTATTTCACCACAAAGATCTCCCTCCATCCTCATTTATGGTCACACGCATCCCCTACTCCCACCATTGGTAACCCTTGCCAACCGCAAATCTGCTCTCCATTTATATAATTCTGTCATTTTAAGAATATTATATGCAGTATGCAACCTTTCTAGATTGTCTTTTTTCACTCATCATAATGCCCTTGAGATCCATTCAAGTTTGTGTGTATCATTAGTTCAATCCTGTTTATTGCTAAGTAGTATGTTACAGTATAGCTGTACAATAGTTGATTTAACCATTCCAGTACTGAGGGGCATGGCTGTTTCTATTTCTGGGCTATTACATATAAAGCCTCTGTGAACAGTTGTGTAGAAAGTTTTGTGTTGACAGGAGTTTTTATTTCTCTAAAATAAACATTCCAGAAGTGCAATTGCTGAGTTACATGGTAAATATGGGTTTAATTTTTAAATTAAGCGTTTTTTTCCCTCTCTAGAAAGAAACTTCATATATATGTTAGAATTGTTTACTAACCTCATCCTCTTCAGTCCTAGGAAGTTACTAATCTGCCGTCCTTAGATTTTCCTATTCTGGACATTTGATTTAACTGGATTGTAAATAAAATTATATTTTATTACTAGGTTACTTCATTCAGCATAATTTTTCAAGGTTTATCTATGTTTATCTATGTTGTAATATGAATCAATAATTCATTCTTTGTTACTACTAAATATTTCACTACAGGAATGTACCAATTTTCTTTGTTTCATCAGTAGAATGGATTTGGCTATTCTAAATTTTGGTTTATCAATGCTGCTATGAATATTTGGTGCAAGTTTTTATGTGGACATATGTTTTCATTTCTTGGTAGAGAGCTAGGAGCAGAATTGCTGGGTAGTATAATAACTCTATGTTTAACATTTGGGGAACTGCCAAACTCTTTTCCAAAGTGACTGCAGCATTTTACATTTCCATCAGCAATGCTTGAGAGTTCTAGTTTTTCTATATCCTTGTCAACACTTGTTATTATCTTTGTGATTTATGCCATCCTAGTAGATGTGAAATGATATTGTGATTTTGATTTTCAATTTCCCAATAAGTAATAATGTTGAATATCTTTTCACGTGATCTGTTTCTCAAGGGAAAGATATTCTACATTGATTGCTTCAGTGTCCTGAGAAACATTTTTTTCATTTGTCCATAACTGATTCTTTTTTTTTGTTTTTTCAGGAAGGAGGGAAACCCAGTTCTATTTTTATGTTATTATCCCAAAAGTAAGAGTCCTTTATTACAATATTAAACAAGATGATCCTTATGATACACAGAAGTCAGTTAGAATTACATTACTTTTTGTAATTGTTTCAAAACAAACCTAATAGCTGTATATGTGTTTGTAGCCTAATACACTGCAAAAAAAAAAAAAAAAATACTGTCCTGGTGAGAGTGGACTGAACTTCAGATTTAGGGCAAGATTTGCCTTTAAATCCAAAATCATAAGTGCTTCCATATGTCCCATGAACCAAAATAGGGTTACCATTTTAACCAATATTTTTCTTTTCACATACATTTAATAAATTATTCATTGTAATTTTCTTGGCTAATTACATAAATCACATATATAATGTGAATATATTGGTAAGAGTGACCAGTTGAAACTGTAGCCTGAGCAAACTTTGGGTAAAATAACTACCTCTCAGTGTTTCAAAGTGCTATGTATTGAGTCATGTTTCCACCAAATTTCTATGTTGAATGCATAACCCCTGGGTCCTCAAAAAATGTGGCATTATTTGGAGATAGGGTTTTTACAGAGGTAACTAATCTAAAGTGAGTTTGTTAGGGTGGGCCCACATATAATACGACTGGTGTCCTTATAAGGAGGGGAATTTTGGACACAGAAGGAAGACAATAGGAAGGCGTAAGGAAAAGATGGCCATCTACAAGCCAAGGAGAGAGGCCTGAAACAGATTGTTACACAGCTCTAAGAAGGAACAAACCTGCTGTCATCTTGATCTTGGACTCCAGAATTGTTAGACAATAAATTACTGTTGTTTAAGCCATCTAGTTTGTGGTGCTTTGTTACAGAAGCTCTAACAAATACAAAAGGGAATTAATTTATTTCAGGAACCCAGCTTTCCTTTTGCCTCCATTAGTCTGTCCTTTGCTATCACTCTGTTAGACTTGCCTTTCATTTTCGTTAGTCTTACAGTGAACTGCAGAATAAATGTTGACTCTTTCATGATGCTGACACCATGTTAAGCCCCCGTCTGCTTCTGGCAGGTATTTTCTTCCCAAGACAAGAACATTTTCCCCAGTGACAGAACCTAACACAAAGCAGTAACCTGCCAGAAACTTTAATACGTCTATGGCAACAAGATTAGAATGCCATTTACTGCTAAAGTTCAAATCAACAATTCTTTGGAGGGAGGACAGGATGCTAACATCTGGAATAGCGCTTTTATCCAAAGGATAAAGAAGTCAGTGTTTTTTTTCCTTTTTGTGGTGACTTTTCTTCAATGAAGTTTTGAAAGACTGTGTACCAAAGGCTGTATTAAGATTCTTTCTTGAGTAGATTTCCAGTTTACCTTAGCAGGAAAGGAAGACATACATTTAATAAAGGACAGATTAAAAAGGGGAAAATAATAAATAGGGAAACAAAAATTAATTTTACTCTCACGTGTTTGTAATTCTTTTTCAGTTCAGATGTCTATTTTCTCTTAAATGATGAAAAAATTATTTATGCCAAGCATAGAGTTTAATTTAGTAGATATAGGAAAAAATTAGAAGTTTTTTCTTTAATACTTAAAATATTTTACTTTCTTCTTGTTTGCATGGTTTCCAATTAGAAGAACAATAACAAGAATTATAATGGACTTCTTAAGTTGTTTCTTTTTTTTTTCCTCAAAATTTTCTGGTTTTCATCAGCGTGAATATGATATGCCTAGGTGTGCCCTTGGTGCTTATTTTGCTTGGTGTTCTCTGAGCTTCATGGGTCTCTGGTTTGTTTTCTGTCCTTAATTTTGGAAATTTCTGGGCCATTATTAATTCAAATATTTCTTCTCCTTTCAGTCTTCTCCCCTAATATTCCAAGTATGCATGTATTACACACTTTATTTGCCCTGTAAATAGTAGTTCTGGATGTTCCTGTAGTTCTCAGATGTTCCATTCTGTTTCTCCTACTTCTTCCTCTTCTCTGCCTCCTCGCTGTTCCCCCTCCTCCTTCTCCTTCTTCTTCATTATTCCTTTTGCACGTTGAATTTCAGTTTAGCTTGGTAAGTTTCTATCAGTCTATATTCATGCTCACTAATTATTTCTTCACCAGTTTCTATCAATTGATGAGCCCATCAAAAACATTCTTTGATTTATGATACTTTTTTCCTTAATAATTCCTTTCAATTCATAGAATTTCCATCTTTCTCCTTACATCCCATATGTTCTTGCATGTTTTTCCATTAGAGCCCTTGACATGTTAATCAGGGTTATTGTAAATTTCATCTCTGAAAATTCTACCATTTGTATCATGAAACTGGTTCTGATGCTTGCTTGGTCTCTTCAGACTGTGATTTTGCTTGTCCTTTAGCATGTTTTGTAGTTTTTTTGTTGAAAGATGTATGTGACATATTGAATAACAGGAACTGAAGTAAATTCACTGGCCTTTAGTATAAAATTTTAAGTTAACCTAGCTAGAATTTGACCTGTGTTTAGTGTTTGCCATAGTTATATATACCAGAGGCTTCAGATTACTCTAGTGTAATTTTCACTTGTCTCCCCTATTGGCTTTGGGTTTTTCTAAATTCTTTTTGCGAAAAGTATGTTTCATAAAGTTCTTTCAGCTGTGGTCCACTGTTACCATGCTAGAGCCTTGTTGGTTTGATAGTACAGTGGAGAAGAGGGGAAGTTTTCTATAATCATAATTACATATAATTCTTGTAGGGTACCTAGCATGTGACCTTCGCAAGAGTTTTTAAAAGACTCCTCCCCCCTTTAAGTGATACAGATAGTGGAAGCTAGAGGGGGCGAATTGCCTTTCACCCAGGCAGGATAAGGCACTGATAAAGCCTTCATCCCTGGACAGGAGGCCTTTCTGTATGAAGTGTGCTCTGTTCTGTTTCACAGTGATTATTGTTCTCTCTCACATCAGAGCCATAGGTGATCTTTCTCAAGTTTTTACTATGAAAACCCAATGCAGTTGCTCAAGATAAAACCCATGAAAGTCTTGGGTTCCTTAAGTCTGTGGCCATAGGAGTTTCCCATTCATTCTAGTGCTACTCAGCTTAAAATGAAAATAAGACTTTTTCAGAATTCTATTTGGCAAACTAGTCAGTGTCCATTAGGATTGTCATATGATACATAATTTTATATTAAAAAATGCAAATTAGAACAGACATGAAAGTGGAGGGTTCCTCTCAATTCATCACTGGATAGAATACTTCCTTACATAAAATACTAATGAACATGGTTCTAAAACAGTAATTATCCACTGTAGTTGGAAAATCAAATTTAGGCTTAAAAATGTATTAAAATCTATAGCCACAGTTCTAACAAGCACAGTAATTTATCAAATGGAATGTTTAAAAATAGTATGGGTTTTAAAATCAAGCTTTTATTACTGAATGTCTGCCATAAACATTGAAATTGTACATAATGACCCAAATTTATTAAAGAATCTGAAATACAAGCTTTTTATGTATGTTACTAAAGATGATTCAGTAATTATTTATTTTTAGTTACTAAAAAATCAAGTATTATTTATATTTTATATTGCTCAGATATTTATCATTAGATTATCATTATTCAATAGATTTCTTTCAGGCCAAGATTATTCCTGGCTTGGAGATGACTAAAATGAAATATAGCAAAGTACTTTCACATTTAAGAATGTAACAGCAAACCTAGTTTTGTATAAGGAATTCATTCTTATTCTTTGTACAATTAACATTTTCATAAGTTGAAATTCCGATGAGGTTGCATCCAAGTATTCAACTGCCCAATTCAGTGTAGGCAGGAATTCTTTAAAGCCCTTTTTAGTGGCTAGTCTGCTGTTTATGTGGATATATGGCAGGGGAATTATTTCCTGTTGTTGCTATGGTAGCTTTCTGCACTTTGTGACTCTGTTGACCACAGCCATTTGTCTCACAGATTAAGTGCTGTACCTGCATTGATTTATCTGCTATAGCACTTGTTCTGGTTTAATTTAATTATTTCTTGTGTATGCAGCTTATTGCATTAGGTTTCATGTATTTATCCATTTAAAATATATTTTGTCATGTATTGCTAGAGCATCTGGGCACCCTAAAGTAAATAAGAGTTAAACCAATTTATGAATAATAAACCTATCCATTTAATCAGAAACCTATTTCCACACTAACAGCTGTAACTACCTGCTAAGTAAGATTACACGTATACCTGACTCTTTGAATCAAAATACTCGCAAAACAAAATTTACTCATATTGTTCCCGGTTCAGTCGACTTAAAATCCCAACTTTCCTAGTCGTTACTTTATCAGTATCGTTCTAAGTTATGTTTGAAAGTTTTTGGAAATTTAAACAGTAACGTTTCTTGGGGTTCATCTGCCAGATAATGGTTCAAGAAATGCCTCGTGCTGAATGCCTTCTGTGGCTCATACTTTCTATAATACGGAGATCAGTGGTGTAATGATAAAGAAGTCAATGAGCTGTTTCATCCTGATGGGGATTTCACGGCTTATTCTCACATAGAGCAGTTATAGATTTGCTGTAGCATGATGAGGCTAAGATTATGGCTTTCATATGGAGTTCTTGGGACAGGTAAGGCTTTGTCCTACCCCCTCAGCTGTTGGTAGTCAAAGGCCTATTTTCTTCAAATCACAGGACAGCTTACCTGGGGGGTCTCATCATAAGGGCTTGGATAGGATCTTTGTCCTGTGTGCTTCCCATCCCAGAGCGACTATACAGCAGAGCACTCCTTCCAGTGGGGGTTTTTCACAGCTCAGAGAAACTTGCTTCGAAGTTTGGATTTGGAGATGCCTCATTCACATCCCATATTTTACTTCTTGATAATAGAGGTGAACGTAAATTGTATGACATAATCTATATGTTACCTTTAATCTTAATGATAATCCCATAAAGTGATTCAGCTAAAATGGCACAGTTAATGACTGACAGAGCCAGAATGCAGGCTAGGCCTTCCTGGCCTCAATGGCCAGGCTCTTTCTCCCTGATAACATTGTCTCCAAGAGGGTAACTGCATTTTCAGGGTAATTGCAGGTGACTGCAAAAAACTTAAAAGCATATTTTATTTGTGGTTATAGTTTATGATCTCAGACATAAACTTATGTTTATTAATTTGTAAATATCTGAGCTGTTTTCAAAAGTTTAATCATGTCAAACTTTCCAAAAAGTTTATAGCAAGACATACGAGAGATCTTAAAATGGTATTTATGAACTGTGTATTGGACTCTGACAGCTATATACTCATTGCTTATTATTTTATTTTCAAAATCGTATTTGGATCTGAGTTTGGTACATATGTTTAAACCTAAAGATAGTAGTTTTGCCAACTAGTGGATAAGCTTTCAGGATATAACCAAATTTTAAAATATGTGTCTTTTTCAGGTTTGGAAATCCCAAGATAATAAATTGAGGTGCTAGATTTTCTATGCAGGATGAGAAAAGAACATATTCAAAATCTGCTTTGACAACTCTTACCCTCACATCAAGGGTATAACATGGTTGAAAATAGAGAGGGCAGTGGTAACACTGAGGCAGGATTTATTTTGAGAGTTTCTAACTGTTCTTCATTCCCCTATCTTGAATGACATAGTTCTTCTTAGATCAAGATGAAGAAAGGACTTTAAAGAAACTACTTACAGATATTATATTTATCCTCTGTAATTTGGGGGCTCATTGAATTGGTTTTAAATTGTGGTTGTGAAAAAAAAAAGTCTCCAAGGTAAGCTGAAGTGGCTTGAAGCTGCCTAGCTGCTTGGCTTTGGTCATGTTTGGAAAATAATTGCACACCTCTATGCACTTGGGCAAAGGTACATGATTTTCAGGGACTAGTCTTAGAATCTATGGTTGGACTAATAGTTAAAGATATTAAAGATCCTGGTCAAAAAGTCTGTGTCAGAGGCAAAACAAATCAGAGAATGCAGATGGATATGAACTTTCAGATGAAGAAAAATTAACAAGACGACAATAGAGGTAGAGGGTCAATGCAGGGAGAAAAACTGTCCAACATCATGATAGTTGCAGTAGGAGGAATTGATCAGGGAGTCCACCAAAGGAAGCGGGAGGAAAAGGGTAAGCCTTCAGTGTCTGCCAAAGTAAGGACTTTTGTGCTTCTTATATTTGCACTTTACTACAATCTTAATTCTGAAATGTATCAGTAAGCTCTTGCTGTGTAACCACCCTAGAACTTAGTGAGTTCAAGCAACGAACATTGATTTTTCATGACTTAAAGTGTAAACTTAGTGGTTGTTCTTGTGTAAGATGGCTTGGCTAATGTTAAGGTTCATTTGGCAGCTTGGCTGGGATGATAATCTAGGATGGCCAGTCTCACATGTTTGGCAGTTGGCTTGAGGTCAGCCAGGACAAATGAGATTACTTGGCCACATATCTCTCTTTATCCAGCATGCTCTTCCTGACACATTCACATGGAGATGGTCACAGTGTTCCCACATACAGCCAAGAGAGGCTAAGGCTCAATGCACAAATACTTTTAAGTCTGTTTTGCATAGTTTGGGCTAGATCCAATAGTTTTGAGGTTCTACTCCACTATAAGATTGCTTCTTAGCAATTAATTAGCAACATTATGTGGAACAAGAACTCAAAAGATGTAGCCATAGCATACTGTCCTGTTGCTTAAAGCAGTTCAGAAGGATAAGCCTACGGTCTAGGAGGGAACGGGAAACAAGGAGGGAAACTATTGTGGCAGATTTTGCAAACATTATGTCCCTTGAAGATTTTAGAAGCAGTTTAGATAAGCCAGGCAAAATGAGAGAAGAGAAAAAATACTCAAT
Source organism: Camelus dromedarius (assembly GCF_036321535.1). Classification (NCBI taxonomy): domain Eukaryota; kingdom Metazoa; phylum Chordata; class Mammalia; order Artiodactyla; family Camelidae; genus Camelus; species Camelus dromedarius. The sequence goes on along the minus strand of NC_087436.1, from coordinate 63,213,048 downwards.
TTTACATGAGATACACAGTGTAGGTTATTTTTGCAGGACCACTTTAGTAGGGACTGTAGTGTCTGTAGTACTTTTATTATCAGAGAATGACAGGAAAGGTTAAGACACCATTCTCAGATTTTATTCAAATTTAGAGTAAGTATGAACCTACTAAATACATCTGAGCAGATGCGGAAGGGGAAAAATAATAATATTGCTTTATGACTACATCTTTTGAGTTCTTCTTGTTCCATGTAATATTTAGAGCTAAGAAGCAATCTTATAGTGGAGTAGAGCCTCAAAGCTATTGAATCTAGCCCAAACTATGTTTCTTTTGGCGTATTCAGTATTAATCAAATATATTAGTTATCCGGGTGTAAAAATGAGGAGACCTTATATAAAAAAATCCTGAATTTTTAATATCATTGAAAAAGCTTCATCACTCAAGTCAGGTGTGGGCTGGAACTGAGCATCAGCTAGAGAAGATTTATGACTTCTTTCTATTGAAATCCCTCCTTGGCCTACTTTAAGGTCACACAGCTAATGGTAGTAAATACATACATACATGTAGATACACTTCTGTATGACTGCAAACCCCCTGCCTTCCCTTGCAATACCCCGACCAAATGTATTCTACCAACCCAAACTTACAATGTTCGTATTGTATAGTATTATAGAATTGTATTAGATTATGGCTATACTTTCTTTTTTAATTCTGTTTCCCTCTTTTGTAAATTTTTGTTATTAAGGTTTTTTTTTTTTAAAGGAGAGATGTATGAAAGTATTGTACTGCCCTTGCTTAACGTATTTTTTACAGAATTTTCTGAATTTGTTTCTTTTTGTGTACTTCATTCAAAAGAATTTTTTTTTCCAAATTTGGCTTTGGCATGTATGCTGAAAGTCTTGTGTTTTTGAGATCTTTTTTGTTGTTTAAATTGAATGCCAATGTGTTTATATCTAATTTGAAAGTTCTTATCGGTTAATACTTTAAAAACAACAACTTACTGTGTTTCATTCAGGATTGCAATTGAGAAATTTAATGTCACCTGATTCTTATTCTTAATGGTCTATTATTCACTTCTGGAAACTTTCATAATTTTTTCTTTTATTGATATTTTTGCATTACATTATGATGTTTTGAGGCAGAAGGTTTTCTTAGTATCATTTGTTTGGCAAGCCAAAGGTAATTTCAGCCTAATGTCGCTGCCTAATTATCCCTTTTTATAAAATAGCTTAGCCTTCCCATTTTAACTTTTCCCTTTTATTATTCATGTATTGATGCTAATTCTTTATTTCATATCTCTTGTCTTTTATTTTTCTTTATTCCTTCTTTTTTTTTCCTGGAGATTTTGTCAATCTAGTTTTCCATTTGTGTTTCAGGCACTTTTCAGAGTTCACTGAATTTTGGTAATTTCAGTGATAATTAAAAAAAAATTTGTAAAATATTCTACAAAGATTTAATATTTCTAAAATAAAAAATAGAGTATTCATAAATAGGTAATGGACCAACAATGCACACATTTAACTTTTTATTAATATTAATTATTTTATTAATAAAGATACATCTAGAAAATGAGGTTATACTCAAATTTAAGTCAAAGATATGGGTATTAAAGCATATAGAACAACTGAGCACATATTAAAAACTCAGGGTGAATCACTACTGTAATTATTGTGATCAATATGCAGTTATTTAATATGGCAGGGGCATGCTTATAAAATGTGAGAATATTCAAGCTATAATTTTAAGTGAAGTTTGATAGCATTATAGTATATACTTAAAAGCTTCTATTGCATATTAAGAGAATTAGCCCTTGAAGTTAAGCCTGTGTTCATACTATTTTCTGTGTCTGGAATACTATTTCCTCTATTTACCAGGTTTTTCAATTCTCGTCTATTGTCTTGTTTTCATTCAAGAAGTGTTCCCTGGCCTCAAAAATCTAAATTAAACTGCCTACATAGTTTTCCTTATTACATTGTAATAGCTTGGTCATAGCACTTACTAAAGATTATATATTTGTCCATTGACATTTCTATGTACCAATAGAATATACTCTCCATAGGAGTAGGATCATGCCTTCTTGTTTTTTTATTCCCAACACTTGGCTGGGAGTAGATTCAGTACATAATTTAAATAATAAATAGAAAGGAAGAAGGGAGGAGAGAGAGGGAATGGAGGAAGGAAGAATCAGATAATAGGATATTTTAATTTTCTTCATTGTGAATTTTTTTTAACCTGTGTGCTCTGGATCTGAATTCCCTGAATTGACTTATTTCTGTCTACTTGTCATCCTTTTGATACTTTGAGAATACAAGGATAGTTTAAATTCCTTGGATTTCTTAGAGTAGCTGATGAAGATGTATATCTGATAAATATGTTGATTGTCATGATTATTTCCTAGGCAGTGCTTTCAACTTCTACCTCTCCTACAGGAGGAGGGTGTAATACTGTTTAATCATTTAAGAATCACCGCTGTTCTATTATTTTGTCTGACATGAGCTGATTGTATTACATGATATCGGTATACAGATTTATTCATAGTACTATAGTATTTTTGTTTTTAACAATCCATCAACATTAGTACTTCTTGGCTTATTTATTTCTTGATTTATTATATATTTAATAATACTATTACATGATAATGATATTAAATACATGATATTTTAGAGGGATATTGAAACTGACAGGAATTAAGACGAATTATGGGGAGAGAAGCAAGATGGCGGAATAGAAGGATGCTCGTAGCTCACCCTCTCCCACAAATACACTAAAACTCAAATCTATGGATCCACTCAGGCAACCAGAGCACCTGCGGAACTCTGACAGAACATTGCCCTCTTCCAAAGACAAAGACACCAAAAATAGGGTAGGAGAAAAGGAAAAAAGAAAGAAGAAAAAGCAAAACAATGTGGGACTGGTCCTGCGGGGAGGGAGCTGCAAAGGAGGAATAGCACTCGTTCACTGGGTCTGGGTCTCCCCCCCTCCAATGGAGAGGCCAGCGGGATGGAGGGGGAGCCTCTGAGGCTCAGATCTGCCCCGAGCAGCCCTTGACTGACAGAACTAAGTTAAATGGGCACAAAGGGTCCCCATGACACCCAGCCCAAGATGCGAGCTGACAGCCTGGAGCCGGGATAGGCCGTCCGGGCAGACAGAGGACTGGGGCGGCTGCACTGAGGCATCCCTGGGGGATTGCAGGGTGCTGTGCACCATGGCTGGGAAGGGATACAGAGCAGAACAACCTCGGTCCCCCATAAATTGCAAAGAAAGCAAAGCAATATGGCTGGTGTGCCCTGAAGGGAGGGGCACTGTAGCCTTTGTCTCCTCAGAACCGTGGCACCATTACTAGAGCTTCTCACAAGAAGAGAGGTGGGGTGCAGCCACAGCCACCATCTCCTCATGTGCGCAGCGCCCAGGTTGGGGCAGGGCCGAGACCTGAATCCACAACGGAGGGCTCCGCAACCTCCTAGGCAGGACTGACTTGTTTATAGCCCGAGGCAGATAGGATCTTTCTGCCCTGGCACCTCAGAGAACTCGTGCTGCCAAGACAACCATGAGCTGAGATTTGGCATGGAGCAGGGGTGGGGCTGTTCCGTGGTCTTCCCTGAGCCCGCCTACAGAGTGTGGACCTGAGGTGGAGCAGGCAGCTGCACAGAGCAGCAGACTGACCAGCTGCTGTGAGAGGGTGGGCAGCAAAACGCCTTCCTGGCAGGAACGCAGCACCTGAACACGGTGCTGGGAGGGGGTTCACCACCTGCCTCGCCCGAGCGCAGCATCTGACTGTGGCATCAGGAGGGGGATTGACCTGCCCACCCACCGGTTTTATTCCTGCATAGGCTTTAGATAGATAAATAAACTCCTTAAGGACCACAATAGATAACTGATACTCCTCAAGCTTCACAGTGCCAGAGAGATATGAGCAATATGAAGAAGTAGAGGAACCACTTCCAATTAAAAGATCAAGAGAAATCCCTTGAAAGCACGATCAAGAAAATAGACATTGATAGCCTGCTAGATCAAGATTTCAAAAAAGGAGTGATCAAAGTACTGAAGGAACTAAAAGAAATAGTGTTTAGAGATATAAAATATGTCAAAAAAGAAATAGAAGCTATAAAGAAGAACCAAGAATTAGTAAACTCATTTGCTGAGATGAGAGCTGCCTAAAGGCTGTACAAAAGCAGGCTAGATCATGCAGAGGAACGAATAAGTGACCTGGAAGACAGGACAACAGAAAGCACCCAATCAGAATAGCTGAAAGAAAAACAAATAAAAAACTATGAAAACAATATAAGGGGCCTACGGGATAATATAAAGCATGCCAATCTACACATAATAGGGATTCCAGAAGGGGAAGAAAGAACAAAGGGGATTGAAAAGGTATTTGAAGAAATCATGTCTGAAAACTTCCCAAACCTGAAGAAGGAATCAGATATCCAAGTACAGGAGGCTCAGAGGGTCCCAAACAGGAAGAACCCAAACAGACCCACACCAAGACATATCATCATCAAGATGGCCAGAGTCAAGGATAAAGAACTGATCCCAAAGGCAGCAAGAGAAAAACAAAGAGTGAGTTACAAGGGTACCCCCGTAAGGCTCTCAGCTGATTTCTCTACACAAACACTACAGGCCAGAAGGGAGTGGCAAGATATATTCAAAGTCCTGAATGAAAAAAAGATGCAGCTTAGGATACTCTATCCAGCAAGGCTATCCTTTAGAATAGAAGGAGAGAGAAAGAACTTTACAGACAAGCAAAAACTAAAAGAGTTTAGCAACACTAAACCCATGCTAAAAGAAATATTGACAGGTCTACTCTAAATAGAAAAGAAGCAGGATGCTACAAAAATGAGAAACTCATAACTGGAAAGGAGATAACTGCCATGAATTACAAAAAGAATAAATACAAAATTGTAAAAGAAGACATCTAAATCATTAAGAGTGGGAGAGGGAAGCAAGGAAAGCCTCTGTGGAAAACAGTATGGAGATTCCTCAAAAGACTAGGAATAGACTTACCATATGACCCAGGAATCCTGCTCCTGGGCATATATCCAGAAGGAACCCTACTTCCAAATGACACCTGCACCCCAATGTTCATAGCAGCACTATTTACAATAGCCAAGACATGGAAACAGCCTAAATGTCCATCAACAGATGGCTGGATTGAGAAGCAGTGGTATATTTATATGATGGAATACTATTCAGCCACAAAAACTGACAACATAACGCCATTTGCAGCAACATGGATGCTCCTGGAGAATGTCATCCTAAGTGAAGTAAGCCAGAAAGAGAAAGAAAAATACCATTTGAGATCATTCATATGTGGAATGTAAAAAAAAAAGAACATAAATAACAAAACAGAAACAGACTCATAGACATAGAATACAAACTTGTGTTTGCCAAGGGGGCGAGGGGGTAGGAAGGGACAGACTGGGATTTAAAATGTAGAATAAACAAGCTTATACTATATAGCACAGGGAAATATATACAAGATCTTGTGGTTAGCTCACAGCGAAAAAAAAATGTGACAATGAATATATATATGTTCATGTATAACTGAAAAATTGTGCTCTATGCTGGAATTTGACACAACATTGTAGAATGACTATTACTCAATAAAAAATGTTAAAAGAATAATAATAAAACCAACCAAACAGCAACAACAACAACAAGACGAATTATGAATGTTTAAAATATTTCAAATATATTTATAACATATAGTAGAAAAATATATAGAGTATGTTTAGCGTTTAAAGCATTGATTTTTAAGTAGAGTATGTTTGCATATATTCTGTCCATATATACAAAAAGGATAATGCTTATATTGTCTTCAAAAGGTAGTAGACCAGAGGCTTTCTATAGGAAATGAATTAATGGGTCCATTGTGCATGAAATCCCATTTTGTTAAGTGAAATAAGACCATCAGTCTTTATTGATCTTGTTGCTTTAAGATTGGTTATGCCTCCTGGTTTCCTTTTATCTAATCAACACTATTATGTGAATATAGAAAAATAGTCTTGAAAACTGGTGATGATGAATTGTCTTAAAATTAACTTCAAATTCAAACTGTCCCCAAACATCCTACCATAAATATATCCTTACTTAATCTAAATATTGAAAATAATATAGTAATTAGGAAGGAATGAAGAAATAAAGTAGTGCCTGATCATGTAAAAGCAAATGAACTGGACTGAATTTTACAGGATTGAATTTTCATATCAGGGAATCTATATGGGGAAACATTTAAGTTATTGAGTACATGAAAATTAATTACACATGCTCTCACACACAAACATACAGAAACGGTCTATATATATCTTTTCAGGCCTTAACAGACTAAAATAAGAAGAGAATGTTAATGACTTTTCACTTTATACTCAAAACGTGATAAAAGGCATTGTTGAATGTGAAAACCTGGCTTGCTCATAATCATATGCCTTTTCTAAAATCATGTAAACTTATGGGAACATTCATTACGAGACACTTTTTAAGACTCACTTAGCTGACTATAACATGAAAATACATGGTTTCTTTATAACTATTTTTCTTTCTAAAGATATGAATATATACACACATATATACATACATATATATATATATATATATACACATGTGTATGTTTATAATCTAAGGAATTACCCCATCATATCAGGAGAATGGAAAGGTCACTATACTGGTTATTTTAAAAGACATACTTCGAAGACAGTATTTATCCTACCCCAGTTTTGAGAAGGAACAATGCAATAGGAAAAAGTACAATAGGCATAGTTTGAACCCTCCTTATAGTAAACGATCAGAATAACACACCTCTTTTATTGGGTTATTATTATTCCTCTTAAAGCTACTTTCAGTAGTCATCTTTGTATGTTGCTGTTAAACCAATTTAGCTGTCAAAGCTTTGTTATAACATGGTATCGTTAATTTAACCTTTCGACAAATACATTGAAACAACCTCTCAGGATCAAGAATTTCCATAGCAAAACTCATGGGGAATGAAGAATGATGAATCTGATTTGGTCTTAGTATCAACACAGCATCTTGATAGTTAACTATTAACTAAATTAAATATTATACTTCTATAGTATTGAGTAGAGAAGTATTTTGAAGAAGACTTTATATTTCAGAAATTCAGTTTTTGTTTTTATTAAATTGCCCTTCTATGATTTTCTCTATTTCTCTACTAATTTTAGCTAATAGATCTAATTTAACTCTAAATTGTTGAATGTTTTGTAAACATTATGCAGAATCTTAGAAGTGACCGACCAAAAGAGACACCTGAAAAACTAGTCAAAAAATTATTTTATATTATGTGAGGTACGGTTATTTTTCCAAGGTGCAGTTAAAATAACTTTAATTCCTATTATCAATTTTAGTTGTGAATGTGCTTTTGAATCTAAGCGTTGTATGTATTTTCACTTCAATATAACATTTATATAAGCATGTGCTTTAGTTTTATTTCCAAGGGATTTTATGTATAGAGAAGATTAGATAAAATATTAAGATAATATTCATAGAAAAATAATAAATCCAGTGTTAATTTTGACAAATGGATATCTTCAGAATATTTCATTTATCATTATTAACATTATATATTATAAGCCTGAGAAAATTTTTATAATATTGGTTATGCTACACTATTAACTCTGAAATACTTGCTATATAACCATCAAGCATACTGTAGAAACCTGAAATCCTTAATTTTTAAAGTCAAATATATCCTGTTACTTGTCCATCAAATAAGAATGGAAATAACATTAGGTAACACTATTTAATTAGCAAAGTTGATTCTAAAAGTTAACTACTTTTCTCAATTCACTTTACAAAAAAAAAATACCTATTTAATAGGTATTTATTTTTATCTATTGTTTATGATATTCTCATTTTATAAATTATGCAGAAGTTTCCCTAGACAAAAATAAGATTAATTTTCACTTTATGAATTTACTTTTCTACAGAAATACCCATATATGTGACTTACAGGCCAACAAATAAATATCTATAGATCTTGGGGAAAAAGTTTTTTAAATCTAAGGTCCAGAAAATTTTTAATGGATTAAAAAATATTTTTACTTAATGGTTGTTCACAATTAAATTTGATGTTTTCTCAAGTCATGTTCTTCATGACAATTGAAAACTTATTCTTTTATAGCACTTTCTTTTATGTGTATACATTTTTTGGGATTTGTTGCAAGAGAAATGATCCTTTATCTGAATGAATGTATGCATTACTGCCTTACATAATAAGAGTATAAGGGTAGGTATAGCTTCAGGTGGGGATATTTTTCAGGACTCAAATGGGTCACAAGAATCCTTTCCCAAGTTTTGCATTTTTTACCCAAAAGTCCTGGGTTTAAATCATCGCAATATCCAGTTTACAATGTAAGGGAGGATCTGATGACTTACACACAATTCTTCCCTCTTAATTGGCCTGAATTAGGCACATACCAATCCCTGAGCTGATCTCTGTAGCCCCAAAATGGAATGACTTGATGGATCTACCATCTATCACATATTACTCCCTGGGCTTCTAGGGGTACCGTCAAATTTATCCACAGGATATGGATTAAGAGAATAGTAATCAGTGGTAGCAGAATTAAATGATCAGGAGGATGAAAGATTCCAGGAGACAGTGACAATAGATAGCTCAGACAGTGTTGATTTTCATTTTTTATATGACTTGAGATTAGGTTAAATATCAATGCTTGGTCATAAATCAGTATGTATAATTCAAGTTCCAATTAAGGAATTAGAATAACTTTTTATTGATCTGTAGTAAAGACATTAAATACACATGCCATGTGCAAGGACTAAACACATTTTACTTTATTATTTAAATATTCAGGTCCTTTCAAAAGTAGAAATAGAGCATAATTCCCCTATTGTACTCATCTCTCAGCTTCAGCTTTTAACAATTGATAGCAAATCATGTTTTATCTCTATGCCATAGCTGTTTTTCCTATTTCAACATCACTGGACAGTTTTCATTAAAAGTCATAATGTAACTTCATTACATAAATTATGTAATTTGGACTATAAGAGTAGCGGATCTTTCACCTTTAGGGAATTTAAAAATATTTAAATATTGTTATTGAATACTCATAATTAATATTGAACAAGGTTGGAAATAGTTGATATATCTTATATTTTACTATAGTCTTTATTAAATGCAATCTACTCTAATTTCTGATCATGAAACATTTAAACTGAAAATACAACAAACAACATTAATATTTACTTCCTCTATATGTCTTACTTTTGTTAATGAATTTGGAGATAATGTCTAGAATAAATAAATATTGCCAAATTCTTAGAAGATGCTGTTTATATTTATTTAAGAGGTAACATTTACAGCTTAAATATATGTGCATTGTGAATGCTTGGAATCTTTAAATATTTATTTTGAAAACTTAAAATACTTCATCTTTCTTACATATAAAATGGTTATTTTGAATTGGAGATAAATTTTAATCTCAATTAGTCATGGAGTCCTGGTAAAGCCCTATAAAGTCTCTTAGCTTGTGGCTAGTCTTCTAATTGAGGAATATTATGTTTACCTTGTTGAAATGTTTGTAGAACTAAGAATATATGGAGAACCTAGAAAAGCATCTACTTAAAAGTAGTTTATAAAACAATTTTTTTCAAAATTGAGTAGAATATCTGAAGTCCATTAAACTACTAAGTAAACAATATTTATTATCTAAATCTTCATGATATCTAAATCTAAATTGGGATTGATGCATTAAAACAGGCAGGACTGGGTGGAGAAAAAAAATGGAGAAGATAGCAGTGCTGAAATTGATCAAAGTTCTACTAAGAGGGCTAACATTTTCTAATTTTCCACAGGCTATTTGATTTGGAAATTCTTTAGTGTAAAAATTGTAAACATGAAATTGTTTCTGCTTGCAGTTCAACTTCTCCCAGTGTGAAACTCAACCATATGCAATATTTCATGTAATTATTTTAAATATTTTTCAACAATGAGAACAACAAAGGGAAGAGCCATGAAAATAAAAGCATCAGTTGCTATAAATATATTTGCAAATATGACTCATGATACTCAATCAATAGAAATGCATTCATAAATATCAAGAACTGGAAGTGACATTAATTTTTTTATTGAAGTATAGTCAGTTACAGTATGTCAATGTCTGGTGTACAGCATAATGTTCCAGTCGTACGTATACATACATATGTTCATTTTCATACTCTTTTTCATCATAGATTACTACAAGATATTGAATATGGTTTCCTGTGCTATGCAGAAGAAATTTCTTTGTGTCTGTTTTATATATAGTAGTTAATATTTGCAAATCTCAAAGTGACATTAATTTTTATTGCAACAATCTAATTTTATCAGTTTTAAACTCCGAAGCTCAGAGAAATTAACTTACCCTCATCCCTGTCTCTAGTATATGGTAGAAACTGCAATCAGTGAATTAACTAAAATAAAACTGTTTTCCTAACAGGTACAGTACAACCATTTACAATGAGAATAACACTGTCAATGTTGCAGAAATTTTGTTATACTCAAATGAGTTAGGACATGCTTAGCAGAGTGTCCTGCTAATAGGAAAACCTCAATACACATTAGAGTTGGTGATGGAAATGATGATCAAAAAGATGAAAACTGTGAGAAACAATACCATCACAACAGAAATCCCCCTGCTCATGTGCTCCATCAGTGTACTTGATGCCTGTGTGGTAAATGGCTTCGTGGCCACAAATTCCTTCCAGCCCAGTATGCACGGCACTTTGTAATGTGGCATTGCTGGTCCAACCGCAGGGCAGGCGTTGTGATTTTCTTTGCTCAACTAAATGTGATGGAACTAATACTGTGTGAGTTCTGGAGTCTAGGCCTCGAGACCCCCTTGAGTCAGCCTCCAGATTTGCCATCTTTAACATTTCCCTGAGATGGCCACGTATGGAAGGCCACAGGCTTGATGGAAAATGTGAGGCCACGTTGTGTACCAAATAACAGCCAGTTCCATCCTTCATTGTGATTGTGTCCATCTTATATGTTCTATTCCAGCCAACCCTCCAGCTGACCACAGTCACTCAGCCAATGAAACAATTCATGAGAAATATTTTCATTGTTGTATAAACCATTAAGTTTTATGGCAGTGTGATATATAACAATAGATAATAGAGATGAGAACCTAGATTTTTATTAACTTTATTTTAAACAGAAAATTATGTTTACCTTTTCTAAATAACAATGAAAGAGAAGAGAACTGAATAAAATTTTGTGTTTTCAGCAAAATATTTACTTATTTACTCTGTATTGGTACTCTGGCATGGATATGAATCAATAGTAATAAATATATACAGTGTAACACTTTATGATGATTACTATTTACAACTAAAAATTTAAGTGAATTCAACTTAAATGGATTTCTACTATGTCTTTTTTTTATGGCAAAAAGAATTGAAATGTATTACAGAAATGTAAAGGATAGTTAACAGTATACATTATGTAACACTATGTAAACATTTTATTAGCTAAACAATTTATTACTGCATATCAAGTATTGATGTTATTTAAAAAACTCCATAATATGGTGGTGAAACCTTTTTAACATAAATATTTTATTTTAGAACAACTTTCAATTTAGAAAGAAATTGTGGATATGGTATAGTGTTATATGACTCACCCCCATTTTCCTCTATTATTGATGTTGTATGTATGATTATGTCTTATATATCAACATACTATATATAATGTATATTATAATGTATAAGAAATGTAAATTATGTTCGTAATTTATGCTGCTTACAACTAATGAACCAATGTTGATATATTAAGCAAAGTCCATACTTTATTGAGACTTGATTAGTTTTACCTAATTCCTTTTTTCTGTTCTAACATTTTATTCAGGATACCACATTACATTATTCCCTATGTCTCCTTAGGCTTTCTGCCTGTGAGCTTGTGATAATCCCTTAGAATTTTGTTGTCTCTGAAGTTTCAAGGAGTACTGTGTAGGTATTTTGTAGACTCTCCCTCAGTTGGAATTGCTCTGATATTTTCCTTATGATTAGTCTAGGGTTATGTGTTTTTAAAAGGAAGATCGCAGGGGTAAAGTGACATTTCATCACATATCAAGAGAAAATGCTCTCAAGATGACATATCGCTGTAGCTGGTAAACTTGATCACCTGGCTGAGACAGTGTTTTTCAGTTTTCTCACTGCAGTGTTACTCCCCTTCCCCGCAACATCCTTGTGCCCTTTCATACTGTACTCTTTGAAAGGACGTCAAAATGCACAAATTTAAGGAGAGGATAATTATGTTCTCCTACCTTGAGGGCAGAATATCCACACAAGTTATTTGAAATTCTCCTGTGCTTGTGAGGTTTGTTTCCTCTGCCTCATTCATTCATTCAATCATTATGACCCTCAGTATGGACTTGTGTATTTATTTTATACCTTGGGTTATAATCCAATACTGCTTTATTAATGTTGCTCAAATTGCCTCAGCTTTGGCATTAGGAAATCTTTCAGCTGGCTTCTGTGTCCTTTTAACATACCCACATCAACATAGGGTTTTTGGGTTTTTTGTTTGTTTTGTTTATTGAGTACTATCTTACTTTCTGGCACTACAAGACACTCCAGGCTCATCTTGAATATTTCCTGCCTCAGTTCCAGAATCAACCATTCTTCCAAGGAACCTTGCTCCCTTTTGTTGAAGATGGTTATTAGAAACCAAGATGTGGGCTCTAGGTGTGGTTGTGGTTACCTTCAGGCCTTCTCAGGTGACAGTGTAAGGAAATAAATATATGTGTATATACTAACCTGTGCATAGGTATATATATATAAATAAAATGTTACCATCTTTTTCTCTATTCAACTAAAAATGAATTCATATTGGTATCACCATGTCTAACTCATTTCCACATGAATTATTCAAGCCTTTTTTCATTTCTTACTTATAAGTACCACTTCGATAGTGAAACAGTGGCTCTCATCATCCGTCATTCATTTACAACCAGTTACACAATACAGACAATCCCTGGCCTAGCATGGTGAAAATGATGCTCATTTAGTAGAAAAGTACTTTGAATTTTGATTTTTTCCTAGGCTGGCGATATGCGGTAGGATACTCTCTGGTGATGCTAGGCAGTGAGCCACACCTCCCAACCAGCCGTGAGATCACAAGCATAAACAACCGATACGGTTACAAACATCCTGTATCCATACAACCATTGGATTTTTCACTTTAAGTATACTATTCAATTACATGAGCAATTTAACAATTTATTATAAAATAAGTTTTGTGTTTGATGATTTTTCTAAACTGTAGGCTAATCTAACCGATCTGAGCATGTTTAAGGGAGGCAAGGCTCAGCTGTGATGTTTGGTAGGTTAGATGTATTAACTGCATTTTGAGTTAATATTTTCAACTTACAGTTTATAGAGATTTTACCCATTGTAAGTTGAGGAAGATCTGTACATGTATAGTTGGATCTGAATTGTTAACTTGTACCCTTATGGGAAATAGGTTTACAGACTAAAGTACAGTGGTTATGACCAAATATTTTAATTTATTTATAGCCATTAGTCTTACCGATTCAACTCATTCCAAATGACTTAGACTTAAGTCTGCATCTTTTCACCATCCCATTCAGTATGGTTGTTTCATATAATTTGTAATAGTTAGATTATTTTGTAACATACTGCATTGCATTCTAGGATCCCCCAACCTCCTCAATTTTTTTAAATGTTGTATACCTAACTCTTTAGAGTTATATGGACTTTGACAACTTCATAATGAAATATATCAATCATTACAGTGTCAAATAGAATAGATCCACTACCATAAAATAATCTTATTTTATCAATACAACCATCCCCCTTCCCTCAAAACCCTGATGACTTCTTATGTGATTATCATTTTTTATTATTTCAGAATCTCATGTAATTGAAATCCTGCAGTATGTAGCATTTTCTGACTTGGTTCTTTATCTTAGCAATATGCACTTAAGATTCAACATGTCTCTTTGTGAATTGATAACTCATTTTTTTAAGTCATTGACCTTTTTTACTATTCCATCACTTAGATATATATCCTATACAATGGAATATTATTTATCCTTTCAACTACTGAAGGGCATTTTGGTTAACTTCAATGTTGGATGATTATGAATAAAGCTGCTATAGATACCCACATGCCAGTTTGTGTGTCGAAAGTTTCAAATCTGTTGGATGTATACTCAGGAACATGGTTGCTAAATTGTAGGCTAAGAGCATATTTATTTTTGTAAGAAATTGCCAAAGTGGTTATTCCATTTTTACATTTAGATCAGAAAACAATGAGAGTCCCTTTTCCTCCACAATTTAGCTAGTGATTGGTAATATAATTTTTAAATTTTCTTTTAGCTATTCTACTAGGTTTACAGTGGTATCTTACTATTTCAATTTACATTTCCCTAATGAAAAATATTATCAGGGAAGGGTAATGAGCATCTTTAGGGAAAAAAATGAGCATCTTTTCGTATGCATATTTTCTAACTGTAAATCTTCTTTGGTGAAGTATCTGTTGAAGTTTTTTTGTTTTTATTTTAACCCATGTTAATAGCTTTTTTTGGTCATCCTATTTTTGATTTTTATGTTTCTTATTTGAAACAGGAGGTTTTGAGCTATCTGGAGTGGGAGAAGTGGACTTTCCTTAGTGGGAAAAGTCTGTGAAGTCTTTTCTCCTGGAGATTAAGCATTTGCTTTTAGGAATATTCTGCCCATTTTATAGTGCTCTCCTTCCCAGTCCATGAGGGAGCAGGGAAGAGGAATTGTCTTTGCTCTTTACCATCATATGCTTATGAAGTTACTCAAAGTAAAACCAATGAATCTGTGAGATAAAACCCACAAAATTGTGGGGAACTGCCTACCCCAGGAGTTTCTCACTCTCATACTAATCCACACTCAGGCTCCATCAAGTTGTTAAATTCCCATTTAAGTCGTCTTCTCAGTTTATGGCCCTAGCGGCTTCTGCTTCAGGTTAGCAGATCTCTACTGTGACTCCAGATTTGAGTCTTCCTTCAGAATTTGTGACGTTCATTGGTTCTGTGATCATAGTTCTTTGAGAAGTCCAAGAAAATTTGTTGAATTTCAGTAATTTTTAGTGTTGTAAGGACAATTTTGATAACTTGAGCTCTTATTACAGCTGAAATCAGAACTCTAATGTTGAAATTAAAAGGAAATTGTTACCCTTTACTTACTTCATGAAGAGAAAATGAAGTATTAGTGTACAAAATATTTTATTTTTGTCTATTAAAATATATAATTTATTCAAATTGTCATAAATGCCTTTTGCATTCATAAGTTGGGTTAGGTAATTTTTATTAGATTACTTGCATTTGAGCAATGAAAATGATAACCCATATGAAAATCATGAATAAGCTGAATTTAAAAAAACTTTACCACTTGGCTAGCCAAAATGGATGGATACATTCATTTCAGTCGCTTTTCAGTTTTCAGTTCAAGGGATCTATTTGTGACAGCAGTGGGAATCTAGGGTATGTCCTTGTAGTTTATGACTTTTAATACCTTGTATTTATGTTCTCAAATTCATTTCAGTATTATAATTGCTTTTCAAATTTTTATGTTATATAGAAGTACTGTGAAGAACATTTACAAATAAACATTACTCGTATCTACACATTTACTTTTTATATAGAAATTGTTAGTATTTGGATGTCCTAACCTTGTATTATAACGTTAACACAAATAATTGCATCGGTTGGAAATTTTACTAATTGGTAAAGACCCAATAAAAAAATATAAAAAGCAGAAGGACTACACAGGTGAATAAATTTTGGTTAAAAAGCTTATAAATTATAGCTATAAATAAGGTAGCATGTGTTATTCTTGAAATCCTTACTATAACAGGTTTATGAGAATTTCTCATTAATTTATTCCTTGGGGGTAAAAATAAGTTTCTTCAGGCATTTATCATTATCTTTGCTGAATTGTAAGAAAAATGAATCAGAGTAATAATTTATATGAAAGGATCTAGAGTACTCTGTGTGCTAAATGAATAGAGACGAATACTTTAATCTCTGAATATCATGTCTACTGAATAATTGTTACATATTATATCCCTAATAAATGTTGATTGATTAAGAGAATGAGCTGATTGAGTTATTTAAAACATATTTTTAGTCCTCCATCACAAAATGAGGAAATTCATTACAGCAAGCTAGGATTCCCTAAATAATATCCTTATGGAAGGTAAAATACCCAAACTGTGCTATGAATATAATTGCATTTTAAGTTACCCTTCTCTAGAAACCATTAAATTAGTTCAAGAAATTTACCATTAATACAAATAAAATGAAGAATCCTATATTCTAGAAAAAATTAAAAATTAAAATTTTACTAGGAAATTCAGGAAAAAGATGATTTTGTCTTATATAAACAGTACAGTGAGCAATAGAAAAAAAGATTCATATGGAAAGTTGAAATTTTAGCATTGATTTCTCAGTGACTAGCAGAGCAAATAGATTTAAAGGAAAAATGAGTTCAAATGTTTTAGGGCACTTTTTCTAAGGTAGACATTTAACATCTGTATATTACCAGAAAAGAAAGGAAGTATCTTCCAGTGGCCATTTAACCACAAATTTCTCCTATGATAAAATATTCCCATTGGTTATTTAATATTATTGAGAATTGTATCTGATAAAATGGAACATGTAATTTCATGGACAACATGGTCAAGTGGGAACAAAATATAACCTTCATCTGAAATTGCAAAGATTATTGCTGGTGTGGTATTAAAATGAGAAATTCAGAGAAAATGTAAACTCAATATGTTTGTTCAAGTAAAGCAGGCTCAAATGGGAGAAAAGAAGGCACAGAAAATACTGTTATAATTCTGACTTACTCTGTAATGTTCTCAGTCTGATTCATATTCTCGTTGCTATTTGGGGTAATACTGTTTGATAGTATAAGTTTAATTTTGATAAAAACCAATGATAACACTGATACTGAGGATCAAATATATTGGAGAAGTGGATTAAAACCTACACAGGAAGTTCTTTCAATGGAAGCTTATTGGCCAGTAGAAGAACTAGATTTAGTTACTAATCAATTAATTGTTACATTGAGTTATTCTATTGATACCTTTCATAAAGTTCAGAAATCCAAATAAAAGAATTTTCAAGGTTTTATAAGATTATTAAAAACTTTGTTCTGGTAAACTGAAATGTTTCTTTAAAGCAATATATGCATCTCATTGGACACAAATGATTATTATTTTCATCAGTATCTCTTTGCTTTTTATATTTGATAAATTGTACAAAAGATATCAGAAAAGAAATAACCATGAGCAAATTATAATGTCAAAACCCTGACCAAGAGTTAAAGCTTGAATTGTAGGGATATTGTTGATTATTTAAGTAGGAAAAGCTCTATTTTTATCTCTGAGCATGCACAGATACCTGGTTTTAATTCTTGTCCAAGGTAGGATCCATGGAATTTCTGATATGCTGCTTAAGGACTCAAACTTTCTTGGCAACCCAAGAAGTCAATTTCTTTACTGAAAAGTTTGCAGATGGCTTATGTCCCAGTTGTACCTGTAGAATTTTAATTTATGGAGTTGACTGAGTGGAAACACAAAGAGGTCAATGCCATTGAGAGAAGAATTATTACTTAAAGTTCTCAAGAGGAGGGGACCATGCCATGCAGGTCTACATGGAGAAGCACCAGATTTGATTATGAGGCAGAAGGAACAAAGAAAGCAGGACCTAGACCTTTAGTGTTAAGTTTTCTATGGGAGACATAAGACAGGGCAGGCATACAGCTTAGAACTGGCCAGTCTGAATAATGTCTGTGGGCTCTAGGCTATAGCAGTAATCTCTAATGGTCTGGTACCAGGCTCTGGGATAATTTAGAGCAGGGGAGAGATAAAGGAGGTATTGAAGGTATAACTTGGGGTTGGATGGTTTGCACACAAAAGGTGTATTCACAGTGGAATTGGTATCTTGGAAATTAGCTAGTCTTGGGAAGAGCAATCTCTCCCCAGCCAGCTAGACCCCTACCCCAACAAGATTTCAAAGCACAATACAATATGGAAAAACAAAACAAAACAAAAACGTGATTAATACAGTGTAACCAACTAGAAAAGGCTGGCTTGATTTGGTGGCCAGGGGGACTTAAATGTACGTACTGAAAGTATTTTCCTTTGAGTTCTTCCAAAGCCAAGATTCCTGTCTTAGATATTAACATAGGTATTGTTTCAAGCTGGAGACAGTCTACCCTGCTCCAGTACAAGCCTGGGTGTACTTGCATGTTGACATTACTTCATTTTCCAGTGTTTTCCTGTACTCTGTCTCACTGTACCATATCCTTTGCCTTTAAATGAAAGCCTTATACAAGTATGGTTTGTGGGTTCTAGTTGGTTCTGTCATATATATAAAGTAAGAATTAAATAATGCTTGTGATAAGATATGTGAACTTGAAAATATAGCAATAGAAAGTATCCAAACTGAGGCTCAATGGAAAAAATAAACTAAAATATGAGAAAATGAAAGATCCTGTTTCATAGGGGAAAAATTAAGCGGCAAATGGAGCAATTTTGTGATTACTAGAAGACCTAGAAGGGGGAAAAAAGGGAATGCAGAAAAGAGCAACAAAAACAACTTAAATAATGGCTTAGTTTTATAAAATCAATAAATTAAAAATCCAGGAGGCTCATTGAAACAGAAATAGGACAAATGGCGAGGCACAACATATTTAATAACCAATGATAGAAATAGTCCTAAAGCAATTAGAGATTTATACCTTCCTGGAGATAGAAGATAAGAAATTCCACAGACTTCCCAGAAACAATGTAAGACAAGAAAACAGAATTGTATCTTTAAAGAGCAGAAACACACATGTAAATAAAAAAGACAAGTTACCTCTAATTTTATATCCAGCAATCTTAAAAATAGGGTAAAATAAAACTATTTTAAGAATAAAAAACCTAAAAAAATTAAAGTAGTTGTGGAGGTCAGCCCCACCCCTTCCTCTTTCCTTCTCAGAAGACAGCGGGAGCAGCTTGTACAGCAATGGCCGAGATTAAGGCTCCAGACCTTTGCTGCAAGGAGGAGCTGCTGGAACAACTGGAGGACCTGAAGGTGGAGCTGTCCCAGTTGTGAGTCGCTAAAGTGGCAGGTGGCGCGGTTTCCAGGATCTCCAAGATCCAAGTTATTTCCAAATCCAGTGCTCCTGTTCTCATGTTTTCACCATCACTAACCAGACTCAGAAAGAGAACATCAGGAAATTCTCTAAGGGCAATAAGTATATGCCCCCGGATCTGTGGCCCATGAAAAACTGGTGCCATGCAACCCTGGCTCAATGAGCAGGAAGAGAACTTGAAGACCAAGAAGCAGCAACGGAAGAAGCGGCTGTACCCACTGTGGCAGTACACGATCCAGGCCTGAGCATCCAGACATTAATAAAACAAACTGGCAGGAAAACAAATTCATCAGCCAACTTGCACTGTTAGAAATAATAAACATAGTTCTTCAAGTGAATAGAAAATGATACAAGTGGAAAATTAAATATACATAAAGGAACAGAGAGTACTAAATAAGGTGAATATATGGGAAAAGATATTTTTGTAATGTCTACTATTTTTAAATGGTAGCTGATTATTCAAAGAAAAATTAAAACAATGTTATGTGATTTGTGATATAGGTAGAAGTGGCAACACAGGACAGGAGGGGAAAATTGAAGTATATGGATTACAGCAATATTAAAATGTACTTTAAGTTAAAAATGCATCTTGCAGATCTCTAGAAGAAAATCACTATAAAATGAAGAGAGATATGGATAATAAGTAGCTCTAAAATAGAATGCTAAAATTACTCAGTTAATCCAACTGAAGTTAGGAAAAGAAAAAAAAGAACAAAGACTAGCTGGTACAAGTAGAAAACAGAGTAAGATGGTAGATTTTAATCTAAAACTAGAGACAATTAAATTTAAATGATCTAAATACTCCAAACAAAAAGGAGATTGTAAAATTGAATAAAAAACACGACCTAGCAACATGCTGTCCAGAGGAAACATATTAAATATAAATACATAGCTAGGTAATAAGTAAAAAGATGAAATAGTTTAAGATATTAAAGATAATCTTAGAAGATTGGAGGGTCTATATTAGTATTAGACCATATATTCTTCAGGATAAAACACTTTTCTAAATAGGGACATTTATGATTATAAAAATGACAACTCATCACTAAGACAAAATGTACTTAAAATATGTATACTTCTTAAGAGTTTTAGTATGTGTAAACTATAGGGGTGGAAAAAGTTTTCCCTCTTCCTTTTTAGATTCTTTGGCTTTTCTAATAATTAAATTGATATAGACAGATTAACAGGTGAAAGACAAATTTAATTTTATGTAAGTGGGAGCAGATAAAAATGTGAGACTCCGTTAACTAACCAAAGCAAGCAGCTTTCATACCTTTTAGCTAAGGACACGATACATTTGTGAGGAACTTAAAAAAACAGAGGGGTTTGGGCTTGGAGTAGTAAATTAGTGAGAAAGTAACAGGTTTGTTTTTGCAGCCTTCTCAGCCTTAAATTCCCTATCTTTTGCTGTAAGGATGCCTTCTACCCTCCTGCTTTAGGGAGGGTTGTTTCATATTGGAGATTTATTTCTTATTTTTAGGGGAATAAAAGAGGATCAGAGAGTCTTTTTTGCATGGCTGCTTCTTAGTAACTTTAATTCAAAATAATCAATATGCCAAAGTGGCGTATTTGGGGGTTGCATATTCTGCTCTCCTTTGAGATCAATAACTGAAAGAACTGAAAAGAGACATAGACATTTGTGTAAAATTTTTGAAAGGATTCGTGTTTCTAAAATATTTTTTCCATTGGACCCAGATGTAAGAAACTTAACAGTTGGCACCTTTGGAGAGACAGCTTAGAGATTTTGGAATCAGAGAGTAAGAAGGAATGTTTTTGCTCTTCATTCCTCTCTGTATTGTTTCATTTTTATAAACCATGTGCCTGTGTTATTTTTGTATGTATTTTTTAAGGTAAAATTAAGGAAGTCTACTCAAAAACTAAAAAAAAAAAATATGTTTTTCTATGGGGTTTCTTAGATTTAATGCTATAATTTATTTGAAATATACCTCAGAAAAAGGTTATTTTTTTCCCCAAGTTGTTGATTGTTTTCAACACCATTTGTTCTAAATCCTGTCATTGATTTGTAATGCTTCTTTTTGTTTCATTCTGTTTTATACCCATAGTAAGGTTGGTTTAGAGTTATTAATTAAGGGCCATTGATGCTGCCTGGTTCTTGAGCCAGTACCATGCTGTACAGTTGCTGCAGTTTTAAAGTACATTTTAATATACACTGAAACAATAAAAAGTGACCAAATTTCTAAAAAATCATATTGTAGAAAAACTGACTCAAATAGAAATAGGACAGTTATATGTTACAGTACATATCATATATATACACACACTTATACATACATATACATGTGCTATACAGAAATCATTTTTGAGTGAAAAAAAACAAGCACAAAGAGATTTACTATTATTGTATAATTCTATTTATATGCAATTCTAGAACAGAAAAATATTAATGTGACAAAAAGACAAATAGATGCCTAGGATAAGTCAGGTAAAAGTATCTCTAAGGGAGCATAAGGGAATTTTTGTTGGGTGATGAATATATTCTGTATCTTAATTATAACAGTGTAACATGAGTATGTACATTTGACAAAACATATCAGATTATAAACTTAAAATGTTTTCATTTTACTGTCAGTTGTACCCAAATAAAATTGATATCATTTAGCAATTGTCCCATATCTTTAAGAAATTTGGTACTATTTATAAAGGTGTAATGTCACTTTCAAGGGCTATGATCAATTGCAAAAATCTCTTAAGAAAAATTGTATATTTATTGCGCATGTTAGTGTCAGTGTAAATTGAATTTTTATAATTCTAGAGGATGTAGTGTAGATGTGTTCTTTCTTGCCCACTAATAGGTATTTTTAGTTTCCACTGGAAATATAGGACCCTCAGGAGACTATTTCAGTAGCTTCTCAGGAAAGCATCCTACAGTAAAACAGTGCTTATTGCTGTTCTAGGTAGAAGTACAGTTACAGCATCACAATAGCAGTTCCTCCAATCCAGTCAAGTCGCTATCCCTTCTGAAGTTGCTGTCCATTGCTTCATACTCCAGTGACTTGCTCTCATTTATTAATCAAGTTCTTTCTGAATCTGCTTCTTTACCTATGATTCTCCACTACTCTTTTCTTGTTGTACTAAGGGCATCTTCTACATTTGCTTATACCTTTTGTTGTCTATGTCTCACTTGTAAAATATTCCCAATACATGATATGATTTTTTAAAATTATTATTTAATCTGCTTATTATTGTTAATTCATTATATATTTATATTTAATTCCATAGATTATGTCTTAGTGTTAAAAACTGTCTTTATGATTTATGTGTATGACAATATATTCATGATTTTATGTATATGAAATATAATAGGTATAAAAATGTCTATCTCTGCAATGAGTAAGTTGATAAGACAGTATATCCTGTTGGTGTAAACTCTCTATTTTTATGTAATAAACATGTTTGATAGATATACAAAAGAGTAGAAAGAATAAAGTAATACTGAATGTTTTGTGGAAGACTTTCAATTACAATGTCTTATATTTTCAACTAGAATAGAATGTCCAGCTTGGAAGGAAAGAAAATCTTTTCCAAAATATCTTTTAAAGGGATTTCTATTTATATTAGATATACAATATTGCAGAAGCAAATTGTGCTGTTCCTCCCATCTTTGCAATTTTATTTCAATATAAATTATTTTTCATTAGAATGTCTCATCTTTCTGGCCAGTTTCCATCAGCTCTTGTGAATTCTGATGATTCATAAGTTCCCTCTAATCCATGGAGTGAACATAAAAAGAAATTAAACATCAGAAGCAGGCTAAACCCAACATAAAGGCAATATCACTTTTGTTTAAGTAATAATTTATTACCACTCTTTATTTCAAAGTACTTTTAAAAACTGACTTGGTGAACAAGCCGTAATTTTTATAAAGAAGGTAAACATTGCTCTACTTTTAACAGAAATGGAAACTAAGGCTGAGAGTTTGAATCTTCAAAAAAAGAAAAATAACACCTGATTCTTACTATCAGTTTTGGTTCATTATATGGCATAAGAATTCAATCCCTTTCTTAATACTCTATTCACAATCTGTATAACCTCTTTATAGTCAGTGGTACTGGTTGTATTAACAGACATCTCAAAGCTTGTATTTTTTCTGATACGATCCACAGAATTTTGTACAAGTGGTAGACCTGCAGATAAATACATTGTCTTTGATTCACGTTATGCCAGTTAAATTCAACAAACATTTATCGAATCATAATATGTGTCAGATACCATGGGAAGTGCTAGAAATGAAAAGATAAATATGGAATATGATTTGTTCTCAAGGGCACACAGTCAAGGGATGAAGATAGTGATGTAAGTAAATCATTGAAATAAAATGTGATGGGAGTATTTTCAAAATAGAACATTGACACAAATTACAAGTCATCAACTTGAATACAGAAGGTATATTTTCAAGAAGAGATGTTTTATATGAAACATAAAATAGGAGGAGTTTTAATTTTTTTTCCCCCAGATGGGGGCCGAGCAAGACTGGGAGATTGGTGAGGAAAGAACAGTATTTCAGGAGGCAGAACAGCGTGTGCCAAACTAGAAATATATTAGACAGCTAAAGAAACTGCAGAGTTTTGGTCTTGATTGAAACACAGACTTAATTTGTGTAGCAGTAGCAAATTAGGCGAAGGAGAAATTTTGGAGTATATCTTATGATATTCTAATAAGCCCTCAAGCAGTGGTCTTTTACTAAAAGAACAAACAGGAGTAACATTCCTGTATTTCTGTTTCGGCTCAATCTTGTTGAAGATGGGATAATAGATTATAAGACTATGGATAAAGACATGAGTGGAGCTTAATGGTTCAGGTGGGAAATGGTGAAATTCTGACTTAAGTCATCAGTAGTTTAAAGGGGCTGACATTTAGAGATACTAACATAGTAAAATCATAGCATTTAGTGACCCATGAGATGTGGCAGGAGAAGGGATGGAGGTTTAGGGTCTCTTGTAATTACGGGTTAAGTAAAATAAATGGTTTATTCAAAATGGAACTATAAGAAGATGAGTGAGTTGAGGAGAAAGATGAGTTTCATTTTGGAATGTGTTGATTTGGAATCTATACATTAACAAGCATTTTGATAATGAGCAATTAGTGTTTGCTGTGCATTTGTAGATGAAATGCTTGAAGAGTTTACTGAATCTGGATGTTCTAGAATACTAGCCTCATGTTTCGTTTGTATGAAAATGTTACATTTAAACTAAGTAAATTATTTTTAGTTTACCTTATTAGTGCTGCTAAATGTAGGTATTTAGATTATACTGACCCTACCGAGCAAGACTTTTGTCTATTGTTTTTGTTATTTAATGTTTCTTTTTGATATATTTAAAGAAAACAAAAGCTTAGTGGAAGAAAATCGTGTTTGTTTTCAACAATTTTGAAATCATTTGGAGTTACATTTTCTCAGGTTGAATTTGAAATGGAAAGTAAAATTTAAAAAGATTGATGCAAGGGAGAAAAAGAAACAGTTTGTTTCCACTAAAGTCATAAATACTAGTTACTGAAGTTTGATATTGGAACTATCTCACCTTGTTCTCAACAGGCAATACATTGCATCCTGTGAATGCAGAAAAGTGCTGCTTGCATTAGATTAAAATTTGACATTGAAAGGCTTTACCTGTACACTTATCGCTGAAGTTACTATTTTAAAAAGAAAAACTAAAGAAAAAAATTGCCTGTATCTAATATGGCTATGCTCCCATTGACCATAATATTAACACCTCATTGAGCTGACAACGTTTAGGAAAGGCCAAGTTCACTTCATTGCTACGGTTATTCATCTGGATATGAGTTTCATTAAAATCATTATCAGTGAATTTTATTTATATAAATCATTAAAAAGTATGCTTTCTCCTCCTGTACAATGTAACTTCCCTGACCTACCAACACAGTGCAGGCAAACAGTAACAACCTTCTCTTGACCTCACATCTGGAGGGAAAGTACAAATCTGTTTTCCTCCTAGATTCTTTTAAGAAATGAAAGCCTAGTAGTAGTTTGTCCACAATCCTCAAAACGTTTTATTTTCCTTATGATGCATTGTTTTGGGTAATTACTCTACCAATAAATAAAAATCACTCATTTGGTCTAATAAATAATTTTAAATCTATGGATGGTATTTTATATTACTAGAAAGTTGTGTCTGAGTAAATGAAACTAGGAGTATGAAGAGTGCCTGGTGGTATCATCCCAGTACTATGATTGGGACTGAGTTCCTTTAGGATTGAGATCTGGTTAAGACTCCATTTTGATAAGCCCAGGACAGCTCAGTCATTGTAGGCCACTTAACACTCCCAGCTGAGATTCCTTTGCATTGATAGGCTTCTTTCTCCACAGCCATCTCTGAGGTAACATTCATTCTTCCAAGTTGAGTTAATCTCAAGTGATTCCTTTTATTGGTTTGCTTTAATACATTGACCTACCATAAAAATATTGTAAGTTGAACTGACATGTCTTTCATTTTTGAAAAATCTACTGTTTCTTCTTGACAAGCAAAATCTGTTACTATTCAGAAAACACCACATTCCTCAGGTGACATTATATAATGACACCTCTACAGCACTATTACTGATCTCTGAGTAAGGACACAAACCCATTCTTCCTTTGACCAGAAAATATATAAACACACCTTTTAAAGTATATTCTTGTTTTTAAAAGCCAAAGTAAATCAACCTACACCCATGTCACTATGTGGTCAATATATATTTTTTTCTTTTCCCTCTGTAAAGAGGCCTACAGTTTCTCAATAAATCAGCAAGTAAATCCATAGCCTGAAATTGAATTCATGACTTGCCTTAGATTTCTTTTTCTAACAATCACTCACACATTGTCCAAGCCATCCGATCTCCTATTTAACAAAAGCACAACCAAGCAAACAAAGGGATATAGAAATCCAACAGGGAAAAAATAAGTCCATTAGAGCTGAAAAGAGATCATCATTTTTTACCTGCCATGAGAATTTTCAAAATAGCGGGGGGAAAAGTCAAAGTTCTGAGATAGTCTCTAGTGGTGACTGGTGTCCCTATGGCCATAAGGCAGTGTTTGCAGCCAAACATAAATGTCAGTAAATAGAATAAGTGAAAGATATATTTCTTTTCATAGAAAAACAATGAAATGGGGCAAATTGTAAATACCATCACCTTCCAATTATCTTTCTACATGTTTACAGAAATGTATACCTCGGTACTTACTCTCTATTTTCACATAAATAAAAATCTTTAGAAGCATCATTTGTTTTCACTAATACTTTACAGAAATTCAGTGAGGTGAGCATATCTCCCTCCGTTCTTCCTCTGTTTATATATTTATCTTTCTTGAATTGAGCAATCAATCCCCAGAAAGAAGGAACATCTTCTCAATTAGGAAAGTTCACAAATACATAAACACTAAAGAATAATTTTGATGTTTATAGAAAAGCTTTACAAATAAATGAATTGTTTAAGAAAGAATATAAGTGATTGTGTTAGTTTCATGCCATCAAACAAGGTCATTAATAGCTTTGAAATATTTATAATCCAAAACAAGCCCTTATCAATTAGGAAAGATTAACTTGTACCACCATCTTTCTGAATATGAAATCTAATAAGACAGTTAAGATGGACAGGAGAAAACTGAATACAATTGCAAGTGTTCTGTATTTAGTATGGATACAGATACAGATGTTTAATCTTGGAAAAAAATACTTAGATCAAGGTGAAGTTAAGAAAAACTTTTGACTTGTGAGTCTCTGAGTAGGAATTTATGTGAGGTTATACTTGGTGCAATTTAGAAAAGGTTCGTCTGTGACCAATATGGTAAATTCTAGTCACACTGGAAAAGGATCGGCCAAAAAGATCCAGAGTGCATGATACCTGCAAAGTAGAGTGATCACAAAATTTGTTATTGAGGGAAGGTTGTCTCATAAAGCAGACCAAAGAGAAAAATGTTAGGGATATAAATCCAAATACTGTCAACAATTAAATGATATTTGGAAGCTCTAGTTAACTAGTTCTGGTGTTTAAAAAGAGTTGAACAGTTTAAGCATAGTGGAAGCCAACAATTCTGATAAATTATGAAGACTGACCTTAGTTTCTGCTTAGCACTACAGAAGTTGCTTTTATGTGGTAGAACTGGATCACATTATGATAAAGAATCTAACTTCAGTCTCATAGTCTATTACTGTTTTTATTACATCATTTAGGCACGAAGCATAAATTTCTGTGACTCAAATCTTCATATTAATTTTATAGAGTGACTTGAGTGGCAGACGTAAAGATTTTGAGCTAGAACAGTATGGATATTTTGTTTTCATTTTAGGTTGTTGTTAGTGGAAAGTGGGCCAGGCAAGGGTTACCACTTCAAGTTTTTCATTTTTAATACCCAATTATTTGAGATCTTTTCCTTTAAAAAAAATTCTCATCCAAAAAGTCGAATAGCTTTCATTTATTCATTCCTTGATAGTTTCCCTTCATGCTCAGAAAAGAATGAACAGGAAGCTTGTCTCTTTTGTCCAGCATGGTAGGGGTAGTATTCAGTGAGAACTACTGAAGGAAAAGAAAACTAAACAAAATGAACTTTATCAAAGAAATTAGAACCAAGAAAGCTAACAGAGCCTCGGCCCAGAGAACGTCCTCTGTAAGTGACAACAATAAAGACTTTAATATATTTAGGGAAATAAAGTTTTACTTCTGTTTAGTGGGTTTGTATTTGAAAACTTTAAACTCTCTTATTTAGCAACTAAGCTCAGATTAACAGCACATAAACATCAAATGGTACAATTGAGACAGCGCTTTTATAGACATTGTGCAGTTTGATCCTTAAAAATACTTCTTTTGATAGATCAAATGAAGAAAGTGTACTCTGAGAGATGATTCAATACGGTTAGGCATTTCAGGGCTTTTTGTCTTATACCACATTTCAAAAACATTAAATTTTCAGACAGAAAATCCAAGGGGGAGGAAACTTCTAAAAACCAAACAAGAAAATACACAAATGATTTTCTTTGGTTTTTTTTTGTAGTTCTAAGCATACAATGTTCAGTAAATGTCAGTGACAATGATTTCTAATGTATAGTTAACTAATAGGAAGTTAACTTTTTTCATGCAGATATTACCACTTACTTGTGGCTCCTTTTTTTTTAATAGAGGGCAATTTTTTTCTATTGACTCCATATTTTCCTTTATTTGGTAATGTCATGGAAATTAAAAACCTGTGCTAATTTTAGCTTTCTCAGCATAAGAATATATGACTCAGTGTTAAATAGCTTATGGAAGGGAACAGCAATGAACCACTACAGTGACACAAAAGTTGTTCTCATGTGATAATCTATTAAATACTCTGCAGAAGGGTAACACACACTGCAAACACAATTAAAATTTGCAAAATAAGAATCCTTACTAAGCAAGACAACAGGTCGCAAAAGTATTAATAAACAATTAATAAAACATTCTACAGAAAATAAAGCCTGGTCTTTCGATTTTCTGGTCTTAATTTAAATTCCAGAAATCAGGGCAAGATCACCAAACTAAGCTGATGTAATGAAAAGTCATTTTGCAAAGTTCGTATTGAGACTAACGAATATTACTTCTTAAACCTAAGACAGTATACTCTACAGAGAAATTAATTTTCAAGAAAAAGTGACACTGCTATTTATAGCATGCAGACATAAATGTAGGGGTCTATAGAAAAATAGCAGAAGGAACTACAGTGGACCTTAAACAACTGGGAGTTTAGGGGGCTGACCCTCACATTCCAAAATATACCTTTAATTTTATATTTGGTCTTTCATATTTGTGGTTCTGCAACCCAGAATTCAAGCAGAAGTACTTTAGTATGTGTATGAAAAAAATCCATGCATAAGTGGACCCACACAGTTCACAATTGTTTAGAGAATCCCTTTTTGCCTCATATCAATAGTCATTCCTTATGCTTGTGTTTTTTGTTTCTTTGTTTTTTTCCAGGAGAAACTTAGTATTGGTTATTTGGTAAAATGTGCAAATTTCTGTGAAATATTTTATTTGCTCCCTTAAACTGCAACTGTATCTCCACATGCTAAACACTGAAATTTTCATAAAATATGTATAGCTGAAATACAGGGAGGGAGGTGGATGTTATAATATGTCAGCACAGTAGGAATCCTTGTGGTGATGAAACTGTTCAGTTCTCTGACTGTGGTGATAATACATTAACACACAAGGTAAAATAATATACAGCTAAAAACATGTAAGCATACACATGCAGATGAGTACCTATAAAGTTTAGAAATATGAATAAGATCAATATATTGTGTCAAAGTCAGTTTCCCACTTCTGATAATATTCTGTAATTCTGCAAAAATACTATTGTGGGAAACTTAATGGGATGTACATGAAATCTCTTTGTATTATTTCTTATAAGTACATGTGACTCGACAGTTATCTAATAACTTCTTTAAAAATTATTAAATAGATAAATGGAGCACATTTTGTTATTAGCATGTCAAACAACAATGTAATTCTTTTCATATATTTTTTTCAGATTACTTTCCATTATAGGTTATCGCAAGATACTGGATATAGTTCCCTGTGCTATACAGTAAATTCTTGTTGCTTATCTATTTTATGTATGATAGTTTGTATCTATTAATTGCATACTCCCAGTTTATCCCACTCCTTTCTCCCTTTCCCTTTTGGTAACCGTAAGTTTGTTTTCTATGTCTGTGAGTCTGTTTCTGTTTTTGTATATAGATTGTATTATTATTTAGATTACACATGTAAGTGTTATCATACAATATTTGCTTTTATCTGACTTACTTCATTTAGTATTTCATCTGGGTTCATCCATGTTGCTGCAAATGGAAATAGTTCATTCTTTTTTTAAAACCATTTTTATTTAAGTACAGTTAATTTATAATGTGTTAGTTTCAGGTGTACAACAAAATGATTCCATTTTATAAATATAAATATATATATAAATATAAATATACACACACACACATATATATTTGTGTGTGTGTTATTTTTCAGATTCTTTTCCATTATATATATATACACACACACACACACACACACACACACACACTCACACACACACACACACACACACACACACACATGACCAACAGGTACATGAAAAGACGCTTAACATCTCTAATCAGGGAAATGCAAATCAAAACCACAATTGAAATATTAAGTGACACCTCTTAAAATGGTTATCATCAAGATGGCAATAGATAACAAATGTTAGCAAGGATGTGGAGAAAAGGGAACCTTTGTGCTCTGTTGATGAGAATGGAAACTAGAACAGGCATTATTGAAAACAGTATAGAGTTTCAAAATTAAAAATCAACTACTGTATAATCTAGCTATCCCACTTCTTGATACATATCCAAAGGAAATGAAATCACTATTTCAAAGAGATACTGCACCCTGTTTCTTGCAGCATTCACAAGAGTAAAGATATGAAAACAACTTATACCTAAATTTTTAAAAAAATATTCTTTGAGTACAAAATGTCCATAAATATGCTGTACATGTTCTATAGTTTCTTTTATCATGAATTTTATTTGCCAAAGATGGACTTACAAAGTAGAGTTTACCTCTATGAAGAGGTAATATCTAAACAACAATAAAATGAAGAATGATTAACTAAAGATAAAAACAAACATTACTTCTTTTGACTAAATTTAAAAAATAGAATATATATACACACACATATACATGCTTTTAAAAAAGGTTAAATGATTAGTGTATTTGATAAAGACAGAAACAACACATCAGATAAACACCAAATTGAAAATAAACACAGATAAAGAGGAAATTAAGGGAATCGTAAGTTCCTCCACAAAAACAAATTTAGAAATATGGAACAAATGGATTATTTTGTAAGAAAATGAAATTTGCTGATTTCAAAATAGTTGGAATACTTATGTAATTATGATAAGCTATAGCATGAAAATTATCCAAGAACTACCCATCAAAAATGTGTCAGTTCAGTTCAAACAAATATTAGGGGAAAAAAGATCATTTGAATTTTATTAACAATATTCCAGAGGAAAAAAATAATTCCAATTCCACTAACAATATTCCAGAGAATATAAAAGAGGATGTTTATGGTACAAGAATAACTATGATTCACAAATACAAGTAAAAACAAGAACAGTTTTATATTCAAAGATCAGTGCAAATATCCTAAATATAATATGAACAATTCAAATCTAGTAGCACATTAGTGAATAATATATTAATGTGCCATGGCTGATAGTAGGATAAATCAGTACCAGCAGAAGGGAAGTTATTAAAAAAATTCTATTCATTGTTATAGAGCCTTCCTATCCTTTTATTATTGTATTTGAATTGAAAGTATTTTCAGTGTTAAAAAGATGTTCAGACTGTTCCAGTATCTCCTTAGAATTGAAGGAGGTCAAAAAAATTTGTTGAGAACTAAGTAGCCTGTCTCTCAGCTGTTAGTTTTGCTAATCTAAAATGTTGAGATTATTAGAAAAAAGAAAAAGCAGAAATAATCATTTTCTTCCTGATAGTAAAAATAAAATCTGGAATTATAAATAATAATTTTGAAAATGACCAAAGCCCTTACCATGCTGATTCCAAATATATAAAGAAATATTATAAATTTAAAAATAAAATTTTTAATGAGTCTTAAAAATTTTAATTAGATGAATCACAACTAATTCTGTCTCCCTTTGAATAAATGTAGATTGTACATTAATTATTATTTGTAATGGATAAGATTACAGTCCTAATTTTTTTCAGGAAAATTCTGACAATAAATATGTTTTTGAGTTTAAAATTTGTCTTCTTCAGATTTTGATCAGATATACAGTCTAAATTTTTCAATTGGATATAGCACTAGAGCAGATTTACAAAGCAATGTTTAAAAGTTCTTGTTTTGGAAATGAGAGAATAAATGTATACTTTTCTGCTTATGATTTTCCATATTTACTCACAGAACAAGTCAACAAATTATGGGCCACTAGGCATTTTGTCACGCTTTGGACAAAAAAATGTATAAAGAGAGCTGAAGAATATTACTGACACATAGCAGTCTCAACTGTGAAAAATCTAAAAAGAGGTGTAAACTATGAAGATATCTGCAGCTTCTGAAGTGTACTGTTAAGATGCTGTGACAGAGATGTTGATAACAGGGTCAGTCTGTCTGGCACATCTTCTGGGGGGTCAGCAGAGAGCCTGTGATGTCCACATGAGGTGAGAAAAACATTGGCCTCCTGTATTGTATTCAGTTTGGTTTTTAAAACAGTTTTATCACAGTATCACCAGTGAACTAAACATCAAAGGGTGCAATGGAGTGAAAAGTAACAGTTTTGTGGATCTCAGATAACAGTCCAACAGTGAAGTATTTTCCTTTATAACTCAGTAATGCTGAGCTGAATAAGTAGAATAAATACAAAATTCCTTTGACATTTATTGCACCCTTATGAAGTGCCAGGCACTGTGATGGACACTTGGAACATCCCATTTTTGCCGCTATGGTCTTCCCAGTCTGATGGAGGAACTACCAAATGCCAACATGTCATAACAAACTATAATAGCACATTATAAATAATAATAACACCAGGACATGATAAATACAAGATAAGATATTTTCCACAAAGTTATGAGAGCATAGAGAAAAGGGACCTCATCCAGCGTAGAGACAAGAGAACAGTGTTTGGAAGGTTACAGGGTTTTTCTGTTTGTTTGTTTAGATGAAATAAGGCAAAGAGAATACCATAAAAAGGGAATATTATGTGCAAACTGTAGAGATGTGAAAAAGCATATTCAAGTAAGTACAAGTGATTTGATGGGATGAGTTATTAAATATATGTGAGAGGACCAGCAGCAGAAGTCCATATAGAAATTTAGTCAGAGGCTGGATAGAGAAAATACAATGAAAGACAGAATCAATATTTTAAAAAATTCTGTAAGTTATAACTGATTAGATAAAAGAAACGATATGAGAAGTTGTTTAAATGGTAATAACATATGCTAAGTGCTCTATGTGGATTATCTCCTTTAATCCTTAAAATATCTGTGAAAGCTATTATTCTAATTTTGTATATGGGTGAAGAGACTCAGAGGGCTTCATTAACTTGTCCAAGTCACCCAGTCAGTAAATCTTCAAATTTAGGTAGTCCACCTTCATTCAAATGCTGGCCTCTTTACATCTTTATTACGCTGAAAACCTATTCTAGAATTTTGATTGGGCACTGAGGTAGGTGAAAGGGTCATTTATTAGAATAAAGAAGGTTTTTTTTTAAATAATGAAAGTGAGAAGATAGTGAATTCAGCTTAAGATACTTCAAGTTTGAGAAGTCTTCAAAACATTCAATAAGATATAAATGATAGGAGATTCGATGATATACACCTGAAAATCAAAACAAAGAACTCTGTGGTAAAATATAAATTGGTTAATGACTTATTAGACAAGACTTCTTCCTTGGAGAATTCATAGTACAAGAAAAGATCATGGATGAGATCTAGAGAAACAAAGTAACATTAAAGAGACAGACTTCCGATAAGGCAACACACCATTTGAGGTTAGCTCTAATGAAGGAAAACTCTTGAACATACTTTTTTCCAGGTAAATATTGCCAATAATTGTATCTTTATAACAATTCAAAATAAGTATATTAATTTTCCTCTATAGAAGATTATAATATTTAAAGATAACCATGACATATTACTTAGGCTTTTCCTTTTCAGGAGATTTCCCCATTATTATAACATGAATCCTGAAAATTAGCACCATCAGAAATACTTTTGGGGTTAAGCTATTGACTCTGGAAAGCACCTGTTAAAACATCTGTCCGTGGGTAGAGAAGAAGATTGCATTTACTTTTAGCATAGATCAGTTTATTAGATTAACTTTATTGAGAAGGTTCAAATCCCTAAAATAAAAGCAACATAAAAGAAGGCAGTTTTCACTTCAGAGGCAGAGGGCAACCCAGAGAAGGGCTGCTCTCCATGAATGCACCCTTTCAGATGGCTTCAAGTCATCGTGAACATCCTAGAGTGAATCACTTGGACAAAAATTCAGAAAATGGAAAAGAACTAAAAGCCAATTGTAGTGTTTTATGAAATTTTCCATTGTCAAACTCTCATATATAAAGAATAAATTTAAAGTTAGTGTCAACTAGTTTTGAAAAATATGTTTATAGCAGGTTGTATGCATATTTTTCATTGAATATTTAGTGTCAGTGGTCACTCATCCCTGTTATACAGTCTGAATTCACTTAATACAGAGTTTTTTTTTCTTTCATAAATTCAGTATAAAATTCCAAGTCATTTGCTTTGTTCAAAGCACTGTACTGGATATTAGGGAGAGCACTGTACTGGATATGAGAGAGAGAGAGAGATGGATAGGACTAATTGTTTTTAGGAGGTAAGGAAGTTTTAGTCTTCAAATTTTCAAAACTGATTCATATTTTATGAGATTGTTGAAAGTTCATGATAAATAGAAACCAGGGACTTTAACTTCATAATATATGAAACACTAAGTAGTAATAGTTTACATATTATTGAAGTCAAGTATATAGAATAAATTTGAAACTTGTTAAAACATTCTAGATATAACAGTTCAGCTGTATTTTTAAATAATTAGCATTTTTTAATATGGTATAGAAGTAACACAAATTTGAGGGTTTAACTTCACATTTTTCCAAAGTAGGGATATCACCCAGTGGTTATTTAACATTAAAAACTCTGAATTAAAAAAAAAAGATTTATTTTTGCACAAGATATATATATTCCTGGCTATGACCCAAACTATGAACTTATAGATTTAAAACCACAAAATGTATTTCAGCTATTAGCCTGTTACTACTAGTATTAAATATCACATTATATAGAAGAGGAAGATTACCATAAAAGCTTTGATACATTTTTGATATTAGACAAAAACAAATTGCTCAGAAAAAGGCAATATATCATGATCAAAACCTTGACTTATTTTGCTCTTCTTTCTATACCTCAATAATACTTTTCCCAAGTTTGAACTATCACGATTTTCAATAAGTATGCAAAAATAAGTTTAGAGTCTTAAAACAATGCAGTATTTATACTTTATAAATTATACTCAAGCAATTATAGAGATTATAATGAAATTATATAGTCCAATTACAAAATTCCTTTTGTAATGATAATTTTCCCGTCGAACAACTGCTGTCTAATAGCAAGGGTGGTTTTTCCATTGTATTGCTTCAGGATTAATTAAAATACTTGTTCTAATACATTACAAATGGAAATCAAACATGCCACTGATGAAAGTTGGTTGCACTGCTGATTGTAATTATAATTATCATTCTGTAGCTTTCTCACGGTCATAACTACATAATTCACCTTTATTCTCACTAAGCCCTTCTAAACACCACCAAAAAAATTCCCACAGCTATATATATAATAAACCCATATCAATAAGACAATAGTGAAGTATATTATCATGACTCATGCCAGTATTATCAAATACAGTATTTCCCCAATCAGTGTTGCTGAAAAACTTTATTATACAATATACTTGATATAAGATGCTCAAATCTGATTTGCTCACAAAAAGCAAATCTATATTTCGTCAGGTGGACTTATTTAAATCATCCATGATATGAATTCAAATTTCTTAGTTTTGTAAACTCTGTTTTTCTGCACATTTTTGGCATGTGTGATAATTTCATTGGAGGAGAATCCCCTTGTAATTTCCTCCCATTCTGCTGTTCAGGTCCTCTTTCTCTTCTCCCTGATTTTACTCCTCAGATTTCACTTCCTGACTCTGCTTACCATAGTCTGTGTATTTTGTGGATAACCTCATCTGCACACGAGTTCACCTACTATGTATGTCCGTGTCTCCTAAATAGATCTCTAAACCCAGAAGTCATTTGAGTTCTAAATAGTCATATCCAACTGCCTTCTAAATGTTTTTAGGTGGATAACACACAGTGAACACAAAATTAACATGTTCAGATTGAATTCATCATTTTTTCCCCAGTGTACTCTTTCCTGTTTTTCATGATGTAGCCAAACATTCCCATGTTCTTCAAGGCCTCTTAGATCCATACTCCCCTTCACTCCTTACAGTCTAGGGGAATTATTACGATTGGATCTATCTCCTTAATATCTCTGATAATTCACCCCATCTCTTCACAACTATTCTATGACCTTTGTTCAGGCTTCTATCACATTTTCTTGGATTATGATAACCACTACACACATTCTTATCTCTCCTCTATTAGAATTCTTTAAGATGGGGCCTATTCCTCTCTATGAGCTCCCTTCAGAAGGGTCTCAGGGAAAGGAAGCTAATCTGACAGCATGATCTTTAGTGAAAAGAATAAAAAAGGAAAGAAGAAAAGCCAAGGCACAGGTGAGTTATCCAGCCTGAGGGCCTCAGAATTGTCTGCTGGAAAGATAGACAAGGGGGCACTTATCCACTGGTTCCTGTCTTCTTTGGTCAAGTGCTAGTC
The DNA here is from genome assembly GCF_036321535.1 of Camelus dromedarius. Classification (NCBI taxonomy): domain Eukaryota; kingdom Metazoa; phylum Chordata; class Mammalia; order Artiodactyla; family Camelidae; genus Camelus; species Camelus dromedarius. The sequence goes on along the minus strand of NC_087436.1, from coordinate 63,176,472 downwards.
CATGGAGCGTTTACTCTTTAGAACTCCCATGTTTATGTGTGCATGAGTACCGGGTGTTTTTTCGGGTGGCCAAAGGCCTGGCTTCAGAAAGACCCTGATATAGAAAGCAAGTGCTATAGTGAAACTGAGCAAGGTACTATCCATAATACCTGTGCAAAGCTTTCTGCTGCAGCAATGTCTGGAAGTGAGCTGAGGGGCAGGCACAAACAACCTCATTCCATGAAATGAACCTGAGTATGCAGTGCCCATGATTAAAAATCTGCATGACTACATAAAGATTAAGCTCCTTAGCATAGCACCCAAGAATTCTCTGGGAAGCTGTACATACTGCTCCAAATCTGAGTCAAGTTTCTTTTTGAACAGTCCTGTACCTACTATAGTATCTGGAACAGACACACACAGGAGCTCCTCGTTATCAAAGGATGCTTAGTACAGGAAAAAAGACACTTGAAGTAAATCCATTTAAAGCTGGAATCAAAACTTCACAGAAAATAGTGGCCAAGGAGAGGCAGTAGTGGAGTAGGATGGTGGGGGAAGCTAATAGAGAATTGCAATGATAGTAACAAATAAAAACATAGCTTATTTCCTTATAGATTTTAACAAATTTTAGCATATGTGAAAACTGTTCTCATTCTTAAATACATTTTAAAAGTGTTGCTTTTTTGCATAGAATTTTTCTGACACCTTTTTTAATATAGTGAAATTATATCCTTTATTACAATTTAAATTTTACGAAAGGATCATAAAGAATGTCATTTTTGATTGTGGGGAGAAGCAAGATGGTGGAGTAGAAGGACGCCTGTAGCTCACCCTCTCCCACAAATACACCAAATCTCACATCTACAGACCTACTCAGCCAACCAGAGCACCTTCGGAACTCCGACAAAACATCACCTTCTTTAAAAGACAAAGACGCCAAAAATCTGGTAGGAAAAAAGGAAAAAAGAAAGAAGGAGAAGCAAAACAGTGTGGGACCGGTCTCGCAGGGAGGGAGTGGCAAAGGAGCTCTGGTGCTTGTTCACTGGATCTCCCCCCTCCAACAGAGAGGCCAGCGGGATGGAGGGGGAGCCTCCAAGGCTCAGAACTGCCCCGAGCACCCCCTGACCGACAGAACTGAGTTAACGGGCACAAAAGGTCCCCGCGACATCCAGCCTGAGATGCGAGCCGGCAGCTGGGGGCTGGGAGAGGCCGCCCGAGTCGGGTGGAGACTGGGGCGGCTGCACTGAGGCAGCCCCAGGGGACTGCAGGGTGCTGCACGCCATGGCTAGGAGGGGATATGGAGCAGAACAACCTCAGTCCCCCATAAATTGCAAAAAAAGAAAAGCAACATGGCTGGTGTGCCCTGATGGGAGGGGCACCGTAGCCTTTGTCTCCTCAGACCTGCGGCCCATTACCGGCACTTCTCACAAGAAGTGGGGCAAGGCGCAGCCACAGCCGCCATCTCCTCCTGTGCGCAGCGCCCAAGTGGGGACAAGGCTGAGCCCTGAATCTGCATTGGAGGGCTCCGCAACCTCCTAGGCAGGACTGAGACTTGTTTACAGCCCAAGGCAGATAGGATCTTTCTGCCCTGGCACCTCAGAGACCTCACGCCGCCAAGACAAACAAGGTGCTGAGATTTGGCATGGTGTAGGAGCTGGGCCATTCTGCGGTCTTCCCCTAGCCCGCCTGCAGAGCGCCGATACGAGGTGGAGCGGGCAGCTACACAGAACAGCAGAGCCACCAGCGCCGGGAGAGGGCGGGCGGCCACCCCTCTTCCTGGCAGGAATGCAGCACCTGACCACGGTGCTGGGAGGGGGCACGATCTGCCCACCTGCCTCGCCCGAGCGCAGCATCTGACTGTGGCATCTGGAGAGGCAGTGACCTGCCCACCCACCTGGTAAGAGCTCAGCACCTGACCCAGTGTTGGGAGGGGGCGCGATCTGCTAGCCAAAAGTGACTAGGAGCAGCACAGACGAGGGCGCCAACAGAGGGCCTCTGGAAACAGCAAGCTGAGTTCGTGAAACAGGGTAAAGACACAAAGACCTCTCAATAAAATCATTAAGAGCACACCGTCTCCAGGAGAACTAGATAACTAATACTCCTTAAGCCACAGTGCCAGAGAGATATGAGCAATATGAAGAAGCAGAGGAACCACTTCCAATTAAAAGATCAAGAGAAATCCCCTTAAAGCATGATCAAGGAAATAGACATTGATGGCCTACTAGATCAAGATTTCAAAAAAGGAGTGATCAAAGTACTGAAGGAACTAAAAGAAAGTGTTTTAGAGATCTAAAATATGTCAAAAATGAAATAGAAGCTATAAAGAAGAACCAAGAATTAGTAAACTCATTTGCTAAGATGAGAGCTGCCTAAAGGCTGTACAAAAGCAGGCTAGATCATGCAGAGGAACGAATAAGTGACCTGGAAGACAGGACAACAGAAAGCACCCAATCAGAATAGCTGAAAGAAAAACAAATAAAAAACTATGAAAACAATATAAGGGACCTACAGGATAATATAAAGCATGCCAATCTATGCATAATAGGGATTCCAGAAGGGGAAGAAAGAACAAAGGGGATTGAAAAGGTATTTGAAGAAATCATGTCTGAAAACTTCCCAAACCTGAAGAAGGAATCAGATATCCAAGTACAGGAGGCTCAGAGGGTCCCAAACAGGAAGAACCCAAACAGACCCACACCAAGACATATCATCATCAAGATGGCCAGAGTCAAGGATAAAGAAAGGATCCTAAAGGCAGCAAGAGAAAAACAAAGAGTGAGTTACAAGGGAACCCCCTTAAGGCTCTCAGCTGATTTCTCTACACAAACATTACAGGCCAGAAGGGAGTGGCAAGATATAGTCAAAGTCCTGAATGAAAAAAAGATGCAGCCTAGGATACTCTATCCAGCAAGGCTATCCTTTAGAATAGGAAGAGAGAGAAAGAACTTCACAGACAAGCAAAAACTAAGAGTTTAACAACACTAAACCCATGCTAAAAGAAATATTGACAGGTCTACTCTAAATAGAAAAGAAGCAGGATGCTACAAAAATGAGAAACTCATAACTGGAAAGGAGATAACTGCCATGAATTACAAAAAGAATAAACACAAAATTGTAAAAGAAGACATCTAAATCATTAAGAGTGGGAGAGGGAAGCAAGGAAAGCCTCTGTGGAAAACAGTATGGAGATTCCTCAAAAGACTAGGAATAGACTTACCATATGACCCAGGAATCCTGCTCCTGGGCATATATCCAGAAGGAACCCTACTTCCAAATGACACCTGCACCCCAATATTCATAGCACTATTTACAATAGCCAAAACATGGAAACAGCCTAAATGTCCATCAACAAATGACTGGATAAAGAAGATGTGGTGTATTTGCACAATGGAATGCTGTTCAGCCACAAAAACCGACAACATAACGCCATATGCAGCAACATAGATGCTCCTGGAGAATGTCATCCTAAGTGAAGTAAGCCAGAAAGAGAAAGAAAAATACCATATGAGATCGCTCATATGAGGAATCTAAGGGGAAAAAAAAAACAAAACAAATACAAATCAGAAACAGACTCATAGACATAGAATACAAACTTGTGGTTGCCAAGGGGGCGGGGGTTGGGAAGGGACAGACTGGGATTTTAAAATGTAGAATAGATAAGATCACACTGTATAGCACAGGGAAAAGTATACAAGATCTTGTGGTAGCACATAGCGGAAAAAAAAAGTGACAATGAATATATACGTTCATGTATGACTGAAAAATTGTGCTCTACACTAGAAATTGACACAACATTGTAAAATAAGTATTACTCAATAAAAAATGTAAAAAAATTAAGTTAGGTTAACTTGCAAAAAAAATAGCCTATTGTGGGGGAAACTGATGAGATTCTAATAAAATCTAATAAAGTCTTTAGTTAACAGTACTAAAAAAAAAAAAAGGAATGTCACTTTTATTAAAATAAATGAAGTTTTCTCACTTTTACCCAAAAGGCTACCTGAGTTCTTGATTGCTAAAACATTGTTTTGAAATAACTAACATATCATAACTTGTATCAATATTTTCTTCCATTTGTTAGCTGCTAAACTTTTTAAAGTCCTTCATTTAGCAGTGGCTTTGTATGTGACTGGAATAGTCTATGAACAAAATTTTATTGACATATTGAAAATGTGGTTCTTGCAAGATATGCACTTGCACTTTCTAATTAATTTGCATCATATTTGCATTTTGTTGACTAATGTTTACAGGACACTATTGTTAGTGAACAGAATTATTGGTAAAGAACTTGAGGAGAGGAGCAAGGACATTCAGTAATGTTAAGTGGCCGACAAGGGGGACAGGGAAGTATTTTACTAAAGAATAACTTTATAAAGTATCATTCCTTAGTGATTATTTTCATGCGATAGCAAATTTTGTTTATCTTCTCAACCTCATAGCTGTGGGGATTCAGAATGAATGGATAATGAGAATATGCTCTATATTTACTTTCTATTCTTTTATTGTCCTCATAGGAGCTTTTCTGTTCCATTAAAATTGCCAGTGTACTCCTCTTTCTCCAGTTAGGTTCTACATTCTGTAAGGTTAGCTGACTTCTAATAAAAAAGAAATTAGCAATAATAGGTAATTACTGATAGACAACAGTGTTGGTAAGAGCTTTACTTGAATTATCTCATTGACTTTTTATGACACCCCTAGAAGACACTGTACATTTGAATTGTTAATTATTATTCCATTTTATATGTCAGAAAACCAAAGTACAAAAGTATTTTTTCAAGCACATGCATTAAAGTGGTAGAGTTGGGATTCAAATCCAGGCATCAGAGTTCATATATTTTTTATAAAATGACAATAAAATAAGAGCCTGAACTTGACTGGATGAAGTCTTCCTTTTTCTTAAAGTGTTTCTTAACGGTGGTGCTGTGTAATTTTTTTTTTTAAATATTGGGAAGGACAGAATGTCTGGTTGTGTCTCTCTCACTGACGTTCAGTTTGACCAGTATGTTTGAGTAAGGTCACCTTGATTGTTCTCTTACAGTCTTTCACCTACTGTTGCAGCCATTAATGCCAGATCTGTGACTCCATAAAAAAAAAAAATTAGTAATTGCAAAATGAGCTTCTAATTCTATTACTCCTTCTGCATTTATAAATTTCTTTTGTACAAAAAGTTCCTACATCGACTATAAGAATAATAGGATGAATGCTAAATTATTTCCCTTACTTAGTGGCTTTTGTGTTTTTATATACTCTTCCTCCCTCTCTCCACTTAACTCCTTATATAAGAGAATACTAAGCTAAGGTGTTAACCTCTAGAAGGAAGCTTCCTCTGACTTCTCACCCAGGCCTTATTTGATATTCTTCCTCTGCATTCTATTTTATCTTCATTCCCATGTATGTTATAATATAAAAATAGCCTCTGAATGATAATTTTCGTGTCCCCTTCCTTGAAGATACACTCCCTGAAGACACGAATAGTGTATTTCACATAACTTTTTTCTTCCAGGTCTTAATACCTTGCTTTCTAAATGGTAGATGAAAGAAGGGTTAACTAAAATAATGAAATTAGAAGGGGAAAAACAAGGCCATGCATTGTGAGTTCCGCTAGCTTTTAACACCATGTTTTTCAAGTGCTGGATGGAAGAATGGTTGCATGAATATTGAATTAATAAGATTAGAGGTAAATACTCAATTACACAATCTGAGGAAGTACCAGCAGTCCTGGTCCTCAGGAGGACAAAGAAGTGAAAATGATTTGCTGGTATAAATGAACATCTGTCTTTAAAACATTCCAGCAAGAAAAGAAATTTACCTCAAATTTAGCTTATGTCTGTTCTCTGTAATTTTATGAGTCTAAAAGGAGATTTTATGATTACAGTAGTACTTGCCTAAATGATACAAAAATGAATATTGTATTTCATTACACATGGATCTAACAAGTTGAAGCTGTTAAAGAACTAAATTATTAATTAACTTAGTAGACCAGACTGTCATTGGACATGTCTGGAAACATCTTCCTGATCAATAAACAGTGGAATTTGTTTTAATCCACTAGATACAGATCTGTGCATCCATTTCATCCTATCTGAATGCTAGTTTCCAATCCTTAACTAGCATTACTACCTTGACCACTGTGTGTGTCCCTTTCTAGCACTTAAGAAAAAATTTGTACCTTTTCATATCAATGAACTACTCAACAAATTGCTTCACTAGAGCTGAGTTAGTAAACTTGGCTTTATATTTTACCCTTGTGCTTTCTTTTTGTACTTTGACATCTGAGATGTGATAGAAACAAAGGAGTGTGGCTAGTTTACTTGATGGAAGTCACATTCTTAACTCCACACCCCCCGCTTTTTTTTTTTTTTTAAGATTCTGTATAGTAAATCAGATCTTTGATTTTTTAAAATACTGAAATATATCTTCAAGGTTGTGGATTATGCTCTGGCCAGGTCTTATTTTTGTGTGGTTCAAACTATAGGCTCATTGCAGTAGATTGGTGATAACTTCAAATTAGTAGACCAAAGTTTTGGCCTCATTTCTGAAGAATGAGTAGAACGCAACAGAATTTGTGATTTCAAGGTCTGAAGACAAACTGATTGCTTTTGAATCCTAGTTCTGCCACTTTTTAGTGGCAAGTTATTTACCCTTTCAATGTTTTGGTTAACTGATATAGCTACTTTAAGAATTAAATAGGTTAATAGATATGAAGCAGTTATAATCATGCTGGGCACACAGTAAGCACTTAACAAAAGGGTTAGCTGTTGTTATTATCCTCTTGTATTAATGTAACCTGATACATTCACTAGTGCTGTCACAGTGCCTGTTGGACATGATCAGCTTCTCTTCATGAGCTATTACAGTTCAAGAAAAAGAGAAATGCAAATAGAACATAGTACCTGGCATAATCTTAAGTACACAGTAATATTTGATGAAGCAAAGACTGTAGATTAACCTGAAGAAATCTGCAATTGTTCAGAGTTAAAATAAGCTCAAAGAGATGATGGAAATGCCATGTTCCTTTCAAAGACTTAGGTCATAAAGTGCATCTCAAAGAATATTTTGTGTGCAAATCTGTTGCCATCTAGTTTCCGTTAGTTAATTAATAGTAGTGTTAACTTGTAATATAACAGATGCTATAATTTAGTTTAAATCATAACTCCTTGGATCATGGAAAATTAACATCCAAACGATATACTACATTATGTTCAGTAGCATTATATAAGGAAATATGTCTCTATTTACTATAACTAAAATAGTAACCAGTTCACTTTTAATTTGTATAAATTCCCTAATATAAAACAAAGCAAGTAACTAAAATAAGTGTAAAGTCTTACATGTACTAAACACGTTATTTTCAGGATCTATTTTATTTTAGTGCACATTTTAGTACATATTTTTAGTTTTCAGGGGTTTTTTTAAGTTTAAAATCTCTTATTATAGCTTCTGTTTTAGAACAAAAGTTATAAAAATTCCTTTGTTGAAATGTTGAAACAACTTCACTACTGCCTGGGAAAGCTCTTTCCTAAGAAAGGCACTTGAAATGTATTTGGTTCCATGCTGTCTTATTTTCATAACTGTCCCTTCTATATTTAAAAGTAAACTATCCTCTCTGGAAGTCCCTTTCTGCTTTGGATCAGCTACTTTTCTGAACTAATCTCCCCATTTGTCTCCTGCTTTTCTAGTAGTGGCATATGATGACTGTATGTCTACCCCAGCTGTTTCTAATTTAATGACTCTGGTTGTCTTTGGGAAATGACTTGGCAGTGTTACTCTTTTGTTTAAATGGAAGCAGAATGTTTTACTATATAATCACTATATATTAAACAAAGTTTCCCTATCCTACATTATATGGGTAAGAGAAACAAACACATATTTTCACAGTTGGATTATGAGAAGGAAGAAAGCATTACAGCTTAAAACTGTATGTCAGTTCTGTAAAAGAATAGGTTTTGCAGTTCATCACACACACACACATCCAGTGAAAACATAAACATTTCCTTCTATCTAAATAATTTTGAGCAGTTTTATCTATATTAACATGTGTAAATAATACCAAATATCCATTGCTAAAAGTGTGCTTCAGTGATACTCTCTTTTAAAAATATCAGTTAATCTATGCCAGTATCATTCAATAAAATGCAGTTAGATTTTATTTAATTAAGACATTAAAGCACTCAGTATTTATCCCTAAAATTACCATTTGGGTTGTGGAACCAGAAAATGCTTTATAAAAAGAATTAAGCTGTGGATCCAGTTAAATATACCATACATGACTAATGTCAGGGTTTTGATTTCTAACCAGAAATTGAAATGCTGCCTTTTTTCTTCTTACTACAACTTCCATGCTTCCTGCTTTCCTTGTGCTTCTTTCACTTTGGGCACGTTGCTGGTACACACATATATGCTGCATGGTTGATTTCAACCTATCATGAATATTCCTCTTTATCCTCCACAGCCATAGAGAATATTTAACCTGTGAATTGTTTCTTGGTAGCCTTATATGAAAAGGGTTAGGTGGAATTGCCTCTAGTAAGGAGGTCTCACCTGACACACATAATACAGTTGACCCTTGAACAACACTGATTTGAACTGAGCAAGGCTACTCATATGTGGATTATTTTCAGTCAGTACATTCTACAGTACTACTCCAAGGTTGAATCCACAGATGCGGAACCTATGGATAGGAAGGGCTGACTATGAAGTTATAAGTGGATTTTCGACTGTGTGTGGGTCAGTGCCCCTATCCTCTGCATTGTTCAAGGATCAACTGTATCTTTCTTTCTAGTTTTTTTTTTCCCTTTCTTTAAAGTAGTCTCATTTCATAGCAGTTTGCTGGAGGCTTTTCTAAATAGCTTAAAACTCCACTCAATAAAAATAGATGACTTTTGCATAGATTTTTGTGAAGTAATTTCACAGTTTCGTGTTCATTTAGTCATTAAAAATATAAAAAGCTGTAATATTTTATTTAGATTGACCCATTGGTCCACCAGTGGTCTTGAATGTATTTTGGCTTTATTGTAATGACTAAAATATGGAGGAGCAATAGAGTGCTATATTGGTAGAATTGTATGAATTTTGGACTCATGTTTGGTAGACCAGTTTTCTTATTTTCCTTATGCAAAATAAAAATACTATTGCCTGTTTTATGAATTAAATCTGATAGAATATAAATTGAATTTATAGTATGAAATAGAGATCATAAAGGTTAATCCTAGTGAATTACATCAAAAGCAAGACAAATAACCGTAATTGGCAAAAAGAACTAACACCCTGAAAGATATGGTTGGCATGTTATGGTACTAAAATTATGAGACCTTCCATATTGTGTATGGTACATTTGCTGGTTTTATCTTACCATAATCAGTCAAGTGCATAGACATTATTCTAGAACATATTAATTCATTGTTAGAATCTAAAGGTCTAGTCCAAGAGAACTTCTGCAATGAAAATGTGAAGTAAATATAGAAAATACCTTCAGATTCTCTCGTGAGGTCCCCCAAAACACTGCTTAAAAATATGGTGAGGATATCTCATTCAAGATTGCCCTGGAGCACATGTTTAATGGCCCTGTTGAAAAATAACAGTGAAACCAAAGAAAAGATTAAGAGAATAGATAGGGAGTAGAAAAAGAACATTGAAAGGGAGGTGGGGGGAGTGAAGGAGGAAGAGAAGGATAAAAAATGGAATACTCAGTTTCACTCAGGAAATGATAATTACCTTGACAGCTATGCTGGCTAGCCCTGCCTCACTGCCTTGAAGCTCCTTTTAGAGGGAAAACTATGGATTGGCATGTCCTATTAATTTTCGAAATATGTAAGTCCAAGAAAGATATCTAGAGGGGAAACAAGCCTGTGTGACTGTAGAGGAAAACAAAACAGTTCAAACTTTCATCCTTTAATACAGGTGAGGATAAGATGAACAAGGTCCAATAAACATATAATAAGAGTTCGAAGAGGACTGAACTGAGATCACAGTAAGTAGGATTAAATCAAACCAATAATAGAAAACAATCTCCTGGCTTGGATAAAGGCTTTGCACTTTACTTTGAAAGACTTTGTGAAATACTAAGTAATAAAAGTTGTAAAGAATCTAATTCAATTAAAATCTTAATGTTATAAAAATCAAAAGAAAACCCTACAAATGAATAGAAATAAAAAAAGAAACTAACATGAATTCGAAACCATCAATACTAGATGCCAAAAGACCATAAAGCAGTGGCTATCAATTTCTGTTGCATGATTTAAACCTAGAATGTAGAGACAGTTTCACTTTATGTTAAGAGTGAAGTCAAAATAATAAAATTTCAGACTTGCAAGTTATACTGAAATGTACTTTCCACTTTTATTCAAATTTAAGTTAATCAGGTATATCTTGTAAAATATGCAAAGAATAGTACATTGTAAATACAGGGCTTAGAAAGCAATGAAATGAAAATAGAATAAGACATCAGGGAGCTTTTTAATAATTTCAGAAGAAATTACAAGTCATCTCATGAGCTTAATAAATAATAATCTGGAAGTACAAATGAGTGAAATATTAATGGAGTTAGTGTATATGACTTCTGATATCTTAAAATATATATTTTAAAAAGGGAAATCAAAACTTTGGGAAGAAATGTGGAATAACTAGTTATGATGATTGAAAGTGCTGTTTAGATCAACTATATCCTTATTGGTATTATTCTTACTTGTTCTATCAATTACTGAAAGAAGGGTATTGAAGTCTCCATCTGTAATAATAGATTCATTTATTTTTCCTTGAAGTTATATTAGTTTTGTTTCAAAGATTTTGACACTTTGTTGTTATGTGTGAACACATTTAGAACTATTTTTCCTGTTGGAGAATTGATGTCTTTGAGGTAATTTTGTAATGGCTCTCTTCATCCCTGAAAATTTTTCTTGCTCATAAGTCCACTTTGTGTAAAACTAATAAACTTCTCTAGATAATTTTTGATTAATGTTAGAATAGCATGATTTCCTCTGTCTCTTTACTTTTGTTATCTGCATCTTGAAAATTAAACTGTATTTCTCCTAGACAACATTCAGTTCTCTCTTTTTTAATCCACTGTGACAACCTGTATTTGGATATGTAGATTTTTTTTTTCTTCTCTGATTTTCTTCCCTTCTCTGGTTTTCATTGAGCACTATGTTAGCTTGCTAGGGCCACTATGATAAAATACGAAAGACTGTGTGGCTTAAACAGAAGAAGTCTATTTTCTCACAGTTTCAGGCATGAGAACTCCCAAGATAAGGGCAGAGAGTTTGTTTTCTTCTGAGGCCTTTCTTCCTGGTCTTCAAATGGCCACCTTCTAGCTGTTGTCCTCACATTGCCTTTCTTCTGAGCACAGGAATACCTGGTGTCTCTTTCTGTGTCCAAATTTTCTCTTCTTATAAGGACACCAGTCAGATTGGAAGAGGACCTATCTTAACTGTGTCATTTTAATTTAATAATCTCTTTAAAGGCCTGTCTTCAAATGCAGTCACATTCTGAGTTATTGAGGTTTGGACTTCTGTATATGCATTTGGGGGGTTACAATTCAGCCTATAACAAACATTTTTGCATTTTCTTTTTTATATAGATATATAAATTATTCTTTAAACATACTTTAATGGTTGCTCTGGAGATTAAAATGAATATTTTAAATAGTCTAATTTCACCTTCAAATAACACTATACTGCTTCACTTGAGTGTAGGTAACTGATAACAAAGTTGCTATTATTACTTTAATTGTGCTATTACATTTTAGATCAATTAGCAATACGTAAAACAGACTTTATTTTACCTTCAGTTGTTTCTTCTCTCATACTGTTCTTTTCTTAATGAAAATCAAAATTTCCAATGATTCAGTTTCCTTCTCCTTTAAGACCTTTTTGATCATTGACTGCAGGGAAGATCTGCCTGTGAAGAATACCCCAGCTTTTATTTCTCTGAGAGGGTCTTTATTTCTCCTTCAGTATTGGAGAAAAATCCTATTGTAAGTGGGAGCCTAGGTCAATAGTTTTTTCAACAATTTCAATATTTCACTTCACTTTCTTTTGCTTGCATGGTTTGTGATGAGAAGTCTACTATAATTCTTATTTTTGTACATCTGTAGGAGACCTTGTGTTTTTCAGTGCACTTTTAGATACAGTACCAAAGTATTACCTGGGAAAAAAATAAAAGGTTGTACTTATTAAAATGGAAAACTTTTGCTCTGTGAAATACTGTTAAAAGAATCAAGAGACAAGCCATAGAATGGAAGAAAATATTTGAAAAACACAGATTTACTACTTGTATCCCCAGTATACAAAGAACTCTTAAAGCTCCACAATACAAAAACAAAGGACACTGGAAAAATTGGCAAAAATCTGAACAGATATATCACCAAAGACAATATACAGGTGGTAAACAAGCATATAAAAGATATGTTCATGTATAACTGAAGCATTGTACTGTACATTAAAAATTGACACGACATTGTAAACTGACTGTACTTCAATAAATATATATATACAAAAAGGTACTCAATGTAATTTATAATTAGAGAATCACAACTTAAAACAACATGGCATACCAGTAGAATGGCTAATATCAAACAGATTAATAATACCAATTACTGGTGAGAATGCAGAGTAACAGAATCTTTCATTCATTGGTGGTAATTCTAAATGGTAAAGCCACTTTGAATGACATTAACAGTTTCTTATAAAGCTAAACAATCTTGCCACATGATCCAGTAGTTGCTCTCCCATATATTTATCCAGTCATTTGAAAATGTACATATACGTGAAAATCTGCACATGAATATCAATATCAACTTCATTCATAATTACCAAAAACTGAAAGAAACCAGTAAGTCTTTCCATAAGTGAGTGGATAAAAAAATCCCTTTACATGACATTCTAGTAATGAGGAAACTAGAGAGATAGTAAACAGATTGGTGGTTGCCAGTAAAAAGAGGTAAGGGTTAAATATGAGAAGCACAGGAGATTTTTTTTAGGGCAAGAAATAAGTGACACTATTTATTATCAAAACGTTTACAATTTTAGAACATAAAGACTGAAGTTTAAAGTGTGGAAATTTACAAAATAATGAATTAGGATTTGGGGAATATCCCAGTTTGGAGTGAAAAGAATGACCAACAATCTGACGATTTTATATGTATGAAATAGCCACACTAAAGAGGTTGGGGGGAAAGGTGCTAAATTAGATCATTTTAAAAATGAGAGAGGTTTTTAAGTCTCTACTTGATAAAGGTGTTTCCTATGGTTTATTGATTCTGATACTGCTACTCATGTATACAGGATATATGTGTACTGGATTTGAACAATAAATAACTGAATGGCAGATGGTTAGGCTTTCGTCTCTCACTGTTGGAGTGGGAGTTTGCAGATAAGAAATGAGAGGGTGACCCATGGAGTAATGAAAAGGAGTTGGAAATATCTAGGAAATCATGTTTAACTTAATATGGATACAGATGGTTGCACATAGAAATACCTGTTATTTGTGAATGTACATAGATTAGTATACACATATATTTCCTTGCTCTGTCAGCTGAGATGTTTTAGAAGCAACAACACTGCAGTAGCAATAAACACATCTAGAGCCCCAGATCTTGGTTTCTAATAGCATTCTCCAATAGAAGGAGAAATGGATAATTTGAGGAGCAAAGCAGGAAATATACATGAGGAGTCTGGAGTATCTCTCAGTTCCAGAAAATAAGATAGTGTTCAAACAACAAAAATGAAAACTCTTTGTTGGTGTGGGTACGCCAAAGGGGTGCAGAAACCAGCTGAAAGAGCTCTTAAGGTCAAAGCTGGAACAATTTGAGCAACAAAATGAATAAAGTGGTATTGGATTATAACTCAAGTATAAAATAAATACTCATGAATCCACACTGATATAAATGGCCAATTTAAAAAATAAATAGGGCAAAAGAAACAAACCTCACATGTGGGAGAATTCCAAGAAACTTACGTAGCTATCTGCCCTCAAGTTGGAAATATGAGTTTCGCTATGAATTTTAGTCTCCTTGGTCAGAGAATTGGTCAGGTATTAAGGGACCATATTTAGAAGAGAAAGTTCCTGAGGGCTCCCATGTAGGAACAAGTTTCAGTCTCTGACTTCATAGAGGAAACCTCCAGAGGTCACTAAAAGCTCTTACTAGCTTGTAACTCCTCGCAGAGACCAGTCCTAATATGAAAGTCAGAGGAATCCAAATTTAAAAAAGATTATTCCAGTACTTTGCTGGTAAATGCTTTACAAATGGCTCCTCAAAGGAAAAAAATTACATATGTTTACTATAAGTTTTATTACTATCAGTACTGTATAAAACAAAATTTACAAATAAAACTGAAATATACAACACTTCATTATTAATTCCAGATAGCCAGTGGATACACAGAAGAATATCATAGAATGTTTTTGTTCACTTTTGAAATACTCTCCTTATCCATAGCCAGTCTTTGGTTGCATTCTAATATTTTTTGTTTGTTGACATTTTTGTTTACATTTATAAAAATGACAAAAATGAAGCAGTAAAACCATATGTTGGAAACACACTCATTTGTCATTGCAGTGAGTGTTTTGTTTAATTGGATAATTGTTTTTGAATACTGGAAGTATATTTCTTTTTTGGGAAGGGGTACTATTAATAAAATAATAACTGATGCAACATTGTAAACTGACTATACTTCAATAAAAGTAAGTAAGTAAGTAAATAAATAAATAAAAATTTGCCTTATTGCAAAAAGAAAAAAATAAAATAATAATTGCAGAGAGCATACTTTTAAGTTTACTCTACATTATTAACATTTTCCATCATAATCTGAACAATCAACAAAATAATATATTACATTTTAAAATATGTAATGTTTGCTTACTTCCGTGGTTTAAATACTCCCAACCATGGCCAAAGAGACATTCTTCAGTGCATAACTGGGAAGCTATAAGCAGTTATGCAGCATCATATAACATTTAAAGCATACTGATACAGTAGAGGTAAATAATCTCACAAACATAAATATTAATAAAATATGGAAGTGAGGAGTTTTGAGTACTTAATATTTGTTTCAGTATAATTTATTTAACTGTAAGTTTACAGGATTGGATTTTTAATAGTTTTTGTTATAACTACCATCTTTTTTATTGCCTGAAAAAATACAACAGTTCACCGTCTCACACTGGCTCTAGTTCTCTTCACTGGCTCAAACAGGAGTGTGAGCCTATTTGATTCTTTTTTTTCAATTTTGGTTTGAGTTTAGATCATTTTTATTATTTTATTAATTTTACTTCCAGAATCCAAGTCAACATATCCTAAGCGTTCTGCTTAAAGAATGGAACATTGAGCCTTATTTTCATATCTAACTTTATTGCCTGTTTCTACATCTAGCCTTACTGTAATAAATTGGTAAAGAGTGATTGTTCATATTTCCTCAGCCCATTCATAATTTGAACTCACCAAACAACTAGGTCAGACACCTTCCTTGACCTTGACCTTGGTATTGATAAAATGTGGTTTTTACTTATTTTTTATTGAGTAAAATTAATATAACAAAAATTAACCATTAAGTATTTTAAAGTGTATAATACAGTACTGTTTAGTACAGTCACAGTGTTTGCAGTCATCACCACTGTACAGTTCCAAGATATTTTTATCACCCCATGAGGAAGCCCTGTACCTGTTAAGCAGTCATTTCCATTCCTCTCTCCCCCAGTCACTGACAACTACTAGTCAACCATCTATCTGTATCAGTTTACCTATTCAAGATATTTTATGCCAATTAAACCATACAATATGTGAACCTTTTTATCTGACTTCTTTCATTGGCTTTAATGTTTTTGAGACTTACTGACATTGAAACATGTAGCAGTATTTAACTCTGTTTTATGGCTGAATGATATTTCATAGTATGGATATACAGCATTTTATCTATTCATCTGTTGATGGACATTAAGGTTATTATCACTTTTTGGCTATTGTAAATAGTGCTGTTATAAACACTTGTGTAAAATATTTGTTTGAATACTTGTTTTCAATCCCCTTGGATATAAATGTAAGAGTAAAATTCTTGGGTCATATGGTAATTTTATGTTTAACTTTTTGAAAAGCTGCCAAGTGTTTTCCATTGTGATTATACCATTTTACGTACCCAACAACGTCATGTAAGGGTTCTACTTTCTTCACATCCCAATATTTATTTTCCAATTTTGCTTTGTCTTGTTTTGAAATTATAGCAATCCTTACCAGTGTAAAATGGTATCTCAGTGAGGTTTTGATTGCATTTTTCTAATAACCAATGATTTTGGACATCTTCCGTTTGCTTGTTTGCAATTTGTACATCTTTTGGGGTGCTGTCTATGCAAGTTTTTTGCCTGTTTTCAAGTGGGCTGTTTGTTTTGTTGTTGAGTTATAAGAGTTCTTTTATATTTTTGGACTTTAGACTTTTGCCAGATGTATTCCTTGTAATATTTTCTTCCATTCTTTTGGTTGTCTTTTCACTTTCTTAATGGGGTCATTTTAAGCACAGTTTTGCTTTCAATTTTTACGAAGTCCAATTTTTCTATTTTTTTCTCTTGCTGTTTGTGTTTTGGTGTCATGTCTAAGAATACTTTGCTAAATCCTAGGTCATTAAGATATACTCATATATTTCATTATTTCTTTCTAAGGGTTTTATAGTTTTGGTTCTCACATTTAAGTCTTTCTTACATTTTTAATTAATTTTTGTATGCCATATAAGGTCTGACTTTTCTTTTGCTAGCTTTGGATTTATCTTTTCTTTTTCTAACTCCTTAAGGTGTGTATTTAAGTTACTGATTTAGAGTCTTTTTTTCTTTTTTTTAATATAAGCATTTAAAACTCTAAATTTACAAATGAGCCTTGCTTTCACTGTGTCTTATATGTTTTGGTGTGTTGTGTTTTTGTTTTTATTTGTTAGTGTATTTTCTAATCTCCCTTGTAATTTCTTCTTTGATCAATTGGTTGTTTAAGATTGTGTCCCAATTGTTTCCCAAGCTTATTCCAAGTGCTATTTCTTGCCCCAGGCTGCTATAACCAATATCTGTTAGTCCCAATGCTTCTGGCAAAAGCCACTGGAGAAGTCATCCCAGCCCTAGGAATGATTCAAGTCAAATGAAACAAATACTACATACTGGTCCTTGAGGGAGATGACAGATGTATAGAGACCCACAACCACAGTTCTTTGAGAATAAGGTCCATATTGATTTCTCCAGCTCTTCCAATCTATACTAGAAGTACAGATGCTGATTTTGAATTTTTTGAGGAACCTCCATACTGCTTTCCATATTGCCTTCAGCAGATTACCAACAATGCACAAGATTTCTCTTTTCTCCTCATTTTTGCCAACACTTGTTATTTCTTGTCTTTTTGATGATAACCATTCTGACAGGTGTGAGGTGATATCTCATTGTGGTTTTGATTTGCATTTTCCTGATGATTAGTGATGTTAAGCATCTTTTCATGTACCTGTTAGCCATCTGTATGTCTTCTTTGGAAAATGTCTATTCAGGTCTTCTGCCCATTTTTTAATCAGATTATTTTATATATTTATTTTGGCTTTGAGTCATGTGAGTTTCTTATATATCTTGGAAATTAACTCCCTACCAGATACATGATTTGCAAATATTTTCTCCTATTTTGCAGTTTAGCTTTTCATCTCATTAGTTGCTTTGGGGGGGGAGATGAGTGGGATTCCTTACTTTGCCATTTTCAGTGACATCACTCATAGAAGTTCTTGATACTAAATCGAATTTCTGAATTTGCATATTTCCACTCTTTTGTCTCCTCTCCCTCTCTCTCTCTCTACCTCTCTCTCTCTCATTCAGTTATGGAACTGGAAAGCTGAGAAAAACACATTATTTTGGTTTGTTTATGAAGGAACTATTCAAAAGTCAAAATGCAAAACAGTTGGAAAAGAAATACTTGAGGGCTATATTTATATTTTTAGGAATATGCCCCAGCCACAAATAAATGTGCAAGATAAGCTAGGTGTAAGTATTCCAGCAGAAAGTGAGAAGGTAAATTACTTCTAAAATTATTCAACACCCTGGAATGTAACTTTAGTCTTCTCTCCTTGCAAATGGCAATATAAGATAGTTAATTTTTGAAGCAAACAAATCACCTTAATTGAACACAGTTTTCATTTTAAAACAAGTTGTAGAGCTTAAGGCTGAAGTCCTCCAGAGAAAATAGCCCTGTGATTTATATCAGCACTGCTAAAACTCAAAGCAATTTGTGAGGTTGCATATGAATAATGCAGGGTAAGAGCAGCACAGGAGGAAACCATTGAAAGAAAGTAAATGAAGTTCCTTTAAAATGGAATATATAGGAAACCATTTAATTTGAATTATTCACCAACACTAGTGATATTACAGGAATAACCATAGATCAGTGAATATTTCCATTTTTTAAGATGGGGTTATACCGTTCCTTTTAGATATTAAAAAAAAAAAAAAAAATCCCAGCAGCCAGGAATGGAAAAGAGAATCAGATGTGCGTTAGAGCCTATGAATATGCAGGAAAGTGCTGGCGTTCATCTGAAAAGGGAAGAGTGGCCTGTAGAACTTCAGACACACAGTGGTGGCTGTTGACTCAAGATCCACAGAGGCAGTTTCTGCCAGCTTGAGAGGGTGTCAAATGACCAGCAGAAAAAGCACCTTTTAGATATGCTTTAACTATTGCTGATTCTAATGATAAGTTGTATGCTCTGGAGAAATTCCAAGTGCCTGGGTAGTATCTTGATTCCTTTGTGTGTGGAAAAAGAACATACATTGCTTCTTTTTTCTTTTACACAATCTTAATGCTATACGGTTGAGTAGTTTAATATAGAATTATTTCAGAAGAGTCAAATAACCAAGTAAAAAGGTAGATTGTTCCATAATGTGGTAATAACTGCATACTTAAAATAACATATAAAGTGTTTGCTGTTTACTCCATTAAAATCAAGTACAAATATGAAAACTTATCAATTTTAATATCACTGAATCCTGTTTAATGCTGCATATTATTTTTAGCCTTAGCAGTTCCTTACTTATATACCTACTATGAGTATTGACACTGCTTTAGAATCATAGAGATGAGAAGCCGTCATGTCTATAGATGTTTGAAATCAATAGTCATTTAAAGTTAGTAGTATAAGGGTTCTAAATGATCTGGGAAAACTGCCAGCTGACCAACATTAAAGTAAATGACTAGACTTGATCGTTGTATGGAATGTATCTAACTAGAACTCAAGTAGCCATGACTAAAATCATTTAATTCAAAGAGATGCTAGAACATGTTTTGTAAGGAGTTTTGGACACAGCTTCAAACCATCCAGTTTAGCTGAATATTTCTGGAAATCATTTACTGCTGAGAGGCCATAATGTCATGTAGTTGAAAAATACAACTGTAAAAAAGTATTATATTCCTTTGAGCAGTATCATAAAGATAACATGAATTTATATATTGTGATTAAATGATAGAGTGAAATGAAGATTATTCAACTCCTTCAATTAGATGGTGCTTTAATATTCAAACCAAACCAATATTTGATTTGATTCCAGTGAACACAGCTGATCAATAAAGATAAAATTCTTTCACTCTGCTTGTAAAAGTCTGGTCTGTTAGGATAACTAATTTGATTTGGCTGCATCAGCTTTGATTTTAGGCATGCCTTGTGATTAGCTAAGGTTTGGTGAGCATTCTGTATGAGAACTTCTTTCTCATGTTCATGTTTTTAGATCTATATGTATGTCACGGTACACCTGCAAATTCTCTAGAAACTGTATTTTGTTGACTTGAACCTGGACATTTGGAAGTGGGGTGGAGCATAGGGGTAGGGTATTGGGGGCAATTTTTAAAGACTAAAAGGACTGTTATATTTCAGGGCTTGCCAGAATGCTTTCTAATGATCTGAGAAGATTCTGGATTCTTTTAGACCCAGTTACAAAGACCTTCTCAACTATTATAAAATTCTTTAAGCATCCAATTTTTTCTGAAAGTAACTCCAGTGCTCTGATAATTCCCATTAACATGAATGTCTCACATCTTTCTTTGTCCAGTGGTACTCTTGAATAGGTCACTTGTGAGATACAGTGACAATGTTATTTTCACTCAGTTTTCATCAATTTGATATTAGCATTAAAGCAAAACTCTACTAAGCCAAATGATTTTAGTATAGCTGTTTATCCTGGCAATTCCCAATCAGTTCTGTTTCCTCTTATGTTGAAATGCAAGCTGTCATGTTTAATGATAAGAATTTGAGAATATATTTATACTTTTTTTCTACTTAGGCATAAAATGAGAGAGATTTCTTAAATAGGTAAGATTCTTCATCTGTGGTAGGATATATAATAAGCATAATCTTTATGTATAGTGTGGAAAAACATTTTTATATACAGACATTATATATGAATGGCAATTAAATTTATAAAATCATCTTCAAATATATAACCCATGATATTTGAATATGTCGTAAAAATTAAGAACCCAGGCATTGAAGGCAGATTGCCTGGGTTTAAATTCCAACTCCACAGCATATTGGCGTATTGTTTTTATAATTCTATGAAAATCACTGAATATCTATAAAATGTGATAATCACCATACTTAATCTTGGGGTCTTCATTGAGATGAAATAAAATGATCAGAGGCTATCGATGTGCTCACAACAAAATAAGTGCTCAAGAAATGTTAGATTTTAGCATTAGCTTCTGTTATTTCTGGCATTGAAAATATATAAATATTTTAAATTGAATTTTCAATAAGAATACTGATTTCCTAAATGCTCTGTTGGAAATTACTGAAAAGTTCTACCTATGTTGTAATGAATCATCTTTATTTTATTGATTGCAGCCATACTTTCTATTATCAACCATGGCCTCAATAATGCTACATGGTGTAACTATTCAAAATTGAGTGAATTAGAACAGCTGCCATTTGTTTTATTTTATGCATCTGCATTTTACTTGCATTATCTTGGTTGGACTCAGCTGGGCAGCCCTGGTTTACAGAAGCTGGGGGTCAACTGGCTTTAGCTCTTCACTGTGAGTTGGCCTTTGGTCTGTTCCATGTGAGTATATTCTGAGGCTCAAAATAAAGGGGGCACTTCCTCCATGGCCAAAACAGTGTCACAAGTGCCCCACTGCACAGGCACAACTCAAACTTCTTTGAATCACATTTATTAATATCCAATTGGCTAAAGCAAGCATGTTGCCGAGTCCAGCATGAGCGGGCAGGGACCGACACTTCTGTAAAGGAAAGAAGGGCATTGCATATCTTTCAACTATGTTCTAATCTCCTATACTCTCTTAATTTGAAAGCCAAATGATGGACCAATAAAAATTTGAATGTTAAAAAATCAATGTTCATAATGACCTTTCTGAGTTGTTGGTTTTGGATTGGGACTTCCTGAGCCTCTGGTCCTGTGCTGAGATGCTTCGAAGCCTTAAGAATATTTGGATCCCCATGAAGCCCTACTATACCCAAGTTTACCAGGAGATTTGGGGTAGCAGTGGGGTTGATGGGCTTCACTGTTTATAAAATCAGGAGTGCGCATAAAAGAAGTAAAGACTTGAAAGCTTCCAGTCCTGTGCCTGCTTGTGGTCATGATTAACTAGCTTTATGTGGATGGAACCTCAGTCTGGCTGTGTTGGATGGGAACATGGGATGTCACGTTGACTTGTGGATGTGCTGCTGCCCTCGTGCATGAATAAACATACCTGTAAGATCAAACAAACAAAAAAACAGTGTTCATAGCTAATAATGCAATTCGAATATTTATGAATTCCTAACATTTTATAATCATTATCTCATAAATGTTCATATTGGTCCTTTCAGGAAAAGGAGATAAAATTGTGTACATTTTCTTTGCAACATTTAGTAAGTATTAGGAGAAAAACTTAGGATCTGTATTAGTCTGTTCAGGCTGCCATAACAACATACCATAGACTAGGTGGCTTAACATTTTTTTTTTAATTTCTCACAGTTCTAGAGGCTGGAAGTCCAAGGTCAAGGAGTTGACAGAGTTGGTTTCTTCTGGGGCCTCTCTCCTTGACTTGCAGATGGCCATCGTCTTACTGTGTCTTCACATGGTCATCCCTCTGTGTGCACATGTGACTTGATCTGTGTGTGTATCCAGATTGCCTCTTTTTATAAAAACACCAGTCATATTGGATTTGAGCCCACCCTGAAACAAATAAACAAGCAAAAACTTCATTTGAACTTAGTCATGTCGTTAAAGACCTTATCTCCAAATATAGTTACATTCTGAAGTACTGGGGGTAAGACTTCATTCAACACATGAATTTGGGAGAGGCACAATTCAGTCCAGAACAGGATTTATCAAAATGGACTTAAGATGTCAGGATATTTAAAGGGAAGAACCTCTTTGTTTAATATTAAACACATTGAGACTAAGACAGAAGTATATATCCTAAGTGTCAGAGCGGTAAAGAGTCATGATGGTGGTGAGAACAGATTTGTGCTGATTCATGTACTGATAATCAGATTTTTAAAAATATAAATGAATGCCATTCTTGTGGTAGCTCACAACGAAAAAAAATGTGACAATGAATATATGTATGTTCATATATAACTGAAATATTGTGCTCTGCACTGGAATTTAACACAACATTGTAAAATGACTAACTCAATAAAAAAAGTTACAATAAATAAATACATACATACATACATACATACATACATACCATTAAAAATGAGTTAGAAAGATTAAGGAGGTTCTTATTAGAGCACAGACATTTGTGTTTATTATCTACTGAAAAGTGTCAATATTAGCGTCATTACTTAAGTTATGCTCTTTTGAGACAGGCTCTTTACATCACTGACAATTGTTCTCAAAGTTTATTAACCTAATTTTTCTTAGTTTCCAAAGACTTCTGGACAATACAGCAGTTGCAATTTTTTAAACAAAATAAAGAAAAATAATGCTGCTTTCAGGTTTTTCCCTCCTACCTAGGATAATAAGGTCTTTCTCTTTAAACTATTTCATTTATTATCCATTTTCTGACTGTAATGTTTTAAATATATTACTGAATCCGTTTGTACTTAGACAGTGATCTCTAGGGGTGACCTCAGATGCCCTATCACTCAACATATGCCTAACTTTCTGACATTCTGATTTTTTTCCAAGGTTTTGAATATTTTAAAATGTAACTGCTGTGTGAAACCTGTGGATTTTCTTCTCTTGTTTTCTTTTTCTGAATGGAGAGCTTGTGCTTCCAGGTCTTTTCTATATACACGTCACAAAAATAATTTTCTCTCCCTCTCTCCATTCTTCTTTCCTTTATTCCTCCTTTCCCTCCTGCCTCTCTCCCTCCCACTCTGTCCCTCTCTCTTCCTCACTCTTTCTCTTTTTTCTCTTTACTCTCTCTTTTCCCTCTCTCTCTCTCCCTCCCTTCTTTCCTCTCTTCCTTCCTTCCTTCCTCCTCTCTCTCCTCTTTTTTCCATCTGTCTCTACAGATCGTCCTCAATTTGCTGTGGGGTTAAGTCCCAAAAAAGCCCTCATAAGTTGAAAATATCAAGTCAAAAATGCATTTAGCATACATAATCTACTAAACACCGTAGCTTAGTATAACCTACCGTAAACATGCTCAGAACACTTAGATTAGCCTACAGTTAGGCAAAATCATCTAACACAAAGCCTATTTTACAACAAAATTTTGAATATCTCCTGTAATATGTTGAATACTGTACTGACAGTGAGAAACAGAATGGTTGTGTGGGTACAGAATTGTTCTGAGTGTATTTGTTGTTTATGTTTGTGATCACGTGGCTGAGTGCTGTGACTCACTGCCTCTGTCCAGCATCACAAGGAGAGAGTATTAAACTGTGTATTGCTAGCCTAGGAAAAAATCAAAGTTTAAAATTTGAAGTACAATTTCTGCCGAGTGAGTATAACTTCCACACCATCATGAAGTCAAAAACTCATAAATCAAACCATTGTAATTCAGGGGCCATCTATATACAAACAAAGAGACAATTCAAGAAGCCAGTGAAATGTTAGGAGGCAGAGAAGTGAATAAAGAAATTTAAGACGAAAAATTAGATGTCAGTATCATTACTTACTGAGATTGTAAGTTATGAGATAATTTACTTCTTCTTTGTCATAAGTTCCATCTGAAATATTTGAAAGGAACATTCCTGTAAAGGTAATTAAGTGCAATATTTTAAATACTCCAGTGTCAACATTAGGTGCTTTAGCAATTGATTTAAACTATAATGACCTAAAAGAACTGTGGTTTTAAAGACTCTTGAGGAATTATAATTATCAATTACATATTTTTTCTATGTAAGATATCTGTTATTATGGTTCAGAAGGTTAAAATTTAATCTACAAGGTGATAAACATGTCAAGCTTTGTAGAATATTGGATCTTGGAGATAAAAAATTATCATAAATGATGCTATATAGTGTGGGCTCCTTCTGTTGTATTTTGTATTTTTGGTTTTATATCATCTCTTCTTAACAAAGCAAAATGAAACTGTAGGGAGAGATCAAATGCATTTTGATATATATTTATAATACCACCCACCAAGAGATAAACATTCTAAATTCTAAATTTTTTGCCTAGTGGTTTTTGTTTTTTTTGATATGGCTACAAATGCCTACCATATACTTGAGCATCCATTGGTTATTAAAGGATCTATTGTCAATTTGGAACTTTACTGTTTCTACACTTACCATTAATAAGGGCACCAATGTACCCAAGACTACACAAATTCACAGCTTAGACTCATAATTAGAGAATCTAACAGGAAAATGCACATGAAGATATTGTTAATTAAATCTCAATACTTTGTTCTTTTCAGGCTAAAAAAAAAAAAACAAATTATAAATAAATAAAATTAGTCTTCTAGAAATTGAATTTTTTTTTTTGCTTCTGAATTACAGTAATTACTATTAGCTTCCATTTTAAAAAAATCTCTGGAAACTAAGCCCTTGTCAGTCTCATCTTTTGCAAGTATTTTCTCCCATTCCTTAGGTTGTCTCTTTGTTTTGCTTGTGGTTTCCTTTGCTGTGCAAAAGCGTTTAAGTTTAATTAGGTCCTATTTGTTTATTTTTGCTTTTATTTCTATTACCTGGGTAGACTGCCCTAGAGGAACATTGCTAAGATTTATGTCAGATAATGTTTTGCCTTTGTTTTCTTCTACGAGGTTTATAGTGTCTTGTCTTATGTTTAAGTCTTTAAGCTATTTTGAGTTTATTTTTGTGGATGGTGTGAGGAAGTATTCTAACTTCACTGATTTATGTGCAGCTGTCCAGTTTTCCCAGCACCATTTGCTGAAGAGATTGTCTTTTACTCCACTGTATATTCTTGCCTCCCTTGTTGAAGACTAACTGACTAGCTTCTGTTCCATCAATCTATATGTCTGCTTTTGTACCAGTACCATGCTATTTTGATTACTGTGGCTTTGTAGTATTGTCTAAAGTCTGGAAGGGTTATTCCTCCAGCTTCATTCTCTTTCTTCAATAGTGCTTTGGCAGTTCTGAGTCTTCTGTGATTTCATATAAATTTTAGGATTATTTGTTCTAGTTTTGTGAAAAATGTCAACAGCTCATACAACTTAATAGTAACAAAACAAACAACCCGATCTAAAAACGGGCAGAACACCTCAATAAGCAGTTCTCCAATGAAGACATACAAATGGCCAATAGGCATATGAAAAAAATGCTTAATATGACTAAATATCAGAGAAATGCAAATCAGAACTACAATGAGGTAACACCTCACACCAGTCAGAATAGCCATCATTAAAAAGTCTACAAACAGTAAATGCTGAAGAGGGTGTGGAGAAAAGGGAACCCTACTATACTGTTGTTGGGAATGTAGTCTGGTGCAGCCATTATGGAACAGTATGGAGATTCCTCAAAAAACTAAAAGTAGACATACCATATGATCCAGCAGTCCCACTCCTGGGCATATATCAAGAGGGAATTTTAATTTGAAAAGATACCTGCACCCCAATGTTTTTAGCAGCACTATATACAGTAGCCAAGACTTGGAAACGACCTAAATGCCCATTGACAGATGATTGGATAAAGAAGCTCTGGTATATTTATACAATGGAATACTACTCAGCCATAAAAAATAATAAAATAATGCCATATGCAGCCAATATGGATGGACCTGGAGATTGTCATTCTAAGTGAAGTAAGCCAGAAAGAGAAAGAAAATTACCATATGATATCACTTATATGTGGAACCCCCAAAAAAGACAAATGAACTAATTTACAAAATAGAAACAGACTCACAGACATAGAAAACAAACTTACTATTACCAGGGTGGGAAGAGGATGGGAAGGGATAAATTGGGAGTTTTGAGATTTCCATATGTTATGTATTTCCATAACTAATAAATATAAAATAGATAAACAAGTTCACACTGTATAGCACAGGGAACTATATTCAGTATCTTATAGTAACCTATAAAGAAAAGAATATGAAAATGAATTATGCACATATATGTATGACTGAACTATTACGTTGTACCCCAGAAACTGACACAACATTGTAAACTTACTATACTTCAATAATAAAAATAAATAAATACATAAAATAAAATAATTTAAAAAAATCTAATTGACTTACACAAGAAAGATTTATGAGATTTCTTGATTATCTATACTGACACAGATCACATGGATTTCCTGGTCACTCTCATGTAAATAATGACTCAAGACGCTAAAGGTGTTTTATTTCATTGTTCTATGGTCCCCTGGGGCCTCCATGATACAGTCTTTAAGGATCTCTCCATGAGTGTGACTGAGGAGCCAAAGAGACCCATTGGATGCATCAGAACTTTTTAGGAGCCATACCTAGAAGTAGTATAATTCTTTCCACAACATTTTCTCAGCAATATGTTAATCACAGGGCCTAATTATTTGCAGTGGAGACTAGTAAATGAAAAGGATTCCACGCTTAGGCCATAGGTGCTTTGGCTTTTGTCAAGTAAGAAAGCAACAAAATGTGTAATGGAGATTGAAGTTGAAAGATTCATATTGAGTGTTTACTGAGTGCTCTAATGTGTCAAAGGCTGAAGTGACTGGATTTTAGAGCCACGGAGAATTATAGCATTCAACTATCCTCAATTCCTTATCATATAAATGAGTAAATTGATGTCCATTCATGCATTTCTTCCTTCTTTCATCTAACATTCACGTATGCCAGGCTCATGGGGGCTAGGCTCTCTGTTCACACTTGGGGAATAAGATACCATTTCAGCTTTAAACAATTCAGAGACTTTGAGGAATATTGTAAATTAAATGTAGTGATAGGTGTGTGCACAGGGTGCTCCGGAAGCAGAAAAGAAAGCATCACAGTCTACGTGAGGAATGGAATTTGGAGACTTGGGAGCCAAAAGGAGCATGTTCATGCAGAGTCAGTACGGAGACGTAGGCCAACAGGGTTAAATTGAGCAAGGGAGGAGGAAATACAGCCAAAGGAAAACCCGTGCTAAAGTTTATGTGAACCTGGAACAATCGTGTTTAAAGACAAATATTTTCTAAAGTCATGTTTAGTCAAGCAAAGTGATTTGATCTGTCTCCAGTATTCACTTTGTAACCTGAACTTCAACACTGGTCTCTAGCATTCCAGCCGATTTCTCCTTCTTCCTTGCAAAGAAAAATTGCAGATAGGTTAACGTCTCAGCTTTGGAACCAGTATAAATTCTGCAGTTTACAATTTTAACTCTTTCAAGGAATATTTGTTGAATCCTAATTTTCTTATCTAAAAGATGGGCATAATAATAGCTATTTCTTCCTTGTATGTTTGTTGTGAGAAGTAAATAAACTAGTGAGAAAAAAAGTCAATTAGATTAGTTCTTGGTTCACAGTAAGCATTTAATGAATATTTGCATACATTAATATTACTACTTGTTTAAGTATATAAGATATTGACTGTATTTTATTAGGCCTTAGTGTTAAAATTTATAAAAAGGATGCTATATCCTTCAGTTTATTTCTTACAGAAAAAGCAAAAAAATAAAAATTTACACTCAGTGCATGGATAGGTATAGCCAAAACCACATATATTGGGTTATGTGGGCTATGTGGCTTATGGGTTAAAAACGCTTAGGATGTTCAGCCCCATAGCTGTTTTGACAGTTTATCCAAATGGTCAAAGCATTATAAGCCTATTAAGTACAAAGTACTACAGTTGGCCTAAATACCATGAAATGGAATCTTTCAAAATCATTTCTTGAGGTTTTAGAATAGAGAAGGAGTATCTTTTTCTTAGTGATCATGACTTAAGGATATATTGGAATCTACTGTTTGGTTGTTCCATTGATTATATCTTGATGCCACTATAGTAGATTATAACTTAGTAGATTATGGCATATAAGGCTATTAAATAAGAGTTAAGAGAGGTATTTGCAGAAGTGAGACAGCAGTGGAACATCAACAGTGAACACAGTAAGAAGTGGAAATCTGTAGGGAGAAGGAGGTCCATAAAGACAAATTTGATTCTGAATTCTGACTGTATTATATATTATTTTTCACTTTTGTGCTTGTTACTTATAGCTTTGTACTATTTTTCCTCATTTTAGAAAGAGGACTAATAATCCATCCTATGTTGTGTGTTTGTAAAAATCGAATGGTTTCTACATTTCATTTGTAATAGGTACATACACTTAACATTATAATATTTCTAAAATTAGTGTCAGTCCTACCATAGATAATGTACACAGTTTAATTGGTAATGTTTATTTTTCTTTCTTGGGAGTGCATAAACTGGATAATGTGTCTTTCAATTGATGGCTTTGATGAAATAGAGATATGTAATTCACCCTAGTGATTAATGGCCACAGAAGTTTTATTTTCCTTTCTTTTCTTTTTCTGGTTTTTTCATATTGCAGATTATTTATTCATATAGAAACATGTCTAAGAGCCTGTGCAAATAAAGGAAATGGGCAATCAGAAAAATTACGTAGGTATTTCATCCTAAGAATAAGATTTCATAAAAATTAAGCTTTATAGTAGACGTGTTTGAATTTGTATTATAAAGACAATAAGTCTGTTTATACTAATATAATCATTTATGTAAAAGGGATGGTAACAGATATAACTTCTTTGATGGATGAAATTGTAAAGGAAATTAAAAGACTCCTTGACTTTCTCAGGGAAGATTCACACTGTGTCTCCATGATTGGACTTCTTTTCTCTGCTAGTGTGTGTGTGAGTGATACCATAAAACTGTAGACCAAGCCTAGTTTTCCAACACCCAAGTTGTTGAATTTCCCATGATTTTAGGAGAATTCTTGAGCTATCAAGTAACTGTATAATAAAACAAAGCCCACCTTTCATTTAAAGTTTAAAAATGTGCCACAGTGGTTATTTTTCCAACTCCTTTAAGATGTGTTAATCAGAAAATACTTTATTTAAAGAACAATTAGTTAGAAACCTCATATTTAACATGGGTGAAAACAGAGCTGCTCACATTCAAAAAGACAATGTGATCCAATGTCATCTCTGTCTTCCCTCTCTTACACCCTTTCTCCCAGGAGGGTCCTGAGGGAGTTAGGTCTTTGGAACAGCCAGGGCACAGTTGGCAAACTACTTCCACAAAGTATAGGTGCATAGAACGTGAGAGTGCTATCATCTAAAAGTGAAACTCTGTGTTGAAATTTGAAAACAAATTGAGAATGACTCAACAACTTTATTTTTTAAGAGTGATTTCATCTGTTTCTAATTTCAAGAAAGATTTTTTAAACTGTATACATTCCAAAAGAGATAGTAAGATGTGAAAATGTTTAAGTATTGTAGCAGTTAAGAGTTGTTCTTGATTGCTCACTCACTATAAATGGAGCTGTACTCTATTTTGAGAATTCAGAAGAAAATATGTTGACCCTGGAGCTCAATAACAAAACAAATAACAAAAAAACAAGAAAAATCATTTGATGTCAGACTATACTTTGATAAAGATGATGCTGAAATTCTCACTGCTCTTGAATTTAAGGATGGTATTAATTCTTTGAAACCTTAAAGGTAACTAGCCAATATAGACTGAATAGACAGTGATAATTTCTCAAAAATACTAGTTGCAGTGCCTCTGTATCCAGGATGATTATTTTTTAACAAATATTTTATTTTAGTGGTGAGATTCCCTTGTAAACAATAACCAATACATGTTGAACTCTAACAAAAAATTTTTACTGGATTTTTATTTTTATTGATACATGCCAATCTACATACAATTAGTTTCTTTCCTTTCCTTATGTCTGCAATTTGGAATTACTAGCAGGATATTATTTTTTAATTGATCTTGCAGATATTTACCAACATTTATTCAACATCTACCTTTCATGTGTAAAAGAACATATTCTACTTAATAGCTTTTCCTTAACACTGTGTATACAAAAATGGGAAAAAAACCTGTAACACTGATTATGTGTTAAAAACTAGACTAGTAACAGCCAGAATAAGAAATTTTTCATAAAAATTGTTTAATGCATATGATTTGGCACTTTTTTATAAAAATTAAATCTAAAGTATTAATTTTTTTGAAAGTAGTGTTTGATTTATATCAAATATGAGGTGGTAGATGTATGCACATATAAATATATATAATCATATGTAAATAATATAATGTAAATAAATACATATAAATAATTCAAAACTATATTTACTATCTGGAGATATTTTTAATTAGAAAATTGTCTAACTTAACCACCATCTTCCTGTTACTACAAGTTTGGCTTTTCAAAATTTTACATGTGAATGATGTCATTCTGTATTTGCCTTTCTCTGTATTTCACTTAGAAGAATGTCCTCAGGGTCAATCCACATTGTCACAAATGGCAGGGTTTCCTTCCTTCTCATGGCTGAATAATATTCCATTGTGTGTGTGTGTGTGTGTGTGTGTGTGTGTGTGTGTATGTGTATGAATGATATCTTCTTTAGCCATTTATCTGTCCATGGACACTTAGGTTGTTTTCAGTTCTTGGCTACTGTAAAAAATGCTGCAGTAAACATGGGGGCTGCAGATCTCTTTGAGATAATGACTTCATTTCTTTTGAATATGTATGTATTCAGAAGTGGGATTGCTGAATTATATAGTAGTTCTATTTTTAATTTTTATTATAACAAAAGTAAGTTAAGAAGCATGTGCATGCACATATACGTGCAGTGAAAGAGATGTTCTATTTACTAATCTAAGAGATTTTCAGATGTATGATAATAAGTATCTATAAGTAACAAAGTAATATGTTTCCCTATTATATTACTTGAAAATTTATTTATAAAAATAAATTTTTATAAAAAACAAGCATTAAGTAAAAGTAATTTCACATCTTTCTATTTAGTATTGTGAAATTTACTATTAAAATCAAACATTTAAGTATTTACATGCATATTTGCATGCTCATAAGTAAGAAGTCAGAGACATAAGGAAAGGCATTAACAAACATTTTAGAAAGAAACATATATATACACATACATATTCAGCAAACCATTTTAATGGGGTTTTAGAGCTTCTAAGTATAGGGATTATTATTTGGAATTAGGGAAGATACATTAAAATATTACAAAAGCTAAACTATATGAGAAAATATTTAGAAAATTCCCAAATTATAGGATATGATTGAATTGCTTCTTTTCTTTATGTCTAATACACATTAGCAATATAATTCTTGCATGAGAGGTATTTTCCCTTTGTCCTCTTAACCACAGGATTTAAATGTGAGTGGTTTTATATGAAAATGTGATCCTGTATTCCCAGGAATTTTTTTTTATTTCTTGAGCCCAGATTTTTCATAACTCCAATAACTGATCCCTTATCTTTTAAAACTTGTTTAGTCTTTGAAATCTTTTAAATAATTGAAATCTAAGCAATAATTATTTACACTTGAATATAGTACTCTGAATCCTCTGGTGAGGTTTTTTCTAGGTACCAAAGTGGTAATTCCCTTAATTACAGGTAAAACATGCTGTATAAAATATATAGCAAATTAATTGGTTCTAAATTATTACCTAGAGGTAGTAGCTTCAGATACAATTTTGCTGGAGTAAGGAACAGGGAAATTTCTGTTGCTGAGAAATTTATTATTCTCCCTATATTTCTGTATCAATTCCTCCTTGAAATAACCACATTCTTTGGAAAGCCAACTTAGGGCAGAACAGTCTTTGCTATACCTCATTTACTTGATTTATCTAGAAAAGAGTCAGTAGCAACTTTCAAATCTTAGAATAAACTTGAAGAAGTCAGTAAAATGAATTATGTTGAAATATACTGAAGAGGTCAGAGAAATGTTGAGTTGCATGCTGCCTACCTAAATCTAGATCAAGAATAAATAGCCCTTTTAAATGTTTCCAAATAGTATTTATTAGTATATGAGATTTGGGAATTAAAAATGTACCTGATAGACTTCTAGCCTTCAGAACTGTGAGAAACTAAATTTCTGTTGTGTAAGCCACCACTGTATGGTACTGTGTTTTGGTAGCCTGAACAAATTAAGACAAAATATTATGTGAAGTAATAATTAAGCAGCCATGTATTCAATTAAGAACTTACTTGCTACCTCACATGAGAATTATGACTCCTCCAGGTATTTATTGAGTATTTATTTACATCAGAGAACTAATAAAACAATGAATTTAGATATTAAATATGCACACACTTGCATACACTAATTTTATATTACAGCTGAGCAAAGATTAGGGCTCAGGGTAAAATGACAATATGCATATTAAAATATAAAATGATACTCTTAATTTCTTTATAGCTTATATGGACTTATAACTCAGATTCTCTTCATATTAAGATTTTCAAAGAAGAAATTAAAAATATATTATGTCTCTGAAACTCACATTGAAATAACAGCATCAAAGACAATGCCATTTAATTGAACCAGTAAATATAACTTAAATTCCTATTTATAAATGATTAGGAAAAAAATTATTTTTATATTAAAACAACTTCCAGGATCAAGGAAGATATGTTTTTTTTAAAATAATTCATGAGTTAAGCATGTTTAGTTATGTGGTTGGCTTAGCTAGGTTATGTTACAAAAAATGTGGTAGGCATGAAATCAATTCATTACGAGGTAAACTGGGAAAAAAAAAACTTTACAAAATGAATTGCCCTTCTCAATGGCAGCAATATAAGGGAAACGAGTGAAAATATGTAAAAGCAATTTGGAAAATTAGAAATTAGGTATACCCATTGTGGACTCCACATATTCCAAACTTCACTTTTTGAAATAATTTTGATAATAGTATAGATTTAATCACTATGAAATAAAACTATAAGCAATGTGGCCCTTTATATAACCAGGATTTATCTAATAATATACTATAATTTTGATTGGCCAAAAAAAGTACAAATATAATAGTTCAAAGTGGTTCAGCAACTTCCAAAGACAGCTTCAGGTTCAAGACTGATCCAGTCTCAAAGGGCTCTTACTCTTTAGAAAGGCCAAGTTACTAATTCTTGGTATTAGTTTATTATGTTTGGAAAACTCTGTTATATAGTTTTGAAAAATACAGACCACAACGATTAACTAATTGAGTTTTTCAGTTAAGATTTTGCTTATATGAAGTGTAAAAATACTGGTTTAAAACTAAATTTTTGTTTTTTTACTTCGGACTGTCTGATGACATAGAAGTCAAGCTGATACAAAATTACCTTGGGGATCTAAGGGGATCTCTTTTTGAGAAATCTTTTCTCCTAACAAAACAAACAATATATATAATCTGTCGAAGATATTTTACCCTAAAATAGTCAGAGGCACCCTAACATGGCTCATTGGTCGCATTATGGTTAAAACAATATTAATTTTCTATTTCTGCATAACAGATTGCCCCAAATTTAGTGGCTTGACATAAATGTATTATTTCACAGTTTCTGTGGTTGTATTTCTGGGCCCTAGCTGGGTTCTTCACTTCAGGATCTCTCATAGGTTACATAGTGTTCTCTGGGCCAAAGTCATTTCAATGCTCAACTGAGCAGCATGTTAGTGGAAATCAATTTCTAGTGGTTTGTTGGACTGATTCTATCCTTAGTTCCTTGACAGGTGGGCCTTTCTCATATGGCAGCTTACTAATTACACCCTACAAGCCTGGAAGGCAATAGAACCCGTCTGTTGGCAGGAGATAAATGCCAGTCTTTCCTAACCTAATCATGGAGGTTATGGCTTATAACCATACTGCTTGTTTGTTGGTTAGAGGTGATGGTGTCTGACGTACTCTCAAGGAGAGGAGATGACCCAAGAGGCAAGCATCAGAGAGGACCATCTTTGAAAGTGGTCTACCATAGTACCTATTAAGTTTGTCAATTTTTTTTCAACTTTGTATATCCATTTAGACATTAAGTCCACTTTATCATTGAGATAGTTAATGAAATGAAAGTATGGTGAGTGAAATTTACACACAATATAAATTCAGTACAGAAGTTTTTCAGCAAATTCATGTATTAACAGTTGTAAAGAGCTATTTAAAATAAGAAACTGTCTCTAGTAAAGAGAACCAAATGAAGTAGTTGTGAAAACGTTGGCAATACAGATGTCTATAGCCCCAAGGGACTGCACTTGTGCTTTATGTGAATTTAAAAGGACTGCACTCAGATTCCTCTAAAGTAATATGGGTTCTGCTGAGGTACTTACAGTTAGCTGAGCTAGCCAAAGGTAAGGACAGAAACATGAAGGTAAACACATATCAGCCTGAGACTGAGTTACAGTTATCATTGTCATTACTTAACGTAAGAGCTGCATACTATTTTCCATGTAATGCTCTAAGTATTTTATAACATTAATTGAGTTTGTGCACATAGTAACCCCAGGAAGTTGATATTATTAATATTTGCATTTTACAGGTGGGGAAACTGATGCAAAGATAGGTTAAGTCACTCACTAAGAAGTAAAAGCTGGACTTGAACTTAGGCAATGTGGCTTTAGTCTCTGGAAAACCACATACACTGCCTCAACTTAATAACAATTGGCAATGACTTATTATGTACTTGATTATGTTTCTGATTAATCACAATATGTATATGATACAGAAACTATTATTGTATTGATGAAACTCACACAGTGAGAGGACAAGGAACAATCCAAAGCCAGGCAGCTAATAAAATGTAGTGGAAAGTATAGAAAAACCTAAAAATAGAAGACCTATACCACTGAATTAAAAATGAAATTAATTAATTGTAAGTGCTTAAACCAAACAATTGAATGAAAAATATTAGATGTGATAGATTAGATTCTTCTGGCTTTAAAAACATAACTGTTTCTGGATTGTTAACATAAAGATTCAAATAAGAGAAAGGTTGACACATATAACTTGACCTG
Organism: Camelus dromedarius; assembly: GCF_036321535.1. NCBI lineage: Eukaryota > Metazoa > Chordata > Mammalia > Artiodactyla > Camelidae > Camelus > Camelus dromedarius. The sequence goes on along the minus strand of NC_087436.1, from coordinate 63,141,221 downwards.
TTTCAGGAAATACCAAAATAGCTTATAAATAGTTAGCACTTTAAGTCAATGGAAATCACAATTAATCTATTTTCATTTGTAGGCTTCACTAAGATCAAATATGTTCTAGATATATAAATATTAATCTTTAACCTAAGGACTGAAGATAATTCAGTAACATATTTCATGATCCCTATACTGTTTTGTATCTTTTTTTTTATAATTTTAACATCAGAAACCAGTTATGAACTACTTGAGAGTTACTTTAAGAGATTATTTTCCTTAACCACTAAAAACCTTAGTACACGTTTCACATGCACATTTTCTCATTTAACCATACTGAAATATTAAAATTTTAAAACCTAACATTTATATATTTCTATTTAATCAATAATATTTTTTCAAGTGAACTATTAATTATCAATTGTGCCAGTAATATTTTTACACATTTTTCATTCTTGCCTCAAATTCACTCTAGGACAACATTACATTTAGTGATTATTTGTCTTTATTCTCCTTTAATCTGGAACATTTTTCTTTCATGTATTTTGAAGACTGTTTTCCAGGAGTTTTACAAAAACTAACCAGTTTTTTTTTTTTGTGAAATTGTCCCTCAATTTGGGTTTATGTGATGTTCCTTCATGGTTAGATTTGAGTTCTCCAATTTTGGCAAGAATACTACAAAACTGTTGTGTATTTCTCAGTGCATCATATTAGTATGTATGTGGTGAGATTATTCCAGTATTGGTAGTATTAAATGATCATTTTGAATAAAGTATATATGCTAGGACTATCCACTATAAACTTATTTTTCTCTTTATAATTAATAGGTAATATGTGGGGATATAGTTTGAGACTCCATTGTCTCAATATCCTGTTCCTCTTGAGAGTTTCTTACACTGGTTTTAGCATCCACTGACAATTTGCTATCTCCATTATAATGTAAATTGGCATTCTACTGTAAGAAGGAGCTTCCTGCCATCTCCTTCATATCTTTAGTATAGAATTTATGGTTTCTCACTTTATTTTGTCAGCTATTATCTATTACTATCATTATTGATTTGGGTTTCCACATTTATGTACATTATGATTTCAATTATTTGACATTTGTTGAGACTTATTGTTTGAGTAAGGTAATGAAAACTTGATCAGAATGTTCTGTGCTCACTTGAATGAAATGTGAAATGTGTAATTAGTGTTCTATATTAACATAATTATGGTATTTGATAGTGCTTTTCAGTTTTTCTACATTCTTACAGTTTATTTTCTGGTTCATCTGTCATTTGAGAGAATAATGTTAAAATTTTCCGAGTAAGATTATTGAATTGTCTACCTAACCCTTTATTTTTGTCAATTTTTGCTTAATATATTTTTAAACTGTGTTACCAGGTACATATGTATTTACAATTGATATGTCTCTTTGATGAATTACCATTCAATCATTATGAAATACTAGTCTTTAACTCTGGTACACTCCTTGTTCTCAAGGATATTTTATCTGTTCTTAATACAGCCATTCAGGTGTTCTTATTCTTAATGTTCACATGGTATTTCTATTTCTGTTCTCTTACTTTATAGCTGTATGTGTTTCTATATTAAAAGTATGGTTCTAGGAGACAGTTACAAGGTATGGCTTTGGATTTTATCCAGTTAGAGAATTACTGCATTTTAATTGATTTATTTCATTTATATTTAATTATTGACATATAATTATTGACATTTTACTGACTGTTTTCTCTGTTGTGTCAAATTTGTCTTCTGTTCCTTGTTTCTAGCATTTTGGGGGATAAATTTTTTTCTACACCCATTTTAATTCTTATATTGACTTTTCTGCTATACCACTTTTATTACTTTTTGGTGGTGGTTTTAAGAATTACACTACACATCCTTAACCATTATACTCTACTTCCAGTCAATGTTTTATTATCTCACTTAGAATATAATAATCTTGTAATAATACTGTTTTATCCCCCTGATCTTTTTGCTTTTTTCTTTTATCATGTACATATTGAATCTACCTAGATTAAAGACACTAAATATGGTCAATGTTTTCTTTTTCATTAATCTTTTCTGCTTTTTAAATCTCTGTTTATTTCCTCTCTGATATTTATTATATTCTTCCTTCTGCTGACTTTGGGCTTTCTTTTTTTTTCTTTTTCTCATTTCTTAAATGGTAAGTTAGATTATTTATTTGAGAGTTTTATTTCTTAAAATATATCAGTATCTGTATAAATTTCCTCTTAGAACTGCTTTTGCTGCATCCTATAGATTTTTGAAAGTTGTATTCTTTAAATTTTCATTTGTCCTAAGGTATTTTATGATTTCCTCTTTGATTTCTTCACTGACCCATTGGGTTTTTTTAGTAGCATGTGGTTTAGTCCCCACATGTTTGTGTTTTTCCCAGTCATCTTTCTGTAATTGATTTCTAGTTTTATACCATTGTGGTCAGAAGATGCTTTATATGTGGTCAGAAAGATGCTTTATATAATTTCCCTCCTCTTAAGTTTGTTGAGACTTATTTTGTGGCCTAGCATGTGGTCTACCCTAGAAAACATTTCGTGTGTACTTGAAAAGAATGTGTATTCTGCTCTTTTTGGATGGAATGTCCTGTAGACATCTATTAAGTTCATTTGGTCTAATGTGTCATTTAAGATCACTGTTTCCTTATTGACTTTATATCTGTTGCTGTTAGTGGGGCATTAACGTCCCTTACTATTATTATATTACTGTCAGTTTCTCCCTTTATGTCTTATTAATTTTGCTTCATTTATTTAGGTGCTCCTAAATTAGGTGCATATATGTTTAAGAATGTTATCTCCTCTTCTTGTATCATTATATAATGACCTTTATCATTATATAATGCCCTTCTTTGTCTTTTATTATAGACTTGGTTTTAAAATCTGCTTTGTCTGATATGAATATTTCTACCTCAGCTTTCTTTTAATTTCCTTTTTCATGGAATCTTTTTTTATCCCCTCACTTTCTGTTCATGTGTCTTTATAGCTCCAAAATGAGTCTTGTAGGCAGCATGTAGATGGGTCTTGTTTTTTTGTTTGTTTGTTTGTTTGTTTGTTTGTTTAATTGAATCAGCCACCCTATGTCTTTTGATTGGAGCATTTAGTCCATTGAAATTTAAAGCAATTATTAATAAGTATGTACTGTTGCCACTTTGTCACTTGTTTTCTGGTTGCTGTGTAGTTTTGCCTGTTCTTTTCTTCTTTTAGTCTCTTCTCTTGTGGTTTCATAATTTGTGTTAGTGGTATGCTTATGTTCCTTTCTCTCTAACATTTTAGTGCATGTTATAGGTTTTTGATACACGGTTACCATGGGTTCTATGTATGTTGACCTACAGCTGTATCTACTTTTTAAAAACTTGTAGTAATGTAAGTTCAAACATTCTAAAAGATCTGCATTTTTAACTCCCTTCTCCCACATTTTGTGTTTTCAATGTCATATTTTAATTCTCATGTTTATCCATTAACTGTTTATTGTAGTTATATTTTGTTACCTTTTTGTTGTCTTTTAATCTTTGCACTTACTTAAGTAGTTAATGTATAACATTTACTATATATTTGCATCTGTCAGTGAGATTTTCCCTTTTGAGTAATTTCTTATTTCTTGTTGTAGTCTTTTCTTTTTCACTTGAAGAAGCACTTTTAGCACCTCTTGTAAAGTCAGTTTAGTGTCTATAAACTCTTTTGGTTTTGCTTGTCTGAGAATTTTTTTTAACCTCTCTTTCAATTTTGAATGATAACCTTGCTGGATAGGGTATCCTAGGTGGTAGGTTTTTCCCTTTTAGAATTTTAAATACATAATGATATTCCCTCCTGGCCTTCAAAGGTTCTGTTAAAAAGTCAGCTCATAGCTTTATGAGGGTTCCATTTTATGTGATTCTTTGTTCTTCTCTTGCTACCCTTAGAATTCTCTCGTTAACATTTGTTGTTTTAATTATGTGATATGTCTTGGTGTGGGTCTCTTTGGGCTCATCTTGTTTGATATTCTCTGTGCTTCTTGTCCCTGAATATCTGTTTCCTTCTTCAGGTTTGGGACATTTTCCACCATAATTTCATCAAGTACATTTCTGCACTTTTCTCTCACTTTTCTTCTTTGGTACCCATATAATGTGAATGTTAGTATACTTGATGTTGTCCTAGAGGTTCCTTAAGTTATTCTCATTTTTTTAATTTGTTTTACTTTTTGCTGTTTGGATTGAATATTTCCATTATTCTGTCGTCCAGATCGTGTGTGCATTTTTCTGTTTCACCTAATCTGTTAATTTCCTGTAGTATATTTTTCATTTCAGTTACTGTATTCTTCAGCTCTGACTGGTCATTTTTATATTTTCTAGTTCTTTGTTTAAATTCGCAGTGTGTTCAAGCTATTCCATCCTACAATTTAGTTTGCTTTCTGATTACTTTTGCTTTGAACTCTATCAGGTAGATTATTTACATCTGTTTTTCTAAGAGTTTTTTTTTTTTCCTTATTCTTTTGCTTGAAACCCTATTCCACTATCTTCTCATTTTGTTTCACTTTCTCTGTCTCTGAATTTAGGTGAAATAGTTACCTATCCTGCTCTTGAAGAGGTGTCCTTGTGTGGAAATGTTTTTATGCAGTCTGTGTGTACACAGCATTTTGCATACGAAAGCTGGATCTGAAGTGAGCATAGGCTGGCAGCCATCACCTTGGTGGGGGATGCGGCTTGAATTGGAGGGGCCAGAGCCAAATCTGGATGCAAATCTGAGTTTCTCCTGAGTATTATGGCAGTCACTGCCTTGGTTTGCAACATGGCTGGGACCTGATAGCTTGGGGTTGCCACTTCTATGCTGGTTTCACATTTTTCCCAGTGTGTGTGCCTTGGTTAGAAGCTGGGTCAGGGCCAGAGGGGTTGGTACCACACCACTGATATGGTCTCACCCTCTCCCAAGTATGCACGGGAATACACACTACAGTGATGGTGGTCTGTGCCCTGAAACTATCTTATGTCACCTGGGAGTGTGTGTAGGGACATGAGAGCTGGTCATAGCTACCTTTGTGCTGGTTAGAGGCAGGGCTGGGATCCAACAGGGCTCTCTTTTCTCCAAGTATGAGTATTCTCACTGACAAAGGCAGCCTCCTCCTTAGTGGTGAGCAGTGCCAGAACAAGAGGGGCTGGAGCATGAGCCTATTTTGGGGTTTGGGGGCATGCTGGAGTGATCCTGGTAAGCCAGCCAGAGCCCCAAGCAGTTTTCAATCTGCTGCCTCCACACTGTTCCTGGGAGTAAGCAAAACTGTCTGTGCACTCTTCAAGAGTGGAGTCTTGGTTTCTTACAGCAGTTTGGTAAACCCCACTGGTTTTCAAACCACTAAAGGGGCTTGTCTTCCCAATGTTGCACTGGGGTTTAAGTGCCTAATACATGAACAAACCTCTTGATTCCCAGGGATGATCCCAAAGCCTGTGATATCCTCTTCTTCTGTGTCTCCCACTAAGGGTGTGGATTCTGACCAGATCAGTTCTCCTCTCCTCCTACCGGATGTCACATGGATCTTCTTTATAACTTTGGTTGAAGTAGAGCTATTCTGCTAATTCACAGGTTGATTCCAGTGAGTTACTCTATATGTAATTGTAGTTTTGATGTGCTCATGAGGGAGGTGAGCCCAGCATCCTCTTACCCCACCATCTTGATCTCCTTCCTCCAGATAACATTTTTAAAGGGAAAGTAATACAATCAACAAAAATTTCTTTTAAGTTACTCTACTGTATAAAATATGGTGTTAAATTCAGGCATGCTTAATTAATTTTTTTATTCCTTCCTGGTATCTGACTTAACTTATTAAACCACACTCTATACATAAATTTAGTATGTCAGATATTAAAATTAAATAGCTAGTCAACTTGTCAATTGTTTTCAAAACATTTCCTTCCTATGAGAATAGAGAGGTGACGTCAGCCACAAATATCTTAAAAGTCATGTGTAAGAGAAGAATTGTATTCAGTTTTATGAACAGAACATTTTCTTCAGCAGAGAGGCTAGAAATACTGTCAGGTGGGAAACACTGGTGCAGATGTGCTTCACAGGGATAAAGTGAATTTCAAGAAAAATCCTTTCACTATATACAGCTATTCTGGGTATTTGTCGACAAATTCTGCAGAATGCAGGATGATCACAGAAAGGGCATATCTCAAGTCTGGGTGAAGTGAAAGTAATTTTAGAAATTATTCTGTCCTTATTCAGACATAGATATGCCCAATATATCCTAGAACTATGTTGTAGATACTTATCCTTTCCATAATTAGAAATAGCATATTTATGGTCTTTATATGATTGGATTTATAGTTTGTCCACACTAGCTAGATCAACTTGATATTTGGTGACTGTATTTTCAATTTCAAATCCATGGGGTGTGCTGACCCACTTTTTTATTTCCATGCTTTTTGAAAGTTTCAGTACCCTGCCACAGCTCTGATATTAAAGGTGATATGTGTTATGACTGCATATAGATTTCAGCTTAAGTTTAAGCTGTGTCTTATTGTTCAGAAGGGTGTGCCTATCTGATGAGTTGGTGGGAAAGTCTAGGCAGAAATCTGCTTGCGTGGTGGTTTGAGGCTCTCCTAAGAGAACTCACTGGAAGGCAAAAATGAAGGTTGTCTGAAAAAACAAAGGTTTGGTGGTCAGGGAGAAGAGATAAAATGAATTTGAAGAAATCAGTGATTTGGATTTCTCCCCTCTAAATCCATGGGAAAGGGAGGACTGTGAGTAAATAGAGAAATGTGTTAGTACAAAATGCTGTCTTTTAAGACTTCAGCATTAGGACTTGGTAGATTTTAAACAGACTTCCACACTGAAGAAATAGTAAGACATGCTACCATTTTGTTCTACTAAAGAGTTTATGGCTATTTCTAGTGCATGTATGGTGTGATTTGGGAAACAGTGAATGGAGTGGTGTCCTATTAAAGAACCACCATGTTCAGCAGGCAGTAGTGCCTTCACAGGGCTTTTCTCCAGTGAACTCAGCCTCCAGGAGTGATGAGAGTAACAGTACCCAACAGAAGGGGCAGTGCTAGTCAGAGGATGGTGTTGTCTGGACTTACTCCACGTGAGAGACAACCTGGGAAATCCAAGACACTTAGGTGGAAAAAGCAGGGGACCAGAAGGGAAGCTGATGTTCTATATTAGCCAGTGGGAAAAATGCCCTGAGAAATAGAAGTTATTCCTGTTAATGGTGCCCCATTAACAGGTGAGGCCTGTGGAAACTCTAGTCACAGCAGTAATGCTATTCTTAATCTATTTTGACGGAAATGTGAATTACACATATATACCTCCATCTCCTCTGAGAATTACACATTGTGTATGGATATTTTGTGTCCGTACCTAATTTGATTTTTTGGAGTCACACATCTGTATTTTATCAGTTTACAGATACTAAGCAGGGCTTATTTCTCATTCCTGTTTAATCTCTGCCTTCACGTTTCCATGTTATGTTTTTGTTAACAGTAAAGCCTTTCTTTACCCTCAAAACTAAAACCTCTAAGCTGCGTGTTGTAACTCTTATATTCTCTTCCAAATTGAAATCACCTTCAGGTTAGTTTTATCTAAATCAGTATCCTCAAATAGACACAACAATGCTCACATAGGTAATAGGCATATTTCTAGATATTTTGTGACAGTGATGTTCTGTATTATAGGTAGTGAGATAGGTAGTGAGTAAAGAAATCCAAGTGTTAGGTTTAATCTACAGTTGAATATTAAAAAGTAATTTAGGTGTTCAGAAATTCCCTGAGCCAATTTTCATAGCATATGGACAATCTTATCTTTGTTAATAAAAACATTGAAAAGTAAAATATTTTTCACATGGAGTTATTACCAAGAAATAAAATGTATTTTTGAATGTTCCAACCAGATTGATCTAAATGTATATATTTGATGATAATGAAATTTTGGATATTTTCTAAGGGTATATTAAAACGTGTCCCTTTTATTAAACATATAATAGGATATATAACATGAGACTGTTAGGTATCACAACTAAGAGCTTTTCTGTGCATTAGAAATTTCAATTTTTGTTGTTTTTCCTCTTAGCATATGTGGTAGGCAGATAACGAATGCTCCCAAATGCCCATGTTCTGATTTTTCAGAACTTGTGATCATGTGACTTTCCATGGCAAAGAGAACTTTACAGCATGATTGTAGACTTGGACATTCTCCTGGATTATCCATGTGGGAACAGTATTATCACAAGTGTTCTTAAAAGTGGAAAAGGAAGGCAGACTAGACATAGATGTGATTGGGGAAAAAAAAAGACGTTGATAAGTGTAAAACTGTTGGCTTTGATGATAGAGGAAGGGCCCCAAAGGGTTCTGGAAACCTTGGCAAGTTGGCAGCCACAAGGAAACAGATTCTCCCCTAGAACCTCCAGAATGGAATACAAACCTGCTTTTTCACCTTCATGTTAGACCAGCGGGACCCATGTCAGACTTCTAACCTGCAAAACTGTAGGATAATAGATTTGTATTGTGTTAAGCCACTGAGTTTGTGATAAGTTGTTACAAAGGCAATAGACAACTAATAATAGTGGCTAAAATAATTTCCATGGAAACCTTTTTTTTTTTAAAAGGATCAGTATATGTTACTGTGATAGAGTAAATATCTAGTTAAAATATGCTTTCCCCTACCTCCATGAATGTTCATTACCTTCTGAGTTTAAGTAGGGTAACATTTGGGAAATGATCTTTAACCGTGAGTGGTCTCAGTTTGACTGTTAATTTTCACATTATCATCAGTTGGTGCTGATCCCAAAACACACAGACTTTGTCTCTGTCAAACTCTAACAGTCTTTTAGGTTATTCCTGTGTTGTCACCTGTTTTAACTTCTCTTTGCCAAATTCATTCAATTTCTGTTTTTGAGAAATGTCTTTTTTTCCTCTGGAATAGTTGTTCTTGCCAAAACAAAGTACTCTGGTATTTTAGATATATTTGTTTTCAAAGAGGAAATACTAGGATAGCATGCTATTACAGTATATTTAAAATATATTTTATTCACATGTAGGGATTATGCTGGTTATAGTTGATTCATATTAGGCATTCAATTTATTATCTTATGTAAACTTTCATTTACTACAAGGTTGAAATCTAAAACCTATTTTTCCCAGACTCCCTTTCAGCTAAGGTTCTGAATGCAGATTAGTTTCCACCATTTGATTACCATGTAATTGCAGCAAGATCCGAAAGGCAAGAGTTAAGCAGAAACCACCTTCCTGTAGCTTTTGGCTATTTCTACTGGCAAACAACTACTGGAGATGTGAGGGTTCCCACTGTGTTGCTACATGGTCCTAACTCCAGTTTCCTAGATGTTGACAAGCAGAGGGGACTGCACCTTGATCTGGTGTCGAATTCCTGGACTGCAGCATCAGGAGCACATCTTCAGCCTCTTGAGGGTTGGACTGTGTTAGTAAAGACAGAGATACTTGTTTCCACAATATTGTGTCCTCAGAGATAGTTCTCCATAGTAAGTCAGTTCTGTATAGGTCCAGGAGTTATTACAGGAGACTCAGCTTAGAATTTCTTCCTTCAGTCCTAGCAATATTTTAATAAGCACATAATTTGCTATATGAAATTTCCTCATCTTAAAAAATATTTCTACTTCCTGAGCTGAACTCTGGTAGAAAGTCCACTCAGGAAATATAAAAATACATTATCCATAAAAAATTGCTGTGCTATTTGTGACAGAAATTTGATATCTTCTCTATTATTAAAAGGAGAGCTAATTATAAGGCAATTATAGCACCTTAATTACCAGACATCTGTATCTATACATTCATGAGCATAATTTTCCCTAGAATTTGAATGTGTATATTCATTTCAAGGGCAAAGATTATACATATGCCTGTCATCATTCTAAAAAATATATTTAATTGTTCAATATCTTATCAAGTGTCATTCAAGCATAATTCTATTTGTAGAAAGGGAAAAAATCACAAAATTAATGCATACATATATTTTAGGGATATATACATATTATAGATAGTGATACATCATAAATGTATAAATATTATCACTATATAATATGTATATCCCTACAGCCTATCTCTTTATTTCCTTCTTTTTCTGAGTTATGGGCCAAATAATGTAATAGATATCTCTCTAACTATCAAGAGAAAGAATACTTGAAGGAAATGCATATGAATATTCTAGTTTAATTTATTTGTAATCAGTTCTGCCAGCTCTTCCCAACTTTAATGCCACTTTCTTTCAGGAGTTAGTCTTCTATTTGAGTGGAGATTTATGAAACCTTTTGCATGCAGTCATTAAAACTGTGACCACCTCTCACTGCAGCCCTGCCATTTAGTTTTCCTGCATTATTAACTGGGCAAAGCACTGTATATGGTGATTATGTTCTCAATAATGGAACCTACTCAGCACCCATTAAAATTTCATTCAGAGCCACTCTTTTTGAATTTTAACATGAAGGTGTTTGCGAATAGGTGTGCACATGATTTCAAACTGCAAGATGAAGCTTTTCTTATAATGATATTTTTAAACCTAAAAAACTTGAGCATTTAAGTAATATAACTTTTTTATATACATCTGCAGTTGTATGTATTTTTACTTTAGCTTTCAAATCAAGGAAAAACTTTAATTTCTGGAGAAAGATATTTTTATCCTCTGAATCTACTGTCTAACATTAAGGTATTTCTAATAATGGTCTCTGTGTTAAATCTGAATAATTTATTTTTCTAGTAAATACTGGAGAAATTTCAACAAGAAGTATTCTTGCAATATTGAGAGATCTTAAAATAAGAAGGCAAAATTTCTCTATGATGTAATTAGTGGGGCCCAGGAAAGGTGTTTTTCATTTTGTGTGTGTTGTGTTATGTTTAAAAAAAAAATCTTTGATTTGTTGAATTTATAAAATTAAAGGACAGTGTAATGATGGATTTATTCATTTTCTTGGATATATGTTTTAAGATGTAATAACTCTAAAAGTTTTGAGAGTTTAATGATTTTAGGTATTGTAGGTATTAATATTTTTGGATTTTTAGGAATTAGGTATCTAACTATTTTATTATTTTCAAATTATTTATTGAGAAGGTTTTGCTGATGTTTTTATTTTGTTGTTGTTGTTTTTAATGACCTACAGTAAATACTTTTAGTCACATTAGTCACAGTTTGTTGAAATGAAGGCCTGTTATTTTTGACTCAGTTGCTTAATGATCCATAAATTTCAGTATTAATTAAATAAACAAAGACAATCTTATTTGGTGATACATGAATAAGGAGGGGAGTTAAAAGAGCATAAAATTTATTAACTTGGTTGCTATTAGTTATATTAATATAGTTGTCCCTTGGTATCACTGGGAATTGGTTCTAGGAACCCCTCCTGCCAGGGATACCAAAATCTGCAGATGCTTAAGTCGTTTATGTAAAATTATGTAGTATTTGATATAACCCACCCACATCTTCCCATATACTTCAGATCATTTGGAGATTACTTATAGCTAGTACAACATACATGTTATGTAAAATGTAAATACAATGTAAATGTTATGTGACTAGTTACCAGCTCATGACAAAACCAAATTTTGCTTTTTTTTCTTTCCAATTTTAATGAGAGATAATTGACATAGAACATTGTATGAGTTTAAGGTATAAAGCATAATAATTTAATGTACATACTTCATGAAGTAATTATCACAATAAGTTTAGAGCATATCCATCATCTTATATAGGTACAAATTAAATGAATAGAAAAAATGTTTTTCTTGTGATGAGAACTCTTAGAATTTACTCTGTTAACAACTTTTCTGTATAACACATAGCAGTAGTAATTATATTTATCATGTTGTATATTTCATCCCTAGTACTTACTTATCTTACAGCTGGAAGTTTGTACCTTTTAATTGCTTTCATCCAATTCCCCCTCCCCCCAACATCCCTGTTAAATTTTACTTTTTAAAATTGTCTGGAATTTTCTTGGTGTATTTTTTTATTTTAAAAATTTTTAATTTTTATTAAATTTTAAAAGTTACTTTCCTACAGTTATTATAAAATACTGACTGTATGTCTCATGTTGTACAGTACATCCTTGAGTCTATCTTACATCCAGTAGTTTGTACCTTCCACTTCCCTACTCTTGTATTGCCCCTCCCCCCTCCCCACTGGTAACCACTAGTTTGTTCTCTATGTCTATGAATCTGTTGCTTTTATTTATATTCACTAGTTTGTTCTATTTTTTTTAGATTCCACATATGAGCAATAACATATAATATTTATCTCCATCTGACTTATTTCACTTAGCATTAATGTCCATCCATGTTGCTGCAGATGGCAAAATTCCATTCTTTTTTATGGTCCAGTTGTATTCCATTGTGTATGTGTATGTGTATATATATATTTTATATATAAAATATACAACACATCTTCTTTATTCATTCATCTGTCGTTGGACACTTAGGTTATTTCTGTGTCTTAGCAATTGTAAGTAATGCTGCTATGAACATTGGGGTGAATGAATCTTTTTGAATTAGTGTTTCTGTTTTTTTTCAGCTATGTACCCAGGAGTGGAAGTGCTGGATCATGTGATAGCTCTGTTTTTAGTTTTTTGAGAAACCTCTATGCTGTTTTCCACAATGATTTCACCAGTTTACATTCCCACCAACAGTGTACAAGGGTTCCCTTTTCTCCACATTTCTTACCATGATTTGTTGTTTGCAGACTTTTTGATGATAACCATTCTGACACATACAAGTGATATCTCATTGTGGTTTTGATTTGCATTTCCCTTATGATCAGTGATGTTGATCATCTTTGCATGGGCCTGTAGGCCATCTGCATTTCCTCTTTGGAAAAATGTCTATTCAATTCTTCTGCCCCTTTTTTAGATTTTTTTTTTTTTTTGATGTTGAGTTGTATGAGCTGTTTATATAGGTATGGAAAACTGGGCAGCTACATGTAAAAGAACGAAATTAGAACACTTTCTTCCACCATATATAAGAATAAACTCAAAATGAATTAAAGACCTAAATATAAGACTGGATACTATAAAATTCTTAGAGGAAAACATAGGCAGAACACTCTTTGACATAAATTGTAGCAATATTTTTTGACTCAGTCTCCTAAAGTAAAGGAAATAAAAGTGAAAATAAACAAATGGGATCTAATTAAACTTAAAAGCTTTTACACAGCAAAGGAAACCATAGACAAAACAAAAAGACAACCTACTGAATGGGAGAAAATATTTGCAAGTTATATGACTGATAAGGGAGTAATATCTAACATATATAAAGAGCTTGAATAGTTTTTGATCTGCAGTTAGTTGAATTTGTGGATTTGGAAACAGCAGATTCAGAGGGCTGACTGTAGATTACTTTGTTTCTCCTAAATATGGTCAAGTTCTTTTATGATTTCCATTGTATAATTCAAATAATCAACCTTTAGACCACCAGATGCACTGAGCTAGCAAATAAATTAGTAATCCACATAGGTGGTGCAGCAACCAAAGAAAAGTAGATCATATTGGAAAATCAGAACACAAACTCAGTGAACTAGAGTTCTGGATGAGATAAATGAGACATTCAATAATAATAAATAAATGTATTGTGGTTAAAAAAAGAAATGAAGCAGAAAGAAATTAGAAGAAGGAAGGAAGAAAGAGAGAAAGACAACTTTTAAGCATTAAAATAAAAAAAAAAAAGAATAGATCAATTAAAGAGGATGGTCATAGTAAGATGTTGACATCCAAAATGTTTAAATACATGAAATATTTCAAAGAAATGAATGCAAATATAAACAGGCTACAGTCATAAGTGAAACAAAATGGCAGAGGATATATCCAGAACTATAAATTTGGGAATATGTTTTCCACTGCAAAAATAAAGTACAGATGGTAGAGAGGCCAGAATTAAAATATAGTGGAAGAAAATGTTATTAAGATAATTAAAGGCCTTACTGATTTCCAAGATTGATTATTGGGAACTTCCTTACCAGTAAGAATAAAGAAACCATTTTTTCTAGCTTCATTGCAAGACTAACAAATAAGTTGTGTTATTGGATTTCTTACTAACAGCCCTGAAAGACATTGAAGTGTCATTTATAAACTATGAACAAAAAATAACTATTTGTCAGTAAGATGAAATTTCAGGACAAAGTGAAGGTATTGTAAAAAATATGCTATAATCTCAAGATTGCAAAATCTATGCATTCTCTTTGATGAAGCTATTTGAGAGAAGACTAACTGAAAATGAAATGTATAAACATAGAAACATCAACATGGGACAGAAGGTTAAGGAAAAATGACAGTGGTGAGCACTAATCTTGGAAAAGTTAGAGTGGTACATACTTAATGCTGCTTCTTGCCTTATATCACAAACAGTACTCAAAATTGTACTGGCTTAGCACAATAAAACTTTATTTCTTTCTCATATAATGGACCATCATGAGTGTTAGGAAGATGGCTTTCTATACAGTGGTTCAGGCATTTTAGATTGTATGTCACTGCCAAGCCCAAGAGCTTGGGTGTATTCATACCAGCTAATGACTGGTGAAAAATTATGTGGAGAAGACACATGCACTTCTTAAATGTTTCATACTAGAAGTGACACATTTCTCATGCTCACATACTTTTACAAAGAATTAGTCACATGGACTCATCTAGCAGTTTCTAACAAATATAGTTCCTGGTTTAGAAGATATATCTAAACAGTACAATTACACTTCCCCAATCTCTGTTGCAATTGGATGTGTCCATGTGTCTATCCAGTGGAATATGTGTGAAAGGAAGTTGCACCATATTTAAGCATGGGCCATGGAAGTCTCTCATATTTGATTCTCCTGCTCTTTTCCTTCAACACTTGGATGCATAAGAGCTTGGAGAACTTGGAAGTCATGTTTTGAAGATACTGTAACCATAAGATTGTAGGACGTTGGATTCTTGTAATCATTTATATCAGTGGTTCTCTACTGTGGTTGATTTTGTCCATTAGGAGACCTTTGGCAAAGCTTGGAGATATTTTTGGTCATCTTAACTAGGAAGGTGCTATTGGAATTTATTTGGTAGAGACTGTAAATGCTGTTATACATCCTGTAAGAACAGTCAACCACAACAAAGAATTATGTAGGCCAAAAATATTAATAGAGCCAGGGTTAAGAAACTCTAACTAACTTCCATCAGGAACACATGTTTTTATCCTTTATGAATTAGAAATAAACTCCTACTGTATTAAACCATTGAGATTTTAGGATTTATATTTTATTGAAGCTAGCATTAAGAATACTTGGTTCATATGTATTTTGACTTTACTTAGAATGATGTGAAGCATACTAAAACAGTCACTAAGACTAGTGTAATTAAATTTTAAATTAACCTTTAATTCACATGTTTAACAGTTACTGAGCACTCATTGTGAACTTCACATTTTTCTAAGTTTTGGTAGTAAAATATTATTGAAACATTTTCTCAGTCCTGCAAGTCTTTGAGCAGAAGACAGCCAGTTGAAGATCCAATTAAAATTTGTCATGAATGACATGATGATATTATATTCAGAGTTCCATGGCAACACATCAAGAATACTTAAACTGTTAAAAAAAAAATGATGTTGGGCAAATAGTACTGAGCATAGAGTTTTATGAAAAGCTGATTTTTATCTCAATTTTAAACAATAGGTAAGAGTTAGATAAATTAGAGATAAGATTATTTCATATTGAGGAAACAACACACTTAAAGGTCTGAGATGAGATGAGATAGATGTTATTGAATGTTGTGGAGAAGACTACGGCAGATCAATGTGTATCAAAGAGTATGTGGAATAAGTGAGTGTATAGGCATGAGGGTAAGGATAGGAAGAAACTAGGGAAATAATTTTTAGAAAAATTCTATCATAACTCCAAATTGAGTAAAATAAGATATTCTAACTTTCCTTCTTTTTAGTTTTCCTAATAATTTTATATCAGTTGCATTCACTGTTCTCCTAAATAAGGTAAGAAAAAGAAAAGAGCAAGAGAGGAAAACAGTCTTCTAAGTGATAATAACGTGGCTTTATATCATCAATTACTCAAAACTGCAATACTCAAAACTTTAATGGAAAATATGATTTCCTTTTAAACTATTAGGAAAGACATGTTTCAGTTAGCCATTGCTGCATGACAAATCATCCCCAAACACTTAGCAGATTAAAATAATAAACATGTATTATTTCTCATAAGAGTATAAGGCTGTTATGCAATCCCTCTTCTCTTGGGCAGGCTTGGCAGGGATTTCTCAAGGATCTGTGGTCAACTGGTAGCCTGAGAATGACTGGTCAAGTAAGGCCTCACTCACATGTCTAATGTATGATTAGCAGTATTCTGGAATAACAGAAGTAATGAGATCATGCTTGTGTCATCATCCAGCAGGATAGTCCATGCTTTTTCACATGGCAGTGCAGAGTATTAAAGATAAAACAGGATTGTACAAGACCTCTTGAAACCTATGCACAGAACTGGGACTGAAACTTTTACTGCTTTCTATTAAAGACATCAAAAGGCCAATTAAGTTGCAAGGATGCGAGAGTAGACATCGTATTTTGGTAAGTTTTATGAGGTCACATTGCAATAGAATGTGGATAAAAGGAGGGGTGAAACAGTGGTGAATTTTTAACAAATGAAAACAGAAAAGGTACCAATAATCAACTCTTACCAGTATTCAACTTTTGTTAAGTCAAGGTTATCAAGGTTCTCTCCTCCTCACCCCACTGTAACTTTTAACTGCTAATAGCTTATAATGCTGTGTAATAGTTGTTTTTTTTTTTTTTCCTGTGACCAGGCATAGATTTTTAACCAATAACATTGTGGGAGTCATCAGAAAGTTTTATGTTTCCAAGAGATATTTTTATTAACTTGATTTACATATATAAATTTTGTGTAAAGATGGACATTTGTTCATCTAACATAAAAGGAATGGTTAATACTAGAAACAATTACTCGGATTTCTCAGTATGTTTCCTAGTGCCGGTTTCCAACTTCATCTATTTTAAAACATTTTAAAACAAAAATTTTGCATTTAAAAAAAGTTGATTCTTTGAGATAATCTTAAGAGTTTCTTATGGCTATTTCATCCACACACTTCTTAGAAAAGATAATATGAACTTCTCTTAAGTTGTAGTCCTTCATTCAACAGATTAATTTTATAGGAGAATGCCAAATTCTTCTTCAGCTTAGTTCACTTTTAAGGCATGTGGTGATGACATTTATTAGCAAAACTATCAGCTTCAAATTTTCTGTCAGTTTCCACAATAGAAATTTCAGGTAAGATATACACATAGCAATTTTTGAATTAAATATCCGTTATTCTGGACATCCTAAAATCTCTCAATAGGTAATACAGATTGTCAGAGAGATTAGTCTGGTCCACTCCTTTGGCATCTTCCATTAAACCATGGCCTATACTTAGGGGTAGATTAAGAATTAGCCTTTTGAGACTACTTTCTATATTTGTTTTAACAATACTTATTGTGGATATTTTTTCTACTATATTTTTTTCAGAGGGAAAGAAAAACCATAAGTGAATCAGTCTGGTATCCATACAAAGAACAATTATTTCTCATTAACTGCTTGTATTTAGATTATAAATAGTATAGAATTTTGCAGTTGAGCTGCTTCCACCTTTGCCTTCGCTGTTAGTGAACATAGAACCAAATTTATGATCCATTAGTCTTAACCATATTTTTTGTCCTAATCTCATTTCTGGCTTCTATTTCCCCTTTATTTCTCTTCCTCCATTATGTTGCATTTATTTTATCTTCTTGTGTATATATATTCTTGAAATTGTCTCAAACTGTTTTTGGATCAGTGAATGTTACGAATAAATACATATACAAAACATAAAAATAATACTATTTTAAAATGTAAATGTATCCTATATTTGATGCATTCAGTATAGAGTTGTCAAATGACAGAAATATGACTGTTTAAAATATAATAAATATAATATAATAGTTTAAATCTTTATAATTCACTAATTCTTTATTTCACTTAATCTGTTTAGTGTCAGTGTCCTAAAGAATTAAAACTAATGTCACTGAAGTGATGAAATTTTGATAATGTTGTTCAGTATAAAGACTGCATTATTTAAAACACTCCTTTGGGAGTACAGATACTTTTTTGTTTTGCAGATGAAGAAAGAGGTATTGAAAGTTGTGTGTCTTTCCCAAAGCCAAAGTAATTGAAATAAATATATAGAAATTGAAATAGAGAGGTCATATGGTATTATTTTTGCTTATATTAATAGACTCCTGTGCTTATTTTTTGATTTTCATGAACCCAAAAACATCTAAATTTTTCCATTGAAATTAGAAACCAAAAAATTACTTCTACTTTATTGATAAGACTGAATAACTAGAAAATTATAAAATGTTTTCTTTGTACTATATTTATTTCTTAAAGTGAGAACACTAGAAAATGGTGCTTATTATAAGAACACCTGACAGTATAGGAAACTTCAGATGTAGATCAATTTTAGCTACTAATAAGCAATGCTTTTTCAGGAACATCACTTAACCATATTTATACTTTTTTTTCCTCTGTAATGTAAGTGAAATCAACTCTTACTTCCAGCCCTAATATTCTGTGATTTTCTTTTATACTATTATTAAGATCTTCCAGTAATTCATACACAAGTAATTTTTCAAGCTCAACTATAAAATTATTCTGTATGTACTTCATTTCCCTTCATACCACCTTTTAAAGAAACACTAATATAAAGTGATATGTTTCAATTCATTAAAAATAAATGTATAAGCACAAAACACAGTGGCAAATAAAAATACTATATGCCAATAGAAAAAAAATTATACATTATCCTATAATGACTATTTCCATTTTTGTCCCTCAATATGCATAGTTTGTATAGATACAATTTTGTCTTCTTCCCTTCAGTTATTAGTATCCTATGTCATTGCCTATTTGTTATGTAACTTTTATATTTTTAATTATATGATATTTAATTAAGTAAAACCATCAAAATTAGCATTCTTTGGATGTATGTAGACATACCTTAGTGTACGACTATTATTGATGTTATTATAATTAACATTTTTATGCATGTAGTTGTCAGTGTTTTAGTCTTGTTATTTTTAGGATTAAATTTCGAGATAAGGACAAAGTAAAGAGTGGAACAGTAGTGTCTTGCAAGTGATGCATACTTTTTAACATATTGCTTAGATTTATGGTATTAATCTTATTAATTAACATACAGAACCATGCATTGAGAATGTTATTTTTAAATAGTGTTTATTCCAAAAAAGTTATTAGTAATAGTAAATAATATACAGTGAAAGAACCTGGGAGAATTTGACAATATTGTGAATTAATTGCTTTTAAATATTATTTCAACATGTAGCTAGCAAGGGCCAGCAAACTCTGATTGTGAATTAAGACCAGATAATGAATATTTCAGCCTTTGAGGGCTGAGCAGGCTCTGTCACAGCTCCCTGTCACTGCCATTGCAGCTCAAGGTCAGCTGTAGATCATTGGTAAACAAATGGGCATAAATAGTAGTTTTCCAATAAAAGTTTATATACAAGCATAGGCAGTGGAGTGTATTTTGCCAACTCTTGATACAGAGAATGTCCTGTTGCTAAGTGATTCATTATTTTTGAACATTTTTATGAGACTAAATGGAAATTAAATTTTTATTTATTATAAATGGGAAGAGTCATGGCATAAACAAAAGCAATCATAATTTTAGTGATTGTCCCCAAAATTATTTTTTCTCTGTTTCTTGTTGGATGAGATTTTTATTTATTTATTCAATCCCTCAATCATTCATCCAACAAACATTTATTAAGTTCTCATTTTGTGTTAAGCCTTGTGCTAAACATTAGGATGTAACTGTGGTTAACCCAAGGAACTGTGGTCTAGGGAGACATAAAAAGCATATTAAAAAATAACAAATAGTTAATGTGTATTAATTGTTAATAAGTTCTATGAAGACAATAAAAATTGTATGAGACTAAATAAGAGGGGCACTCTTTGATTTAGAAATTAGTGCAAGTTAATACCAACATAATTATCTGAAACACCAGGCTCTCATACCATATAAACTATATTTTTATTTTGTTATGTGAAAATGTATACAGACTTTTCCAAAGCATAACATAATATGCATTAGGAAATGGGAGTATTATGATAGAACTGTTGTTTTAATTTATGTAAGCAACCACTAATTCATTAGAATGCCATTCTTAACTGATTATCTAATTTTATACCACTTACTACAATACACATTTTGGGAAATTATGAAAGACAAGAGAAATAAATACCCATATTTAAATCTATAGTTATACTGCCAATCTTCTTAATATTTCAATTTGCCAGAGCTCCCTTAGATAATTCTTGAGTAGTGAAATTAGTATATCTAAGCTTCCTTTAGGCTTGTGATTGAGTCTGACTCTTTCATCTCTGAGTAGACACTGTTTAGGTGTGACCCTTTTGGACTAGTGAGTATTAAAACTGAGTAATGAGAATTAAATACTAATGGCAGAAAGTAACTCATGAAAAATGCTACTCATCTAATTATGAATGTGCCAGTGGACAGTGAATTTATTTATTGTGCAATAAAAGACAGCAAAATGTCCACAAAAGAAAAAAATAATATCTTCACTATAATACATTGATATTCTCCTGGCTGTAAATCAATAAATCACACACTTGATGGGAAGGGACTCTTTTTTTAAGATGCTCTATACTGTTTTTTTTCTTGTAGTTACAGTTCTCTGATCTGCATTATATGGTAAAATATATACATAAGAATTTTAGGAGAATTACATTATTTTTTAGTCCTGATTCAAAGTGAATCATTATGTTGCTGATTGTTCACTTCCAGTAGTGTCCTGGTAAATGCTATTTTCAGAAATGAAATCTCAGTGGATTGAAAGTAAAATTGACATGTAAAAGAACATCAACAAAAAAATCCCTTCAACTTCCATCAGAGTAGCAGGAGGAGACTACAAGAAAAGTGAAATGAGAGAGCTCCATTACAGTGATACAATATTTCTAAGCTTTAGCAAACTCAATTACTGTCAGTCAAATGAGACAGATGGGTAAAGTAATCGTGGACTCAACTCTGTTGACACTGACTACTACAGCCTAGGAGCTACAACTAAATAATGGTTTGTATCTTAATGCTCAAACACATTTCCCTTGTCAAGAGTAAATACAACTGTATTTTTTTCTGTAATTTTCAAGTCAAACATTGTTTGTGAGCTGAATTTGCCTGGTTTCCTTAAACACACACACACACACACACACACACACAGACATTAGAAAGTAACAGCATAATGTGATAAAAAGAACAATAGCAACAGAATCAAAATGGTTTAGCAGGAGTCTGAGATTTGCCACTTACTAGGTACATGGCATTAAGACAAGTTATCTAATCTCTTTTGTACCTTAATCTTTTCAAGTGTAAAGAGTGAATCTAAATCTATTAGAGGATTTTTATAGAGACCAAGTGATATGATGAAAATAAAATAACTTATTGTAATAATGATAATAATAAAATTTATAATAAATAAACCATAGTTTTATATGTATAGTAACATATAATTATATTTTAAAATTTAGTTTTATTATTATGTAACTTTTCAATGGTGAGATAAGTTTTAGTTTATTTTCATAATTAAATACCTAATCTCCCAGCCACATGAAAGGATTATAATTGATTAATTCAGTAATTTTTTTGTTCAGCAAATATTTACTTAGTGCCTACTATGTTCCAGGCATCATTCTAGGCAGCAGAATATATTGGTAATTATTAGAAATAATGTTGAAATCTTAGATTTATTTTTCATTTGGAAATTTTTATAGTACACTAAAAAATTACAAAAAATACCAACCAGTTTTCATTTATCCTCCACCCTGAATAAAAATGAATTAGCATTGTTCCATAGTTGTTTGATACACACACATTTATACACATACACACATATATCTGAATCATTTTTAAAGAAGCTTAGAGATAACATGACTATTCACTCAATATTTTCAGCATGCATCACCTAAATATTTAACAACATACCAGCTCCCAAGAAAGTTAACAATAATTCTATAATGTTTTGTAAAATTCACATCTGCATTCAGGTTTTTGCAGATGTCCCCAAACTGCTTTTCTACATTGTATTTCTAGGATCAAAAATACCAGAAACTGAACAAACTGGGTATAGAGGGAACATACCTCAACATAATAAAGGCCATATATTGCAAGGTAGCATGTTTGCTATTTTCAAAATCAATAGAAAACGTTTTATACTCTAAATATCTGAAAACTATTTCTTAAAAGTTTCACTACTTGTTTATTCTTTTAACTTGTCAAAAGTATCTCTTCTGTCTTTTCAGATTGTTCTATGAATAAATTTTATTCTGCATGATGAAAAGTCACTCATCAGGGGATAACCGCTTTCTCAGAACCTTGGGATAGCTAGTAGAAAACTAGTCAGCCTGACATAAATGGCTATAACCCTCAACAAAGTGCATATGAGGCCCTGTTTTTAGACTTTGGACAACTGGCAGAGCAAGACAATAATTCCTGAGAAAAGAACACTTATGAGGTAAAATTCGTATTGCCACAGCCCTCTACCTGGGGAGAATTCCTCAAGCACAATAGAAGTTCTGAAATATTTAATTCAGTAATAATAACAACAATAAACATATCAAAATTATAGTATGTAGCTGCAACAGTGATTAAAGGCAATGTTTTAATTTAAATCATGGCATTTGAAAAAGTGTGTGTGTGTATATATATATATATATACTGAATCACTTCTCTGTACACAAGAAACTAATGCAACATTGTAAATTAACTATACTTCAATTTAAAAAATGATTACAAAAGAGATAAAAAACCCAGAAGTGTAAGATCAGTAATCTAAGTTCCTCCTTAGAAGCTAGAAAAAGATAACAAAAAAGCCCCAAAATAAGTACCAAAAAAATTAAATAAAAAGCCTAAATTTGGGTTTATTAATCTGAAAACCAACAGAAAATGGAGAAAAATAAGAAAGGGTAAATTTGGTAATTTGAAAAAATTAATAAACTCCAAACAAGCCTTACAAAAAGAAAACAGAAAACACCAGTTAACAAAGTCACAAATGAAGCAGAGGATATGTTTTTATATCCTACATGTATTGAAGAGCTAATAAGGAATATGAACAACTATATACCAGTAAATTTCATTACATAAATTAAATGGAACAATCCTTGAAAAATACAAATTTTCATAATCTATGTAAGATATGGCTAGCTCAATGCTTATTAAAGAAACTGAATTTATAATTTAAAAATTTACACAAAAATATTCCAGTATAGATGGTATCACTGATAAACTATATTAATCATTTATGAAAGAAATAGTATCAATTTTATACAAACTCAAAATCCAGAAGGAGGAGTACTTATTTTATCAGACAGGGATTGATTAGAGAGAGAAATAGGACCCTAATAGTGATGTTACACTGTGAGTTTGGTGTAAGCATCATACCTCACACAGTTGTGAGAGCTGATGAGGAAGTCTTGCTAAGACTTTTGCCTCTGTATCTGGTGTTTTACCTGAAGTTGCTGTGAACCAAAACAGAACTAGCCCTGTGGGGAAGCTGGCCACTGACTGAAACATATCAGGGTAACCTGGGCCTTAGGAAGCAAAACTGGAGCAGACACCTTTCACTACTTACAACATTGATGAAGTAGATGATTTGCAGTGGAAGCTGGACACTCCACCTTGGAGCAGTACCTGCCCTGGAAATTGAAGCACTGAAGAAGGAGGTGACTTTGGAACTAAGAGAACCCCAGACTTAGCTATTACACACCAACAAAATAAGCCAGCAGATCAGTAGTAACAGGCAACTAAATGTTGCAACAGCAACTGGCACTCTATCAACCTTCAGAACATCATGGCCTTGCTCCATTTTGTCAGCTCCAATCCAGAGTCATATAGGTAAGGGCATTCTGGAAAATGTAGCTGAAGTGTAGCAATGTTGACACAGAACAAAGTCATACTATCCACTTCTTGGCAATCTGGCGTTCATAACCATCTTTTTTAACTACACTTACAAATAAAGACAGCACCAAAACCATAGTTCTGTATAATGTGATACTGCTATCCCAAATACAGTGAAAACATGCAAATAGCTTCCCCTCCTAAATAAATATACACTCTCTCTACCCATGTTTAGGTGAGGATCAGTCCTTTTCTACCTGAGTTAGATTCTCTTTTGATGTACTATATTTACAATACTTAGATAGAAGGTTGACTATAATTGATATCTTACTTTAGCAGGAAGGGAAATGAGATTAAAAAAGTGGAAAAATAGTTATTTACTATACACACAAATATAATGAGTTCCTTTATACTAAAAATCATAAAACATTGCTGTGCAAAATATAAAAGAATCCTTTTCATCTTCTTTAGGTTTCTCCACTTTTGGGTTTTTACTCCCACATGACTGGAAGTCTCTTGACAGGAGAGCTGATTTGACTGACTTCTCGACTTTCAGGACTCTGAGAAAATATCCTTCAGATAAATTATTTCTAATCATAATTTAAAATATCTTGTCCTCAGCTTCACACTTTCTCATTAAAATCTGCTTTAACCATTTTTGCATTAATCCTAAATTTTAATTGCATCTATTTCTAAGCTTTCTTGTGTATGCTCTATCAGAGTTGAATGTTATTTTCATGGAGTCAGAAACAATATTTCTTTTGTTAATCACAACAAATCTGGAGTCATACACAATGCCTGAGACAATTTAGGTTTGCAAATATTTTCTGAAAGGGAGAATCCAAATTCTTCTTCCTAACCTACGTCATATTTGTTTTTCTTCATATATTTTAGGCTTAGAATCTTTCCACTGGATCAGGCCAGAAGTCTTCTATGACCTCTCCTTACTTGCCTGCTGATTTTAAGCAGTCTTCAAGGCATTAGTTCATTATCCTTACTCTTGATTGTGCATTTATTTCTCATCTTCTATCTGCCATTGTCTTAGGTCAGACCTCACTATTTCACTCCGATTTTACTCTGTTCACCTACAACTGTTCTTACCTATTCTGTTATAATTCCTTAGTCAAACTGATCTCTCCAGCATAGATATTTCTGACTATGCTGTTCTTAAGTCCTTCACTGACTTATTTTAGTCAGTGTTTTATTCATTCTTGTGCTACATTCTCACCTTATGACCTCTGTATGATTTGTACTCTTCCTTGTTGTTCTTTAATGTCTTTCTATTTTGCACATACTGTTTTTATTTCTGTCTGTATTATATGGTTTTTCCCCAGCCCTTTCTTGGTATGAACAGCTCCTAATTAACACTACATAGGAAGTGACCCTTTGCATACTTCTCTCCTAGTGTTGCATTATCCAGTGGGTAAGCTATGAGTACCACAAAAAGACAACAGGCAAACAATAGCAAAGTTTTTGAAAGAAATGAAAGTATTTTCTGTTATTTTTACTTGATTTGTTTGTATATTAGGCATCAAAATATCTAATCTGGAGGGAAATCTTAGTTTTGTTGGAATTCTTATTAATTATTCAAATATAGTATAATAATTAAGAGCATATTATCAGGAGTTACATTGTCTAAATTGAAGTCCTGACTCTGCCTCCTACCAGCTGTGCATAACTGTCCTTTACATCCTCATAAATTAATCTGTATAAATAATTTAGAATAATGCTAAGTGCATATTAAATGTTCAATAAGTCTTGCCTACATTTATTTAAAATTATTAAAGATCTTTTTTTTTTTTTTTTAGTTCCAAGCGTCTTCAAGGTTGTAGGTCATGTCTACATCTTATAAGGAAATCCTCTGACAGGCTCTGACAACACTCGGAAATTATTTATTTCATGCTCCATTGTGGGTTTATTTATTTGGTTCTCCACTAGACATAAGAACCTTGAAGGTCAAATTCTTCCTTCAGTCGGTACAGTTACATAATTTTGCCATTTTGTCAGCATATGTAACTAGCCATTTCACTCATATGTCCATCAGG
This sequence comes from Camelus dromedarius, assembly GCF_036321535.1. Taxonomy (NCBI): domain Eukaryota; kingdom Metazoa; phylum Chordata; class Mammalia; order Artiodactyla; family Camelidae; genus Camelus; species Camelus dromedarius. The sequence continues at coordinate 63,115,260 of NC_087436.1, read as the reverse complement.
CAGGACAGGTCCCCCTGGAATGTATGATGGAAAAATTTTAAAGAGATAAATAAAAAGCATGAAGAAATGGGTCTGATTAAGAAAATGAGGACAATTTTGAGATTGAAGACCATGTTGATAAATAGTAAATTCTGGGAAGACGGTAAGCAAGAGTTCAGGAAGGGTAGATAGAGTTAGCGAAGGTCCTCACATTGTCTGCTGAATAAGAATGTGTTGATTTAGAACTGCTTTTTCAGACCAACTTGTCTAGTCCTAGTTTTACCCTGCTGACTAAAGATGCTCTATTCAGTTTCAGATATCCTGAAGTGCTAAGAAGTATGCATTATCTGCAGTAGATATTTATTAAATTTTGGAAATGATATTATTAAGCAGAATTGTTATTTTTCAGTTATTATTTCTCATAAATAATCAAATAAGAAATGAACTGAAATCTTTAAAGCTGTGTCTCTCCTGTCTGTATTAAATTCTATAGCCCACCATTAAATCCTTCACATTTACTCTTCTGGTTGTTCATGTGATACGCCATCTGCAGATATTGCAGTTGATATTGAGGATTTATGTCAAAATGAATAAATAAATATGAACTTGTTAAAAAATATTGGCAGCGTTTTTGAGCAGAGATTTTTTTTCACAGAAAATGTACACTCTTATAAAAATCATGTGAATTAATTTCCTATTTCAAAAAATTATATAATGAACTAAAACATTAAATAATATGCTGACAGTTTATATAAATACATTTATTCTAGTATACTTAATTTTGAAAAATAAATAATAATTATAGTTTTGAATTAATTTTGAGTGTGCTATCCTTTGGCAAGCTTAGGACATTATACATTTCCTCTCATTTTTTCTTAACTATATGCTATTATTATTTATATAATTTAGTACTGACAGTATTTAAATAGTTTCATGGCTTGACCAAAGTTACAGAATATATCAGTAGAGGAACTGTGTTTAAAATACCAGGCTTTTTCACTTGCAGGGCTATGTTTAATGTTTATCTTAAGAGTATACATAATCTAAATGCAGTGTTCATTCACTTATCCTCAATAAGAGGTAATATTCACCAGATAGTTTCACAAAGTATTTTATAGAATGTTTGGTAATTAAGTGTTGATGACTGTCCAGTATTCATTATCATCAGTCATCTCTAATGTTAAAATATTTTCACTGACTACAAATTGTGGGGCATAGTGTTTAAGCTCTAGGAACATACATTTTGAGAGAAATGTGCCTCCTTCTCTCTAGATCTAAGTTGAAAGAAAAAGGATTATGTGTATTAAACAAAGCAAAAATGACAATCCACATAAGCATGCCTATGCTAAATGTATGTCAAAAAGAAATGAGCCCTCTAAGGATGCTAATGTTCTAGGTCAATACCACTGTAATGAGTTTTTTTTTCTGCTCTACCAAAAAATGAAATGTTAGGGAAGGGGAAAAATAGACAAGAATTTATCTCAAGTGAGAAGAATGATATGATAACCACAAAGGCGAGTACAAAGTGTTCAAAGTATATATTGAGAAAAGTATAACATAAAAAAGTACAACATAAAACAAAAAAAAAAATCAAAAGATTTTAGTGACGTATTGAAAGAATTTAAGTCAAATATTGACATGACTAAATAATGTTTTAGAGAAAATGCTGCGAAAAGGTATGTTAGATGCTAAACTTACTCAAAAAATGTTTTTAAAAGTGTATTTATTAAAAAAAAGATGTTAGATGAATTAGATGGGGTAAGTTGGAGTTAGGAATAAGTCATTACAGTAAGCTTATAGATGATGGCAGAAGTTTATGGCATTTAGGAAGACAAAATAATCCATAGGTATATGGAATAAGAGATGAAGTATTATTGTATGTTGGAGTAAGTGAAGTAACAAGAGTCATTCTATCATTTTGCAGCTGAGTAATAATAAGGATGTCAGCATAGAATCTATATTGTGGGAAAAGATGACAAATTGGATGTTAAGTGATCCAGAGGCATCCAGGTATACCATAAAGCTGATGAATGGCACAAAGTTATCTCCACAGAGGTAAGATTTCAAGTTCTATGAATAGATAAGCTTCATGAACCAGTAGCTACCCATATAAGGAAAAGCAAGTATACTTGACACCATTTCTGGAGTTCAACATTTATAGTCAGTTACTAAGTTAAGTGATTCACGGATCTTTGGCGTATATGAATACTCACTACATTCCTTACATCGTAACACATGCATACATATATATATATATATATATATTTAAAAAACACTGGATAATTATAAAATCTATCTAATTAACAATTAAGACTTTACCTATAACACATGTAAATATTTTCTCAGCTACCCAAAGATGACTGCAGTAGGACTCATTGTAAATGTTCCAGTACTTCAAATCAAATATTAATAAGGTTTAATAAGATTAAACAGGAAATGATGCTGGAAACCTAAAACAGACAAGAACTATTGCTACTGTGCTGACCTTGAACTTTGTAAACATCTAAATTATTACATTTCTTTTATATATTCTGAATCTCTGTTACTTATTTGTAAGCAATAGTTCCCTGGGGGCTTGTATCAAATATTATTGTTAATAATTTCCCAGTTATTAGTACAATGTCTGAAAAAGAGAGGTCGATAATTTTTTTTTTGAAGGTAAATAATGTATGACAGAGTGGTTATTACACAAATTAGAATAATATTCTGGGATCTCACATAAGCAACTGGGATCAAGAAACATTGTTTTGACTCCTGGTCATTCTACTTTAAGTTCTCCAGCGTAACTGTCCTTGAACAACCCACCTGTCCCCACCACCCCTCATTCTAAATGTTCTTTCTCTTGACTTGGAATATTGTTCATCTATTTACTTGCCTCTCTATGTTCTAATATCCTTCTGAACTAGCAAGAGGAACCCACTTGCTAGAGTCTTGAGTGTTTATGAGGTAATGCTAAAGATTGTAAGATGCCAAGAAAGTTGACCAAGATAAAATGTGAGAATTTCTCCTAGGACTAAAAACAAAAGAAAGTAGTTTTATCCAGTCTTTCCAGATAATATTCCTCTCACACTGCTATCCCATTAAATGTAATGGGTATTATGTTGGAAGGGGGCTAAACTTTAGAGCATATTGTTTAATATTCTGGCTGGAAGAAAGTCTTGTGAACTGAGTGTTGGTAGAAATAAAATAAACACATTTGTGACAAACGTAGGGCATTGGATTATTTATGTTCTATGAAGGTCTATCGCTGCATAAGGACAGTAAAACCAAGTTAACAATTGGCAGTTAAGTTTAATTCTGAGAAATTTCTAGATTTCAAATGGTCATGATTAAAAAAAGGATTATTATATTACCAATAGCAATAAATACTGACAAAATGGATAGATAAATGATATTCCAGGTATATGATGAAGGCAGTGTTATCTCACAATTAAGTAATTTGAATAATATCTCAAATTTACAAATCATTGCTTCAGAATCATAGCATAGAAGAAAAAATACCAATATCATTAAATCACCTAGACTGGTGAAAATGAGAAGTTGAATAAATTTATACCTGTAAATTCCTACCATGTACTGAGTTACTAGACATCTGATGACATAACCACATCTAACAAGTAACTCAAAAACCTATATATTATGCAGTTTTTATGATTGCCATTTTATCAGTTACATTCCTATCAAAATTAATTTAACCAATAAAAATAATGTATCATCTATTATGCTTCATTTTAAATAACCAGTCAATGGATATGCTATTATAGAATCTCTTTTGATCATTATAGTCTTTTTAATAATTTATAAAATGGTGCCAGGGCTTTCAAAGTCCTGAACTAAATTTAAACTACTAAAAATTTTGAGATACCTTCTGAAGCACTTTAGCCATTTACACAATTTATGTTACAGCAATAGAATTTTGTAGAAACGAGACTTTAGAAAATAACCTGATATATCTTAAATTAATGGAGAAACAAATAATTTACCTAAAAAGATATTATTTTAACTTTATGTTTATAGGCTAAATGTGTTACTTAATTGCAATTAGAAAAAATACAAGTTCAAAATATAGGTAAGTTGGACTATTTGTTTCTCTTTAAACTTATGCATCAAGATGAAAATCACATTATTCTATGGTTCACCAAAATCACATCTCTCCTAAAGATCAGAGAGTAAAAACAGAACTAGTTACTATGTTCAGTCATTTTGGTAGAATGTGCCCTTACTTTCTCAGGGTGCTTCCTTAGTAAGACAGGACATTGCCACTGGTAATGATACCACTATTATTCTTACATAATAATTGTTTTTGTGTGATGCAAACTTCTTTTGTCCTTTTGCAACATGAATAACCACATGTTATTCATCATATGACTCCCTAAATTTACTAGAGATGTGTTTATTTTTAAGATATTAAATACCATATCTTCATGCTGAAGACTGTAATCACTAAAAGAGTTCATTTAAGCCGTAAATTGCTTATTTGTAAGCAAATGGAGCAAATACACAATTTCAGTTACTGCTTCGGAATACAAACTGAATTGAACTCATAAAATTTTCTGCTTTCTGTAAAACAGAGCAGTATAATGTTACTGAGCTGCAAGAAAAAACTGCTACCAAGGAAACTTAGTCCAAAACGTATGACATATGCATGTGCACATCCCCCTCAAGATAAAACAGGGATTTAGAGAAAAAGGAGAAATGGCATGTCCAAAAAAAAGTATGTCCCTGAAGAATACTGAAGGTCAAAACATAACTGATCTGGGACTAGATGGAAAGACAGAATGAGGTAATTATAGAAGTGGCAAGAGTCAGTTAGGGGACAGCAGGAATGAAGAGGCTGAATGAGAAGGAACTTATGGTTTATAAATTGTGAATTACATTTGGAAAATATTCAGTGCTTTGAAATCTAACAGTCATACCTGCTGGCAGGACACATATCCAAAAGTAGTGGTTGCATTATAGCCATTGTCCACTATATTCCAAACATGATTCCTGGTTGTACTGTGTTTTCCCACCTTCTGATATTTGCTAGAATCAGGTCTGAACTTATATTTTTTTGTTATTTTGTTGTTTCCTGCTTTTAGTTACCACTAATCAGTCACTTGAGAGAGAAAAAAAAGGTGGTGGAATTTCATGTCTATATATATATGTGTGTGTGTGTGTATATATTTTCTTCCTCTTTATACAAGAATCTGATAAAAAAATGCATTTGTTTACTTGTTATATTCATTCAGTGTGCTTAAAAGATGTCTCTTCCAGAATACAAACTTCTAGTTGCCAAGGGGGCAGAGGGTGGGAAGGGACAGACTGGAATTTCAAAATTTGTAGATACTGACAGGCATATATAGAATAGATAAACAAGATTATACTGTATAGCACGGGGAAATATATACAAAATCTTTTGGTAGCTCACAAAGAAAAAAAATGTGACAATGAATATATGTATGTTAATGTATAATTGAAAATTTGTGCTCTACACTGGAATTTGACACAACATTGTAAAATGACTATAACTCAATTAAAAAAAAAAAGAAAGATGTCTCTCCCTTGCTCTTGCCATTTTATTCCATATGCAGAAAGTTCAGTAAGTATGGTCTCTCTCTACCCTGTCACTTACTCTGCATCAGAGAAGTTGGAAAATAATACCAGATTGGTAACTCCAGGAGAACAGTTTGGTTTCTTTCAGCCTACCTTCCTCCTTCTTTTCCTCTCTGTGGAGCCAATCTGTCTGCAGAGAACAAAACTTTTCTGCTTCTAGGAGGTACAACCCTTACCTGCCCCACCTACCTGCGAACACAGCAGGAGACTTCATTGGTCTAGCAGTTCCTGCGGTTGTGTAGATTCTGTAAATCTACACAATTATAGTAGCTGGTTCAAAGTTACATTTACTCTCAGAATAAGCCCTTTCTTCAATACTTCTGTGTCCTCAGTAATATTGCTGATATTTCAGCCCAGCTTTAATCCTTTGTCTTATTTTTCACAGTGCTATTTACTGGGTCTTCTCAAATACACATCAATTCAAAATGTGTTACTGGAATCTCACAGTGTGTTAGTTATTGTGCTAAACATCAGGAGATATATAAAAATTATTACAGCACACCATTCAGCATGAATTGATAATATTTTAACAGGCATCATGCTGGATGCAGGTATATGGACACATGGCTAGACACTTGGATGAATAAATTAAATCTCTAAACACATTTTAGGTGGAGGTGGCATAGTTTCTGATGTACAGATATGGTGTGTCATGCCAGGGATAGAATGGAGTGCAAATCTTGCCTGAAAAGTAATCATAGCACAGTGGGAACATATATAAGAGACTGAACATTACAGAATGTCATGTGAAATGAGATATGCAGCAACTATGGGAGTATATCTGAGAACATGGGTTGAGGAGGGGAATGAGGACTAGTTAAGGCTTCCTGGAGGAGGTGACATCTGTGCTGTTTTTCTCAAATGTATAGGGTATCAAAGGAGATGCTAAATGGAAAGATAAGTAAAATACCATGAGCCAGTTGTCTTAGAAAATGAGGCAAATAAGTTTTCATACATAATTATGCATTTAGCAGAATTTATTTTTTTCTGATGAAATTGAGATTAAGATATATTAGTATTTATTGAGGTTAATCATGTAGTAGTTAATTATGAATTGTGTGTTATACTGCTCTGAAGAAAAACAGTAAAATGTTTCTGTTCATGTACAATGAGACGGGAGAGAGCAACCAAATATATGGCATGGCACCCTAATAGAAAAGATTGGAGAAAACTTATTGCCATCTTGAAGTTTAATATATAGTAGGTAAAACAAAACACACAGGCAAATTAAATTAGTATGGCCTGATTTAAATAAATGCCATCCTGCTACCCAGGATTAATTTACAAGTGAATGGAAGAGATAGAAAGTGTTTTGGGAATTCAAAGGACTAAGAAATTACAACTGCCTGGAGATAAGACCAGTTTACTGGGGAAATAGAATCTCAAAGGGGTCCTGATGGAGATCTTGAATAGCTATGTGTCTGTGAACGCTTTTGTTTGTGCAAGTTAGCAATACATTATGGCTGATTTGATGATCAATAAAACTGTCTTAAAATGCAGTTTGTAATATCCAATCATTAAACTTAACCTCAATCAAATTCAGTTTTATTTGATTATTTGAATCAACCTTTTAACTTTTCTTGGGTCAATTTGTTTTCATTTGCAACAGATTTTTACATTGCTTGTGTATGTTAGTGTTTTTATTCTAAAGATCATGGTATTTCTAAAGATGTAGGCAAAGTCAGGTCTATTCCTTCTTAAGTCATGGGAGAGGGAAGCATAAATGCAAGAGGAAATGTTGTTAACAGAATTCTTTTCAACTATAAACCTTTTTGAAAGATGAATTTTCCAAAGAGTTGAAATCCATTTTTATGATCAAGAGAAGGGGAAATAATACATTTTTTCTATTCTCATTTTATTGAGTTGTCCACTTAAACACTATTCTACTTCAAAAATATTTCAATTCTGTTAGCTCTAATTTCACTATTAAGAAAGCATACCTTAGCTATGTTTCAACTTATTCATCTTTCAAGTAATATTATATCCAGATATAGACATAATAGAGAGTATCATGCTGACAATAGAAATTTTTCAGTGCCTCAGGAAAGCTGATAGATTTTATGGACATATTACCTTGTCAGACATTCCCGTGTGCTCTATTTATTTTTTATATTACCTTGGCTGAAAACCATCCTGTCCCAGTTATTTACAACACTGAAGTTGAACAAGTTATTTGATAACATCTTCTTCAGAGACACCTGGTAAATCTGAATAATTATGTCCAATAAAAAGAGTCCTTGGAATTGATAATTTACCATCAGCCATGGTAGTAAAGATTAATGTCAGGAACTTATTTAATCTTAAGGCAAAACTATCATTTAATTTAATTGACTTCTGTTCTCCTTGTATTACATAGTGAAGCTGTGGGTTAGAATCTTTGTATGACTTTTTGCAATATTTTCAATTGCAACTTTATTCCCAGTTAAAATGTCTTTCCCTCAGAAAAATGAGTGAAGTCTACTAAAATAATCATATTTGTTAAGAAAAATAATATGGAGGGAGGAAAATACAAGACTAATTTTCCTAGAAAATGGAAAGGAGAGCTTACTCCTTCCTACAGGGGACCAAATCGGCTGGTGGATATATTGCTCATTATACATTCTCTCCTTCCAATGAATATGATTTCACATAGAACATTGTATTCATTCTGAAATAAAGAAGAGAACGTATTATGGTTTTTATTTTATGGGCAGGAAATTTAAGTGAAATGTTCCTAATTGGCATGTATAGGATTATGTAGCTGAAACAGAAACATGGGCACACACTGCCCATGAGAAAAAAACCCCACAACACTCTTGTATGTCAAGGACTTTATTGTTTCCTTAATACTTTCTTTCCCTTGGTGCATAGCTTAATTATATACATAAAATAGGGATTCATTAGATACATAATTATATTTGTATATGGATTTCTAATTAACAGCATCTGCCTTTGTGATTTCATGGATTTCCATTAATTGACCATACAGGAATAGATGTAACAGTATCCAAAAATATACAAATGTAAGATAACTGTACTTTAACTACACTTGTCTCTCTAAATTTTAAAATTATTCATATTTTTGTTCTTGTAGCATATTTATTTCTAATTGCAACCAATATTAAAGCAGATAGAACAGTAATCTAATTTCAAAGATACAAAAAACCAAAAAGGGAATTTCTTTTGCAATTTTATACTTGCTCTTTTTCCACCTTATTTTATTTCTTTTCATAAAAAGCATACAAAATGGAACTAATAACTTGTATCTTTCCTTTCCAAAATAACCTTTCAATATTAAATACTTTAAGCAGTAAAACTACTTTCAAGTTGCTGTTACCCTCTCATCCAGATGTAATTTGTCTTAACTCTAGTTTTTTGAGTTATATAATTATCTCTCTTGTAATATATACACTGTCAAAGTAACTTCTTCATCTAGATAAATCAGTGGGAAAAAAAATCAAATTTATGTGTAAAATGACAGTCAAATTCAACATCATATAAGCTGAAAAAAACAATTGGTTTGTTTAATTATTATCATAGCCAATTTTGGGCAATGAGGTATTGTATAGGAACCACAGAGTTTTAGAAAGAGGTTTTTTGTTATTTTGGATTTTTTTGGGCAAATTTTGCACTACAAATACAGTGAGAATTAGATATTGTGAGGAAGTTGGATTACTTCATTCTTCTGTGAACTAAATCTGTTATCCCTAATTAAAAAAAAAAAACATATGAACTGATGTTATTTTTGCAGAGATAAGCCATTTGAACTCAAATCAAACAAGAGTTACATGTATAGAATTTATTAACTCTTGAAGGTCTTAAATTTATTAACTCTTGAAGACCTCACAACTAATGTATGGAATGGTCATTATTATTATCTCCAATATGCAGATAAGTAAACTGAGATATGGAGAAGTTGCATTCAATTGTGAAGTTAGGATTCAAATCCAGCCTATTTCTAGAATCTTTGCTTTGAAACATTCTGCTAGTGTAGATAAATTAGAAAAAAGTTTCAAAGTATGTTTTAAAATACTCATATTTATTCACCCCAGCTATTACTGGTTAAAACTGAGAGTGTATATGTATTGACCTGTTTGAGTCTATATGTATATTGATATCGATTATTGAGATATATCTACATATATCTATATGTACAAATATATCTATGTCTACATCTCTATATAACTCGATATAATCTATGTAGATATGTCTATAAAGATTTTATATAGAGATACATGTAATATAGACATAACGTATCTATTACATTGGGCTACGCATTTGAAATTAGTAAATTGAGATGTTTTCAACTTAACATGGCCATTAGACTTTCTTTTCCTTTTGAATCACCAGATAATCTTGGATGCCCCCTCAGATTTTAACCAAGAGCAGGGAAATATATTTTCCTTGAGTAAATATTTTTTTAATATCCCCCAAGTCATGTTTACTCAAAATTCTGGTCAAAAATTAAATACAAACCTATTTTCATTAAAAAATATGTTTATGTAATTATACATACATATATATCTAGATATATATAAATATCTGAAGATACAGAGATATAAATATACATATACCTAGATATAAGTCTGCATATACAGATACAGACATATCTATATGTTAATATATATCTAGATATAGCTATCTACATCACATATAGATGTAGATATAGATACACAAATACATGTGTAAAATTTCAGAGTGTCCATGATTATGATGCCTTTGAACCAAGCCCATTTTTACCTACCTTTGTGCGTGTAAATATCATTCCCTGCCCCCGCCACCTCCACCCAGGGAGAGGAGTGAGATGGGATAAGAGAAAGCTTTTGGCATCCACTATTTTTTTTTTCTTTCTTCTTTTAACTGAAAATGTTAAATGATCAAGCTCTTTGGTTATCTAGGATTATAACTGAGAGAAGAAATCAATCAAATGCAAAGAAACATAGTCATAATGCAAAAAGTGTGTTTCAAAAATGTGGGTTCAGATTACTGGAGTTTAATTAATTAGCCTTCACGCATCTATGCAGGTAGCTTGCTGATAGGTGAGGAATGGCTGAACGATCCAAATCTATCCTGGTCCTGGTTGTGTTTTGGCAACTCCTGGTGGTAGTTACCCAGTTGTGCTTTCACATCAGTGGGGGTGATTTCGGCCCTGTGAGTAGTTAGAACTTCTAGACAACAGAAACAAATTCTTGCAGTTCCCAATTAGTTGGCACTGACTTTAATGGCCTATCCTAAGAAGAACTGACTGGGTGAATATTGGGGAAACAGGGATCCACACTTGATTTCCTTGCTTCCTGATAAGAGGTTTCCTCCAATTTCCCCAACCAGCATTGCCTTCCAATCCACATCCTACCATTCTCCTCCTTCGACCTCCCAATGCCAATAATTGTAAGAACTTAGCCTGTCATCATTTGGGATAGAAACATGGGCAGAAGATGGAGGGCCAATAATAATTATTATACTATTTCCAGATGTATTCTTGCTTATATCTCTGTTCTTTCATTGGACTTTCCAGAATGGAAATGTCATCTATGTCTTCATGAAATTGCTCTTCCAAATATGACACTGTTCATACGTATTTTCTGACCTATAAAATGAAAAGTGTCTCTGAAGATGTCTTCTTAATGTCACTGCCTATAAAACTAAAACTGATCAAGACTTTTATTAACCACTTTTTCGCTGATGAGACGTTTTACTCTAAAATAAGCAGCTACTCCTCCCAGTTATACTTCTCATTTTGGTTTATGCTCAGCCATGTTTTCCTATCAGACTCAGAGATAGTGAGTTTACTAGTAGACCACATTCACAGAGATACAGACAATGCATTGAATTATTTTAGGCATAATGATTAGATAATGGTAAAACTTAACATTATAATGATGTTGAAGAGAACCTGTTGTGTTATCTCTGCATTTCAGTGTTATAGACAGATGTGTCAGGGTTTAATCAGAGAATCAGAGCCAATATGAGTGGTGCAGAATAAGAAATTTATAGTAGGAATTATTCGTTATAATATTGCAAAAGCTCGTTTAATGTTCTGTGTAAGACTGTTGCTTTTGTGTCTGATATGGGGCCTGAAGTCTGCAAGGTGGCAGTTGGAAAGAAAACTTTCTTCTCATTCAGCCTCTTCATTCCTTTTATTCTGCTGTCTCCTGACTGACTCTTGTCTGTGTCTATGATTACCTCATTCTGTCTTTCCGTCTAGTCCCAGATCAGTTATGTTTTGACCTTAAATATTCTCTTTGGAAATAAATACTCTTTTGAACTTGGTCAGGGGAAAAACTGGACCTCCTGTGAGCATGTTGGAGTCTAAACTGGAAACCATATCTGTTTCTGACAAACCCAGACCTCATTAATGTGAGTGATCTGCAGGAAAAGCTTCACCATGGATTTCCATACACACTTGTCTCAGGATTTGGAGAAACTGAATGAAATGATCCAGTGGGACCTGGAGGAACTGTAGGCCTGGCTGCTGCACTGTGGCAACATGGGGGACCAGCAGATCAGCAGTGATGTGTGTTCACTACAACAGCACCTGGCTCTGCACAAATCTTCTGAGCAGAGCCCAAAGCTCCTTTAGCTTCTGCTTACGGAGAGCTCCTAAGAATTCTGAAGTTTTATGTGGATTTCTTGGTGAAGGGAGCATCCTTTGTACTCGCAGTGGATATGGCATTGGAATGTTTGTAAGTCCTATATGATTAATCCATTCTAACATTTAAACCATCACAAGACTTTAAATATATTCATCTATGATATACCAAGAAAATTCTAGCATTTCAATCCCATGGGTGTGGGCTATCTCTGTGTCTATGTTTCAGTCACCTAAACACAGTGCTAAAGCCATTCTTAGCCCTTCTTGATAATATGTTGAACCCTTAACCTCTGCTTAGTGCACTCATGAAAATGAATTCAGCCCAGTCTAACATTATATTCATTCCACTATGTTCCAATAATGTTAGAACATATTCCCACACATGTTCTCAAAACTTCTGATACAAATTAGCATAAATTTTACCTTTTTTGATGCTTATCATACTTCCTTATTTGTTATATTTTTGGACTTACCCTCTCTGGCCTCCCAAAACTTGAATCTGATTATGAATTTGGAAATAATGGGAGATGATGGGGGTAGTTATTAAGGAGTATCCATAGTTCCATTTATGGCAAACACTTCAGAGGAGACCATTACAGGTTATTGAAGCAAAAGGAGGCCAGCCTCTTAATAAGGGAAGGGCATCTCCGTACAATGGTAAAAGCATATTGGGATAATCTATGTGTTTGAAGTCCCCATCTTTGTCAGAATATACTCATAAGGAACCCTACTAATTTTGAGGGTACCTGTTCTTCCAGATCAATGTCCTAAGTTTAACAAAAGAAACCTATGATGTTAGAAGTGCAGATTGCATTATAATTTACTCACTTGTGGAATAAGATTTTTTTCTTTGTATGTATTTTTTTTTTATTGAAGTAATAGTTTACAATGTTGTGTCAATTTCTGGTGTACAGCATAATGCTTCAAGTCATACATGAACATACATATATTTGTTTTCATATTCTGGAATAAGGTTTTATTTTCAGATCTGAGTCCTATGGATAGAGGAGACAAGGGTTTCATTGCAGGAGGTCATAGAAGCATTCTGGTCCCTTACCTGACCTGGACTTGAGCTGAGATTTTAAAGTACTAAGCTCATCAATTTCTTTCCCCACATCCTTAGAATATTTATAAATAACGAACTAACCCCATAGTACTCCATAAATTTACTACTGTGTTTTATGGCAACAACTACATAGTCATCCAAAGACTTAGTTTTTATAGCACTTGATTACAGATATCTCCAGATGATAATTTAAATATCTCTCAACACTGCATTACATGTATGTACATCTTCTAACCCAACTACTACTAGAAACAGAATCATTAATGTCTTTAAAACTAATCAGACCAGAGAAACAGTTCTGTACAGCCAACTCAGAGAACTAATTCTTAAGGTCCTGATTGCCTAGAGTTGCTTGTGGTACCAAATTTTGTAAATTTAGGATTTGATCAGAGAACAGGAACCACAATGAGTGATCTAGGGTAGGTGATTTGTTACAAGTATTAGGCTTTATATAACTATCAGAGCTGCTTAAGCAGTTTATTTAAGGCTAATGTGTCTGCATCTGGTGTTAGAAGTGAAAATCAGGGCCAGGTTATGGAAAGACATATTAGATTTAAATTTGGGAAGATTAAGGGAGAACTGGAATCCATAAGAATAAATAGGAATCTATGAGATAAAGAGGAACCCATGAGGACAAAATGGAAGCCATAAGAACAGAGTAGAACCCATTCACTTACTGCCTCCAACCTTGATGATGTAAGCAACCTGTGTCATAATCTCGGCACTCTTCATGAAAGAGCTACCCTCATCCCTGGGCTGTGATGTAGAGAAACTGAAGCACAGATCTACCAAGAACTTCAGAAACCAAGGGAGCAGCTGCTTCCTCACACCAACAAGATGAAAACGTGGATGAAATTTTGAGTGACCTGCAAAGTCTTGGCTCCACTTCAACATTCAGAATGTTAAAAAAAAAAAAATCAGATATTTACTTCAGGCTTCTGAATATCCGATTTTTCTTATGACTGACTCTACCTAGAACCATATGAGAAAGGGAAACTGAGAAATGTAGTCTAGCAAAATTGACACAATACATAGTCACCACACTGAAAGTGACATTCCTTTGAGTAAGTGAGGAAGAATAAAGACATAGTAAGTACAAAAATTATTTCCTTCTAATCAAGAGTACCAGAATACCACTTATCTTTACTGTCTCTGTTACAGCTAAGTTTTAAAGAAACCTCATGAAATACTATGTTTTTATGTTTTATGTTTTATTACTATATTATGTTTTTATAAATTTGAGCTTCTAGTGTGCACAAAGCATAGGGCTACATGGAAAATAAATGAACAATTTCTGTAGGACAAAATCCTTCCCTTCAGAAAGCTTAAAATGTTATCGTTGCTCCATCTTCAGAATTATTCCTGTGCCTTTCTATTTCCCATCATGATTACCTAGTAGAGTTTTTACCAAAAAATTTTAAAATTATTACCACTCTTAGCCAGTCTCCACTTGTTTACATGAAATTACATTTAATGATTCCATTGATTATTATTCTGCGTGGTTTTATTTTTTTCTTTGAGGTTCTTACATATGGAGAAATATCTGAGGGATTCAAGATAAAATGTCATGCTAAATTTTCTAAGAATGGAATGAAATACAAAGTCTTATTTATTGAGCATGTAGATATGACAGCAATGCACAGAACTGGATTAGTTAATAGTGTGTTGATAATCACAATGACATGCATTTTTCATATGTCAAATCATACTGATAGTGACAGACAAAACTGAGCTCATGAGGAGCCATGACAAATGTTGTGAACTGGACAACAGCAACTAGCAAAGACAGAGGAAAGTTACATTGACGCAGTTAGCCAGCATATGGCTTCCAAATTTAGCATTCTGGAAAGGTTTTCATCTTTATAAATATTTATTATCCTTGAGTCTAGATTTACCTTGTGGCAGAAGACGATCATTGAATGTATGTGATTTATAAACCTTGAACAATCTATTCTTGAATTCATTCATTCTGCACAGCTTATAAAATTGGTTGAAAATAAGGTCTGTGCACCAAGAAAAAGCCATATTTGCCATGTTTCAGTGAAGAAATGCCATATGTCATTCACTAACTGAATATTTAATTCAATATGTCAGGCAAACAGATCCAAAATCAACAAGCAACAGATCTTTTTTAATTATTCAAAACACATAATAGTTCTGCTTATGGGTGGAAGCACTAATAAACCAAAGAAAACAACTCTACACTATAAAAAGGCATTGTTATTTTCAGTCCAGTTGGTTTGCTTTAAAAAAAAATCATCTTATTATGATTCTGCAGATTATTTTTGAGTGACTACAACTTGAAATTTTAGCAAATATGCTTCAGCAAAATCATCAAGAGTTACTTGCAACTGCAATAAAAACAAATTGTAGGTCAAGATATCTCTGAAATATTTTAAAAGCAATTTTGTTTCAATTTAAGGAGAGTAGCAAAAAAATTAGTGGTAGCACATTTCCTGTTCTGGCTATGATGTAGCTTGTCATAGGTATTGCTTGTGCCAAGAATAACTAGAAAAGCCATAAAAATTAATTTAGAAATAGCTTTGGTTCAAAGGCATCATAAAAGTTAAAGAAGCATCCAGTACTTTAGGAGTGAGTTTCTTGTAAGAAAGAGGCTCAAGGAAGACAGGAATAGAGAATCTAAAAAACAGAAACTTAAGGAGGAGAAAGTAAATTAAAAACAGAGGAAAAATTGGGGGAGGCCTTGTGATTCTGCAGAGACAAATGTGTGAGATCAAGAGGTCTAGGAAGAGGGGCCACAGTAAAAATCCTAGACTTTCAGTTGGAACATCTTACAAGAATAAAGCAAACCAAAGTTACACTGAGTCTTCTAAGACTGTAAACCTACCTTAAGCAGGCAGTCACTGATGGATAGAGGTGATTCTCTCTACACTAGTTACCTGACATAGAATACAGAATCTTCCCTAGGAACGACAATGTCTTAAAGGCCTTTATGATTTTTTAAAATTAATAAAAATTACCAGCTACACCAAGAAAGAGTACCATGAAGAAAAAAATAGAAAATAGAAACATAGCCATAGATAACACTGCTATTTGAGGCATTATACTACAGATACTTCGAAGTTACTGTGGTTAAAGTGTTCAAGAAAATAAAGAATTGTATTTCACTAGGAAAGTAGAATCTATTAAAAAAAAAGTCGAATAGATGCATTAGAACTTTGAAAGAAAATAAGTGAAATTAATAGCTTAACATGTGAGTTTATCAAGTAGATTAAACACAGCAAGAGATAACAGTGTTGAACTTTATCTAAGCCTGATGTTCCCAGAAAGCAATGAGTTGAAAAATTCACCTCAATACAATTGTGTGTTCTGAGAAAAAATCTAACCAAAAAAAAAAAAAAAAAAAAAAAAACAGAAGAAGAAGAAAGAAAACCACACTGTATTTTCACATATCCAAATTCAAGACCCAACTTCACCTTTCCTCACTGACACAGCTAAGGCCCCCTTCTCTTCTCCCTCATGCCACATGTGAGACTCACTGATAATTCCTTTTTAGTCTGGCTCTAAAAATCCCTATCTCATTACCTGAATAAAGCCATCTCTTTTACTTGGCTCTGTCTTTTGTTTCTTACAGATAAAATCAATGAATTGAAAACTAGATCAGGAGAAAATTCCAGACTTCATCACAGAGAGCAACAAGCCTAGGAAATATCAAAATAAGGATTATATGAGAATCTGAGAAAAAGTTGAATTTGCATATTTGTGTTTCAAAATGAGACGAGCAATAGAAAAATGAGGCAGTGACAATCAATATTTGAAGATATGACAACTGAACATATTTTAAAGTAGACAAAAAAATCTCAATCTATAGATTCAAAAAGGAACTACAAAGCAATAAAATTACAACAAAACAATATTAAGGCATTTCACTCTAAAACAGTGAACATGAATGACAAAGAGAAACACTTAAATGAAGCCAGAAATAACACATTAAAGTCACACTAATCACAATACAGCTGATTTCTCAATAGGAAAAAAAGAAGTAATCCAGATGACAGTGGAGATATATATATATATACATATATATATATATATATATATGTTTCAAATACTGGAAGACAGTAAGAGCAATCTAAATTTTTACAATCTGAAAATATCCTTCAAACATGAAGCAGAAATGAGGTAATCTTGGGTAGATAAAAACTAAAAGTATTCATAGCTAACAAACCTGAAGTAAAAAGATAATAAGCCAGTCATGCACATTATAAAGTCTAGGATAATCACTCAAAGAAAAGCAAAAGAGTGAAAATGAATATGCTAATAAAGGTGGGTGGAATAAAAATGTTTGATTAATCTGAATATTTGGAATTAGCCAAACTCAATGTTAAGGCAACAGGGCTCTAGGCTGGTAAGTCTGCCCAAGATTTCTGACGCAAATTGCAAGCTTGAGGGAACCAGAACCACCCTCAGATTTGATAATTGACTAGAATGACACAAAACTGAGGAAAGAACTCTGCTTATGATTATAGTTCTGTTGTAGAAAAAACATACAAATGAACAACCAGCAGAAAGAAGAGATGCATAGGACAGAATCTGGGATGGTACTAAACATGGAGTTTCCAATGTCCCCTCAGTTTGTCTAAGCATTAGATAGGTTTCTTCTTGACTGTAGACATGACCTCCCTTTTCTTACAGCATTTAATTAAAAAAACTTGTAATTATCAATCTTTTCTCCATCCCTTTGAGATGCTTATCTTCTCCAACCTCTAGCCAGTTTATAGCCCAGGAATTTTTTTTTCCTAAGAACCAGGAGCCATCTCTTTAAAATGATAATACCCCATCTTCTAGGCTCTGTAGGAGCCTGTCTTCAGTAAGTACCAATTAGCCACAAGATGGCCTAATCACCATTGGCCGGTCTCTCCCTAGTGTCCTCCAGTACTTTTTCACTAGTGCTTTCCTGTGCTTAACAACTCTGGCCTTTTGTTTCAGTGGAATTGAGTTCAGTCTCTTTCCCCTGTTGCAATAGTTTTGAACAAAGTCTTCGGCGCCTTTTTAACTTATTTGACGCAATTTTTCTTTGACAGTAGCAAATGTAGCATATACATTGCAAGAAAGGAAAGATATCTTTTAAACATAGAGGCAAAAAATTCTAAAGAAAATATTAGCAAACCTGTTAGGTAGGTAGTTAAGTGGTGGCACCAGGCAGATAGGTGGAGGAGCGGGAGAGGATGTCTGGAAGATGGCATTATGTCCGCCTCCAGCATGAAGGGACTTCTTCTAAATGAGTGCCAGAAAAATGAATAAATAAATAAATAAATAAATAAATAAATAAATAAATAAATAAATAAATAAAAAAAACCTGGTTAAAACCGGACAGCCACGACTGCAAGGTAGGGAAAGGACTTAACCAGACACGACCAGTGTTCATTGTATTATAATTAACATTTCAGTTAAAGCTCCCCACTCTGGCCATGGGTTTTTCTGTGTACACCAAGCGTAAGGACATGTGCAAAGTGGCCAAACATGACTAAGCATTCTAGGGACAAGAGCCCTCAGTAGATCAAGAGACCGCCTCTAAGTGAGGGTATCAGAGAAAGGGGAGACAAAAACCGCTTTTTCCTCCCTTGGATAAGCCTGCCTCCCATTTTGGGGGTGTCCTTTTCTTTTAAATAAATCTTTTAAATATTTCTCTACACAACGCCCCGTCTCCCAACTGCAAACTTGTCTTTCTGGTATGAAAAGAACCAGTGTCTTTACCTTTTGGGGTAACAAACCAAATATGTGATCTCTTTAGTAAATAATAACTGATGGCCAGCTTGCATGTATTCCAGAAACACAAATTTATCTGCTTATTTGAGAATAAATGTAATGTACTACAGTCACAAAATAAAGGAGAAAATTATTTATTTAACTTTAACACCCATTTATCAGGGGGGAAAAAAAAGCCTTGGACAAGAGTGGAAAGGAAATTTTTAATCTGGTAAAAAGTAGGAGAAAAAAATCACACTTTCCCTAGTTTGCATTGCCTCAGAAGCAAATGCAGAGGCAAATATCCAAGAGCAAATAGGAAGTAGTTTATTAGGGTATTGTAGGGAACACGAGTAGGAATGAGGGAGATTGATACAGGGAAGGAATTCCATAAAGAGAGGGTTTTTGAACTGGCTACTACAGTGGGTAATTGAAGCTTAATTCAATGGAGAAACTCTGGGAAATGCTTCAAAATACATGCCTCAAGGGAAAGGAGTATTTACATACCACTGTGATTCAGTGAGTAGTTAAGGGCTGCTTCCTTGAGGTGTTAATTTCCTGGCATTTCCAAGACTGCCAAGTGGACGGACTTGGCAGCTTCCAAGAGGAAAATCTCTCCCCATTAGTGACGCAGATATTGGATTGGGATTCTTACAGAACACAAGGCAGAGATAAAGACTGGAATAAAGGTAGAGTTCTTGTAATTTTGCTTATAATGCTTAATGGCAAAAAACACTGAACCTTTTTTTCAAAGGTAGGAACAAGAAAAATGTTTTCACTACTGATATTTTTTTCAACACTGAACTGGATGTCCAATTAGTTGTAATAATGCAAAAATTAAAATGCAAAACACTCTGAAAAAGATCAAATGAAAACATCACTACTTGCAGAAAACAGGATTATTTAGTAAGAAATTTTTTAATTATAAATTTTTAGAATTAAGATTTAAATTTAGCAAAGTTGTAAAATACAATGTCAGTATTTAGAAAATTAGTCATATTTCTGTAGATAAGCAATAAACAGTCAATATTTTTGCTGATACCACTTGAGATAATATAAAAATAATAAAATATAAAATTTAAATGCCTGAAAATATAATTTTAGAAAAATATCAAAGAAATCTATAAAGACAACTAAAGAGTATTACTGAGAGAATTTAAAAACCTAAATAAATGAAATGAATCAAAGTTTATGGGTTGGAGGAATCAAATACTGTAAGATGTTAATTATCCTCAAATTGATGTTTGATTAACTGCAATCCCAAAACAAAACCCAAGCAGCTTGTCTGTGGGTGGTTGAAGAGCGAGGCAAACTTATTCTGTAGTTTTATGGAAGTGTAATGGGCTAAGAATAGCTAAACAATCTTGAAAAAGAAAAATACATTTGGAGACTTTTTATTAACAGAAATATGTAATATAAGTTACATAAGGAACAGAATGTGATTTAATTGCAAGAATAGACAATAATTCAATAGAACAGAATAGAGAACCCCGGAATAAACCTAAACATATGTGGACTGAAATAAAAATACACAACATAAAAATTGTGATTTAAGTTTTTTTATTTGAAATGTAGTTGATTTCCAATGTTGTGTTAGTTTCTAGTGTACAGCATAATGATTCAGTTATACGTATAGTCTTTTTCATATTCTTCTTCATTATAGACTATTACAAGATACTGAATATAGTTCCCTATGCTATACAGTAGGATCTTGTTGTTTATCTAGTTTATATATAGTAGTTTGTATCTGCTAATCCCAAACTCCTAATTTATCATTCCCCTCCCTCCTTTTCTCCTCAGTAGCCATAAGTTTGTTTTCTGTGTCTGTGTCTGTTTCTGTTTTGTAAATAAGTTCATTTACATTTTTTTTGGATTCCACATGTAAGTGATATCATATGATATTTTTCTTTATCTCTCTGACTTAACTTCACTTTGTCTGATAGTCTCTGGGTTCATTCATGTTGCTGCAAATGGCATTATTTCATTCTTTTTATGGCTGAGTAGTATTCCATTGTATATATACCACAATTTCTTTATCCAGTCATTTGTCAGTGGGCATTTAGGTTGCTTCCATGACTTAGCTATTGTAAATTGTGACCTAAGTTTTATTTGGAAAACTTAAAATACAGCCTCAGAGACAGCCTCTCAGATAGTGCTGAGGAACTGCTCTGAAGACGTAAGGGTACATATGAATTTTTTTGTTGGGAAAAACATATAGTCAAACATAAAAATATTACTGCTCATCACAAAGAATAGACATCTCAAATTAATGATTTTTAATGCTTTTCTGTGTATGGATGAGAAAATAAAGAATCTGGGCTCATTGAAATTTTTCCTTAGATACGTACCTTAACTCGAAAGCACAGAGTGCTTCATTTTTCTTCAACCTGAATTCCCCTCAGGGTGCACTATTGGTGGGTGACTGCAGTGGCTAATGGCTTGATCCTTGTAGAACTGGAATGGCAGACAACATTTTTTCTTTTCACTATGTTGACAGCTTTTTTTTATGATAAATATTCTTTGTAAAATTGATTTGGAAATAGTGTTTTTAACAAACGGTGTTGCAACAATTAAATATGAGGGGGAAAAGTGACTCTAGACCAGCACAGTTCAAAGATTTCTGTATAATGGCAGTGTTCTACGTCTCCTAGATGCGGTAGCCCTTAGCTACATATGGTTGTTGAGCACTTGATTTGTGAATAATGTGACATATAAACTAAATTTTTAAATTTAATTAATTTTAATTTAAATAAATATAGTGCTTGTGGCTACCATATTGTACACCATTGTTATATACTTAGCACCATAAATGCATATATATTAAATAGCTAGTAGACATAAATTGGGAAAGAGGAAAAAAGCTGGTAGTTTAACACAGACTATCTTTATGTCCTTGAAAACACAAATATTTTTCAAATAGAACAAAATAGTATTGATGATTAAAAAAAAAGACTGATAAAGTGGAATACATATACGTATGAAAATATATTTATCACAGGATACTGTTAAGTGTGAAAATGTAAGTCAAAGAATCACAGAAATCATTTCCAAAATATTTTTCTGACAAATGATTCAAATGCAGAAAGTAAAAGAAACTGCTATATAATAATATGAAAAAGGAAAGGAATCTAATAAAAATGGGCAAAGATTGACCAGCCACTTCATATTTCAAAAGATAGTATTCAAATTGCCAGTAAACATGTGATACTGTGTTTAACATGATTTTTTACCAGGGGAATGCAAATTAAAGCCATGTTGTGTTATAATCTTTAAAGACATGGCTACAATTTTAGAAGAAAGCTTTTGCCGCTGTTGGCAACAATACAGAACAAATGAAACATTCATATACTTCAGGTGTAAGTTAAAATCAATAAAAACCACTTTGGAAAACTGTTTATATTTTTCTATTAAAGTGGATTTATGAATTCCCTATGGCCCGATGATTCAAATCTCTGAAGTATTTTCAACTAAAATGCATATATGTGTGCACCAACACATATGCTCTAGAATGTTCCTAATTGGGTTATCCACATTAGCCTCAATCTATGTACAGCTGAAATATCCATTTAAAGTAAAATGAATAAACAAACTCTGTTATTGTCAAACAATGAATGCTTTGTAGGAATGAGAAAAAAAAATTTGCTACCTTCAATGATCTGCATAAATCTTAAAAGATAATGTTAAGCAATTAAAATCAAACATAAAATATGATACAATGTAGGATTCTATTTACTTATAGTTCAAAAATATGTGAACTAATTCATGGTGATAAAAGTCAGGAGAGTGTTTACTTTTGTGTGGAATACTAAGAAGGAACACAAGAGCAACTTTCAGAGGGCTGCCAACATTCAAATATTTTATCAGAGTGGTGGTTTCATTAGTGTGTTTGCTTTGTAAAAATTCACTGAAATTTGCACTTACAATTAGACTAAAGTAAAATGTCATTAAATTTTATGTAGAAACAGAAAGACTTTCTTGAAAAAAAGTTAGTGAAAGCACCTGAAAAGTGAATGACCTGGCATTAAAAATGAATGTGGAAATATATTTAATAAGTATTTTTTCTTAAGATAAATGATTACTTTGTCTCTTTTGACCATATCATCTGCAAACAGTGACTTGACTTGCCGTGTTTCAGCATTTTGCCACTTTTTTTTGCCAATGATGTGTGTTCAATCTATGGCTGTTAGAACTGGAAGATTAAATTTTTCTTGTGAGATAAGAGAAAGAATAGCACAGATGATACAAATTCTTTGGAGTTAAAGATATATTTCCAGTTATGTTGCAGAAGATAGAATAATGTACAGTACAAATAGCTCAAAGATTCAACAAATATTGACTGAAAGTGTATTGAGAAGCCCCATGTTTATGAGACATTTATATTAACAAGGAGATTTTAGAAGAGTATGATAAAATTTAACCATTTCCTTTCTGATTCTCATTCTCCTGAGGGGAGTCAAAATTTCTGAAGCTCAAAAGCTCCTCTCAGAGTTTCACATCAGGTTGCATAAGGCTCAAATTGCCTCCAGAATTGAGTGTGAAATGGTTTTAAAGTACCATACCACAGACATGGATAATACTGCATGCTGTGACAAATGATGTATCCCCAAATCTATTTTCCTTGTTGTTTGGAGATCTATTTAAACATAATAACTAAATAAATGTTCCTTTTAAATAAGTATGGCTACACTATTAATTTCACTATTCAGCAAGTATTTGTAATGTTTCTTTTATGTCATGTGAACTGTCCTGTGTACTGAGTGTAGAGAAATAAATAAGTTACCACTGTAGTCAAGAAACTCACATTGTCCTGAGAAGTCGTATATACTGATGTTTATAATGGAAAAGTTGACATTTTAACCATCCTTGGGTAAAGGAGATGGGATATGGGAAGAGTTCCTGTGAAAATGAAGATTGGGTCTTGTAGATAACAGAGTAGTTACTGAGTGAATTTAAGCAGGGGATTAACATGGTCATATTTGCGTATTTAATAGTTTACTCTGACAACTGTAAAGATGAATTTGAGTGGAATAAGGAAGGTACTGGGAAATCAGCCAGATTGTCATTGAAATGAAATAAGCAAGAGTCTGAACCTGAGAGGTGGTAAAGATAATATGCCTAAGTGAACAAGCTCATTTAGTATTTCTTTATGCAGTTATTTTGGTCAGATGAAGCTCAAAAAATACCCTCCAGCAGACTTTCCATCATATCAGAATAGCTAGAGGTGGATAAGATGGACAACTTTCTTCAAAGGGAGTGGTATTGCAATGATTGTCTTAGACTAATTATGATTTCTTCCTTGAGGTTGGGGAAAAATCTCATCCCTAAACAGCTTTGCCTGACACCTAAGTAGCACCAAGTTTCTATAAGCTTAGAAGTAGAGGCTGGGGAAGAATGGCTATTAAGTGATAAATTGTGTTTGCTATACCACTCTATTTTGATAAGTTGATACCTTCTTAAAATAGGTTCCTAAACTGCAAATAAATTTAAGTTCATCTCAATGTTGGGGCAAAATTTAACTGTTTCTTATTTAGTTTAAAACTGCTTATACATTCATTACTTGGAATGAATTGAAATGGAATTAATATGCATATGGTCTAAACACGTTTTTATGACCTTACTAGTCTTTAATGTTTCTCAATTTTTTAATTTGTTTACATTAAAAATTATTTTCTTTTGCCTGGCTTCACTTTGATAGCTTTCTCCGTATGTCAGAGGATTACATGATCACTTTTTTAGTTAGGCAGAATAATTTCTTTTCTTGATCTCAAATGATGTATTTCTACCAGCCTAAAATTCCTAAAATGTCAAGCAAAAAAATAATGAATATTTTATATCAGATTATAATTTCTAACAGTCTAAAAATTTTGAGATATCAGAAGAAATGCAGTGTTTTAGTGATCTTTCATTTCTGATTGTTTTAATGAAAGTAGAAGACAAACTTACAGATCTATGCTTACTCATTCATGTTTATGCACTTGGTCTGTGTCAATTTGCCTTGATGTACACTGCAGTTAGAAATGGCTCCTACTCCAGTGGGCCACAAAATTGACAACTAACTGAAAGGGTACACTTTGCAAGCCAAGAGTATGTTTAAAGAATGTGTTTGTGGTGAATAGAAGAAAAACTAATAGTGGAAATTCAGTTAACATATGGCATACGTCATGGTCCATACAAAACATCCCCATACGCATTAAATTAAGGTTCTTTCACCCTATCACAATCAGGAGACTTTTGTGTAGCAGAGAAAGCTTTGAAGAATTTAAGCAACTCTGTGGACAGCTTCCATTTAAACTTTAATTTTCTTACCACAGATATTTCTTCCTAAAATCATATTAATTTAAAACAATTACCTTCTCTCAACTTCACTTTATTTCATTTACTTTGAAGCTGGTTCCTCAATAATGTTATTGATAGATTACTATATGATCTGCAGTTTTAAATCTATGGAATACTATAAGGCATTTAATTGGCTGTCTTACTGTTTACTGGATAATGAAAATTACGTTTGGTCCTGGGTCACATACACTCATTGCTGTTAAGAGGGTGAACTTCCAATACGTAAATTATAGCTCTTTCTCTTGCTCTAATATGTAATTTACCAGTGTAATGTGTACCTGTGAGACTAGACAGTCATATACAATTGTGTCTTCAAGAAATTGCATACTGTATAACCTAAAATATCCTAATAAGGATAGAGTTGAACTATCCTTTAAATGCCACTCAGAAAAAAAGAGAATTAACATAATTTAGAAGTTAGTTTTAAAATTTATAAGTGGCTACTTAATAATGTATTCACATATAATAATGTGAATATACAAAATAAATTATAGATTTTTTAAACAATAATCTAATATGGAAAATAAATAATATGAGAAAGTCATATGGAAGAAGAACATATTTTTATTTTTAAAAATATACCAAATATTTTAGAATATTTAAATATTCAAATTTTTTCTGTAAAAAAGTTTGCACAGTTAAGTTAAAAGTATATACACAAATAAAAGTATAATTAAGGATTTGAAATTAGTGAAATTTATTTGCTACATTCCATGTCTGACTTCATTATTCATAGTTTTGCTTTTTTACCAATATTTGAAGGCCTTCTTTTCTGGCTTCTTTTGTGCACCTTCTCTGATATTCTGACAAGAACTGCAAGGCTTGAAGGAAGTGGTCTTTCTCTCAGAGTCTGGTTTTAATTGATGTTATAGTACAAACCATTAATTGATAGTATTTTTCTAGAAAGATATGTGGTATGCTGACAGTGTAAATCTGTTACTGCTTACTTCATCCCAATAATTACATTCTGGCTATTTTTATTAGTCTCCTTATATCATATTTTTAAATCCTTAATAATTATCAGATCTTGACAAGCATGGGTCAATTCATTGTATTAGAGGCTATAAAGGAACTGTTTAAAAAATTCTGAAGTTTATCCACAAGGTATTGACTTATTTTAATCTGCTTTTCAAGACTCAAGGGTGATGTAAGTTATTCTTTGAGATAATTTTAGTCACAATTATGGGAAAAAGTCATGCTCTTTTGAAAACAACACAGAATACGACTATTTTATTCTAATAAATTCTAATTCACTGAAGAGTGGCTTATGACTATTCATCATACATGCTTATAATTACACAGTTTTTAAGTATATTAGGCACTTGGAAAAATTACTGTGTTTTTAATCTATTTGCAGATTTTAGTATTTTCAAAAATTCAAACCCTTTTCTATCTTCTTTCCCCTACCCTCATTCCTGGGACTCACAAAATATGAAACTTTGGGGACAGTTAAATTCCTTCAATCTCAGATTATTTGTAACCGAATTCTTCTTCATTGCCTAGTCCAATGCATTCTGTCCCTACAATCAATATCCTTAATTAGTTCAACATTTATTTTACATATACTTTTATGTTTGGGTAAAGCACTATTGTTTATGTTTACTAATTGTAATAAATTATCAAATTATAATCACAGTGGACATATGAACAGACCCCTGTCACATTTTCTAACAGTAAATATGGGTGATTGGACAAATTCAACTTCATCTATTCACAACAGGTCATCTGTGTCCACGTCAGTCAAAAGATTCTCAATTTCTCTGGGAAACATGGCATTCTCATGTTTTATTCTTTGTAAAAGATTAATAAGTTTTTGTAATGAGAAGGAGTTTCTGCTATTTAAATACTGAAACAATAAAATAAGGACTTTAAGAAAGTCTTCCTTTAAGAAAGATTCATTTATAAAAGGAAAACATTTCTACCTGGTCACTAAGCTTAAATTCTCAGAACTTCTTTAATATCTATGTATGTTTTCAATGTATCTAAAAAGTTTGGCCAGCCGAGTTTTGTTGTTTCATCAGTAAATACTACATTTAAGTCTGAATTTATGTCTAATTGGGAATTATAGTTTTTCCTTTATTGCTTTCTTGAAATCCTATTGCCTTTAATTTACACAGAGTTTTGATAAATTCAGAATATGGAAATATTTGAATCACTATCTTATTTGAATGCTAATTAACAGTGAAGTCTTGTTTGCTGACAAGTTGTGCAAACAATGACATTCAAAGAGTACCACAATAAAAGCAAACAAACATAATATTTCCATATTTCTAACATTGGCAAATAAAAGGCAACAATCATTTTTGATAATTTGAGGAAATATATAAGCAAAAAGAGTAGGAAAAGAAATATAACCAAACAAAAAACAAGGAAGTCCTCCCAAGTAGATTTTAAGAGTCAACTAGTACTCTTTTATAAACTTATTTCAGCAAAATAGTGTAAAGCCTTTGAGTCACCTTTAAGGAAGTTTTTTTATAAGGCTCTTTAGTAATGTTGCCACAGATCAGAATCTTGAGGAAATCGTGTTTAAGATAAGACTAAGGGATGAACAGAAGTTAAATTAGTAGGGTTATCTACATAAAGTTTGGGGGCAGGAAAGGCATGATGGTGAGATGATGATGTGTGTGGAGAGAGTTCCAGGCTGAGGGATCAACACAGAAAAGGGGCAGAATGCCGCAGGACGTGCTGTAAACAAAAAAGACTGAATGCAGAAAGTGAGAGTTGTACCTTTTAAGTAGTGTCTTAAGTCCCATAGAGAGTAAAAGACAAAAGTATAAAGTTTGGAAGTATCTTACTGAATATGCAGCAGAAACATACATTATAGATGTTAAGTGAATGATAGTTACAATAGAAACTGCATTCTTAGGTGCTAACACAACTAGGAATTTCAAAGACCATCTTTGAAAGGAAATTTTTAGGAATTTTTAGGAATTGCAAAGACATAGGTTTGACTTCCTAGAATATTTCAGATTGCTTTCATAGCTAACTTCAGTAATTACCTCTAGATTACTTACATATTTCACACAAAGATCCTATCAGAACAGAAATTTAAAACAAAGAAGAAATATTTTTATCATAAGTTTAGAAGAAAGAAAAAAATTCCTCCCCTGCCTCTGAATATTCAGCTGTTCATTCTTATCCCTCTTACCCCAGAGGACTCATTACTGGACTGGGAATGCCTGGGCTGTGGTTTAACTGGATAGGTTCTGTGGCCAGCAGCCACTAAGCTGGTCCCTAGTAGTCCCTCCTCTTGTTTTTCACGCCCAGGTATAGTACCTTCCATTGAGTGAGGGTTTGGCTTTTTGCCTCACTTCCATTTATGTTACATAGCAGAAGGAATCATATTATAAGTTTATAAAAAAGCTGTGACTCCTATCCTGAGTACTCTCATTTTCTTTTGAAATCACTCACCCCAGGAGAACTCAGGCCCCATGCTGTGAACCAGCCTTGTAGAGAGACCCAAATAGCAAGTGACCAGGGACGATTATGTAAGTAAGTTTAAAAATGTACTCCCCCAGTCGAACCTTCTCAAGAAAGTACAGTCTCAGCTGAAACTGTGAACACTACCTCATGAAAGGCCTTGAGCCAAAGGTACCAGTAAAGCTGTGCCCAGATTTCTAACCCACTGAAACTGTGAAATGATAAATGTTTGTCATTTTATGCCACTAAGTTTTGGAATAATTCTTAAATGCAGAAATAGGTAACTCATACAGAGCTTGGACTAAGAGTAGAGTGCTGTCATAACTAAAACCAGAATGCGGGCATATCTTTGAAACCAGGCAACCATGTGAGGACAGTGTTAAGTTAAAGCCTGAAGTACCTTGTTCCTAGAAGCTCCATAGTCTTATATAAGGCAGCCTGTGTGGGCTTCCAAGAAAGTAAGGAAAATTGTCTTAGAAACTGGAGGAAGGAGATCACTGTTAAGCAGAAGCAGAAAGTTTATCAGTAATCTTGCCTGCAGAAGTGAGTAAGGTAGAAAGTGTGCCTAATTAACAGGATAATCTAAAGAGTTTTTTAAACAGAGTTGAGGGTACTGTCTGAATTCTTTTTGCTACTTATAGAAAAATGTGAGATGAGAGAGAGACCTTGAGGACAGGACTGTTATGCATAAAGGAGACAAGACTTAATAGTTTTGGAAATTCTCAGCCTTTACAGATAGAAAATGATGCTGAAAATAATAAGTTGTTACCAAGCAAAGATTCAATCCAGGGAACTCTGAAAAATATAGTCTAAAGGTGAGATGAGGATGGATGGGGACTGTAAAATCCTTTGTTCAAATCTCAGTATGATGAAAGATGGCGTCTCAGAGCACTGAGATAGACAACACCCTTTTAAGAGTATTAAGGCTATGCTTCATGGTTCTCTCAATTAAACAGCAGAGGTTCTGAGATGCTTAAGGGTGCTGTCTGTCAGCTATCTCAGAAGCCAAAAGGAGATTTGTGGATGTAGGTTTGTCAAGTGGAGTGAACACCAGTAAGATTCCCAAAATACCTACACATTTAAAAATTATATTTCTATACTTGCGGAAAAAATTGCCAGCTTGGACTCAAAAGTACACCCACCATACATAAGGAAAAGGGGTTATTGCATGCCCCAAATTCTACTAGCAGATAAGAAAACTCAGTGGCACACATGTGCTATTTTTAATGGGAAAAAAACCAAAAGGAAGCATGTCTCTAAGCTGAATTAAGAACTTTGGAGAAAAACTCCTGGGCAGAAGAAGAATTGAGTCCTAATCAAGGAATGTTCAACATTTTCCTAGCTAGATTTCAGATCTGCTATGGACAAATATTCCTGTGTGCCTACTATTTCCCTCTTCTGAATAAAAATGTTTCTGGTGAGAATCCTAGGGTAATTTTACTATTATATGTTTGGGGTGTGTGTGTTTGTGGTATGTTGTCTCTTTAAGTCATAGGTCTATAGATTGAGAGAAACTGTACCCAAAGGGCTGTACTTGAGAAACTGTATCTAAAAAGCCATATCTGCACCTAGACCTGATTTAGATGAACAAGATTTTGGATATTTAACTGATCTCATAATGGGCTTAGCCTGCTGTGGGCCTTGGAGAGTTTGACTGAGAAAGATCACCTGGAGGCAGAGAGTGAATTGTGGTATCAACCTCCATGATTGCTTCCAGTGATCCGACCCCTTACATAGTCATATCCTTGTCTATTTCTCTAAAACAGGACTAGTATGACTAGTAGAATATAACAGATGTGATGTTATGTCACTTCTGAAATTAGGTTATAAAAGTCATTTTGGCTTCTGTCTTGTTTGCTCACATTCCTCTTTTTTGGATTACACATCTGGGGAGATGCATTTATATTTTTATGAGCAACTCTGTGGTAACTCCACATGAGAAAGAATTGAGCCCTTTTGTCCACAGCCACAGGAATGAGCTTGAAAGCAGTTCCTTAAGACCCAGTCAAGCCTTTAGAAGTCTGCAGTCTCAAATGACAACTTGATTACAACCTCAGGAGGGATCTGGACTAGAAACACTCAGCTAACCTGATGCCAGATTCCTGGTCTTCTGAAACTGTTTGAGATAATAAATGTGTATCCCTGCAGCCGATAAATCTTAGAGTAATTTTTTACAGCAGTATATAACTGTATTAGGATTCTCCAGAGAAACAAAACCAATAGGATATATAGAGACATAGAAAAAGAGATTTATTATGGGATTTGGGTCATGCAATTATGCAGGCTGAGATATGCCATCTGCAAGTTGGAGAACCAGGAAAGTGGGTGGTATAATCTGTGTTAAGTCAGAAGGCTAAGAACGAAGGAGGCAGCTGGTGTAAGTCTTAGAGTTCAAAGACCCAGAGCTTCAGTGTCTCCAGGAGCTCTTCTGTCTTAGGGCAGGAGAAGACGGATGTTCTACTTCAAGAAGGGAGAAAATTCACCCTTCCTCTGCCTTTTTGATCTATTCAGGTCCTCACTGGTTTGGATGATGCCCACTCATGTTGGTGAGGGGGAATCTGGTTTACACAGTTTAGTGATTCAAATGCTAATCTCTTCCAGAAACACCCTCACACATATACCCGGAAATAATGTTTTACAAGCTATCTGTCATTCCTTAGTCCAGTCAAGTCAACACATAAACTTAACCATCACAGTAGCTATTACAGATACTAATCTGGTCAGTTACATGAAAGCCAGAGCAGTAGTGTTTTGATGTGTCATCTGAGTGTACTCACACATTCACCTTCGTTTTTCTTCACTTTTCTTCTTTCTTTCCTCCCTCCCTCCCACCTTTCCCTCCTTTTCTCTTTGCTTCCTTCTGTCTTTTCTTTCTTTCGGAAAATATTTTTTTGAACTTCTGTGTGTCATATTCAGGGAATTCAGCAATAAACAAGGCAGAGATGTTTTAAGCTGCTTAGATTCTGGTAGGGGGAATATAAACACTGCTTTCCTTCTAGTGAAGGAAATGAAAAATAATTATGCATATACAATAATAAATAATGTGAATTTAACCAGTAACATGTTACAGAAATCAATGGAACATGAAATGTTTGTCGTGAGGGGACACCTAGAGAAGACATTTTAGATAGGAATTCAGAAATACCACTTTTAATAGGTAACAGATGAATCCATACCTGAATGATGCAAAGAGAGGAAAATGTGACAGCCTTGGAAAAGAATACTCCAGGCAGAGGAATTGGCATGTGCAAAATCTATGATTGTAATTCTATCCCCTTTATTTTTCTGTGGTTATTAACAACCTCCAGGACTTCTTTCTGGTAAATCTAATTGGTCCAGGAGTGAAAATATGACCTAGCCCAAATAATTGGGATCTGTTTTCTCTTGGGCACAAACAAGAAAGCACATTGCCTCATTTGTTGCTAGCAGCCCCCTTAAACCTATGGGAGAAGTCAGGCTGATAACAAAACCAGCATGGTGGGAAGGCAGAGGCCATAAAATACAGAAAAACAGAGAAGAAATCTTGATAGTTTTATACTCAAAGCTTACATACTTCTGAAACTTCTGTTTTGTGAGATAATTAAATGTATTGTTTTCTAGAACATGTTTGCTGCAAGTTTCTATAATGTGGTCAGAAGCATCTGTATCTGATTTATCTTTAGTCCATTTGTTCCACTTACATGAATTTATCACATAAAAATAGTTATTTCTTGAAGTATATGACATACACATTCACAGACACAAAGAGAAATTACTGAAAAATATACAGAAATATTTATTAAGACTTCCCCAATTAGCTCATGTTACCTTCCTTATAATCAGAAAAACTCAGTATTACACATACACAGAGAATACCCCATTCAGTACACCCAGCAAAATATTAACTTACTCATTATCCAATTTAATTGGAAGTATAATGAATGCCTTGCAAATGGTAACAAGTAGGCTCTTTTCTAATGATCTTGTAGTAAAAGTGAAATTAAGTTTGATAATTCGAACACTTACAAGTGAATGGTATTCTTATAATCATCTTTATTTCAACAGTTATTTAATCACTGTGTGTATTATCTTGAATAAGTAAATAAAGTCAAACTTATATAACTATATTAAACATAGAAATAAGAGGGAAATAGGATGAAAAAGAAATGGAGGATTATTTTCAAGATTCTACTTCACGTAGAAATATAAACCATGAAAAATCATAGCAAGCTAAGAGAAAATGAATCAGTGCATTTCTGAATATCATGCATATGTTTAGACCTCTTATCCTTTGATATTAAGTTATGATTTTTTAGTGCTTTAATTGTCTAAAAATTCCTTCAGGGAAATTTTGTCCCTGTTTTCTAAAATGATTTGGAAATATACTTTTATAATTATATATAATTTTGCATATTTCATGGTTATGAAAGTAAACTATATCAGAGCCTTGAAGTTGAAAAGATGAACAAAATAAAGTTGAAGGATTAAAATGTTAATTAGCACAGGAGAAAAACAGACATTTTTTTCAAAAACTGTGTAACATCTATATTTCTTTAGAATAATTATTGAGCCCTGAAGAGAGAGATTTGGGAAACAAATTGAATTAAAAGTAGTTGGCTTCCTAAAATAACTTTTATACATTGTCCTCTTTATTCACTTTGTCATATAATATTAAATTCCACCTTGTTTGACACACACACACACAGAGACAATCTAAAGCACAATTTATAATGAAAAGTGAATAATAATTATAAAGTTGGTTGCACTACAACACAACACAGCAGCTAAACATGTGAAACAAAATCATTCAGAAATACAAGATGATTGAAATAAAACGCAGCTGCTATGTAATACATCTTTCTTTAACTGGTATAGACCTACTAGACAAAATTTAGTATTAGAAAAATTCAATACTTTAATTAATGCATTTGATTTTATAAATTCACATATACTCATAAAATTGAGATGGTGGTCATTTTTCCCGCCAGTTAGTACCATAAGGATGAAAGGTAATAAAGCCTAAAAATCAGAACTTTTTGCACTGAAGCCTGGACTTGCTATAAAAACCTTTCTCTCTCTGAGTACCACCTCAAATCTGGTAGCCTTCTGGTTCATTCAGTAAATAGGACAGAAGAGTCTTCCCAAGTTTAGAATATGCATCAGAACCCAATATGGCCCTTCAACTACCAAGCTGTCTTCTTAGAAGTAGGAGTTGAAGTGCATTAATTTGTTCTGTGATTTGGATCTTGCATGCCCAAAAGCCACTATACCCCTAAAAACTTATGTGATGTACCTCTGAATTCAAAATGTTCATCTCCTACCATCTCAATCATGTGTGTCTCATCAAGGCTTCAGGTGTACTTGCCAGTTCTTGTACTCTGGTCTGATTCATAGACCAACGTGTGGAACTGTGAACTGTCCATTATAGTCCAGGGGCCTTTGGATATTTTACATTTTCTCAACCAAGACTGCAAATTCATTCTGTTGTCCATCACCTATAAATGTGAATTGCTACTTTTCCTCCCTCCTAATAGGAATAGAGAGGATTGCATTCACCAGATCAATTTCAACATACCATATGTCAAAGGCTATATCAAACTGGCCTTTAAAACCAAACCAAACCAACCAACTGAACAAACACAAACAAAAACAGTTCTTACAGCTGCAGTTAGGGCCACTCCTTGGTTCAGTCTGAGGTAGTCCATCATGATGTTAAAAACCAGACTTTTGTATGTTTCTGTGTGACATATACATCTACTAGGAGATCCAGATGAAACCAGGAGTCTTAGGTAATCATGTCAGATCAGTATCTGCACCCAATAACTCCTGAAAAATCTAGGTATTCTCTTTTTCCCCAAAGCTTGTTACTTGAGTAAATTTCCATAGATCCCTATGTGAAAAGACAAAGGGTAATGACTTCTCAATGCACTTGCCATGGTATTGCAGGATCTTTCTTCAAAAGGGCCTGGTTTCTTCTCAGTCCAGAGGGCTCCAGGGAGGTCAGAGAAACAATTCAAATCTAAAAAGTTGGCCAGAGACAGAGACTTTTCACTAGTGTCCTTAGCTTTCTGATCATCCATCCTTGATTTCTTTTCATTATATAAATTAGTCAATACCGTTGTTGCCTGTCCATCTATCTTGTCTCTGGGGATTGCCATACTGTTTTAACTATTTCATGTCTTTCTGCATGGCAGCCTCTGATAGCTATCTTCTGATTTTGCTGTTTATTATAATATTTGTAACTACTTTGCTTCTGATAGGTAAGTGCTACCACCTGGCTTCTGTTATTTAGGGTCTTACCATCTCATTGCTATCAGAAAATCCAGTTGTATAACAGCATCTCCTATTGTCAGCCATAGCCTACAGAGACTAGTCACCAACCACTGAGCTGCTCAAATGATAGTGGTATATTCCACATCACTGTGGTAACTAGATGCTCCTCTAGGTCTCCCTTAGAAAGCTTTTACAGCTGGTGGTTTTCTTGGCCTTCCAGAGTGCATCTGCTCTGTCAAGCTCACCTCTCTGAGATTTGTGATCCCTTTCTTCACCATGTTGACAGCATTTCTGAAATTTCTACTTTACTTAGTATGGCCCGTGTGTTTTTCTGAGTTTCCAAGATCCATGTTAGCTTGCAAATACTATTCCCCAAGTCCATGCCAAAACATCAAATCCTGTTTGGGGGATAATATTCTCATCAATAAACTCTTCTTATGCAACTTGATTCCTTCCTCCTCTTTTACCAATTCCAAACTTGTACTGCTCACTGCAAGCCAGACCAATAAATCAAGAGAGGAGTTGTTGAGTCAAGGAATAGTGACTTTATTCGGAAAGCCAGCAGACCAAGAAGATAGTGGACTGTTGTCCCAAAAAACCATCTTATCTGAGTTAGAATTCAAGCTTCTTTTATACTAAAGTGGGGTGGGATGGCTGGTTATTGCAAACTTCTTGATGCCAGAATCCTTTGTTCTTGCAGCTTTCCACACAGATCAGCTCTTGATGTTTCTCTAAACCTCCACAAAACATGTTATTCTCTGTTTTGCAGGTTTTTATCTCTGTATGAATGAAAAGTGTTATAGCTTCGAAGGTCAAGCCTGGTAGGCAGAGCCTTGAGAATGTGCTATCATGTATATTTCAGGCTTTAGGCACCATTCTTTTTTCAGTGGTACAGAGCCAGCATGACTAAGCACAGGCAACAGAACACAAAGGTTAGAGCTAAAGGATAGATCCAATATGGAGTCAGATTTGTTCTTCTCTGTTTCAGAGGCAATTCTACTGTCTTTCAAGAAGGGAGCAAGGCTCCAATATTCCTGGAGAATCAGTGTGTTCAAGGCTCTCATTTGGATCTTCCCAGATATCACCAACTCAAGTCTAAGGCTTTCATTCCTTCTCTGTTAGATCTTGATCTTGACATCAGAGACCTGCCAGGACTGAGAATTTTAAATTCTCTGAAGATCTGTTACATTTAAGTTTTAATTCTGAGCCTAGTCCTCCTTTCTCTGTGGGAGATTAGGCTTTCTTTGACTGCCAAGTTGGTCCTTGGGCTTTCACAGTTTGCCTTGAATTAGTGATAATCTCTCCTTGCCTGTCGTTTTCTCTCTTCAGTAAACCTGAGTTGCTTGACAACAAAAAAATCCATTTAATTTTCCTTATACATAACATTTCCCTCCTGCCTATCAAGAACTAATAATATTGCACTTACCAGTACATCCCTTTATACTTGTATCCTATCACTACTGAGAAAATTTCTAACAATTGCTAGGAGTGATCCCTCCACCATTTACCAACAACATAAGGTCCTCATTGCAAGATGGCCAGTTAGTGATCCATCTCCAAAATTTGATTTTTGATCCTATTTCTCAGGACCACCCCAAGGCTCCAAATGTCTTAGATTGAATTCCCTAGAAACAGACTCTCAGATTGAAAGCTGTGCATAGGTGGTTCATTAAAGAATAACTTGGAACATACAAGTGCAGGGAAGGTAGGAGGAAGTGGAAAGAAGGAGAAGCTGAACCATAATGCAGTTGCCACTAAGGCTGAAGCCAGTCCTGCCTGGAACTGTGAACCCAGAAGGGTCCTTTAGAGTGGTCCAAAATTGAGACCAGGGGGCCTAGTCTTTGCTTACCTGCTTAACTCTGGTGTTTCTCATCCACTGTCTCATGGAAAGGAACATAAACTTTGGCAACTTCCTGTGTCTGAAGACAATTCATAGTTAGGCAAGTATCTGACAACTGTTACGTGGTGCTGGGTAATATTGTTGTCCCTGAATAAGGGACTGGTTGGAGCATCAGAGACATCCACTATAGCAAGGATTTGAGAAACTAAATGGAAAGGTTATCTTCCAAGAAAAATGATAATAAGTAAAATTAACCCACAAAGTGAAAAACTTGTTTAGGCCAACCACTGTAGAGGAATACAGACAGTTAATTTAAAATGCATCATTAAAAGACAACAAAATAGATGGCCTGAGAGCTATACTAATGAATATTTTACAATTATACTTTACAGAAAAATTTGTGATAAGGAATAGCCACAAAAACATAGGGAAAGAGGGCAATAAAGAAATCTATTTAATTGAATTAAAATTACACTTGTACAGAATAGTCAAATACGCATCAGTAGAACAAATTAGAGAATTAAGAAATGTATCTCAGAAAATTTGACATCCATATACACCCATATATGTATACATGTATTTGAATTCAGTAGACAGAGGATAGATTTGAAATAGTTGGTGCTGGCACATTCGTTAACCAGCTGGAAGAAAATAAAAATGTATATACATTTGTAATGTAATTAAATTCTTATATATTATAAATATAAATAGAAAAAGAAAATTAAATTCTATCAGGTAAATTTAGGAAATTACATTTAGAGAAGTTATATAAGATTTAGATCCTGAATTTATAAAGTAAAATGTATTCATATATGGCTAAAGTTTAAAAAATCTTTTTATGTTTAAAGATATGGTAAAAAAAAATAAAAAGACATGAAAGCATTGGAAAAAAATAAATGTGTACTGCACGTGACAAAAGAAAAGAATTATAAGAATCTGAAAAGGAAAAAAAAAGTATGTATATGTACAAGTGAATAACTTTGCTGTACACCTGAAAGTAACATTGTAAATCAAGTACGCTTCAATAATTTTTTTTTAAAAAAATGATCACATATTTTCAAGAAAAAGATAAAATCAAAAAGTATTAAGGATATGAATAGAAAATTCATAGAAATGTAAGTTGAAAACATAAAATAATGCATACTCAAATTCACATCTGTTGTTAGAGAAGTGCAGATTGTAGTGGCAAAGATATAATTTGCACCCAACTAACTAACCAAAAATTAAGAGTCTGAATATTCTAATTATTTGGACTTCTTATTCAGAAATCTGTATGGAAGCCTGTGGCTAACTCGTCTGATTTTGTTAAAAGAACTGGTTCTTGCAGAAGTATCATTTAGCTTGTCTCTCACTTGTCATGTTCCAGCTCTTATAACCTGTGTATTGATATTCCCATGGGTTTTCTCCACCTTTTGTGATCTCATTTCACAGAGGGGTGAGGAAAATAACTTGTTCCATGTCAGCATACTAGATGATTTTATTCAGTGCTTATTATTCTATGTACTAACATTTGTCAGCGTGTTGCAAATATTTTACCTGTCACCAATTTATAATTGTTTTTAATAATAAATTAGTTTTAGAAAGCAAGTGCTTGTTTAAACGGTACCTTCTGAACATGCAAATCAGGAAAATCTCTCAGTATACTTCTTATGCTTCATCACTACATTTACATTATCTACTTATCTATCTGTCTGTCTATCAAGATGTTGATTTATTCCCCTAAAAATAAAAAGGGAAAAATGTACCCATTTCAATTGACCGATATTATTTTGACCAGAAATCATAGTTTTACAGTGAGTGCAATTAGTTCAAGTTCAGATGAACTAATTTAAAATGAACTACTCAAGAGCTATCACGTTGGCAAAAGTTGTTCTGTAGAGATCAGTAGAGTACTTTCTCTTTTTTAAAATTCTTATAGGGGGGAACATATGGGCTAAAAGTATTTGTATTTTTATTTATATGTTTACATTTTTAACACTCCATAATATTCACCAGAGCAGTACACTAAGTTCATGATGCCACCCATAGCGCAGTGTTAATCCCATGGTATAACAGGTATTCATCAGGGCAAAAATCAACTATTTTCAGTGCTGTACTTATTATTTTCTGTTCATCCTTCCCCTTTAATCTCTTTCCACTATGGGAAACTGATAGGTAACTTGTCTAATCTCTGTTATATTTTTCTTAATCCTTCTTTTTGCTTAATTTTGATCTCTAATTTCTTAGAAAAACCTGTCAATCATATGCATCAATTTCCATTAAAGTAGCATTTGCTTAAACTGTAGTATTTTTTCAGCTTTATTGAGGTATAATCGACAAATAAAATTAAGATATTAAAGTGTACAATGTATGATTCAATACACACATTGTGAAAGGATTCCCTCCATCCATAAACTCTGGTAATTTTTTTGCCTGTAATGATCTTATTTGAAAATATGTACCTGATCATATCATTCAATTATTTAATGTTTTCTCATGCTTCCTGTTACCTATAGAAACGTTTCCAGACTCTTTGTCATGATATAAAACGTGTTCTACATAATCTAACCTCAGTTTACCTTCCTAGTGGCATTTCTCACCAATCTCTGTAGAGAAACAGATGAAGTCCAATGTCATTTACACAAAGTTTTCTCTGCTCTTGAACCATTGTGAGTTTGCCATTATTGTATCACACTCCTGTGGCACCTATCTCTTACTTGTTCTTTGAGGCATTTTATTGCCTGATGACTCGCTTCCCCGTATTTCAGATGCCCTTCTACCACACAGCCATGCAACTCTATATTTCTATCATAACAATTGTCATACTGTATTGCAGTATTACTTTACTTGTCTGCTTCCCCTATTAGATGTGGAATTTTTATTTATATTACTAGTGTCTGGCACAATGACTAGAAATTGATAGGAATTCTGTTAAGTATTTTGAATAAAAGGATGAAGGGAAGAAAATAGGTTATCTGATAGTACACCTATAATTTCTTAAATGTGTAACTTAGATACATCCATCCATTCATCTTCTTAGTCATTCTGTCATACATTTCACATGCCTATGAAGAGTACTCAAGAAATAATATTTAAAGGTTGTAATTATTAATGATAGTAACTATCTTATTTTTTATACCCTAAGTGTCCTTATTTAGACTTTGCAGATTAATAAAATAAGATGTGATGAATTTAAAAGCTCAGCAGAGTGTTGACCATGTACCTACCACCTATTCAGAGAGATTGAGCTACTTCCCCAGGGTCATACAATTAGTTTTCATTTCAACTGGAATGTGCTTTCATTAAATTTGAATCTATAGTCTAATGTAAAATTTGGAAAATGCAGTGAATGAAATTTATTTGGCAGGAAAATTGCAAAAAAAATTATAAGCAGAGTTCTAAGTTAACCACACTTGACATTACTATAATATCAGCTAATTCAGGGCAAAATTGAAAAGTTTAATAATCAAAAATGATTGTGTACTTTTTTATAGGTGATCCACCTCTTACATTTTTGCTTTAGATATGCACTAAGGAATATTTTCCAGGCTGAATCATTAAAAAAATGATAAAGGGAGGATTCTTTCCATTTCTAAAAGATACATGCTAATAATGATATAGTTGTTTTTACAAATGCATGGAGTATAGTATATGTGTACACACACCCACACACCTCCATAAACACACACTTAGGAGCACACACAACTCTCGAAGACATCCAGAGATTCTGAACATTTTAGGTTCATCTGGAGCAACTAACATGAACTAAACTTAGACATAGCTTCCTCCAAAACCCAATCTTTTGGAAAATACAAATTCTTAGATTCAAATTATACAGTAAAATGAATGTATTAACCACCTAGTTGATTTCTAGGTTAAAAAGAAGCTTGACTTTATTTGGCCTTTTCCTTTGTAAGGAACATTAAAGATGCTTTTTTATAAGTTTTGAAACTAATAGAAAAAGATGGCAAAAAAAGATGATCAGATAGTAGAAATTTCAAAATAATTTTTGTGGGTCAAATTTTGAGTAAATTACATTAAAAGATTACAGAGCATTTGCTGAACTTTTGATTCTGCTATATAATGTCAATCATTTATTAAGCATAAATACAACTTAATTTCCTTCTTATTTTAAGGAAATCTATTAATAATAATTCTTATATTTTGTTATTACTGATAATAGCTGTCATTTGTTGATTCTGAACCCCATTTTCTTATGTTTTATTGTAGTATTGTAATAGGTAATATGAAGTTTACAGCCTGTGGTATATTAACCCCAACTCATCACAGTGTTTATCTTGCTAACTTAGGTATCATTACATTTGTACAAATTCACTAAAAAGCTAGAAAATTTAACTAATATTTAGATCGAAAAATTGAGTGGCTTCCAATCCAAGAAATCTTTAAAACCAAGTACAGAAAAGAAATACATAAGTGCACATTTTCTTTTGTTTATTTCCTCCAGAAAATTGTGTATATTTTTTCCTAATCATTAGATAGTCAGCTTCCAGCACTCTACACTCACAGTCAATAAAGAATTTTTTAAAGGATCTAATATATTAATAAAATAAAGCATAAAAGAAAAACATAAAGTAACTGGGGCAAATTATATATTCTTTGGGTCACTAACATTGGCATTAAGATTCCAAATAATTTCTTTTTTAGGCCTGGGGTATAGATACAGGTAGTTATAGGCTGGGAACACACAGCCTCATTCTCCTTGAAGTTACAACATGCCATAGGTTTTTTTACATCACAATCATTTAGAATGGCATTCCAGTTCTCCTAGGACTCCTCAAAATTTCTACTTCCCTAGTGTTAATGCAAGCTTATAGCTAAAGTTTGTCATTATAGTAATAGAACACTTTTGCAGATCGATATATATTTATATATTTTAGATAATTATGTCCACATAGGTAAATACTTTACTGTACAAATGTTTTAAACTTTTAATCAGGTATAGCATATATGTTAAAAAGAACATATATCATAAGTGTACAGATCTATGAATTTCTGCAGATTGAACACATCTGTGTAACCAGTGCCCAGATGTAGAACAATAAAAATAACAAAATACCTAATGATAAAAACAATACAGAATATTTCTACTTTCCCAGAAGATTCCCCATGCAACCTTCTAGTCACAACCTTCTGTCAAAGGTAACTACCCTTTCAACATACTATAAAATAATAATCTCCTTGTTTCTGAATTTTTATACAGATTGAATCACACAGTTTTCTCTTCGGCTTTGTCATTATCATTTTGTTTTTAAGATTCATCTATATTGTTGTATGTAGCTGTGCTCTTTCTATTGTTATTAGTGTGTAGCTTCAACAGTGTTACTCGACCACAGTTAGTAATTTCATCTACCACTGGTGAATATTTAGGTAGTCTCAGGTCAGGGCTATCACGAATACTGAGTTTGTGAACATTCTAGTGTCTATCTTTTGGTGACATTTTTGTTAGGTATATAATTAGTAAAATTTCTAGGCTATAGAGTTGCCATATCAAGTCAAGTTTTTAAAAATAT
Source organism: Camelus dromedarius (assembly GCF_036321535.1). Lineage (NCBI taxonomy): Eukaryota > Metazoa > Chordata > Mammalia > Artiodactyla > Camelidae > Camelus > Camelus dromedarius. The sequence goes on along the minus strand of NC_087436.1, from coordinate 63,072,982 downwards.
CACCAATTTTTTTTTCCCCAAAATGGTTGACCATCTTACGTGGCCTTTAGCAGTAGATGTGAATGCTGTTTGCTCCACATAATCAGAACTTGGTGTTTGAGGCCCTAACTCTTTTAGTAGGCTTTCCATGATTAGTAATAAAATTTAATCCCTGCCCCAGCTTAGGATATTTAATTTTGTGAAAGACCTGTTCAATTATTTTCTCTATTCTTCTATTGGATTATGTATTTTACTTTTAGATGAATTTGTAGTATTTATTATATATTGAAGGTAGAATCATTTATCAGATGCAGAACAGCAGGTATCATCTCCATGTCTGTCACTTGCCGTATCATTTTCTTAATTGTATCTTTCCACAATTCAGTTTATAATTTTGTAATCTTTGTGAATAGTGTTTATTATATCCTGTAAAATATTTTCAGCCTATGATTATACAGATTTTCTCCTGTGCTTTCTTTCTAAGCTTTATTATTTACTTTTACACTGAGATCTTCAATCTATCTCAAATTATTTTGTGTTAATATTATGAGGTAGGAGTGAAGATTTTTTTTTTTTTAACATGATTATCTACTTGGCTTTTACCGCTTACCAAAAAGTGAATCTATTTCACATCTCAATGTGTGGTCACCTTTGCCATAAATTCCATAATCACATTTTAACTCAGTATATATTGAACATCTGAGATGATCAATTCACCATTGTAGATGTTTAAGGTAAAGTTATGAATGTGAGATAATAATCCCTATGAGGGATGATTTATCTCTAAATACATTAAGAAGTAAATGTAATACAAGACACATTGATAAATGCTGTAACGAAGTCATTACAGAGGTGCTAAAGCAGCACTGTAATTGTTTCTAGTAGATGGGAAAAAATTCCTTGTGGTAGTCATTAATGTATGAGAATGGGGGAAAGATGTGAAACTAGGTGCTCATCGCAGGAGGTGGAGGAGCCACTGGGAATGGAAGATTGGATCTCTTAGATAGCAGAGTATCAATATGTTGCCAAGTCTTTTAGACTTACTTTTGTAAGTGTCTTTAAAAACTTCTAGCAGTAAAATTACTGACACGTGTTTTTGGAGGTAATTATAGTGGGCAATAGATTTCTAAGGGCAGATAGTAGAAACAGTGATCAGATTGGAGGTTTTCCAACTGACAAGGAGTCAATTAACCAGGCCAGAGAAATAGAATAAAAAAGAACAAGAAGATTTTTAGAAACATTTTAAGATCTGGAGGACTTGCCGATTGACCAGTTTTAGGGATGAATGTGGTAGAAATCATGGCTTAGGCAATCTGTGGATTTAATGTCATCAATGGGAAACCATAGGAGGAAGGGGGAGCACAGAATCACAGAAGAATGAGGATAGGAGGATGATGATCTCAGTGTGACATCATAATATAAATTTCAAATTTGGAAGAGAGCTTATAGTAATAGGGGGCAAAATTTGAGATCATCTTCAGAATTAATCTTGAAAATTAGGTTGAGAGCACACAGTGTATGAGTATGCATTTGAATTCAAGGAAGAGTAAGGGATGTATTTTTAGGAAGCCCGGGATTATTGTTAATTTTAGCCACTAAGTTTCAGAGTGCCTTGTTTTGCAGCAGTGTAAAAATTGAAGTTTGTTTCTAAGGAAAATATTTTCACGCTTGTTTATTGAATAAGGGGAAAAAAGACTGAGAAAGGGTGGGAGGGGCTATCCTCATCAGTGGAGAGCTGAGAGGGGGCGGTTGGGACCTCACAAGAAGAATTCTTAGAGATGCTATCTCAATTACTTTCCTGAATGTTCACTAGTTATCTGTACAAAAATAACATAAAACTTGTGGATAGGTCTCAACACGTTGAACTGGAATCTGCTTTCGTTTCAGGCTAATGGAGATTTCTCATGCTGATTCATAGCAGTGGTGGAGCCGGTGCTGCTGCTCTGTACATTAGTGGATGAAAGCCTTTCTCCAATTTAGTTATGACCTTTTCTTTTCCATTATAGAATGTCACATAATGGGTCTTAATGTTCTTTCTGCAAGTGGATTAAATGCAAACTTAATTTTTTTTAAAAATTAGCATTTGATCCAGTAGCTCTTGAAAGAGATATATAAAATATTCAGGATAATCATTTTATCCTGCTTATCATTATTTATTTCATTCTGCTTATCACTGCCCTTTGCTCTTACGTCAGGATAGTTCTTGTCAGTATCACATGAATAAATATTATGAAGTGGAAGTTCAACTTGTGGCTTTCTTAAGAAATTTTAGGCAAGGGTTTCAAGAGATTTAAAAGGAAAACTGGCCTTTATCCAAGAGAACCTAACTTAAATCTGAATCATCTTTGGAGCTATAAATTTGTAAAACATTATTCTGATAAATACTTTCTTTTGACACAAATTGTTGAACATCATGGTAATGCATTTGAGACTATATATAGCTCACTTAAAACAAGGTTGTTTATTTATTTGTGAGTAATTTAAAAATAGGATTTATGGTATCTTACATATTTAAATAAAATACAGCATAAGTTAGAAGTGAGCACTCAGCCTTTTCCTCTTTCTTTTCCCCTTCCCTTCCTTTCTGTCTTCTTCCCTTCCCTTCTCCACAATTCTATCCAAAAGCATTGGATGGAATCAAGTAAAGTAAAGCACAAGAGAATATGGGGAGCAATGGTGGTCCAGAGCTAGGTGTCAGAGTCCAGGCAAGGTGAGGTGTCTACATGGGGAAATAAGAGCACAACTTAGCATGAAGTGTCAGTATAAATTGTGCATGCAAGGATTCTACACAGGAGGAAGCCCAGTGGGCAGTATCAGAGCCTGTACATCATGAAAGGACATTTACACAAGGTAGCTGCTTAGCACATGCAGTCAGATCCTGAGTGGGGTGAGAAAAGTTTCCACTGGAGGGGGGGATGGGGAGGGGCTGGCACAGGGTGTAGGAGCCTGGGAGGGGTTTGGGTGGCAATACAGGGAAGTAGGCAATGCAGGGTGTTGGAGCTTAATTGTGTCAAGGCTGTGGGGGTGGTGGTGAGGCATTGCATGAGAAGGGGAGCTGGCTTGGCTATATGAAGCAAAGAGAATAGCTAAGTGGTGAGATAGCTCATAATGAGGTATCAGAATCCAGGTGAGGTGGGAAGGTTATCAATATGGTAGCAGGTGAGCCCCATAAGGGATCGAGTCGAAGCAGAGTGAGTAGGGCTTTCACACAGGGGACAGTCAGGTGTGAGATGTCAGAACCCATTAAAGATTTTAAAGGACATCAATATATAGGGTATTATAGCTGTGCAGGGAGGCAAGTCAGCCTAGAGTGTTGGAAGTAGACCAGATGGGGCAAAAGAAGCAAATGGCATGAGAGGGTATCGGTCTCAGGTGTCAGAGACTGAGAGGTGTAATAAGGGCATTCACTCACTGGAACAGGACAGCGCAGAGGGTCAGAATCAGGTGAGGTGAAGAGGGTCACTTGAGGTCAGCTAAATGTGAAGTGTCATAGCACAAGTGCTGTGGGGAGAGTGTCTGGACAGCAGTTTGGAAGAGGATGCTAGTGCACAGCAAGGGAGGAGAGGGAAGAGTCCAACAGACAGAAAGTGAATTCAGTGATCTAAGGGGTATCTTTAATAATGGGGAAATTGAAGCAGTGCCACCTGAGAGGATGAAATGGGAAGTACTTCCTGCCAGAGATGTATAACCCATACCTAAATGGGGGGTAAAGTCAGACAAACCCAAATTGAGGGACATTCTACAAAATAACTGTCCTGTAATCTTCAAAAAAGTGTCAAGGCTGTTAAAGTCAGGGAAAGTAAAAACTGTTCCAGATTGATGGAGCTGAAATATGACTAAATACAACCCATGAATCTGAGCTGGATTTTTGCCTTAAGGGATATTATTGGCACAGTTGGAGAGACTTCCGTGTGGTCTTGGGATTAGGTGTTAGTAATGTGTCAGTGATAAATTTCTGATTTTGATGGCTGACTTGTGGTTGTGTAGGAGAATATACTTGTTTTAGAAAATACATACTGAGGAAACCAGAAATGATGCAGCATCCTGTCATTTCTCAGATGGTTCATAAAAAAGGTATTGAATTACATTCAACCTTTTGGTAATTTTGAGATTGTTTCACAATAAAACAAATGAAAAGTAAATGAGAAGCAAAGAGAAAACAGGGATAAAAATGAAATATTGGACTAAGGAGAAAATGTTTTAAAAACCCACCACTTAATATGGATAACTCTCAAGTATGGTTTCATTCTTCTACACAGAACAGAAAATGAATCTGATTGTTTTAAGTTTTTCCAGTTCTCCCAATTTGTCGTGATTCACTAAAGTGTTGTAACTTTGTGTGAGCAAATACTGTCTAATAAATTTTTCAGAAATTTCTGAATCTGTTGATCCAATATATAAAAGTATAATTTGTCCAGACTCTTGAATCACATTAAAGTGGTATTAGAGAAATTTTTAAAATAATCCTTACATTTTTGGATAAGTAATAAATGCTAAATACATGATTTTAATTGTATGATAGTCTCCATTTTTATATGTTTATAGTATTTCATAGGATTAAGAAAAAATTTGGTTTTTTTGCTTTTCCTTCATTGAAAGATCATGTTTTATATATAAGGAGTAGGAGAGACAATACCACATAGTAGAGAAAATACAATAGAATCAAGAATGCAGAGAGACAAAGTTTCAATCCCAGTTCAGCTGTTTTTTTTTTAAATTAATTTATTTTATTGAAGTACAATGGATTTACAATGTTTTAGTTTCAGGTATACAGCAAGGTGTTTCAGTTCTTTTCCATTCTTTTTTCATTATAGTTTGTTACAAGGCATTGAATATAGTTCCCTGTGCTATACCAGTATGTCCTTGTTGTTTATCTATTTTATATATAATAGTGAGTATATGTTAATGCTAAACTCCTAATTTATCCCTCCTCCCCACCATTTTCCCCTTTGGTAACCATAATTTGTTTTCTATGTCTATGAGTCTATTTCCAGTTTGAAAATAAGTCATTTGTATTTTTTTTTTGATTCTTCATATAAGTGATATATGGTATTATTTTTTTATCTTTCTGGCTAACTTCACTTAGTATGATAATCTCTAGGTCCATTCATGTTAACTGCAAAAGGCATTATTTTATTTGTTTTTTTATTATTGAGTAGTATATCATTGTATCAATATACCACAACTTCTTTGTTCAATAATCTGTCAGTGGACATTTATGTTGCTTCCATGTCTTGGCTATTCTAAGTAGTGCTGCTGTGAACATTAGGGTGTATGGATCTTTTCAAGTTAGAGTTTCTTCCATATATATGCCCAGGAGTGGAATTGCTGGATTATAGGGTAAGCCTCTTTTCAGTTTTTTTGAGGAATCTGTGTACTGTTTTCCATAGTGGCTGCCCCAGACTACATTCCCACCAACAATGTAGGAGGATTCCTTTTTATCACACCCTCTCCAGGATTTATTATTTGTAGACTTTTTAATGATGGCCATTCTGACTAGTGTGAGGTGGTACTTCATTGTAGTTTTGAACTGCATTTCTCTGATAATTAGCAATATTCAGCATCTTCTTCATGTGCCTGTTGGCCATCTGTACGTTTTCTTTGGAGAAGTAGCTGTTTAGGTCTTCTGCCCATTTTAATTGGGTTGTTTGTTTTTGTGACATTAAGCTGTATGGGCTGTTTGTATATTTTGGAAATTAATCCCTTGTCAGTCTCATCATTTGCAAATATTTTATCCCATTTTGTAGGTTGTCTTTTTATTTTGTTTATTGTTTCCTTTGCTATGCAGAAGCTTTTAAGTTTAATTAAGTCTCATTTGTTTATTTTTGCTTTTATTTCCATTATTCTAGGAGACAGATTGAAAAAAAAATTCCTGTGATTTATGTCAAATAATGTTCTGCCTATGTTTTCCTCAAGGAGTTTTAGAGTATCTGGTCCTACATTTATGTATTTAATCCATGTTTAGTTTATTTTTGTATATGGTGTTAGAGAATGCTCTAATTTCATTCTTTTACATGTAGCTGTCCAGTTTTCCTAGCACTACTTATTGAAGAGACTGTCTTTTCTCTACTATAAATTCATACCTCCTTTGTCTTAGATTAATTGACCTTAAGTGTGTGTGTTTATTTCTGTGCTTTCTGTCCAATTCCATTGATCTATGTGTCTGTTTTTGTGCCAATACCATGCTGTTTTGATTACTGTGGCTGTGTAGGATAGTCTGAAGTCAGAGAGTGTGATTTCTCTAGCTCCATTCTTCTCTCTCAAGATTGTTTTGGCTATTCTGGGTCTTTTGTGTTTCCATACAAATTTTAAAATTTTTTGTTCCAGTTCTGAGAAAAATGTCAGTGGTAATTTGATAGGGTTTGTATTTAATCTGTGTATTGCCTTGGGTAGTATGGCTGTTTTAACAATATTGATTCTTCCAATCCAAGAACACCGTATTTCTTTCTGTCTGTTTGTATTGTCTTCAATTTCTTTCATCAGTGTCTCACAGTATTAAGAGCACAGGTCTTTTGCCGTCCTAAGTAGGTTCATTCCTAGGTATTTTATTCTTTTTGATGTGATGGTAAATGGGATTGTTTGTCCAATTTTTAAATTCTAAAAATTAAAAAAAATTTTAAAAATTCTACCTTTGAACAAATTATTGTCACTAAAATTTCATTTTGTCTTTCATAAAAAGGGAACAAATATATCCAGCTTGCAGGATTTTAACAATAATTCGCTATGGAGATCTGTATACTATATGGATATGTAATATGGATGTATATGAATGGAGAAAATGTGATGTGGTATGCCAGGGGATGGATGTAGATAGGTAGATAGATGGATATAGATGTACAGATATAGATACAGAGAAATGTATACATACGCAGTAGATATTTAGATAGATATCTACATCTAGATGTCTTTATATTTATATCTGTATATATTTTGAGGGAGAAACAAAGAGAGAGAGACTGACAGACAGACCCATCCATCCCCTGGCACATCATATACAGGCTTCCATAGCTCATATTTAATTGTTGCTATTTTTAAAGCCTTGACTTCCTAAAAATACCTAATGAGAGTACACACAGAGTAGCAGAAAATTCTGAGATATTATAAAAATATAACAATTGTTAAAATAACTCCCTGAAGTCTGTGTGCAGGAGGTCTGTGTACAGGAAGGTGTGGGAGGACTCACACTCCCAACAGGCTGACCGTCCTGCTTTCCTGGGGGCAGGCGCACTGTGCTGATCGGCTTGTCTGACACTGATAGTTGGAATGACTCTCAGAACTCTCATGCTGCTAGCCACATGCACAGACATCCTCTAAAAATTATTCTGATTTGTGCACAAGTGAATGGCCAGAGTTGTGGGTTCTATGGATACAAATACATTGACATGTATTTGACATATGCTTTGACATATACTTATCTCTGAAGATATAGGCCTCATTTTAAGGTGAATGTATTTTGCTAATAGGTAGGTCAATACTTTGAAAATTAGCCCCAACTTTAAATTCCAACAAGGGAGTTTATTTTGGAAAAAAAAATGTATTTGTTTAAAGTCAGTGATAATGTCTTAAAGTATCCATGCATCACACAAATCCAGATGTTTTTATATTGAGTTTATATAAAGTGATACAAACCAGTATCTGTTATATTCTGATCAAAAGCACTTATTTTCAGGAGATTAGATAGAGTTAGATACTAACCAGAGTCGTCTTCTTACTATGAAGGCCTAATACAGTTATGAATTTAACAGTAAATAATTGCCCATTCTTATTTTTATTTCTTCTTATTCATGTATACAATTTAACCATCTTTAAACATATGGCAGGCCTTAGGGCCTTAGGATACAGTGATGGAAAAAGTCCCTGCCCTCAGAAAGTTTGCTATGTCCTGGAGAGACAGGCCACTAACCAGACATATAGAACCAAAATACACACAAGGAGAGCCTATCAGAGATGTCAGCACTGGCCAAGGGGATAGACAGAAGCTTAGGGAGACTTGGCCAGGAAGCTTCTCCTTGAAGCACTGATAAGAATCACATGAAAAGGAGAGTGCTGTATGGGATGATCCATCTACGAGCAGAAGCAGGCAGCGGAGAGAGCATCTCACGGTCAGGCAATCACAAGAGGTTCAGTTGAGTTGGGTTACTGAAAGACAAGGGTAGTGGTAGAAGGTGGATCTGAAGCGTTAGACGAGGCCAGCTCATCACACATCTTTTATGATACAGTAATCATAGTGGCCGTGTGATTCTTCATCCAACAAGGACACATCTTAAAAATAAACAGGGGTACCGTTAATGGTAATGCTGGCATAATAAGCCTAAGTCAAGACAGTCTTTAGCAAGCTAGACTAATGATCCACAACCTGTTAAGAAATTTAGGCTTTATGCTAATGGGTAATCTTCCAAAACTTTTAACTGGAAATCAGATATTTAAAGAGTATCTTGTCTACTCTTGAGTAATAATGATGCTGGATAATATATGCATATAGATCTTAGAACTTTTACAAAGTTGGAATGAACAGGAAAACATTTGGAGCAATTTTACATAAGCAAATTCTCCAGCAGCTAAAAGGCTGATTGGACTTGTGCCTTCCAGTTGAGGCAGGTGAGGTATGTAGGAAATCTACATTGCCTTTCAGGCCACCAGGTACCACTGGGGAAATTACTCCACTGGAAGAGTCAATGCAGCTTTCAAACTTGCTTAAAGGGAATGTTTTGGGTAGTTAGACACTGAGAAAGTCTAGCTTATCATCACTCTATCTGAAAAACCCTCAGACCCTAGAAATTGAAATCATAAGTGAAATTGTAGAGCCCCTTGGTGTCTACTAGAGATGTCCTATTATCACTTAACATTTTATTCTGTTTTGCCTGGTTAGCACTGAAAATTCACAAAAGGCAAACCACAAAGTTAGTTCTTTCTTTATTTCTGCCAGTATTAACTGCAAATGGCTTTAGGGGTGTGTTTTTAAAGGAAAGAGAGCATGTAACAGTGTTCCACTGGCAGCTTCGCTGTGCTCCGTGTAGCCTGTTTCGTATACGCTGGTGAATCTCAATTTTAACATTAAGCAGTTAAACAGATTGTAGGTTTTTCAGTGGCATTATATAAGAAGTCAGAGAACTTGACATTCTTTTCCTACTTATTCTATAGGCACACTCATTCTGGCTTTCAGATTCATTTGGTAAGTTGGCAGGCTTTCTAGCTAGACGCTGTCTCCATAAAGAAGGTCAGCGAATTTACTGACTGTATGATCAGTAGGCAACTTATAGATATGCCGTTTTCTATTTCACATAGAAAGAATTTTCAGAATGGAAAAATTTTCTGTAAAGCTCTTTGAGAAGAGAACAGCTGGGCACCCAGAGATCTGTTTCCCTAATGCAAGTGTAAAGCAATTTGAAGGGGCTCCTTCAGATGTACATTTTCAAAGAACTGTGCTGCAAATAGTTGCCATTAGAGGCTGTTACAGAAACCCCGTTGCGACTCTCAGGAGGAGATGCTGAAGAACTTCTGGTAAGAGCTTCTGAGATCTGTGACCCCCAGGGAGCGATGCCACTGACAGCTGCTGGGAACTGTCAAGAGTAACAGAACCAGTGAGAGACATCGGGAAGAATCACAGAGAACAACGGACATATTTGCTGAAAGTGAGTAAAGGAGCTGATGAAAACTACTGTCTCTGAAAGAAGAAACTTAGGTAATCAACTGCTTAAGGGACAATTTTGGTTAAACACTTCATAGAATCTGATGGGATTTGAGGCTAGAAACTCTTGTTGCAAAAAGAAGCAAAATAAAGTCACTTAATTTCTTCTAAAGCATGAGACCCAGGAAAGCCAGAAAAGAAAACAGTGAGTTACATATGAGCATTGCTTTATCAAAACTATTGCCCATTTAGGAAAATTCTCCTATTTTGGTCTTGTTCAATAAAATTAATCATGTGTGTGAAATCACTGCTGAAGAATTAGATAGCCAGGTGTACCAAACAGATTTACATATGAAGGAACTAAATCATTATTTAAATAGTGTTGTAACTCATTTTTACTTTCCAAATAAATAGCTTTAATAATTTCAAACATATAAACAATGAAATTAGTTTAAAGCTATTGCCATGATCATTCAGTTCCTTGAATGTTCCAAAACCCTTTCTTGTCTCATGACTTTTGTACTCATATTCCTTATATCTAGAATATTTTTTCTACTCTGTACTTGGTTAATTCCAATTCATCCTTCATATGTATGCTTAAATATTGCTAACCTCTTCAGTAAAGACTTCCCTTACCATACTTACCACTCAGCACTCTTTTATTTTCCCTCAAGGCACTTATGAAAATACAGAATTAGATAATTATTTTACTTATATTTTCTTTCACTAGATTGTTCGCTGTATAAGGCCAGGTTCATATCTTTTTTGGAGGGTACAGGGTTTACTTCATGCCTAGCAGAGTGCTTGTCAGCCTTGTTCCTCCATAAATGTTTATTTCACATATGAAAAAAATCTTTCTGCAGAGATGATACAGTAACTAAAATCATTTCCAGAGTTTTAGAACAAAACATATTTGAATGATAAGAATAGAATACCATTCTATTGAACAATATGGACTAAAGACCACAGGAAGGTAAAGCAGGTCATGGAATAGTCTGGGACCCCACCAGTCCTCAGATGCACCATTTAACAAGCAGACTGGGCTTTAGGAGACTTACCTCTAATTGAAAGAGAGGGAACTGCTAATAACTGGGCTGGACCTTCCTATGAAGACTGGCTCTGCTAAAAAATTTGCCTCAAGCAGGTTTGAGCTCTTTGGGTGACATCAAACTTTTCCGTTATTCAAACCTCCATATTCTAGCTGAGGAAGAGACAATGGGACACAGGGTATTGTCCTCCACATTCAGCATCCTCCTTCAGAACTCCAAAATAAATACCATGTTCTGAAGAAAAAAATAAAATTAATTATGTTTTTTAGTTTTATTACAGTAGCTAATGAAGAGCTGTCTTGGGAGAGGGGAAAACAAAGCAGAGTTTGGGACTCTTCCATACTAAAAGAAAGATAACTCTGAAGCTGTTTTCATGGGTTTTTCTTTTCATGGGTTTTTACATTACCTGACTTTTATTGGTGCAAATATTTTTTCAGAAGGGCTTTGAGATTGAAGCACTAGGTTGGATTTGAGAACACCGAACAGCAGAGGTATTACTGAGAAAATATGACTACATTGAAACCACTAAAAAATCATACATAGAAATGCATAAAAATGGGCCTTTATATTTACATATTGGGGATCTGTCTGTTTATGTAGTGGTCACAAAATGTAGTGGAGGTTAAGGAGAAGGCGAAGAGTGGTTTGCCTGTTTTATATTACTTTCATCCTGAGCTAGAGTTGTTGGTTGAGTAATACTTTGAGACTCATAAAAGTAAAAAGATGTATGTAAACCAACCTCAGTTTGATTCTCTAGCCCCAATTTTTTTATGCCACTTACTTTATCAAAATACTACTTTAGTCACCTAAACAAGTTTATTATTTCCATAAAAAATAGCCAAGAATATACACTTCAAGATTTTCTTAAAAGAAAAACAAAACCAAAAACTTCAGCCCTTTCTAATTATTTCTTTATTCCACATTTCTCTAGTTATAATTATAAAATAGAAGAGAGATCATTCTAATTATTTTGCATTTGCTCACAAGTATAAATGTCCATATAAATGAGGTAATTGAAGAGATTCATAACAAATCTGAAAATCACTGAGGCATATTAAATAAATGCAATCAATATTCAAAATTATCTAATACATTGATTATCAAATTATATAACATTTTAAGCTAACTGATAATATACAGTTATAAATAGAAATTTCTAGAATTTGCATAAATTTCAGGTGGTCACTTAGCAATAATCCAGGTAAAGAAAACCTGTGTTTTTAACTAGCTGTAAGAGGGGAGGGCATAGCTCAGTGGTAGAATGCCTGCTAGCATGCCTAAAGTCCTGCGTTCAATCCCTAGTACGTCCATTAATAAAAAGGAATAACTGGCTGTAAGATTAATATGAAATATAGGGGTCTCTTTATATATATATAAGTAAAACAAATGAAGTGTACAATTCTTACATTAATAGAAGTGTAATATTAAAATTATAGGAAACATATTTCCCATTATATATAGTACCAATCAACATACATATAGAATACCATGTTTAATTTGAAATTACACATATTTAAGGTTTATATTGTATAAAAATGAGAACAATATGTATGGTAAGGAGTTAATACATTTGAAAGATTTAAGAATTGTTAGCTTTTAGAAGAGTAAGACTAAGGAGAGAGGACTATTTTTATTTATTTGAAGGGCTGCCATGTAGAAGTCTGCTATAACTCATTATCCATTGTTCTCAAAAGCATTATAAGGATTGGCATATGAAAATAACCAGGAAGCAAATTTTCACTCAAAATAGGAAAAAAAATTAAAACCCTAAAATAGATTTTTAACTCCTTAAATGCAGACTCATGTCTTAACGCATCGTGTCCCCTTTAGTACTTGGCCTGATGCCTTCACATAAAAGTTCTTCAAAAATTAATGTTGAATCAATGAACAAATTAACAGACATGAATGACCAATAATGAAATAACCAGCAGTGCAAGGAAGTGAGCTTTCTGCTACTGAGAGTATTGAAGCATAGGCTAAATGAGTACCAAATTGCAATGAAATGCAAGTTGTGATCGTAAAATATTCCTAGTTATCATTTGTGCCTTTTAAAATCCATCTAAAACCCATCTTATTATTGTATCACATATTATGTTATAGAAATTTTCAATTAAGTGGGAGGTTGGCATATTTTGCTCCTTGCACCTTGAAATAGAAAAAAAATTATACTGATTGCACAGATATTGGCATGAGGTAAAGGTGGTTCCCAGCCTGCTGTACCACGTGCAGATGTGTGATCTGTGGTGTGGTTGTTTTCACCAGTAAATGTGGATCATAACAGTAGGAAGCTTTATAAGGATGTTGTGAGAATTAAGTTAGTTTATATTTTAAAGTCTCAGACATAGAGTAAGTTATCAGTATAGTCTACCTCTTATTAATTACTTTATGATTTATTTGTATTTTAGACTATTCACTTGATGATGTTATGTGGATGCTTTTGATTATATTGTTATAGTGAACCCATGTATTTATATTACCACTTCAAAATATTTAGTATAGTGCTATGTACAAAGCAGGCGGTAATTATGTGAAAAGGCTGATGGATATTGAATACTTGGGGTGTTCAGTACTATTTATAGTAGCTTAGATCAGCATCAGAGGAAACACATTTATGTTTGTCTTGTTTGTCAACAGCTTAACAAAGTCTGAAGACCAAGTGGAATCTAAGTAAATACCTGTAACATTGGAATCCCTTTTTTTCTGCTTTAGGATTTGGAGTTAACTATTATATGGGAGAGACTAAAACGATGATGGGGTAACATTGTATTAGAGACAAGGGGAGTTTTCTTAGAACTGGAGTTAGAGTTTAACAACATACTGAAAGCTTGATAAGGCAAGAAGCAATAAAGTGTCAGGCCAAATGAAGGCATGTTTATGAGAGAGCATCTTAGTCAAAGGAAGAAAAGGGCAGGGTTTGAAAGCCAAAGATTAGGAAAGAATAATTAGTGAGAGAAAATGTGGGATATTACATTTTTGTCAGGAAGCTATGACACCGTTTGACATGCTATCTAAATCTGCAGAAGGAGATGAAAGTATTTTATTGATGTATGATATTAATAATAACACTAGAAGTACTTAAGGAAAGCTGTTAGTATAACTGACAGTAAAGAATACTAGATTCAGTCACATCACTGAGCTAGTGAAAAGTGACAAAAATACATAATTATCACTCAGGTGTTTAAACTCAAATTCTTAGGCAATTGTGTCAGTGTGCCTTTGTGGGCAGGCTAAGCCCTGCTGTCTGGAAATAAAAGACCACTTAACAGCAGAATAGCTAAATTTCCTTATCATTCAAAATCAGCATTTTGCCTCATTTTATTGGAAGTTACAAATGAAAGGGAATTGACTAAGTGTCTCTGTGTTTTATGTCATTAACAAATCTATGAGTAAATTTCGTTTGGAAACCCCCCCACAAATTTGAGAGTATGAAATGGAATATGAGCTCTTTCCGTTAAATATTGACTGAATTGATTTCTGATTTCCTAGATCCTGACAAGTCAGAATTTACAGTTGGACTTTTAAAAAATACAGCCTGAAGATTTATTTCTGCTTAAACATCACAGTTTCAAATTTTCTAACAGTTGGGGAAATTATTTCTATTTACTTTTAGCCACTGGACATGGTGTCTGAAAAAGGCCTAGTGTAGAACTGCCCACAGTGAAAATACGCATAGTCCTCTACAATCATGGTTTTGAAGTTTATTTAAAAGAAATGAAATATGCAATGATAAAGTGCTCCTTAAAAGTACTGAGGTATTAGAATAGAGAAGAAAAAGAGGGTAGGGTCCAGTCAAGGATTCAGGTGAATTCAAAATAGCTTCAAATCTGAGAAATAGCAACATTCATTGAAGGCACACCTCTTAAGTATTTGCATTATGCTGCAGAAAGCATTTCAACTTGGGATGAAATCATAAAGACAACCTTTAAATAAGGTAATATTTTCTAGTTCCTTTCAGTGGCTACACAAATTAATGATGCAAAACAGCATTCAAGTGGGGAAAAAAAACAAAACCTAGTGCAAGTGATTATAAAATAACTAGTCCCTTTGCAATTTGGCTACCATTTTGAAACAAATTAGCTGTCAGAGAGGATCTCAACTCTACAATTCCCCACATGATGTTCTCGCTTATGCCACAAGAACAGTCACAGTATAGTATATGATACTGCCATAAATTAAATGAAGAGAAAGCAAATGAGGTCCAAAATGGGCTTGGAAATACTCAGTAAGTTACTTATGGTTACATTGAGATTGATGCTATAAAGTCACATACTGGCATTATTACAGAGAACATAGCTAACATAATGACTGTATATACTTTCTCTTTGTAAATGCGTATTAAAGATTCACAGTTCTTACTCTAAATTTTATTTTTTACGGTTCACTTGAAGCCTGCTTAATGTAAACATAAAAATTGTATCCAATTAAAAGTAGGCTAGTGGTATCGCATGAGGGAGATGGTGGCAGACAGTTCAGTTTTATGATGGTGGTGGTGGTCACACAAAACTACACATGAAAAAATTTTTATAGAACTATACACACACACACACACACAGAGAAAGAGAGAGAGAGAGAGATGCATGAAAAATACACACATGGAAGCTGAATAAGTTCTGTGGATTATACCAATGTCACTTCCTGGTTTTGACATTGTGCTATAGACCTGCAAGAACCTGACATTGGGAAAAGCTGGCTAAAGAATACACGGGATCTCCCTGTACATTTACTTGTAACTCCTTTGAATCTAAAATTATTTCTAAATGAAACTTAGAGAGAAAGAGAAGATAATATCCACCAGAGACCAAACTTTGACCACATTTTGAACCTGACTGAAATCAGCTGAGAAAAAAAAAAGAAAAGAAAAGAAATAAAAGTGTGTCAGTGATTGGCAAAATTTAACATTGATTAATTTGCTAGTAAGGCACTGATGTTAATTTTTTAAGGTATAAGTGTTGTGGGTTATTTAAAATACTGTTGAATAAGGCAAGTCATAAATAAGATTTTTCCCTTGGAATTAAAAGCTAAATTAAGTTCTAAAATTCAAATGAAAAAAATTGAAGCCTTTATATATTTGACGATTCATCAAGTTTCCCTCCAGATTTCAGGCTAATTTGAAAATAAGCAGAGCCATATTGATTCCCACATATATGACATTTCAAAGCATAACTTCTTTGTGTGAGTTGGTAGCTTGGCAACAATTGGAGAAAGTCCTCTGTCTCTGTCTCTGTCTGTCTCTCTCAATCTCTCTCCAAGCTTTGACATGTTTTTCTTACATTTTATTTGTGGACTTGAAATTTGTTTTAAATATGGTTTAATTTTTTACTTCAGTTGTCTACTCTTACTCTTTAACTTTTTAAATTGAAACACTGGCAGCTCATTTGTTCATTCTTACTTAAATGTGATTCATTGGTTGTTAAGTGTCTTTTTCCAGAGGAAATTATAAGTTAGCAACTTTTAAAACCTTTACTGATTCACCATGTGGTAGCTGTGCCTCAGCCATCGTGTTCTCTGTGCGTGAGACCATTGGCTGATCAGTCTGTCCTCTCTTCTGGGCATGAGTCAGTACTACATTTAATGACAAAATTCTCTTCAGGGCTAGAATCAGCTCTTTTATCCAAAGCAATTTTTGTTTGGATAACATAAGCTCATTTTGTTTGTAATAAATTTAGCAAAGATTTCTGAAGTGGGGCAAATATGAACATAAACCTCAGCCCAGTCACTTAATAATAATGTAACCTTGGACAAGTTACTTAGTATTTATATATGTAAGTCAAGGATTTTTCTTCTGTAAATTGGGATTACAGGACTTCTTACCTTATATGTTAGTTACAATTTTTGAGGACTAAAGAAAAGATTGTATATGAAATGTCTAGCCCAAGGACTACAGTATAGTGTGTGTGTGTTATGCGTGTGTGTAAGGACAATTTAATTTCAGAATACAGTGCTGAACCAGTTCTTACTAGTCTTGGACAAATTTAGTAAGTTTGTCCACACAGAACAGAAAGAACCACTGGTCTATAATAGACATCCATTCCTATTGGCAGATATGACGATTAATTTTATGCATCAACCTGACTGGGGTGAGGGATGTGTGGATAGCTGATAAAAGATTATTTCTGAGCGTATCTATGAGGGTGTTTCTATCAGAGATTAACGTTTCTATCTGTAGACCAAGTAAAGAAGATCACTGAGGGTGTGCATAATCTAGTCTGTTGCGGGTCTGAGTAGAACAAAAAGATAGAGAAATGGGGAATTGCTCTCTTTGCTTAAGATGTGGCATCCATCTTCTCCTGCCCCCACATCGACTCCCCTGGTTCTCCAACTTTTGGACTCAAATTAAATTACACCATTTACTTTCTTAAATCTCTAGCTTGAAGACAGCTTCTTGGCTTCCAGAATTGCGTGAGCCAAATCTTATATCTTAAATCCCTTATCTCTCTCTCTCTCTCTATTCTATTGGTTTTGTTCTCTGAAAAACCCTGACCAATACAACAGAGGATAATAATGATGAATCTGAACTATTTGTATTACTGTGTCTTTGCTTGATATCCAAAAACAAGTAAACAAAAAAAAAGTACTATTGCTATGCCTGGAAGCTCTCAAGAAAATGTTCAATGAGGGCAATTGATATAACTAAAATCTTACAAGAATAAAAGTAAATTCTGGCCTTTCTTTCCATCTATAAAAATGATAGATGCACAAAGAAAAAGGCTATAGCAAGGCACTGTAGCAAGATATATATTCTGTTACCTCCTAAGATTAAACAAACATACATCCTCATACAGTTGGGAGTTTTAGGAAGACTTTACACAGGAAAAGGAACTTGAAGATACCAATGGGAAAATTATTTTTCATTCCCTTTTGATAAGAGGCCAGTGTGTACCACAGTTGCTCCCCCGCCCTCCCTTTCTGTACTTCTATTACTGTCTTCTGTTTGCTTCAGGGAAGATGAAAATAACATTTTTCTATATGAAACTACAATGGAGAACAAGATGCCTTGCTTTACTGGTGAAACATAAGGAACAAAAATGATCAAAATAAGAAAAGCTAAAATAGCCTTAGCAGGCTAATTATAGCCATTGCTTTAACAGATAATAATTCATTTACAATGGATTCATCTGTTTATCAATACAGCTACAGATTTTTGATGACTGATGATATTTTAATATGAAAAGTTTTTATTCTTTTCTAAATATATTTATCACATTTCCTGCAATGTGATTTTTTTTTTATATTGATTTTTAAATAGAAAACATTGAGCCTAATGCTTGGCAGTACATCTTGCTGTGATAGATTTTTCTCTGCATGTCAGATGGATGTTAGACTGTCAGGCTATTTGATGGTCTTAGATAATTCTTGTGGATCTTTCCCCCATAATTTCTTTGAAGTTATTTTTTAGGTAGGATATAAGGAGCTTCAGTTAAATATGACTTACCAGCATTGATGCATTGTTTTTTACTTTTAAATGATTGGAATGCTTAAGGAAATACATCAAATACCTTTCTCAATGGCTTATTGTGCTCGTAAGGCCAAATATAAGTGATAACAGAAAATCATGTTACTTTTCTCACAGTTACGCTTTAAGTAAAAGGGCATGAATAATACGCTTGAAGCTCTATTTTCAAAGACACCAAGCTAAGCTAACTCTACCCTCCCTCCCGCTTCCTGTTTAAAAAATAAATAAATAAAATTGCCTTTTGATTATAGGAAAAGAAAAGACATTAGGCATAAAATTCTTTAATTGCCAAACACTGACCATTAATCTTTAATGTATGCACCAGTCACTCTCTCATTTCCCTCATCTCAGTGGAAGAGACTGTCCCTTATTTTCCCAGCCTCTCGTTGGCCACCCCACGGCTTCCTCTCTGTGAGTAAACGTCACAAGCCTTTCCATACGTAGCATATTTATTTGTCACGTTGTCCCTTCCAGCTACTGTAATACTTTACCTCTTTTCAGATATACTTCTTGAAAAGGGAATCCAGACTTATGGATTATCCTTTCTCACCTTCCATAACTTCCTAGTCAGTGTGAATCTGATGAATGATCTTGTCCCACTAATAAAATTGTTCTTACCAACATTACCAATCTCTATTGCTGAAACAAAAGGAAACTTTATGTCTGTTATCCTTGTCGGGCTCTTAGTAATGTATAAAAAAGTTGACCGTTCCTTTCTTGAAACTCCTCTGTATCCTTTCTTGGCCATAGTTATTGTGTTAATTTAAACTATTATTAATATCATTGGGCTTTTATCTGAACCTATTGCAGTATCTACATCTAGTTTCTTGTACACAACTTCCAGAGTCTTTTTTTTTAAATTTAAATCTAATAATTCACTTCCTTGCTTAAAATTCTTCAAGGGTCTCTCTGTACTCTAAAGAGCCAATACCATACAAGAAGAAATACTTTGCACGTCTATTGTTTTAGCTGTATTTCTCAGGATTCCCTTATTCCCTTACTTCCCCATGCTCATGCCTTATTACACTATGTTTCACAGCCAAAGACATCAAACTGTGTAACAACTTTATTCTATTCACTGGAGAATTTTCATTTCTTTAAATTTTCTACCTATGATTTCCATTTGGATCTCATTAGACTCTGAAACTCTCCATGACAGGAAATAGGTTCTAGCATTTTTTTTTATATTTAATGTCTTGCTTAATAGGGGTCATACATTTCAAGCATATATATGTATACACACGTACACACACACACACACACACACACATAATACAGTCAATTGAAACTAATGCACATGATGCAAATGGAATGCAAAAAGTTAATTTTAATTCCTGACTCTTTTTTCCAAATTAAATTACTGGCAAGATTATTTTTTCTTTTTCTTATAAAGTCTTTAGAAAATTTATAGCAGTAAACCTGTATGTTAAAGTTATAGTAGTGAAATTGCTGTATGAGAGAGTGTGTGTGTGCATGTCAATGTTTATGCATCTTGGCAAATTTTTCTCTCCCAAAGAGGAGTTTGCACCAGGTACATTACATTTCTAACTACAGTTTCTCTTAAAAATAGAAAAAACTTGCAATTATTATATGTGACAGTCTGGTAACAACTTTTCTTATGTTTATGCAAAATTTATATTCCCTTATTGTAAACATGCTATTTTTACTCTTCAGTATTCGCTTATATTTTATTGATTGATTGATTTGTAGAAATTCTTTGTGAGTTATGGAACTAAGAACTTTTATCCTGCAAATAATTTTCTCACACAGTTAATCATTTGTCTTCTGACCATGATTATGGTATTTTTGCCACATGGAAAGTTGTGAATATTCTTAAGTTTATTAATGTTCTCCTTTATTGCTTTTGAGATAAGGGTTCTAATTAAGGCTTGTTATACAAATAAATAAATAACTAAATGAGTGAATTAATTGAATACTTTTGAAAATGAGTAAGAATAATATATTAGTTAGGGTTCTCCAGAGAAATAGATCTAGTTGATCTATAAAATAGATCTTGAGAGACAGACAGACAGACAGAGACAGAGACAAAGACAAAGAGATATGTATATATAGAGAGAGAAATCACAGAGAGAAATCAATTATAAGGAATTGATGTAACTTCCAGTCTAAAATCTGACAGGCTTGAAATCCAAGGGGAGCCAATGTTTTAGTTCAAGTCCAAAGGCTAGAAAAGACCCATGGCAATTCAAACCAATCAAGCAGGAAGAGTTCACTCTTACTCAGACTTTAGGTTTATTTTGTGTCTTTGATTATATGAGACCCATCTGTATTAAGGAGATCAGTCTGCTTTACTCAGTCTACAGATTCAAAATATTAACCTCATCCAGAAATACCCATACAGACACATCCAGAATGTTTTTTTCAGAACTCATGGCACTTCACTAAATTAAATATAAAATTAAACATCAGAAATAGCAAGTGTATATTTCTATAGCACACTAAGTTCACCTTCTTTTTCCAGGTTTAAATCTCATTTGCATACCTCTTATGTTCCTGTAATATTTGATTTTATTTAAACTTTCTGGTCACAGTTTTTATATCTGTAGCACAGAGATAGTGCGAGTAGCCACTGTTCTATAGATTTATTAGGAAAACTAACTGAATTAATTTTTATCAAGTGCTGAGAGTCATACCCGCTTGGCACATGTTATGTGATCAATAAATGTTAGCAATTAATATATTTTCTTATAATGATATTATAAGTTGCATGCTACAGTAACTTTTATTGTAGAAAAAATTCAAAAATTAATTGAATAGTTATGCCGTGTAAAGAGCTAGGAATTGGCATACCTATTCTTACAATAAGAAAAAACTGAATAAATAAAAAATCAGTGACTTTTCTTGGACCCATCTGAGAATTGAGGTTACAGGGCAAACCACCATTGGAAAGTATGCAGAGAAAGATGAATCCAGAGATTATAGCCAAAATTTACTTAGTTGGAGCAGAAGTTGGTGGAACCTAAGGTGGTAGGAACACTTTGATGGTAATTTTGATGAATTGTTAAAGGCTGAGTGCAGATAAAATAGGTAAGAGAGGAACTGTCAGAGCTGCAGTCTTAGTGGATCCTCATAGTTTCATGGACCTTATTCCAAGAACCACATAAGAGTCACATGATGGGGAGCTAAGAATGATACCCTCCTGGCTGTGGCAGTGCTAACCACTTGGGTGCAATAAAAATTGTGAAATAATCTTAAGGTTTTCTTCATAACAAAGACCTATACTTCAAGGGAAGAAGTTTTACCAGAGCCTTATCCTATGGGCATTTCTTTAATCTACACAACTCTGTTCAATCTATCTCTCCTAAGTGGAGGCTGGGGAGTAAGCTAAGAGACAGTTGTCACAGTCACATTGTAGTGACACAGGCCCACTGAAAAACTGAGGTTTAATTATAAGAGTACTTTTAGAATACTTTAGAATTATAGTATGCTGCCTTTTCCCCAAACTTTACTACCACAATAACAGGGATCCAGTAAAAAATAATGATGGAGTACCTACCCCTATGAAGAGTATTTAGAGAATCATAAATTCAACAGATGAGACAAAACAGTCACTAGAGGAACTTGAAGCCTCTGGCACCTATAACTACAGCAAGCATTAGGCACAGCTAAATTAACTCTAGCTGGATTAACATAAAACCTCACATCAAAGGCCTATTACCTATGTTCTTATTATATCATAATCACCTTCAAAAAAAATTATGGGGCATGATGAAAGGAAGATAAAAAGAGTCCAAAGAGAAAAAGCAATATCAGAACCAGACTCAGATATGACGTTAGATGTTGTAATTACCTGAGAGGAAAGATAAAATAAATATGATTAATATTTTTAAAACTTAAATAGAAAAAGTAGATGACATGAAAGAACTGATGGATAATATGAGAGATGGAAACTCAAAGAAAGGATCAAAAAGAAATATTAGTAGTCAAAAACACTGTAATAGAAATGAAAAATGCCTTCAAGAGACTTAGTAGTGGATGAGGTTTATCCCAGGAAAAAATCAGTGAGCTTGAAGATATTTTTATAAAACTTCCCTATGGAAATGCTAAGGAAAACAAGAGGGGTAGGGCAGAATATTCAAGAATGTGAGACAATTGCAAACAGTGTAATGTAAGCATAATGGGAACTGGAAGTTAAGACTGCCACCTGGCCACTTTGGGCTCCTCAGAATATTCAGTCAACAGGCAAAGAAGGGAATTATTGTGCTGGCTAGAGTGATTGATCCTGGCTATCAAGGGGAAATGGAAGTACTGGTTGACAATGGAGCTAAGGAAGAGTATGTCTCAAATACAGGAGATCTCTTAGGACATCTCTTAGTATGATCATATCCACGGAGAACTATAACATCACAATCCAGGCAGGACTGTTACTTAAACAGACCATTCAGGAATGAAAGTTTGGATTACCCAACCAGGAAAAGAACTATGACAAACTGCCATGATTGCTGAAGGGAAAGAGAATACAAAATGGTTAGTGAAAGAAAGTAGTTACAAATACTAGCTACAACCACATGACCAGTTACAGAAACAAGGACTGTACTTGTCATGAGTATTTCCTCCATATTTTGTTATTAATACATTTTTATCTATGTGTATATTGTGTGTATATATGTCTGTCTGTTATCTATCTATCTAACATCTTTGTTTTCTTTCCTCTTGTTATCTTGTCATGTAATATAAGATATATTGACTTTAATAGCTTAATGATTATGTTTCATTAATTTTACCTCATCGTATTTAAATTACAGGATATCAAGGTGACTTTACTTCCTCTTCCAGGGATGCAGTTATTTTTTGGATGTGTGTAGGATAAATGCATTATATTAGGCAGAATTATGACCTTGTTATTGTCTTTATTTGGAATTAAGTATGGTTTAAGGAGATATATCTGAGTGCCAAGTTGACAAGGAGTAGAATTTTAATGGTTAATTTTTTATGTCAACTTGACTGGGACATGAGGTGTCCATTATTTCTGGGTATGTCTGGGAAGGTGTCTGTGGAAGAAATTAGTATTTGAATTGGTGCACTATGCAAAGCAGATTGACCACCCTCTCAACATTAGTACACATTATGCAGTTCTCTGAAGGTCTTAATAAAACAAAAAGGCAGAGGAAGGGAGAATTTGCTCTGCCTGCCTGAAGACATCAGTCTTCTGCTCTTTACTGAGATTTATACCATAAGCCCTGAAATTCTCAGAAATATACCACCAGCTTTCCTGAGTCTCCAGCTTGCAGTGAGTAAATTGTGGGAATTCTAAGTCTCCTATAATCCTGTATGCCATTTCCTTGTAATAAATCTCTTCTATTATAGAAATCTCCTATTGGTTCTGTTTATCTGCAGAACCCTAATACAATAACATTTTTATTAGAAAATAGCCACTGATATGTTATGACATAGACATTATACTATATGCACTCTACTCCAAAACAGTCCAGAAAAAATGTACATGAATATATTAAAATGTGTGACTATGTACACATCCATATATACATATATTTATGATTTATTTATACATGAAAAATGATAAGTGTCAAAACTTGAAGAATTGGGGAATCTAAGAATTTCTTAATATAACTTTATAATAGTTATAATAGGTATTATTTTTTGAACTATATTACATATTTTTATAAGATTGAAATTACTTTAAAATACATTTTAAAATTTAGTTAAATTACTTGAGGTTAATTTTTTAGAAGTATGTTGATTTACAACATTATATTAAGTTCAAGTGTACAACATCCTTGCATCTTATTTATTTTGTACCTAGTACTTTGTACCTCTTAATTCCCTTCCCCTATCTGGCCCCTCCCCTACCCCTGAACCTACTGGTAACCACTAGTTTGTTCTCTGTATCTATGAGTTTATTTCTATTTTGTTATGTTTATGAATTGTTTTGTTTTGTTTTTTAGATTCCACGTATAAGTGAAAACATACAGCATTTGTCTTTCTCTTTCTGACTTACTTCACTAAGCATAATACCCTCCAGGTCCACAAATGTGTTGCAAATGGCAAAATTCCATTCTTTTATGGCTGAGTAATATTCCATCACATACATGTACCACACCTTTTTTTATCCATTTGTTGATGGACACTTAGTTTGCTTCCATATATTGGCTATTATAAATAATGCTGCTATGAACATTGTGATACACATATCTTTTCAAATTAATGTTTTTGTTTGTTTTGGATGTATACTCAGGAGAAGAATTGCTAGATCATAGGGTAGTCCAATTTTTAATTATTTGAGGAACTGCCACACTGTTTTCCATAGTGACTGCAATAATTTACATTCCCAGCAGTGTATGAGGGTTCCCTTTTCTACACATTCTCACCAACATTTATTATTAGCTTTTTGATGAATACCATTCTGACAGGTGTGAGTTGATATCTACAGGTTTTGATTTGCATTTCCCTGGTGATTGATGATGTTGAACATCTTTTTATGTGCCTGTTGTCTATCTGTATATCTTCTCTGAAAAAAATGTCTATCCAGGTCATCTGTCCATCTTTTGATCAGGTTGTTTTTTTTTTTGATATTGAGTTGTATGAGCTCTTTATATATTTTGGATATTAACCTCTTATCAGACATACCATTTGCAAGTGTCTTCTCCCATTCAATAGGTTGTCTTTTCATTTTATTGATTATTTTCTTCACTGTACAAAAACTTTATGTATCATTAGGTTACTTCAAGTTATTTTACATCTGGTAAATTAAGAGCCAAGAATCAAACCTTTGTTTTCTGGTTTGGTTCTAATGTTCCTTTTGTTACACCAGAGTTTCTTTTTTGAATTTTCTACTATAGGAAAGAATAGAAAAATATTTTTAAATATATTGATTTAATACCAATCTCAAATTATCCAAATAATCTTGAATAGAAGTGGTAAGGAAGTTCCATTAGATAGAACTAGACAAAATATAATTAGGGGTGTATTGATGTCAACACACAGGCACTCATTTAATTAAGAAGAAATGTATTTATTTGGTTAAAAATGAAACTCACTGTATTATTAAATTTAACTTGATACATAGTTAACGGCTGGAATTAATTACTGCCTTAAGAATATTTCTCTCTTACACAAGTGGTCATGAAAATGAATGGTGATTTGCCCAAATAATTTTAAGAGCATATTTTAAAAATATATTTTCAGTTGACATTCCATTTCTAAATACCACCTTGTTATTTTGCCTAATGTTTAATGCACTGGATTAACAAGATGCATAGGGTCATAAAATGTATAATGCTTTACCTCTTTGGGCTAAGAAACCATATTGTTCACTCTTCCTACTCCACTGTAATCTAAGAAAAAGATCAAGGGACATGGGTTCTATTTTCAACACAATGGCTCCTACCTGTGGGACCCATAACCACTCAATTCCTTCTTTGAGATTTTTTACTCATTTGTAAAATAAGATGGTAGGTACAACTAAAAAATCACCTGGAGTGTTTATGTTCTTTTCCTCTTTTTAAAAAAGTTTTTGCTCTTCTAATTATGTAAATGAAATGGAGATCAGATTCTCAGTGTATGATTTATTAGAATAGAATGTAATATCCACAGTCTCTGAAATGATACTTAATCCAGGCCCCTAAGGGAGATGATGATGTTGGTATTTGGGTGTGCTTTCTTTTGTGAACTAAATGTTCACAGAAATTCATATATTGGAATCCTAACCCCCACCATGTGATTGCATTAGGAGGTGAGGCATTTGGGTGATAGGTGTGAAGCCCCCACGAATGGGATTACTGCCCTTATAAAAGAAGATGCTACCGCCTGCTTCCTCTCCCTCTTTCTTCACCATATGAAAGAAATTGGAAGAGGTCCCTCCCTATAATCTGACCTTGCTGGCAACCTGATCTCATACTTCTTGGCCTCAAGAATTCTGAGAAAGTAAAGTTTGTTGTTTAAGACACTCAGTCAGTGATAATTTATTATGGCAGCCTGAACTAAGACACGTTCCTTGTACATTGTGAGATTGTTTTCATTGATATAATGTAGTTGATTTTCAATAGCATTCTTATGAGGTAGACAACTATACTGTTCAATTCATTCACATTTTAGGAAGCTGAAATATCAAGGAAGTGCAGCAGACTTAGTCCTGACTTTCAACTGAATCAGGATACCATGAAGTCACATGATGTGTGTATATGTACACATATGCTTCCTCATACACAAGTATACACACATATGCACATGTGTGTGAAACTGTATATACAACGGAAAGAAAGGTGGACATATGTTTGATTTTTTTAGGGTTTACATTATAACAATGAGTGATATATGTACAATAAGAACATGAAGAAAAATAAAATGGTATGAAAGTCTAGTTTATTTTGGGTGGCAACAGAAAATTTCTGTGAAGAGGTGACTTTTAACTTGAGACACAATGATAAAAGAAGTCAGTCATGCAGAGGTCTGGGTGGTGGGATGGGAAAAAGGAACCATACTGTCCTTTGAAGAAGGAAAATTATGTTCTATGGGGAGGGAATGTTTTATGAAGTCTAGGCCTTAAGATTAAAATGAATTCAGTGAGTTAGGGTTAGGAATGGTATAAGATAAGGCTGAAAAGATAGGCATGGACACTATAATGTACCCCCTTGAGAGTAACAACAATTAATATTTTAGCCCAAGTGTGATGGAAAAACTTTCAAGAGTTTTAGTCGTAGAATAATATTCACTTATTCAACAAATATGTATTGAACATTTGCGGATATGCTAAACTTTGTTCTATAAATCGTGGTTGTAGTAATAAGCAGAACCAGGTGAAAAACCAGATCTAATTTGTTTTAAAACAGACTCCCTTGCCTGAGTTATAGAAAGTGATTTTCAGGATGTCAAGAATAAAAAAAAGGAGAAAGTGAAAGGCTTTTTTTTTTTTTTTAATGCACTAAAGGAGACAATGTTGTTCTTCACATAAGCAAGGTTAATAAATTTGAAATATATTTTAGATAGATTTAACAGGACTTTCCTTGGAACTCTGGGAAACCCAGCAATACCTTAATAGATGGCTTGAAGAAGGAGAAGACTGATTTGCCAGGATCTGGTCTCTTTTTTTCTTTGTTGGCAGGTAGCTTTTCTCTTTTATGCGTCAGAGGTTTTATTTTTAAGTTCATTTATTAAAAAGTGTTATGCAGCTTTAAGAAAATGTGTGGAGACCCACTATATTAACATACGTAAAGTACCTGCTTCATACCTGTGTCAGAGCAATTCAGATTATGTGCTCAGAATAATTGATGGCTATGTTTATTACATTTTATACTTTAACATTCCTTTTTCTCATCGATTCAGGAATATGAAAGTTTCTTGAATCTTTAAATCTTTACATTTATTCTCAAACATTTAGAGTTACCTTCATTTCTCAGTAGAATTAGCTGTTGATTTCAGAGTTCTATGGATTAGAAATGGGTTTAAATCAATCCAATATTTTCCTTATTTACTCTATACTTCCCAGCCCACCCACATGTATCCTGCAGCATACTCCTTTATAACCTACACTAACTTATAACAATTTCATCTTCAGTCAGGCATAAGGGAACATTGTGCTTATGAATATTAATATTCATTGTAGAGAATGGTATTTTGCTAATCCCAGGTGCCTTTTCAGGACTGAAGGAATATTCTCCCAGCTTTTGGGAATGCTTTTGGCTATACGCCTTCAACGGCAGTCCTCTGGAAATTTCCTTTGACTACATGGAGCCACTTCCTAAGGTCATTTTACCTTCTTAAGACAACGTGCTTAAAATAACTGGTCTGTGTTATATATATATATGCTTGGCCCCCTTACCTTCTGAGGATAACTCCCAAGGACTATCTGAAGTGCCCAGATCCCTGTGGGGTCGCCAGAGGCACGATGACTACATCACAGCCCAAGTTCTCTCTCTGCCCAAGTTTACTTCCTTTTCTTACCCCTCAGGTGCTGTTTTTGAGAACATTTCTCAATAAATTCTGCTTCTAGAGAAACCCAAATTGTATCAGGACTAGTAAAGATTATACAGTAGAAGTTTATATAAATATGTTTTTCTTTCTTTATAAGCTTCTCTATATAAGACCTAAGCTAAAGACAAGTCTAAATTCTAAACACAGAATGGGCCTCCCCCAAATTAGCTGTAATTTTGAGTAAGAACCACATGTCAAGGCAGTTGGCTCAGAATTTTTCATAAAAGAAAACCAATAACCTCGGGTCCGTGCAGTCACTCCTGCTCTGTTCTTTCTGACCTCCTGTTTCTTTCATATGGTCCCTGAGGGCTTGCTCATTGTGGACTGTGGTCTACTGGTTTGTTTTTTGTTCTCCCCAATGGATGAAAATATAGGGAAAGTAAATTTTGTGCTTGCCTGGGACCAAAAGTATCCTCTTGTCACTTGGTCTCAAGAAATGGATGTAGAAACTCCACGGAGAAGGCATAGAGTGTGTGTTTTTTCCTTTTTAATAAAAAGCAAGGTTTCTTACTTTCTGTGCCTCAGTTTCTTGGCTAATTTTTGAACAAAAGCCATATAAATAAAATATTTACTTTTTGACATTAAACACAAAGTCCAATATGATGTAAATATTCAATAATACTCAACAGCGAGTATTTTTCTTAACTTCTAACATTGCCTCATCAGATGGATATATTTTGCAGTGTTTCAGGTGAAGTTATTTCCTAAACATTCTCTTGAGAAAACATCCAACTGGAAGACTAACAAAAGTGTATCAGCCCATCTGACAGAATGCCTGTATCTAGACCTTCGCTGCTATGTAGGAAAAGTTGCCAAAATCAGGACTGGGGCAGGGTGGAGGGTGGGTATGTATAAATTCAAGGTTTTGAACGCATACAGGAATATAGCATGTGATTTGACTTTTAAAATACTCATAAAAAAAAACTACCCAAGGAAGATTTGTGTCTCCACAATCTATAAGAACCCGTTTTTGTGGACAATATCCTTCTTGCCCTCAATATCCCTTCAGGAAAAAAAAAAAAGTGTTAAATTCTTAAGCTGCCTAGAAGCAAAGGGAAGTGGCGGCACTCACAATATTTAGTGAGCTGTTTTATCTTCCATGACAATTGAAGTTTAGCAGTAACCAGACTTGTAAGCAATTTGTAAAATATTTCCTTGGGCAAATTGCAATTAACCAAATGCCTAATTTGTTGTATAATTATAATCAGTTAAATCCTGCCAGTCGATTATTATAAATAATACAGTGTATTTCATGTATATGCACTGAAATGAACTGATATTCCTGGACTTCTCTCAGTAATCTGATTTTCAGTCAGCTAAAGAAAGTTTCAAAAAAAATTGTTCCAATTTTAACTTATAGATAGGAACAATACTTAAAACATTTATATTATGAGGAGGAAACTTTACTCATTATATCAGTTTTTTTGATTTTTAGAATAGGATTTCTTCCTATTTATTCATTTCATTCACCAACTTTGTTCTAAAATGGAGTCTTCTGCTCATTTCTATGTGGCTGATCACCTGAATCACTTATAAGTTGTGGTCTGAACACTGGGTAAGTTTATGAAATGGGCAATTTGAGTCGCAGGGGTAATCAAAATAACTGGACTGTAAATGATTGGTCTGGTTATTAGGTCATCCTAGCAACCAGATTGGATAACCTAATCAGCAATCAAATTTCTCTGCTCAACCACCCAGGCAATTGGGCAAAGCTAATCAATGATCTCAATGACCAATTTCATGTGCTTTATGGACACCCACTGTGTTTCTAATCATATATCACAGTATTGCTTGTATTTCTCTTCCTATTCCATATTTTTCATGTAGTTCATTTTTCTACCCTATTTATTTGATTGTACTTTGATTATTTTGCTTAAGTATATAAGTAGATGCTTTAAAAAGAATGCCATTGGTTTACTTTTTTAATGTCTTCATATAATAGCTGTTTACAACATTCTAGGGAACATTTGTTCAGAATAATAAAGATGACACTTTGTATGTAGTTGGAATTTACCCACTTAAATAAGAAGCCCAACAAGACTGATATCAGAACAAATATTCTGCTTGCTTAAGGGACACACTGATGGCAGTGCAGCACATCAGGGATCTTAGGTAACTTGATCTTTTTACTTCATTCCCAGAGGCAAACACACTGACAACCTGAAGTGATAAACTGTTACAATCTCCACACCAGGGATTGTTCAGATGATTTATCCTGGAAAGGTTGTACTCACTGCAACTTTTGGCATTGGCAAGGAAAATGGAAATGCATCTTCTGTTCAAACTATTTCCAGTTTGCTGAACATATTTTCTTTACTCTTTGCCATTTTATTTTTACAAAATACAAGGGGGGAAATGGAAAGCAATGAGAAAACAAAAATAAATAGGTACAAGATAAGATGAGGTACTCTGTCTTAAATTATGCTCCAAGAGAGCCAACCAATTGCCACCTAGATGTCTTATCCTGTTGGTTAGGTTAATGTAAGAAGATGATTAGATTCACCAAGATAAAAGTAGTATCATCTTATATTATTGGATTCTCAGTGCTTACCTCCTTGAGTCATGTTTGTATTTTTATACATGAATGTTACTTTTCCAGTAGAAAACTTTTGTTGTAAGTACAGAAGTTATTTTATGATGTTGCATTCTCTTTCAATTCTGTGCTATTGGATAAAATTTTGAAGAGTGATCACTGAAAAATCACATCTTATCATAAAGGAATGCTTCAAGAAAATTGTGAATAATTGAATGCCATCTTTCTATTAGATGATTGTTTAGTGATCATTCATTAGTAATGAAAAGTTAAAAATTAAACATCATAGTGGTTGACATAATTGGCTCCAGAATTGCTACTGAAGTGGCTTAAGATTCTAAAGAATGTATCTATCTTGAAATCAAGACTGATTTATATTTCTTTTCTATTTTTTGTCTGAAAATTCTGAAATACACATTCAAAATTTAATGCCATTCTGCAACAATGATTTTTTAAAAGAATACACAGAACATAATGTTGCAAAAGCTTGATATAAATTTATCTTGGACCAGCTTTCATATTTATTTTCAGAACTATTTATTGAAGCCTGACTCAGAGATGACAACTTCTTGGAATTGTGATTCTCTATAGATGGAAAGGCAGACCACTTTCTTGCCTGTAAAGTCAAAGAGAAGTGGTAAGGAAATAATTACAAAAGTAATTAAAATAGCTCTCTAAAACATTTGACAGTTTGATTTCTCTTGAAAATAGACTTCCATGGAATATCTTGAAAAATAATCACTTCCAGTAGCTGATTAATATTGCTATCTAAGGAAGCTTCGAAAATAAGCATCAATCTGTCTTCATTTCCACTCCTCCCGCTCTCTTTCCCTCTCCTCCTCCTTTACCCTCTCCCACTGTCATAACAGACGTATACACATATGCCACAAAACTAAATGGTCATTAATTTAAAAATAATCATGTGAGTATGGAAGATTAAAATAATCAAAGTGTCATAAGTTCACAACTTGCGAATTTGCATTTGTTCTGTGTATTTTGATCTTCTATTCAAATTCTTAACCATCTTTTAAACTACTGTTTTACCATCATATAACACTGCTAAGGTCTTTTAATGTCATGTAATCAGGATGAGTTCTTCTTTCATAAGAAAGCCACAATAAAATTATTTTAATATCATCATGACCTTTATAAACACTTTGGTGGACTAGCTAAGAATGAAAGAGTTATTAGATTAATATAGTGTCTACCAGGAATTAGAAAATACATGTTATTTTCATCTTAAATTATTATATGCTCTGGAAAGAATTATTGGCTACGTAAGAGGATAATTTGGCCCTTGTTTGTTGCTATTTGAAGCATTTTGTTTCTGTTCTCCAAAGCGGACTTTTGGGAATATCTCTTCTCCTTTCAATACCATGGCATACTTGGATAATTAAGGGACTGTTTATCTTGTTATTTATTACAAGGCACAGAAAGTATATTTGCAAAGATGTAATTGTATTATACATATATATTAGAGACAAATTTAAGAGTTTCCAAAAATCCATAATAAAGACTATAAGAATTAGTCAGATGAGTTTGTTAAATTACTTACTTTTCCCAGAAAGACATCCTAGAAAGGTAAATTATTGTACCTAGTGGAAATTAAGTGAGAAAATAAAATATGCAAGGTGTGAGAATTAGTATCATGAATGATTTCTCATTAAAATCCTTTCCTTTTCTTAAAAATATTATAATGCTCTTTTGTATTTCCTTATACATGGGAAAATAAGCAAATGTTTATGACATGTATAGATTACTCTCATAAATGACCCTAGAAGCTTTCTCAGTAAGCACTTGAGCACTTAAGAGTAACAACAAAAAAATCATCTAATATACTGTGCTAAGTAACTGCTTTGCTCATTTTTTTTCATTTAAATTCAATTCTTGTTCTAATCCATAACATAATTACAATCAAAGTTGTAGATATAGATCTAAAAATTGTTTGCTTGAAAATATGTAGGAATTTTTATTTTTTGGTTTTTGCCTTCTGACTCTCAAACAAAAGAAAAAATTTCTTAATGAGGAATGATTTTTAATTTTTGCTTTTTTAAAAGAAAATTTTAAACACATGTGCAAAGGAAAAAAGAGTAGTAGAATAAATACATGTACTCCTTGAAAAACTTTAAAAGTTGCAAACTCATAAATAATATACTTTTCCCTCTACCACTAGCTACAAGTCTCTCTATATTATTGTGAAACAAATTTCAAAATTTATATCATTTTATCAATACATTGGCTGCTATATATTTTTAATAGACTTTATTCTTTTAGAGCAGTTTCAGGTTCACAATAGAATTGAACAGAAAATACAGAGTTCACACACGGCCCTCCCCACCCACACATATATACTCCCCTATATCCCTCATCAGTGTGGCATATTTGGTACAATCGATGAACCAACATGGACATACTATTATCAACCAAAGTCCATAGTTTACATTAGGGTTTACTCTTGATGTTGTACATTCTATGGATTTTGACAAATGCATAATGACATGTAGCCACCACTATAGTATCATAAAGAATAATTTCATTGCCCTAAAATCCATTGTGCTCCATCTATTCATTCCTCCCTCCCTCCCTCTCCCCAAACCCCTGGAAACCACGATCGTTTTATTGTTTCTGTAGCTGTGCCTTTTCCAGAATGTCATTTGGTTGGAATTGTACAGTTTGTAGCCTTTTCAGACTGGCTTCTTTCATTTAGTAATATGTCTTTTAATTTTCTTCTATGTCTTTAATGGCTTGATAGATCTTTTAACTTAATGCACATATATTTTTAATTTACATATCTGTACTGTTCATTGTTTCTAAGAACATTTAGAGCTTTAGCTTTTTAAACTTACATAGTTATCAAAGGAATAAAGCCAACCACAAATTAAGAATTAACTCAAAAAGATACATACACCCTGCTGTTAACAGCAACATTATTTATAATTGCCAAGATATGGAAGCATCCTAAGTGCACATCAGTAGTTGAATAGACAATGGAGATGTATATATACACACACACATACTGCATACAGTACAACTCACCCATAAAAAAGAAGGATATTTTGCCATTTGCGGCCCTTCATTCACTTTTCTTTTCACTTCAAAAACTGGAATTTTATAACTGGCAGAGACATTACCATTACATCAAAAACAACAAAATACCTAGAAATAAATTAACCTAGGAGGTTACCTATACTCTGAAAACTGAAATGACACAAAGAAATGGAAAAAATTTCTTGTGCTCTTGAATTGGAAGAATCAACAATATCAAAATGGCCACACTACCCAAAGCAATCCACAGATCCAATGCAACCCCCATCAAAATACTCATAGCTGCTATATATTTATAAATGACAAGGATTCCACTTTTTAAACATGATTCAAGTGCTATTGTCACCTACATTCCAAATCAGCAATAAAACAATAATATTTTAATATCACCAGTATTCATATTACTCAAATTGTTCTATAGAAGTTTTACTTTTGTTCCATATGTTATGACTGCTTATTTTTTCTCAGAGTCTGTTTTAATCTTTTGTACACCTTTCCTTTTTTTTTCCCTTACAATTTTTGTTGTTTCTGTTGAAAAGCCAAATAACTTTTCTTGTAAAGTTTCCCAGGAGTTGAATTTGCTTACCTATCTATGGCTTGAAATACTTTTCTTTTGATGTATTTCTTAAAAATCGGCATTTAAATAAGAAGAATGAGTATTGAACTTAAGATTTTGGGACAACTACTTAATAGAAGGTGCTGTGTATTTCCATCAGAAAATGTGAAATATCTTATTGTTGTGTACGTGTTCTTAGAAGCCTTTGATAATCATTGTTTGAATTTAATAATTCATTATGTGGCACAAAATTCTTTCTTCATTTATGAGCTCAAATATTTCTAAAAAGAGAAACCTCCTCTCTTCCTACTGTGTTACCCTTTGGTAAAATTCATAAAGGAGAGACAATATAAAATGTTCATTCTTACCAATCATTTAGTTTTCCAAATAATGAGTTGGTTTCCTTGTATATTATAAAAATCATCAAGGAGTAAGGTTGTTTTTAGCATCACTATAAGTTTAACATGTTTGATGCACTACAGTCCATTGCATATACAAACCTAATTGGTGATCAAAATATCTCTTCTTTAGTTGGGAGGGACTGATTCTATTTGTGACCTCTTAAAGTGCTTCAGAAAAGATGAAGTTTTGGGAGAATGAAAATTTGACATCAAGTAATTGTCACAAAGACATTGCCTTTAAAACCCCTGGAATTTAAAGATAATTAAAGAACACTTTGAACCACTATGAAGAAAAAGCCAGAATATATTGGAGAGAATTTAGGCTAACCCTCCTTAGATTTGTTTCATAGCAACAGTCAACACTGTAAACACCAGAGTCCTTAAGGAAATAAAGTGTCCCAAAAACTGTGTACACATTTAAGTCATCATTCAGGGAGCAATAAATATGCATTTTTGACATGCGACAGTTGAGGTTATAGTGTTCTCTTGAATTCTTGAAGAAATATCTAAAGTTCAAACATCAAGCAACTTATTCATTTAGAGGAACACTATGGCGAAGAGACTGAAGGTCACCCTAAATCAATTTAGAGTATTAAATAAGACTTTAGGACTAAAATATTAATAATACTGTTATATAACAAAAAGTTAATATTACAATACCTCAATAAGAGGATAAACTACTAACTTAAAAGGATTTAGAGGAGAAAGAGAAGTGAAAGTATGAGATAATATGATTTCTGCAAGTAAATTACTAGAAGTAAAGGTCATTTCCCTGTAGTATTTATCAACTCTGTTGAATAAAATTTACGTAAAAGATGAGAAACCACTGTAACCAACTAAATTTGTATTTGCAGAAGAAAGGAATGGGAAGAAAATGAAAAAGAAAATACACTAATTGTACCTGTGCTCCTGTAGGAGGTTGATGGATACTGTCTAAAGAAACAGAGGAGTGAGAGGTAACCAGTAAAGTGAGGGCTGAGATGTTAACTGCTAGAACAACAAAAAGTGCCAACCCAACAAACAATCAGAATAAATGTAAACATACAGATAAACACAAAGGAATTAAATTTCTGAAAATGTTTAAAACTTTCAAAGGAGAAATTATAATAAACCTATATGACACAGTAAAACAGTGTCTATTAAAGAACATATGTGGTCCAAACTCACCTATTAAAGTTAGTTTTCATACTGTATCTCAAGCAAAATGTCAGTCTTCTCTTGTTACGACTCTCTTAAGGTACTTCAGAAAATATTGAGAACATAGGAATTGGGGAAGGTAAAGCAGGCAAATGTGAAAAAGAAAATCAGAAAACAAAACAAAAACATTATGACTCATTTTGTCGATTAGATAAAAATATTGAATACATCTTAAAATGACACTTTATAAAGATATTAGAGGAAGAATTTGCAGTGGGGTGAAACAGTCAAGGATATATGTGCAATACACTATAAAGCATTCAATTTAATAAAAAAAAGACATGCATGCAAAGGGAAGTAGAAACACATTACTAATATATTTAAATATACCTTTCATGATTCTTGTTAGATGAAGCAGATTAAAAAGTAAAATCTAGAGGACATAGTTAATAGCATTGAATTAATTAAAATACATTGACGTGTGAATCTTGAGAAAATAAAATACACTATTATATCGGATCACAAATATTGACAAACCCCTCAATAAATAACAAAAATTAGAAGTTATGTATACAGCATTCTTTAACAATGCAGGAAAATTGATAATTACAGTTATCACATGTAAAGGTAGGTTGTCTATCTCTTTGTACTGATTCAGCCTCCTGAGTTCAAGGCATTTTCTTAGCTCTCCTTCAGGGAAAAAACACAATTTTGACTTTTACCCTTCACCCAGAAACAATGGGGATCATTTTGCCTTGTTCCCTGGGGTCAGACCATTAAGTTTTTTCTTATCTTTGGAATGAGTGTAATATTCTTGAAATTTCTACATCCTAAGCAGAAGCAAATCTATAAGCAACTGTATTTGGCTTTGTTTTGGAGAATCACATGGCAGAAACAGTACTGAAAACAGAATGAATATTGTCATTATGAATTTTTTTTTGGTTAGTACATTTTTCTTGGTATGAAATTTCTTCATTTGTTATTTGTTCATTGTGTAGTCATTCTGTGAGGTCAAAACAGACCCCACCACAGAAAATGTTGCTTGACTGTCAAGACTGATAATACTACACATGTACCAGAAAAGTGTGAAAAAAGTTTATTACTCACAAAATGAGACTTTCTGGAGAAAGTAGAGCAGACTTCCAAGCAGGTTTGAAAATAGCTTGAGAGAGTAGAGAGGGAAGACTGGTTTGGGTTTCATTTTGTTTAGGAGGTGTGGCCAGTGAGGATTCCATACATGGGCTTTGATTTGCATAATTTGTTGACACCAAGGGAAGGGTGTGAAAGGTTTCTTATCACCTTGTCCAGATGTGGAGCAAAGGGTTTTGAATAAGGAGTCTAGTCTCTTTGTATTCGCTTTTAACTTTTGTTAACTTCAACCAAAGTTCATTAAGTAAATGACATCACAAGAACTGCAGCCTCTTTATAAATACCTCTGGAAACTCCTAAGAGCTGGTAACACACCATTATAATACCTTCCTGTTCACAAGAGCACTTGAACATTGTTCACAAGCATCTTATTGACCCCGGTACTGTTCCAAATACACAATTTCATTGATATACTGCATCATGTGAGTTATTTAGATGCTTCCAGAATGTTATGGGGATACCTGTTATGAAACAGTCTGTGTACTCAACCACTTAGATCACTACCATAAGTTCTCATGGGACACCTAACTCTTAGAGTAATTCTTCCTAGAGTTTTCTTACTTAAGATAACTCTTGCTACTCAGAAATGATAGTTTCATTGTTAGATTTTTTTAAGGAATTTGAATACAGGGATATTACAGAGGTATTAGTGGCAACATGCCGGTCCATCATCTGATTTAAACACACCTCCTACTTATTCTACTTTTTAGGTTTTACCATTCTTTTATCGCCATATAAATACATATAAACTAAAATCGTAAATTAATTAATTTGCCAGTTGTCATACAGAGACGTGACATAGCTTGCTTTTTAACATTGCTCATAAACAAATATTGCTTATTTATAATTCCTGTGTTGTTAGCACAGAAGAACTGAATAAGACTTTAACTTACAGCTTTAAAGAATAAATTGAGTATGCTTACTCAAGTATAGCAACTACAGAAATTACTTGAAGGTTAATTCATTTATTTCCCAGGCAAGAAGTTGAATTAAGAACCTCAAACCATCAAATGGATCAAATGAACAGTATTGATTTAACCCTCCCGCAGAGATGCTCAGCACTAAGAAGTATTCAACAGAAATACCATCATGTTTCATTATAATATTGCCCTCACATTTAAAAATAAGTAAAATATTTTTCTTCCCTGTGTTATTTATGGATTATAAACATTATAATAACTTTGCATCTTTTCCAACTGCAGTACCATTTAGTCTTGCTCGTGTAAGTATACTCAACTCTATTACTATTTGGAATTGTATTTATCTGAAAGTCCATGGAACCAATTAGCTTGAGAAAACTTATACTGGATATCATATAAAAACACACGTTTAGGATTGCATAAAAAGCTATGCGAAATGTGTAGATGGGTAGTGTTTATCTTTTTAAATTACACGAGGCAGGTTGTAGACTCCCTAGTGAATGATAACAGCTCCCTCACTGTATTCTCAATCTACAACACAAATACGGATTTTTATGTCTGTTATCTTATGGCCCTGATAGATGACGTATTCCAGAATGTTTGTTACCATATATGTGCTAAATACAAGTTTAAGAGGTTTTTTATTTTTTAATAGCCTTCTATTATAATTATTTCAATACTCTTCAAATATGAATAGATTTCACCGTTCGTTCTGTCTCTCAGTTTTTAATACTGCTGAGTATTGCTGGAGAATATCGTGAAACTTTAATTTTTCCAAAATAATTTATACTTAATGAAATCAGCCATTTCCCCCTCTCCCCAAAAGATGCTAAGCATTTTTTCTCAGTTTGTTTATTATTAACTGTTGGTCACATTTCCTATTGCATATATTTGTTCCTTTTATTTTTATTTTCCCCCTCTCAACCCCTAGGTTTGGAACTTTTCACTTGCTAAAGATGTTGGTTAAATTCTGTATAAGCTTCATCTAATATATGTGTGTGTATGTATGTGTGCATGTGTGTGTGTTCTGATCATTTCTATTCAGCATGTTGATATAGGAGGGATTCCCCACC
The DNA here is from genome assembly GCF_036321535.1 of Camelus dromedarius. Lineage (NCBI taxonomy): Eukaryota > Metazoa > Chordata > Mammalia > Artiodactyla > Camelidae > Camelus > Camelus dromedarius. The sequence goes on along the minus strand of NC_087436.1, from coordinate 63,034,108 downwards.
CTAAGTAGTATGAGATTGTCAAACACACAATACCCTACACTGGACAAATGACATTGGCCACAGTTTATTAGACACATATATCCATAGCATAAGGGGAGGACAACACTGCACAGCACACAGGCCACAGTGGGATTGTACTCAGGATTATAGTGAACCAGCAGGTGCTACGGGAGCCAGGCTTTGTAGTAACAAGGTAATGAGGTACCCCTCAGTTCCTGTAGAGTGGATGTGAGTGGATTCTTTAAATAACAGGGAAGTAAAGTCCATCAGACTGAGGACTGGATTAGGTGCAGCTGTTCTGGTTGGTAGGGGAGCTAACCTTGTGGGGATCCTTTCCCACTGGGTGAGGGATGTATTTGGTAAGAATAGGGGAACTCATGTTTAGGCCTTGGGGGCCCTTTGAGGCTCAAATATTTTATGGCAACACTTGAAATTTTGGGCCTTATGCTATAGTATGTATGTATCTTCAACTATTCCTTCTTTTTAATTTGAGCACAGATAAAAAGGTGTTTCCTTATTTTGAAATCCCAGCCCTTTAATGTTCCTCCCTTGTCATCTCTTGCCAAATCCCTGGAACTACTTTTCAACAATTGGCTCTCTTGCATCATTGGTATCTCCAAGATCACACATACAGCCACATGCCTCCTCCTAACTTTTTCATCACTTAGAATAGAGGAATAAAAGCATGGGATTTGAATTCCAAAGACAAACTTTCGTGAAACAACTCCACAAAGCTTTTGATACATGACCTCATCTTTCATTATTCCTACCCACCTTGGCTATCCTGAGATGAATTAGTAGGATAAACTGAACTACTGCAATGACAATAACAAAAAAATTAACTTAAAACATAAAGAACAACTTATCCCTGAAGAAAATATCAGATGTGATTGGTGGAAGATCTATTCAGTGATTTAGATGGCCTAGGCTCTCTTCGTTTTGTAATGCCCAGTCTCAACCTGTGGCCTCTGCCTTGTATAAGCAATAAACGAGAAGAGTGGAAGAGATGTCACATTTTGTAACCTGTCCCTGCCAGACAGTGACACACGCCATTTGCATTCTATTTGTCCTTAGTTAGAAACCTGATTCCAGCCCATTTAGAATGGAGGTTATAACATGGGGAAACACATGGAATATTGGCTGAAGAGTAACATTCCATTTACTGTTTTCTACTACAAATGCTGCTCCAGAGATTATTACATCCCTTTAGATGTTGAATTTTTACTTGACTTTTATAAAATCATATTTTCTATAAGTTAAAATACCACATTGTATAAGATTTTTGAGAATTTTCCCAGAGGATGACACTGAGCTTTTTCAGCTAAGAAAATCACAGTGGAAGCTATGCTTTCTGGAAAAGACTTAACTCCAAAGAGTGTTTAACATAATGTTATCAATAATAAAGAAAAATAAATGCTTTTCAGGAGAAAATATGAATAATGATGATGATAGTTAATTATTTTCCCTGACCTACAAATCACATGTTGGCTCATTTTATTATGATTAATTTGAACATGGACGTTACAGAGAAATCTGCAAGAACTGCTCTTCACACAAATTTTTTGACTGTCTGGAAATTCCAAGGAAAGCCTTTTATCACAGTGCTAGAACAGCAAGACCTCAGTCATGTAATGGTGCTGCTTTCATGAAGTGAAAGATCACTACATTTCTCACTTCTTCCTGAGAAAGCTTTGTTCCTCAAGCCTATTTCAGTTACTCGTTCATTAATTTTCTTTAATTTACCACTGAGTCGAACATTGTGGGCTTAAAATACAGATATTTGAAACTGTTCCCTTTTCATTACAGTTTGAGCAAAGATAGAGCATCAGGGGGCACATAAAAATTCACCCAAAATCTTGTACTTAAACACAACTCATCCTCATACAACAGCTACAAACATTGTACTAAAATGACCTAAAATAAATAAAAGCCTCCTGTCATTTGCTGAATTGTATATGCTGTTTATAAATGGACCAGTGCATTTAAGCATCCCAAATCATCAGGATTTTGGCACACCATTGAGTGAATAAAACATAACTCTTAGTGAAGTGATTCTTTCCATCAAACTGGAAAGTTTTCTAAATATAAATTGTGTTACTGGATCAGTTGTTATACACTCATTATTTCACTATTTTCCAGATTAATTGCTTTATTCATTTTAGTCACAACAAAGCAAATCATGTTTTTTCTCCAAATTTCTTACAATGATACATATATCCTTTTGTACAAAAAATGCATTTTTCCTGTCTTGAAAGTGACAGTTTAAAATGGGTGCCATAATTGGCTAAGCAAAAGTGAATGTTCATTCTTAATCACAAAATGGATGGGTTTTCAGTGTTCTTCTTTCCTTGAAAGTTTACAGCCAAATATTTTGGCCATGATATGTATGATTTTAACATATCTATTAGAGCCATTAACAGTAGTTTTTTTTTTCCCCTTGTGCATTTGATTGTTTATTTTCTTAGGATAAATTTCTAGAAGCATAATTCCTAGGTTAAAGGATAAGCACACATTAAGGCTTTTTGATATATTTTGCCAAGTTGTTCTCCAGAAATAGTACATCAGTATATAGTCCCTCCCATTGAATATGAATGATCTTTTATTCTTTACCATCCTTTTCTTTTTAATCTTTGACATTCTCACAGTTGAAAATGGCATCACACAGTTGCTCTGATTTCTATTTCACTAATTACTAGTGAGGTTGAATGCCTTTTTAAAATATATTTACATGTACATCTATAATTTGTAATGGATTATCTGTTTCAGTGTTTAGTATATTTTTTACATATATTATTGAAGTATAGTCAGTTTACAATATTGTGTCAATTTCTGGCATACAGCATAATTCTTCAGTCATACGTGAACATTCATACATTGGTTTTCACATTCTTTTTCACCATAAGTTACTACAAGATATCGAATATAGTTTCCTGTGCTATATACAGCATGAATTTGTTTCTCTATTCTATATGTGTTCTATAATTAGTGTCTGCAAATCTCGAACTCCCAGTTTATCCCCTCCCACTCCCTCCCCCTGTATAATAAATTTTAAAGGAGTATAATCTGTAAAAATACTGATCACCATGATGTACACCTGAAACTAAGACAATATTGTAACTCAACCCTACATCAATAAAAAATAAAGTAAAATAAAACCATCTCAAAATTTTAAAACAATTAAAGACTGTTATAAAAGAAAAAAAAAATACAGACTAGGAGTTGACCATGCTGACAAGGTGAAAAGTTAAAAAGGTGTTTTTCTCAGGAAGATTGAACATACAGGAAGTCATAAAAGAGTACCACCTCACAAAGTATAGGAATCCACACTTTGAGACAACCTACTGTGTTTTGTCATTGTTAGCTCATTTAATTGTCTCAGAAACACCATGAATTTTTGAGTCACACTTTAGAACTAAGTAACTGAACTTCAGATATATTAAGTAACCTTCCTGAGATTGCATGTGTTGTAATGGCATGTATTGGTTGAGTACTGTTGAGTACCAGCAGACCTCACTGTCTGACTACAGAACTCCTGCTCTATCCACTCACGCTTCCTTCCAGAGATAACCCATTTTTGTTCTAATCTGCAAAGCACTTACATATTTGTTGTTTTATTTAATGCTCTGAGCACCCTTTAACAAGGTGATCACTCATGTTTCCTTTCCCTCTGGTGCTGCTTCTCCTTCTTGTGAGGAAAGGCTGCCAAATGCTGATCAGTCCCATGACTTATATTTCAAGGCATCTTTATAACATGATCTGAAATTTCTTCTATTCATTAAATATATTTCCAATTTTAGGTCACATCACTTCTGCCATCTTAGACCATAACATAAAATGGAGGTCCTTTGTTCAGCATCCTCTTAAAGGTTGTTCATTTGCTCTTGCCTAAACTTTTCTTGCACTATTTCTTTAATTCTCATTCTGTTGCACTGTGTCATCTAGAATCTTCAATTCACTGTGAATTTGTGAAATTAACTCTCCTTATAAATCCCATTCCTCTACCTTCACATTTCTCTACCGTTTGTACTACATGTAACTCCTCTCCAGCATATTGCTCTTCCTGCAGCTCTGGAAAGCTGATTATTTTCCCAGAAGCTGCAAAAGAATGGGCCAGAAGGTAATGCAACATTTTATTTTATTTTATTTTACTTTATTTTGGCTCAGATTGTTACTGCAAAGCTTTCTACAATGTATGCTATTTTTTTGACATTCAGATCATCTGATATTCTTTTTTATTTATTATTTATTTATTTATTTATTTATTTAAGTCATAGTCAATTTACAATATTGTGTCAATTTCCAGTGTAGAGCACAATTTTTCAGTTATACATGATCATATATATATTCATTGTCACATTCTTTTTTGATATTCTTTCCTAGTTGATATTATCTATTATTTCTTTTAACACATTGAGTAGTTTAACAAATTGTTTTGTGATCTTTCTTAACCATTATCCTCCATCACTCACCCTCCATTCATGCATTCTCTTTCATTTCTAATCTGTTTAACCTACATCTTCCAAAAACTGTCTATATAAATCATTCATTCACTGGATGATTTTCCATATTCAATCTAATAAATGTTTTATAATAAGGATATTTTTAGCAGAGAGATAAGAAGTGATACCATTCATAATGTAGTTTAAAGAGAACCAAGGAGGAAAAAAAGAAATATTTATATTTGTCATTATATGCACTGCATTTCCCAGTAGTATACCTTTTGTTTTGGGTAAATTTGTATAAATTTTAGCTTTCATTCTCTCAAACCAGCTGAAAATAAAAGGCATAATATAAAGACAATACATCCTATAGTCTTAATTTTCTCAGATATATTTATCTCTACAGTTCCTTTGTAATTCTTGATACACTGTTTTCTGAAGCCTTTCCTTTTTATCTGCTGTAGGTTAATTCCCATATCACTATGTTTATGTTGTATCTGGTAAATTTTTTACATGAAGAACTTTTAAGTAAATTCTTAGTTAATGCATGTAACATTTTAGTTAAAACATTCATAAATTCATTTATTTCAATTTCACTAATCTCCAAGCCAAAAATTCTCTCTGAAAAAATGTAAACTATCCCACTTTTCTTAAAAGACTTAACAGCCTTGTGTGACTTAGAAGTCTCACACGCTTTCATTAATTTTATACAGTATACTACAGGACATTAGTTAGTATATTATGAAGTATTATCATAAATAATTAATAAAAATAAATGAACAAAATATATTTTGTAATGATATTTCCTTCCTTCAATTTATTGTTTTTATCTTATTAATTCTGAGAATTCACTGTTTTCCATTGGGCCTCTCAGACATTAAAGAAAATTATTCAGATTCCACTGAATGCTTAATTGTCTGATTTCAGTTCCCATTTTCTTGCTATCTAAGTTAGTAATTTGCTATTCAGTTTTCAGACTGTAATGGACCAGACATGGTAACTTCCAAAGTTCTCCCATTGCTTATGGGAGTTTGGGGACACTATATAAATGACAGGATATATACAAAAATGTGCTTTTAACAGAGGCTGCCAAGTAGTGGGTTCTCAGTAAACATTTTCTATTACACATGTTACTATTTCATAGAAAATAGTGACTCAGAAAGGAAAACAGCTCCTTCCAAGAAGAAGCTGGAAGTTGACAGAGATAAGTAAACTCTGAACTCAGCTCTGATTCCTCTAAGTTCGGGTACTTTTAATTAATTCACACCTAGTCACTATCAAAAGTGAGTATCAATGGGTTTCAAACCTAGATCAGCTTAAATTTATGTTTTTATCTATTATTTATGATTAACTATCCACAGATTATGCAAATGAGAATCCAGCTATCATTTGATTAATTTGATCAATATCAGTCCATATCACTCAAGAGCCCATATGCATGATTCTTCCCTAAATAATGTAACACCATTGCTCTACTTAGTATAATTTATGTTAACATTTTGAGGAACATTTAAAAAAATTTTTAGTCGCTAGACTTATCTGCAAAGATGATCACACTTCCGATAATCAGTTTAATTTGCTTGTTCAAATAAAGTAATGAAAGTGATTGTGTAGGTAGATACAGTGGTGTATTGAAACAATCCTTCCAGTCTATTTTACCATTTTATCCAAGTAAAGAAAAATCCTTCTGACGAACTCTGTCAGCCACTCCATCTCAACAATGCAATTGCTTTGTTACGTATGCAGTAGTTACATCTAGAGTCCCACTCTAGAAATCTCAATCAGTTTTTATTTAAGTAAAGTACATGTATATCAGGGGTGGATTATCAAATGTACAATTTTAATGTAAATATAATTTTTAAAAATTAAAAAATATTGTCAAACACATATTTCAATTCAGTTATTTAAGTGTGCTAAAACATGAATCACCACATATCTAAGTACATAAAAACCTTACGAATGGAGTTTCAGATTGGTTTCTGATACAGCTGTCACATAAGTTTTATTCTGATTTCTTTTTCTGTGTGGTACAGCCACACTCACTGCTCAGTGACAGTCATTTTGTGACTACTTTCAAGTTATCTTTGCTACTCACCCATACCAATTTTCATGGAGTCCTTGTTCCATAGTTCCTTTAGGACACTAAAAATACCATTTCAGTTTTCTCCTATCATAAACATCTGTGACTGGTCCATAAACTAGAGCAATACTTTTGAAACTAGTTTGATATTTAAACTTCTACTACAGTTGGATAATTAGCAGCTTACTTCCCTGGTGTAAATGCATACCTGTCTGTCTGCCTACAATCCAAATGATGCAGTTACTTGGCTTAATTTGGCAACACTGAATGATAATTTAGTTTGTGGCTTGCTGTCAAAATAATGTGTGGACAGTAATTTTCAAGTGATCTAGTTGTGTTATTGTTTTTGTTTCTAGCACTTAAGGTACAGTAGTTCCTCAAATTTATTAGATTTGCAAATGTTAACCACTATATATAAAAATAGATTTAAAAAACAAGTTTCTTCCGTATAGCACAGGGAACTATGTTCAATATCTTGTAATAACCTTTAATGAAAAAGAATATGAAAATGAGTATGTGTGTGTGTGTGTGTGTATATATATATACACATGACTGGGACATTATGCTGTACACCAAAAAATACTTAGATATTGTCAGAATTATAGAAATTCAATATATACTACAGTTTTTCCCCTTCTAATTTTTTAACAAAGTGATAAATAAGGCATGGGAGACGGGCAAATCATGATAAACTGTCAATCATCATTTTGATAACCTCCCTGAGGAATAAAGCTTTATTTTGTGGCCAAAAGGGCTAGTTACCACTACTGATTCTCATGCCTCATCTCACACAAGATGTGGGGAGAGCCCACCCAAACACAAGCTTAAATCAGCAGAGCTGAAACTGGTAGCCAGAATCACTTTCTCATGGCAACTCAAAGTAGAGGAAAGAAAAGAAAAATACTATATTTCCCAGAGGTTGGTCCTTTTTAATAGTTTAAGTCCACCAAATACGATGTCACTTCTAAAAATTACATGCTTCTACTTGGTGAAGAAATGGAGCAAGGAAAAGGTCATTTCTTTCCTAAAAAAAAAAAAAAAAGGCTTACATTCAACAAGTAAAGTAGGAAGAAGTTGATGCCGTGTTAACTCATATGTGGTTGAGTTTGCTGTGGTATTAGAGATGGGATTGAATTTTGTTGAATTGATTCTCTAGATAGGGACAAATGAGTTGAACTTTTTGAGTATATAAAGACTAATGAAAACTGAATTACCTCTCATTTCATTATTCAGAAAAGAGAAAGAATAGGTATTAAGCACCAGAACAAATAAGTGAGCCAACTGTCTACATTTCAACAATCTTACTAAATTTGAAATATATCTTTGAGCCTTCACTCATATTTTAACACAACTATTATGTTGAGAACATGGAACTGGTCTGTAGTAATAATAATTTATTATCGTTATTATTGTAGAAAATAAATATTTTTGTACTAATTAAGTTCTGTATTTCCTTTCTTTCAAAAGATCTTCTGATCATCTGGTTATACTTTAATAAAAAGATTTGTGTAGGAGTTAGGTGAATTGGCCAAAGTAGGTCATCCATTTTGGTAAGCAATTTTTCCATCTGTGAATTTAGTTTAGTACTATGCTATAACTGGAAGCTTCATTTATTATAAAGGTAAAAAGTTAAAAAGGCAGTATGGAAAATATACATTTGAAAAAAGTGAATGAAACTGGAGAATGCTTTGTAGACCAATGAAATATTAGAGTAGCATGAAGAAGTATTACATAAAACACTGATATTAAGAGTTTCAGTTATTCGGTTCAACTTGACACATTTTTAAGCATTGCTAGGTATCATTTACTAGAAATTGAAAGAAGGAAGTGCTCTGTAGGAAAGGTACAGATCATGAGGAAGAAAAAAATAGCTGGAAAAGGTAGCAATAGAAATCAGAAGACTCCAGGTTTCTGGTCTGAAGACTGAATGGATAGTGGCTCCACTATAGAAAATAACAAGAGAACATATATGTTTAGAAGGGGAAAATAAAATGTGTTCAAGTGTGGAAATGGTGATCTCACTCTAGATCACCCAGGAGGCAGGTTTGAAATTCAAGACAGAGGTCAAATTGTGAATAATGATTCTGGAGTCATCAACATGATAGTGAGAAGAGTGAGATGGAATGTGTGAATACCTGGGAATGAGAGGGGAAAGACAGATTCTAAGAACACTAACTTCTAGAGAAAAGCATTGACATAAAATACTGAGAAGAAATAGTGAGAAAACCAAGGGAGAATGGTGTCATATAAGCCATAAGAAGTAGTTTAGAGAGGAGAGGTCAAAGGCTATAAGTTGAGAGAGGTAAAATAAGAAAAGAATCAGGAAAAAAAGTTTATTACATTTATCAATTAGTTAATTATTGGCATTGAAAGCTTAGATTTGGAATTATGGAGTCTTTCTATGCTATAGTTACTCTCCAACACAGGATGTTAATCACTACTGTGGTTTTCTGTGGAAGAAAGCCCAGTTTGTTTCTGTATCCAAAATGGACAACAGAATGTTCTATATTAAAAATAAAACAGAAAACACATTCCAGTCATTTTGTAAAACTGATGGATTAGCATTTAGAATAATGTGAAGTTTTTCTGGTGATGGCACTTTGATGTAATCATTGGAATAATGATTCAGTTTATTCAATTTGTCCTCATTCTTCTTATGTATCAAGTAATCCTGATATCTGCTCTCCCTGTTTTCCAAGTGTAGTGAGAGGATTTTTTTTTAAATGATAATGCAACTAGAGAATGGCTTGTAAAGGACAGTTAAAATAATTTGCAACCTCAGTGGGTAAAACCAGGACTGATCATTTAAGAGAAATGTACAAGGACCCACCAATTCTCTTTGAAAAGTAAAGACTGACAATTGGCATGCACAAAATGTCTGAAAAGAGAAAAATACACAGCATACAAACTATTCATTTACAGAACAGATAATAAGTTTAGAATTTGTTTACCTAAAAGGTAATATTGGCAGATAATTTGAGTGGGAACCATGTCTATTTTATGCACTGTCCACTTATTCCTTGGGGTTCTGCATGTCTGACACATGCTCATTGATTAATTAGTATTTGTTGAATGAAAAGGATGGTATACTAACTGTCCAAAGAGACAAATCTATCTGTTCTTTAATAATCAGGACTAATCTTATTATGATCTCTACACCTAATTATAGCAGTTCTCATATGAAGCCTAGGAGTCCCAGATCATCATCAGTCCCTGTATTCTTGTCTCAATAAAACTCTACTTTTTAATTATTATTTTTTTTTTTTACCCAACTAATACTTCTAAATTTAAGGAACCATTCTACCATGCCATCTTTAACCCAGGTCATTTTCAGCAAAATATCCTACGTATCCTTAGTCTCTTGCCTGAGGGTTTCCTTCATCTTATTCTTACAACTGAAACATGGCTCTCCTTTGAGAACACGGCTTCCAATGCATCCCTCTCCAGGAATGCATATTTTCTTTCTCACACATCTTATTCCATTGGACCTCACTGTCATTCTAGATGCTGAGATCTAGAACATTCTCTCTCCTTCCCAAAATGTCCCAGGTTTGAGTCTCACATCATCAGACTATACCACCCATTACCTATTAGTATAAAGACTAATCATCTATTTTCATGTTGGTTGCCCCCTCTCATATCTTGCTCACTTTCCCTTTCTCTAATACTCTTTGTGCTATTTCTCAGCTTTTACTCAGCCCCTCAATCTTATGGTCACTCCCTCAACCAGCAAGTGTCCAATAGATTAGTCAAGAGCTAAATGTAGGTATTTACATTTAAGTGAATTAAAATAAGTTAGTCCCTTAATTGCATTAGTCACATATCAAAGGTGCAATAGCCACATTTGCTAGTGGTTATCGTGGTTATATGAACATTGTTATCATCACATACATCTTTATTGGACACAACTTCCTTTAACCGTCTTATGTCTAGTAACCATATCACCTCCGTACTTTCAAATTCAATTGTTCAACTCTCCAGTTACTAACTTGTTTCTATATTATTTCTTCCAGTGATCCGACTTCTATGACATAGAACTCATTGACCAAATCAAGTATTTCATTATAACATACATCATATTCCCATTTTCTTGACTCATCATTTTAATCACACCCTTGAAAGCACCATCAAATCAAGTGTATGGTCAAACTCAGATGGCAAAACTTCAAAGACAGATGCAGACTTGATAGCAGGACTGGTGCAGCTGAACATGGTTGGCTGGCAAAATTCACGCTCAATGGCTTCACATTATAATCATGACTATTAACCTCAAGTGGATCCTTTGAGCTGCCTGGGAAGTCTATTATATTTTCCAAATTCTTTCAGTCCACCACTTCCTGAGATGACTATTTTATAACTTCTCTCCCCTGTCTTTTTCCTCTTTTCCTGTTAATATGAATGACTGTTCATGCTTCTAGTGTCACCCCTCTACTAATGCACTATTTCCTTTCAATTAATCCAAAACATTGCTTCAGTCATTATCTCTTTCTCTCTACAATAGCAAATATCCCCATCAGTATACAAAACTTAAAAAAAAATTGTCATTCTGAAACAAATAAACACTAGCGACAAAGATTTTCCTAAATTCATTCCTCTATTCTCTTTTAAAACTGCACTCTTTGAAAATGTTAACAACTCTTGTCTTCCAGTTCCTCCGTTTTCATTTATTCATGAATGCACTCAAGTCTGACTACTAGCCCACCATTTCTAGAAAGGGCTCTTCTCACACCTCAATACATCGATAAACACAATAGTCCATTTGTAATTCAAATGTTTCTTAGCCTAGTAACAGCTTTTGACACAGTTTATCAAGTGGAAGACCTGCATTATTTGGATTTTGGATCAAAATACTTTTCTGTTTATCTTCATATTTCATCATTTCTTCTTACTCTTCATTAATGGTTTCTCCTTATCTCCTAGTTATCTAAATGTTGTATTGTTCCAGCAGTCAGTTCTGAGAATACCTCTCTTCTTATTTTTTATTAGTTCCCCATTAGTTAACATACTGGTTGATGGCTTTAAATATCATATATATGATGACAAACCCTATATTTTACAGCCTACTGGACACCTTTTGCATTAGTAATAGGCAACTCAAACTTAGCATGCTAAACAGAACTGATCCTCCTCCCTTATCCTGCTTCTCATGTAGTCTTCTCCATTTTAGCCAGAATTAACTCTAGTTAATTGAGCAGCATTTTCCTAAACCTTATTATTTTCAATAACCACATTTTATCTCCAAATCCTCAAATTCAAACATCCAACTCTCCACTTACTTATTTCTTTCTTCCTCTAATGACATGACTTTCATGCCATGTAACTCATTGGCCAATAATAGGTGCTCAATAAATACTTCTTTAAAAAATAAGCAAATGTATAAATAACATAAGCATAAATATTTGATAAAAAAAAGCAGGAAGCTATAGAACATTTCAAATTGAACTTGAAGCATCATGGGGGAATCCACATTCCTCAACTTTATCACTTGATTTCTTTCCCTTCAAAAAAAGAAAAGTTAGTTTCTGTATGCTCTGTAATCCTAAACTGTGTTCATTAAAAAAACCAAAATTTCCCCCAAAATATGATTGATGAGGAATGAATTTTCTTATAATATCATTGTGTTATTTTCTTCACCCTCATGTTCTTATAAGATTACCTTTAGGTTTTGTTAAAAAATACTTTTTTTAATTAATAAGCACAATGAGGTACAGAAATTTGCTGAAAAGTTTTTCTTTTCTTTTAAACATTTTTACATGAATCCATAGATCAACGTATCTTAAGGATTTATTGAGCACTGTTTTTAAAGATGCTTTGACAGACAAGGATGACATAGAATGCCTGTTATGTAATATCTAGTTTATTTAGTACATTGATGTATGTTTTAAATTCAAGTGGTCACTTGCATCCTCTCTCTGAGCTTCTATTTTGAATGCAAGGATGTGGCTCTGGAGGGTGTGAGCCACTTTTTCTGGGAATTGGCTGAGGAAAAGCTAGAGCACAATGAGAGTCTCTTGAAAATGCATAACCAGTGCACAGCTGCACCCTCTTCCAGGCTGTGCATGCAGAAGCCTTCCCAAGACGAGTCGGGTAAAAGCCAAGATGCTATAGAAGCCGCCATGCTCACGGAGCAGAACCTAAACCAGGCCCTTTTGGATCTGCATGCCCTGGGTCCGGTGTGCACAGACCCCCAGCTCTCCAGTGCATTGATAATTTAATGAACCCAAACAGAAGGAATATATAACTTCTGTTGTATATTCACATATATATGTTATTTGTTTAACTTCCAAGTAAAATTTGATTACTTTAGAATATGTACGCTATGTTCATGTTTTTGCTCTTTTAGAACACATAAGCTAAAATACTTATTTTGATTGTATCCCTCTCAGTTTTCAGCTATACAAATTCCAGGTCCCTGCCGCCACCCTCTCCAAAAAAAGCCCTCTTTGCTTTCTAGTGGCTTTATTTATTTATTTTGCTATTTTTTCAGTTAAAATTATGTGACTTAAATTATTTCAGAATGTCCCTGTGACTTTCATGGCTTTATTTCTTCTTAAAATTTTTAACTTAAGTTTTCCCCTCAAATCTCACTAGTGCTAAGAAATAGAAATCAACTTAAAAAAAGTCTTTATACCTAAACATGCACATCTATACATATATGCATATATAATTGTGCATATAATTATAAGCTCCACACATCAACATTGCATATGAGCATTTTGAACTCAGATAGTAGTGCATATTTTTTTTCAAGAAGGAATATCTATGCCGCATTGTTATGCTATTGATTGGAGAGTAATTTTTGTCATTTCATCAATATTTACTTAGATTCTTCATGTGTCCAGTTCTCAATTAATCCTTATATAAATTTACAACTAATTTTTATTCCTAAATGTTCTAAAGGATGTTCTAAAGGTTGTGGAAAATATTCAAAGATGAGAAACTTCTGTTGTAATCTCTGTCTTCGAAGCAATGAGAAGAAAAAAAAGAAGAAACCAATATAGTAATCAGGATATGGAAAGTCTATTTAATAAAATTGATAAGGACATCTTTGTATAGTAATAATTCTGTGACCCATTCTTTGCAAAAGAATCATTAACAATGTCTCTTCACTTTCCAGTTTCCTTGCTTTCTAGATTATTAATTATGGTTCATTCTTTCTCTTTCTGATCTTGCTAAAAACATTTTTTGGGCTAATAACTAGAAAAATAAATGGCTACAAACCTGACATCATAATAGTTATAATTATAGTCAATTATTTTTAGCAAAATAATGAATATTAAGATATCTGAAACAAAGTGAAATGATTCAGTCATAAGTTATGTCATATTTTTATGGAAATGCATATAGTTCCTACTCCTCCAATGGAACGTGTTTCATTATATGTGGAGTTACATATATATATGTATATATGTGTGTGTTATAATTTTTAAATTTCCATTTAGCATATTCTTCCAAGTTTACTATGGCAAACTCTTCCTGCTATTTACTTGTGATAATTGACAGTGAGATATATGGATGAATCAAAAATGGTGCAACTCTGAAATATCATTTGTACAGTATGGTTATTCTGAAACTAGGTCCTCAACCATCAGCAACAGCAACATATAAGTTCATTTTAGGAGCAAAGGCTAGCTCCACTTAACTTAGACTAACTGCGTCAGAGACTAGAAGTAGGATCCCACAATCTGTGAAAATCTGTATTTTAAAAACCCTTCCAGGCAGGTGATGCTGAGTCATCTAACATGTAAGAACTAATACTCTATACAACAAAGAAGAATCATTCCATTTGACTGGTTATAATTGCTTTCTGGTGTATATCCAATCCTGATTCTCTACATAACATATCTTTTCATAAATATCATCACTCCAAAAGATTCCCTTTGTCGTCTTCTTAATTTCTACCTTCCACATGGAAGATCTCATCCACTCTGTTAGATTCAATTAATATCTTCTCCCCTGAGATAATTCTATCTCTTCTTTCTTCCTTTCCTCTTCCCTACAAATGGCACCAACATTTTCTACTTCATCAGGCCAAAAACCAGGTAGTGATTCTTGACTACTTCCCATTTTCTCTCATTTCTCTGTTGCCTGCATCCACTAAGGGAACAGTTATTAACTGTTTTCTACCTTTTAACCATAGTATATTTCCTCATTTGTTTGGACATAGAATACACAGAAGGTATTAAAAAATGTCTAATCCCCACCACTATTACAATACAAAAACTACTAATAAAGGTAATGTGTACATAAAGTGAAAGGCAAAATTTTATTGTGAAATATAACTAAATTTAACAAAACACTGAATTCTCATGTATAGCACATTTCCATCATCCTTCTCTTTTGCCCCTTCCCAGTGCATCAACCACACTCCTAGAGGCTACTGCTGTTCTAATATTTTGTTTTTCACATTTCATTTGTATTCTTCCTTTTCCTACTTCATACAACTAGAATCATACAGTATATACTCTGTTGTCATTGAGATTCATACCTGCTTTTGAAAATGGCAATAGTTTTTTCTTTTTGTCTCTAAAAAGTATTTCATTATATGAATGTACAATACTCTCCGCCTTTATATCACAACCACAAACAACCCCTAACCTTCACCTTGGTTTAGTTTTTCCTCCTAATAGAACATGCTACTATGTTCTATTATTGCTTCATCTGAGTATTTTCATGCCCTGTAATACATTCTGAAAACCAATATGATATAATGTGTAAGTGTATTCATCTGGAGTAAGAATATCTGAATTTGAACTCTGGTTCTCTAATTTAAGTAGCTCTGTGACCTTAGACAAGTAATATAAGCCGTCTGTGCCTCAAATTTCTTAATTTTAAGTACTTCTCTGAGTAGTTAATTGCCAAGGTTATAAAATTAAAACCATGTGAAACAATAATGTGACACATACATGTGGACTCAGAATGTTTGCTTTATTTTTTTTGTATTTAAAAAATATCCATTTGTCCACTTACCTGTCTACAACACTGTTCTCTAAACCTTCTGTGAGTAGTGACCATTGTTGTTACATAACTAGAATATGGCAGGCACCAATGTGTTTATTCAAGGAATGAATGGATTAGATTCTTATCGAGTACCTCGCTGTAGAAATCATGGCAACTCAGCATGTGTTGCCTATGTTCCACTATTGAGAAAATAATTTATCCTAACTTATTGTGATAGATACTGCAATTGTGCCTCAAGACTGAATCTTCCATTCTATGCTGTAGTTAGAGAACTCCCTGAATTTTTGACGTAGCATACATTATTACACATCTGACATTGTTTCCTAACTTAGCTCAGCAGTGAAGGCTTTGCCGAGATGATTACCAAAAGTATTGAATAGAATTGGGAATTACAGCTTCTGTCTGTCTGCTGTACAAGGTGGTTACTTGATCTCCACTTCTGCTTTTCTGATTTTGTGGGCCAGAATACCTATGGGGGGCCCTTATGAACCATTTTAATCATGCAGATGAGGTCAATACCTTAGGGGAGGATGGAGCAACAGGAGAGAAGAGAAGAGGTCCTCTGGATGACCACTTAGAAGGTTTTTCTGGACAATTTGTACTGTTTCCATACCTCTGGAGTGTTGGGGGTGGTGGGGAGAGAGAGCAAGATAGGGAGAAAGAGAAAAAGGGAGAAAGAGGAGAAAGGTGTATCTTTGTTGAGCCATTGCAATATTTTTGATTCATTTTTAGAATAACTCAGCTTGTACCTTAAATAGTGTACTAGTTCAAGAAGAAAAGAAGGCACATGTCCAGAAGAATCACAAAGAACTCATAATAACTACACTACAGATTCAGTTATCATGATTGACTTTGAGAGTGATGCTGCAGAATTGGGCTACCAGAGAATTACTGCCTTTTCTACAATCAGAAAATTACCTGTGGCATTGAATACTTGCTAGTACAACCACTGATTTCAGATCCATGAGCAGGTTTTATAATCAGAAACATTCATGACCAGGAAACTCTTACTATTAAGAATTTGACGATGAAAAATCAGACATGTTCACATTGGACTTGCTGGCAGAAACTGAGTAATTAGCAGAGTGTAGCCTCTGCCTCACTCTGCCCTCTAAATCCTACTGGAATGTCCCTGTTGGTGAACACTTATTTATCCATAACTGTTGCTGCAAAGGTGTCTGTGGAATCTTGTATTTATCTTTCCAGCCTCTGCAATGCAGTAAGTCCTTTGATACTCACAGGAATTTGGAAGGAATGTTAACCACCAAGAAACTCAACTCCTTGTTTAGGATGTGACAATTTTACAACTTTTATTTATTTAGTTTATTTACAATATTATGTTAGTGTCATGCATAATATATTGATTCAATGTTTTTATAGATTATACTCCACTTAAAGTTATTATAAAATAATGGCTTTATTTATCTGTGCTGTACAATATATCCTTGTTGTTTATCTATTTTATTTGTAGTAATTTGTATCCTCTAATCTCATACTCCTGTCCCTCCTGCCTTCCTTCTCCCCACTGGTAACCACTAGTTTGTTCTGTGAGAAAGTTTTTAGATGAGATTAAAATTTAAATGGCTAAGCAGCTTGCTCTTTGTAATGTGGATGGGTCTCATCCCATCAGTCAAGCCCAGAATAGAACACAAAGGCTAAATAAGAGGGAACTCCTTCTGTCTACCGTTGTGCCTTCAAACTGAGACTTTGATTTTTTTTTCCCTACCTTTGGACATAAACTGAAACATGGGTACTTCCTGGGTCTCAAGATTGCCAGTCTTCAGACTGGAACTACACCTTTGGCTCTCCTGGGTCTCTAATTTGCCAATGCATTCTGCAGATCTTGGGACTTGCCAGCCTTCAGAATCACATAAGCCAATTTATTTCAATAAGTTTCTCTCTCTCTTTTTCCATCTCTCTGTCTTTTTCTCCCTCTCTCCTTCCCTCTGTCTCCTTCTGTCTGTCTGTCTGTCTCTCCCTGTAATAATGTATGTATGTATGTATCCTGCTGGTTCTGTCTCTCTGGAGAACCCTGATACCCCACTGTCTACCCTATCCTCATTTGACCATTTGAGAAATGTTTTAGAATTGAAATTTACCCCCTTCATAATTTTATTAGATATACTATCTATATGTATTTCTATGTATATGTGTATGTATTTACTTATTTATTTTAGTGGTTGCTATAAGGTTCACAATATAAATTTGGTACATTCTATGCCTGATACTAAAACTTTTAGATTCTTTTTAATTTAATCTGGTCATTCATCCTTTAAGGAGCTGAGACTTTGTCATTCCTGGTACCATACAACATATAAGGTCATTATACACAATTGAATAAGTATCTCCTTCATCAACCGAAAGATCATTATTATGATAATTTCTCAAATGTAAGCAAATCATTTGACATTTTGAGTATTCTGCCTCTACTATGGTCCTCATGTCTACCTACATGTATACTTGATTACATCACCACTGCTCTAGTTTAAACTAATTCTGACCTGGACGTTTGTACTATTGCAACTTTTTAAATGTGCTTAACAACATTAAGAGTGTCATAATTTCAATAAAAAAATTAACTGTAATGGGCTCTTCACATTACTTAAAAATTTTTTATTCTTAAAGCAAAGAAAGATTTATCAGAGATACCTGACATTTCAAAAGACATTTCAAAATACATTACATGGACTTTGAAACAGTTTATAATAATAATACCATCATTCATACTAGAACTACTCAAACTGGAGTAGTACACACTCCACACGCAAACACACACACACAATTTTTTACTATACCCAAATTAATTTTTATTAAATTATCTCCTTTTAATGTGAGAAGTCTCTGATAATTTTTGTTTCTGTTTATTAGTAACTGCACACAGAAACTCTAAGTGAACTCTATTTCATGCTTTTATATATCAGTTTTCACTGACATCAATCCTATTATGTTCTTTAATATGCTTTGTAGTCACATTTAGTAAAAAGAAATGGCAGAACCATGTAATCATGAGATTCCTGAATTAAGCAGAAGACTCTATCATACTGTTGTATTTTATCTGCTCTGGGTACAACTCCTTCACAAGAGTGCTTTACTTCTCTGTGTCAACCACATGACCTTGCAACTCTTTGTCTAGAATTTCCTCTTCTAAAGTCAGCCAATACAAAATTGTCAGCAAAATTGTCAGCATTCCAGTTTCAGGGCTGATTATGTCATCCTCCTACTCTGTCTAAAACAGCCTATGACACATTTTTTGCCTGCAGAATCAAACTCTGCATTCTGGTTCTGATGTTGAAGAATGTGCACAGTCTTGCCCCTGACTTCTCTGTGCAGTATATTTTCCATTATGAGAACCCTTTTTTCCCTATGCTGTATTCACAGTAAGCTCCCACCTTAAGTGTCTTTCCCTGGATCATTTCCTTTGTTTACTTTTTCCCTCTGGCTGGAATATCACTCAGTGTTCTCTAAATGTTGAAAACGCATCCTGTCTCCTTTCTAATGAGGTGGTAACCTGGTCTGGAATTTTGATTATAAAAAAAAATAATTTTTAGCAAAAAAAAGTTAAAAATTTCAAAAATTGGAGAGTGGGAGGTCAGACGGTGAAAAAGAACAATTTTATAATTTTATGCAACTAAAAAGTACAGAAGAGATCTTTTTATTAGCAGTATCTGCCTCCAGATACTCAAACAGCATTAGCAGATCAAACCTCTTTGTCCCAATGTCTTTGTTCTACTTATTTTTTCCCCTGAATTGGTTTTCCTCTCAGAGGAGCTCTGTGCATGTACTGGATCTTGGAGGTTGCAGGCTAATAGTCTCATCAGTGAAAGGGTAATTGTGTTTTCAGAAGCCAGAATTGGATCTCATTGGTTTGACTTGGGCCATGTGCTTCTCTTAAAACAATGAAGGTGCCCAAGAAAATATACACTGGTTATTGAATTGGCCTTGGCATGGGTTTATTCTTGGAGCCAGAAAGTGGGAAGGGGAAAGGGACAGTGAATCCTCCTAAAACCAAATGAGCTGAAAGTGGATTTGGGATGATTCCTCAAGAGAATCAGTGCTATTACTGAAAGGGAGGACAGACACTGAAACAGGCAAAAGGCAGATTCCATTACAAATGATTTTTTGTATCACTCAGGGGAAATAACTTATTTACATCCCTTAGGACTGTATTCACTCAGGTAATGCATCCCAACTACTGCTGTTATGGTATGTAATACATTTTTATCCTTTCTCCTAGGATGAAAATTCCTTTTGGACTTACGGCTTTAATTGTTCACAGAATTATTGTAATATTTTATTCAAGCACTCAGTACATATTTAGTTCTTGCATAGTGTTTTATTACTCTAATACTTTTTGTTCATTAATATTGAAGAATCTTAACTGCTAATTATTGCATAATGTATTCATAATTCTAGTGTAAAGATGGGGTACAGTAGCCTATTGACCTTCATATATTTTGTGCTGTGAAGCCTAAAGAATCCTTGACTTTCTTCCTTTCCAGAAAAAGGTAGTTATTTCCAAACTTTATGAAAGAGTCAGCAGTAATTGTAGGTTGAAAGGATGAGGGGAGAGTTACTAACTTTACCATGAATTGTATGCATTTCATGAAGGTTTTATTCAAGAGCTAGGGAAAAATATAGGGACTCGTGAAAATATAGTGACTAATGTGAGAACATAAGGCTAAAATGGTAGCTGGTGTGAGATACAGTGGAAACAGAAGTTGTAGAAATCAAAAAGTTTAAGTCTCTTTCTAATTATAAATAATGCAATGAAGAAGGTAAATAATTTAAGTTTTAACCATGAGGTTGTTGTACATTTTTATTTGGAGCTTCTGTCCTATCCTGATGTATCTGAAAATATGCTCTCTAATGTAATGTCCCATAGCATTAAAAATAGAGTTAAAATGTGGATGCAGAATAGAGATGAAACTCTTTCGTCTCATTCAGGAGATCACTGCAAAGCCAGGATACGGTGCTCTCCATCAGAAGGATAAAAGGTGAGCTCCTCCTGTGGACAGTCAAGCCTCCAGCTCCGAATAACTGAAAGAAACCCTCCCTCACTACGGGCTATTAGGAGTAGTTCTCCGTAGGAAGCTTTAGAAGGGCACCGTTCAGCCAGGCTTTGGAACAGCTTTATGCATTGTTAAAGAAACATAGGTATTAAAAGATTAAGCTGGTGTTGAAAAAAGCAAATTAAATGTCTTCCAAGGAAAGTTTGAGATTACAAGGATCCTGTTCCCTCCATGTATACTATTTTCAGAGACGTTTTCTCTCGCCTATTGCACTGAGCATTTTATACATAGGCTGTACTTGTTTTATATGATGGCTGTACTTGGACATAAATGCTGAAATGTTTTCCCTCTTCATGTTTGGTGTAGAATGTTCTAGCATTCTATGCTGTGAACAACCTATTGGTTGATGAAATAAGTCAATAAAACATCAAGACACTATCAAGCAATGTTATCTGAGAAGTTAAAATTGTGCTAGGCTAATTTTTACGTTCATATAAAAAAAAGACTATGTTAAACACCTTAATGATCTGAGTAAAATAAAGAATATGACATGTGGTAAGAATGAATTTATTCTACACACTGACAAACACTCTGTAAATAATTCTATTATAAACTGGCCCTGATTACCTCCCCAGTCTTTTATCATTCCCTACTTGTAGTGTGTGATATGGTCCCAGTATACTTTTTTAAGATCCTTGAATGAATTAGGTTTTTAATTTAAGAAAAAACCTTTGACCCTTTTCAGTTGTTTCCTTTGCCATTCCTTCATCTGGCTACATTAAAATCATACTTTAGGTCTCTGAACATTTCTTCCAGAAACCCTTTCCTCCTTTTGCCCAACCCTATGTAAAGAATTTCTTCTCTTTATTCCTCCTGCTTTTTTGGTTCCATACACTTCCTCTGTCATCACCATTGATATTATTTTTATTCACTCATTCTACACATAATTATGTATTGTTTGTGTCTTGTGAGGACTATTGAAATATATATTCTCTGTTCTTATCTCAGAGATTACTTTTAGGGTAAAATATTGACATTAAGTACATAAAATAAATAAACAAGTTAGACTGTGCTGAAGGCACTAATTACAGTTATTAAATAAGGGAATAACTATGACTCTTTTAAAAGCAGTAATTACAATTATTGGTTATTACTCTTGGAGGGGGAAAAAAAAAAACAGAGTAATGAGAGCAATAACAATTGGTATAATTTAGTTTGGGTGGCCAAGGAAATATTTCCAAAGAGCTAAAATCTTAATGGGAATGAAGACCCAGCTGAGAATGTGAAAGAAATACAAGGAATAGCAAATGACAACATGTAAAAATCCTAAGTTAAAAACAATATTGTTATAGAGATAGAAGGGACTAGAAAGAGAATAGTTTGTATTAGTGTAATGAGCAAAAAGGACAATAGTAGGAGATAAGGTCAAAGAGATGAGGATGGGTCAGAAAATATAAAGCCTTAGGATCATAGTTAAGGGTTTATATTTTATTTTAATTCCAGTGAAAAATTCATCTCCATCCAGAGAGATGAAACAAATTATATAGAGACAGTCAACTGTTTCTTAGTATCTTTTCCTTCCCTCTCAGTTTCTCACTATGTCTATCTTTCTCTTTCTTTCTCTTCCTTGCACAGAACAACCTCGATGTTTTCTTTGGATGCAATGATCACTCAAATTCCCCAGTCTCCCTTAGAGCTAGCTTTGGACATGGAAACTTGCTCCAGTGACTTGTAAGCAAAAGTGATGTGTGAAATTTCCAGATGATCTTCTCAAAGTTCAAGCTCTTTACTCTAAGCTTCTTTTCCCCTTCCCATGGGCCAGACTAGTATGTGGAGACAAGCTCATTTAACCACGCAGATCAGAAAAACACCATGGTAAAAAAGCAGAACAACAAATGATAGAAACTGGATCTTTGAATGTCTTTCAGTTGCAGGGTTTCTCTGCCTGCACTATGTCAATGAGCTTTAAATTCCATTTTATTTAAAACACTGTATTTTCTTTCCTTCTTTTTCTTTTTCTTTTTTTTTTTTCATTTTTGCTTTGATTTGTTTTTGTTACAGTAGCTCAAAGTAATTTATTTTTTTTGGTCACTTTTTAAAATAGCTTTATGGGCTAGAATTTACATCTTATACAATTCACCCATTGAAAGTATACATTTCAGTCCTTTTTTTTTTTTAAGCATTCTCACAGATATGTATAATCTTCACCACAGTCAAATTTAGACCATTTTTACCACCTCAAACAGAAAGCCCTTCATCCTTCTTCTATTATCCTCCTATCCTACTGTTCCCCCTCCCACTTCTAAACAACAGCTATTCTCCTTTTTGTCTCCATAGATGTCTTTGATCTATACATTTCATATGAAAGGAATAATATAATATGTGGTCTTTTGTGACCAAATTCTTTCATTTAGCATAATACTTTCAAGGTTCATCCATGTATCAGGCATGCATCACTGTTTTATTTGTCTTTATGGCTGAATAATAGTCCATTGTATGGATATACCAGTTTGTTTATCCATTAATCAATTCATAGAATTTGGATTGTTTCTATCTGTTGGCTATTGTGAATAATGCTAGTATAAACCTTCATGTACAAGTTTTGTGTTGATTTATGTTTTCATTTCTCTTTTTGGTATAAACCTAGGAATAGAATTGCTGGATCTTATGGTAAAACTATATTGAATTGTTTGAGAAACCACCAGAATGTTTTCCAAAATGGCTGCACCATTTTAAATTCCCACTATCAGTGTATGAAGGCTCCAGTTTTTCCATATCCTCACCAAAAGCTGTTACTGACTTTTTGATTATAGTCATCCTAGTGGGTATGAACTGGTATTTCATGAGGTTATGATTTACATTTCTCTGATGACTAATAAGATTGAGCATCTTTTCATGTGCTTATTGACCATTTGTATATCTTCCTTGGAGAAATGTTTATTCAGATACATTGCCCATTTTTAAATTGGGTTATTTGTCTTTCTACTATTGAGTTATAAGAGGTTTTTCTTTGTATTTTCTTAATTCAAGTCCAGTATCAGGTATATGATTTACAGATATTTTCTTCTATTCTTTGGATTGCCTTTCACTCTCTTAATGGTGTCCTTTAAAACACATGCATTTTTTAAAATTTGATGAAGTACAATTTATCTGTTTTTCTCTTGTTGTAACTTTGTGCTTTTGATGTCATAGCTAAAGAATCCTTCGTCAAATCCAAGATCATGAAGATTTATTCCTATGTTTTCATAATTTTCTTTCACAGTTAGCCTGGCTAGAGGCATATTGAAAGAACTAGCTTTTCATCTTGTTGATTTTCTCTGTTGATTTCCTATTTTAAATTTCATTGGTTTCTTTTCTAATTCTTATTACTTATTTTCTTCTGCTTACATTGAGTTTAATATTCTCTTTTTTCTAATTTCCTAAAGTTATTTTATTTATTCATCATTTTAATAGACATTTTCACTTCTGAAAAGACCACTGTTTTTATTGCAGGAAATACAAAAAGAAGAAAGACAGGAAGTAAAAAATATTTATTATTTACTTTTGATTTCCATCATACCACATCCATACAAAAATTTAGTTTCACCTACGTGCAGAATTAGTCTTCCCATATGTATTGATGAAGAAATGGAGGATCAGAGATAACCAGTTTTGCTTAATACAGGTCAAGGACATAAGCCCAAGCAAATGTTCTTTCTACCATTATACTGACTTTCACTGATAACAATGGAAAATGTCCCTTTAGATATACATTTAGAGAGAATAAATGACACGTTTAAAGAAAGAATTTTCAACATAGATGTCTTTGACATTTCAAAATATCTAGCTTAATAATACTTGATTTTCCCAACTGCAGGTTTAAAAAAAACCTGAAGCAAAATTATAATACATATTTTTTATTTTACTTTCTTTACTAGAACTACTCATTTTCGGGGTCAGGTCCCTCAATCACAATTTTTAAACAAATTTCTTAAGTATTTAAACATTCTAGGCCTTCCTTATGTCAGACTCACTTATGATATCCAATCTTTAACAAATAATAATCTCTTCCCTCCTCTACCTTTAAATTATTTTATAAACCCCTAAAGCTCCCAAAGGGACAATATAACATTCAAGAGGAGGCATTGACCAAACTAGTAAAGGTTAGAAGAAAAATTTCAGGTCTTAGTGGAACAAGCTTAAAGATTTCTCTCTGAATGGGATCTGGAGCTACCTTAATCCTTTTTTTTTTTTTTTAAATCAGTGTCACTGGAGACTTTCTCTATTGTATAGAAAAGAATCAAGATGAATTAGTTATACTCCACTTGTGTTACCAAGGCATTTCCTAACCTTCTGTAAAATCTCCATACTGTAGCATCGAGAAATGATTAACTATTTGCTAGGAAAACGCAAAAAATACAGTATTCAAAGTTCTTGGCTTAAAAAGTCATACAAAAAAATTTACAATTTCCTGATAGCTTGCCTATTATCTGATAAGATGAATGCAAACATTCTATTTAAAAGACATTTTCTCAAATTTTTAAAATGCTGTTACTTGCATAGCTTACCTCTTTGTTATTTAAAAAAAAATGGATGGAAAAATAAAAACCTTCTACCTTAACATGGTTCTTTGCCCTACCTGACTTTCTTTCTTACTACTTCTGGAGTCCCTTTGCTGATACCCTTTGCTGTTGCTGTTCATCACATTTGGGACATCAGCAGAGTAGAAGTTTTCTTGTCACACATTTTAGAAGACACTTATGCTTTATTTTCCTTGCCATCAGTCTCAAGTTTTTCATGCTGAAAGATATGCCTTGCTTTGCTGTTTGCCCCTACACAGTCCTGTAAGATCTTATCACTTCCTGGCTGGATATAGTATCTTCTGGTTTTGCCAGAGGCACCTCAGTTTCCCTGAGTAGAAATCACTAAGGACCTAATGAACTCATTCTAGTCACTACCAGGACTGCTACCACTGCTGAAATTGTGTCTTTATTGTCACTGACTTTACAACTCATTGCTGGAAATTTCGTAAAGGGAACATCTACATTTGTTCACTATTGGATATTTGTATCCCAGACAGGATCCACTTTTGGAGGAATGTCAGCCTTCTTGCTAAGGAGATTGGAAGCTACCAGGATTGTTTCCACTAATCCAAAGTGAGAGTTCAACTTAGTCATGAAGAATATCAGTAAGTAACTTGTTATTCATTTTAAATGCATAAAATCATATACTGTTAGAGCAGTAATTGACTAGAGAGAGAAAGTCTAATGTTCTGTTTTTATAGATAAGGAAACTAAGGCAAGTTTCACCTTATTCATCCTGTTAATAATTTCTTTCCATCACATATATTGCCTTCACTCTGTAAAGTGGGTCTTTAAGGATTTTACCACATATTTTTTAAGAAGAGATGGAATGTTTAAACATGTTTAATGATGAGAATTAAAATAAGCCTCATTGAATCTCTAAAAATTATTGAAAACTTAGCATATGAATATTTCATGGTAAAAAGAAACAAGGTGGTCATGGAGGGGAGAAACAAAATTTAACAGGTTTTCTAAGTCTATAATTATACCTATGGAGTCTAAATTCTAAAGGGAAACAGGCACACACACATGCATGCATGCAAATAGTAAACAGGTAACAATCCTAAGCTATGATATGGTTCTTTGCTATTTGTATAAGATTTAACCATTCCAGATTAATACTTTTCTTTGTTATTTAGAAGTGTCTAATGTCTAGGTAGGAAGACTCCAGAGTTTTCTGCATAGTCAGGTTAAGCCTAAAATGATTATAAAGTCTCTATATCTGATTTACTTTTTCTTTCCATTAGAATGAAAAAAAAAACACTTTATGTTTTATTGAAAAAGTTAGTCTGATCGTTTTCAGTGCATTATACTCTAAAATTATATTTTGGGAGCCTGAATAAAGACATAAATTGTCAATAAATATGACCTACAAGAAATATTAACACACTGAAATATAATTAATTTATATAGAAACTATAGACAAATGCATGAATGAGTAGAAAAAACTAGACAATAATAAAAATGTATATGTACATGTACCATGAACACATAAATGAGATTCTGTCCGGAATTGACAAATTCTTTAATAAAATAAAGTGGGAGAATATAATTGAAAGACATTGGGGTGGGTGAGGTGGAATGGAGCTGGTAAGGGAGTGAAGGTGAATCAATGTATCAATTTTAGATTTGGTGAATCAATGTATCTCTGAATTGTAAATTTCACATGAAACCAGAATAATGAAGCTGATTCAGCAGAGCACAAATCTGAGCATCTGCATTCCAGGTGAAATGTGAATGGGAAAAACTTGCCTTGTTTGGGAAAAAAATGAGCAAGTATGGATAAAACATTGATAACCATGGGAAAGTGGTTTGAGATGAGATTGGAGAGGTTACCATAGACCACAATATGGTAAGATGTTGGGCTTAAGTACAATAGAAAGCCACAGGAGATGTTTGATCAGAGGAGTATTATTATTTGATACATGCTTTAAAAATCACTCTGGCTGCAGTATGGACAGCACACTTCTGCTTTTCTTCCATATGGTTGATATAAACTGGCAAATGCATTCTCATGAATGAAGTAAGATTCCTCCTTTTCTCAGTCTTTCTCTCATTGTGTGTGTGTGTGTGTGTGTGTGTGTGTGTGTAAGTTTTGTTTCCCCAAGCAATCTTTGGAAACTCCAGTGGGATAGTTAGAAAGATCTTATAGAGCCACAAGAGGTTATGGGCTATGGATTTAAATTCCTTGTAGTGACACAGGATATGTGATTGAATAATGGAATATTATAGAAAAATTCAGTTTAACTTTATTTACCACAGAGATACCAGTGAAATTCAGTGAGGGAAAAATGTTATTTTCAATAAACAGGAGCAATTTGACTTCCCTTTGAAAAAAAAAGGTAAACATTAACCCTTTTCCTCATATAGTACATCAGAAGTATTTAGAGAAGAATCATATATATCTAAGTGTGGAATGTAAAACAATAAAGCATTTGAATTATAGGAAAATACGTACATGATCTTGGTACAGGCAAAGATTTTTGAAACAGAATCCCAAAACACAAGCAGACAATAAACACTGAATTTCAGTAAAATTTTTGACATCCATTTATAGATAAATAGATACATAGATAATACAGATTTAACAAAGGACTCAAATCCAGAATATATAAATATTTCCTAGGAATCTGAGAAAGATAAAAGAACTAATTTTTTTAAAATGAGCAAAAAACTCAATAGCTACTTTGAAAAAGAGGATATTCAAATAGCCAATGAACATCCTAAAATGTGTTAACATCATTACTCCTCAGTGAAATGCAAATTAATACCACAATGAGGTTCCTTTAGCCACTCATCCAATAGTTAACGATGAAAAGAGTGATGATACAAAGTGTCAGTGAACATGTGAAGCAATTGAATTCTCATATATATTGTTATTTGAATGTTAAGTGCATCAACACTTTGGAACACAGTTTGGCATTATTTACTTCATTTAATTAAATGCTTACTCTTTGACTAACAGTTTCACTCTTAAGTTTATGATCAAGTGAAAATAGTGCATATGTTCAGCAAAAGACATGAGTATAAGAATATTTATTACAGCTTTACACTTAAGAGGTAAAAATGGAATTAGCTCAAAGTTCCATCATAAAATAATGGGTAAATAAAATATGGCTCATTGTAAAATGAAACTTTACCTAGAAATAGAATAAGATTAATACTATGGATAGACACCTTAGAATTGATGAATTTCAGACAGCATTTGGAGCAAAAGAAGCCAGAAAATAATTGGTTATGCTTTCACATATTTGAAATTTAAGTAGAGGCAATACTAACTGATGATATTAGAATACAGAATAGTGATTACTTTGGGATAATATTAATGGGTAGAGGGTAAAGGGGAAATTTGAGGGCTGCAATATACTTTATGATGATTTAGCTGTAAATTACATTAGTACATGTATGTGTAAAAAATTATTGATATTATGCACTTATGATTAGCTCACCTTTCTGTATGTTTCTGACGTGTCACTTAAAAGTAAACAAACAAAATCATTTGAGTTTTCACTCTCAAATTGCAAATTAACATATGTTTGGTATATCCCTAACTGGACTCCAAAGCCATGAGACAGAATGAGCTAATGTAAAAAACAAAATGAAGCCATACCAGTTCTGTTTGAAACAAAGTATATTCTAATTCAGTATCACTTGAAAAAAACAAAAACAAAACCAAAATAACAACAATGAAAAAACAACCGTGAGAGGAAAAAAATGTAAATTTTCTGAGGAAAGGCCATTGTAATATCACAACTAATGAACTGTTATTACCCTGGACAACACAAACACAGTGGATGGTTGGAAGAGTAGTCAAGATCGGGAAGAGAGATGGCAAAAAAGCATGATGATACAAAAGAATCCAGAAAATATAAAGATAAAATGGTACAGAAATATTCAAGATTACTCAACATCACTGTTTAATACAGGTAGAAAACATTAAATTCTTTTAACACAAAAATTTCCCTATATTTTCTACATACTAAATTAGTAACCTTCCAGTCTTAAAAGCAGATGCTACCATTAAGGCTATATTTCACACAATTTTTCCCCCTTACATCTATGCTAGTTCACACTTAACTTCCTTCAGAAATCTTGTATATATACCATATGGTCCTGGTGATTTATTGGACGTGAATTACTCTTCTTGCTCTATAACTCTCTCATTTTAGACGTCAGTCTTTGTCAAGGGCACCATCTGATGCTCTATGAAAACTGCCTTAGGAATAGAAATTTTCCCAAAGTTCTCTCAAGTGTTCTAATATGAAAACCATTTTTTTCCCTTCATCTTTCTGTTAGCAACTTTAAAAATTCTCCTGAAGGACTTAGAGCTCTCATTATAGTTCATTTACTTAATGTACATACTTTCCAACTTTTCTTGTACTTTTTTGTATTTCTTATTGCAATTGACTATATTTGGCTAACCTTCTGCTGAACTTTCACCATTGTTTGATTTAAATAAAATCTGTACAATTCTACATCTAATCCTTAGGAAATTTGAAATATAATACAAATAATAAATCACTTAAGTAATAATAATTAGAATAACAGTTCACATTCTCTAACTTGATTGATTTTTATCAAAGGAAAATTTTCTAAGGTCCTATATAGTTTCAGATTATATTTTCAAAGCTAGGAAAAATTGCTGGTTGTAATATATAAGCCAACTGAATTAAAATAGAACCCATGTTACCCAAGTGAAATTATCTACATTCATTTCAGTAAGTATTCTAACAGGCTGTGTCTTGGAATTTACATATAACTATTTAAAAAGAAGAGTCTTCATTTTGTTGTAATGAATAAAAACTGTCTTATATTTATTCATCATCCATATACATAAACAAATATGTTTTCATTCATACCATTCACAGTTATTGAGCATCAGCAAAGACTATGTCACCTCTGTCCAGGGGACTTACAGATACTCCTAATACTTCTTAAAGTTAAAAAAAAAATCATATACATGTTTATGTTTGTCCATGTAAGAGTGTAGGATGTGGATATTGAGGAATTTAATCATGATACGACTCCCATTCCATCCTGATGGCCTACTAAATTACTTCCTGTCAGGTTTCTTCTCCTGTTTATTTTAAAAAATACATGGCCACCTATGTGTCAGTTTAGGCCATCCTATAGTATTTAGAAAAAGCTTCCACTGGATATTACACTGTGTTAGATAACCATTATTAGGAGCATATGGACAAAATTCAAGAGTGATTCTTACTCTTCTTAAAGCCAAAGAAAACAAGCCTTGAAATTATCCTGAATTCCTAAATAACTCACCTTCCCCGCCCCCCCCCCCCCCCCGTTTTAAACGGCCACCTTTAAAAAGAAGCATTACTAGACTTTGTGTTAGAGATTTTTCTACATTACCACCCTATTTGCAAACTGTACAGGGAAATGCCTTTGGAATATGTGTGGTCACCAAATGAGCTGTGCATAGAGGATGGATGCATGTCTTTTCCTGAGAAGCCTGAGCACCTTCATCTCTGCAGAAGTCAGCTCAGTTAAGAGACCCACCTTCTGATGGTCACTATTAGCCAGTCACAGAAGGACAAAACCTGCTTCATTGTACTTATTTAAGATATCATAGCAGCAGGGAATAGAATGCTGATTCTCTATGATAGCACCATAAAGAGGTTTATTTTTCTTTATTTGAAGAGGAATGAAAGCTCTAAGGTAGGAAGGTGGTATCATTAGATTTACCTTTGAAAATATATGGCTGCTATGGGAGTGAACTATTAGAAGAGGACCAAAGTAGATACAAAGAAGAATTTTTGTTAAATGTGAATGAAGTTCTAAAATGGTGGTATAAGTAGTAGTAAAGATGGAGATTTAAGCACATGAATACTGGGAGATAATAGAAAGCAAAACCATTCGTACTTTGTGATAGACTGGGTATGTTAGCTGAAAGACAGTGAGGTGTCAATGATGACTCCTTAGTTTCTGTGGAATCCACAGACATCTGGCAGATTCCTGCTCCAAGGCCCCTCAGGCGCCTGGCTGCTTCCCTTTGAAGATAACAAAGAACATTCCTTCCCTAATACATACCTGCCTTAGCTGAGATAATGATCTTCTTTACAATGCCCAGAAGCCTGACCACGAGGACCAGTCACAACCCCCTACAACACTCCCCAGCCATACCCTTTCACAACCGCCTTTGTGTCCTTTGTCATGTAAGCACAAGGAGTTTAAGGTTGCCCTACCTTTTAGGAAACTTAGCAATGGAACCTAGGCATACAGACACCTCTCCTCTGTGGCCCACTGTTGCCTCTAGCAATGTATCAATCTAATAAACCCCTTTACTATCTCAGTCCTTTGTTTGTGATAAATTCTTTTACCACCTGCATACAGGCCCAACAAATCCCACAACATTTTCTAGTTACCATAAATGTATGAATGATAGAGCTCTTTCCTAGGATATGTAAAGTAGGAGGAAGGACATATTTGAGTGTGTAGTAGGAGAGAGAGCTGGGGTTCAGTTTTGGATGATCTGAGTGTCTCACCGACATTTAATATAGGCCATGGGGCCTGTTACAGACATGTCCCGAGCAAATGGAGACCTACCTTGCTTCCCTGTTAAGTTATATCCTGTCCTATTAAGCGTGCCTTATGTCCTTATTTGCTTTCTTAGTACATATTACATTTACTCTTAACTTACTTGTCTATATATTTTTGTCATTCCCTTTCTTCTCAACTGGAATAAATTTGTGAAAAGAATTAAATTACTTCCTAAGATCCAACTCCTTTCATTCTTCTCTCATCCCTTCAAATACTTGTTGAGCAGTTAGTACGTTCCATGAATGATTCCAGCCAGGCACCTGGAATAAAGCCAGTGTACTAGATGGAGTTCTGACAACTGACATGTTAGGGACCAGTGCCATGACTGGAAGCCAGGTATTTTCTACTGTTGGTCAGTATTCTCCCAAACACTGTACTGACTCCTAATACTGATACAGATCTGCCTTTTAACAGAACCAAAAACTAGGAAAATAAATGGTCTCAGCAAAAGTAATGGTGGAAATAATACAAGTAACCAGTGGAGGCAGAGAGAAAAGGTAAGAAATTGATGAAATGAGATTTGAGATTACTTCAAAGTTTACACAATAGGGGGGAATAGAAAATTTATTTTTCACCCTTTTGGGAAAAGACTATAGCTCTTTGAAACTCTGAATTCTCATATAGTAGAAGCCAATAATTTAGTTTCAGGGTCCAATGCTAAACTAAATTGGAGACAGTTTTCATCTACATCAATTTTTAATAAAAATTTGATTGCTATTTATATTTTGTGAACTCTGAGCATAGTTAACTATTGTTTTTTAGGAGGGAATGATTGAAAAAGAAGTGAAGGAAAGTGGGTTATTTCTTCATTACATTTAAAGAAAACGAATCAATAATAACATATAATATATAGTTTTAAGTGTATGCTAATTCTGTTCCATTAATTAGTTTCCATACTCTAAATCTTATTATAAGTTACATCCTAGGTTAAAATATCTTTGTCTTATTTTTGTTGTTGTTTCTTTTGTTTGGTCTTAAATGGGTTTTGCCTCACATATCAATACACTTTCTGAATGAGAAGAGTAACTATAGAATGTATTTTATTTTCAGTCTTTTTTGAAATTCATGAGATGACTTGGAATCACAATGAGAACACGTAGCATAGGAATTAAAGGAATAAAACAGAAGCACAACATGGTATATTTGTACTCTTCATCTTTACCCAACCCCTAGATCCATAGCTGGAACTAAAAGACGTAAGATTGTGACCTTGAAAATCTCCATCTCTCAAGTTTCTCCTATGTATTAACTTAATCATTACTGATAAATCTCTGACTTTTAACTATATTATTCAAATAAATTAGGATATATGGGGCATTTCTTTAACTTGTATCTATATCAAATAATATTGAATATGCATCTAATGAGGAAGTATTACACTGTGAAAGACTTTAGTGTCTACCTGAAGTGAAAGGGAAAGAGACTTTCTTCCCTATTTTTAGACAATAGAGTAGGCAGAGGCTGAGTCTAATGCGGAAGAGAGCCTCACATGGATGCAAACTGGTTTATTCATCAAACTGAAGTTTTGGATGAGAGCAATAAATAAATCTATTCACCCTTCATCTTTAGAGGGTACCTGCAGTGCACTGGGAAATGACTTCAATAATTGTATCCAGACATTCTCGCTTCAACTAGCACATTGAATATTAGTCTCTGTGGAACGTCTGCAATTACTAACTGTCATGTGAAAATTTCCATCGTTTTTCATGGGAAGAATAGAAAAGAAATATATATATAACTGATTCCCTTGAACTGATAATTGACAGGTGAAAGTGAAGAAAGTAGGATTTGGACTCATACTATGAAATCATCTTGGGAAGAGGCATTAGAATCAAGATGATGCATAGATCTTATAGATATTGCCCCAATACCTCTTTTTGAAAACCCCATTTATCATTTGAAAATAGGAATAATTGCAAAGTGTAATGCATTTCTCAATGGCGTTTACTATAGTATTTAGGCTAAAAGTGATGATGGTTGCTAAAAATAAAAATAAAACCCTCTTAAACTAGTATCATTTTCCCCCAGAGGGGAAAAGCTCCATAAAAACACTTTTGAGGGGAGTGGGAAGAGAGCATAATTAAACTGGGAGAATAAAATTATGTTGTTTAATTTGGCAATTTAGAACTTCTATAAAGTAAACCAAATCTCATCTCTTGTCAAATAGGTAAAATAAACACTGTCTTCTGGTGACAGTTGAATTTCAATTGACAAATGAGTATGATTTGAAACTAAGCTCTCATGAGTACCTTGTCAGGTATTCCCAGAAATTTAATCTGCTTCCACAGTTGCTAAAACATGGAGTAATACTGATGTCTATTTTTTGTGGTCAGTGTTCCATCCCTCATAAAAAATGTGCTAAATAAACTTGAATTATTATTAAAATATTTCTTGATTTTTATGAAAACCATTATAGGAAAGAAATGTTGGGTGAGAGATAGCATGTACATGACACCTGTATGATACTGAAACCAGTACTAGTTGACCATGTTTAGGTCCATATGCATGCATAATGAGGATCAGATTGCTTACTTTTTGCACCAAATAAGTCACTTCTTTACTCTATGAACTTTGATAAGTAACTTGATTTCTTATGTCTCAATGTCCAACTTGCAAAATGTAGGACACCATGTGTCCAAGAGCATGAAACTTGGGACCAGATTGATTTCATCCAAATCAGACCAATCCCTTACTAGTAGTCACAATGGAATTTCTTAATCTCCCTCTGATTTGCACTCCACATATGTAAAATGAGAATAGTAATGGTAATTTCATTATGGAAATGAACCTTGTCTTCTTTGGAATCAGATATATCAAGATCTATTAAGTTTAATATGTCCTGATCTACCTGTTCTTATTCAAATTAAAAAAATCAGAAATATTTCCAGTACTATTTCCTCTACAGATCTTGGGAATCTACTTATAATAATGAGTTTTATCACAGCCAACTTTGTCATAGGCAAGCAATCTTAGAAATAGGAGACAAATAATGAACTCAAATATCTCTAGAATTGTAACTGTCTCTAAAATATTGTCAATTACAGTTATTCCAAATTCAAATTGAAAATAAATTTTAACTGCTTATATTTTCATAATTACAAACATAATTAAATTGTTCAACTTTCTGCTGTTTATCATGAATTAAGAATCGTTGGTTTGCCTATTACATATTTTCCACTTTTGATACTGGTCTTACACAAAAGTATGGAAAGAAGGGAAGTCTATTTTCTCAAAATTATAATTTTTGTTTTTTATTAAGGTTCTTTGTCTCTCTCTGTCTCTCTTTTGTCTCTATCTGTCCATCTCTGTCTCTGTTTCTTCCCTTTAGTTTGGAAAGTGTTTTATTTAACTCCATATTTTAAGCTATTTCTTAGTAATTTAGAAAGAACTCAGTCAAATACATTTTTCTTGTGAGTTACAGCAGAAAAATACCATAATAGGGTTTCTACCTAGACTTTTGAAAAGTTTTGTTTTTTGTTTTTTCCCATTTGATTGGAAACAACAATACAGGGAGAAAAATGTAACAATTGGTAACAATTGATTTCTCAGGGCAGTATCACTCAGAGACCATAATTGAAAGCACTGACCTCACCAGGAAGAGCCCATTACCTGTTTCTATTACTGAAGTTTACTGAAGTGTTGCCTGTTGAGAGGTAGGTGAACTTACAGAGGAACACAGAATTTGTGTTGACCATCCAAGGAAGAATGCCATTGGATTAAATTATGAGAGGTAAACGACAGTCCATATTATTATGTCTTCCTATTCTCAGTTTGTATTTAATGGGCTGAAAATGGCAACATCAGCATCCACTCTGCTAGTATCCAGGCTGGTACTGACTGTAGTGACACAGAAAGGCAAGTTCTATCTCGGTTGTCATTTAGTCTCTAATATAAATTTGTTTAAGTTTTTAATTACCGTGTTAGTAAAAAATTATCTTAACCTTTAAAGGCCTGAGTGGAAAGCCCATACTTATACAACTTCACATGAATTTTGAAGTGTTAAGTTTGTACAAATTTTAAAGTATCATAATAATAGATACATTCACCTATTGTTATTTTAATTATGTAAAACATTGGTTTTAGTTTAGAGACCTATCTTCTAAAGTAATTAAAGCAATGTTCTTTTAAACCATTTATAGCAACAAAGACATAAATAATGTTATATTTAAATTCAGCAGAATAGTCCTCAGGACCACATTAAGGTATAAGGCAAAAAAGACTTCACATGTACCTCAAGCAATTCTCAAGTTAAAGTGAAAATTAATACTCCTTGAAGAGTTTATTTCCTGATTTTTTCACATGTTTTCTTACATAATTTCCAACTTCTGTGTTTTAAATATTCCCCTTTTCTAGGAGTATATATTATGAGCACAGGGAAAAAAGCAGATTAAATAAAAAGATAAACATAAGCCAATCATTTTGTTCCTACCTGTCATTATAGAACTAGTCAAATTTTCTCCACAAGTTTTGTTTCATTTGTATTTTTCTTTTTCAATCTTTCAGTTTAAAAACAAAAAGCAGTTGTAATAGCATTGAATATATGATTTTTTTTAAAGAATCAGTGAGAGAAACATCTATTTGATATTTTTATGGCTATATATTGAAGTTGAAATAACAAAATAAGAAGAACTAAAGTATTTTTAAAAGCTGAAATATATAAATGAAGTTTTTAACTTCTTGGTATCTTATACGCACTATTAGATGTTTACCTTTAATTCAGCTTGCCATCATCCTAATTACATTAGGCTATGATTAATGAAATTGTATATTTAACTATATAAAGTATATACATATGTATACATGTATATAACATGGTTCCAAGACAACCATTATATGACTAGGACAAAGTAGACCCAAACAACTATTTTTTTAAATGTCGCCAAAGCTCAGCACAGTACCTGCCATATTAGACACTCGCATGTATTGACTATTGAATTATAGTAATTTTCAGATAAACTAAAAATTAATATATCTTGTTATGACAGAATTTAGTAAAAGCTGCTTCTTTTCCAACATCTTATAATTCAAAACTAGTAGGGAAACAATAAAGGAGTTGCTAGGAGCTCAGACTTCACTTAATTTTGTGGATTGGTTCCTTTGCCTGGTGATCTTAATAGGTTTAATTCTCTCAGCTTGGCTTTCATCACAGTAACAACTTTGTAGAATGTTTATAAATGTTATTGGGAAAATTTATGTAAATTATTTATAACATATAGTATGTATTAGGTATTCAGTAAATACTAGCTACTACTGTAATGTATTTCTTGCATTATTCACTCTTCCTGTTCATGAAAATAATCTCATTCTTTGCTATGAAAATATTTTGTCTTATGTAACTCAGAAGTTTTATTGTTTATTCTCTTTAGGATCAGTATATTTCTTTTAATCTTTATTTTTGGTTAGTTTATATTATCTTTGCCATTGTTAATATGGGTTTTTAGTATATGTTCAAGTTGATTAATGTTAGAAGAAAATAGGTGGATTTTCATGCATTTATATTGTACCTATCTTCCTTTCTAAACTCACTACATAAGTCTAGTCATTTTTAAAGTTGTTTTGAGTTCCAAGTGTTTTTCATCTGGTTATTTTAGTTTCATGTTTCTTGTTTCAATATTAAGACTTTTGAGGACAAGATTAATTGAATATATATAATTAAGCATCTATTCTTCTCCTTAATGTAGTAATAATGACTTTACTGTTTCATAGTGAATTAGATATTTGCTGTTGACTTGAGATGCATCTATTTACATGCTATAGAAGCATTCTATTCCTAATTAGTTATTTTTAAAAATCAGGAATATATACATTTAAGACATGAAATTTTAATACTTTTATGATAGAAAACAATGTTTTCTATCGCTTACTGTCTTTGTATGCTTCACAACAGAATAGAAAGAACACAGTCAATATTATGGACCAATTTTATGATCAGTTTTAATTAGTGCATATTTGATGTAGATATAGAAATTTTATTGATTGTTGAATCATTAGTTCAAAATCACTAACTTGACTGACATTCTGCTATGGTATGATGTACACTATTGACCATAAACTGTCATGGCATTCTGAAATAAAGCCTTTAACTGTGACATTTTTTCTACATTTAAGTAATAAGAATATCTTAGTTTGGGATGCTGTAACAAAGTACTGTAGACTGGGTGGCTTAAACAACAAACAGTTATTTCTCACAGTTCTCTATGTAGAGAAGTAAAAGGTCAAGGTGTTGTTTGAATCTGACATCTTGTGAGAGCCCTCTTCCTATTTCTCCAATGGCCAACTTCTTTCTATATCCTCTATGGTGGTGAGAGAGGGCTCTAGTCTTTCCCTTCTCTTGTACAGGCACCAATCCCATTATGGGGGCTTCACCCACATGACGTCATCTAAACCTATAACTCCCCACAAACTCTACTTCCAGGTACCATTTGGAGGATCAGGGCTTTGACACAGAAATTTGGAGGGGGCACAAACATTTAGTCCATAGCAGACCTACAGATTTCTTTACAAAACCAGAAAACTCCTAATTGCTATCT
Source organism: Camelus dromedarius (assembly GCF_036321535.1). NCBI lineage: Eukaryota > Metazoa > Chordata > Mammalia > Artiodactyla > Camelidae > Camelus > Camelus dromedarius. Next base: position 62,995,969 of record NC_087436.1, on the reverse strand, counting down.
AAATGTATAGCCACAATCCCTAGATTGTATCAGAATTACTATGTTGTTAAAAAAAAAAAATCCATGTGATGGACTTTATTGCACACCCATGATTCTCAAGGGAGGGCATTTTGCTCCAAGTGACATTTGGTAATATCTGTATAGTCAGTTTCAATTATTACCACTGGATCTGGGAGTGTTTTACTAACATGCAGTGAGTCTTTGAGGCCAGGGATGCTGGTAAACATTTACAATGCACAGGACTGCCCCCTACAACAAAGAATTATCCAATCCAAAATGTCAATTGTGCCTTTTTGAAAAATCTCAATGTAAAAAAAATTAATTATATTTCGAAGTGGCGTTTTATTTTGTCTATCTTATTTGAAGTTTATATAAAAGTTTGATATTGTTTCTGACCAAAAGGCACATTTTTCTTTTCTTTCATTTTATGTTTTTCTAAGGATAAGGAAAAACCAAACAAGGATGATTTCTATGAATTTCTCAACCTTGAGACGAGATACATCAAACTTTTCCAACAACTGTTACCGCGTACTTAGAGGGCATGATGAGCTTCCACCACACCTGGCTGCCCAGCCGTGGGCTCTGTATAAACAAGGTGTCACACACATGAGACAGGGATGGCTATTGATTTTATCTTCATTTATTTTACTCTATTGCCATTTGCCAGGAAACTTTTTATAGAGTTTCACTTAAAACAGTAGGACCTCTGTATCCACGGGTTCCACATCTGCAGATTCAACCAACCACAGATTGAAAATATTTGAAAAAAAAATCCAGAAAGTTCCCAAAAGCAAAATTTGAATTTGTCACACACCAGCAACTATTTACATAGCATTTACATGGTATTTACAACTACTTGTATAATATTTATATTGTATTAGGTTATATAGATAATCTAGACATAATTTAAAGTGTATGGGAGGATATTCTTAGGTTACTATGAATATACTACGCAAATACTATGCCATTTTATAGAGGGAATTGAGCATTTGTGGATTTTGGTATCCACAGGGGATCCTGGAACCAATGCCCCATGGATCCTAAGGGACCAATAACTTCACCTCTGTATTTTGCTGGAGTAGAGTTCATGCTTAAAAAGCACTGTGCAGCAAACATTGACTCTTATTTAAAAGGAAGCCAAAGAAGCATGTGAGGGTTGAGGAGAATTCTTCAAGCTCAATAAGTAGGTTCACAGAGAACTGACTATTAGATCACATTTTACAGAGTGCTAAGTGCTCAAATGATGGAACCCCAGATTTTACATTGTGCCTCATCAGGGATGCTAACTATGTCTATTTAAATAGACTAATTACACACTCTGGTAGGAAATACATAGAAAAAAATATAACCTTATAAGTGACCCATATTTAAAGACGATGGCATGAAGTCAATCATACAGATGCTTATAAATTTTTCCTATCAGATTTTTGGCTGTCAAAACTAAATCCAAGTATTACTTAGAACTAGGGGCATCCCCTAAACAAGACAATTAAATTATATTAAATTCAAAAGTTGAGATATGTAACTATTAAGGTTATTTTTACCCCTTTCAGAAAATAAATTTAAGAGAAGAAAATCTTAGAAATCTTAGCAATTTACTAATATAGTTGCCATGTATCTTGGGTATTCCCAAGAAGAAAAACTTTAGAGATTTTCTTCTATCATCAACTGTTTTTCAGAACACATGGTATGTGTATCTATAATGTATGAACAAGTACACTCTGAATAATTTAAAATTATTTTCTCCATATGCTTATTCATTTTTTTAAAATATTCTCTCTAAAACCTAACCTTAGAAACTCCAGTATCTGTAAACTTCAGTGTATAAGAAAACTAATAACTGATTGTTTAAAGGGGTGAGCCTATATCCTTTTTCAGTGGGGAACAAGGGGACTGGTATAAAAGTCAAGTCAAAAGTATTTTCTCACCCTTTAATGTTAATGTGGTGTGTGTGTGTCTGTGTGTATGTGTGTGCCTGTTTAGAAGGTGAGATCAGTTCAGAGGCTTTGCCCTTCCATTTATCTTGAAATTCATTAATGCTTTTCAATAAATTTTAATACATTTCCCCATTAAAAAGCAGTTCCTTTTAATCTAAGTTTATCCTCAGGTATTTTTTGGTGTTGTTTCTATTTGTACATGATAACTTATTTGATTACAATCTTGCAGACTGTTGCTTGTATATAGTTATACAGTTGTCTGTTACGTAACGATTTGCATTCAACAATCTTGCTAATTTCACTTACTAGTGCTAAATAAGTTAATTAGTGCTTTACTTGGGGTTTTCTATAAGGTTAACTTTAAAAACCTCATTGGTATTCAACCATTTTTGCCCCCCAAAATGGCATATTCATATGGTTTACTCTAATATTTAAAAATCATATTATTTGACTTTCTGACACTAAAAAATGTTTTTCTTAATTTTCTCTTTTCTACATTCTATCTATTTTACCATCCATTCAGGATAAAAAATTTGAACTTTTCTTCCAGCTTCAATAATTCTATCTTCTGGTATATATAATATAATGATTAACATATCCATTTGGTTTTTACTTTCAGTATAATAGTTTTTATTCTCAATTTTATGCTTTTTAAATCCTCTTGGTAATTTTTATTTGCTCTTTTTTTTTTCTTTTTTTCCAGCTTTTTCTATCATGAAACATAGGATTCACTTTTATTATCTGTGAAAGATAAGGCCAATATTGAAGCATTTATTTGTCTGATTTGCTGGCTCTCATTTGTGATGTATTGTTTCTATGTATTATTATTAGCATTAGCATTATTATTTACATTGCATGCATGTTACCTAGACTTTTATCTAAGGGTTAAAGTTGAATTTTTCCAGAGGCAAATTGTCTTTTTATCTGCCTGATACTTGAGAGCTCTTCTAGTGTAGAAACATAATAATTTAATTATTTCCAGAATGATTTTCAGAATACATAGGTGGCCTTACTTCAACTCCTAACTTACATAGTGATAGACTTCAAATTATTAATTATCAAGGGAGATTCTTTTCACATCTTTGTACCATTGTTGAGATATACAAGTTTTCTTTTTTATAGAAGGTTTATATCTAGCACAAGGTGTTGTCCATTTGAGGATGTTTTATATTTTGGAAAAGATTTCCTACTTGATAACTTGAATGTAAGATATACTTTTTTGTTATTGAAGTACATACAGTTAGTTACAGTGTGCCAATTTCTTATGTACTGCACAGTGTCCCAGTCATGCATATACATACATATATTCATTTTCATATTCTTTTTCTTTAAAGGTTATTACAAGATACTGAATATAGCTTCCTGTGCTACACAGAACAAATTTGGGGGGTTTATGTATGTTTATATATAGTGGCTAACATTTGAAAATCTCAAATTCCCAAATTTATCCCTTCCCGCTCCCTTTCCCCTGATAACCATGAGATTATTTCTTGTGTCTGCCAGTCTGTTTGTTTTGTAGATGAGTTCATTAGTGTCCTTTTTTTTTTAATTCCACATATGAGTGATATCATATGGTATTTTTCTTTCTCTCTCTGGCTTACTTCACTTAGAATGTCAATCTCTGGGGTCCATCCATGTTGCTACAAATGGCATTATTTTATTATTTTTTATGGTTGAGTACTATTCCATTGTATAAATATACCAAAACTTCTTTATCCAGTCATCTGTTGATGGACATTTAGGTTGTTTCCATGTCTTGACTATTTTATATAGTGCTGCTATGTACATTGGGGTGTGTGTATCTTTTCGAGCTAGAGTCCCCTCTGGATGTATGCCCAAGAGTGGGATTGCTGGATCATATGGTAAGTCTATTTTTAGTCTTTTGAGGAATCTTCATACTGTTTTCTATAATGGCTGCACCAAACTACATTCCCACCAACCATGTAGGAGGGTTCCCTTTTCTCCACACCCTCTCCAGCATTTATTGTTTCTGAACTTTTGAATGATGGCCATTCTGACTGGTGTGAGGTGATACCTCATTGTAGTTTTGATTTATGTTTCTCTGATAACTAGCTATATTGAGTATTTTTTCATGTGCCTGTTTGATATTTGTATGTCTTCATTGGAGAAGCGCTTGTTTAAGTCTTCTGCCCATTTTTGTATTGTTTTTTTTTTTGTTGTTGTTGTTATTAAGTTGTATGAGCTGTTTATACATTCTGGAAATTAAACCTTTGTCAGTTGCATCATTTGCAAATATTTTCTCCCATTCTGTAGGTTGTCATTTTGTTTTGTTTAGATACACTTATTTTTATCTCCTTGTTCCAAAACCTCATATAACTCTAAATAAAGGAACACATAAGTCCATCAGGGTTTGGCAGATCTCAGAGGGAAAAGATGATTTTTGAAGCTCGCTTTCTACCCTAGTTTCAATTTTCATTTGTTTTGTCAGTGTCTACTTTCTACCCAACTTTACACTTTTCCCAAAACATTACTTTTTCCTTTTTTCCCATTGGCTTTAACTCTTTGGTTGTATAAGTCAATGGAGATCGGTCTTACGTTATGTGGTAGTAGAAGAAACTCTTTATCTCTTCTCTCTTTCCTCCTGTTAACAGCTCCCCAGTTAAGCTTACACAATCCCATGGAATGGTAGTGTCCTTTAGATTTCTCAATCTTAGTTTCATCTCTGTCTATCCTTAACTTAAGGTAGTTTTTTGAACTGAATATCTAATAATCACTTCAATATTAGCATGGCTGCATTCTGCCTCTGTTGAAATGATCATTAACACAGTGCCTCGTTCGTGGTGTAAGATGAACTGTAGAAGAGAAAGCCAAGAGTTCCATTTAATATATGTTATTTTTGAAATAATTATTAGCTATCAAAGAGTAATTAAAATGAGCCTTTTAATATACAAGTTTGGTGGTAAAAGTAGAAATTGAAGAAATAAATTTGGAATCTGTCAACAAACAATAGCATTTTAAGTCACGGGGTTAGATAAAACATTGCACATGGGGAGTGTGGATGCAGGAGAGGAGAAGCAGAAAGACTGGAGTCCAGAGCACTCCCATGTTTACAGTTAGTCACAGAGGGAGCTTCAGGTGCTCTATCTGTAGAACTGAGAGCAATAGAGCTGATTTTGATTAAAATAGCAAAATAGCATGAATAATTTCATGATTCAAAATCAGTGTCCAAATAAATGTAATATACTTAAGCTTTAGAGATTTTATGAAACTTAGGAAGATTGAAAACGTAGGCCAAGATGCCTTTAGATGAGTCACATGACTAGTGTAATTAACCTTACTACATTTATATGTGTCCAAGTTATTAAGAGAAATGTTACTAATGATGTCTCACAGTGACATTAAATAGGCCATGATTATTCTGTCAGAAATCATTTTAAAGTAGGTATCAAAACTGTTGTTTCATGTCATCATGAAAACTTAATTAAGGATGCTTCTCTACTGTCAGTTGATTAGAGCAAAAGATACCAAGGGACTGAGTTTCAAGTTTCATCTGTAACTCAGTCAGTAGAAAGCCTGAAACTATAGACACGACTTAACCTTTCTGTGCCTCATTTGATCTATTGATCTAATGAATATAAGATGATGTTAATCTCAGAAAGGTGCTGAAAGAACTGTGTAATTCACTATCTCATTAAAAAGTACTGATAGAGAAAAAGAACAAAAAAGTAGATTAAAACATCTAGACAGTGATATTTAAGTAGAGAATTTTTGGTTTGGATATATATATTTTTTAATTCCAAGTTGAATTGGTACTTTAACGAAAGGCCTTGTAACTTAACATACTAGCTTTTAACAATGGTCACATAATGTGAGTAAAGGGGGAAAAAGAAAGTCCAGGCTGCTTTAATATTGGCTGTTACTATAAACTGCCTCATCGTAAGGAAAAGTTTATTTATGTGATTTGTGAATAGTGGTTTTACTTTATGGAAATTGATACTGCTATTTCTAGCTTCCTCCACCTGCTGTTTCTTAAGTTTGACCTAACAGATCTCTGGTATTTCAGCAATATTATTCCAAAGAACTTGTATTTTTAACAAGTCACTGATTGTTCAATGTACTGTGTCTTTTCACTCTGACTTAGTCTTTACCAGGTAAATCTTCTTGCTACACTGCATATGAATTGCTAAGACTTATTCATCCAATGAAACTGAAAATTTAATGTTCTTAGCAATGAAAGAAGTGAATATTGGGATTTTTTATCCTTTTTAATCCTTATCTGTATTTTTCCTTGGAGATAATAACACTGGATATGTCACATCAGAAGATAATTCTCCCTGAGAGATGAAAATCCTTATCCTTACCGTTATGTAGTCAGAGCAATAAAGTTCTTTTTTTAAATTTATTTTGTTTTGCATTCTGGTTTTGTAGTTGGCCCATATTCCATGGGCCAAAGAAAAAGTAAAATCATATTACAGACTAGTAAAATTAAGTCATTGATGGAAATTGTACATGATATAAAGTGGAATCATACCAGTTTGGGCACATTTGATTAGCTAGTACAGAAAATGGTGAAGCTGTTAACAGTATTTTAAAATGCAAAAGAGTAGTCCTATTTATTTTTTTCTTTAATTTTGTATCTAATTTTTCTAATTTTCATATTCTGGTGTACATGTACATTTTATCAGAGAAATATTATGAGGTGATCCATATTCTTTCTATTTACATTCTTTTAAGACTGATATTTTGTAGATTTGATGCACTATAGTTTCATTATTCCTTTTGTTCTGGTTATTTACACTATTTCCGTTTTTTAATATTTCACAATTAACAAGCAACTGCATTTTATACCATACTTTGTTTATCCATTTATTTGGTGGACTCTTTAGTTGGTTCCCCTTTTTGGCTATTGTGAATAAAGCTATAATAAACATACAAGAATATCTGTTTGAATCTACTGTTACGGGCTGAATTGTGTTTCCTCAAAATCTATGTTGAAGTCCTAAAACCCAGTACCTTAGAATGTGACTGTATTTGGAGATAGGGTCTTTAAAGAGGTAAGTAGGTTCATAAGGTCATTAGGGTGGGGACCTGATCCATTATGATCAGTGTTCCTGTAAAAAGAGGAAATGAGGACACAGATCCAGTGGTAGAGGGAAGACATATGTCGATGGAGGGAGAACGTGGGATCCACAAGTCAAAGAGTTGGCCTCAGAAGAAATCAACACTGCTAACACGTTGATCTCAACCTCTAGCTTCCAGAACTAAGAAAAAATAGACGTCTGTTGTTTACACCATCTATGGTATTTTGTTTTGACAGCCTGAGCAAACTAACACACTCACTTTCACATTCTTTGAGCATATGCCTAGGAGTGGAATTTCTGGGTCGTATATTTATTTATTTTTATTTTATTATATTTTCATTTATTCTAGATCATATGTTAATTCTGTGTTTAGATTTTTGAGGAATGATTCATTCTTTTTGTAAACATTTGAGCACTTAACCTATGCCAAGATTTGGAGCTATATATTAAGAAAGCAAGGCAAATATAACATATTTCCTTTTATTTCAGAGAGCTCACTGTCTAAAAGATAAAAGAATTATAAAATTAGAAGCCAGATGCAATGATAGAGATATTTGAAAGACATTGAAGTTTAATTCACCATATACTTGACAACACTGAATGATTTTACTTCTTTATCTCCTAAATTAACAGATAAAAATGGCACTGTGTCCTCTTAGTAAATCTTTGTGCAGAACATTGTAAGAAATGGTCACAACCCCCCCCCTTTAGCCATATTCCTGTAATCTGAAGGTGCATGTCTTCCCAGCAAGAAGTAGACTGTTTCTTTACCTTATGAATCTGTCTTGGTCATGTGCCTTCTTCGGCCAATGCAACATTAGGCAAAATGATGCAAGTAGTCTTGGCAACTGTTTGCACATTGAGGCTCATTCTTTCAGTGGGCTTGAATCTGTAAGGTCACTGTATGAAGGAACCAAGTTAATCTGGTGGAGGATGAGAGGCCATATAGAGAACTGAGACAGCCCAGCAGATACCTAACCAACTGCGAGACTATTTAGAATCATCCAGCCACCAGCCAGTCTGTTAGCTAATAACCACAGAAGCATGAAAGAGCCCTCAGGGATCACCAAACCAACCTAGATCAGAACTGTTCAGCCAATCTACAGAATTACAAGCTAAATAAAATTATTATTTTTAGTTGTTAGAATGTTAGACAACAGAAGCCAACATTTTGATTACCAGCTACTTTGACAGGATTCCTTATAATTTTATTTTTTTATTAATTGTTCTTTGTCCTCTATTAATATATTAATGTGTTCTAATCAGTATATAGTCTTATATATGTACAACCTCCTTGATGACATTAACCATTCCCTTTGGTGTTCTACCTCCCACCTTTAGTGCCTATTGCCTAGAAATTAGAACACTCTAACTAAATGTTTGTTGAATAAAAGAGCTCTTTACAGATAGATATTTAACCTTTGCTGTCTATCATTTGATTTCAAATATTTTTCAATAATTTGATTCATTTTGATATTTTTGTGGAGAAAAATTAATATCTTTGCAATGTACTAAGTCTACATGCTTGGTTTGTGAATATACTTCCATTAATTCAACCTTGGAAAATTATCCTTTTGCCAGAAAAGTCAGTGAGATTGATCAATCATAGGATCCAAATCCTTATTTCCCCTCTTTCAGTGGTCATTGTTCTATACTCTCTAATGTTCACTGTCTGAAAACCACTGGTAGGTGTCTCTGCTCAACATTTTTAGTTGTTTGAGGAAAAAAGTATAACTCTAGTTCTTATTAATCTATCTGGCTGGAAGGAGAAGACTGAGGGTATAGAAGTGAAAGAAATCTAATGTGAATATCAACTAAAGTAGACTTCAGAGGAAGGATCAAAACCAGGGATAAAAGGAACATTTTATAATGATAAAATAATTAATTCACCCATAAGACAAAAGAATCTTAATTGTATATGCTCTTAAAAATAGACTTCAAAATATATTAGTGAAAGTTGATGTAACTAAAGAGAGAAGAGACAAATCCAAAAACTAAAGATAGTCTAACATCCCTCTATCATTATTTTATTGAATAAATATCTCAAGGTATCAGTAAGTATATAGAAGAATTTTAAAAAGAAGAAGAATTAAGTCTTTGGGGTTTATAATCAAATAGCTCCAAAATATACATTTTCCCAAGTATTTAAGAAACATTCACCAAGATAGAATATATGATGGGCAATAAATCAAGTCTCGATAAATTTAGAAGGTTTGAAATCATAGAGAGTACATTCTCTAATCAAAAGCATAATAAGTAAGAAATTAATAAAATATCTAGGAAAAACAGTTATTTGAAAAATAAGCAGTACACTTCTGCACAGTCTGTAGAAATGTCACTCTTAAAATTGTGATATTGGTATTTGTTTTCCTTTTTTGTTTTCAATCTTACTGTGTGTTAAACATATGCATGAATACTTCTAAATATTAATTTTTAGTTTTTCTGTTTTTTCTGTCTTTAATTTCTACTTTTATTTTTGTGGTTGGTTGCTATTATTCTTACTTTAGCTTTAAAATAATCTCATCTTTGCAGCTTCTTATTGTGAATGCTTAGATCATGGGTTTTGCACCTCTCTTCTTTTCTAATATAAGCATGCAAAACTCTGAATTTCTCTTAAAGTGCTGCTATGTTTGCATTCCACAAGTTTTGATATCCTTTAGTATCATTATCATTCAGTTTAAAATATTTAAAATATATAATTTCCCTTGTTATTTCTTTAATTCTTGGGTTTTATAGAAATATGAGAGATTGCCCTCTTAGGATACACCCACTGATAAGTTCATGAGGAAAGAAGGACACCATGTCTGCATCTTATTCTAAAGAGACAATGATAAAGTCATTACAGAGGAATTACAGTGTGTAGTGATTATTAATACTACTGTGTCCACTTTTCTATAAATTTGAAATTATGCCAAAATAAGCATTTAGAAGAAAATAAAGTTGTTAGTCAATGACAAAAATATTTAGTTCAGGAACACAAGGATGGTTCAACACTGAGAACCTGTAAGTGCATTTCAATATATTACAAGATTAAGGGAGAATAACTGTATTGCTACCTCCATAGTTTAAAATATATTAAAATTAAATATGTATTTCAAATAAAATTCAATAAAAATTAGTAACAACCATAGGATAAAAATAAAATCCTTGTTTTAGTAGAGTACATCTATGGGAAACATACTATATTTCATGTTTATAGCAAAATATTAGAAAGATGCCTTTAAATTCAGAATCTAAAGTAGGATAGCCAGTTACCATAACTACTATTGACTCTAAAATTTGAAATACTAGCAAATTAAATAGAACAATAAAACTAGAATATACATGAAAGTGTGAATATTAAATGGAAAGAAGATTCTCATCACTTTCAGAAATCATGATAATTTAAACTAATAAGAACTAATAAAGTATAGAAGATGGCTAATTATAGATCATATACAGTGAATAATATCTTTCTTATACATTATCAAAGCTAAATGAAAGTTATATAAGAAGTTTATTTTGTAGTAGGAAATATATGTGTACATACATATTACCTAGAAATAAACCTAACAGGAAAGACATGGGAATAATCTATATATATTTACTAGTCTATATAAAAAAAACAGAAATTTAAAGAATTATATTTAATGCAAGGCAAAACTCAATATTTAAATATGTCAATTATTTCCAGTCTATATTACTAATTCAAAGCAATGTCAGTCAGTTCTATCCAAAATATCCTTTGGAACCAGATAACCTGTTTCTAAAGTCTATCTTCAGGACTAGATGGAGTAAGAGTGGGAAATGCAAAGAAACGTTTGAAAGAATATAGTATTCTACCAAACTTAGTATCCTAGTTTGTGTTTATTAAATAATATTTACCAAAATATATGATAATAATGTCAATTCAAATCAACATATTAATTCTGGAATAGAAAAAGAAGTAATAGAAGAGAAGAGTAAGATTAAATATGTGTATTTTATTTACTTATTTTTTAAATTGAAGTTTAGTTAGTTAGAATTATCAGTTTCTGATGTAAGGCATAATGTTTCAGCCATACATAAAATATGTATATTTTAATGTTCAGATTTTGTTAAATTTAGTCTTTCAAATCAAAACATTGATACTGTCTGATTATAGTTATACTGGTTACATGTGAATACTTAATTATATCCAAAGATTTAGACATTTGTGTTTGTGTCCTCAGTTATATGATTAAAATTTTTTATCATCATTGTTTGTTTTACTTTATTGGACCATTTGACATAATGTGATTTTCTGCAATGACATTTTAAAGTAAAATTAGTCTGGGTGTGTGTGTATGTGTGTACGTACACGCGTGTGCCTTCTGACGTATTCATGTGCATACTCAGGCACATGCATTTTTAAAGTTTAAGCTAGCTTGAAAAATAATTTGTGGTTTTTTTTCCCCCAGTTTTTCCTTGTTTCGGATCAATTTGTGTATTTAGAGAATTATGTGTTCTTTCTCTTACTTTCTGAAATATAAATTCTAGGCCCAGAGACTTTATTAGAGGTAATTCTTTGATAAACTTCTCATTTTAATTTGCTCATTTGTATCAGTAATGTCTTAGTATTGATTTCTTCTTGAGTCAGTTATGATGATTTTACTACATAATCTTAAAAAGGATTGGAAATGGTATTTCATTTTGGGTTTGCACTGAACATTTGGTCAATTATACTTCCGTATTGTTTTTAACAAACAAGTCTTTCATATTCTGTTTGTCATTGCACTTTTAATGTAGCTAAATATTTTTAACAAAACATCCTCTCAACATATAAGAAAGATACCTAAAGACTTGCATGTAATTCATTTTATTAAATTCTTTCAAAGATCAAATAAAGAAATGAAAAAGTGCTATTAACTTATCATCCAATAATTTCTCCACCCCAAGATACCAAGTGAGTGATGTGAAGTGTAAACCAACCATCTGCTATGCTTCATGTTTCTGTAATACACTAGTTTCCATCATCATAATGCTAGCAAAAATTGTGTGTGCAGTCATTAGATGATTTTCTGGGCATGGTGTTCCTTCCAGATGTAATTTTATGATCATCTATTTTTTGGTTTCCTTTGCAGTTTATTCATTTAGTAGGAATTTAGTGAGTATCTTCTATGTACATTGCTCTGTACTGAAATTAGTGATTTCCAAAAAAAAAGTGTAAAATATGTCTCTTACTTTCTGGGAACATTCAGTGTACATCAAAGAAAGAAACAGACAAAGGAAGAAACTATAACAATTTAAATTTCCATACAAGGTGAAACATACAGATATGTGGTACAGAAAATAAGTGCTGTAAACAATGGAATAGACTACAGAGTCTATACAGAATAAACTACAGACTAAATTAGAAATAGAAATAACAAATGCTGGAGAGGCTGTGGAGAAAAGGTGGTGGGAATTGCTGGTGGGAATACAGCTTGGTGCAGCCCCTGTGGAAAACAGTATGGAGAGTCCTCAAAAGACTAGGAATAGACTTACCATATGACCCAGGAATCCTGCTCCTGGGCATATATCCAGAAGGAACCCTACTTCAAAATGACACCTGCACCCCAATGTTTATAGAAGCACTATTTACAATAGCCAAGACATGGAAACAGCCTAAATGCCCATCAACAGATGACTATATAAAGAAGCTGTGGTATATTTATACAATGGAATACTATTCAGCCGTAAAAATGACACCATAACGCCATTTGCAGCAACATGGATGTTCCTGGAGAATGTCATTCTAAGTGAAGTGAGCCAGAAAGAGAAAGAAAAATACCCATATGAGATCGCTCATATCTGGAATCTAAAAAAAAAATAAATGAACATAAATACAAAACAGAAAAAGACTCATAGATAAAGAATACAAACTTGTGGTTGCCAAGAGGGCGGGGGGTGGGAAGGGACAGACTGGGAGTTCAAAATTTGTAGATACTGACAGGGATATGCAGAATAGATAAACAAGATTATACTGTATACCACAGGGAAAATATACAAGATATTGTGGTAGCTCACAGTGAAATACATGAATATATGTATGCTCATATATAACTGAAAAAACTGTGCTCTACACTGGAATTTGACACAGCATTGTAAAATGACTGTAACTCAATAAAAAATGTTTAAAAACAAACAAACAAACAAAAACAAATCTAAGTCTGTCCATAGAGAACAAACATGTGGTTACCAGGAGGTAAAGTGGGTGGGAAAGGATAAATAGGGAATTTGAACTCTGTACCTGTTTGGGAGTGATGGAAATGTTAGCTATCTTGATTGTAGTGGCGATTTCATTGGTATATACATGTATCAAAATTCATCAAATTGTACATCTGAAATATATGTAATTTACTATACAGAAATCATATCACAATGGAGGTATTAAAAAAAATAATCAGAATCTTGACATAACTAGAGAGTGGATAATAAGTATATTTCAGAAGTCAAGGGGATTAGAAATATAATTGGAAAATTAAGTATTTGAAATAAGTATTTTTTAAAAAGTAACTCCTACTTTCATTTCAATACAGTTTTGGTGATGTTGGCCCAATAGAAGACTAAGTGATTATCATACATTAACTATTTTAAAAATGGAGAAGCTGTGATGTTAAAGTCTTTCTTCAGGGAAAAAATGCATTATCTTTATATTTATATTCCCTGATGAATCATTTTTTCTTATTTTCAGAAATATATATATATATATATGTTGAACATCCATTTTATATCAGGCACATATATATATATAGACACTTGAGCAAAGCCATGAACAAGAAAATTACTCTGGCTCTCATAGAATTTCATTCTAGCAACAAGAACAATGATTTAATAAATCAAATAATGTGTGTTTTTTGACAAGAGATGTAACTAAGTTGAGGATTCATAGAAAGTCACCTAGATATGAGTTTGATTTGCCAATATATGCATTAGAGAAATATCATAGGACCTTCAGTGTGGAAAATAACTAGATGTGTCAATCCTGGACACAGAAAAATATGTAAAGAGCTTTTGTAGAACTCCAAGCAGGAGATGGTGATGATTTGGAATAACAAGTGAGAACTAGCTTGGAAAGAATGACTAGATTAGAAAAACATTTGACACAAGCTCTGGCTCATATCAGTTTATTGTTGAGAGGGACCAAGCAGTGAAAAGGTGTAAGTAATGATTTCCAGTTTCCAAGCCTAAAACTCTCTTAATCCATTGCCTGATACATAACATAATGCTTTGGTTACGAGTTAAGGAAACTCTGCTTGGTCTGGATGATGCAGGAGTCGACAAACTAAGTGGTCCAGGACCAAGTTTCCCCTGCTACTTGTTTTTGCAAATCAAGTTTTATTACAACTCAGCTCTACCCATCATCAGAGTTGAGTAGTTGCACCTGAAACAGTATAGTCCACAAAGCTTAAAATATTTACGATCTAACTCTTCACAGAGAAAAGTTTACTGCTTTGAGGGTAAAGCAAAACAATGCAATTCATCAGAGTTTATTTGGCTTTAGATATTCAGTGTTATCAGGACTCCGCCTCTATCTTTTAGCTTTGCTTTCATGTTGGCTTCTTTGTTGTGCTCAGCAGCTTGCTCCATGAAGAGATAGCAAGATCACTGCACCAGTTTAGAAGCAGAGCCCAAATAGAGCAAATCTTTCCCCAAAAGTTTAGCAAAATTCCATGAAGTTATTTTACACATCTAGGTCTGGACCTCATACAATTTCCAGCATCGTGGATGAAATGAGACCCAAAACTCACATGGAGTATAAGGGAGGATTTGGAGTCTCCCAAGGAAAGTCATGGTGCTATTAACTTCATACCAATAAGAAAACTTAATAGAGGTTGAAGACATTGTGAACAGAGGATAAATTTGATTTTGAGAAAAAAGAAATTTTGAGAACAAATTAATTTTTGTCATAATGAGATAAAGAAAAAATACAACAATAATAAAATCTAACACATAAAGCACACACCATGTACTAGTCATAGTTTGATGTTTAGAGGACTTTACCTATATTGATTCTTTTATATATCACAATGCTGCTATCAGGTAGATACTATTGTACCCTTGTTACAGATGAGAAAATTGAGGCAAGTCAAAGGTATATAAAAATAAAAACAGCCAACTAATACTTTTAATTTACTATTTGCTAGACATTTTGCTAAGTAGTATAAGAAACAATAAGATAGTGTTTCTTACTCTTTTTCCTGACAACACATATTGAGGAGCCACCGTTCTAAGCATCAAGTGCTAAGCAATTTACAAAAAGACAAAGCCTCTGTCATTTTGAAAATTACGATCTACTATGACATAACAGGAAATGCTAGCTTTCAGTACCCATATAGCATTAGCAAAGTATGATAGGATGCTGTCCTTTTAAATAAATGCTGAATGTTTAGCTCAATTCTCTCTATGTAGATGTGGCCTATGAATTAACATTATACCAGATATCTTTTTCCTTGAGTGTCAGTGTAAGTTTTGAGGGAAGGGAAGATAAACAAATATCTTTATCTGCTGTAAGATGTTCCCTCTGTGTATATAAAGAAAATTGTAACTATTTTTAAAAGAAGGGTTAAATTTATTTAACTTAATACATGTAAATGATGATTATTATAGGATGTAGGGAGGGGAAGATTAGGATTACAGTTAATTATTGAACACTTGCAGAATGCCAAGTACTCTTCAGTTAACCCACTTTTAAAACTGGCATTGCCATAAAACAATTTTACCAGCCTAGAAATTCCACTGGGTCCTTGGCTTCTAATGCATCATAGCCTGGAAAGACAGGGTTTGAACTCAGTTGGTTACAGCTGGAGCCAGTGGCATGCTCCTCTTCACTGCCTGCTGCTGCCTCCCCCAACAGAGCCCCATTGCTTACATGGGTGCTGATTGTTCTCCATCTTGTGAGATCTGAGGCTTCGCAGCTGACTTGGTGAGTAGAAAGAAAATTACAGTCCCTTACTGATATCCCCAAAGTTGGGAGAGTGGCTGCAAACATCCTACATGACTGTAAGAGTAAGAGATTTGTGAACTCACTGTTTTCCTGACTCCCATAGTGCAGAATGTGAATTCAGGCAGAGATGGGCTCTGTCCTCCACTGTATAAGCAAGAGTGAGGCTCCTAGAGGGGCCCTGAGGTGGCTTTTTCTACCTCTGACCCCTGGGCGTACAGTTGCTATGGTCCTCTTTTACACCAAGCTGATCACAGGACAAACTGATACATAAAAAGCCCATAATGAAAGGAGATAGTTATGAAGAACAGGCTTCATCTGGGAAAGAAACCAAGGGTCAGCTTCCTCAGTGTGTGTGCTTGTGAGGAAACTACTGTCCTCACGGTTCTCACATGCAGAAATCACAGGTGCTCTGCTCTTAGGTTATTTACTTTGCGTCTTTTTTACATACTTTTTAAATGACAAGACTGTTTTCTGTTACAACAAAATAGAATATGGGGAGGTGTAATAACAATGTTTCAGTAATAAAGATAACATATAAAAAGTAGTTAAATTTATATGTTTGACAGATGGGGACATAGTATCTTTGATTCAGAGTATTTAGAATATATTCATTATTCTAGATGGATAAATTATATATTTTCTTTAGATATAAATAAACTTATTTTGTGATTATATAAGAAAAAAACTGTTTTGCGGTTTTTATAAATTCATAAGCTACTTCCTGAGAATCTGAAACCAAAATTAATCTTAACTGTATTAATCATGTTAGTTATTCTATTCAGACAGTTATATAGTTTGCATCACCTAAGTGGTATGCAGAATTTACACTCAGGAAATTTAGCTGGATTTATATACATATATATTTTTCTTCAGAAAAGAATATTAAAGAGGAAATTAATAATAACAATAATAATAACAATAGTCATGGGGAACATTGATCACATTACACTTGAAATACCAATGCACCAAAGGATTGAGACAATGATATTTTCTTTTAGATCAGATGATCTAAATAATTGCCTCAGTCTTCTATTTCATTTCCCTAAGCTAGATTCTTAAGACCTTTCTGCTATGTGGCAGTTAGGGGTGTGCCAAGTGGATAAAATAATAACTCAGAAAGCTGCTTGCTAAACCCTCTTATTACAGTTCTCATTTTTAATGTGATTTAGGCAACCTTATATAGGCATATTGTCTGAGCTAAACCTAACACAGTTCTGTTTTCTGACCTCAAATCCCAAAAACCTTTAGTTCTGCTTGAGGTATTATTATCACTATCACTGTCTCATAAGCTTGCTAATATTTAAATGCTGATAGAGTTATAGATATAGATGTGTAGGTGTAGATAGAGATAAATCCTCTTCAAAGAAATTTCAGTCCATGGCACGTTAAGCACAAAGAGAGGATGTTTATGTTTGTGTTATGTGTGTTAATAACACACAGGAAAATGTCTAGTTCCTTGAAGCAAATTTAGGGAAGGAAGGCATTACACTATGCTAATGCGCATAAATGACAGCTATCCTGATAAATGGATTTGTTCTATAAAATAATTAAAATGTTATTCAGTAGTTGAGTACTGTTTAACATTTAAGATTTTATTGACCTCCTCACCCTCAACCACATTTTCTATTGTTTTTCCTGGGAACTGACTTCTCAATCTGGGAAACTGTCATTTTGACAGGGGTTAACGCCAAAGATCATCTTCCTGCGGTGTCAAGTTACTAGAGAGACAGCTGTGGTGGGATTTGCTTTCTATTAAAGTTAGTTTGGAGGAGAATGTGAGGCCCCCAGGTACACCGTTACAGCAGGGGTTTTCAAAGTAGTGCCTGGCTGGTAGCCACTTTGAACTGTGGTATACTGATATTGCTAAAGTGTCTTTATTTCCCTTTACCATTAGAGGTATTAAATGTAAATGTTTGACAAGCACTTTTTACGAAGTGGAATCTTCTATTACTTATTTGCTTATTAGTTTTCAAAATCCAGAGAAAAAGTGTAGTTTTATACAACAGTATTTGTAAATGTTTGTTTTTATGCTGTCTCCCAAATTATACAATGTCATCTCCATTAGAGGTCCTTCTGCTTGTTCAAAACATTAAAAATTATCCATGAATACTGAATTATTGTCATGCTATATGCAAGTTTTAGAGTTTCCTTACAATTTTTACCAATCCAAAATTATAATAGTGAAGGAGAATGTGATATATACAGAATCTTTCTAAATGGAAAAGGTTAAAATATCTGTGTGGCTTTAGGAGTCTAGACTCTCAGTACCCAGATATGGAAGAATTAATCACCAGTGACTAATATATATTTTGTGTAGTTTGAATTTTATTAATTTGCATAATGAAGGGAACTTCAGCCTGTTGTAATCCATGGAAAATCAATCATTTCACGTACAGTGTTCACTTCCCAGCTTTGGAACTCTAGTGCCTGGAAATGATAAAGTAGTTCCCAGAACTTCAGTGTTAATTACAGTGTAGTACATCATCGGGGCCCTCATTTGGGAAAAAAATCTTTCAGAGATCTGTATTACATGGCTGGCCACTTCAAATACAGTTGTAATTGTATGAGAGATTATTTTTCCTCATTTTGATTTTAAGTATTTCCCTACTAAGTTGTATCAAAGATATTTATTTTATATTCTTTTGCAGACAACATTTTAGGGGAAATAAAACTAACTCTAATAAATATCATAACATTGTTTTGATCCAGGGTATGGTAGTGGATATTGTGAAACTGTCCAGATTCCCTCTTTGAGGCCTCTGAGGCACCCATTTTCCCAGCTTTGGGAATAGCAAGGCTGAGACCATTCACAGCTGCAACATTCAACTGGGAATTGCCTTCCACCACAGGGAACTACGTAGCTCAAGATGATGCCCTTGCTGGAATGCATCCTGAGGCCAGTTGCTGGCCAAGGTTGGAGAGAGGATACAAGAGTCTAACTCCCATGCCTTGGTTTGGGACCATGATGAAGGCCCAGCCCAGCCCCAGAGCTCCTCGCAGCATCAGCTGACCCTCCCACTGTTGCCGTGCTGTTGATCTCTTCTCCCTCTGCCTTAGCCTGAATTTCTCACTTCTTTATTGGTATATATTCCAAGAGCACTCCACAACAAAGCTTCTTCTACCTTCTATCCACCATTTCATGGTCTGTTCCAGGAAACCCATATAACACAATTATGCTTGGAGTGGTCTTAGGAAACAGACTCTAAAATGAGAATTTAGGGCTGGATCTCATGCTAATGTATTGGATATTCATGACAGTATATGTTAACTTATCCACATGTCCTTTCAAGAAACCGTCAAAGTTGCCTTGTAGAACATCATCTTAAAATTTAGGTTTATAAATATTTCATATCAGTTACTCAGTCTTCTGAATAGCAGAATCCAAATGAATCTTTCATTCTGCTTGTTATGTATTCTATTGTTTATTGTCAGATTCAATAATTTATATTTCCATTTGTTCTAAAATAAATACCAACACAAAAATAAAATCTTTGACAGAAGTCAACTTGTCCCATTTTAACCATTACTCACATGTAGAAAATACTGTTTTTGACAAAAACAGTAGTAGTAACAAAAGCTACCACTATTCACTGTACGATGCATACTAGGAGCTTTAGACCGATTCTTTCATTTCACTTCACCCCAATTATTCAAGGAAAGTTTTTTTAATCAACAAATAAATTTCATTTATCTAATCCTCACTGCAAATTACAGATTAAATTTTTAACAATTTTTAAAAAAAACCATAATTTATAGAAATGTTAAGTAAAGACAAATGCCATAAAGATAATAAATGGCATAAGACAGTATCAAACCCAGATGAGAGGGATTTCAAAACCCAAGGGCTTCCCGTATGCCATGTAACTTCTTAGAGAGTGAAGAAACTAAGTCTGGGACACGTTTATGGACTCCATTACATTAGAAAAAACAATCATATACAGACAATGTAAATTTAGAAGGAATGAAAAAAGGAGGTGAAGGAGGAGGCAGAGGAAGTTATTATAGCCCAGCTATAGACATTCACTGTAGTCTATACGGAGAGTTGATGGTAATAGAGGCTGAGCCCTAAAAGAAGTATTCCAAGAGACAAGACATGAAAGATGCCAGTCTTCAAACTTGGACCCAGAAACTGGCACAGCATAACTTCTACCTTGTTCCACTGGGCAAAGCAATCACAGACTTTCAGTGTTTGAAAGGGGATATAGACCAAATGTATTGATGTGAGAGAGTGAAAAAAGTATGGTTATCATTAATTTACTACAGCCTTAAAGTAACAGGGTGAATATTTAGTGGAAGATACATAGATGTGTTTGTGTGTGTGTGTGTGTGTGTGTGTGTGTGTGTGTGTTTGTGTGTGTGTGTGTGTCTTATGCAAACTTCAGGAGACAAATGCTTTCTCTATGTCTGTTTCTCCTCTGTGTCTTAGGCTCATTTTCTCCCCTCCGTCTCTCTTTCTTTCTTTCTCTCACATCACTTAACTTGGTGGCAACATTCATAGAGCCAACGTTATAGGTCTAGGAGAAAGAGGTTGAGTAGACTCTTTTCCCAATGCCAAAAAACTGGAATGCTACAGTAAGACAAATCTCCCTTTCAATTCAGAATGCTCTCAAGTCTAGAAAGGGTCGAGATTGAAAAAAAAACTCTTTGGGGAAAAAAATAAAGATGACAAATGAGATTTGTTTGGCATAGATTTTAAACTTTATATTTAATATCTTCCTGCAACATATATTCCGTGGTTCTCCATAGACCTTCCAGTTCCAAAGTTTATGTGCTTGGTCCCTTTATCATATACCTGACCCTGAATGTGTCTAAGTTTGCCATCTCTGTCATTGTGCTATAATAGCCAAATTCTAGCTAGTCACATAAAGAACCTCATGTATCTATCCTCTGTGCCTACAGCCCTTGGAAACTTGTGGCCATAGTAGTTTTCATGGATTTAGAGACCTGTTACTGGCATTCTCCTTGAAGACAGTCAGTAATCATCATATACAAGGCTGACTCCGGCGTCTCATCTGTTAGGAAGCTTCCATAACTGAATGTGTTATCCAAATAATAAATATATAGCAAATAGTGAAAAGGATTCCAAGCAGGACTTCACCAGCTTTTGTCTCAGTGTGCATACATTTTCTAAATAAATCCAGATACCTACTAGCAATTATTCTAATAAAGTCAGAGATTTTTTTCAAGATGAAAGTGAGCTTCAAATCAAGTGTTTCACTTTATAGGTGATAAACTTGAGATCCAGGGAAATTAAGTGACTTCTCTAATCACTTAATTTATGGTAAAGGCAGGACTGAAAGTTAGGTATGTTATTAACATTAGGAACTTTTTAGAATATACCTTAATGTTTCAGTATACTAGCATCAAAACACCAAAACAACCTACATTGCAATATCCTTTTAGCTTTTAATCCATAGTTTGAGCAATCAATTCCTCTTTATAAAGAGTCATATCTTAGCACTGATGTAACTTTATTTGATGTAATATTTAGTATCCCTTTTTACAGTTTGTCATTCTGAAGAGAGAGTATGAATTTGTTTGATAAAGTTGGCATTTTTCGTAACTGAAGTAAATATGAAAGGTGAGTTTGTGGGTGTTTGTATCCTCTCCATCTTAATGTCCTCATATTTTATGAAATCTGAAAATCAGCTGTATGGAATTAATCTATTTTCTAATAACTTCAGTTGAGACCAGAGATAAGCAAATTCTATCTCCTTTTATGAGCAGCAATAAGATGTCATGTACAGATTTAAAAATCACAGAGAATTGGAGTAAAACCCCAGTGACTCTGGCTACTTTATTTCTCTGCTGCTTAGGTTTCTCACCTAGCATGGTTTGGGGATTAGAGGTAACATATCCAATTCGCCTGAAACATCAAAGACCTTAAATGTGTATTAGCTTGTTACTATTGTTTCTCAGAAACTTTACATTTACCTAAGGAGATTGTGTGAACATTTTAAGATGTCAAATAAAGAAATATATACCAACATTAAACTGCATTAATAATCAGAAATACAGGCAATTGAATAGCCACAGTCTTTAGAAAGAGCCAGTATTGCATCCAGAAACAGTATCTTTTACTTAGATGATGTCCTGGGGGGAACAAATAATGGTAGTTCTTAAATTGTAATGGCTTCAGAAACCACTGGAATTTGTTTCACTCAATGAGAGAAGGTCTTTCTCAAAGATACAAGTTCCATCTAATTATTAATTTCTGAGCTAATACATCAGTAGCATGAAGCTGATTAACTCTTCCATGCTTTTTAGTCCTATAACATTGAACTTAAGTCTAAGAATTATAACTGCCAGTAGAAAGTATCATCAAAAATCAAGTGTCTGATTGTGATTCTTGAGTCAATTTTTCATTTTACTTACTTTGACAAGGAAAAATAGTGATTTTTAGATATTCATCTAATTTTAAGGACATCTTTAAATCTTTTGGGTTGATTGGAGCTCTATTTGTGAAGTTACAATCAACTATTTTTAGAACTGTGATGACCCATATTTAAGTGAAAATTTTTAAAGTAAAAATAACACTCTAACAAGTGAAATCACCTATTACAAGCATTGGTAACCTCAAGGTGACCAATTGTGGTCCCTAGAAATACTAAAACATTATTTCAATAGGGTAGAATAGATATTTGCCTCTTTAGTAAATAGTTATGTTATAAGCTCAACTTTTTAAATGACAAGATAGAGAATAAGTCCAAAAATAATTAACTTTATGAATATTAATTTAAAAATTCACTTTTTCTTCATTTTCCTTTTTAAATTAGAGTAATGATTAATCCAATGTTTTCAACTCTCAAAGCACTTGTGTCAATAGTTCCTCATACTTAGAAGTTTCTTGCTTAAATCAAAGAAGGAGTGGAATTAAAGATATTCGAGACATAATACTTTACTTTTAAATTTAAAAGGGCACACATTGGCAAAGATATTTTCCTAACTGCAAAATTCTAACATTGTGCTTGAACATCCCTTCTACAGTGTGTATACAAATTTCAAGACTGATTTTTCTGATCTAACATGTTTTCCAAATCTTCTCTATAATTGTTGCTTTTACTAGACTATGAGCTCTTTAAAGACAGGAACTGTATGACATTATTTCAATTTTACATGCCAAGTACCTATTAGATATGTTCTCATTTGTACAAAAACTAAATTTCACTGTTAAAATGCTAGCCTCCTACAAGCTAAGGTTATCAGGACTCTAGAGGCAAACTCTCTTGGCTTCTATTCCTTATCTATTGTATATTGGACCAGTGCCTTAGTTTACTTTACCTGCAAATGTAGAAATAATAATAGCATCTATTTTATAGGTTCTGTGAATATTTAAACTGTTAGTATATATTAAAATACCAAGAACAATGTGAGACGCCCAATAACTATTAAATGAAAGTTGGGCTTGGAGCCTAGAGGTTAAGAGAATGAACTCAGGAACCTAGTGCCTAAATCTAAATCCTGCTTACACCATGTACTACCTGTAATTTTGTTGTAATTAATATCTCTCCAACTCAATAGTCAAAATCTATCAAATGGGGATAATACTGTTACCACAAAAAGGGAAGGAAAAATGACCCCAGTTCTTGTCTTACCTAAAAGAGAAGAATTCGGACAGGAGACTAAAGCATTGTGTAGCAAAAGATTTTAAAGATTTTATTGGCAAAGGTAAAGTACACTTCCAAGAATGGGAGGCGGGCCCTTCCAAGGGCAGATAGCAATGGTCTTTGTCTGCCCCTTCTCTTGTACCCTTGCTTAGAGGTGATCTCTTGATTGATTGACAGCTCTTGCCCCTTGAATGCTAGTCATGCTCATCCCCTTTTGCGCATGTCCTTACCCATGGTGCACACAGAAAAACCCATGGAGGGTGCCTAAACTACAATGCAGATTATATTACAGTGATCATTGGGTCATGTCCAGTTAGGTCCTTGTTGCTACTGCGCAGTTGCAGCTGTAGGGTTCTAAACTGTTTCTTGAGGGCACTCATTTAGAGGAAGTAAAGCCCCATTTTGTTGGAGGCAGGCATAACACCATCTTCTTGACCATCCTCCCTCTCCTCCATCTTATCTGCTCAGTGCCCCCACTTATCTAACTACATAACAATAATAATAATATTCCTACTGCTAAGAAAAGTATGTGACACCTAACCATTTTAAGGTTAATTATATATCTCAAGAGGTATTCCAGGAAATTGTTCTTATTACTGTAAGTGAGTTCTTTCCCTGCAAACTTCTGTGTAATTTGCTACCCCAGTGTCCTGGGCTGCAGTTGGTTGATGTGAGCCTTGGAGGCCTACTCTCCCTAAATAAGAAACAGCCACTTTCTCCTTTGCATCATGTTCCTGCGAGGCCATAAAAGCAGGGATACTTCTTCCACAGCAGAGTAGCATCTACTAACAAGTCACTTCAAAAGTGAAGAGTCTGAGAGATCATATATCTTAAATTCTATATGGAATTGTGAGTTCAACAGAAAGATGAAGAGGGAGAGAGAGGAAGAGAAGGCAGAAAAGAGAGAGAAATGAAATGGAAAAACAATGTTTAGAATCTTTAATAATTACCATGATTTCCTTTCCTCCAGTAAACAATTCACCCATAATGCTTCATGATCCCTTTACTGTACGAGTTTACAAATGGTTACTAGGTACTTGCTTTATGAAAACAGTCAAAAAAGGACCTCCGATGTTATACAAGTATGTTGTCCCTAAGGAGGCATGGATGACATGCTAGTCTCCAAACCAGCAATTTATTTGCTTCAATGTCTAGTAAGACAAAACCTTGGGATGGGCAGAATAGGCCTGTGAAAGTACCTGACCTGGGAAGAAGGGTCACAGAACTAGTCTTTGGATTCAATCTAAAGGGTCTCTGTGCTATTCTCACGCAGTTTGGTATCTGGATACTGGGGCTGAAAGCCTTCCTTTTCTTTCTGCTTTGTTTTCCATACTATGTAATTTAAATTTTTTTCTTGAAATATTGATTTGTGATTATACTCCATTAGTATGGCCAATGGCTTGGCTTACACATAATTTTCTTTTCCCTTTTTTGACCATGGTTTCAACAGAACTATAATGTTGACTTAACCTGGCATAGTGCCTCCTCTCTCCCAGTTTACAACTGTTCTCTTTTATGAATGTTCAATGGGAGATATTTCAGTGGGTTGAAATGACACTTTTATTCTAGGAGACTACAACATAATCAAGCTGGTCTAATGATTAGTGAGTAAATTCTTTGCCAAAAGCATTCATGAGCACACAGGGGAAACATACACACTTGTCATTTGAGAATCTGTCTACAGTGTAAATAAATAGTTAGAGCAAAGCGATTTGTGATGCCTATGTTAAAGGAGCAATGTCATGGATTAAAAATTAGTTTTATTTAATAACCATGCATACATCTGGAATTTCTGGCCCAACCACAGGCTTGAAACTCAGCTGAATTTGATATTCTGTATCATCACTGTGCATTGATTCCTCTTAGACTTACTACAATCTCAGTCTGTACACATTCCTGAGCCCTCCTCCCCTCCTCGTATCCATTCCATTCTAAGGTAGTAAAACTGGTCACTGATACTAAGGACTTAAAGTGTAGTCATTTCCTTTGTAGGCTGCATTAGGATATCCAAGAACAAAATTAGTTGTGTCACATCAAATCTCCATATAGCCATTTAAAATTACCTATCCATTTCCGCAGTAAAGATCTTACCCTTGTTTATCTCTAATAAGGTAACCAATCCCTTTCTGGAACTGACCAAAAAATACTCACCTTGTTTTCTTTCCATTTCCTTTTTCTTTCATTTGTTTTTAACAGAGCTTATATTCTTATTTCTAGTCATTGTGACCATGGATCTCAGCTCTTAAAATTCCAGGTTCAATGCAGTTTATACCATGCAAAATTGAACTGAAAAGTCACATGAATATTTTAATCATTTAAACAAAAATTCTGTTGAAATTACATGGATTGTAGAATAAAATTAACTCTCAAACAGAATTACCTGTGGACAAACCCCTGGACTCTTCAAAACTGGGTTGAAATTAGGCATTTATTGCAAATAATGCAAATATTCACTGTTAGGGAATATCCTGCCTGTTTTTTTGAGGTTATGGAGGAACAGATGATCTTTTCTAAAGTGAATCATTGCCGTATAGCATTACTCATCACCAGCCAACCTCCAGCTGCTTTGTCAGCCATTTTTTGTGATGGTAATTTTTTTTTTTTGTCCCTTAATTCCTCAAGTTTTAGGACTGAAAGTATTTCTCCTATTCCTGTGCCTTTCCTTGACCTCTCTCTTTACCTCTGGAGCAGTCAGAGTCCAAAGAGTAAAACATGAAATAACAGCATTGAAAATTAGCAACAATATTCATTCATCACCTGTAAAATAGATAATGGAGGAAATGTCTAACTGACAGCTGACAAAGCTTTTCTTGTCTTCAGTCCCATGGCACAATTCTAACAGTTGCAGTTTCCCCAGATGTATATGGATGCTGACTGTGCTAGTTGACATGCTGTTCTTAGCAAAATGCAATGTGTTCAATCAAGCTGGTTGAGCCAGAGTCCATAAATTTATCATGCAAATGTTAGTGGCGAGAAAGCCTTCTCAGAGGCTGCTTATGCACAGGGAGCCAGGGTTGGCTTCTGTTTCCAACCTGACAGTTCATTCAGTGGTCTTATTGACCTCTGCCGTCTCAGGGCCAAGTTTCTCACAACCATTCAAAACACTGGTAAAATTTATTTCAAAAGCATAATTGTAATGAAAGACTCTCCATTTATAAAATGAGCACACACCAACAAAGGTTTTTCAGACACATTGTAGATGGAATGACATTTTTAGAAAATGCACCAGGGCAATAGTTTGCCTTTGTTGTAACAGAGTGAAAGATGTGAAATGTATGTCTGAATGTTAGAACTCCACTAAATTATAGCAGGAAAAAATTCAAATGTAATAATAAAATTTACTAGTAAAAAGGACTGTACTGTTTTCCAAAATAAAGATACCTAATACTAGATTGTTTATTTGACAAAATCCACATTGGTAAATATCAGATTTATTTAATATAGAGTTTCTCAAATTTTGTATCTAAACTCCCCTAGAGAATCTAAGAATGATGACCATCAGAATCTTTCATTTATCTGAAACCAAATAAAAATAAGTTAAAAATATATGTAGTGAGCACTGAATGTTTCGTAGTAATATTTCTTAAATTTCTTTAGACCCATTGTGATTTTTTTAAACCAGGGAGAATTGGGGAAATAATTGATTTTAATAGCTTTTGTTAACAGTAATATCTTGCATTTGTCATGTATCTGTAGAAACTAACATTTTTTGAGAACCACGTGTCAGATGCTATGGCATCTCAAATGTTTTAATTCTTCACCAGAACCTTCTGATGTAGGTAATTTTATTCCCTATTTTTCTCAATTGTTTTACTGATACTTTTCTCTGACATTTGCATTCTGCTTTTGCGATTACCCAGTAGGTAATTTTTCTTTCCCTTAGCCGTTTGACATAACTCCACTCTTATTATTTGTCCTAGAGAAATGAAAATGTATGTAAATAGAAAAAAAACCTGCCCTTGAATCTTTATAACAAATCTATTCACAATCTCCAAAAATTAGAAAGAATCCAAATGTCTTTCAACATGTGCTAAGTAATCTCTGGTATATCCATACAATGGAATATTATTCAGCAAAATATAATAAATTATTGATAAATTCAGTAACTTGAATTTGCCTTCAAGGTATTATGCTGGAAAGAAGAAAGAAAACTTACAAGGTTACATACTGTTTGGCATTTATGCATTTATGTGACATTCTCGAAATATTACATCTATTCATCTTTGCCTGGGTTTAGGGATAGGGGAGATAAGATTCTCAAGACATGGCACAAAAGAGGTTTTTGGGGGTGATGGAATTGTTTTGTATTCTTATTGTGCTAGTTGGTTACATGAATCTATACATGTGTTACAATTCATAGAAATACACGCCAGAAAGTAAATTTTAAAAGATAATAATTTTAAAAAGTAGTGAAGACACGAGTGTAAGATAATTTTCACAGTGGCGAGGGATTTTTTTTTCCTGAAAATGAGTAGAAGTTTGTGAAAATACAGTATTATTCAAATATTTGAAAAACTGTTTTATGGCTTACACAAAATTATCAAAATTAAGAACACTGAACTTCTTTAAAACGATTATTTGTTTTTATAATATCACTTATTTCATCTTGGTGTTGCACAGTCTTATTTGTAATTATCCTATTATTTTCATTCTGTTCAGTAATCTAATTGTGTTAATGTAACAACCAACTGTATACGCCAACCACTACAGTCATATTCCACTAATTTTAGATCATCAAAAGGATCCTTAATATTGCTGGTCATTTAGGAAAGTCACAAATTAGAGGAAGAGAAGTGCCTGAATTCCTTTTCTTCCCTCTAGTGTTATAACTCTCTTTCTATCTGACTTTATTTATTGAGTAGAGCTGCCAAGATCTTCCAGTGTGGAAATTGGAGATACTTAATTCTTGAGCACATGGCTCAAAACATTAACGTTTTAAACTTGGCATAAACTTCAGTCTCAGGGAAAAACAGCTGCTCTGCTAAGCATTGGGGGAAAATGATCATTTAAAAAGTTTTAAATAAGTGGAAAATGCTCTTCTGCCTGATCATTAGAAAGTTTTGGGAAATGTTTGCAGTTGAGGAAAACCCTGCCCCAACCTCATTAGATATTATAGTCAATGTGATATGTGAACAGGGGGAAAAGAAACACATTCTGTTGAGCATAGAATTAAAACATATATTTATGATGTCAGCACAATAATTGTTTGGAATTTTTTAGGGTTTTTATCTCAATTTGTATATGCAGTTCATTCTTGAGGGGTACTTAAAATGATGCTGTTTTATGTTGTTTTCTGGTCTACTTCCCTGGTATCATCACTTTTTTTAAAAAACTGAAGTACGTATAGTTGACATAAAATATTATATTAGTTGCAAGAGTACAACATAGTGACATATAACTATTGCCATCTTTGGTTATTTACTTTGAAGCATTTATCCAGAAATGATACTTCTTCATGTAGCAAACAAGCAAAAAAAAAAAAAAAAAGAATTCTTCAATGAAATAAGGATAACATAAAATGCTGAAATAAAGAAACATTGCTTCCATTTTCCTTTCTTGTCTCTCTCACTTTTTCTTTATCCTTCCCTCTCCCTCCTTCCCTCCTTTTCTTTTCTCCTTTATTTTGAACTTTAAAATATAATGACATAGAACCTCAGTCCTACAATAATCATACAAACAAAAAAAGAAAAAGAAATAAAAGATTAAAATAAGTAGAGGCACTTCTGGGCATGAAATTATATATATATATATATATATATATATATACACATACACATATATACAGACAGATAGACAGACAGACAGACATACAGACATACATACATACATACATACAATTTATATAAAATATCTCTATTTTTTTTTGAATTTTACCCATGATAAATCCTATGCTAGATGGAAATAAATACAAATTTTCATCACTGAGTCAATTCATTTTCTATTTTGGATGTGAGCATCTTACCCTATAGCCAACTTTGTTTCATTTACATTCTTTGGAACATTTCAAACATGATTCAGATTCTGTACTTAAAACTCAGAGAAAAGAATAGTAATTTCTTCTCCAAAATCAATGTAAATCCAGCCACTCTCAGAAAGTGTATGTGGCTTGCAAATGCACCATCCAAAGTATAATCACCAACGAATTTTTTAACTAGTATATTTACCATAGAAAAGAGTAACCTCTGATAACATTTATAGCTGTAATATCTGTTCGAAATACACATTACTGCATGTTGAATCTTTTTTCTTTCTTTTTTGTTTTAGTACATTCTGTCTAATGATGAAAAACTAGTTTTAGATAATAGATGAATAATTAACATCCCCAATTTTATGCAGTAATTAATTTTGAACATTTGTGTTACAATCACCTTTTTAAAAGGGGTGAATTCTATTTTTATATTCACATGAAATAAGTTCTAAGGCTAAAATACTATATATTTTTGTATGTGTATACACATACATATGTCTATATATATATATATATGTTGGCAAATAATAAATACCTCACTATAAAAATTTCATTTGAAAAGATAATCCTAAACATTTTTCTAGGATGGAAATTGTGTCCCAATATAACAATTATAATACTGTACTCTAATGATTAAGTTTTACTTTTTTCTTTAGGCATCACAAATTCAGTGTATACTTGGTTTTTCACTGTGTTACATTTGGAAAAGTAGTCAGCTAAGGAGTAACTCTTCCCTTTTATTCTCCCTTGTATGTAATGGAAGCAGTAATTCAGTAATGCTGCCGTGGGAAATTAATGGAATCTCAACCCTTTGCCTCTGATCTATGTCCTTTCAGAGTTATACTTTAAGAAAGACAAACATACAGAAGATTTCAAATTGCCAGCATTTTTTTCAAAAGGAAGTTACTTTTCCTTATTTTGAGACTGAGTGTAAGTTTAACACATCATTTTGGGTGCCTTCTTTATGGAATATTTTGCATAGAGAATGTCTCTCATTTCCTAATGATCATTTGATCCCTTTCTTCCCATGGCCACATTTAATGAGAACACTGACTATCAAGCTTTGCTTTGTCCATTGAGAAGCAAATAGAATGCTAGTGCAAATGTCTGGCCAGAACTTTGAGTTTCAGTTTCATCTGTATTGCCAACATGCTCTAATTAAGATAATTCTTTCATGATTTATTATTTGCTCAAGCTTGTTATAAAGGTTCTTCTGATATTTTTTTGTTTATTTTATACAGTGGATAAACAATGATCTTAAATCTATAGTGCTTCCATGGATTCCATTGTTTTATGCTATAACTGTCCATAATTAATGAATACATAGAAACTGGTAAATTTGCAAGGTAACATAGTAGGATAGAGTCAGACTGAGCACAGTTCATTGAGATTTGCAGTTTAATCAGCTAGGGTCCACAGGCTGATCTAATGAGAACAGCGCTCAAGAAAGACCCAATTATCTCAGAATGATCTGATGAGGACATAGCAACCACTTAACCAGCTAGTACTTTTGACATTGAGATGGTAAGAAAATAATCATCATCATAATAATTACTAATACAACTATTATATGAACATACAGCTATATATAAACCATCTGTCTCTCTCTACAGTATATGTAGGCTGTACTATATATTTTATATACTTTATATACATAGTGTGTACATATACTACCTATATCTATGCTAAATAGATACTGTATACATATTTATAGAGAGTGATCGATAGCTAGATGGCTGGATTGCTTAAGCAACTCCTCAAGCCATTTCCTTAAGCCAATTCATATCCCCTCTATGAGACAAGAATTTTTATTCCTGTTTTATGGAATGAACTGAAGTCACTTTAATTTTTCAAACATAAATTTGTACTTCAATAACTGATAATATTTCTAACATTGCAACATCATCTTGGACTTTGCTATTAAATATAAGAAAGTATTACATGATGACACATTATGTTAAGGCCAGATGTGTTCTTCATAATTTTGAAGATTAAAGACCTTGCATTCTGATAAAAACTGTTTTATATTGTATGCTATTGGATACAATGGATAAAATATATGTTGCTTACTGATTTTATTTTATAAAATAGTCTATAATTTTAGCTAATACAGAGTAGCTAAATCTAATCAGCATATTTCATTACCTTTCTCCTAAAATAATTCTACAATATAAATTTGGGATACCTAATCCAAACCCTTTGAGCATGTGGGCTTCAAAAATATTTTTAGCATACAGTTAATATGTACTAAAGTTATTATTTTAACAGCAATATGTCCGTATTATGAGTTTTCTACTTAAATAATTTCTGAGAATCCATAGAAATATTACAAACTTTGCTATAAAATTTGCATGAACGAATACTATCAAAAATGATTTTATGATTTCAGATTTAATATTTGATTCTGCATGTAAAATAAGTGACTTTTATTATATGAGACAATTAATTTCTCTTCACAGATATTTATGTGTGAAATTAAATATTTCATACATTCATTAATTTTATAATTTTAGAAACCAGCCACTCAGAGGTACACTAGTCAACTTTTCCATTTGTGTGAAAGCTAATTCTTTAATGGGCAGTAATAATTTTCTCTGCCTAATGAGTCATCGTGCATGCCCTGCATATTGAGTACTTAAAATACTCTTTTTATTTTCATCATCAACAATATTGGACTGTATCTTTCAGCATAAAAATTTTGATCCTTTGAGTTAGGTATTTAAATACTTCTCTTTATGTTAATGACATTGTTAAACATTAACATAATTTTGCCCTTCAAAAGGCCAGCCACATCCTCATGAATTCATGTTCTTCTGAAAGTGCCCTTGTTTGTTATTTATTCTCATTAAAAGCCTGCCAAAGTCATAGAGATGGGACCAACTTCTAGAGACAGAAGTGCAAAATGACACTATGTTTAGTGACATTCATATATGGATACAATAAAGCAAAGATTAGTCACTCCAAATATTAAGCATAGTGCATAAATTTGTTTGCACACTGATAAATTTAGTATTTTTATAAGTAGAAGTGAAGCCACTGTGATTTTACTTGGAAAAACTATGAAACCAGAAACTGCAAAAGTAAACTATTTTCCTAAAACTTTTAGCATATTATCATAATTATGGTAGAGCAAATTTGAAATAGGAAAGATATTTATTCTCCATGAGACAAAGAGAAGATTATTTATTCTCTAGGAAAATATTACATGTAAGGAGCCCAATGGAATACATTATAAAGTGTAATTAAAATATATAGTATAAAATAATACTTCTCTTTCCGTTAAACAAGGTTTCATTCAAATAATGAGAGTCAAATATATTGTGTAATGATTGAATTTTGGATATGAATATTTGACCCTCAGTTGACTCTACTTACATCTGAATCACTATCTCTCTCAGGTAAAATGTTAAGTATGAAAGAAAAGGGAAGCAAGTCATTTATTTTTCAAGCATACTGAAGTCCTTTAAAACAGAAAAGTAGAAATAATGTTTTGAGGACATATGGCAGTTGAATTAATATTTTGGGTTGAAAAGAATAGGCAATTAAAAGGGAGAGCACCAGCATCTAAGAACAAATTTCCTTTTCTGGGAGTTGTGGCAGCTAACCATGTACAGTCTTAATGTCATCTTCCTGTGGATATAATTGTCAAATTAATTCCATTTTCTACTACCTTAGTTTTTGATCTAGATTTGTGCATAAATTTGTTGAACTGTGATCAATCACTGTGATTTTTATCAATAATTTTGTACTTCATGGCAAACTCTCCGTTAAAAATAACCACAAATTAAAAAGAAAACCAAAACAAAAATAAAAACATCTATCAACTTGGGAAAAACTTACCCCACTGTAGCTAATACGATAAAGCTGCGGTATGTAGACTTGGTAGTGCTTTTAGTGCTTTACAATAATGAATCCTTGCTTCTCATGGGTATGTAGAATTTCAGATTCAACACAAGTTTTTTGAAGCTAGTTTATTCTGTAACATTAAAAAGAAATAACTTCTTTGTTGATTGACCATACTAATGTTCAGTCTTTTTGAGAACATGAGTCTTTCCTGCATTTTAGTAGCTCTTCTGGGTCCAGGAAATGTTTAGTTCACTGTCAGTTATCTCATCATATATGTCTACATGATTCCACAGATATCTGTGTGATTAGAAAAAAGAATTAATAAATTAATTTTCTGTAAGAAATATTTTTGCTGATTTCCCCTAACTCCTCCATAAGCACCCTACTACACTCTTTTTTCAGAATAATGTTAGAAGATTTCCCGTGAGCATATTCACTAATAGATTAATGCTGCTGGAGACCTCTCCCAGAAGAACTTTTTGATTTCAGACTCCCAACTCCTTGTGTCCCATCTACCAACTTAGTGTGTAGGAGTTGGTAGAGAAAAGGTGGTAGTATCAGTTTTTGCATTTATATAAGCTAATGGTTTAATGTCTGTAGTTCTTGGCATATGTTAATTACTGGAAAGAGATTTCCCCCAATATGGCTTCTGTCTTTCCCATTTTAGCATTCTCAACTTTAGCTCCATTAGTACTTCTCTCTTCTCCATATAGAAACACTTTCCACCTAAGCACTTACCACAATTTTAGATGTGCTTCAACACATAATTAGCCTTTTGAAAAATACCTTTAAAAACATAGAATACATTTGCAACTAAATGATGAACAAGGAAAAGTTATTTCTATTACAATCTAAAACAGTCTGAAAAATGATACCAAAAAAAAATCAGAAACTAGTCCTAAAAATGACCTATTTCAAAAAAATTAATTTGACAATGTATATATTAATTTAAAATTTGAATTGTCTTTTGCCAAAGTGTGTTTGTTTATATTACATTAAATATTTAGCTCTCTAAATATGCATATGGAGATCTACACAATGATAATAATACTCCCAAAATATGTATTCTTTTTTTTTATCAGAAAAGAGGAAGATTTAATACCAACTATTGATTCACATCCAGGTGCAGACATCACTGTAGTGCCCAGATATGGTTTCTTACTTGATTTCTTTTTTTTTTTTTTAACATTTTTATTGATTTATAATCATTTTACAATGTTGTGTCAAATTCCAGTGTAGAGCACAATTTTTCAGTTATACATGAACATATATATATTCATTGTTGCATTTTTTTTCTGTGAGCTACCATAAGATCTTGTATATCCCTGTGGTATACAGTATAATCTTGTTTATCTATTCTACAATCAAAATATGTATTCTTAAACCCCAGTTCTACAATTTCTGTAAACTATGGCTAACAGGCCAACCTTTTGTTTTTGCCAATAAAATTTTATTTAAACAAAGCCATGCCCATTCATTTACCTATTATCTGTTGCTGCTTTCCTAGTACAACAAAAGAGACAGTTGCAATACATACCTTATGGTCCTCAAAACCTTTAATATTTACTTTCTGGACCTTTAAGAAAAGGTTTGTTTGTGCCAACATAATACAACGTTTTCTCAATGGCAGTTTGTGAAATAATTTATGCTACTATATATCAATTTTCTACCCTATATGCTGTGTTAGAAGCAATGTCTTCAAACAGAGCTGCAGCAGAAGCTCCTGAGGTTTCTCTTTGGCCAGTGCCCCTTCAAGAACTCTCCATAATCTATCCACTGATGATCCTCCTTCTGAGATTCTTCGTTCCTACATCTTGCTTAGTGTGCAGTGTGACACTAACTTTCCACAGCCAGTTGGATAAAAACATTACCTCAAGTAGATCAATCCAACTTTCTTCCTCAAGTAATATAAAATTAGTTAATTATCCATGAGTGTTTATAAAGTGATATGCACTTTAAGACTGAAGTTATGTCAAGAATGCAATTTTGGAGTATACATGATATTAAACAGGTGGAGAGAAACATCTTCAGAGAAAAATAGAAGCAGAAAGATACCCAAAAAGAAGCGGAGAACAAAAAGGTACAGAAAGAGAAGAGACTCTGCCTTGATTCTGAAAAATTGTTGGTTCAAGTTTTTTGAGTCCAATCTATTATATTCAAAAAAATTTGAAGGTACAACATCCATAAACATTAAAAAGGCCGTGGCTTAAAATTGGGTATTTAAAAAATATTTTGATAAACTATATGTGCAATGATTGAAAAAATAATCCATAAGAAAATTGGAGAGATAAAGAAAACATAACAGAAAGAAAACAAAAGGAAAGATGAGAGGAGAGCAGAGCAAAGGTGAGACACTGTAAGACAGGAAGAAGAGACATAGAGAAACATTTTAGAAGGTCCAATGTTCAAATTATAGGTGTTCCAGAAAGAGATTACCTAGAAAATATATAAAATCAGATTGTAGTTGGTCCAGTTCACCGAAATATAATTTTTGACTTACTCTTCCTGAAATCTAAAAATTCCTGGAGCAAATACATTAACTCAGCTCCTTGTCTTTGAGTTATTGATTTGAAACTCATCTTTTTGGTATGGCCTTCTCTTAGCTACCAAATTTAGTTAGATTTGCTCATGCCAGCCCCATCTTCTCAAATCCATGCCAGTTTTCTTCATTGTAGTTGACCTTCTGAAATTCACATTTATGTGATTGCATGTTTGCTTTTTAATCAATACCTGTTGCCCTCATTCAGTTCTGTCTTCCATGAAGATAAGAACTTACATCAATTTTCATTGATCTCCATGTTCCACAGTTCTCATCAAACCTAACACATAGTATGCCATCAATGAGTGTTTGTTTTATTCATCTTTGCTTTCTCAGCAAAATGCTGACCTCTGATAGAAATAATCAAATTGCTGAATGAATTTTTAAATAGAAATTGCAAATAACTCTACTATTTAATGTATGTTTTAAAAGATATCTAAAAGACAGTACCTTCTGAATGGAGGAGCCATTTCTCTTTTGTATTTTATATTTTTTCAACTTAAGTAATGGGCAGAAAAACAACTTAGTTTATAACTTTACAGTGAAAATTTTTCTGAAGCAAATGTTACTAAGGAGATAAAGAGGTGGAGTGTTCCATTTGGCCTATCTTATTTTGAAAGCATTGTTTACAATAATCTTATTTATTATTCTTGGAATTTCAGAATTCCCTATTACTTTGTTTCTGTTTATGCTTTCCTCCATGTAAGAGGTGATAATCTGTAAACATTAAAATTGTAATGTTCTTTCAGATAAAAGAGAAAAAAAGGAGGGTCATTTCCAAATTGTTCAATTTGCTTAATGGAAAAATCAATTTAGTAACATGCATCTGTTATAAATACAGTTGCATATTTAGAAATATCAACACCATCTTATATGAAATGTATATAATTACATATAATTGAATTGACATTGAAGAACAAAAGGTTAACTCTGAAATGTGTGCACAATAATATATGGATATTAATGCAATGTTTTAGTGATAGAAGAAATTCAAGAAAGAAAAAATAAAATGGATTTTGGGATTTCATTAAATGTAGAAGGAATTATTTAGTGAGATAAAGAAGTTCCTTTTTCAGTTTCCATCTCTGTATCTTTCCAATTTTAGTACATGTGCTGCCAAAGCAAGCACTCTGAGTTCCCTCTTACTTGCTGTATGTAGATACAAAGTAAAATAGGGCAGTACTGCTAAAAGGAAAAAATGACATGAAGTGAAATATAGCCTGGTGTGATCAAGGATATTTTAGAGACACATGCAAAACTTTGCTAGTAAGCAGAAAGAGGAATGCCTCCCTATTGGGGAATTTGAGACTGTTTCACAGAGGACCTTGCATCTGAACTGGGTCTTAAATAATGTATAGGAGCCTTCCAGAGAAAAGGGGGTAGAATTTTCAAGAGAGAGAGCATATATATAGAAATGGAGTAAAGAAATAGAGTGTTGAGGACTTTTATGAGTGTGTTTGGAGAACCTAAAGGACTTGGTGAGTGTGATGTACAGTTATAAGGTGTAGGAATAGCAGAAGATAAAGCCCTATGGCTTTGCTGTGAAAACCTAGAACAAGTAAAGAGGTGCACGGCCATTCTATAGGAAACCTCATGCTAATACAAGTCCTCAGTTGGAAAGGGTATTTTATTTTTCTTTAAAGAATAATGCCTCTGAAAACTTTGGATTGCTGGAACGTCAGGAGAAAAGACTACATGGAGGTGGGGACATCAGTCAGAAGGCTATAGCACGAGTCAGGAAGAAAGCGGTTGTGGTCTTATCAAGGCAGTGGCACACACAGTTTATTGTTAGGAGATCCATTAAGGAGTTAAAACTGGCAGTACACAGTCATCAGTTTTACTGTCGAAGTCAGGGTTAGTATATCAAGACTGAGTTCTTACCTCATATTTGTATAGCCTTCCAATTAAAAATGACAGCAACAAAAATGTTTTCTTCAAGGTAATATAGAAACAATCCCCTTTCCATTACCCATTATCTAATGTAACTTTACAAATCATAGCTATTCTGTTTTTATTTTTCAAACATTCCTTATTATTCAAAAATTTATTAATAAATATCTTTAGGATGAATGAGTAGATAGATAAACAAACCTGACAGCAAATTTCATATATTTAAGTAAAGGAAATAAATGGCTACTATAGTAAATGACTATAAACAGGATGTATTTATGTTATTTGTCAGTAGTGTATTATTATTTTATTATATACTTTTATTTATATTTTATTTTTGTTTACTAATATAATTCTTAGTGCAATTTCCACTGTGATATTGTTTTCATGGTACTTTTTACTTCTAAATATGATATAGAGATAAGCACTGCTGTCAAGTAAAATGAAATAAATTTTGCACTTCCCCATGGCTAACCAACCTCCACAGGGTCTAGTCTTAAACACTCAAGTACTTTCTCCAAATAACAAAAACAAATGCTTTTCTTTATCATTAACTTTTCAAAGCCTGCTAACTTTTGTGAAATCACTGCAGCTAGGCTCAAATGGTGTATGAAATGAAAATTTCCTGTCTAGCCACTGCACATAGGAAACATCATGACACCATCTTACAATCATGTTCTGCTCTGTTATTTTTTGTAATACTGAGGTCATGAAGTAAAACAAACTTACTGAAGAAGAGAAAAAGGGCAACTGAGACTTCTTCAAATGTCATTTTGATTTACCCCTTTTCTGGATATGCTTAATTGGAGATATTAGAGCAACTTGAAATTAAGTGCTGCTTTCAACTGAGCACCCAAGGATGCGCCAATCCCAGATATCAAATATGTGCTCTAAATATGCATATAAAAGTTTCCTAACTGGTGAGCACCAGCCACTGTGGTTTGCTGACATTAATAGCTCCATGACCCAGAGGAGGTTCCACCCTTATTTGTCTTTTCTATATTCGTAACAGCAGCTTGGGAAAGAAGGTGTTCTTCCTGACATACGTCTATTGCTTTTTGTATTAAATGGCATGACAGTAAAATGTGGGTAAAACTGACTTGGTTTATAAAGAGATATGACAACAGCAATAGACACAAAACACAAAACATAAACTCCCACATAAAAGTTTCTATTTCCTCTTGCAGTACTCATTTTATTTTCCTTTCATCCATATAACTAGAACTCACTGATATATAGAAGAAGAGATCTCATATTCCATTTTTTAAAATGTGTCTTTCCCCAGAAAAAGCATAGACATGCCATACAATCGTCCTTGTATTTGCTTTTTTTCTATTCAGTTGCATTGGCTCTATTTTGAAATCATTTAAGAGAGTTCATTTTGCCTGTTCCAAAACTGTGTGAGTATAGGTGCAGGGGTAACAGGATAGAGCATTCGTTCATTCCACAGAGGTTCTCTGAGAGCTTCACTTGTGTCTATCATTACTTTATGTACTAACCCACGCTAGAACAGATAGTATTCAGCATTATATCAGTACTGGGCCTAATCTTTTTTTGCATCTGACAATAAATAAGAGGGAAAGATTAGCATTAGCCTGTTTATGAGTTGATTTTGTTTGTGGTTTTTGTTTTTGTTTTTATTTTTATTTTTTTGTTCTGTGGACCTAGAACCAAGGACCAAGACATGGATAATCCATGATTGCCAATCTAATTATATTAAGGCTAATTCTAAGACCATGTCTTGGAATTCAAAGGAAATTGCCTGTACAGATTGTGACTAGGTTCTTAGGCAAGTTCATAAATACCTATTTTGTGATATTTTATATTATGCATTTGAAGAGGACTGGGCTCAGAATCATAAAACATGACTGGAATTTCTGGCTTTCTACTTACTGTATGATTTTGTGTGTGTTAGTTGTTCCTTGCGAGTAGCACTCTGTTGATCAGAGTTGAAAACCCTGTATTCGGGGAAGTGCCTTATAAATTGTATTAGTTTCCTAAAGTTGCCATAAAAAAAAGCACCATAAATTGCATAGATTAAATCACCAGAAATGTCTCGTCTCACACTTCTGGAGGCCAAAAATCCAAGATCAAGGTGTCAGCAGGGCTGAGCGCTCTGCGAAGTCTGCAGGGGCATCTTCCCTTGCTCTTCCTAGCTTCTGGTGCTTTGCTCGCACTCCTTTGAGTTCCTTGGTCTGTAGGTACTTTATTTTAATCCTCTGTCTTCACGTAGCATAGTCCTTGTGTCTGTCTTCACATGGCCAGCTCCTCATAAGGACACAGACATATTGGGTCATAGGCCTAGCCTGCTCTAATATGACTTCATCTGAACTAATTATAACTGCAACCACCCTTTTTGCAAATAAGGTCACCTTTTGAGGGTAAGGCCTTCAACATAACCTTTTTGGAGGGACACAGTGTAACCAGAAGCATAAATATTTAAGTACCATACTGATTATTAGTAGCTAAATTCTAATAATGTATGGATAAAATTGACTTTTTTCTCTCATTAGAAAAATAACACCCGTAACTACCGATGGATATCCTCAGAGTAAAGTAAAAAGTGTGCCAAACGAAATAATTATTTGTCCCATGCTAACCATCACCATTAGTTTCCTGATGAATCTATACCTATCACACACTACTTTTTTTTTTTTACTTTTTTTCTTTTCTTCACAAAGGTAGTTCTTAATTACTGCAAATCTGCTTTGGTATAATCCCATATGCCTTAAAATCCCTGCCATGTAGGAGTTCAGGAACTCAAAAGATGTTGAAACTCTTAAACTGAAAGTTGGCACCACTCTATAGATATGAGAGAATTGCAGAATTGTCCAGGAACTTGCTGATTCTTTGACATGTGCATACCTGCTCATCATATACATCTATCATTTACAACACCAATTTCAGTAATCAAACTTGCGACTTTTCTTCTTTCTTTTTTTTAATTGAAGTACAGTCAGTAACAATGTGTCAATTTCTGGTGTACAGCACAATGTTCCAGTCAAGCATATACATACGTATATTTGTTTTCATATTTTTTTTCATTGAAGGTTATTACAAGATATTGAATATAGTTCCCTGTGCTATACAGAAGAAACTTTTTAAAATCTAATTTTATATATAGTGGTAATATTTGCAAACTCCCAAATTTATCCCTTCCCACCCCCTTTCCCCTGGTAACCATAAGACTGTTTACTCTGTCTGTTTCTGTTTTGCAGATGAGTTCATTAGTGTCCTCTTTTTGTCTTTTTTTTAGATTCCACATGAGTGATATCATATGGTATTTTTCTTTCTCTTTGGCTTACTTTGCTTAGAATGACAATCTCTAGGTCCTTCCATGTTGCTGCAAATAAGTAAGGTTTGTTAGGAAGTTTGTATTTTTCAAGGTACTTTTCATTTTTTTATCTCAGTTGATTCCTACAATAACCCTGTGAAGAAGAATCCATAGAACTGTTTTCAAATAAGTAGAGTGAAGCTCAGACAGATAGCAGTAATTTGCTCAGCGTTATAAAACACAAATGGTAAAATGGGAACTAAAACTCCTTCAATTCCAAGTATAATAATTTCTTCCTTATAGCCGTGTCTTTTCTTCTTATTTGGTATGTACTCTGATTGCCATCTTTCACATGCCTATTGATTTAACTACCACCTTCATACTAATGGGGACTTTTGAAATCTTTTCTGGACTTCACACCTGTATTTTCAAAGGCTCATGAGAAATTATCCTAATGCCCTGCTGACATTAAAATGGAATGTGCTTGAAATAATTTAGTAATCCCTCTCCCTGCTTCAGTCTCTGTGTCTCTTAACAACATTCACTAAACACCTACTAATTTGGAATACAAATTTAAGAACCATCCTTTAGTTCTCACTTGCTGCCACCCCCCTACTGCTCATTTCAATATTGAAACAATAACCAAGCTGTAAGCCATTTTCTCATAGATTTTCTCCTCTTCATCTGTAGATTTTCTCTGTTTTTCAAGTTCCCTGTGAACAGTTTCCTAAACCATTGAAAAGATTAACTTATTTCACTATTGGCAGTATTTTTTCTATCTTAAATATATGCTACAACACAGTACCCCCTGAGTTATTTTACTAAATTATCATATCACTTCACACTTAAAATTATGTATATAAATAATGTTCTATTTAATATAGTATTGAAATTCCTTAGTAAAAGAATGAAACATACATTCTTTTTTTTTTTTTTTGCTTGCGACATACTCAATTGTGAACTATGAACTGTCGATAACAGTGATGCAAAATCTTATTTAATCGGTTCAAGTATGGTAAAGGTGAGCATAAACTTTAAACCTTCTAAACAACATGAAGTACTACTTTTTTGTAAAGGCATATGATTTCTCAAACTAGGCTATCAAATGTTGGAATATGTGGCTGCTTGAAGACCTCTTTTACGTAATGAATAATTTATAATTACTGTATTAGTTCATTATTCAGATCCCTGTGCAAATTTTGAAGTTGAAAAAGTTTTCTTGGGCATCAGTTTTTATAAATTTCTTTTATATAAGGATGTGATCAATAGTATCAGCTTATAGCAACTTCTCCAGAAATTTTAATAAGATGTGCCTGTCGCTTCCCCTAAATTTTTAACACTTGAAAAATGAGTAGTGGCTTCTGATAATAACAGGAGATGATATTTTGAAAAGAAATCACATTAAATCTCCCTCAAAATGTACCACATAAATACCTGGTTGTTAGCTGCTCACCAAAATCCATGTTTTCTTGTTTTATTTGATACTTCTTCATGCTCCTTCTATTGCTTGTGGCCACATGATTGAGTTGTAGGCAACGGGATGTGAAAGGCTATATTCATCAGTTGTAAACTTGACCCATAAAAAACTTCTTTTGTGTTTTTTTCCCATACTCTTTTCCACTTTTGCCTGGAAACACCATGTGCCAAAGAAAGGGAGCTTGTATCACTGTAGATCTCTTAAAATTAGGTTGGAGAAGAAAGATTCTTCTTCTTCATCCCATTATTGTATATTCTCTCTGCTCTAGATGCTTCTGAAAATACATGCAAATTTTCTTTATATTTTCAAATGTTTATCATGTGTAGAAATGGACTAGCAGCAAAGATTTATTTAAAAATATGCAGAGACATCATTTTGACTGCCTCTACATCTTGGGTTCTTCATTCTTTTATTGGGTTGTATAGACTAAGTCTAGTTATTGCTCACTTGCTTTCAGTGCTTGTTTTATTTGTTCATCTGATATGCACATCATCATCACGTACATATTTTGGGAATGGCTTTTAGTTTCCAAGAGCTGAATATTTTAATCCATTGTCTTCCCCTCCTCTATTTAGTTCCTCACCCGACTCATAATTTCTAGAATTGAGGCCTTCTTAGAGTGATAACATATCGACAGCTGATAGGTAAA
Organism: Camelus dromedarius; assembly: GCF_036321535.1. Classification (NCBI taxonomy): domain Eukaryota; kingdom Metazoa; phylum Chordata; class Mammalia; order Artiodactyla; family Camelidae; genus Camelus; species Camelus dromedarius. Next base: position 62,952,814 of record NC_087436.1, on the reverse strand, counting down.
GACTCTGTAGAAATTCAAAACAAATCCACTGATACCAGTCACGTTCTTGGAGAAATGATCTCCCAGAGTCAACAACATTTCCCTAATTTTAGTGTTTTGTCACCTTATCACATACTGATGGCATTTTATGAAGAAAATGCCTCCTAAACATTGAATTCTAAATTTTCTAGGTGTGAATTTTAAATTTCTCACCATTTAAACCTGGTATATGACCTAAGCCAGACTTGCCTTTCACCTTACAAGCAAATGAGCCTCTATATTGTATGAAAAGCCCAAATTAAGCCTCATGGAAGAAACAGGATTTGAACAGGTTGTTTGTTTTAACATGTTAGGTATAGTGCTAAGCCTTTGGTATTCAGTGGCACATAGCCCCAAGATGAGAGGTCTCATTTCGTAGTGGTCTTCCTGCCCCACACCTATACACGCACCATCTGACCCACTCCCAGCAACTCCAGTCTCATTTTATCACATGAAATCAAAGCAGGACCTATTAACTTTACAACTGAACTCTCTCCTAAGACTGACTGTTATACTTGAATTAGGTGAATATCTGTCTGTGTTAACAGTGCAAGTCCTGGAGTCAGATTACCTCTGTTTAAATCCCAAATCCACTGTCTATTAGTTGCCTAGTAAAACAGGGAAGATAAATGTTACTACTTCATAGTTTATTGTGAGGGTTAAATGTCATAATCCATGTGAAGTTCTCTGAACATCATTTTGAACATGGTAATTGTTCAATATGCATTAGCTATAATTTTTATTTTCTCACTATATATTTGCACATTCAAATATAGAAGTTGACACATGCTTTAACTTTTTATTCCAATCTAATTTACAAAATTACACATATCAAATTTTTTAATATGCTTCACCACAGCCTTTAGGATTTATTTAATGACTAATTCAGTAATTTCTCTTCAATTGTGGTGTATTAAAAAGGAGGGGCAAGTTAAGGGTATGAGATTAACAGATACAAACTACTATATATAAAATAGATAAGCAAGTATATATATTATATAGCATAAGAAATTATACACAGTATCTTGTAATAACCTATAATGGAATACAGTCTGCAAAAACACTGAATCACTACACTGTACACGTGAAACTGACTAATTTTATCCTAAATTTTCTAAATCGGAAGATTTAGATTTTTGCCATTTAGATTCACAGTATTACTAATTTAAGATATTCTTTACCTTATGGTCTTTTTTTAAATTTTTTATTTATTTATAATCATTTTACAATGTTGTGTCAAATTCCAGTGTAGAGCACAATTTTTCAGTCATACATGAACATATATATATTCATTGTCACATTTTTTTCTCTGTGAGCTACCATAAGATCTTATGTATATTTCCCTGTGCTATACAGTATAATCTTGTTTACCTATTCTACAATTTTGAAATCCCGTCTATCCCTTCCCACCCTCCACCCCCTGGCAACCACAAGTTTGTATTCTATGTCTATGAGTCTATTTCTGTTTTGTATTTATGCTTTGTTTTTGTTGTATTTGTTTTTGTTTTTTTTTTTTTAGATTCCACATATGAGCGATCTCATATGGTATTTTTCTTTCTCTTTCTGGCTTACTTCACTAAGAATGACATTCTCCAGGTGCATCCATGTTGCTGCTAATGGCGTTATGTTGTCTGTTTTTATGGCTGAGTAGTATTCCATTATATAAATATACCACATCTTCTTTATCCAGTCATCCGTTGATGGACATTTAGGCTGTTTCCATGTCTTGGCTATTGTAAATAGTGCTGCTGTGAACATTGGGGTGCAGGTGTCATCCTGACCTTATGGTCTTTTAATGATTGTCTCAGTTAAAATTATGGGCATGATATATTTTCTTCTACTTTATAAAAGGCCATTTTTTAAGGGTAGAAACAATGTAGAAACAATAAGTTTGAACTAATGTTAGTCTTGTCAGTTTAAGGTCCTTCTTTTTTTACCTTCTGATATAAGCTGATAAATCATAATATTGTTTTCAGAAATATAATGACTTTCTTGGAGAGTGTAAACATGAGGTACATAATAAAGTGTATGTTTAATACTACGGCCCATGCGTATAGTGATATTGTTCATTATTTAGGTGGTGCTTAAAAAGATATTCAAATACTACCAAGTAACTCTAAATTTATGATTTTTGAGCTTATTTTATTTATCCTCTGGACGAAAACCTCAGTATTCATAGTTTGAAACTGTCATATTTTCTCAGCATTGTCTTTAGGCTTTATGACATGAGTATGACATGAGAATGGTCACAGTAAAATACATTGAGCTCCTCAGAGGTATATAAACCAAGAACAAATGCCATGGAACTGCAGTGTCTTAGGACCATCTTACACTAATGACAGTCTGCACATATGATACTGGTTTATAAAACTTTTTGAAAGAGCTCTAAAGAAGCTACTCTAGTCTTCTGAATATCTGTGGGTATATGTACATTTAACACAATTCATATACACACCTTAGTTTGTATGTTATGTCAGTTACTAAACATTATTAGAAGGCCAATTTTTTTTATTGTTTTAGGCTGTCCAAAACTTACAGTTTTCATTTGTTTCCCCAGAGCAAAAATTGAACTTGGCATCCTTGAGGATCAGTATCATTCTTATATGTTTTCCATTAGCATAAGCTTCCTGTACACAATCTCATGTGAGTGTATCTTTAAAATATTATGAACTCATGTGTTAGGTATCTATTAATACAAGTGCATGAGTATTCCATGTTTCTCTTGAGTCTATCCCCAAAATGAAACTTGAAAATAAAATTGTCCTAATCAATTGGTATGCATACATACAGAGCCTGCATATACATACAAAACTGCCTTGTCTATGCAAAATATCTGAATCCTGCAACTTCAAAGTAATCCAAATCAAAATGCATCTCAGGAGAAATCATCTGAACCTTATCTTGACTTCAGTGACTTGAATGTGGCCAAATTACTTTTTCTTGTCTAGTAAGCATCATATTTTAAAATTTTTTATTGAGGTTTCTATTGTCAGTTTTATCTATGTGCCTATATGTACATATATGTATACTTACACAGAGAAAGAGATATACAACTAAACAAATATAAGTTTGCAACAGACTTCTCCAGAGAAATAATGAAAATCAGGAGACTAAAATAACTCATTGAAACAGCTAAAATGAAATAACATCTATATCTACAAAAGTGAAGTTATGAAAGGTGTTTTCAGGTAAAACAAAAGCTGAGAGAATTCATTGCTAAATATTTTAAGAGACATTTCATAAGAGAAGATATATGATTGATTAACAAATATATGTAAAAAATGTTCAAAATTGCAATTTAAAATATATTCAGAATCATGTTATCTATGAAAAATGCAAATAAACAAAATCAAATACTAATATACACACAGTAAAGTAGGGCTAAAATTAAAATGACTAGTAACTAATTGTTGCCAAAAGTGTGCAGCAACTAAAACTCAATACTATGCAGGCGGCGTGTAGCATACTAAACCACTTTAGAAAAGAGTTGACAGTTTTTTATGTAAAAAAAAAAAAAAAAAAAAAAAATATATATATATATATATATATACACACACACACAATTAACATGTCACTCAGCAGTTTCACTCCAGGGTAATCACCCAAGGAAAGTAAAAGCACATATCCATAAAAATACTTTTGTTCAAATATTCAGAGACTTTATTCAGAATAACCAAAAACTAGGGGGAAAAGGCAAATTTCCACCAAATGTAAATTAATAAACAAATGGTGGTGTGTTTATACTATAAATTACTTAGCAATGAAAGTGAAAGGACTATTGTTACTCAAAAATATATGGATAAAACTCAAAATCATTTTGATGTGCAAAAGAAGATGTGCACAAAGATTACACAATGTATGATTCTGTTATATGAAGGCCTAGAACTGATAAAAATAATCCACAGTAACAAGAAGCAAAGTAGTGGCTTCCTGACAATGGAAAGGGGTGTTGTTGACTACAGGGCTCAAGTAAATTTTGAAGTGATAGAAATATTTTAAATCTTGAAGAGAGTAGTGATAACATGAGTGTCAAAAGTCAGCAAACTGTGCAGACTTAAAATTTGTATTAAATATTAATTATACCTCAATAAAGTTAATTATTAAAATTAAATATATTTCTTAATAACCCTGCTTTGAAGACTGTATCCTAGAATACTATATAAAATATGGAGATGTAGTTAATGCTTAGAGATATTTGCTTTGTTATCAATCATAATAGTACATCTATTGGGTGGGTTAAATATTCTATAATAGTGAAGTTAGGGTAATTCAATATGAAGAGATATTTGAGTCATTAAAAGTATTACTAGTAATTCTTAAAACATTAGATGTCTTTTAAATAAATCATTGGCATGTAAAGAAATGGGTAAAACATGACTTCAACAATCTAATAAATTAATAGGCATGAAGAGTAGTGTGAAAAATAAATCAAAGTCTCTAGCACTTAAAATTTTTTGTATTTGAGTTTTTTAGTTTTTTATTGCATTTTATAAAATTATTTGTTCTTATTACATCTAACTTTTCTGAATAAAAAAATTTGAAAAGTGATATAAAACACTTGGCTTATTGTTAAAGATGGTTAACAATGCTGTCAGTCTATGCGACATTGTTAGTCAACATCTATGAAATAAGTTTTATTTTATATTTCATTCTTCAAAAAAATTCTTAGGTTTATTTACTCACTTTTGACAGAATAGCAAACCTTATATGACTAATTCCATTGAACCCTGGTATCAGTACTTTGATAATCTTAAATGTTCCTGAATAATTCTTGTGTCATTGACAAACTGCATTTCAGAGGGTTGTAAAATCATGGGCTCTAGAATCAGACTTAAAAGTATGAGTTCCAGTAAGATTTGTGGCTTTGAACAAGTTACTGAAACTTTCTATCATTTGTAAAATGGAGAGTATAAAAAGAATGACAAATTAATGAATATACCTGAACCATTTGGAACAGTAACTGGAAGAAATGTTTCCAATAAATATACTTATTATTTTTCTATATCAGTTATTATAAAAAGATATTAGATAACAGAAAACACTTTTAAATATCAATATCTGTATCTATACAAATTTATCTGTCTCTGTCAATCTCTAAGTTGACATCTTAAATATAATAAATGTTATATAAAATATCACGTTATGATTTATTATTACTACTGCTGCTACTACTACTAGTAGTATTGTTATAATTTTTTGACTTTACATTCAAAATTAATTATGTTCATATAAATGTGTTATGGAATTAATAAAAGACATAACTGCAACTTGAACCATGTCTTCTAACTGCAAATTATATATACCTTGTCCACCACAATATAATAACTGATCTGTGAAATCAATTGGCTCTAAAAATTAAAATTTTTGAATATTAAAAAACCTGTATGAAGCTATGAAAAATAATTGTAGAATATGCTAAAGCTAGAAACAAAGAAGATTCTTTATAAGCAATCTAGTAATATGTTTCTTCAATTGCAAATGTTTTATAGATTCCAATGTTTTCACTTCCTAGTCCTATATAGGGTTGTGGCAAAGATCCTTTTAGTATTAATTACAAAACTCTGTAACTGATGCTCAGAAACATTTCTTTGTAATGTGTAAAATTTTGAAAGTCATGAATATTATGAACTAAAATAATGCAAGTTCCTCTAAACTAAGAACATGTGATTGCTAAGCTACGGTTTGGGCCAGGACTTTTGTTTGTTTTTATAGGACTTGACTGCAGCATTTTTCTTCAGAAAATTATGCTGACATTTGCGAAACTCAGCCAGGGTGAAGAATTTTCATATGAAATACAGACAGCCAATCACTCTTCTTAGGTTAGCATACTAGAAATTTCAAAGGTAAATTTCACATCAAAGAATTCAAGTACATCTCTGATTCTGTGACACGGTCTGTGCAAGGCACGATCAGTTTACTCCATTTTCTCAGTAACTTACCCTACTAAAAGTTATGTTGTGGCTGGTTATTCATTCTACATTGCCTGTCTTCATGATATCATGTATTGGGAGGCGGAGATAGGGTGAACAGGAGTTTGAGCAGTTTAATTTCTTATAAACATTATAATCTCATCAACAATATTTATTTTCTTTCATGTGGAAAGTACTCCCCTAATGTATAAAACCAGTGTTCATGGCACAATCCATCCCCTTTGAGATCCATCATTTGACTTGAAGACACACAGACAACATTTGACAAGTTAAATTTATATCTTAACGATAGTAGTACAAGATAGTTAGTGATTTGCTTCATATATTTGTCTATGTGTGAGATATGAGATACTGTATGCCATATATGAGAATGCAAATAAAGTATAAATTTTATATACATATATGTGTATATATATATATACACACACAGACATCTATATGTGTCTAGTTTGGTTCATTTCAATTTAACTCAGCATTTATTGACTACCAAATATATATTAGATATTTGTTAAGTGTAGATGTGTATTGAGGTGAGGAAAGGTGACAATGATGAGTAAATCAAAGCAGCTCACTGAAATTGTTAGGTAGATGGATGGATGAATAGATGGATAGATAGATAGGTAGGTGGATAGACAGATAATGTGGATAGGTGAGTGGAGGGAAGGAAGGAAGCAAGGAGGGAAACAAGGAAGGAAGCAAGGAAGTAAGGAGAAAAAAAGCATGGGAGAAAAGAAGGAAAGACAAGTCTCCATTAGTTTCTTGAACTTGCTAAAATAGAATTTGTTTGAATTCTTGAGCAAGGAATTTGCATATGTTTCACGAAGTTGTTATTTCATTAGCATTGTATATATTTCATTTACAGTCAACCTTTTCAATGTAAATACTCTCAGAAAAGGAAAAAATGGTGAAGTATGTCTCCAGCAGGTGTTAACAGACCTTTTTTTTTTTTAATTTAGCTGTTCCTTTATGAACCTTTTAATGAAGTGTCTGAGCTGGAATTAATCTTTGAAATGACATGAGAACCATTTTTATATAATAAGTACAACTGGCTTTGTCATCAAAAAATATTTGTCTAATCTGCACTGCTATATGGTTTGGATTTCATGTAAGGAATGATAAACCATATTTTCCATCTTTTATTTTATATTCAATTTTATTTTTTATATTCAATTTTAAATGACTGTTCTTTGATATAAACAGAGGCAGTAAAATACATTTAGACTTAAATCTTCAATTGAGAGCATATGTGGCTTTAGGAAACTTATCTTTCCTTTTCTTGTGTAACTTTATCTAAAAAATAAAGAAAAAATCTCTTATCTACTCAATTAGTAAACTGGTTGAATTAATGTCTATAAATAAGTGTTAAATATTGTACATATTTTGTTCAGTCTTTTCAAGTTCATACCAAGACCATATTATGTATGCAATATGTAAACTATGAGTCACATTTTCTTTGACTTCCTCTTGCTTTCAACAGTGTGTATGAATTTCTTCAAGGTGCTGCTTGACAATGTGAGGACAGAGTATTTTAGCCAAATACCTGTGGAGAGGGTAATGATGTCTCGTGCCTTCAAGATGGTGCCAACAAGCTTATCATCCATCTTAATTTCTCATGGCATGTTTATCTACTTAATTCACTGTGGCATGAAGGAGAGATGAAGACTGTATGACTGTATGCTTTAGATGAGCTTGACAATATGCAATATCCTTTGCATCTCATTAGACCTGTGTATTAATAAAAAAAGAGAGGCAGGAAGAAAGAGAAAAAAACTCTGTCATTTAAATAGCCATTTGCTAGTTTTCTTTACAAACCATGACAGCAAACTAAGATTTCAAGAGGCCTGTGTACCCATAATCATAGGTCAGAAAGCATCTGCTACGTGAATATTCTCTTGCCCTTTTAAAACAAAATTGTATATAAACTTGTTAATATTATTTTCACAACTCCTCTTCTAAATCTGTGCCAAGCAATACTTCTGTGGGGAATTAAAGTACAATAGCCATTAAAATATGGAGTAGAAGTGTGCAACTGAGCAGGATCCTGTGGAGCCTTCCCCGAGACAAACCTCCCTCCTCCCACGTACCCTGCTTCTTGTTCGTAGACAAGCTTTAACCTCCTAGACCTTCTCTGAGTTCCAAAAAGCAAGTGTAAGAGAAGAGAGAAAATGCAGAAACAAAAGAGTCAAGCAAGACAAAACAATAACACTAACTGCGTGATGATCATGAGCACATTCCCCCCCACCCCTGGACTGACTAGAGCCTAAGGGTTGATAATGCAGACCCCTAGACCTCACCTGGTTACCTCACCACCCACTGATCAGGAAATTGTGCACAAGCGGCTCACATACCCCACCACCTTCTCCCTCACTTTGTCTTTAAACACACTTCTCTGAAAGCCATCAGGAAGTTTGGATCTTTTGAGCATGAGCTGCCTGTTTCCCTTGCTTGGCCCTGAAGTGAACACTATTTTCCTTTGCCACAACCTGATGTCAGTAGATTGGCTTTGCTGTGTGGCAGGCAAGAGGACCCAAGTTTGGTTCAATAACAAAAGCCTGCAAATATTTTGAGTTGTACTTTTATTCAAACTGAAGACTAAATCATACTTATTCTTCACTTAGAGAAAAGAATGTATGCCATTTTTGGATGTCGGGTCCTAAAAACACCCAGAATTACGACAGTATCTATATTAATTACTTAGTTTCAGGAATAATGCAAGTAATTATATTCTCCAAAATAGAATATTATAAAACATATAGATTTATTTTAATAAAATTAATTGGAAGTTCATGCATGTTTTATCTAAAATCAACTTCCTAGTAATTTTGGTTTTGTGGATGGTAAATTTATATTTAGTGTAGTATAATATTTTTAAGCTCTCCATGTGTCATAGATGTTTATGTAATTTTACTGTGCTGTAATTTATGTGTGGGAGGTTTCTGAATGGATGCCCCACCCACATTCTGTGGCACAGGACTTATTTCTTCCTATCTGTACACACTCAACAGAGCAGCACTGCCTCCAGAAATAGATGTTCTGCTCTCCAAAGGATGGTGTTGTCCAAGGTTCATCCTAGACAGGCATAGGATACTTCAGGATACCTTATAGTTGAGTGGTGCTATTTAACCAAACCAAAGAATTTTAACTTCTATCTGGCTTTCAATCACTGACTTTCATATTTTACTTAATTGATTTTTTTATATATTCCAATTTATTTTCTGCAAAGTAAAATAGAATCATTTACCATTTTTTAAACTAATTCTCAACTGTAAGAAACTGAAATTTTTGAGAAGGAGGGTATAAAGACAGATTTTCTGAGTAGAATGTGCCATACACCAGCATGGTGTGTAAAAGCTCTGGCCCTGGAATCTGGCAGACCAGGATTATAATTCTCTTTGCTAGCTGTGTGACCCAGTAGAAATTACTTGATTTCACTTATACTTAACTCTTTCATCTATAGCATGAGGATGATAATATTACCTATTTCAAAGGGTTCTTGTGAGAATAAGTGAAATATTTGTGAAAAATTTGTTTCTCTCTGTGCTCAGCATAAGTTACGTTAAATAAATGGTACCTATTGTTACCAATTAAGCCCCTGTTGTTTTCCAAAGATTGTTTCTAAGGGCAGTTTAATGACTCTCAACTGCAGTTTTGTTTGTTTGTTTTTAACTAGTTTTGAACAGTCACAAAAATGGAAATTCTTTTATATTAATGTTTTAAATATGAGAGCTGTACAGAGAAATACTAAAATTTCTTATCTTGGTAAACTATAAAATGTCCATGTACTATAAAATGTCCTCCACATGCCTTTCTATATGTCAATAATATATATTCAATTTATATATCAATATCATGTAAATAGCAAAAGATAATGTAATTTAAAAAAACATAGCTCAAGTTTCATGAGACATTGACTATATAAATTTACACCTACTTAATCATTAAAAGTATGTCTAACACTTTGCATTATTCTCATTAAGTGGAATAGTGGATTGGTGATATTATCAGTGTATTTGTCAGCGATTGGAGAAGAATTGCTTATCTACTTCTGGGCTGTATTTTGGAGCCAAATGGTCTAAATTAACATTGTCATAGCATTCTAGCATTAGACTTGGATAAATTAGTTGTCTCTCCTGGTTGCCTAATTTGTGTGACTGATTTTGTACATAAACAAAAGTAGTTTAAATTGCCAGCATCAAAGCAGTATTCTAAACAAATTTACTTCTTCAGTTGCAGAGGGCAGTTTTATGATATATGAGTTTCCATCAAAATATTTGTAAATTAAATGGGCCTTACAAACTACTTATAATATCCCAAACCACTACTGATGAAATGCTAAGACCATTTTATTACTGAAATAAGATCCCGAATTAGAAAATTGTTTAAAATATATTTTTTCTTTTTTTGGAAGACAAATCATACATTTAGAATGCAGACTTTCATTTTCTAACTCTACCTGAAAAACTATACTGATTTCCTAGCTTGTTTAAAAAAACAGTAAAACAGATGTTTCTTCTGTAGCCACCATTCCTGAAAGTATATTTGAACATAATTTTCTTTGATAATAAAAAATATATATATACAAAGAGGTTGAAAGATGTGTTTTAACACTGCAGTTAATAGGTGTATGTTTGTAGTATGTTGATCCTTATATTTTGAAACACAGCCTCTTCATATGGAACAAGTAAATACATTTTTATTTTTCAATGTTGAATATTAGCAACATTATGAGATTTATTTCATATATGAAGCAACACACCAATTAAAATATAATTCCAGAGATGTTATAGTTAGTATCTAATTCCACTTTGTGAAAATTTGAATTGAAATGGAAAATAGATTGTTAAAAACAAACTGTAGAATGCTTTATAGAGGACAAGATAAACTTGAAGGATGACGAATGAATTGATATTGTTTTCAATAACTCAGATTCATTATTCTGAATATGTAGTACATTTATAATATTCTATTAAACAATTGAATTTAACATTAATTTCTTCCCTCTGGTTGCATGTTCATGTCATGAATAGCAATGATTTCAAAAATTATAAGAGAGGTATTTATAAAACACTGAACTGCTAGGGAAATGATCCATTCTTCATATTGGTAGTATTATATCCTACACCTCCCACTGATAATATAAAAATAATTCACCAGGATTAATGTTAGTACAATGAGCCAAGAAGCAAGAGTGATTTGTTACTTATTATTTACTGTTACCATTTAGGAATACTACAGTCCAGTACTATTAAAAGTATTAATACTCATAACTTGAATGAATTGAAATATAATTTTGAAAGAATAAGTATAAACTAAATAGTAAGTACTCTCTATGTGATGGTTATATGTTTTTCTTTCTTTTACACTTGTGGTAAATTTAAACACTTTATTTTGAGTATGTGTTTGTTTTTAGGGGGCAGTAATTAGGTTTATTTACTTAATCATTTTAATGGAGGTACTGGGGATTGAACCAGGACCTCTTGCATACTAAGCATGTGCTCTACCACTGAGCTATACCTTCCCTCAGCCACTTGTGGTAAATTTATTATTTAAAAAAAATTTTTTTAAGTTATTGAAGTATAGTCAGTTTACAATGTATATCAGTTTCTGGTTACAGAATAATAGTTGAGTCATACATATACACATATATTCTTTTTCATATTCTCTTTCAATATAGGTCCCTACAAGACATTTGGTATAGTTCCCTGTGCTATGCAGTATAAACTTATTGTTTATCTATTTTATATATAGTAGTCAGCATCTGCAAGTCTCAAACTCCCAATTTGTCCATTCCCACCTCCTTCCCACAATAACCATAAGTTTGTTTTCTGTGTCTGTTTCTGTTTTGTAAATAAGTTCATATTTAATGGTAGCTTTCAACCTGATTGGTCAGACAAGAGATGACTTGTGTGTATTCTTAGAAGAGTCGCTGAATATGTAGCAGGCCTCTTCTAAAAAACAGCTTACAGATGTGGTTGAACCTAGAAATTCATCAAGCTGTCTACATTTCATACCAGTTTGTTCTCTAGTCTTTTTTCTGAAGAGTGATGCATAATATCTTATTAGAAATTCTTGGTAGCAGGTGTATTTAAGAATTTATAATATCCCATAATTATAATATATGTGTAATAAAATTCATTAGCATATATAACATACTCTAGTTCATAAATTTGTGGTCTGCAGGATATGCAGTGGCAATTCCGAAACTATTATGTATATACAAGAATAAGTGAATACATAAATGTATTGCAAATAATGTGAACTATGAGACTGTGGAGAAAAATCATAAATATAAGTATTACTTAAAATACTTTTCACTATTTACAATATTATAAGTAATTAAAGGAGGAAGGCTATAATAATCCCTGTGATGCTGAATTAGAATCAGAAATATTAGCACAACAGACACATAGATACATATATTTTAAATAATAAATATATAAAAATTAAATTGTATAGATTGATAGACATAGAAATATGGGTGTGTGCATATGCAGTTTTGTGTGTACATATGTATATGTATATATATACAATATATACATATATACACACTACACACTCATACACATATATTTCAATGCTAAAGCCACAGAAAAGGCCTTGGACCAATGATATAGCAAAGAGCACAACCAATGTCCAGATCATGTTTTCTAAGTACCATTCTCCAGGAAAAAGAACCAGAGCTATTTAAAGAAGTATTTGATTCCAGAGCTATTTTAGTGAAAATACAAAAGATAAGAATATTTTGTGGTGCCAGAAACACAGAATTGTTCCAGAAAGAGTGAGATCATGTCAAAAGGACAAAGGAACTAATATGAAGAACCTCCTGAAGGCCAAGCTGGAATAATTTAAGCAACAAAATAAATAATGCTAGTATTGAATTATAATCACTAGAACAAATATCCATGAGTTCATATTTACATAAAATAATAACTGAATAATAAATAAATATGGGGGAGGTCATAGCTCAGTGGTAGAGCTGCTGCTTAGCATGCATGAGGTCCTGGTTTCAATCCCTAGTACCTTCGTTAAAAAAATAAATAAAAATAAACCTAATTATCTCCCCCCAAATTAAATTAATACATACATACATACATACATACATACATACATACATACATACATACATATGGAAGGGAAGGGACAGCTCTCCATTAGAAAAGAATTCAAATGAAAAATGTACAAGGAATGAGGCAAACATAAAATCACTATTAAGCAAATACCAGATTAATAATTACTGCAGGCATGCTCCAACCACAGATGATAAAATTGTAAGCAAAATTTAAAAATAGGATACTTGCATCATTTTAATTCATCTCTCCTGAGGCATTTTTAATAAAAAAATGAATAATAGCAACATTACAATGGAGAAACCCTGCAGACAACAACTTTATGAAGTTTTCAAGGTTGGTATCACCTGTAATACTTATGTCAAGATCATGGCCCATCTGTTACGTTGCACTGAAAAGGACATACCATAACTTCTGCTGTATTTTTGTCAAAAGTGCAGAACTTTAATCTAATCAGACAATATCAGACAAATCCAGAGAGACATTCTTCAAATAATTTATTAGTCCTCTTCAAAAATACAAGGATCATGAAAGGCCAGGAATAACTGGGAACAGTCACAGATTGGAGAAGACTAAGGAGATACAACTGAAAAATTACTTCATGAAAGAAATTCTTCACCATTTGAGGAGTTACTTTGTAAACCAACCGAAGTGGAAAACAATGATACTGAATTTTTGTAAATGAATCCTTTGAATATCAATTGTATTTTGTTCAAAAACATTTGGAAATATTTAATCAAAGTATTCAGCAAATACAGCTGAAGGATAATTCAGTTTCCAGTGCTTTTAGGGAAAAGTAATTATTGAGAGTCATGCAAACAGGCAGATATTATAATGTATCTGTGAAAAGCAAGGGAGCTAAACAAATGCAATAGAGAACTCAAAAAGTATACAGGATTTAACTCAAAATTACAAAATTGCAGTTTGAAATGTCTCAGCTTCTGGTAAGAATATTTTGATGGAATTTATATTTCTAAATGGATAAATTTGTATTCTGTGATAGAATTGAATGAAATTGAGAAAGCTTATTAATGCTGCATCTAAATTGAGCAAAATAGAAATAGTTATAGAGAAAATGAATTTATAAGATTTGTCTCACAAGAATGCTTGTTAAAGAAAGGTACTTTGAATGGAGGCCAAAGGTGAACATCTATGAAAATAAATAATTGGACTGAAACATTTACACCTTTAAATGCAAAAATACTAGAATTAAGTATATCTTTAATTTCACAGGGTATACTCTGAGCTTACTCACCTCAATAGCTGTAGAGTATCTATCAGTTAAAACTATTACTGTCAGTAGAGAAAATTTAGTTAATGATGTCTATAATACCAAATTTAGTAACCATAAAATTCAACTTTGAGTAAGACTGTAGGCAATTATATGAAATAAATACGAACATATTGAAAAATTACCCTTCGGAGAAACAGTATGGTGTTGGCAAGATGGTATTGGGGATAGATACAACTAAGAAATTTAGTAAATGACTATGCTCCAAAATTATTATACTCCATTATGTTATTTTTAATGTTTGATTAGTAAATATATGTTTCCTTTAATGTACACATTATTTTAATTATAAAGAATTTTGTTTGTTAAAATCGTGTTTGAATAAATTATGAATTTATTACTCATTACAAAACTCTTCCAAAAAATGTAACATTTTAAAGAATTTTTAACTCCCTTTCACTCACAAAAGTGTCTCTGTTGGATGACATAGAGTATGTTTCATTAAAAAATTTGTTTAATAGTTACAGTAGTAATTCACTTAGTACAAATATATAATCCAAATAAGAAAGTAGCCATGGGTAAAGTTTTAGAGCTCTGACGTAAGCAAGAAAGATTCCTCCTGCCATGCAAGGACTATGAGCAAGTGTAAGATGATCAGAAAGGCTCAGTGAGAAAAACACAATGTATCCTGGAAGCTGAGAGTGCTTCAGCGATGTGAAGAAAAGAGAAAGAGTGTTTGGGGCAAAAAAACCAAACATCGATCAGCAATCCCCAGAGACTAAACCTTCAGAAGACGATGCCTTTGGGTATTGTGATTGAGAGGGACAGTGGCACATGATAAAGGTGTAGAAGTGGGCAGTGAACATAGAGATCTGTTGTCCTAATCCTGTATCCTGGGAAACAGGCCCTGTGACAGAGACGTTCACATAAGAATATTTTTAAAGAAGTGCTCTCGTCTGTAAGAGAGTGAGAGAAACACAACTGAGCATTAAGAAAAATTGAGTTGGCATGTGTTAGGTGCCTGTCACATATCATAGATTATATACCTCATAGGTTGTGTGTACCATATACAAACGGTTGTATAGTTAGAGGAAGAGAGAACGGGAGTATTACGCTCTGGCTTTTATGTGCTTTGGTGAAAAGCACGAGTCACTTCTGTGCACAGCTCATTGGTAGAGCAGTTCTTTGGCCCTGCTTAATTACATCAGGCCTGGAAAATGTGTAAGAAACAGATGGGATGTTTGGTGAAGTTATCCCCTCTGCTACAGGAAATAAAGGAAGTATTCCAAATAAGTAATGTCTGTCTACATCACCTATTATAGACTAATCAAAATATCAATAATATTTTTATGTGCTATAACATGTGAGATTAACATAAAAAAATC
This sequence comes from Camelus dromedarius, assembly GCF_036321535.1. Lineage (NCBI taxonomy): Eukaryota > Metazoa > Chordata > Mammalia > Artiodactyla > Camelidae > Camelus > Camelus dromedarius. The sequence continues at coordinate 62,937,183 of NC_087436.1, read as the reverse complement.
ACACATAGAAGTAGAGAATCAATACATATTTGTTGAATCAAATAAATGTATAAATTTCAATGTGTTTTCATTTTTTTCAATTTTTATTCATAATGCATTTCAAATTTTCTCCAAATGTGTCCTCCTTGGGAAGTTTTTCTCCCCCAAAATTGAATTTAATTGAAATGTAAGCCTGATTGTTTCAGCACTGCATAGTTAATAAATGTCTGAATACTTTGTTAGAAGGGAAGTTATGAATAGATACATTTTTTTTATGCAGGATGATCATCTCATCTAAGAAATATATCCTGTGTGGATCTATTCCTTTTTATTGTACTCAGCCTGCGTGAGCTGCCCTATTTATTTCAAACATGTCTATTTCAGAGACAGAATGTTACCACCAGCTTTCTTTACCATCCTCTAGGCTTTACCCAGAGGTAAACTAGGGTCAGATTTTAACTGACTACCATGTGGCTTGTTCTGATCAATTGATTGCAATGGCATTTATTCTGAGGCCCTGAAATATCAACTCATATAGCTAAATAACAGGACCCTGAGTAAAGACTGGAAGACTGTGCATTTGTAATATAAAACAAGGTATTTCCTGAAAGTTACATGTTGTTGTGTTATTTGCTTCTTTAAGTACAAGCACCATTGATTAAGGCTAATAAATTAGCATTCAGTTTTCCTAAGGGAATATGGAATGGGGTGTGGCTGGGAGGGAACATAAGGGAGATTTGAGGAATTGGGTTAAGATATTTCTGGCATTAAACATTCTGGCATTAAAAAAGAAAAGACTTGTCATATCTAGAGACATTTTGCTATACTCTGAGGTGGGATACTAGATGGTAGCTCAGAGATATAATTGAGAGGAAACATGAAGGAAATTTCTTGGGAGATGAAACATTTTACATCTTACTTGGTGTGATGATTGCTTGGGTGTACACACTGGCAAAAACTCATCAGTTGAATGCATCAGATCTGTGCATTTCATCCTGTGTAAATTTTTTTCTCAGTAACAAAATACGATTTAGGCTCCTTGGAAACTCCAGAAATTAAGCTACTGTCAAAAACTTGAAAGATGTGATAGTGATTCCTATGTCATTTCTGTTTAATTCGCCAGCAGAATAAGTGCAAATCTGAAGATACTGGAAAGTATCAGAAGTAACAATTATAATCAAAATTGGCGTTTTTGCTAAGCAAATTATTCCAGTCCCTAGCATCTAGTATTCAGTTATTCCAAAGCAAAATGATGTAGTTCCTAGCCCATGAAATTCATATATTCTTCTGGAAATAGACTTCTTTTTTCCAACCCCCTCTGGTAATGTTAGCGAACCAAACTTGGGTCCACTTGCCTGTGCACAGTAAAGCCAATCTACTGACATTGGGTGGTGGTGAAGGAAAGTGCAGCGTTTATTGCAGGGCCCAAGCAAGGAGTGCAGATAGCTAGTGTTCAAAAGACTAGCGCCCTGAAAGCTTTCAGGGAAAGATTTTTAAAGACAGGATGAGGGAGTAGGGTTGTGGCTGCGTGATCAGCTTGTGGGCATTCATCTGATTGGTTTATAATGAGGTAATTGGGAGTCAACATCATCAACCTTCTGGTTCCAACCAGTCTGGGGTGTACATGCTTGAAGGCGGCATGCAATTAACTTCTTCCATATGGTGGGGGTTTCAGATTCCGCAAAATGGTTGAAGGGACAAGGCTCAGAATGTAGGCCCTTGAGGAGGAAGAAAAGATCTTTGACTATGTTTAATGGCTAAACTAATATTATTTTGTCTTGCTTGACTGTTTTCCTCTCTTTTTGCATTTTCTCACTTCTCTGATTAAATGTACTCTTTGGAACTTGGGAAAGGCCTAGGTGATTAAAGTTTTTCTACAGACAAGAGGCAGGCAGGCGGAGGACAAGGTAGGTGGTCTGTCCTGGGAAGGCCTGCTCAGTTACAGTAACAATCTACCTCAGAAGGGGTTTGCTTTTGCCTGAAATATGCCTTGCAGCGTCCAAAATTTACTCACATGGACCTTGACCATATAACTATTCCAAAAAATATTACACTATTTCATGACTTTCAAAATACTAAGCTAGAAAGAGCTAGAGCGTAGAAATTGGTAGGTACACTGAATGCCTTTGTAGTCACACATGTGCAAAGAGGGTTAAAGATAAATTACTTGAACTTACAGAGACCCACTGCACTAATAAATTCTTATGTTACCCAGTACGCTCTGACTGTTTTGTAATATTCTCTCAAAATTTGTTTCGTTTCAATTATTTTGGCTTTATTTTGGAGGAAGGAGATAATTAGGTTTATATATTTATTTTTAATGGAGGTACTGGGAATTCAACCCAGGACCTCATGCATGCTAGGCATGTACTCTACTACTGAGCTTATAGCTCCCTTCTTTCTCAAAATTGAAGGAAAAAGTATACGTCTTCTATATGTTCTTACTAAATAAGATACTACCTCTAGTATCTTCTAATTCACTTGCCAGTTTTGAGTGAGCCCTAGGGCAAGGGAAGAGTATCTGTTGCATGCTTCAGTGCAAATGATCCTTCCAATTGGCTCTTAAGGCTTTGCATAATCAGTTGTCCTAGAGAATGCAGTAGCAGACAGAGATGCAATATCGACTCTCAAAAAAAAAAAAAAAAAGTGCAAAAAACAAAGTCATAGCATTAGTTCTTTACTTTTGTGGGCAAAGCCATGCTTTTTGTTTTTTGTTTTTTTTTTCCAGAAGTAACTCTTGTTTTGAGAATATTTCTCCTTTCAGAGATACTAAACAAACAAAAATAAACAAACAAATAAATAAAAGTTCTCCCTCTAGTCGCCCCAAAGACTCTATTACATTAATCACTATATTTTAGGATATGAACTGTTTCGATTAACCATTCCTGAATCCCAAATGCCCCTGGAGCTGGAGTGGAGTATAGAACCACCTGTCTCAAATGAAAGCCAAATCAAACATGGAAGCAGTTTAATATTAGCAAAAGAAAAAGAAAAAGTAGAAATAAAAAATTCATCTCAGGTTTCCATTTACCTGTCATCACAGTTTCTCTGATTGGTAAGATCCAGAATTGCATCTGGAGATTCAAAATTGTGTCTGAAGTAAGAGCATGTCTTTGTCTTAAAGGTGAAAGGTAAGTCAACACTTTGATATGCACTCAGGATACTAAATATTGAAATAAAATTGCCACCCACTTTCCACACTCTGCATAACTCTGGGTCATGCTATTATTATTTTTCCAGGTAAATGAGAAACATTGTTCATATCTGTTCCTTTTTTATCATTTTTTAAATCTCTGTGCCCTTGAGCTCCCTCCTCTGAGTGGTGTGGAATGATAATGAGGGATCTTGTCCTCACCCTGGCACATATTTTAGGATAATTTGATGGGGATCTGAACACCTTTTGTGATTCCAAGCAGAAAAGATTTCCTTTTCATACAGCAGTCACAGCATGTAATTGATAATATGTCTTTTATATTTCATTTTTCTGACTTCTTACTATATTATATCTTTAATTCAGATGGCTTTTTTACTTATGAATTACTATGAGTAAGGTATAGCAATATAGATAGAGGGAGTACAAAGGAGGCTAAACCTAGGCATAAGGTTTAAAAATTTCGTCACTTCACTGGACTTTCATAGCAAACAAGATGGCAACTCTTTTGATTGTAATTACAATTGTGTTAATTATATGTCCAAATTTTTCTAAAATCCAAAATCAATAAATATTGTGAGCCTGATAAGACAGCTTCACTTTAACTGACTATTTCAAAGACCTTTTCTTATAGCTTTCTAAAGTATAATTTTTGTTTGTGAAAAACATAAAATCCCAGTCTTCGCAAACACTATCAGCATGATTGCAGTGCATGGTCAATTTAACAGAGTAACCTAAAATTGTTCACTAAGGGTATGATTCTTTTTCCAAGGGTTTAAGAGTGCAGGATGTAAACAGAATGAACAGGATCTCCTTACTTTCGTGTATTTTTACCGTGAGAATAGGTTATATTATATATGAAATCAGGCATATCCACAGACTGGGGTGAAAGCTAACAGGAAATATAAAAATAAGAAAACAACACTGAAAAATAACAGGAACCTTGGTGGTATTGTGTAACATTTATTTTAAAGATGAAGACACACTCTAGATTGATTTTAATAGCTAGGAGCAGGGCATGAGGAGAAGTGGCAGGAGATTAGCAGGAAGGAAGTAACTGTTTATGAAGACCTAAAGGACATAGACTTAATCTTCCTTATTCCACTTAATTTTCTCAGCAACATTTTATTCAATAATCATTTCATGCAAGCTAAAGCTGTGTTAAATAACTTCCAAAAAAGTTTTAGAGTTCAAGTGGTCAGAACCGAGAAAGAAGTGAATGCATTATCGTTTTCACAGCTAGCACCAAAATTCCTTTCGAAGGAAACTTTCTTGTTGAGGAGGGTGTTTTTATAGGCCGATCAGCGTAGAAGACACGGACTGTGGAAACAGGCGAAAGTGGGAGCTCCAATCACAAGAGAAAAAACACTTAAAAAATTCTTTTCATTAAAAAAAAAATTGAGGAGCCATTATTTTGGTTTCCTCATGAAAGTGAGATCAGAAACAGATGAAAAAAGTAAGCAAAAATTGAAACCAGAGAGTTTTGTAATACTGGGCTCTAAATGAGCAAAAAAATCCAAAGATGACCCTGGATAGATAAAGAAACTTTAAAGAACAAGAATTCTGAGTGCAAAGCAATCTGCTTTGTGTTTCTCAGATCCTCAGTTGAGGCTGATGAAAACCCGGTCAAGAGAGTTTTGTGGCTGTAGTTGTTTGGTGAGATTTGAACATTGGTCTGGTTTTCAAACCGGAAAGACGTTGTGCAAAGCAGGCACACATATGTTGGGGGAAAAAAAAAAGCCTTGGGTTTGAGCTCTCTTGGTTTTTCACAGAATTTGTTCTTCTTGTAAATTTACCTGGATGTTAAGATTGAGAAAAAGTCATCTAACACCTCTCTCATTTGACTTGTTTTCTAAGCTGTTCAGTAAATAACTTACAGAAAAACATGATTTAGGTAAATTTGATCTAAAATATTGCTACAAAACCTTTTGAAAATTTAGAGTGAATTAGTGATGATAAATAAATATATAAATTTTAAAGAAAGAAAATTATGCAGTTCTATTTGTTTAAAATATGTATTTTAAATTAAAGTGTTTCTAAGTAAAGATTATGTCAGCTTGTTTAAATAAATAGATAAAATAAATTTGTAATTAGGAGCATCTGTTTGGTTATAAACACACATATGTTATAGCCCATAAACTGAGATTATTCTCTTAAGTAACATATTCCCTATAGTACTTCTTACAATTTGAGTCTGTTTAGAAAAACAACTTTCGAAAATATATATTGAAGTGTTCTGCATTATATAATGGTTAAGACAACAGGATATATATTCAGGAGAATATGGTTCAAATCCTAGCTAAGCCACCTTAAATCTGTGTGTATCTGGGCAAATTTCTTATCTTCTCTGAACCTTTGTGGCCTCTTCAAAACAATGGTGCTTTAGCTATTCAGCTCTAGGTGATGAACCACCCCAAGCTTTGAGGTAAAAGCGATAATCATGTTCATACGCTCACTATTCTATGCAAGAGGAATTTGGTCCTGGCACAAGGGGATTGTGGTCTCTGATTCACAATATCTGGGGCCTGTCGTCTGGCTTTTGACTGGGCTCTGATGGTTCTTTCCTGACCATGCCTGCCACCTTCATGCTCTTGGCCTCTCTTTCTCCATGTAGCTCCTCATCCTTCAGGGTCTTCCTTAGTTGCTTGAGCTTTTCATAGTACAGTGGTCTCAGATGTCCCTATGTCTTACATGGTGACAGGTTCCTGAGAGACAGGCAATAGAAGCTGCCAAGCCAGTTAAGGTCTATAAGAAATGGTACAGTGCTGCTCCCACTGTGCTGTTTATGAAATAAGTCACAGGGCCCCACCGGAGTCAAGGGAGTAAAGAATAGACTGGACAGTTTGATGAGGAGTGGAGAAGTCTCATTGCAAAATAGCAAGTCCAAAAGGAGGTTGGTTCTTGCTATTTTTAAGAAATACAATATGTCACATGGGATAATGATGCCTACATTATGAGGACTTTGTGAAGTTTAAAAGGTGTATCAGGGTCTGGAACACACCAAGCACTCCATGAATGATGGCAGTTTTATTACATTGAATAGCTCAGTTTGGATTATCTTAAATTCTCAAATAGTGAAGTTGAAATTAGGACTATTTGAAAATTAGTGTGATTTGACTGTAGTGCTAAATCAAAGTGAAAAGATAATTAAAATAATAGAAGTCTAGTATAAAATACATAAACCCTCAGTACAATTTTTAAAATTACTCTTATAAATGGCATGCATTAACACCGTCAACTCTTCTTGGTTGTTGTTCTGATCCCCCCAAGAAAGCAGGGGAGTGGATGGTTCTGAGGCTCACCTGCATGGGAATTTGTTGAAGGGTCAGGAGATACCTTGCAAAGGGCAAGATTTCTATCAGAGAAAACTCAGAATGATGAGAAACAAGGGATTGGGAAATCCAAAGCCCTTTGGGAAATGCCAGTTTCAGTTTTTATTATAGCAAATTCCACATGCCAGTGATAAGAGGCAGAACTGAAGTAGGTGCCCATGTTTGGAGCTGGCTTAAATTAGGTCTAGATATAGATTGGGTGGCAGTGGTGGCGGTGGCAATCGTGGGGCGATGGTCATAAATAACACTGAGCCTTCAAACTTACTTTCTTTGATTGAAGATATAGTTCTCTCCCAGTTTTAAAATGAGCAACTGAGTCTAGTGCAAGATGTGGGAAGGCAACCTTAGCTGAAATAAATATTGGGAAGAATAATAGCCGCAGGTTTTAGCCTCTCCTGTTCATTAATAGTAGACACACTGTTCCTTTCAGTTTGGGTTTATTTTTGTGATGTCTTTGATAACTCGTCAACGGGACACCAAGCTGAAAGATCAAAAAAGTAATGTGACTAATGTGAACTGTTCTAACTTAACAAAGATGGAAATGATTGGAGTATGTTTACCTCTCTCTTTTTCTGGTAAATCTGGGTATAGAAAGAGTATTTTCAGGAGCATGAGTCACATTTTTATTTATATCAGCACCTACGTTTTTTCTTGCGTTGGCTTGCCACAGACTTGGGGAAGTAAAGCATTATTTGTTTCCAGTTTGGTGCTAATGTACATGACTAATGCACTAATAAATATTGCAAGCAAATCAATTGCACTTCCTAATAGTAAGGTGAACAGCAATAGCTTTTTATGCAGGATCATAGGAGATTGAGCACTAAACCTGAAAAGGGATGATTCTAACCCTGACATTTCATTATTTCTTGGGATTTGTGCATCTCCCTTAATGTACAGTTAATGTAATTTGAGGTTATGAATCTTTTTTATGGTCTTCCTTTATACCCTTAAAGTAACAAATCTCAAGTTTTGACTCTAGCAGAAAACATTCACAGAATTCTGACTAGGAAACTAAACACTGAGAAATTTTCATTCTTTCCTGGGGAGAATGTATAAATCCTATTTATTTTTCATTGGAATATATACGTTGGGTAAATAATGTCTGACATGTATTTGTTGCTAGTAAAATTCTCAGAATCTGTCCCATTCAGTTCATTGTTTCTGCCAGGGAAGCATGGGGTGGAAAGAAAGAAGAAACAATGGAAATACTGGTTTTAGCAGTAAATGCAATGTGATTGATCATCCCAGGACTCTCTGTGCCCACTGAGTTGTGTTCCCAGCATCATTTTAAAATACCTCTGCACCTTATGTGACCAATCCTGTAAGGAAGCCAAGAGAGAATGGATTCTCTTCGGAGGTTTTGAAACATATACAAAGGAGCATTTCCCATTCATTTCAAATCTGAATGATACTAAAATTTTCTTCAGAAAAAAATCACTCTCCTACACAAATATTTTTCCCAGTGTGATACAGATTTATTGACATTTTAGGAAACATATCTGTGTGTGTGTGTTTAACCACTAAGTAAAAATGTTCCTTTGAGCATTATCATTGTTCAAATGCATGAACCAAAGATCAGAAGAGACATTCTCACACTCAAGCCAAGTCAGTTTGTTTAGCTATCTGCAGCAGAGGACAACACATACCAGGAAAAATTGGGGTTACCTTAGCAAGGGGAAGATGAGAGGACTTCCGTGATTTGGGGTTATACATTCAGTAATTTTATGAAGAAATTAGACAAGTAGGGACCAAGCCTGGATTGGATACTGTCAGAAGGTGGGGGAAATGTGTTGATCTGATGTTTTAACCACTTTTACTCAGGAGGAAGGAGGATTAAGTCAAGGCAAGGCGTGGCATTGGTAGAAGCACAAAAGCAGTCATTGCTCAGAAGGAGGGGATTAGTCATGTTTGCAGTTACATTATGGCCTTGACTGTGTCCTATGAGAAACAATGTTTATGTTCTAATGATGTGATTCTCAGTAGGGCTGATTTTCACTTAACTCATTATGCTGGAAAAATACAGAAGAACTTTTAGCCCACACTTTATCTTTTTCAGAGGTATGCATTTATCAGGATTTCAAAATTCTTAAGAAAATCAGTATCAGAAATGAATCTATTAGAACAGTTAGACCAAAACTACTTTAGATAGATGGTTGATAAATAGATATAGAATAGATAGATGTATAACATAAGGTATATATCTTTATATAAGTATTGTATAGATATAATAGACTTAGGTCATATGTAACCTAACAAATCATCTACATAAATTTGAGTGAAGCTATAAGCAAGGTATTTGCAGTTACAATGAGATTTATCGTTATAATACTGCAGAGATCCCCAGGACAATAGTTTGCTGCACAATTCAGCCTCTGTATTTATAGGGATTTGTTTTAGAGTGTTGACAGGTATAAAATACTGTTAATCCTAAACCTAGGAATAAGGAAGTTTAATGTTGAGCCTCAGGAACCGCATTAAATAAAATAACCCAAAGGACAATTTGAAACTTCCTATAGAGAGGAAACCAAGAGAAGATATATAAGGAGTCCAACTCCATCTGCTTTGATCAGTCCTCACAGAGACACATATAATAATATCAGACGTTTCGTATGGACTCAGATACCACTGTCCTCTTCCTGTCTTGTCCTTTCTCTGCTCACCCATTTTTCAAATTTCTTTCATCCTTAGTGTTCAGATCCTGCAACTATTACAATTTGACAAAGAGAAGTATGTCTGAGGCTGTGATAGTTAACATATTGAATATATTTTAAAAGGAGAGAGAGAGAAAGAGAAAGAACAGTATCAAAATATCATCATGATACAGGGTCATTCCAAACAGAGGTCCAGGATTGCAAGAAAATATCTGCTTTTGCTCACCATTAGAACATCAGTATCTAGTACAGTGCCTGATATGATGTGGTATTCAAAATATTTGTGATGTGAATGAAAAGATCCATAATGAAGAGTTATGATTTATGACACATTATCTAGGTTAGGTGTCATAATAGTGTGCTACACAGAGCAGTGATAACAGTCCCCCCAAATCTCAGTGATTTATAACAAGAAGAGTTAGTTTCTCACACATCCTACGTAACTGTCATGGGCTGGCTGTAGATCTATTTTGCATTGGCAGCTTTTGGAACTTAGGCTAATGGAAGAACTTCTGTCCTGGAAAATTGCTAACTGATAAGATAGAGGGAAAAAATACTGGTACTTAAAATTTTCTGCCACATTTCATCGGCCAAATCAAGTCATAAGACCAAAACTAACAGGTGGAAAAGAGTAATAGTACCTCAGAAAAGGCAGAAACTATTTGTGAGTGATTATATAATTTTCCATATTTGTCCTAACTACTACTAAAAATATTTGAAAAAAATCAGAGACACATAAGATTTTGGTCCTAAAAAGATGATCACTAGAAAGTCATTTTAAGATTTATCTTAATACTTTAAATTGCCCTGTGATGAGAAAAGCTAAAAGATCCTAAGCAGGCATTAATAAATTAAAACAGGATTCTTTTAAACTGTGTATAATCAGTTGCATAAGTCAATTTGGGATTTAGACCTTTTTTTTACATTTACAGAAATAAATTACATGATCCTTTCTATATGCCTTGTAAAGATATACTAGTAAGAACGACAGAGTTCCAAAACTTGAAATTTTGAAGAAATTTTTTGAGGGAAGGAAACACAGCCATTTGAGAGTTTGAAAACACAGCTATCCCACAGATAACCTATTTAGAGTGCATATAGTTCAAAGAAGCTGCTGTGTATTACTAACACAAATACCTCCTAACGCGTGAAGCATGACAGCCTGTCGGGGCATCAGTAAAATTACTGTGAGTCTGACATATTCAATAAAACCCTTTCAGTCTTTCATAACTACAAGTGGTTGAGAATAAAGTTTTAACCAATTTGGATTTTTTTATTCTTGTTGCCAGTAGTAGTCATATTCCCAATAGGCAATTTCATTGGTGACACTTGTATTGAAGTATGAGAATGTCAATGAAAGTTCTTTTAGATGAACTTCATTGACAATGTATTTAACTATTATTATAATTTACCAATTCAAAGAGAATGCATTTATGATCCTTTTCTTACTGTTAACGATAAAAATGTTGTGTTAAATAGCTGCCTATCTCTAAATCACGTTCATCCTTAAAGACCTTAAGAAGCCACCTTTTTTGCATAACATTCTTTACATTTATTCTAAATCCCATTGATCTCTGTTTTTCTGCACAGACAGCACTTTGGTGTGTAGACTACTGATTTGTTATTTAATAATGTGTACCAGCTGGAATTGTTCCCAGGGTAACCTTGTGTCTACAAAAATTGTTTTTACTCTCGCCATCTTTATCCACACTGGTTAGTGTTAGCAGTTGTAGAAAGAGCAGCCACCAAAACCTTATCACCTACTATAATCAATTCGCTATGCTAGACTTTTGATTTCATTAATTACTAATAAATCCCATTGAGACTTACAGTTCCAAGCATGGATCTAATCTCTTGTAATATAGAGGTGAGCAATATTGACAGAGCCTTTATTTTTATATTTAATATTAATATTTAATAGGTACAACAGCTTTGTAAGATTGGTATTATTATTATTATTTTTTTTTTTTTTTGTAGATGAGAGAAATAAGTTGAATAAGTAGGGCAGGAGTGAGCAACTTTCTCAGGTGAAGCTCTTCTAAGCGTCTGAGTGTATTAGTTTGCTCCGGTTGTCATAACAGTTTGCTTTCTCACTGTGTTAATGTTGCTTGACTGCAGTCTCCCTTTTCATCTTTTCCACTTCTACATGATTTACTGCACATGGCCTGTGAGTCTCTTCCTCAAGAAAACTGCTTTCTCCTTTACTTTTTTTAAAGAAGCTTTATTGAAGTATAATTGATATACCAAAAAAAAAAAAAGAACATATTTAGTATATACAATTTGATGAGTTTGGACATATGCCTATATCCATGAAACTGTCACCACAATTAAGGTAATAAAAATATCCATCACTTCCAAAACTTTCCTCTTGTTCCTTTTTGTTTGTTTTTGTTGTAAGAACACTTATCATGAGATCTAATCTCATAACAAATTTTTAAGTGTATAATAATAAATTGTTATTTATAAGCACAATGTTGTACAGTAGATATCTAGAACTGATTTGTGTAATGGAAACTTTATATTGACCAACAGTTGTCCATTTCTCCCTTCCCTCAGTCCCTGGCAATCACTATTTTACTCTCTAAGAGTTTCATTATTTTAGATTCTTTATATAAATTGAATCATACAGTATTTTTCCTTCTGTGACAGGCTTATTTCACTCAGCATAAGGTCCTTTCAGTTCATCCATGTTGTTCCATATGGCATGATTTTCTTCTTTTTTAATGCTGAATAATATTCCATTGCATCTGGAGATAACCTGCATGGCCATCAGTGGATGAATGGATAAGAAAATGCTCCTTCACTTTTGTTAGGACAGCTTTCCTAGCATCATTCTGCCATTTCCATCCTGAGTCATAAAGAGACCCATAGACCTAACAGTCTCTCCATCATTGAGGACAGGTCATTTAGAGACTTGTTCCTCAAGCAGTGTGGAAGCCAACTTAAAGACTCTTATGAATGACACAGTTTTCTTGCTTCTCAAAAACAAAGCAAAACAAAATAATCTTTCAGTGTTAAATTGAGAATTTTTTGAAACAATGTATACTTCCTTGGTTACAACTGTATATGAACAGATTGGCATCAGCAGAAGAATTTTCAAATGAAAACAACTGTACACAGCTATTTAAGCCATTTTATTCTAATTGCATTTCATCTCATCATCATCATCATCATCACACATTGTTGAAAACCCATTATGGACCACATGGCATAAACATTGTTCCTGCTTATATCAGTTAAGATTCTCCATGGAAAGAAAACAAATAAGATATTTAAATTGTGTGTGTGTGTGTGTGTGTATACATATATATATATATATATAAAATCTGTCTATCCATCTAGAGATTAGAGTGACAAAGATTTTAAGAAATTGACTCACATAATTGGGAAGGCTTACAAGTCCAAAATTGAAGGGACAGTTGATGTTGCAGCTTGAATCTGAAGGTAATCTGGAAGCAGAATTACCTTTTCCTTAGGTGACCTCAGTCTTCTTTGACTTATTGAAGACAACTGATTGAACGAGACCTATCCACATACAGAGAAATCTGCTTTACTCAAAGGCTGCTGATGTGAATGTTAATCTCATCTAAAAAATACCTTTACAGCAACATCTGAACTAGTGTTTGACTAAACCATCAAGTGCCATGGCCTAGTCAAATTGATACACAAAATTAACCATCACACAGAACATGGGTTTAAAGCCAAGTCAGCCTCTCCAGAAAGTCTCAAGTTTTTCCATTTTAACTTGCTGACAAGCACAATGCTTTGTGTATAGAGAAAGAGCAATACTTTTGATTGAATGCATAAAATAACAGACTTTTCCCCCTTCTCATCTTACATGGTGTTATTTATTATTCTAAGCTAAATTGGAACCTCAATGTGATGTAACCATTTTGGTTTGTCTCTTGATAGTTAATGAGAGTTATTTGCCACCAAGACTATCCAAGTCAAAATGATTATAATCAGTTCCAAAGTTATATTTTGATTGCAATAAATAGATCAAATGTTCATTAATATTGAAGCCAGAATGCTAAATCTACTGTTTTTCCCTCATTTACTTTTTTTAACATCTAAAAAATTTTAGATAAGACCTGATTTATTTCAGCTACATTCGGAGCTTGTTTTATTAGAATAAATATAAGAAACTATGAAATGTGCACATTAAGTGGGAAAATTGTGTCTTGAAGAAAAGAACACCCCCTGACTCTCCCATTCATTTACTCTTAAACCTTTTGACATAGCAAATTCCCCACTGGGCCAACCTGTCTCCCTAAGCTGCTCTTTAAATTCTGCTACCCCTGAATATTCCTTTGGTCAGTGTTAAATGATTAACATAAGACTTAGTTAAACTTATAAGCCTTTGCACAACAAAGGAAACCATAAGCAAAAAAAAGACAACCTATGGAAGGGGAGAAAATATTTGCAAAAGTTGAGACCACAAGGACTTAATTTCCAGAATATATAAACAGCCCGTATAACTTAATGATAAAAAAACAAACAACCCAATCCAAAAATGGACAGAAGACCTAAATAAGCAATTCTCCAATGAAGACATACAAATGGCCACTAGGCACATGAAAAAATGCTCAATATTGCTAATAATCAGAAATGCAAATCAAAACTACAATGATGTATCACCTCACACTTTCAAAATGGCCATCATTAAAAAGTCCACAAATGGTAAATGTTGGAGAGGGTGTGGAAAAAAGAGAACCCTTCTACACTGAGAACGTAGTTTGCTGTAGCCATTATGGAAAATAGTATGGAAATTCCTCAAAGAACTAAAAGTAGACTTACCATATGATTCAGCAATCCCACTCCTGGCATATACCCAAAGGGAATTTTAATTTGAAAAGTACATGAACCCCAGTGTTCATAGCAGCACTATTTACAATAGCTAAGATATGGAAACAACCTAAATGTCCATCAACAGAGGAATGGATAAAGATGCTATGGTATATTTATACAATGGAATACTACTCAGCCATAAAAAGTAATAAAATAATGCCATTTGCAGCAGCATGGATGGTCCTGGAGATTGTCATTCTAAATGAAGTAAGCCAGAAAGAGAAAGAAAAATCTCGTATGATATCACTTACATGTGGAATCTAAATAAAAGACAAATGAACTTATTTACAAAACAGAAACAATTTCACAGACATAGAAAACAAACTTATGGTTACCACTGGGGGAAAGGGGTGGAAAGGGATAAATTGGAATTATTAGGTATTAACTACTATATGTAAAATAGATAAAACAAATTTATACTGTATAGCACAGGGAACTATATTCAATATCTTGTAGTAACCTATAATGAAAGAGAATATGAAAATCAATATATGTACAAACATGCATAACTGAACAATTATGCTGTGCCACCAGAAATTGACACAACACTGTAAACTGACTATACTTCATTAAAAAAAGACTTAACATCTGTCAGAATTTATGCTGCAATAAAATATTTAAATGTCCAATAGTTTTAAATAAATCCAGATAAATTCTTTTTTGATCCACTTTATAACAATCCATCTAGAAAACAAAACACCGACAAAAAAAAAATCATTTAAAAGTTATATCAGATAAGTAAAAGCAAACAAAGGGACTTAAATTTCTTGATTTGTGCTTTTAGGCATCACATCTTTTTTTTATGAACCTAAATATATATTTGAATTTATGAGGTGGTGGGTGGTTTTTGGATAAGACAAATTTAAGCTCTTTAGTGTTTCCCTTTTGTTTTCTTTTATCCAGATCTAAAAATATAGTTTAATCATAGCTGAGGCTTCTTACATACAGTCATATTAATACAGCATTCAGATTTCTTTTGGTGCTCATATTCATCTATATATGCAAAATATTCATACATAATTTCCATTTGAATGTTCCTTTATTTCCACTTTAAATAATGGCATTGATATAAGAAAAATCTTTCTTCAGTTAAATACCTATCTTCAAATTCAGGTCTATTATAGGCCTTATTTCATGAAGACATTAGAAAATTATCTTAAATGTCTAATGACTAAGAAATACTATCCTACATGCTATATTGGTTTAGGTTGCTTTTAGAATTGGTTGGCTATAAAATGTTTAGCAAATCTGTTCTTTTCCTTCAAAAATGTAGTAAAACTTCTGGAGATATAAAATAGTACTTGGAAAATGATAGATCTATTAGCAGTCAGCTCTTACCTGGGTCTCTAGAAAAGAAGAAATCTCCATGTTGACTGTCTTATCCTCAAGGAATCATTCTCCACACTGGAGTTGGAAGGCTTTTTCTGAAGTGGAAATCTGTTTACTTCTTTCTCCTGCTTGATCATCTCAATAGCAACCCAGTGCTCTAACGGTAAACAGCCAAACCCCTTCACAAGGTCTCAAGGCTCAAGTTACAGGATTCCTTACTTGGCTCTTGGGCTCATCTCACATCCATGCCCTTGCTCTCTGTGTGTTACTCTCACTCACTTTCTTCCATTTCTCCCCACTCGAGGCCATGCACACTCCCACAGTCAGGCTCTGGAGCCTGCTGTTCCCCCTGCCAGGGACACTCATCCACCTCCTTCATTTAAGTAGCTTTGTCTCCAACAGGTCTCCCTTTATTCAGCAATTCTTTAGCAAATCTCCCCTACAACTCCTTGATTGGACAAAACCTTTCTACTATGCACTCCATAGCACTATTACTTCTCTCATGTCGTTTGTAACACTTAAAAGTTTTCCTTTATTTGAATATTTTGAAAGATTATCTTTCTCACTGGTCTGTAGGCTTCATTTCTTCATTAAACACCCATTCAATTCTACTTACATAAATTCATATGACTTTTAAGCTGTATAGAAATAAAACAGAGTTTATAAGTTGATATTCAATCTTTGCAGACAAAAATAGACTTTTAAATGTGAGGATGTTCTGGTAATTCTTCTGGATTTATGCTGCTTTATAGGTAAGCTTCTTTTTGTTTGTTTGTTTAAGCTAGAACACAGACAAGATTTAACAAAGGACAACAGTTTTATAGCTAGCAAGGTTAAGACAGGTTCCCTAAGCTGAAATCATGTATGGAGATGATGTTTTTCCTGAAGAGGGATGAAAGAAACTGGTGGTCATAGGACATAAACTTACATGACTATTTGGGTCTGTTTAATGTTTCCTAAGCATTGCCAGGACCAAATCACCTTTACTATGAGTTAAGGTACAATATTGCAGTGACATCAAAGTTCTGATAATAATAAAGCAGTACTGCACCTAAGTGAGTTGATGGGCGTTCTTAAAGAAATCATTGCTTGACACTGACTTCAGCATAAGTGACACCTCCTTGAAGAGGACCTTATCACTCTTCTTCCCTGTGTTTGCAGACAGCCAAACTCCTCTTGCTTTATCCTTCTCCTAATCTGCCTGCATGGCTTTCAATAGTACCATTCAGAGCATAGATTACAATGTCTTATTGTATGTAGATCCTGCATAACTTTCTAACCTCATATTTTTGGATACCCTTGACCATTGGTACCCAAAATGATTGACATCATTTTATACACTTTAAAAAACAAGGAGAAAAAAAAGTCAAGCAATCTCTTTCCACCTAAGATTTTTGTATATACTTCTCTCCCTTCATAAAATATCCTTCTGCAAAACCACACATCTGACTTCTCCATCTGACTCCTTCAAGTGTCTGCTCAGATATCACTTTCACAGAGAGACATTTCATGACTGATCAAAAGCATTTTCATTATGCTCTTTTATTATCTGTTCATTTTTCCTCAGTGGTACTTAAATTTTACAACGGCTACATGTTTATCTGTTTCTTTCCTGCACTGAGCTGTACATATTGTGAAGGCAGGCACCATGCCTCTTTTGCTCACCACCAAATATATAGAGTGTGATCTAGTGACTAATCAACTGTAAGTATTCAGTAAATTCCTAGCAAACTACCAATTGACATAAAAGGGAAAGAATCAGGAACACAGAATCATTCAAACAAAAATCAAAGGAAGGTAAATGGTAAGCAGTTACAATGATTAATAAAGAGAGGAAATGAAAAACACTAAAATGTCTTAGATTAAGACATTTTTTGGATCTAGTAAATGTAGAAGCAACTACTTCATACTGCCAAGATTGTTACCATTGAAGAGATGCTCAAGATTATCCATAGAAACAAATTGAAATAACCCTTTTCTAACACTGATTGATAGCAGCACATCTGTCCCCTTGAGGATATGAGATTATTTTGTAGTCAACATGGATAGAAGCCAGAAATGTAGGAGATAAGCTAGGACTGGCATAAGAATCCATATCAGGTAAAGGGGTTTATCTATAAAGAAGAAACAGAAAGGTGCAGAGAGAAAGGGAACAAGAGTGAGAGAGACAAAGAGGGAGAAATGACTTCCACATTTCACTCCTACTATGAACACAGTATACCTGATGGGACTGGTAATCAAACTTCCTTCATCCAATGGCAGAGTCTGGATTTGACTTTAGACATTGTGTCTCTAGATTCTAGCTCTTAACCATGCTCTGGCATTGTGCCATTTGGTCTGTGATTAGTACCTGAGTCCCATCTTTAGTTTTAATTGAAAGAAAGTGGGTATGGCCAGGAGTGAGTGATATTATTCCACTTTTACTAATATAATTGAAGCTCCTAATGATTATATTAGGTCAATGACATATATCTATGAAGAAAAAATTACAAACTAAGTATTGCATGATTGAAAATTATTAGTTTTTTTCCCTAAAGCATAACCCCACACCTTCTGCATACTTTATCCAAAACTCATATGTAATAACATATGGCAGGCATTACTACAACCTGACTCTCATATTGTATCCCTACTTAAGAACTGACAAATGGCAAGATTAACAATAAATTCCAGGACACTATTAAGGTTTAGTCTGTTTAGACTGTTGGTTGTCTTGTTACAGTTTGGGTAGTATATGCAACTATACCTAGTTCAGATGACTCTGCCTTCCAATTCTTTTTCCTTTCTTAAAAACAGACTTTTTTTTACAAAATGGCCAAACACATCTCATCAAACATCTCAAGTTCTCAGTTTACTGAATGAATTTGCTTCCTGGAATCCAAATTCTTAAACTATAGAACTACTTCTAGTCCTGATTTTCAAAAGCTACCTGAACAGGCATTCCTGCTGATAATGTATTTGATTTAGTAACAGAAACAAGTGAATATAATTTCTCTTGGAGAACTGGTTTAATAGTATTTATAGAGACATACAAGTATATTTCTAAAAACCCTCTGATTGATTATTCTACATGAAAAATAGAAAATGATTCAATATTATGAAATAATATTTTTGTAAGCCTTCTGTGTTCTATAATTCTCTTTTCTCATCTTTCTGCCACTGTGGGGATATTTGCATGAAAATGGTTTTTCTGTTGCTAAGAGTTCATCTGTTCCTGCTGCTTCTTTCTCACCTGAAGTCACAATTCTCTGAACGTACATCATAATCATCTCTACATAAGCCAATTTCAGTGTTGCAAACAAAGGATTATGCCTTCAACTGAGAGATAAACAGCAGGAGCAGAATAAATCTAAACCCCAAATGCCTCATTTTATGGAAATGTCCCAATTAATAAAAATTCAATTGAAAAGAAATATTTTAAGTTATATATCAGCAGCTTTATCTTTCAACTAAAGTTTTCAGTTTTTCATGATGTTTCAACGTGCTTTGTATTACAGAAAAACCTGGTTTAGTCACTCTTAATTGTGCCAGATGTCTTTTTATCCTTCTGTTTATGTGTAGCAGTCTGTCCCAATTCTATCATTTTTAATTATCTAAAGCCTTTGTGCTAAGATTCACATAGAAGTAGTAACTCTTCCTTGGCATCCATTGATAATGATTGAATAAAGAAGAAGACAACAGATGGGCATGAGTTGCATTGTGGACTCACATGGAGACTAGAATGAACCTTAAATATCTGTCTATTAAAAATCATGTTCCACATTTAATTGTAATTCCACTTACCGTGGTAGCAGCTCTGCCATGATGCCATAAATTACAACACTTCAGAGATTATCTCATAACCTTGAATATATTTCAGTCCAATTTTTCTTTGGATAGTTGGAGTACTAAATAGAAACAAAAAAATAAGCTGATTTACTTCCTATTGTATTATTTCCATGAGGTCAAAACTTAGCAAAATTTACCAGTTTCTGAAATGATTTCTTTTTTCCAATTAATGAGGTCAAGTAACATTTACTCAGCATCTAAAACTTGTCTGGCACTGTTGTAGCAAACAACAGAGATGCCATAAAGAATGAGGTAGTGTCTTTTTAAGAAAGATAAATGAACAAATGGCACAATAAAATTAGTAGTTTTATGCGACGCTTACGTAGTTGTTGAAAAGGTCTGAAAAGAGAGAAGTGCCAGATTCTATCTGGGAGAGACCGGAGAAAACTTCCTAATAGAAGTCTAGCAAGATCTGCATCTTAAAAGATCAGTAGGTTTTAACCAAGAAGAGTTTGGGGAAAAATAAAGGAAGAAATGAGTAAGAGAGAAACTATAAGCAGAGAGAACAAATATGAACTAAATCACCCAGGTAAAGCAGCATGGTATATTAAGTCAAAATGATTGGAGACAAATGCAGTAATTTTCAAACTATTATGCATATAGGAATCACCTGGGAGGGCTTGTTAAAGCATAAATACCAAGGCCTCACAAAATCCCTATTCTGATTCAAACTGTACATCTTAAATATATATATAATTTATATTAGTCAATTATACATTAATAAAGATGAAAAAACAAACAAAAAAATCAGCTCCTTTCAGGAAAATTATACAGTGATGAGAAATTAATTACGGTCTCTTCAACTTTGGGAGCTGGGCTCTGAAAATGCTTGTGGTAGGAGAATTTGCAGTTGAAGACCTTATAGTGAAAAAGACAGCTGAGAGAGATGGAAGTGATCAGTGATTGGCTGAAATCTTTATAACTGTATGTACACTCCGGTAAATAAAACAGCAACAATTTTTTTAAAAATACATTTGCTATGACAGAAGGGAAATTCTGGTAGACAGAATAAAATCATAAATACAAAATAATAAGACATCAACTTTTCAGTAAATGTGCAAGACACATATCAAGAAAAAAAGAAGAAAAAGAATGATATCAACAATGAGAAAGATCTGAACAAATACCATGGAAAGATTCAAAAGTGTATAAATAATAACTCTCCAAACACTAACGTACACATTTATAGCAACTCCATTAAAATTTCAATTGTTTTCTGATCTTAACATTTATGTGGAACATTAAATGTCAAATGAATCATCCATCAAAATTCTTTTCCTAATAATTATGACAGTGTAATATCATCACCTGAAAGTAGAATTCAGTTTATGGAACAAACTAGGATACAGAAACAGATACTTTAAGAAAGTACATTATAGTGACTGAATATACATTGTTTATAATCAAAACACTTACTGCACAGTATTTATCTCTGTGATCTTGAGTAAGTACTACCCACACCAAAAAAAAAAAAAAAGCTTTAGTTTCCTCTTTTGTAAAATGAAAACATACTAGAATACTAGCCCATAGGGATGTTGTGGGAATACATTAGAAAATTCTTGTGAAAGACTCTGGGATATAGTAAATATCAACATTGTGCTTTTTCCTTTAATAATATAGGTTGGTGATGTTTTCGTATCACAACTCTCCTATTCTTTTAGATAGATATTTGGTGTTTCATTGTATTTTATCAAGTACCTATTAACTAATATCTAATGTTTCCAATGTGTAGACAATATAAGCAGTGTTAAAATGAGAATCTTTCACAAGCTGTCTTATGCACACATGTGAGTGATTCTTTAACGCAAGTGAGAAAGATTAGAATATTAGGTCATGGTCTCTCACTTTAAATCATTGTAAATAATCATTAAAAATCTGTACAAAGCTAGACTACCATCAGAAGTACAGGGGTTAATTTAATTTAACTACATTGCCCCACACCCTAAATAACATTTGGTATCAGTAACATTTTCATACATTTTAAGCTATATTGGTAAAAATTATTTGCATTCCTTTAGTTATGCATAGAATTGGCCATCTGTTTATATGTTTGTTAGATAATAATTTTTTTTTATATAAATTATCTCATAATATGCTTTGCCTATTGTTCTGTTGGGTATGTTGTGTTTGTTTGGTTTTTGTTATTGCTGGGTTTTTTTGTTTTTGGGGGGTTTTTTTACTTTTCCTTGTTTGAATGAGTTGTATTCTTTCTAAAAATTGAGAAAATTATCAATTTATTGTGTTTGTTCAAACAGTGTTTTTTCTAGCTTGTCATTTTTGTTTTGATTTGCTTACAATACTATTTACCATACAGAAAGTTTTTACTGATGAAAACTCCCTGGGAGACACTTTATACCCCAGACCTCTTCAGTGGTAGTGCAACAGGCCAGCTGGGAGATTAGACAATGCCAGAGATTAGTATAATAAAGAATGCAAAATGTTTTCATGTATTTATGGCCCTGGAGATTAAAAATACTTTATAAATTATCATCTTGAACCACTTTTGGGAACTGGCCTTGGCAGTGTTGTGGGGAGCAAAAGCTGTATGCTAATCTGAATTTCTGACTTTTTTTTTTATCATGTAAGATTGAAAAATTTGTCTAGAAGGCAATATTTTAGTAAAATACATCATCTGGGTTATTTTGAGCATCTATCTGGAAATGCCGTCAGCACCTCATGGATGTATTCTTTTTTTAAAGCAGAGACCTATAGTCTTGTTACCAAACAGAACTTGGGTCTGCTTGTCCACTGCATGGCAAAGCCAATCTACTGACACCGCTCGTGGTAAAGGAAAGTACTGTGTTTATTGCTGGGCACCAAGCAAAGAAGGCAGGCGGCCCATGCTCAAAGACCAGAACTCCCTGTTGGCTTTCAGGGAAACGATTTTAGAGGCAACATCTGGGGTGAAGGTTGCAGCTCATGGACTTTTTTCTGGTTGGCTGGTGCTGAGGTAACAGGATATCTTAATCATCAACCTTTTTGTTCTAACGAGTCTGGGGTGGACATTCTTGTTGTCAGCAAGTAGTCACCATCCTCCACTTGGGGGTGGGTGGGTCTTAGTTTCTGCAGAACAACTCAAGATATGCATCAGGTTGTTATGTATATACTTTGAGGAGGAACTAGAATCTTGTTTTATTGCTGAACTATTGTTCAAGCTTTCTTGCTTAACTGCTTGTCCTTTGTTTCTGTATTCTGTCACTTCGCTAGTTAGTAACTGCTTGAGTCTGCTTTTTGGAACTCAAGGAAGGCCTAGGAGACTAAAACCTTTTTTCTTTTTTCACAGGGGACTTTTGTACCCAGGAGGACCCCCACAATGTCCTTCCTACTTGGTTTCAATTCCCCTTTTCTTTGATACATCTCAATTCTGTAGGTAACAGGGGCAGGTCAAGAAAGGGAATACAGTTTTAGATAGAGAGGTTAATCACAGATGCAGCAGAGGGACTCAGTTTTGGGGATTCGGTTTCAGTCTCTGTATTTTAATAGCCTTAAATTAAGCATTTTGAAAGCTTAACTCACTTAGGTGAAATAATAAGAGTGAATGATATAATAAAAAGAGTAGATAAATTTAACAAGATACATATAACTATGGCCAAACAAGTTTTGGTAGTTGTTTTTGTTTAACTAAAAAATATTAAACACTTCTGGCAAGTGCTTTAGGAGAAGGAAAACTTAGTTATTTAGAGCCTGCTACATTCTCAAAAACTTACACATGTTATCACATTTACTCCTCATCACTATGGAAACCGATGGCCCCAAATCATCCCTTATTTCTCTTCATTTAACAAATATTTATTGGCCGCCTGCTGTATGAAAGCATTGTTTCCAGAACTAAGAGATATATAGTGAACAAACAGAAATTTTAAAAACCACTTGCCTTCTTAAAAAATACAGGGAATAAGAAAAAGAAGGTTATAAATAATAAATCATATATTTGGTTAGTAAATTAAAACCTTTTGTAAGAGAAAAAAAAAGAGTAGCAGCTTCTAGTATAAAAGCTGAAATGTAAACCTAGGTTATTCCCCACTCGAATGACCAAGCCTTTTTCTATTCTATCATGTAATTGAAGTATTGAGACTGGATTCCTTCATAAGAAAGGAGTTCTTAGGACATTAGGCCCCACCTAAGATTCCCATAGTACTCATGAAAGAGAGCACTGATCAGAATTCTCTTGGGCAGGGAACTGGAGATCTTTGTATCAGGCCATGAAATCGGGAGAAGAAATTTCACAATGGTCTTCTAAGTGGTGTGATTATATAACTTATTACCCACTATAGTATGCAAGGATGAAAGCAGGAGTATTAATAATTATGCCTAGAGAACAGGACAGAACTACCCTGGCTGTTCCAGACAAACTATAACTAATAGGCACTCTATTGATCATTGAGGGCAGGACTCTGCTGACCTCTAATCGAAGTAAGACTGTACAAACCTGGGACAAACTGTTTTCCATATTGCAACTTCAGTTTTATTCGTATACAAAGGAATTCGTATTTTTTGTTCTGTTTTATCATCTTTCTGAAATCCTCTACCTCTCAGAAAAATTGTGATGGAAGGAAGGTTTCTGGGCAAGTGTCAGCAGGATTTACTCTCTTATTCTGTCCTGTGGGAAAAATAAACAAGTGAACAATCTTAGAAGCTTATACATAACTTTTCACCAGCTATGTCTTATAGAGGTCACAGTGGCACCAGGTGGATTCCGGTTCACAATGCTTGAGTGGAAAATTTCATCCTAAAATGTATAATATTAATAACACCAGGATAGTGTCATTACATGGATGGCTTCTTTTAAATTTCATGGAACTCTGACTACCATAAGGTCTCAGTGTATCAAGAGTGACATGTAATCTCCAAATCTTGATTTGTGGTAGATGCCACCAAGCGTTGCAGGCATGACATCCTGACCAACCTCACCCCTTCCCATCTCCTATCTGGTATCATTCTAGGTGTGCAACTGCTCATAGACACAAGGGTTACAGAAATTTGAGAACTGTAATCTTTCTAGATATGGGAATTTAGTTTTAGTAATGTAATTCAGGAAACTCATTCATAAATGCAAAACATTACCATGTATAGATCCAAGTACAGATGTATGACACCATAATTGGTGTTAGGTATTATATACAGTCTCTAAATTGAATTGGAAAGTAAGAAATAAGAGTATATGATGATTCTCACTATCAGTCAACATTCTGTAAGTTGTCAGGGATTCTGTAATTTAACCAATGTCTTAATTTTCACAAATATTATCTGGATTTAATAGTCATTTAAGTCCTACATGCAAAATAATACATCAGCTGTGCTGTACTCCTTTGGTAACTTAACTTGCTCTTGCTTCTAACCTGAAAAAAGTACTTACATAAAATTGATAATATTAGTTGCTGCTACATTGATTTTTGATTTGTACTACATCATATTGTGTAATTAAACATAGCCAAACAATTATGCTAAGTAAAATAAAATCAGACAGAGAAAGACAAATACTATATGATCTCATATGTAGAATCTGTGAAAAAGCCAAACTCATAGAAACAGGGTAGAATGGTAGTTATCAGGGGCTGGAGGCTGGGGAAAATGGGAAGGTGTTGGTCTAAGGAGAGAAATTTCCAGTAATAAGATGAGTAAGTTTTGAACATCTCATAGTCAGCATGGTGACTATAGTTAACAATACTGTATTGTACACTTCAAAGTTACTAAAAGAGTAAATCTTAAATGTTCTCACCATAAAAAAAAGGTAATTATATGAGGTGATGAATGTGTTAACTAACTATTGTGGTAATCATTTTGCAATGCATACACAAATCCAATTACACAATGTTATATGTCAACTGTATCCCAATAAAACTGGAAAAGTAGTAAATAAAATAGAAAAAAATAAAATAAAATAGACATTAATATATATTTTAAGAAGCAAATGTGAAATGTTTTTATATGCCTTTAATATTTAAGAATACAAAATTACTTTTGAGTATATAAATTGCTAATTGAGCTCCTTATTGGATTCAAAAAAATCTGGGTTAGGCAGTAGCAAATATAAAAATATATGCAATCAAGGATTTATCTTTTATGTAGGTATTAATAGTAAGAACTGCATAGATTTGGGATCAAACATCATTTGAAATAATACTTTAATATATAACCAACAAAGTAAACATTGTTTATTTTGGAAGCCCCGAATAAACCCAACTTCAGTTATGATCCAAGCATGCATTTGCATAGTCAAGGATAAAAACAATCAGATGAATTACACCAAAAATACTTTTGTCAGAAATACCAGAAAAAATAAGGTGTGTAGTTTGCTACCTGAATATTATCATCTGTAAAATTTATATAGTTTTGATACTAACAGCATAGCTTAAAAAACGTGATGATATAAAGCTGGGGGGAAAATTAATCAAAAATATAAAACTCCCTGTGTTGTAGACTAACTTTTAATTTAAGAAATTTAAAGACAGATTTCTGGGTTGCAGACAAATTTTTATCTGTATATTGAGCAATCAAACCAACCCCTTACATAAAGAAGATAGATTTATTAACTGTGAGTAGTAGACCAAAGAAAAAGGTTTACCAACCACTCATTGACTTCCCCTCACTCTTGTTTACAGTGTGAGACACTCACAGAGCCCTTGAATACCACCTAAGCCTGTAGATGGCATTAACGACTCTATCTGTATTAGTGGTTCCCCTTGAAATAGAGGAATTTTGAATCATGCCCAAGGTTACCAAGATGTGTGCAGAAACAAAATAGGGTACCAGGGAAAGGACGCACCAGCCTGTATCTCAGTTCTTGGATGGTGTTCCCTCTCCTCTACCATCTACAAAAGCAGTGGCTCTTCTCCACTTGGTCTACCCCAGCGTGAACAGAGCAGCTTGCTCCTCCTTGCATCATGTTCACAGATGACTCATTCAGAGGAACTGGTGTCTAGCTATTACTGTCTTAGCTGTTCCATCTCACTTAGGAAAACAAAGTTTAACGAATACTGGGATGGAAAATATGCCTGTAAACTAGTCTCATACAACTTTATTGCTGATACATTTACTCAGAGCAGTACCTTCCTAGGCAAATGATGTTTTATGATGAACACTTTTTTCTTTAGCATGAAGTAATTATTTTTTAAAAGTCTGCCTATTTTCCCATCGAGAGGCTCCCACTTGCTCTCCTTTCTTCTCTTCCAAAAGCAAAATACTGTAATCAAACATTGAGAAATCTTGTGCACACCAAAGGATGCTTTATGGGCATAGAAAACTCTTCTGGCAATGATTAGGTTGGAATGGAATAATAACAGACATAAATTTGGAGTTGGAAACCTATAGTTTTAGATCTTGACTTTACCACTTACTAGCTAATTGAGTATGTGGAAAGGATTTAGTCTTTGAGTCTCTTTATCCTCTTTTGTAAAATTTGAACAGTAATATCTACTCTGAAGAGAATTACCAATAACACATATAAAGTAATATGGGTACTTAGTAAATGATCAATAAATGTAACTATCTTATTACTTTAACTTTTCAATAATGTGACATAATTATTTTTGTAGTGTATGGAAGTATCAAATCACTATGCTGTGCACCAGGAACTAACACAGTGTTGTATGTCACTTATATTTCAGAAAACAAACTCATAGAAAATGAGGTCAGACTTATGGTTATCAGAGGAATAGGATGAAAGGTGGTCAGACTTTCAGTTTTAAGGTAAATAAGTACTAGGAATGTAAACTTTTTCTTTTTCTTTTATTTTGTATCTAAGGACAGTAGTGCTAACTAATTAGGATGAATGAAATAGTATTGTTTGATTTATATGTTCATAAAATCTACAGCACAATTAGTGACATATATACTAATCACATAGGATGTGGGTAGAAAGTATCACTTAGAGCCACACTTTTTTTATTCAGAGACACTTTATTCTTGCTAAAGAATCTCCTTTTCTGCTATTATTATTGCTCAGTTCTCTAATGCCTTGTGTCTAGTCTCTAGGGTGCAATTCTCATAGTAAATTAATACCCAAACCTATGGATTCTAAATGTGGTAGCTGCTGTCTATTTGGATCAGTTTTAACACTTCTGATAAAATGAAAGAGACATTTGAAAAGGTACTAGTTACATATTATGTGTTCTTCATATAAGATATAGTACAATCTTAGCACTCACTGTAGGAAGCACGGAGACAGCATTAAAGTCAGCTATAAACCATATATTAGGCATTAGACAAAATATAACTTCTATATAAAAGTTGAGTTTCAATATTATTTTATATTGCGTGGCTACTATTTTCCAGGCATCTTTGTAACCATTGATTGTTTGGTTCACAAGCTAATATATACTTAGAAATTTAAAATGAGAAAGCATACAAAAAATAGAAGTATGTCCATGTTACATAGTATCTGTTGAGACATTGCCTTCTTTGCTCTGAGAATTAGAGCCCATTATTCAGGTAACAAAGAGAGGGCAGATGTCCCATCCTAGGAATTTAAAACTCAGTGTCAACTTAGGTGCATATCTGTGTACATCTGTGTCTATGTGTAGGATGCCCTATTGGAAACAATGGGAAAATCTCTGAAATTTGTGGGAATGTTAACATTCCATGTGTTGGCATTCATCCCCTTCTTCCTTACACACACACGTGTACACCCACATATACTAAGACACATACAAACTTATTTATACATTTATTTGTATATTTAAATATTTACTTAAATATATATTAAATATGTGTATTTATACTTAGTTAAATATATTATTCACACATACAAACAAATCACACATATATATGTGCATATTCCAAAGCATAATTTTTATTGGCTAGGGAACTCATTGAACTTAATCCTTTTGCAAATGTGTACTTCCTCTTGAACGAACATTTCATGTGTTCCCCAGAATATTGGACTACTAGGACAAGGCTAATTAAAGTTTGACTACAAATAGACAAGGTTGAGTTAGATAAGGCTCCAGGAAGTCATCTCATATAAATTTTAAACCAATTGAAAAAAAGAAATATAAACACGTCCCAGCTTTTCCAGATAGTGAGGCAGTTTGATGGTGATATAGTCCTTCTCTGTTGGTTACCATAGTGACCTGATCTGAAAGAACAAGAATTTCACTATCATGGATTCAGCAGCAGCAAGAGAACCTCCTTGTCATTTTCCTTTACCCATCATCACATTCTTCCCCTTCCTTAGAGGATTTGAAGTGGATTTTGGAATGATAAGTGTGGAACTAACTTGAAATTGGAGATGAATGTTTCTATTAACATTTTCAGATCTGGATCTATTCCTAATGAGGAACCAATGATTAAAGTGGTCATGCACACCTTTCTTGAGGAAACCACTTAGTTTAGTCCATGATATAAGCACTAAAGTTGCGAAAAAGTTTTCAAAATGTGTAACAAGGGATATTTCTTATGGAAAAACATCAATGTTTCCTTAACAGTCATGTTCTAAGTCACTAAACAGGCCTCTCATATGTTTGGACTCAGGTACACAATTAGGAAGCATTGGACCAAGTCATTAACTTTACTTCAGACCTGTACACGTGTTGATAGCAGACAGTATAACTTGATACAGGACAGATTGTAAGACACTAAAAAGGAATTTTTTTTTAAGAGAAAATCAACTTAGGAGAAAGATAAATTTTGTTGTGTAAGATAGACTCAACATTGGATATTGAGTGTTGGGATGAAGAATTACAGTTTTGTACCTTTTGCTTCTCCCTGGAGCAGCCATTCATCCTGGGCAGTAAAAAGCTGTATCAGAAGAGGACTCTTTCTCTTTGAATATGGCTCCACATTTAACCCAGTGTTCTTAGATGCTGAGACAGAGCTGACATGTTCACTTATTTAGGGTAAGCAGCCTCCAAAGATCCAGAATGAGGGAAGAAGGAAAAG
This sequence comes from Camelus dromedarius, assembly GCF_036321535.1. Classification (NCBI taxonomy): domain Eukaryota; kingdom Metazoa; phylum Chordata; class Mammalia; order Artiodactyla; family Camelidae; genus Camelus; species Camelus dromedarius. The sequence continues at coordinate 62,908,186 of NC_087436.1, read as the reverse complement.
TGAGACAGAGAAGGGAGAAAGAAAATCGAAATTTTTGTCTTATCAAGCTGATTTGATGGTCACAGGAAACATAGCTGGTTGCTCAATCATACTGGGTATCTTCAGGAAAAGTAAATAAATTCCCTACCTCTCAAAAGAGTCTACATGGGGAAGAAAAAGCAACCAATTTATGCACTAACTTCTCCATTTTCTCTTTAATTGATCAAAGGTCACCCAACAGAGCATTTACTCAACCACACAATCAGGATGTGGCTTACATCTGGGAGAGCCACAGCCTCTGATCTCTCAGGGCATCTGGCCTGAGGGCTGAGGTTGGTGTGTCTCCTGCTACAACAGGTGCAGTACACTTCTGTCCTAAGCTTTTATTTGACCTCTGAAGGAGTCTGAACATTCAAGACATGATCACTTGTAATTTCCTAAAAACTCTTAGAGAAGTTTAGCAAAACACTTGACAGTCACTGCTTCTGCAGCAGGTCCTAGGACAGTATTTGACATTGCTCATCAATCTCCTGCACCAACCATTCTAGATTTTACTAGGATGAGCCAGACCTTTATCATGAGATATGTGAGGATGTATTTGCCTTGCTGCTGCAGTTGCTCATTCACAGTGATTGCATGGAAGAAAAATTCTAAGAGATAATGTAATGAACTCCTGTGTTGCAAACATACCTCCCTTTCTCCTATGTATTCACAACCACATCTTTTCATAGTTGTCAGGGTTGATTACAACAGTCAACAGAGAAATTCTTTTTCTGCCACCTGGCTTTTTTGGCATGAAGAGTCCAAAGTGGGCTGTTGGTAAATACAGCCTCCAGTTAGGTGAAATATTATCCTGTACTCTGATAGGAGGGTTGAACTCTTTGTAATATGGACTTCAAATCCAGAGTGTACGTTTGCAGAGGTAGGAAGCACAGATTCCACAATTAGGTGCATAATAAGTGATGATAAGAAGAGTCCATCCAGTTTCATCCTTTGATTCCTAGATCTGTAAGCTTTGAGCATTAAGAAGATCGTATACTATATTCTTTGTTTTGACATTATCCTAATCTTCCAAAGTGATCTGTCCAAGCTTCAGATTCTGCATAGGTTAGCCTTTAGTAGACCCTTCCAATGCTCTATTAATCCAGCTGCTTCCAGGCTAAGAGATGCATGTTATATGATATAATCCCATAGTTTTGAGCCCATTGATCCACTCCTGTGTTATAATTGTATCTCTTGGTTCAAGGTCATATGTAGAACACCATTTTGATCAGGTGTTCTGAATACTTTTGACAAAAGACATTGATAAACTCACTATGGACAGAGAAGATATCCTAATATCCAGGTTACATGTCGATTCTGTTAAGGATAAATCAACTCCCCTTGTAAATGAAAAGTATGAAATTTTAACTGACTACTACCTAGTGCATGGCTGCTCTTTCCAAAATATATATCTGTCTCAAGAGCTCAGCATTGGCTTCTACTACTAGCAGATTGACAATGCCACGAGCTTGACCAGCTGTGGTGAGATAGCCTGTGCCGTTGACTGTGGCCCCATCCCTACCGCCATTTCTACTCTCTTTGTGGGTTCGTGCCTACTCCAGGGTAAAGTAAAGAGAGAAGCTGGCAATGCCACAGGTTGAGTAATCCTATCCATTTGGTTTTTGAGAATCTCTCTGTGTGGGATGATCTCTGATGGGCATTATATGAGAAACATAAAGATCCACATGTCCAGTCCCATAGGTTCATTCACATAATCTTGCCCAAGGGCCAGACCTCAGATCAGCCAGCCAAGTTATTCCTCATCTCCCCAACATCACAACAGATCCTTATCTTAGCTTCCTTGTCCCTTCATGTTATGTGAACAAACAAATGTTCTACTAGCAGCTCTGGTGATTGGATTTATTTACCTTCACCTCTGTTCTCATGACCAACTTAAGTGGGGGCAGTAATGTAGCAGATATTTTTGTCCCACTTTCTCCCACATTTCATAACAACCTTTCTATAAAGACTCATATCTTTCTTCTGTAAGTTGATTGTTGGGATATTCCCATGAAGCTGCATGTGTGGGGCATTGTTACCAAAGACATTAGTGACATGAATATGAGAGAACATAGTTGGAGAACAATGAATATGAGCAGTTTATGATGATAAGACAACTGCCCTTTCATGTCTTCTGCACCTGATCAGGCTAGTTTCTGATTGCACCAAATCCATCATGCAGCAGATTGCTGCTGTGTCTGGCTAACTTTATGCATTGAAGAAATGAATGACACATAGCTCACGATGACTAGTCATGGCCACCTTGCTAACCAGTGTGTTACTATCAGGGGCTCATTCTCCACATGGATGCCAATACCTTCTTGTAGAAAAGAAAATGATTCTCTTCTCAGGAGAAAATCACCTTGTTTCAGAACCCCCGGGGTCTATTCGGTGGCATTCCTGACTCCACAGGCCATGGATACTTATCATGGATACCTCTAGCAAGACTGAATCTATTGACTTAAATCCCAAGTGGGCTAACAGCTCTGCAACAGCCTGAATATTCTTAAGAGATATCTTGTGCCGGGCCTTACTTCAAACTGGACAAATGTTGAAGTCACCCAAAAAACGAGGTGGTAGAATATAATAAAATCCCAAGTGCTGTGCCTCTTTCTCAGTGACAGGAGCTGCAAGGTACAGCCACTTGTCTTACACCTTAAGAGGAGTATGGTAGTGTATCCTACACCACTAGGTTCCTAAAAAGTTCACAGGCCCTTGTGCCCTTAACCTTCTGTCTTGCCTGTGTCTTTCTATGAAGATGACAGAGTTTTCCACTTTCTGCTAAACAAGTCCACTTAGTATTATTCATTAATATAACAAGCCAGCATAATGTTCTGTCAAACAACAAGAAGTTCAGGACAATATAATTACAGACAGCAAGAGAGTGAACACAGACATTTGTTACACTGCTTTTCTTGCCATGTGACTGCAAACTGCTTTCACTCACATCTCCTAATGAGAATTGAGAAAGAAAGTTTTCCACGTATAAATAGTCTCATGCCAAGTGCCAAAGTTTATATAGATCAGTTCTAATAACAATACTGTATTTAACACAATGAGTATAATTGGGGCCACCACCTGAGTATGTTTACACATTATTCACTATGATTCATTTCTGTGGCTATTCTTTCAGTTTGTTTGTTTGTTTTTTCCCTTGAAAATGCCGGATGAGAAAATTGAATCATGATGCTGTGTCGACACCTGTTCAAATTAGTGTTCATGTTGATAATCTTAGAATACTTCCAGGGTTTCTGTATCACTTCAGTTTTACTATAAAGAAAGGAGAAGTTGTGGCTATCATTGCTCACTCCCACAGTAAGCAAGTGGAAAAGCCTCGTGATCTCTCAAACATTTGGCTTTTAACTCTATCTCACCACAAGTAAATGTAGTTGAAAACTTTGGTAATTGTGATGTCATGCACGTCAGGGATTTTCACCTCCACAGTTAACACAAGCTTCATAGCAAAATTTACCTGGATGTTTGGAGGAAGACAGCTTTCCATACATAGCAGAATGTCAGTGACCCATTGCTAAAAAGTGTATGCTGATTTACTTCGTCTTACCAGAGAACCTTTTCCCACAAGAAGAGATTGATAGGAATTGAAACAGTAAGGGTGTATAAAAAGACTTTACAATTCTACAAATTTAAAAGCACACATTTAAAGCCAGAAATTTTCTTAGTATTCTCTATAGACACTCTAGAGCCCCAGACAACCCCTCTGAGGCTGTGGAGGGAAGTGCTAGGGGCAGGAGTAAACAGGCTCTCAGATATCCAATCACGTTTTGAAATGTAGCAGCTTCGGTGTATCTGCATTGAACATCAGATAGTCTAACATTTCATCTAAAAGAAAACGTGTTTTTTAAACCACTGATCTGATCCAACCTTTTGATGTTCACTTTGGGCAATAATACATGTATTCCAATCCAGCTTTCAAAGCTTATATACCATAAAACTGTAATAGATCCAATATTATCACTATTAAATATTGCCTTTAAAAAAAGCTATAGTGTTTACCACTACTTCTTTATCTATATCTTTTGGGGAAAAAAATAAAACTAACCAGTTAAACCAATAATCCTAAATTCCTGGGATGTCGTTGCTGTTTCCTGTGTTTCAGGCAATATCCTACTAGTGAGGTAAAAGTTCTGGTTATGTGCTTTTCATATTTTAGTATATCTCATAGCTCATTTTTCCTCTGATCATTTGAAAATGTGTGAAACCAAGTTTCACAATATATAAAACACTTTTTTTGCTTTCCAATAAAATCAATACTGTATTTTTAATGCTTTTAAGGTAAAAAGTTATAAATGATAAATGATCAGGTATGTTTCATTGTAATCCATCTGATAACATAAAAGCTTGTTTTGGATAGGAAGACCAAACTGAAGTAAGCCATGGATATAATAATTATGTTTACATGCCTTTGCATATACTACACACATTTCCACAACTCAGTGAGATATTCTCTGGTCAAAGATATGCATTAAGGGTCTCTATAAAACTAAGCAAAATGTAAATAATGTTGAATGTAAATTTGCAAGACTGACAGATCAGTTTAGAATGATATGTCACTGAATTAACCATGGGACAGGAGAGAGAATATCTAAGTTAGATAGACAGTGAAGCAAGTAACCAACTCCAAATCTAGGATGAAAATAAGTAGAATTGAAAACTGCAGGAACAAAACTGAAATAGACAGAACAACAAATGGAATCTGACATTATGACTTTACACGGCCCAGATGTCTGTGATTGGAAGTTATCAAAAGATATCTATATCTATTTAAAGTCTGAGTGAAAAATAAAATGGCTAAGCTTGGAATTGCTGGAAAGCAAATAATTTGAAAACAAAACAGTTAATATAGCCAAGTGTGATGGTGATTTGCTATTGTCTCTCAAAATCTGCTCCTGGTAGAAATGTTGAGAGGAAAATAACTGAAATAAAAGTCCAATGGCACTTAAAATTTCAGTTTTAACTTTATGATCTTGGGTGAGTCACAAATTCTCTGATCTTAGAGCTCTTTGTATTAAGATAAAGGTGTTGGGGAAATGGTGCAGGTCTGTTCTAAGACTGCTCAGTTGGATTCCAGCTTCACCATTTAATAAGAGTATCTTAATCTTTCTCTGCCTCAGTGTCCTTATGCATCAGTTGTGGCTAATAAAAGTATCTACCTCATATGGTAATTATAAGGGAAAAGAATGAAATAATGCATGAAGAGCATTTTCCATTATTGGAAAGCATTCAATATATGTCAGTAAAGGTTGATTTCCCAAGAAGCTAATACAACTTAAGCTTCAGGATCTTTATTTCCTGGGGTTCCTTCCAATATCCTATAGATGATTTTGAATTAAAATTTTGTATAATTTTAAAGTGCACCCCAAACATTGAATAATCCTTAAAATCTCAAGTGAAAAAGAAACAATGATAACCTTTTTTTAAACATGTTTTAAAATTAATGTCTAGAACAGTTATTGATTCAATTAATTACAAAATAATATTTAGTGATCTTAAGTTTGGTATAGCTGAAAAGTAATCAAATTTACCATCTTTAAAATGGACCTAGCATAGAGTATAGGGTTTGTAAAATTGTGTCATTATAAAACTGATGCTAATTTTAAGGATATCACTGCCTATTTTAAAGGAACTTGATGAGTTGACAAAGACATCGGGTTAGCATAGCAACATGAGTACATTTTTTTCTTTTCAGACACTAGGTTGTGGTTACTATTGGGAAACTACAAGAGAATTCTCATCTGTGCTGGGTAGTAAAAAAATAAGTCACGTTGTTTTAACAGGCTACATTTCTGAGGAGAAAGGAAAAAATTGTATTCATCCTTGAGTTTAAGGCTAACAATTCTGTCCATCTCTTACTCCTGAATTACAGGGAGTTTAGCGTGATGAAAGATAAAAGTAAGCTTCTTATGCTCTTAAATTCCTTCTCTTCTCCCACCTGAAACTGTCTTAGAGCAGAATTCAGAAACCTTAGTTCTCCAGGGAAATTAAACATGATATTGCTCAGATAAAGAAACTCAATGGAGCATACAGAGCGAAAGGCAAATCCAGGAGATACCTAGGTGGGGCAGGATGGCCAGAGTGCAGACTGTGATAGAAAAGGTTCCAGTTCCATCCTCCCTACTTCCTGGAGATAGGACCACGGTAAGGACTTAACCTCCCGGAGCCTCAGAGGTTTTTTTTTTTTTTTCCAATTTGTCAAAAAGTGATGTTTCCTACAATTCCTATCTCAGAGAATTTACTGTCACTATCACCAGAGAGTATGAGCCACACCATTTTATTATGAGAATCTCTACAAATAAAAGATGAAATAATTACTCTAGAACAGTTTATTTTTTTAATTTTAATTTTTTGATTTACAATGTTGTATTAGTTTCTGGTGTACATCATAGTTTAAAGCTTACCTCTTAATAAATGATATTGACAGAGGCTTATTTTTTCAAAATACCATTGGAAAAAAATCTCTTTTCACTTTTAAATACTCACTGTAATATAATTTGAACGCTAGATATAGTGGATAATTTCATAAAATGAGTTCATTGTACATTTATTGCCCAAGTTATTTAATTGGTAGTGGCTCTGCCATTAGCTGTGTGACCTTAAGGAAGTTATTTAAAATACCTGTTCTTACCATCCTTTATCTTGAAAACCAGGTTAATAATAGTGGTAGATGTGCAGAATAGATTTTTAAATTTTAGAAGGTGCCTATCATGTGGTAAAAACATGAAATTTTATGCTGTTATTATGCTATACTGTAATGCCAAGGGTTCTGTTTAATGCACAGACAAAATTTGACCAATAATGAAAAAAAAAGAACATAAATATCCACAATTTCAGTATCCCAACAAAGTGGGATATTTCCACTTTTTCATGTTTTTTCAGTTCTTGTTTATATCCTGTAGAATTTTAATAGTATTACAGTTAAATATTTTAGAATTGTTATATAACTTAACATTATATTATAAATATTTTCTGTATTTCCTCCTAATATCCATATCTATATTTAATGGATATAACATTTCATCCAGGATAATACAATCAAATTATTTCATCATTGAATCATTGTTTGAAAATCAATTTATATATGTATTGAGATTACATAGTGTGGAAAACAAAAAAAAATCCTCAATGAATGTTAACCATTAATTTTATTTTATTATTGTCATTAATAATACATTGTACTTATTAAAATAATAATGTTTTATTTTTTATTTCTTCATATGCTTTTACTGCTTCATTTGCTTGCCTTAATATAAATGTATAAGACTGTGACTATTGTGTCAAATAATAAGAACATTTAATTGAAATAACATTGAAATAACATAAGAACATTTTCTTGAAATAACATTGAAAATGGTTATGATGGAAAAGTGATTAGATTCCAAATGACTTGGTAATAATTGAACTGGAGGCCAAAAGTTAAGAATCATTCCTAGATATAGTGGAAAGTGAGCTGGCCTTAGATTCAGAGAGACTTTGAACCACTTTTTGTGTCCTAGATAAATGTGCTGACCTCTGAAGCCCCAGTTTTCAGAATTGACATGATGGTGATGATGGTATTCCCCTTATATGATTATTGTTAATGTGACAGAGAATGTTTTATGTGTCCAGTCCATTCCAGACTGTGTTAATTTGAGATCTCCTAAAACCAGACACCAGAATGGGATACGACTTATAAGAAATGCATGGGGAAACACATTGGTAAAGGATAAAGGAAAGTGAGATAAAAGAGAAAGATTTTGAAGACTGTGATGGTGTCTAACACATATGCACATATCGGTGTTAGGGAAGAAAACAGAATTGAATAGAAAGAATCTCAGACTGCACTGCAGTTTCAAGAAATCTTCAGCCAGGGTGACAGTAGTCCTGGAGCCAAAGTTTTTCTGTAGAGGAGTCCATGACTTGCAGGAATAGACTTGCATTAGCACCTCCAGAGTACTCAGTCAGTATGTGGGAGAAACCTATGAGAGTTGTGGTCTTGGCACAAACATGATGAATCCAGAGGGGCAGTAGCTTGGACGTCAGTCAAGCCTGCTATCTACAACAGAAGATTTGAATTGCATATTTTCACAGCTGCCACTCCTTGTACCCTGTAGATCTAATTTATTCCACAAGTTTGGGAAATTGCTTCTCTATGTTTCCCATGAGCTTCTCTTTTGAAGGGGAAGCCTAGAAAGAGAAGTTTTGTAGGACAAACTACTTCCCTGTTTGCTAACGTTGGTGGCAAAGCCCCAAATCACCTCTATTATCTATTCTAAATCTTTCACACTCTAACCCTCAGCTAGCTCCTTGGCAGGTCTTGGTGGCTTACATGGTCATGCGACTTAAACCTTCATTACTGAAGCATCTGAGCTATTGGAAATGTCTTTTTCAGGCCAGTCTTGCTGCACGTGTCCTTTCACAGTTCCAGTGGGGTAAAAGAATATGAGGAGGAAACCATGGGAATCACATGAGTTTCATATTTATTCTTCCCTGTCCCCCTTTTGTAAAAGTATTCACACCACTTCCTTGTGATCAAGGTAACCCTTGTCGTGATGATAACTCTTCTTACTTGCTGGTGCTTGGACACAAGGACTCTAAAGTGCTTTGGCAACAGCTGTACATTGTAGTCCGCTGGAGCACTTGCTCTGTCCCCTGGCAAAGTGCACTGTTTGGGGTCCAAGACTTTAAACCATGTAAATTAGGGCAAGAAGCACACCCCCCTCAATAGGTCTTTTTGAGTGATGGTAAGTGGAGTCACTTTTGCTTCCACTCTTTGGTTGGTGGACCCATGTATTTGTCCTCTGTGGATATCACCATGTGAAGGTCTCTAATGTATCACACTGTGTCCCAAAGGATGTCATCCCATTCTTCCAGAAAGTTGTCTCTGAATTGGTACTTTAGCTGTGCCATTCTAATTCTCTGTAAAGCCAACCATTTCCGGATGGTACAATATTTTATGCTGCCGGTGAATTCCATGATCCTATGGTCATGGGTGCACTCACATACCTGCTTCAACATGAAGCATTATCTGGCCAGATGCTGTGTTCTGCGCATTATGCCCTTGAGGAGCACACATTCCGTAAGACCTCAAATCATGCTGTTGGTTAAGGATCTGTGGGCAGGAAAGGGAAAGGCATTTAATACACAAAATAATCACGCAGTCTCTGTGTGTAAATGTTGGCCCTTCTAGTATAGAATGTGTCTCGTAATAATGTCATTTTCTGCCACCATGACCGCTTTACTCATGTGCTTGTTGTGCCCACCCGGAGTTAAAAGTGGTGATGGCCACTAGTATTTACTGACCAACTCATTGTGCTGACTCTGTTATTCAATTCTTCTTACTTTCTTGGTGATTTTCTGTGATCATTAACACATGACACGAAAATTTTTACTCTTTGTGCCCAATACTAATGTCCATCCACATGCTTCTGTCCCAAATATCCATGTTGCCAGTATTTCAGGCTTTATTCTTTCAGGCCCTGATCTGATGACCAAGCCATTGACCATTGCCCAAGGATGTATTTATATCTATATCTGTATCATCATCTATATCTATCCCTATTTATCATGTCCTCTCACTGGGCTTCTTCCCCTTCCGCATGAAGTAAATGAACAATACAATGCTTGCAGCTCCACCTATTGGGAAGGTTGTCTTTCTCCACTATCTTTCAAGGGTACTTTTTTTTTTTACTTTTTAATTGGCACCCACATAGCAAGATAAACCATCTATAAAGCAGTCTTGTTCATTTCCCTCTCCTTTGACTGTTTATACTGGGACACTGCTAATTGCAGTGGTCTACACTTACTTTTCAGCTACTTCCACCTCTACAGAGACCAAGTGGCAAAATAAATGTATGTATGATAAGTATTAGTATCTTGGCATCGTTGATATCTTTAATCATGGCATGAAACTCCACCATCTTTCTTTCTCCTTCCAGGATACTTCGTGTTTTAGATTTACTATCTTAGCCAATGTGTGAGGGGGATACAGATTCAGAGGTTTCTACTTGGACTTTGCTGCTATGATAGCTTTTACCCACAGACCAAGAAACAAATGTGGAGGTTACTCCAGTTGCCAAGTGTATCAAATCCAATTATTCATTAAGACTGGAGAAGTAACCATTAGGTGAGTCGCTGGGTGCAGTGGGCCAAAACATCATGCTTTGTATATCATGTCAAGGTGCTTGCCAGTTGTGCATCTAATAATGTTGGGAATGTAATAAATAAATTTAAGAAATTTTATTAAATGAGGTCATTGGTGCCTAACAAATTGTAAGCTCTCAAAAATTAATGGCTTTTTTTTTTCTTGTGAGCAGAAATTTAGTTAACATGCTATTCCAATAGGAGGAGAATTTGATGTTTTGGGTCTTCAGTTAGCACTAAAATCATTTGCTCGGTCCCTTTGTATTTGTAATGCCTGGGTAATCTCTTTTTCCCACTGTAAAGTCACCTGGTTAAATGACCATAGGTCCCTTTGGGGGAGACTAGATGGATTATTACAGTATTTACTTGCAGTAAATACTGGGACTCAAATACTTCTTCAGTCAGAGGTTTTGACATAAAAATTGGGTCTGGTCGAGGTACTGAGCAAGGGATCATGACTTAATTGAAAGACTGCCTTCATCCTCCTGATACTCTGTTCTTGCCTTTTTCTGGTTGTGGATGGTAAGTACCACACTTGCTGGCTGCCCATTTATTTTGTCCCCACTGACAGCATGCTCTATTTTCCATTTTCACAACTCGCTGTGTATCAAGCCTCCTTGAATATGCTTCTACCACGCTGATAATTAAGGTAAATACAGACTCCTGGCTTTTGACAATTGAGAACGGTCAGTTTAAAACTGCCACCTGACTTCTATTATTTTAGGGCTGTATTAATCCCACCAATATCATCAGAGTTCTCTGATGCTCTCTTTCCCTCAGGGTTAGCTTGCATGGTCCCCTGAACCTAGTGATGATGGTGCTCCATCAGTCAGTGCATTCTTGTATTCTTGGTGAGTAGATTGTCCTCTAGGATCTCCTGTGAAAGATCATCTTCTGTGAGTCTTCTGGCCTCACATTTTATATATATTCCAGCATTTCTACTACTCTCAGTTCTTTATTTATTACTCTACCAACTGCCATGACAACTCAGGGGTTTATATTTCATTCAGTGTTGACCATCACTTTCTCCACACTTCTATAAGCCACTCTAGTAGCAACTTTGCCCCAAACTATTGGTGTTCTTATCTGTTGAAGTCTGGTATCCCAATAAAACGCCTTCAAATCAAGGACTTCTTCTGTATCTAGTCTTATATTCTAGTCCAGATAATTAGGTATACTCTAAACCAGTTTTAAGGATGCTCTTGTCTTCTTACTTAATCACTGCAGCTCTTTTAGTATATGGTTTCTTCCTTGCCTTATTGGGCCCTGAGAGTCCACAGCTGAGTTTTCCTGGGATTTACCCCTAGTCAGACTGGAAGCCAAGAGAGGAGACGGAGACAGCTCCTGAGCTGAGCACCTACTGTCTCTTGAGAAGAGTCTTCTGTAGCATTTTCTAGGATGGGAGTAATGCTGGAAGAAGTGGGTCAGCCACTTTTGTGAGCACTGAGGATTTAAAAGTCTCTGTAGAGACAACATCTTCTGGGGTATTATTCATCTATATGATCTCCTCCCATATTGCTGGGGCCCAAGTTTTAACAATAAGCGTCTGACTTTAGCATAATAACCTGATTTGTTTGGAAATTTAAATATCCCATGAGCTCTATAATTCTACCTGGTCCTCAGTCTGCTACTCAGCTATATCTTCTCATCCATTCCAAGGAGATAAGTGCCTCTCTGGAAGTTAATAAAGAGACTCCCACCCCACTTTCATATGTAGCTGTATATATATATATAGCTTATTAAAGACCCTCAGCTTCTCATTCCTCTGCAATGTGTCAACACAACTCAGCTGTAACCCCGAGACAGACCGCTATCCCTATAGGCATTGTTCCCACTTACAATACTGTAATTTATAATAAGGAATATATATTTGCTCTTCATCTCAGTCTCTGACATGGAGCTCCTAAAACCATTGGAATTTTCTAAGTGGTGAGAGCTATGGAGGTATCTTTTGTTATGTTAATGAGGTGAGGTTTGGACCCCAGCTAAGGATGTGGACTGATCGCCAGAGGAGCCAACCACGTGATTAGATGGTTGGAACTTTCAGTCTCACTTCCTGACCTCCAGAGAGGGGAGAAAGGCTGGCAATTGAGTTTAACCAGCAGTGGCCAATGATTTGATTAGCCATGTCTATGTAATTAAGCCTCCATAAAAACCCAAAAGGAAGGGGTTTGTAGAGCTTCCGGGTTGGTGAACACATGGAGATTTGGGGTGAGTGGTGCACTTGGAGAGAGAGGGCATGGAAGTTCTGGGACCCTTTCCCAGTCTCTGCCCTATGCATCTTTTCCATCTGGCTGTTACCTGGTAAGTGCATTTTTTTTTCTGATTTCTGTGAGCTGTTCCAGCAAATTCATGAAACTGAGGAGGGGATTGTAGGAACCTCCCGATTTATTGCTGAATGGTCAGAAACACAGGCTTGTGATTGGCATCTGAAGTGGAGGCAGTCTTGTGGGACTCAGCCCTTAACCTGTGGAATCTGATACTATTTCCAAGTAGATAATGTCAGAATTGAGTTGAATTGTGGGAAGCCTAGTTGATGACAGAGAATTGCTTGGTGGTGGGGGAAACCCCTCACATATGCACAGATTGGAAATTGGTACAGAACCCACTTACCCCAGTATCTTCAAAGCCTGGCATCATTTACCTACAAGGGAATTTCCCTTGGGTATCTATCCTTGGATATCCTTGGGATATCTTTGCAGGTCACAAACAGTAAAATCTTGAATAATTAGAACATCACCAGCTGGGGCCTTGCCGGCTTCTAGTTAACATGCCTGTTTTCTCAGATCACTACTGGCAATGTTTCTGTTTGTAGGGTTCCTCTGAGAAACCATATGCCAAGACAGAATTAGATATGTGAGTGAATTATTGCAGGAAATGTGGGTTAAAGATAAAAAGGAGGGAAATGAAGAGGTGCAGAGAGCCTTTAGCTGCAAAGATGCCAAAAAAGAGCAGGGAAAAGGAGGTTGGAAGAGAAAGAGTCTCAGATTGCAGTTCATAGTCAAGAACGGTCTGGCAAGGTCAGTTGGGCCAAGGTCACTCATTAGAGAAGTCCTGCACCTCGAAGCGATGGTCCTCATTTGCACCCCAGGGTGCTCACGCTTTGGCTGGAAGCAGCCCATGGCAGGCCTTGCCTGAGAGTGAATGTAGTGGGGATCCAGAGGGACAGCAGATGGATCCCTCAGCCAATTATGCAGGGCATCTAAGTGGGTCATTTTCAAGTCTGCCACAGAGGCTCTCAATGCACAGTAGATATTAAGTTCTTAAAATTAAGCATTCTCAGGTGCAGCAATTTACCAGGTCCTTAGGAATAGAGATTAGCATATTGATGCAGTAATCTAGGCCTCACTGGTAGAGTTTGGCTTTTGACATGCATTGAATTGGTACAACTATTTCAAATATTTTGATCAAAAAATCTATATATGTACAATAATAAGAAAACATTTATTATTATAAAATGTTGGTACTGCTGAGTAGAAAATCACTTTGGTCCTTTAGTAAAACAATTGAATCAGCAACTGTACACATACCTGACTGAGGTCAGATATCAAAGACTTATTAGTGATACTTACTGAAATGAATAAACAGTATTCAGCAGCTCAGAAATTAATGTGACAACCCATTTTTTTCCTTAGAGATCTTTCACACTATGTAGTTAAAACATATATTTTCATTAAAAATATATATAATATATAAACTGCTGGAGTTAATGGATCAAATATTTCTTTTGGTTCATAATCCATGGCGATAGTGGATAGCCCTTAACTATCACGGACCTGCTTTGAGGGTAATTGTGTGATAAAGACCAGTGGATATCATCCTCAGTGACTTGTGTGACCACTTGGGTTGGCTCATAGATAGTTGTAGATGATGACTACTCTGCTGATCACTCGGAGGCCGTCCTTTCCTGGTGTAGTTAAGGCATAATCACAGCCATCATCATCATAAGTCACATTTTCAGCACCCGTATATATGGCTTGTACACTACAAAAGCTTCTAATCTGATCACTTCCTTTTCTCTCTGAGACATCTCTTATTTAATATGAATTCCCCATATTGCAGCCACATTTTAAAAATTAAAATCTGATTATGTTACATCTGTTCTTAAAATATTTTGAGATTCCTAGTCTTTTGTGACGAAGGCTAAAGTTTTGACATTGTTTTGATGGTCTGATGCTGTGGTGCTTCTGCCTCTTTCCGTAGGTTCATCTCTCTCCACGTTGCCTCTCCTGCCGCTGTATCATTCTCACTGGCCTTCTTTCTATTCCTACACAGTGTGCCATGCAGCATTCTGTTCCCCAGTGTGGTCCACCCTCTCTGGTACCTCCATACAGAGCAAGAAGCAGACTTGTTTTGTGGAATCAATTTATCATTGGTCATTATTGTCCTACAAGGAATTAAGTTAGTTACTTTCTTTATCTCAGACCTTCCATGAATAATACATTTAGGCTACAGTGAATGAAAAAGACTGAATCTTTTGTTTCAATTATTAGAAGGCAACTATAAAATGGAAAGAAAACTGAGCATGGCAGGGGAAACTGTGGTTTTAGTTTCTGCCTCTCCCACTTCCTAACTGTGTGACCTAATCCTTTGTTTCTTCAACTGCACATTTGCTAAAAATAAGTTTAGCGAGTTGTAAGGATGAAATGGCATGTTTTATTTTAACAGAATTTGTAAATTATTAATAGAGTTCAAGAAACTCTTGGTATCCTATTATTCAGGACAGGGCCGGCATTCAGTAAGTACATACTGAAATGATCTAAATGTTCCATTCAAATGCACTCATGTAGAAAAATAAAATCACAAGAAATTTCACTTTATGTTACATGTAAAACATTCTTTGATTTAGCATATAAGTCAAATGGTTATGTGTATTGTAGTTTCATTGCACAACTATTTAAAAGACAGCAATTTAAAAAATAATTATAGTCCAATCCAGTGTGTAAGCATATCATTCTGTTATAAAATGTATAAAGTAAAAAGATAATGAAGAGAATCTTTCTTAATTTTCCTGAGACAGGCATTCTGTATTTTGCTCTATTTCCTCCTGATTATTTTCTTTTAATGCATGCCAGTATGTAGAGCATTCATACATTATCTTAGAATTATTCTGTATATTTCAATCTGTTATCTTTAAAAAAAAGAAACCGTTGTTTTATGGACCATATTGTTCCACTACGTTCTGAAGAAACTCAAATGCACCAGAAACTCAAATGCATTTCCTCTATGTCCTCTGATATTTTGAGGATGATATTATGGTATTTCAAATAATATCACCTAAATATAGATATTTGTGAGAGTATCATCTTCTCCAGCTGCAGTTGTTGCCTGAAACTTGCACCTTTCCTAAAATGGGCTGTTAGGAATCAGATTAAATCATCAATAGCCTAATGTAATTTCCTGATAATCTTACTTCCCTCAGGATGATGGCATACTGGATTTCCTGGAAAAAATCCATTGCTCTACGTGACAGGACTGAACATTTTTAACCTGTTTTGTGAAAAATGCAGCTCTTCTGTTCCATTCAAAAGTGTTTTGGTTCAGTTATCTGTTCAAGAGTGTGTTCTGCCAAGAAGATCAAAATTTTCATTTCTTTAGGAGATAAATTCCCTCAGGAGATTCAGGTGGCCTGCTCTTTGTCTGAGGAACACCTAGCCAGTTTGTTCCTAATATCATTTTGCAAATACTTCACTTTCTCACTGAATCATGTTAAATTCATTGAGTGGGGCTAAGTCTTCTCATCTACTTCTGTACATCCTAATGAAATATATGGCAACAGGAAAATGGGTTGTTAGTCACAGATGGTAAAAATAGGTGTTCGGTATGTGCCTTTCTTTTTCATACAAAATAGAACATTTTAAGACAAAGCTAAAACCTGCTGATATCTAGAATGAGTTGGGCCACCTCTGCTCTCACTTATGTACATCTTAACTTCATCAGGAATAATAGACCACAAATAAAAGCAGAATTTGGCTCATTGTTTAAAGCCTCTGATCTCCCTTCAGTAAGCAACATTAATTCACTTTTCCTCCTATCATCACATATGCATCCTTTTAAAAAATGTTTGCATTCCTCAACAATGTCCAGAGGAGGGACCATTTTATATACACTGCTGACTCTGATTCCACACTGACAGCTGCTGACCTCGTCTGAGTTTTGGGTTAAGTGCAGTGGATAGCTTTATCTGAGGGTATCATGGGTGATTTGCTCTAGGAATAGTAAAACAAGGACACGAAGCCAAGATTCTTAGAGTGCTGCCTGCAATTCACAGCAGGTAGTCAACTGATTGATATGAACATTGCCTTTTCTCCCCCGTAACAATGTTTACTAGTGAGAAAGTGGGGAAGTAGAGATTTTCTTTTTCCTTTGTTTGAGAGATCTGTATTTATAGCTTTAATGTTTGGTGCAGCCAAACCTTTTGAAAAAAGGTAATGCTATCAAACAAATCTGAGCCAATGGGAAAAATGAAACTAGGAAACAACATGGTCCTGTCTTCCTGGTTTAAATTTTTGAGAATCAGAGTAACTTGTTAAAGTTAAGTTGTTGGTTGGAGCAAAATGATAGCAATTTTAATATCCTAATTCCTAAAACAATATTTGCTAGGTGTTCTGATGCAACCCCTAAACATCATCTGGTTCTTGGCAAAATTATTGTGCGAGGCAGTCGTGAAATATTTCCGGGAACCATAATGGCTGTATAAAAATATCAATTAAAACATGCCAGCAAGGAAATAGTTTAGACTTTGATCTTCCGTGGGTTTTCTGTGTAGAAATAAAAAGCCATTATTTAATTGTGCTACTTGTAACAACATTTAAAGCACAGCTGTGAAATACAAAGTGCTTACCTTGGGAAACCTCTCTCTCTCTCTGTACATCTGAAATCCAAATTAGATCCACTTCATTGATTAAAAATATTGCTTCTAGTGATTTGCCAAAAACTGTGTTCTGAAATTTAAATTAGGTTAAGTATTTTGTAGCAGACTGCCATAATAATTTTCCAAAGCAATAAAGTCAGTTATCAGAATTAATGATACATAAAATTCATCCTATGATTTTACTTACATCACCTTGCAGCTCTCTTTTTTTTTTTCTGTTTTCAAACAAACTCCTGTAACTCTAATGTGCATCTTTCCTCCACAGTGACGCTGGCTGTGGCAGAGAGGACAACAAGATTCAATATAATTCCTTTAGAGGTTCTTGTTTGTGTTCAGAAGTTGTGTGGAACACATATAGGAAATTGATAGCCTATATCTGCGAATGTGAAACCCTCTTAAGTGGCAGTTACCCCTTAAGCATCCTTCCCCAGGGCTACAATGATGGAGTAGCTGGCATTACCTGCTGAATGAAAGGAGCAGTTGCCACTTGAAAAATCAAGGGATGGGCCCCTGTAGCTTAATGACTCTCTCCCTACAGCTGCTGAGGACACAGGTCTCCCTACCCACCCCCCTTGTTAGAAATGTGATGACAAAGAAAATCTTTTTTACTTAAATTATTTATTCCATCATTCATTCTGTCATTTAGTCCATTCTGTCATTTACTCCATCAGTTCTTCCCTAACTAAGCAGGTCCAGAGCACCTGCTGTGTACAGACACAGCACCATGGATTTAAGGGACAGAAAGAGAGAGCTAGTCTCTGTTTTCATGGAGTATGTCATAGGAGGAGACAGACATATACACCTCAAGGCACGAATTAAGTTCTACAATAGCACAAATTAGGGAATTAACAAGTCTTCCTAAAATGCTCACTGACGACATTTCTCCAAGGTTCATCAAAGGATAGGTTTTAGATGCCTGGTGGCTTTGTGATTCCCTCATTGCTGTGAATGTCTAACAGGAAAAAAAATACAAATGATAATTGTTCAAAAATAGCTTAACACATTCAGCTTACTTAGTAAGATGCCATCTAGGTCAAGTGACTTGTGGCTGCAGGATGTGTCGTTTTATTTTGCCTGAGTTAAGGAGCATATCATGAACATCTCAGAATGCTCCTGGGATCACTGGGTATCTGTTGTAAAGGAGAACAAGCCAAAGAGCAATCAAAGCAGCGCATCTGTCCTACCATTTCAATTCATCCTCCGCCACCGCTATGCTGGCCATTCAAGGGTATCTCCTTTTAACCTGCTGTTCCTGTTAGCGCTTTACCTCTCATTTTACTTTATTCTGTTTCAGCCCCCACAAAATTCTGTAGAGCAGTGTTTCTTCATTTTATTATACCATTAATAAGGACACCTAAATATCTTACCCATTTTCAGCAAATTCCCAAGTAATATTGATTTTCATGCTGCTGTAATTCAAATGGCAAATCTTGACCATCATATATAAATAAAATACTTTATTTATGTTTACTTTTATTTAGTTGGAATTATGAAGATTACTGTGCATATTTTTCAGTCTTCTGGTGGAAAATGTTTTAAATGTATAATGGGCATGATATGAAAGTGGTGTGTTTACTGTCATAAAAAATAGTTCATAGTAAATTGGCAAAATACATTGAGATAAGATGAGTGTCATATATTTAATTAAATGAATTTTAAAAAATCTTTCTCAGTAGGTCATTAATTTCTTAGCTAAGATTCAGACTATGATGTAACAAGTATGTGATGGACAGTGTTTTTTGGTGATAGAAACCTGGATAGGAAAAAGGCCAAGACTATGATTTAAAAAAAATACAGCATGCCTCTAGGGATGACAGATGGACATTTTGACATGTAGATGGATGAACAGTTAATCTGATGGTCATGAAAAAATTGCTTCTCTGTGGGAGCAGAGAGATGGCTGGGTAGAGTATATGCTGTTTAAACATTAAACTTTAAACTGTTAAAATGGAGGGTGTCTGAGGACACATTTGGATACCCCATAACTTTGCCTAAATGCTTGAATAAGCATTGTTCATACTTCACATTAGTAATCAGAGAATGGTGTAATTCACAAATTTGTTCAAAGAATAAATCCTATGGTGATATAAATACTTAGATTGTATTATTTAAATTGCCTGATTCTACAATGCTGATCTTAGGTGATATAGACTATGCTACAGTTGAACTTTTTTTTGACAGAATGACACAGCTTCTGTCAAATCCTCGAGGGCAGAGGCCATGTCTGACACATCTATGTATTCTTAGCATTTACCACTATAACTGAAGCATACAAGCTTCAAGTATATGCTATTCACAGATGGATGAATGAATGAGCTGTTTCCATAAACATTGCAGGTTAAAAATTGTGACATAATGAAGCCTTTAAATATGCCTAAAGAATGGGTGTTGGTTTTGGAATACACAGTCTAGAAGGAAAATAATTCTCTTTGTTCAGGCTCTGGCTGGACAAGTTGTTAAAGATACTTAAAAAAAAAAGTCAGTTATTCTTATATTCATTAAATGTCTTAATTAGAAACACATTAAAGTTACACCTTGGAGCAAGTACAAATTAATCATATTTTACTAATTTTTTCCTGAAATATTGTGCAATTATGAATTTTTAAATATTGCATTCATATGTTTTGCTAGACTATGGAAATACTGCTAGAATAACATAACTAATCAAGTTTTTAAATCTTTTTTTGTATTCAGATACAGAGGAAATAAAGTACACAATAATTTTAATGAACTGGAAATCTATCCAAAGTAATAATTACTTTTTGTGGAAATGTATTTCAGTTAAGTTTTTATGGGTGCCAATTCTGGAATACATAACAAAATTTAGCTGTGCATTTCTTTACCTAGATATTTTGATTCTAAGATTTTAGAAAATAATCTGGTAAGTGAAGAAAGATATATTTTCAGTAATACTATTTGCTGGATTTTTAATGTCCCCCAATTTAATTGTTTACCAAAGGAGTCTTAAATAAAGAAAAATATGCCCATTCAGTGAACTGCTTTGCATTTATAAACAAATAAGTTGTTCTTATATGCTGCCATAGAGCTGCCCAAGGTATATTGTTAAATGACATAAAAATATATTGGAACTATACAACTTCATATAATTTCTGGTAAAAAAAATTAGTTAACAATCATTTATAATTTTTCACTTAAGAAAGGGAAGAACAGTTTATCTTTTACTTTTATATAAAAAAGAATATTTCCATTTAGAATATATATTCTAACAGCAAAATTGTAGGTGTATTTAGAAGCTCTGTTGTATCAACCATGTCAAAATGGCTTTTGATAAATACTCTGAATTTTTTTCTAAATTTGATTTGATTACTCAGAAAGAATTAGTAAGTGAAGTATAAATTCAAAAACAAAGATAAATTTAATTTATAAAAACTGAATTTGTCTCTACATGTGAATGCGTTTCATGTGCCATATTTTCTAACTTCTGGTGTTTCCTTTCATGCAAAGGGCATTTCAAAAGCATAACATTAGTAGCCTCCACTCCCTGCTTCCCACAAGCAAGTCATTCCTTGTTCAAAAAGGCTACTTAATTTAAGAGCAGAACCTGACATATATATATATGGCTTGTTATTTCTTTTCTTTTTTCATAAGAATCAAACTCCCCACAGGAACAGTCTTTCTTTTCTAACTCCATGTTAATGAGTGTTATAAGAACAGGCATATTAGAAGTAATCAAACATTATGTATGACTGGGGAGGGGTATATCAGATTTGGGGGTTCAATAGTAAGAAATCAACTAACCTGCAGATACTCATTTTATTAGTAACAAGATAAATTTTGACCTCACATCTTCTGTACTATGTTTTGTCATATTTGTCATTTAGTTCAAACTTTAGATGGGAGAGACAGATGTTATTTGTTATTTCTTTAAGTCCATGATTTTTTGATGGGGTTCTGGATATTGAAAATCTGGCTCAGTATTTCTTGTTTCCCACTAAAAGTCCTGTTGTTGTGTTGGTTTTTTTTTTGAGTTTTATCCAATTACAAACCTAAAATATATTGCTGGAAATTTAATAAGAATAAAATAGAAGAAATGTAAGAAACATAATAAAATATAAAATAATAAAATAGAAGAAATATAATAGATTATTCCAACACCCAGGAGTAACTATAGCTAACATGCTGTCTTAGTATACTGGGTTCTTAATGACTATTTTAAACATTTGTGATTACACAAAATATAATTTGTGTATTGGTGAGTCAGTTAACAACCATTATAAACATTTTCTTTGCTCATAAGATGGCTAAAAAAACTTAATTTTAATTATCCCATTATTGTCTATTACTGAGATGCATCTTTTTCTTTTAAATTTCCCTTATATTAGGGATTTAATTTCTTTCCAGTTATTCACCATTGTACATAATGTTGTAATGAATATCTTTGTCTAAATCATTGTTTGCATTTCCTTGCATATAGACCTCATACAAGGAAATTGCTGAATGCATATTTACACAGCAAACTCAATCTACAAAAAAAGTAACAGGAATTTAAATTCTTACAGAAGTGAAAAAATAAAAGTTTTCATGAAGTTTTTTAATTAAAAAATGAAAGTAATGTTCATTATAGAAAAATGGAAAATATAGAACAGTTTGGACTTCCGGAAGGTGTATATTAACTTATAAAAGTTTTGTATGTTTTTTAGTTTTAACATAAACCTGGGTTCCCTACCCATCTTTCCTATAAATAAAATGCAGTGCATTAAATGGAGTAACTGCATTTTCCTAACTGATACATGTTCAAGATTAATTACTGGGGCATGCACATTTCATATTGAATCCCTTAAAGCTGTCTTACCTAATAACACATAAAACTGTGCCTGAAGTTGCACTAGCATAAAGGAAAAAAAAAAGGGTCCAAAATACCAGTTGCAAAACCCAAATTACCATGGCTTTGCAATCACACCTTTGGGGGAATGTATTCCTTTCCATTCCCTAACTCAAATATCTTAGATAATTCATGAAGTCTTCAGGGTACTGCCCAGCGCCCCTTGAGTTAGATTTCTAGGCTACCTCAGGGAGTATGTGTCGGTTGTCCTCCCTTGGTCTGGCACATTAAGTGATGCCACTTGGCACTACTCTCATCACACCAAAGCATTAGGTATATTCCCAGTGTCTAACAGATATTCAACCATCACTGTTGCTTCACATTAATAAGTATCAAAAATTAAGCATTTCAAAAACATATTTTTATTTCTTCTCCCCTATAAACGTATTTCTTAGATAACATCTTCCATCTCAGGGAAGGGCACCACCCTTCATTCAGTTGCTAAAGCCAAATCTAAGAGGTTGTCTTTGGTTTCTCACTTTTGACATCCAATCTACATCATATCTTAGCTTTTCTCCAAAACATATTCTGTGTATTTCCACTTCTGTCCAGCTTCACTGTATTCCTAGTCAAGCATCAACCACAGTTCACTTAGGCTCTTCAAACAGCATCTATCTGGGCTTCCGATTTCTATCACTATGCCAGAAATCTCATTTGCACTGAATTCCTGGGAGATCTTTCCAAGTGTAAATCATGTCAAGTAACTTCTCTGCTCAGAATCCTTCAATGGCTTACCATTGGAAAGAGATTAAAATTTCTGTATCTCATTCTAGCTTATAAAGCTTTACACGAATGGGCCTCTGCCTAAATCTTTGATCTCATCTCATAATGCTCATGAATGAAGCCTTCTTGCTCCACTTCTCTCAGATACTTGAATAGCTGGTTCACTGTCATTCGGATCACATCTCAAATGACAATTTAAGTAAAAATATATTCTGTTAATCTCTTTGTGCAATGATTTTCTTCCTGCTTGATGGTGCTTAATAACCTATACGTACATTTCCTAATTGACTTGAGTACAATAGCAAATAATTTTTTAAAGCTATATGAAGGGTAAATTTTCTGAACAGTTGCTTTTCTGTGAATAACTTTAAGTTGCATTAAAAATAAATTATCCAGATTCCTGGGGATTTTTTTCCCTCAAAAATAAGTATTCCATAAGTTATCACATTTAATATTTCAAACATGTGAATACTTTTGTTTTTTAAAAAAAACCTGTAGTTTTCCTTTTCAATATGAAGATTTGTGAGCTACGTCTTAAGTTTCTAAAATGTTATACATCAATTTTTGTAGGTTTTTAATAATGTTCAGCACTTTCAAATAGCATATTCTGATAATCCATCACACTGGAAAGTCTTAATATACTTACTTTGTTAATTTTCTTTAAAATTTTGTTTTTATCTCTTCAATCCCAATCAACTAATAGAGGCAGAGGGTGCCTATACCTTGGTCTGCAGATCCGTGGTTTAGTTTAGAAAATATTTCCTAGAAATTCAGGTTTGAGGGTGTCAATTTAGTACTCTAAAAGATGTTTGAACTAAATCTATTTTAAAAAACCTAATCGTACTTAAAGTAGGTAGAAATAATTTTGTTATTTTTAACTTACTAGGTTTTCTGTTTAGTAATTTTTACCAGAAGAGAACTCAGGCAACAAAACAGACTCTAAAGGAAGTGGGAGTCAAGGATCATTATGTGACATGGCTGGGGTAGAAGGCAGCAAAAAACACTATTAAATGATGACTAACTGATAAAATGAATACAGATAGAAAGCACTTAACCTAGTTGATGAAAGTACGCCATTGCAGAGTCAAGGTATCACTGCTGAAAACGACTGACTACATACAGTGCAGGAATGCTTTAAGCAGCAGCATCAGGCCTCTTTCATGAAAGTTCGTGTACTGATTGGTCAACAGAGAGTTTCCAATATTATAGTTGAGACATTCTGGTGAATTTAAATAAATCTTTGCATCCCAAATTCCTAAACTTCATGCATATCTTCTGACAGCAGAGGATGCCACCTTGCAAGTCCAATGAAGTAGTTCATGTCCTGAAAAACTTGTAATAACATCACCTGCACAATTTACATTGCCATTCTCCTCATGCCTCACTTCTCTATTCCTTCCAAAATTACCTCTAGATTTATAACTGAATCAGATCCTAGCTTTCACAGAGGACTGTATACAAATTTTAACTCAAAAGGAAAAGCCTTATACACCAAAAGAATTTCAAGATTTCATTTATGTCAATGTAAATCTTAAGACTATGTGTAGACATAGATTCAGAGGGTGTTACATGAGAGAAGCTGGCTTTATCAATATGGATGTATTAATAATTCTATATGAAAGGTGCCAACTCTTGGTTGATTGACGAACATCTGGACTCAGTGTTGGTCCATGTTCGTTGCAGTTGGGTTTCTGTAAATTGTTCAGTATAACATAATAAGAAGGAATTCTGGAAGTCAGACGTGAATTTGGGGCTTACATTCCTGATTAGTAAAAAGTAAGTAGCCTGTCAAATCTTATTGTAATCATGGTGATACCTTAGCAAACTCATGAATGGCATTCACTAGCTGCAGAGTCCTCATCTCTAGAATAGTTTTAGCAGGATATACCTGACATAATCAGGATTGTTTCCGGTAAACACACCTGGAATCTATGAATTTATGAAATCTTTGGTGAGTGGCTCCTTGCAAAATATCACTTAAACTATGTAGCTTTTGGAGTGTAAGATGAAGCTATTTCATGACCAAAATAGCTTCCTTTTGAGGAACATGCATCACTCAGGGACCTATTATGTTAACTCTAAGCCAAAACTCAACCTAACATGAGATGCCAAAGCATGGAAAGTGTTTCAGTAGTCCAGATGTCACCCCATTTCACTTGGGCTTCACTGTGACCTGTGTCTTTGGAAGTATTACCATAATTTGATAACAGAGTAAGACCACTGATATGACTGTTGGCCTGATACTTTGGATCATCTTGATACCATTGGCCATAACTTGGACCTATAGGTATTCAAAAAAGAGACTGGAAAATATAGTCTGAGCTCTGGATGGTCAGATATCTCACTAAAAACAGAAGATTTACTTACAAACTTAGAAGGCAAGCCTGGATATTGAGCAATCAGCTGTCTCTAACAGAGAAGGTAGAGAGAAAGAAATCTGAGTGCTTTTCAGGGACTTTTGAAGAGGGCAAATCATGCTGGATCAGAGTGATTTGTCAGAATGATCAAAGCTGGATCGTGGATGGCATCCTGGCCTCAGTTTGAGTGTCCCTGTTGTCAGTTCCCTCCTTCCTCACCTGCTTCAGGCACCATCAGAGCAGTGGTTCTGGAACTCACTTGTTTGGCTGCCACAGTAGACTTAACAACTTCACAGTACCTGTTTTCAACACACTTAGCCATCTGTTTTCAGCACATTTATCCATTTGTTTTCAGTCATATTTCTGAAGTGAAAGATCACTTTGACTGTAGTCATTTCTCCTTGTGCCCAGAATGGCTGTGAGTTTGTTGATAGAGTTTTTCAAAGACTTTAATTCCTGTTGTAGAACAGAATGTTTACTTTAAGTACCAGTTAGGTTTCAAAAAGAAGTCTCCTCTGTTTCATTCTTTATTCTGCACGTATCTTTTTCTATACTTCAGTAGTAGCTCAGTTAGATATTAGGCTCCATTTAAAAATTTCTTTATATGAAAGAAAAAAATACACGAAGAAACTCTTGTGTTGATATAAATCTGTGCAAGAATATATGGGAAGCAAGCTTATAAAATTATTAATTTGTCCATTTATTAAAAACTATTAAGGGCTTTTATGGTATTTTTTATCAGGGCAAGACCAAAAACATTTTACAAAATTGTCAAGTGTTTCTTAACACATTGTATTTGTTGTCAAACCTCCATATCAAACCCAGGCCACACCAATCTTACATTCTTAAACATCTGTAAAGCTAATGAGGTGTCTTTCCCAGGTTTATATAGTATAGTACCAAAGAGCCTGCAAGGAATTAATTTACCCTACAAAATAAGAAAGAGACTAAACTCCAAGAAAAATGTCTTCAGGACTCAAACAAGGAAATGTATTAGGATATAAGGTAATAATCAACAGTGTCTGTAGTCAGTTGAAATTAGAAGCCCAACTTAAAGGCATTGAAAATGTATTAATAAACAATAAATACTGCCCACAATGAACTAGGTTATCATCTCTCTTCTGGAAATAAAGATTTGGGTAAAGGAAAGTGAGCCACTATGTCAGCTCCGGGAGAAAGCTAGAACTCCACAGTAAAAGAGCAAGTAGAAAGACGAGCCATTTGACTAAATCCCTGTGGGACAGCGAGGATGCCACAGCATCAGCATCCTCGGAGCCAGTGGCTGCTGCAGGGAGGGAGGCAGTTCCAGGAGCAGCAGGTCCTCAGAGCACACATCAGTGTTCACAGCATCAGGACTTGGAATCTTTCCTGGCAGAGGTACCTTTGGGTGTTGTTAAGCCACAGTGTGATGGCAGTACATTCAGTAGAACCTGTGGCTGAACAACTGCATTAGCTGTCTGTAACACCGGAAGTTGATGATAATAGAAGAGATGTTTGGTGCCTTTCTGTGTGCCACACGTGTTCCCAGGGCTTACATGTGTTGACTCATTGAATCCGTGACCTTAGCCCTCTTGCTCAAAGTCACACATTATGTGTGCCTAGCCAGAATTCAAACTCAGGATCTGTACTTTCAAACACTAAGCTATGCTGAGAGAGTGGATAATTAAAGAGTCACATAACAGATTTCCAGGGAATTCCCGAATGAGTTGGAAACTTTAGAGGTTGGCAGGAGTGAGGGTAGCACAAAGAGAAGGTAGCACAACCAGAGAAATAGTTTGGGGTCTGTAACGTACCCTTATTTTCTCTCTTACGGTAGTTCTTGAGAAGCATAGGTTATGGACTGTTAGAGAAAATGGATTTTCTTAAGTAATTCAAAGATAAAATGTCTGCCCATGAACATAATCTTGACTAAATTTCAGTTATAAAATGGAAATATCTTACTTTGCTTTTTACATTACATCCACAGGAAAGAGGGGTAGGTAGCATAGATTATCATAGATTTGCATTCCAGCAGTTTGTAAAGATTCTCAAAATAAGGTATATTATCTGGAAATCAAAACAATATTTACTTATGTAAATAGCATTGCATTCATCGCCACAGGCACAGATTTTTTCACAATATAACATGATAATCAAATTTGTCAGATATCAATTGCATGGGAGTTATGTAATAAATGTAAAGAACCTCAGTTTCTAGATTGTGTAATTAGTATATTTCATTTAAAAATTGTGACATTTATAGACTGTATACTAGATTTAGTTTGACATCTCTATTGGTCAATTGAAAAATAATAAGGCTGAGTTCACATTCTCATTAAATGTGAGACTCAAAAGTCTTATCTCCTAGAGTAGTGGTATTCAAACTTTCAAAATTACAGACCTTGTTCACTAAATAATTATTAAACACTATCTCAAAATATAAATATATTAAAATACATTGTATATGGGATGATTATCATCATGTTACACATTTTGTAAACAGAATCAGAATACTCAAAACAGAAATCTTTAAAGGAAATAAAGTTAAGATAAATTCTTATAAATATATTTCTAATTACAAGTACTTCAGAGCATTCTTAACACACAAATTAAACCACAAGATAGAGCACTATTCATTTTTAGGGATAGTGGATGTAGATCCCTGTTTCCAATAACCTGATTTTTTCCATCTGTTGCCAGTCTTTTATCAGATACGATTAAAATCATCATTGTTTTGTCTCGTGATATAGCAGATGAAGCACTTTGACTGGAATGTGTTAAATGTCATATCTGCTCTTTTCTCAGTTTGTGTTTGAACCATTGGTGCTATTTTACATAAGTTGTTTCCTTACAGGAATATTTTAAGGTCATTATCAATTTTTGAGATTTATTTAGCTTAAACTAGCCATTATAACCCATAAATCATGTTAATCTAGCATATATACAGTGTACTTTGTCAGAACACATTGAAAGGAAAGAAGCTATTGAGAGTGCCATTTGTTCCTACTGCCTCGTGGAATTCTCTCTTCCTTAAGGATGTATACTATTCTGCACATCACACATGACCTTCTGATAAATACTGCCTTAGAGAAGGTGCCAGCCTAAATACTAAATATTAGTAAAGCATAATTCTTTTTTATTTTTAAAAATTCAAAATTTATATTAAATGCATACTTCTCATTTCTGATACATACTATTTAGATCATTGATATGTAATTACTTTTAACTATCAGTCATTTATAGTAAAAAGAAGCAATAAAATACGCACATTTATATTAAATATGTCTTTTAAAAAATTTGGAACATTGTATATTCTGTAAGCTTTGTGGTCCAGTCACTCTGGAGAGTGTTTCAGGTCTTCTGCCTAAATAAAAACCAATAATTAGCAACATATATTTTTGCCTTTAAAATTCTCTGAAGTTAGACATAGAGCATCAGCAAGGCATAAAAAGATTTGTAAAAACGGTTGTATTTTCTAACTATATTCTTGAGATTGCAAAAAAAAATAATATATAAAAGTAGGTATCACTTTGCTATACTCCTAAAACTAGCACAATGTTGTAAATCAACTATACAACAATAAAAATTTAAAACTATATATATATATATTGTGTGTGTGTGTGTGTATATACAGACACCCATACATAAAAAGTCACCAATAGTGGTGATCAAGTAGTCTTAAGTTTTCCAAGTAGAAAATTTATTCTACACAAGAGGTTGACTTCTGTGATTGCAGTTTATTTAACAATATTAACTGATAAATATATTTTATATTTTGAAGACAAGACATCACATATTACTTTTGTTAATATTTATCTCTATAAATCTAAAAACCTTTTACCCACCCACCCTCTGATTATGTGTGTATTCAACACCTAGTGAATGACACTCCTATCTCTTAAATCAGGAATAATTGAGTATTAGACAGAGATATTCTCAATACCTATTATTGAAACTCATATTTTATGTCTGTAAATACACAAGTTTCTTTTCCTTTCTTCCTCCTTCCTTTACTTCTTTCCTTTTTATGTAATTAATGCAAAGTGATAAAAATCAAATCTTTTTTGTTGATTCTTAATAATAAAATTTTGTTCAGAATATAGAATATGTAACAATTTAAAAATCACATTCTTCTTCCCATTGCTAGGGACTGGCTCATTTTATATCTCAGACACTATAAAGGATTCATTGATAGCTGATAGATAAGAGTCTCATCTGGAGACCTGAATTCATATCAGAACACCATATAATTTCTCAAATGGCATACATTTCAATAAAAATTCTGCCATATCTGACAATATTCTTTTCATCTAAAAGCTAAATGTGACTGATGTCATTCTCTAAGATTTTATAGCTTAAATATGTCAATAATGCAAATTTACAAAGATGTTTTTCTGTAGCCACTTCAACCATTGAAAAACTATGGCTGATAAGAGGCAAATAAACTATAATTTGTAAGATAAATAAAATATGTTTATATGACTAAGATGCACTTTACTGATCTAACCATTTTTTGTTAGTCGCCATTACTCTCCAGGGTGCAGAAAGAAATTTGGCATGATAATAAGCAGTTTTATTTGGAATACATGAGGGGCATACAGTAAATGAAAATATATTGAATTACTAATACTAATGTAATTAGTAATTTAGAAATGAGGTTTCTTGTGTTGACTCTTAATTTCCTGATAAATCACATTTGATTTTTCTTTTTTCCTGAGTGTAAGATTCTCCAGTGATGAACTGGATATTCAGTATCCTTTTCTCCCCCTTTTCCCACATCTGAGTTATATTTCTCTGAGTTATATTTACCTATCCTATATTACACAATGCATACTATTTAACAGTAAGATTTTCTGCTTTTTGAAGGTAGCATGCTTGCAATTTTCATAGCATGTTAAAGTAATTTTTATTTCAGTTTTATAAATGGAGTAATTAAGGCATGGGCATTTTAAAATCTCATTGATGCACTACTGAGACTCTCAACTGGACCACATTTTCCATTGGAAATTAAATATAAATTCAAGTAGCAATTACTCTAGGTAGTTCTCTGGGTGTGTTAGTTCATAATAGTCACTCTATGGCAGCTAAAGATACCATATTCATTATAAATTCACACACATTCATCTACCAATGCATTCATTTTCAGATGCTCTGTACATGGTGATGTAGGTATTTCCTATGTTGTATGTGGAATGAGCTGCTCATTTAGCAAAGGACTAAACTTCTTAGCAGGGGAATTTGTATGGAAGTGAGAGCATCATGCTGTGAGTAGAGGGAGAGTGAAGAGGTGCTTCCTATTAATGCCTGATGCCCAATAAAAAACAGAGTTCCTTCAGTGGAAGGAGGTGGTCCTTCACCATAGATATTAGGATAGTTGACTCCTTCTAAAGAGAAATAATAAGCTTATGCTATAGGCCTTAATATAGTGATTCAATTACTGTTTTATCTAGTCCACTGGTCTGGCCTCTTCTTACAGTTTATTTATGAATGCCTGAACTTGCTTCACACCACTTTCTCAGAGAAATGAGTTTCTATTGTAGGAAGACAAAGGAGCTAAATTCCTCAGTGGCAATACAAGCTTAGTATTATTATTATCAATGGTAAAATAGTAATAATAATAAATTAGTATTTTGTGGGAGAAAAGACCAGAGTCCCTAAATGGCCTAAATAAAATGGGTAACATACTGGAAAATCTAACTACAGCCTCCAATATGTTGCTTCTAAAAGGCAAGTTGGTGGGGACCTCACATTAGGGAATGTCTCTGCCCTGATGTGCTTCTTAGCAGGTGAAGACCTATCACTCATGGTCATCAGGTTTTGAGTCACATATGATTCATTGAATCGCAAGAAACAGATGCCTAACTTGAAGTAGGTTAAATAATAGAAATTTACATTTCCATGTAACAAGTAGCCCACATATGGGAAATTGCAGAGCTGATACAGCATTTGAACAGACTAGGCCTCCAGGTTCACTTCCCTGGTATATTCTTGGCTTACACCTTTTGATTATAAGAAAACTACAGCAGCCTTCAATTACCTGAATAGGAAGGGAGCAAGGACTGTTTACCTGTTTTGCTCAGACGAAATCCATGTTCTGGAAGCCTCACCCCTTTATTTTTAAAATTAAATGCCAGGAGGATGTCATATTTTTATTTTAAGTTAATTACTGGCAAGTGGGACTGAGATACCATAATTGACATAGAAGAAATATGATTCGTGCCCTGGGATACGGGACACTGCCACTCACAAATGAAAAAAGAGACAAGGAGAAAGTGGACCTTTGTTAAAGGGTAGCTAATTAACACTATCTGGCCCATTATTTCATTTGCCTTTTTTTCTCCTTAGCTCTCTTCGTCTATAAATTGGAAGTAATTTATGATCTCATGGGCTTTCATGGGTTGTTTCATTAAACATTAATTGAGTTTGTGTGCTGGACGCTACAAATACAAACATTTTTATAAAATAGATCTTAGTAGCAAATTCATCTTACCTAGTCTGGAAGGCAAGATTTAAAAACAACAAAAGATTTTCACTATGAGGATCTGAGTTTTAAAGCAGAGTAGATATTGTCCATGTGAAGGTCAAGTGAAGAGGAATGGTGTGTGCAGGGAGAAGGGGAGCAAAATAATGAAGGACATGACTGACAAAGAGCTGATTGTGCCTCGAGGAACTCTAAGCAGGTCCCTGTTTCTGGTGAGTGCATACAGCTCAAGGACAGGAGACATGCTAGACATGGAGTGGTAGATTACATTGTAAAAATTAGCATGATAGAGTTGTGGATTAATAAATGATCATGGACTGTTTCTGTTCTTTCCGAAATTCGTAAGTTGAATCCCTAACCCCAGATGTGATGATATTTGGAAATGGGGCTTTGGGGAAGTAATTAGATCTAGATGAAGTCGTGAAAGTGGGGTCCTCACTACAGAATCAATGCCCTTATAAAAAGAGATTAGAGAACTTGTTCTCTCTCTCAAGGATACATCAAAAAGACAGCCATCTGCAAACCAGGAAAAGAGCTCTCACCAGGAGCTAACTGGCCAGACTCTTGATTTGAGACTTCCCAGCTTCCAAAATTGTGAGAATTGAATTTCTATTATTTAAGACACCCAGTCTATTTTCAGATAACAGCCAGAGCTAAGACATGAATATACAAAATCATTGGAATACTTTAATAACCCTGATAAACTTGAAAAAAAAAAAAACCAGTGACTCAATCTTAGAGCAGAGTCAGAGACAAGAAGTGCATCACAGAAGTTATTTAATATCAACAAATGTCTTAAGGACAAAAGAATGGGGGAGATCTAAAGCTTGTTATGAATAGGAAAGCAGCCTGCTTATGTGGTTAACTAAGCATCATATCTTAGTGAAAAACTCTGAGATCACTACACTTGAAGAATAGTACTCCAGAGAAAGAGAGAGGCCATTCCAGTTTCCGAGAGATTGTAGCCAAGGGGGGGGGACTTACACATCTCCTGGTGGGTGTTGTGGCCTGTGGGTTTTGACAGAAAAAGTCACTGCTAAGAGGTCTGCTTGGGAATCATTGCCCTCAGGAGGCAGTTGGGTTATAGTAGAGCAATCAGTGAAGGGTAGTTTCAGAGAAGTAGTGGAAATTTGAGGAATTTTGCTAGGGACCCAGAAGAGAGAGAATATGGCCTCCTGTTTGAGAATGTTCTTAGGTAGTTATGATCTAGATGGGGATGATCTTATTGGAAGATCTTAGATTCTGTATCCTGCTCAGTTCCAGATAACAGTGCTGTCTTGTGCATTTATAGGAGAGAGGGTGCCACGCATAGAGCAAAAGATCTGGTGGCCTCTCATAACACATGCTTGGTATTTCTACCAAACAGGAATAACATGTATTTATGGTTACTAAGATGTATTTAAACACGATTACTTTTTTTGAACATTTTGTTAGACTTGGAATAAATAAATGCCACTTAAGTCTCATCTATTACAGAACACCAGGATGAATTTGAAGTACTCACACCAGATTTACTTGGTAGCATTCTGAGAACATACATACTTTCTTAAACCCAGATTGAGCAGTGTTATAAACTGTTAAAACTGAGAAACATTACAATTTTCAAAGGTTTGTTTGAGTATACATTGATTCCAGTCCAGCAGTGCCAAATAAACAATGGTTCAGATCGCTCCTGTGACAGGGGCCAGAGGAAAGATTTTTATAGTGAAGACAGGAAAGCAAAGCAAGAAAGATGATTTGACTAGCCATAGCTTAAGCAGTTCCCCTGTTTGGGAGAGCCTCCTTGGATGTGTGTAATTGTCATTAAGTTTCATTTTCTCAGATTCGAGTGCATGGACTCTGGCTTAGCTTTTGGTTTGCTTACGAAGGCTACCCAGGAATTAGAGCCACTGTAGCCTAATGGCTTCCTTCTTTAAATACTTTAATAATAATGCTAAAAAATAACAAAAACATAAACTTTTGCCATTATAATATGTTAAGGGTTTCATTATTTTATATAGAGAATAAATATAAACCTTTAAGAACTATATAATCCATATATTCATCTCCCTACAATGTGTTCCAAATATTTTATTTTTAAACCACAGGTTAATATCAAAACCAAAGCAGTTTTATTCAGATGTGGATTATATGGTAATACAAATGGTTTATTTTTATACAGATAGTTTATTTTTTTGATACAGTTATACATTTGTTTATTTTACTCCAACAAATTCAGTGGGTATTTACTTTGATTTTACTTGGTTTTGTTTTACTTTACCTATTTTTTTTATAAATGTATTGCTTTATTTAACTTGGTGTAAATTGATATCTTAAAAATAATGGTGTTAAACACAGAATAGGTTATTTTCTTAGAGTAAACACTCCTTCTATAAAGCACCTCTTAATATTTTTGATAGACTATTTTAGAGCAGTTTTAGGTCCACAGAAAAATTGAGCAGAAAGTACAGAAATTCCCTGTCTATTCTCTGTTTGAACTCAGGCATAGCGTCCCTGTTGGTCAACATCCCCTGCCAGAGTGTTTCATTGTCAAAATTGATGACCCTATATTGATATACTATTATCACTCAAAGTCCATAGTTTATACCAGAGATCACTCTTAGTGTTGTATATTCTCTGGGTTTGGACAAATGTATAATGACATGTATCCACAATTATAATATCACAAAGAATATTTCCACTGCCCTAAAACCTCTTAATATTTTGTTTTCCAAAATAAGATGTGTTTATGAATTTTGTCTTTAGTGTAATTCCATTGTACTGTATTTGTGCTCTCCAAAAATAAAACAGTTTGAAAGACTGTCATGCCTTTCCACAGTGGATGGTGACAAATTCAGAAGACCTTGTTGTCAATCTCACCATCATTGAAAACATTTCTTCCCCTACAGGAGTAGTTAACTACAGAAAAGGGAAGAGATGGTAAGAGAGACTTCAAGGGATACAGTTGATTCGTGCAGGAATGCACCTGGGCAAATCACATCTTTGACTCTGTCTTAGAGAACAGGAGAAAGGAGTTCCAGACAATTTTCTCTCTTTCTTGTTTCCTATCACAGCATTATTAATCATTTTTTAAATCCCATAAATTAACTCCAGTCAGCCTTAGAAAGATAGTCTTTATCTTGTAACTTAGGCCATGTAAATGTCACCAGATCAAAATCATGTTCATCATCACTCTATAAAATTATAAAGTCTGGGTCTTTACTCTGAAAGCCCTTTTCACTTGTCGAGGTGATAGGTGACCTGATTAATTAAAGTTAGGTCTTTAGGACAAAGGCTTCTGACTTCCTTCATTGCTTTAAGCCTTGATTTAATAGCTGTCTACCTTACAAAAACCAGTTTTCTACATCTATAAAATTATATAAGTTAGAAGTATATCTGGTAATAATATTAGACCTGGCGAAAGGTATATGTGAGTCACTTTAAAAAATTAGAATATTTTGAAATGTTGAATAAAAATCTGATTGCTAGTGTAAACCATATTTTTCTGTCAATTTTTATTATGTCAAAAGAAGTTTCTGGATCTAACAATAAATTAAAAATTAGTAACATAGAAAATATCTTTTCCATAACAAAGGGAGAATTTTGTTTTCTTTTAAGAAATGGAAACAATATAATTTTGCATCATATTTTAAGTTTACTAACTGGTGGGTCAAGAACATACAAATATGTTTAAGAAAATTAAAATCTTGAACCTTTATGCATATTTTCAGATTTTCTTTCAATATCCAAAGTTCAAAATCATCTTATGTCTCTTTAATGACCCTATAAATGGAAGAATAAGCAGATGTCATGAGAGAATTTGCTGTGTTAGCTTACTTTTGCAGACATAAAATGGAAATATTCAAACTGTTACCAGGAGGAGGAGAAAAAATACCTCAGTTCTTTGTCATCGAAAAAAAAATTTTTAACAAGAGACAAAAAGCATAATATAAACAGAAGATTTTACTAGTAAAGTAAAAAAGTAGTAAAATAATATACACCTCTGAGAATTGGGGTCAGGCCAACCCAAGAGAGGGAAAAATGGCACTGCTCCTTTGTTCTCCTGTCTTGTATCCTGGCTTAGAGGGAATTGATTGATGGCTTACTTTTTTTTTTTTTTTTTTTTTTGAGTGCTCAGGCTGATTGATTGACAGCTCAGGTTCCTTGTGCTCAGGCATACCCATCTCTTTTACTCATGCTCTTATGATGTACACAGAGAAGCGTACAGGAGGGGGCTCAAACTGCAGTGTTAATTACATTGTAATGAGCATTGGGTCAAGTTAAGCCAGGTCCTTCTCTCTACTGTGCAGCCGCAGTATTCAATCCTAGCTGGCTTCTTTGCTGGCCCTCATTTGGAGAAAGTAAAAATTTTTGAAGCACCTTATCCTGAGTGCAGGTGTACTGTTATTTTCTGGGTTGCTCCTTCCCTCTTCCTCTCCCCCTGCCTGGTGCTGATTTCTATCTAGCTGCTTAACAAAACCATGTTTTTTACTACGATGCTTTATCAAAATGTTTGTGATAAAATAAAAGAGGTGGCATTCTGTTGGAAAAAAACGCATCAACCTAGAGCTCTTTACTCACCATGACACAATTTATTTGTTTGTTTGGTCGTTCATTTGTTTTTGCTAGTGTTGTGATTTCCTAGATAAACATATGGTATCCACTTTCTTGCTTTGGACTTTCAAGTGTATTTATTATATGAACTGGCCGTTCTACAGAGAGTTTCTGAACACTGCATAAAGAAAATAGGAAATTTCATTGTTCCAAAACTTCCTGCTCTTTGATTTTTTTAAACAGGATTTGGTTAATAAACTATTACATGCATCCACCATTAGTTTACTTCCCACAAATCCACTTCCCATAAAGCTAAAAAAATTGCTTTTCAAGATAGAATCCAGAATTATTCTGTTAGAACTAAAATAACAATTCATTTAACTGACAATTTGAAGGCTGGTTATGTCAGAAAAGATACAATTAAGAAATATGAAAAACAAACATCATTAATCTAACACAGACTCTATTAGAGGGCTAAATCCTAAGTCATCAGTTAGACAGTCTAACTTCCCCACAGAGTTAGTTTCTCCTTTCTCTTTGATTCCATGGAACTCTGTAGCTTTTTTCCCAGCATTATAATCATCCATTTGCCTGCCAGTGTTCCCATTATAGTGTTCCTCTAGCTCAAGGGCTGTGTCTTGCTCTTTGTAGACATCTCAGTGTCTGAATAGTCAATGAATGAAGATAAGAATACATTAATTAACATCAGTAAGAAAAATTTGAAATCTAGCTTGATGTACTTGATTATTCAAATGTAAAAGAATATATTTATAGCGATTTTTTTAAAAGATATTATATAAGTAGTAAAATATTATTTGTGTGCTTTTTTAAAAATACTGAACTGTGTGAGATGAAAGGAATTAATATATATTGAATGCTTTGTTGGCTTCTTGGATGGGAAGTAAACAAATCTAGTTAATTTAACAAAGGAAGGGGGAGAGGAGAGAGGGAGAGAAAATATAAGGGTACTATTAATCAAGTGTTAGTAATTAGGGTTTGAATTTTAATCATAGAAACCTATCTAGCTTGTGTATTCAATAAACCTGGAAATTTGCTTTCTGCCATTTCCACTTTGGACTTTTTAAAAAAGTAATCTCTA
Organism: Camelus dromedarius; assembly: GCF_036321535.1. Lineage (NCBI taxonomy): Eukaryota > Metazoa > Chordata > Mammalia > Artiodactyla > Camelidae > Camelus > Camelus dromedarius. The sequence goes on along the minus strand of NC_087436.1, from coordinate 62,871,139 downwards.
TTATTTCATGTGACAGGGATATAAGGCAGTCTGTACTCTCTTATCTATTTCTTGTCAGATAACCTGGAAAATGCATTTGTTCCTTCTTCTCTTTAAAGTATCCAAAGTAGAAATAAGCTTATTCCTAAGATTAGCCTGAAACTAAGATCAAGCTCTATTTAATAAACTTTTATAATGAAGGATAGTGCAACTTTTTTGAACCCATTATGCAAAATATTCTCACGCTTATAATCTGTCATTAAAGGGTTCCACTAGAGGATAGTTGGTGGGAAACACACTGGCTGGGGTGCGGGGTGGAGTTTTTTTTTTTTAAGTAAATGCTAGAGAACTTCTTTTGCCAAAATTTCAGTCCTTGGAATTCATCGTGGAATAATGCATAGTAGTTAAAGCTAATTGAACACAATCCAAGGCCACTTTTGTGAACAGATAATTTTTAATAAATTAGTGCAAAGTAACTTAATTGTTACATGGATGTGACACCTATTGATTTCAAATCCTAGCTTTGCTACTTGTATGCTATTTGATCTTGAGCAAAGTACTATGTTTTCTGTAAAATAATCCCAATGTATCTACAAAATGAAGATAATCATGCTTAACTCATGAAGTTGCCATGAGACGAACTTAAGAAAAGATATATAAAATGTCTACCACAGTGCCTGGCCCAGAGTCAATGTTCTATGAAGAGTATGTATGTACTTACCCACATAAATGTCTAGAGATTTTTAAATCATTGGCCCAAATCATGCATCTGATATGTAAAGCTTTTAATTCATGTCGGATAATATAGTCCTCTTCTGTCTCTATAGCCCATTTTCCATTACTCTCCATAGGCTTCCTAACAAACATGTGAGTTTGAAAATTTAACAAACATGAAAATGAAATCTAGGCAAATTCTCCATCTCTTAGCAACAGGAATTTTTCTAGCCATTTCAGGTTATTGCAGGTTATATAAGAATAATAAATAATGTTTGTCTTGAAAAAAAGAATGGAAATTCTCAGCAGTTTACATACTTTAATAGCTGCTTGTACTTTCTACTTGAGTTTTATTTTTTTCGATCCTTAAATTATTATTATTGACCAAATAGGAAGGCAATTATCAAATGTAATTGTGTCTTAAAAGGAACACTTGAAAATTCTCCTTTGGAAGAAATAATTGCAATTTTATATTCTCAGATGATTTCATCCTTTGTCTCTTTTACTTCTACTGTTTAATAAGGGGAGGAGGGAGGTTTTGTTTTCTCTTCTTAGAGAATTTTGTTTGGTATTCCAATTTGTTCAGTATTTCCTGAAGAAAATATGATTGGAGTTTGGGATAAGAGAAGGTACAGAATCTATACCAAGATCCCAGGTTATAAACACCACCAGGAACAAAAATAAAGAAAAAAGAAGCACCAGCATTTCCTTTTATTCCGTTCAACTTTCCTACAATGAGATATAGAGTATTAATAACTGTATTTTCCATCCCAGCTTAAAATTCTAAATAGCTATAGAACTATACTTTTCCTAATCAGAGTTCAGTCATATAGTTAAGATATTCTTTTCTTATTGTCTTTTTGATCATGAAAACTCGGTGCTAGTAAATTTGAAGAATCAAAGTATTTAATTACCATATCAACAGTAAAACAAAGTAAAGGATAATACAGCTCACCTATTTTTATAAGATGGAGATTGCTTCTATAAAGCCGTGTAACTCAAACTGATCTTATTTACTAAAGCAACAGTAACTTGATTTACATTGTCAGATAATAAAATTAGATTGCACAAATACAAGGAATGGAATTGTAATCTAACATCAAAGGACTTTTCTTTTTAAAATATTAAGTTGGGTAATCAAGGATTTTTTACTTCACCTTTAAAATATGTACTGTATATAAATTTATAAATAGGTATATTTCAACGAAAGAATAAAAAACAACAAATGAAAGGATACAAACATTAAATATAGTGTTTATTCGCATTAATAATTTGTAATAAATGACAACGTTAATTGAATATCATTGGGCATAATAAGGCCACAGATTTTCTAACGTGTCACTGTTACTAACGATTTGCTAAAGGTTCTCAGAGATTTGCAAATTCTTGGCTCATTAATGTTTTGCTGATAGTTTATTGTCTTCATTATTACTATCAGCATTTTTCTAATTCCATTTATTTGCATAGCACCTAGGTTTTTTACTACAGAGAATACACATAATTTTCTGTTTATAACCTGTTATGTCTGAACACAATTATTCATCTTACAGAAATGTTATCAATTTCCTAGGTGCCTAAAAGTTCACTATAGCAAAGCAAGCTTGATGGATAGGACCATGGGAATAGCTAGTTTTATATGGAAGTGATCTTGTTTCCCACTATACTCTGTCCCTTAATTTCTTAAAGAATCATTGGGCTGCTCTGTTGGGATTATCCCCATGAAAATGGGGCAGAGTGATAGGAGCCCCCCAAACATGGGATAAACTGATACTTCTCTCTGTAATCTCTCATTTACCCTAAGATTGGAAGTGATATTTATATTATAAGTAATATCTAATGTTGGACACATGCATGATTTTTTACTGTTAATAAATAAATTAATACATACATACATACATATATAATATTATTTAGATGGAAAATAGGATTTGGATGAAATCTTACCCCCAACCTTGAATACAGATGCTTCTTTCCTCTGAACTTTATAATATGTGTATCCAAATGTTTGAAGATATCAGATGAAGTGTGGTTAATAGTATTATTTCCTTTTACATGAATTCTAAAGGGAGTGCGCAATCTTCAACCCCATTTCCACCCCGTATTACACTGGTGGGAGGAGCTCTGGTGATTGCTCTATATAAAGAGGACTAAAGAAAACAGATTATACACAAGAATATTTTTCTAGAAAAAATTCTGGCAATTAATTTGTCTCTATAATTCTTTTAAATTTTACCAAATTTAGATGCTGTAATATGGTCTTTTTCAATTTATTTTACTCCAATATTAAAATATATATATTCAATTAAAAACTAGGAATTCATCCCAGTCACTTTTTTTTCACAGAAATAGAAAAAGAATTGTTCTAAAATTTATTTGGAGTCTCTAAATAGATAAAACAACCTTGGGAAAATAAAGAACAAAGTTGGAAGTTTCACACTTCCTGATTTCAAAGCTTATACTAAAGCTACAGTAATCAAACAATGTGATACTGGTATGAAGACAGACATTAAAGACCATTAGAATAGGGTAGCTAGCCCAGAAATAAACCCTCTCATATATGGACAAATGATTTTCAACACGAGTTCTAAAAGTATTAAATGGGGGGAAAAATCTTTTCAACAAATGGTTTTGGGAAAACTGGATAACCACATGAAAAAGAATGATGTTGAATTCTTAGCTTACTACCGGAGTATACAAAAATTGACTCAAAATTGGATTAAATGTCAGAACTAAAAATCTTAGAAGAAAACATAGGGTAAGAGCTTTATAACATAGAATTTGACAATGGATTCTTGGCTATGACAGCACAGGAAAAATGGACAAATTGAGTTTCATTAAAATTAAAAAACTTGTGTGTGCCAAAGAAACTATCAGTAGAGTGAAATGTCATTTTATGTAATGGATAAAAAACATTCACAGATCATCCATCTGATAAGTGGCCAATACACAAAATATATAAAGAACTACTACTACTCAACAACAAAAATCAAATAATTTAATTTAAAAATTGGGGAAAGACTTGAATAGACATTTTTTTTTTCCAACAGAATATACAAATGGCTAATAAACACAGGAAAAAGTGCTCAATATCATTAATCATTAAGTAATTACAAATTAAAACCACAGTAAGATACCACTTCATACCCATTTGGATGGTTAATATAAAACAAACAACAGAAAATAACAAGTATTGATGAGGATGTGGAGAAACTGGAACCCTTGTATATTGTTAGTGGGAATGTAAAATGGTGTGGCTGCTATGGAAAACAGAATGGCAGTTCTTCAAAATAATAAAATGGAATTACTATATGATCCAGTCATTCCACTTCTGGGTGTATACGCAAAAGAATTGAAAGCAGTGACTCCAAGAGATGTTTGTATACCCGTGTTAATAGCAGAACTATTCACAATAGTCAAAATGTGGAGACAACCCAAGTCTCCATAAATAAATTAATGAATAAACAAAATGTAGTATACAGTGGGATATTGTTCATCTCTAAAAAGGAAGGAAATTCTGAAATGCTACAGGATGGATTAATCTTGAAGACATTATGCTAAGTAAAATAAACCAGTCATAAAAAAACAAACACTATGTAATTCCACTTATATGAAGTAGCTAACATAATCAAATTCATAGAGACAAAAAGAATGGTAGCCAGGGGATGGAGGGGAGGACTGAGGAGTTACTGTTTAATGGGTACAAAGTTTCAATTTTGGAAGATGAAAAATGTTCAAAAATGATGGTGATCTTTGCTCAATAATATGAGTGTACTTAATGCTACTAAAGGATACACTTTAAAAATTCTTCAAATGGTAGAAAAGAACTAAGATATTTTTCTCTTAAGGCTCAGATAAAATAAAGTCAAATTTCACTATTTGAACTCTTATTGTTTAATTTGTGATTTGTTTTATTATTTTGTAGAAAGAAATATCAGTTTGAGAGCTTTTTTTACATCAATTTTAGTTAGCAAAAATCTTGAAATTATTTTGGCTCCACTCATCTGTGTTGACTGAAAATTTTCAACTAATTTTATACAAGTTGCAACCAAAATGTAGAGCACTCACAAAAAAATGTAATGCCATTTTAGCAAAGTTAGGTTAATTTACAAAGTAGTTATTCAAAGATAAAAACATTGCCAAAATCTAACTGATAGAAGGCAGCTATCAATATATTCTAACACACAGAAATTTATATTTTTATCAACATTTTTATGTAACAAGTACATTATATATAAAATATTTTTAAATTTTGACAATTTCCCTTATTTAATGTTACAGCCTATTTAGATGCCATTTTTATTATATGTGTATAATAAACAATTGCAAATATATTTCTACTCCATAGTTTTCTCATTTACTACGTGATATGTTTACCAAGATCATGTGCTATACCAAAATTTATATTAAATGTGTTACTATTACAAACACAATTTTGTCTTGAATGTTGAACTTCCTAACTGAATTTATATTAATAATCCCAAGGATTCAGCTGTTTCATGTTTAACTAGGGTGAACTGCCAAAAGCCTTATTAACTGATTCCATGAAATGGATGAAAAAATTAAACCATTGTTGAAATTAATTCAGCTGATTTTCTATTTGAAGAATATCATGTTAACAACATAAACTTTTTTCTGCAAACCTCTGCTGCTGTAATGAAGCCAGTTAATTAACATCTATCACCTCACTTTCAACATGTACAAATAAATAAGCAAGATTATTTCAGAAGAGTAATTATTTAAGTGAAAAGTCATGTTTCACAGAGATACATATGAACCAAACTTCTACAACTGCACTTGATAAGTCATCAAGTTTGAAGATACTGTTCAATAACTGCTTAGATGAAGCCCACCAGCGTTATGAAGGATAATCTGCTTTATTCAAAGTCTTGATTTAAAAGTTAATCCAAAAAGTACCTTCATAGCAACCTCCAGACAAACGATTGACCAAATATCCAGGCATTGTGATGTTACCAAGTTGATACATAAAACTAACCATCACAAGGCTGCTAAATGAAGTAGAACCTCTATAACAAATACGGAATTTCCAAATAGCACAATATATTCGTGTCTTGATATGACTGCCTCACCAATTAGAAAAGTAGTTCTGGCCTGAGAAAATGAGATGGATGTTTTATTCTATTGTTTTGAGCAAACACTGGCAAACTAGGTTTTGAGGGTTAAATTCCATTAGCCATCTTTTTTGTAAATAAAGTTTTATTGCAACACTGTTTAGCAGCATTGTCCACAGCTGCTTTCATGCTACAAAGGCAGAGTCCAGTAGTTGTCTCACAGAATTTATGGCTCAAAGATTAAAATATTACTACATCTTTATTTATAGAAAATATTTGCCAGCCCTTGGCCTGGAGTCAAAACCTCCGTGTATTACCTGAATTTTGTAGAATTTAAAAATGTGAAACAGGTAAGGTCCAAGAGAAATAAAGCTATATTGTCTGGAAATATTTTCATCATGCTTTCACTCTGTCAAGCAGTGGGAAATTGCTCCAGTTGGTGCTAGAATTGTGCTCTCAGTAATTCTGAGGTAATTATAGCGTGTGCCTGAATGAAATGGGCATGAAAATGTCTTATGTTTAGAAACTGCAAACAAGGTTTTCAAGGGACTACTTTTGTATTTGAGATGTTACCATTCATTGCAAGAGCTTTACTAAATATTGAAAAAGTCAGAGTAACTATTCTCAAGACTTGTAAAATATATCCTTGGAACAAACTGCTGAATTATGCAAACTGAGTAGGTTTTAAAATGTGACCAGATAGGCTGTTAGGAAATTAACTCTCAACTAGTTTTCCAGTTGGAGGCAACTTACGCTTTTTAATCACAAAACGCGCCCTATCCCACTGTATTTTGCATAGAGAATAATGCATTCAATAATTTGGCTTCAAAGGCTAATGTGGTCATGAAAATTCAGTGTTTGTAGCCACTCAAACTAATTGTTCCATTGAAAATATAATGAAGAAGCCATAAAGGATTTTCATAGATTTTTCAAAGTGCTGGAGCAATAAATGATCCCTTGCGGTTCCTCTTTGAATCATTATTTTCTGTGCTTCACAGCTCTTACTAACAGAATGAGAAATATCCGGGATGTATTTATGCATTAAAGGAATATGGACATTTCTGGCCAAGGCACAGATGGTGAGAATTAAAGTTCATTCCTAGGGATGGGATTCAATACATGAATACAGAGATGCTGATAAATGATTTAAAGAGAAGTTAACTATAGAGTGTGAAATCTTTCTAAGAGACATGTGAAGCTATTACTGTATTACCAGGTGATTCTCCAAATGTGTTTTCATAGATCTCTTTAAAGATAGATTACATTTATTTTTATTATATAAAAATTTTAAGCCTGTGCTTATGCCATTTGGAAAGTAATAGACAAAGCATTTATGCCAATAGGGATCAGGAAAGAAAAAATGAAATTATTTACACTAAAATAAAAGGTTATATTATATCTGGTATTTTAGCTAAACTGCTGTTGTTCAAGCCAAATATTAGCTCCCTCCATTAACTCCACCCCACTCAATCAGAAACATATAGTCTATATTCAGATCATCAGCATTTGGCAGCCATCTTGGGGTTAAGGCATGAATTTTATTTTCTGTTTCCTAATTATTGCTTAAATTTATTTGCTCATTCTTGCATAAAATAATGTAACATTTACAGTCTATTTTTTAAATGTCTTTTATTAGTATATGTTACTTGCCAACTATGTATTTAAGGCATTGGATTTGCAAAGAAAGAGTAATATTTCTGGTAGAATTCTAAGATGATCCCCAATGACCAAAACCATCAAATAAAACGCTTGCATTTTAAGTGATCAGGACCTCTGAATATTATGGTTTATCGCTTCCGTGATCAAGTTGTTATATGGCACAAACAGAAAGTAACCTGACATTTTTAGAGAAGAGAGGAAAGTTATTTTTTTGGCTACTTAACATTGGGCAATTTTTTTAATCCAGAAGAAAAATAGATAAAACAGTATAAACTCCATGACTTATTTATTCATCAAATTATTATTTCAGTTAGCTATAATAAAGATAAATAAAGATAAATTGTTGGGACTGGCTATTGATGAAAAATTGAAGATAAATTTTAAAAATACATCATCCCAATTTTTGCTCCATTTTGAGTAGAAGTTTTTAAAAAGCTATCCTGAGGTTGCTAAAATTGCTTTAAATTTTTCTTTTGTTCTCATTCAAATACTTAGATTGTTTTCTTCTATGAGTGATGATAAAATAAGAAAAACTAGAAACCGTTTAGCTATAGAATGTCAGTTGCTGTATCATTGTCATCAAACCAACTTAGATAAGATAAATTGACAAATAAGAAGCAAACTCATCACTTAAAACTTTATATACTGATATACATAATGTTCAAAGTATGCAAATACACCTTAAATATGGATAATTTCATTTCACTAATAGCATCCTATTTATTTGCATTGCAAAAGATCAAATAGCTATGCATATAAAATCATTTTCTGTATATATTGCCTGTGTGTTTATTTTTAATATACATTTTATGAAATGTTTTTATTGTATTTATTGAAATGTAGTTTTAGCATTAAAAATTGAGGTTTATAATTTGAGTGAACTTTTTGAAATTTCATTCTCTGGTGCTTAGTCATTTTTGTTTTTGTGTAGGTGTGTTTTATAGAAGAATCAATCTATGAAAGATAGGTTCAAGAAATCTGGCTTTTCTTCATGAATTTGGGAAGCAATATCCTAGATTTAGACACAATTTTTTTAAAGTTATATGCAGAATATATTTTTAAAGTCATGGCTAGGTATGGCTCCTTAATATAGGGCTGACTCAAGGGCTGGAATAGGATTGAGATGCTAATGGTGGGTCATTCATAGATTTGGTTGTCAAAAGCAAGTAAGAATGGAGGTATGAGTTGTATTTGATATTTATTACAAATAAATACAAAGGAAGGTAAGAGTAATAAAAAGCTGGAGAAATAAATATCCTAAAATATATTCAAAGCTGTTCTGAATAAAATCTAAAAGGGTGAGTATCTAAAGAAACTTCTGAGTTGCACAGGAAGTTCTCTGTTGAGCTCCCTCTAAAAGGGCTAGGAGAGAGTCATAAATGCCAAAAGAGAAATAAAGATATAACTCCAGAAGATTCAATTACCTTTACTTGGCTTTTGGAAAAAAGCAGTGAAAACATCAGTAGATTTAAGGATCACCAAAACATTGGCCCCTCAGCGATAAAAAGGTATTGTTGGAAAATTCTCAGTGATCCTTAACCACCCTGAAGCCCAAGTAGCCTCTGCAGGTAGACGTCAAGGTAGCAGGAAAGGCAGCACTGATTCGGTTGCTAGACATTAAAAGATGTGCGTTTCTTAGAATGAGGTGAAAATTTAGGTCTTTGTTGTTTGTTAAAGAGCTAACTTTAACAAAAACAACAGTCTCAAAGGACGCTTCAAAACTTACCAAGCAGGAATTGTGATGACAATATGCCATGAAGATGGGAGGTGGGAGGTTAGAATTGCACAGCTCACAGTCTGTGCCAAGGATCAACAGCTGATATGAATTTTAGAAGTGAAAAAATTATCTGGTTAGAAATTTGACTTCAGATTTTTGCATGTGAACCTGCAGCATTTGGAAGCCCTGGAGCAAGTTTTACTCCAGGAATTTTCTTCTCCTCTCACTTTGACTGCCAGGTCGTGTTAATGAGGGGCAGTCCAGCTTGTGCAGTTCACAAGTGGTTTCCTAGCATGTGAAGCTCAAGGACAAAACGAAGTCATAGTCTGAGATATGCCAAAAATTAAATCAGATGGCAAATGCCAAAGATGACTCCAGTCCAAGGAAATGTATGGCCAACAAGGGTCAAATAATGGACTAGAATTAGAAGTAAGGAATAAGAAAAAGTAAGAAATTATAATATTAATAAGAAAGTAACAATGACAACAGTAATACCTATCATAAATTACTTGTTCTAGGCACTGTCCTAGGCACGTTAGGTATATTAATTCATTTAATTCTCTCTACATATTTAAGGGATGGACCTTCTTATTACCAATTTTTTGTTTACAGATATAGAGTTTGAGGTACCGTGAGGATAAAACTTGTTCATATTCAGGTAGAGAGAGAAAGGACCAATGTGAGGTTGGCTTAGAGATGTTTGCCATGGTTACAGGTGTGAAGGTATACTAGGTTCATTTAAAGGGTAAACAATGAAGCAGATAGACCAGATATTTGGATTTAGTTTGTAAAAATGTTTGAACAGCATACTACTTTGGAATTCATTATTTTTCTCTTCTCAAGTATCTCCGTAACTCCTTCTTTAGTAAGAAAGAATGGTCTAATAATTAGAGTTCTTAAAATGCATTTGCCACCATAAGGGTTCATGATGACTACATTGTTGAACATGCTCCTGCAGAATCTGGAAGTCTGTCAAGGGTTGCTTTAGAGTAGAGTCTTATATTGACTGAGAGATTCTTAAGTGTAACCACTAAGTCAGAGATTCTAAGATCCATGCTTATCCAAGGTCCTTACTGTCTCTCAAACAAATAGATATGCCTCTAATTAAATATATGACCAATTATATCACAAGTCTTAAAAAAATCTTGTCTTGTGTTGTAATAAGCATGCTCTATGGGATTTTACATAAAATTTAGAATAAAAATCACCTACTCAGATACCCTCCCAACCTTCAATGTATTTTCACTTTGCTTAAAGGAACCTTTGCTTAATAAAAGAATAATTATATTGAACTTCAATTATGTGTATGTGAAAGAGATGTGAGAGGTTGGCTGCATTGTGTTTCTCATTTCTAATCCAGCTAGCCACTAGTGATTGTTAAAAGTTGATGTGTAAGTTGAAAACTTCTTCTCATCTCTAGTTGTCAATGTGCCTTGATATCTGTTTTCAAAACATTGCCATTCACTGAGATAGCGCCGGGATAAAGGAAGCATAAATTTAGGCTTGTCTGTTGGACAATAAGCAGACTTATATTAGGGGGAGAGTGTTAGATATTGAGTTTTGAGTTTACTATGCCGGGGTGTTTTTATTTTGTTTTGGATTTGAACTTTTTCCATAGGAAATTATAAACAGTCTTAGGGAATTTTGGAAAGATTTTAGATGGAGTCATAGATTTGCAATGAATCTTAGTTATCATCTAGGCAGAGACTAGAAGTGAGTTTTCCCAGAAAAAAAAAAAAATGCAGAAAGAGTTGAGACCCTAGGAGGGAACATAAGCTCTAGGGCATGGTGGGGAAAGGGACTAGCTTAACTAGGGTCCTCCCTCAGCTGGAGAAGCAGACACATGACTTAGTTATACCATGGAATCCTGGGAGTTAGAGGATGAAGGTATTTGTCCCATGTCTGGTCAGAGACTTATGGGATTTGAGGTTAAGCAGATTCAGGTTAAATGCTAGTTTCACCATTCCAATGTACTCAGTTTTAGATGACTTACTCATGTCAATCTACTGCTCCCAACTGAGCAATTATCAGTTCTTCTCAAATGGTTTTCTCCCATCCTTGCCACTTTTCAAACACGCTATCTGTTTTCCACACAGGAACTAACAGAATATTTTAAAATGTAACTTAGATTCTGTTATTAATCTTTCTTAAACACTTTTAATAAGGCCCCAAGTCCCTATGTTGTACAAACTTTGCATGATCTGCCTTCTCCCCACTTCCCTACCTCCACACCTCAATGACCTGTGCCCTACTCATGCTGTATCAGCCACACTGTCCTTCTCTGCTGTTCCTTATGCTATCCAAACATACACCTGCCTCAGTGCTTTTGCAATTTGTTTTCTGCCATTAATTCTTCTTCCCAGTTGGCTGCATCTCTCTTCATTTCTATTAGGTTTTGTCTCAAATCATATATATAATAGACCCATCCATTCATCACCCTCTAAAATGTTTATCTGTTTAATTTTTTCAGTTGTGCTTATCTTCACTTGGTGTAGTTCGCATTTACTTTTTTAAGCATTGCCTGTCCTCTCCCACTAAAATGTAAACTTGTTAAGAGCTTTGACTTTGGTTTATTCATTACTATATCCTCTGTGTCTAGAACAGATCCTGTAAACACTCAATAAACATTTATTGCATGAGTAATAATAGCTAATGATGATATAGTATTAATCATGTGCCTGACACTGTTCTAAGAGCCATACATATATCAATTCATTTGATCCTCACAATGAAGATTATGCTACACATACGTACCCCCATTATTCCTGCTTAGCAATAAGGACACCGATGCACAAAACAGTGAAGAAATGTGGTCTAAAGCACATGGCTAGTGAGGGGCTGAGCCAGCGCTATAATCCAGGCAGCCTAGCTCCAGATTTTAAACTTGTTACCAATGCGGTAGGATGGATTGATGGATGGATGGCTCTTCCAAAAACAGCTATATAACATTATATACCCTCTCTAAGCCTCAGTCCCCTTGCCTGTAAAATGGGAATACTTATAAAATTTTCTACTTCATAATGTTGTAAATGTCAGCTATTAAAATTATGATCAACTCATATATTATTAATATAAGGACATCAATTTACCACAATGAGACCTGTTTCTATCACTTTTACTAAATAACATTAGGCCAAATGAATAGTAAGTTTCCCCTGTTGCATCAATAACATAGTTTTAAGAGCATGATCTCTGGAGCCAGAATGTCAGGATTAAAATCCAAGTTCCAGCACAGTGTAGGCTACTGTTCATTTACAACTGGACCTGGGAAGCTCTAGCTTTACTCTGGGGATGCCTGCATATCTAACTTTGACTATTGGCTAATATAAAGGCAGTGGAATTAATGATTTACTTTTTAAAGTGTAAAACTCCCTTGGTGACACTCAGAGCTGATTTGTTTATTGGTGGTTTTCATCTGACCTAAGTGGTTAGACATCTCAGCTTGACTACCTGATCAGAGGGGCATAAAAAGTCCCCACTGGAACTTCTGCCCTGGGCTGTTCTGAAACCAGGATTCAGGACACAGATCTTAATAGTTTAATGCAGAGACAGCATGCCCATTTGTGCATAAGGACCCTGATAAGATTTTGTCTGAATGTCTCTCACATTCTCAATGCTTGCATGCATACTCTCATTCTGTACATTTAAATAAACACCTTACTGTGAGTATGCTCTTGGGAGTTTGGTGAGCCCTTTGAAATATACAAATTTATGAAATCTTTGCAACTAATAATTTCCTGTGTTTTGTTGAACGAGTTAATTTTTCTCCCTAGGCCTCAGTTCCTTCTCTGCAAAATAGGGAAACTAACAGTATCTCACGTAAAGGAATTATAAAGGTTTAATTTAATTATATATTAATTGCTCAGAAAAGTATGTGATACATAGTAAGAAATAAGTGTTATTTTTATACATGTTGATTTTTTTCAAAGTGATCCTTTTTATAATGGTTTGAATATGTGCTGAGCATAAAGATTATTTAAGGTCACACTTGTAGTCTAATCTTGACACTTCCAAAAGTACATTTGAATGTCATCATCTGATTGCGTAGTTTTGTTAAGCTTAAGAATGTGATGAAACCTCACCTATGCATGACCACTATTCTAGACTTATCTACCACAATATATCATATTACCTAGAAGAAATGGGCAGCATGGAAAATAACCAGTTGCAGAAATGTCAATTGAGGAATGATCTTTTTTGGAAGCAATCTTTTCTTTAAATGTAACAAAAATTAGGAATTATAAAATAACAAATTGTTGAACTACCTATTAAAATTTCATTTATCCACATCCTGCCCAGTCACTTACCAGTTAGGACTTAGAAGAGTGGATTAACATCTCTGTGGCTCAGTTTTCTTCTTTATAAAAATAGAGGAAATAATGGTGCCAATTTAATAAATTGCTGTGAGAATTTAATGAGATAGTCTATATAACACACTAAATGCTAAATAGATACCCTTTTTTCATTTATAATTGGTAATCTGAGAATTTCAGAAAATAAAATTTTAAATCATATTTAATAGGATAAGAAAAAATGTTATAAGAAAAAACTAGTAATTTTTCTTAAGTTTACTTACTTATTTTAAATAAAGATACAGTCAGAAAGTACCCACTATATTATTATTCAGTTATTTTCAGTGCTTATTATGGGTCAGATGGTCTGCTAGATGGTGCAATATAATTTTTGAAAAACAGAGCCACAGTCCCTCTAAGATAGCTTACAATAAACCAGTAACTTAAAGTGTGATAGATATCATGAGAGGAGAAATGCCATGCAACAGTAGCATATGTAGAAACATATAAACTATCTGAGAGACTTTAGGAAATAAACCCAAAGAAAAAAATTTTTGAGACATGAAGGATAAGTAGAAATTAATCCTGTGACTTATAGACACTAGCATTTATAGATGTCTAGAAATTTAATACAGGTTTATTTTATGGATTGAGTGTCTGGAGGATCAATCAATTAAAAACTAAGAGTATCATAGCTCAACAAGAAATAGTTGATAGTGTATAATTAAAATAAATCAATAAATCAAGTTTTTATGTCATTAAAAAACATGTATAAACATGTTTATATCCCACATTTTATGCTGCTTCCTTTACGACTGAAGAACTTCCATTAGAAAGTATTTTAAGCAATTCTGCTGGCAATAAAATTTTAGTATTTCTTAATTTGAGGATGTCTTTATTTCTTCTTCATTCCTAAAGGATATCTTCACTAAATATAGAATCACGTGTTGGGTTGTCCATCTTTCTCTTTCAGCATTTGAAAAATGTTGTTACTTCCTTCCAGCCTCCTGTTTTCTGATGAGAAATACCCTGTTGTTCAAGTTGTTACTACCCTGTAGATAATGTATCTTTTCTCTCTGGCTGCTTTCAAGATTTTTCTTTATCTTTGATTTTAGGAAATTTCACTCTCATGTGTCTGGTTATTGATTTCTTTGGGTTTATCTTGCTTAGAATTCACTAAGTTTCTTGTATCTGTAAACTTAGGTTTTGAACAAATCTGGGAAGTTTTCAATCATTCTTCAATTTTTTTTCATCTGATTGCTTTTCCTTTTTCTCTTTCTGGAACACCAATGACACAAGTGTTAGGTCTTTTGTTTTTGTGGTTCCACGAAGAACCACAAAAGAAGAAATCTGGGTGGAAGTTAAACTCATTTTTTTTTTCAATTTATCTTTACAGTTTAGATTGGATAATTTCTATTGAACTTCAAGTTTATTGATTTTTTTTTCTTTTGTTGTCTCCATTATGCTACTGAGCTCCTTCAGTGACGTTTTTGTTTTTGTTTTGTATCTTTCAATTATAAAGTGTCCTTCTAAAGATTTAATTTGAAAACATATGTATTGTCTATTCTTTGGCTGAGATTTTTTCTAACATTTAAATGTGAGTGTTAACAACTGCTTATTGAAGCATTTTAAAGAATGTGGGTTTAAAATACTTGTCTAATAATTCCGACAACTGTGCCATACTGGTGTTGGCATCTGTAGATTATCTGTTCTCATTTAAATTGAGATTTTCTTGCTTCTAGTTATTATGATTAATTTTGGATTATATCCTGGCAGTTTAACTGTTGTTATGAGATTCTGGTTCATGTTTAACTCTTCTGGTTTAACAGGCAGTCAACCTGTTTAGGTTCAAAATGCCACTTATTTAGGTTTTGTGGACTATGTGCACCTGTAAATTTAGTTTTCTAAGTCTTGTTCCACTATGTGCTAACCAGAAGCCAGTTTGAAACCTGAGCTGTTTTCCATACCATCAATTAAAGCACTTATTGTGTTCACTTTGGTTAGTTTTATGCATGGGTCACTTAGAGGTATGTTCAGAATCCTTCCCTCCCCTTGATAATTCTTTACCAACTCCCTAGGTGGGAAGGAATGGGTTGACCTCTATGGCTGTCATTTTTTTAGTACTTGGAAGAAGTTGTCAACAGGGCTTGTAAACCAATCTCTGCACTTAAACAAATAACAACAATAACAATGAGTGCATGTACAAACTGCTAAACCTAGATAATATCTATAGTTTAACATTGTACTAATGTCAGTTTCCTAGTTTTTTTAATGTATTGTGGTTATATAAGATGTTATCATTGAAGAAATCTGGGTGGAAGTTATAAGTGAACACTTTGAATTTTTTTTTAATTTCTAATGAGTCTGGAAATTGAAAATAAACATTTTAAAATAAGTAAGAAATTAGAAAAGTTATGTCTGGGTATATATATATATATAATTCTAATGATATATAGAGATCGTCTTAATATAATTATATATATATATTTGTGCAACCAATGATAAGAGGTCAGCAATATACTTATCTGAATGCAACATTTAATACTACAAAAACTAAATCTACTAAAATAATGTTAATGATGGATAATTCTGGAAGATGGTGTCAGGTAAAGGAAGATTTTCACGTATAAAGTTAATGTAATCTTTTATTGCCTCTTTTATTAAAGTTAGGTTGAGATATAATTGAGAAAAATGTTCCTGTTTTTGGTGTACAGTTCTGTGAATTTTGACAAATGCATAATCATGTAATCAACATCACAATCAAAATATAGAATGTTTTCATCACTCTAAAAAATTGCCTCATAACTCTTTGAGGTTAATCCTTTGCCTCCATTCCAACCCTGGGAAGCATTGTTTACTACTGTCCCATTTATATGTGTGCTTTCTAGAACATGATCAAAATGCAATCATAGATTATGCAATATTCTGAGCCTGGTTTTGTTCCTATAGCACAATGCATGAATCTTAAATAGATTTATCCTCATCATTTGATGTATCAGTAGTTCATTCCTTTTTATTGCTCAGTAGTATTCCATTGTATGGATATGCTCCTTTTCTTCCCATTTACAGTTTACTGAACAATTTAATTGTTTCATGTTTTTGGTGACTATAAATAAAACTTTTATAAAACATTTACATACAAGTTTTTGTTTGGACAGATGATTTCATTTCTCTTGGGTAATTACCTGGTAGTAAGGTTGCTGAGTTGTAAGGTATGAATGTGTTTTACTATATAAGGAATTGCCAACCTCTTTTGCAAAGTAGTTTTACCATTTTGAACTCTCAGCAGCAACACATGAGTGTTCCAGTTGGTCCTTTCGATCACCTACACTAAAAATTTTCAGCTTTTTTTTTTAGCTTTGTAAAACTACTTTAACAAGTGTATTACAATAGCTCATTGTGGTTTTAATTTCCATTTCCCTGATGAATGATGCTTAGAATCTTTTCATGTGCTTATTTACCATCAACATATCTTCTTTGGAGCTATGTCTATTCAGAGTTTCATCCATTTTTATGTTAGGTTGTTCCCTATAATTGAGTTTTGATAATTCTTTATGTGCAGAATACCTGTCATTTATGTGTGCTATGTATATATGTGCTTTGTAAATATTTCCTCCTACTCTGTGCCTGTTCTTTTCATTCTCTTAACCCTTTCAAATAGCAGAACTTTTAAATTTTGACTAAGTCGAATTTATATTTCTTTCTATTTTTGTTTCCTGCTTTATGTATATGATCTTAAAAAATCTTTGACTAATGCAACATTGCATTTTCTCCATTATTATTCAGAAATGTTGTAATTTTACATTTTACATTCTGAGTTGAGTTATATGGTTCAAGAAAGTACTGTTCTTAGACCTAGGCAGGTGGGGCTCTTGCTCCACCTGGGGGCTGTCCCACACAGTACCATCCCCTTCTACTTTTTAGGGCTTTCTTCAAAATGGTCAAAGTACCCCTTAGGTGCCTGAAACAACCCACAGGAGTCTGAATCAGTATTTCTCCCTTCCAACACTTTAACACCTTGATTGGGTCAACCAGATGCCCAGAGGAGCTCTGAGATTTTTGAGTTATGCATAATGCTGAGCCCAATAAATGAGCTTGACTTCAAGAGCGCAGCTTATTGAGTGAATCACATTCTCTGATTGGCACAATATTTCTTTCACAGGACTGTCTATGAATGATCAGCCAGGGTGTTGCTGACATTTTAATGTGGGCTGTTTCAAATTGCATGTAGGTAGAGGTCCTGACCAAAAAAAAAAAAAAAAAAAAGTGTGTTTTCTTTTCTTCAGTGCCCTGTGTATACTCATTGCAGCTCTGTACAAGATTAAGGTCAAGACTGATGTTTTTTAACCTGTGCCTGGCTAGTTGTTCTGGCACTATTGGTTGAAAAGTCTATCAATTTCCATTGAATTACCTTTGTTGAAAATCAATTGAACGTATACCAGTAGGTCTAATTCTTGTCTCTATTCTGTTTGACTTATTTATGAATTTATCCTTTCATCAATACTATACTGTCTTCATTATTACAACTTTGTTGTATATTCCATCTCTTCTTTTTTTAAAAAAATTGTTTTTGCTCTTTTGGTTCCTTTGTTTTTCTGCAAAAACTTAAGCTTCAGATTGAAAATTTCTATTTTTAAATTATCAATTAAAACTTTTAAGTCTGGTGGTATTTTTATTGCAATTGATTTTTTTATTAAATTAAATTAATTGCATTCAATTTGTAGCTTGATTGGGGAGAACTGACATCTTTACAATGTTGACCAAGGTGATCTATGAGTAAAGAATTCTGCTGCACTTATTTAGGCCGTTTTAAATTTAATATAAATGCTTATAATTTCAGTAAAAAAGTATGATTATTATTTCATATTTTTTGAAATTTTATTGTATTTTTAAAATTTTTAAAATTTTTTATTGTTCTTTGCTAATATTAATAATAATTCTGCAAATTAATCTTAGATCTAATATCCTTGATAATCTAACTTATTATCTGAAAGTATTTTTTATAGCTTCTTTAAAATGTTTTACATAGAAAATCATGTCAGTTGTAAATAAAAATATTTTTTCTCTTTTTATTCTATATTTATTTTATTAAATTTTTCTTACCTTATTGCACTGACTGGAACTTTCAGTACATTACTTACTAAACACCGGTATCTTTACTCTTCTCCTAATATTAAGGGGAACATATCCAGTATTTCACCATAAGGGTCATGTTACTTCCAATTTCTTCAAGGATGCTCCTTACCTGGTCCAAAAAGTTTACATTAATGCCTACTCCCCTTACAGATTTTTTAATTGATAAATTGATGTTGCATTTTGTCAAATGCTTTTTCTGCATCTGTTGAGATAATCATATTTTTTTCCTCTTCAGTCTTTGGGTTCAGAGCTACATTGTTTTTCATATATTGAACAATCTTAAATTTCCAGAATAAACTCCACCTTATCATCATATATTATCTGGCTTTTTTTCCCCGTGCCCTGCGTATCTTCAGTATAGCCTGGTGCAAGATATAGGTCAAGATTGATATTTATCTGAATTTTATTTACTAATATTTTATGGAAGATTTTTGCATTTATATTCATGAAGGTTATTCTACAGTTTTATTGTAATTCATTTGTTTGGTTTAAAATCAGGAGAATTCTTATCTCAAAAAAAATCAGTTCAGGGATGTATTCCTACCTCCTCCACCTTCCAGAAGAGATTATGTAAAATTGGAATGATTTTTCTTTTAAATAGTAAGTAGAATTAATCAGCAAAATTATCTAGGCCTAGAGATTTCTTTGTGGAAAGGTTTTTAAATATAAATTTAATTCTTTAACAATAAGACAGTTTTGATTATTTTTTTTCTTGAGTTTATGTTGATATCTATTTCAAGCAGTTTATACTTCATACACATTGTCAAACATATTGGCATAAATTTGTTTTTACGTTCCCCCTAGTTTTCTTTTATTATCTGTAGAATCCTTAGTGATGCCCCACATTTCATTCCTAATTTTGGTGATTGGTTTCTTTCTTTTTTTTTTTTTTTTTAATTTTGAAAGTTAGATTTACAGAAGAGTTTTACGGAGAGTTCCTGTATACTCTTCACTCATCTTCCTCTAAGGTTAACATTTTACATAGCTATAGCATGATTATCAAAATTAAGACATTGACGCTGGAAAATATTATTACCTAAAATGTTAACTGTATTTCAATGTTTCTTTTTCTATTCCAGAATCTAATCCATAATCTCACCAGGCATTTAGTTGTCATGTCTCTTTGGTCTTCTCCCATCAATGGCAGTATCTCAGTCTTTCTTGGTTTTTCATGACCATGGCACATATGAAAATTCTTGGTTGGTTATTTTGTAGAAGTTTCCTAAATTTGATTTGTGTGTTGTTTCTCATGACAAATTTGAGGTAATGCCTTTTTGACAAGAATATGCAAAAGTGATGTGCCCTTCTCAGTAATTCATATCAGAGATATATATTGTCAATATGTATAACTAGTGATGTTCAGCCGTTTCAACACTTTTGTGCAACAGAGGGTAATTTCTCCATTATCTTTCCCCTCCTTCAGTGTCGAACTGTTGCTTTTTGTTACTTAGTTCTTACCAGAATGGTTTTGGTGGGAGTAGCCTTGTCTCATGAGTAAGGTTTTCTCAGTGTTTCCTCCCCTCTTCCCCATGAGAGTCAAATTTTGTATCTCTGGTGGGTCTCATGTGGAAGAGAGTTTGTTCCCCTAGAAGTAGGAGATCTCTAGTCATTTTGATATAGGATCCTGAGCTCTGGAATGTTTCTTGTCACTCCTCTAAATTTTCTTTCATCCTTCTTCCACTCTCAATCAAGACTTTACTTGCATTTTGTCAACAGCCGAGTTTGTTCCTCTCTTCCCTGACTAAGGCTTTTTCTCAGTATGAGAGATAAGCCCAAGAAGAGGGTAGAGTTTAGAACATTTCCAACAGCAGCAGTAAATCCCTTCTTACAGGCACCGAGGGACAGAGGTTCTCTTTGGACTCAACCACTACCGCAGTTTTTCTTGTAACCATCTAATGAAGATCTGTGAAAAGGAGCCTGCAACTGAGTGTGAGTTCTCCTATTTTCTGGGGCCCCAGGGGGGTTCTATACCATCACTCTAGACCATACTCATTCTTTTCACAATTCTTTAAAACATTAGCTCTATTCTTCTTCACTTAATATCAGTCATGTCTTCCTCCTGTGTTCTGCCACACATGAGCCAGTCCCTGGCCTCTCTTCCCTCTCCTTGGAGGAGTCGGTCTCTCTAACTTCATAGTTCTAGCCATTTCTCATTTACAGAGTTAGATTTTTCCCTAAATTCAAAAAGGACAGACTCCTTATTATTTAAAAAATTTTTAAATATGGTTATAATTATAAAATACCTAATAGCCTAATTTTGATCATCTTAAAACAAAAATACATAGAATTTTGATGTTTCTATTTTCCCAGAACTTTTGCTAATACAACTAAGATACAACAAATCTGTATTTCCAAGAGAAGGAGTTATTGTAAGATAAATTTGTTTAAACCTGTTGAAAGGAATTATCTTTAATCATGATCAGTTATTCCACACACCTAGAGCTCAAAGAGCTATGATTCCTACCATTTCTTTTCCCATTAACCAATACTCCTACGGGAAGAATAAACTGGGTGTGCGTCGATCAGGCTGTTCTCTTTTATGATCTTCGTGCCAGTGCAAGTCATGGATTGTCTTCTACTTCTCCATACTACAAATGTCACTAGCTCAGACTACCTACATGGAGACCAATTTCTTGGCCTGATATTGTCAGTAGTTTAGTAGGTCTAATTCCTTAATCGTTCAGTGCAGTAATGAGGGCCATTTGGGTTTCATGCTAACTACATTCGCTAATCCAATTGCTATCAGAAATAATGGTCAGATTTTGTTCTCCACCTAATAAGTCATTCTTTTCAAATCTTTAATTATTTTAGGACCTCACTGAGGAAGGTACAACTGTCTATTGAGTGCCCTGTTGGAGGTACCAGTATCTTGCATGACTGGAGACATTGTGGAGTAGGAAAACACTAAATATACAAGAGAAGAGGCTTTTTGTAGAGCTTAACTACATGATTTTGGGCCTTATAATTTAGGATTTGAGTAGAGTTTTTACTTTAATGGTTTCTAGTGGCATCCGGACTACAAGTTTTAAGCCCGGGGTCATGTAGTATTTTGAATTTGGTGGTGACTACTGTATGGAGATTTTTGTTCACAATTGAATGGCTATGTTTATAAAAGCAAAGAGATGGCAAAAGGTACTTGAATCTTGGGGAAGGTGTTGATTTCTTCAGGAATCTTCAGGAAGTAAAAAGGGTGAGTGGCTACGATGGGGGCTGACACAGCAAGTCAGATATGCCACAGGTTACTGGAACCAAAGTAAGTGGGCACAAATGAAGGGAGAATTTAATTATAAAAACAGCTGAGGTCATAGGTAGCCTCTCCAACACTGGCCTTATAGATGGCCAAGAGAATAGTCACAATTCCAAGGCCACTCATGCAGACGCAGACAGTGTCAATTTGCAGGCTGTCGCTCATTTGCAACACAGGTGCAGGATTTCCTAGGAATATTTGGCTGATGTGAAGATTTGATTGTAAGAAAATGGGTATTTCTAGTCTTTTTAAGCGTTTATGTGCAGAACAATTTCAACTGCAGTTAAAATGCAAGGTATCTGAGTTTGCTTGTTCTATAGAGCACAGGGGAATTTCCAGCTTTAAATTGTTAGAGTTAGGCTTATGTAGACATGACTAAATACACTGAATCAAATTCCATTCTGCATTCAGGGCTGTAGAGGATTCTGTTGAGGGATATAGAGACTTGTCCACAAGCTCAAGACTGAAAACTACTGTGCAAAAATATTATAGTGTAGTTTAAGGTGACAGAATTATAATAATTGGATATGCATATACTGTGTCCAGAGGGATTATGACCAAGTAATTTATCAAATTGAAACTAGAGGGAAAATACTTTGAGGAGCATGTAACTGAAGTTTGATTCATATCAGTATGCCTCAACCCCAATTTCTGCCCATTGTGGCATAGACTCCAGTAACACAGCAGTTTCAGTTCAGAAATCTGCTGAATATGATTCTCCAGCTGAAACAAATGTGGGGACCTTGCCTAGGAGACAGATTTCATATACCGGCTGGCTTCTAGATGTGGTAAATGTGTCATGCCAAAATTAAGTTCTTGTTGGGACTTCTCCTAATTGAATGTTAATGAATTCATCATGGATTCCAGACAACTAGCGCAGACTTCTTGGTGTCCAGGCTGCGTAGTATTCCTGATTTTGGGATAAAACCAGAGAGTACATTTCTACATTTGCTTCTTCACTTGTATATGACTAAAACTCAGTCTTGGACTTTAGTGATCCTAAAAACTAGGTCCTGGGGTATGTAGAATCAAGATGAAGTTGTTTCCCACATTTGGTGGTTATATGGCTAATCTCTTAGCCTCTTTAAAATATAAGTGATTCCATTGTGTAAATGTATAATAATTTGTTTATCTATTGACCAGGTGGTGGACATTTGGGTTGTTTATAGTCTGGGATTATGTGTTGCTAAAAACAAGAAACAACACAGATGCATCTTAAAAGGGAAAGAACACAGAAAAAAAGTCTACTATCTACCTTATCATTCCATTCATACAAATTTCTGAAAGTTGAAGTTATAATAATTGAAAGCAGTTGAGTGGTTGCCAGGATCCAGAGGTTGACTGAAAGTGCCACAAAGGAGGTTTCTGGAGTGACAAAAATGTCATGTATCATGATAGCAGTTGTGGTTACTTGACTGTGTGCATTTAAAAATGCACTAATTTATACACTTAATCTTGGCAACTTAAAAATATAGACACATTACAGACTTAATGTTGAGCCAATTCAATTCACAGACTGTGTGGAAACTTTACCAATTACCAGGCAAAACAGCACAGGCTAGAGTTGCAGAAAGAAAATAAGCTTTGAGAAGGAACTTGTGTGGAACTCAACAGAAAAAACTGATTGGGGAGAATAAGTTTAGTTTTAAATTTAACTTAAATTTTTGGTCTTCGAACTTTTAAGAAGGGAAAGAAAAATATTTTGAACTTAGATAAAACATTTTATTATTTTAAAATTCAAGAGGGCTGATACTTAATCTTAACTTCTCCCAGAAAATTTGTTAATTAAAAGGGTACAGTAGTCAAGTTTAATCAAAATACTAATATTTAATTGTGATATTTTAAAATATGTTCATAATTTTAAGGGATTTTAAAAATGATTTTAGTTTAGATGCCTCGTAAAGTAGTTGGAAAGTTTTTCTTATACCTCATGCTCTCTTATTTAAGAATAAGATTGGGATGAGCTGTTCCTTGAGAATTGGATGGACCTTGACTGTTAACCACTTCTATACTAACAGATTACAGCTACCTAGAATAGAGCTGGGAACAAGTTTTATGTATTAATGTATTCATCCACTCAATTGAACTAAGCATATTTTTCTACATATTTGTATATTTTGATATCATTATTTGGACATTCTTTAAATTACTGTTATGCTTTCCTTTTTAAATTCTTGAGTTCAATGCTTAAATTATTTTTGCTCTTCCTAGTCAATAATAAAATGTTCAAGCCTATAAAATTTCCTCTGAGTCTAACTTTGGCCATATTTCACAGATTTTAAAAATGTGCTGGAGTCATTATAGTTACTTTGTAAATATGCCTTGAATGTGATTTTTGCTTTACTCTATGTACTCTGAGTCCCTCTTCTTATAGCTTTGTACATTTTCCCATTATTTTTGTTTAATTGCTGGTGATGAAGTTTTTACTATTTCTAATGTTCTTGGATTTTTAGAGGTTTTCTGTGCCTTTGCAGTGTTCTTAATTTATATTGAGATTGTCTATTTAGAGCTTCTTAACTTTTTTGTCTGCTTGAACTATCAGAGGAGATAAATACTTTTTTGCCCTTTCTTGTATTTTTAGCATTTTTTGCTACTATTTATTTTTTATTCAGAATTTAATTTGCTTTCTAGCATTAACATTGTGGCCACTGCTTTCTTTTTATTTGCTTTTTTTTCCTACATCGCTCCCATTCTTTTACATTCAAGCCTTGTAAATCACTTGGTTTTAAGCATGTCTCTTTGTAAACAATATACAGTTGAATTTTACAACCCTATATAGTTGGATTTAATTTTATAACTCCTAGTGTGAAGTTATTACATTTATATGTTTTGACTTGGCATATGATTTCAGTTTTACTTTGTTATCTTACTTGATTTTCTATTTTTTGAATGTTTTCTAGCAATTGTCTTTGTTTTCTAGCATATGCTTTATGATCTGTATTATTGTTTCACTTCTGTTTTCTTCTGATAATCTGGAAATTAATGCTTTTTCATTCTATTAGCAGCATTTTCTTTGCATGTTTGTATTAAATCTTAATCTATATTTCATGATTTATCAACCTCAGAAACCAAGCAATGGGTAGTGACCCTCCTTATAAAAACTAAACTAATAAATTACTTATGCCTTCTCCTACCACCCTTCCCAAATTACATTTTTCATGCTTGAGATTTTTGCATCAGACTTTTTGTAGAGAAATTGTCATAAATTTTGCATTACATAGTGGATTTTTCATAAGCTCTAACGTAATTTCATATCCTTAATTATCACAGTTTACACAATTGTATGTGTATAACTAGACCTAACACTACCACCAGTACTTTCATACTGTTATGTTCTGATTTTTATAGTTTTTATTTCTGTTTATTGTTCAGTAGTCTAGAGGGTGATACGAAGTAGACTTCATTTGGCTATTACATAGATTACATGCTTCCACAGGGAGACTGGAGACTTTAATTTCATTAAAACTATTTGGATTTTTGTTTGACTTTTAGCATTTGTTTATTAATATATTAAATTATTTATTAATAATCTACTGACTGTTTCAAATACTTATTCAGATGCTGATTATACAGCACTGCACAGTCAAAATTTCAACCCTGATGGAGCTCCCATTGCATTGGGAATGCAATAAACTATCAAACAAATAAATATATAAAATATACTATGATATATATAGATATTCAGTATACTATGTAGGGAATATGAAGGCAGTTTTTCGGAAGCATGGTTAGGACAAGCATCTGGGAGCATGCAGTCCAACATCAGGAAGGAGAGTGTCTAAGCAGAGGAAACAGTAAATGCAAGAACTCTGAGACTTTAAAAATCCTTACCTTTGCTAGAAATAACATGGAAGCCAATGTGAGTGGAGAAAATTAAGTGATGGAGGAGGTTACATGAGAGATTGGAGATGTAGCTTTGGGCCAGGTCATTTAGGTGAAGGTATTTTGGATTTTAATCTAAGTGTGATCTGAAAAAGAGGGTTTAAATGATCTAATTTGAGATTTTACAAATTTCTCTAGCTGTTATCTTATAAATAGATTTGTAGTCACTCAGTATCACTTAGAAGCCTGAGATCAGTTTGCTTAATAATTTTTTTAAGGTAAATGGCTTCTTTTCATGTTTATTCATTGCCCCCAAATTTTTTCACACATGCTGAGTGCATGTGCCTCATGCATTTTTTCCAATATATCTATTTATTTAAAGTTGAATTTAATTGGATCAATGGAATATTTTCTTGTGCTCAATGCATACATCACCTATTGCCACGAAAATGTTATATAAGAGATCAGCCAAAAAGTCATTGATTTAAAACAATTATTGGTATGTGACCATATGCTAGTAGATTAGCCGGGAGCTGGTTGATGTAGGCTGGGATCAGCGGGAATCGGCTCCAAGATGCAGCTTGAGCCCATGTTTGCTCCACGTTTGTTGTCTTCTCCAAACCATTGAGTGAGCTAAGAGTTGGAAGATGCCGGAGAGAAGCCTGGTTGCTGGGGCACAGATCTTCTCATGGGGGTAGAAGAATCTCAAGAGAAGCAAGATGAAACATGTGATGTTTCTTGAGGCTAAGCTTAATGAATGTAGGCTACCTTTTTATCCTCTTTCTTTGCCTTTGTTCTTTTCAGGTAAAGTATCACTGTTTCAGATCTCCTTTGTCCTCTACTTACTGTGTTCTTTATATAAACTGACTTTCTTTGCCCTTTTTCTTTCACATTATATATGATTTTCTTAAGGCTGTCCTCCATGGAACTGATTTGTCTTTCTACACTATTGATTCTTCCTTTTCTGCTTCATTTCCACTTTATAGTACCTAATTGTGTTATTTCTCCTTAATTTATTCCTTCACTTTGGCAGGCTCAATTTTCATCACATCCTACTATCTTCTCTTTTCCTATTTTAACAGAGTTCCTGTTTTTTGTGTGTTTTTTTTATAACTTTAAATCTGTACTAAATCTTTTTTTCCCAATTTTTCTTCATTTATTTTTGCACAGCGCCTATGTTTACCGCATTTTATTTGCTTGTGTTCTCTTCTTTTCTTCTTTTGTTTGGGTGAGGTAAAGTCTATCCAAACATGATTCTCAATATTAAATGTTGACATAATGCCTGATTTTCTCATGAGACCCCCCTTCTCTTCTCTACATATAGTCTCTTCCTAATCCTAGGACAAATCATAACATGTACCACTGTGTCCTAAAGTTATATTTTGACTGAACTCAGTTGTATATTAAATTGCTCACCTTACATGTTAATTTTGAAGTCTAATTATCCTAATGAAATTACTGTTAAAAATAGATTTTTAAAAAATTACACTTCAACCTGTTTCTCCCTCTAGCTACCCATATCATTAAATGGTACCTTGTCCACTCAAATGTCAGGCATCCTCTTCCAATTGGGATTAAAGAGTTTATCTGGCAGATATTGTTCTAACTTTATGGTATGAGATTGTGACCATTTCCTATCATTTTAGCATATATAAAGATGTTTTTAACTTCCTTTTTGGTAAATTGTGTTGTTTTCAAAAATGGGATACTATAATTATGCTTCGTGCTTTCTAGAAGTTGAACTAGTTTTTAATACTTATGAGGACACCTATCACTCAGAGTAATTCCTTTTGGGAAAAAAAAAAAAAACTCTCCCCAAAATGGAAACAATTAATGTGGTTTTTCTATAAATAATTTTTCTAATTTTCCCAGAAATAATATAATTAATTTATCAATTTATAAAAAATAAACCCTGTCTGTCAAAACCTCATCTCTGCAAAGGATTCACACTGGCTCATTTTTGCCTGCTCCAGCAATGCCACTATGAGGCTCTCAGCTTGTATTGGAAAAGTCAAGGTCAAAATGACAGATTTCTCACAATTTTTGTAGCCTATTGAAATAATCAGAGAATCTATGCAGTGTTGACATCTATTTTGTGTATAGTGCTTGGATTAGTTTACTGTGCCTGCTGTTACAAATTAACATAAATGGAGAGCTTAAAACAAAAGAAATTTATTAATTTATTTTTTAGCAATTTGGGAGGCCCGAAGTCTGAAACCATTCTCTGGGCTAATACCAAGGTGTCAGCAGGGCTCCCTCTGGTGGCTGTAGAAGAGAATCTACTCCTCTCCTCTTTCACCTAGTGGCTGCTGACTTCCGTTGTGCTGTGGCCACATCACTCCCAAGTCCACGGCCAGCATCTTCAAGTCCTACTCTATTTTCACATTACTCTCCTGTGTGTGCACGCTTGAGGGCCACATGTGTGAAGTGTCCCTTTAATTCCCTCTTATAAGGAGATACATAAATATACTTAGGGTCCATCCTTATAATTCAGGATGATCTCCCTGCCTCAAGATCCTTAGTTAATTATATCTGTAAAGAACTTTTAGTTTATAATGTACTATTTCTAGGTTCCAGGTGTTAGGACCCGGTATCTGTGGGGAGCTATTTCTCAGCCTACCACAATGCCGCCACATATTTTGTTTCCAGTCTACTTTTAACTAAAACAAGTTCTTCTGAAATCCCCCCTCCTTGTGTCCTCTTTCTTTCTTCCAAATGTTGGCTTCTTTTACGTTTCTGTCCTTTGGGTTTTTAGTCCATTGAAGGGAAACTATCAGCCTGCCTTAAATCTCTCCTTATAAATATTCTTGTCTATACTGCACCACTCCCACAACTCTTCACCTTGTTTTTTATGAATGTGCTTTTTAACACAAAATAATTTTTGAGAAGATTTTAGTTAGTCCTGTTTTATTTGATAAAAGATGCAAGCATCTCTTTTGTATTTCACATAGAAATTATGTTTTTTATATGCCAGTTTCTATACTTAGCCCATGCCAAATTTTATATAAATATTTATATTATTAATATATTTTTATTTTTATTTTATAATTCTCTTTATAAACAATCTTTAATCCTTCTCCAAATGACATTGTGAGTGTGTATATATGCATATAGGTGTATGTGTGTTTATTTCAAGCTACTTATGTGGATTTAGAAATAGAGAAATGTAGGTTGTACCT
This sequence comes from Camelus dromedarius, assembly GCF_036321535.1. NCBI lineage: Eukaryota > Metazoa > Chordata > Mammalia > Artiodactyla > Camelidae > Camelus > Camelus dromedarius. The sequence goes on along the minus strand of NC_087436.1, from coordinate 62,842,325 downwards.
AATGAGAATTCAAAAAATAATTGTTATAAATCGCTGTCACAGAGGAGCACACTTCTCTTAAAAAATTTTTCCAGTTGTACTGAGATATAATGATATATAACATTGTGTTAGTCTAAGGTGTGCAACATTATGACTTGATATTAGCATATATTGTGAAAGAATCATCATGATAATTTTTAACATCAATCATCTCTTATAGTTATAAACATTTTTTCTTGTGATGAGAACTTTTAAGATCTACTGTCTTAGTAACTTTCAAATATATAACATAATATTATTAGCTATAGTCATCATGCTGCACATTGTATACCCAGAACTTATTTATCTTATAATTAGAACTTTTAACTTTTTATCAAAAAAACAAAAGCCCCTACAAACTCAGGAATACAGAGAACAGACAGATGGTTGCCACTGGGAGATGGGGGTGGCAGAAATGCGTGAAGGAGCTCAAAAGATAAAAAGCACACTTCTAACATGGAGGTTTTTGTTGATATTATTTTAGAGACATGACTTGGAATTGTTAAACATATAATATCTGATAATGCTAACTTTTTAGCTTAAATACCAATGAATTAGTTGACTGAATCACTGAATCATTAGAGCAGGCATGAAAGACCATTAGCTTGCACTTTGAGAAGACGTTTAATTTGTGTGTTTTTAAAAATTGTAACACTCATTAAATTCTAAGTGCATATCATAGAATTAATTACTAATGTTAGGATTTTGCAATAGAGAAACTGAAGAGAGATGATTAACACACTTGCTAAATTTATATAATTCCTTTGTATCAAGTCTATCACTGTCCTTGATTCTTAGGTCCATGTGTTTTTACCAGCCTGCACTTACCAAGTCCAAGTCTCTATTTTTCCATTATTTATCACTAGCCTAAGCAATGAATTAAGACATAGTGAAGACACTGAACCCAAGTCTACATCTGTCCACTGCCACTTATGAGCTTGCATTAAAATCATCTTTATTTTTTTGGCTGTAATGATGACTGAGTTTTATTAAAAATGATGAATTCCAAACTACTAAGTCTGTGTAAAGCAGAAATGGCCCTGCTGGCAACCAGGATAGGGTGTTCCCAACCACATATCAATATTGCTTGCAGACTACAAGAAATGCTCCAGCAGGACCATTCTGTGAGCTGAACTGAACTCCAGGCAAGACCAGAGCACTGCCACACTGCTAACAGGCTGCTCCTTCAGCCATAACAACTCCAGTCCTGACAGTGTGCAGTCAAGAAGTAGCTCCACTTCCTTAAAAACTTGTAATAATTTCCAGCCCAAACACAAATCCTGTTAAAAGCCTACAAGCCCTTCCAAATCTCTCGTTCTCTCATACGTGATGCCCCATGCTTGCTCTGAGGTATGTTCTCCCTCGCTGCAGCAATCTCACTAAACTTTATCATTATTTTTATTGCCTACGCATGTGTTTCTTGGGGAATTTGATCAGTGGGATTTAACAGTGATCTGTCAAAACTTCAACCATTTTCTTTTTTTAAATTAAATTAAATTAAATTATACATTGAAGTATATAGTCAATTTATAATGTGTTACTTTCTGGTGTACATCGTAGTGATTCATTTATATATATAATGCACAATTGAAATTGTGAATGATTTTTGCTTACAATGTTACAACATAAAATTCCTAGATAATTCAGAAATTATGGTTTATAACTGAATTTCATTTTTGTATCAATGACAGGTACCTCTGTTTATGTTGAGGATTCCTCATGATTCAGAAACCCATATATTTATAAAAGTTTCAACTGTTTTTAAAATGCATTTTGTTTAATTATTTCCACAGTATTCCACAGTCAATATTTGCTAAGAATTATTTTAAGTCCATTTTCAAATTTCAAAATTTAAATTTTATTTTTTAAGTGTTTAAATTATGTATTTTTAAATTGGAGCTATTTATTTACTCAGTTGGATGACAGTTTCAACAGAGCTGATAAATTAGGGAAAGAAATCTCTTTAAATATTCGGTGCAATCAAACCTGTCATTGAATATAGATGCCATAGAATAATCTTCAGTAGGTTGACAAGCTCATTATGTGTTTGGTCCAGTGTCCCAAGGGGAAAAAAATTAACTTTAGAAATGTTCTTCTAGGACATGAATTAAATCCTTTCTTTATAAGGTGCTTTTTTCTGACAAACTGAACCACAAGGTACAAACAGCCAACTGGATACTCTGTGAGAGACAGGTTGCTTGTGGTGAGGCCCTCATAGAAATCAGACTGTAGACTGCCTCTGTCCCCTGCACTTTTACACAACTGGACGCCACTTCCTTGGAAGTACGGGCACTTAATAAACATCAGTAGGGGAACAGCACCTCTTTAAGCCTTCAGATGAGGTGACCTCAGGGGAAAACAGTGGCAGAACCAGAGCAAAGTTCACTCTGAGCCCAGGGTACAGTTTCTGAAACCACTGATGTTTGCAGATTTATTCTCTAGCCAGCCATTTACCACTTACCCCTATATTATTCTGGTGACTTCTCTATTACTTCTGAATTGATAGACATCTAGAAAAATTAAATGGCTTGTTTCCAGACTGCAAACCTATGTCTCCAGGAGTAAATTTATGTGTTGTGTTTTTTGTTTGGGGGCTTTTTTGTTTCTTTGTTGAGGCTGTTTGGGGAAAGAACTGACTTACTCAGATAAAGAATCTCAGGAGATGCAGGGCATATCTTACCTGTTTTAAGACCTGCCTTGCCTCAACAAGGCACTGTGTGCTCCATAACCTGTGATAGCCCCTTAGAGCTCTTGTGATGTTTGGAAAAATTCTCAGTGCCCTGACCCATATCTACTTAGTACCTAACCTTCCAATCCTCGCATTCGAGGTTTTTCATAAAAATACACATCCAATCTTTGAAGTCTTACTCACTTTTGTTTACCCTGTGTCCCAGTCAAACAAACCTCTTTGCACTTCCTCATACCTTCTCTGCATTACAGGCTGTGTGCATTTGCTTATGCTATATCTTCTGTCTCATGCACCTTCCCTGTCCTTTGACAGCTAACTCAAATAGCTTTTCTCTGATGACACAATGTATTTTCTCTCCTCTTTTAAAAAAAGTATTTAAGCTAAAAAAAAATGCAGTCATTTTTCTTACCACCCTCTGTTTCTTATGAGTTTGAGCTTAAGATAGATAGGTAGGTAGGTAGATCGATAGATGATGGGTAAATAGATAGATGTATAAATATATAGGTAGACATGATTCCACATATAAGAGAGGTTATGCAGTATTTATCTTTCTCTGTCTGATTTATTCCACTTAGCATAATGCCCTCAAGCTCCATCCATGTTGTCATAAGTGGCCAGATTTTTTTTAATGACTGAATAAGATTTCATTCTTTTTATACCCAAGTGATACTCCATTGCAATCATATATACACCACAGTTTCTTTCTCTGTTAATCCACTGAAAGACACTTAGGTTGTTTCTGTATCTTGGTTATTCAAAATAATGCTGCATACATATATATGTTCTTTTCAGATTCTTTTCCATTAGTATGTTATTATAAGAAAAAATAATCTGAAAAGAACATACATATGTATGTATGTATGTGTGTAACTGAATCACTTGACTGTATACCTGAAACTAACATTGTAATCAACTACACTTCAATAAATTTTTTTATTATAATGCTGTAATAAACATGGGGATGCATATACTTTTTAAATTAGTGTTTTAATTTTCTTCAGATAAATACTGAGAAGTGGAACTACAAGATCATATGGTAGTTCTATTTTCAGACGTTTGAGAAAGTTTCGTAGTGTTTCCATTAGTGACTGCACAAATTTACATTTCCAACAACAGTACCCAAGGGCTCTCTTTTCTCCATATCCTTGCCAGCATTTGTTATGGCTTGTCTTTTTGATCATAGCTATGTTAACAAGTGTGAACTGATATCCTCTTTGGGTTTTGATTTGCATTTCCCTGATGACTGCTGATGTTGAGCATCTTTTCATGTACCTATTGGCCATCTGTATGCCTTCTTTGGAAAAATGTCTATTCAGACACTTTGCCCATTTTTTAATCAGATTGTTGTTCTGCTGTTGAGTTGTATGAGTTCTTTATGTATTTTAGATTATTAGCCTCTTATCAAATAAATGATTTGCAAATATTTTCTCTCCTTTAGTAGGTTCCCTTTTTATCCTTTTGATGGATTCCTTTGCTGCACAGAAGCTTTTTAGTTTGATGTAGTCCTACTTGTTTATTTTTGCTTTCATTTCTTTTGGTGTCAGATTGAAAAAATCATTGCCAAGACCTAGGTCAAGGAACTTACCACCTGTGTTTCCTTATAGGATTTTTTTATGGTTTCATGCTTAACATTCAAGTCTTTAATTCATTTTTAGTTAATTTTTGTATATGGTGTAATATAATGGTCCAGTTTCACTGTTTTGCATGTGGCTTTCCAGTTTTCCCAGCACCATTTGTTGAAGAGACTGTCCCTTCCTTATTTTATATTCTGAGCTCCTTTGCAGTAAATTGGTTGACAATATATGAGTGGGTTTATTTCTGAACTCTCTATTCTTGTCTAATGATCTATGAGTCTGTTTTTTTATGCCAATACCACACTATTTTAATTACTATAGCTTTTTAATACAGTTTTAAATTAGAGAGCATGATGCATCCAGCATTGTTTTACCTTCTCTAGATTGTTTTGGCTATTCAGGCCTTTTATGATTTCATACAATTTAGGACTACTTTTTCTATTTCTGTAAACGAACAAACAAAAAATGCCATTGGAATTTTGATAGGGATTGCATTGAATCTGTATATTGCTTTAGGTAGTGTGGCCATTTTAACAATACTGATTCTTCCAATTCATGAGCATAGAATACATTTCCATTTATTTGTGACTTTTTCAATTTATTTCATTAATGTCTTATAGTTTTCTATACACAGATCTTTTATCTTGTTGGTTAAATTTATTCCTAGGTATTTTGTTCTTTTTGATGCAGTTATAAATTAGATTAGTTTTTAAGTTTCTCTGAGAGTTCATTCTTATTTTATAGAAATGTAACAGATTGCTGTGTATTTATTTTGTATCTTTAAACTTTACCACATTTGTTTATTAGTTCTAAGAGTTTTCTGATGGAGTCTTTAGGCTTTTTTAATGTGTAATACTGAGTTATCTCCAAACAGTGACAGTTTTACTTCTTCCTTTCCAATTTGGATGCCTTATTTCTTTCTTTTGCCTAATTGTTCTGGCTGGATTTCTAATACTATGTGAATAATAGTGGTGAGAGTGGGAATCCTTGTCTTGTTCCTGATCTTAGAGCAAATGCTTTCAGATTTCACTGTTGAGTATAAAGTTAACTGTGGGCTTGTCATATATAGCCTTTATTATTTTGAGGTATGTTCACTCTGTACCTACTTTGTTGAGAGTTTTTATCAAAAATGGATGTTGAATTTTGTCAAATGTTTTTTCTGCATCTATTAAAATAATCTTACGATTTTTATTCTTCATTTTATCAATGTGGTGTAATGCACTTACTGATTTGCAGATGTTGAACCATCCTTGCATTTCTGGAATTAATCCTACTTGATCGTGGTGTATGAGTCTTTCAATTAATTCTTGAAAATTTTAATTTCAAATTTAAGTTTATTTCAAATCGTTATACTTCTAAATTAGGAAAATTTGATAATTTAAAAGTAAATCATGTTTTTTATACTTCTACTTAGTCCATATAAATACTTAGTTTGAGTGGCTATGTGTGCATTTGTACTGTGTATAGATTTGAGGAATTTGCACCTGAGTTAACTGATTCATTTTGTGATATTATAGACAAAAGGAACAAATTAGTGAAAAATTCAGATGAAAATCTCTGTGTTTGAATAGCTTACATTTGTAGTGGAGAAAGGCATAAAGAAATAAGTAAATATATAGCAAAATCAAACAATGAAGAGGGGAATAGGAGACTGGAAGTAATGCAACTTTAAATAGTATCATGAGGAATGCAACTCAAAAGGTGACATTTGAGTAATAGTCAGAAGATAGTGACTAAGCAAGAAATTGTGATAACTTTTAGTTTTATACTAAGTAATGTAAAGAGGCATTAGAAGATTTTGAAAGAGTGATGACATAATCTGCCTTATGCTATATAAGTATCACTTTGGCTGCTCCATGGGTAATATTTAAACATACTTGTAGATAATGTATTTATGGCTACATAATGTAAAAATATTCCCTTGAACAGCTCACCCCAACATTTAACTTGCCATTTCATTATATTAAACACTTGACTTACTCACCACATATTTTAATCAATAGCCAAAACTTCCTAGATACTAAATATTTGCAAGAAACATCCCATTTTAAATATTAATTATCCTTTGGCCTACTAATCTCTATTACTTTAATAAAACAAGAAACCAGAAAACATTGAATTGATTCCTACTATCCCCTGAAATGTTTTTTGCAAATTCAGAACATAGTGCTATGCTCTTAATTTTATTAAGGGTGTAGAAAAATGGCCCATTTGAATAAAATTTGTGAGATTTTTGCAAAATTATAATTAAAAGCTGTTTAAGCAGATCAGGGTGGGGAATAAACGCCAACCTTGTGATGTAGGTGTGCATGTTAGATTGTGGAGGGAGGAAAAAGATAAATACAACAGATAAAAATATTATGTTGAACTAGGGATAGGTGGTTCAAATTTAAGATAGAGGGGCCAGGAAAAGCCTTATTTATTTTGTTTGATTTATTTTTTATTGAAGTATAGTTAATTTACAATTTTGTGTTAGTTTTGGTGTACAGAAAAGTGATTTAAGTTTTTATATATATGTATATAAATATATATTTATATACATATATTATATATATATTTATATACATATATTACATATATATAAACTCTTCTTCATATTCCTTTCCATTATAGTTTATTACAAGATACTGAATATAGTTCCTGGCACTATTACAGAGTAGGACCTTGTTGTTTATCTCTTTTATACATAATGTTTGTATCTGCTGATCCCAAACTCCTAGTTTACCTCCCCTTCCTGCTTTGGTAACCATAGGTTACTAGTGCACTCTCATCACTTCTACTCAACATAGGAAAGGCTCACTTAAAGAGTGACATTTGGATGAAAACCTGGAAAAATGAGAGACTGAACAAGTAGAACAAGTAGATGTAAATGAAAATAGAAATGCAGGCAAAGAAATGCCCTCAAGAAAGAGCTGTCCTGAAGTGTTGGAAACACTTTGAGGAAGCCAGTGAGTTGGAGGTAACGTTGAAAGAAGTGGGGTGAGAGCCATAGGAGGCTGAATAATTATTGGAAATTTAATGCGGACAAGTCATCCGGGAACTTACAAGATTTTGGCTTTTACTATTAAGTGGAAAATCATTAGTGATTATTGCCGATGTAATTGGTTAAGATGAGGTCATACTGGAATAGAGTGGATCCTTAAGCCGACATGACTGTTGTCCTTATTTAGAGGAGAAATTTAGAGACAGATACATACACAGGGAGAATGCCTTGTGACAATGAAAGCAGAGGCTTGGATGATGCAGCCAAAGGAAAGGAACAACAAAGATTGCCAGCAAAACATTAGAAGCTAGAAAAGAGGGATAGAACACATTTCTCCCTCACAGCCTGCAGAAGGAGGAACTCTGCTGATGCCTTGATCTCACCTTTCAAGCCTCTAGAACTGTGAGACAATAGATTTCTCTTGTTTAATCCTCATAGTTTGTGGTACTTTGTTAAGGTAGTCCTAGACAAGTAACACAGATGGTAAATAGTAGTTATCTCTAGACAGAAAAATGATGACACATTTTAATTTTCTGATCTGTGTTACTTTGTTAAATTTTCTAAGACTAATATATAGTACTTTTTAAATAACCAATATATGATAAAAGTTATACATACATCTTTATTTCATAATTTAGAAAATTAATCATGAGATATACTGATTATACTTCATTTAGGGCCACCATGTGAATTACTATTTTGACAGTTTTTATAAATGAAAGAAAAACTCTAACACAAGGCCATAGCTCTTTGATTTGAACTAAAGTGAGTGGGAATTGTTACTGGGACTGAGCCTATAGCCATGAATGATGTTGGGAGCAAAGAGACTCCACAAAGAATGAGAGTTCAAATTCCATAATAAACATTGTCATGGCTCAAAGCAGGATCTAGTAAACCAAGCTACAAGAGACTTCTTCATTTCATATGCATGGCAAACATATTGGCCTTAAAATGGGCTCATTTTGATTTCTTATGTATGATTAAGAGAGGGGAGAAGTCAGGTTTTCCAACACAGTGTGGCACAACTTCATGTGGACTTTGTCTTACTACTGACTGTTTAAAAAATAAAATGGATGGACCAAAGCTTTTGTGTAAATGGGACAGCCAGAAAACAGTGAAATGGGGATATCACAGGAAACTTATATCATATTCTCATTCACAAAGATTTTTTATTAATCCTTTGATCTAATGACGCAGCACTAGTCAGTGTAGCAGACACAGGCATTGCTACAAATAAAAACATATAAGTTAAGTCCTACAGCAGGAAATACTATCTATATGATCATATATAAGTGCAAATAAAAGTAGTAGAATGTTATCCTTATGAACATCGTATGTTATTGGGCATGTTGACTAAGATTTGGTAATTTAATGTAGTAATTTGACAACATGCTGCACATTTTTATGTATATTGATTAAATAATGATATGACCAACTAGCATTTTTCTTTTTTATAAACCTGAAGAAAACACTCAGTGATGGTTATAATCATTCCTCTTTAAAGGTTATTCATTTTAATTTATTCAAAGTTTAGCAAATCATCACTGTTCCTATCTTGTGTTTGCACTGTTTAATCATAAAATATACAGCTCTAGTCCTTGGAGTTGTTGTGAAGCACCCTTACAGCTCTTTAGCAGGCTCTCCGGTGGCTTTTACTGGCTCTGTTTTGTTTACTTGCCTCTTTGGAGAACCTCCAGCTAGCAGCTGACTGCGTAGCCTTCTATACTGGCTTTGGTTATTCTGAAGGAAATCAATATCGTAAAGGTTACATTACTTGGCCCTCATTTTAGCATTACTTTAAATCAAAGAAAGCAACCAAGAAATAGGGTTTAATATTAAGGTCTCCTTACCAAACATCTTGTGGAAAAAGCTTTGTTCAGGCTTACCATCCAGATACTTCAGTGGTAATTGTAAGAAACAGAACTAAAATTTCTAGTTTCAAGGCTGGTTTATATGTTCTTCCCACCAGTCTTGCCTCAGCTGCTGAACTGGACAAATTCAAGTTATGACTGATGCAACTGATTCTGAAATTAATTTGATTTAATTAATTAATATACAATGATTAATTCAGGGATTATGAGTAATCACCATGGGAGGCAGAAAAGAAGACAAAGCTAAAAAGAGAAAAGGAGAAATTTTAAAGACCTAAAAACTCCTTTTGAACAAGTGTATTGATTCAGATAGTGGTGTCCTCCTTAATGTCTTCATTTTCTGAATTAAAAAAAAAAAATTCCCTCAAATGTAAAGCTAAGTACATACTGTTGTGAATGGTGAAATGGTGTGTTACTGTTACCTGGAGTTACAGCATTTTCCTGACCTTCTCAAAAAAAAAAAAAAAAAAAAAAGTCATCTTGTCCTGGAGAGCTTAAGAGCACTAGAATTTCATCTTTTGTCTATTGTATTAGGACATGAGTCACAGAGCTAGAACAGCAATTAAAAATTGACAATGCATTTTAGAGCAGAAATTTGCCCTCATCTATACCCTTGGCTTTCACAACAGCAGTGCTATGCTTGCAGGACGACTCAGGTTTGTAGATTATTTTATGTTGCAAATTACTTTCAGCTCACAATTCATTAAGAGGAACCAACTGTTTCTAAAAGAAATAAGAAAAGCAAAGCAACCAATCAACAGCTATTTCCACCTGCTGGTGTCTGATTACTTATTCATTCAGTGACCAAAGCTGACTGGTCTGTAACTTAGAAAGTCCTCTAGTCAGGCTTGTCTCCATGCTAGCCAATGCTCAGCATTCAGATTACTTCTTTATTGCATTGAGCATTGAGCAAACTTCTTCCAGCTATTTTATTTGTTTTCATCTCCTCATTACCCATAAACCTCCAAGATTAGAAACACAATGCCTTATTACACAGTATATCACTGGAACATTCCCTCTCCCTAAAGGGAAATATTTGCTGTTGTTAAAATGCATCCTCAGGGCTCCATAGTACTGAATATCTCACAGAAAACTCTAAGGTTCTATTATGTGCATGATATACTCTCAAGAAAAAGTGCAGAGTGGAGATGATTATTGGTTACCGATTCTTTAGATATTATTCTCATTTCATAAATATATCCAAAGGAAATAAAGAACCTTTGCACTTTGAAAAAAGTATATAGTGCATTAAACATATTAAATCAGCATAAGAAATTATTGGTATATATTAATCAGCTAGAGTGAGAGTTTGATGTTAAATTTAAATAGATTCATCTAGCTAGAATATTAATATCATTATAACAAGAATAATAAATTATCTGTTATCTTCAGTGGCAGGAAAATGTGGTATTATAATTAATCAAATATTTGGATTAATGCTATTGTGCATATCATGGTTTTTTCAATCCAAATACAGCATATTAAAAGTGTTGTTAAAATCATGCTGCAAGGAATTTAACAGATAATGAGTCAGATAGCACCAAGGTGTTCACATTATCATCATTCTAAATAAATGCTGAAATTCTAGTTAATAGAGTTCTGATGACTGTAATATTGGATGAAAGAGAAATAAAGGAAATATCCACATGTACCAGTGCTAAGCATTGAAATTTCAAAACCATGATTGTATCAGCCACTCTCTTAAGGAGTCCAGTGAAAGTCACTTATTCACTCATTTGTCAGTTATTCATTGAACATCAGTAATGGGACAGTCAGTTGAGTAAGGCTATAAATACAATAATGAACAAGACACAGTCAAGTCCTCAAGAAACAAAAAGTCTAAAGGGCAATTGAAGCAGGTAAGTATATAACCTGTCATGTAAAGGGCTCTTGTCACAGTCTGCAGTGTCATAAATTCATGCAGCCATCAGAAGGGAAAGTTAGAGAACACTTCAGGCAGCCTGGACAGTAAGGACCATGGACCAGAACAGAAGAAGCATATCCAGAGAAAACAGTGGAGTTTTACAGTTAGGCAATTTCAGAGTACAAAAGGTTGATGTCATAAATTACAAACTATTTAACTATATTCATCTTAAAATATAACATAATTAGAAAAAATAGCTAAATTACATTGGAGCAATATAATCCTATGGACATCAAGGAAATAATTACTTGCTTCAGGCCTTGTAATATCTCATAAAAATAAATTCTATAATTTTTGTAGCAAAAAAGAAAAAGAAAAAAAAAGTTGCATTTTATACCTTTTGTTAGTTCTGATAGTGGAGATGGATAAGGAGGAGATGGATATCTCCAGCTCCTGATCTCAGACTACAATTCCTTGAATAGCTTTCTGAAGTGACTACTCAGTAATAAGAAGTTTACCAGGGGCACTCTAACAAAATACAGTTTATTACTACTTAGACAGAGGCTGTGGGGAAAACATCCTAATAGTAAGACTGAAGGTTGTAAATTAGAATGTGGGCACAGGGCCTATAGATAGCACTCTGTCTACATCATTTTATCATTTATTCATTATATATATATTACACACACACACACACACAATTTTGTAGTCGCTAGGAACACTGCGGAGTAATGAAAAACACAGGCCAGGCCTTATCTCTGCCTTTATGGAATTTGCACCCTATTGGATTATAAGCTTTTTACAGTGAGCCTCAGTTTAGAGATATCTGAAGTGGTAAAATATATTCAATTTGTGTCAACTCACCAACTGCAGGAGTTGTGTATAAGGTTATAGGGAACTTTCATAGCAAACACAAGGAGGGGATAGTCAGTGAAAGGCAGTCTGAATGCATATTTTGTTTGTTCTTGGTCAGATTAATTGAACCGTCAGCATGTATTTACGTTTTGAAATTAGTTGTCAACATTGAAATATTAGGAATTTCATTTTAAAATGAGGATTCTTACATTTTTCTTAAACATTAGAAATTGTTTATATTAGGCCCATGTGATCTTATGGAACCTCTGGGCTCTTACTGGATGGTGTCTACCTCAAGAGTTGGAGCAAGGGAATAAATTTGCTATGCCAAAATTTATGTTTTAAAAAAACCTAAGTTTTAGAGTAGTTTTAGATTCACAGCAAAATTAAGATTAAGATACAGATATTTCCCATATACTCCCTACCCCTCCCCACATGCAGAGCTTCCACCATTATCAACACTACAACCTCTAACCCCCAGAGTGATACATATGTTGTAACATATAAGCCTACATTGATGGATTACAATCACCCAAAGTCCATAGTTTACATTATGGTTCACTCTTGGTGTTGCACATTCTGTGAGTTTGGACAAATATATAATAACATTTATCCACTATTATAGTATCATGCAAAGTATTTTCACTGTACTAAAAATATTCTGGTTTCTACCTATTCATCCTTCTTCCATCCAAACCCCAGCAACCACTGAGCTAGTCACCATCTCCATAATTTTACCCTTTCCTGAAACTCATCTGTTGGAATCATACAACTTTTTCAAGTTGGCTTCTTTCACTTTAGTAGTATGCATTTAAGGTTCCTCCATGTCTTTTCATGGTTTGATAGTTCATTTCCTTTTAGCACTGAAGAACACTCCATTGTCTATCTTTGTCCTGGAATTATTAGGAAATGAGAAAAGTTATGGCTTCTATATTCAATACCACTCAAGTTTTAGCTTCGGTCTTATTTATTCTGTCTTTTTATTTATAGTTAATTTTGTTATGTCTTGTAAGTTCAAAATGTTTTTAAATGTTTGATACAATTTATCTAGCACTTATGTTTTCATTGATTTTATTTTCTGTAATATCTATACTACCATGCTTACAGGAGTGGTGTTCTGTAATATTGAAGATTTTTTCCTCAAAATTTTTGCTTACTACTTCTTACCTACAGAAGTATATAAAACAGAAATACTAACTCAATAGTAAATTTATGCCAAATTAATACTCTCTTGATAATTAATAAAATGTTGATATTTTAATCAAGTATTAGGAATCAGTAATTAATTTTAGTTAAATATTAAAAATCAATAAAAGACTTCTATTATTGACATTTATGGACAAGTTATAATGCTGCATTGACATTTTTACAGAGTTACAAGTATTTTTATATATATATATATATATATATACACTCACAACCAAAATAAGCTATCTTTCTAAATCTGTAGAAATTGACCCATTTAGACAATAAAATCTTCAATGAAATTTGAATGCATATCAAAATGTTCCTTAAATGAGCACATTTGGCAAGCAACAGTATAATTTAGAAAGATAGACAGTAAAGTAATAGTATGTAGTAGCAATGGACAGAGTATTAGTTATTTCCTGAATGCTTAGACAAACTAGAAGGATCCCAACATTATTCCTAGTTAATAAGATGCAAGCATGAAAAAACTCTCACTGTTGACATACTTTTGTAACATACAAAAAGCTCAGGTTTAAGTCTACTTTGTATAAGGACAGAAAAACAATCTTTTTCAAGCACATATCTGTGCCCATGTGGTATTTGAATTCTGAAATAAGTTTATCAAATGAAAATCCTTTGAGATTTTTTTCCTATTTTTAAATAGAATTTTTAAGTCTTCCTTTTAATATAGCTAGATTCTTCTCTGTATTTTTTCATGAAATATAATATGTAATATTTTGAAAACACATTTTTTATTGAGTTATAGTCATTTTACAATGTTGTGTCAAATTCCAGTATACAGCACAATTTTTCAGTTATACATGAACATACATATATTCATTGTCACATTTTTTTCACTGTGAGCTACCACAAGATCTTGTATATATTTCCCTGTACTATACCGTATAATATTGTTTATCTCTGCTACATGTGCATGTCAGTATCTACAAATTTTGAACACTCAGTCTATCCCTTCCCACCCCACGTTGACAACCACAAGTATGTATTCTATGTCTATGAACCTGTTGAAAACACATTTTTACAAAATGTTCTTAAATATAATGAAAATGTATTATGAGCAGGAAACATGTAAGGCATTATCACAATTTTCTTCATTTGTTGATGTCCTATTAAGAGTTCTAGACATACCTCAGTGCCAATACAATAATACTGTAGTATAAATATAAAATTAATTCATGAATGATGATTAACTATAATTAATCTTCAATAGAAAAGTGCTCACAGAATTGTTCATTGTCATCTTGAGTGTTGCTAGAACCTATCCAAAATGAGTTATTCATACTCGAATTTATTTTCAAAAAGTGTGTAGATGATAGAACTCATTAACAGAGAATAAGCAGATTCAAATTTAAGTGTTGTGGGAAGTTCTCTAAAGACCTGAAATTGTGTGCAAAACTACAGTCTAGCATATCATAAAAAAAGGCCAGAAAGCTTTCGTTTTCTTAACAGGGATATTTGAGCAAGACAATTCTGTGTTCTTTAGGACATTAGTGACTCTATTGCCCAGGCAACATAGGCCAGTAGCCTTCCTCCATAAACATGAGATAAACTAATGATCCTCAGACCAGCAAAAGCTTCTAGAGAAGCAGTGTAAATCCAGGTTAACAGTAAATAATGGGGATGTACATTCAGGTTTTGCACTGATGTGATTTATAGGTCCTCTCCGCTCTGACTGTGTCATATTCTAAATTTCCTGTATTTTTCCAAACGTATGACCTTCTTCTCATAGATATCCTCAGACAATCACAGTCTTGTGTCATCCATGTTGCATAGTGTTTTGAAGACTAACTTTTGAAGAGGCAGTTCATGTTGAACATGAAATATTTCTAAAATCAACATGTAAAATTTTACCATTCTTATTACAAGATGATGTTGTTACCATTTTAACATTTTTTTTACCAGTATAGACTTACATTTTTTCTATTACTCAATTCTTCAATGCATATATATTGAACAAATTTTTCTATAATTTTCTTAAATTTATTTTTGTCTACAAATTACAACTTTTTGTGTTTTAATTTTGTTAGCTTAGTTTCTCACATATTTGTATATGTGTGTGTAAAGGAAAGAATTGATTCATGCATGTCATTTAAATGCTTGTAAGGAATTAAATAAAGTACCCTACTACTATTATAAATTAAATAATTGATGATTTGTTAACACTTTATGTTCTAGTGTGTTTGGAGATTGTTATATAGCATCAAAAAGAAAAGTCATATGAAATGCACGGATATTTGTATAATTTGAAGTATTCAGTTTTATTCAATGTCAGTCTTTTATCCTAGAAAATAATGATTCTATCATACAACTTGCTCATAATACTAAGAATTTTTAGTTTTAAATGCAAAATAAGCAAAAGAATGATTAAAAATGTATAAAGTACCTAATGCTTGTAGATAATACATGCATGTGAGAATTCAGACCTCGACAAAGTCATACAGAAAACAAACTCAGTTGTATTGAAATATATCTATATATACTTACATAGATATATATAGTTAAGTAATAAAAATGTCACTACTACAGATCAATAAACATTGAATCTATGGCAATTCAGACAACAAAATTCGATGAATGTCATATAGTAGACATATCTACAGTGGACTTTTTTTTTCATTAAGAAAGCTATACTTTTTATAAATGTTGAGTGTTAGGAGCCATGTATTCAGCTTAGTACTTAAATGAACTGTCTTATTTACCCTCAGAAGGCCACATGGTAATAATAATAATATCCCCATTTTTTTCCATAAGGGCAGTGAGGAAACTAGTCTGACACTATCCTTTCAATGTTAAAGATTTTGCCTCAGCTACTAACTACCCCTGTTAAAAATCATTCTAACCTATTTCTGTCTGATAGTAGTAATCTACCTAGAAGAATGTCTTGCTACTATTGTGTACGTATGAATATAAGGCATCAATGGCAGAAAAATTATCGGTCTATTCTACTGAAACGTGAATTAAACTAAAAAGCATTATCAAAATTTTAATATAGGAGTCAAAAAGGAAGAAAGCAGAACATAAGCTTCTTTCCCTGTGTATCTGGAAAGAGTTTCAATTAACTTGGACTTGCACGGAGGTGTGAGGACAGACATGCTTTCCAGCTGGAACTGTGTTCTTGAGACCCATAGTGCATGTCTATGACTTTATTCACAACTATTTTATGTTTTCAGGGTTTTTTTTTTTTTGGTAATATAAATGAGCCATAAAAATAATGCAACCATTTTTGTGTTGTTTCTCAGATATTTTTATGAAATAATAAGTATAAAAATTGTCTAAATAGCTGGATTGCTCCTCCTCATGTAGAATGCAGTTCCAGGAAACCCAGTTTATACCTTGTAAAGGAGAAAACATAGTCTTGAAGTGGAAAGTCCAGAAAAAAAAAGAAGAATGTATACTGCATGGGATAAAAATACTTCCTCCTTTACAGATATTAAATAGACTACATTGTGAATCCATTGAGTTATACTACACACACAATTACTGTACACAATTAATTCTAACTAATTAGAATTAATTAGAAAAAGGGGGCATATAAGACAGCCTAACCTTGGATATTTCTAGTGGCAAGAAAATTTCTTTCATATTTTTGTTTAATTTTACCTTTCTCAAGTACACAGTTCTTTATGGTGGAGCAGTACCAGAACATAAAAGGGAGAGTCCTGATTTTGGAGCAGTTGACTCTGTCTTAAAAGCTAAGAAAATGTATCCTTCCTGGTACCAATTGGGAGCTATTTTCCATAGAAAATATAAGTAAGGGTACTGTGTTGTCAAACTGACTTTATTTTAATTGATCAAATTGGGGACCTATACAAATATTTTAATTTAGCAAGACACTAAGGAAACTTCCTTTGAGTTGTTTTACATGTTTCCTTAGTTTTTGTGATACAAGAAATTTGTGAAGCCCCAAAATATCCATTTTTGAATGCAATTTTTCTCTGTCAAAAATCTATTAATATAAAACAAAAGGGAAACATTATCAAAAGGCATCTAATGGAAAATGTTTACATTATTGGATGTTTCTCCAAACAGAAGAAATTATCAGGAGTGAAGAGTATGTGTTTTTCTCTAATAGTCTACATGATTTTTAATTTAAGTCATTAAGTGTAAAAATAATAAATACATTAAATCAACTAAACTCAATGCTATTCTAGTCCCCATGCAAAATGCTGTCTAGCTACCTTGTGTTTATCAGAAATTTTGCAATAATTTAAGTTATAATATTAATGTATTCTAATAATTAAATGCCAACAATATAGTATTGCCCCCATATCAAAAAAGAAACTTTTTCCCACTATGATGCTGGGGGAAGTTTAAAATGCACGATTTTAGTTTAGAGTGTCAAAAAAATAAAGATCCTAAATGTTGAGGTTAAAGACCAAACTAGTCTAAATATATGTATGTATGTGTATGACTGTAACATTATGCTGTACATCAGAAATTGACACATTGCAACTGACTATACTTCAATTTTTTTTAATAAAAGATCAAATTAGTCTAAAATCAAACACTCTTCACCCTTTAGTCTTCATGCAAAAAAAAAATTAGGTAAAAGTCTTAAAAACTTAAATTCTAAAATATATTATCTTTAAGGTCTCACTGTGTTCAACCTCAGAGGTTTTTCTCTGTCAAGGAGACAGAGTAACTTCAACGGCTCTAGCCCAGGACATGATGCCTGAGACATTAGAACTTGAGTGGGTATTTCAGGTAACATACTTTGCAGGAATTCTTAGGACACCATAGACTATTATAGCATAATCCCACACTGACAAAATTTAGAAAGTGTGCCGAATTCTAAAGGACTTATTCTGGGAAAATGTATGTTTGCTAAATTTGTTGCCAAACATAGCAAAAACTACAAAGACTCTAAGGGAATTAGGGAAGACAACAAAAACCTAGGTTTCATTTTCATTAGGATACCAGGCAGTCTGGACCAGATGTCCAACAACTATCACAATTTTCTTCCTTGACCCTGCAGGCAGATTTTGAAAAAGAAAAGTCAATTTCATATTAGTGCATGAATTTGAAAGCCTTAAATTCCATTAAATGATTACTAAAAGTTAAATTAGGAAGACTTACCAATACATTTTAAAGAACTATTTTATTAAGTAAAAAATGAACTCAGCCACTTGTATGACTGAAGATTAAAATTGGAGGCAAAATTTTTATTTTAATAAATTCTTTTTTGCTCCTTTTAAAAACACTAGGGGTGTGTGTGTGTGTGTGAGAGAGAGAGAGAGAGAGAGAGAGAGAGAGAGACAACTCCCACTCCTTGTTCTCCTTGTTTATGTTTTCTGGTCCATCCTACAGTACTTTAGTCGTTGTAAGTACGCTAATATAGTCAGTAGTTCATCCTTCTAATAGGAAGCAATATAACATGGTGATTAAAAGCAAGAATGCCAGAATTTGAATATGTAACTTCTATTTCATATGTGGAAGGAAGAAATACTCTAAATTCATCTACTTCATTTTTCTCATATGGAAAATGGGAATATTGCCAATAACTTTGCAGTCTCTTGATATTTTTATGCTAGCAGACGCAAAGAACTCTGAGACAGTGCACATTCATCAAATGTTAGCTATTATATTAATTTCACAAAGTTTGTGGGGGGGGTCTATTCCTGCTGTGTGTTCTTCCTGCTTATTATTGTTTTCATACTTTGTATTTGTTTATTTTGTCATGTTTTTATGGTTGTGATTTTTTTTATGGCAGTCTTGATTAGGCAGTGCTTTACTGGTGGAAATGATCTGCAGTCTTAGCTTGAGAGTGTGCTCTCTCAGTTGTCACCTGTATTCCTTCTGAGATGTGCTCTAGTGGAACAGCTTCTGGCAATTACCTGGCCTGCTTTTCTTGGTGACATTGTACCATAAATTTATATCCCCAAACCAGCAGTGTTTGTGCTGATGACCTTCATGAGTGACTGTTTTTC
Source organism: Camelus dromedarius (assembly GCF_036321535.1). Taxonomy (NCBI): domain Eukaryota; kingdom Metazoa; phylum Chordata; class Mammalia; order Artiodactyla; family Camelidae; genus Camelus; species Camelus dromedarius. Next base: position 62,823,335 of record NC_087436.1, on the reverse strand, counting down.
CACATAAAGCATAGACTGAAACATAGATACATCCTTGCTGTGTGCCATGATAAATATTTTATTCTATTCTACAATTTCTCACAGAGGGAATCTTTTTAGGGTTTTCTATTTAAGTCAGGTGCTCAGTTCTCTGTATTTTTTTTTTCAGTCCCAAATTGTGGCCTCCTTTTCTCCAGAACTTTCAATGTAAGCTTCTTGGTTATAAGGATTGATAAAATGCCCCCTGGGAGCTGAGTATCGATGCAAGCTTGCTTGTCTAGTTTCATGTTTGCTCTTCATGTTTGGCCTTTAGGTATTTACTTAACATTCTTAAAGTCTCAACTGCATATTTAAAATAATTTTACACATATTTTATCAAGTATTTCAACATGAGTGGTAGGAGAATTATTTTAGGCAATCATTGCAATTAATAGCAATTACCATCAAATTTTTCCTTGAGAACAATGTTTAAGACTTGTGTACAAAAGTGATGGGTGAGAGTGAAGATAGGTGACCAATTTGAAAGCTACTGCAGTGGTTTTAATGAGAGAGAAGGATGCCTTGGACTCGTTCTTCAAGAGCAAATGTGGTCAAATCAGGACTACATTTGGAGGTAGAGTCTAATAAGATTCATTACAGGATTAGATAATTGAGAAAATAATAGGGAAAATAGTGATATCTAAGAGTTAAACCTGAAGAACAGGGTAGATGAAAGTACATCTTAATTATCCAGGGAAAAATGAGAGCATCATAAAAATCTCTAATAGTGAGGCTAGAGATACACTAAAGATTTGCTATATAATCGGTCAGATTTGATGACAAAAGGGTGAAGTATGTAGCACAGAGAGGGAGCTGATTTATAGGTGGTGTCCTTAGTTGAGGAAGTTTCCAATAATTGAGATAATTAAAGTGGCAAGAGGAGAAGACTTGTAAAGAATGCTGACAGAAATCCAGGTTTTGGCATGCTGAATTTCAGATGCTCATGGGACAGTCATGGATATTTTCAGATCAGTTGTTTAAAAAGGATTGTATCCTCAGGGTAAAAGTTCTAAAGCTGCAGATAGAGATTTTTAAGGCATATTTACATTAATTATCTAAGATTCTGAGACATAATAATATGTGAACTTTCTGGAACTTACTGGATACATTTTACAAAGTCAGTAGCATTTATGAAAAAGGTAAATAAAATTATTCCACAATATTGGTGAGTTTCCAAGTCTCTGCCCATAGTCCGGAATCGTTTTACCCATAGTACAGCTTTTATTTATAACTTCTATGCTTTGCAATAATGAATTCTATTAATATGTATTTGAATTTTAAACCTTGACGTCAAACACTATTCTCCTGTGGCAAATAAACTGATTAAAATTAAGACCCAGAAAATTCCTTTATTAATCTGTTGTTTAGATACTTACGCTCAATTCCTTGTATTATATAATTTTGCTTCCAGGCTGAAATCTATAAACTACTACAGCACCGAAACTGAATTTTGGCCAAAACATAGGAATTTATTTCAATGATCCCCATATTTTCAAATTCTTCACTTGAAGTATAGGGCATTCTCTAGAGAGCAGAATCAATAAAACTTGAAGAATGTATATGGAACATGATTTAAACTAAGAGCTGAAGGGAAGCTAGCAGATGCTAAGGAGTACTGAGGGCGAACTGCAGAAATCTGCTAGGGACAGGAGGCACCTAAATGAAATATGTATCCACAGGATAACTGGTACAATGAGACAAGCGAGAAGACAAGGGACAGGGAAACTAGTTACCTGGCAGGACAGTAAGGGCTCTGTGTAAGTATGTGTCCACATGGCCAGTACATTCATTCATTCATTTAACAAAATGATCGGGCTTCCTGGCACTGTGCTTGGTTCTAAGGGCACAGAACTGAATATGATTTTGGAAGGAATACTGATCATTATGATATTGTTCATAACACTCTTAAGCACATTCAGTGGCACTGTGGGATGCCATAGAAAGAATGTTTGATGCTGGTCAGTAGGGTTCGGAAAGGTATCCATCCCACCAGGAGTTTAGCCTTTCAAGGATATGTTGAAGTTAGTCAGAAAATGGAAAAGATAAACCTTCAAAGCAGAGAGGAGGTCACGTGCAAAGCCATGAAGACAAGAAACAGGGAGTGTTCTTGGCACATGGCTTCTCCAGTGTGTCTGTGATAGAGATCAGAGAGGATCCAAAAGAGATGAGTCTGGAAGGGTTTAAAAGGGGCAGAGATATAAACAAGTTTGCGCTCCATGCCCAGGAGTTTGCATCTGAATTTGGAGGTGATGGAGAGGCACTGAATTCTTTTAAGCTCAAGAATGAAATGAAGAGATAGGCTCTTTTATAGCAGGGTGGATGATGTCATAGAGGGAGGCAAAATCCATGTTGGACTTCATAAATGACACTTGTTTTAAGAAGCAGTGGTAAAAAATGAGATGTAGGGAAAATGTGCAAATAAGAAACCAATTACTAAACATTAAAATCCCTTAAAAGTCTTTAAAAGTCATTCACAGGTGCTTTATATGAAGATGATTTTCCTAAGAAAATGTATAAAGATTGTCTATAAAAATAAATAGAATAATGAAAAATAATTAAACATAAAAATCAGATACAGTCTTTGGTTAGCTAATTCAGCGCATAGCTATCGCCACACATGTCTAATGGAAATTAATTTTCCAGAAGAGTTATATGTCAGCTTCAGCTTCCTATATATCTGCTCCACTGTTAACTGCTTGAAAGAGAAATGCCAGTATATGACAGGTTTTAATAGCTAACAGGATTAATAGAGACGGTCTCAAACCTAACTTTAACCATGTGGAAACCTTAAAGTTTTTAGAATCACTTAATATTTGGCCTTTATTTCTCAGAAAACTTTTGAGAAATGTGGTGTGCTCACTAGCTTTTAAACTATTGCATGATAATAGTGACTATTACAAAGTAATCAATATAAAGTCAGGAATATCTTGACTTTATTCTTCCCTTCACTGTCTGTATGATCAGCAAATTCCCTGTTCTGACATTAGCTGCTGTACTAATTATCAGAATAACTTATATTAAATTAAATATTTTATTCACTCATCCATTCAATCATTATATTAATAAATATTTCTTGAAGGTTGTAATGTGAGTTACTGAGGTAGGAATCAGGGATATGAAAATAAATAATCCAACAAACTAAGTGGATAATTAGTCATAGAGAGGCCATATAAGAAACTTACAATAAAACGCAGTTAATGCAATGATATAGTATAAATACATATAAGGATATAGAACCATGAAAAGCCTTATGTTAATCTGGTTGGTAGGTAGGATAGTAGTCAGCAAATGCTTTCTGGCTGAGGTTAGTGTGCCTATACTGAACCAAAATAGTATAAATTAAATGGGTTAAAATGCAGTGAAAGGACAATCCCAGTGAAATATTTACTTGAATGTATAATGTAGACAGTTGGGAAACGTTATCCTTTTAAAAAGAACAATCACCTATGTGTTTTATTTTACCACTCTAGTGGCAGTGTGAAGGATATATTTGAAGGTGACAAAAATAAACTCAAAAGAGGTAGGACAGTCTTATAGGAGTACAAACTAGAGAGAATGATATGTTCTACTGGGAGTGGCAGAGAGGGTACAAATTCTAGGGATGCAAAATTGACCAAATCTGAAAAATGTGAAGGTGGTTCATAGTAGCAACAGTGGAAGGTAGTTTTATGAGGTTGAAGAACAGGGTTAGAGGAGTAGTGGAATGGAAGAACCAGAAGCAAAAAAGATAATTATGAACAATTATTTGCCCCTATATTTGAAAACCTTGGTGAAATGGACAAATTCCTAGGAAAATACCAGAATAAAGATGATACAAGGTGATCTGAATATCTATATATCAATTTTAGAATCTGCCTGTAATTTAAAAATTCTTTTTACAAATGAGCCCCTATATCTATATGGTTTCAACCATAAATTATAACAAATATTTAAGTGATACTTTCTGCTAGTCTTATAAAAATCTCCTAGAGAATAAAAAAATCAGAACATTCCACAATTTATTTAATGGAGCTCACATAGCCTTGATACCAAAACCAGGTGAGGATATTGTAAGATAAGAAAATTATACTCCATTATCATTCATGAA